>NW_026054765.1:0-2577862 GCF_022984875.1 Hypoxylon fragiforme | reverse complement strand
AGCTGGACATCGAGAGGAGAGTCGCGCTTGGCCAGGTCGACCGAGATAGCGCTGGCCAAAGCGGCGAACAGGGAGACACCGGCGGTGAACTTCATCTTGAAAGATAACTGCGAAGCTTGCGTCGACTTGATAGTGGCTGTAAAGTGAATGTCTTGCTTGAGCTGCTGTCTTACTGCTGATGATGATGATGTTTCTCATAACTCAGAAGGGGGAAGGCGAGCAGCCTCTTTATAGCCGGCGGGCTCACGAGTCCGGTGCTGTATTGGACGACGCCGAAGTCCATCGATTCCAATAAGAGGCATTCTTCTAGAACATTTCTCCCTATACGCATTCAGGAAGCTGTGAAATAGCGTTGCAGAGACATCTGTGGCTTAAAAATAAGAAAGCTACTGAAGGCCAGGCGCCAAGCCGATAAAATCCCACTCTCGGCGGCGATATGACCCATCGCGGCTACAATAACCCCCGTACGTAGTCGAAGCTACCCCGTGTCGGGTCGCCGGCATAAAACAAGCGAGGCCAAAGGCTGGGGGGGTAGGGGGTTAGGGGGATCGAATTCAGGCAAAGCGATTAGTCCATGTTGTGCCACTTAACCATGTCGTTGGTCAACAGAAAAAAAAGCAAAAAGCAGATCTGCTGCTGCTGCTGCTGCTGCTGCTGCTGCAGGAACGCGAACCAAGGGACATATCGCGATGAGCGATAACAATTGGTATTGCCATGTTCGGAAGGAGAGAAGAAACAACAATATGTAGCCCGGTGGCAGAGATGATAACATTCCTACCTCGCCTCGCTGGCGAAGATGGTTTCATGTGGCATGATGGACTCAAGGTGTTTACAAATTTGGGGCTATTAACATATTTCGTGATTGTAACCTCCCTTCCCAGTAGGTGGTTACCTAGGTATGGAAGATACCTGAGTAATGAGCTTTCGTAAAAGAAAAGGCGTGGTAACGACCTTGGAAGTTTGTCTCCATGGAGCATCCAGGATTTGAGGTTTCCATTCATATACCTAACGGCGCTCTCCGCGCCGTGGATATCTGATTAGTACATACAGTACCTACTGTGTAGTAAGTAGGTACTTGTATAGGTAGGTAAGGTAGGTAGGTACTGGGCACCTGGGCAGGTTATTTTATCCGGTGACCAAGATAAAGTTGCGAGGAAGGGATAAATGAGGTTCAGCGTCACGATCTCGCGTACAGTACGATCGAAACCCTGCAACATTTTCACTTAATCTGAAATCGAAAGCTCGCAGGGGTCTGGAGTCCCGGATATCTTGGCGCCTAATATCCTTATCAGCTTAGGACTTGTTGCCCTGATCATCGACGAGCTGGTTTGTAAATCAGGATCACTACCTACTAAGTATGGAGGCAAGTAAGCAAGTACACAGTAAATATTGAACTTGAATTAGTCGATGTGATGCAACTGACGAAACCCAAACCCTTCAACTGCCCACAGATCTCAGGTTTTCGGATCATAGGGTAGTTATTAGACCTTCCCGATCTCGTCAAGATTATCCGCATTATAGTTGGGTTATACCAATATGTCGGGTTGCCGCTTATAGTTGCCATCACGCCTTCGACCTTCTTGTTTGGCTATCGGGTTTCTTGGCTCAGCGCCTACACCTACCTACATAGTACCTACTTACCAAAGGTACCTAGCTTTTACCTACCTAGAAGTTAACTTTGACGATGCCAATTGTTGGGGAGCGCTGAAGGAGGGGGGGGGGGGGGGGGGGGGGGGGGGGGGGGGAGGGGCAAGTAATAATATATAAATCAAATTCCATGAGGTTCCGGAGCTGCATGGAAGGCAGTTGATATCCCGGTTCCCCTCAAATTCCCGTGTCTGCTTCGACTGGAGCCTCAAGCTTAATGCAACACCCGCCGATTATACCACCTACTTGTTTTGACTAGCTTCTCCGAAGCTCTTGTTGATGCGCAGGCAACTTTTGTCAGATCGGCTGAGCTGTCAAGATATCTCTACAAGCTCCCGTAACTCAGCTAGCTGTATTAGGTGCGCTGCTCGCAAGGACTAGCCATGAGCTTCTTTCTGCCTCGCTACCAGGCTCTCCCGCACTCTCGCAGATCATTATGGGTCTATCCGGTTATCTAGCACCTCCGATCGGCAGGTACACGAAAGCCTCGTCTTCCAGATCTACATTCAGCACTGCCACCATGATCGCCTAGCCTTCTAGGTTTTAATCAGATGCTACCGGTCATCTCCATGGGGACTTATAGAGAGCTTTTCGTTGGAATGGGAAGGTCGGGAAGTTGTGGATCAGTCGAGAAGCCGGATCATCCGCCCGGCCTAGTTCAATCGCCGCCTCTTCATGTTTGAATCACTCCCCCTTATCTCAGTGGTTATCGAAGGGTTGCGATCAACGGAGGCAAAGAAACAGCCTACTATGGCAGTTCGACGTCTAGGTACCATATCAGTGACACCTCCTAGAATTGGGTAACAGGTCAGTTAGAAATTGGTATTACCACGTTCCAAGGTCGCTAATCATATACGAACCTAATACTTATCCAAGACTCCTCGACTACTTGGGTAGATAGTGTATCATAAGACAAAATAGGAATTTGTACAGATCTAGGGCAAATGAGAGAGAAAGTCTCAAAGAGGGGACGCTACTCAACAGCTAGTGGTATAAACCAAAAGAAAACAGGTATGTTTGAGAAGAAGCGTTGAAGTCAAAAGGGGCTGGTTTCCTTTTATTATGTATATCGCCGCAGGATCCATGGATGTGTACCCTGACAGACTATTTACTTGGAGTTATCCAGCGGTCATCGTATCATCCACCAATTATAACCAAAGCACCTACTTAATACAACCCATAATCTATTTTTAGTATGATACCTTCCTTACTTCTGCTTTGCTTAGGTCCACGAGTATATTCTTTCAATTATGATTAGTTTTAGCAGGCATGGAAAGGACGAGGTTGCCTGCCACCTATATATGGGTACGTAGTGTCTAGCTGGCGCCTCGGGGGTGACGACCTCATATCTCTGTATACCTATGTCGGTCAATACCCGTCCGTACCTACCTACCTACTACCTACTTACCTAGCTGCTCAATGGCCATAGCCATACATGTTAAAACGAGCCAACTATGAGTGATAAGGTCGTAGGTGTACACTTACTCAGGCAAGCGAACATGGGACAGTTGATCTTTAAACATCTTCCCAAGAGCCAGTATGTCGGCACCATAGGTAGGTAACTTTCAAAAGTTAATATTTCGCACCCGTCTCAGGGGCAGTCTATCCATGTAGCAGGTTGGCTTGGCAACCCACCCGTCATCAACAGTTAACCTACTGTACAAGGGACCGATCAATCATCATCCTATTATGAACACTTGCACCACGTAAACGCATAGTTCATGTCTCATATCCAGCGACAAAAGGCATAAAAAGAAAAGAGCCCGAGGCGGTCATGCTACCTCCTCCCTTCCTGCTTGCTCTCCGCTTACACCCAGGCGGTAGGTGGCCTCATTACATGCCTATAACCTGCTTATGCTAGGCCTCATGTTGATGGTCCTCCGGTTTTTCGATAAATTTCGATAGTTGGTTTCGGAAGGCTAAGCGCGGAGCTTTTCTTAGCTCCCACCAGGTTTCCCGTACCTGCCCATCAGGGCGTCAACTTCCCTCTGTAATGCATCTAGATCTGCTAGGATTTCCGTACTTTGTTGGGTTGCAGGGGCTTGGGTAGAGGTCGAAATCTCTTGTTGCGTCTCATCGCTTACGCCTTTCGTGCCTTCCGCGTCAGAGGCAGGAGTTTCTGCACTTGCACGGCTACCACCACGTTGCCTCGGAGGAGGAGGCGGCGGCGGCGGCGCGTTCCCATCTTTTTCCTTGCTCACCTTTCTCGCTGTGCTGTGTCCGTTTCCAAGATCCACGCTTCTAACACTAGCGGGTCGTCTTGTGCTAGCCTGTCTGGCCGGTGGCGGTGGTGGTGGAGATAGTTTGGGGAGCCCGTCTTTACTTGTGGTGAAAGTGGCTAGACCTGTCGAACCCTCCGTCTGGCCACCACTACTTACGGGACGAATCCCCATTCCGACTGGGCTACGTTCGCTTTCACTAATACCCGGACTTGTTGCAGATAATGAGGTAAAGCTTCCCTGATTGGGGCTCGCATAGGAACTCCCCTGTCTGGCATGGTTCGGTCGGCGAGGAGGTGGAGGAGCAGGTATGCCAACATTGCTGGCTGGGGTAGTATTTGCTCGTAGACTATCCGTCCGTGACCGATTCGAGTCTAACGACGACCTTGGAGGGGTCTCGTCATCCACAGTTGTAGTATTGATGGAAGGTGCTCTACTATCACTTCTTCCATGTCGACGCGGTGGGGGGGCGACAGGTTTGCGGGCTTGTGTGCTGCCATTCGACCCAGACCGGCCCCGTGTAACAGCCGGAGGCGTTGGAGGGCGCGCGTTAGCTTGGAGGTTGGTGAAAGGTTCAGGCGCCTTGCCTATAGCTTCACGATCAAAAGGCGAATCAGTTGCTTCCTCCCCGGAAGGGCGAAAAGGGGCTTGCGGGAGTGGCTTGTTCACGTCAGTGGTTGAGGAATGAGCTGGCCCTGGAGCAACAGGGTAAATGCCAGATTTACGGGGTGGTGCTAAAGTAGAATGAGAAGGAGCACTGATAGGCATGGGAGGTGTTGGATTTCTAGAAGGACGAGAGTCCATGTCGGCGCCCAATTCAATCTTTATCAATTTACCATGTCGAGAGTTGGGAGGTGGTGGCTTTTTCTTTGTCGAGGTGGAGGGGAGAGGAGTGGCCAGGGGAGAAGAGGGGACAATCCCTCTTCGCTCTTCCGGATCATCCGTCTCAGAGATCTCGTGCGAAGTTCGCGGAGTCTCTTGCGATATGGCATCCATTATAGATTGGCGAGAAACAGAGCTTGCATCTGTATTGCTCGCACCATCATGTGGTAAAGCCTTAGCATTGCCCCCAGTACTCAATGCCGGTATAGATGATGGGCCCGAGATGTTCGCATAACCAGTCAATAGCAATCTCTTAAACGAATCAACATCAAGAGCCCCCTTTGCCGTCGTACTAGTTGCAAATGTATTGGCATCCTGTCCCTGGCCTGTCTGTTCTAGGACATGCACCGTTTTTGAGAATGGATTCGCCGACGGTGCTAATCTAGGTTGAGTATGATCGGAGATATTGCTGTCTCTACTGTTGGTGGGGGACGGGCCTACTCCGGGAGGACCAGCATGTTGCCTATATTCTCGTGAGTCACTATTATATTCATCTCCGTATTCATCATCATCGTCTTCATCATCGTCATCCACATCATCGTCGTCGTCGCTATCGCTATCGCTATCGCTGTCGTTCACGGTCGGGAAGCGGGGTATCGGCACAGCATCCTCTGGCGAAGATGGAGGTGGTGATTGAACACGAACTTTCTTCACAACCTTCTTCGGCCTCGGCTGCTCTGGTACTGTTCCACCAGTATTCGTAGTGGTCTCCCTCCCTATATCGTGCTTCTCATCTTCCTGTCGCCTGTCGTCTTCAGATGAGGCGGACCTGAATGTGGTGGGTGGAGGCCGAGGGATAGAATCAAGAGATCCGTCGAATATCGAAGCGGTAGTTGGAGCGGGGCTGTGAGCAGGACTGTGACCATGGCTGGAGAAATTACCCAGCTTTCGACGAAAGGGGTTGTTAGAACTGAAGGAGGGGTCTTTGGTAGACATGATTGCAGTATATAGCCAAACAAGGCGCAATTAGGCGCAGGTAGTGCAAGTGTGAATGGAAAACCATATGGTGCTCGCCATAGTATATGAGCCAGCAAGCCCAGGTCAGATTGACGTTTGTTTCGGCGATGCAATATCGTGTGCCGTGTGTCGATCCCCCTCCAGACTACGACATACAATATTAGGACAATATTGTACTAGGTAGGCAGAAAACGATTTGAAGTATGGCTGGCTGGTGAGGTATGTACTATGTATTCAAGGTTATTATTGTATCAATTCACTGTTCAATGTTCAATGTTGTCTGTAAAAGTCAGCATGCCATTGCTTAGGCGATGTGCAATGTGCAATGTGCAATGTGCCTGTCTTTAGGTGGGATTTCGGAAGTTTCGGTAGAGAATTGTCGGGTTCAAGTGGTTCAAGTGGTTCAAATTGTTTAGTTAGTGGTCGACAAATGGTCCAAGGATCAATGATTGATTAATAGGGGAGCGATAAACGCGGAGATCGCGGTACCTGGAACCCCGTCCTCTAACCTAGGGTTGTAGAACATTGAACTTACCTTTACCTAGGTACTTATTAACTTTACTTCAATGCTCTACATTGAGTCTTTACTTCGTACATGTAACTGAATCACAATTCTTTATTATCACACTAGAAAAATCAATTAGAACATGAAAAGCCAACCTAGGTACCTATAATGATTGTCCAATAACGCATAGCACCCAAACAAGTCAGCTAATGAGGTTGTTATATTAGTATGTATGTAGAAAAGAAGATCCACTTTGAGGGTCATATTTCAATATATTATGTAGGTATGTAACCATTCGGTCTTTGGAATGGGCAAGGCAGTAAAGGCACACATGCGGTTGATACCTATTAGTAGGCAACATTCAATGGTGGTTCTATCTAAGTTCTAACAGCATGGGCCAACGGCTTTTACCGTTAGTGCTACCAGCTATCATCAATGTACTAAGTTGAAGTATCTACATACGTATAATTGTACTCAGTACTTACAGAGTACACGAACATACCTACCATTGATATGTGTATGTAAGTCATCATCCATCCATATTATGTAAGAGCGGATAACTCTACCTTTCAACAACGTATAGGCCCGCCAATCTTAACGGCTTGATTAACTCGAAACTCTATAACCATATACGGAAATTGGTGGAGATGACTTACCCATCTCATCTCTATGCCGGTAGTAGGTTATACTATCTAGAGTAGGTAGGTATGTACCTGAACTCGTGTTACAAGCAACATTGAATTGCTAAGATTTATCAAAGTGAAGGAAATCATCACATCCATATCATACTCTTGTCATACACATTTCCACCTCTAAATGAAGTACATATCCAACTTTAGAATTACACACATGTGCGTGCGTGCCTGTCTATCTATCGTACAGCACAGCTTATCTTATGTAGTCCCTCATTTCACACAGTTCAACCAAATTTTCAACTCGTTAGGTACCATGTAATAATTATATCAATTTATCAGAGAGAAGAGGATACAAGGTAACTACTGCAGATATCTACCTACCTAGTACTACTATGTAGGTATCATTCGATAGTACATGAACAGTACAAAAGCGGCAGTAAAAGTGGATGTATCAGCACTGAATGCATAAAGACCCACTTATATCGAATGCATGCTATAAATGTCATTGTACTCCTCGGCACGTGATAACCATTATCGACACCAGGAGTAGCTCCGCTGCAATTCTTGCAAGGGTCCATGTAAACAATACTGCTCCAGTCATGACAAGAAAACGCGTCAACTGGGATGGTCGCGTTTTGTAAGATGACCACAGTGCTAAGGGTGTCGAAAATTTGATTGAAACCACGCAGAGAAGTCTCTACTCCTTGGTATAATTACAAGTGTACTCATCATGTCGTCAGTTCCAAACCTTCCCTAACAAATGCCATGACTGGGAATATGTGCAATCCAACCGAAACAATCATGACTTGGCGCGGGCTGCACGAATGCACATAGCGGCTGGCGTCATCGAGGAGGAATATTGGATACAATCGCAATGCTTCGAGAACCTTCTTCACCCCATTTCACCCTAATTCCTACCGACCCTACCAAAGCATGACCTATTCCGCTGAGCAATAGACGCGACGCAAATGCGCGCAACGCTTTGTACCTAGTTTCCTGAACGCCAGTGAACCCGCCAAGCTCCAACACACAAGTTAAAGAACACAAATTAACAAACAATCGCTCATGCCGCGGCTTCAGCTTTTGCTTCCTTCTTAGGTGCCTTCTCCTTCTTTGGTGCAGCAGCCTTCTTCGGCGCGGCCTTCTTTGCTGCTGGCTTAGCTGCTGCTGTCTTTGCAACTCGTCCTGACTTGGTCTTCGTTAAAGCAGCAGGCTTTTCCTCTGTGGCAGAGGCAGTGGCAGCCGGAGCCTAAGTACATTAGCAGGTGCTGTGACAAGTGCTGTGACAACTCATATGAACCATGTTACTTACATCCTTCTTTGTCGCTGTCTTCTTTGCGGCTGGGGCTTTCTTGGGAGCAGCAGCCTTCTTTGTAGCAGGCTTCTTCTCAGTGCCTTCCTTCTTCGGAGCAGCTGCCTTCTTGGGTGCGGCAGTCTTCTTAGTGGCGTCCTTCTTGGGTGCAGCCTTCTTGGGGGCCTCCTTGTCACCCTCCTTCTTCGCAGCAGGCTTAGCAGCAGCGGGCTTGGACTTCTTGGATAGCTTGGTGCCACCGGAAGGTCCTAATAAATGTCAGAAATCAGGCAGCTAGGCTTCCAGCAAGGACGATAGCCTCGCATGACGATGCAACATACCCTTGGGTTGCTCGAAGATTCCCTTATCGACACCACCCTTCAGGGCCTTGTTGAACAAAGAGTCGAACATTTTGTCCGTCACATTAATAGTGTTGTTCGCTCTCACATATTTCTTCAATTGCTGACGGCTGCATGGGAGTTAGCCCAGGTTTAATCTAAATGAAAGCGTCGGCAAACGTGTGCGTTGGGGAATAAATACCTTGAACCATTTCTTTCCTTGAGCTGTGATTGAAAACACGTGTCAGCAGTGCAATACGAATAAATTTGCATAACGTGGCCCATGTAGCGTTGAGGTGCAATGCCAGTAGTGAACCACGACAGCCATGGTGCATGCAGCCCAACCCACGAATGCCAGTAAGACGCGTTCAATGCGCCGGAAGAAAAGGAATGGGGTAAAATACATGAACAATGGCATCAGTAATCATGTCCTATAACATGTTAGTACTCGAGATGGTTCAAAAAAGGCCGGCAAAGCCATAGGTGTGTACATACCTGGTAGGTAGCATGAGTGCTCTTGGACTTGGGAGCAGCGGGAGCTCCATCTGCCTTCTTGGGACCCATTTTGAATAAGTAGGTGAAAAGTTGAGGAATGGTGTGCAGTGAGTATTGAGACGGAGAATTATATTGATCAATTGATCTTTGATGGAAATTGAATAAGCTTTTGAGGTATGTAAGTATATGTGTGTCGTGTGGAAAGAAGAGCGTCAAGAAGAAAGGGGAGGAAGAGAGGTATTCGGTCGGGGCGCGACGGCGAGAAAGGTGAGTTTGTTTATATACTTAAGTGGGGGGTAGTGTACAATCAGTAAACTGCTAGGAATCAGCTGCGGAAAGAGGGCCCCTCCCCCTCCAAAAAAAAAAAAGAGGTCCTCTTAGATGCCCATCATTAAAATCCTTTAGTTAATCCATAGCACTAAAACAAGACTAGGTAGGTGTACCATAATAAAACTAGGTACATAATAATAAAATAATAATAAAATGCCGGGAGTCACGTCACACACGCACACGCACACGCACAAACGCTTCTTCTACCCATAGATACATACATTTCTGGACCCGATCGCACTCTCCCTACCGCGTTCATAACCTGGCTGCTCATACCTTGGAAGCATTTAGAGTTGCATTATCTGACTGAAACGCCTAGTTTGTTTCCCAGTTAGGATTAGGTTTTATTTTGTGCATCTAATGGACCCCCTACGTACATAGCATTACAGAAGCCAGTCAGATGATTTCGGAAAGACTGATTCGTTTTTGGATCTGGACCTCTGCAGCAGTTGCAGCTTGCTCTGAGAGACTGGGACCGCCCAGAAGATTTCCCCAGCTACGATAAAGCTGATCTGTAGTATCGAATTTTTTGATTGGCTGAAGCTTGACTGCAGCTCTTTTTTTTATTTTTTATTTTCTTAATTGTCGACTTTCTCAACTCAACTCGATCAAATCATGCGCCAACTTGAGAACTCGATTCTCTCACCCAACGCCCACCCTTCCCCCCTCCTCGTCCACCCTTCTCGTTCCTCTCTTCTCTCGTTTTCTTTCATCTTGCCTCCCACACCATTCCGATCAGTCGATCGATTGAGTCATTTTCTATTTCTATACTAGATCCCGTTTTAGAAAATTAAAAAAAGAAGTGATTAGTGTAATGTCAACTGTATAAACCATCTATCCACATTCCAGGGGAAACTTGGGAAGCTCATTTGTTTTTGGCCTCTTGTATGTTGAATACTCTCGGTCGCATTCAGCATGCTAGCTTTGCATCCCATGCATCACCTTGAATTATCTGTTTCAAATGATTCTCGTGTTTTTCGGCTATCTTTCGATCTGTACAATTTAGCGTATTAGCTTTGTTGCGATCCCTGGATGTGTGTTTTAACTTAAGGACTCTTGTTTTCCCCTAAAGCTTTTGCACCTTGCCACAACATGAAGCTATCTACATGATTTGCACCACCTCGACTTTTCAACTCACCACATATATTCCGGTTGTCCAATCGATCTCGAGGCTCATCTATTTCATTGCAGGACGGTATTAGCGATTTTGGCAATTTTTTATTTCGCTCTAATCTATTAATTTGAAGCTTTCCGGTGTGATGAATCTCGATTGGGGCTGGGTCTGGTTGAGGTCGCGTCTGGGACTGCAACCTGTCGCGCCATATATCTCAACAACCACAACTCAACGTTAAATCCATACTCTCAAATCAGTTTCAGAAAACAATCGGTCACCATACAACGATTTCTGGACTTGTCGAGCTTCCTATTCAGCAACTACGACTCTGCCTCTCGATGTTTGTGCTTGTCGCGGTGCGGGTTGTGATAATCTCAGTCTACTAGACACCGCTAGCAAGCTCCCTCACAACATTATTGCAATGCCTCTTGTATGACAGTTCTTTTATTTATTTATTCCGCACTACGAAATTTCAGCCAGATTCCAACTGCAGGATGAACTTACCAGCCATTCCGGCCTCATGGCCTAACACTCCATGTGCCAGGTTGCGTTGCGAGTCCTATGTGGGGTTATGATTCGCGGTCATGATGTCCACGTCATCCATGATCTGCCAGCACTTTTCAAACACCCAGCATGACCACGACGCCTTCTTGGTTAACAGATGATTATTATTATCGTCGCAAATGCCTATCAATTCCAACCGCCTGCTACGAAAGATACAGGGTTCGTGCGTTCTGATAGAGTTATTTGGCGTTGCAATCAGACTGCTTCATAGACACGGCATCCCCTTATCGAGAGCAGAGCCGATTATTTGGAGGGCATTAAAACAATGGGCTGAAACAGCATGCCTAAGGCCATCACATAGCTATTTCGCTCTATGTCTAATGCACTAGAATTGATAGATTACAGAGAAGGTTAATGCCTTTGTGTCAATAGCTATCGTAAAATGATAGTAAGACACGAAAACCTCCGCAATTGATATCCCAACATATCACGCTTCTCTCGTTTGACTAGGGAGCACAGTTCGGTTCGCTGCTTACTCGCTTTTGAATTGCACCAAGGACAACATCACAGGGCAAATGAACAGCACTACGGTCAACCACCAACCATGTATAGGCATAGCCCTGTCACATAGAAAGGATTACGATGTCCGAGAGACAGCTCTATCACAATGGTCATCAATCGATGAAAGCACCATCGCTGAAAACACCAGCATATTTGACTGGTATCTCTCAAGGATCCTCTTGATGGTTTTTGAATTCACATCCAGCGGACTGACTTGGGGTTAATTCCAGTGTTTGCCTTACTAATATGTTCCCCAGTGCCCCCTTTGTCCGAGAATGAGCAAAGAGACAGCCAACAGGTCATTTTGCCGTTACACCTAGTTGCAATACATATATCAGCAAGACTATGGACTATCTGGTCATCACGAGGAGTCTTACGTTCGGCATCACAATTGAATGGCAGGGTTCTACTTATATTGCAGTCCCGTATCTAGGCAGTATTTGAAGTGAAGGCGTTCATACCTCACTTTGGCTAGGTATATCAGGCCTTCATGCAACAGCTAACTAACTTTACTTTGCCAGGTACGCTTCACGGCGTGTTGTCTTCATATGTCTGAAGCCTACGTCCAGTGGGCGAGCTTCAGCAAGGCCGCAACAATCATCACTCAAGCGGGTGACCGGGGTTTTTCCTATTACAGTCGCCTTGTCTTGGCTTAGGGCTCTCTAGCCTATAAGGTGTTATATCTTATATTTTCGTCTTCTAGCACTTCCGTGACTGCCTAAGTAGATATTCTCAATCAGATTTTATGCCGACCCTTGGCGGCTCCAGTGAGTTTCCAAAACACAGTGCTTCCAATATTCGTGAACAGGATATTCGAAGAGACGGGCGCCAGGTTAAAGATATCGTATTTCTCGTCACGAACATCAGGCCCATTCTTCGACTGCAGGGATATTTGAGGCCAACGGAGAAATTCAGCTCGATTTTATTCGGTTCTATTACAACCCGAAGTCTTGGAAGATATAACAACTATTGTGACCCACATTGGTCGAAAGGGGTTGTGACTTGCTTCAAATGATGTCACTCTTCCCAGTCAGTTATACCGATCAATTGGTAAATTACTGAGGTATTTTGTATTTTGGAATACATTATGGACTTTCTTGATCTGGATTTTTCAAAACCCTTGCTTGAGTCCTTTCGCGAAGATTAGCAAACTCCACGAAATGGAATAGGATATATCGCAAACCCCGCTCGTCACCTCCCTATGCTTCTCGAAATGTAATTCAGAGAGACGCAAAAAAGGCAGGGAAAGCAGAAGAAGAAAAGAAGCATTCGAATGCGACAAGACGGTGAGAAGAGTAGAAGAGGCCAACATTTTCCATGTATCATACAACATCTACTTCTACAAGCCAAAGATGAGACCACAATGTCGCCACGATCCATTGAAGCTAACGCGCAATCTACAACCCCTGCGACGCCCTCTGCAACGCCCTCTGCGACTCATTTCGCATCTGACGACAAAAAATGGCATTCGAGCTTTAGTAACGCCGAGATTTCGGCCAGTACTCGCCCCAACACACGGTTGAACCGCCGTTTAGTCTCGTATGATGAGATTCCCGACTGGTACCAAGATAATCCGTACATTCGGCACGGCTACAGACCCGTCTTGCAATCCGCACGAGCTTGTTTCAGTAGTTGGTCGTACGTACACAACGAGACGCTCAATATATATACACATCTAGTACCAGCAGCAGTGCTACTTGTCATCGGCCTTTCTTACGTACTCATCCGTCTAAGTGGCCGCAGCAGCGACGACATTGGTGTCGCTGTAGCTCTTCTAGTTTGCGCAGTAGGCTGCCTTAGCTTTTCGAGCCTATACCACACGCTCATGTGCCACTCTCGCTCAATCGAGGCATTTTGGTTGCGCCTTGACTTCATCGGCATCATTCTGTTAATATTAGGATCCTTCATCTCAGGAATCTACGTCGGTTTCTGGTGCGAGACACTGCAGAGGAGAATATATTTTTCAATGGCAAGTAGTTACTTTATTCCCCTCCCATAAAGTACTTTCCCAACGGAGCCGAAACCCAGTGAAATCGGACATGCTGCTGGACATTGGTTTAGGTGCCTCTGTTTGAAATTGATAGTGAGCTAACTGTTTACCTCGGTGCGTCTTGTAGATGGGATCTCTCGCGGCAATTTCCATCGTCGTCGTGCTGGCGCCATGTTTCCAAGGTCCACGATGGCGTACGCTGCGCCTGTTGACTTTTGTATTCACTGGGCTTTCCGGCTTGATTCCAATAATTCACGGCATCGTTATGTTTGGTTTCATGCAGATGGCAAAGCAATCCGGTTTATTTTATTTTCTGGCTGAAGGAGGGCTATTCTTGATAGGAGCAGTTGTGTACGCTGTAAGTTGGTAGTCGCCTATTTTTTTATTACAGTAACAATTACAACTACTAAGCATCATGAAACCTACTCCCTATTTATCTCAAGAGATGAAGAAAGGGGAAGTGAGGTTCTGAGTTACTAACAACAATTTGCACAGACAAGATTCCCCGAGAGTATCAGACCTGGAACATTTGATATATACGGCTCCTCGCACCAGATCTTCCATGTGTTGGTTGTCTTTGCTACAGTGATTCATCTAATAGGTGTTCTTGATGCGCTCGACTACAATTATTACAATCGACAATGCCCGGGATGATTTCTCGCGCCGGCATTGCGCTCAGCAGGTATCTATCAAAGCTACTTCGCAGGAGCAATGCTGTATCCTCACTCATCCGTACTGCCTCAATCATCAAGCTGATCTCCTCGAATGCTTCTTCGAACTGTACCCAAAGGCTGTATGTGCTGCTTTAGTCTTCTCCTAGGTTACTACTGACTCATTTCTAAAGCACAGCCACCCTCAAGGTTCGCTTCTCCCAGTGCTCTTTAGTCAGCTACTTGATAGCCCGGTTAACATCTGAAACCTTTAGGTACCTAGCTTGCAGATTAGATGGCCTGTACATAGACGATTGTGGGTTGCCCGTGTAGGAACCTCTTAATACGACGTCCACTCGAACTCATTGCTCTGGAGCCATTCCCTGTCTTGATATCCTCTCACGACTACCCCTCAGTCTCACTGCTCTCGAACGCTTCAGACTCGTCTAGATGCCACTAATGCGGCCGAGAAGGGATATTCTCTCAGATGTACACAGAGGTGCTGCCTGACTTGGGCCTCTACTACCGCACGATCCTGAACGAGTGGGAGCTCACTTATGTAGTGTCTATTCTCGAACAAGCCTGTGGACTACTAGTCATAACGATGGCTCCAGTGCGATAGCTTTAGATAAGTGAAACATTTAGATCTCAGTCTTAACTGTTAGACCTTGTTTGGTAGGCAACTTAGTATGTCAGCAAAGGAGAGTTAGGTAATACTCAGACCCATCTCTTTATGTGCTATCCTCTAATACTACTTCATGTTCCGCCCTCCTTTTCCTGTGACGAGTGGCGAACGTACCTCGTAAGAGCCCAGATGAGGAGATGGAGGCCAGAATTTGTCAGGAAACAGAACCTATGGGGGGGGAAGTCAAGTGTGGGGTTAAAGCTACTAGATACCTACTAGGTAGGTAGTCAATAATTTCTCTGAAGTCGCTATTGCTAGAGATATAGAATCAGGGGTTTGAATAGGGGTGCCGATGCCTATCTAGTACCTTCTCTTCCATCGCAGGAGACCCCCACTCGCGAGAATCATTCTAAACTTCATCGAATGAATCCATGCCTCCCAATGATAGAAATCGGGAGAAATCATTCCAAGTTAGAGAATTACGCTACTTATTACCTCAGTATGAATCCATGGATGTGAAACGAGCAAGGCCATGCTTATATACACGTATAAGAGACTAAGCGGGAGTCTCGGTGTCATACTTCAAAGCATTTCTGCTAGTACCTCTTTCAGTATCCATATTAACTGCCTAGATAGCTAGAGCATGTAACCAAATACTTGTTAGGCAGATTGGCGTTGAGATGGCATGGGAAGGTTTACTTATCTGCGCAGGTAGTTGGTTCTAATCCGAACTCTCCGACTCTATGCTCTGTGTTCATTTTCTAAGTATACTAATTGAATCCCTAGGTAAATACCTTTCAAGAGTGTCACGATAGTTATCCTCTGTGAAATGAAAATTCGCATGTCCAAGGTTCATAATCATCAGACTTTGATAGACGATCCTCGTGATATTTTCTATCTAGGGCTACGTTCTTGTCTAGGAGGTTGGGTCATAAAACTTGTAAGGGAGAACACAGCTCGTGTTACCATTTCTCGAATACCAAACCTAGTATGTGACTTGCTTTAAAGTCCCTGAGATTCATCTACAGCTTAATTTTTGACTGGCGAAAACCATAGACAGCACATGGTGATATTGTGAAATATTCTACGCGAAGTCAGAAACTTGAATTGATAGTCAAATGCCCGTCAAAGTCATAAGGCAGGTTAGTAAAACATTATAAAGAGATACTACAATAGTACTATCCTGTCAGACTTGCCCGAGGCAGAAGCATGGCTCTTCACACCCAGACACTTAAGTTAGACACTTAGATGTAGACTTGAAAGATCCTACTGATGAAAAACTGCTATAATTACGTGGTGATCTAGTATGTAAGGTAGCTATATAGATATAGGGGTACAACTGCTATCTCTCCTACCTGTCATAAGTCTGAATATGACAGTGTAAGCTTTCTATTACAGAGTTGCCTGAGTTCCAAAAGTCTAGATTACTGAGTAGGTACCTAGTAGGTAGCCCATCCATCCAAGGATATGTTATGGATTAGGAGATCGCTCAGCGTCCGCTTCCTCCCTTCAGATTCGAGATTATTTTTATGCCATCCTACACTAAACTCCCCAACATATTACGTCTAAGAACGTTATGGAACACTCGTTATTGTTACTGCTGCCTACTCGATATCTCACTATCTGAGCGCCTACTTAGGTTACCCAGTTCATATCCAAGTATTTAAGATGTATCCTCAACAACATTACAGTGTGAATCATCGCCGCGTTCATGAACTGGCGCAGCAGATAAGTTTCAAGGTTGTTTACTTGCTTCGGCGGCCAAATGCGGGTTACGGGTGCTCGCTTGTTGAGAGTGGTCCCTACCGAGACATTCTTTAATCCGGAGCAGAATACGTGTGGCCACAAAATCATTTCATGAAGAGAGCAACTCATCTTGTCAGGGGGGAGACAGAAAGAGTGAGTGTAAGACGCTTAGGTAGGCAAGACAGGCATCAAGGTAGAGTAAGATCACGCAACGAATTCTACCTACTTACCAATGTGAGTAAAAATCGAACCCGAGACCCTTGAGCAGGTTTCCAAGTTTCCAAAAATTCCCATCCTAAAGTCCCCAATGTCCAAAAATGTCCAAAAATTCCCATCTACGTGCATGCCATGCGTATGCCCTGCACCCCGCGCCTCCGCTGCGATGGTAGATGTTAGTGTACCAGATTCGCCTCAGATCCTATCTATCATATTATGTGAAAAGAAAAAAAGTCATATTACTGATTATATAGGTCCATAGCTTGTCGGCAACCATGTAAGCGATCTAGTACGCCGTTTTTTTTTTTGGGGGGGGGAGAGAGAAATAGTCCAGAAGTTGCTAGGTGCGTAGGCACCTATATTATGGCACGGCACGAAATAAAGCCTCCCGTATCTCCTTCAGACTGGTACACTAACGATTATGATCTTGGCAGTGGCAAACGAACCTTGGAAGTAATGTCCATGATTGAAGAACCACCGGTATTATATTATCTATTCCTGCTAGGCACTAGGTAGGTACCTAGTCAATAAATCTGAAATTACGCGACACAAAGGTCACTTCGCCGTTTTGGGGGAAAGGCATTTCCTTCTCTTCTTTCCTGTTCGGAATGGACTCAGACCTCCTTCGCTACTTGCACTATCGATGCGCGGCGCTACGGCGCAACACAATAGAAGCTCTTCGAATGTCCTGGGAGGCACATGGGTGATGGTATCGCAACGCTCGCCACCCATAGTCGTAGCAACGTTCTGTTGTTTCGTCGCCGCATACTTACATAGGTAGGTAAGCCTCAATTAACGACGGAGATAACGATGGGGAGCTCTTATTCCAAATCCAACCATGGAAATAACGGCACACCTAAGCATATGTACTGCCTTATAGGTAGTTATTTACATATGTACCTCATATGGCGATGTACCAACGTCGTCATGCCTGAAAGATATGATTCTCTTATTTCTCTCTCCGCGGAGACCTAGGCCTTACAGATGGCCTCTACAGGTATCAGGCGTTGCTAGCACGGCGGCGCAGAGAGAGGCCGCTTTCACGGAGGACTGTCCGACACCACGATATGAATCAAGGGAAGCACGTACGGCGTTTTTAGGCAGTCGTGTAGATCCGCGCAATGTTTTTTTTTTCCTTTTGCTCCGTTTACTGCGCGGCGCATAAAGAGTATTATATTGTATGATTACGTTCTACGTGTGCCATTATCGCAGGAAAGAAACAACCAAACTACCTAAACAACCAACTACCTAAGGTATCTAACAGATTCTAACTATGGAGATCTGGCAAATGCCTATCTGAATACCTACATACCTGCTTACCTCCCCATGGGAACTCCCGTCTGGATGGTTATTTAGGCCATATTCTTAATGTGCCTTCATTGCTATAAACATCTTACCGGTTTTATTTTTGGCGGGACGGGGGGATATGGAGAACAAAGAACGAACGATGGTTGCTGCTTGCGGCTACTCTATCGACCCGCCGATGTGAAGATCCACCCCACATCATGTAGGCGGGCATATAGGTTAAGAGGTTAAATCACCTAGTATGCTGGATGGGAAGCGACTAACGGCAGAGCTAAGACGGCAAACTATTGACGGCGATTGTTTATTTCCTAGTGTAGTGATATCCCCGAGGAGAGAAACGGGGCCAAGAGTCGAGAGGGGATTACTAATTATAGTGTTGCTTGTACCCATAGGACGGTGGCGAGATTAGGGATACGGCGCGGTTCATACCAAAAAATCCCCATGTGCCGACAGATTCTCAGGGCACGAAACTGGCCTATCTTGTCCCTAGTATGCCTTCCCAACCGCGGTTCCCTCCCGGACCCAGTGCCCTAGATCTGGATACCGAAGTAGATGGCTTGATGCAACGGGAATCCTATCTAAGGGGGCGGACCGAGGGCATGAAGTGGTAGACTGGGACCTATAGTTCTAAGGAAAGCCCCGGAAGACTTTCTTTCCGCTGTGGCTATATTGGCATGTACCGTAGCCTTGCTTTAGTGCCCTGAGCCTAGATAGAGTCTATTCAACCAAGGCGGTGAAAATTCGAAGGGGGGGAGGGGGAAGCGATGGTTTACAAAGAGAGAAAGAGAGGGAGTAGTAGAGGGAGAGGGGATACAGAAGGCCAGAGAGGCAGAAAAACAGAGAGGCAGATGAAGAAACCTTGCTGTATGGAATGTGTGTATGCGGCGAGGTCAAGAAAATCTCCGCCATTGGCTAATGCCGGTGTGCCTAACAATATTTTGGGGCTCAATCAACCGGGACCAGGCATCCGCATGACCCATGTCGACGATGGATGATGCTTAAAGGGCTTGGTATACTCCTCTGACTCCTTTGCATATGTTGACACATCCTATCGAGGACAAGCGTATGGAGAAAACTAATTCTGAATTATCCTTTGATATACATAGCTACCTACTTAGTTGGCTTTGTTGGAGTTCTCTCGGCTCCTTCATCGGTCTGCGAGCAATTATAGAAGTTTGGCAAGATGTTTTTGACCTAGGTAAGTATCATAAGTACATACCTACCTAGGTAGGTAGTAGTAAGTAAATACCTTTTTGAATAGATGTTTCCTGATCTACCATAGGTGATCTTCGGTTCACGGCGAGGTTTGGCATTTGGTAATGCTTGTGCCATGACATGCCATGCCATATTCTGTTCCACTTTGCTAACCTAATAATATCCATGATAGCTACCAGGCAGCCAACAGAAGATTCTGATGCGCATCAAATCATTGTCACATGTGTGTATCTCACGTAATATGGATGACTACTATAGGTTAGGTACCTACATAGTACAGTGGCCTACATAGATCTTGTCACAAACCGTCAACCCCCCTCTCCATCTCCCATCTCTCATCCTATCCCCTGTGATATACGACCTGAGATCGATAGACGACATGCGACACGTGTATACCTGGTACAGCATAGTACAGCACATGATATGACATGACATGACATATGACCTGACTTGTACAGATATCTGAAAATGGCCAGCTACCTAGTAGTTATGTGCCGCTGAATAACATTGACTTGTTCCAATTATCGTTATTTTGGTCCTTGTATGTTGAAATGGTGTGGGCCCTGGGGAAAAGGTAACTAAGGTAAGTACTTTATCTAACCTAGGTAGTTATTTAGTTACATCCTTGCAATAGTTATAATATAAATAAATAAATATAAAATAAGGTTGCCGGCCCTTGATTGGTCACACACCAGAGACTTCCCCGGCAAGCATTACCCAAGGTCCCAAGCCCGTTTTGCCATTTTTTGCCAGGGTCAATTTCACACGCATTGCCGCTCTCAAGTCACACAAAAGATCAAAGATCAACGTCATTTGCTGTCGATCGACAGCGCTAGGCTTAAACATCAAAATTTAGAGTTAGGGGGGGTTGTTCGTTGGACAAACCACTTGCAGTGGGCAGCAACAACCAACTGCTCCCCGTCCGAGCCAGATGCTTGAAGTTTCAGAGTCGTCGAATGAAGAATGAAAGATAAATTTAAGAATAACCTTACCTGAGATAAGGTAATTCTCGAACACACAACAAGCATGGGACACCCCGGACCGTTACATTATCAAATCGTACGCACAAGCACTGGGGTTTGACCTCTGTCTCGATTATGGGGCAGAACACGTAACGCAACGACAACCTTCTTTATTAGAATGGAATTAGGTTTGGTACATAGGTATTATCTACATGGTAGATGTCTACAAGTTTCACCCTCTTTTCTACTGTGCGCAGATACCTACTAACTATGGTGTTTATAATTTCGAACACAAGAAGAAGAGACGACCCATCTTCCTCAATACTGACATCAAGATTCAAGTTTCATCTTACCATTCTTTACATGTGTACGATTCCGAGCACCTACGTGCGGCATAGTAGCTACATACGTATCTGACCCAGCCGCCTACTACCTAGTGCTAAGTATATCTGATATATAGGTGTGTGCGCCTGTGCAATTATCTCATTGTCCTTCTCATCACCGGCGAGTGGCGGGTTGACGGTTTGTGCCGTAAAGCGTACCATGTATTATACACACCATAGTACATAAGATAGCAGATATATGTAATAATACCTACACGTAGTACACAACATGTAACCCTTGTATAACAACATTACATTCAATGTTGAACGACATATTCCTAGCTAATAGTCACTCTGCTCTGCTTAGTAAGGAGCTTAGCCGCGAGCAAGACGCAGCTCACCCAATAGAGATGCAAGTACGGTACGGCAGACCGAACGGGGAATAAACCGAATCTTTGCACTTATTGCCTACTACCTACATATGTAACCTAACTTGACCTAACCTACCTAGGCAGTTAGCTATATGTATGCGCATGCAGAGAGAGAGAGAGAGAGGCATGAATGAGTGAAAATTACTCGTAGGTTAAGGTATGTAAGCAAATAAGGTCTGATCCATGGTACTGTGTAAACTTTCCAACGTTGCTTGCTTGCTGCTGATGTTGCCGCTGCTTGGTTGTGCGCCGCAGAAATCCTAGAGCTGAGGAACTTTTTTCTCTTTTCTTATTTTCTGTTGGTGAGGCGTCGGCCCAATTGGAATCGGCAACTCATCCATTATGTACGTGTGTACATGGTAGGTTAGGGGATCAGCAGGGCTCAGCAGGGATTAGCTGGTAGTGACTTGGCAAGCAAGATATGTACCTAGTAGTATGTAATACTTTACTAAGTAACCACATACACATAATAGGTAAACTGTCGAGTCTGAGTTCGGGATTTGTTAAATTTTAAACATCCAATATTGATCTTGCAAACTTTACACTACATACGTACATGGATGTCGCATCGGGCCCTACTTACATACATAATAGATTGTAAGGCAAGAATAAACGATAAACGATAAATGATAAACGATAAACGAACGGGATGCGTTACAGGGGGCTATCGTGTCTGACATGGCCCATAAAATGCGGATCTGTCATCCCTGTACATCAATACAAACAGACACCTTAGCTTCATGCAGTAGGTTGGGCCTACATGTACTAGGTACTACATAGTAGTACATGATACTACTAGGTACCTACTACAAGGTATGTAGGTAGTATGCATGTACCTTTGGTACTTCACATGCATACATACTTATTGCCAAACATTGAACGGTCCAAACCTCAACTCAACAACATTTGAACTACTAGAGCCATGCGCAGCACTGAGCATACCAAGTTGTCGGTGCCCAATACAGGAACATAATCACATAGCAGTAGAGACATGGGTAACATGAATAACGCGTAGATTTGATGCTATCATGATTATGGTATCACACAACGACTTTAACTCATTCTCTCTACCCGACGCCCCGTCATTTCCCTTGCATGTCTGGCCCATGATAGCTTCATATATGTGTGTGTCGCCGCTGGAATATTTACATGAAAAAAGCCCAGCATTGCGAATATTTGCTAATGCCCGCACTTTCACCGTCCCCGTAACAAGTCACCCGTAACTCCAAGCCACCAGGGAATGCGTGATAGTAGGAAATAAGAATAGCTAGTGAATAAGCATGATAACAAGACCGCCTACCAGCATAGCGTGGTATTTTTTTTTTCAACGCCCGAATAATGCTTTGTTGATACTCCATGAGAACCTGTTTATTCCTTAGATGTAGAATTTGCGATTTAGAGATTGGATTGCTCGAGTATCCTCCGTGACTGTTGGTACGTTTGCTGCTCCTGTCGAGAGCGCTCTCGGTGAGCTCCCTGCACTGTTATTGCTTCCAGGATTCGCGCTACTTGGCTCCGAGTTTGCCGGGGTCCTATTCAGTAGGGCAGACAAGCTGGCCTTATTCGCATTGCCATTAGCCACTTCTGGACCCATCGTTCTAGGCGGTGATGTAGAAGAATTCCTCGGAGGTGTTAATCCTCGAGACGCCGATGGCATCGTAGGAAGCGGGCCTTGAGGGTTGCGTGCGCTCGTCGCAGAGAGCCGGGGATCTATAACCGCCTGGACAGCCTGTGCGGCCTGTGCAGCTTGTGCAGCCTGCGCAGCCTGTAATTGAAGCTGTTGCGACTGTGGGGATAGGCTCGGAGGACGGCTAGGAGTACGACTGGCCATCGGAAATGTCCTATTTAGAGTAGGCGGGGGTAGGCGATCGTTCTCGTAGCCATTGAGGGCCTTGGGATAAATAGGGGGAGCTTGGGCTGAAGTCGTCGGGAGGGGTGGAAGTTGCGGAGGTCTTTGAGAATGGTGTGGCGGTTGTGGCCGAGCCTGAGGTTGGATTTCTGGCGTAAGTTTGCCCTGTGTCCATGGGGGAGTATGGTTAGGCGATGGCGGCCACGGGCCTTGCCACGTTGGTCCCCAAGAGGTCATATAATTATTGTAGCCCTGTTGTTCAAGCTGTGGTGGTGCAAGGCCATGATATGGCTGCATGGGAGTTCGCGTGAGAGCAGGCGCATTGCTGTCGTGTAGACTTGACTCCGGATACATGCCCTTAGCAGGGATAATTTGTCGGAGTTGAGGATCAAGGCTTGGTTGTGGGAGATCAGGAGCGCCGGTATGTGGCCTAGAATAGTACGAGATCAAGTGAAGGTGTTGGCCTTGCGATGTCGTAATACTGAAAGATTGCTTCATGAGGCCATCTGCTTTATATGTGTAGCCTTCGGGCTGGCCGCCATCCGGGTCATCATCACTATGTCGACCGCTGTCTGGTGTCCTGCCGTTGCTTCGTCTTGCAGTGCCGAATGTGGTTCCGCGCTTGCCCTCCATCTCTCTGTAGGTGAGAAAGCTGCCCGAGACTCTGCTTGCGCTCCAGGATTTTCCGTCAGTCCATCTACGCATACCAGCCTCTCTCTCATCCCATACAAAAACTGATCCGGATCTTATGGCCTGTCGTTCCTTCTCTGATAATCGTCGCTGGACTCGGGGTAATAATCCCAATCTACAAGCTTCGAAGAGCTTGATGGCATCTGCGGGTGTCCGCACATAACCGTGATAAGTCTCCATCTTGCGTCTATGTGGTTATTGGCGGAGGAAGACGATGTTCAAGGTAATGGGTGGTATGTAGTGAGTGTAGTAAGTTCGAAATCAAGATGCGAAGGTTTAATGGTGCTCGCTAGTAATAATAATAACTTGCGAGATAGTCAAGTCTTGTAATCCCAACACATCCACCACATCAGCTCCACATAACAGCTTCAAATGTGGGTCATTCAGACCGTGGTCGAAATGGAGAAGCTTGCGTAGTGAAAATCGACGCTGGAGGAGACCCTTGGTAGATCCTGGTCTCGATAGCTGAAGGAAGACGAATGCGCGTGTTGTGCTTGGCGTTTCTGAATTGCGGGCAGCGCCAGTCGATAGTCGAGCCCCTAATGCTATTAATGGTCCAGGCGGTACGGAACTGGAACCGAGGTAACTAGGTCCTTGGATCCTTTGCTAAATTTTATTGTTAGCTCTTTTAACTGATCGAATACTTGATACTCGCAGCACACGACACAAAAAAGGCCTTCTCTATGCTAACACCGAGCGGCGCATGCATTTTAAAAACGGTCCGCAAGGCGTGCAGGGTACGTATAAAATAAAATAGCATAAAATAAAGTGCGGTATTTAGAAACAGGATCGGCTGTCTGGAGGACGTATTCGGAATAACATATTAACAGCCACTCGGTTCACAAAAGGCCTTGATGCAGACCTTTGGGTCTAAATTTGACATGACCATAGGGTTACATATCAAACATCTCAATTTCCCACTTGGGCTGTTCTGGGGAAGAGGTTGTCGGCTTTATGCAAATACCTAGATGATAGACCAATTTTGTAATGACCATCATGATCGTTATCATTCATCCACGTACTTACTGCACCGCACCGCTCGCGCAGAACTTGACCAACGATAATAAGGGAGGGGGAAGAGAGGAAGGGGGTTCAAAAATTGCAGAGTTAAATATGAGGTTATTGGAATAATATGCATACCTGCATTCAATAAAAAGTTAGCGACTAGCTGAGTGCTGATTTTCAATATCAGAAAATGAGAGCAGTGCTTGGGTGTCTTATTTCATAGGGTATCCAAGGTACATATGTATGAACCTCGGCCCGTATAAGACGACTTTAAGTAAGACAAGCCAACGGCCTAGGAAGGAGATAGTGTAGACGGTGAAGAAGGGCGGCATGCCTTAAAAACGTTGAAGGCGTGTTGCCAGTAAGCTTTAACTGGGGGGGGGGAATAAGATTAAATAATAAATAATAAATGTCCAACAAAGCAACAAGATCCCGAGGACACCCTTTTGGGTTGCAGTAGAAGGTGAAGATGGATGTGGTGATAATGGTAAAATGTAGTAGTATTACCCTTTAGGCTTACTGGCAATAGGTATTCCCCGATTGACTCGAGGCTTGTAGAAAGAAGAAAGTCTACTTGATAGACGACGATGATGAAGGTTGGGATATAGGTTGCGGCTCTTGTAATTGAATGCGCTGGAGGAAGGGGGGGGGGATGGTACATGATGTATGATATGTACCCTAGGTATGATATGTACAATAAAGAATGCGTGTGATGTTCTAGAATTCGAAGGATTCGACTAGAGGAATAAGAAACTTGGACCCAAAGCTTACCTTTTTGAGTTTGAAGAGTTGGTTTCGTGACAGTAAGGTTGAAAGGTTGATGGACCGGTTACCAATTAACAAGTAGTAAGTAATTGTCTGGCCGTGATGGCGTTATCAAAGCCTCCCTCGCTCGGGAGGGGGGAGGTGACTAGAGGACAATTAAGCTTGGTTGGACACGTGTGGTATTTGGAAACTTTGGAAACTTTGGAACTAGTTAGATAGCTCCAATTTCCAAGATATTTTCGGAGCGATGAATTTTAGATCATCTAATAATCGAATCGATCTTCCTCTTTTTTTCTTGTCCCTTATCGAATCACACCTCTCTTTTACTCTTGGCTCTTTAGTCCCTCTCTCTCTCTCTCTGTCTGTCTAGGCTTCAGATTTCCGGGTTTGCCACTCCTCGTGCTTGATGTTTTCGTCAAGGTGCTTGCCGAAAAGACACACTGCAATGGGGATTTGCTGATAATGCCGACCTGGTATTATCCCACGCTTGCGGCTGCAGGAAGATATTCAGCCTTCGGGTTGGATCGAGGAACAACCGGTAGTGGCAAGATATGAAACAAGAACAGATTAATTAATTCGAGGTGAGTTGGCGACTAATCAATATCGGGTAGATATATGTATTGGAAAGACGGAGAGGATTGTAACCTGTAGAGGGTTGCGGGTTGCGGGTTGTAGGTTGTGAGTTATGAGTTTGTGGGTTGAGGGTTAAGTTGAGTGAGTGAGTGTACTAGGTTCAAATGTGCAAATGTTCAAATGCTAGGTAGATGATAGCTGGAGGTAGGTATGTAGGTATGAACATTGAAGAAATTGGTAGGGAGAACTAAAGGTATTAAATTATGACGAGATGATGGAATTTCGAGGCAAGGGAAGTGCGGGAAGGAGAGCAGAAAACGGATATTGCGATAATAAGAAACAGTAATTAAGTTTCCTAAACGACTCAAGCTTATTACCTTATTTTGCAACGCTCTTTCCCACCCATTTATTTATCTTATTAATTGCTCTAGGTTAGGTACATAGTGCTGAAGGTAATAAATTTTTCTTTTCTTCTTTTTTCTTACTAGTAGTAGGGTACATAGTAACTACAAAGTACTTGACTACCTCTAGTGAGGGCAAGGTCAACGGTTACACCTGATGGTCCAAGCACCTCTCATCTGGGATTCTGGGTCGGGTACTTTGTACTAGGTACCCACTCGCATGGAAGCATGGATCTCAATGTTAGCGCCCGCCGCCAAGAAACTCCTGCTAGGCAGTAAATAGTGTCAATAAGTACAATGTATCCTAGGTACCGTACTTGATATCCGACTTCTAACTATACGTTAACGTGCCTATATGCATACATACACTTACATCAATGATATGTATATACCATGTAGTATGTGCCTATACCTATGTACATACATAATAACCCCGTTGACATTTGTACAAACAAGCATTAATATTATTATGATCAACTTGACTGAGGTTCAAACATCTTCGAGAACTTTTCGAATCAGAAATGTAGGCAGGGTAGGTAATCCTGTTCATTTTTAGGTCAACCGACGGCATACCTTTAGGTGTTCTTTTAAACTACTTCCACTACGGAGCTTAGGGTACCGCATTGGGGTAATGCGATAATGTATGTACCAAGCATACATATATCATACATACACACATAATGGAGGATACACTCAGTTTTTGCGTAAGTTCGGCAAGCAAATTGAGTATCAGAACAGAATTGTGCAGCACTAGAACAAACACCAAACTCCTTGGCAACATTATGTATGGTTTTATCAAGTATACGTACATAACTAGTTAGCTATGTACAATACATAGTTAGATGCTTTATTCTATATTGCTACCTACACATGTAGATCGAGATATGCAGTTTGAACAGGTGGAGAGGGGGAAGGGGAGGAGAGGAGCAGCACGTGTAAATACGATGTCAACGTCAAGTGCTATCTACATAGTATGGATATAGGTAAGGTGATCGGCACAAAGATGATATTGGTTAGCTAAATAGTAGCTAAATAGTATGATGAGTAAGGCTATCAAAGCCTTGCCAATGCTATGATCACTTGGGCTATTACATTCTGGCCGAGTCCCACCATTGCTGGCACCACTACTGGGCACCACTGCTTGTACCAACCAACACTACCTAGCAAGCAATAGAACCCAGATATTCTGGACCGGCTAGTTCAAACAAAGCGTGTCTCGATTGTCGAGCTTCGGACCTAGACGCCCTCGAAAGGAGCCGTCTCTCTCGAACACTGAGACGCAGCACAGAAAGCCTTTGTGTCGCCGCAGTTTAATCACATCTTCTGTCTCACGTACAAATGCCTCTTTGGGGTGCTGTGTATCTTGATGTTGTCATTCTCGGACAGGAAACGACCGTTTTAGGGGGCTCCTTGCCTTTTTGGTCGTGCTCATAAGGATACAGCATTTCGTAGAACTTGAATGAAGGCCTTTACTCATGCTCGTCTCATCTGTCATTTTTGAGTAACGTAACGTCACCTCAAGAACTTCAGTCGCACAGCTGCTCTGCTATCATGGGGGAGCTGTAATGTGCGCGACACCTTGAGGCAAACCCATTATTTATGCGACTCATTTATACAAGCAAATTCTTTACCAACAACTTCTTAGACAGTGATACGCATGCTACTATATAGTGCTTGTTATATATATCCTCATTCTTAGGTATGTATATTTGTGTAATACAATATCCAATCCCCCTTTTTATTGTAATGACATATAACCTACATCTAAGAAATTCGATGCTATAACAGTGGTGTCCTTTTGTATACCTACACATGATGCCAGTGCCAACATTGAGATATTACCTGCATACTTGGCTACTATCGTTGAGCAGGCCGAAAATGGCCTGCCTATAAAAACCCAGAGTTTCTGCTGAACAGGCAAAGCACGGCGCAGTCGTATTATCTGTCTTTTATCAAGTTTTCACCCTAGTGCCGGCGGCAATATGGTCTGCGGGCGATCACAGGGCAGGCGGCACAGAAACTAGGTCAGTACTAGGTACCTATCACCCGTTGAAAAGGCGCCGACATGAGGCCATATGAGGCCCGAGGATCATTGCTCTCTTTTCACCTTGCACACGTTTCATTATACAATTGTTGTAATATACAATACCTACATACCTACATACCTACGTATCTAAGATGATGGAATTGCCGGCTCGCGCCTTTCTCTGGAACCACAATCTGAGTTTTCGAGTCAGAAACTCGGAGGATTCTTGGGATCATCAAACGACATCTGGAGGTGGCAGTGGACTAAGTATCCGCACAACCGTATTTGGTAAGCCGACAGTGACTGGGACCGTGGTACTGCATGTATAGGTATGAAGCAATCCTTCGAAGCCGCATCCGCTACTTAGCACATGACATTAACCATGCATAAATTATCCTGCTCATAAGCATAATATTCTTTGCCAAAGGATGAAAGCTTATTTCTCATCCATCTTATCCATCTTATCCATCTTGCGATGTAGTACTTGCTGTTTATTGCATTAAGGGAAACTTGCATGAGGGGACTTGATGCAATTGTCGGTGAGTCAGCCGCTGGTGTCATCACGCAAGCACAAGCGAGCACCCATGGGAGCAAACAACATTGAACATTGAACATTGAATTTGTATAGTACATATAAAGTAGTATGTAATTATACGATGACTCGGTATATAGCGATTATGATGACCAACATGTACCTACGTAGTACTTATTAGTCAAGAACCACTTTGAAGTGTCAAGACTCAAGTATGGCATATGCACGTACGGAGTACAACTTTGGAATACATACATAAATACATAGTTAGCAGTTAGTTACATGGTACTTACTTTTAGTGTTGGTTAGGTTAGTTAGGGCTATGTATGAGTTACGGGGTGGGCTACGGGCTTGGCAGCTTGGCGACCACGAGGGATCTTGCCCCCAGACCCTCCACCCTCCCTAATGGCCTGGCCCGTTCATTTTAAGCATGAATTTAAACGTGGCCGCCAGCGCCTGTACTAATGTGATTAGTAACAAATCATTATTCTTAGTGCTTACCCCCCTAAACCCACCACAGTGGATGGGATCCTCATCTTTGTAAGAAAGCCTACTAATTCAGTACATAGTAGTACATACATGATACCATACAGGTCCATACTATGTATATACTTACATATGTAGCACTAATAAGTGAACAGCAATGCTCAAGAGATCAGCTTTGAATTTCTTTGTATGCGAATGAAGGCCTTCTGAAGGAAGAAGGAAGGATTCAAGATGTAAGTGCTAAGCAAGACTTCTTTTTTATCTTCTTTCTTCTCCTTTACTTATCAGTATTGGTTATCAGTATTATATGTATGATAGAATATGCTGACGCGAGGCAGATGATAACTAGAAACGGTACAGGCAACACACACTTCCCATACCCACGTAAGGAATAATGGGGTTGTGCAAATACCTGATTGACGCTTGAATGCTACCCAATAACTACACCTTTCTTCCATGGACAGACATACTGGCCCATATCAAGCGCGAAGATTGCGGGCGTTGCACAAACATCTGACCTTGAAGGGTAACAATCCTTCGGCACATCAACCTGTCCAACCCACACGCCCCAGGTCTAGAATACGGTTTCACAAGCCATCAACATATGCAGTATCTGCCACACACGCCCGAGGCCCTCGACGCCAGCTCCTCCGTAATTTTGGAGAACGCCTCCTATGGCACTACAACACTGGCCGTAGTGGCAAAAGTGTCGTTTTCTCAACTTACTCCAGCCCATACCTGTATGCAGCTTGTGCCATTGGCTTGAAGCTGAACTGCATATGCCGAGTTGTCGCTTGCATACTTCGACAATGGCTACTAGGATTCATTACATCCAACGTCGACTTCCGCGGAGTTAGATATGTACTTGAAGTACACGACTACGTGCTAGCAGGCTAGCTCTCTCTCTCGGCTGAAACGTGAAAAGGGCGACAACGCTTCGATCGGCCGAAAGAGACGGAGCCACGGCTCTGGGCCCGTCTTCGTTCGATAAACATTCCGCTAACACTTACGCAAGTCCCAACATAGGTAGGCATGTACTGTAGGCAGGTAGGGCCTGGTAGACATGCATAATCATTCCGGCCCCAGGCCCATGACAGCGGAACCCAATAGCGTGGCCTCGCTTGTTGGAAAGGGAGCTGAAAGCTCACCCACCTACCCACCCACACTCGCTCTGTCTCCCTCATTTTTCTCTTAACCCCTCAGCGGCCTCGAAGGAGTCATATTACGCGAAGCATATAGGTATGTATGTACTTGTGCTGGATACGCCGCCGCCTGCATCTGATCGCTGTAGAAGCTTTACTGTTTCCTGTTCAGCCATGTAAGACTATAGCCGCCACGTCGTTGTGGCGTCGTGCCAAGTGGTTTTCGATAGGATAGCGTAACCTGCTACAGCTGCTACTGGGCCGACTGGCGTGGGGGGTAGGTATGTAGTTGGTCACAGTGTCTTGGATGTGCAAGTGAGGCTGGTACCGCTAGGTAGGGACATCAGTATGGATGTACTTGTACGAAACGCCCAACCCCGCTTCTCACTATGCTCGTCGGAGCTCAAAACACCATTTGGCGAAAAGGCAGCGGAATGATACTGCCTCCTTGTCGTGCTTGATGGGTGGCTTGTGACATTCACGGTCTAGTAACTAACAGATAACCTTGGAACGATGTATTCCCAGATATTATATCCCGGCAATAGTAATCTACAAGTTGGCTATGTAGATGCCTAACTTGCACGATATGACTTATACCTAGGTAGGTATCACAACTTTACCCGTATTTTTTTCGTTGACGATCTCTAATCATGTGAGTACCGATAAAGCCACCAGCTGACGATAGGGCAAGACCTAACGCCATCATTCCACAAGTCTAAAACCCGAGCCAGGACGCTAGTAAGCTGACTACTAATGCCACTGGCTAACATGGTCACATAGTTCAAATGCGGTAGGTTGCTAATTAGCCCTAATGAAGTTACTATAAGAGTCGTTATACGAGTAAGAGCCTAAGAGGGAGGAGGAGGGGGGGACCAGTCGCTTATTACTAACGACCTAACAGAGATGCGAAATTCATCCACGCGACGTGATATTTCTCGATCGGATAAGTTGCCTAAAGTAGAACTCGTAAAACCAAACCAAGCCTCCTCCTCTCCGCCGGCTGTATATAGATAGGTATGTTAGTAATGTACGTACAGCATATGACTTGGCAACTTGAGTCAGATCAGGTGGATCTACATGACCTAGGACCGACCCAAGGGAAAGGTACTGCCTAGAAAACGACCAGGAACCTATGTGATATCAAACATGCCTAGGTTAAGTACATAATGTCATAATTAGGTACTTGCCCAGATAGGTACAATATCTATTATGTTAGGTAAGGTGGCTTATTACACGGGAATAATAAAAATGATCAAACATATGGATGCGTCGGGAAAGGAAAAAGGATTTTAGGTACCCTCCCTACCCTGCCCAGTGCCCACCCCCCTCAAGGGAAAATAGGTTGGGAAAACAAAAATAAGGTAGGGTCAAGGATGGGGTATGAAGAGATCGGAGGTTTCTTTTGGCTTTTAAGCTTCGTCCGACTGCAATATATCTTGCTTGCTGTTGCTGCAGGTTGGTCGGTTTAGTGTAACCACCACGCTGGCATGCCTGGCATGCTGGGCACGCTTGCTAGCTAGGGGGGGGGGAAGAGGGGGGAAAGGGGGGTCAGTTAATCTATTATTTCTCTTTGCGATGGCGCTTGGGGCGTGATAAGAAAGCTTGATATATTAACAAATTTTCTATATACCGATATCTGTGCTACGTGCTGGTAGACAGTGGTAGTACTATGTAGTAAGACGTATGTTACGCGATAAAGACACCGGAAATGTGAGTGGTCGTAGCTGAGCGAGGGACTAATCATCATATTGCCGGTTCCTTCGTTACAATATGGCTTTCTTTTCCTTTCTTTTTTCCTGGTCGCGCGAGATTATTCAATAATTATTAAGGCTCGCCAGCTGAGTCTCGTGGCGTTGTTCGTGGGACCTGTCATTTTCATATAGGCTTGGAGTTTTCTCGGCAACATAGCGACGTGTACCTACATAGAATTTGCATTCCAAGTTGCCGACGCTGCGATCTAATTCACCCAGCACATTTTAATCCACATGCGCGCAAATGTGAGAATTGAATCCATGGGCAGCTACGAAGTAAACATGATACTTAGTGCCTAAAGCGCATTCGCTTCATCACGCACATTCTGGTCCCAACCATCGATAGAATAGGGAAAGGTAGAAGAAGCAATGAGTAAGACGCAAATAGATACCTAGGGTTACCTGAGCGTGTAATCCTCCTATACCTGCGGACGTATGTAAGCGAAGACTGGAGAAAAACGGAAGCGTCCAATACAATACCTATAGTATTACCAGGTACCCTTTCTCATTACTTGCATATTAATACTCACGTGTAACAAAGCTTCGCCAGTTGATACCTAACCTGGTCCTCCAGCACTCTCCCAGGTATTGGGGAAATTTTGGGAACCCAAGTCCCCGGGATCTGAGAAGCTCGTTGGGAACGGGTCAAGGTCAAGCCAGCTAGCTACTACAGGTACCAGGGGGGGTCCTAAAGGAACAGCAACCTAGAAGGTTTTGATTCAGCTTCATTCGTGATACATAGGAAGCTTATCACACATCATTTTTATGTACAAAGGTCCCTACAAACAATGCCACATCCCTGGAAACATAGGTCCTTCCACGGGCTTTGATGTAGCAGATTCCAATCAACGTGAGTCAGCACGTCGTATAGTGTAATGATGTCGATTCGCAATGGGATATTGCATCTTTGACAATTCCCAAAGTATTACATGCGCGGTTCGAGATAGGATATGCAAGCGCTGGCTGGTATTACTAAAAAAAAAATCGTCCCAGCGGTGAATGATCATCGTAAATCTAAGCAATCAGTTCTAGCTAGGGCTCGGGCTCCGGGGGCTAATAATTACAATAAAGATAACCTGGAATACAATACCGAGGGAACATTAAACACATCAATACCTAATCCATCGTACCAAGGATGGAGAATTTACGGATAGCACAATACCTAATCTGCTAATGCTGTTTCCACCCGACCGGGGAATTCATTATTCAGAGCAAGGGTAATTAAGAGTGAAGCCTAGGCTTGCTTGCGTCAAGGTGTTAATAGTTAGGACGTTTGGTTTAACTGATGTTTGCAACTTGGACCGAACGTCTCTTCTCTCTCCAATCGTTCGGGCATTACACAAAGCGGCATATCTACATATGTCGTACTTACATAGTATATAGGCATGTAAGTATTGGTATTGGTATGACATATGTATGTATGTAAGTACGGAGTTAATAACTAAGGTGAATATCTACAGTACTAGGTTATGTAGGTAGATAGGTATGCATGCATAGTTACCTACCTACTGGCTTATGTACATACATAATTACATCCATGGATATTACATGTCAGATTCTTGTCTTTGTCTCGTCTCGCCGGTCCGGGTTTAAAGCCCTGTCAGAACGGAGACTAATCTACATAGAGAGTAACGATGTAGATCCCGAGCCCCTCTGAGCTTTATTTTTGCGTCTTGGTAGCGACGCTGATTCGCACCCCACACCGATAGTTCATAATCTTATTCAGACGCCGCTTCACGACTCTGCGGCTTGTTCCAACAGCTAGACTGTATGTACCCATGTACCTAGAGGTATTGTAGATGCCTAAATGTATGTTGGTATGTTACTGGTATGTAAACTATTAGTATCGAGCGATAACTATGTCCCCGAGTAACCGGCTGACTGCTGACGAAGTACCTATACCTGTAGCCCATAGCCAGGCTGCATTTGCCCCATCAGCTACCTAGGTAGGCTTGGTTCGAAAGTTATGTATAAGATGGGCAGCCAACTCTCTCCATTTCTAGGCGTTGTCGGATACCTGTTTCCAGACGTATGTACGTAGGATTTCACCTATCTGCCTACATTCACACTTACCTTATAGATACGTTATAGACGAGTGCCAAGGAATAGCGGTGGCTGGGCATTCGACATTGAATGCTGTGCCTTGATGGATGAGGCGCCTCGTCACATGTAAGGTAAGGCCAACACAACACACAACATAGTTAAAGCACTGCTACAAGAGCCCGAGCCTGGTATGTACAGGTTACGGATGTAGCCCCGTTGGGTGATATGGACTATTAAGTACTATGTATAGGTAGAGAGAGGACGGTCGAGCCGGATGACGTGATGTTCTTGTCATGAAGTCTAGATTATTTCAAGCATTATATCCGATTTAGTTACTACGGCGTACTTGTTGCAAACCTAACTTACTTACCTTACATCCACGGGTTAGTGCCGTTACTACGACTCTGATAGTTGGAGATTGCCGGGATTAAGAAGTTTTAAGGTGTTTGTCTCGGAAGGATAGGAAATAAATGAACAAGAATACGATACTGACGATATTTATGTAACTTGTAAGTATGTAACTATTACCAAGTATTACCAAGTAATTATTACTAAGTACACCAATGATCTTACTCCCTCTTACTTGGTACATAGTTTTAGCACACATAAAAAAAGAAGAAAAAGCAAAAAGCAAAAAGACCAAGTCTCAAAAAAAAAAAAAAAAAAAAAAGAAGCCAAGGTTTCGAGGGCCCCACAATGCAGACATGCATACATGCATAGTATGTACATGCAACCCACACCTCGAACGATAGCCCAGCTTAAGCTTAATTCAAAGACATGGGGTTTAATCAAATCAGAAACGTCCATGAGCGCCACTCTGTAGCCTATCCGTCTTAGCGTGGATCCCCTTGATTTGGTACTATGGCAAAAGAGGGTGTTGCGTAAAGGGGATTAGTGTGGGGCATAATGGGGCACACACTTTAAGCCGTTGGTCAGCTTCCTTGGCGTATTCTTGGGTTGTTTCTTATCCATGCTTGGCTTTGTCGTAAGGAAAAAAAGGGAAGCTCGGCAGAGTGTAAGTACTAAGTACGATCATAGTAACTACTGTAAAGAAGTATCTACGTTTTGACATTACAGAGATGTATGTGCGTATGTTAAATAAATACCTAACAAACCTATGAAGTATCCTCAACGCATTACAGTGAAGCAACTTTAGTATACAAAAAAAAGAGACGCAAAAAAAATAAAAATAAAAATAAACCAAAAAGAGGGAGGAATATCAATCGTGCTGGCTGACGCGGCCCTCTTCGGTGATACTTCAATCAGTTGGTTGACTGTTGGAGAACTATGATTACAGTTAAGTTTAACCTTATATAGATGGGGTACCTAGCTTACCTACTAGGTAACTAGGTAGGTAGTGTTAGGTAGGGTATGTACTGGGTAGGGTACTAGGTAGCTTATTAGGGTAGCTTATTAGATGGATTCCGCATACTCTAAACCTTAGAAGATCGGCGGGAACAAAAAACGCCCCTAACGTAACCTAAACCGTACATCGTACAGGTAAATCATGAGCCTAAACTAATAGGGCTCGCATCTCCGTTGATTTGTGTGGAAACGTCGTATAGGGTACGACAACCAACGACCGAACAATCCATTGAAACCCAGAAACCTGTCTTTTCTTAAGAGCTAGTAAAATACTATGTATGTACACAATAACGAATCGTAAAGCTGAAATAAAGGATTATCCACCGGCGATCGCTCTCTACGGTACGGGCCTCCCATCTGCATACCTAGGTACATATCTACTGCATACATGCATATGCATATACTAACCCAACCAGGTACATGATGTATGTACTATTTTGATAGTCCAATGTTATATGTACATATGTAGTTATGTATGTACGAAGGTTGTGGCCAAAAGTTTAGACCGAGATATATCTTAGCCCCACAGTGCGCCACTCTTTTTCGGGCTTCTACCAATAATAGGTATACATTTAACGTCAAGTCCTTGACAATCCTTAAAAATATAGCACCTTATAGCATATTTAAACGCTATAGTGTGCTATAAATTTAAAGCCTTTAGTCTTAAACAATTAACAAATAAGCTTATTAATAACCTTAAATTATTATATAAATACTTACATTAATTTAATAAAGAAAAAAATTATAAAAATTTCTATTATTAAATAAACTAATTAAATAACGTAATAATATATTTAATATTTATTAAATAAACTTATAAAGCTTTATAAATAAGTAGGTATGTTGGCGATGATATTTCCTACAGTGGTAGAAAAGTGGAGGAACTGTGGGGCTGAGGTATATCTTGGTCTAAACTTTTGGCCACAACCTTCGTATTATACAACTTCAATGTTCAAAGTTGTACCTAGTACCTAGTATGTAGCTACATGTAGTATAGGGAGGGAATATACCCGTGAAACCCGTCTTTGCTAGCCGCTCAAATCATGGATGTGGGTGGTGGTCAAAAATGCGGAGATACATTTGAATTATGTATACGAAGTTATCAAATTATTACATATGAATATGTAGGATGAATATGTAGGATGAATATGTAGGTACATATGTAGGTAAGAGGCATCAAGGAAATAAAGAATGCCAAGCTTTTTCAGATGTACGACGAAGGAAACGGTATAACGATTCATTGCAACCTCCCTACCCTACTATACCTAGTACCTAACTAAGTACCTAACCTAAGCACTTTCGATCCTCAAACGAATTACTTCTATTTGTTCCAAAGGATGAGATACCCCGAAACAAGAAATCCTCCTCCTGCACCCCAGATACACACGTAAAGTCAATCTCGGGAGTACAGAGATTGATTCGTAGGTGGGTTAGGTTCTCTCATTCGACAAGACTTTGTTTTTACCCAACCGATTAACAAGCTGCTGATGCTGCTGCTGTTTCCCCCTTCTTCTTCTCATTTTCATTCTCATTCCTTCTTAGTTATTTCTCACAGGAAACAAACATCCATCCATCCATCCATCCATCCCTTCCTTTTTCTGCTGCTGATGACGAATCGCCAAACTCGACGGCGGGTTTGTTACCCAATCCAGCAACTCTAACGTACTTCTTCACCTGATGTCGCGACTCCAACCCCCCACTGTTGCAGAATTCCGCAAAGGAAAAGGCAGGTATCCACGAAAGGAAGAAGTGAGATAATAGTGTAAATATGTACATGGTAGGTAGGTAATAGGTCCAATGTTCATGTTGGCAAAATATCTAAGGTAACCTATGTAGATAGGTAGGAAGGTACTTCTACGTAATATCTATGTTACCGACGTATTAGACGAGACGGTGATAGCGGATGTGACGGGAGAGGAGGGAACCCCCTCTTTAAAGAAGTTAGACGGTTAGAATCTGCCGAACCGCGAAACCTTTTTTCTTCTTGTTGTTTGTTTGTTGTTCATTTATTTGATTCCTAGTACATTGGGTAGGTTGGTATTAAACATGTGCTGATGTGTGGCCGGCAATTACACCGCAGCCCAAGAAATATATCCTTAATAATTTGGTTGCTGCTGCTGCTGCTGCTGCTGCTGCTGCTGTTGTTCAAATATTGTTGTTGTCCTCCTCCAAAATAACTACCACCTACTTCCTTGTCTCTTGGCAGAGCGGCTAAGGCTGCCTGCCTGCATCTGCATTCTAATCGCGATGAAACCAACAGAATGAGGATAGCCTAGGATACCTAGGATAATTGCGGCAGTGGAACACCGCATCGCTGGTCGAGGCCAACTGCATCTCGCGACGACAAGCCTTGGAAGCTAGGCCTACGCTACCGCCTTCCAAATATTGTATGGACATAAACCCACTCTTCGACAAATTCCTTGCATCAGATGAAACGTCAATATGGCTCCAGAGATTTTTCGATGGTGCGATCATATGGCATTAATCTGTCCATGCCGGCATAGCGTAGGTGCAGCTCACGAGCCGAAACAACGGGGGGGGAGGGAAGGGGGGCTAAAGATGTTATTGCGTAGCTGCGTAGTAATAAACCGAACACTGGGCCGTGGAAACGGCCGAGTAATGATCTGGTTCGATCGCCATCCCAGTCAGGGTTGGCGGGAACACTTGAGATGGATATGTACCTACCTACCTACCTACCTACCTGAGGTACCTAAGGAAGGTAGATAGGTTAGGTATATAGTAGGTAGGTAGGCAGACATGACGAGCCACTTGGCTTGTATGTAACTATTGAAAACCTGGTTGCTTGAAGCCTTAGACTACCTATCAGCTCTCCTTTCCTTCTTTAAACCCAACAGCACTAGACCACTACTACTCCCTTTCGGCCGTACCAATAATTAGTTGATCTGAAGAATACAACATGTACCCACCACGATGGAGGCATATCTTACATGTAACAAGAATTTACTACGTAGGTTAAGCCTTTTAACTTGCCTGGCAGGCTAGGGATGTAATTAATACCGAGTACTGGCTTATAGTAGGTAGGCAGACGGTGTTTAACCCGGTAGGCATGTTTGTGCATCTTCCACAAGGAAAATCTCTCATATGTCGTACCTCCCCGGAGCCCTTTTCAATATTCACCGATCGGGGATTGAGAGTGAAAGGCTTTGTGACGCAAGAAGCGTACCTAGGAAGCGCAGGAAGCGCAGGAAGTCTGAGTGACAACTGCCGAATTTCGAAAGGTATCCATGAGAGGCTCGTGAGCCAGGTTAGTTTATCGGCCTACTGCCACTGGATGGAAGAACTAGAATTACTCTAAACCGTGAAGGCGGGATGAAACTTGAGGTACCGGAAGGGTGACGCTATCGTATCGTACAATCCTGCCTTTTATTTTACACTATGTAGGCAGTTCCAATCTGGTAACTGCCGGGTCTGTGACTCCTTCAAATCTGTTCTCTTGTTGCAGACTGGTATCATCATTTGAGCCCTTCGCGCCTTTACAACGCACCAGTCTGGGGACGTGGAGAGGACGTGAAGGGGGCTACTCAACGTTCGCTTCGAAAGTATGCCTTCACTTCGTTTCAACATCAGCGATGTGTGAATGAAGCAGTACAAGAACACGATGTCGTATCTGGAACACCTGTCAAAGCTAGCCTCAGACTTTGATCCTGTCCTCGTGAAGTCCGAACCAATACACAACAGACGCCACAAAAGCTTGTTCGGCAGTCAAGTCTGGAACAACGTCGCGCTGTGCGAGGGTAGCACAAGACACTCTCCACATCCCAGAGAAGTAAGCATTAACGAGCACGGCATGACCGCTAGTACGGATAGTGTGTTCAGCAGTCACATCGGCCGTACCAGCGGGGGAATGCGGGAGTGTCCTGTATGGACATGACTCCGGTGAGATAGCATACCAGCCGATCGAAGCCCAGGCCGAAGCCGCCATGGGGAGGACAGCCCCATCTCCGTAGGTCGACATACCAATCCAAGTTGTTCTCGGTTGGCTCTGTTGCTGGCTTGGTGTCGTTGACTGGAGATATCGTCGGGGTCATCCCGCGCGCACGCATAGACTCTTGAAGCTGTTCCAACCGATGCTCGCGCATAGATCCACCAGCAATTTCCAAGAAGTCGGGTACAAGTAGATCGAAGCAATCAACCGTCATGCCGGGTGGCGGCGCATTGCGGTCTTCTGCGCTTCCTCTCATGTAGAAAGCTTTGATGTCTCGCGGATAATTTGTGACGAATACAGGACTATTACCACCGCCCACCTCGGTTGCGATATATCTCTCATGTTCAGTAGTAAGGTCATTGCCCCAGACAGGGCTAAAAGAGAACTCCTTTTTAGACGACTCCAGTAGCTTCATGGCTTCAGTGTAGGTAATGCGAGGCCATTTCTTCTGCATGAGACCCTGCCAACGCTGAGAGACCTGTTCCGCCGTATGAAGATAGGTAGCTCTGTCGCCCTTCCGCTCCGCGAAAACCTCAGTCTGCACTCTCGATCCGGCCAAATCAGTACATATATGTCTCAACATGTCTTCCACGAGGTCCATCACCGAATCCATTTCGTCGGTAAAGCTCATTTCTGCCTCCAACATGTAGAATTCGCTTAGATGACGTGGGGTATTACTTTGCTCTGCACGGAAGGTTGGGGATAGTGTCCACACATTACCGAGAGCCTGGGCTAAAGCTTCCAAATGTAATTGAGCTGACACAGTTGTATAGACAGGACGGCGGAAAAAGTGATTGGATGTCTTGGGTGTATTGGGTGTTGAGGGGGATGAGGATGAGGATGGGCTAGGATCACCAGCTGACACATGGAAGACCTCGCCCGCACCTTCACAATCAGATGAGGTCAGAATAGGGGTGTGGGTTTGGTTGAATTGACGGTCAGTAAAGAACCTAGTCAGAGATGCAATTAATTCTGAGCGAAATCGTAAAAGAAGTGAATTAAATGGCGCCCTTGGCCGAAGATGGGGCAAGCCCCTTAGATAGTCTGGCGTATGGAACTTTTTCTGTAATGGAAACGTCTATAGAAAGGTAAGTCATGGATATAGATGCATCAACACTAGATTTTCAACGGACCTTGGGATCAGAAGGTCCCAGGACCGTGGCTGACTGCACCTGTAGTTCGTGGCTCTGCCCACTACCTCGCGATGGAGTCCAAGACCCATGTAGTCGGACAGCAGAGCCGATAGTCACACTGTTGAATAGATAAGTAATTAGCGGTGTTTAGGAGCATGGAAATTGAGTCAGACCTAGAAGTCAGACCTAAACGTCGTACCCTTTGGCCTGGCTAACAGGTACTACAGCTTGGAGTGGTTCAAGAGAAGAGCCATCGCTAAGAGTTACGAAGTGAATTTCCTTTTGCGCACGGACAGACCGAACGAAACCATCGATCTTCACATCTGAGACAGGTTCATGCGGCTTAAAATCCAAGAAGCCGGCAACTGAGGTTGGGACTGTAGCGATGCGAGCCCGGGATGATACTTGTGAGAATAGCCTCAAGGGAACTCTTCTTCTAGGAAAGGCTCCTCTTAGGAGGGGTAGGGCAGAATTCATCTCATAGATTCATAGGGTATTCTGTGTTTTACTGGGTCCGATGATTCAGTTCAATGTTGAAAACCCGAAACCCCGAAAAATGAATGTTCAGACTGTTCAAGTTTTGATATTGAAATCGCTGAAATCGGGCATACTTAGTGCTATGTATCTAAGTAACTACTTTTCGGAAATTCATCGGCTTAAACCGAAGAGGTTTGGAATCTTCGGAGTACGAAGTTTATCCAGCCGGCGCGCGGATATGTTCACGGAAAATCACATGACCTAAGACAGGACAGTGTCTTAGTCATCAGCAGCTTGTACTCAGTACCCTTTGCGTCCTTTACACAAATTTGCACGATTCTTATACATATCTCTTACATTGAACTGACTGCTTCTATCTAACCTCTCTTCACCGCGAATAAGAATATCTCTGTACGAAGCATTCCGCTTAAGACTTGATTAGCAGGTAACTACTAATCTTGGGTAGGTACCTAACTACCACCCACGAATAAGAGCCAACAGCAGCCACATATCGCGCGTATAGTGTTCTATGTGAACGCCCGATAGTACCTCCTAGATGGTCAGGTATGTAGGTAGGTATGTACATCAGATTATAGTACTCACGTATACGTCATCACGTACGCATCCCCCGTCTGAGTTCTTGCCGTGTAGGCCAAGTGAATGCTCAAATCTTTGCGTTTCCCCTATCACCCTGTTGAGACTATGTGCCCATGCCATGTCTCGCAGTCTTGCAGTTAATCTCTCATCTCCTTTGCCAACGAGTACTAGCCTAACCTAGTAGGAATTAATATATTGTAATGCCCAAAACTTCGTGTGCATACCCAGTACTTATATACCTCAGTACGTAGTTAGGTAGGCATCTATTAATGATTACGTACTAGAATAGATACCTGGATATCTAAGATAGATGTATCGATAGACAGGTAAGGTAGGTAGGTAGTTAGGTAGCAATGCCACTATTCCCAATCATCAACCCGCCCCAGGGCGCAGTCGTCTCAACCGAACTCGGGCTCCAGGACATGCAGTGAGACGAACTCATAAGTTCACCATCCGTTTAATCGTTTGGTCCGCAAGGGTCTTGCGATGCTGCACGCCTAGGAGTACCAGATCTGTCCAACTTCGGTTATCTGCAGTGCGCCCTGATCTTCAACTGGAACAACGATTCCATCTACCTGGGAGCCGAGCTGTGTCACAGAGACAAATTGTCTAATTCTTTCTTCCCAGGCTGCTGCTTTTGCTAGAGCAGAAGCCAAGTCAGTCAGTCAGGTAGGCAATAGACGGCCGCGAATGTGCTTTGGTGGGTTTATATTATGAAAGCAGAAGTTCCCCCCCCTTCCCAACTTATTGTCTGAATTCATTTCATCTCAATGTCTAGGACATAGTGGACTCTATAAGAGCAATCATCCTATATTGGTTACACAGAGTCTCTCCCGGGCCTCTTACCGTCACTTTGGATGCTCCCATCTACTCAAGTAATAGACATGAGTCCCTGTCTATTCAGGGCCTTCGATGTAGGCGAACGGAGTAGCCGCATCCTATCCGGCATCTTATAAAGATATTTAAGTCCCAACCGCCTAACCTAGACTGCTTCTTCGCCCCAGCTTGCCGCTTAAAAAGATTCTTTATCACCTTGCTAGAAATCATCATCCAGTGGCCCCAAATATATCTCCTCGAAATGCCTTCTTCCAAGCCCAAGCCTTCTGAGGTTGCCGCAGAGACGAAGCGACACTATATTCCGGTCATAAGGAGAGACTACGCACACCAATGGCCAACTCACTCTTACCTGTTCCAGCAGCCGTTAGAGCAGATCCATCTTCCAAGTTCTATGACTGGCTTTGCTCCGTCCCCTCCCGAGTTTTGTGGGTGCCCCTCCTTCCAGCCCTATCTTCTAGCTGTTCTGTCTGACAAGTTATACAGATATTTGCCCAGGGGATCCCGTTGACTTTACAATTAATTGGAAAAACAAGGTGAACATCCGGATACCGTTCATATGTGCGGCGAACGATAAGAGACCTGGAGGGGATTGGGAGACTGGGGTGGTGAGTTATCTACTTGTTTCTGCTCTTTGCTCACCTCACCTACCAGGCATTATTATGGCACCTACGTTTGACTTATGGCTCTTAACTGCCGGGTTTTCTTGAATCTCGTGATCTTACGCAATACAGCCTTCTGTCTAGGTTAGCTACTTACACGATTTCTAGGTGGGCTATGAGGAGCGCCTATGCAGACGTAGCACGCTCTCGGCGACGCTAAACACGCCAGGGCCGGGTTCTGAGGTCGACAGCAACTACCCCATCCCATCGGAAGGAGGCGTATACTCTGCATACGTAGTTGTGTTCCGCGGGCCGCACGACCAGTACAAAAAGTTAGACCAGTGGCACGACCTGCCGGTAGTCTCGGTGCCTGCGGCCCGCTGGCCTAAACTGAGCCACGGCGGCGCCAAGTATGCATTCCCGCTGGAGCGCGAGATGGTGCGCAACAAGATCCGCGCCGCCCTGCGCATCTGCGTGTACCACGACCACCGCACCGTCGTCATCGGGGACTTCGGCCTCGGCAACGGCCACCGCAACCCCCCGCAGGAGCTTGCCGAACTCTGGCGCGACGTGTTCCTCTACGACCCGGATATCCGCGGCCGCTTCGACTACGTCGCCTTTGTGTTCGAGGACCAAGGCCAGAACACGGCCAAGCTGATTCTCGACGACATCGCTAAAAAGAGCAAGGGCGGGCATGGCCATAGCCACAGTCACAGTCATAGCCACGGGCATCACTCCAGCAGCAGCTCCAAGGGTAAGTCTAAAGCTTCGTCTAGCTCGAGTTCCAGCGGCTCGGGCAGCTCGGGCTCGCCGCTGTCCGACTTCGACATCTTCTCACGCGTCTTCAACCCCAGCGAGATCCAGAATGTAATGAGCCGGCCTGACCCCAGATACGGTATCTCGATGCTTACGTCGTGAAACTTAGGAGGACCAGTAGCCAGTAGTAAGCTAGGACGGGTAGGTGGGGGAGAAAAGAGCGTTGGGAATTTCTCTTGTCCTTTTTCTCCTTCGTACGCCATCACACAGCGTCGAACTGTTGTCATACGAACATGTGGACTCGGGGTTCGACCCGAGAATACGGGGAGGCAAATGGGGGGTGCAGGAAAAGGGTTGGATTAAGGCAAACTAGGGTGGTCATTCTTCCTGTTGGTATCTTCTGTATTGTGACCTTCTCGCTAAGGGTTCTGGTTAGTTTGCTTGTATGTACAGTAAAACGAGTAGTAGAGTGGTAGCCTTACCGTTGTTCTATACTATATTCTTACCCTACTAGGTACATACCTAGGCTGGATATGTGAAGCTTTTCGGCTTTTCGTACGCGACAGTGAAGATTGCGTCATGGAACATGCATTACGCGAGTTCGAATAGTACCCGTCCTCACAAAGTGGGTTTCAACCCTCTGGAGCGATCAAACTGGGGATCTCAATACTTCTGGTAAGGACGGAATTGACTCCGAGGTGTGGAATAATTCCCCGTAACCCGGCATCGTTGCCGCCGGGGAAGCAGGTGGGCTCCCTTTCGTTGCCCCTGATCCAAAGTCTTCGCATTATGGGGTGTTCGGCATATCCGGTCGAAATAGGGTATCGGTGACTTGTTGAAATAGGTATGGCAGGGGTGCCATTTAACAAGTAAAGAGGGATGATCGAGCCGTTTTGAATCTCTTCCCTTAATGCAAGACAAAGGGGGTCTCCGGGTGATTACACTTACCTATTTACTTATTCTTATACGGCCATCAGCTCTAGACCAGCGCCACCGAGCCTATTGTACGTTATAATAGCATATGCCCGGTCGACATTCTGTGGCTGCTGGACATATAATCTCACATCCGCCTAGCCTTGTCATTGCATGACACTACATCAGCCATGACTTATAAGAAGTCATATTAAGCACCTTCTAGTACTCGATAGTCCTTTTGTTGAAAGGGTTTTTGGGAGGGTCAGAAGGATCAAGTAGCAATTCTAGAAATAGTTCGGTCACTGAATTGGAATCCTCTTACACCATCCTGAGATCCTAGTCAGGTCCACAGAAATCAGTCATCGCATCAGGCGGTGAGGCTATATGGAAGCAACCCTAGCATAAGCATCATCATTGCTGTGTTTTATTTTTTAACTTCCCCTTCTAGAACACATCGAGCCATACATATTGTACATGTAACCTACATATATCGATAGAGCTTTGGACTTTGACCGACATTTGGAGCTGATCATTGAGTTAGACAAAGACTACCTGCCTAGGTAGGCAGGTATGGAAGGCAATGAACATTAGAATAGGTATGGTTTATGCAGAAAATGAAAGTTATTTACTTACTCACTCCCCCGAGCCTGCAAGTAGAGGTAGGTATGTACATTCCTTTGACTGGGGTTAACCATCATGCCCCTGTTCTCAGATAGGCGAATCCGATCTCTCATGCCATGCCCATGCCCATGCCCATATGCCCCTCCTCCTCTTCTAGCCATGTGGGCTTGAGGCTCGCAGCAAGCAGGGTCAGGCAGAGTTAGGCAGCGGTTTCGTACCTATAGATGGTGTGTATCAGCCACTTAGGAGATTTTTCTTTTATAAAAAAAATATGTCACTTGAGATACATACCTAGGCATGTGCCGACGCAGGGCGGTTTTCCTCTTCGACTCTCCCGTTGCTAGGTAGGTAGGTATGCATCTACATGTAAGCGTTCGCGAACCTATTAGAAAGCCGACTGAAAAAGCCATTGCCATGACCGACAGCATTCTTTATTTACCAAAACTGCTTACATATCTTGTACATACCTACATACATTGTACACACTTATGTAAGTAAATAGGTACCTAACGTATGTAGGTACTGCGATCACGGACAAGGGTCTCAGATCGAAGGCTCACACATATCTCGCTCGATTCATCGCATCGCACGATCCTGTTGGAGACGCTGTAGGTTGCCGACGCAAGCTGGAAAATACTTACCTATAGCCTAGGCACCTAACCTAAATCGTAGTACGAGGCGCCGAGACCCGGTGCCGTTAGGATGTAGGATGAGCTACCACATATCTGCGTTAGGAATTTTTCAGTAACAGGCCTATACATAGGTGGGCAGGGAATGAGGACTAGGTAGGGATATTCTTCTAAGCCTATATCCTTTTATCGATCTCAATGACTAGATAGTGCAAGTATGTAGCCGAGCCTAGAGGAGCCGCGACACACATATGATAAGTCACATGAGATAGATGATAGATGACTTGTTAGCGGCTAAGGAGGGATGGACATGGATAGGGGGTAGGAAGAATCACTCTTCCCTTACAAAAAGGCGGGCTCCAAAAATAATATAGCACCTGCGGCAACGACCTTGATTTTTTTTTGTTCTCGGATTCCTCAAAAAAGGCTTCTTCCCGCGCAGCGGCTCGAGTATGTCTCAGAGATCACCTAGTCGGTCGGGGTCATGGGACATTTATTATGACAAGTTTAAAGTCATTCGACGCGGCTTGTGGCAGACCCGTCCCGTAGTATTGGTATGTCGAAAATGACTGCATTGAGAAAAGAATATGGCGGCTATGGGTTAGACCCCCCTTGTGTATGTGCAGGGTGCTGATGAGGCTGGCTGAGAGTTTCCTACTAACCTTACGATGGGTTGCTTTGTCACTACGAGGCAGAATGATCACACTTGATGTTGCTTGTTCTATGATCTTATACTCTTGGACGCGAGATACTACCATGTAGCAACGTAGGTATCTACCTGGGTATGATGCTAACCTAGAATATCCAAACATCAACAGTTAATTATCTTGAACATGTGCGTCTTGAGCATGATTTAAATTCACTATCCTGAGAGGATACCTAAGTTTGATGTTCATCTTATTCACTGATATCTAATGTGCAATTCATGACCGAGAAGGGCAATATCGTCCCTGAACACATGGTTTACTTGCCGGCCGCAAACACCCTGGACCGAGCCATGCCCGTTGATTGCTATTGCTAAAACGGACTGGAGCAGTCGGCAATTTTTAGGTGTCTCGGGTTGTGATTTCACCAAATTATTGTTTGCTTTGCTCCACCGCCGTCGCAGGCGAGGTGCAGGGCACTTCGGCCGAATAAGATCTACGGATGTCAATTTCACCGGGATTGGTGCGTAAGTGAGTGATTAATGAGGGAGTTTAACGGAAAATAATCATTGGTGATCCACACGTGTCTCAAAAGGGTTATCCGGAGCGACACGGGGCGTCACAGATTTACTTGGATAGCACCAAACGGCTAGGTCGGGGGGAATGGCTCGATGAATTAGGATGGATGTAGGATGTCGCCTCCATTTTTGAAAAAAAAAACAAAAACAAAAACAAAACATGATCCGATGTTGATGCGGTGAAACCAAGATACGGGAGGGCCATACGTATCTTCAAGATTTAGGAGTCATTTCCCCTTCAGACTCTCCATTCATGCCTAAAATGCTTCCATATACCAGGTACTCGGGACTAGGACTAACCGTATATGTCCCCTCTCATGATTGATATCTTACCAGTACTGTGGCCTCAGCCCCTGGAACGTTGACGCTAGGGAACTATGCTCATCACCATCCTTTCGCCTTTGCCCAGCCAACTGTATTGACTTATATCAGCGATCACTCCCCAACTATAACTAGAGAACTAGTTTCTAAAAAGATTTCCTATGTCGCGTATAAATAGGAAAGAATCAACTCACCTCAAGTTGAACACCCTTATGAATGTGCACTAGCCAGTCCACGTAACTCTGTGCTTCATTATTCCGATCTTCAACCAACATTCTCGCAAACTCGTACTCAGCCCCATCGATTCCTTGTCTGGCCAGTTGAATTGTCAAAGCCTTGGAACCACGCATGGTCTTTAGGAATTCGATGATGTTCCGAACTTGGGCGTTTAGGTGCGTTTGTAGAACTGGCAGAGATGAACTGTATGGATCAAGTGAGGTGAGGTTATCCTTGCCTTCCCCGAATAGATCCACCAGTAAGTTAGGAGAGGTTTGAGTATGGAACCATAATAAGCATTGCTGCCCGTTATCCACCAGATATACCCCACCCGGCTCAACTCTGCTGAACGATGCGCGAGTGGCCGTAGGCACTTTCAAGTAGCCGGTCTGCTCATCAGGGAATCCGTCCTCCGGGTTTAGGTTGTGGATGGGTATCATCTTGGGGTAAAGGTAGAGGCTGAGCTCGGGGGCGCCTATAGATCTAATCATGCGCATCTCGTGTACTCTCCGATCCGACGTTTCGTTTCCTCCCTTGAAAGCCCGACACTTGATAAGACCAAGCATATACATGGAAAACTCTTTGAGCTTCTCCGGCATGACAAGTTGCCCTGGTGGATGAGACTGGGACGAGAAATTCTTGCGATACCCTGCAAGAATATCTATCGTCTTCTCTGTTAGACCTAGCCTAATGTCCTTTAACGTGCTCGAAGTTGAAGCAAGTTTAGAAGCTGCATCCTTGGCAAGAATTGTGTAGACAGAGTCTTGATCGACGAATTTCATGCACTCTCGCGGATTATCACTAACACTTGCGATCACGTTACAACACCTGACTCGGCGCTGACCGGAAGCTGTAGTGTATAGAAGGGCAGACTGGAAATGAGCATCGAGCTTCGAATCAAGTTTTCCATCATAACCGAAAGTAACGCCCACAGCCTTGTCCGCGTCGATTACCCCTATTTCAAGATCGGCCCCGAAGGTATGTTGTATAAAATTACCGTGGTAAGCCGATATTTGGAGACCGTTGGAGCATCGAACTTTCATTAGTGCTTGGTAACCTGTTTCCCTTGTGACCGTGTGCTTGATCTCGAGAGAAAGCTTGGCGTTGTCACGACCTGCTACGAAATTTGGATAGTAGAAAGTCTCTCCACCCGTCGTGGACGCGACATGGCCTTAAATTGTTAGTTGTAATTTTCACGGTGCCAGTTTCGTTGACAAACTTACCAATAGTAGCAATATCTAGATATCCACCGGACGGCGCGGCCATAAAGAAGTCAATACCAACACCAGCCGCAACCATCTTCTCTGCGGTTTTCCTCCACGCGGGATGTTCAGTTGAAAAAAGTTTTTTGTCAATCTCTCCGCCTGTGTACTGTCCATCATCCCTCATAAAAAGTCTGCCAGGGCCCCAGGTAGGTAAAGCAGACAGCGAGCACACAATCTTTCCTCCAGTCTTTTCTAGAGCAGCTAAGCAGGAGGTCAATGTTGGTAATAGAGCAGGTTCCGGGTTCTTGATATCTGCAAATAAAGTGGGCAACCGCGCGAGTAACGAGGTTATGACAGCCTTCGATTCGTATGGGTCAACGAAAAGACCATCGCTAAGCGGTACGAATGGATCCTCAATATCTGGCATAATCATCATTTGTGCTTGTTCAAGAGCGGGCTGCACAGTCGTTAGCGATCACTTTGGCCAAGTTGAGTCAATACGTACATTGCAGTTGTAGAAATGTATGTCCTTGTCATAGGTGACGAATCCGACTTTGGCACCAGGGGGAATTCGGCGCTTAAACTCCCCATTCTCATCCGTCTCCTCCCCATCTTCAGGTGCATAGAGCGCGGCAAGTATTCCTTCACAGAAAGCCTCTAAAAATCCCTTGTTGTAAGACTCCTGAGTGACATCGATCGCAAATAACCAGTGTATACCCGTCGGCTCCTTCGTCCAGTACTCTTTAGGCACTGTAAATTCAACAGTCCCTCTCGTCAGCTCAGGTCGCTGATCCCGATCCACTCTTACACCTTGGGGTGTTGTTGCGCAGAAGTATTCGGAAGGAGTATCGTTCGGATAAGTACAGAGATTACACACGAATTTACTTCCACCAGAACGGAACATCATGAAAGGGTTGATATAAGCACGACACCTTCGGCATCTGGGTGGTCCGACGTCGCCAAAATCTAGTACGGGTACCTCCATTTCACCGGGCTGAAGGCGGGCTAGAGGCTGTAAGACAAGTCCCAAAGGCAAGCCAGTGCTATTTAATCCTTCCGCGTTAGCTGGTATGTTATTCATGGTCAGCCGAGTGAACTTGGGCGAAGAATTTCCTTGGTCGTAAGCAACGAAGGAGACGGTAGCTGGAGGAGGCACGTGACGCTCGAAGGTGGGATACACGTTGCTTAGATAGTATTGCTGGGGCACATCTCTGGACACTGGCACGCTGGGAATATCGTCTGGTGAAACTTGCCCACCGCCCGCCGCTGGCACAAAGGCAGGCGCATGGCCTGGATCCATCTGACCACCCCTAGCAGCGAATTCAGCAGGAGTGGCAGGAGAAAGAGGCTGGTATGGCGCATTGACAGGCGCTGGGAATTGGTTCGGCGAGAGTGGCTGTCCGATGAATTGACTACCTGCTTGTACGGAGTGGTCGGCGTTCAAGAAAGCCGTAGCAGGTGTTCCGGCGGGTGGAATACCATTGTAAGCTTGAGACGAGCCCACTGGTGCCTCGACGGCGTGGAAAGCGTGGCGATCTTTCTTCTTCTTCCTAGCCGCCGTATGTTGCCCATCCCCTAACGACATGCCTGCCATTTGTGAGGCAAGACCTCCATCTTGCGGAGGCGCAAACCCTGGGGTAGGTGGCAAAGGACTGCCGGTAGGCGGTGGGCCTCCATAATAATGTTGACCTTGAGGTGCGGGAGAACCGTAAGCAGGACCTTGCTGGTAAGGGTTTTGGGCAACTGGAGGTTGAAATTGCGGGGGGGCAGGTTGAGTCGTTCGGTTAGGATCGTTAGGATCGAGTTGTTCGCCCTGACCGAGGGCGTGATACATGGAGTAATCAGCCATTGCGAATGATCGTTGGTAAAGTACTAGGTAATAAGACTCTCTACGTGAGATGAACCCAAGGATTATCGTCGTATCGTTATTCGGAATCTACCCCCTATACATCAAAGGAAGTCGTAGTATTTAGTAGTACCTGGTATGAATGGATGCGGTACGGTACGGATCGGGTTCGGTCTAGCAGATCATAAACATTGGATGTGTTCCATGGTACCTAGTACATATTAAGGAAGTTTATGTATCTCTCATTTACAAAAATGACAAAATGACACTCGAATAGATGAAGCAGATGACTGAAGTTTGTTTCTAGTCAGATATTTGTGTCATTGCGTCTGGTTGTTGTTTTCCTTTCTTTCTGTTTTTTGGTTGTTGTTGTTGTGGCCACAGTTGAGAAATGACATCTGAATCGTGTTGATTATGTCAAATTGTATCCATAGTTAAGTACTAAAATATGGAAAATATGGCGGCGTATGGATACGAACCTTAAGCATTTGAAGCTAAGGGGGTTTTTTCTCAAGTGATGGAAATCTTATCAAATTGACACGATATCATTCCGGTGATTTTCCGATCATCTTCCAGCCCGACAATCAGTTCAGGTCCAGACCGTCCAGTCAGATCCCACAATTGGAAGTTGTCATGAGTATGTATGTATGGTCCGTGCGCTGGATATCTGGATAATCTGGTCGCACTTGCTTACATACATAATTATCAAGGTACCCACATTAGTACCTAATACCTAGTACCTAGTACCTAGGTAGGTACCTTTAGCACTTATTGTGGGTACCTAGGTACGTATCCATGCAAGCTAAACCTGGTAACTAAGAGGCTGTTTGGGAGCATAAGTAAAAAAAGACTTATGGGGATTTAGTGGGTTTTCAGCAAAAGGATAAGTAAAGTGTTTGTGAGGTATAATTTTTCTGAAACCCATTATAATTCTGCTTGTGGATCGAACCATAATACTTTTTTTTTTATCCAATCAGCTTTCTTGAAATAGCTTATGCTTATTGACTTTTCATGAGCAGCTATTTGGATGCTTATTTCTACTTATGTCCCTACTTACAGAGGGGCCACAGGGGCCACAGGGGCCTTGAATATACGAATAGCCCTGAAAGGCTCTAAAAGCCCTTTGTCCTAAATTCAAGGCTGCTCCAAGAGGGGTCACGTGGGCGCCCTAAGCTTAACACACAGCGGCGGCTCGGCTGATGTTGCTCCCGGTCTTCAACCTTAAATACCACCCGCACCGGGCCAATTGAAACGCTGCAAATTGAGATCCTTGATCAGTTAATTGATGCGATTCAATTCAGGCCCTGATCAATTGATTTGAGATAGTATTGAAGAAGTTATTTAATTGCAAAGCTTAGAAAAGGTAGTTAACATCTGTGGAATATCAAAAGGTACATAGCCGTGCAGTAAATTTAGGTTTGACCTACCGTACCTCTTGTTAACGCCTGGAAAATCCCTACACAGCACAGGTTATGTAATACGGTAGCAGTCCGGTTTAAATTCATACATATACATAAGTATGTATAATAATATAAAACATACAAACATCTTAATACTTATTGTCATCAAGAAATGCGTTGATTGGTCGTGGTTTTAGTGGAGAAAACCCCCACAATCAAAACGCACTTCAGCATACTTATGTACTAAAGTGTCACGGACCATAAGTATAAGCAAAACTTATGCTCCCAAACAGCCTCTAAATCCCGTCTGGTTCTTTGATGCGCGATGCTTTGAATTCTTATTGTGTCTTTTCATTTTTTTGTACTTTACAACTACACAACATCCAATCTAATTATCGATCGCAAACCCTCATCACATATAAATCACCCTTTCATCTTAGCACATCAAGCTCTGGAATTGATTGCTACATACTCTATTTCATACAATGACGTAACCATGTTTACCTTCAGCTCACTACAAGGAGCGCTCTCGGAATCCGCCGCGTCGCAATCCATCCTCGAGCTTGATGGCGGAATCAAGCTTCTAGTCGACGTCGGCTGGGATGAGTCGTTTGATGTCGCGAAGTTAAAGGAACTCGAAAAGTACGTTATTTTCACATTCATATTTGATCATCATCCTAGTCCTAGTCCTATAATACTACTACTACATACCTGATCCTCTACAAGTTGTTGTGGTATTGGTGGTATTGGTGGTATTTACTATTTACTATATCGGTTCAAAGACTAACGTATATCTTCTATATAGACAAGTACCAACATTATCCCTCATTCTCCTTACTCATGCCACCACAAATCACATCGCCGCATTCGCCCACTGCTGCAAACACTTCCCGCTCTTCACCCGCATCCCCGTCTATGCCACCTCTCCCGTCATCGCTCTCGGCCGTACCTTACTTCAGGATCTTTACGCCTCCACCCCCCTGGCTGCCACCACCATACCTTCTAGCTCCCTCGATGAAGTCTTGTATACAAATCAGCAGTCATCCTCCGATATTTTGTTACAAGCTCCTACTCTAGAAGAAATCGCAACCTACTTCTCCCTCATTCACCCCCTAAAGTACTCTCAACCACATCAACCTTTGGGTTCTCCGTTTTCCCCTCCCTTGAATGGTCTCACAATCACCGCATACAACTCTGGTCGAACACTCGGGGGTACTATCTGGCATATACAGCATGGGTTGGAGTCTATTGTCTACGCCGTAGATTGGAATCAAGGACGTGAAAATGTATACGCAGGAGCGGCCTGGCTGGGTGGCGCGGGAGGTGGAGGTGCCGAAATTATTGAGCAATTACGAAAACCTACAGCTCTGGTATGCAGCAGCAGAGGAGGTGAAAAGCCTTCCATACCGGGAGGCCGGAGTAAGCGAGATGAGCAATTACTCAGCAAGGTCAAATCTTGCGTCATGAGAGGAGGAACTGTCTTGATACCTGTTGATTCGAGTGCCAGAGTGCTGGAGTTGGCATACCTAATGGATCATGCGTGGAGAGCCGACGCGACTACTGGCGAAGGCCAGCTAAAGACCTCTAGGCTCTACCTGGCGGGCCGCAATATTCACAGCACGATGCGATATGCACGAAGTATGCTCGAATGGATGGATGACAGTATCATTCGAGAGTTTGAAGCTGTCGTTGATGGGTCTAGACGTGTTAACGGCGTGGCTGACGGAGCCAAAACGGGTAAAGAGGCTGGGCCTTTCGACTTCAGATATCTAAAACTTGTCGACAGGAAGGGCCAAATTGACAAAATTCTCGGCAGCGGGGCTGATGACAATACCACCTCTGGCAAAGTAATCATCGCCAGCGATTCAACATTAGAGTGGGGTTTCTCGAAAGATGTGCTCAAACAGATTGCACAAGATCCCAAGAATATGGTCATTCTAACCGAGTCCCCTTCGTTGATCTCGGACGCGTGCCCATCTTTAGCGAGAACTCTCTGGACATGGTGGAAAGAAGGCCAAGAACATGCAAAGGAGGGCTCTAACGGTATAGCTAAACATGAACTAGAATTTACGGTTGCGAAGAGGCAAGCTCTGGAGGGCAATGATCTGGCCATTTATCAGCAGTGGCTCGCGCAACAACGCCAGCTCCAAACAACCCTTCAAACTGGAGGTGCCAACGCACTTGAGTCGTCTGCGGATGTAGGCGACGAGGTTTCTGAGTCGGAGTCTGAATCGGAAGATTCCGATAACGAGCAGCAGGGTAGGGCACTGAATGTTGCGACTACGATGGGCCAAGCCAGTAGGAAAAAAGCCGCTCTGACAGACGAAGATCTCGGTATCAACATATTACTAAAGAAAATGGGCATCTACGATTTTGACGTCAGGAATAAAAAGGGTCGGGATAGGATGTTCCCACATCCGGTTCGTCGAAAGCGTGCCGATGACTACGGCGAACTTATTCGACCCGAGGACTACCTCAGAGCAGAAGAAAGGGACGAAGGCGACGGTCAGGATTTCGGCCAGGCGGGCAGGGACGAGGAACAGGAAAAACTTGGGAAAAAGCGAAAATGGGATAGTGCGGCAATTTCAGCAAAAGGCCAGGGCACTGGGCCATCGAAACGACCACATCTTACACGCAACGTCTCCGACGAGTTTGAAATGGCTATATCAGATGGCCCTGTGGAGGATGAGCTCGATGGAATCCCCGATGACCCCGATGAGATTGCAAAAGGCCCCTCGAGGTTGGTATTTACGAAAGAAACCATTGCCATCAATCTCGAGATTGAGTTCATGGATCTTAGCGGCATACATGATAAGCGAAGCTTACACATGTTAATTCCCCTAATCCAGCCTCGGAAGCTCATTCTCATTGGTGGTAACGAAGGCGAGACGTTAACGCTGGCTTCGGATTGCAAGAAACTCCTAGCCGAGGGATCTACCGGCATATATACCCCGAGTATAGGTTCGACCATTGATGCCAGCGTTGATACAAATGCTTGGGTTGTTAAGCTCGCCCCTGCCCTAGTTAAACAGCTCAAATGGCAAAACGTACGCGGGTTGAGCATAGCAACAGTCACCGGCCGATTACTTGCTATGCACAAAGAGATTGTTGCAGAAAGCCGCGACGAGGACGCCGCAAATAAGCGCCTCAAGACGGAAGAGTCAGTAGAGCCGTCAGCCATCGAAGCCCCTGTGGAGCCAACACTGGACATACTCCCTACCAACATGGTATCGGCGACACGGTCCGTGGCCCAACCATTGCACGTTGGAGATTTGCGACTAGCGGATTTGCGGAAGGCGATGCAGCAATCGGGTCACACGGCGGAATTCAGGGGCGAAGGCGCGCTGCTCATCGATGGGTCTGTCGTCGTGAGGAAGACCACCGCGGGCCGCATTGATGTCGAGAGCATTGGTTTGCCGACTGATGGGGGCCCAGCCACACAGCTTGGCGGTACCTTCTACGCCGTGAAGAGGACCATTTACGAGAGTTTAGCTGTCGTTGCTGGAGCTTAGTAGAACTAAACTGCTACAACATATTGAATGTATGAATACTAGATGCATGTGCTACTTAGCCAAGACCTTGGTTGTTTAGCAGAGAGTAGAACAGGAGCGTAAATGGAACTTGTGGGATGCCTTTTCCTTTTCATCTCTCAGAATCTAACGATGTATTATTAGTTACGATAATACAGATCACGTGATGGACATGAGTTCAATGTACAATCCCATTCTTCTATTGCATGTACTAGGTGGTGTCTCGTGTTTGTAAGGTACAGTATTTGTGAATGCGTTACTCTAATTACTCTAATTACTACCTAGTATGTATAACCAAGTTGTGTTGATGTTTCCTATACGACCATGTAGTAAGATGGCACCCCCTTCCCCTAATACTCAACAGAAAATAAACCTCTTACATACCTACTTATGTACGCTCCCCATCTCCAGTAAGATGATATTATGTAATTACAAGACACACATTCAAAATTGTTTTCGATTTACATCTCAAGTTACAAGTTATCGTCGTTTAGCTCGTAAGCTCGAGTAAGGTGATGTGATCAAGTGGGCCGAGATCGGCGCGCGCGTCATAAACACCTAGGTTACCTATGTAGGTAGGTATAACTATCAATGAAAAAACACCCATCTTACAGCTTGTAAGGCAGGTAGGCTTCTTATAATTATAATGAATCACATTACACACTCTCATTCGGATAGCTTTTGACATAACAATTAGATGCTAATTGACTTGGATATAAGAAAAGAAACTCATAATGATAGCCGAACATAGCACTGTTCTGAGCGACTTATCATCCGCAGCACAACTCGTATGACTGTCCCCTTATCTTCAACTTCATTCTAGATCAACATGCTAACGTAAAAAAGGCGCTTCGGCATTCTCGGAACAAGGCAATACAGTCATGGCTCTATGTTCCCCTGGGGATACTGTTGATATTACTGCCGTGTTTCGCGGTTAATAAACTGTTCGGGCTTGGATCCGTGACCTTCCCGTCCTCGGTAGCTTGTCTCGTTATCCTATTCTTGGCCTTGCTGCTGTCTGAGAAGGTGCTCGGCGAGCATCGGACGAAGCGCATTGTTGGTGTGGTTGAGATCCCGGTAAGTAAAGCCTTTCGCAGGATACTCTCAAATCATCTTGTCTACCTAAGTACTGACATTGCTAACTAGAGCGGCTGGGTCTTGCGATGGATCAATGTCTTGTTCACGCCTTCGTTCGTGCTGCTACCCCTGAGCCCCTCGATCGGGGGAATCGAGGTCCTCAAGATGATTGCCGTCTTTGGTGAGTACCTACCTAATGAACGGACTCAATATTGTCCCAACGTTCATGTTTAATTCCTTCGCCTACCTAGTGATCGGCTTCGTCGTGATGATGGCTCTCGCAGCATATATGACCCGCGGCCTACAGCTCGTACTGGGGTCCTCAAAGCGGGCCCTGACTGAGCGCGCAGAGGAGCTCAACCCCAGCAGCGAGGAAATACCCATGACATCGCCCTCTACGCCTGCGAGGACATCAACTCCCGTAACCAGTTCAGAGCAACTTTCGTCCGACGAGATCAATGTACAGCTCCCTCCGCGCTCGCGCGACATTGCCCATGGCTGGCGAGAGGAGGACCTATTACGGTCGAGTACTCCCCAGACGACAAGCGGTGACGTAACCCCCCGCGGCATGCCCCATCAGGCCCCTATACCTCCGTCACGGGCAACTCGATGGGCCGCGATCATCACCGCCCACATCGACCACCTCACCTACGCCATCCTATTCATCTTGGTCGGGCTCCCGCTCTACTATGCCGTCGGCTACGCGATGCCCATGCACCTAGCCTTCAACATCCTCGCCTACTTCGCCGCCATGTCTCTCCCGCCAACCTGGCGAACCTACCTCCACCCCGTCCTCGTATCCGCCCTCCTAACCGTCCTCGGCATCTGGGCCCTCGGGCTAATCAAAGGCGACGACCTCCACGCCACCCTCGCCGCGTACAAAACCGGCCTCGGGTACGTGGCGCTCTGGAGCGGAAGCAGTCACCAGGGTCTCCTCCCAGGCGCAGGCGACCTCTTCTCCAGCGTGCTCGACGCGGGCATCGTGTCGTTCGCGCTGCCGGTGTACCAGTACCGGCGGGAGCTGAAGCAGCACTTCGCGTCGATCCTGGTGCCCAACGTCGCCATCTCCGTCGGCTCGCTGTTCGCGTACCCGCCCTTGTGCTACGCCATCGGCATCAGCGCACCGCGTAGTTTATCGTTTACCGCGCGCAGCCTCACGCTCGCGCTGGCCATCCCGGCTGCTGCGAACCTCGGCGGCGATCCCAATACTGTTGCTGCTTTGGCCATCATGAGTGGTATTGCTGGGGTTTTGGTTGGACAGCCGATACTTCGCGCCCTTAGGATTCCTGAAGGTACCTGCCTGCCTGCCTGTCTGTCTATCCTATATAGGGGCTCTTTCTTTTCCATTTACCGGCAACTCCCTCCGCCCCCCTCTTTTCTTTATCATGCACTCCCTCTCTAATAAACCTGGAATCTCAAATCGCTAATCTAGCCATCTACACAGACGACTACGTCACCCGCGGCGTGACCTTCGGCGCTAACTCATCCGCCATCGGCGCAGCGTTGCTCCTCCGCACCGATCCACGGGCGGCCGCGCTATCGATCCTGGCGATGACAATCTTCGGGACGATCACCGTTCTGTTCACGTCGATCCCGCCGATGGCGAGCGCGATACAGTCGCTAGTAGAGCTTTGAGCAGCTTTCGCAAAGAGGGAGGTGTAATCTTTGCTGTTGGGTGGATAGCATGCATATATAGGTAGACATGTGTCCAAGGGAAGCGCCTCAACGACACTCACGCATGGTTTATTTCCGATTAGACCAAGTTTCAAACTTAGAGACAGACCGGTAAACCATCCAACATGAGTATAGTTCATTGGCTTCTACCACGGCGTCGCATAAACTACTCAGGCACATTATCATCACGGCGATAGGGGAACTAACTATCTAGTAGGCGCCTCCCAGCCCGCCGCAGGAAATAAACTAAGCTTGAGGCTGCCACTCCCCTAGGCCATCAGCGCAATCGTTTACTTGGATTCTAACACCTAGCTAGGGTTATTCGGTTCAAATAGGTTCCGTATAGTGAGGAACAGATTCAATCTATCCTCGATGAGACTCAAAGTAGCCCCTTACCATGAAGGAGGAAATGAGAAGTTTAGAAGAGGGGCTAAAAAGAGGATTCACATTCAATACGCATCATCCACGGATAAATGCACATATCTCCAGGCCTGGAAAGGAGAAGCATCGTGGAAACCCCTGGGCTGGATGACAGACACTGACCAGATGTCCCGTATTATGTTGATCACTAGGTATTAATCCATAGATACTAGACACAATAGAAACCAACTAATGTAGAATACTAATTAACTAGTTACCCGAATACCTTCACCTGAAGTCTCTGTTCTACCTGCCTACAAAGTACACCTAGCCAGCCTACTGGTAAAGATTTCACCTCTTAATGTGTTTTTTTATACGCCAATCACATGAAAGAAACCCTTCCCTCTACCCCAACTACCTATCAACATCCCACTACCTAACCCAACTCTCCAATGTGCATACATCTTTCCCCCCGTCGCTCATCCCCTTTCAGCCCCTGCCCCTCTCCCAAGTCGCATGACGTCACCCACCATACCTACCGAGCAAACAAATTCGACATTCGACATCCCATTCTGGGGTTTTTTTTTTTTTTTTTTTTTTTTTTTTTGGTTTTGGCAATAAGATCACCAGTTATATACACCTACTAAGTCCGAAACGGGGTTATATATCTCTCTTTCTAACTAATACGACATGGAACCATTAAGTAGGTACCTAGGTAAAAAAAATATCATGACGTGTTACGAGAACAGCGCACGGAAATACCTACATAGGTACCTAGGTCCCAACGAAAAAAAAGATCCTTCCCTCGCATTTCCCTTTCCGTTCTCGTGGGCTTATTCGCAAAGCGCATGGCGATATACTCGTCATTGTTCGTCGTAAATAGCGTCACTGACGATATCCCTTGCTATCACGGAATTCCCATACCTAGGTATGTATCTATCCTTCTATCCATCTACCTGGCCATCTCCCTATCTAGCGCAGCGTATGTATGTGCATGCGTGCCTAGGTTAGTATACATGCCACTCCCATCTACCTACCTACCTACCTACCTACCAGACAACCTACCAACCTAAGTACTCACATGGTAAGTTTATCTGTCTAACAGCCTCGGGCGAATAAGCGCCGGAGGAACTTTCGGACCTAGGCACCGAACCGCCGTCCAGAAACGGCAGCCGGTCCGCCGATCGCTGTGCTTGCGCCCACTGCACCACTAACGTTGGCACTTTTTCACTAGCCACTTTTTTTTTTCTCTGTCGTCAGACGGGTTGAAGATCTTTATCCTTCGAAGCAAGCGACCTGTTAGCTCCCTCCCACCCACCCCCCGATGAAGTGAAAGTGAACACTTAATATTCTCGCTATCGCCTGCGTCGATGAGGCTTGACACTAACATGTAGGTAGACACACTTAACGGGGTGGAGCCACTGGACTGTGTGTAGGTATTGTAGTGTAGACGTATTTCCCTCTGCCAGCGCATCAGGAGTGTCCGGTCGCTCTGCTCTGTCGGTCGGCACCTGTGGCGAGCTGTGGCACATCACCAACCCTCGATCATCAACCATTCTCACCATCACCAACACCACCTCAGGGATTCGCACATACCAAGAAAGAGGTCCGACGAACCCTCCCTATCCAGAGTTAAATGTCCGACGCATGCTGCCGGGAAGACAGACAGGGTAGCCGTTCTAACTTCTGATGCATCCATTCCTCTCTAACGGTGGGCCAAACGCACACAGCAGCACAGTAGGCTACTTAGTAGAGCGCCGTTGTGGCGAGTGCGGAGGAGGACTGCCTGATGAGGAAAGTCTGCTTCGCGATAGGACGATATCATTGGCTCTCCCTCATGGCCGAACCAACCCAACCCGTTCTGGGGCCGAAGAAGTCTACACTAACTTAGCGGGCCTCTTGTTGTTTGTGGCTCGAGAGGTGGCAAATTTTTTTTGCGCTCGTGCAGCTAGTGTAGTGTACATAGTAAGTAGCTACATAATACATACTCGTTATCCGAACAAAGCAAAGATTTGCTCATCCAAGACCTACCTCTCTTTTTCTTCCCTACCTAGGTAGTGTAGAGAGCAGAGCCTCGCTCGCTTGTGCCCATTCAATCGTAAACATGCTGTTTGTGGCTCATACCGTGGCGATCGACCACCGCGTCGCACAAATTCGACCCAAATAGGGAGCTACCCCAGGGGCGTGATGCGATAACTTTGTGGCTCGTAGCATCGATTATGGCTGGAGCAGGTGTAGGTATTACAACCATCCACCTTGAACCATGTCATTTTCCCCTGATGAGTTTGCCTTTGGAAGCGTGATTGGTTACGGACTGTGTTGCGGTACCTGCTAGTAGGCACAATAATTGAATGGCGGTGGTAGGCAGGGACAATACATACCTACTCTAGCGAGAGCACGAGTGGCGATATTTAAGCATCCTGGGGCACCTAAGAAATTGCGCCGAATGGATAACCTACTACCCGTCCCGGTCGTGTGTCGCTCGCTGCCATACCTAATATAACTCAACCTCCCTCCCTTGGCTAGCTGAAGCAAGCCGCGTCTTGAGGCTCCTATTGGGCATAATACTAGATGAGACATGCGGATTGTCGTAGATTGCGAGTCCACGTGGCATAAGTGAGGCCTCCTCATGTTGTCTAGATTGGGCTGTTCCTGAAAAGGTTTTGTGTAAACATGCCATGTTTCGCCGGCAAGTCGCATGGGAGCACGATGGGTGTGCGACCTAGTGATCAATGGCTCGAAATTCGAGTGGAATTTGACCGAGGCTCGCTTGCGTGGAAGCCGCTGAGTGAATTCAGCTACTAATGTAATTAAAATTGTCTTTCGAGCACAGATGATTGTACCTAACTTCCCCCCTACCTGAGGTACTCAGATGCCGCTACCGGTCGGCTCCGGTGCACTCGACCGATATCCACGGAGAGCCCGTGGTTGTGGTTCGGAGGTCAAGCCTCCCGTAGGTCTAGACAGTCTGTGGCGAGTGTGTCCCCTGGCTAGGTACCTGCTAGCGCACTGTCACTGTAAGTACCGGTACTTTGATCGCTGAACAGCCCCTAGCCCCCAGCCCCTAAGCCCTGGGCTTGACAGGCCGGGGTTAGTTGCTCGCAGCGCGTCACAGGTGCATGATGCAAAAGCCTAAAGAAACTCAATGAGACGCTGTAACGAGGATCTTATCACACCTATCCATGGATAACTGTAATCAATAATGTTCAATGTTGCTTCAATGTTCGCTGCAGCACCAGGCGTCGACATGAGTACCTACGTACCCAAGTAGTAAGTAAGTGAAGTCAATGTTTACAACCACATATCATATCCACGGATGTATGGATGTATACCTGGGCATCGTAGGCGCTGTAGCCGGCTTACATGTGTTGTAATGTACCTACCACAACGCCATGTGATACGTTAGAAACGCGTTTAACCCCCAAATCAACTAATTCCAGCAGCCGCTCGCCCGCTGTGGATATCTATCACAAATAATGCAAGGCTTAACCATAGGGCAGCGGCTATACTTACCAAAAGTTCATCGATAATGTTAATTTAGTCCTAGTAGATCTGAGTCCCGTTTCATTTTGATAACTTTATGTTGCTTTTGAGATGAAAAGTGCCGGTAATATAGGTAACCTAGCAATATTAGCATACCATGACACCCGATGTGTGTACATGAATTTAGGAGGCGCATATATTTGATACAGAACTTCTTGTTGAGTACCTCCTCTGTACTCGCATAGGGATCTATGTAAGGAGGGATTGAATATGTAGGTATGTAACTACTCACCTGACCAACAATATCAGTACCTACCTATGTAGGTAGGTATATATGTATGTCTAGGATCTAACACTATTGGCGTAATCCGATTCTTCTAACTGCCCACCAATCGTCCAAATAGGAAATACCTAGAGTTGCAGTCATAGAAGATTCATTATGCAGAGTTGAGAAATGTCCACTGGGCGTCGAACCGGAAGCCCCGAGCATGGTAGTCCAGGGGTTTGAAACGCAGAGGTGTGCTAGAGGATTTTTGATCATATAACGTCTTGAAGGTTACATATCGAGTACCCTAGTACAAACATATAGTATGTAGCATGTCTAAGATATGATTGGGTCTCGCCTGGGGGGATGATGTTATCGAAATGCAAATAACTTCATTTTGGCAAAGTGCCGTATACCCGATACCTAGGTACCTAGTCAGGCATCATGTAGCGAGTCGCGAGCTCGAGGCATGTTACCTATGACAGCAGCCGAGAAGGAGCTGTTCGGTTTCGGTTGGACGATGGTGGTACAAGATAGCCGCATATCGAATTAGAGATCGACTGTGCTGGCGCTGCGTACCTAAGTTGGAGCACGCACGCAAACGACCACTCGCCACAGCTGGTGGAGTTCCCGTGGCCGGTTAGCATGCACTGCCTCAATTCAACTCAGACGTCGATCTCGAAGCCCTTTTTGTTTGTGGCTTTGGTGGGCTAGACTCTAGAATTTCAACGTCAGGCCGCCATCATGCGCGTAGCATGCCAATGTGTCGGCAAGACCGCGTTTACATCCGCAAAAACGATGCGCGGGTTTCAATGTTGAGTAGTTAACTTACCTACTACGCAGGTAAGTACCGTAGGTAGATAATGAGGGACCGTCCGGATATGCGCCAGGGGATGACTCTTTGATTAGAATGATAGCAGCGGGCGAGATAGAGTATCGGTCGTTGGTCAGTTGAACGATCTCTGACAAGAAATGACGATTGTCATGTTGTTTGATACCTATCCTTATCGTCCCTCTTTTTTTGTCTCTATCCCCCGGGATAGACACATTATCAACCCCACGCGTAGGGTTCACGTAGGGTTCACGTAGGGTTAGAGTGATGCTGATGGGTATTATCTACCGAGGTAGAAAGCTGTTAGGTATGGATGGTATAAGAGAAGCATTGAGATATAATACTAGGAATACCTATTAGTGTAGTAACAATAGTATAATATTATCATGATGGAGCGGGGATGTTGCTTCATGCTTAATTGACTTCTTCACCGACAACAACCTTGAAGATTTAGTAAGTCACGTTAGGTTTAGTCGGTGTCAACTTGGTGATGTTTCGATTTCAATGTTCCTATTTGTTCCGTTTCTATAAGACTTTAGTATAAGTACCCTGGGTAGGGTAGGTAAGGTAACCCTAGGTACCTAGGTAGTACTGTAGTAGCCTGTAGAGGGGAAAAGTGTTTCGATTTGGGGAACATCCCAGTCGAATGTTTTAATGGGAGGGGTAGCTACTTACCTATACCTAATTAGTTAGAAGGATTTAGTTACATGTAGTACTTGCAGAAAAACAACCCGGTGTCTTGGGTACCGGAGTTCCGCGCCTGGGTATGTATGTGATGTATGTACCTACAGTAACAGTGCAGTCACGACTGTCACGGTCGACGATGACACCTGAACTTGAAGATAGATACATTCATGATAGTAACTACATGGTAGTGCTATGTAATATTCAGCCACTAAAAGCCACGCCAAACAATGTCAGGTGCAGTGATGAACTTTAGGTGCAAAATTAAGGTACCGTTAAGTGGGGTTGTCCACTTACACATACATAGTAATTAATGCATTATTGCATTTAGCTAATTGCATTATTAGCATGAAGAGGGCAGACCTCGGGACTCGAAGCAATACAACTTATAATGCGGTGTGAAGGAACGGCATTAAACAAAGTGAACTACCGTACGGTCCGTACCATCATCGAGTTAGAATTCAGCAGGCTGGCAGGTAACTAGTTACATGCCTATCCATGTACTTCGTAGTTTAGGTAAGCAATTTGAACATAACTACCGTTAGAGATTCAACCGCTTTTTACGTCCTAACTACATATGTAAGTATGAGCTGTTTTTCAAATGTTGAATAGTTATCGAATAACACAAAGCTACAAAGCCCTACATGTAGGTCTATATTATCTAGTTATGTATTAGTTGCACTTACCACTATATCTACCACTATATCTTCTCTATGTTGTGTTCACTTAATATAGAATTACAGTATATTGGACATAATAGGTAACCACTTACATGTATAAGTTGTATGTACGTCTCAATAAGCCTCTCGGATAGATCAAAAAGTTCTAGGCCTCAGCCCTTCCACATGCAATGTGACCGTGGGAGAAAGGAAAGGGGGGGGTTGAGGGGGGGGTACCAGTACCAGCGACAACACCGCATTTTTGTGCATCTAGAATCACTTTAATGAGCATACTGTTTTAAGGGGCACTTCATTAACATAAGGGAAAATCCTAGGTAAGTTAGTCTGCTGAAAAAAGAAAAGAAAAAAGATGGAGGAAAAGAAAAAAAAAAGATCAAGCCATAAAATTAGGGCATAGATGCAAAGTAAGGCTAACACTAGGTAGTCTCGATCTCGATCATCATCACAGACAGATTGGCGGAGAGATTAAAAGCGTCGTCATCCAACTAAACCCAGTTGGGCAACCCATCCCGATATCAGCCAACGAAGGTTGATCACGACAGCACAACAAAGCAGTTAATCATTCATTCATGGTTGTAAATGTAAACAAAAATTCGACACCAAAAAACATTGATCAATCTGAGTTCACAATTCCTAACAAGACCCAATAAATCTACCCTACCTAGAGTAGTCCGAGTAGGTAGGTAAGCATGATGTATTGTACTTTTTAGTCTATTAATCTTTTGTTTTGTTTCGTATTCCTTGTACATACATTAGTCACTTTATGGAGTGTGCCCAGGTGGATAATAGCCCAAGGTTTGAATGGACTACGCCGTCTTGATGGGCCGAGACCACAGGTAGGTAGTACTATTACTAGGTATGTACTAGATACCCCTTCCGCATTATACCGTCAGCCTGAAAACCCCCAAAGCCGTCCTTGAATAAATTAGTGAGATGAAAGTGAAAGTAATGTGATATCGACAGTGAGGTATGTCCCTTGAAGTGAACTATGAAGGTCCTCTTCACAATGCAATGTAATCCATGGATGTAATGTAGCTCCAGCTGTCCTGCTTAACTAGCCGCCGTTCCAAGTAAACCCCGAAAAAAATAGCTCGCGGCTGGGCGTCCTTGATCCCATTGGGTATATCCCACAACCATTAAATAAAAAAAGGAGCATCCGGGGGTAAGGGGGGCCTTCTAGCAACGCCCACCGTTCAATAATACAAATCGTTTCTTCTATAGGTAATGTAAGTTAGGTTGTATGTAGCAGCGTCAGATCTAAGAAAAATCCGCAAATCGGTTCGCGTCACAACAGAAGGAACGGAAGAGAAACAGAGCTGCCCCTTAAGGGAATGGTATCTTTTAATATTCCGCTCAAACGCCAGACATAATAATCAAAAAAAATCCGCCGGTGGTCGTTTGGGTATAAGTGTTCATGTTCGTTGGCATGAAGGCAAACCTGATGCCGGAAAACCGTTTCCCATACCCTAGAATATATTCGTCGAAGCAAAATGTCCATGTAAATAATCGATCCTCATCACCCAAATAATTTAGAATGTAAGTCGTAGTTCATAACCGGTCGCTGTCCGAAATGCGCTGTGTGTAGACTCCTTGTCGCCGTCAGGCGCATCAACCGTCATCAGTTCCCATTCCCTCTTAGGCTGAGGAATACTCCGCTCTACTTCTACTATTTCGAGCGCCATGTCTTGGCCTTCGGGGATTGCTTGAATTATCTCGTCATCTACCTCCACTTCGAGGCCATTTTTGAGGACGCGGACAACCCGCACAACAGCTGCAGATTCGATGGCCCACTTGATTGAGACTCGGGATACAAATTCCATCGCTGTTCTCTGGGTAAGGTAGATTGCTCGGTAGAATTCGCGTTGTTCCGGCCCCGAGGAGTGTCGTCGGACGACATAGAAACAGGCAATGGGCTTAACAGGTCTCTCAATAGGTGGCTTATATGAGGGATCGACTCCTAGTGCCTCTATCCAGCCACTTAAATTCCCATCAACGTCTGGTCTGCGGATCTTGGTAGGCACATCAGCAACTCTCCGGGAAGCCGAAGGTTCTCCACTTCCAGAAAAGTCATTCCACTGAGTAGTATTGGCCGACTGTGAATTCATAGACAAGGAACTCGGCGATGGAGAGACGAGCGATGATCCACCCACCGAACTCCGTGCGCTTCGAAGTTTCCAGGCTACGCTATCTTTCGACTCGACTTTGGTAAGATCGGTCGGCTCCCCAGCGAGGCCTACTGGGTGTAGGTCTGGATCGTCTAAATCGTCGCCGCGTAGGTAGAGAACACTTACTGCCCGAGTACTCGTAAACATGTCCTGTAGTGTCTGAAGTTTGAAGTGTAAGTCATCCTCGAGTGATGGTCGCGCACCACCACCGCCACCGCCTCCAGAACTTGTTGATGACATTGACCAAGTCCTCTTATGTTTTGGGGCTTTGCCTGGACGCTGATGATCTTGTCTCTTGGTGTGTGCACCCCCACCTCGTTTACGCTTCCCAAAATCTTTGGCCCCGCTCTCCGCTTGGGTAATCTGTTGTTTGAGTTTGTCGATTGTCTTCTTAACATGGGCGACATCATTAGATAGCTTGCGTTCGGCGCCGTGGTCTCGAAAGAGCTTTACTTTGCAGTAGCATATTTCAAATGCTGAGTCTGATAGCGGAGATGAATCGGTCGGCGGCATCACCGTCGTCTTGGCACAGAGTCTCACTGGAATACCCTTAACACCCTTGGAATGGCTAAAGTCGGTGGATAGAAAATTGAAGCGAACAGCGACAGTACACTCTGCAACGCCACTTAGACCGGGTGTCCAAACGACCGAAAACCCATCGAAGGAAGCAGTCTCGAGTTCGACACGTGTTCGCTTATCATCACCTTCGGCGGGCGGCCCTGCTTCAACGTATTCAACGGCTTGTAACTTACCACCCCGCTGGTGCGCCTCGTTGGTCCCACGACCTTCTTTCCATAAGCTCCAACAGACACCAGGTTTTTGCCGTTGCTGGTCATCTTCAAAGGAGATCCGCACGAACGTGCGGTACTTCGTGCCGGGGACGATGGGCATAGAAGCCGCAGTATCTGCCACAGTGAGAGAGTAGGCCTGTCCTTTGTTCAGGTATGTTACTGGAATTTCGTCTGCGTGTTTAATCATTGCCGTCGGCGCATTCAATGTTGATTGGAAACGGAACTTGGTGGCTGAAGGTGGTAATAAATGGGTCATAGGCGCTCCGAACGGCCTATGTTGAAAGCCTATCATGTTCATGTTAGGAGGCGATTGCGACTGGAAAGTCGCATTCATGGAACCTATATGCTCCTCGTGGCTATCGGAATCAAGAGGGGACCCATCATGGTCCATTGTCTCGTAGCCGGTGTCCTGGTGCACAAAAGACGAAGGCGCAAATGAAGGCTGTGGTGGGGTTGGCTGTATGAAGGGGTTGTAATGTTGTTGAAATTGGGGTGGTGGTATTCCCTGATGATATTGGGTGAGGTCCATCATGGCGGCTCCTGCTTGTATGGCAACTTCACTGGTAGGTAGCGACAGCGGAGTCCCGAGTCCCATACTTAGTCCCATTGATGGCGTATGTAAGTCACCTGCTTGCGAATGATATAACGTATTGGTTCCCCCAGGCGTAGGAGTGTAATAACCTGGCGGTTGGTTGGCGAAGGTGGTGAAGGAGAAGGAACTGGGGTCAAGTAACGAAGGCGTAAACCTCCACTCTGCACCAGAAGCCCGTGGTGTAGGATCCTGATCTCGGAACACATCTGGACCTGCACCATGATGTCTAGATATAAGTTTGGGGTTAGCATCAGGATTTCTTTGCACTACTCTGCCTTGCTTTGCTTTGCTATGCGAATCCCATATCATAATATGGAAGTATTATGGCGCTCTAGCTTGGGGTCGCATAAAGGTCATGAAAATACCCCGCGCTCGAAGCTCCCACGATGCGCTTGCAGCGCTTCAACCATCCGACTCATAGAAGTTGTCGCAAATACAAAGAAGAGATTCTACACGAAGGGGTGAGTCTAAAAGAAAGCGAACATACGGTTCTGGATCTGGCGGAATGAGAACTGAGTTATTAGCTGTCACAGTATTTGGCGCTGGGACTCCCGATGCCGAAGGTGAGGTTACGGCCGTGATCTCGGGGAACTGCTGTCGGAAGTTGGCAAGCAGTTCGTCGCCAGGCTTCTGTGTGCTTGTCCTATATTATGCGCAGTCATGGTCAGTAAAACGGAACAGGGATGGCAGGGCTTGTTCCAAGTTGATCCAGGGCATAGAGCATCAACGAAGATCCTGTTATATCCCATGGAGCCTCCTAGACGAGCACAAGCAAGGATCGATGTTGTTGATTGGGGTCCTGCTTCAAGAATGCCAACTCACCTCTGGCGAAACATCTGGAAGAAATTCAAACAGGTGCTGTCGCAAGACAGCGATGTCGTAAGTTTTGCAAAATGAGCCTAAAAAGAAGAACTTGCGAGAAATCAAGCAATTAAATAAGTCGCAAGTATGTCAGGCAAGCATGCCAAGGTGAGATGGCCCTCCTTCTCTGGTGAATCTATGGCAAAGATGGCGCAAAATGATTAACGAAAATCGTGTAAGTCGACTTGAGTAGTTGGTGTGTCAGTAAATTGGCGCCTTTATCGTGGACCTTTTCGTAAAGTTGTTGAAGTTAAACGATGGTAAATATCATGGAGGTCTGCGGCGCGGGACGGCGCAACGTCTAGAACGATCGTAAGGGGGGGGGTGTGAGATATAGATTTGGGGGAGGGGGGGGGGGCTTGTGTCAGAGTAATGAACTTGAAGAAGCGGTAAAAGAGAGAGTAAGTAGCGAGCGGAAAGGGACTATATGAATAGAAGCTGATTTGATAGGGAGGGTGATCTGGTGGTAATATAGTACAGCTCACTAAAAGATTGCGTAGTGGGTACTTAGACTCTAACGTGTTCCAGGTCGAATTGGTGGTACTTAAAGGGACTCGAAGTTCGAAGTATTCTTCAATCTTCTTCTGGACTGAAGGAGAGAGAGAGGAGAGCCCTAGACTTAGTATTATTATAATTATAATTTTTGAATCTCCGACTACCTGGGCTGGCCCGAGCCGGCCTAGGTTAGTTTATGTAGATATGTATTATATGTATGGAATAGCTAGGGTCCTGTCAAGGGCCTTACTAGTGTTTGGCTGGCGGGTGATGGGTGACAGGTGACGGATGTGATGATGATGGAAGTAAGAATTTGGTAATGGTGAATTATGTAGTAGAATATACGGTACGTATAGACTAACTACCTTTGCATATACATGTAGCTATGTATGTATGTATGGATGTATGGATGTATGTAGAGAGTTCAAGGTATAGGTAGTATGTATGTGGTTATGTATGTGATGTATGTGGTAGTGTAAGTGAATGAAAGACGACATGGGACGGAGTACCAAAAGTCGGATGGGAATTAAGGCCCTGGCAGGCAAGGAAGGTAAGGAAGGCATGGTTAAGGAAACATTTTAAAGTACTCAAGTACCTAGTACCCAAGATAACCCTGGATGTATAAACAATGTTGAAGGTATATCATGTGTAGGCAGATACATACATTCAAGGTACCTACATACATATCTCAAGTGCTAAGTTTATTATACTACACATGCAGGTCTATTAAGTACATAGCTATTGTATTAAGATGTTAGGTAGGCTCGACCCTTGACAGCATTGAACGGACGGGACGATTGGGAATGGGCAATGGGCAATGAAGATAGCGTGGGAGGGAGGGGCGTGTGGCTTTGTCAGACGAAAAGGGGGGTGTATTTCGAAATTCCACTTTTGCACCGAGATCAATCATCATTCTTTTTGATAGTTACTTGATACTTTATACCTACCCTCCTAACTGCTTCAATGTTCGTACATATAACATACATACATAATACGTCTGCATGTGCAGCACTGCATACATAAATCCAAAATTACACGTACATATTATTATAGATTATACACTACATATATTAGTATTTTTAAGAGCATGAACATTGAAATAATTCAAACGAAAAAGATCTCGATCATGGGGGAAAGTTGAAAGTTCTAATTCGGTGCTATCTTAGTCGCCCGATTGAAGGAAGAATTGTAGAAGATGAGTGGAAGCTCCCAGCTGCTAAGTCCATACACATTAGGCATAGGGTGCAAAAATGCCCACCCCGGTTACTTAGGTACAATGCTAGGTACCTAAGGTCCTAAGCTGCTTTCAACGCTGCATTAGGTACCTAACAGATTGATCCCAAGTGAAGGGGTGATAGTCCGGGGCAAATGTAACAGAGACTAATACATTGAGATCTAGGAACCTCTAGAGTCTAGTCCGAGTCCCCTGTACCTTGCCTGCCTAGGTGCTCTGAAGGATACGTACCGGTACATAACAGTCATACCCCTGCCATTTGCCCCCCTCTTCCCTGTGGCTCGTCCGTGCTGATGAATATGGGTACGTACCGGCCAGAGTCCCACCCGGATGATGACGGATACACAAAATGCAAGGACAAGCCTAGAAGACTCAGTCTCCACGCCTTATGATAATAACTAAGTTATTACAGTGGATTTGGGCAAGGGCCTGTTCTAAAAGAAGACAATGGTTGCGGGCCAGATAACTTACTAAGCAGACTATGAAAATACCGAACGACTATAATCTTAAAAGGGGGGAAAGTGTTATATGCTCCGTGTGGATTTAATGGTTACCGACTGACTATTCGAAGGTTGCCTTGTTAAACACACATAATGTGTAATATGTAGGTATTTAGTTGAGAAATACATGTCTCATTTTCTGTGTCTAGACAGACCTTCAGACGGCGCTTTAGTCTCTGCGGCTGAACCAATTCGACAGATATGGGACTGTCCACCTGGCCAGTCGTTCGACTACCATCTTACCTGTAGACTCGAGGCCCAGATGACAGTCATAGCCATGATTGTGGCGTGTGTCTACCAGATGCTATGTACCTAGGTCAGTATGCCACCGGCATATAAGTATTATCGCTCGGTATAATCATTCGCGTAACTCTAAAAAGGGGGAAGGGGGGTACTTAAGAGGGAGGTGGTGACCACTCAATGATGGCCTGGCAGCGCTTATCTGACCTCTACATCCGATATCGTTGGAGACGTTGTACTACTAGGTAGTCCGTCTGCTGATGAATAATTATTATGTTGGTTATTTACCTGGTACCTACATGGTCAGGTATTTAGTCCACTTCTCATGATCTTGAGAGTACGAGAATAAATATAGTAACAATGTGGTTGAAGAATTGTTAGCCATGCTTTGATACCTAGTATTTATGGTTCAAGTAGTATCCCTCAATCTAATACCATGCTTCGTTACCAACAAAAGAGTCATCAGTACCTATATATTTGACTAGGTGTGTATTGATTATGTTTAATAAAATACGAGTTGATTTCTCGGGTATCTATTATAAGTTACTTCCTGGCTGCCCAGGTGGACAAAAGCTGGTACTCAGAGCAAGAAATCTAACCTATATTTTCTTCGGTTTGCTAACCGCCGAAGCATCTGATGATATCACTGTAACTATAGTATCATACAAAATATCGAGACTTCTTAATCGCTTAAAAACCTGGCACGGCAGTTTCGTTACATTGACAATGGCTACGGTATGGTTCAGCCTGTCTTTCAAATCGTCTAGACATGCATACCTCCGGGGCTATCTACCTAACCTACATAACAAGTCATACCAAAGAAGCTAAGAATGTATCTACCCCTATTCGAAAAAGTTACATTCATGAACGCTATCTAAAAAAAGAAAAAGGGCACATGGAGGACATCGGACGTAGATTCTCCATCGTAGATTCGGTGGATAGAATATGTCACTACGGGACTTGTACCCGTCCCTCGGGTTTACTATAATAGTAATGCACAACAAAAGACCATTTTGATGTCATATTCCACGCACTTCGTCCATCGTTACCGCTACGCTATAAAAATACCCCCTACAATCCCTTAGCAGCCGTTGGTTACCGCTAGGTAAACGGTGGTACCGTTCTTGGGGAGGCCTCGCTTGGTTAGCGCAATTTGGATCTACTTCAACCACAGTTGATCCCAAGCGGCCAGCTGAAGAAACTAACACCATCGGGAGCAACTAGCTTAACGCCGCTGCTTTCTGCGGTGGCCCTTTTAATCTTTCATATAAAACGATCGGCATATAGCATGTAGATATTTCGCGTACGAAGAGGAGCAAGCGCTGAGTGATGGCAACACTTTCTCACTAGCCTGGCTAGAATCCACGGGAGCCCACGCGAGAAACATCAAACATGGCAAAGACTTGCGTGTCTAGGAGGTACCTACTAGGTAACCAGATGTCGCGGTGGGTTGACTGCAGCCGACGCTTCGTGGCGTCTAAAGAGAACGACATATCTACCAGGCTACAGGACCCCCAGGACATTTTTCGCGAACCTCGAAACGACGAGAGCGAATTAAAACAGAAAAGAGCAAAAGAACATATCATGTCGTATAGCGGTAAATGACATACCCTAGGTAAGCACGGAGAAATGGCTTCATGAGAACTGTGATAGTCAGCAGCAAAAGAATAATAACTTGGCAGACAGCTAAGTAGATGACTATGGTTTACTACGTAGTAGGTAGTGTAGTTACTGATGTTGATTTAGGTAGCATGATCAGCGTATAAATTCCCCAACGAAGGAGATTAGAGATTGACAACTGGGGACAACTGGGGATTTGGCAAGAGATCGACCCCCGTATTTATTTTTAAATATTGAAATGATTGGATTGATTAAAAGAGAGTAATGGAGATTCCCGCTGTGCTACCAGCATCACGTGCATTGACGCGCTTTATGTGGCTTGAAGAATACTACTCGTATGATGTAGTGAAAGTATAATTGATCGTATCTCAATGTTGATAATATGTACATAGTGTATTAATAGCATTGAAAGGTAGGCATGTGTGTAAGAATGTTGGCAGTTGCCGTCCACTTGTGCAATTTGCTCTTTCCATGATGTGTGTGTATCATATCGTCAATGTCATACGTTGATTACGTTTACTTCTCTCCATCTATCGCACTTTTCTCATACTAAATTACTAGGTATCCCGTCTGCCCGTCTCGTTCCTCCCCTCCCCGCCCAATATTAGTGAGTCCCGCCTTCTCCGCTCACCTGGGCAATTTCCGTAAGTCTACTAAAGTTAGGTACCTACTTTAATTCTTTTTTTTTTTTTACTATGGTATGTGTCGCCGGCAGCTCACGACCCTTAACCGATTTGGGTATCTCCCTCCGCGCACTACACTGGATTGAACACGAAGTCCGTCTTGATTTAGAAGAAGTTTTCCATTCCAAAGGATGCAAGAGCTGAATGCCTCCTCTACCTTCCAAGTTCTGTTCTAGAATCCGCTTTTTGACGTCATAGTTATTGGAGCTATTGAGCACATCTATGGATCCTCGTTCTATCACATCTTTTTTTACATAGTATCTGGAAATCTAACCAATCTAACAATCTAAATATTCGACCAATCTACAAATCTATGTACAAATCTCCAACCCACGAATTGGTTCAGTGACTGCCAAGGATTCCAAGTCCCGGGAACCCATCGAAACATTCTCTCTTCTTTGAGGATCCGTACACCCAATATCCATGTCTAGTGAACTTCGGCTGGACCTTTGTCTGAAAGAGAGAGAGGCTCTAATATACTACTTAGTGCGGTCTTCCATAGTATTTGGTACTTATATGTTGGCTCGAAAACCTCGGTTATTCTCACTGTGCCGACTGTAACACGTGTCAAAGGATGGAATATGCTGCTATAGCGGCCTAATTAATAGGACCAGGCCGGGTAACCCCTAGGTAGGTAACCCAGGTAGGGATGGACTAAGGTTAAAGTTGACCTAGTGCGCCTGAAAGCATCGCAACCTTACAAGGGCTAATGCTATGCACTTATGCACTTATGCACTATGTAGGTACCAAACAACTCTGAATTTACTATGAACAGAGAGCAAAAGCGCCGATTTTTACGATAATACGATAAACCACATGCAGACGTTGAAAGTCCTACGAGAGTTCGCTCTTTAAACGATCTTCGATCTTCAAATGTTACTGGTCAAGTAAACTTCTGCCTTCAAATGAAACATTTGCGCACAGATTCTCAAGGTTCGCCTATCATACATTGCTACAACTACATTGTTCTATTATTGAACCTCTCAAACCAAATAAACCAAACAAAATGAATCTGTACCTGGCAGATGGCAATTTATCGTCCCGGAAGCAGCTAAGCAGTGGTACAGCATTGAATCTACTATGCACGAAGTACCAACTGTTCCTGGACACGCCTACACACGCCTTTACTGGGTACATCCCCGTGGCATAGGTACGACATAGTTAGTAGCCATCCGCGTGATGGTCTCGGATTCACTCGTAAAATTGACCTCTGTTCGCAACGGCATCTTAAAAAAAAAAAAAAAAAAAAAAAGATGTGCCTTTCCTCTCGGGACCAACAATGCAACCAATCGAACAGTTCGCTCAAGTCTAGATCAATCCCCCCGGTTTGTGGGATAACCCCTTGGCGACTCACCGGCGCAACGCTCAAGGGACCTTTAGGTAGTATTCGGAACTGAACGCCGTTTATAGCCGCATTAATTCGGAAAATATACTATCCTTAGGGATCAATTGTTACTAAACATAAACATAAAGGTACCAAATCAGAACCTGGCATTAATATCTCGGAATGCTTATTCCTTTATTATATCCAGGATAGAAGTGCTATTTATGTAGGCACTCCGCGCCTGTGATATCTGCCTCTGCGATACTTCTATTCTAGTATTGCCTAGGTTTAGTCGTGTCTATCTATCCATCTGTCCGTCTGTCCGTCTGTCCGTCTGTCCGTCTGTTCGTCTGTCAGTCTGGTCTGTGTCCAAGACATTCGAATGACGCGTCTGTTTAATACGCAATTATGTACGGCACGAATTTCCCTATTTACTCATATTCGGTCGAAATGAAAACAACATTGAACTGCATATGTAGCAGCTCCCTATTTGTCTCGCATCACTATGCTGCGCTACATCGCCATTGCCGAGTCTACATATCAGCCCTAAAAGCATGTTCAAATGTCACGTCCACTCACGATCGGCGCGGCGTGCACTATTGACAAGCTTTCACCGCTTCGTTGCATAAACACATAGTTATTATATTGCTGACCATGCTCTTGCATCTCCCGACAGGGGATCTGCATGTTGTATAACCAGCCTGGGTCTTTCAGACAGCCAGTGAATTGAATGTCGTCTACGTGGCATAGGCCAAGTCGACGTCTTGCTCTCAATTAGTTTCTATATGAAACAGCCGCTTCTCCCAATAGCTAGTGACAGAGGCCTGGTGAGTGAAACTACAGCAATAACTGACGATATTCATGCAGCGAGGCTACACCTACAGTGTCATAGGAACATCCCGATTGGTTCACTAGCGAAAACCACAGCATACCGGTATCATCTGATGGAAAATTTGTCCATGACTGGCCACTTCCGATCAATATAATAAAAGTATCAGGCACCGGTACACCGGTATACCGATATATGTGCGCTTAGATATGGCGGAGCAATACGTTTGTTTAGCAGTACAGTCTCAACCGAAGCCATGGCTGAAAGCCCGGTTCACGTCAAAAAAGGTTGCCAAATAGGGTTGCATGTGAGGTTCGCGGAATCGTGTGTGGACAGTGGACACTGCCCAGGTGCTGCTGCTGGTACCTGCGCCTTGGGTTGCAGCAGTGCTGGAATATGTTCATGTTGCTTTACTCGACATTTTTATTACATATGTAGGCCCAAGCAAAATGCTAACCTGGAAGTTATGTAAACCAAACGATACCGTTGAATTCCGGAATCGCATCAGCTGTCGCCATACTTGGCTCGCCTCTTGCTTAAACCCCTTATGCGTTAGTTGACATTCAGTTGTCTATCTTGCATGCCAAGCTTTGCGATGCAACCTCGTCCTCCATCACGACTCGGTTACTTAATACGTACCTAGTCCCTGACTAAATGATTTTGTTGGTATTGTGCCAGGTTCAGCGTCGCATCACCGGCCGAGTATACTACAATAATGGAACTTCCGTCCGTTGGCTCTTCCTTTTCGAGCACGGCTTTGTCAGTCGTCCATTGTGGTTGGTTGTAGGATGACCCTTATGTTGCTCAGTGACGATATGATGAATGAAATTCTACCTGCCTTGCCTACCCACCTACCTGACCCCCTTACCTACCTAGGTTAGGTAGGTAGGAACAAGACTTCTTGTACGTACATTAGGTTCTGTACATATGTACAATATAATCCACCTGCACAGGGCATACATGCAATGAATGCGGCACTTGCCGGACAAGCAACGATGTAGGCATGTAATTGTACAGTAAGTGCACATGTGCCTGTCTAGTTACTAGCAGGTATGCATGGTGAGATACATGGACGACCTACTCTAATCTACATAGTATGTATATCATCAACCTTAGATTTAACCACAGTGGTCCTGGTAATATCAGATAGTTAATTTTTTTTACCTATTTAAAGACTTGAAGACGTACGTAAGGACTTAAAGCTATGGTGGGGATTAATAAGATCTACAGATCTACCTCGTGTCAAATACCTGATGGGGTTGGCTTCTTCTGTAATGTACATTTGTCTATTGGTCCAGCTATTATTCTCGGAAACATATCATCCATCTCGTCCATGCTATGTTATGTTGTTATGTAGTGTAGTGTAGTGTAGTGTAGATATCTCATCTCCATATGTTCGTTATAAAGCAATTTCATATGCTTAGAAATTACAGAAATGCGCCGGGTTAAATGTCGTTGATGGCACGACCTCCGAATATGTCTACAGGGGCACCCCTCCGGCATCTCTCTTTTGGCTCGGGACCCGAATACCTTGCCCTTGTTCTTTTGACCTTATTTTACTTTGGGTACGACTCTGTACGAGGTGATGCTAATAAATTTATACATGTATAAGTATGGAGGTAACTATTCTAAAGATAGCTATCCCTATATATCTATATCCCTACTAAGTAACCTAGCTATATATCAACCTATATCACCTACATAGTATGGATATCACCTGTGTGGCCGAGAAAGCTTTCCATTGATCAGAAAAGAAAGTTGCACCGGAGCGTCCCCCGCGTGGAAAGCTCTACCTAATTTCAACGATGCGCCCGGCCTATTAGACCTTATGGAGGACGGAACCGAGTTTAGTTCCACAGGTTGAGAATGGGTAGGCGTGTTTTTGCGTTACATTACACGCACGCACAAAATGTAGTAGTAACGCTGCTCCCCTGCATTGATAAATGGTATCGTGCTGTGTGCGCTGCTGGGGTAGGTAGCTTCGCTCCCTACTAGGTAAAATTCCTACTTGCTTAGCTACCTACACAGTCCTACATAGTACATACATACCTACCTACCTAACCTAGGTTGTCATAGTAATAGAAGCTCTCTCTTTTAGGGGACGACATGGACATGTAGGGGATGGTCCAGCGCTAACGATAGGAGGATTGCGTTAATCCATAGCACCTGCATATCTCCCTTGCGGCCGAGTCCTAGCTATCGTCCGGCCGGTATAATGCTTCCAGTTCCGCTCCTGATGGTGACTAAAATACCCTAAGTCCGCCCCCCCTTTTTTTAACCAAAAAAAAATCATAGCTTTAGTATCTATCTATCTATCTACCTACCTACCTAAGTAAAAGCAATATCAAGAATAACGCCGTAGTCTAATTCATTACCGACAGCTACTCTTTTGAGCTTATTAATACCGGTGATACTAATTGTGTATTGCGCAAGTTCAATACCTAAGCAACTATATAGGCTAGGTACTGGGTAGGTAGGTACGCGTACTACTAAGAGTAGGGCAGGTAGTTCAAAAAGAGTGTAATTCAATGTTTGCTGTCGCATTCGGTCCCAGCAGGTAGGCCCTGTTTACCTTCCCCTGCGCAAATCCGCAAATCCGTGAATCCACATGGCTTAATCCATGATTCGCATCTTCTAAAATAAATAGCGACGATGAAAGTACATTGATACCTACCTATTACCTACTAACCTTGGTAAATTGATGTATTGTAACCTTGATGGATTTGCGAAGAGTACCGGTACCTCTCGATGTCATTTTATCCTCAATGTCGTAGCACTAGCAACCTACCTAGGTACCCCAGGGTCCCGTGGTCCTAGAAGTGGAAGGTAGGTATAAGCTATTATACCTGCTAGGTGGTAGACGGTGGTAGATGCTAGCAGCAAAGTTCCTTTAGAAGATCAAAAAGTTCCAATGCCGCAATAGAAGGCATGCCATGATGTTGCCTCGTCGCGTCTCATTGACGCGCACATGCCTTACCACCAAAGGATCATCGTCAAGGCGGCGAATCGCCAGAATGCAAGATACCTCGTGTCCAGCCGCGAGCTAGACCCCTATCCCGTCATCCCGTGGTATCGTTCCTGCGCCGTAGCCCATCCCATGCGCCTTTACATCATCCCGTAGGCGCCCCGGGGGGCACGCAATAAGCACTGCCACTCCGACCACGAGAACCGCACCGCCGATCATTGCCCGTTGAACCATATGGGGGCCGGCGTGTCTGCCGGAACGGTCCTTAGGGTCTCCATTTATTGGGAGATCTATTGATTTTTCTTCGTTCCTTTCCTTCTGGAACTTGTCTTTTACTCCGTAATCCTGGGTGCCATCCCGCAGAAAAGGGTCCCTTTCGCTTGTACGTGCGCTTGCTCACCCATTACTTTCCACATTCCCCATCCCCACCCCTATCCCATCCCTATCCATCCCTATCCCTATTCCCTATACCCCATCCCCCAATCCACATCTACATCCACATCCCTATTCCCCCATCCCATCTTATCCATACATATACATACATAGTACATGCATAGGGGATATTAAATGTGCAAAGTTGCGTTACTATGTAGGGATTTTTAGTTTGCTGGGCCCTGTGCTGATCGTACGATGTAACCATAGATTTCGGACAGTTCCAAGATAAATACTCGTTGATTATTACTACTCCGAGCAACCCTGCCCATATCTTGGACGTTATATAACAGAGATCTGCACAATTGATGCTATTCACAGCTCCGTCAGCTTCCCGTCCCCGGTGCAACACGAGATACGTCGCTGTCACTTTCGCTATTTTCTTCCTATCATTTTTTTGGCAGTAGCATCGGACCTTGATTTTCTAGCAACTAATATCACAACCTACAACAACCTGTTTATTACTGCCGGCTGGCTTGCCCGCTGATAGCTGCCGGCTCGTATAGCGGACTTTGGGAAATTCGGCCCTTGCGGCGCTCGAAAGCTATGGGTGGGATGACCCTGTAGGTAGGTAAGGTAGTCGACTATACTTCCGATGCACGTACCGAATACAGAGAGAGCTATACAACCTCCCTAGTATACAACCTACACAAACCACCTACCTGACCCACGGAATCATCCGGGGACCCAGGGTCACTCGCTCGCTACCATACACGGTTCCTGAGCTAATAATTCCCTTTTCCCCAGCCAGCCGGCGGCTGTTGATGATGGGGTGTGTCTGTAGTCGAGGCCTTGGCCAGTTGCTTGTTTCTATTGTTGTACCTGACGATCACTTCGTGTCTGGCCGGGGGAAACTTGTATATGGGAAAGTAAATCCCATGACCAAGTTTGCCAAACTTGGTTTTTTTTGTTTTGGTCCCCTTTCCTTTTTGGCGAGTAGGTGCCTACCTACCTATGTAGGTACCGTGACTACGAGCCGCTTTCCCCCATCGAAGCGAAAGCGTGACCCCACGGTGATGCCTAACGCGAAAAGTGAACCAACCCCCCCTATCTATCCCCTATTCTGAATCCTATTGAGTAAGATAACCAAAAACAGCCTGGAGCGAAAATCGCGCACGAGCTGTGGTTTGTGCGGAGAACCATCGTGGATTGGGCATCGTGCCTTGGAGGTTCTTGCATTTGCCAAGAGGGGACCACGCTAAGAGAAGAAGTAGGAGCTTACCTAGGCATACAGTAGATATTATTCGGCATATTGGATCTAGAGGATCGTATAATAGTAATGCTGAACTCGTCAGCAAGTTTTGTTTTGGGGCCGCAGGAAATGAAGACGCGGAGATTGGTATGTAGGACTGCACGGTATACGACACGTAAGATAGTAAGTAATAGTAGTATAGCTGGCTGATGCTCGGTGTACCTATTCATACTAGATACAGTGTCAACACATAGGAGTGTAGTCATATATCCCCTATACCATCGTGGACATATTGCCTCCTGCCGAACTCCCCCCTAATATTAGTCCCCAATAGAATGAGTTCCCCTAGATCCAGTTACCAGTTGAAGGAAATACTGCTGGTAGATAGCAATGTATAATGATGTACAAACAAAATAGAACACAAAATGATCGTGACAAAAAGTAAGTCAGTAGTAAGTCAGTAAAGAAATCAATGAACGAGGGAATGGCATCCCAGTGTCCTCGGCGCGTAAAAGCTACACCAAATCAATACCCCCATCGTCATCCTCGTCCAGAAGCCCCAGCCCGCTATCATACTTCCGCTTCTTCTTCCCCTTGCCCGTCTTCGCGAGAGCGCCGGAGAGATATGTTCCGGACCGCCGCAATGGGCTGCCATCAGGCGTTGTAGTAATATCTCCTTCTTCATCGTCATCAACATCAACATCGGCAGCGGCAGCAGCAGCAGCATTCCCAGCCGCCGACGACGACTTGGCCCTACTCCTCGTGTTATACGGCCTCTCCTTCTGCCCCTGCCCATTCTTCTTCTTCTTCGGCGTAGCCAACAACTCCGCGCTCATCCTCAACATCCTCTCCAGCTCCCCCTTCATCTCCTCCACCGCCCCCTTCGCCCTGCTCTTCTCCTCCTCCACCCGCCGCGCCAACCCAAGATTCTCCACCCGTAGCTGCTGCACCGTCGTGTTCGCCTCGTGCAGACTCCGATTCACCTCATCGATCCCGCGCCGCAGCTCCACGACGCGCGCGTCGCGCACCGCGAGCGCCGTCCCGTGGTACTTGTTCAGCGCCCTGATCTCGAGGACCCTCCTCTTCTGAAAATCGACCAGCTGCCTCTTGCACGCGTCCGCCTGCTCCCTCACCACCACCAGCTTCGCCTCGAGCTCCGCGGCCGCGGCCCGGGTATCGGCCAGTTCTGTCTCTGCGCCGTCGACCCTCGTCTGCAGCGCCGCCTCCGCGACCCGGCTCTCCTCGTCCATCCGCAGCACCAGGCTCTCGAGCTCGACGACGTCCCGCCGGTACCCCTCAACGGCGCCCTTGAAGCGCTCGACGCCGAGCTCGAGGTCCGCGATCCGCGCGTCCTTCTCGACCCGCTCCCGCTCCCTCTCCTCCCGCAGGGAGTCCATCGCGTCGACGCGCGCGCCGAGCTGCTGCCGCAGCGAGAGCTCGAGTGCGTGGTACTCGTCGATGGCGGCCTCGTCGTCCTGGACCTGGCGCGCGAGGTCGCGGAGGCGGCGGAGCACGAGGTCGAGGACTTGGGCGCCGCGGGAGGAGAGGGGCAGGGTTAGCTCGCCGGGCGTGAGGTACTCGAGTTCCAGGCGCGCGGAGCGGAAGGCGCCGGTGAGGGAGGTGACGACTTCGCTGGCGTCGGCGCCGCGGAAGCCGAGGGAGGTGAGGGAGGTGTTGAGGTGGGTGAGGGTGGCGGTGCGGTCCGAGAGGGCTTGCAGGATGGTGTCGAGGTGCGCTTCTACGTCTTTGGTGTCCTGGTTATCGTCCTCGGGCTTAGTAGTAGAAGTAGCAGTTGTAGCAGCGGTAGTGGTGGCGAGCTTGTTGGCAATGCGCATCTTGAGATCCTCGTGGCTCTCGAGGACTTCCGTTAGCTTGGTCAGCTCGAGACGTAAAGAGCAAAGCTCGGCTTCCAGAGCTTCTTTCTCTGGATCCGGGAGCGAGGCTTGCACACCGGTGTGGTGCGACTCAGGCGTGATGGGAGTTCTGCCTCTCCGCTCTGAACAGGGGGTGAAGGGAATGGTTGGGCTGGTGGCGGGAGGCGTGGGAAACGATGCTGATGCCCGACGCTTGGACGGCGTGCTAGTTATTAGATTTGCCATTGTGGCGTTGCCGAAGTGATCATCATCGTCGTCGTCATCCACGCCCATGTCCATGTTCGTGTCCACGTCCATATAACTATTAGAGAATGGATCACGCGCGGCCAAGGTCCAGTCGTAGTGCATCGTCTGATCAGGATCCGGCCTGGCTGAGCGAGTGCGTAGGTCATCTCTAAGCGCGTTGATCTCCTGCTCCAACTCTAGGATCCGGTCGGTATCCTGGGCCACGGTGGTATTGGTGTTATTCTGTAGCCTCTCGATCTCTCGGTCCTTCTCCGTTAGTTGATCCCGTAGTCGTTGGAGCTCCTGGGCCTGGTCATGTGCACGTTGCCGCTTCTCCTGGCTAATGATGTTCATCTCTTCGCTCAAGCCATTCCGTCGAATGCGGCGCTTGGTGCGGTCATCGAGGACTTGGCGGAGCGAGAGAAAACGGATTTCTTGGCCTTGGTTGCTGGTGCTGCTCAACTCATCTTCTTCTTCGTCTCCTGGATGTGCGCTGCGACGAAGTGGCGTTGAATGACGCCTACGCTTTGGCGAAGGTGCGGCGGGGCCTAAAGAGGTGCGGCGGACAAATGGTGTTAGGCCTGTAGAGGCGGAGGACCCATGGTGGTGGCCGTCAAGTTCGGGCCCTGGGTCTGAGAATCGGACTCTCTTCTTAGATTTTGGTTTACTTGGTGTCCTTGAACTTGTCGATGTGTTGGTACCGGGAATTTGCAAACGCGAAGGATCTGGTGATGTTGGCCTTGGTCTCGCAGTACTCCGCGGCGTGCGGCGAAGCGCAATGGGCTGTTCCCCGCTCATCTTATTTTACTTGCAGGGCTTATTGTATGTAGTATCTTTCTATCCTTCTTTTTGGCGACGGCTTATGGTGTAATTGCTCGTACTTAAATAGGTAGGATATCAGGTGCGTCGCAACAAAACACCATGCAATGCAGCAAGCAACAACTCCGATAGGATGTTTTATAAATTATCGGCATGTAATCAGTATAATCAGTGTAATCAGCCTTGAGGAGGTCGCGTCTCTGATCACCCAGTCACGGTATCAGTCACGGTATCCAGAACGCATCTAATGTGGATAAACAAATTCCGCGTGTGTAAGTATGTAGGTACTGTACTTCGTACCCTTTTGAACCCGAACAGGGCCGAACTTCTTGATCTATTGGATGTTTGTTGACTCACAGCTCCATCGTGAGGGGCAACCACCCCCTTGTCACAGCCAATCATAGTCTGTTTCTAGGGATCTTCCAGAACAAAGTAAACAAGGTCTCCACTTATTCTGGTAAATAGCACTTGAGTCACTACATTACATGGGTACTAGGTACCTATTCAGTACATACATACCTAACCTAGTAGGTACTGTACAATACTAGGTACATAGATACTACAAGAGTTGAATTCAAAGACATTTCGATATTATTATTATTATTTACAACACCTAGGTAATCACCATCGTTGCCTGTTTATTGCATTCCATCTAATACAGACATCTCCTGTTGTGTTAGGAGAGGTTAGGATACGAAGTAGTTCAGTTCAGAAAAACCATAAACTGTTTATTTACCATTGATAGGAGATGGGAGATGGAGATGGAGATGGAGATGGAAGCATGCAAACAATAGTCAAGAATGAATGAGGGGCACGAGGGGCACGAGGGGCATCCTTTTGTCAATATTTAAACTCACGTGTTTGTCATCCATTACTCGTTAGAACCCCCTATTTCCCACCATAGCCGTAGCAAGCTAAAATTTGCCCATTTAAACTCTCCCTTCTCATTCTAATCATTCTCTTGCTGCAAAGTACTTGTATATGTAATAAGGTAGCAGACTGCCGAAAACAAATAACCAAAACCACATGATTAGCCTAACATTGAATCTCTATCATAGATCAATTGAAAGGTGGGGGGTGGCGGCCATGGCGAGTAGTACACCTGCCGCGGCTCTGCCGATACCAACGACGATAATGACTCGTGATGACGAAAACAGCTCAAGCTATATTTTGGTGGTGTAGTATGAATGCCCACGGGACTTTTACTTCCAATCTTGAATGACTTTTGCCAACTATCATATAATACCATATATCGCCAAATTTCAACAGTTCGATTTCGGAAAGTGATTATCGTGGTCGGTTAATCCTGATATCTGTCTATCACTTACAAAACAGTACTTGAGGCCTGGAAACAAGTCTTCATTCTTCCATCACTCGTTTATAACCCCATACACCTAGCTCCCAGTCAGCCACATGGTTTATCATGACCCAAGGACTGTTCATACCCCCCTGGTTCCATGAGCAGGAGACCAACACCTTCGAGACAAATGTCGCGAGCATTTTCTGGGGGATGACCCTGGCGGCGACCGTGTTTTCTGCCACGAAGGCGGCGCGTTGGACCCGAGTTACCTGGAAGCGCGTCCATCGGTTTACGCCGTACCTGATGATGATATGGGGAGAGGTATTGACTTGCTCGATCATGGGTGTCCTCTGTTGGCTGTATACGTACAATATTCTCCAAACAAGGTATATACTATCCTCTCACCCCAAACTTCAAGGATAACCTCGACTAATTCCAATGGGCAGTTTTTGGATTCTCTTTATGTTCGGTACGTATATGCTACGTAAAAAAAAAAAAAAAAAAAAAAAAAAAAAAAAAAAAACGTTGCTCTTGAGTCATTTGACCCCCTTGGCGCCTCATACTGATTACAGTATCCTTTCCGCAGTGTTTCTTTGGTCCATCCAGATACAACTTCTATTACAGATATTGGTGGCGCGTGTCGGCCTCCTTTTATTCATCAAAAGCCACGCCACAAGGTTGAAATGGGCGGTCTTCGCATTCGTGCTCGTCATCAACATCTCGGTATTCATCGTCTGGATACCCGCAAACCTCCAGATATCAGCTCTCTGGATTGAGACCAATCGCGTCTGGATCAGGACTCAGAAGGCGTTGATTACCGTTGTTGACGTGCTGCTCAACTCCTGCTTCATCTATCTTACGCGGACGAGTCTGATCTCCGAAGGTTTAGCAAAATACACAACATTATATTGGTTTAACATATTCTCGGTGTTTATATCCATATCTCTCGACGTAAGTCATTTTTGGTACCTGCGCTCGAATCGCGTTAAAGAGGCTAACGTTGATAGTTTATTCTGATTGGATTGATGTCTCTTCCCGCCAGACCTGTATATCAACAGTTCCAGTCGCTTGCCTTCCTGGTCAAACTTAACATTGAGATGAATATCGGTGAGATGATCTGCAAGGTCGTCCGCGCTTCCAACGATGAGTGTTGCGATCACCAATCATGCACTGCCAGCCAACAGAGCTGTCGCCGGACATCGACAAAATGCAACCGAACTACGCGATCCGCGAGCTATTCCACCCAGGATTCGATGGAGGTGTCCATACCTACATGTTCGAACATCACTGGCCAGCAGTTGGAGATGGACGTTGAGAGAGGCGAAAGAGTGACTCCGGTTCATCCTGGATTACCGCCATCTCCGCCGAGGAGATCTGAATCTCTGACCGCGGAAAGCCGTCCGGAAATTATTGCCGAGGAAGATACTACTAACGAATTTATGAACGAATATAGATTTCCGCGAATGCGACTCAATAGCCAGTTTCGCTCTATAGGTTGGAACAACAATAACAGCAATCAACGTTCACCACGAGCTTCAAGAGGAAATTAGATTATTAAATACAAGAAATCTTATCATATTGTATATTGTACATTATATATTGTATATTTATTACGTCTACAATATATTATAATATTTACCGTAACCTACCTACAGTTGATCAAGGCAATGACGGTATTCGGGCCAAGCAATGAGTGAGTCATGGCAGAAAACTGGATCACCAACTATCGAATCTTACCGTCTCTCCGCGACCTCAGGTAATCACTAGGCATCGGTTAGGCAGGAAACCTACTACACATTTCTTACCACACGTTGCAGTAGTTTAGCGGTAAGGAGTGCGCCCTCTCACCTCGCAGTCGTGAGCCGCGCCGAGACCGACGCCAACGTACAGCTCGCTATCGCCGCAGTCGTCCAAATGCGCCTGCATGACGTTGATCCACTCTTGGTTAAAATCGGAGTAGTCAGCGTTAATTACCCCGTGGATGAAGTGGAAGTGGATCTCGAGCTCTGGCCCGTCCCCAGCGTTTCCGAGGCCCGCTGCGCTGCGGAGGAATTCCTTGGCGATGTAGATGAGGCCGCTGGAGACGGGGGTGCGGATGCGGTCGGGGTGTAGCTTGTTGGTCTCGCAGTGGTAGAGGCGGACCATTACCTCTTTATCAGAGCTCGCGTTTTCGCTCGAAGATAGCTGGGCATTGCGGCGCAGCCATTCGCGGTCGGCCGAGTTGGAGCAGTATTCGTTGGTTTGGGAGTTCATGGGTGCGTTCTGAGTACGACGAGGCATTTTGTTGATGTTGTGGAGTGTGATGGAAAGGTAATGTTAACGGATTGAAGAGATGCAACTCACTTAAGTAGGTGTCCGCGACATTGTTGACAATCGGCCTGTATTCAACAACATGATTTTGTACTGGAACAGTCTGTGTTGCTGCTAGAGACAATAGCTTGTATCAATTCTTTGTTTCGTGTCTAGCCATGAACTTCATTAACACTACCTGTTTAGGAAAGAATAGAGTTGTTCTTGTAGCATGGTGATACTACCTAACATGTATTTTACCTCCCTAACGTAGGTAACTTGGATGAGGTTATAGATATGAACTAAAATACGTACATGAACTTCCATCAACAGATAAACTACTGTGTACCTAGAAACCCCATCCAGAGATAGTTACTACTACTAGTAGCAGCCAGTCTAACAAGTAGATTAGATACCCTAGGTAGGTAGGTTTCTTCAGTATACATTGCTCAATGTCACTTACAAAAGCCCTAAGCAACACTTCGATGCAACCCCAAGAAAGCTTGATGGTAACATAGGAAGCAAAAGTTCGATCATTGATGATGATGGAATCATCCCAACTAGCCTCCTACGTAGTCCCATCCCATGTGTATTGTCTATACCTACCTAGGTAGGTATAGCACGTGTGGTTGCGGCGCAAGTATACCTACATATGTAGTGTAGTTCACCGGTGTAAGGACCTAATGCATCCGGCCTCGGTTAAGCTTTCGACTTTCGGCTCGCGCATTTCGGCCTATTCTTCTCGCCACTTATTATTCAACGAGAGTGTGGGTATTCCGCGCAAGGGTTGAACCTGGAGGGACATCAATTGGTGGGGGGGAAGCACCCTAGAAACCGGGCGGGAGACAGTGGCTCCCTTTTACTATTTGTCTTCTAGAATTCTACCAGAAACCCCTCCTCCCTTCTTCTTCTTCTCCTTTTCTCTTTGCATATCTATTAGCTAATTGTACATATCTAGCACGCACACACGGCATACCATCCATCTGCCGCCCAACCTGACGGAACGAGCACGGCCTCAGTCCAAGGCACACACACATGCACATGTGCTTTGCTTATATGCTTCTGTCACAAAGGTGGGCCTGGGGGTAGATAACAACCAATGAGTTGCGCTCGTATATACCACGGCCTTTTGCTATCTATCTCCTACGTCGTAGCATTTGATCTCTCCATGCGTTGCGTGCGTGCGTGCGTGCGCTGACTGCAGAAAAGGATCCATGAATTCCATGCATTGCACGATACGGCGCGCCTTAAAAATGTTTACTAACAGGGGTAGCTAGCTGCCCTAGCACACTACTGTTGCAGTTCTATATACCCAGGGTACGGGATAGCTTCCTACCTAGTAGTTACAAATCACTTATGCCTGCCTACTACGTATTGTGTATGTACCTAACTAGTAGATTAGGTAGTAGTGATTCGGAACTCTCACCGTAGAAGCTTTGATCGTCGATAGTGATAGGAGCGGCGGACTGCCTTGCCCACTCCCTCCTCGGGACCATGCTGCTGCTTTCTCCACCCAACAAACATGGGATAGATATTCTTCTGCTCACCCAAAGATTTTTTTTTCTTCAGCGCGGTGAGATCTTTCAGCCTGAATGAATGGGGTTAAAGAATGCTACATAAAAGTTATTTTTATTCTATTTTCCTTGGTCCATTTTCCCGGTTTTCTCTCCTGTCCAAGACTTGTTGTGACACTTGCTAAGGAACGATTTCGCTCCAACACTTCCGACGTACGGAGTATAGTAGACGTACCAACCTATCTACCTATAGGTTTAGTCACAAGCGTGCCGAGCCGTTCTGAGCGGGCTTCTTTTCCCCAACATTCCTGCCTTACCTAGGGTGTAGCCTACCATTAGATTTCATTTTTGGGTTAAAAAAATATCCGCAAAAAAATGACAGGAGAAAAAGATCTAGAACGTCAACTAGACGTCGAAGAAAAGGGCGAGGTGGATCCGATAGAGAACCGCGATACCCTGTCGGGCGAAGAAGAGGACGTTCCCGATCCAGAGAAGCATCGCCATCGCCGACACAGTCGCCAGAGCAACTCGAGCCACGTCTCGAACCGCTCCAATGACACGGACCCCCTGGAGCCGTTGGAGCTAGCGCTGTCTCGCGGCGCCGAGGTGTTCGAGGAGATCGCGCACATCCGCACGGCGACGAGCATCGGCAGCACGGCGTCGCGGCCGCCGGACTACGAGGTCGTCTTCACGGAGAACGACCCGGACAACCCGCGGAACTGGCCACTCTGGTACCGGTCGTGGATCATCTTCGCCATCTCCTTCACCACGTGGGTCGTCGTCTTCTACAGCACCAGCTACACGACCAGCATCCCGGGCCTCATACAGGAATATGGCGTTTCTTCGACCATTGCGACGCTGGGCGTAACGACTTACCTCCTTGGGCTCGCGGCGGGGAGTCTGCTCGTCGCGCCTGCGAGTGAGCTGTACGGCCGTCGGAAGGTTTATATCTTCTGCATGATTGTATTCACGGCCTTGATACTTCCGTGCTGTCTCGCTACGTCGATAGAAGAAGTTATCATCGTCCGGTTCTTCAGGTGAGTCACGTGAGGGTTCATCGAAACACCTCCCCGGGCACCTACCTATCTACATAGGATAAGAATGCCCAGTAGATACTGACTATACCCCAGCGCAGTATTCGGCGCCGTCATGGTCTGCAACAGCTCCGGCACCGTAGTCGACATCTCGCACGAAGAGCACCGCGGCCTCGTAATGTCGCTCTGGAGTCTCGCCCCCCTCAACGGGCCCGTCACGGGCGGAGTCATCGGCGGCTTCGTGTACCAGTACCTCGGCTGGCGATGGGAAAACTGGATCGTCCTCATACTGGCCGGGGTGGGGACCATCTGCATGACTTTGACGAGAGAAACGTACGCGCCGACGATTTTGCAGAAAAAGGCCGCGCGGAAGCGCAAGGAGACGGACGATGAGAGGTGGTGGTGCCGCTACGATGAGAAGCTGTCGAAAGCCGCGCTCGTGAAGATCAGCCTGCTGCGCCCCTTTGTGCTCGCGCTCACGGAGCCGATTTTGTGGTTCTTTAATGTTTGGTATGTACCTATCAGTGCTTCCCCTTTCTCCATTCCCCATAAAATCTTCTTTTCTGCTAATGAATTCCTCTCCCCAAAAAAGGATATCTCTAATCTATGGCATCCTCTACCTCTGCTTTGTCGCCTACCCCATCGTCTTCTCCCAACACCGCGGCTGGGGTCCCGGATCCTCGGGGCTGGCATTCGTAGGCATCGGCATCGGCACCATGGTCGCAATCTGCGGCGAGAAGCTCTTCCGAAAGATAATAAACACGCACCCCAAAGACCCACTAACGGGCCGTGTGCCGCCCGAGGCAACCGCGCGGGTCATGATCATCGGGAGCATCCTCGTCTCGATCGGCCAGCTCGGGTTCTCCTGGACCTGCCTCCCCGAGTCGATCCACCCGCTCATCCCCATCGCGTTCGGGATCCCCTTCGGCTGCGGCAACAGCCTCAGCTTCATATACGGATCGAACTACCTCGCCAGCGCGTACGGGATCTACGCCGCGTCGGCACTGGCAGGCAACGCCTTGACGCGGAGTCTGTTCGGCGGGCTTCTCCCGCTGGCCGGCCCGTCCATGTACGCGGCGCTGACGCCGCAGTGGGCCGGCACCATGCTAGGGTTGATGGAGGCGATCATGATACCCGTGCCGATCATCTTCTACAGGTACGGCAAGGCCATTCGCGCCAAGTCGCCGGTGATTCGGCAGATGCGAGCCGATCAGGAGAGGAATGAGCGTCGCGAGAGGACGCGGCAGCGGAAGGCGAGGCCGCAGCAGCACGAGGTAAATAACGCTGAAGCAGGGTTGGCACAGGGAGTTCGCGAGAGTCCGGTGAACAGGGACCCGGAGAAAGGGGTCGGTGGCGGGCCGATCGTGGGTGCCTGATTCACTGGGCCTGGAAGATGAGATTACTTCGTGAAAGGACTCGATGCCTTACGATTTAGGTAATCAACAGACGAATTAGATGAATAATGAGAGTATGTGATAAGAGTCTTTGAATACCTAGGTAGGTACCCAAAGAACCATTTTAGATTTACGATTTATGGCAACGTAAAAAAAGGCTATCATCTACTTACCTAGGGGCCTAGTAGTAACCTAGGCCTCTGGCGGATAGACAACGAGCTTATCGATATCCGCCCCTTTATATGTAAATCCATTGAACAACCCACCCACTGTGATGGTGTTATTTACACCCTCTTCCAAAGTCAGTTGCAGCGGCGTCGAGAGAATTATGCCCTTGTGCGTGTCCCTCTGGTACAGCGTCTCGACATTTTCCACGTTCCCGTTCACCACAACGCTGCTGATGCGTCTTAACTGCCACGAACCACCGATGCGGTCCGGGGAACCTCCGGCTGTTGGATGTTAGTTGGTATCCGACTGGACGATGACGAAAGAAAATAGAATAAAATGCACAGGCACTGAGACTTACGCTGATCTCCATACCCCATATCATCGGTGTTCTGGTAGTAGAACGATACCCATTGCGGCTTTCCGGTTCCTTCTATCCCGCTGAAGGTGACAGTACTGTCGTTGCCTTCGATACCCGTCGCGATTACTCCGCCGGTGGCGAAATTCTGCAAGTGGTTTTAGCGAGGCCGCATTACAAGTAAAGACTGGGAGGAACTTACGGCTTCTTGCTTGAAAGCGTTTCCATTCGTTATAGCATCAGTTGCCAAGTACTCTTTGCCCTCAACAGTCTTGTATTCACCGGTTTTGCTAGTGTTGCGCGTTAGCATTCTCATATGAAAAGCGGTGGACGGGTATTAGATGCATACACGTCCAAATCGTAGACATCGTGCCATTCGACTGCAAGCGTCTTCTTGTCATCGTCGATTGCGATGGGCAGCCAGATATATCGGCTCTCCCAGAGAGAATTAGAGTCCCACTATTTTATTTTGTTAGCCACACTCATCTCTTCTTTAAGACTGTCGGGAAGGGCCCCTATACCTGATCGCCGAGATATAGATACGTCGTCTTGACAGACCCGTCAATCCTCAGCGTGAAGCCAGATTGGGAACTGAAGGTCCGCGTGTTAAGCGGCGAAACGATCCATGGCTGAGACCAGGGGCCGCTCAAGCTATCCGCACGGAACGCAACCACGTCTATGGAGTATCGTTAGCTTAATTGCCTCACCACGAGAAGGGACATCAAAATACTAACTGTTAGGCCTGTATCCCGTCTTGTGGCTCATCAGCGCATAGTAGCTCTTCTCAGTCTGCAGGATCGTCGGCGCCTCCAGGTCATACTTGTCGAACCGATGGACCACCTCATCGAGCGCCGTGACCTCTTCGTTGTACGAGGTCAAGTACACATCCCGGCCCTCTGCTCTGTCACCGTTTGAGTACAGCGCGTAGGTGCGGCCGTCTTTGTAGTCGGTGAACATGCCGAAGTCTTGCGACCAGTTTCCTAGAGGGCTGGTCGCGTCTACGAAGCTGTACGGCCCTTCGATCTTGTCTGAAGTGGCGAGGCCCTGCAGAAGAAGACCGTAGCTGGAATTGTCGGCGTGCCACCACATCTAAATGGATATAGGTAAGCATTGGTTTATACGGGGTAGGTTAGGTATGTAAGGGGTTAGAGAAATAGGAGCAACGCACGTGATACTGGCCCGCTGCCTCGCTATATATGACTTTGGGTCGTTGGATAATGCTGCTAGGGGAGATGTAGCGGTGGCCTTCAATAGGTTCTGATAATCTCGGTTAGCCTTAGTTCATTGAGTCCAATCGCCTCCTCGCCTCCTCTCTTTTATTTTGCAACAAAAACGAGACTTACCCAAAGCAAGTCCGTGGAACGTCCAGGTAGCCAAGTCGTCAGAGCTGTAGACCGACACACCACCCCCTTCCACCTGGCCCTGGACCTTGTATTCGCCAAATAACCAGAACTTCGACGTGCTGTTATCAAGAACGACATTACCCGCGTGGGCATTCACAAGTTCGCCATCCGTGTCACGCCATCTTGCGCCTGGGACGATGTATTTCGCCTGTGCCACAAGTGCGCCAAGCAATAGCAGGCTGCTGGCAACCTGCAGCTTGAGACCGAGCATGATTACTTTCAAGAGATGCAGTCTATGCTTGAATACACGATAGTCTCGGTGTGCACCTGTTCAGTCGGCCAGTAGTTTACCTTGAAGTAGGTATTTATAAGTTGCCTGCCAAGAGGGTATTTCGGGTCAATTCAACCCTCATCACTGCACCAACGAGGTAGTTTCTCCGCATCGCTTATATTCCGTCCCAGTCATACCCCAAAGAGTACCAGGAAAAGTCTGGGGTAAAAGCGAGGAAGAGCTTAATTAGTCTTCCGGGAGAGCGATGGTACTGGTTGGGGTAGTTGTAATCCGTTTCTGCTGCAACCATCCCATGGGGCAGGCATTCGATTCGTATTTCGCGATGGGGAGGTAAAGCGATTCTCCAACTCCAAGGCTTGGCAAACAACTGTCTAGGTAGCCTACCTATATAAAAACTTGTTGTTATTAAGACTAGAGGACGCGGTGGGCTTAGTGCTGAAGACGACATCAATCTATTTGCTAACCTTGGGCGCTTTTAGATAAATACATGACTCTATATCTTGGCTTCTCGAGAAGGGGGTTTGGCCTATGATGGTGTCATCAAGACATGGCCGTCTTGGTAACATGATTCAATTGCTGCTCAATTGCGCCGACATCAAGAGTCGCCCTCCCGGTGCGGATATGCTCTATTTCTGGGACAGAAGATTGTTTCTTGTCCTCAAAAAGAGCGTCTATCTCTTCTAGAGTCTTGCCCTTGGTTTCAACCCAGTATACCGCCTTAGTGAGTGGAAGATGGGAAGTTAGCAACGTGAGAAGTATTAAAACTTGCTAGAATGGGGGAATTCTCACAATAAGTATGGCAATAACAATGTCCCAGGATCCATTGATCATGTACATTCTCCATCCTATGTTATGCAGGCCTATCGGCATGATGAACACAAACACACAGCTGAATATCCTGGTTAGCGTAAAATGATGCTTTACATCTCCAAGGTGAAGAAACGTACGCAAGGGAGTTAAGCATTAACGATGAGAAAGCAAGGCCGTTGGCTCGAATAGAGTACTATCGAGTCTTGTTAGCGATCTCCTTTTAGTTTCATACCTCTCCAGTCGTGAACCATGCTGCACAATACCCAGGTTCCTATGAACGAGGTCGACTCAAAGATGAAAGATAGAAGGCCACGTACTAGAGGTTATTAGCATACATACTCATACTCAGACAACAAATTAATCCTTTGAGAGTCATACCTGAGAATACCTCCGGGGGGTAAAGGTATAGAAGCGGCGTCCAAGCCACGGAGTAAAATCCTTGAAACAAGAACATGACCCCGACATTTCCGTACACGAGACTGCTGGACGCATGGTCTGGATCGTCCGCGTACATCTTGGAAAGCCCTCCAATGATGAAGAGGCAGATCACGAGAAGGGCCTCCGACACGAGGGCAGTTGGCTTGCGTCCCCATTTAGCGGCAAGGTTTGTCCCGAAGATGGAGCAGGCCAGACACCACACATTCAGTACCACGTTCTAGAAACAGAAAAGTAAGTAAAGTTTATACGTCTAGGTAGACATTCTCGAGCATCACCTACAGCCTTAAGCTGATCCGTCGAGTCCGTGATCCCCGCCGTCGTAAGCTCGTCGCCCAAGTAGTACGACGCGATGATATTACCAGCAACGCACGAGAACGGCCCGGCCGACATGCCAATGAGCAGGCGTTTCCTCGCCGTCGGCGTCTTGAAGATCTCCTTCGGGCTCATCGTCCGGCTTTCCTTCTTCTCGAAGTCGAGCGCGTCGATGATCTCCTTGTACACCGCGACCGTGATCGGGTCTTGGAGATCCCCGTTCGAGTTGGCCTGCGCCACCGAGTTGCGCGCGTACTCGAAGTGGCCTTCGTGGACGAGCCACCTTGGCGATTCGGGCCTGGTTTGATTTCGGTAAGTACGGGTATGAAGGGACTGTGGACTTACGGATACCGTGAAAATAAGGCGCCCGGGACTCACACAAAAGGGAGAATGGCGATACAGAGAATAGAGAATATCCCCTGAATTAGCGATGGCAGGCGCCACGCCCACTAAAAAAAGTCGATTAGCAGAGTGAACATTTATAAGCTCATTCAATCCTAGAGTCAAAAGACGTTGCCTTACCGTTGATTGCCATTGCCCAGTTCCAAGCGTCACGCCAGCTGCAATCAGGGCCCCGACACTAGATATCAAAACCAAATTAATTCTCGCAAAAAGAACTAACCGCCTTACACATGACTCGGTTCCTAACAGCTAGGTATTAATGAAGGTTGGCTCCCTTACTAGTAAAAGTCATTCAGCAGCCCGACCCCCCAGGCCCGCCACTGGCTAGGAAACGTCTCAGACAGATACACGCCGGACGAGACACCGGAGATACCTGTTCCCAGGCCCAGAACAATGCGGCCCACGACGAACATCGCAACGTTCTGCGCCGCCGTCTGCAGGACGATTCCCACGAGGGTGATGACGGAGCTCCAGAAGATAGCTGGCCGGCGCCCCAGTGCATCGGTCATGATGCCCGAGACGAGGGTCCCGACCGTGCAGCCGATGAAGACGGACGCGGTATTGAGGCCCGTCGTCGCGGTGGTCAGGTTGAAATAATCGGTGTACGACGGCAGGATGTTGAGGCCGTTCAACATGGAGCCATCGTATCCGCTTGTCTTTTCCGTGAATAAGCCATCAGCAGGTCAAGAACGCGGGGTCAATTTTGTATTGATTTGGGGGGCTGGGTTTTGGTTCTTACGGATGACTGGACAAGTGAGCAGAGCATAAGCAGCAAAGATATCACCAGCGATGACTCCGGCACGAAAGCTGGGAGCCAGGTTCCCGTTGGCGTTTGCTTCAACATGGTTGCGGACTCTTCTCAAATTTGGAAAACAGAAAAAAGTTGCGTAGTAGAGCAATATGCACACAGGAACAGGAGTGGGATTCGAACGGCTATATACCTATCTAATTATTGTATGTCTTGTATACTACCCACATATCATTGATTCAAGTACGTAAATAGATACGAGCTGCGAGTGGCGTCTGCATCTCGCCGGCTTACATATAAAAGACATCGGAGCAAAGCCGCTGGAAGGTATGTAAACTGTGCAGGGCTAGATAATGTGCAGATCCAACGTTACACTCATGGCTGGAAAGGTTCGTGTGGTACATAAGACATAGGTAAGATTGTACAGCAGATAAGCCACGGCCGTGTATTGCATGTACATCTTGCCGGTACTATGTCTCTGGGTAGGGAGGTACTCGTAGAATTCTATAACCACCGACGACACTTGGAATATCACAACTTGGTGTTTTCCCAAGACATGGCTGTACCCAAACAGGCATTATACGGGGCACCTCTTTAGCACCATATTTCCAGCTGAAAAGTATGATGTAAATACCAAGGCCGACTAGTTGACCGTACCTGAATACCTACATGGTGAATAGGTAAGCCTTACCTTTCATCTTACATACAAGATAGAACGGGATCGTCCCTCTGATTTACCTATCTAGGCATAGATAACCGCTCGCATCTATTATCAGCTTATCAGGCACCGTCGAGCTTGTCAACAATACTACTACAGTACTACTAGTAGTAGATTCGGATAATACACCTACAAGGTAGAAGCGTGATGATAGTCCCTTGGCGGTTACTGGGTAAAGCTCCTTGCAAGATAAGAAACCCACGCCTACATACAGAGTCCGGACTGTCGGTAAGGTAGGGAATCATATAGCGCCTCTTGCAAGCACCCTATCCTAGCATGTAGATGGCCATTTTCGGGATATATGGGGAATATCACTGCTGTGCTAATTTGGAGCTACAACAACTCGCATTATATCGCGGTACTACTAGTAGTACTAGCTTATCTATCTCGTACCTGCATAGGTGCCATACCGAGTACGCACCTGGGCAATACGTAGTAGATGTAAGCGGAGGATACGGAGCCCATAGAATTGCAACCCTATATAAATGACTTTATTCGCATACTTCTGTTCAGCCTCTCTTCCCGAATAGGATCATTGCTCTTCAATAATATTATCACCATGGGTTTAATCAATTTCTTCGCTCTGGCCTCGTTGGCGTCTATAGCCCTAGGGTCCCCCGTACCTCTCCCTGACACTTTCCGTCTCGTGGTTCGTGAGGATAGACCGTATAATGCAAGCTTACCCAATGTGACCATCTTTGCGACAGGTGGCACAATTGCAGGTAGCGCAAGCTCGAGCGACCAGACTACGGGTTACCAAGCCGGTGCTCTCGGTGTCGATATCCTAATCGCTGCTGTACCCCAGCTGTGGAATGTGTCAAATGTACGCGGCGTACAGGTAGCAAATGTCGGGTCGCCTAGCATAACGCCCGAAATCCTGCTCAATTTGACGCAGCAGGTTCAGAAGGAGCTCGACAGCCCGTATTGCCAAGGCGTCGTCATTACCCATGGCACCGACACCCTCGAAGAGTCCTCCTTCTTTGTCGACCTAACCATTCGTTCCGAAAAGCCCGTGGTATTCGTCGGTGCCATGCGCCCTGCGACGGCCATCAGCGCCGACGGCCCCATTAACCTCCTCGAGGCCGTGACGCTAGCTGCGGACCCCGACGCGCGAGGTCGGGGTACCATGATCGTGCTGAACGATCGCATCTCGAACGCCTACTACACCACCAAGAGCAACGCAAACTCTCTCGACACATTCCGCGCCGTGGAGCAGGGGTTCCTCGGCTTCTTCATCAATATCAAGCCCAAATTCTACTTCGCGCCTGCCCTTCCACTGGGAAAGCCATACTTCGATGTTATGAACACGACATGTTTGCCCCAAGTCGATATACTGTTCGGTCACCAGGTATTGAACCCTACCCTGGCGTCAGCTGCCGTGGAGAGTGGCGCCAAGGGCCTCGTGCTTGCTGGTATGGGAGCTGGAGGTTGGACCACACCAGGAGATAAGGTGATCCAGGATGTTATAGAGAAACACAATACGGCCGTTGTCTATTCGCGACGGTCAATGGACGGATATGTTGCACCTACCGGCACATTTGGGTACGGAGGAGGCTTTCTAAATCCTCAGAAGGCTCGAATATTGATGCAACTAGCTCTTGGTGCGGGATACGAGAACGCCCAATTAAAAACCTTGTTTGAGTTTGACGCGTAGAGTACGCGAGTGACGATTTTGGGAATGAAAGGGGGGAGCTGGTTATAGAATAAACGATCAAATACTGAGTAATGATATACTTAATGATAGCATGTTAATATCATGATGCCTGTGCCGCCTTGTCGGATGCTTCTAACAGTATTTCGAGTCTGGCACTATCTTAATGAAAAATGTTCGCAAAAGTGATGGCCAGTGTCGCAACGTGAAATGAGAGCGGCAAATCGAACAAACCAAAGACAAGGGCAAACTTGAGACTCGTGCCTATAGATTCACCATCGGAAGTGCTTGAGTCGGCATTATCGTGTAATGTCAAGGTGCTGTTCGCCGCAGGAGCCAAGGAATTACTCACGAAGTCTGGCGCCCTCCAATCAGACCAATCGTGAACTAATAGACCCCTAAATGCTCATCTGTTAGTATGTCTTCTAGAACTCTACATCATGGTAGACACTATGTTCCTCCATGACGTGTAAAAAGACGGGAAGGGAAGGTTGGCACACTGACCAGCTTTCGTCGGCATCTGTAGAGTTCTCCCGAATATAGTAACTACCGCCTAACTCCCAAATCATCCAGCCGGCGTTATGGGAGGAAACATAATCCAATAAGCAAGATATGTAAGGATCTTGTACCGCTGATTCATCTTGTTCAGTACCAAACTCTGTCAGGACCACAGGGAACTGGTTCCGAGCATCGTTGGCCAAAGCCTTAAATCCAGCACTGAAGAGCTTATCTTGCACCGCGCTACAGTTACTCGGGCTACTTCCAAAAATATTGTCATATGCATGCAACTCAAGGACTAGCTTATCGGCATAACCAGAGAAGTCGTCTCGGTTAAACGTGGCAGTTCCAGGGGTGAGGGCGGTCCCGTCGACTACAGGGCTCAAGTCCTGGTCCGAGTCGAGGCCAGAAAGGAATATCAAAACATTTTCGTTAGAGCCATGGATGGCATCTGAGCCCTGCTTTACATGAGTGTACCAATTTTCCCAGTTATAGACCTGGCCAGCAAAAGTAAAGTTCGACAGTGGTTGACGCAGCTCGTTACGCAGAGACATCGACATGAGATTTGACCACGTCTTGCCCTATTTACTGTCAGCTTCTCATCTCATCAGGAGTCGAGGTGGGGATATGCTAACATGATCGGCCATAAAAGACAAGCCTCGAGTCCAGTGCTGGATGTCGAAGTATTGGTCTCCCCACCAGGCGTTACCATCTAGTGGACTACAGCACCAGCCCGATTTCGAAATATGATTGTCTAAATGTAAGTAGATTTGCTGTCTCGCAGTTTCAGCTGCAATGGCATCGAATACCTTTCCATTTATCAGTCTCTGTACGTACAAGCTGGGTGAAGAAGAAGAATAAAGAATGGTATCAGACTCACTTGTAATCTCGTGGTTTCATCGTTGAAGGAAGGATTATTTTCAATGATACTATTATAAACCGTTGTCCCATGTTCCTGGCCTAAAGCATCTGTAAGAGCTCTCTGTATGGTGATATCTGTCTCTCCGTTCTCATAGATCTGGTCTATCATCTCAATAGCATACGTGAGTCGGACAGAGTTGCCCAAACTCTTTATACGTGAAACAATAGCTTCGATTGATTGGTATTGTAAGCCCTCCGGGATCATGGTGTCGAGCGATGCTGGCCAGTTAACACCGACGTATGTGATAGTCGAGCCAGCGGCATCGTGTATCCACCGTCCGGAGGTAACGAAAGGACCGTTAGGCCAAGCCGCCCTTGGCGTATTTAATGAAGCGAATGACCCTGTTATGACTAGGATGAGTGGCAGCCAGTACCGATATCCAAAAGTTGCCATGTTAAACATTTAAACGAGTGTCGTTGACGAAAAGTGAGAATGATGGAAGAGTTGATTGTGTCTGCGACAGCCCACGGAACTTAGGCGAACATTTGATTTATCGTAAACGGAAATCTCGGCGCATAAAATGGGTTTTCAACATCGTTTCGTATTTCTAGTCCATTTTTCGTATCCAAAGCCAGACATGTAGGTGTGTGTGTAGGTATTGTACGTACTGTAGTATTCGTCGGGTCGATCTGTCTGGTGTGGCGTGTTTCATTGGATGACAGTTCTTGATTTTCAGCTTTTGAAACCTTGAACTGTTAACATAAGTGCTAATCAGCGCCACAAAATCCCGTGATGAATGATCTCGGTAGCTCCAATGACGTGGTACTACTATATATAAGCATGTACCCAGTCAATAGCCCCTCTATATATGCATACCTAGTAGTTATGTAGATATGCATCACTGGCTTAATGCAAGTTACCTACATATGTACCTAGGTAGGTTAGTATACAGCTCCCAATCTCGAATTCGGAGTTTAACTCAACCGTGACATTTCCAATTTCAACTTGGGAATTGTCAACTGTCAACTCTTACCTTTACAGTCAGACGAGCAAAACTTTTCTTACTCAAGCTGGCCACTCTATGTCGAAATTGATTAGATTCAAAGTCTCAGCAGTTACGGAGAAATCGATGGGCTCCGAATACTCTGGTAAGACTGTGGGTTGCAACGTAGAGGGAGGGCCGGCTGATTCTACAATATCGCTTCGGCTGGTTTCACTCAGGAGGCCATCCGACGGTATTGCTGCGCCGTCCATTACAGACTGTGACGGCCCTTGTTCAATTCCATCTTCGGCTCCGAATCTCAACCACGGGCCTTTAGACTGCATGAAGGCCTCCAACGCATGTCGCTGTTCGATCTCATTATTCGTAGACGAACTATTCTTCTTGCCTTTCTCCTCCACTGTTTGCAAATGATCAACCGGCATCGCGATGCCCGAGTCCAAGGTTAGGGATGAGCGACGACTATGATCAACGCTGCTCTGACCAATCGCCGTTGAACTCGCACTCGCATTGTCGTTCGCCCACTGGTCTATGATGTGCTGCAGTCCCTCTCCGAGTCTCTCTCGCATAAACGAAGCTAAGCTCCTTTCTTCTTGAGGAAGGTTTGCCAAATCCATTCCCCTGGCCTCAATGACTTCTGTTAAAATCGTTGGTCCTCGAGCGGTCATGAAGTCTTGAAAACGGCACAACTCTTCGGACAATTCTCTGTCACGGTATGGTGTTCGAGGACGCGGGTGTGGGTGGAAAAGTATATCATAGACAGCAAACCACTGCTGCTCTTCTCCCATCTTGGACGATATTCGCTGGCCAAGCTCCCTTTTCTGCTTCTCTGAGATGCCCTCAATGACAATATCAGACCTCTCAGTACAGCTTTGGGATCTTATGTGCGAGTCCCTATCGTCTTCATCCTCAAAGGTCTCGTTGCATGTTGGACAATAGAGGGGTTTGCGATGACAACGTGTCAGATGTTGTTTAACGTCGCGAACCCTACCAAGAAAGTACCGGTAACAATCACGATACTTGATTGGATCCTTTTTGGCGAACGGACAAGCGAGCCATAGCTTGCGGTCCTGTGCTCGCCGCCTTGTAATAGATTTTTGGCTTTGCTTATCTTCCGATGGACGACCACGCTTTCGTGGACGATCCTCCCCATCACCCTCGTGCTCTGCCGGCCCGAGGTATATCTCTCTGTTATCAATTGTTTGGTCATTCTCATCCTGCTTACGGCCCCCAACCTGCTGCATATACGCCGCCATGATCGCCTGCAGGAACGAATCCTTCAACTGAATTAACGGGTGCTCTTCTTCTAAATTTGGTGAATCTGCGGAACAGATTGAGTATGGCGTTTCGGGATCTTCATCTGTCCATGAACCTGTTGTATCGTATCCAGACCGTCCCATCGTTTTACGACAAATCCATAGTGTTGACTACTAACATTGAGCCATGCTCTAAAATCGTCAAATACTGAAAGGTCGAAAGCACCACATAACATCCATCTACTTTGAAGTGAAGCTAATGATGAGAGATATCTCGTTGAAAAAGCCTTGATCATGCAAAAGCCACCAGTTGGAACAGCCGGCTATAAGTCGTGGGTAAGCATCTTCTCAGATGATGCGGCTCAACTTTCAACTTGATGATATTGAGCACTACAGTGCTCTGTAGCTCTGTTGATCCGGCTCTTGGCTCTCGGTCATTGGATGATATTCCGTTCGCACCGCATAAGCACGGTTGCCTTCCGCCGCATCTCCGACGAGCACTGCGACCCATTCATTTAATTCGTCATTACTGGGAAGGTATTCTTATATCATCCAATAAGCACCTCCGGGGGGTCGGCGCTCTAGATTGTGGATCTTACAATGACCGAATCGGGATGCATCGAACCAAGTCGAGTGGTAAGTAAACCCGTTTGACATTCAAAGTTCAAAAATTTACTCATTCAATGGCCACGAGCAACAAATATCAATAATGCATTCACGGACGTTAATGATCTCAAATCTGGATACGAGAAACTACCTAGGTATCCATCTATCAACCTACTAACTAGGTAGTCATTGACTTAAGCTGGGCCTTATCGACATTGCTCCCGCTTGCTAGCAATCGCCGACTTATGAAGCCGTACTCACTGATATCTGTACTTCATCAAGGGACATCATGCTCAAATAGTTGGCTCATAATACCCCTGTGGCAATTTGAGTCTATTGATCTAAAAATTCAGGGTTAGCATATACTGTATATTCCACAAGGAGTCAACCACAAGATCTGATATTTGCTAGAAGGGTTGGTGCGGCAAACATTGCTTGTGCCTACTCTTGCGACACATGTCCATTGTTAGCAAGCTTGGTAGGTACATGCTAATTCTGACATACATGTAAAATACAATAACTGGCGTCTACATTATTGGCTATCGTTCTATCTACGTATGGTTCCCCCGCACTCACTGGTATTTCAGATGCATAGTACGCGGCCAGTTTGATGATCACATGCACCGTCGTCAAGGGATACACTAGGCAACCATGGGGATTGATGCCGGTACATGTAGTTCGATTTGTAGATGACTAGATTTGGTCATCCACGAGCGACTCTCGGAGCTAAGTGGTTGTCGGCCCCCCCCTTTTAGCTGATCAACCTGAGAGGCCGTTCCTCCACCGGCTTTTTAACTCTAACTTTTCTTCCGTACACCGTGAATTAGCCTAACAAGGGAGATCATATAAACTATATATGCAACCTTGGTCGTTCATTGACATTGTCGGATTAATCTGAGTTTCACATAGGGTTTTCATAATGCGCAACAAATGATCTGTAATGCAGATATGTATCCTCCCTTAAGTGTATGAGTAGGTATCTACCCAAATAATAGCCTACATAATATGGAGCTATCTATCTATGTAAGCTCCAGGATTTACATATCTTATGGAAGAGAAGCTTTAAAACTACTCACTAATTTATAGATACTACATGTTTTTTAATAGTTGACTAGTAGCACTCGTGGGTTACATCATATAAATGTTCATATACTACTAGCAGTAGACCTAGAGCGCTGCCATTCGTTATACGTACCCAGCAGTTTGGACCGGTACAACTATATTATATTGTGTTTGGACGAGCTTCTGTCAAATTGGATATTCACATAATATTGAATGAATGATAATTACCATTCAAAGTTACATATGTACTTGGACATGGCACCGGGAGATATCTATTAAATGCTAAAGTGGCTTAGACACATACATATCAGCAGCTTCGAAGCTAATGATGTCATTTCAACTCAAAGTGCACTTAAGGTGCAATAATCAAGTGATCCGATGTCAGATGCCGAATTGCCGTTGTTTGACAAGCGTCGGTATAAGGCTGTACATATGTATGTATAAGATGCATGAGAAGAAACCGAGTTACGCTACCTAGGGTATTCACAACTCGTGGTCAAATGATTGGTCCATGCAGGCTACTAAAATGCTTGGGACAGAACATTGAGGTACAGACACAGAATAAACAATCTAAAATTATCTCAATCTCAAGCCACGAGATGAGATGACATCAGTTAAACATTACGCTAGTACCGTGCAAGTACTACATACTCAAAGTAGTACTGTCTATATAAACCTTTAATTTATGATTGATGCCAAAAAGTCCGTATTTATGTACCTAATTTACTTTATTGTGGCTTAGATCAAAGTTCACATGCCATCATACCAGTCTGGTTGACCATAAGAAAGTAAGAGGTAATATGTAGTACATATGTACAATACCTACCTAGGTCCTAGGTAAGATAGAAAGCCCTAGAGACCTTATCTATCCGTGTTTTCCTGAGCCAAGACTGGATACTATTGTACCTGGTGTAAGTATAAAATAGGTAGTAGCGTCCGTCCCGGCATACATATGGATACATAAGTAGTTAACCCCCTATCGATCGCGCTAAACTGAACCTAACGTCACTCACCTACAATGTACATAAGTTTCATTGATGTAACCTGGCTGGAGGCGACTTAACCCACCTTTTCGAGTCCCTTAACCCTTGTAGTTCTAAACTCTTTTACCACCAAATCCAAACTGCAAGATACTTGCTTACGACTGCAGTCTGCCCTGTCTGTTGTCTGTCTGTCTGTCTGTCTGTCTGCCACTTACAAAGACCACAACCACCACTCATATCCAGTGCCATATCCAATCCCAAAGTACATCTCCTTAATCTAAATCTTCTAGGTTAGACCCATCTGCGAGTGAGCTGGTTCATCCCAACTGGGGTAAACTGAGCCAGTCAAGCCGCCTTTAGGCTTTCGGCATCACTCCTGTATGAGTATCTATCTACTACATTGTTTAGCTACCTACCTGTCTACGAACAACCTATCAACCTTGTAGTATTCAACACGTAGGAATCGCCCCAGGTCGCATTACTTCTGGACCATCGTCATCATGTCTACTGCCCCTCCACCTACCGCCAGCATCGATGAAGATGTTCCTCAGAATGAAGGGTCTAAACTGAAGACCTTCATCTCCATCCTGCGAAAGTAAGCAAATATTTACCTAGTATTCATCTTTTTTTTTTTTGGAAAATGAAATGGGGCTGGCTTCTCACCGCCACGTTCTATCTCTCTTCGTTCAAGCATTGGAGCCGTTTCGAGATAAAGCGCGAAATCAATAATATTATCGCCCCCGAACTAGTTTCTTGTTTTCCTATCGCAATAACAGCTTGGCTAATATCTTGTCCTGTGCTTTAGGTTCATAGGTGTAGCTGATCTTGCTGCCGTCCGATTTTCCCTCCCTTCCCAGCTCCTCGAACCGACACCTAATCTTGAGTACTGGAACTACCTCGACAACCCCAGCGCGTTTGCCGCTATAGGAACGTCCGACGAACCGCTCGATCGTATGCTCGAGGTCCTACGTTTTTGGTTTACAAAGGATCTGAAGTACGTTAAGGGGAAGCCATGCAAGCCGTATAATTCTTGCCTGGGTGAATTCTTTCGTTGTAACTGGGAAGCGGAAGATAACGCGCCACGGATCGATACGAAGAGTTTGGCGACTTCTAGCAATGGAAATGCTAGCAGCGCATCTTCGGTCAAGTCAATCAAGGGTGCAGCCGATCCACGATCAGCCTCTACAGTCTCAGTTGTCCAGACACTACCGAATCCCACTGGGCCTACCGTTCGAATATCCTATTTGACCGAACAGACATCTCATCATCCTCCCGTCAGCGCTTTCTACGTCAGCTGCCCCGAGAAGGGCTTGCATGCTAGAGGTTTTGATCAGATCAGTGCGAAGTTCACCGGCACCGCTATTAAAGTCTCGCCAGGTACTCATAATCTAGGAATCTTCATTACCCTTGAGAAAAGGGATTGCGAAACATACCAGCTAAAGCACCCTGCCGCACATCTTGGTGGAATTCTACGCGGTAGCTTGAGTGTTAGTGTTGGCGACATCGCCTATGTTACTTGCCCCCAGACAAAATTAAAAGCGATTCTTCACTATATCGAGGATGGCTGGCTCGGACGGGCGCAGAATAAGGTTGAAGGTGTCATTTTTAAATATGACCCAGAGAAAGACGACAAGTTGCGTATCAGGGATGTGCCTGACTCCGACGTAGTAGCAAGGCTTGGTGGTGTATGGAAAGATAAAGTTGTCTTCACCCTAGGCCCAAAACCAGTGGTAAGTTTATCTCGCTGTTTTTTATCATAGCAAACCGCCTCGAGCAAGCCACCCTAACGTATATAACAGGACTCTCACCCGCCGGATAAGCAAATCACTATAATCGACCTCAACCCCCTTGCTGTAGCGCCCAAGACACTACCACCCAAGGAGAAGCAGGCGGAAAATGAGTCATTGACACTATGGGATGGCGTAACCCAAGCTATAATGTCTAAACAGTACTCGAAGGCTACCAACGTCAAGGTCGATCTCGAGGAAAAGCAGCGAGAGAAGGCTAGGGAACGGGAACGCAAGAACGAACCCTTTAAACCGGTCTTTTTCGATCAAGCTACCGATAAACGAGGCACGCCAGAACTCACAGAAGCCGGCCGCCAAGTACTCGAGAGAGCGCAGAAGGGGGTTTGGGACCTAGAGGGGATTATCTAGAACATAAACGGGCGAGAAGTTTAAACGTGATCTTCTAAGGGTTAGACCAGAACATACCGACCGGAAACTTTCATCACCCTCCCATTATCCCATACGATCACTCGTTTGCGGTTCAGCATTTTGGTTTTTGGATGGCTTCGCTCGCATATATATTCGCATACATGTACCGATCACAAGGGTAAGGCATAGCAGCTTTGGTCAAAGCCGTTCGTGGAGTTCAGCGCATTCGCTCGAATGTCGCTTGCTTAATTCATACCTAGGTAGACACACAGATTTGACTTTGGGGGCGTTTTAGGGGCATGTAGAAGAAGAAGAAGATGCAGATGCAGAAGATGATGATAGATAGGTCTCTTCTAGCATTTGCTTATCGAGTTGTCCAGCCTATTGTTCAGCTATGGTCGTTTTCACTATGGGATTTTTTTTAATTGTTTTAGTTTGCTGCCATACAAATCTAAATCAATGCAGTCCGTTCTATGTTTTGGATGCATATAATATGTACTGAGGTACGTTAGGTATGGAGTTGTCGTATGCAGGAGTTTCAATATATTTGTGCTCATGTTCTCGTCAACATTGCCATTCCATCCCCTCTTTCCTTACCCCCTTTTCCCCTCATCTTCCCCCCCTTTATTTCCAATGTGGTACCTACTATTAATTGAACGTAACCCACAACTCCCCAACATCACTTCGACACACCTACTCATAAGCTGTACTAGTAGCCACCTCCTCCCCCAGCGCCAAGTCCTCAAGGAACTTGCCGGTGGCCCTCCTCATCCGCTCCAGGGAGTCCCGGCCCAGCACCAGCCGCGTCACCTTCCCCTTCAAGTGCCCCGCCACCCCCTCGCCCACCACGGCCTCGAAGATGCGGTCGACCCCCTTCTGAGGGTCACCCACCTGCTTCCCGTCCTGGCTCACGTACACCCCCATCAGCTGGTCGGCGGGCGTGCCCGCGTAGTCCGGCGGCAGCGGCGCCTCGCACCGGTTCAGCGCCGCGAGGAAGTTGGTGCGGAACGCGCCGGGCTCGACGACGAGCACGCTGATGTTGAAGGGGGCTACTTCTTTGGCGAGCCCGTCGGATAAGGATTCTATGGCCCCTTTGCTCGCGGAGTACAGAGCTGATGTCGCCTGTGGGTCTTTTGCCGCGACACTGCTGAGGTTCACGATGGTTCCCGTGCGCCGTGCGCGCATGCCGGGTAAAGCGGCTTGGAGGACGAAGAGGGGCCCGAAGAAGTTAGTTTGGAATTGGAGGGTTGCTTCTTTTTCGCTTTTGTGGAGGTGTTAGATGTGTGCACCTAGATATAGGGAGCTTTGCTTGCTTAGGTACCTACCTAAACTGCTCCACGGCCCCCATGACGAAAAACCCAGCATTGTTGACCAGGTAGTCGATCTGGCCCACCCCTTTAACTTTCTCGTCGATGCTCGCCTTGGACTCCGCCAGGTCCAGCTCTATCACCTTGCCCCCCGCCGCCTCGATCTGCTGGACGGCCGCGCTGGCCTTGGCCCGGCTGCGCACGGAGCCGACTACGCGGTGGCCTGCTCCGAGAGCCTTGAGGCAGAGGAGCAGCCCGAAGCCGTGGGAGGCGCCGGTGATGAGCCAGACTGGTGGGGACATTGTGGGCTTTGAGGAAGGGCTGCTTAGAAAAGGACTTAGATAGGTTTTACGTTGTGTGTTGCTTGATGAGGGGAATTAAGTGATCACACGCCTACTGCATAAACAGACTGTGTACCTATCTATCTACCTAGTAGCAGCTAGGTTAACAAGCTCCTTGACAGGAGTTATATACTTTCTTTCTCGAATCATAAGAGTGGGTCTACGCAGTCATCTCAACCTTGGAACCTTAGAAGGTTATGTAAACCCCGAAATCATCGCCGACAACGCGAACTTTAACGCCGATGGGCTAGGGAATAGATGCGTAAATACGGTAAAATCCAGAGAGGGGTGAATGACTCAACTCGGCAGCATGGGGTTGAATATCGTCGTGCGGTGCCGCGTCTAGCATGATGTCGCGGTAGGGGCGAATTCGCAAATGGTCGCTGGACGCAGGTCAGCTTGAGGGGTATGGGAAAACAAGTTTTAGGGGGGGGTAATATGCTCCTAATTTGCCCTCAATTCGAACTACGGACTACGAAATGAATACAGGGGATCAGAGTTTCCGGCATTTTCATTCACAGAAGTTAATTGCAAATTTCACCTACTGCCAAGTGCTTGCAGTTTTTTTCCCAATTGGTCTGTTTCATCGGTCAAGATGTCAGGTGTGTTTAATACAAGCCCTGGAGACTTTCAACGTGAGAAGACCTTCGCAGTGAAGCGAGCAGTATCGTAGACATAGAATAGGAAGTCTTGCTGACCTTGATTCTGAGATACCTCTGACAATTCTTCTCCTCGGCTAATTTCATGATTTGAAGGTCATATGAACAGTGTCTAGGTATAAAGCCAAAGCCGGGTAAGCGAGGCCTGTTACCTACCATAAACAAGGTCCTGACCGATTCTAGATACTTTAGCTCTTACGTCCTGATGGATCCCATATACCTAACAGCCAAAGAGCGATGAAGCGTCTGACTATACCCCTAGCATTTATGCGAGAATCAAGCACATTGGTAGAGTTCATAATGAGATGCCACAAGGTATATCATGCTCACTAGATACTACTAAATACCTAGATGTGGGCAAATAACAGCAAAATGCCAAAATTTAAAGAGCTTGCTTGTCTTGATTATGAGTATTACCTACAAAAACACCAATCGAGCTACCCTGCCATCCTCTCCCGATGCCCAGCAGACGCCCCCCTCCAGACACTCAACACTATCAAAGCTCCCATTGTTAAAATTCCGCCAATTTCGGCCTCCATCAAGCGTGAAATCAGACCCGGAAGGACCTACAGCAAGCGCCACACCACCGCGCCCAAGAACCCAAGAGGACCCAGACCGGTAACCGCTCGGGAACGAGGCGGCGGGCGTCCAGCTTACCCCCCCGTCATCCGACCACGCCGCGTTGTCCACAGCCCCATCCGGCAGCGAGTAATTCCCACCGACCGCAATGCCATGCCTCGCGTCCCGGAACTGCACCGAGAAGACCCCCGCGCCCTCGCCTCCCGCTATCGAAGCATTCGACACATCCCAGTGGTACCCATCACCACTCCTGAACACACGCCCAGGATCCACACCCCCCGTCGCGACGTACCACCGCCCCGCCGCCGTCGCAATACACGTCCCGCTCGCCGCGAACCCGGCCTCGCCCTCCTGCGCCGGCGCCATCCCCTTCGGGTCCACGACCGTCCAGCTCGCCCCGCCGTCCCGCGTCTCCAGCAGCCGGACCTTGCCGTCGACGGGGTCGCTCATCGCCATCCCGTGCTGTGGCGTCGCGAACGCGATGCAGTCGTAGAAGGCGGCCGGCTCGCCGTTCGTGAACGCAAGGTCCCAGGTTAAGCCGCCGTCGGAGGTGGCGTAGATGCGCGAGCTATTGCCGGTGCCGATCGAGAGGATCACGGCTTTGGTGGCGGACCAGGCGGCTATGTCGCGGAACTCCAGTTCCGAGACGTCGGGCGAGGTGGTTGATGATGGTGGCCCGACGGATTTCCAGGTGTGCCCCCCGTCGGTGGTGCGCAGGACTGTCCCTTCGGTTCCGGAGGCCCACGCGATGGAGTCCGATACGGGCGCAAGCCCGCGCAGGCGGGCTGTGCTGTTAGTGGGGAGGAGGCCCCAGGATAGTTTGGGCTGCGCATGTGTGGTACCAAACCCCGTGGATACCGAAAGCCCGAAAGCATGGCTGGTCGGGATGAGGAGGGCACCGAGCAGGAAATTCCGTGTAAGACGCGCCATCTTAGCTGAGTTGGCCGATCGAGAAATGGGGCGACGTCGCACGCGTCTTTATTTAGGAAGACAATCTCCCCCACTTGAAGAAGCGGGAAGTGGGAGGCTTCTCCCTTGTTTATATAAAAAAAAAGAATGACTTGCAGTTAATTAGGTAGATCGTATTTAGCTTACCAAAGTAGGACGCTCCCAGGTCCCTGGCGCCCATTACGGTACCTTGGCGTCTGGGGTCTGTTACCGGATGGGGAAGGAGGATGTTACCATGCTAGCGGACATTGATATGGATACGTATTTAGATATCCTATTGATGCTGGATTCATAGAGGGTGTTATGGGTCACGGTTTGAGAGAATTTATATCTTTTACTTTGTGGTATTTCCAACTATCCTATCCTAGAGACTACCTATTCCAATTCTCATTAAAACAATCAAAACAGTTAAAACAGATACAGCGCGTCTTGGGTGAACTAGTAGTACCGGGTACACGAAAGCGATCATACCTACTAGGTAAGGTAATTACAGGATGTAGGAAAGTGAAGCTGTTTCTTTAGGTAGGTATTTGTTTATGACTTACAAGTATCGAATCGATCAGCTCCCGCCGAGCCGACTCTTCCAAGGAAAGTACCGGGGCGCTTTCGGGTAGCCCTTCAGCACGGTGCTGGACTGCTGGCCTTGGCGTACGGACACGGCGAACCCGGCGTTGGCGAATGAACTCCTGGCTGGCGGCGGCTCCGAGCCGGCCCCGAAGCGTGGTTGGATGCGGCCCAGATCTCGCCTCGTCCCGGCTGGGTACTTGGATGCACGACGGGAAGGGATGGGAGGGGGGTTAGGTGCCCAGCAAATGTGCTTCCTCTTTGCTGCTCTTTCCCGGTCTCTTGGCATTTTACCGTTGGGTAAAGGGTCGTAGAATGGTGTGAAGGTGGGCAGAGAGACGGCGCCCGAGGACATGTTCACCGCGGAGTAGGTGTCTATCGGTGCTTGCCCCCACAATCGGCCGGGCACTTCGTCGTCGTCGTCGCATTCTTGAGAGCTGTCACCGCACTTCTGGGCTGCGTTCGCATCCCCATTCACGCAAGGGTTTGTTTGAGCTTGCCAAGCGGCTTCTAGCTTGTCCACGTCAAAGCCCTCAGGAATAGCTTCCTCGCACGGCCACTTCCGCCGTAAGTCGTTCTCCATCTCCCTCATCTCAGCATCTGTTCGGTGCAGCAGCTTTTCGTCAGCCTCGACCCGGTGCAGGAAGATCTTGCGCTGGGGCCATGGATCCGGTCCGTCAGCGGGGAGGTCCTCAAACGTGGAGCAGCGCTCCACGGCCTTTTTCATGGCTGCGGTCTTTTTGCAGTTAGATGGCCTTTTACTCATTTTTTGTCCCATTCCACGGATTTTTGTTGAGTTGCGATTTGGCTTTTTCTTTTTCTTTCTTTTTTTTTTTTTGCTTTACTTTAGGTACATACCTACCCAGGTACGTTTTGCCTCAACTCGAGGAGACGGCAGGCCCTTCTTTTAGCATGGGGCTTGGGAGTTGCACGATTGCTCTGACTGTGAACAATGGCCACTGAGTAGTAACGAGGAAACGCCCCCCTCTGATGTGGTTTGATTAGTACGTGGCTGTTTCTTGATTCACGGAGATCCCGTTTCTTTCTTTGACGGCTATGAGAGGTTGTATCTGAACCCTCATACTGTCACGGCTCAGGTGGGCGGCATCGATGGTAGGTGGTCAGTGGTTTGTGGGATCAATTCGCTGCGTTTGTTCCAAAGTGCCACGATGCCGAATAATTTCATAGTCTTGCTTGCAATCACGTTGATTCATTTACATGATGTCTGATGGAGGAAAAAAATCCTAATGAATGGCTTGATGCAGGAGGTTTTGGCTGCCTCCGCAAGGGAGGCTGCCCCTTTATTGCTTTGCAGTCAAGAAACACATAAAGAAGCGTCTAGACCCAAAATTTGTCGTCGATCCCGCCGTCTAATAACGTACATACCTGTTCGGATATAACAGTGCGGGCCGAGTATGTGTGCGACTTGAGACATACAGGAAATAATTAAGCCATAAACCGATTTTATTACCACAGTAACTGATTCGTCATCTCTTCTCAAAGACTAACGATTGTGGAGATTATACTGGATCAATAAACATGGAACTTGCTAAGTCCCATGTTTAGCTATCCATCTTATGGATTATGGAAGTATGTCTCCTTTTCGTTTGCATATGTCGCCCGCTGTTTATTTTTGGATCTGATCCAGGAATTCAACTATGGCCGCACAACAACCAGACATAATAGCGTCTTTTTTAGAAAAGGCATGTTCCACATAACTAATGGCATCTGGGTCGAAAAAGGCTTACGACGTTGCGACGAACCGCCGCAAGTTATAACCGGGTTTAGTCCGATACGTAACATAGGTAATTTAGTATCCATGCTCAACGTGTACACACAGATGGGATTCTGGATTCCAGCCCTGATCGTTTCTAGGCCTTTTCACGGCTACGTGCTGTGCCGAAGGCGCTACGCCATCAGTTGATGAAAGTTTATTGAGACGACGGGAGCACGACATGATGCATCAATAGCGTTGGTGAAGATGAGTATTTAACAAGAGTACAAGGTGAGAGAATAGGTACCTGGGCTCCGAGATTACACAGGGAATAAAAGGACTGTCCTATCGTCATGGGAAATCTCTTGGGTTAGATGAGGGGGATGCTCTCACAATGCGGAAGATTCATTGTCTTCGTATACATGGGATACGAGAGAATTGGCCGAGTTGACACAATTATGACCCGAGAGACTGGAAACGAACCAATAATATGCACCAGTGGTGGACGTGGGTTATGTATCATATGCAGTGAGACAACATATAAGTTATACAACAGCAGTGCCGTACTTCGTACACTAGAAGGAATAAGGGATGAGAAGAGTGGTGATAACGGTGGTGCCCCCGCCTGCTCTGTTCTGTTCTGTTCTGTTCTGTCCACACCGAACTTTTCAAATTCGTGTTCGTGCGATAGCAGAAAGGTCCATCGCGGCGCTACCACGTAGCAATCGGGTAGGATTTCCCGCGTCATCTACTACTAATAGTATACTAAGGCCCTGGCCGGGTGCCTCGTGTTCAAGTCTAAGCGTGAGAGTTAGTATGCAGGTCATGACCGGCCCGAGTTTTGTCGTTCAATGGTTAGTGAGGCTGAATACGGTAATGTTGCATGCCGCTCACAAACGATCGAGCGACCCCGCCTTGGCAGCGGAGGCTGGATCTCTTCACGATCGTTGTGTAGACGTCGTTGCATTAGACGAACCGACTAAGAGATGGTCTTTCACTCTAACTATTTAGGTCGGTAACTACTTTACATAGTAGTAGTCGGTTTAAAAAAATATCCTTGTGGGTAAGGCTTGGTAGGTAAGCTAGGTAGACCCGACAATACGACTGATGAAGTCATTTTGCATGAAAATCATTGAGGGGAAAGATGAAGCGCTTAGCAAACAAAGATGATTGTTATAACTGACCTGCTGACTCGATGTAGACTTTGAAGTGCCTAGGGCTGAACTCGATACTACATCACAGCTGAAGGGATGATCGGTTGCTGTAATAGGTAAATAGCTCTGGATTTCGGCCGCTGGATTTGGAGTAACCTAACGTTGAATGTCTTCATTGTAGAGGACACAGCACAAAGGCTTACGGTGACGAAAGTTGGTGACAGAAGGTTACGAGCGACCAGTTACAGTCCAAGTTTTGTCACGGCATGCACTAGTTCCATGCATGCGGTGACATTACCTACCTAATGCAGACTGAAGCTCATGAAGTCAAGACGTCATGTAAATTGTAAACGATTTTGGACATTCAATTGCAGTTGAATGGGTACTTAGTAAGTACAATTTGAACGTGTGCTACGGATATCACGGCGCCTCCTATTTCTGGACCTCAGGGGCGACTATTTCCGTTCCAATTCCAAAATGGAAGCGCCGGCTTTACCTAGAATATTTAGACAACGGGTTTCAAAGCCCGAGTCCCTGAACAATTAGCCCGCGACAATGGCACTGTTTGGCGGTTAGCCACTACTCTAACTGCTACTAAGTAGTAAGTGAGTGAGCAGGTCGAGGCCTGTGTGTTTGGAGTTGACCAAAAACAAGGCCTAATACTACCTAGTGACAAACGAACAGTCAAAGAATCGTCAGAGTTGCCAGTTTGAACAATCTTCGATTCACCAACGTCATGAACATGTACTCGAATCATCCCATTTCTTAATCCTCCTAGTCCTTAATGGATCGGTTACTGTATAAGTATACCCCGCAATGGGAACACTGCATATTGGTAGCGCGCAGTGATCGGACGAGGCGGCACAGCTGTTGAGTTATCGTGGAGTGGAAATAGTCTGACGCACGGAATCGATGGTTTGAAAGAGATGAATAAAAATTAAATAAAAACAAAATAAAAAAATAAAAAATAAAAAGATATCTACGGCTGTTGTATCCCCCTCTCAAGTTGCACGACTTAGACAGCTGTGATCGTCGAAGCACTAAACCAAACACAGCATGTGGCTTTGTCGTCTTGCCAGCAAAGCAAAAGCGTTGCGGGATGCGGGATGCGCGCAAATGCGTGGTGACGCCCCAGCAACCCCCATTCTCGTATTTGACATTTCTTAGCAGCTCCTCTGCGCATTAGACATAACACACGCATCAGTGACTAACATGACACTAATATAACACTAACATGATGTACTATTGTTATGTATGTATGTACGTTAGGCAATGTTACCTACCTAGGCTGCTAGGCAATGCCATGTAATGTCATGTAGTGTATGTACACCTAGTACCTACTAACCTAGGTATTAATAGTCAGTACGGCGTAGTACTACTAGTAGTATTCTTAGTATCCATATACAGTGATATACTACTATACCTAGTAGGTATACAACATCATGTACGTAGTATAGGCTGTATAGCCCTTCCCAGGTCAGGGGTTCAGCCCAGTTTGAAGCCCACAGCCTTATTCGGCACAAGCGCCAGCTTATCACACAACCCTTTGCAGGCTTTTCAAATTTCAACCTCGTCAGGTCCTGAGATGTACGATGTACTAGGTTAGGATGTACTGACTCCTGGGATCTCCTTGTCTTATTTCCAATTGTTTCCTGCGAATCACCGTCTTGGAGCTATGACGTTCTACTGGGATCATTCACTCGGAGCATTGTCTTTGACAACTCCTCTTGACAAAACTGTCCATGAAAGAGATCGGCATGTTAGTGTGAGATGATGATCGTCAATTGTTTTCTGCGCCATAAAGAAACATTATCACAGATGCAATGTACTAAGACTATGTACTCGTCTTCTCCTTTCGAATACTTTAATAAGAGACCTTCTTCGCTTTGATCTCCTTTACGATGGAGAGGATCACCACACACCTCCGCACTCTCTCATACTAACTAATACTTTGAGAGCCCGAGATCGATCGTCCATCTGCCCTCGGACCCTCACATCGGACCCTCAGATTTGGGCCCGTACGCCTGTTATAATACAGTAATACTAATCTTATACACTAAGGGCCGCAACGACTGATCGTTATCATGCGCTTCACCCTCACCTCTCATGCCCTCGTCGGCGCTGTTGCTGTGTCAGCCTTAACCGTTCCGCGATCAGTTGAGAAACGGTTAACTCACATCGACCTCGCCCAGTTTGGGAGTTTCCCAACCATCTCCCCTGAGCAAGCTCACTCCGAAGCCGAGGCCCTCACTGCGATTCTTGGCGATGGGCCCCAGTTTTCCGGCCACAAGAGCAACACCAACACCAACACCAACAACAAATCACCGGTAGCGGCGGTAGACGATACCACCACAGAGTCAGAAGCTGCGGCTGCCGGTACCTGTGACCGAAACAACCCAGCTGTCCGGTTCGAATGGCGGAATTACTCAGCCGATGACAAGAAGGCCTTCGTCAACGGCATCAAGTGTCTGATGGACAAAGACTCCTCTGGCTCATTTCCCGGCGCGAAAAACCGATACGAGGACCTGGTATCGGTGCACCAGCAACTGACGCCTACCATCCACCAGCGCGCTACCTTTCTAGTATGGCACCGTTACTACGTCCATGTATTCGAGTCCTTGATGCGCGAGGAGTGCGGCTTCAACAGGGCCTTCCCATGGTGGGACGAGACGCTGGACGCTGGCAAGTTCGCGCAGTCCGATCTTTTCACTGATGAGCATTTCGGCCCTCTGCCCGGCAAGACATCTGATGGCCAGGGTACCTGCATTGACACAGGTGTAAGTAATCCCCCCCCCCACCCCTTGTCTCATAACACGGACGCCCCCATCGCCCTCACCTATGAATATGTGATTTTCTTTTCCTTGGCTTGACTCATCGCTAACCTCATCAATCTTTTTAGACTTTTGGGGGATTGACCCTTCACGTCGGTCCGGGCTCAGGGTTCACAGACCACTGCCTTGCGCGCGCGGTCGATGAGAGCCTAACAGCTACCGTCAGTGCCCAGTTCGTGCAGGACTGCAACTCGCGCACTTCGTACGATGACATGCGCGGTTGCCAGGAGCTAGGGTACGATAATTTTCCCATCTCTCATCTCTTCCCTCCCCTTTCCCCTCATCCCATTCCTCTCCCCCCCTCCTTTACCCCAAAATTCACGACAAAGCAGAACCCATGACTAACGCATATACCCACAGACCCCACGCATACGGCCACAACGGCGTCGGCGCCGTCATGGCCGAAGTGCAGGCCTCGCCCGGCGACCCCGTCTTCTTCATGCACCACCTGTTCGTCGACCACTCCTTCCGCATCTGGCAGAACGGCGACGCCTCGCGCACCACCACCATCAACGGCTGCGCCGACGGCAACAACCCCTGCACCGCCATCACCATGGACACCGTCCTGCACTCCAACGGCCTGCGCCCCAACACGACTGTTGGCGCGGTCATGGACACCCTGGGTGATTACCTGTGCTACCGCTATGACTATTAGTCTAGTCAGGTACCAGGTAGTCACTTTGTGACAGCGACGGGTGTCGATACCCGACTTACCCACCTACCGACCTATTCACCCTTCTCACATACACGACCACCATTTTGTTCCTTTTATTTAGTAGATGTTTCATCACGACTATATTCTTCGCATTCATTGTATATTTATAATATTTTTTTCCGACCATTGCAAATAGGCGTTTGCGGGGCGGGAAGTGGTCCACGTAATGGACGGATTTTATGTCAAAAGAGGGCGATGAGCGCATACCGTTTGAGCGATGCGAGATGAAGATAGAGAGAGAGAGAGAGAGAGAGAGGAAGAGGAGTACTGTTCAATTATACCCAGAGGATATGGCAAAAATTATATATTTATATATACTGTATAAAATGTGTAGCATTGGAGCTAGGGATCAGGAATAAAAGTTCTGAGTTCTCATGAATTTCGTTTTTGATGCCTTGTATTCGCGATGACTACGTTGTATTCCCACTCAGGTATTCGTGAATATCAGGTGTATGATTTCTGTCCTTTGACGTCTCACATCTCCCCGGAGACTAGGCATGAAAGCGACATATACACACATGTAAGTTGTCTTTGTTCTTCTATGTGGCCCCCATGTACACCTCGCATAAACCACTGACAGTTTCTGTCACCTTGCAGTCTTTCATACGCATCAAATCAAGAGACTAGGTAGGTTTGGACTTTCATAGTGCGATAGCCAGATAATTCTTTGTACCTATTGTCTTGGTGTTGCTACATAGAAAAACTACCCCTATACCCGAAACATTCGACATTGAAGGATTGTAGCCCATCCAAACATGGTGCGTGTAATACAAAAGTAAAGAAGGTAAAATTCTCCGATCTTGTTGCTCCCCAGTGCCACACGTCCTCTCCTCCCCCCCTTTCTCCCTTTCCAGACCCATGTCAAGCCATAGCCACAAGTCTAGCAGCCAAACCCGCAGTCCATCTCGCGCTTTCCCCCGTCGTACTTGCCGGTGCTGCAGCCATCGGAGCTGGAGAACTTCTGGCCGGCGTACGCGAACTGCAGGGGGTCGCTGTCGACGGCGCCGACGCCGACGGTGAGCAGGTAGGGCGGGACGCTCGGGACGCTCGTGCTCTGGTAGTCGGGGATCGCGACGCCGGTGCGCTGGCCGGCGGTGTTGCCGCCGCCGTCCGCGATCCTGAAGTCGAACTGGTAGTCGCCCTCGACGCCGTTCTCGTTCTTCTGCCACTGCGTCACGTGCACGCCGCAGTTGCCCGGGATGTAATCGTTGTCGTCGGGGGAGGGGGAGGGGGCGGCGTGGGAGAGGCCGAAGAGGGCGGCGAGGGTGAAGGTGGTGGTGGAGAAGTACATTTTTGGGGAGTTGGTAGTGGTGGTCTTGGAAGACTTTTTTTTTTGAATGTGGGTTTTTGTTTTGTTTAAAAGAAGATGCTGTGATAGTTGGTAGTGCTCGGACTGATGGTTGATGAGTTGATGAGTTGATGAGTTGGTAGAATCTGGGTGAGATGATGTTCATTTATGTCAAGCCAACCTCGACGATCTCAACTCAAACCCTTACCGTTACGCATCGTTCTCTAGCCTCGTCGTTTCTTCCTGGATGGATCATCGTCACGACTTCCTCGTTCATCACAGATGCCTAAACATAGGACTATTTCTCCCAGCTCTCCAGTTCAACCCCAACATCCTGTTAGACCTCCCCGGAACTTTTGCCTATCCCCCCTGAATAGTTGACGTCTTTCAAAGGCTAGCGCCAGGAAGTCTTGCCCGATACCTTTTGGCCTCTTTGTAGCCCCTGAAGTCACCGACGATCATGGTGATGCGTTGTTCAAGATATTCCCTCGGGCTAGATGTAAATAGCATGAACCATGAGCTGAAGACCTTTGAGTAAGGGATTTCCCGTGGACGTCCGAATAGTACACAGTGCTTCGTCGAAAAATAGATCCGGAATAGGGGTAAGTTAACGAATCGGTGTAACGGGGCCGCAAATATAATTTACAAAATGGATTGTGGCATGTAAATGCAGAAGCTCCTAAGTTTTAAGAAGTAATGTTTCCCCTACAAACATCCCCATAGTCCAGGAATAGGCACCATCTTAAGTCCGATGGCCTCGATCTCTTCGCCAGTATGACAACTCCTATTCATATAATTCGGAGTTACAGAGTGAGGTATACTTCGTACATCGTGATACGCATTTAGCCAGCCCAGCTTCCGGCCGAAGAGGCTTACATTCTGTTGCAGTACAACTGCAACCAAGAAGAAGGAAGATGGAAGGAAGAAAGCTTGGTTTATTCTTAACTAGGTACTCTGGCGGGGTGCCAATATATGGCTATATGGCCCTAGTGGAGCCTATGGTGCCTCAGGCAACACATTCACAACCTCGTACAGTAAACTTGTAACCCCAAAGTGAAAGAACTGTCTGGGTGATTTCTTCGTTGTTCTGATACGGAAACTCAGATCCTCGCAGATATTCAAACTGCAAATTATATCGGCGGTAAAACTTCAGGATATCCTCAGCTGTGTCCTCTGTCTTCTGTATCATGCCATACTGCCACTGATGATTAATCCCATATCGAAGCTTTTCTCCATGCGACACAGTCCCTTTTCTGGCGGAGCCATTTACTCATCATGGTCCGGTTGGATGTTCAAGGCCGGTCCAGGGGGGGACACCCCCAGAATATGTCGGACCTTCTCACGATGAGCTTCCATTAGATGGCAAATTCGGGCTGCCGAATGGGTTGGCCTTCATCAGGTAGCCATGTGGTCAAAGTTTCACTGGCCCGAACATACGTGGTTGGCTTGAATTATGCTCATTTTGAAGTGTTACGTGAGAGATCACCAGGACTATCCTTTCTAGACATCACTCTCCCTTAGACCAGCACCCCCTTAAAGATCCACATCCTTATATTTCACCATTTATGTAATAAAAACTATGATGAAACATGTCCCGGTATATCTTCTTCTATCTCATAGCTCTTGACCGTTGCTTGTATTTGTTCAACTATTCTACTCTCTTACACAACATATTACCCCTGACTTAATGACTGAACAAGGAATTACTTACCTAGTATGCTTTCAGAACTTGAGAATCATTTCCATTACCTAAACAACCATGCACGAGAATAAAGGAAATGTTAAATCGAGCAACGTTGGCCTTTATTTTTTCGAAATTTATTTTATTTAAACTAAGCAAGTATCTAATTATTTAGGAAACTGGTCCTCATAGGTTCCAGATATCATGAACCAGTACTTTGCCGAGACCATAAAGACTTAACATGTCTTTTATAGATCGACAAGTATGGCTAAGTTATTGAACACCTCGGATGAGTGGTGCCCGCCACGCATCCGATTTGTTCTCACAGTTTGGGATACAGATAACCTTGATGGGCTTTCCTTCCTACTTAGTAGCACTACAGTAGGAAATGGATTGGGCTCCTCTCAATTATATGTCGAGCACTAGCCTCATAGTAAGGCGGCTCTTCTGTTCCAGCGCGCAACTCCTGTTTAAGCTGTCTAGCCTGCATGTCGATGTATGACATGCCTGGCTGCCACTTAAGGAGTTTGGTTAGGATAAAGTGGAACAGTTCTTTGAACTGAACTCCATGGCCTTCATTCTGATGATACTCTTTCAAGTAGTTTCTGGGACTTCTGTCCCGTGTTAGAACGTGCAAGAATACATGCACCATCTCGTGTACGAGAGAGCATAACGCTTCATCAAAAGAGACAAACCTGTCTCCGCCGGATTTAAGCAGGCCAATATTGACTTGGCTTTGCATAAAGCGGAAGGAGCTTATTATTCCTAGCGCGTCATCTCTCGTCTGTCCAAAGTGAAGATTGAACAGCATTTTACTGGCGGTCAGTTGCGTGCCAATCCTCTTCGGTCGGGTCATAACACCGAAGAAAAACAGGGCGTCGAGCCATACGACATACCGGCTCAGCAACTGAGCCAACTGGGTTCCGTTGTAAGGGGACAGTCTGCTTGCCTCCCAGTCCCTCTGGAGTTCGGCTTTAAACTCGTTGTTTACATCACGGAATTCGCGAGTCCTTTTCGCAATGCATTTTGCCTTGGTAAATTTGACAATATCGGAGGCGTAGTACTCGTAGTACTGACCCGGGTTATCCCATTCCCAAAAGTCCCACCTTTTGTTGCCCGGGACTCTGAACTGCCAAAAATCGGCGCGCAAGTAGTAGTCATGAACGACATCCCTAGTCTTCTCAGATGGCATCTTGAACGATGTTTTGGTAGATGTTAATGATAAACTAACAGAAACTTTTGATCTTTTGAGATAAATAGACACTTGATAGTGTTGGTGAAGTGCTGGTTGAGTTTGTTGGTGCCGAGATAATTCTAAAAAGTCCGACTTGAAGTCTCTTATATATAAATCACGGCCTCAACTCAAGTAATGTTGTATGTGAACCATCGAGCAAGTGCCTTAATAAAGGCCATGATTCGTAACAAGAACTGCATTTCCTTTTTCGTAAGACGAGGACGCCAGTAACTAATGCATAGTAGATCTATGATATACACTATACATACCTACTAGGTATGAACCTTTTGACTTGAAATGCTGATTTTTCAAAATACTTCGGCTAGGGGTATCGAAAGAACGACGATGGTTGCTGTATTATACTTTATCATCGTATACTTAGGCCATTGGAGTATCTTGTAAGGGGTATCGAGGCTTCGATTCCTGGATAGAAATAATGTGCCTTAAGGTCTGCCATATTTGCGTTTCAATTCATCTATAAAACAAAATGGGAAAGTATTAGGCAACGAATATAGAGACGATTTAGGAAAAGTCTTTGCTGCTAAGCAGGTGAAAGTGTTTAAACGATTAGGTATATATATTTCCGAGCTCCAAGGTTGTTGAAGTTGTATAATCAACAACCAATGGCAGCCAGAGTAAGTAGCATTCTCGGAATTCGGAGAATATTGCTAAGTTCATACGAGAGGATTAGGCTGTTCTTGGCCTTACTTATACCTGTACGTGCTTGATATGATACAAAGGGAACCGCCTGATCTTGGCCGTTCTTTATTATAGTCTTAGCCAAGTCTGGCATGAAATCTCTTCAGTGATGCTAATCACAGCTTTCTTGAGACCTTTATGCATGCAAGGTGAAGTTATCGGACCAAATAGCGGATTGTCAAAGAATGTCTTACCAATCACGAATGCAACTGTAGAGAATTATCACACCAAAATGAGCCCAAGGAGTATAAATCCATGAGGTTTATAAAAACATCAACGGAGATACCTAACCTAGGTACCTAGTAGGTATTCAACTTACCTAATACATAGCAGCCTGGCAGCTTAGAAGACCCAGCTGGGTGATCCCCACGAGTCTCACAACTCCACATCAAACACCGCATCCAATTATTCGCTGCTTAACCGGCCAGGTACCGAAATGCCCAGTCCGCTAGGTAAGGGTAGTTACCTATTAGTTGAGCTTATGACTGGTTAGCACCGCGGCAACAGATCATGATCAGCATCAAGCATAGGTAGGGCTTACCACAAGGTAGCTGGGCTGTTAGTTAGACCGCCAAAGCCCGATGCAAATTATGGTGATGGGTTGTGTTCAAGGCATCAGGATTGGGCAAAGTGCTGCATAGCAAGACAGATGCTTAGCCACTTGCCAAGCGACGAAGGACGCAAATGATGTAAAGCATCAATGCTGTGCCCCCAAGGCTACCATAAAATACCCGATGGCACAGTGATCTGGTGTTTCTATTTAAGAGCGTTCCCTGCGCCGCGAGCCTGTGAATCTGATCTGTAAACTCTATCTTACATCTCATCCTGTTCAGCGCATATCCTCTCCTATCTCGAAGCCTATACCCACACTATTTACATCCAGCCAAGATGGGTTACCAAAACACCAACTCAATCTACCTGCGTGCTCTCATGGGCTTCGCTGCGCTGGCAGGCACCACGACGGCGGTGTGCACGAACTGGGAGCAAGGGCGCGCGCACATCGACGACGGCGGCAGTTTCTCGAACCACTACACCAAATCCGTCGACCAGCTGACGTGTCCCGCCTCCTCGGACGACGACTGCGAGTTCGCGCCCAAGTACTACGACTTCACCGCCGAGCGCGATCTGCTCGGGGCAGGGGGTCTGCCACTCGGCGACCTCCCGGAGGACGAGCTCGAGGCCATCTTCCAGCTCGCCGCGGACGGCTTCGCCCAGGAGTTTCCCGCGAGCAACGGCAGCAACGGCAGCACGAACTCGACCGTGGAGTTCAAGACGCTCACCACGACCCTCAGCACGCAGGATCTGCCCGACAGCGTCGACCAGGTGCTCGAGGTGGACCCGGCGGTCAACAAGACGCTCACGTGGACGTCGTACTACGTCTACTCGACGGGCACGCTGAGCGGATGCTCCAACGAGACGCTGAACAATGTCACGGTAACGGCTGCGGCGCCGTACTTCACGCAGGATGGGAGCAGGAACAACCAGGCTGTGTTGGCGGGTGGCTGGGGCTCGATATCGAGCAACATCACCGGACAGCAGCAGGGACAGGACGACGCACAGGGCGCGGCGATGTCGCTGGTGAAGAGGTCGGCTGGCACTGCTATCTCGGGCTTGGTGGTGGTGACGATGGTGTTGGCGTTTGTGATTTGATGAAAAGAGGGTTGAGACATCGGACGTCCTAACCAAGTATTGGAGATATCCAATTCGCATACCCCTTTTGAGCTTCTGGTGTAGAATAGTTCCGGACGGCTATGTTCAGTTGCTATGTACATAGTATGATACCCAACTTGCGTACTTGGTACCTAGATGACGATATGCCTTTGTGTGAATCTCAGATCGGGAGCGCTATGAATATCAACCCCAAACCAATTCATTGTGTCTGTTAGGTGAAGAAACAAAGCCGGAATGCTTGATAGTCTGGCAAATGCATCAGATAGAGGCATGCAGAGAACGAAGAAGAGGCTTTGCAGGTATGGTCCACTGCTCCCATGTATAGGAGCATAGTTCTTCGCGAAACAACTTCGTTGTATCCATGCATGATGGCCCGGTCATTGAGAAGCAAGACGAAAAATGATGCTTTACTGTCTGTCATATAGAGGTTGGCTGCGGAGACTTCGAATGAAAAAGAACAGTGTAGGATTTGGGGCCTTCTCCCCTCTATACTCACGTATGTACTGTGTTACCATACCTGAGTAAAGTAAAATAGGGGCTTGGTAATTATCTTTGTGTCCTCCTACTGCTGCGTAACACCAGATATGCCATTGTAGCATTCCGCTTCATATTTTAGTCTCAGATATCCGGCTTGGCAAGCCGGACCGGTCGAAGCAGATAAACGACGTCAACGAGCCGAAGAAGATGCTCACCTCCGTCGGAGACAATATTCCAACCGCAGATGTATTTCGCTGTATATATAAGTGTCCTTTGTCGGTCAATGTCAACTGTATTATAGGGCTTGGTACCGAAAATGTGATTGCTAATGCATACCATGCCGCGACAGGGAGACTATGCATGTGCCTGGCCATTGCATCTTCAGTGCTTCTGACCTGTCAACTGTTGCGGTAGCATAGAGATCTTGCAATGTATAATAGCAACTTTCCTAATAAGTAGCTATAATATGCTGAAGGCAAGTACCTAGGTGGCAATCAAATCGCCCATCGGGCGAGAACATAGAAAAGGTAGTACAAAGAGGGAGTGATGGATTGCTACGTGTTTGTAACTCTGGTCATCAGATTGATGCCAGGGGCGGTGTGGTAGAGGATGAAGACAGGAGGCATGGTAGACTGAGTGTAAGGCCGTGGCAAGATGAAAACTCAAGGTCTAGAGCTTTGAAAGAACATGGTGGCCCAACTCTTGGGTATCAGATTAGACGGGAGGTATGTCGTAGCGCATATACACAACGACGCATCATGACGTGTCGCGATCTCGATTTCTAGCTATTAAAGATATACAATGCTGACCAGGTAGAAAATTTGTTTCGTGGAATTGTTTCCTGGAAGAAGTTGACAAGAAACCCAGGCCTGGAAAGCAGTGGCCCGTTTTCTATGTTAGTCAGTCATAAAGTCACTAGTAATATGATAGAAATAACAGCTTAAGGTCGCCGTCCAAATAGAGAGATATCAAATGTTGAAAATGAGGGATGATTTGACATGTGAAAGAACGCCTTGCGCGTCGAGGCAAGGCTCGAACCACTATTCGTATAGTCTGGCCACGACACTTGGCTGATCTCTTCCATTTTACCCCTTTGTTTGGTACTGTTATCTGGCAAGTGCACTAGTCGAGTAAAATTCGCCGGTAGCGTTGGGGATAATCTCGCCGGCCGGGGTCTCGAAGAATTGTATGTAAAAAATGTTTGTGTTAGGACGGTAGATTTTACCGATCCGGTAAGTGGAAAAAAGGGGTATAACATAACGGCCGCGTGCATCTTTTAAAACGCACAATGGGGTCGCGCAACAGGCCGGCCTAGAGAGGCAGGCTACCAATAACCAAGTAAGTCCTATATGGCCCAAAATTAATGATGCATAACATACCGACCTAATTATATAGTAGTGGTATAGGTATTGGATGGCATATCGCGGGGTGGCGTGGCGTGTGTGCTATCGACCGAAGGAGGCAACCAGTCACGCAATGCCAAAATATGTGCGCGTCTTCAAAAAGAAACCACAGAGACCGGCAGTAAAAGAAAGAAAAGAAAAGAACAAGAAAACGAATGAATGGAAAGACCAGAAAAACCAGACAAGAATATATTAAAACAACAGACTTTGGCATGCATAAATGTATGTCACCACCCTGTTTCTTTTTCTTTTTTGTCAATTTTTTTCTTTTCTATTAACTATTTCCCACTAAATCGGACCCGTACTTGATTCGAAGAGCTTCGCCCTTCCCAAACAGGGCGATGCACCAGATACTTTCTTGCATACCAACAGCAACTCAGTCGCGCCGAGTGGCTTCCCTTTCCGGCTATGCACATTCGCGGCCAGCGCCCGCGTGCATTGATCACGGTAGCAGAGCCTTCTATGTGGTTGGTTCGATTTGCCCTCCCTCGAGCCTCACTCGGTGGAATGGTGACATACATCTGTTGATGAACAATTACTGGACTGCTCGGATTTTTTTTTTCTCTTGTTTTCTTTTTTTCTTTTGGGCCGTTTCGTTTCGTGGTTAGGTAGGTATTGTTGGCCGGTAGATCGTAGCTTGCCTATCATACATACCCTGCCTGCTGTCCATTAGGCGTATATTAGTTGGCATCCCACGGGGTACGTATGTAGGTATATTTAGGTACTAAGGAGATCCGGCGGGAAGGGGCACGAGGGAGGGAGTGCGGAGAGCCTCGGCCTTGGAGGAGGTTAGGTAGGTAGGACTTTGGGTACACAGCTGAAATAGCTGGCTTTTGTACGGGTTTTTTGAACGAGTGATCAAGGTAGAATATCACATCAGGTCAAGAGCTCAAGGAGAAGATAGGATTATCCGATTCGTCATATTTCTTTTCTCGTTGGAGGCTACCATGATTCTTCCATCTGATTTGCCCCCTCTCCTTTCTCACCTCTCACCGTCACCATCCAATGAAGAGCTCGGTGCTCGGGGTCTCCTAAACCTCACCTCAACGCAGTCGTCTGGCAAGCCTATCGTTACTGTGTTTACATTAGGTGGCAGCCAGACACAATGTTGCCGTACGCCTACGACCGAAGTCGCCGCAGTATGGGATACGACCGTGACGACCACTCCGACATCCGTTCGAGCCCCGACCCCGACCCCGGCCCTCGTAGCAAGAAGCTCAGGCGACAACTCCGCCAACACGGCCCTTATCGTGATGGGCGTCTTACTTGGGGTATCTTTGCTGCTTTTCTTGTTTTGCTATTCCTCCTGTCAAAGGCGTAGGAGATGGGAGAATAGTAGTGGTAGGTCCTCTAGGTCCTCCAGGTCCTCCAGGTCATCTAGGAGGATGTACTACAATAAACAGCCGCCACAAGTCCAGTATCAGTTCATCGAGGTGAGTTCACAGTGTTGTATTGATAAGCTTCGTGGAATGATACCTAGTAACATATCAATGTCTCGGGTAGGGACCACGGGGGGCTCAAGGCATACCAGGGGACAAGGGTGATACAGGTGCCAAAGGAGATAAAGGGGATACAGGTGCGAGAGGGGATAAAGGAGATAGAGGGCCAGCTGGAGGTAAGACTCCTTTCCACCTCATACTGTTGAAGATCGTAGTCGTTGCTATTGATCATGTAAAACGAAGGCTAACATTCTACTTCCTCGAAGATCCCGGACGAGACGGGATTGATGGCGCTGACGGAGCTGACGGAGTTAGTGGCGCGGATGGTGCACCTGGGTAAGTAGGCTGCAAGGTCTTTATTACTAGGTAATTACTAAAAATCACTTTAGGCCACGAGGACAAGACGGAAGGCCTGGCAAGGATGGCAAAGATGGAAAAGATGGAAAAGATGGAAAAGACGGTAAAGACGGCAAAGATGGTAGTAAAGGAGAACGGGGCGAACGGGGAGAGCGAGGGGCACCCGGAGCACCCGGAGCACCTGGCCAACGTGGGGCAGAGGGAGCACAGGGGGGACATGGGGAACGCGGAGAACAGGGAGAAAGAGGAGAAAGAGGAGAAAGAGGAGAAAGAGGGGAGAGGGGAGAAGATGGAGCAGATGGAGCACCTGGAGTACCGGGCCAACGTGGAGAACGTGGAGAACGTGGAGTACCTGGAGCAGAGGGAGCGCGAGGTGAACAGGGTGAACGAGGAGCAGAGGGAATACAAGGAGAGCAGGGAGAGAGAGGAGAGCGAGGAGAAAGAGGTGAAAGGGGACCAAGAGGCAGGAGAGGAGAGAGGGGGCCCATGGGTGGGTGGCAGAACATCCAGCAACACCGCGACGAGACATGGACGTTCGACCACATAACCCCAGCATACCCGCCGAGAGTGTTTCTTAACTTTACCTGCTGTGACTTCTGCAGAGCTGCATGTGGAGGCCGCTGCGTCGGACGCTGCGGGGGGTGGAATCTTTGTGGAGGGCATTGCGGTTGCAGCTGTGGATGCTGTCATTGAGGTTGGGTCTATGCTCTTGTATGATGAAGGATAGGGAGATTTTTATGTTCTATATGATAAGTTAGGTGGCTAGCTTCAACGGGATCATTATGGTGGAGGCTCTTTTGTTTTGATATATGTTCATTTAGAGGGAATGGAGGCAATATGTTATCATAGGTATTGATGACACTTCAACAGATTGACTTACATCTACAGCCCTTATTTGCATTATGAAGCATTGTGATATATTATATGTATTGGATAAATAAATGAGGAACTCATAAGGCATAAGCCATCGCTCTTAGATTACCTATTCAAGCGGAAAGTGAATCTCAAAATTCGGAGTTGATGTTGGAATTGGAATAAGTCTTCTCCGCTAATAGTATGAAATCTGCACGCTTCTTGGCCAAATCCTACCTCTACAAGCTTCCAAGGTTCTCAGAAACATCCTTAGGACTATTCGTCGTGCACTTGGAAAATTAAATCTCAGTAAAACAGCCATTCATCCATATCTGCTTGCATATATCACACTTCTACAAATTTACTACACATCCTTCAACCATGACTCCATCAATCCAACTCAACGCCCTCGCACGGAACTGGGCCTTAACCCCCTCCGCCACAAATCCCAGCGTCTCAGCAGAAGCCGTCCTCGCCTTCCACACGCAGGTCCCGGGGTACAACGAAACGCCCCTGCACACCCTGCCCGACCTGGCATCCTCTCTTGGGCTAGGCCACGTCCTGCTCAAAGACGAGTCCGACCGCTTCGGACTGCCCGCGTTTAAGATCCTGGGTGCCTCGTGGGCCGTGTACCGCGCCGTGTGCTCGCGTCTAAACTTGGGACCTGCTACTGCTACTTCACCGGATAGTAGTAATAAAATCATCCCCTTCGCAGACATCGGCGCCGCGGCCCGGGAAAAAGGCATCCACATCATCACGCTCACCGAAGGCAACTGCGGGCGCGCCGTCGCGCGCATGGCTGCAGGGCACCTAGGGCTGCGGACAACGGTGTACGTGCCGTCGTACATGGACGCGTTAACGCGATCGAAGATCCGGGGCGAAGGGGCTGAGGTCGTCGAGGTGGCCGGGAGCTACGACGACGTGATCCCGGTGGCGCTGGCTGCTGCTGCGGCGGAGGCAGACAATGCGATCATGGTGATGGATGTTGGGGTCGAGGGGTGCGACGAGGTGCCGCGGTACTTTGTCCAGGGGTACGGGACGATGCTGGCGGAGTCGGATCGCCAGGTGCTGGGGGTTACTGGGGATAGGCCGACGACGCATGCGGTTGTGCCCGTGGGTGCGGGGTCGATTGGGGAGGCTGTGACGGCGCATTTCAAGAGTGCGGCTAGAAGCACTGGAACAGCACATCGTCCGACGAAAGTTATTGCCGTGGAGCCGACGACGGCGGCATGTCTGTTTGAGTCCCTGAAGGCGGGGAAGAGCGTGTCGGTGCCGACTGGTGATACGATTATGTGCGGGATGAACTGCGGGACGCTATCGACGACGGCGTGGCCAGTGCTCCGGGACGGGATGGATGCGAGTGTCACTATAACGGACCTAGAGGCGCATGATGCGGTACGAGAGCTTACGGCCCGAGGTATTCATGCTGGACCTTGTGGTGCTGCCACGCTAGCTGCGCTTAAGAGGCTGTGTGAGGATCATAAAAAGGAGTTGGATCTGGATGAGAATTCGGTTGTGGTGCTTTACTGTACTGAGGGTACCAGGGAGTATTTAATGCCGTCATAATCTAAGGGGGGTAGATACTTTTATATAGAAGGGCCAGCTATAGGTACCATCTTCAGGGCAGGAAAACTTGGGGTGTGTTGACTGATTTTATATTTTGTTGTTATAGAGGGCAGTATTCTTGTCTGACCTGAAGCTCTTTTGTACATATACCTAGAGACCTACCTGGGGACCTAGGAGATATGTATACAGCAAGCCCGTATTTCAGTCCCACGGGTCCTGCGGGTATATATCACCTATCCATTTGTATGTGCAAACCGTATATTCACCTGGACTAGAGTGTGCTCAATATACTGATTGTTTTCGCATATTTGCGTATTCGTACAGACTTTTTTCGTCGTCACATATCATAATTCCTCGATTTTTATTTTTTTTTTAAATATTTTTGAATACCACTAGAAACCCATGGTAAGAAGAAAGTTGAGGATTTGGTTCCGTTTGTGGCCCTATAAGAGTAATGTATGGTTAGTAGAGGTAAATGGGGTGGGCTTGAATCATCAACCTTACCCGTACCGCTATGTGCCGAGTCACATTGTTGACGGACACATCACTGTCGGGGAGCTGTAAGGCGTCTCTAATGTCCGCTTTCAGAGCTTTCAGGTCACCCTCTGCCTTTTTTAACAGTGTGACTTTAAAATTACCCCCGCGCTTAGACTTTTGATATACACCGAGGTTGGCAAGATTATTCCTATTAACGAAGTATGGCAGTTGGGGTGCTTGCTCTGTCGTTTCTTCGGTGGGTATCTCGTTTGATATTTCGGTTACTTGCTTGACTGGTTGCTCGGATGATGGTGGAATAGAGGCGGATGTGATAGCCTCAGAAGAGGACTCGGAAGAGGGCCCAGAAGAAGTTGATTGAGGTATAGATTCGGATAATCCTGAGTGATCGCTAGTTTGGTCGACTGAAGTGGATAGATATCTCGTCCGTATCGGCAACAGTAAGGCCAGGCGCATTGGTGGCGAAGAGAAAGATGGTGAATACGCTGGAAGCGTACGTAGCGTACGGAGGGCTCTAGGTAGTAGCATGGCTACCTAGATATGGATTGTTGTATTTGACTAATCAGTATGTATGAAGTACGAAGTATGAGGTATGAATGCGACTAAATTGTATGTTGGATGAAATTGAAATAGTTTGCGCCGAAGATCGAAGATTGAAGATCGATAATGTCAAGGTTCAACTAGTTATGTACAGCTTTTTTCATGCTCTGGATGCGATTAATAAGAAAGTCTGATATCGAGATATCCATAAAACCCCGGTAGAATCTCGGGTAGAAACTCTGATACCCACAATTGCCAATCGATACGGTAACAGGAACATGTACCTAACTATTAATACCTGCCGTACATCATTGGTCTGTCCCACAATCCACGTTTCTAAGAATTATTGGGTCGCAGCCCTCAAAGGTTTAGAAAAAAAGGGAGCCCTGGAGCATTGACCAAATTTGTTCCGTGTGCCCCTCCAAACTAAAAACTAAAACATTTCTTTTGGCGACAATTTCGACTTTCGACCTTCGACTTTACCAACTTTGTGCAATTTTGCCAATATCTCCACACCAATCACCAATCCACCATCTTGTCCTCTCTCGACATCCTCCACGATAATACATCTAATCTCGCACGGATTATTCCAAAAAAAAAATATCAAACCACCCAAAATGGCAGAATACGATCTCCTGCCGAAATTAGTCGGCCACCTTGATCGCCATCTCATCTTCCCTCTTCTCGAGTTTGCTGCTGGTCAACTACCCGAAGACGCTGATGATGCCTCCGTCTTGGCCATCACCAAAGCCAAGTATGAGCTTCTTAAGACTACAAACATGACCGATTTCGTTGGCAACTTGAAGGCAGAGCTTGAAGGCCTCGAACAACCCCCAGCCGAGTTCAACGACAAGCGACAAAAAGTCATCTCGCGCCTCGAGCAGTTCGAGGAAAGCACCAACAAGCTAGTTGACTTACTAGGTCGTGAGGACGTGGTTGGAAACTTGAGAAGTGACAAGGTGGCCAACTTGGAATTCCTAAAGAAGGACCACGAGGTGTGTGATATCCATACCCAACTAATTCTAGTTCAATGCTGACCTGTTAATTTAGGTTACCATTGATATGGTCAACGCTCTGTACGACTTTGGCAACTTCCAATATAGCTGCGGAAACTATGCCGCCGCTGCCGATCTGTTATACCAGTTCCGTGTGCTTTCTACCGATAACGACAAGGTGGCTGCCGCGACGTGGGGAAAGCTCGCATCTGAGATCCTAACCACCAACTGGGAAGGCAGCGTTGAGGAGCTCCAGAAAGTCAAGGAGAATATCGACACCAAGCTCTTCAACAACCCGCTAGCTCAGCTGAGCCAACGCACCTGGCTCATCCACTGGGCTTTGTTCCCTCTTTTCAACGACGATCGCACTCGCGACGGGCTTCTAGACATCCTCTTCAGTCCCGCCTACATCAACACCATCCAGACCAGCTCCCCTTGGATTCTCCGATACCTCACTGCCGCCGTCATTACTGGCCGTAACCGGACAAGAAACTCGGGTCAGCACCAAAAGCAGTTGAAGGATATAATACGTATTGTCAAGCAAGAAGGCTACGAGTACAGCGACCCCGTGACCGACTTCGTGCGAGCGCTCTACATCGACTTTGACTTCGAGGAAGCCCAACGACAGCTTGTTCTTGCCGAGGAGATCTTACGCTCCGACTTCTTCCTCTTCTCCACCGCCGACCTGTTTGTCGATGCTGCCCGACACTTGATCTCAGAGAGTTACTGCAAGATTCACGCGCGTATCGACATCAAGGACTTGAGTGCGCGTCTCGGTCTCGGCGACGACGAGGGTGAGAAGTGGATCGTGAACTTGATCCGCGACACCAGAGTGGATGCCAAGATCGACTACAAGGAAGGCACAGTCGTTATGAATCATCCTCCTAGCTCGGTCTACCAACAAGTGATCGAGCGAACCAAGGGCGGATTCTTCCGAACACAAGTGCTCAGTGCTGCTGTCGCAAGATAAGGGGTAGCAATGATTACATGAGATTCTCCAAGGATACCCGTTTAATTGACATGGTAATGCGTGCGTGAGCCAAAGTTGGGACGAGACGAATGAGATCCATGGTTTTGCCGATGGGCATGCATTCAAGGCGTTTTCGGGGGGGTTTCTGGTACTGGTACAGCTCAACGAGGTAGAACTGTAAGGTAGCATCGATTTGCAAATACAAAATTTGTTACGACCATTAACTCTGAGTTCTGTCTGGACTTTTGGTATGTAGGATAAGTTTGATACACTTTCAACTGTTACCAGCTACGCGTACCTACATGATTTGTACATACCTACCTATTACTACCTAGTAGGTAGTAGTAGGGTACTAGGTATATAGTAACGACTCGGTATATACATACCCTGAGTATCTTAACATTTGAACGATGTCTCTTTCCCTAAACTACTATATAGGACTAGACTTAGTGGCTTCTTCCTGCGCCGACATCGTAACAGAAGGCACGAGGCATTACCTAGTATTGTGAGACGAAAGCAATATCCCAAAGTTAATTTCCTTTCTTACTTCAATGTCCCTACGTATTTCTTACTTCTTCACTTCCTCCCTTCCTCACTTCTTCGGGGCAGGCCCCTTATGTTTATTCATCCAACACTCTGACACTCTAGCACTCCTTTCTTCACCCGCCCATCGTCTAAAAAATCACATCAAATCAAATAAAAATCAACTCTTTTCTCACTAACGTAAAATCATGGGCCAAACTTCAATAACTTCAAATCCAAAAGAGTATCTCGTCAAGACGTACGCCGGTGTCCTTGGTAAAGTAATAGGCGTATACTTAGGTCGACCTATAGAAGGGTGGACACACGAACGTATCTTGAGTAAACTTGGCCCCATCAATTATTATCTTAACGAGAAATTTGACTTGCCGCTCGTGGTCCCGGACGATGATATTTCGGCCACTTTCGCCTTTGCTCGCGCCGCTTCCGATCATTTATGCATCGACTCACTAAAGATAGGGCGGTATTGGCAGGACACCGTCATCAAGGGGAAGTCAGTTTTTCGGTGGGGCGGCAACGGTGTATCGGCCGAGCATACGGCGTTTCTCAACCTAAATAAAGACATCGTCCCGCCTTTTAGTGGCTCAAAGGAGATGAATGGCGAGGCCGTTGCCGAGCAAATCGGCGGACAGACCTTCATCGACGGCTTTGCCATGGTGGCGGCCGGAGACCCGGCGGCGGCTGCGGATCTTGCGCAGGCTGCAGCATCTGTAAGCCACGACGGAGAGGCGGTAATCGCGGCGAGACTCTGGGCTGCCATGGAAGCCGCAGCTTACCTTTCGAAAGACATTATCCATCTATTGAAGGAAGGATTGAGGTGCATACCTCCCGACTCGCTTATTGCTAACATGGTAAAGGATGTCCACAAATGGGTCAAGGTAGACCAAGACTGGCAGGCGACGCGAAAGAGGATTGCAGACAGGTTCGGCTACAACAAGTTCAAAGGGCTATGCCCCGTAATCCCGAACCACGCCATTATGATTATGACGGTCCTCTATTCGTCAGACAATTTCGACAATGCCATGTGTATTGTGAACACGAGCGGCTGGGGCACCAGCTCCAACTCTGGGAATGTCGCCTGCCTTCTGGGCATCATGCATGGTCTGGATGCTTTCGAAGGTAAATACGACTGGCGTGGCCCCATCGCCGATCAGGTGCTCATATCGAGTGCGGATGGCGGCTACGCCATCAACAACGCCGCGCGCATCGCGACAGACATCGTGACAGCGGGTCGTCACTACACGGACCAAAATCCTCTGCTACCGCCAAAAGATGGCGCTCAGTTCCATTTCACGTTGCCAGGGAGCATCCAGGGATTCCAAGCGGCCAAGGTAGGCACCCTCGCCGCAGGCTGGGCCAAAGTCAGGGTCGTGCAAGATCTGAATGAGAAATTCCGTTGGCGTCCTGGCCTGTCTGTTCACATTGGTGGGTTGGAAATGGGCACCTCAAACTTGGACGCAATAGAAATCACGACACCAACTTTTTTGCCGCCAAACGTGCACAGGCTAGGTCCATACGAGCTTCTGGCCGCGCCGCTCGTGTATCCCGGACAGACGATCGAAGCGATCGTGCGCGGCGACGATGAAAATACGGGGTATATGCGGGGAAGGCTCGTAATCAGGGCGTACTCACCCGAAGACGAGCTTCAAAGCTTTTATAGCGAGCCCATGGTCATTTTTCTTGACGAGTCCGTCCGCCTCACCTGGCCTCTTACGCCAAATTTCTTAAGCGGCTGGCCCATCCAGGCCATCGGCGTGTCTATATATAACGAAGATCCCGTTGGCAGACTGCTCGACGGGAAGATATGGCTCGACAAAGTCTGCTGGGGAGGCAGTCCCTCACTCACGCTACTACCCATGGACGAAAGCGTGGGCAGGCGTGAGTTCTACAAGCGCTCCTTCATCAGCAGTGCCGACGTGTTCGACATGACGGCCGACCGGTTCATCGTGGCCCAGGACGTTGGTCAGGGCCTCGTCACCTACGGCACACGGGACTGGTCTGACTACCGCGTCGTTTTCCGCGGCTTCAGGATCAACATCGGCGGCCCTTGCGGCGTGGCGGTGCGGTGCATGGGCTTGAAGCGCTGGTGGGCGGTCATGTTCTGGTATCCCGCGAGCGGCAACGTCTGGAACGCGTATCCGGGGCTCAAGCGCATCGTGCTGGGAAAGAATCTTGACGGCGACATATACGACGGCGACTCCAGGCCCTTTGATTGGCAGCTGGACACGCCCTACGATATCGATATCCGCGTTAAGGGCCTCAAGTACAGGGTCAAGATCGACGACGACATCACCCTGAGATACAATGATGGACCGTCGCTGCCGCTGTTTGACTACCGCGCCGGTGGCGTGGGGATTGTCGTCGAGACTGGCTCTGTGTTCGTGGATAGCATTGAGATTCTGCCTTTATGAGTTCTTTTTTTTCTTTTTGTTTTTTTTTCTTGGTTTTAGTATACCTACTCATGATATGATACGATATGCCATGTTATGATATCCATTGATTATTTTAGTTGGGGCAGGTCAAGGGGGGGAAGGAGGAAAGGAGTTAGGCTGAGAATATGTTTTATGAAAGTTGAAAGACTCACAACTTTAGATTAGGTAACTTCCTTATGAGAACTCATGAGCCAGGTAATCGTTTTTTTCAACTTCTTATAGTACCTACCTACCTAGTGCTTAGGTATTTCTGACGATGTGTCTAACATTGACCGACCATTGACTTCCCCCTTATTCATTTACTCATCTCATTCTCCTTATTCTCATCAAGAACATTAAATAAAGAGAAAATGAGATGGCAGAACCCTTTTTTTTTCTTTTTAAAACACCAACACCAACACCAACACCAATGCCAACACAACACCTTTACATACATGCCCTTTAATGATATATCTACATAGGTAGGTACCTATTCCACGCGCCAATATAGGAGAAGCAAGGGAAAATATCATGAAGGGGGGGGTAGGGGGGGATGGGAGGGCAAATAAGAGGGAGATCATCAAGGCCTACCGATAAGCCCCACCCCTCCCCTCAAATCCTCCACGATGCTCTCCCTCAGCCACCCCTCTCCGCCCCAGTGCGACACTTGCCTATCGTTATTCTCAGGGGCAGCAGCCACAGCAGCAGCTTGATTCGAGGTTTCGCCGTCTGTCTCCTTCTCCTTCGCCTTCCCCTTTCCCTTCCTCTTGCCATTGTCCTTCTGCACCTCTTTAACCACATTCTTCTTGTCCTCGTGAGTTTTCCTCGCTTTCCACTCAACCCACTCGAATAAGCTCTTCAACCCTAGTAAATCATCTCTGTTTCCGCTCTCGATGACCCCCTCTAGGACGAGACGCGCGTCCACGGCGGCGACTGCGCCATTGCCGACGTCGGGACCTCCTATGTTACGATCGAGAACGATGTTCCGTTCAGCGTGTGTGAGCTTTTGGAGGGTTGGTACCTTATCAAAAAGCCACTCGAAAGGTTGCGCTTCCGGATTTATCGACAAGGGGTTCATATCCACCAGGCCACCGTGCTGTCCTAGTGCGAGCATCGTAGTTACAAATGGACTGTCACTAACGGGCCTCCTGCGGACGAAGAGCGTATATGAACGTTTGAGGGTGTCCCTATACTCCGGGTGGGCTTCAAAATCCAACTCGACATCCCAAAACTCCGCTGAAAATATCCGAATTCGGGTTATATCGTCTAGGGGAGGCACGATGGTCGGAGCCACCCGCCCCTCCTCTTGGCTCTGGTCTTTCATTCGTAGAGAGATGTTCACTCTTACGGGCATGTTTGTCGCTATATCCTTCACAACTAAGCACCGAGGATCCGTGGCCAAGACCCAAAAATGCCGGAAGGCTTGCAAATGGCTCTTGTTGTCCTGCACGGAATCCGGAAATACGGGGTAAAAGGCGACGAGTAATGAGGCAATGGCTAGGTTCGAAGTATTAAAAGTTTGGGTACCGGAACCAAGCGATAGTGTACCGATTGCCATGTGTGTTGCCATGTGGGAACCGTAAGTTGTATCGGGGTCGTTTCGGGCGTGAAGGGATCGTAAGTATCGAAGCACCGCCAAATCACCTGAACCAGCCATAACAGTTGCGCAAGAAAGTCCAACAACGTCAAGGCACATACGCGCTGCCACCGCCACCGTTCTCTCGTCAAAACTAGCCCTGGGACTAGCAGAGCGACATTGCCTGTAGTATCTCTGAATATAACAGAGAAGAAGATCACGGACTTTCAAGTCACCTGAGCCAGCGTAGCGAAGTGCCATGGCAAAACACAACCCGGCTAATATTGTTAGAAAAGGTAAGTGCGTCGAATTAAGAGGCCCACGAGGTGGATAGGTTCGAGGATCAACTGGTCCTAGTCTGGAATGGTAAGACGCAGGGAGATTCTTACGAATCCAGTCATGGGTTGGCTCGATCTCTGACCATAGGATGAGGTGTTTGGCGACAGTACGGAGCAACAATATGTCTGGACGGATATAATCAAACTGTATTGGCGCGTCAGGGACGTCGATCTTTCGAGCTACTATATGGTCTTCCGACTTCATATAGATGAGCGCGATCGCTACCACAGCAGCAGCCGTGGATCGATCTAGAATATGCACTTGCTCAGCTTTCTTAGTTGCTGAAGCTAAAGTTAAGAGTTTCTCGGTGACGCGCATATCATGAAGGCCTTTCAAGTCGGTGCCTTTTCCAAGGTTGATAAATCCAAGGGCGAAGCCGGCAGCTAATCGATAGCATTCGGTACGGAGTGGCTCATCTTCATCATCCGGCTCGACGTATTCAATCTCGGACATCATAATTTCGCTCATCCGGCGATGCTGACTGTTGCAATAGAGCAGACCGATACCCATGATACCAGTTGTTTGGGTTAGAGCTGATAGGTTTAGCTCTGCAGCACCACGGGGCAGCATTCGTGTGACGTGAACGGACAGTAAACGTGTGATGAGTGAGTCCATGGTTCCGATGTAAGAGGCCGCTAATCCTAGTAACAATCCGATAGACGTCATGGTATGTTTTGGAGTGAGATACTTGAAGGCAACCCATTTGGCAACTCCCTTGAGATGACCATTGAGACCAAGTGCCAAAAGGAATCCAGCGTGTCTATTACTAAGGTCGTTGCCAGGCTTGTTGTAAAGGATCCATGATGAGTCTATGCCACTCGCTTGACGAGAAATAGACAGCCCACTAGCAACGCCCGAATGGAAAAACGCCCAGGCTATTCTTTCCTCGGTGAAAAGTGACTTGTCGACTCCTACCGTCACGTTATTGGGTTGTACAGTGCAGTTGAGAACGAAGCCATTGATGTGGAACTTCTGGGTAAGCAGTGGATATCGTAATCCATAGTTCATTAAGCCACGGCCAGCTGGTATGGACAAGGTGTTGTTAGCAAGCCTCGTCACCATATCCTTCTGCTGCTCAAGGTAGTATGCCTCCGACCATTCTGGCAAGGGATCTAGACGCATGATCCGTGGCTTAGTCGTGTTGAGCATCAGGTTTATCTCATCAAGACGTCGGTCTTCTCTGAATAGAGTATGTATTACAGCTTGCTTGTCGCTTTCTGCGACATCATCGAAGGGTGCATCATTAAAATTCATTATATTCTGACAAAGTGAATTGAAATCCCACGATGCAGTATGATTCGAGGCCTAGACAACATCAGCTTAACACTATTAGATGAATACTCTTGATAGAACTTACCAGTACGTTAGATGAGCGCACACGGAGGGTGTTGGATCGCGTTAAAACTGAATCCATGTCATCTCTTTTGACTAGCTCTAATAATCCCTTGGGCCATCTAGTCGGTGGAGATGGTTGGCATTGAGCAATTGCATCCTGAAGCGGAACAAGCACATATTCTGGTAGGGACTCTAGAATTAGCGAGGTAATCCCGCTTTGGTACATTGCTTCCACAAAGTCTACTGGAGATCTACTCCGCAAAGAGAGTGCTTTGAATAGATCTTCGAACATTCTCGTGCGAGGGACAATTGGATAAGTCATCACCGATCTTATTGGTGGTACAAATGCTGACGAATTGGGCTCCTGAGATAGATTCATATGAATCCAATCAAAAACGTTCCAGTACGATGGCTGTGAAGGTGCAAGGGACAGTGATATGTTGGTATATCCCGTCTTCTGCTCTGGCCAGTCTAATGGCATCTCGAGTTCATAGTAGTTAACCCATTCATTCCATTTTAGCCATCGAGAGACTTGGAGGAGAATGGCTCGGAGGTCTACTGAGCCTGGTGATGATACGTGGAATGACGTGATGTCAAGCTTCTGCTCTTCTAAAAGCAAATGCAGCGCAAGGAACATATCCTGAGAATAACGCATTCGCGTTATATAGTCGTGACTGGGAGAGGTCGGAAGATATCCATCTGGACCACATGCTGCATCACCATGGCTAGAGGATAAGTAACTCAAGGCCAGCTTGGTATGTGAATTTAAGAAACCTAAATTTCCTCGTCCAGGGGTTGGCCAAAACATCGTCGACGAAGAATCATCCTCCTCCATAATCCATTGCCACGCCTTGTTCTCTATCCATGGCGGATGTGTCAATGAGCCTGGGATTTCGTATGCGTTCATAGCGTCCCAATCGCCGAGGTCAACCTGTGCTCCACTGCTAGACCTCAAGCCCCTGGTCCTCCGGCGTGTTTTTTCCACTGGCAGTGTTTTTTCATCGATACCAAGAGCAAGGTATATTGAGAGTATTTGGATAACGATGGCTGACCATTCGATATCCGTCACGTCCGCCTCTTGTTCTCGAAGCCATGCGACGATTTCCCACCAGTTAACAAGTAGTCTTTCCCTGGACGAGGCTGGCAAAGCTGACCGGAGAACCTGAAGAATTTTCGAAACCCTTGGGGAAGTAGGTTGAAGTTGTATTCGAATTTGGTGATATTGCTGGGTGTCATCGTCTAGAATATCTACCACGCCATGCAATTTGGGGTGTCGCAGGCCTGCAATTTCCCCAATTATAGGAGTCACAGCTCTTCTAATGCCGACTTCCCTATTGACAAGACTGCCATGGTAGTCAAGGCTACCCAGGTTGGCAAGGGACAGTTTGGGAGGCAGGGGTATAGATGTCAGCTGGGCCCAGGGCGCTTGAATACTAAGCTCGCGCTGGCCTTCAGTAGACTGTGACAACACCAAAATCATTGAAATATCGCCATCGACTATCCTACATGAGTCGATGACATTTTGCGCCTTTCTGAGCTGCCCAAAGGTGATGGCCGTCCCGTCAGGATCGGACTTGCTTGGTTGTAAGTGGAGAGTTAACAATTGCAAACGCTTCTCCATTGGGTCTTGAATTCCTACCAAGACCTGCTGGCAGTCATCCTGGAAGGTTTCAGGGCCGGTCAAACAGAAGACTTTGCATTGAGTCCGAGCCGGATGTTTCGAGAGTGAATATCGGACATTACTGTTGTCGATAGGGATTGTGTGGATTTTTGTGAACAGCATCTCTTGGGTTAGCCCATCGAAATCATGGTCATCTAGGCCCATAGTATGAAAGCCTTCAAAGTCGCCTCCTCCACGCAGTTCCTCTAATAAGTTGTCAACCGGTGCTTCCAAGAGTGTATTCGCAGCATGGCTGGTTCCGTAAAAGCTCGTTCCAGAGAAAATACTGCTATTTCGTCCTCGGTGGCTACCATGTGAAGTATCCCGCCGCGTATTGGGGTGGCTGATTATTTGGGCTTGCTCCGAAAATGTCGTTCTGTCCTGTGAAGCAGAAAGGTCTGCCCTAGCGAGCATGGAGCTCACACGACGAGAAGTACGGCGGGTCACACCCGATTCCTTCTCTATACCTAGTGAAGATTCAAGATTCTCTAGGATTTTGTCGTTCTTCTCAAGTCTTTCGCTCTTACGTGACCGCTTTCCAGGCAAAGGGGCGCCGAAACTCTCTCTAAAGTTTGGATGCATTGGCGTGGCTGCACCGCTAGGCAAGCCAGGTTGCATCGAACTCCGCCGGCGGTCCGTTTTCTTCTTCCCAGCCTTTCGTCCATGAATGAATGGATCTTCATTGGTAATATAAGTAAGCTTCCAAATGCTGTACATGCAGGTCTCTTTATTAACGGTCACTGCAATAATCAGCTTTCCCTTGCGCCTCTTGGCGGATTGATAATGTGTTATATCTTCGATATGAACGATTTCCTCAGTTCGATCAAGAAAGATGGGAGATTTCTCAGAACCCCGACGAGCCTTGGGTCTAATAGACTTGTCAGGAGGAGTGACGACTAGTCCAAGCTCTAGCAAAGGATCGGTGAGCGTGACCAGACGTGGCCATTTCGAGTCATTCTTCTCGGGACCATCCCAGAGATTGTCGAGGTTGGGGTTTAGTCTAAGGGGCAGTGCCTTTGGTTTTCCTAGAGTCTCGGTAGAGAAGGTAGGATGTGAGGAGCGAATAGCGGCGGGAGAGAGTTGATTGGTGATGAATGAGTTTGGAGGAACTCTAGGGAATTTTAGACTGGCAGCCAGACCGGTATCAGTCCGTAGTCTTCGTTGTATGATGACGCCTTGAGGAGCCGCACAAGCAGACTCGACTTCAAATGGCATATGAACCACGTGACTTGTGCCATCGAGAAAGTACACATGAGCCTGGGTCTTGAGAAAGACGACCAAGGCTTTGGATAGGATGGTTCCATTCTTCTTGGATTTATCTTTCTGGTCGTCATCCTCTTGACTCTTCTTCTTGTCCTCGGCGTTGGGGAAATAGGTCAGCAAAGCTTGTATGATCGGTTCCTTCTCTAGTTTGAAGCCGAAGCATTTTCGAAAAACACAACCTCTGGACCAAATAACGGTATCTTTGGTAACCAGAAGCTCATCTTCACCTTGTTGGCCAGCAGCTTGGCCGACAGTGATGTCCCAATCATAGGAAGAGCTAGGCGGATTCTCTGGCAGAAGTTGCTCTTGTACAGCGTATTGAAGGGCAGTAGGCTGATGCAGCCCAAGAGAAGTCACTGAAGCCATAATGGCGTTGTTAGATCCATTGATTGCTGTGGAATGAGAGTATGGTAGGAGTTGGATGTTGATGTTTTGATTATACTTTGATGTTATTGTTGTTATTGTTGTTATTGTTGCCCTACCATTTTTTCGTTTTATTTTGTTTTGTCGAGTTCACCACTTCGACTTCCCTTACAACTAAGAAGAAGCGCGCTATGAAGGAGCTATTCACGCATTAATGTTAGGTCTTTACTGCTAGTAGTAGGTACGCCCTGTTGACAGCTGGAGTTAGTGGGGTCAAGCCGGTGCTTCAAGGTTCAAGGTTGTCTCTGCAGGTACCCTGCTGCTAGTTAGTTATCAATGATTAACTAGATCAATGATTAGCTAATAATCTTCTTATCGCAGCACAGCGCGGGACTCGGAAGTACAATATCCCTGGCTAGATCCCTGCCCGGCCTGCTGCCCGCCATCATTCAATCATCATGTTCCTAAATTCCAATTTCAATCCAATTGAGTCCCAAAAAAAGAAGAAAAAAGGTCGCTGGGGATATCTGGAGCTGGATTGACACTCATAACCATGATTATAAGAGAATTCGGTACTCGCCAAGGTGAATTTAATTTTCAATCTTTTATGTATTTTTATTCAATTGCGATTCTGACAATCAAATCATAGCCCGAAAGGCCTTGGCAAAACCTCTTCACCAAGCTTGTCTTCGCGCCTTATCCACACAACCGACGACACCAGACGCAGCCGACGTCTCAGATGCGGCCCTCCAGTCCTCCAATGCCCAGCCACAGCCACCTTCCATCTTCACCGCCAATGCCCGCGCCCCCAGCCGTCGCAAGAAGCCTGCTGCCCCCGACACCACTGTCGCCGACTACCAACTAGCTAGGGATTTAAAGAAACAGATTGGCCGACTGGGTTCTAATGTACAGCGCACATACCGCCCCTCCGATGTCTTCCACAACCCTCCCGGCCCCAAAGATGTCACCCTCGAGCTCCTCATGGCGTCCCAGGCGCACATGGGCCACCATGCCTCGCTGTGGAACCCGGCCAATGCGCGGTACATCTACGGCATTCGGCAAGGCATCCACATCATCTCGCTCGAGCAGACGGCCGCGCATTTGCGGCGCGCCGCCCGTGTGGTTGAGGAGGTAGCATATCGCGGGGGCCTGATTCTGTTCGTCGGAACGCGGCCGGGACAGACACAGATCGTGACGCAGGCGGCGCGGCTGGCCAGGGGATGTCATTTATTCACCAAGTGGACGCCCGGATCCATTACCAACAGCGAGGTCATCCTGGCGGGCATGCCCATGACAATGTTGGATGAGAACGATCAGCCCGTCGAGGGCTACGAACGCCACCTTATGGAGCGACGGCCGCTGGTCCCGGATCTGGTTGTGTGCTTGAATCCTATGGAGAACTATGTGCTGCTGCATGAGTGCTCGCTGGTTAATGTGCCGACGATCGCTGTCATCGACACAAATGCGGAGCCCTCGTGGGTTACATATGCCATCCCGGCGAACGATGACAGGTATGCTCTTCTTCCTTCAGCTCCCCAACTTCCCTAGAAGTAGGTATGCTTACACATACATAGTCCCCGCTGTCTCGCCGTAATCGGTAGCGTCCTCGGACGCGCAGGCCAGCAAGGCCATCAGCGCCGCATCAACGACGCCAAAGAGGGCAACGTAGCCTGGAACACGCCCCTCGACGTCGTCCGCTTCATCACCCTCCAGCGGCAAAACGCCATGAGAGAAGCCGAGCGGGAAGCGGCCAGCAGACAAGACTGGAGCCATAGCCCCCCGACTTTCAAACGGGACAATAGTAACCCTGCGGAGCCAACGGTCGGGATGGATGCCGGGTTCCAGAATAGCTCGAGGGACGGCGTGAGGTCGGGGCTGGACTTGGAATAGGCAGGGAGGGGTATGATGAGCATAGATGAATACCAAGGACTTGAGGGGGCAAGTCTCGGTACCCTACATGGGTATCTAGGTAGGCATGCCGTAGGGAATACTCCGGTTTCACTTAGGGTTAGCATCTTACTTCCCATGTGCAAACCGATGCGTTGAAATATGCAATCAATATACTTGTGTATATGTATAAATACCTCCCATGGAAGATAATACATATGAATCTTCCTTTAACGAAATCTACATCTCGTCCTGATTCCTTTTTTTTTTTTTTTTTTTTTTTTTTTCTCAACGAAGAAATGCTTGTCGTCTGTCTGCGTTTGTTTCTTTGGTATCACGGAATCCACCCACCTGTTTTATATTATCTATGCATATGCCTATGCCTATGCCTATGCCTATACCATTACTATGCTGTTATGCCATGCCGTTACGCCGTTATGTACCTATCATGCCGTTATACCAAAGCCATCCACCCCCTTTGTCCCCCGAGTCTCCTTTTACCCTAACGGAGTGAAAACCACGTTATAGATACTACTCCGCTTTCTCGCACGGTCTCTTTCCCGGCCTATACCCCCATCTTCTCCCGCTCCTCCTCCTTCTTGTTCTCCTCCATCTTCTTCGATGTTAGTCCCATCCACAGCATCGTGTCCATTTATAACAGTTGGTTCGTCCCCTGGCTTGGCGTCGGCCATGAAATCGTGGTTGTGGAGTAGGACATCGTCGATCGCCATGCTTTTGTCGTTGTCCATGTCCGTGCCATTATCGTTGTCGTCGTCGGAGCTGTGCTCGATAAGCATGTCTAGGTCGCGGTCCATGGCATCTTGGTCGTCCTCGTCGTTATCGGTAGGTGGATGGTGCTGGGGGCCATCTAGTTGATGATGATGTAGATGATCGTGGTGATTATCGGTGCCGTGAAGAAGGGCCTGGAACGAATCTGGGTCGTGGTGGTGAGGAGGTCCTGGATGCTGATGATGATGGTGAGCGTGATGGTGGGTTTGGACGTGAAAATGATCATGAGAAATGGGGTCATGGATGGAGACAGTATGCGTTTGGTGGGGGCTGTACGGTTCATGGCCGTGCAGCGATGTGTGCGAGGAATGTGGGCTTGAGTGTGGTCCTGTGTCACTTGTATGAAAGGTATGGAATGAATGAGGATGGTGATGAGTTGGTGGTTGGTGGTGGTGATGGTGGGTAGATTGGGATATAATTTGCGGATCTATAGGGTGATACATGTCCACGGCCTCGTGTAAAGAAGCGAGGGTCGCCGCAGAATCATGGTGCAGCTGGTTCTGCATCATGGGATGATGGGGCGGTAAGCCCGTGTCTGGCGACGGTTGTATAGGAGAGTTAAGCAAGGATGTGATGTCACTGGGATGGGCATACGGGTTTGAAGGGTTGACTAGAGATGGCAGGTCATGATGACTAGGCGCCTGCAGTTCGAGGACCCTGCCGGTGGTCCCGACTATGCCGGGTCCAGGAGCTGCGGTGGGTGACATTCGCGATAGCATAGTATTAAAGGGATTGCTGCCAATGTTGTCAATGTTGACGTTTACGTTGAGTCGCTTCGAACTAGTAGGATTTGGAATGGGTGTTTTGTTTGTTTCCTTGCATTGATCACATGTCCTAATTACATCCGAGACTGTCTCCTTGATACGGCTCCAATGATACTTCTCAGCAATGGTAGCCGTGGTCTTGTTGATACCAGCATGGCTACCGGCTTCGTGGATGCGGCGCGAGATGTCCATCTGATGAATAGGGTCGCTAATGACCTCCTTGTCCTTCAGCATCAACACGTCGTTGTCGAGCAATTTATAGTGCGTCGCGGCGCTGCGGAGTCTGCTTTTCTCGGCGCGGTCAGATCCATTCGGGTAGCGCCCGTATTTCAGGTAGAATTTTATTTTGTCGAAACGCTCTTCACTCACGAGAAGGGGCTCGCCGTTGCCCTCACCGGCACTTGGCCCTAGATCCCGCCCGTAGATGATGGCATCGATCAACCGATCTGGGTATGACTTGAGGTTTCCGCAACCCTTGACGCGTCCGATGCGTTTAAAACCGAGGGCGTCCCAGATTTTACAAGAAGCTACATTCGTCTCGTAGACCAGGTTGAAAACCGAGTACGTGTAGCCCAACTTCGGCGCCCAGTCCAAGTAGCTCTCGCCCATGAGCCGTCCGACACCACGGTTTCGAGAGGCGTCGGTGACGAGAAATCCACCGTTGCAGACATGGCTACTACGGCCAGGATAGTTGGGCTTAATATAAAAGCTACCAAGACATTCCTTAGACCAATCCTTACCTTCAGTAACTTCCTCGGCGCTCTCGATCTGGCCAAGCAGCATGATACCAGCAAAGTTCTGAAGCCAATAGGCAGAGAATTTGTCCAAGGGCATAGGCTCTATCATGGGATAGGTGTCGCCCCCTTCAATCTCCTTTGCGAGCTGGTCCGAGAGGTAAGCCAGAAGGGATGGGGGTACCTGGTCACGAGAAGCAAACGGCACAACGGTCGCAATAGTCTGACGATCTCGTAAAGTCACCTGACGAGGGCGAACATCCGGCGGCAGCTCTGGTTTTCCAGGGGTCGGGTACGGAAGCTGTCCGCTAATGCGATATATGGTCGGACTAGATGGATCATCCATGATTGCCGGCATCTTGCCGAAAATCGGTTACCAACGACCGAGTGAAGGCCTTGGGAATGGCGTTACCTAATCTAGACATGTTACCTATCAACAAAACGTACTTATTACACACAAAACACATCATGAGATATGTCCCTTTTCTTCTCTTCCTAGCCTGTAAGTAGGTAGGTACATGTGCATATAAATCCGCTTGTCGATTATATCTATCCCCTACATATATACATATAGTCACAATAACGACAACTCGACTCGAACCAAGGAGGGCGATGGTAATCTTACTAGGTTAGAAAATGATTGGTTGTGTGTTTGAATTTGGAAATCGTCGGCGGTTCGAGGTAGTCAAAGCTCTGCTGTGTTACCACGGCTGCCACGCCACTTTGTGACTTTGTGACCCCTCGGCTGCTTTGGATGGGGCGTTCAGGGGGGGGAGTTAGGAGTTATGAAAATCAAAGTGTAAAGTGCAAAGTGCAAAGTGCAAAGTGGGTGTGATGATGAACTTGAACTGTGCGTCGGGAAGGGAAATTCGTACATGTGAATATTTTGGAACGCAGCGGAGTTTGTAAAGAAATGGTTAAACTTCGGGGAAATACTAGTAGTACCATGCCCTAAAAGTAGAATCAGTGCCATGTGATTACTAACCTATGTACCTAGTACCTAACCTAGGTAAGTACCTAGGTACCTAGTACTAAGCAGTAGGAGGGAAAGGGGTTCAGGGGTAACCGGCAATCGTGCCTACACACATACACACAGAGCGACTTGGACATAATGTTCTATCGTTAGAAGGTAAAGAAAACATAATACTATAACTATAACTTTATACTCACAGAGTAGTCTTCGTTTAACTTCAATTAATATATTATTTTATATTTATTTCATTAACATCAGTACTTCGCAAGGCCTTAGGTATCCAATTCCGCCTTCCGAGTAAATAGGTATATAGCCCATCCATATTATCACGACCACTGGATCCTCTCAAGCCGTACCTCCAGTCCCCCTTTCGGCCTCCACGTCACCGCCGGATTCTGCACCGGCACTGGCTGGTCACCGAGCGCCGACAGGTACGGGCTCTGCTCAAAACGAAAATTCCGTATCAACTCGATCATCATGACCTTGAACGCGAGTAGCGAGTAGCTCTTCCCTATGCATATCCGCGGCCCGTTCCCAAATGTCTCCATGGCGTACGGCGTCGCTGCGTCGTTCGTAAGCGCGTCCCACCGCTCTGGCTTGAACTCCATGGCATCCTCGCCCCAGATCTGCTTCGATAGGTTGGATACGGGAGGGCTTAGGACGAGTTGTGTGCCTTTTGGTAGGAATTGTCCGCAGATTACGACGTCGGTTGCTGCTTCTCGGTACGTGGCGGGCGCTGCGGTCATTAGTTAGTATTGCAAAAAAGAATTTAAAGCGTCGTTGTTGGAAAGGAAAAGAGTGGTGGGATTTTACCTGGACTATATACTCGTAAAACCTCTTGCAAGAAGTTCTTCATGTAATGTAGTTGTTCGATATCAGTGTAGGTGGGTATGCCGATCGTTCCTAGAGCTTTTACTACTTCGTCCCTCAGCTTGGTCTGTACGTCAGGTCGCGTGGCCAGCACGTAAGAAGCCCACGTCAAGGCACCAGATGTCGTTTCATGTCCTATAACTCCGTTAGAATCAGATCAAATGGTTCTGGTTATGAGAGAATTTCGATTGGGCCGTACCAGCGGAAAGGAAGTTCTGTAACTACAAGAGAGTTAGCTAATTATGTTCTTGCCAATGGCGCTGGCGGAATCCAAACTTACGTGACCACGAATATCTTCAATGGACAGCCCACCAGCTGCCGCTTGCCGTTCCTCAATCATGTACGTAAGCAAATCCCTCGACTCCGTGCCGCCGACCTTCTCGCGATCGGTGGAATGGACATGCGCAATTCGCTCCTGGATGCATTCGTCCAGCATCACATGCACGCCGCGCATCGCACGCAAGAAGCCCCAGTTGGCCTCCACCGGGAGCAGCTTGCGAATCGGGATGTGGACGTGGATGAAGCTGATCAGAGCGCTCAGGGGCGGTTGCGCCAGCATGCGGAAATAGCACTGCAGAAAGTCCATCTTCAGCTCCTCCGACCTCAGGTTCTCTAGCTCGACACCCAGCGCTGCCACTCCGATGGCGTCCAATGTTGCTTTCGTGTAGACCGATTGTACTGTGGAACTTGTTAGTCCAATGATATCCATGGCTCCTTGGGGTGGAAGGTTCACATACCCTCTATGATGCCCGAAGGGGTCCCGTTTAGCTTGCGGTTGATAAGAGCACTCATCTCCTCGGCCTTTTCTTGAAAGACCGGGATAAGCTTCTTCATGTTAGGTACCGAGAAGACATCTTAGGAAAGATCCTGTTAGCAACTATGATGGAAAGACCGGTTATGGTACTCATTACTTAAAATCATCCTGCGCTGTTTCTTGTGTTCATGGCCTTCAGCAAACAAGAGGCCAGTGCCCACGATCTCTCCCAGCAGCCTTTCGAGGAATTTCGGCTTGACGAAGTCGTAGCACTTGGTCTGCATGATTTGCTTGTGAGCCTCAACCGTATTTATTAAGAGAATTTCTTTGTTGAAGAGGATGTGATAGCGTATGAATGGTGAGTCTGGCCATCTCGCAACCCAACGCATGTAATGTTCAATTGGTGTCGCGGCCTTGTACATGTGGACAAGCTGGCCAAGAAAAAAGGTGTTATTCTACGAGCATGTTAGTTATGATAACAAAGCCAAGATCATGGGGGGCGGTAACAGAACCTTGGGTCCAGGTATATTTCTCAAAGGAGAGAAAAATACTGGATATAGAAACGCACGATATAACTTCAACAAGATCCATTGAAGAACAAAGAGCACTATGAAGGTACCAGTGCGGCTGGATGGTAACCACCAGATGATATCATTGGCCGGCCTCATGATAGGCACGACGACACACTCGATAAAGGCGAGTCCGAAGCAGATCTGAATATCCATATCGAAATATTACGTGTAGAGGTCGCGTGCAGTTAGAATTCCCCAGCGGTTGTGCAACCATCGCAGAGATCTCGCGAGATCCAGATGCCTATATATCAATGCAGATATCCCACACCCAGGTAACTTTATCCCAAAAGAGATCCACCGGTCACCGGAGTATTCTTAGCTCTGTGGGAGGTTCACGGTACCTGCTCCCGACAACACGGTTCAGAAGCCAAGGACGGACGATCCCATTGGGTTAATGCGATGCGAAGCATCTTTCTTTGATCTGTCTAACAGCAAACCGGAACGCGGCATGCTACAGGAAAAGTAAAAAGGAAAGGATCCCAATAACCCGTCCGGGAAACATCGTCGGGGATCACAACATAAGGAGAGTCCACGCATGATCCACAAAAACGACATTATTTGCATGGAGGATTCATCCTACTTCACTTAACGTTGCAGGGTAGGATACTACCTGGGTACATGAGATATATTGGTTCAATATGGTAAATTATAGATTATCAAGTTTAAAATAAGATATATCCCGGTCGTATGCTGTGTGCTGCAGGCGGGCAGGTTGACAGGATATGTATGTACCTACATCATTGCATGGCACATCATGGCACATACAAGTTGTGCCTCTAGCCTATGCACATTCGTGGGACGACTGTTTCTTTTCCTGATCATTATTAATATTCCCCTCCCTCTAAACAACATCATGGCTTCATGATATGGCATGATATGACGAGTCAGGCTCCGGGGTATCCGCCTGCTGTAGTTGGGGGCACAGAAGCGGCAAAAGATAGAGGCAAAAAAGGGCAAAAAAGCAAAAAAAGGGAACATTTCATAGAGTAATAAAAATTCTAGTTAATAACTATTCTTGTTTCGTTAATCTCTCCTCTTCCCCTCAAAACGCGGTTAACGAATAAACGCCGCAAGCGGGAAGACCAACCTGCACCTCCCCCCCCCCTGCAGCCACATTTCGCTTTGAAGTCTTCTACGGGGTCTATGCATGTGGTAATTGACCAAATGAAAGGGCCATAGAAATGCGGCCCATGACTAGCGTTATCAGTCCACGGGCTCGGGCGTATAACACGTGTATTCCAAGAGACACCCCCTGGGCAGCCCTCTCCTCCCCCCTTACATCCCTACACTACGAACGACCCCGGGGTATTGGTCCACCCGAACTGCTACCCACCATCAGTTCCGATGCTGATCATGTCGAACAGTCTTCCAAACCAGTGCGCCGGGTCGCGAACTCCTCCATACGATGTTTCCGACGCCCCGACCCTACCTATCTACACTACGCTGCAGAATTGCTTGTCATAAATCGACACCGGCTCAACCCTTCCCGAGAGACAACTGCATCCGGTTAGGTGTCGTTCGCCATTGCTACTGTACACCATGCCGTAGAGGCTATCGCCATTGAGGATGTCTTACTGTTCAGTTAACGCTAGATCTTCACCGCAGCCGATGTGAATTTTGCTAGACCTGAGCACCTGTCTTACACCAGCTCTCAGCCAGATATATATATAAAAAAAAAGAAAGACATTCATTTTTGTCATACCTAAATATACGTACCTACCTGTCTGGATTGATACACAACAGGATACTAAGGTAGGTGTGTAAGTCTCCGCGGATGATAGGTTACATAAGAGTAACGGTGGTGCTTCTATCCCGAGTCCCCAGGCAGCTTAGCGTTACCTTGCAGCTTGCTCGATGCTACTTTGCTTGCTACGGCACGACGTAAGAGCGTCTCTCGACATTAAGATTGTAGTTTAAATGCGGAATGTCCGCCTTTTTGGCCACGCTGTGATTGGACGTTTCGTGAGTGACGTTAAACTACTGTACCTACAACATCGTGGATGAGGGGGCGGTTTTTTTTTTGCATACAGGACTTTTCATTGGGCGGCCTACTATACTTCCTGGCTCATTATACCCTACATGCATTTTTGCAGTTCACGCCGTTATCACGATGGATTATACTTACCGACATGACATGACCCATGCAGCTAGGTAGTACTGTGGCGCATCATCACGATCAGGTCGAGGGTACGCATTTCTCCAGTCAATCTGCGTAGGAGCGAAACCGAAGGTCGATGTAGAGTACCCTAACATAGGCTTGCAGATGGGACAGTCCAATGTCCATGATTCCCCGGCTTCTCCAATTGGTCTGTATGCGGGAACAGAGGCTTAAACTAGTCAAATATCCGCTCCCATAACGATTACGACTGTGGATATCTTGGTATCATCTGCATAGTGTATGGTTTTGAGCGGGGTGAATAAAAACAGCCATGGGGTAAAAAGTGATACTGGGGGTAATTTCTTTTTATTTCTTTTTTCTTTTTTCTTTTTTTTTTTCCCGGGAAAGAAAAGGGTATGGATACCTCGTGCTTGGTTGCATTGAAACCCCCTGCCCTTGATCAAGATCACTTCATACCCTTACTATGTAAGTCCCTGAAGATTCTTCCTCTTATCTACCCCTACCAGCAAGCAGAGAACGTCTTTCTTACAATCGTATTCTACATAGCAGTCCTCAAAGCTTCATCGTGATCCTCAGGAAGCTCAAGCTGAAAAAAGTGGCATTCCCAATTCGGTGACGAAAAGGGCGACCCATTGCGCTATGTGAAACGGATTTGGATAAAAAGGACGGCGATCACGATGCTGAACCTGTCATTCCGACAGGCTGGGACCGGGATTAATGAAGCGCATTACATTATACACAAAGCGACTCTCACCGCTTCTATCGCCCGAGTCTACGGTTAAAGTTGCGGCGACGATGTCTGGGTGCGTGCTGAGCCTCAAGTAGGGACCAAGGGGGGGGAAGGGGGAGCTTGGGACAGCTAGTGGCATGTGAACAGACGTCCCCCGGGTCCCTCAGACGGGGAACAGGGTGGCCTTGTAAGACATACGATAGATGTCAATTAATTGGCTTTGCCAGAACCCACTTCAGTCCGAACTTCTCACGATCCTTGTGGATCATCGATGCGATTACTCCTTTGAAATTTCTTGCAGGAGCTGTCTATGGGTATGCCCCCCATTTTACAGCTTTCTCTAATTTTCCCATCGTGGAGACAAGAGCAGAGAAGATTAATCGTTCATCAGTATTTCTGGTCGACACGATCTATGGAAATACACGCCGAGCCCCTTTCATGCAGAACCTAGGGAAATACCCCGACTCCTATACATATGTAGTACGACCTAGGTAGTCAGCTATTAGCGGGTTGAGTGGTCAAGTACGGGTTTCTAGCAGATTCGATGATATATAGTGGAAACGAGGATTCGGGATATACTATTGCAGATAGTGCTCCTCAATAGCTTTACGGCCTAGTAGACTGCTAGATTATCGATAGAATATTTAGATCATCATTATAATTATTGTACGCCGGGACTTATATTGACCATTATAGAGGTCTAAGTCTTGGTATAGAATGTAACGTATGAAGCGTAGGGAAATTACAGCTCGTAAACTGACACCAAAGTCTTGAAGAAATCACCATTATGTTATTATTGAAATCATGTGAAATTCGCAGTTCGTTATTAGTTGAGATAAACCTGGTGTAATAACGCCCAAGAGTAACTAACAAACGTCTGATATTGTGATTCAAATGCAGCTTACGAATTCTTGACAGGCTGGAGATGAATTTCCACTTTATTAATAACTCGACTTGCTATTCGGAACCACACGAGGGCAGGAAAATCAAGGTCAACTCCACCAAACCTTCAGCTTGACTTTACCATCTTTACTCCAGATAGAGATGCGTGCTTGCAGTGAAAACTGCCGCGCCGGCTGCTTCCGGATACATCGATATATCGAGAGATGAGCGCGAAGGATCAGCGTGGAAGGCATCCTTTCCATACTGAGTCTACTGACGGGTCGATTAGCACATGTCTAAGCTGAATCGTGGGGTCTTGTACTTACCCACAGACAACGCAGCAAAGGGATGTTCTATACCCACCAGTATCTCCGTAGTAAGATTTCGACCTCCTTGTGTGATAACGTCGTCAATCTCCAGCTTAGACATTTGAATTGCTACTGAAATTATGTCCGAAAAGCACAATGATACCTAGGTATACTATATCACATGTTCACCGGCCCGGTAGTTCCATCCACCGTACGAAGTTTCTTTCCCGTAGTAAGACTCCGTTTCCGCGACTGGGAGGTTATACGTTGAGAGAATAACTCGTCAGTGCTTACGAGAGTGCTGACGAGGTGATGCCATGTGACGAATGAAAGCCAACGTCAAAGCATGTGTAAAGACTCCACGGATAATACAACAAAACAACCTCCAACTAATATCCAGCTGTAGCAGCTTCAGAGCTCTATGACTCCTAGTAGGTAGTATATTGTCAGATATTCCTTCTACGCCAACCAAGAGGCAGTCTATGTATAGTAGAAGCCCCGTTGTGTCATAATTGGCAGAAGCGTAAGCCACGGTTTCTATCCAGGAAGGCATCTGTCAAATATACTGACATAAACTCAAGACAAATAACGAAAGATCAACTATCTACCTTTCGGCGTAACGATAAAACCCGACAGCATCTCTAGATATAAAAGCTAAAGGGGTCAGATATAAGTGGCATCAACCGGTGAGGTAAATAGGTAAGCGCCTCCATAAATCAATCACAGAAGCGCCAGCGTCAGTGACTTAGGTAGGTAGGTACCTACTCCGTACGTATGACTACAATAAACCCCTACCGCACGAGCAAAAGTCGAAGTCAAGCAACGTACCTACTTACCTAGGTACGTAAAACCGAGCACAAAGTACACAACTCAATACCAGGATCTAAAAGACTCTAGCCTGGGTGGATTGTTGATTGGAACATGGAGAGATGGAATTTAAGCGTGGCAAGTTCTAACATACCCCCAAAGATACGGAGCCGTCATGTAATATCCAACTTTTCATGTTACGATGGCAGCCCTAACACTAGGTTAGGTTACCTAGATTACCTAGGCAGGCAGGCAGGCAGGCAAGGATATTTCAGTGCCTCTCGTAGACAAACAGACAGACAGACACTTAGTTGCATAGAAGGCATAGCAAGGTATAAATCTTAAAAAGGCGCTTTTTTCCTTTCAAGTCATCTATATTCCGCATGCATAGCCTTTTGAGGTATCATACATCACCGATGCGCCCCTTTATTCATTGAACATGCCTCCCTTAGATCACATTTACCGCCGGGGAATAGCTCGTCCTCGCCCTCTCAATGCCCGCTGTGCTGTTCCAGGGGGTAGCGGCTGGTTTGGCCCTTGTGGCTGTGCGCTCTCCTCGTTGCGAATCGTCTCGTCAACGCCTAGGATCAAGCAGCTAGCCTCGGTTGCCGCCTGTATGGCGTTGGTCTTGACTAAGGCAGGCTCCCAGACGAATCTTTCCATCATGTCGGCAACACCTTCATTAGCAAAGTCAACACCGGCCCAGACGCGACCCCTTCGGTGCTCGACGCGTAGTCTATTCAAGATGTCGGTAGCGTCGAATCCAGCGTTGTCACATAACTGGCGAGGAATAACCTCGAGCGCCTTGGCGAAGGACTTGATAATGCCCTGCTGCTTATGCGGAATATCGCTATCAGCAAAGCGGTGTAGATACGCCGATATCTCCATTTCACAGGCACCACCGCCACCCACAATCATGTGGTTCTTGATAGCACGCTTAACGATCATGATGGCATCGTGTAGGGATCGCTCTACTTCAGCTATGAACTGCTCAGCACCACCACGGAGGACCAACGTGCACGTCTTGGCCTCCGGGCAGTCCTCGAAGAAGTTGAAGCGTTCGCCACCAATCTGGCGTTCATCAAAGGAGCCACATGTGCCGAGGTGGTGGGGTTGGATATCGGAGCAGGTGGATTGTATAGTGGCGCCGGTGGCTTGGACAACTCGTTCCATGTCTTCGGAGGCGACACGACCAGCGCAGAATATATCGCGATCAGCGAAGAATTGAGTGGCCAAATCTCCAATAGGTAGTTTAGAGAGTACCACTTTTGCGCCTGTCTGGTGAATGGCCTCAAGCTTCTTGTAGATGATTTGCCACTCGGCATCAACAATAGCCTGGTACTCGGAAACCTGCTCGACTCGAACCTCAGCATTGTCCTTCTCGGCCTTCAGCTCCAGCTCGACGTTCAGGCAGACGATCTTGGGCTTGGTGAATGATTTAGGTTGCTGCTCGAAACCAGCGTACGAGAAGGTCTTCTTGAAGGCAACACCATTAACAAATAGAGACTCGGTTAAGGAGCCACCTGGAATCTTCTTGATGCCGATGAGTTTCTCGTTCAGGTCGTCTTGGTCTAGGGATAACACAGCATCCACCACCACTAATTGAAGTTAGTCATCAATTTATGGCTGCTAGGCATAAAGACAGATACACGTACTCTTGGTGAAAAATGGGGTATCTTTCTTGATTAGTTTGCTGGTCATGGCCGTACCGGCTAGTTTAATAAGAGTTTCCCGCTTATTCGATTCGTCTGTCCTGACGGCGATTTCCTTGATCTTATTGACGGCCATGGTGGAGGCTTTCCGTAGACCCTTGATGATGATTTGAGAACTGACACCTTGCTCAACATGTTCTTTAATCTCCTTGAGTATTTCACCAGCCAAAACGACTACCGATGTTGTTCCGTCTCCCACTTCGGCGTCTTGTGATCTCGCAATGTCGACGAGGATACGGGCAGCAGGATGTACGATATCGAGTAACTATTAGATTTTATTTTTTTAGTAAAAATGACGTGCAAAGTAAGGAGGAGGATGGGAGAGGCGACTCTAACCTTCATTACTGTTGCGCCATCGTTGGTGATGGTCTGTCTACCATTTTCGTCTACCATTAACAGGTCACCGCCATAGGGGCCTAATGTCGACTTGATAGTGGCTTGAACAGCCTGGCAAGCGTTGATATTGGACACGATCTGGCCTTTTCCTTGCGAGGTATCGGTCCCTAAATAGAAAAGAAAGGAAAAGAAAAGTCAGCCAGGACATCTTGAAAGATATTGACATGCTGTCGACCTCATTCATGGGGTCAAGGGGTAGGTAACTCACCCTCTTTCAGGACGATAATGGTGGGGGTCTGGCCTCCGAAAGACATTTTGACAGGTAAAAGACACTAGGATATAATATGTTTTTTTTCGTGAGAAGGCTGGAAGGAAGAGTCAAATGAGTCTTATCGGGCTTGAAGGGAAAACTGCTAGTTACAGTTACTCAAAATCTATGATTGACTTTCCATCGGACGGGAGCTTCGAGGTTTACTAAGACTGGAAAAGCTGGAGAAGCTTCAAAAAATTAAAGTTGATTGAATACCTTAGTACATGGTACATAGCATTATTGCAGCCTCGCATGGTGGGGTAGGGTATGGTGGCGTGGCGGGGCTATCTCTCGTGCACGAGCCACATGCTTTACTTAGCGCGTAGTACATAGTTAGTATGTACCTAGGTACCTGGGACGATGAGATGAGGAACTTCAGGGTTCAACATCATCATCGTTCAAGTTCAAGTTGTAACTTCCTACATAGTAGGTAGCCTTCAATATTCCTTCCAACATTGAACTTATTACTTACCTAACCTAGGGTAGTACAACGCACCATTCAATCATTGATGTTTCAACATTGAACCTTGAACCTGCAACTTCCTACTTTCAACTTTCAACTTTCAACTTCCATACTCCCGTGCTAATCGCTACAATGTTTCCCTTTCCTCCATATTCATTCCCTTTCCTTCATTCCCTTCCCTTCATATACGTGTACCCATACGTACCACTCAGCCAAGCATCATGATTACACTTCTCTCTCTCGACTATCACTGAATTCACCAGTTAATCTATTGTACCTTCTAGGTTGTCTGTTCCTCATCTACTACATGTACCGTATGTCGTACCTAGTAGCAGTACACCATGAATTCCCTCTCAAGATTTCATGTCTTTCCTAGACTCCCAAATGAAGTCAAGGAGTACATTTGGCAAGATTTCATTCTCGATGCCAACCAGGACCGCCTTGTTGTTCTTAGCCAACCAAGCGAGGAAATCATGCCTACTCGTTTTCTGTCGTCTTCGCCTTTTTGTATCAATCGCCAAAGCCGTACCGTTTTCAAGCGTCTCTATCCTGTGAAACGACCAGTATTCCGTACTTATGAACATGCTACATTTGCAGACGACATAGATCCGGCCACCGACACAGAAAGTGACTCTAGCTTTACATCCCATTTGACCGGGATAACGGATATGGAGAACACTGAACTATGTGGAGATCTCTATCTTAGCCTAGAGCGTGACCTCTTTCTCGTCGTGGGTTACTCTCGAACTTGGTGCGATGTACATAATCATACCGATTACAGAGGAAGCAGCGCGCCTTACTGCATGTCTCCCCCGTTGGAGCTCTCTCAATCGAGACAATTGAAGCACCTCAGTAAGTCACGTAATTGACATACTGCCAGACTGAACACAGGCTGATTAATGCCATAGTGGAAATTGTACGGGTTCACCGATGGGAGATAGCATATGATCCCACTGTAATTCGCCATCTAGGAAGGCGCAATAACCACAGATACGGCGCATGGAGATTTGAGGAGGTTCAAACCTGTCAACACATATACTGGAACCACTTAACCGATCCAAATGATCTAATGAGCGAAGTCATCCTTCTTCCCGGGTCTGAATTGTTGGAGAAATGGGAGGCCCAAACTATCTTCTACGATAAGAAAATGCTATGTAACCAACGCAAATTCTAACCCATGAAATCTCAAAGGGGTAAAGACGACTAATTCGCCGTCACGAAGGTTAGATAATACTATGTACTGGTTTTTCCATTGAGGGCTGTGGTATATATTATTTTCATGGTCGAGTTCCCCCGAGGCCCCTTGCAACCGATAAGATTTTGATGAAGCAACCACAGCTCAACACACTAGATTACAATCAGAGTGATCCATGAGAAGAAAGTAAATTTTCATTCGCCCATGTGACATTGTAAATACTAAAAGCATGTCTATATATTTCCAAGTATTACATGGCGAATGAAATTATCCCAAGAATGGCTGGCATGGGCACTGACATATCCCAAACCTGATCCAAAATCGCCAACCCCTGAAAATTCATCCCGCCCGCCCCTCGGAGACTAAGCCTCTGTATCGCCTTCGCCTCTCCCTGCCCCCCGAAACATCCAGCACCACAATAGCCGCGTCTGTGGTCCCGTTCCCCGGAGCCAGCGCGTACAGGAACGCCCCCGGCGCCTTCATATCGATGAATCCCAGCAGCCGACCCCCGGCAGCCGCGACCCCCGACGACAGATCCGCGACGGAGATGATGCTCGCGTCCGCGGCGCTCATCTCCACGAGGCGCGGCACCGCGACATCGCTTACGAAGATGCTGTGAGCGGATGGCGAGCATGCTGAGGGTGTTGTTGCCGGGGTTGACGGCGAAGAGGTGCTGGTACGCTGAATTAGCTGCTTGGTTACTGGGTAGGTACCTACAGTAGTAGGCACTCTTTCAGGGGTTAAGTAAAAAGGGGTAAACATACTTTCCGAGCTATGGTAAGCGATGATTGACTAAGCAGCGCATCGGGGCTGGCCGGCTGCCTGCCTCGCCATACCAACTATAGAGTTAGACCCCTTGCCGCCGGAGGGCGTGACGGTGCCTTTTGGGAGAGGGTGCCGTCTGCGTTGATGACGCTTCTTGTACCTACTGTACCTAGGTTAGGATACTAACTAGTAACATCAATGATACCGGGCCTACCCTGCTAAAACGGGTTGTCGAATCGAATCCTTCCCTTTGTTCAGCTTGTGTAACTGTGTCACGAACCCCGCAATCCGCAGCGCTGGCGAATCAAATCCGCGAACGGTGCTTTGGAATTTCATTTTTTTTGGGGAATTTCCTAATAGGGTAATCGTTATTTGTCAGGCGGGCCAGCTCATTGGTTGGTTGGTGTACGACACGACTCGGGGCTTTTGTTCAAGTCACTTAAGTACCCTGCCATGCTTGTTTGTATGGTGTGGTACATATACATTCGTGTGGATAATTTGAGACTTACACATTGAACTCACACTACATATAATAATATAATGGCTTTCTGAGGATTCCGATGCAGGACAATGTTTGCTTGTTTCCCAGTGTGTGGGCTAGGCTACCTAGACAATGCTAAACACTTCGCGCTCTCCGGGCAGTAAGTATGTACCTAGGTTAGCAATGTTTCCTTTTACGAGAGTCTCACGAATCACGATCGCATGATTTTCTCGAAGGGAAAAATCCTCTTTATTGTATCACAACTGCGACATACACGGCGTCAAGGAGAGAAATCCTAGATTGATTCCATCGCCAGTGCCTAAACACACCTCGCCATCCTACCTATTCCTCGTTCGCCTTCTTCTTCTCCTCCTCCTGCCTTTGCCTCTCCCTCTCCCTCTCCTCTTCCGCCTCCAGCTCTCTTCTCCTCTCCTCCTCCTCCTCCTCTCTCCACTTCCGCTCGAGGTCTGCTATGCAGTATTCACAGTACTCGTACTGGATCGTCGTGGTGGTCCTCTCGATTACACAGTCGTCTGTGCCGTAGTCGTCGCACCGCTCGGTGCTGGACACGAGGGTCTGCAGCGTGTCGTGGCATATCTTGCACTCGATCAGGCACTCGTAGTCTTTGCACATCGTGTAGGCTGTTGGTGCGGCAGGATAGTTGTTCTTGGTACTCGTTCTTGGGAGGTAGGTAGGTGGTCTGCCTTTATTTATATTATGTGGATAGTGGGCCGGCTTTGCTGTGGCTGAGGATGCTGGGCGCGTTGCTTTGTATACCTACGAGAGAAGAGGTACTGGTGTTTGTGGAAATCATGTCGCCGTTTAGGGGGAGGTGGTATTTATATAATCGAAACTCTGCGATACAGTGATGCTCTTCCCTGAATATGAGGATGAGGTGTGTGCAAGGAGGTAACGTCTGACAACCTCGACTCCATGCCACAGCGTGGAGTAATCAATTATTGTAGTCATACTGACTGTGCCTACTACTAGTACTCTGTGTTCCCAGAATTGATGTGCTTCAAGAAGGCGTACGAATTTGCTTTTGGTTGTATGGTGCGGTACTTTCGTGTGGATAATTATGAATCTAAGACTTGACTTACATGCTACTAAGGTATGGACAGAATCACGAAGGCCTTTTGAAGATGTAGGGCAGGGAATTTTTTTTTTTTTTTGCTGGGCTGGGCTACCTAGTCGATGCTAAGGACTTCGTGCCTCGGGTAATACCTAAGTGATCTTTCCTTTCGTAGGAGTTTAATGGTCTTGCGAATTTTCTAAATGAAATCCCCCTAGCTGTATCACAACCGCAACATCGCGGTTAAGGAGCCGCTACAAACTGATCAACTCCATCGATACCTCACCAATACCTAAACACACACCATAATCCGCCGTCCTGCCTATTTCTTATTCGCCTCCTCCTCCTCCTTCTTTTTCTTCTCCTCCTCCTCCTTCTGTAGTCTCTGCTTAGTACTCCCTTTGCAACTAACGCAGTACTTGTCCTTATTGTCCTTATCCTCCACATCCATTACGCATTGGCTCGTGCCGGCATTCGCGCACCGTTCGCGGGTTTGTACGGCGGTCATCAGATGGTAGTCGCAGACTTTGCACTTGTATTTCACTTTGGTCAATTTGCACATTGTGTGGTTGCTGTTGTGGGATATTGATTATATATATGTTCGTTTTTTTCGGCGGCCTGCCTTTTTTGTGTCGATAATAACTTAGCTTCGATGTGGTTGAGGATGTCGAGCTTGTTGCTGCATATATGAGAGGAGAGATGTTGGAGTCTGTGGAAATACTGTCGCCGCTGTGGTGCAGATACCTGGTATTTATATAATCGAGGCCCTGCAATACATTGATACTGTACCCTGAATAGGAGGATGATGTGTGTAAGAATGTAGGGTCTGACAACCTCGACTTCATATGTCTCTTCCTAGGTTGACTGTATTTCACATCACAGAGTAATCGATCATTGAGGTCATATATGATCTGCCTGTTCTGTGTCCGTTCCCAGAATTAAGTCTGGCTTCGGCGTCCTGGACACTCCACAGTAGGAAGAACACTCTTGGTCGTTCATGACTAGTTCGGGTTACATTTATATGGCCGGGCCTCTACTCATTCATCTCGCTCATGCCATCATCACACATGACTGGGCGATAGTGCATCTGTGCTTAAATAGGACCAATGATGGGGGAAGTTTACATGCGCACACTAGATTTCATAAAGTCCCAGGACGGGATGGTCATTACATCGAACCGTTATATGATGAGGGATAAGTCATATATATCTATCTTTCCAACATCAAATTTGCTGACAAAAAAAATCATCCGTTTCCCATCTAAATACTCCTCAGCACCCTCCGCCACCACGGTTGCGCCCCCCCTAACTCACCATTAACCATCTCCTCCGCCTCCTCCAAATCACGGCGTCTGCCGGACTGCAAGTCGACTTCCTCCGACCTCCAGTACCGAGTCTTGAACACGATCTTGTACCCAAAGTATATGATGAAGAATAGGGGCAGCAGGATATACGCATCGACGAACCCGGCGACGTCCCAGGGGGAGAAGTAGCTCCAGCCCTGGACGAAGGCCAAGAAGATATTGGCGCCGAGACCAAAGTACGCGTTCCACGGATACCAGAGGGACACGAACGGCAGGTCTTTGTCGGTATAACCTTGGGCTTTCCACGCCTGGCGGAACCGGATGTGAGTGAATGAGATGGAGCCCCAGACCAGGAAGGTCGACACGCCGCTCAAGTTGACGATGTATTGGTAGGCCTTGGAAGCACCAGTTGAGACGTTCATCATGGACACGGCGCCAAACGCGTTAGCCGTGACGATAGCCGGGATAGGCACTCCTCTCTTGTCCGTCCAGCCGAGAAACGCCGGGGCCATCTTTTGCTGTCCCATGAAAAGGAGGGTTCGGGACGCGATGTAGATGGAGCTGTTGATGGCAGAGATGCAGGTAATCAAGATGAAGGCATTGATGAGATGCACGCCGCCTTGCCAGCCAGCGTTTTGCAGCGCAACAGTCATGGGACTCAAAAGGGCGCGACTGCTACCATTGACCAGCTGGCTGGCGTTGGATGGGCAGGTGAGGCCGAAGAAGAAGGCGGCGCCCATGTAGACGAAGATGATGCGCCAGAACACCTGACGGATCGCCAACGGGACGGCGACGCGGGGGTTCTTGGTCTCGGTGGCGGCTACGGCGACGGATTCGCAGCCGGCGTAGAAGGTGGAGCAGAAGACGAAGACTTGAGCGACACCGCGGAAGCCGCTCACGAAGGGTCCCGGGTCGTGCCAGTATCGGAATCCTACCACGTCCCCATTAACTCCACCAGCGACATAACTATAAGGGGTTAGTCTGGTTCCGCATAATATGTATTTACAATAGCTTGTATAGGTTGAAATACTTACACAATGGAGAAGAGGTAGAATGCGACCAATCCGGCAAGTTTGACAAGAGCCAGCCAGAATTCCGCTTCACCGAACGTGGTGACACCACAGAACTGGAAGGCCAAGAACGCAGTCTGAGAAAGGTGTCAGCAAGAATAGCTTCTATATTAATAGAAAAACATTAAAAGAAAAAAAAACACGAGTGGGAGAGGGACTAACCCATAAGATCAAGAAATACCCCCAAACAGGCACCTTGTCGCTCCAGAAGACGAGAATGTTAGTGGTGGCATTATACTCGTTGGCGAGCACAGTGAACCAAATGATGAAGTAATTCCAGCCGACGGCGACGCCAAACGCCGGGTCTACCATGCGTGAGGCCAGCTGAGTGAAAGCGCCTCCTGAGGGGTAGAGGGTTGTGATCTCCCCTAGACTTTGCATGATACTATTTTCCATTTATAGATTAGCATTTTCATTTTGGGGAAAGCGAGAAAAAAAAAACATAGTATATAAAAATACCGAAATAAAGAAATCGTGTGAATAAAGTAAGTAAGTGATGGGTGGTTACTCACCTAAAGGCAATGATGCCGACGATGCCAAAGCCAATCAACAGCGACGCCGGACCACCGCCGGACAGCGCGCTTCCGCTTCCGACCAAGAGACCGGGCCCTATGATTCCGGCCAAGGCCATCATGCTTAGATGTCGTGTTTTCAGCCCGCGCCGGACCCCCGACTCGGGGTCAATTGACTGAAAGTCGTCCTGGTCGACGACATATTCGTCCGGCGGCGTGATGGGGCGGTTATCGGGGTCTTTTGAGCTGTACATTTTGGGCTGGGGGTCCTCTTGTTGCTTGCTTGCTACGGTGAGCAAAGGACAATGATGGATGGCGATGTTGATGTGAGAATTGACAACATATACCTAAAAGGGATATTATGAAGATTTCTAGGAATTTAAATACTTGTTTAGGTACTACTTACTCAGGTGTAGATAACATTGAATACCCTATCTACAAATTCGAGGGTTCGGTCAAGAAACAGCACAGAGATTTCTAGATTTAGTTAGTCGGCCATGGCATTTGGCTGTAGGTAGAATTGCGTGATTGGGTGATCGGATTCCAAGAAAGTTCCAAGAAAGTTCCAAGAGAATTGTTATCAGATATACCAATACAGGTATGTACAGACGAGATATAACCTAACCTAGGTATGTATGACCTACAAAAGCCACCTGCTATAGCATCGGGTACCTTATTTAGTTATTTAGGTAGACATCCATCATGCATCTATTAAACTTAATCTGGCCTAGAACTGTCCGTTCCTACATAAGATCCTGCCTAGATCTCTCTCTAGTACATATAACTTACTAAGTCGTAGCTATAAGGATATATTCTTTATCCTTACTACGTACTTCGTACCTAGTAACGTTCATGTTTAAGAGTCAGCGGCAAGTCTTGACGGCAAACATAATAGGTAATAGGTAAACCCCATTAACATCGTGACTCCATTATATACGTACCTAACCTAGGCATGTAGGTATCAAAATACTAAACCCCCTCCATCGCCATACTCTCCCTCCAACACCTCTCAATCGCCCCCCAATACCTCTGCGGATGCACCCGCATATGTCCCACGTGCGGGGAATCCTCGAACCTCTCCAGCACCGCCGCGTACCCCTTCCCCCTCGCAGCCTCCGCCTGCATCTCCACGTCCTCCCACCAGATGAGGTCGTCGGCCTTGGAGTACAGATACAGCCTCGGCGCGCGGGGCGTCGCCATCCCGTGGTCGAGGAACGCCCTGCAGCTGTACACGCCGGAGGCCTCGCGCCCGCGCGCGCGCTCGACGAGGTGGACCGCGTACAGGAAAACCCACCACAGCGCGTGCGTGAGCGCGAAGGGCCAGGGGAACAGCTTTGCGGTGCCGAGGGCCATGGCGCGCGACCACCGCCCTACTTCCGTCGCGAACACGACGCTCCCCGGCGTCGAGTCGTTGACGCATAGGTGGTGCGGCAGCCGCCGGTGTCGGCCGTGGCGGTGCTGGAACGCGTTGAGCGTGGCGGCGGCGTAGATGCCGCCCGTGTTGGACATGATGTGGAAGAGCACTTTTTCCTCCTCCGCACGATCGCCCGCCGTCGGGAACACGACGTCGACGAGCGGCAGCATGACCTCGGTGCGCTGTTCCAGCGACGGGAACGACGCCGCGAACGTCGACGAGATCACCATGAGGATCCGGGCCGCGGGGAAGAGCTTGTGGTACCCGTCGACGTACTTGGCGACGTTTTTGGGCGTGCCGTCGCCCCAGCCGTAGACGACGATGGTGGTGGGGTGGTCGACGGGGGGCTTCTCCTCGGCGATGGAGCCGAGCTTGCTGTCTTCGTTGCGGAGGAATATCCGGTCGGAGATTGGCGTAAACCCCGGGAATGAGGGTTTCACCGCCATGGTGACGGTGTGAGAGGTTGGTGTGTAAATGTGAGGGTATATGAAGAGATATACTTGTATTATTTAAATATCACTGAGGTTGTATAAGATTAAGACTAAGTTTGTATTATTTTTGAATTTTGACGTGAAGCTGCGTATGTGATGGTTGTATCTTCAATGTTGAATTAGATATCACGACGCTACTGTAGGTTGCAAGATAATAGGGGAGACTTGGGAATAGCTTATAAGGTACCTGGACCTAAGCAATGAAATAAGCGTGCAGAAAAAGCACGATAGATAGCGCCCTGTTAGCCCTATAAGTACCTACTATAATATTACATACACCAACAAGCCGAGGCATAAGTGGGGGCAGCAACTCCCACAGAGACTTCTAACTCAACACATTATGTTGGGGATTCGAAATGTAGATTCCCTACTAGGTAGTATATGCTATTTATGTTGAGCAGGAACAAGCCATCCATAATTAACCTAGCAACGATCTCTTCCTATTCGTGAAGGACGGCATAAATGTAAGCAAGAGGTACCTCGGCTTATACTCAACAGGGTCATAGCAACTCATTTTATTTGGTACTGAGTCAAGATTCATTGGTCGTTTGTGATTTTGGATATACTTAACCCGGCACCGCCATACCTACATAGTATCATCCGGATTCCGTGGAGCCCGAGTGTAAATTGATGAATGGTACGTAGTCGGGACAGAGACTATCCGAATAGCATCATTTTAATGCATCAGATAGGCAGGTATGTATATACAACGATAACATAGTAGATAGAGCAAGTAGGCAGTAAGTTACAAGTAAACGTCAACCAACCTACGCAACCTTCCCCCTCCCCCTCCTCCTCCTCCCCCAAGTCCAATGCCCCCTTGGATCCTCCACCAACCCCCTCATCGCCCTCGCATCGGCCCCCTCCCCCCCATCCTCCCTCTCCAGCGCCTCAACCGCCATCCCCGCATACACCCTCGCCTTCTCCTCCTCCCCAAACAGCGCATAGTTGAGCGCGGCCCGCGTGTACGCCTGCCCCAGATACACGTCGAGCCTCTCCAGCTGGTACAGCTCGACGAGCCTGGCGCCCGTGTCGGCCGTCACCACGGTCTCGTTGAACACCTCGAGCGCGGCCTCGAGGGCGAGGATCTCGGCGACGCGGGAGTCGGAGTCGGAGGCGGTGGAGAGGGGGGAGGGGGAGTGGGAGAGGAGGCACTGCGCGCAGGTGCAGGAGAAGCCCCACCTGCGGAGGCGGGAGCGGCGCTCGGCGCGCGGGAGGAGCAGCGCGATGTAGCTTATGCTGAGCTCCTCGCCCGGGGCGATGGCGCGCGCGGCGACGGTGGTGTGGGTTGTGTTGGCGATGCGGTAGTGGACGCTGTTGGGGTTGTGAGTCTTGACAACCCTTGTAGTACATAAGTGTAGGTATCTAAGAGAATCCCCCTTTTTTAAGAAGAGAAGAAAGGCAAAAAAAAAAAGAAAAAAAAAACTTTTTTTGAGACCAACACTCACTTAGGTCTACAATCATGATTAAACCTCGACACCTCCGGATAACACCCCAAGTGACTACTCCTCCTCTCCGCCTCCTCCTCTCCCTCCCCTTCCCCCCCACCACCATCCCCATGCACATACAACTGAAAACAATTCGTCTCAACCTTCCCGTACACCCCCTCCCCCATCTGCCCCATAAACAACTCGTACCCCGGCCGCGGCAGCTTGTCCACAGCCACCTCGTACAGCGCGTCCCTCGCGCCGGGATCCAGCTCGACGTGCGGCGCCGTCTGCACCAGCAAAGTGGGCGTGCGCACGAGCAGCGTCTCGCCCTTCTGGATGTGGCGGTCGGCGACGACGCCGATGCCTTTTCCGGGAACGTGGGTTGCGTGGAAGGGCGGAGGGGCAGTGGGCGCAGCAGGGGAAGCAGAGGCGACGGGAAAACCGCGCACAGCCCGCGCGTTCCTCTCAGACGTGACGAGCACGATGCCGTCGCCGATGTGCGGGTTAGCGAAGACGCACGTCTCGCCGACGCAGTGCTGTGGGCCTTCCCAGTATGCTGCAGCTTCTACCCCTTTCGCCCGCGTCGCAGAAAGCAGCTCGGGACTCGCGCATATCTGCTCCTCCGCCCTTGGAAATGGGGTTGACGGACAGGTAGTTTCAGGGCCGACATCATTCGCTTTGACTGTTTTTACCCCCGAGAGAGCTGCCAGAGAGCTGTAGAGAACGGTGGTTGGACGCATGGTCGTATTCTATGCTCCTCTACGCTGTGTCGAGGAGCTATGAGTATCGTGCCTAGCGTTACCGAGTCACTTGTACATCGTCTCCAAAGTCTGGAGATATGTATGATCGAATTAAAGAAAAGAAAAGAAAAAAAAGTCTTGCATGCATGTGGGAAACCGTGTCAAGACGGGCCCGGGAAAAGCGAGGGACGCGATCGTCGCGATGATTTCCCTTCTCTGGACATGCGCTCTGCTTTACCCGGGCGAAGAGGAGATGTGAAGCGAGTACCTAGTTTGGTACATTGCCATATCTGATATGCGTAGCCACTTTCTCCCCGGTTGAGCTTTAAGTCTCGGCAGGTATCTATTTTTCAAAGCTCTTTTTCGAAAGAATCTGTTTCGCAGATGAAATACGAATGACGATAATCAACAAGCTTTGATCTGTGTCTACTTTCCTAGCCCCTATTCTTGGCGTCAGGGGGAAAAGCCAAATAAAATACAACTTTGAAGTTGTACATCACTTATATACACCGCAAAGGACTAAGAAACTCAAAGGCTCTCTCATCACCGATTAGACATTATTCACATGTACTCATCAGGTAGAATTAATTCGTATCTAATATACCCATCCAGCCACGTATTATCGTGTGCCGCAAACTGAAAATGCGATTGACTCCCCATGCCATAACGCCGTAGTCATACCCTGTCATCCCTTTACCTTGCCCTCCCTCAGAGCGTCTTGCCAAAATGATACCATGATACGTCCAAGATTATAGACTTATTCAGGTATTGATAGCCGGGTTTTCACTTATCCTTTATAGACCGCCCAGCACCTCCTGAACAAGATTTTCCAGCATCCTCAATCCATACCACTTCGCGACGCCCTGATACACCCCTAACTTCCTTAGAACATCCTCCTTCTTTACACTCTCCCTCCACGGACCACTGCATGTGCAGTGCTCCATAAGATCGTTCAACCTGACGCTCCCGCACCTCTCACACCTAAGGTCCTGCGTGCTCCATTCGACAACCAATGCTTGCACATCTGAGAGAAGCTTCTCCTCAATACGTAGTCGTTCGAGCTCCGCATCACAGAACGGGCAGTGCCATGTCTTCGCCGCAGCTGCTTTGCGCACTTCTGTCTCGTTGCCCACCGGCACGATGCTTAGGTCTGGAAGCAGGCTTTCATCGCGGCATAGGTCCCAGTCACGCGCAAGCGTGCACTCAGAGCAGCTCCACTGCGGTACCTTGAGACTCTCACTCGGGTTCGCGAAAGCACCTTCTTTGCTGAACTCGCGTACTTCGAAGAGCGCAAGTAGTTCTTTCCTTAGTAATCGTGCTTCCATCGTGATGTTCTTATCTAAAGACAACACCTGCATGAGAGATTTAACGAGTTCGAGCACCGCGTTGCGATTCTGCACGTTCTTGCTATGGCCACCTGGCAAGACTGGGAATGACCAGTCCGATGCAAGTTCGGGATGTAGAAGTTCACGAGTTTGGGTTGTGACGAGGGATCGGATTTCCTTTTTGAGACGCTTTTCAAAGGCTACGCCGAGGAGGTCTTGGGATTCAGGACCATCGCCCTGTGAACCATTGCGCAGTGGTAGTTGCGTGAGACGAGGCGTGGAATCAGGCTCTCCATTTATGGATGGGCGCTTGAGTTTATGCATAAGTTGTATGAATTCAACGACCCAGTGCTGGAAGGTTTCTTGTAGACGAAGGGGCAAGAACGTCTTCATCTGCCAGTTCATAATGGTCTGCAGGTCCTGCTGTTCGGCCTCGACAACCTCCTGACAGGCCTTTCCACCGTAGTTAAACTCATCATACCATACCAGGTAGTCCCAATACTCTTTGATCTCGAGATCAATAAAGTGAAAGAGTGGTTTGCTCTTGATACTTTTGAGAATGTACTGACTATATGCATAGGCGTTGCCTACTTCTGACTTAGTAGTCTGTAGAAGGAGTCGATTGGAATTCGCAAATACAACTTGCGAACCCACACGGCGGAAGTCTCCCATAAGCTGCAGAAGAGCTTTGCGGCTCATCATCTGCACGTAGTAATGGAGTGCTCGGTCATACATGAAAGAATCTGGAGATTCGACCCATCGTACTAAATGCTGCACTAGAATATCTGCCATTGGACTCCCGCTGCATGCCTCGGCCCACCATGACTTGACCATCTCGCGTAGTACTAGTACGCCTGCGTTGGCAAATGCTGATTCGGAATGGAGCATCTCTGTTCCATCTGATGGCGCCGAGTCTGTAGCCGGATTGTATGAGATAGACTCCGCGCCCTCAAGTTCGTTGATCAGGGATGACGTGAGAATAGTGTTGATGGCGAGATTACGAACTTCGAGGTCAATGCAAACCGATGCGTATGTACCGTGGGTATTGATAGACGGCATAGAGACAGTATCGAGAGGACCCGTCACGTCGTCTTTTTCGTAGCCAGCGTGGTCTGGTTTAGGCCCTGGTGACCACCATAACACGACATTATTCAACTGTAGACGGCGAGCATATGCAACGTCAATAAGGAATCTAGGGTCGTCGCGCTCCAAGTTACACAGTGGGATATCGCCATATCGAGCCAGTGCAGTAAGATGGAGAATCCACGAGCCAAGGTTGAGGTAATGCGCAAGGAGACGTTTAGCAACGACAGGTTGCCAACCAAGGGGAGGAAGCAAGCTATCTGCCTGGTCATATCGAAGAGGGAGAATAGGGAATTCCGCAAGGATTGGAACATCGTGAACAAGTAGATTCTGTTGTGATGACTGTATCACCAGCATCAGAGGCTTGATTTCATCCTTCTTCATCTTCTTGACGAGTTCGCTAAGCTCGAGGTGAGCTTTTCGTCGTGTTGTCACCTGAGTGACATTGAAGGTCAGCTTCTCCTGATACACAAAGCAATCTTGCCAATTGGTCCCTTCCGCCTCTTTTTGTCTCCTAGCGAACATCTCACTGTACAGTTTGGTGATGTTTGGTAAATCTTTACCGACGTCTTTGCTCTTCTGAAGGATGACGATGTAGGCTTGGTCTTTCCTCGAAGAGAACAAACCAAAGATTTGTCTTTCACCTGCGGTAATATGTGAAATGTAGAGATACGCAAGTGGGCTAGAGTCCAAGTAGGTCTTCGGTTTAGCTGGCTTCCTCAAGCCATCAAGATCGAAGCCTTGTTCTAGGCCCTTGCCGAGTACACCTGGTCGAGTTTCGTCAATGGTGCAGAGGTTTCCCAGTTGAAGCATTGCTCGGATGTTTAGTGGTACTTGCTTCTCATATACACCCTCCACACTGGGATGGTTGAATAGTAGTGAGAACTTATCCGCTTCTGCGAAGTAAACATCCTCAGGTACGGTGATTTTGAATAGATGAGTCGATGCGTGCCCGTTAGGTAGGGTATGGTAGACTTGCTCAACATCACAACCCTCCACATCAATGTCAGGCAGGTCCTTCCCTTTGAGGTTCAAAAACACTTGTCGAGAGACCTTGATCTTGATTTGATGGACCTTCGCATCGATTAAGACGAATGCGGTCACTACGCCAGGGTTATCTGTTGCGCGGAGCTGGAGTAGCTGCCACGTATTCCGAAATGCGACCTCGGCTTGTTGACGGAATGTTTGCTGTATATTATTGCTCGCATTACCGCGCCGATCTCCAAATAGATGTCGCCGGCGGATCCGCGCCTGTTTCTGAATCTTCCATTTGATCTTTTGATATTCTAGGAAAGCTGGATAGTCATCCTCGGGGTTAGGCATCACCCTCGGAAGTGCTGAGAATGGGTCGACAATTTCCTTGTCCGGTTCTGGCGACTTTCTTTTAGTCGCTGTTGATAATTTTTGTGAAGCACTGATAGCTGCAGCTGTACTCTTTGGTTTGAGTAGCTTCGTCCCAAAATCCTCAAGATCATCTAATCTCGAGCCTGTAAGATTCGTTATATCTTCCAGAGGACCCTTGGCACTCGCGAACAGATCAGTCATCTTTTTCTGCTTCATCTTGTCATCCTTGATATTGATTCGCCGTTGAAGCCAGTCTGGATGGGGCACTCGTGGAACTGGGTTACGAACTTTCTGCAACGCAGCGGGGATGGTGATCAGTTTCTGGATGACGGAACCTAGACGTTCTGAGTAGTAATTCCAGTCCAGAAGCGCCCTAGGGTCAGTGTCGGATGGCTCTTCTTTGAGCCATCGCGTCAAATACAGTCGTTTGGTTTCTGTCGGGGCTGAAAAGATAGCGACTGGTATGGCACGTTCGGTAACGGGGGCATTACGAGGTTTGGCGCAAATGATGTACTTGCAGTTTAGACCCTTGTCTTTCACCATCTGCTCGCCGAGAAACTCTGCTAAACGTTTCGCGGTTGTGATAGAAGTAGACTTTTGAGTGCCATACTCTTCGAGGGTTTTGGACATGCTCCGGTTTTCACAAATAAGGTCAATGAGCTCCTCATCGGCCAACGTGGAGCCTTTGCTATCTAGAACGTCCAGCCATTGATTCGCGACCTTTGCTACCGCGGCGTAGCATTCAGTGAGGGTAGTTCCTTCTAAGAAGAACCTGAAGATCTGCTGTTGGAATATCTTGATGAGCTTAAGTTCACCTCTTCGCTTCACCTCAAATCCCTTAAGTTCGGCTAGACTGCCATCGTCATTGAAGACGGCATACCGCTTTTTCAAGTTCTTGTCTTCTTCTTTCGAGGTCGGCAAAACCATGGCCTTGTAAGGACCGTCGACCTCGAAGAAGATCGAGTTGTCGCTGTGTGTCTCATACTTGAACGTCTTTGGGTCAACTAGCGTCTGATATTGATGGTTGGTGAACTTGTCGTGGACAAGGTGATTCAACATCACACAGGGGTATGAGATAGCACACTTCTTGCCGTTTTTGAGCTTAAAGGCGAAATTCTCAGGGAACGTTGCCGGCAACATACACCAAATACCATCAGTATCAAGTTCTAGGGGTCGCCCGAGGCGCTCAACCAATGATCTCGCTAACTGAATGATTGTTGCTCCCGTCAGACATGTCACACCCGCCATCTCCATAGAGTACCATCTCGACCCTTTTCGCATAACATAGCCGTAGAATGAATTTAGAATGACCTTGTGCGCAAGTTGTAAGGAGTCATAGAGGACAATCATTTTCCTGGCCGCGTCAACTTCAGAATTTGCTGCCCCAGAAGACTTAAGCGATTCGGTCTTGCCCTTCCAAACTTTTGCCTGTCCCTTATAGTCGTACCGACGGTCTCGGAAATCTTTTACAGTATCGATATAGAAAGGATTCTCTCTTTGACAGATGATTGCCTCGCGAACAATTGTCGTGGAATCACGTATTTTGTGGTAAACCTTTTGACTATACATCTGTAACCGTTTTCTGATGAGAGCAGCTTGTTCTTCTTCCGGCAATTCTCGGAATGTTCGTAGCGGCGATTTCGGCCATTTCCCAGGGAACTTCTCGTTTTCCAGAGCATGTCGAATCATGTTGTATTCATCTCGCTTTGCAGGCAAGTATTCGCCTCTCCAGGCCCAGGGCATCCTTCTATCGCAAGTCTTCCCGGGACGATTGAAATCGCAGGCGGCGCAGTCCGACTCGTCAATCATAGAGTCGGGCTGCAGCCGATTTGTTGTCATGATGTTTGGATACATGGATGCGACATCTAAATGATAGATCAACGGCCTCTCAAGTCGATTGGGTGTTTCTTTTAGTTGCAATAACTGGGAAGCGATCTGGTCTCTGACCTCATCATAATTCGTCACATCGGCCAATGACTTCTTTTCCTCAACTTCAACGACGAATTTGAGAGCCGCGTCGAGATCACGAAGCAGATCATCGATAGCGCTAGGGTCAACGGCAAAGTCCACGGGTATATCTGCTCGAAATACCCCTGCTTCGATACTTTCAACATGACCGCCAACGTAGGTCTCGGCATCAAGTAAGTGCCCGTCCCAAAACGATTCCTTAGGAGACATGTGTTTATTTGGCAGAATGATTTCATGCTGATATGCCTGCACCATCAACAGCATCTCGCAAAGAGTACCAGTTCCCTTCCGTAATACATCATCACCACCCAGGGGAAGAATTGTACATAGTGAGAAGATAAAGGGGTGGATATACTTCATATAGAGGTAGTAGGTAGCGACAGCATCGGATACCGAGTACTCCGCTAGGGTCTGAGGTCTCTCATTTGCGTACGGCGTCATGAGTTCCGGGTCGAGTTCGTCTGGGTCGTAACCAAGCTTGGCAACGGTGACCGCCTTCAAACCTCGACTTCCTTGGGGTAAGTAGGAATCTCGATTAACCCATGCAAAACAGTCCATATGAACGCCGTACGTGCACTTGTAGATATCCTCGGAATCTTTCTTCCATCCAATTTCTCGATACATATCAATTCCATTGAAGCTTGCTCTTGCTTCTACGAATGGCCAATCGAAAAAGTCACCGTTGTAGGTGGCAATAACTGTCGGTCTTGCCTCTTTGATGTGTGAGAAGAAGCGTTCGATGACGGCCTTTTCATTGGGCTCGTTGAATATCATGAATTGGCCAGGATATTCGGGTCTAGGGGTATACTCAAAGTCTGAAATGTCCTCGGATACAATCTCTCTGTTTGTGATTAAGAAACCTTGGCCGTCGATCATATACGATATCATCATGACCTGGTCGATGGCGGCATCGGGAAATTTTAGGGGGGCTTTGGTTGTTTCGATATCGTAAGCCATTACCACGGGATCTGCCTGGACCATGTGTTCCTCATTCAGAGTCAGGGTGGTGATACCGTGTTTAACGTCCACGAAATACCACTTTCCTACTCGGAAATCTATTATCCTCATTAGTCTGAAGGAGCCAGTGTAGTTAATGTAAGTAGTGCCTTACTCATATCAATCATTACTCTTACATGGTACGGCACATCGTACTCTCTAATATCGACAATGTAGTCGCTGGCATCTGCAAATGAAGCATTATGTCGTCTGTCGTCATCTCGTGTATCGTCATCAAAGAGGTCAAAACCTGCTTGCTCTCTGTCGGGAGGATTAGCGAACAAGTCTTGAGTATGCTATAGCGCAAGAAAAGGAAGACCTACGAAGCAACCTCTGCATATACATCAACCGTGCCCATTGATTTCTTGTTCTTCTCCGCTATGGGCATGATGTCTCTTCTTGCAGACATCAAATCCGGCACATTTCTAAACCGTAGCTCGAGAAAAGTCCGTCGGTATCCGAGTAGGTGATTGGGCATAGATAGATCCTCCTTGGCAACCTTTTTCACGCTACGAACGACACCACCGCCAGGTACTCGCTTCAGCCATTCTTCTACCTCGCCTTCTCTTCCCTTTCGACAGGCTATTAGAAAATATGGCTCGTATTCAATTGTCGCCTTGAATGTCTGACCATCATTCTCTATGAAGTAGCAATCTAGCGCCGCCTTGCCACCAGGGGTTCGGTCGTCATCGAGCGCTATTGTGGTTGGTTGGATATTGACAAGCCACCCTTCTTTCCTTCGACCGGATTCATAGCGAGCAAATCCCATTGACTCGTCTATTTGGTGGGCGAGTAGTGCCCGCTCGGCCTTTTCATCCGCTGATGTTCCCTCGGTACGAGTCGAGGCAGCAAAAGTTCGATTACGAGTCCCGCCACCATGATATGCTTGCTTCCCGCCTCGGCGAGCATACCCCTTCTGGGGGCGTCGAAGAGATGTATTGGGCATTTTGAAATCGGTAGAAATTAAAGGAGACTACCGAGGGATGGTGAATCGTCGTGATGAAGGGTTAGACAGGCGTCATTGGCAATGACTAGATCTCATATGGGGTATCTCAAATGAAGATCATAAAGTTGGGTAGTCACCCTCGAGAAATACCGAGTAGTATGGTAGTTGCGCAGGTCTTTCAATGCAACTTCGAGATTCGAGATTCTAAAGGAATGGTGGTATATTGTTGTCGATGCAGATGCTGTGGAAACAATCAATTCATTGAGAATAGTTTATTGTTTAATGTCTGGGTTCAAGTTAGTACTATGCATGTAGGTATAGTTATAATGTAGCACTATGAAATTGTCAATATGTACCTATTGACAACATTAGCTCACCAATTAAGTTTGCAGGCATCTGAGACTCTGAGCGATCTAATAGGTAAGAAAAACCCCAGTCCTATTAAACAACGCGAGACGCGTCGTTTCCATTTCTTAAGACGCGCTTATCTTTTTTTTTAGTCGCGTTCTTGTTAAAGTGCTCCAATAAATACATAAGCCCATTCAATTAAATACCACTCTGTTAACTGAATATTCATATCTGCACAACACCGTCATAGCTCCAAATTGTGTAGTGAGGTACAAAATCGAACTTATGATGCATTCCATAGCGACATTCATTACCTATGCCACCTAACCTTGGGTTGTATAATTGCGCCTCCCCCCCCCAATCTGTGTTTCACAAAAGTCCCTTTTTATAGCAAATGGCCCAAGACGACAACGAACCACCCAAAGTGCGTGGCCCCCCGCCGGGAGCTACAGCACCTCCGGCTCATGTCAAAAAACCCCAGATCTACGAAATATTTCCCGGTGCAAAGCCCGAAGGCCAAGGAGATAAACCTGCCAGCGATCAGGAGCGTGTGCCGCAGCCTACCTTAACAGAGGGGTTACAGTCCATAAAAGCCGATGACTTCTTCGGCGTTCACAAAATGCCATGCGCGCGTCAAGGTCTTATGACTGGCATTGGAGCTGGTGCAGTCACTGGCATGGTTCGATATGTCGTGGGAGGTATACAGGCATTTTCCCCACGAACCCCTTGCATTCACCGTTTGTTAATTACTATTCTTTAGGGCGAATACCTAGAGCAACAAATTGGGCGTTTGGCGCATTCTTCCTAGGCTCCATACTCCAATGGGAATATTGCCGAGCACAGCGTAACAATGAGCGCGCAGCCATGGCGCGCGTAGTTGAGATTATCGACAAGAAACAGGCCGAAAAGAAGGCACAGGCTACCGAAGCAGCAAGGTTAAGAAAAGAGGCAGCAGAAGAGAGGGCAAGACAAGAAGATGCTGCTACAAAGAAAAGTTGGTATAAATTATGGTGAACTCCGTCCCAATTATGAGTGATGGGGAGGGCCATAGTTGCTACTGCTGTATAATAAAAGAATCTCTAGGGGTATGTTGTCCTACCCGTGTGTCCAATATCCCATTCCTTACTCCTTGTAACCATTGACGCCTTATACAGCATTGATCTCTGCAATGTTTGATCTCTAGCAGTAGCATACATTGAGATGAAGTTGGTATTTTTTTTAAAAAGCGAAATTAATAAAAGACCGAAACAAAGTAAATTAACAAAGGCCGATCATCCACCTCAACCATAGCGGTTACCAAGCAATCGTATACTATCAACGCCTTGTGCCACAAATGATCGCATTCAAAGTGGGGTTGCGAGACAGCGCGGGTATCAAGTCATGACTACAGTAGCCGGCTCTGCATCCGAGAAATGCACTCGTACCATAGAGTGACTACTCTCCATTTCCGTATTGGCGCTGACCTCTTGTCGGCGCCGTTGGTTTCGTCTTGCTCTAGCTTCACTCTCCTCGCGCTTTCTGTAGTTGGCGAGCTGTTGCCGTCGCTTCTGCGCTCGGGCATATGCAATAGCAGGAGTCGGTCTGAATCCGATACCGTTGATACCAGTGCCGTCATCATCCTTGTCCTCAGGGTCGTAGACTGTAATTTCGTCTTCATGCCAGGTAAGCGCAGCGCGTACAGGATCTATAATAATAGAAGCTTCTTCGGCCGAGGACTCTGGTGTCCTCTGTTTGGTTAAAGGTGGGGTTCCTGCTCGTTTCCGGCTACGTGATTTGGATGCCGAGAGCCGGTTGATGGATGGGTACGACTTCTGCAAGCGGCCAGAACCTTCATTCTTCGTTATCTTCATGAAAGCAGGATCTACTGCTGTCTGGGGTGCGAAACGATGAGGCAAATCAGATTGGCCGAACTTGAGGCCAGTTGTGTTGGCCTCTACATTTGGGACTATTTCCGCAGTGTCTGGCTTGTCGGGCAATTTAACACGTTTGCGTGATGCACTGTCAGCATCGTCAAGCTCCATTTCTTCAGCAGCAGTACTGCTTGCATTTCCGCCATCAAAATCGAAGATGGACACTTCTGGTGAAAATCTCAGGTCGTCGGATGTACGTTGGGATTTAGCCCCATCAGGCTCTGATCCCATAAGAATAAACCCCCGAGAGGCATCGGCCTTGTCGTTGTGGGTTACCCCGCCCCCACTTCCAAGGGCAAGGTCTTGGAATTTCTGAGCAACCCTGGTTCGAGGGCTACTATTACCATCCTCAAGAGGATTATCGTGACTTCTTTCGACAGGTTTAAGGGTCGGAGGTTGAAATGAAAAGGTAGACTTGGGTAGCTGAAATGAACTTAGAGCATAGTCGATATTGCGGTGCTCGTTGGTTACATCATCGCGCTTCCGCTTGGGCGTAGCCTTTAGTGTGGGGGATCCAGTCATAGTTGGAGATATGAATGAATGGGTCGAGATAATTAGGTTATTAGGCGGTATTTTTTCCTTGATAACAAGGCCCAAGGAACGAGAAATTGGATCAGGAAATATTTGATCTGATCTTGGATCTGACTTTCCATATGACGAATATTTTTGATGTTGATATACCTAACCTAGTAAGGTAGGTATCAGGTTAGGTGGGTAGTTATGTTGACGATAACAAGACAAGAGCGGGATGTATGCCGTGCGTGCTGTGCTGCTTGCGATGTTGAGACCAAGATAAGCCGTATACTTTTTATTTTTTATTTTTTGATTGCTTTGTGTTGTGTTGCTGTGAATTATAACAATGAATTACAATAAAACGTCCGAGTGTGGCCAGGTGAATTAGAAGTCAAAGTTGGTGAGTCGACTAACAAAGTTAGCTGAACACGTCGGTTATCCTAAACTTGAAGTGACCATAGCTGTCATCTGAAGATGGCACTTGCACTGAAAACATTAGTTAGTCCATAGGCAGGTACCTCCACGTGGGCAGTACCATTTGAGCACTTTCAATGTTGTACGTTACTTGGTACTGCGTTCAATTGCGCGGCAAGAAACATGGAGGGAACATTCAATGTGATTTGAAGGTGCAAAAGTTACTTGGTTACTTGGTTGCTTGGTTGCTTGGTTGCTTGGTTGCTTGGTTATGCCGGCTCATGCTTGCTTGCCTAATAAGAAATGAGTTGTCATAGGGCTGGGATAACGATTGGTCAGTGATTGGTCCCGGGGATATACCAAGGTTCTCTACTTGGACGACAAGTGCTTTAGCTTACATGCCTACCGCAGCCTACGTAACCTTAGGTATGTAGCTGTAGCTTCAAAGTTTGATAAGAAGCCGGCTGGCCCTTATCGGTTTTATATATGTCCAAATTCAGTCCAATACTTCAATATTCCATCCAAGCTATTGGGAATTTGGGACACTTAACATTAAAGTACCTAAATTTATACATATATGTACCCTCTAATGCCCTCAGTACTGCCCACAACCTCGACTCTTCAAAATCATGCTTAAAATATCAACCATAGGACATCAAGGACCATCAATGTAGTCATTCAAGCACTAACTCATATTTCAATGTTAACCTTAGGTTGTCGGCACCTAATCCGGCCAAGCACCACAGATCCGGTTCGTTAGATCCTAGGTAAACTCCTTCAACTTCACCTGGGCAATGTTCTCATTGATGATGTTTGCCTATTATGGACATGTACCTAATGTAGATAATATCGGCATTACATACATATGTATGACTATGTACCAAATAGATGTGCATATGTACCTAGGGTAACGTTAATGGCCAAAACAAGATGGGATAAAGAAAAATACAGAATGAATCGCATTGGATCGCATCGCATCGCATCGCATCGCGTCTACTTCGGCGGAATGACACCGATCAGAGTACTAAGGTATACCGACCGGAATACCCCGCACCGCCGTGTTACCCCACCATCTCACGATACACTTTACCTCACCATCCTTCCTTGTCTAGTACATACTATGTGGTACCCCTATTCCTTACCCTTACATAGCACTTTATATGTATACATCCAGTTTCCTGTACCCCAGGTACATATTTTTCAGTCACCTGTCTCACGAACTTTGTTATAATAGCCTGAATACCAATGCTCGCGCAATTGATGCCGAGAACCCTAATTCCTCTTCCTTATCTACCTACCGTCCCGCCTTGAATCTAGCAAACACAGACTTTATACTCTTTACTCTCACCCGCCACGCTAGAATCGCAATAGCATCAGCATCAGTACTGAGTGAAGAAACACATAGGTACTTATATTGCCATTAAAACACCATGGCTGACGAAATCTCGTTTCTCCCTTTGGGTGCAATTATCCAATCTTTCAAAGTTGGGGGCATTGACATTGTGCAAGGCTTCCCGAGTCAGGATCTCTACGCTGAGCACAACAGCCCCCATTTTGGCGCTACTATCGGCCGGGTCGCAAACCGGATCTCGGACGCTAAAATCTCCATCAACGGGGGCAAATCTTATAGCTTCGTTGCTAACAATGGTCCCAATACCCTACACGGCGGGAACGTCGGCTGGGGCAAACGAGTTTGGAAGGGGCCAACCCCCGTTGGCGTGCGCAAGGCCGTCCCTGGTATCGAAGGCGAACTTAAAGGTGGAGAGACTGTAGAGTTTTCGTTGACCAGTGAGGATAGAGACGAAGGGTTCCCTGGCGAGATTCTCGTCAAGGTCTTCTACACAGCTGGCAAGATTACCGAGAATGGGAAGGATGTCACTGTCCTGAGTCAAGAATACGAAGCGGAGCTAGTTGGGGGCGCAGAAGAGACCGTCATAAACATGACGAACCACTCGTACGGCAACCCGCGTTAATGCGGACCCAAGCGAGAGAGTGTTCAAAAAGCTAACCTTGTATTCATAGGTATTTCAACCTTTCGGGCAAGCCAACTATTGATGGAACGGTAGTCCAACTCAGCACCAATTCCTATCTCCCTCTGAACGAATGGGGAATCCCCACCGCCGGCCCAACCGCCTACTCCAAAGTCGCCACCACCACGCCCTTTACCCTCGGCACAGAAGAGCCGAATTTCGACGACTGTTTCATCGTCGACCCTTCCGCATCTCCCAGCTCCGTACCATTAGACACCCGAAGTCTGGCTCTTACCAAACTCGTCTCAGCTCACCACCCGGAGAGCAAGGTCCATCTGGAGGTTCTCAGCACGGAGCCCGCCTTCCAGTTCTACACTGGAAAGTGGATCGACGTGCCGGCCGTGGGCGGGGCCCCGGCTCGTGGATCACGGAGTGGCTTCTGTGTGGAGCCCAGTAGGTTTGTAAATGCCATCAATGTCGATGATTGGAGGAGCCAGGTGGTGCTTAAAAAGGGCGAGAAGTATGGGGCTAGGATCGTGTATAAAGCGTGGAAAGAGTAAATCAGAACCTGGACATTCCTTCGCATAATTGATGAGCTGAAGTCCATATCCGAGTAGGTAGTACGTAGCCACTCACTACCTAGGTATATAGTACTAGGATATACACCTACAAGATATGCAAAGTAGGTATCTATACGTACATGTATTATACAATCGCGTACTATCCCTCGTTCAAATTGAAAAAAAGAGCTTCCACTCATAATTCCTCCTCCTCTTCCCCCTCCCCCTCCCCCTCTCCCTCTCCCTCTCCCTCATCCCCTTCATCCTCCTTGTCTTGAACCGACGCATCCACCACCCTAGCATCCTGCTTCCTAAACAGCGCCGCCAAAAACTCGCTCGTGCTAGCCTCCTCTATCCCCTTGTCCTCGCGCCTCCTCAGGAACCGCGGGAACCGCAGGCTGAGCCCGCGCTCCTGGCTCACGAGCCCGACGGCCGCCGTGTACGTGGGCGAGAGCGTGACGTCGGCGAAGGCCATCTCCCAGACCTCCTGCGGCTCGAACCAGACGTCTGGCTGGGGGCCAGAGTACTCTATGAAGCTGGGTTGGGATTTGCGGGTGTTTTTGTTTTTCTTGCTGTTGGTGTTGGTGTTTTCCTCGATGACTTCCTGTACTTGTGGGCTGCCTGAACCATCCCGCTCTCCTTCGCCAGACCCGTCATCGTAAAAGGCCTTATTGGCTTTGTAGAACGCGTCCGTGAACCCAGATATACACTTGCAGACGGCCTCGAGGGAGCCCGTGGCGTCGTTGCGCACAGCCAGTAGAATCGGCGACCAGAACTTGGCTTTGCGGCCCTGGCCGTGCCACCCCGCGACGGGCACCAGGTCCAGGGTGTCAAACGAGCTGCTGTAGTCCTTCTTCACCTTGAGCCAGGAGTCGAGGCGCTTGTCTGGCTCGTAGGTGGCAAGGAGGGGTTTGCGTCGCGACGAAGGTTTCGGCTTTTCTTCCCCGTTGTCGTGCTCTGTTGCGGCTTTGGTCTTTCCTTTTTTTCCTTTCTTGCCCTTGGATTTGGTGGGCTGGGTTAGGAGCTCGCTTTCTTCGATATTTGGAGCGGTCCTATTGGGATCTTCTACGTCTTCTCTAGGGGGCGGAAGGTCGGGTAGGTTGTCGAGGATTTTGACCATGATGCCCTCGCACTTGGTATCTGTAGCGAGTTTGAAGAAATCCAACACGGCCTCAGAGTCCTGGGATGTGGCGTCGAGGCTCTTGACCCACGTAAAGTGGTGAGGTATTTCCGTAAAGAGAGACCGCAGTAACGACCTCCGCTCGCGAAATGGTCGATCAAGTAGCGGCTGGCCATTGAGATACATGAGATCGAAGGAGAATAAGCACACATCAATGGTGATGCTGCCTATCGCGACGTCCTTACGGGCACGGTTCGTGAGAGTCTGGAAATTCTTCAACTCCCCCGTTTGCCGGTCCACCGCAACGACTTCCCCCTCCATGATGAAGCTACTGACGTTTTCGCCTCGAATCTTAGGTACGAGTTCCACTAGATCGGGATATTTATCTGTCATGACTTCTAAATGTCGCGAGAAGATCGATACTTTGCCCTTCTCGTCGCAGTGGACTTGCGCCCGCTGCCCGTCATATTTGAATTCGCACGCGAAGTCTCTTCCTTGCAGCTTTGTGAGCATTTCCGACAAATCTCTCGTAATGCTCCCCAGCATCGGCCGCAGGGGTATATGTAGAGTCAAGTTACACCTTATCAGCAACTCTTTGCACACTCCAATCTCCAGCATAGTCGGGATTAGATCATCGTAGTTAGGCCGCCTCGCGAAACAGGCTTTGACTATCTCTTCGGCCCTAGACCATACCTCGGCAAGCTCTTCCTTCTTCAATGCTCTGAGCTCATCGATTGATTTCAGGGGAAAGTTTGCTCCAGGGGGTCGCGAAAGGAGAAAGGCACGCGATAGAGCAATCAGCATCGTGGTCTTGACTGCGCCAATACGAAGGTGTTGGCATAGCGTACGAACGATGTATCGGCTCTCCTCGCCACCGCGGGCATCTTGGAGTAGTCTATCCACAATGCGTTGCTTTACCTCTGCACTACCCTGGCCTTGACTGTTGGCTACCTTGACGAGTGATTGGTAAACGCCCTTGATGGTTAGAGGTTTAGGCTTTCGTAAAGTGAAGCTTTGCTTTTTCTTCGCCTCGAAGGCGACATCACCTGCGTCGCCATATTTATCGTAGATCGCCTTTAAGGATCGGCCATCTAGGCCGCAAACGTTTTTCAGTGCTTTAGAGATGGCTGAGCCGCCTAAACCAAGCTCTAGTGATATATACGGGGGCGAGATTGAATTGGTAGCAAGCCAGACCTATCAAAGCGGTTAACATACCCACCCCCTGTGTTTAAAATCAGGGGAAGAGGCGGTCTTACTGCTGGTAGTAAGCTCTCGGGGTCCCCTTCTATGAGAACACGGAGACAGTTGACCAAGGTATCCACTATTTTGATCCGACTGGAGGTGCCATTAACGAGCACGAAGCATCGGGTGAGAAGTGCATATGATGCATGCCCACCTTCACTCGTCCAGTGCTCTTGAAGCTTCGGAACGTACTTGGCGGGATCGAACGTCAAGGGACTTTCATCAAAGGGTATATTCTCGGAAATGGTGTCTGCGGAAGCCGAGACGGACTGCAGCGACAAGGTGCCTTTTCCTTTACTTTCTATCCTTTTGGTCTCCGATACGATATCTGGAGATTTTTGGGATATATTGGAAGGTTCTTCAATATTCGGAGCATCGGTAATCCCGGTAGTTCCCGAAGCTACCGGCGTTCCGGAGGCTCGTCCCGCATTCTCAGCTTCCTTGTCCCACTCGGCCTGGAGCTTTCGGGCGAGTTCTTCATCTGTGATCTCATGGTCCTCCTGTCCCTTATTATTGGTTTCATTGTTTTTGCTTTGCTTCGAAAAGAAGTATTCCAAACCCCTAGAAGGCAAAGCTGACGGTTTCGAGCTGCTGCTGTTGCTACTGCCACCGTTTAGCTTCCGCTTCTTTGCCGGGCTAGCCATTATAAGCAATGGCAGCAGAGGAACTTGACCTCGGTTCCTTCTCTTTCTTGCGATTATATGGTCCCATGGAAGTATTAGTTATCAGTGTATGCATACTACATTATGTTGCATGTCGAAGCCAGCAATAAGGAAACGGTGACAGGATGATGTAAATGATGTAAATGATGCGTTGATGTAGGTGTTATGTCAGCACACAGGTGCCTAGGTACCTAGTATCTGGAGACTTACCTTGTATGCGCATATTAATGCAGATACAGAAGCATCTAGATTAAAGGGTCGATAACTTCGAACTTCTCCAATTTCTCCAACTTGGTGCTACCTACAGAGGTTAGGTCTATAAGCTTGAACAAGACCACAATCTTTCACATACGACCATAGGATTCGGAAAACTCGGGATCCCGTCCGCTCTCCCATAGATAAGCCGAATACCGCCAGATCAGTAGTTGGGTCGGTGACGACCAGCGAATCCCTGGTGTTGTATGTTTTTTTTTCTTTTTTTTTTTTGGTGCATTTTTAGCCCCTTAAAAGGGGGCTAATGCTGCGCACTAATAGGTAATAGGTACTTGGTGCTAGGTACCTAAGTCGAGCTTCACTTTCACGAATACGAATTTATTTTCTTTCCCTTCAGTAATTCTCATTTATCCAGTAGTATTCGTAATTCTGGAAGAATTGAGGTTTCTTATTAGCTTATTAGCATTCATATGTACCAGGTAGGTAACGTCAATATGCACCCTACTTCCTATACCAGACCAAACCATTCGATGTCAAGCTGGGGGTGCACAGGAACGGTGTGTCCCACGCCCTGCGCCGAGTATCCAACCAGCTTCGAGCCATCGCCGTACACCATCTGGGTGTACCCCGCCTGGGGCGTGTCCGTGACGTTCTTGTTGAACTCGACCCCGAGCAGCGCCGACCACTCCTTCAGCTCCTCGGCCAGGTTCAGGTACTCCACAAAATGATCCGCCGTGCCGTGGAACGTCTGCATGCGCGGGTAGGGCCCCGCGAAGCCCGGGTACATGCCCCTGGCCAGCTCCGCCCACTCCGCGCCGGTCTTGACGTTCTGCCCGCTCGCGCATCTGGGGTCCGCGCTCTGCGGGCTGGAGCCGGGGGACCCGGCGAGACACCCCGCCGCGACGCCCGAGTAGCAGGATCCGGCGGCGAAGACGTCCGGGTACGCGGCCAGCAGCACGTTCGTCATCATGCAGCCGGACGACGAGCCCGTCGCGAAGACCTTGGTGGGGTCGGCGTTGTATTTTTCGATCAGGTATTTCACCATGTTGACTAGTCCGGTGCTGTCGCCCCCTCCGTTGTTGGTGAGACTCTTTTCGGAGGCCACATCCTGTTACGTCTCTCGTTTAGTCAATGCGTCTTGTAGGCATATGTACATCTTTTCGTATTTCATGGCCAGACTTACCCAACAGTGGCTGTCTTTATCGGTAGTGGGGTAGACGACGATGAATCCCTGTGCGTCGGCAAATTCGTCGTAGTTGGCTACTTGATAGTATGCCTGTCCCGTGCCTCCGCAGTAATGCAACTATTCGTGTTATCATCTTGGTCAAAGTAGAGATACGGTTCCCCTTACAGCAAGAATGATTGCTGGCTTTTCGGCCAACTTGGCGGGTAGGTAGACCGCCATCTGTAGATTAGTTGGGTTCTCGCCCCAGTCAGCTACCTGAGTCAACGCCGCATGCGTTGTCGAAGACGCTAGCAGCCCAGTTAAAAGGCTGAAAAGCGTAAATTTAAGCATCGTGATGTTAGTTTCGGTTTCACGTTGCGTACAGATACTCAAATGTGCGGTGTATAGAGAATTGGGAAAGTTCAAGGGGCATGATATCTTCTGTTATAATTTTTTTTATTATACTATTCCAGGATATGGCCTAGCACCGCCAAGCGGCAGTGGATATTCAAGCTTAACCATTCGGCTAATTGGGCGTCCATACAGGGGCGACGCGAGGAGAGGTTACAAGGCGTGATGTAACCCGACATCATGGGATTTTATACTTGTGTCGATTCGAATCAATCTCGGATCTCTACTCTCCACGTCTAGCCCTGCACGATCTATTAATTGCCGGGCTCGAGAGCCGCGACCATGCACCGTCCAAGGTCGCTAAGCTTATGGAGAACTTCAAATCATTATGGACCTCGAGGCTCCCCACTACTTTCTGAGCATTGCCTGGATTTGACACCTTTTAAATAGATTTATTCCCACCGTGAATGCTGAATTGACCAAAAGTCTTCCGGTACTCTATGTCGTTTTCCTCCTTTTTATGGAACGTCACGTTAGGTACCTAGATATAACTATTTGTTACAAATTATGTATTATAGAAACAAGATTCCAGAACCTGTCTGCCAGCCGTGGAACTATACCTAGTACACTACCAAATTACACTTTCACGATTCAGCACCACCCAACGCTTAGGCTCAACACTCAGACTATTATCTCGTCTACAGACCAGACTTTGGGTCCATTGACAGCCCATTACCCTCTAGCTCATATGGCTTATGCCAGTAAACTGCTTTTAGCCCGAGGTTTCCAACTTCAAGTTCTTGTGGGCGATTGGGGGCTTCCAGTTCCGACTTAATCGCAGATTCTCCGTGCAGCTCGTGGTTTAGCAGTGCTGCTGCGCGCTGCTTCCGCCCATAACGCCAGAGCATGAACCATGCTGAAACAATGAGTGCTACTCCGCCGATACTGCCGACGATGGGCACGGCGATCCAGGCCTGATCTTGTCCCTGGTCCTTCGTTGGGTGTATTGGTGTCGCTATAGAGTACTTAGCAGGGAGTATCTACAACTATGATGAATTCTGGGACTCATCTTGGTAAGATGGTGTACATGATACCTACAGTCGAAAGTCTCGCTCGTTCTTGTCTCGGCCGTTCTAGTCTCGGACGTTCTAGTCTCGGACGTTATAGTCTCAGCCATTATCATCTCTGGGGGGCCTCCTGGTAGCTGAGAGTACGTCGTCGTAAAGGTAAAGGTTGTGAGTCCTCCATTTTCAGAGGTTGTGATTTCAACCACGGCCGTCGCGGGAATTGGCGCGTACAATGTGATCATTGTCGTAAATGACCATGTTGTTGTAAATCTATCAGTCGTGACTGTTTCTATAGTGGGGTCAACATCTTATGAGATAATCGAAGGGGTTAAGCTGCAATATACTATTGACAAGTTAGTTAGCTTCTTTGAATAGATATCTAGTAAGAGGCGTAATGACCTCTGAATGTAACGTAATTATAAGTTGTATCATACCTTATCAGGACTGTTGGCTCTATAGAATAATAAGTGTGAGACTGGGTATTTGTTGATATAGTTGCAGCAGGTTCGATACCTGCGGCAGATGCGATACCTCCGGAAGGAACGTCGGAACCTTCGATTTGACAGTAATCCATGAATTGGGCGAATATAGAAAGATCTGCTGAGCTGGCATTGTAAGATCGAGTGCAATCTACACATTGCGAATAATAGAATTCAAAGGTTGAATTTGTGGCGCATAATTCCGGCGTGTTTCCAACCCTTTGTGCTTCAATGTATCCATTGTCTAATTCATGTGAGCGACTTGACTTCTGCCACTATATTTCGTAACAATCATAGGTTAAATGACTCACTGCACATAGTAAAGCAGGACGACGGAATCGAGTCGGATTGACGGAAGAAAAGAACCGCCTTAGTAACGATATCTCTGAGATAAACCATATTGGGTGCTCAAATTGGCCAAAGCATAAACTACACCAAGAGGTCTCGCTCAGAACCAGGAGAAATGGAGTTTTTAAGATCTTATAATCAAGATTTTAAACCCCACACGATGATTAAACAGATATAGAGACCATGGAGGTGCTGTCGTGCTACCCCACGTAGGTACCGAATATTGCTGCTGTAGTAATACATGTACATGCTATTTTGGTCGTGGAGAGCCAAATAAATTCTATAGCCGTATGTACCAATTCAATTATAAGGGCTAAAGCTATGTACCTACCTTAGTCAAGACAAGTCAATCGTTTCAAGCTCACGCTCGCGTGGCACAAGGCTTAAATTTGACACAATCATAAGACATTTATAGCAGTAATACCAGAATTAGCCAGACAGGTATGGACATCACATTCGCGCTCTATGAAAAACCCTGTGTCAAGAGTAGAGTTTATGCTGGACTAAATAATTTGAAAGTTGGAAAACACGATTCAAACGATCCATGTTTTAAGAGTTTGTCAATGTTGTTGGTCAAATTATTCATAGATGTTGTGTAAGCGTGTGTGGTCGCATTAAGGGGTATCACGTGATATCTGCTAGCAAAGTGCGTGCCAGCAATCCATTCAGGTACTAAAGCAGTTGAAATGATATTTTGTAAAACATAGTATTGCCGAATCGGAGTTATTAGGCCGCCTAATATAACTGTCACACTTAAGGGCTCGAGCTTTCGCCTACCTACAGTACTCTTCGTCAATAAAGAATACCCACCGTATTGACCCAAAATTCCTGTATTCGCTCAGGGTGTCCACGTGATACTTTCATACAGAGTAGAGGCCCTTATTGATTCTTTTCCCGTTCCGTTCTAGCAGTTCAGTAGTAATGCCAAGCTTTTCAATATAAATACTCATCAGTTCTATTCCGAACTAACCTAACCTAGTTATATCACTTAGTTATGCAGTTAAGGGCATAGGCAGTTGTGGATCCACCATGGATTTACGACATGGCGGCTGCATAGGTTACTTGTATAACGGGGCTGCTGCTATGCCTGCGCCGATCATGCAGTTTACGAAAGACTCGTTGTTTGGAACAGGAGTTATGTTATGTTTCATAAAAGTTAGCAAAGTCCGAGCGTTGTGCATATATTGAGGCTGTCGACTCCCTTACATACAATACAGCCTTCACAACACTTTATATTTATTATTTCAACTCGTAGACCAATTCACAGTCATATTGTCACATTAAATCACTCATTTTGGAACAACATCATAAACTAATCAGAATACCCAACATGGTAAATATTTTGATCTCGTCAATAAACAGAATAGTAGTGGCTAACTCCAAAGAATAGGCCAGAAACTTGTCACCAGAGGAGATCCAGGTCTTCAAAGAGCTTTTCGACTCATATGTAAGTAATTCAGGCCTTCCTTTTCACAAGTATTCCGAAGATCAGACTAACAATCACAGGACACCGACAAAGGCGGTTTGTAGACCAACATAGTGACTGGCGCTGATATCTCATGCTAACGAGGTTGCTAGGCAACATTAGCGTCGAGGAATTTGCCAAGGTGATGTCCCATAGCCCAGGAAAGGCACCGACAGAAGAGGAAGTAGCGCAAATCATCAGGGAGGTTGACCTGGATGGAGACGGAACGATCAATTTCAATGGTACGCCATGTTTTCTCATCTACAAACATGAGTTATTCCCACGGCTGTTGTAGCAATAACGGGCATGGCGATTTCATGGACTAATCAGTAATAGAATTCATCACAATGATGACCGGGCAACCCTACCCGCCACCAGATGACGAGGTGGAGTATGCCAAAGCTTGGAAACAATATGAGCCGTCGCTCAACAGTTCCATCACTCAGAGTCAATTTCGGCAACTGATGGCAGGCCTAGGAGAGCCTGTCACTGATGTGGAGATTGACCAGCTCGTGAACAACGTCGATGGTGAAGGGAAAATCAGCTGTGAGTTGGGTTCAAAACTGATATCTCGATTGAATCCTGACTGGCAACTCGGGCTAACAAAACATCTAGACAAGGAGTTCGAACACTTTATGAAGAATAGAAATGTGGAAAATGATATCCTAGACGGATATGAGTGATTAATTGATATTCAACAGAGATGCAAAACCCCGTCTTTGGATAAGGGAGAAGAAAAAAAATAAGCGACGTGGGACTGATGGGCCATGATGCTCAGCTCGGAGGCGTTGGTTGTATCTAATAGGATTCACAAAATCCCCTCCATCAGAATCTGTCTTGTTTTAACAATAAATAAACAAGACTTATTTTTGATCCATCATCTTTTTATACAACTCAGAAAACAAAAAGCTCAGGCGCAGGTTCTATCCGAGGCAATTGACCTGAACAACCAGCCAAATTGTCGCCATGCCTCGGAATCGAACCCTTGCCCTACGAAAACCCGGGGAGGATTTTCATGGCCCTGTCAGGTCTTTAACAACTGCGCCAAGTGGCCATTGACACTGTTGGATCAGATCGGGGTTGCAAGGCATCACATTTTTGAGCTATATAAGTTTTACTCGGGGACAGTATGGGTACTAAGGTACTTAGGGGTAGGTAGTTGGGTGGGTGACGGTGAGGTTAGGGATGGCTGCCTGAGGAACGACACTTGTTGTGGGTAAGTGTGTGCGTGCAGTACTAGGTAAACTACCTAGGTACATAGGTACATACCCTGGTACTTAGACGCTTATGAGTGTTTCGACAGCTGCCAGGACTTTGGTTGAAGACGTTACGATTTAGATATGCCTACCTACTTGGTGTATGTCTGCTTCGATATATGAGCTGAATCATGCTACCTATACATAGTTAGAGAGAGGTGAGTACAAGCCATCTAAGGCATATGCGACAGGCGGCCAACCAACCCCTTCAGAACAACTGATCATAGGATGAGAAGGGCATTTGATGGCCAGATTGGACAATGATGTTATATGGCTAGGGTTTGATGTTACGGTATCTTTGAAAACACTTATTTGCTCTATAACATGCTACTCCCAACAAGACATCGTAGATAGGTAGGTAGGTCAACCTGAAAATAGGGGTAGCCAGCCCAGCTCCATAAAGGTAGGTACCTACTAGCTAATCAGACACCTACCTCCTCCTTACGAGAACAAAACCTCAAACTCAAAGTCCTCCGCCAACAGCGCATACTCATCCCTCGTCCTCGGCCCACACGACCCGCTCCCCAGCCCATGATGTCGCCTATCCAGCCTCACCACCACATTCTCCGTCCTCCTCCTCCGCAGCTCGTGGGGGTGCCTCGCCGCCTCCACGTCCTTGGCGCGGTAATGCGACGCGGCGAAGTCGAACAGCGTCCTCTTCCCCGGCAGATCCACAAACTGCACCGTCAGCGCCTCGCCCCCCGCATGCGCAAACCGCACCCACCGCGTGTCCGTGCGGTTGCCGCCCTCCTGCGGGACCTCGTACCCGGTCCAGAGCTCCGCCACCGAGCGGGCTTCGTGCACGCCCGCGCGCTGCGAGAGCTTCTTGTCGGCGTAGCTCTCGCCGGGGCCGCGGCCGTACCACGCTACTGCTGCCGCCGGCAGTGAAGGATCGCCACCGGCCCACGAGCCCGGCATCTCGAAGCTAAGCCCGATGCGCGGAAGCGTGCGCGGGAGGTTTTGGCCGCGCGGCGAGCCCTGGGCCCGGAGTGACAGTGCGCCTGAGGCGTGGAACGTGTACGTGAGGTGTAGATCGATGGCCCACGAGAGGACGGGCGGGGCGAAGCGCTGGTGGGCGTGGATGGTGAAGGTTCTCTCCCCCGCTTCCACAGCGTCCCAGGTACAGCTCCGTGTATACACCTTCGCGAGGTGCAGCAGCCGCTCGCACCAGTCGCGACCGTCCTGCGGCACATCGTTGTCGGTGCGCGCGCGGAAGGCGGAGAACTCGGGGCCGGAGTCTGCGGTTGTCGCTAGGATGGCGGTGCTGTTCCTGGTCCAGGAGAGGAGCTTGCCGTGGATGGGGGAGAAGGTCCAGGTTGTGTTTGCTGTCGAAGAGGAGGTGGTGATTGTCAGAAGAGTCGGGGTCTCGGTAACGCTGAGTTTTGTGTCTGTCGCAGGTGGGAAGGAAGGGGGGAGGAGGGGGTAAGGGGCGGAAGAAGGGCGGAGGGGAATCTCTGCGAAGGCGACTTCGAACCCGGCGGAGAGGGACGGGGTGGCGGAGAGTTGGTGGAAGGAAAGCTGTAGGATCCCCTCGCCGCGAAAGTCGGTGGACGGGAGGGTTAGGTCGGCGGTGCGCCCCGGTTCTATTCCGGGAGGAATTTCGAGGTTGCCGCTCTGGGATGTCGGCTTCCCTTCGTCCAGGACCACGTAACTGCACTCGAGATGGTCGAGAGTAATGAAATCGTAGCGGTTCACAATGGTTGCTTTTCCCGGGTCGTACGCCACAACCTTAACCGGCTCCAGCCCTTTCTTGTATTCTATGAGCCCTGGAGTTGGCGTATGGTCCGAATGCAGCACCCCGTCCATGATGAAATTGCTATCGTTTGGCACATCGCCAAAGTCCCCGCCGTACGCGTAGAACTCATCCCCCGTCTCCTTATCCGTAGTCAGAAGGCCGTGGTTGGCCCACTCCCACACGAAGCCGCCCTGAAGCTTCGGGTACTCGTAAAAGGCGTCGATGTACTCTTTGATATTCCCCGGGCCGTTTCCCATCGCGTGGATAAACTCGCATAGAACGAGGGGCTTGGTCTTGGAGTCGTCCTGGGCAAAGTCCACGATAGTTTCGATCGGCGGGTACATTGTGGAATACATATCCATGGTCTCAGCATATATGTCAGCCTCGTAGTGGATGGGTCGACTATCATCGTACGACTTGATCCAGCTGTACATCGACTTGAAGTTTCGGCCGAAAAAGGCCTCGTTTCCTAAAGACCAAATGATAACGGAAGGGTGAAGTTGATCACGGAAAACCAGTTGCTTGGCGCGGTCTACGTAGGCATGCTCCCAGGCAGGGTTATCTGTCGTCCATTTGGCTGCCTCCACCCGAGTCAAGAGCTGCCGTTCGCGAAAGGGGAGGGCTCTATCCGTAGGGGACAGCGCGGCATCGCCTGTAGTTTGATTAGTATTATTCAAGCCAGCTCACCATGTCACATTTCAAGCTCACATATTGATTCGAACCCGTGGCATTCGAGATCTGCCTCATCCATGACCCAGAACTATGTGTGTTAGCACGCAGTAGACAATAACGAGACTGAACAAGCATACACCTAATTCATCGGCAAGGTCATACAGCCGAACATCACTCGGTTGATGGCAGGTTCGGATCGCGTTGATATTATGAGTTTTCATAAGCATCAGATCCCGCTTCATGAACTCGAATGGAACGGCTCGGCCATACTTGGGATGATGCTCATGCCGATTTGCCCCTTTGAGGACGATACGTTTCCCATTCACCTTTATGAGGCCATCTTTGACCTCCACCTGCCGAAAGCCTACCCGATGTGCAATGAAATATGTATCATTCACGGAGACGACAAGGTGATATAGAACTGGGGTCTCCGCCGTCCATTTTATGGGGTTGCTTATCGGCAGCAAAATTCCAGTAGACCCATCAGGAAAAGTTACCTCTTTTTCAGCGATAACTTGACTTTTTGAGGGTTCGAAGAGAAGAGCTCTAATCTTCCCATTTCCTGTAGTGACAATGCTCACCTTGAGGTTGGCGTCAACATACTGAGGGCAGAGTTTGGTCTGGACAAAGAGGTTATCGATGCGTGATTTCGCTGGAAATCCAAGAAGATAAACATCACGATAACTAGTGCAAAGGTTAGCATGGCCAGAGTTGTACTAGAACTGACAAGCTCACATTCCACTCATCCGCCATTGATCCTATTGATGAATTAATAAAATTGTACGGAATATATGATACCCAATGGAGGAAAGGAAATAAAGATTAGGTACTAGTACCTACGTGGGCTTCCAAAATTCAGCCAAAAGGCTAACGCGAAAAGGCTCACCTGGTCTTCAATGTATGTCCCATCGCAGTATTGATAGACACGAACGGCGACAGTATTTTCATCGCTCTCATCAACTGCATCGGTAACGTCAAACTCGGACGGGTTACGTGATCCTTGATGATATCCTATTTCCTTTCCATTGACCCACAGATGGAAAGCAGAGTCCACTCCTTCAAATCTCAACCGGAGCTGGGAGCCCCTGAGACCATCGGGTACCGTGAATCTCCGAACATAGGACCCCGTCTCGTTGTCTTCGAGGGGTACATTGGGTGGGTCTACAGGAATGGGGAAGTTGACGTTGGTGTAATGAGGACCCTTGCCGTAACCATTCAGCTGCCACATGCTGGGCACGGTAATGTCGGCCCATTTTGCGGTATCGAAAGACGGAGCCTCGAACCCTCTTGGAGCTTCAAAGGGGTTTTTAGCAAGGTTGAATTTCCAGGTCCCGGAAAGACAATGCGTGTTGGATTTGGTTATGTCGTACGTCAGGGCATCTTTGATAGAGTTATACACATAGAAGTTTGCCCGCGGCGAAAGGGTTCCCCTGTGAAGTATATCGAGATTGTTCCAGTCGGGCTGGAAAGCTGGATGAACTTTAGTCTGAGACATAGCATTCGGGAAAAAAGCACACAGAATCCAATCTCCAGAATTCAAAACGGGACTTTTTAGTTACCAAGGTATGTATAGAAGCACGGTAAGGTATTTACTTCCTTATAGTACGATACAAATTCTCGGTCGAACCGACAAGATGAGGGGAAACAACAGAAACGGGATAGTCGGGAAGAGATCCGATCTCGCGTATGTGTTGTAGATCAAACTGATGATTAGGCCGGGGCAACCTCCTACATGTTCGTTTCAAAATTAATCACTCTTCTATTGTTTACCTTAATAAGTAGGTAGTGTGTAGGTAGTGGGTGATATTATACTAGTTAAAGGGGAAAGCCAATCATGAATGTAGTGCTTTGGCCTTTGAGATTTTAGGGGTTCTGTGCGGGGAATCAACCTACATGAAGCGAATCATACATATTTCACAGTGACATTCATTTAACAGAAGTGTCAAAATGCACGGGTATGATGAGATCAGAATAGAAAACATATCCACCTGATAAACGTGCACCATCCACGACTTGTTGTATTCGGTTGAAGTTTGTGCCGAGTTGATACACAACAGATAGACCAGCGTGGAATGAATAAATCACACTTGAAAGTATAGAATCCAAGATAACGCGCCTTCAAAGCGACCATCGGGTATGAATACATAACATACATTTACTTTTATAGATTGAGATGGGGGGTATCTAAAGATCCGAAACGATCGGGGGACCGTATGCTCCAAGTCAACCATCGTTAGTCCAAGAGGTACCCAAGTCCATCTAACGGATTCCGAGTATTCGACCATATTGTATTGTACACCTAGAAATTAGTACATAGCATTTTTCCTATAGAGCTTTTGAAGGGCAAGGGGCCTATGCCCCAGAGTAGACGGCTGTCACAAACCGCCCACACTCCACCCGTTGCTCAACGCTAACTTTTCTGCCTGTGCCACCCTCCCCGAGTCTCACTGTCGTACGTGGGGTGATTTGGAATCGATGATGTTCATTACCTCTTCCCTTCTCCGCGTCAGCCTCCCCCCCGTCTAGAGGGTCAATGTAGGTCGGTATGGCAAGGTTGTTCCTTTTCCCCGTCCCCAACTGGTAATGCTCATTACCACCCCAGAATACGATATCCGCACCCCAGTTCGTGTCATTATCGGACGTACTACTCGATACGCCCACCTGAGTGACATTATCCATCACTGCAGCAGTATGTGTGCTACCAACACTCAATCTTGCTAGGCGGATGGGAATGATCGAATTTGTATTCTCGTCCCATTCATAGAGGCCCGATAGAGATTTGATCTTGGAAGGACCAAGTGAGACATGAGTCCACTTGCCCGTACCCAAGCTACCCCAGATGCCAGAGCCACAAGCAAATGTATCGGCTGTTACTCGCCCCAGGTCTTTGACAGCGTCCACATCATCTTTGAATCCAGCAATTCGCTTCGCATCGACAGTGAAGAACGAATTTGCCCCACCAGCAGCAATAGATGTCACACGAGGTTGCTTGCTAGAACCGCTGTATATCTTGTTGAACGGTAACGGGATCGGAGCATCGATGAATGGAATTTGGGGCTCTACCTCGAAGCCGAGTTGGCCAGAGGTATTGTCACCAAAGACAAAGACGCGTCCGTCGCTGTCAAGGGCTAGTGAATGGTAGTCGCCGGCAGCAATCTGTTCGATATTAAATCTCTTCAAGCCGGGGACTTCGTGTGGTTGATCGTACGGTCCTTCCGGTCGTGTCGTCCAGGTTAAACCTGGTATACCCAGCTGACCCTTGGATGGAAAATCAGATGAGCTAGAGGCGGCGGAGAAGAGGCGCCCCTTGGAGGTTAGGAGGAGAACATGCTCTAGACCACCAGAAATATCACTAATTTTCTCACCCCATCCTAGTTCCCGTGGCTTTAGCTCCCGATAGTTAACGGTCTCTGGACTGGACCATAATGAGAACCAGGACGATTTCTGGGACTTCTTGCTAGACGTTTGGTCCCCTGCTGATACTGGGACAGAGTAAACGGATCCACTCTTTCCGAGAGCAATGATGCGATCACGGGATATTTCAATCCTGACGAGATCCTTGCCCTTTAGCGTCTCGGCCGGAGATGGGTTTGCACTCGAGAAAGCCGTACCCCATTGCACGAGATTACCATTTTCGGTTATAGCAGCACCAAAATCACGATCTAACTTCAGATCTCGGAGTAGTTTGCCGTCAAAAAATGGTATCCTCCGCGGGGTTTTCACGACGGGGTCCGTAGAGTCGGGGGCGGCGACTCGTCCAGAGTTAGAGCCCCAAACATAAACACCTGGATTCTCCCAACTCTTCTTCACTTGGATATGCTGGCTGCTTATGATGTCTCGATTATCTTCCTTTGACTCGGGGACTGGGCGAGGCTTTTCATATTCAATTACTGCTTGGGGTGTCTTGGGTGGCTCCTTTGTCTGGTTCGAGTACAATACAACCGCGCCTCCAGCCAGGAGAGCAACTAGAAAGCCACCCAGGAATCTCCCAAGGCCTCCTTTTCTTGCTTCAGGCCCATCACCTCCACTAGATGTACTAGCTAATCTTGCCCATTGGTAATTAGCTGTATTCCTAAGTTGGACGGGGCGACATAGTCGGGACGTCTGGCGCAATGCGAGCCGACGGGCGATCATAGTGAAATGCACGGACGCAACGGATGTGGTTATATTTAAATGGTGATATATTGTAACCAGTTACCCGTTTGGTCATGCAGTTAAGTCATTGTCAACGATATTTTCCCAGCGAATGTATATAAGAGCGCATAGGAGAATAAGTTGAAAGGGTAAAATTGTTAAAATTGTTAAAATTGTTAAAATTGTTAAAATACCGAGCTTAATGTTTGATGTGATTGATGTGTAGAGCAGATGGTGAGGTCATCCAATCAAAGACAAGCTAAAATAATACACTATCGATAAACAGTTTAGTTATAACTACCCCACCTTGGACTCATAGCTGAGATCATGCACCTAGGGAGAGTGTATGTGCTGATTAGTTACATGCCAAGGGTATATGTAGCTAACAGGTACTTTCTGCACTTTATCCAGATTACTACTAGTACTGTAGTATGTATATGAGTAGAGACTCTACTAGGTAGAGAGAGCGGAGGCGAACACAACCTGTACAAGTACAATTCAGAAACACCAGTGACTGCATGATATTATCACGACTGTGATCACTTCCTGATCACAGAGGCCATGGCTCAATATATAGATAAGAGCACAATCCCGCTGAGTCTTTTTTAAATCTCACCCCTTATCCCCGAATAACTACGCATTCGAAAACACGATACTACTAGTATACACATGCTTCGCAGCTAGGTTAGCATGTTGAGCCTTGGCTCCTGTATGAATCTGATACAGTAAGCTTGTGGCAACTAATGGAATTTCTATTGTCAGTGAATTATATTGGTCAACACCATTAAACTGTCATGGCGAAATTGAAATTGAAGTCTTGGTCAGTAGAGAAGATTGATTAAGAGAAGTGCTGATAGAGTATCATTGACCTCCACCCGAGCCAAGGCGTCGAGTAAGGTATAACCTAGGTTAGCCAGTCAGTTAGGGAAAGCAATATGCCTTCGGCTACCTCGTTAAGACAGGCTTCTTCTACCAATCCTTTTGCTGGCAGTAGCTTGCAACCCCCCAACCTCAACGCTCTGAGTGTGTCTTTGACAATTTGGAGCACGCAAGAAGCACGCGATTCATCGTAGCCTTCGTGGTTTCTATTTGAGATATTATCCATGGTTTGCTTTTACCATTGTCGGATATTATAAACATTGCGTCTAATCGTGGCTTTCGCCAATCACAAATATGGCGAAGTATTATCTCAGGGGTTTCATGCAGGGACCTCGATGCAGCTAATACCTACCACAAGGAAGTGAATTAGGAAGCTTCGGGTTTTTTAGTTGAGATTGCTACCTAGACAGATGCTGTCTATCAACTGCCACCATAATCTTCATTAGGTTACTGACTTTCTACTTAGAGCTTGATTGATACCATATGCCTCCATCATCGTAAAATCTGCTTGTTGGGGATCATTACTATAAGTTTAATGTCGGCAGTGATCGCCAATAACGCCTTTAGTAATATGTCTACTACCAGACGTACTTCGGTCATAAGCAACCACCAACTCCGTGAATGGGGCCCTTCTGCCATAGGGCCGGTCTTAAAGTCGTTCACATTAGGTAGCTCGTAAAATATTCCCATTAGGTTAAAATAGTAATCTGGATGCTACACTTGGGAGTCTTTGGAGATAAAATATGTCCCGCGCCAATCAGGCAGTTAGCCTTACTCCCATCCCTCAGCCGTTGCTCACTTACTACTTCCAGACTGCCCTTACAACCATAACGCTGTCTCTTACTATGTCACTAGGTACCATCCAACAAGAAGTTTACTTACAACTTTTTTTCTCAGAGGCAACATGACAATTCCAATACTGAATTGGTCAACACCATCAACTCTCTAGATGAGCATGTGAGAGTTGCTGGGATGAGTTATCAAATCAGCAATGGGAGTTCGCGAGAAAATGCTTGCCCCATGGGGGACAACATATGCCATGCCGTCTTGAAATGTATATAAGGAAGCATAGTTCGTGTGGTTTTCAAAAACGAATCATCACCAGCTCAAATCAACTCGGATCAACACAGCCTCCAGCCTTAGAAACACTTGCCCATACTACCAACCTAGTCAATCAACATGTTTTTCTCCAAGAACATCGGCATGCTGCTTGCCAGCGCAGCCTTCTCAGATGCTGCCCCTTACTACAACTGGAAGCAGGTGGGCGTGCCCGTGCTGGGAAACGCGCCTTACCCCAACACCACCATTGCGGGTTTGACTGTCATCGACACCCCCATCGTCCGCGCCGCACGCGAGTTCACCCGTGCCCACGCCGACGACGCCACCTACAAGCACCAGGTGCGCTCCTGGCTCTTCGGATCCCAGATCATCGCCAACAACGAGACCCTCAAGAACACCATCGACATCGAGGTGCAGGCCGTGGCCGCGATCCTGCACGACCTCGGCTGGGACCAGACGCCGGGCTCCGACGTCATCACCCCGGACCACCGCTTCGAGGTGGACGGCGCCATCGCCTCGAGGAAGTTCATCGAGGACTTCGGCGACGACAACTGGGACCCGCGGCGCACGCAGCTCGTGTTCGACGCCATCGCGCTGCACACGACCCGCACGATCGGCTACTACAAGGAGCCCGAGGTGCGCATGACCAGCCTGGGCATCTCGGTCGACTACGACGGCCCGAAGGAGGGCGTCACGCCCGAGGTGTACGCCGCCATCCTCGCCGAGTTCCCCAACGACGACCTCGTCAAGGCCACCAACGAGACCTTCACCTGGGTCTGCGCCACCAAGCCCGACATCACCTACGGTAAGACATGCACACCTACACTACACTACCTACTACCTACCTACTGATCGAAGCCACACTTTATACTAACAAAATCGTACTCGCAGACACCCAGATCCAGGCGTGGGGTGACCGCTTCCTGCCCAACTACACCACCCAGGGCAACCTGAGAATCGACCACATCTTCGAGTACCTCCTATCCGACCGCAGCCCGACCAAGCAGCAGCTATAAGTACCTAAACAGCACCGGGGCCTTTTTGTATATAGACCACAGAAACTTTCCAATGGGTAGTGGAAGTATGTAGATACATGGATGTATGTGTGTGTGCGAAAGAGAATGTGTGTTTTTTTTTTTTTTTGGCAGGTGGTAGGCGCGCGTGTTGCTGTTGGCTGATTAAAGTTGCGGGCTGGTGAGCGAATGAGTGGTGTGTGGAAAAAGGGGGTGCGTGGGAAACAAGTATATAGCAGTTAGTTCGGGACGTTCGCTATTACGTCTACAGCATCTTGTGCTGTGGTCATTTAGTCAATACACGTTTCTCCTCTTTTTTTTTTTAGTTTGGGTTCTCTCTGCTCGACGATTCACAATTTAGTAAGTACTTAACTTAGGTACTTTTAGTTCTTGATTGTAGAAAGGGGTAAGAATAGATGTCTAGAGAAGACTTCTTGGGAGAGCCTCTCATTACTGAAGTAGCAAAGTGCACTTAGGTCGCAGCCATCCTTCAATTCTGATGTAGTAAAGTTGCAATAGGAGCTTTCTGCGAGCGTTATATTTTGTATATTGACCTAGGTTAGAATGTATTCTAGATCTGCCTAGGCACATATGTCTCATCCTACCAACCGTTGACTTACAGACGCCTGGACTCTAACAGGGGTTGGCAAGATCAGTGTGAGCTTGCTCGATTCTTGTTCTCCTTGTTGTATAACTCTCACCTACCTACCTAGTTACTAGCTTACCTACAAGCCAGCCTTTCAAAGCCTTTAGATATTGATGCGTTGCCGCAAAAAATAAGCCACTGAGTACTTGGATCATAAACCTCTTTGAATGAGGTTGTCATTGTTTAATGGTAGAGTGGTGGTCGACGTGCGAATTGAGTTATATCAGGGAATCACGAAGCTTCGATATATGGACCTAGGCGAAGACATTTCGATTTCATCGCGATACTCCTTTTATACAAATGTAATGACTTCATGATTGTCTCAAAAAGCCTACATAAGTTAGGCTAGTACGTTGCTGTGCGTGGGGTAGAGGCGATTGAGCTTCCCCCTCGTCATCTTTAAAGTCTCCCGTAATATCTGTATCGAGTTTCAGTTAGGTCTCTATGTACTAGGTAGGCAAGGTGAATCGTATTGCCCCTGAAGCTCTCAGAAAGGCTACAAGAAGTGTATAGAAAAGGGGGGAGGCTGGTGAAGCAGGATGATAAAGCTGAAATGATGCTATCATAATTTGCAGGTAACAATTATGGTCTATGGTTACCTAAACACCGATTTTAGTCACGACGTACAAGCCTCTACGTTCGAAGGGGGGACAAACAGCCCGAGTTGCCACAAAAGTCGATGATCGGAGCAATTCCACCAGGGTCCAAAATTGTGAACAGTTACTCGGTTGTCTCGCCTACGCTAAATTGCTACCTTCCAGGGCTTCGATGATCGGCTCCCAAATATCGTTAGTGGAGTTGTGACATTCAACTTGGACATTGACTAACTAGATATCGGCTTGAAGTGGCAAAACTCCGGGGGGTAAGATGTTGTATTTGCAATGGCGGTTGTTCCTGGCGCGATAGAGATTTGTAGATCACCACATGTAAATTGAGGGGCAGAAGGGGTCAGGAATAAGGATTCCTAAGTTCGCCACCGACTCATATTCAGGGTTCTGTTGTCTGTCGAAGAGGCTGAAAGGTTGAGTATTGTGGATAACAATGGCCAAAACAGCTAAATGTAGGTATATGCACCTAAGCACCCCAAGGCAGTATGTGGGTGGTGATATTCATCGTTTTCGAATAATCATTTGTGGGGTGTTGAAAATTTAACAAAATGTCAATCAAGCGAATTAGATCAATGCGACCGTCGCAAGCAAACAGATTGCGTCGAAAATGCATCATACTATGGTACATAGTAGAGAGACTTCGATGCCGGCACCCACGAATGCTGACATTGCTGAGATTGACCTTGTTACCCCTTACTTGAAAGAAAACGGTCCCCATTACTTTCTGCATACCGAACTCCAGAATTCTCATCGTCGATGAGTTTTGGTAATATCACAAAGTCTTGCCAGGGTCCCCCTCCCCTTTAATTCAATCGGGACGGGACTTACAAACGCCTCAGCAAACGGTGAGAGTAACGGATCGCATCGTGATTACATTGTGTTATCAGCTGACGACAGCTGAATCGTCATTGTGATCAATTTAAGACTGACTTATTAATGTAGGCTGGGTAGATGGGTAGATGGGTAGCTGCTTAGGTAGGTGCCCTAGGTATGTAAAGATAGATAGGGGTGGGTTTGCCGGAACCGTTGAGTTTTGATTATTAAGTGAAATAAAAAGTTGAATCGCGATGGCAGACGATGAATTTCGATGGATACGTGGAAATCTACGATCCGGGCGAGGTCACCAGACCACTATCACCCTTTATAATTGTACCCCCTAGGGTTGTTAGATTGACGCTTGCCCGTTCTTGTAGATTATCGTACGACAATTGAACATGTGGGGCAAACCGTTGTTACGTTTCGACTGCGTATTTAAAGTATTAGAGACTGTAGAATCTCGATATTAGACTCCAAGGTTGGCTTGAAATAATGTAAAAAAATTATCTATTGTGTTCTGTTATTCATACATATAGAAATATCTAGTCTATGGCCTAGTACCTATATATATCAAGTCAACTTGCATGGTATGATATCATGTAGATACTTGGCAGTACAAAATGATACAAGAAAGCTGGAAATTCATGGATACATGGTCTGGGCCCAAACCGAACTAGGGTTAGCTTGGACCCTTAAGGCTTATTGAAGATCGATTTTACCCAGCTTACACCGATCCATAGCTTCTTCGATTCTGCTAGAGATCTGGAAGCACTGCATCGCATCGGCGGCGAAGCCAGCAATTGCCCTTTATAGATTTTTAGAAGGTGGTTTCCGCTACCATACCTAAGGGTAAGAATGGCAACAATCTCCTCCTTCTTACTTTTTCATCTTCACATCCTGAATCTTTACATCCAAGATTCTTAGATATCTGTTTATGCACCTGCAACTTAACGTTATTTCCAATTTGCTGTTTCTAAATTTGTTGATCGGAACCGTTTTCCATTTTTCGTCCTTGCGAATTGAAGCCATTCGCATTAACTCACATCACCCCTACTCTGAACAAACAGAAAAACAAACAAACAACAAATTTGACACAGATTTAACCACCACTATTTCAAATTCATAATCAATTTCTCGTTTATTTTACAATCCTAAAAATATATCACGTTTGTGGACAGTGTTTTAAAAAGAACCAAGAAAAAAATAACGTCCACTACCACACACTTGACAGCGATCTGTTGGACCCTCCATTAGCCTGGCCAATCTTGTCAAAGAAGTACCTCCAGCTATTAATACGAATCAGGCCAGGTTACTACCTACAGCAGATCAAGGGTATTGTAGTGTAGAAAGGCTTTTTTCCCCTGTAGGTATGACGTTACATTATCGACATTCACGAGCCCAACCCCTTTTCGGCTACGATACCCCGAATGCACCTCAACCTCACCACGCAGCAGACATGTTGTTTCTATGGTTTTCTCGCACACTCCTCTTCTCATTCCTATCGAACCATTTTCTTCAACTCATACATATGCGCCTACACCTTCATATATGCAAGCAGCCACAGTGCGCTTTCATATACCTCTGAAATATCATCAATCAACTTCTCTATTCTTCATTTCTAGTGTTTCTGTTATTTCTATAAATCTTCAATTCGGACTTAACTCGATTTTGCTTGCCCCGCTAACTCAAGCTTAAGCGCTTTCACCTACCACAAATACTATGCTATGAATTGAACTTTTATCCTCGTCCCGCATTACTACCAAGTATACGAAAGGTATTAGCCAATGCGAGTTTCATCATGCCCGACCCAAAGAATATGCCAGCAGGCTCCGAGCCTCCGCCGAATGTTACTTTCACGAATCCGCGACGGACCACGGCTGAAAATTCTATAACTTTACGACACCACCACTTAGCGAGAGCCACAGCCGCTTCAGCCGCTCAACGTATTCCCGTCAAGTCGCCCCGAAGAAACTCATCCGGCGATAGCAACGAAACTGGTTTGAGTGACCCGATGAATTGGTTCGACGACTCAAACAAGAATGCTAAGGGCAACGTGGACATCCACTCTGCCGACCCACCATTCTACCAAAAAGAGACGGATGATTCTAACGAGGAAATGGCCAAATATGGATTCTCATCACAAAGTCCAACGTTCAAATTCCGTACACCAGGTGGTCGTCCTGGAATTGCTCACAGCAGCAGCGCCGAGGGTAGGTCCACAACATAAAAAACGGCTAGGAAGCTAGACTCACCCCGATCATTAATATGATAGCGCTCGGCTAACTGGGGCTTTATCGCAGATTATCGGTCTGTTATTGATGACCTGACCATTGAGAATAAACGTTTGAAGGAACAATTGAGAAAGTACAAGCAAATCGGCCCCGATTCTTTACGACAGGACAAATTGTTCGAAGTCAAAGTCCATGGCCTATCCAGTAGGAAAAAACGTGAGCTGGAGGCTACGCTACGAGATTTTACAACAAGTCTCGAAGGCTCGAGTACCGGAGCCTCTCCGAGTCGGAAGAAGACATCAAGTAAATCCAAAAACATACATTCGTCGGTATCCAAGCATGCATCATCGTCGTCAGGGTCTAATTCAAGGCCCATTGATTCAGCATACGCTTCTATGTCAACCGGGGCAAGTTTGTCCGCCCCGTTACTACCCGGGCAGGCAAAGGCTGCGCGACAACGATCAGAGCAGAAGATTCAGAGCTATCTACGAGACATACCCGAGGGTCTATGGCAACGACCTGCAGTCATGACGGAGAAGGACAAGAAGAAACTCGTAGTCAAGCGACTCGAACATCTTTTCACGGGCAAGATGGGTGACCTCGCTGAGCATGTGTCATTACCTTCAATGCCCTCCCCTATCATTGAGGATGTCCAGATGGAAGGGTTCGATGGTGGAGTTACGCCTGCCGTAATCCCTAGCGAGGCCATAAGAGAGGCCCCAATTCGACCGCAAACCCTAGGGCGGAAGGAGAGCTGTTTACGCGACAACGGTTCCGCGTCAAACTCTCATTCACATTCGCACTCATACTCGAATGGTGACCAAACCGATCCCAGGGATAACGGCAACGGTAGCGGCAGTGGTGGTGGAGGGCATACAGGCGGCGGCGGAGCAAGCGGTAACAACTTGTCACCGCACGTGTCCATGCCGCCTCCGGAGCAACGTCCGACACGGCCACGCGACTTGGACCCTGATCGCAAACAGGTGCCATCAGAAAACATGGATTACATACGTCATTTAGGGCTTGTAGCACCCGAATCTCACAAACAATACTCCGCACGGGATGTATCGCCAGATGCGGAAGGTTGGGTGTATCTCAACCTGTTATGTAATTTGGCACAGCTGCATATCCTTAATGTGACCCCCGCGTTTATTCGCAATGCGGTGTCGGAAAAGAGTACCAAATTTCAGTTGTCGCTGGATGGACGAAAAATCCGTTGGCGAGGTGGAGTAGAAGGTACAAGATTTAGTAGCGACAGTGGGAGCAATTCACAGCGCCAATCAGGTGACGACACGGACGGGTCAAACGATCAAGAGCAACGAAAAAAACAAAAGACGCAGACGCAGACGCAGATGCAAACGCAAGGATTTGGAAATACTGTCACAGCATGCAAACCATCAAAATTCGGGTTGGGCGTGCACGATTCGAATTCCTCGGAAAGTTTTCACTATAAACCGTTATTTGTGCACCATCAGACGTCGTCCTCGGATGAACAACCATCAGGCGGGGATGAGACGGGCTCTTCGTATGGACCACCTGAAGAAAGTAACCTGGGGTTGAATAACTCACGATGGGGACAAAGCGGTGTGTCGAGGGTCTCACAGCGTAAGCGCCGTCGCGACGGTGCAATCATTTATTATAGCGGGGCACCATTCTGCACGGACCTTTCTGGAGATTTTGGTGGTGGGGAAGTTTCTCCCGCAACTCACGATATGACGTCATCGGGAGACCAGGGTCCTATCAGCCTCGATATCCACCGCCCGCAATTCCGCCCGCAATTCAGCCGCTCCACGTCAGGATCATCACTTCCTTATAGGCCATTTAGCATTCTCCACACCAGAGACACGTTGATGGATCTCGATGATTCTGACCCACCAGAATTGATCGTAGGTGAGACTGAAGATGATATCGATGCCGAATTTCCATGGTCAGATAGGCAACAGCAACAACGTCGTGCTCCGTTGTTGAACCTTGAGGCTAGTGGCTTAGGGGGGGTGTCTCCTGAAGACCACTTCGTTGTGGCTGTGTTAACACGACGACCAAAAAGCCTGAAAACTGATTTCAACAATAGCTCCAAGCATGATGATGATAATGATGATGATGATCACGATGATAATATCCAAACGATGCGGCCAAGAGAACTCGAGCGCTTGAGTCGAGATACGACGGATTCTAAAGCTGCAACAGAAACAATTATTCACAAGTTGGCTACTATGACAACCGAGTCGCCTCTACCACTATACATGCCTGATGTTAGTGCACACCCAGTACAGATCGAATATATCACGAGCAGGACTCGTCATCTTCCCCCTGTACCTCTCCCTCCACCAACCTTCTACTTCCCCGCCTCCGACTCCGATCTCGATGACGAAGATGATGATAGTGGCGAAGATGCTTCTTCAGAAAGTCTGATGAGTCGCCGTGCTATTCTCGAGGATGATCCAAGCTCGGATGTTGACCTCTCTGGGAATGATGAGGAAGACGAGCATTCCGACGACGTTCACATCTACGATGATGGTAATGACAATATCTCGCCCGCAAATGCGAAGGTGTCTGGTATCAGCAATCTTGAACCAGGTCATGACGCTTTGGGTCTGTCCAAGGTTATTACTGGAAGTTCGGTGGCAACGGCGGGCGGGGCTGCCAGTGGTTATAATAGTAGTGTGGAGGAATTGTGAGATGTTGTAAATCTTGCCAGTGTGCCGTCGATGCTTCTCTCCTTTCCGAAAAGATAATATCTATTCAAAAGGAGAGTTATCAGGGTTATACTAGCCAGGGCTGTTATGATGATTGTACTTTTTGAACAGGCGCAAAAGCGAGCTAGGGTTTGCCTCTTTTTTTTTTTTTGCTTTTACATGATATCAACATACAGGGTGGTTTTTGGAGGATACCTACTTAGGTGTATATACTGGAATGACATGAAGTTCAACGAAAAGCCCATCTATATAGGGAGTTGGGGGAGCATATTAGCACCTAAGCATAGCGATGCGGGAGTCTTTGAAATGAGACGGTGAAATTTTAAGAAATTTACCTCCAACACATATCAGCAACAAGCTCAACTCATGTTCAGTCGGAATACCCGAAACAGTGTGTGCTAATTATCTAGGTACCTACGTGCCTATTCATTGACATATGGGATATTCGCCGGTTGGGTGATCTTGAGTTATACACCTTATTCACGTGTACAAGATATCGATTGGTAGACTTGGTGGCTATGGCAATTCAGTGCTGACGAGATACTTGGCATGAGTGATCGGCCGCATGCGGATACCAGGTAATTCTGCTCCACATGACATGACGCGGAATAAGAATGTCAAGATAAAGTTAAGACACCAACGTCGACTTTACGAATTACGCCAACTTCCTAAGCCAATATCCACATGCTTAGCTCAGTTGTAGGTAAATATAGGGATTTATTTACATATGGTAGGGCTGAGACAGGCTGAACGAATTGCCTTACATACAAGTACTATCTATCAACTATGTAGGTGGTAAGTACTAGTTAGTATGTAGTTACCTATGTATAAAAGGGGCTGCGTATAAGGAAGGATCTGCACCACACGGGATGTAACGCAGATACGGCGTATTCTTCTATTCGCCAAATGCCGTAACCTATATAAGTCAGCACAGTAATACGTCCCTGATTGGATCTTTACCTACTCGCCAGCCAATCAAATCAGATCGAATGCGCCGTAAAGAGCAACAGCTTTACCTAAAGAGACGACTTACCCTTTTTCAGCTCTTTGTTGCTTTTCAGTTGGGTACTAGGTACTGACCTAAGCAAATGAGGCTGTAATACAATGCGATGCAGCACCGTTGTTGTACGCCTAGTAGGTAGGTATGTATGATGTATAGGACTCGGCGGTATATCGTCTCGAGTATAAAGCATGTCTAAAGCCTCTACAATGAGTGCAGGCAGATCTTGCACTACCTACCTTCCTATTCATAGACAGTGACCGGTGACTTATCGAACATGTTACCTCGCAACAGACTCACTTCAGTCCTCCTCACACTCGCGATTCAAGCCAGTGCAGCAAGCATCCGTCAGACTTATAACACGACGGAACTTCAATGGGGCCCTTGCCAGCTGAACACCACGCTCCTAGTGCAATGCGCGAAGCTGCTCGTCCCGCTCGACTATACCGACAAGATTGGCAATCGGACACTTAGTCTGGATGTTATCAAGTACCCAGCCCAGAAAGAACCGAAACGAGGGAGCATCATCCTCAACTTCGGTGGTCCGGGACAGGATGGCCTTAATAGCATGTTGAGCTATGCGCCTATCATGGGGCCGTAAGTCGCAACGTCTTTGGGAGACTACTTTGTCTCTTCGTTCCTCTTTGTCTTTTCGTCCTTGATCTCTGAAGAGTATCGTTAAGTACCTAGCTAACCATCATATCATCTAGGGTAACTGGAGGCTACCATGATCTCATCAGTTTCGACCCCAGGTAAGAACCCCGTCGACCTTAACAAGTTTACCACGATTCTAATACTGCAGAAAAGGGGTACTGGCAACACTCTCCGTTTCTCCTGCTGGCCCGACGACCCTACCAACTACTATGCCGTACTTGGAAGCAAAATGGCCGGATCAGCAGACTCGGCTATAGGCACCATCTGGGCGGAGGGCCAGATAATCGCCGACAAGTGCTATAGCCAGCTAGGGGAGACGGGCGAGCTGGTCGGAATGGCGTTTGCGGCGAGGGATATCATGTCCATTGTTGACGCCCTCGGCGAAGATGGCTTGCTTCGATATTGGGGTAAGCTTGTGTTCTCCCGATCTCATACTTACTTTGTGTTAGACACCTTTTGTTTGTGGCACTTGGCTAACCTTTTGATCCCAGGTATCTCAGGGGGTACTACCATGGGAGCCACAGTCGCCGCCATGTTCCCTGACCGGGTCGATAAAATCGTGCTAGATGGCGTTATGAACGCCCATCAGTACTATAACTCCTAGTACGCATCTCTCCTTACACACTTACAAGCGCCTCTTAATATCTCAAAACTAACACATACCCACCTCTCCCCCAACAGCGGCGAACCAGAGATGACCGCTTCCACCGACGCAACCTGGGAGGCCTTCATGCGGGGCTGCATCGCGAACCCATCCAACTGCGCCCTAGCTCACAACCGCACATACGCCTCGCTCGAGGCCACCATGTGGGACCTCCTCACCACCATCCGCAACAGCCCGCCCGTCTTCGCAGGCACCTACGTGCTCGACTACTCGACCTTCAAGAGCTTCCTCTTCAACTCCCTGTACTCGCCCTCCCACTGGCCCTCTGTCGCCCTCGCCCTCGACGACCTCCTCAACGGCAACCTCACGACGCTCGCCACGCTCATCCTCGGCGGCGGCGGGATCCCGCAGCAGGACCAGGCGATCCTCGGCATCCGGTGCGGCGACAAAGCGCTCCGCACAGACGTGCTAGCGGACCTGGAGCCCGATTTTGCGGCGTACAAGAGCGAGAGTGGCTGGTTCTGGGATTGGGCGTGGGGCGCGTACGTGCTGCCGTGCGCGCAGTGGCGGACGCGGGCGCGCGAGCGGTACGAGGGCGGGTTCTGGGGCGTGAGGACGCGGAACCCGGTTTTGTTCGTGGGGAACACGTACGATCCCGTCACGCCGATCGTGTCGGCGAGGAATATGAGCGCGGGCTTTGAGGGCAGCGTGCTGCTGACGCATGATGCGTGTGGGGTGAGTTGGTCCCCGGTTCCCCTATTCACCTATCCCCGCCTCCATTACCCCTTCCCCCCCCTTTTTTTTTTCTTTCGTGTGCCCGCTTTGTGTTATCTATACTTTATACTCCAGTGACTACATGCTGATTTTGAAATGATGTAGCACACGAGTATACCACAGCCGTCGAACTGTACAAACGAGGCTATTCAACGTTACTTTCTCGAGGGCACGATGCCCGCGCCCGACACCAAGTGTCACCCTAATGTGCCGGTTTTTGACCCTAAATTATGAATAGTCTAAGGTTTAATAGATTAGTTTGCGGTGGCGGTCGTTTGATCACGTACGGCGTATTGGTTTTGGACATAGTTTGTGTGGTTACGAGGGGCTGTCTGTTTTATCATACATATGAATGTACTCCAGGGCTATGTAGGTATGTAGTATTTACATGTACGTGTATACCTACCAATAGTGCAATACATACATCTAGCAGTAGCAACCTGGGCACTTATAAGATAAGAAGTTGGGATAAATATAAAGAAGTTGGTATTTCACGCCAGCTCATCTTAGAATTTACATATATGCCTACCTAGTAGGTAAACTCTTCATATTGTGTCCTATTCATTACATACCATCTGCTTCAAGACTACCCTAGGTATATTGCTATATTATATTTGAAGCATGCTTTGAGGCACAGCGCAATAGATTCAAATCTACTCGACCAATCGAATTATAATGACTCAGGTAGTCCTGCAACGCCCCCAAATTCCTAGATTCAAGCAACATTCTACGCTTTCAAATTTCGTGAGAGCACTTTTACGATCCGTCCCGATAGTTCATTGATCGATTGGATGCGATGAAGCCATGCCATGGGGAGTTAGCGTGCACGTTATATCCATGTCTCCAGACATTTACAGCATCGGTCACCAACAGCAAGCTGTTGGCGGAGCTCGTGCAAAGTAGCCTGATGCTTCCGAAACTCGGTGGCCGAGACGAGTTATCTATTGATCGAGAAGATTGGATACTTGTGCATACACAATCAGACCGCGTTGGGGTATAATCGCCGTGTCGGATAAATGGGTACGGAATACACGATATCGAACATGTCTGAGATAGCTATTCCCACGACCAATCTTCTTCTCTATGATCCATACCGAGGAAATGATGACTCCACAAGTGCAATCATAAATTTGACTGCTCCCGAAGCTTGCATATATCGTGCCGAGGGGCAATTCGTCTTCTCTGTCAGCGACGCCCTCAGCAGACTCCTGAGTAACAAGTGCATTGTGGACTTACCATCATACAGCGGTCTAATGTGTGATGACGGCACCGCAGGCCTTATAAATTGTATGCAAAATCTGTACATAACGGCGGGAATGCTACTTTCGAGTCCATTGACGGCTACTTTTCTGGTGCTATGACAGCATTGACGAACCAGTATCGCACAAGATTCGGGAGTCAAACCTATTTCGGCAATGGCGTACTACCCTACAAAGATAGATTCGACCTCAAGCAAGACGGCCTTATGGAGAACAAGGCATATATATAGGCTATGGTCATGGTCAGGGTTCAGAGGTCGCGATCACCGAGGAGGAGGTGGGAGGAAAGCTGCTGGAGGCCCAGGAAATGGAGAAGATCAGCAATCAAATCCTCGTGACCTTCAACTGGTCCCAAACTGTCGACGAACCATCGGGGGCTGAGGAAAACATACAAACTAGAAAGTCGAAAGCAGCGAGAGGTGCAATACAATCATGGAACCAATGGTGGCTTAGACGGAGGAAGGATTGGCAACTCGATAGAGACTCGTCACATGAGGGGTGATCTGGTAATGCCTAGGGGTAGTAGGGCTCGTGAACTTGTTCTTTCATACTAGTAGAGAATAAATCCCAACTACGTACTAGGTACCTACATAGTTGAATGAGGCACTACCAGACTAGGCTTAGGCACCTAAGTATCTAGATTCTAGTCAGGTGATGACTATAATGGTAACTATTAGGTGATGCACAACACATCCATGGATGTCCTCACTCAACGACAACCTATCAGTAGGATAACCACTTATCGACTTCCTCCACGATACAATACGTTTTCCCATTCCACGTATGATCAGCTCCCTCGACCCTTACTTGGGTGAGCACTTTCCGAGCATTCTTACTGCCGAGAATCCCGGTCCACATGTCATAGAACAGCACGGCCTCCAGCTGGCCGGTGATGGTGATCACGGCTGCGACCTCGGGCTCCGCGCCGTGGAACTCGGAGGGCAGGTTCTCCCAGCCATGGCCCTGCACCAGGGCTTCGAGAGAGCGGAAGTGGGAGCCGGATTTAAATAGCCCTATCAGGGGGTTCAGGTCTACGGGGTAGGAGATGAAGATGTAGTACGCGGGGGCGAACTGGTAGAATGACGGGAGCGGGCGGGCGCAGCCGGCGTAGATGGCTCCGGCCGAGTAGCCCTTAGGTTGGATTGCTGTCAGCTTTCGCTATAGGTAGATAGGTAGGTACTGAATATTGGGTAGATGGAGAATAAATGTGGAAGACCATACACATATAAACAGCTGCGCCCCTTTCTTAAGAGGGAAATCTCGTGTGAAGTTGGTCATGGACTCACGAAGCATACGCTGGAAGATGCGAAGGTTTTTTTTTTTCGGTTAGCCAGCTTATACCCTCAACCATCTATCATATGTGGGTAGGCAGGTAGGTATACGTTGTAATCGTTAATCCCGGCATCTCCCACCCACACGCCGAAATCGTTCCACTCGGACTGGCCCCCACTATTGCCGACGCCACGGTTATTCCAAGTCACCACTCTCAGCCGTCTCTTGTCTCTGAGATACTCGGCGAGCAGACGGATGGGCGGCTGGTCGTAGCTGCCGCCTAGCCGGCCGTGGCTTAGCAGAGCGAGGCCTTGGGGATCTCCGTTGGGGGGGTCTTCTACTCTGGTTTCGAGGTACACGGCCTCGTGGGAAGTGTTCTGGCCCATGGCTGGTTACTCTAAGGTAGGTTATGTGGTAGTTCTTATACTAATCAAAGGGATATGAAAGATTTATTGTTGATAATAAAAAGTTGGGAGGGAAGTTGAGTTGATGGTGACATGTATGTCTTTCCTTTCACGGCCCTTTTTAACTTACACTGGCGCAGATGAGGGGTCTGCATGGTGAAGATATAAAAATGAGCAGTCATATATTCTAATAGGCAGTTATCACAGTGAAAGATGAAATTGGGGTTGATACAACTTATACTGAGTCTCCAGATGTCTGTTATCTCTCCTTGCTGCAAGCAATCGGATACAGTAAAAGTATACGACAATACTGTGCATATATACTGGTTATCCACAATAATATGCATTTTATACATTTACTAGGTAAATTCCAATATCGAGTGTGTCCCCTCCTTCACCTTAAGCCTCCCCCGCCTTTGATGGTCCATGCTCCCTGAACTTATTTTTCCTGTCGCACGCAGACGCAGCTCATTAAACTAAAAACATCCATCAAACATTACATTGAACACTAAAAAAATACCAAGCACATGACACTTTATCATTGTTAACTTTTATTTAAGCGTTGTTCAACAATAATGCTTCAAGTGGTAGCAACCGATACCCACAACAATGTCAGCTAAAGGCAAAGAGCCAGCTGCCCAGTATGCAACATTTCTTATTACCCAAACTACCTATCTAAGTACTTACCTAGGTATGTATATACGGCAAGTTGCTAACCTGGTTGATTTTCATTTACTTAGAAAGGATGCTGCCCCCACGAACCCTAGAGGCATCCCCTATGCGCCCTTCGTCGACAAGGTAGAGGACTACATCACATCCAGGGAAGATGTCCAATCCACGCTTCGGAGCTTCCAGGAAATGATCTCGTACGTCGACGCACACGCTACTAGTTCGAGCGATGGGAAATCCTAGCCACCGGAGATGATGATGCTCCTGAGGCGCTTGCAACTTCTACGTCAGACAGACAGTCACTGACGCCGGAACTCGTGCTTAGAAAATACCAATTCATGGAATTGAACCTTCAGAGGAGAGTAGCGGGGCTCAAGGACAAGATGCCCGATATTCAAAAGACTCTCGAGACAGTCAGGTTTCTCAAGACACGGACGGTATGCTCCATTCACAATAGACCTGGAGATCTGCAGTTGCGAAAAACATGAGGTTGACCCTAATCGTCGATATAGGAGGAATCGGACCCGATCGAGACGACCTTCGAGCTAAACGATACCTTATACGCGAAGGCGTCGATACCGCCTACCGATGAAGTTTACCTATGGCTGGGCGTACGTTGAAAGACATTTGAGTTATGGTCGAGGCACGTAAGGAGTATGGGCTAACGAGAATATTTTCGACGCAGGCGAATGTCATGTTGTCATATCCCATCGACGAAGCAGAGTCGCTTCTCACGGGAAAGCTATCAGCCGCGAAGCAAAGCTTTGCTAACTGTGAGGAAGACCTGGAATTCCTCAGAGAACAGATCACGGTAAGCGGCTGCTGAATTGCAAATTCGTTCTAGGCGTACCGTCCCTTGTTCGAGCTGACAGCTAACCTTTTTATTAGACTATGGAGGTCGCCATAGCACGTGTGTATAATTGGGATATTGTCCAGAAGAGAAAAGAGAAGGCCGACGAGGAAAGCAAAGGAAAGGGGGCTGAAGACGGCGAGCAACCTAAAGGATGAAGTATTACGCAGTCAACAACTTGCCCACCTACCAAGTAGGTAGATAAATAGATATCTGCGGCTCGTTTGTATGAGTTGTTTGTGTCGGTATCGTCTTTCTACCTGATGAGGCTTTCCAAGCCATCTGACAATACCCTATGGGCTATCTTAGTACGGTGAATTCAAAGAATAAGCCAATAGAGAAGGTCACGAGTTGCATGTGGATTGAACTCGGTCCCATGTCTGCAGCATCCGAGCAATGATGACGCAATGTTTAAGGGCTGTGCGCAGAAAATAGGCTACCTCTTAATTACCTCTTAATTACCTCTTAATTACCTCTTAATTACCTCTTATGAAGTTGAATAAGAAGAATAGGGATTTATTACTCATATTATTACTCATAAAAGTATTAATCTTTATCCACTGCCTAAGTCTCTTATGTAATTGAGCAGGTATTTATGTAGTAGTTTTTATTCGTTTTTATTTATTCGTTTTTATTCAAGTGAAATGGACATCTTCAAATACATCAATGATATTGTAGCAATGTGCAGCATAGCCAAGGGACCCCTGAATTATAAAAGTTGGCAGCAGACTGATTAAAGTTTGGGTCCCCCAGATCTCACCGCTGCGCACCAATGACAGGCGTCCCACTCGGAACATGCTTGCAAGCCAATAGCAGCTAGCTAATACCATTAGATACCATTGGATACCCTAGGTAGTAGGTACAATACGGCGTACATATGTAGTACATAATGTACAATACATTGGATCCCAGGTAGGTACGTAACCTTGAATGCGGCCAATTTTATTATTATAGACGGTATCATTTATCATCATTATCCATGGATTATTTCATACCGATGCGCATATCTTCAAATTTTGCAATCAATATTCTACTAGCGAAGTAGCCACCCCGACTTTTTCACCTTTTTTCACTTGCCCGCTTTGCTTTGCTAGGACAACAAGCCAACATTTGAACTTATCCACTTCATTTACCGACCTACCTAACTCTCTACTACTTTTCTCCTATCTACAACTTCTACCACTTCTACACCTCTTTTTTCTTACTTTCTTAGCTCCTAGGCCCAAAAACATATCCTACAGAGTAACTACTAAGGTACCTAACACATACATTCCACATACATTCCACGTACATTCCATCACTTCTTCCATCTAATACAATTACTAACTGATATACTGGATACTTGTATAGGAACTTGACAGTACCACCTAGTTGCCACCTATCTAGAAACCCCTACTCTCACCTGCTCGATTTCTCCTCGAAATCGACGCAAAGCATCTCTATCCACCATGGCCATGAAGCTAGATGAAAAGTACGATCACTATGATTACCCTACCACAGCTCCTGTGGCTAGGCCCGGTCACCCAGGCCACTTGACCAAGGACCAGGAGGCGCAAGTTCACCAGCTACGCATGCTGCTTGAGAGCGAAGGTTACACCAAGAGACTGGACACTCTAACGCTGGTATGTATCCAATAGATAAAGTTCTACTCTCGAAAAGAAATAAAAAAAAAGAAGAGAAGGACAAAAAGAAGGGGGAAAGGTGGAATGTCAGTGGATATGAAGAATTGGACACTGTTAACGCTTACCTTTTGGTAATCAATAGTTGCGTTTCCTCCGAGCCCGAAAGTTCGACGTCAACCTATCCAAGAAAATGTGAGCATCCCGAGCAAGGGTTGGGGAGAAGTTGAAGGAAAAAGAAATGTTGAGGACTGATTGACTAACTACTGGCAAATCAGGTTCGTCGACTGTGAAAAGTGGAGGAAGACTATCCTGTACGCTGGACAGCCCCTGAAGCTCGACGGCCGAATCATCAGCCTCGACGATGAAGTGAACCAGTGGGACAAGGATGGCTCCTTCAAGAAGAAGGTGTCCAAGTGGTACCCTCAATACTACCACAAGACGGATAAGGTATGAAGAGTATTTCCTTTTTTTTTCGTTTATTCTACAGATCTCCGTACTGACATGTGTTCCTAGGATGGACGACCCGTCTATATCGAACAGCTCGGCAAGATCGATATTCCTGCCATGAAGAACGAAGGCGTCGACTACGAACACATGTTGACCAACTTGGCCGTCGAGTACGAAAAGATGGCGGACCCAAGGCTGCCAGCCTGCTCGCGCAAGGCCGGTCACCTCCTCGAGACGTCTTGCACCATCATGGACTTCAACGGTGTCGGTTTCGGTAACGCGCGCCAGGTATTCGGGTACATTCAGGAGGCTTCTGGCATGAGCCAAAACTACTACCCCGAGCGTCTCGGTCGTATGTATCTGATCAACACCAACTGGCTGTTCACCGGTGTTTGGCGCATGGTTCGCCCTCTACTTGACCCTGTCACGGTGGAGAAGATTCACGTCCTCGGCGGCAACTACCAAAAAGAGCTACTATCCCAAATCCCTGCTGAGAACCTACCCAAGGAGTTCGGTGGTACTTGCCAGTGTGAGGGTGGTTGCGAGCTAAGCAATGCCGGCCCCTGGTGCGATCCCGAGTTCACAAAGCCTGCCTGGTGGGAGAAGGAGGGTAAGGATGACGGAGCGATCGAGAACAGGCCGTCGGAGATTGGTACAGGTGCGGGTGCTGGCGCTGCCGGTGCCGCTACGGAAGGGGCCGAAGCCACGGCACCCGCTCCGGCTGCTGCATAGAGAACACGGAAGAAGTACCTAGTTATCAACTATATACGAAAGTTAAGAACCAAAGTTCAGATGAAGAGGGGAGTTTAGTACGGGCAGTCAGATAGAAGTGATCCACAAGTGACAGCCAGTAGGAGGAGTAGAAGGGATCACTAGGAAGAAGAAGAGGAAGAGAAGGAAATAGAAGAAAGGCAGCGGTGGATAGTGGCGGCAGCAAAGAACTTCTTTATATCCGGACGAAAACTTTTTCTCTTTTTATTTTTTCATCTCGGACCAAATCTCTCATATAAAAAAAATTTGCTGCTCCCCTATTTTTTAATTTTTTTTTCTAACCCCCACCTCTCTAACCTACTTACCTACCTAATGTATGGGCAAAACGGATTTTTTTTGGTTTGTTCGTAGTAGGGTAGGGTAGTGTAGGGTAGGTAAAGGGTTAGTTTTTATCACATTTGGCCAAACCTTTTTTTTTTTTCTTCTTCTTTCTGCAAAGGAAGAGGAGAAAAAAAAAGAAAGATAGAAAGAAAAACAGAAACAGAAACAGAAACAGAAAAAGAAAAAGAATTTTTTTGTTAGAGGCATTTGCCCCCACCCCCCTTCCTCCTTCTTCCTTGTAGCCTTACCTTGTCTTGCCTTGCCTTGCCTTGCCTTGGGGTAGATCGCTTGTGGGTGACGGTGTGCGATGATGATGTTTTGGTAGCTATGATTGTTTGTGCTTGTGCTTGTGCTTGTGCTTGTGTGGTGGTTGTGTGGTGGTTGTAGATGTAAGTATAAGTGTAAGTAAGTAAGTAAGTATCTAGGGCTCAGGTATGTATGTACCTATCTATGTAGGAAGTAGGTAGTTATCGGGTGTAAATGGAGGGGGACGATCGTTCGTTAGTCGAATGACATTTTGTGTTTTTCCGGTTTGGTGTAGTTAGTTATACCTACCTACCTACCTAAGCTCGGTATGTACGGATATGGATATGTATGGGCTTGGGCTTGCCATGACCTGCGCTCTATACGGTAGGTAATCAACGTAGGTACATAGGTAGGCAATAGTTATAGACTTGCTATTTTCTCTACTTGTTCAGACAAGACAGCCTTAGGTAGTAGGTATACGACAGCTCTGGCCTGCTAATGGGGGTCGGTGACTTGCATAACCGCCTCCCCGACGCAACAAAAACCACCCGTTCCTTTTCAACCTCGTAGCATCCATCCATCCATCGTATCGCCGGTCATTTAGCACCTATGTAGGTAGGTAGGTATATGGCAATATTCTTCTCCCATGACCTCGTGCACGACCTCGATACTATGTATACAGCAAAACAGCACATCACCCCCTTTTTACTATCCCCAGCATTTTGCGGTTGATTGATTTCTTTTTCGAAACCCCCCCCCTCCTATTATAGCGTTGCTATAGCTGCTGCCATCGCGGCCGCCCTTTTTCACCGTTCCGTAACCACATACTCCCCCGCGTTCCTCGCCCTCTCCATCTTCGCCACAATCGACGGCATCTCGCGCTTCAGGCGAGCGAGGACCCTCACCGCGTCGTCGTAGCTGCCCTCGACCTCGTCCTGGCGCTCGAGACCCTCGCCCAGATGGCCAAGGAGGAGGAGGTCCTTTTTGTGGTTGTCGCCGCCCACCCCTTCGCCCTCACACTGGCCCTGACCATCGGCAGACGACGAGGAAGCCAAGGCTGAGGCTTTGGCGCGTTCGTTAGCAGCGGCTAGTGCGGCCTCGTCGTCGGCGACGGAGCGGCGCGCGGCTTCGGCCCAGGCTGCGGCGGCGGACTGCGGGACGCTCTTCTTGAGGGCCGCGATGTCCCGGAGCAGGTCCTCCTCTTCGCGGGTGAGGTCCTCGACGCGGGCGCGCTTGCGCGCGTCGAAGGGCTCGTAGACTTCTTCTGGTTTCAGGGGGTGCGAGGTAGGGTGGCCGCCATTGGAGAGGAAGTGGGCGGCGTCTACGGGCAGCCCATTGATGGAGAGGTTGGGGACTGCGAGGGTGAAGGTATTGGTGATGTACTAGTAGGTGACTTGGTTAGTTTGTGATTAAGGGGAGAGGAGGCAAAAAAGGGGGTTGGTGTTAGGTAACGATGAGCAAATAGATACAAAAATTAATTGGATGAAAAAAAAGAAAGAATGATTGTGAAACGGGGATGGTAAAAGGGGCAGTAGTCATGTGATTAAAAAAAAGACAAAGAAACATACAACACCAGGGATTCGCTGGTCGTCACCGACCCAACTACTGATCTGGCGGTATCTGGCTTATCTATGGGAGAGCGGACGGGATCCCGAGTTTTCCAGATCCTATGGTCGTATGTGCTAGTACAGTGTACTAATGTACCTTATATACCAACCTTCAACCATTGGTATACATTTTCCCTCGCATTTCATCCAAAACGATGTTTCTCGGCAACATGCAGGTTTCAATGCTACCCATCCCAAACTTTTGGTGCACGTGGGAATAATAACAAAACATAGATTCCGAAGAAACATATAAAAAGAGCGGATATGTTTTTAATAGAAAAAAAAAATAATGATACATACCTGATTGACCAGTTCCTCAATCCTCGTCCGTAGCTCGTCGCCCTCTCCGCCGCGAACTCCCGCGTCTGCTCCGTCGACGGGCGGGAACGCCTCGTCGATCCGCGCGGCGGCAGCGCGTCGCACGTTGGCTAGTAGATACGCCAGGTCCTCGTGAGCTTGGAGCTCGATCTTGCGGTGCGCCGCCGAGTCCCCCATGGCGGTACTATGTTTGTTGTGGTTTTGAAAGAGTCGCTTTTGAAAGAGTTGCTTTTGATAGAGTTGCTTTTGATTGGTGTAATAGGAGTATTGTATGTGGTAGAGACTTTTGACTAACGCGGCGAAGAGAGTTATCGTGTATTACATAAGTGCAGGTGCAAGTCGTTAGTTACTGTACCTCGCAGCAGTGCAGTATGATGTAATTGAACCTTCGCTTCCTTCAGTACCTTGCAGGTTGGATCAAGTTAGGTTAGTTGGCTGTAGCAATTAAGAATTTAAGCATCAACAAAACTGTTTATGTCAATGTTCTGAAGTTCTAAACAGCATTCCATGAATAATGTTTGACTTTTGGAGGGGCAAACTGCTTAATCGCATAGTTGCTTAGTACTTGGTTATATTATCCCAATATCCGAACTAAGCATGAGCTGATGAACCAACCCCAACAATTTCCAAGATACATATATAGGATCAAGGAATAGCAGTAATAGAAACTTGGTACAATAAAGCATCGGCTAGTTCTGTCTAATTCAGCTTGTCGAGGACATGGGACAACGGAATCATGGATCTCTGTTAATTTTTTATATACTACCACTTATCCTCCAAGTGGCCTCACCCTTTCTCAAGCAAGTATACATCAACCCTTTCATCCTCCTCCCCAAGCTTCGGCAGCGGAATCGACTTGAGCACACTATACCGCCACCCATCAGCTTCCAGCAGGCCAAACAAAGCCTTTTCGGAAGAATGGCGAGGCTTCGTAGCCAGCATAACCGTAGTCTTTGCGTCTCCTTCGGTTGTTTCCAAGCGTTGGTGCTGGGCATTCGACACATGCAGAGCAGTCAAAGTTCCGACCAGCGCCGGCAGGGAGTCGACGTTGTACGTGCAGTCGCTCAAGACGACGAGATCCCAGCGACGGGCGGAGACGAGGGGGCCGAAGCGCCCGTGTCTGCCCTCGTCCCAGTCGAGGTTCTCATACGCCGTAGCCACCACCACTTTGGACAAACCACGAGAGAGCGGTGGCGTGACTTTCGAGATGTTCGATCTGGCCCGCTCCTCCGCCTCCGCGAGGTCCGTTAGCAGCACGGTAGCCCCGCGAAGCGTCTGATCCTGCGCGGCCGCAGCTCTGTCTAGTATGCTTGCTATGGTGAGCCCCAGGATGCCAACACCGCAGCCAAGCTCAAGGACATTAAAATCATCACGGGTGATCGGAAGCACGGCGCGTGCGTCTTCAGCAGTACGACACGCATCGGCGAGAAAACAAGCCGTCACCACACCGGCATCCCATACATGGCGGGCAATGCTCTCGCCTATATCCTCCTCGAGATGGACATAGACGTCCTGCAGGCCGCCGCCGGTTTGCGCCCCAGTGGTGTTGAGCCGGAGCCTCCGGACGGAAACGGGGGAGCAAGTACCTGCCACCATCTCCACGGTAGCCGGCATGATCAACCCCCGCCTCGCAGACGACGAACCGCCACTGGGGACACGCCATGGAAGGACATACTCACTCCCCAGCGACGCTGCCCCCCCTCGTGGCGGTGATTGGTCAGACTGCAGAGCTGTAGCTGAGTATATGAAAATGGTGCACGTGACGTCCTCCCTTTTCACGTGCGGCTTCAGGGGCACTTTGAGGTCGAGAACCCGCATGCCTGCAGCCCACCTAGTGGGGGGCGGTGTCTCGGCCGCGGCCGCAACAGTGGTATCAACAGAAACGCCGTACTCCACCACGACAATCAGATCCACCGGCTCGTCCGGGTAGAGGAACGAGTCGCCGAGGTCCGTGGTGATGGTGACCAGAAGCGAGACGAACGGCCTCCTGCGACCGGACAGGTCGTGGCAGAGCCTGGCCGGGCGTAAGAGGCGGATGTAGTGCATCGCTGGATTTATGCAAGTCCTTTGCCCTCGGAATGTACTTGCTTACATTGCTTACTGCTGCTGCTGCTGCTGCTGGGCCGTTCGCATCTTGGCAATTTGATTGGTAATTACCATCTCAGGGCAGGTTACGGATCTAAAAGAACATTGAAGTATGTATGTACCTAACCTTAGTAGCTACTACTTAGGTACACACCGGCTCGAGGCCTTACAATACAATTTAGTGGCCATTCTGCCATCTCTCTCCGCCTTCCACAAGGGTGAAATCACATAAAAAGAATAAGTTCCTTGCCCTACTTTTCGCAAGCCACCCCCTTGTAGGGTAAGCAAGTACCATGTAGGAAAATGATGTCGTAGGCGCATTCGAAGATGAAGCAGGTCGGAGAATGCGAGCATCGGTCAATCGGAGGTTATGTATCTAATTGTATCATCACGCGAATTCAAGTAACTTTCTAACTTATAGTTAATATCAATACAGCTATTAACTACAACTCATACTATAACCCTCTAAACCTATAACAAAAACAGCAGTGATGAGTCCTCAAGTTCCCCCTTCTAAGGTTCTCTCCACCTCGATGAGCAGTACGACATTAAAAGAAGAAAAAAATGTGCATAGTAGGAGGTAGGTAGTAGGTAATAGTAAAGTGGAAAACAAACCTCCTGTACACGTGGCTATGAAACACCACCATCCCACGGCTGTCTTATCACAGACAGACAAACAGACGGAGATGCATGTGAATGTAGTCCGGTCTCTTCTCTAGAGACATGCAATAGATTAGGTACACAAACTAATGAGTACATGTAGTCATTAGAGCGTCGAGATATCTATTGACACCTAGGTGAGCTACATAGTAATTAAAAGCAGCATCATCCTCAACAGCTTAACCCCTTTATCACACACCTAGGTTAGACAGATAGAACACACTAACTAAAAGTAATAGTATGCCTTCCCTCCTCCCATCTACATACGTAACCACCTCCGCTCCCCTCATCTTAAATAACTAAAAGAAGGAAAAGAAAAAATTGTCACGACAGCCTCACTCACCACTAGTAACCCAACCCTCTCGAACAAGCTTAGCAAGATCAATAAATACCTAATACCTATAACTATGCACCAACTGAAACTCCTAATCTAGGCAAGTCAACACACTCACCTGACTAACTAGTGTAGTTACCTACCCGGCTACCGCCCGCACTGCACTATTTACTGCATAGGCCCAGGTCCACGATCCAATTCAAGGTCCATGGATTGATTGTAAGTTCGCTTTTTTGTAACCTAGAACCCAGCTGTAACCGCCCACGCCTCTAGCCGCAAGGGGCTTAAACAACACAGGGCGTCTTCCTACATAAGTAACATAACCACCTGCAACAAGCATTAGTTAATCGCGCTAAGCGTTTTCCCTTTTCCCTTTTCCTTTGTCCGCCGCCGCCCCTTTTTTTTCTTCTTCCCCTGTCGAGACTCTCAAGACTCACGGGGCTTCAATCTCATGTATGTACCCTAACCTAGGTAGTTAGTTATGTATGTAGGTCCTAGGAGATGGACCTCGAGATAGTGTATGTAGCCTGTGTAGGTACTAGGTACCTAGTAGTTAGAAGGTAGTCATGTACCAAAGTACTTCATAACTAACTACCTGTGATCCGATAGCGCAAATTGCAATTCGTGGGGTAAGCTGAGGTGGGATGCACTTAACTACTGGGTAACATTTCAGAATAGTTACATACCTGCGCCGTGCGAATATACATAACATATAACTCAACCAACATGTATATCCAACAACAACAACAACAACAACAACAACAGCCAACAGTAATAATAATATACACAAACCTGGTAATCCAAAAAAAAAAAAAAAAAAATTTAACGCGACCGTTTCGCCGTGTGTTAATCGGGTTCTAAAATAAGACGGGCCTAACACCAACTACGGCAGCCTACATGGTAGAAGCCCCCATCCACGTGTAATAGCATTTCTTGGGGGGGTCATTTCACTGGCCCGTTTCGACTATTTTTATATAATCCTTTGGTGGACACGGCGACATGTAATTCCCTACATACTAGGTACAAAACGTATATCAAATCCACGGCATTGGCTGTATTTACTTGGGTCCTTACTGGTTAGTTCGCAGACAGCTAGCATGTAGGCGATACGGCGAACGAATGGTAAGCATGGCACTCTCTATTATGTATGGAGTTGGGAGCAAAAAGGAAGCCCTGTCTACCCACAACAAGAAAATCCATGGCTCTCACTTCAAAAGGAAAATACGCACAAGCTGAAGCTGCAAATTTCAAGGACCCAAAAGTACACCAGAGCACCAGGGAATACCAACACCCATAACACCAAAGGTCAAACGATTCGTGTAATCATACAGAACCAGCCCCCACGAAATACCCATGAGAACTCCCTGGGTCCTCTAGGCGTTCACCATCCCATGTTAATAATAATAGCAATATCCGTCAAGTCGTAGCAATGCGCATCATCTTGGTTCCTCCAAGCCCGGCGCCGCGCAATAGGAAATGCCGAGATCGGTATCCACAATCCATCCAGGTAGTAGTGTCATACTCCGAATCCAGACTCCGAAGTAGTGTGTGAAAATGGCAAAGGTAATTCTCGCGAGGGTTATGTGTATCTTAGGTACGAAGGAAAAAGTCGCGGTTTTTTTTCTTTATTACGGCAGCATCTGCTTAATCTCCTCATCGCTGAGCCGAATCTCATGTACCGGCTCTCGGCGGTTCTCTAAAGGTACATAGTCGCAGTCGACGTAAGAAGGAACGAATAATTCGGGGTTCCAGGCAAAGCCTTGGCTCGAAGCGAGATAAGAGATCTGTGGTAAGGGAAAAACCCGATATTAGTAAAACGGTCTAACGGTCGGATGGATAGATGGCTATGAAATCATGACAATAGTAATAGCAACAAACAATAACAGCAATAGCAACTTACCAATCGAGGAACGCCATCGGGCTCTCCAATGTTAATAACGGTGCACTCGTCCTTGCTAAAGGCAGAGCCTAGACAACATGTGAGTCACCGAATCTAAAAAGAAAACACAGAAGATAGCGGAGATAGGCCAACTTGTAAAGCCAAAATCTAGAATCTATAATCTCAGGGGGTGGGGGGGAGAGAGAGATAACATACTAAGTAGACTGGGCCGACGGTGGTGGTGGTGGACCGACTTCGGCTTGTGTGATTGCACAGATGACGCTTCGCTCGGACTCGGGGTTGTCGGCGAGCTGGAACACGACGAAGAGGAGCTAGCTACAGCCTTCGGAGAGTGACCATAAGCCATAACCGACGACCGGGCTGCCGGGATAGCAATCGTAGTAGATGACATGGTTAGAGACATAGGATCCGATGTTCTCTTCTTTGCTCTGTAGAATATGTCGGGGTAGTTTGTTAGCAAAGCGGTGTAGCTTAGCAGAGGCGGCGACAAGGACGACGACTGTGTAATTGAAACACAAATATAAATAGCAGTGAAACGCCGGCAGAAGAAGATAGGCGATGATATCCAAAGACTTAAAGAAAGAGAGAAAGAGAGAGATAGAGACAAGAGAGAAATAGTATTGATCTTCACGCTTAGTCGGTCAACTCTTCACAACGACGAGGTAAGAAAAGATGTGATGTTTGAGAAGAGAAGTTTGGTGATATGCACAAGGTAAAAAGGGACAAAAAGTTGGTTAATTTGAAGTCAGGTGTCCAAAGCCTTGGAGAATATGTATGTATGTATGTAGGTACAGTAGGTATGTATGTAAGTATGAATGTATGAATGTATGAATGTATGAATGTATGAATGTATGAATGTACATAGAGCCTTACCCCATACAGTACAGATATCTATGCATGTATGTATTCAGGTAAAAGGAAAGATGGGAGCCCTGAAGATACATTGATAGCTGCTACATAGTAGATGTTGGACAGCGTCAAGCGCCAATCTTCATCGATACTAGGTACACTACCTACAGGCTACGAGCGGGAACGAGCCTGTGCTGACATCTGGATGCTGTGTAATGTAAGTACATATGTACGTACTTACTGCAACTGTACACTGTACGTATGTAGTATTCAATGTTGATGTAAGTTCAAAGTTGATGTACCTCAATAGTTTGGTAACGGTCAAAATGTACATAGGAAATTGGGAACATTGAATTCAATGTTTGTGATGCTGATGGTATGGATGGTAATGTAGACATGTAGGTACCTAGGGTCCTAGGTATGAATGTATGTACTAGGGGTGTGTATGCAGGTATGTATCATAGATGCAAGATGGCGGTGCGCTACATGGCACTTCAATGTTGAATCAATGTTATTAGAGGAGTTGCAACTTGAAGTCCTACCTACCATTGATGTAGGTATGGGTATCAGGTATGTACTGTAGGAGAGCCACCTGGGCAGTAAAATAGGGAAACCCAGTGCGAAGCCGCCGCCGTCGTCAAAGTTACATAGACGGACGAAGCAAAGAAGGTAGGATGGATATGTATGTGGATGTGGATGATGAATGATGGATGGATATGATGACACATCGGGAGTGAGGGACCTTATGGAGCATTGGATCGTTGAAAGAATGAGATTGGTCCAACAGGATGAGATATAATCCAATCTGGTTAGAGCATCAAACATTGCTGCTGAGTGTGCTGTTACTTGCCCCAATCCCATTTCGGTATCGTGGGAATCGGGTCTCTTTAACACCCACTTGGGTTTCCTTCACCCCCCATCTCCCCCCACCTATACATAGGCTAGCCTGGGATTTTTTTTGTCTTACCTTTTTAGATGTTCGTTCCCGTTCCATTTGTTCATTGTTGAAGTTGTAGTGGATGGGCTTCGTAGTTGTTCTGAAGGGTGTATTAGGTAACTAGGTGGACGAGATTCGAAAATTCAAATGTACCCCGATATGTATCGAGTTAGTATTGTATCATCGTCTTCAATGTTGATATCATATATCGAATTCGAGACAGCGTAGACTTAATTCGGGCGATGTCGGAACTTGTTTGTTCAGCGCGATAGTATGTAGGAGGCTTGGATGGCTTGGATGGCTGGCGGGAATGTGATGATTGATTGGTTCGCCTTTTAAAGATGAGTGGTTGGGAACAGCCATTAAATATGGAGTTCCTCGCCTTAAGTTTAACAGACCTAATTAATATGTATCTATGTACCCAGGTAGGAGTAACATTGAAAAGGTGTTTGATGAATAAAGAGCCAATCAACATAGAGCTCCTTCAAATGATCTAGGCTTTTGGATATCCTGCCTGCAGGTGTAACCTTAGTCTCTGGGTGGAGACTATGGGGCTTAACTTCTTATGCTTCCAGGGTTTGGTTCAAGGTTCTGAGATGATACAAGGTTCCGGATCCCAATTCCAATCAGGTGAGATAAGGTGAGCGGAAAATCTATTAATCCTATACTTGCCTAAAATAGGCTAGTCCATACGTATACCCCTGTAATGTCCGTGTGTGTACCTATGTACTGTGTACCTATGTACCTAGAATGTACACACGTACCGCCTCTCAAGGCTACAAGGCTGGCGTTAGCACCTGGATGATGTTACATACCTAGGGCACCTAGCTGTCAGTAAGCTGCGACTGGAAAACCGTTACTTCCATCATCAAACATCAACCTCAATATCCATAATTCATTGATTCTTCAATTTTCATCATCAACAAAAACTACTCGGCGCTTATCAGAATCAAAATCAACAAATATTTCCCACACACACACACACCTGACTACATCCGTCCGTTCTATCCTAAATCCTGGGTAGTAAATAAAGCTGCGAAAATGGCCGACGTTCTCGTAGATAACCCGGCCAACATCGTGGCGCCACACAACAAACCCATCCCTTCCAACATCCCAAATGTCGAGACCATTGACGGAATACCGGCGCAGGGTGGAGATGAATATGCCGTGCTGAAGAAATTGCAAAGACATCTAGAATACATCCAGCTTCAAGAAGAATACATCAAGGATGAGCAGAGGTAAGGAACCATTACCCTCTGCGTCGCAACAGTTTTCTCTAACGGAAAAATAACTATAGGAGCTTAAAACGCGAACTCGTCCGAGCCCAAGAAGAGATCAAGAGGATCCAAAGTGTTCCGCTGGTTATTGGCCAATTCATGGAAGCTATCGACCAAAAGTAAGTATTTATTCATGACACCAACACATGACCCAATCTAATCCATGACCAGCACTGGCATAGTTCAGTCAAGTACAGGATCTAACTACGTTGTTCGGATTCTATCTACCCTGGACCGCGAGAAGCTTAAACCCTCCTCTTCTGTTGCCCTACATCGTCACTCTAATGCTCTTGTCGATATTCTACCTCCAGAGGCCGATTCCTCCATCGCCATGCTTGGCGCTGACGAGAAGCCTGACGTAACATATGCCGAGGTCGGTGGTCTCGATATGCAGAAGCAAGAGATTCGTGAGGCCGTTGAACTGCCTCTCACCCACTTCGACCTCTACAAACAGATTGGTATCGATCCCCCGCGCGGTGTCCTACTGTACGGCCCTCCCGGTACGGGTAAGACTATGCTTGTCAAAGCCGTCGCCAACTCTACAACCGCCAACTTTATCCGTGTCGTCGGATCTGAATTCGTTCAAAAGTACTTGGGAGAAGGTCCCCGTATGGTCCGCGATGTCTTCCGCATGGCCCGCGAGAACTCCCCTGCTATCATCTTCATCGACGAAATCGACGCTATCGCTACCAAGCGTTTCGATGCCCAGACCGGCGCTGACCGCGAGGTCCAGCGTATCCTTCTCGAGCTGCTAAACCAGATGGATGGTTTTGATCAAACTGCCAACGTCAAGGTTATCATGGCAACGAATCGCGCCGACACACTCGACCCGGCCTTATTGCGTCCCGGCCGTCTCGACCGTAAGATCGAATTCCCCAACCTGCGCGACCGTCGCGAACGCCGTCTCATCTTTACCACCATTGCCTCGAAGATGAGCCTCGCTCCCGAGGTCGACCTCGACAGCCTCATTGTCCGCAACGATCCTCTCAGCGGCGCTGTCATCGCCGCGATTATGCAGGAAGCCGGCCTCCGCGCCGTCCGCAAGAACCGCTACAACATCATCCAGGTCGACCTCGAAGATGCCTACTCCAGCCAAGTCAAGGGCACAGCCGACGAGAACAAATTCGACTTCTACAAATAAACGAGAGGAACTCGTATTATGGTTTATGGCTTTGCGAGGAAGGGTAGTGAGAAAAAGGGGGGGCATGAAAAGGAATGGATACTATGCATCTTCCAGCAAGCATTGCTTAGGTAGTGGAAATGGAATATAGGGCGTGGGCTCTAACCCTCCCTTCCCCTTTTTACTACTGCTACTACTTGCTACTACAACACCGTAGAGGTTGACGGCACGGTTGTACAGTAAATCTGTATTATCAACACGCCTACCTAAAATACGTAGGTAGGCAGGCACTAGCTAGGCTATACACACACATACATACATAACTACGAAGGACATCCATCACGTTTGATATGAAATGCCATTCGCAGTAGGTAGTGACGGACTTTTTTCTGTGCCCCTGACTACTAGGTAGGTTACCTACATACATGATACCAGTATGTGCGTGCGTGCGTACTAACTTAGCAGGTAGGTAGGTAGGTATCTAGAAAAGACAAGACAAATGGGTAGATAGGTAAACAGTAAGACTTGAACGTTGGATGGACATTGGGCCTTCGACGTTGTACAGTATTAAAAGAATTAGGTACCTATCTAACGGATCATGATTCCTTCATCCACCCCATCCCATCCCATCCCCTCTCCTCTCCTCTCCTCTCCTCTCCTCTCCTCTCCTCTCCTCTCCTCTTACTAAGCTACCAAGGTAGGTAGGTGAGCTGGTAGACGGGCAGGTAACAGTATACACAAGTATTAAAAAAGGTAGGTATCTTCCATTACACACGGCTCGGCTCGGCACGGAAACAAGGTTATTTAGAATAGAAGTAGAATAGAAAAAGAATCGAGGTATCGTATTATCGTGAAATATAATAATACATTCCGTGGGACCAGAAGATACGTAGTGATTAAACCAACCAGCTCCCTCTTAACGCGAGAGTGATTTTAAGTTCCTCCTCTTTCTTGGTTCATCTCAGTTCGTATCTCCACCCCGTTCCATGCCCATCTCGACTCGTCCGAGTTGAGATGGATGTATGGAATATGGATGGCTTGAATTTCGAAAACCGGTTCGTTTCGTTCCATCCGCAAACCGTCTACCGTTTACTCCACTTTCTAAACTTCGGTTTATTGGCCTACTTACTCCCATCAACCCTAACTCCCTTTTTGTATGCAATACCTAGACCCTTTTTTTCCCGACTCTTTTGTTGCGCCTGGTTTTATTATTCTTCTTCTTCCTCTAAAGCATGCTCCCTTCCAATGCAAACGCAAGCAAAGGAAACAATACCATACGCCCAAGTGAAATTCCATAGCCGAAAAAAAAAAGGGGGGGAAGGAAGCAAAATACAGCAAAATCCCCCATAGCAGAGGTAGTAATACAAAGTGGGTATCTCCCTCTTGGAAGGGGTGGGGGGGAAATAAAAAAATGAGGTAACGCGATTTATTGGGCGTAAAGTAAAAACAGGGCACAAATCGACATGTGTGGGTATTATGCGCGCCAAGGGGCTCCATCTGCGAACGAATAACCCTGACTAACAACTCAAGCAAGTGCTTTGCAATCAATCGAAGGACGCTCGCGGGGGGGTATCTCCACTCAACACTCAGCAAACCTGGGTATATCCTCCTCTCCTAAGTATTCACCTCGTCTTTGGTGTGTGGTGAGTTGTTAACTCGGTCTCGTGTTAACCGGTCATAGGCAGGCCGTGATCAGGAAGAGAGCACAACGCCCAATTCCAGCAGCAACTGCACAAAACGAGAATGCAACTCGATGAAGAAATCGGGGAGCCCCACTAGTTCTGCAAGACCGCGAGCCTTAGGCGCAAACCCACCGGGGCCCATAGACCCGCCCATGCGCTGCATGAAGCCGCCGCGACCGCCGCCAGTTAGGAAGCTGCTCGTGTCGTTGGCTCTATCCCGTTCTCGATCGCGGTCCAAGTTGGTACCGAATCCACCTCCCAGACCTAGGCCGATGCCACTGTCACGCGGGCCCTCGCCAAATCCACCATTCCCATATGCAGCGTTCAGCGCAGCAATCGGACTATTGGCCTCCTCGCGTTCGCGGTCCCGCTCGGCTTCAGCTTCGGCTAACTCTTGGATCCAGTTTGCAAGGTCACGGAAGGCAGCAGATACGAAACTAAATGTCTTCATAGCGAGGCGCTCGCGGTGCGTACTAAGCGCCAAAAACGCGTAGACCCTCTTACGTCCACGGGCGTGCATATCGGGAATTCGGAATATGTACGCAGTTGTGTAGCCTGCGAGGGGGTCACCAAAGAATATCGGCCCGCCATTAGCAGCTGATTGAGGATTCGGTGTAGTCGTAATATAACCTGGGCCGTGACCGGTTGACGGAGATGGGAAGGGTGGGGGGATGCCCGGTAATTGGCCTGCCTGTGCAGTTTCAGGTCGCCGAGGGAGCGTCTCGAAAGATAATGTCCTTAAGCAGGAGGCGCGAACTATAGAAAAGGTAGTTGGAACGACAGATTCATGCGTGGAGGTGTAATCCAAGTAGTGTGTGTGCTGTGTGACACTAGACCGAGACGAGACACTCGAATGTGAAGTCGAGGTAGTCGGTCGGCGATACGTGGCTGGGCGCTTAGCAGTATCCGTAGACAATACCTCTTCTTCCGCATCCGAAGTATAGGAAGATTGTGGGTTGGAATTGGGTGGGCTAATTTCACCCTGGCCTCCATAGACGCGGGCGTAGGGTGCGCGGGTTCGTAATGTAGGTCCCCTATGACCAGACTTGGATTCCGCAGTTCCGGATGTGCTTCCATCTTTTCCCTTCTTTGGTTCCTGTCGCTTAGGGAGTGTGAGTGCACAGTTTTGGCATGGGTTTGCCCGCTTCGTGTCGGAGTCGTCGTAGGTTCGATGGAAACTTGGATCGCGGCGCATATTACCCTTGCCGTTCGCTTCGGGGAAGCCTTCGGGTACATTTCGGGGACTCTGGGGGGGCGTCTGAATTGCCGAGCCTGCAATAGGAGATGCTACGGAAGCTGGGTGAGCCGTACCATTGGGACCAAGTTTCGACGCTCGTAGTAATGATGTACGGTGCATTTGCATATCTTGATCGGATGCAGGGATAGAGGAACTACGGGAGGCTCCAAGTGTCATTTTTCGCAGAGCATCTGTAACGACTGCTGGCGAACCAGGCGACGCAGCACTTGTTTGCGGGCGTGCAGGTTCGGTACTCTCATCACAACATTGTGCGCATGGTACTGGCAGGCCTTCAGTGACCATGAGAGGTGTTGGTCCATGAAGATCGCAGTAGTGCGCTAGACATAGCTGGATATGAGTTAGCAGAGGCAATATCGCCGGCTTTTGAGAAATGGTCATGGCTGGCCGAAATATTGAGGCGCAAGATGTGATTTGATAAGATTCATATGCTAAAACAGCATGTTGAAAGAAGAATTGAGGAATGGAACCACACTCTCAACGGCTAAGATGGCCGTAATAAGTTGAACAGAAAGCCAAAGAGTGGGGGTTCAAACGCGAGAGACAAGACAGAGAATAAGTCGGTCAGGGGGGAAAGCAAGGTGTGTGTGAGTTGGGCGGAAAACAAGTCAAGCCATTGAGGACAAACACGAAGGAAGGATAGTTGGGAAGGAAAACGTCACTGTCGCGCAAGGGGGGAAATAAGGTGAGTACAAATTACCAGTTGGTGACTTGGGCATCTGCGACAATCACAGTCCCGTACCAATCAAGCTTAACACTTGGCTGACTTGGGGGCGTAGCGGCACATCGCTTCGCTCCGTGCCGTTGTGGTGGGAATAGGGGGGAGCTTCTAACATAAGCAGTCAAAGCAAGTAAGACCCGGGGGTAAAGAGGACAGACTCATAGAGAGAGGATAGCTGGACTCTGCTGGACTCTGCTGGACTCTGTTGAAGGGTAGGGGTTAGGGGGCTGACGAGATGAGTGTGAGTGTGGGGGGACACGAGGCTTCGGGTTTGGTCTAGAAAAAGAACGAGGCGGTGAAGGAATACATCTGATTAAGTATGTACCTAGTAATTAGGTACATAATAAAAGAGGTGCTATGTAGGTGTTATGTAGGGTAGGTCAATGGAAAGATGGGGGATAATTCATGTATCATTGATGATGAAAAGGGTGGGTGGGAATGGAAATGGGATGGGATGGGATGGGATCATGGTTGAGAGATACAGGATGTATGCATGTATGCATGTATACATGATACAAGTTGCATGTGTTCAATGTTCAAAGAAAGAAAAACCAGAGTTTCGCAAAAGTGTCAGGGGGTTTGGGGAAGGAGTGCTCCAGGGTAAGGTTAAGGTATGCAGGTCAGCACTAGTGTACGACGTACTACACATGTAGGTAGGTACATTCTATAGCGCAAAGTATAAAAAATAAATAAGATGAAAGTGAATTCAACAACGGTCGATTGTCGATTGACTTTTGACAAAGATAAGATGAGACGCGTGACGCGATCATGAAGTCAGAGTTTAGAGTTAGAAGCATTAGGTAGGTAGGTAAGTAAACAAAACATTCAATGTTAGGTTGAACCTGAATATCGGGCAGCCATCAAATGGAAGCAAAAAAAATAATACATTTGTAGAACTTGGAAGAAGAAAATTGGAAGAGTTGAGAAATGACAGAGTACTTACTATAGACGTCATGATGCTTCTTCAAAACACCCAAGTAACCCAAGCAAAGCCAAGTACCCAGCACCGGCTCTGTGGAGCGTCGCACCTTGCAGGTTGCAGGTTGCAGGTTGCACGGCGGGGTTGTCGAATTTAGACAGTAGGAGGTAGTTAACCTGCAACCGAAAGCGACCTGATTAGAAAGGAAAAAAAAAAAGATAACCCCGAACGCGACCTGAAAATCGATTCGAAAAAAGATGACCCCCAAATGTTCCAATCTCCCTCCCACACCCGTCCCGCGTCCTGCCCTTGCTCCCGTCGCTTATCCAACCCGGTTCAAGTCAGTCCCGAGCAAGGCCAAGCAGAGTCCTTTTGTAACAAATACTCAAAAGTATTATCTCATGAATGCAACAATAGAGCATACAGGGAATATACTGAGAACACTGGGGACCACAGGGTTATTCCAAGGTTTCTTGCCGCGGATGAGAAAGGCAACAGAGCACATGCGCTCGCGACTATGTCTCCGTATGCGTCTCCGTATGCGTCTCCGTCTGCGTATGCGTCTCCGTCCGTGGTTACGGCTAGGTCGGTATAGGTCGGTATTTCCTAGTTCCAGAAAAGCGATGCGATAATACGAAACGGGAAATAAAGCACCACTTTCTTGTGCTCTCGACTTGGGGCCCAGTATACGTGTGTGTATATGGTGTATATGTGCAGTGCAATCACGAGCCACAATCCAAGCAAATGCGGCACAGGATTACAGAACACAGCGACAGGCCACCAATCGGCTCTTGGTCCAGTAAGACTGATCCTTGTGGTTCGTTCTGGTTGGTTCGCTATCCAGGGCAGTCTCAAATCGAAGTCGTTGATGGATTGGATGAGGAGATCAAAAGTAGTGCTGACCTCCAACTCACAACTCTTCTTTTTTCTGTCTCTTTTTTGTGATGCGATCCAGCGACACAAGCTAAAGCGTGAGGGTCATGCGCTTCGGAATTAGGGCCTTCAGCTGTTGCAGATTGCAGGTTGCGATGCGTTTGGGTAGGTAAGGTAAGGTAAGTGAGGTTCACTAGAGACGCAAGAAGAATCAAGTGTATTAGTAAATAGATTCCTAACCCAGATAGTACAGTATGGTAGAGTATGTACTGCCAGGTAGCGTCACTAGTAGTAGTAGATAAATAAGTAGAATCGGAGTAGGACGTAGACAGGGACGCCTTCAATGAAAAACGTTGAATAAAAAAATAAAAGGGAAATAAGTCAAGTAAGTACGGTACCTAAGGGGAATAAAAGAAAAAGGAATTGGGGGGAATCCACTCGAGTATCATGTATCGAATAAGAGGTAATTTGTATAAACATTGTATGTACTTACATGCACATGCGTGTTTTCAATTTTGGAAGTAAGTCGACGTTGCTAGCTAGCTGAACTGACTGACTGAGCTTCCTTCCTTCCTTCAATGTTCGGAATAGTTAACGTAGGAAAGAAATAAAACTTGAAGTAGATCAGAAGCTGGAGGCAAGTATGACCGCCGTACCTTTGGGTACTACTACTAGTACTATGTAGATTAACAAAGTACCAGTTGACCTGTTAACTTTTTCAAGAAAAGACTTTTTGCTTTTTCTTCTTCTTTTTTTCTTCTTTTTTTTTCTTCCTTTCAACTTTTCTTCAGCTTAATGATTCATTTCACCAGTACCTCAAGTACTAAAGAAAAAAAAGAAGAAGATATCAAGTTAGTCAAAACTGAGGTATCTCATAAAAGTGTTGGTGGTTTTGTGCAACCCCGACAACATCAAGTCAGTCCAGTCGACGGTCGTGTGTGAAAGTGAGTGAGGTCAGCTTTCGGTTTTTATCACCAAATTATGGCATTAATAACGGCACATCTGCTGGCGCCCTTGGAAACTGGTCTACACTAGTCTAGGTCGACTACTGTATGTGTGCCACTGTACCAAGAGGGGACCACTGGCACTACGACGTATGTAGTATTTTGGTATTTTAGTATTTACTAATGTATAATACTAATACGTACTGCCGGGTCCTGGAACGCTTGGGTGCGGAGGGAAAGATGGGAAGATGGGAAGATTTGCTTGCTTGCTTGCTTGCAACTTGGTAGCGCTGGCTTGGGTAGTCGATATGGTAATGGTAATTATGGACGATACCACCACAATCGTATTAGCTCGCTGTTTGTCGGATACCCTAGCCGGTAAGGGTGGTCTTCTAGAAGGACCACTAGAATCGCATGCAGAGCCTAGGGCCGACTGCGCAGCAACCACCCAACTTGACCCAAGTAACTAACCTAGATGCTAGTTTAAATAGCATGCAGATGTGGGACTGCCTAGAGGGGGGACTACCACACCGACGAGACGATGCTTGCCTATTATTAACCAGGTTAGATGGCCCACTTTATCGCGTGTCGGCCTGGGTCGGGGTTACGACTTGGTACGTATTGGTGTTAGTTAATTAGAAGGATTTATCGTGCGATGGATGGATACATATAGCTAGCTATACTGGATCATGAATGGATGAAATCTGGATGGGTCCCCAAAGTCTCTTTAGCCTGCGGCGTTTCTGTTCTCAGAAGGGTAGGTAAAGTAACCGGTTCGAGGTAAAGCCGTTGTGAAATGTCTAAAAACGTCGTCATTAGAGAGGTACACACGCACTAACTGCTAGGTATAAAATACCTAACTACCCAGATGTGGTATGTACCTATTCATGTAGTATTTATTTCGGTATCACGGGTGAAACATGGAAGACATATGTATATAATTAGGGAACATACAATTGCCGTACATGTGTAGTTAAAAGTTTGCCGAAGCAACGGTAGACGAGCCGGGGATCTCGGCCGAACTCTGGAGTCGTATGTATGTGTAGGTAGATATGTATGTAGGTATTAGGTGGGTAGTAGGTAGTTATGGGTATGAGGTATGGATGTATGTAATGGATTATACACAAAGATTTTCTAATAAGATGGAGGGGCGAAGGAGTTTGCCCACATTTGCCCACAATATCCTATGCTAGGTATCGTTAGGGGCAATGTCTGAGAAAATCTAGGAGGGGCATACGAACAATGTGAAGAGAGCAAACTCGAATGGGTCGGGTTTCATAGACGTATTATACTGTCCATACGGCGTACACATCATCTAGGTCACGCTGTCACGCTGTCACGCTGCCTTGCTCAGAAGCTAAGAGACGGGTAGTAGCTTGAAGAGGCTTCGGCAAAGGATTTATAGATGCAAGTACAGCTGTTGTAATCCACTTGCGTATGATACGTAGGTATACAAAGTAGGTACCTACCTATGAGAAAAGAGCATTGAAGGGGAACCATCGTCGGATATCAATTATTAGTCAATTGCCTAGTAGTAATTAAATATCATGATTGTCAACGGAGTGCATTTATGTAATTGGCCAATTTGTTCCGTTGTCGAATATCGTGCCTGCGTTTTTCAGCTAACCATTCAGCGTCATTGACATTGACATTGCCTTCTAAAGGAAAGTATGTGTATGCCTACCTAGTACTTACAGGTAGGTGCCAGCATAAGTAGGTATGTAGTATAAGGTATACAGTCAGCTATGGTGAAGAAAGTTAGGGATGTCGGAAGATCTACCTATCCACGACAGGGAATTCGGAGTCAAGGTCAAGTATCAAGCCCCTCGATCAGGAAGCCAGCCAACCAACTCCGAATCGTGGCTAGAACCATAGTTACCTACCTACCTAGTTGTCCAGGTATCTACATAACCTAGTAGTTATAAGTAGCAGACATCTCCAAACTCCTGTTCGTCGAGAGCTCCATTCCAGGGGCACGCACCATTTATCCTGCAGGGGGGGTCCATACCGAGGCCTGCGAGGGTTCGATAACAAAAAAAGGCTGGGTTTGTGATCGGATGCGTGACATCTTATTCTCACCGTAATCAATATGTGCAACCCCTCCCTCGACGAATCGGAATACACTGCTGGATCTCACCATGAGAACCTCGCATACATATGTCAGCACGTCAAGCAAACCCTTGACAGGTCGTATTGGTAGTGTGTATTGGTATAAATTGGCGGCTGGCTCAGCTGTCGTCCTACTTCCCTACAGGCAAGTACAGTAATGCACGCTTGCAGACAGGAAAGCTGTTGTCATATTCTGACGGGAACATTACAGCAAATCGTCGTCCCATCTCTCCCATCTCTCCCATCTCTCCCATCATTATTACATCACTGTCGTCTGGACTTCAATTCATCTTATCTAACATATTTCGCGAGTTGCTATGGTTACATCCCTACCCTTCCTGCATAGATATTAAAATATTCACATGCTTCTTCTTCTTCTTTATAAGTGCGTGCGTGCGGTACATGGGTTTCTATATTCACGCTCCCATCTTCATTTCCCTCTTTCTTGAGTTTGGGTCCTCCTCTTTAGCCCCCCTTAGTTTCCGTGCGCTAGATGTATATTCTAACGTAATAAATGGCCCGAATTGATTCGGATTTGTCGGAGCGTTCGGGAAGACTACTCATCCTACCAAGAGGTAGCTAATGGTCATCAGCCAAGCAAAAGCAACCAAGCAACCAAGCATCGTAACGGCTTCGTTCGTATACCTACCTACCTAGTATAGGTAGGTAAGGTATACGTAAGGCTTTATTCAGGGTTTACTACGAAGTCCCATATATATAAGCGTGGTTTTATTCATGTACGTGAGTATCATGGTAGTATGGTTTCAAGCCTGGGTACGGTGAATTTACGATACTACGAAGGTACCATAGTTATACAATTTTGTCTTTATTGCTTGTCAAGTGCTATGTAGAGTAGGTGCCTAGTCTACCTGATAAATATATATTAGTATATTATCAAGCAACTCTTCCTCATTGGCCCACGCCTTTTTTTCGTCTTTTCCATATTTCTAAATTGTTGCTTATTGCTTAAATCGGTGAGTCGCTACTCAAGGTCACGATAGTGTACATTGTTGTATCGAGCATCTCCCAGGTAGCAGCATACCATACCTACCTCTCTGGGATAGCAAACCTCCCGCCGGTTTCGAATAAGGACAACAAAAAATGTTTGCCTAATCACAAAGATATCGATTTCTATTCGTTGGGCTAAGGAAGTTGGAGATCAATCAAATCAATCATCAATGTGACTTCATCGGCTAGGCGTTCCCCGGCCTTTTCTTTTCCCAGATCGGCGCGCGTGATCCCTGAGGGATCTTTGCATGCAGCCAGCCAGCCCTGGATAAGGAACCGGTGAGCCCAGAGACCCCAATCTTTGGAACGGGTTCTGTAGCCATGCTTGTCAGGGTCGCAGCAAATAAAACGCCATCGAATCCCATTCCCATCCATTACAAACGGACATGTAGATGTGTAGATAGCTATGTGGTGTGTACGGCACGACACAATACCTTTAAGTAGATACCTAGGATACCTACTTCTGAAATAGCCGGCTTGTCGTCGCAACTCCAAGGGTCCTCATCACATCATAGAGGAAACCTAGGTCCTACATACAGCATATGTATGTAGCCTCCAACCTAGGTACTTAGCATGTCATGTTAAGCAAAGCCAGGTTCATCAGTGCACTGACCTCGGTTAATGTCGTTGCCCTGTCTCTAGAGTTCATCTCATTTCACCCACAGCCATCATAGCAATTGAAAGGGTTCCCGGGGAGGGGGCTCTTCTATAACTACTATGTAGGTGATCCTCACGGATCCGGGGTACATCAAGCGGTGCACACGTGCGCAAGACGGAACAAGGTGTAACCATCCATCGCATCTGGAAGGAGAATGATTCTCGAGGAGGGGTGTCACCCAAGTGAGTCAGTGAGTGTGTGAGTGTGTGTGTATGTCTCGGTGTGTGCTTGTGTATCTCGTCGTCGTCGTCGCCTTCATGTCATATTTCCTTCATTGGCATCTTTTTGCGACCTTACTCGCCTTTACTATTATTTTCTTCCTCCAAGTACTTTTTTCTACTTGTCTCAAGTCCGTATCACAGGTTTATAGAGGTGGTGCGAGACTTGCATATAGCGAGCCGTTCCGTTCCCGTTCGTGACTCGTAGGCTGGGCTGGGCTGACTTGTGCCCTGTTCCCCTCCCCCCCCCTTTATTTTTATTTTTATACCTACATGTACATAACGTCTCGAGCCTTACGGCAGGTCGCAGGGAAGGGCTCGTCCCATAATCGTTTATGCGGGTTTACGTCCGTACCTCAACTCTAAATTGCGCGTGCGGCTCGATGCATTCCGCTCATGCATATCGCTCCCCGTCTGCTTACCCTTTCACTCTCACACACACTCTCACCCTCCTTACTCTCGTCATGACCTGCCAAACATGGGATAGCTCTTCGAGTCTCGTTAAATGACCCAATCTCTTGTCCGACTTCCTTACTTCTTTTCTCTCGCCCGGGCCGCAAGATATCAGGGCGTGGACAGTCAACCTCAGCCGGTTCGGGTTTGTGTCCCGCAATATCCGCCCGCTTTGATATCCGGCCCACGGTTCTCAAGACTTTCATATGAAAATCTTGGGAGGCTATTGCTGGTATTACCATTATCGTTCTTATTATTGGTGCTGACCTACCCAGGTACCGTAGGAAGTTCACCCAATGACGTCGTGGGTATCTGGACCGTCGTATCATCCATCGATGTCACTGTTGTTGGAGGCCTCGAAGCCTTCCTTACTATTCCGTCTATTTAGCCTGAATGCCTCCCCAGATAGGTAATCCAAAGCATACTAGGTGACCCTGCTCTGCATCACAGAATAACGAATCTGGCAAGACCCATGTGGCATGGCGGTTATTACTACGGAAACTTCTAATCTAGATCTCGTTCAATGATCCCCTTTCTGGCTACAATTACGTATCTAGGCTACGAAAACCACTATTCTGCTGTCTCCTTTTGGTCGTGACACGTCTGAATTAGGCGCCTTGTAACTGACTAGCGGACGAAGCTGGTAAAGGCCATTTTAATATAAAGATGCCAGGGCACATTCGATGCACGTAGAATCTACCTTAAAATAGATGGCGGAGGATCGATTACCCATGATCCCGTTTCTAGACTCTGGTGGTGACTATACAATCTCGTCAATACCACTATTTTAAACTTATACCATGAAAATGGGGCGGCTGGTATAGTAATCAAGCGACGTGTTACTCATCAACGTCATTATGTCCTATGCCATGATGATGTTTTTCACAAATGCCTCTCCAAAACCAGAGTCACAGTAATTTCTGCCCAGAAATGTCTTTCAACCCTGGTGATAGTTACGCGTCTCGCCTTCATCATCATCTCATTTGCTCTTCCGACTTCTGTTTGTGGGATATCCGTACTTGGAAATTCTCTTCTAATGGTCTGTTCCCTGGATCCCCGTAACAGAACAGTGTTGGCTTACCCTTTACATGGATAGACATTTCGGGCATCGAGGGTCTACCTGGGGGTCTAGATTGATAAAGACCGCTACATGTATATGTGGCCTCCATGGTCTTGAGGGAGATGCTAGAGATCCCCGCGCAACAAAGATGTTATTCTGCGTCTTGTAAGTTATGCCTCATGACTTGAGGGATGGAAAGGGGGGCCGGGGACAGAGCATACCCCTATCGGAAGAGGAATTCGAAACCTCGCTTTTCACAAATTGATTCTCTGAGAGTTACTGAGATAAGTTTGGCTGGTGTGTCTTGGTACCTAAGCCGGGCAACTATCCTAAACCACCTGAGCATGAATCATTTCGAACGACTGTTTAGATTATCTTCTCGAACACAGAAGCTATATGTGTCTAGCAAAGATTTTGCGACCTTAAATAAAGGAGATTCGCCATGAAGACACGATCACAAAACTCACTTCAATGCCCCTTTATGACAAAGCAACCCCCTACACAGCCACCGCAGAGAAAGGGAAAGGAAAGCAATAGCAAACAAAAGGTAGGGTTGTGTCTACTTCGTCGCATAAAAGCTATGACATGAACTAACTGCCAAGTAGAGTTTGATATATACCGAAATGACTCTTCGGTATCCTATAAGACACCGAGAAGTCTTTGACATTAACAGATTCAATGCGCATCTCCTAAAGACAGACACCCCTGTTTCTATTTCACTAGCGGATGAACATCAACATACATACCTACCTAGGCATTTATCTAATAAGTTAACCATACCTTACTTACTTACTAAGGATGAGATAATGAATAAGAACTCTTGCTAATTCTTCAAGGTACCTACTTGCCACAGTAGTCCCCTGAGGTTAGCAAATGAGCACAATCACGGCAGTAAGTAGGTATGTACGCACATCCTTTTCATATTATACCGCTCCACCAAAGGTGAATGATCAATATCTCGTCATTTGTCTTTATTTTATGTTGGAGGGCAAACTGCAACCAAACGAAAGGAAGAAGGATGGAAGAAAAGCTTGGTTTATCACAGACTACGATGGCGGGAAGCCGATACATGAGCCTTAGGGCCATGGCTTCAGGCACCTGCAAGAGTTGATGTCAGGATATCCGACAAACATCCCATCACAAACAACACCAACACATTCCACAGCCTCAAGGGTATACACATCGATTCATTTTCACTCGCTCGCTAAAGGTACAAGTATATATATATACAACGAACTAACTGATAGGCTCTCTTAACTAGGCCCCTAAGAATAGAAAATAAAATACGTTCCTGAACATCGACCACGTTACATACCTACCTAACCGGGTACTAGATGGCGTTTCGGGGTTTCTTTTTTTATCCTCTCAAGTTTTCCCACAGCGTAGAATGCGATGCCTTCTTTCGGCATCGATGTGTGCTCGCTCGCAAGACACTGACGAGGGTGTTGTGACGAATATGTACAGTAGACGCTTAAGGGTATATACATGTGTGTGTGTGTGCCCGATTTATACACGTGTAGCCTAGCTAGTAGCTAGGGGGGGGAGGTAGGTAGGCATCTAGCAAGTAGCGAGCTCGGTGTACTTGCAGTTGTCGCTCGGGCCGGAGCCGATCTCCTTGGGCTCGTTGCCGGGGGTGGTGCCCTCGAACTCCTGGATAAAGGGGTAAGACGCATATGTCAGTAACAGAACCAAAGAATAGCCCCTCCCCCCCTAAAAGGGGCATGTAGGTATTTAGCTAGTAAAAGAACTCACAACACAGATCTCCTTAACAGACGTAGCGCACGAGTCCGTGATGGTCGCGACGTCGCCCTTGTTCGAGTTGATGCCGACGAGGACCTTGCCGTCGGTCGCCTTGACGTTCTTGACGACGACGTTGCGCTCGCCCATGACCTTGCAGTTGCCGCACGAGCGGTACAGCTTGCCGAAGTCGACGGCGGTGAACCCGTCGATCGTCACGGTGCCCAGACCGTTGTGCTGGATGATCTTGTCTTCTGCGCCGGTTGCGCCGCTGTTGGGAGGGGTGTTAGTAGGTTGAACTTGGATATTTAAGGGGGGAAGTTTGTAGATAGGATAGGAGAGAATAGGATAGGGTAGGTAGATAGGGGTAGGGTAATATAGTGTAGTGTAGGATAAGATAAGATGTAACCAAGAAAGCAAAAAAAACATACCCGCCAATAACACTCGCATCCCCATCCCCCTTAATGCTCAGCGCATCCTCGCACACCTTCTCCCACCAGACATTCTCAATGGTGCACTTGCCCTTGCAGTGGACGCCCTCGATCTGGTCGGTGCCAATGATCGCGTTCTTCAGCGTCGCGCCGTCCTCGAGCAGGAACACCGCGTCGGCGTCGCCGCCCTCGGCCTGCCCCGAGCAGCTGACGCCGCGCCCGTACGTCTTGAGGCCGCCGTCGAACGGCTCGCTGGCCTTGATCGTCTGCGGCTCCGAGAGAGTGACGGAGCCTTTCGAGGCGGGGATGGGGAAGTTGGCGCGCTTGTGCAGGGCGCCGACGGTGTTGGGGGTGATGTTGGAGGAGGCGGGGGTGGCGAGGACGGGGGAGGAGGAGGAGGAGGCGAGGAGGAGGAGGGCGGTGGTGAACTTCATGGTTGCGGTTTGGTTTACGGTAAAGGGGTACGAATACTCGTGAGGATCAGATGATATAGAAACGAAGGGATAAAACCGCCTGGGTGAAAGAACGTGATATGAAGTTCAAAGTTGCTGGAACGAGGAGGCAGGACTAGCCAGATAGATGAGCTGATGGGTGAGCGAGGTGAGATGAGTGAGTGAGTGAGTGAACAGAAAGCAGAAAGGGGAAGAGACGTATTAGGTGATCGACGAGCGCTGTACATATATAGCCATCGCATCACATCCCAAGAAGCTTCATTTTCTTTTAACAGCCTCCTACAGCCTAGGCACTACAACCTACATCCTACCATAGTCTACAATACAGCATAACACATCACATGAGCTCTCATCATCTATCTCCCCCTAAATTTGAAGCGTAAGGTGATCCTATTGGTGTTAGCCTCGCCAAGACGGTACAAGATTCTCGAAAGGGCGACGAAACCTGGCTAGTCCCGGTGGGCATCTGATCTATTAAGTTAGTGAAACTCGTTCTCGTATATCGACAACAGACGACAATGACGCATCTTTGCTTGTATAGGTAGGTAACACTGTTAACACTGTCAACACTGCCGGGTTTTCCTCGTTACCGACGTGAAGGTTATGTTATAGACCACATCATCATCATCATCAACAACATACGCTAGGTACGTAAGAGGCAGGCGTTGTACGGTGAGTTATCATATCTGCTTTCTTTGCTTTATACATCAAACTCCATCAGTAAGCATAGTTATGATTGCCATTCAACCTGGTCAATATAGTCATATGATATAATATGATAAGAGGGGGGCTAAGGGCGATCTGCCGCCGGACGATCTGGGGTGGCCTCGCCTCGGGTAGCGAGGCTCACTCACATCGGGCCCTAGATTCTAGCGCTACAGGGACGGGGCGCGGGCGTCGTCAAGTTCCCGAATCCTATTACTGACCTATAATATGTACGGTCGATTCTGTTAGGTAATAACTTGGTCGTTCATTCGCTCGCGAAAAAAAAAGCCAGCCCATGGCTTGTTTCACTATTCATGCGTCAGACATTGCTTAGTGGACTTTTTTTTATATTTAGCCAAGTTGTTTCGAGGAAATAGATTGATGCTGGGGGGGAGGAGGAGGAGCGGGTGATGGGTCATGACGGGCAATCGATCGACATACATCGGACGAGGGGATTTGTCAAGTCTCCACAGCTCTGATACACTGGTATGCATTTCTATTGTACTTGGCCATCAAGGATTCAAAGAGAATGAGGGCAGAATAACCCCTGTATACCAGTGTATTCTATGCATGATAATTATCGCACGAATCTCCGGTCCTCTTAGCCCTCAAGGATCTCAACATCACTTCCGTATTCGGCAAGAGGTTCGCTAAAGGCTTCTCTTCTACGGACTATGTAAGGTACGTATGGGGATATGGGGATATAGGGGCAGGGGATCTCCAACCTTACGACCAGGGTGTTTTTGGGGATGGCACAACTTCTCCATCTATCTCGATCTCAACCTCATCCTTCTCGTGGTAAAAACAAAGATACCCAGCAATAGCGGCACACTCCAGAGTTGGGTTTCTATAGTACCAGATCAGTCCCGGAGCCTTCTTGCCCTCAACCACGACATCGTAGTAATTGGCCACGCCCTTATACGGACACGCAGTCGTCTCACCACTTTCCTGCAACACATGCGGAGGCACTGCCGTTGGGGGAACGTAATATCGACACGGCAGCCCGGTCTCATAAAGATGGACTGCTGCAGTGGTTTCTGCAACCAGCTGGCCAAGCACGCGGACTTTCAGGGGCCGTGAAGAAAGCAGCGTGTCGACGCGCCGGTATGGGTCTTTCGGATGCACGTGAATCCGGGTATCCTCCTCGAACCAGGCATCCACGACGTCGAACTCGACGCGCACCATGTCCGCTAGACATTCTGCTTCGCTTTTACCACCACCTATCGCCTCAGCACTTCCAAAAACGAGGATCCGGCCTGTGGATCGCGTTGCGCCGTGTAGCTCCGCTTCCCAGAACCACAAGCCCGACTGCTTGGGAGAGGACGGCTGAAGTGCATGCTTCGCGAATGCGGTACGGGGTACATAATAATACGGATAATATTCATGTTCCCAGACAAACAGTGCATCGGTGGTGTCTGCAACGTAACTGCCGTCGAATAGGATGCGTACGCGGCGGGGTGTAGGGAGGGTTTTGACGGGGCCGTCTTTCAGCAGCTTCCTGCCAAGATCCCGGAGATTCGGTTTCTCGCGTACCTTGGGCATGAGGGGCAGAAAGGAAGTATATTGAGTAGGTATAAGTGCCTATGGATATGTTATGAAGATGTTGCGGTGAGCTCTTGTGACTTCAGGTATGAATTATTACATGCAGACGCCTAGGTACTAACCTAAGTACTAACCTAAGTACCTAACCTACACATTTACGTCAGTCAGCGCCTTATGACATATGTAACTTACACAGCATGAATCTCGGCAGGTTTTTAAAGCACTGCAGCTTTATGTACTGTGCATGTCGCACATGTATGTATGAAAGAAGGAGGAGAATGCATATTAAGACATAGTAGTATGTTGTAAGAGGTAAGGATAATTATTAATCGTCCAATTGAAAAACATCAATTGATAATTTGTATACACCTGGATGTGTATCCATTGCACCTGCTATATATGCGGGATCAGTGGATGTGCATGTGGCGGGGTAGCTATAGCTATAGCTATAAATATATAGCTATAGCTGTAAATACGTTGTACCTGTATTGTACCTGTAAATAGCTGTAGCTGCACCTCGTAGCTGCACCTGCAGCTTTATGTCACTCGAGAGTCTGGAGCTCTTGGCTCTTCAATCTTACAATACTACATATATCCATATGGATATCAGAATTCCTTTTTAATTTATTGAACAGCCTCAGAGACTATATGACCCCAAAACCAAACGGTAATGGTTAATGAAACGGATGTACAGGGACATCAGTTATGATAACGCCGGCACCAATAATGTGCAATGCAAAGCAAAAGCAAATACAAAGGGGTATCTCGAACCATCCGCGAATGCCACCACCTGTCTCCCTCTATTGACCTGGACAGGAACACGCAACTTTTTCTAATCATGTCCCCATACCGGACTTTGTTTGCCTGCCTGCCTGCCTTCCTGGTCTCTAAAGATCTGACTTGATCGCAAATCATCCCATCAAGTCGATTGAACATGCCAGACGCCTTTTCATATGCATATAACTTGTGCTTCTTGTAGCACATTCCTTTCCCTTCCTGCTGTCATCTCTTCTTACAACCCCCATTCTTTAATCGGTATGCCGTACCATCTTGTCCCTTCCCTTGCTGCATACTTCGTCGACTCCTCTAAAGCACATAAAGCTAAAAGCTAGGAGGCGTGCCTAACGCCGTTGTATCGCTGCAGAAAATGATGCACTGCGATGTTCGCCGGGTTTCGTTACCTTTGACTCTGTTAACATCCTACATTCTCAAATAAAAGGGTCATAGTCATCAACCTCCAACCTCTTTGCCGCAGGCTCTTGCATGTCCTGCTCCATCAATCCATGCTTCTCCAACCAATGCTGGCGCAATACGTGGTACAGGAAATGGTACTGCGGCTCGGCCTGAACCATGAGCTTACGTTGCTCTCGGAGAGCATCGACTGTCTTGTAAATGATATCATCGTTATCTATATCAGGGTTAGGGTGCGCAATCGGTTCGCGCTTGTCAATATCGCCCGAGTCAATTTCTCGCATGAGGTGCTCGAGAGCGATAAACGTTCCACTTCGTCCCACGCCGGCTGAACAGTGGATGATACGAGGGTTGTCCTCCGTGGCATTCTTTTCTCGAGAGAGGCGCATAAGCTCGAAGAAGCTTTCAAGATCCCCCAGAGCCGGGACACCAAAGTCGGGCCACTTTCGGTATAGAAGATGCCAGACCGTCATGTCCTCACGACCCTCCACATGGACCATAATTTGTCGAGCCTCGATAGCGCCATTCGCGTGCTCCTCAACACTGACACACTTGATCTCGGCACGGAAGCCGTCGCCAAACTCATCATTTTCTCCAACCTGCCAAGTTTCGTCAACCATTCGAGGAAAATACGGGTAGCACTTTTCCACGCCACCCTCGTGAGTTTCAGTCAACATAACAATGACTGCAGGGCTTTGTAGTTGCTCAATCACCATTCGCCAGACGTGTTCTGCGGTTCCTGCCTTGGGCCCTTGCATTGCGATATATCGATGAGGTGGCTTTCCTTCGGGATTGATGGGAGACTGCAGAACAATGGGGGACGCATTGATATAGTCAGTCTTACCCTCTGGAACCTGAAGCTTGACGCGGTTGTTGGCCCATGGCTGGATGTTCCCGTATCGGTCGCGATTCTTAATTTCGGGACCGAAAACGCGAGCGAATCGGTATCGGGGCGAGGGATTCGACATGGCTTCATTAATACGGAAGCGCTCTGCCCAGTTGAGGTCAAGAAATTTACTCTCGATTTCTATAATTCAGAAGGTAGAAGTTAGTATCTTAGTATCAGGACAAAATCAAATCAGCGTTAATAATATAGACATACCTTGATATGACAAATTGAGAAAGGCTGGCATCGTGAGAGGCTTGGGGTTACCCTGAGTGGTATTGTCTCCGGGCTGATCGCCGGCCATAGGCAATGACTTGTCGCTGTCTACAATAGACATCGGACCACCGGTGACGGGCGTAGCAGGCAAAGAAAATGTGGCCTGGGCTGGGGATCGTGCACGCTTTTGGGTCTGACGAAAGGGATGAAAGCCTCTTCGGAAAGGCGACTTGCTGCCGGAGTCAGAACGAGGCGTCATGGGCATCGGAATGGTTAGGAGAGGCGGGGGTGTTGGTGGTGATTCTCGGCGAGTGGGAGGAGGATCAGCCTTGGCTGGCGACATCGATTTGTCGGATGGTGAATCAGGCAAGACGATTGCTGGTGGAGAAGAGGCAGGAGAAGCCGGAGCCTTCTTAGTGCGTCGAAAGCGCGAAAGATCCATCGTGGCCCGATAACCTAGAGAGGATTGATGTGATAAAGATCTAAGGAGGAGAGGAGAACAACGCAAAAGAGGACTCCAACGAGAAGGGAGAAAATGACTGGGGGAAATTGTGAATATTGTGGGATCGGGTGAGGTGGATCAAGAGTTTGCTGGTGGCTTGTAAGAGGTAGGAAGAACGACGATGGTATGGTTGGGCGTGTCGCGAGGTTCACGGAAAACCAATGAGGTTGCGTAGACAGTCGCGTAGACTGAGCGGCGCCTGTATTGGGTACCTCAATCAAAATCCGACCTGTATTGGGTATCGATGTATTCGGGTGGGGGGGAATGAAGGGTACGAGTTTAAAGGATAAACGATGTCGATATCGGTGTCGCGGTTGAAAAAGAACAAGAGGGAACAGGCCGACACGAGACGGAAATGATGATACAAGAATTGTATGTAATGAATGGATGTATACCTATCTAGTAGGCAGTTTTGGTAGGTCGCGATACTGTTCCTGACGAGACCACAAGACCAAATTGGTTTGGGTCACAAAAACTGATTGTGCGGAACTACCAAAGTTCATATATGATCAGCATCCGAACCTGAAAAACAAAAGAAAACCAGAGAAAAAAAGAAGTGGTATGGAATGTAAGAGTCGAACAAAAAAGAGTTGTTCGTTATGCGGGATGGGATGGGATGGGATGGGATGGGATGTGAGTGACGGAGTTCAAGAAATTAAGAAATACGTAGTGTAGCCCAGTAGGTACGGTATTTTGTAATTTCTTAAGATGGAAAGGTTCAAGGTTAGGTCACTGACGGCGCTAACTACGTACCTAAGCTGCAGTGGTCGCTGATCAGTTCAATGTTCGGCAGGGACTCTGGACTTACATACAGACATGTATGTACATAATTGGAGTACACATAGCATGTAGTATGTATGTAGTACATATGTAGGATGTGGCTTCCTTCAAATTCCTAGGTTAAGCAACTACATGCCTATCACGTTGCTCAAAGTTATAAGACTGCCAGGTATATGTAGGTAGGTTCAGGTAGGTACTACTTGCTGGCGGCCGAGGCGTTATGTAGAAAATAATTTAGAGAGCTGAAAAATGCGGGGCATCATATTGGATGCATGATGCTTCAAGTAGTACAGGTACCATACAAACTTTGAAGGAAGGAACGATCAAGTCACGGCGGGGTGCACAGCTCTTGACATGTGCCATGTGCCTGGTATATACAGTGCGCATTTAAAGGTTACGATGTTACTACTACTAGGTAGTACATAGTATATACATACAACATTATTCATGTAGAAGTTACATATGCAATGCGCATGCATCTTTGGTGTTAGTAGCGATATTATGTAAGTACCACATGTGCAGCTTACTGTAGATTGCTTATCATATGCCACTTCACGATCTTGAAATCGGTCTGTTCTATTTTTTGATATAGAGTCTTAGAGTCTAGAGGCCAAGGAGAGCAGAAAAGGAGTAAGGGATAACATACCTGCCTAGGTACACATGTTTAGTCGTGAATCAATCCACTTAGAAAGAAGATCTTGTGGACACGGCTTGAAGATATTTACGGCGTACGGGTTGGCATCATGTAGATACCTAACCTTGTATTTCATTGATCTTTCTGCTATGCCGTATAGTTACCTTGATATTTACATAGATGGGCATGCATGTATGCGTGTTGATAGTTACATGTATCTCCACATACATCGTACTATGGAAAGTACAACACAGGATATGTAATTTCCAACATGTGTCGAACAAGGGTACTCCAGCTGTATTGTGGATGTCTACATGTACCTAAGCAGGTACAACATAACCCAACCGTGGGGCTCCATCTGCCACTAACTGCTACCCACCCTAGCTAACCTAGAAGGAATGTTTCTAAAATTAAATCTCTTCAGCCTCAACCACGTCAAACCTGCGGGCCGCAACTTCAAATGTTCCAGATGTCCTCACTACCGTAGATACCTAGGTACATACCTAGTATCCAAGCACACGTGCACATACATATCACCGCATGTTGCTATAAATGATTCACACTATGTATGAATTCACTTCACTTCCCAGCAGCATTGAAGCATGAATCAAAGCTCTAGTATTTCTTACCATGCCAGCAAACCCCTTATATTGGCTAAGTGGAGATATTAGATACTCCCATGGAAAACGATGGGGTAGTCTTAGTTACATCTTGCAGGCAGCTATCGCAAACAACATGGCAGTGGCGTGATTTTACACATACCGATTCCCAGTGAGTACTTTACCTAGGTAGACGGCGTCCAGCCCTGAAGATACCGACTGCTCAATTTGTAGAATAGGTAAGGATGAGAACATGGTGGGATTTTACAGTGGGTGGTGGCGCAAACATACCTATATGTTGATGCTTCACCAAAGAACATAGCTCCGATGCTTTTGAACCAAAGCTCGTCAACATGAGCACAAGCCAACCAGCCCCTTTAAAAAGAAGTAGGTTGGGACAAGACACAAAGACAAACTCGGTACTGCGGCTGGATAGCCCCATGCTTGGACATCATCTGACTGAATCGACATTGACCGCAAGGAAGCTTCACCAAAAACAGCCGAGTGGTTTGGCTCAGGGGTTCTATCTCGCAGCAGGGTGCCTAGACTCAAAGAGCTTGGAAAAAAGGCTTGCCGTCGTTAGGGGGGGGGAATCTACATCGTCGCAAGGAAGCCTTTAGGGTGGATGGAAGAAGAGCACTTGATCATGGAGGAGATCGTTCAAATTCGCCTAAACATGTCTACTATCCATGCCAAATACAATTTGAAACACGAATCAATCAATCCATCGCCATCCCCCTTCTACCTCTCCGCACCACGCCTCAAGTACCAGCACCACTACTCCCTCTACACTTACAAAACACACACACATGCCTGCGCAGCGGAATATTCCCCCTCTTCAGAACCATCAGCATCCTCGCCAACGAAGCCTGCACATCCCTGAGATCCTCCACCGGCACATCCAACCACATCGGCACCCACTCCTCCTCCCCCTCCTCCTCCACCTCCTCACCCTCCAACACAAACAGCTTCCGCACCGCATCCAGCCACGCGCTCTCCACCGACTCCTCCCGCACCACGCGCAGCATCCTCTCAAGCAGCCCCCTCAGCGCCCACACCTCGCGGTCCAGCATGTCCAGCCGCAGCACATGGTGGTTCCCCGGGCGCCGCGGGATGTCGGCGGCGGTGGCGGTGGCGGTGGTAGTGGTGGCGGCCTCCCGCAGCAAGCGCGGGAGGGCAAGCCACTCGTCGACGAAGGCGCGCAGCGCGACGAGGTCGCGGAGCAGCCGGCGGCGCTTGCGCCTCTGCCAGATGCTGAGCTCGTCGTCCGCGTCCGCCGGGGCCGGCCCCCACGGCACCGGCTCGCAGTTGGCGGGGGGCGAGCACGCGAGGTCGACGTTGACGAGGGTGCGCAGCACGGCCGGCAGGATGTCGTGCAGGCGCCGCACGATCTCGCACCCGGCGCACGACTGCCCGATCACGGACGCGCGGAGGTCGCTGCCCGGCGTGTAGTACCGGGCGCTGATCGGGTGTCTGCACTCGGGGTGGATGAGGTCGCGGCGGCAGTAGGGGCAGTTCGGCGCGTCCTTGCAGGAGGACAGCCACGGCTCGATGCAGGCGCTGTGGAAGACGTGGCGGCAGGGCAGGGTGACGGGAGGGTCGTCGGGGCTGGTGTCTCGGCATATGGAGCAAGTGTCGAAGCAGGATATGCCTGTGTCTTGTCCCTTCCCACCCTCTTCTTCTTCTTTTTCTTGCTTGACTTGTCGAGTTGTTGGCTCGTCCACCTCTGTTGGCTTGACCATCTGTCTCCGCTTGGCCTCCCGTCTCTGCTGCCGGCGCATCTGTTCCTGCTGAAGCATCATTTCCCTTTGATGTTCTTTGTAATCCTGTAAAGATGTATAGCACCACAGCGTATGCAAGATGCCAATGATCGCTACGAGGACACAGGCAGCGGGGGACAAGGTGTCGTCCATTTTCGTAGCCGCGGTATAAGTGTGTCACTGAGGTAGCGGCGACTCGTCTTTTATAAACGTTGGTTGTTTTCTGTTTAAAAGGAAGGACCAAGACGATCCAAAGTTTGTTTGCAAAAAAGAAGCGTACAGAATAAAGGAGTTGCGGTGGGAGGAAAGGGGATTTCGAACTTTTCAAATCTAGTGATTTGGAGAGTTTATGCTCGGCTTCGCGTTATACCCCTATCTCGCTCGCTGTAGGATAGGTAGGTATGGTTTTATGCAGTATCTGATGCCTCTAGGTTAGCATTGAAGTTGATGGATTATGGCATACTGATGTGCCGAGGATCAGACTTTATATACCTACCTAGGGTAGTGTCTAACCACCAGGATATAAGGGATGCAATGTTCCAAGGTTGGCGTCAATAATTTGGTAGGTACTGTTGATATTTGTGCCTACTAATGTTCGATAAGATCTAAATGTATGGGTAACTAGTAGATGCTCAGTCTAGAAGTCTGAGGCCTTCTGTCAGAGTCTAGGTATTCAGTGATTGGGGGTGTTATAAGAGAAATAGAAGATGTATAAGCTCAGAGTAACGTGTCAAGAATAACTGCATTGACATGCGCATTTAGATCACATCAAATTAAATCAAATCACATCAGAGAAAAGGGGGCGTGTCGCCCTTATATGCTCTTATATATTCTATCTCCTGGCTACACTAGATATAAGCTATGGCTAGTGCTCTTCATAGCTTCTTAAGGCCTCATTGGATCGAACATTAAAGAGACTAGACAAAGTATATTGATGCAATGGGTTGTGACATAGGTAAACTAAAAACAATCAATCACCTGTTGCCATAGCGATATGCTCTGACACGCGTTGTGAAGTCTGCTTAGGTACCTTATTGAAGATACTTAAACGACAACAGCTAGGTACCAGGTACCTCTACCACTGCCGGACCATTCTGCACCTGGATAACCTCCTCTTGCGTATTGCTATCTACTAGGTGTCATTTGCCCTGGTCGGTCTTCAAAGTCCATTGATCGCCAGCCCAAGTGACATCCTCCCACGGGCCGCCGACATCAAAGCCTCTAGCCCAAACATCCATATCCGCATGTAGTCTCCTAACCTTAAATTGAGGGAGCGTGTGGCCTCTGGTACCGGCACTGCAAAAGCGTGCTGGCCACGCTTCTGGTTGGATCCCGTATCCAAAGCCCTCAGGTTGAGCAGCACAACCCTGTCGTCCTGCATCGACTCGGCATCGCACATCACGTAGCCGCTCATGAACTTTCTGTTCGGCAGGAATGCCGGCTATGCTACGTCGGAGAAGTTGTTTATATACCTAGGTAGTTATCAAAGAAGGCCGACTCGAAACCTAGGTACGCTGACGAAGCCTGGCGGAGCTAGTACAGCGCCAGTTGGCTGGCTGATAGGGAAAGCGAGAGTTTGAGCTGGTGCTGCCAGACCATCCATTTTCGCTTCCGACACAGTAGCATGGCTTTGCGCTGAAGCCACCCAGACATTTAGAACCCTGCTGAGTGGGCAGGTAGGGACGGTTACACTTGTCTTTATGGTCGAGATGATGGCCGAAAGTTGACTGAGGCGAGGAAGGGATTTGAGAAAATCACATTATACCCAAATAGAATGGCAACGCAGGGTGCCTTATTCACTACCTAGGTAACTATATATGGTGAGAACTGCCTTATGTCATGGCATAGATGTAAAGGGGGTATATGGTTAGGGGGCATAAGCTCATAGTAAGCACTGCATACTGAGCCGTACTGCGTTCCTGCAAGCTTCCCAGTTCAAAAATTGGAGAATTCACGGCGTAAGTGTTGATAGGGCTGAAATCCGCCTAACAAATAAGAAAAAGCATATAGGTACTAGAAATATCGATCTCTCTATTAATATAGGATTGTCATTCTTAAACTGGCAACCTGGTTTCTTTTAATGAAGGTGTTCAAAGGCGGTCAGGTCAGTATAAGCAGAATATGAAAAAGGGGGGGAGCAAACACGCCCCCGCGTCTAGTGGTTACCTAGGCATAAACGAAGTAAATACACAAGTGAGATCGTCTTGTCTACAAGGTTCGCTTTACTGATAATTAGTTTACCTAGCTTATGCTCGAACACGTTTGTTTACACAATTAGCGTCCACCTGGAGGTATAAATATACAAGCCCTAGGTTACGTAGGGAACCTACAGTAACATCACAATTCAGCCAGCCAAACCTACTAGTCACGATATCTTGGAACTGAAACATTCCCAACCCAGCCACTATACTTAATATATAAAACACTCCCCCATTCTATGTCCTTGAACGCCATGCTAGAGAAGGAAGAACGGTAGGTACCTATGCACATAATCAGACATATAGGCGCGGGTGTTGGTGCTGTATAAGCGACTTCCACCCATCCTTTACACCCATCCATCAATGCTCGTATGTTGATTTACCGCTTGTATCACGCCACGCCATGCCAATACAATGAAAAAAAAACCATACTTTATCCAACCGAGTGGACGACCCCATTTCTATTTAAGCTATCGAGGTCCGGATCGTCTCTCCAGGTTAGGTTTTCCAAAAAAAAAAGAAAAAGTCGTCAATAGATCAGATTGCCGAGTATTCAAATAGAAGGCTGGGTTCTATGTAGGGACATAGGTAGGTACCTATTTTCGGTCTTATCCAAGTCTCCCATTGACTGGGAAGTACCCCTTAATCTTGGCGTAGAGCTCTGTATCTAAAAAGTTGTAGTCGGCATCGAGCTCGCAGAATTCGTGCTGTCGTAGTAAATGTTCGGCCGTTGGGCGGTCCCTAGGATCACTATGATATTATGAGTAAACTTGTCTCAAAGACCAAGAAAGATAAAAATAAACGGAGGAGGCACATACACAGTAAAGCAATCCAGCATGAACCCTAAAGCATAGGGAGTTATGGCATCGCGTACGTCGTCCGCGATTGGTGGGGTTTCGCCGTTGGCAATCTTGTAGATGGCGCCGACAGCTTCTTCTTTACTCCAGGGCCTCCGACCCGCAAACATTTCCAAAACGACACATCCCAAACTCCAAATATCGACCTTGGCACTGTACCCTTCTCCCTGGGATCGGATCACCTCGGGCGCCATCCAGAACACGGAACCCTGCATCGAGTTGGTCTTGTCATTACCGTAGATGTTGTCCGTCTTCTTGCTGATGCCAAAATCGGAAATTTTGCACGTGCCATCGACATCTAGCAATATGTTGTCTGCTTTCAGGTCTCTGTGTAGGATGCCTTCGCGGTGTAGGTACGCAAGACCCGAGAGCGCCTGTCGCGTTAAGGAGCTTACCACCGATTCTTCGAACTTCCCGTGTTTTCGTAGGCATGACCCAATACTGCCACCGGATATATACTCGAGGAAGATGCTGATGCTCGTCTCTTTCCTTTCGCATCCGAGATATTGGACGATATTGACGTGGTCTAAGTTCTGCATAGTATCGATTTCTTGATCTAGGGCTTTGAGTAGCTCCTTCATCTTGTTCTTATCACCACCTGCGGCCTTGGGGTTGACTTCAACTTCCTTCACGGCCAAGAATTCACCAGTTGTCGCATTCATACCTAGATATACACGGCCGTAAGTACCTTTTCCAATGAGCTCACCTTTGAACCATCGGAAAGTGGTCTGTCGCCTCGGGAGAACATCTTGCGGGATCTGGGGCACAACCATGGAGCCGCGTTCGGGGCGGATTTGCACGACGTTAGCGCCAAACATCTTCGTACTCTTGCGGCGTTGGATCATGGACGAGGCCGTGCCCGCAGAAGTAGCTGAAGATGTCGTGAAGCGCTTATTCGCTTCGTGGGCACCACGCGCTACTTCTCGAATTGACTTCATGCGACCGAGCCCACTAGAACGCTGGAGGTTACGCGACACGACCGAGGCAATCGAAGGCGGGCGCTCAAGAGCCTTGAGGGTTGACTCGTCAGAGCCGAGAGTATCGCTCTCATATATCGAAGACCTTGTGGTGGAAGTTTCAGCGGCAGGCGTGAGAGTTTCTAAAGATATGGAAGATGCATCATTTGATGTATTATTTGTTTTGATGCTTTCGACTGGAAGGTGCTCTTCTTGCTCCGTAATGGGCGACACGGGAAGTTCAGCTTCGTCAAGCACAGGTTGATCAAGGTCGAGCTCGGGGAAGAAGGCGTCAAGGTTGCTAAGCAAAGCCTCCGGCGGTGGACGGTTAGCCCATACGCCACGGTCAACGAAGGACTTTCGGCGGTTGATTTTGCTATCATCTGATTGCCACTGTTCTGAACCGGGAGTACCTGGCGTGCGACGATGAGAATCACGCCCGCTCCGGATACTACTGTCGTCCTCCTCCATATCAGGCGTGTTGGCGGTGCCAGGTGGAGAATCGAATGACACAGACAGACCCTTCTTGGATCTTGATGTCTTCACTCTCAAGCTTGGTTTCCTACTCTCGCTTGATTCCGAGTCGCTATCAAGGATACTTGTCTCGTTACGGCTCGGCTGCTTCCGCACTTCCTTCTTCGACGGTTGCCGTCCCCTCATTGGAATAGCAAATAGACCATCGTCGGAATCGTCACCGGAGTCGTCATCCATTGGCTTGGTAGTAGATGCAGCGGGATTGGCGAACTGCACATCCGTCTCGGTGAAATCCACATCAGGTCCGTGAGATTTACGGCGGTTGGTCGTGGAATCTCCTTGTTCGGCGGCGGCGGGTCCTGGAGCAGGGGGCGGTGGAGGAGGTCTCGGGTGGGCCGTGCTTGGGCTAAGGTCACCGGGGGATGGCGTTCGTAGTGCTATTTCACGTAGTTTAGTATTTGGATCAAGCTGGGATTTTCCGCGGTTGCCGAGGAGTGGGGTGCCACCGGGTGAGTAGTCTGGTACAAGAAAAGGCACGTCGCCACGGCTCCACGTTAGGGAACCGGGTGAGCCAGACCTTGACCGAGAACTACTGCGACCCGAGGCGGTCGTGCCAAAATTGACGCTTGCCATTGCTCCCTTACCTCTTTCTCTTTGTTCTACGATATCCGCTCCGGCTGGAGGTCCTGAGATGCTCCGATTAGGCGAGACCGGGCGTTGTGGCTGCTGGATTGCTGATGGTCGAGCCAGTCGACCCCAGGCACTTCCCATGTTGACCAAAGCACCGAGCGCCGAACCAGCCGGCGGAGAAGCAGGTTCAGCGGTCTGCTTCGAGACCGGGACCGGGATCGGGGCCGGGGCCGGGGTAGGGACAGTGTTTTGAACGGTATTATGAGCCGTTTCATTTGCTGAAGTAGTCGGCCGCCTAGGACTGGGGAACCCATCTAGACTACCCTGAGACTGCCGCATACTGTGACCCGTTTTTTTGCTCAATGAGTTAGCCTTGATCAGAGTAGCGGTTTCTACGCCTGGGGGCGCAGGTGCTTTTCTTTGTGGGAAAAGGTTGTCTGGCCTCTTTTCCTCGAATGGCGAGACGCGTGGATGGTCGAAGTCCACATTACGACCGACAATTCCAGCTTGAGGGGAGATCTCTAGCGGTGAAGAATCCTTGTTAGCTTGTCTTCGTTTGGCGAGGTATGCTGCTTGTTGCCTTTCGACTTTGGCACGGTACTCGCTCGCTTTCACAGCTAAGTCGGGGTTATTTGGCTCCGAGCCGGCTGAAATAGTGTTATTTCTTGAAGTAGGAGGGGATGAACTTGATCTTGAACGGCCATTGAGGTGAGCGTAGGCGTCTTCGTTCAAATTCGAATTGGGAGCTAGATAACCAGGCGCAGCACGGGTGCTGTCACGAGTACCGTCACTGGGCCCGCCTAACCTAATGAAAAACTTTAGAGAGCCGTGAGCATCGCCCTTATTACGTTTATGTATCCATAAGCTTTGGTCTTCCAGTGCCTCCTCGTGAGAGTCGCGTCCTAGCTCGGTTAAGAATACCTCAAACCCCTTAGGATCCGGAAGTCCTAGATTCATACAGAAACAAGTGCGTAAATCAGTAGCCGTGTCACAATCGGTAACGTCGCACAATCGATAATTCCACCCGTCTAATGTAACAAGGACAAATACTCTTGGAGAGTTTCTGTTGCGCCTGAACGTCGGAGCTGAATCGGGAACTGCCTCTGGTGGTGGTGTTCCAAATCGGGGTCTTAGTAGGTTAGGGCTTGTAGGCGACTCCCCATCTTCAGGGGAAGGGAATGACCCGTCCTCTCTCTGCTTATTTTTCCACTTCAAAAAGCCAAGGAAGCTCTTGTTATCCTTTGCTGAAGATGGCTCGGCCGAGCCAGGCCTTTCCGTGGATCCAGAATGTTTCCCATCACCGTTGTATCGACCTCCACGGCTCGCATTTATCATGTCACCAATCCCGCTCATGCCATTCCGCAGAATTTGGCCGACTTCAGGTGGCACGCCAGAGCCGTAATGCGCCATATTAGATGAAACTGAGTCGGTACTGTTTCGAGATTTGTGGTGGAATCTATGGGAGGGGGATAGATTCCCTGAGGACGGTTGAGGTTGGAAACCGGTTGGAAATTTCGGACTTGACCCGGGACTATCACTCCGTAGCGCAGATCGGTAGTTACCGTCTCCATGGTCGCTTAAATTTGGGCTAAGCCTACGACTGCTATCAATATCAATGTTTTTCAATATAGAACGGTGGTTGGAGTCTGAGCTCATCGTGTTGCTTAGAGTCGGCATAGTTGTAGATCGTGACTGGGAAAATCCCCTGGAACTTGAGCCAGCCTTCACAGGGGTATTCGGGGATTCTACATCGGTGCCAACCCCCTGTGTATAGGCACCGCTGAGAGATTCCTTGCTGGCATGAGCGGGTAGCGTTTTGGTACCATCGAATGGTTTTCCGGTGACTATGCTCCGAATTAGACGACGCATTCGTTTGCCCTCTTCCCTCTCTCGGAGTTGATCCCAGTTGACTTTGCTAATGATGCATTCTGTGATCAATCTTGGATATACAAGCTGATGCATCATGCCAAAATTTCCTCGGCCTCCTTTCTGACTACCGAGTTCCAGGAACTGTGCTCCATGAATGTTGAGGTTCTTAAAAGTCTCTTGCCATTCATGGGAGAAATGATTCGCTGCCAACCACAGCAACACATTATCTAGAGGCCATTTACCAGGTAGGTCGGGTGGGATCTCAAAGCTCCCAACTGTCGCGGCTGAAGCGGTCGAAGTCGTTGACAGCATTCTGCTATTGAAAGCATTGGCATTTGCATACAGCATTCCACGGTAGGGATCGTCGGCTGAGAGGGTATTATTTGTAGTATTTGCGCTGCTTGTGTGACTGGGCCGGGAAGATTGTGGAGTTGGCGTCGTATCCTCGGGGAAAAAACCAGGTATTCCAACACCTTCACCGTACGTATCACCACCTGGTATATATGTTGCTGATACCATCGCTTCGCTTGAATCATTTCCAGGCCTATATGTCCCGGACATGTGTTCGTTGGCAGGTGGAGGAGGGGGAGGCATTGACAAGGTCCCATTAGAGGCCTGAGAATGGAGTTTTGGATTGTATGCTGGTACTGGTCCACCTGCCGGTGGAGGGGGAATGTTGAAGCTGGGCTGTCCACTGTATGTGCGGCCCCACTGCCAAGGGGGTTGAGGTCCCAAAGCGCTGTTCGGTGGTGGGCCAGGTGGTGGTGGTAACAAGACATTGCCGGTCGCAGAGGGTGCACTTGGGTACCTAGGTGGCGGAGGAGGGAGATTCATCATGGTATTAAGTTGGCCAGTTTGACCAGCGACGGGCGGCGACATCGGCGGGGGCGGCGGCGGGACCTGGAAGGACCGCGCCGGGTTCTGTTGGGTGTTTTGATACATGATAGATATGTAAGATAAGAGGGAACGGCATAGGTCGTTAAGGTAAGTGGTCGGGTTCGAGTTCGAATTCAAATCGTACGTTTGGTCACGGTCGAAGACTTGGTAGAGGTAGAGGGGATAGCAGAGGTATCAAAGAGAACAATTAAGCGATGACAAGACAAACACACATGTGCATGCAAAGGCACAAACGGCAAGCAGTTTAAGACAATGAGGGTTTTTGTGCGACAAGAAGATCAAGGAACCTCAACTCAAGATCTAAACAACAGCCATAGAGACAGCGGGTGAGGTTACTGACTATCGGAACTCTCGAGATCGTCTCGAAGCGGCTGGAAGGCTTCTGGGGTCGGTGGGCCGAAGGAATACTGTATGTAGTATATTCCAATTAAGCTTGACGGACCAAGCCGTCAACTGTAATTTTTAAGTCAACTGAGAAAAAGGTAATAATAACAAATTAATACCAAAAAATTCGGGTATGCTGGAAGATAAAAGTGAATTCTGCGGTAGAAAGTCTCGGTCACCACTTAGGAAAGGCGGGGATGATAGCGACGAGGAAAACCATGACTAAGTCGGTAAATAGTCTGGTATCCTAGTTAATTGAACTGTTAATATGTATGGAGTTTACAATCGTGAAGAAGTTTGTAGTTTGAGATTGAAATAATCTATTGTATGGTCTTGTTGTCGTGTTCGTTCGGAGTTGGTATTAAATTTGTCGTTGGTGGTGTGGTATGTAAAAGTCCTACTATGTAAAGTTCAATGTTCAATGTTGTCCGTTTTACTCGTGACAATTCAATGCCCAGTTGTGTCTAGGCTCTATTATGTTAGAACGAGCGGGTAATGTTAAATTGGCCTCAGCCTTAGCGTTGAAAACTAAAGTTTGGCGTTTGATGTCAAGGGCTTTTGGGGGGTTTTGGTTTAGAATACAGTTAGAAAGGTGGGAAAAAACGAGTCTGGGGTATCCTATTAGGTCAAGCCGCACTCCACGTCGTACTAGGTATTGTACCTTCATACAATATCTTAGGTACCTTTCGTAGTATCGAAGAAGGGTAAGCGGCTACGCGCTTACGAGTTTGCGACCAGGGATATGATAGGTGTGATGATTGGAAGCTGCGTTCCACCACGTTCAATGTTGTACATGATACTACCTAGCTAGTAGGTATATATAACAATACTAGGTATTAAGTACCTACATAGTACCAACTAAGTCGTATTTGTACCATAAACCGTCAATTAAATGTTTCAATGAATACAGAAACAACAAAGAATCATGTTTTAACTATAACCAAACTTGAATTTATAGTCACGATGTTTCTTTCTTCTACATTTGATGTATCCAATCCAACATTGAACATTGATGAATGCCGTTGAGTGAATCAGGTACTACTAGTAGTACATCATACATACATAGTAACTATGTACTAGATATTCAATATTGATCAATATCTATCATCTTCATTTCCTTCTTTCATAATATTCACCCTTACCCCTTCCATTTCCTCTTAGATGACGAGATATGGAGAACAAACGCCGCAAAAATCTCAGGATACGAAAGAAATCTACCCTTCAATGTCGTTACCAGCCATCAATCACACCACCAGCCCAAAAACACAATTTCTGAATGCAAGGACGCAGATTGATTCGCAAGCTACTACCTCACATATGTACATACGTCCTGTATGCATGCATGCACGTATATAATAATTACATATTTACCTAAGTAGGTACCTACTTATTTATACTTATGTAAGGGGACGTCGGATGCATTTTTTGACCCTCATATGTACCTAACACCCATGGGACGAATCCCATTTGCTCCAACGTTGAAGGCGCTGGATACTTACCTACTGTACAATACAACCACATATTCTCCCCCCCTGATTCGGTCCACTTCTCTCCCGCGCACCCGCAGCTGCATATCGCAACCACATTGCGTACCCAGAGGTAGGCCCTATCTCGAAACTAACTGGGTTGGGTAGTAATAAAAAGCCCTCCCGCGTGCATAGACACGCAATGCCTATACGTTGGGGATCCAATACGGCTAGTCCGGCAGCTACATATTCGACGTGATTCCATCCCGAGGTGCCGGTCGGTGCGGCTGCGTACATCGGGATTCCCAGAATTTCAACATCATCATCTATTATTGAATTTACCAAGTACTCCACACAAGCAAGACAATAAGACATGTATGCATGCAACTCAGCCCTGTTAACCATTATATATATCTAGTTACTACTTATATATGTGCCCCGGCAGGCATGCCAATCTGCCTTTCTTCATGATTTACATCTCATCGTCATTATCGTATATGATTGGTTATGTCTCATGTCTCTCGTTGGGGGCCGTTTTAGTAAATCATTTACATGGACAACGTGCCTGGTGTTCCTTGCAGGAGTAAACGTAAGCATTACATATCCCAGTGAGGCATGCAGCTCGATATGTATGCCCTGTGCGAGATGGTTCCTCAACTGATTACGAAGTAGGTAGGTATGTATGCACCTGGTTGTAAGAGTCGTGTGACCGGATTTCCCGAACGCCTTTGTCGTTATTTCCCTCAAAGCTACATTAAATGAGCCTCCTCGAAGTACCACAGCAGATACCGCGAGAAAACGTATATGGATTTGCATCAGATCCTTCTTTCAGGTGTATGCCTATTCAACCGAATTCGTAACGTTGATTACATGACGTTACAACTTTTGACGTCAAAATTATAGGAATCCTGGCACTGGTCCAAGTAGCCAGCCTCCTCCGCTGTGCCAGCCATGCTGTTATGTGGTCGTATCACGCCCGTGATTTTAAGATTCTGCTGGCCAGCACCATGCCACCAACGAAGTTTCTGGACCCAAGCATGTTCATCATCATCTGTACTGATCTCCCATTTTCCAGAGCTGACTGCTACCGTGCACTGCTCCTTAGGAAAATGGTATTCGGGTAGGAATATCGTCGTAGGTAGGTCTTGAGACGGGGACTCGATTCCTTCGACGGTTAACGTGAACTCGCAATTCTTCAAATCGAAGCCATAGTTTGTTATAGCGCCATTGACTGCTATCGGCGCAGGGCGAACATATGCTTCCGCGGCGCGGTACCCAGGCGCGTTAGTCAATTCAGGAGCCTCACTAGGTGGCGAGGACGAGATGGAAGGGTTCGTTATGGTGCGCTTTAGATTGCTAGGTGTGACTGAGGTCTCATCTTCAACCTCTTTTCTACTGCCCGCGGTCGCTGTTTTCAGGAGGCTGGATGTCGACTGATTAAGGTCGGGCGTCCGAGGAACAGCGGATACTGGCAATGTTTGGTCATCTACGGAAAAGATGGATAAATCTTCACCATTCCATAAGTCACCTCGTTGGTGATCATTCTGAGTACATCATTAGCAATAAATCAGCGTCTATGCCCATGAAATAAGACTCACCGTTGCGTCGTATAACCATAATGTATACCCCTCCATGGATGAACCCTCCACAGCGAAGTGATTCGCATCCATGGCGGCAGATTGACTTGAGTAGTCACCTGTCTTATATGCGTATTTATCGTCCATGTCGTATGGAATCCCAAACTCGGTTAATATGCACGGATGATTTCCCATATAATCTAGTCCTTCTTTCCTCATGGCGGCCATCTGCTCCTTGAAGCTGTTTCGAATGGCCGTCTCACCAATTTTTATGGCGAAAGCTGGATGCCAGTAGTGGCCACGGAGCACCCCGTAAACATCCACATTCCACGTACGGTTCCATTTCTTCGTCATGAGGGTAATGCCATCGTAATAGTGTGGTGCGTACACCAACCTCGAGTCGTCATCTGCTGTACCCTTAATTTTGGGGGGCAATTCAAAGACTGGCGGCTGGCACAGCATAATCGCATCCTTGTGAATAGATCTGATGGTATCCCGATATTTTCGATAGAATTCTAGAAAGTAGGTATTCGTAAAGACCTCATTGTCTAGTTTGTTGCCGTTAGTTGGGTGCTTCGCGAAGTAATCCTTTCGTAGTAACGTGTCATTAGAGGGATCCCACACTCCATGTAGGGCCCAAATGCATTCACCCAACTTCCAGTCAGGGTCCCGCTTCCAACCGTATCGAGATTCATCATAATCTCCTGGTAACCACGCCATTTCACCATGGGGGTCAACTAGCGTACGTCCAACTTTGTAAGGCCCCAGACCTCCCATATCCCATGTGTCAACTTCACACGCTCGGCCGGACCCAGTCAGCATCGCTTGCCACAAGGTTGGGGAAGTGCCCTTTTTGAGATTCTGCTCGGGAGGGATAATGCTCAAGTCAGGATGTCCAATCATGCATCTGTTCGGCTCATTCAGAGTTTCCCACCCGAACACCACATCGTCTTCTATTCCACCAGCTTCGTGTATACGCCTCGCAAGATGCTCACAAGCACGCATGAAGTGTCCTTGCAAATAATCCTGAATATTCATGCCATCTATGATACACTTAGGGGCGAAATCACGTCCGGCGAAGAAGAGTGTGAATATCGTGGCTGCCGCGAGTCGATAGTAGTTGGTAGACCAGATCATTTTTGGGAAGTTTTCGGGGTCGGGATATGTATTATGTACAATAGCAGCTTCGGTAGCAGCGAAGCTCTGGGGATTTAACCCGCAAGCATATATCGTCCACATGGGAGCGCCCGATCCGCCACAATACCGCGACCACTGTTTAATTGGGATAATCAGCATACACATTTCTTCCGGGGAAGATGTAGCATGTAAACAATTGGGAAATACGTACGACGTCCTGATGAGGGTCCATAAATATATAGAAGCCATACTCCTTGGCCGTTCGTAAGACATCAATCGTATGCTGAATCCAGACTTCGTCATATCTCCCGGGTCCAGCAGCTTCGATAGCCTCCCAAGTAAAAACATAGCGGATGGTGTTATATCCAAACCGTTTCAAGCGGGAAAAGTGTATGTGAGCATCTTCTTTCCGAAATGGTCGGTTGTGGAATTTGACATTATCGCCGTCGAAAAAGTCCTGGGAGACATGGGATGGCACATCGGGTTCGCTGGGTAATTTGGAGTCGCCTGCGACGTTGATGCCCCTTAGCAAGACGTGTCTGCCATGTGTATCTTTAAAATGACCATCTTCGATGATCAAGCGAAGTGAAGCCATGAAGGATAGTCTAGATAATAGAGATGGAACAATTGACTGCCGATTGACTAGAAGTAAATAAGAAAATTGACATTAGATGGGATGAGGATATGTATCAACAAAATATTTTGGACCGCTGTCAGGTTCCAAGGTTGTCAAGCAGTTAAGGTGGCAGGGCTGCAGGTACGAGCACCGGGGCTATGAAGATTAGTTATCAGGATTCAAGTTCAGGGTTCAAGTCGGGGCCGTTGGGGGGTCGTGGTATTGATCGAGAAGTACAACTTACATAGCCAGATTTGATATGTAGTAATAACTATGCACGTACACATGAATGTATGCACTACTATGTAGGTAGGTACCTAGGTAATTACCTAGTAGCATATTATAAATGGATCCGAAGCTTTTATGTATGTACTACCCTAGGTATGCAGCAAGTGGCGATGACGTTGTTACATATGTACAAGGAATTTAGCGAATCGGAACCTTGAGATGCCGCAGCACCGCGTAGATTCATTTGTACATACTACATACCAGATGGTGGCAGGTACGCCAGAGAGGAAAGTGCGAAGCACTGTGGTCATGTATTTAAGAACATTTCAGTAGCAAGGTCTGATCCTTAGATCTTATCCTTTTAATATACAGGTCCACCCACATTTATCTGGTGACCCCCCACCGGAAGAGCTGTGGTGATAGCCTCATTTTTGGTTTTTGGTTTTTTTTGATAATTGGGACCTTTATTGTTTTCAAAGTTGTTTTGATCCTTTTATTGATTGAAACGTTATTGTTGATTGAAAGCTCTGTTCTGAAAGTCAACGTTTATTCAAAAGTCGTTTGTTCCAAAAGCCGTTTATTCAAAAGTCGTTTAATTAAAAGTCCACAGTCAGTTTATTCAAATCAAAAAGTCCAAAAACCGTTTATTCAATTCAAAAAGCCCACAGTTTACTAGCCATTATGGCTCATTTTGTTACCTCCCATATGGGATGCACTACACCTTATTTATCCGATTAACCCCTTACTCTAAAAGACCACACTTCTGGCACCTTGTCGCTGTTCCAATACAGCGTCACCTATCTCTGATACTCATTGAATGGCTGTGTGGTTCGGGAACGTCTATATCAGAGCTTGTTGGCGCTGTTGAAACGAAGCCTGGAGGTGCCTGGGACAGGCACTATTGTCCCCCCCCAGTAGATGGTGGCAGGTACGCCAGAGAGGAAAGTGCGAAGCACTGTGGTCATGTATTTAAGAACATTTCAGTAGCAAGGTCTGATCCTTAGATCTTATCCTTTTAATATACAGGTCCACCCACATTTATCTATACCTACCTACTACAGAGTAGTACCAGGTATTATGCAAATGTATATGCAGCCCAGAAAGTTAACTTATCCTCTAAGTAAACTTTCTGGGAGATGACGAAAAGACCATCGATAAGCACTAAACCTGCTACATACCTAGGGTAGACTAATAACACTCGGTGAGTAATTGAGTTGAGTCGTGCAGTTGACATATGATCTGTAAGTATTAAGTATACATAGTCTGTGGCTATATCGTGAGAGAATCCTAAACTATCAGATTTGTATGTAAAGGATTTAATGTCGGTGAACAACTTCATACTACGTATGTACGTCGTAGAAACATTCAATGTTTGCTCTTACGGCAGTAGATTGTTTTGATGCCAAGACCACATGTACAAGACACAAGACCCAAGAGTCCAAGACCCATGATCCGAATACGCAGCTGCCGATCCGATAAAAAGGAAAATGGGAAAATGAACATGGACAAAGTTCTCAGCTCAATTGATAATTGGTCATAATATATTCCGTAGCGGGGATCCGCCACGCGCCAAAACGGCGCAGCGGGGTGTAAACGCGATGATTTACCGATGATCTACCGGTTTATCTTATCAGCTTCAATCAGTACATACATGACGAAATCAGTACTTGAAGTACACCCGACCTTTCGCCGCGATCCACTCGTAGCTCATACACAAGGGGACAACTGAATTTAATGGTTCTTTCCAATCAAAAGAGTTCTCAGATCAAAAAAGAAAAAGGAAAAGAAAATACTTCAATGATGAAATGCCACAAAACACTCGTGGAAAATCACCCCAAGATATGACCTTGAGTATATCAGGTACACTTTCCCTAAGATGGCGAGCATCAAGGCCTCATTGAAGGCTATCAACGAAGCTATTCGCCAGCAAAAATGGGATGATGCTTTAGCACAAGCTGAAAATATCATCAGCAAAGACTCCAAGAACTATCAAGCGTACGTTTCATTCTCTCCCGTTGGGTCTTGGAAAAGTTCTTTACTTTGAATGTTCTAACATCCTTCTTATCTACCTAGCCATGTGTTTAAAGCCTTTGTATTAGACAAGAAGAACCAACTAGATCTAGCCGAAGCCGCCTACAACACCGCAGTCAGTATCCGATCTGATAGCCAAGCATGGCAGGGTCTGGTCCAGGTCTACGAGAAACAGGGGCCCAAGGCTCTACAGAAATATCAGCTCGCCGCTCTCAAGCTTGCTGAAATTTTCAGGGATGCGGAAGACGTGCAGAAGTGCCAAAATGTCGTAGACAAGTTCATTGACTTTGCTCGCACGAAGTGTGACCGAGCCCAATATGTTCAAGCTTTACATCTCATCCTTCCCGACAGTCCCATATATCCTGCTCTTGAAGGCCGGGTTCCTCATCCTGCTAGAACCTATGAGACTATGGCCCAGATCTTGGAGGTTGAAGAAAAGAAGCGTATCAATATCCTCATTGGTGAACGTCGAACAAGGCTAGGCGCTAAACTCAGTGAGGTTACTCTTGAGGTCAACCGAGAAGTCTTATGTCAGAGCGAGCTAGCCGACATCTATGAGAAACTTACGCTCTGGGTCCATGATGATGATGTCAGGCGTCAATATGAAGAGAAATTACTTCAATTCCGATATGACCGTCTCCTGGTCACTCCCCCCCAAACCAAAGCTGCTGAGATTCAAGTTGTTCAGAAGTTGGCAAACGACATGGTCATTATCAAACACCCTTTCAAGCTTGCTTGGGACATTGCGGTCGAATGGCAAGACTATAAGGAAATTAAGGACTGGGATGTCAATGTGCTTAACGAATATTGCTCCTTCTTCCCCGATAGTGATCTTTATCGTGTCTTGACAGGTTTCATGACAAGTGACATCTCACCATTCCCAAAAAGGACGGTGCCAGCTCCAGCACCCGCGCTTACGTCTGAGACAGACGAAGAAAGCGAAGATGATGAAGATGGTGGTGCTCCGACGTCAGTCGTGCCATACACCGACGAAGACAGGCTCTTAATGATGATGGAAGGGATTTCGACTACCAGCTCTTTGCTCGCTCACAGATTAATGGGAGAGTATTACCAGAACCTAGAAGACCACGAAAGTAACGTGGAGCTTATGAGAAAGGCAATCAAGATAATGATTGCGGAAACAGAAAAGATTGGCAAGGTCTTTACGAATGCTAATCAGGCTTTCATGCTTTACCTGGGTACTGCATTGGTGTTCTATCAATCTCCCAGGAATCACGGCGAAGCGAAATGTCTGTTCGACAAGGTACTGGAAGTGGACTCCACGTCAACCGCTGCGATGATTGGCGTTGGTCTAATCTATGAAGAGGAGGAGGAATTCGATCAGGCAATCGAATTCTTGGAACGAGCACTTGAAGGTGATAGCAGCAACCTCCGTGTCCGTGCTGAGGTTGGTTGGCTCTATTCATTGAAAGGCGACTACATACGTGGGAAGAAGGAGCTCGAGTCTCTTTTACCATCCATGATGCAGGCTTCAGTGTCTAAGGATTTGCTAGCCCAGACACAATATCGACTAGGCTGTTGTATTTGGAACCTCGACTCCTCAAAAACTGCCAGGAAGAGTCGGAAGGGTGCATATGCCTACTTCCTAGATGCTATAAAGAGCAACTTCAATTATGCCCCGGCATATAGTAGCTTGGGTATTTACTATGCAGATTACGCGAAGGACAACAAGAGGGCCCGAAAATGCTTTCTCAAGGCTGTAGAGCTATCGTCAGCTGAAGTTGAGTCTGCCGAAAGGCTTGCACGCTCGTTCGCTGACGACGGGGATTGGGATCGCGTTGAATTGGTAGCACGGCGAATCGTGGACTCGGGCAGAGTTAGGCCGCCTCCAGGATCTAAGAAGAAGGGCATCAGTTGGCCCTTATCTGCACTTGGGGTGGCTGAGTTGAACAAACAGGATTATGCCAAAGCAGTGGTCTCGTTTCAACAAGCCCTGCGTATTTCTCCCGAAGACTATCACTCCTGGGTCGGTCTGGGTGAAAGTTACCACAACTCGGGACGATTTATTGCAGCCACGAAAGCAATTCAAAACGCCCAAAAGTTGGAACAAAATGCGGACAGCGGCAAGATCGGTGACACTTGGTTCACGAAATATATGCTCGCTAACATTAAACGCGAGCTTGGCGAGTTTGACGAAGCCATCGATCTATACCACGAGGTCATATCGAATCGCCCAGAGGAAGAGGGTGTTGCTATAGCCCTGATGCAGACCATGGTTGAAAATGCTTCGGACTGTGTCGAAAAGGGCATATTTGGTAAATCGATTGAATTGGCTAGCAAAGCCTTATCCCTTGCCCTAACCGTGCCAATCAACCTCATTAGCACCTTCAATTTCTGGAAGGCAGTCGGCGATTCGTGCTCCATCTACTCTACCGTTCAAAGTCACGTGTCCGATCTCCCCACTGACGGTATCCGGAAGCTGCTTGATCTAGGAATAGAAAACAATTCTGCGTATGCCGTCTTGGAGGATATCGATGGTGTGGGCAAAGACATTATCTTTGCTGAAGGCAGATTCCCCGTGGATGAACAACTTGGAGTTGATCTCACCCGAAGTCTCCACACCGCTATTCTAGCCCACAAGCGGGCAATTCACGAGTCAGCCAACGACGCTCATGCTCAGGCAGTTGCATACTACAACTTGGGCTGGGCCGAGAACCGGGCCCACGTTTGCCTTCCTGTCCAACTTCGCGGCTCATCAAGCAGGTATCAGAAGGCCGCCGTGCGATGTTTCAAGCGAGCAATAGAGCTTGAAGCCGCAAACGCAGAATTTTGGAACTCGCTAGGCGTTGTCACGAGCGAAATCAATCCATCCGTGGCGCAACATGCATTCGTCCGCAGCCTATTCCTCAACGAAAGAAGCGCTCACGTGTGGGCAAACCTTGGAGCCTTAGCACTTCTCCAGAACGATGGCCAGCTTGCGAACGCGGCCTTTACGCGGGCACAGTCCAATGATCCCGACTACGCTCACGCCTGGTTAGGCCAGGGCCTGGTCGCGCTCCTATATGATGACCCCAAGGAAGCTCACGGCCTCTTCACTCATGCAATGGACATCTCCGAATCTTCCTCACTTCTTACGAGACGTCAATACCCCATATCCATGTTCGACCATATCCTCTCAAGCACATCCGATATAGGCATCACATCCCTAATACAACCTCTATTTGCTCTCACTCAACTGCAGCGTCTGGATCCACAAGATCTCGCTTATCGGCACCTTTCTACCTTGTATCAAGAAAGAACGAATGATAGTATTTGGGCGATAAATGCCCTCGAAAATACCTGCGAGCAATTGAAGGAAAACTATGAGGCTACCGAATCTACAAAATCCCTTGGACGCCTTGCCCTAGCCAAAGCCGACCTTGCTCGGTCATATCTTTCGGCTGGTGAATATGAGAAGGCCATAGATTGTGGAGAAAGCGCTTTAGGTATAAACAGCGACAAGCTCACGGCTGACCAGCGTACAAAGGCTCGTCTATCAGCTCATCTAACCGTAGGACTAGCACAGTACTTCTTGAAAGACATCCAGTCAGCTTTGTCGTACTTTACAGCCGCTCTTGAAGAGTCCAGCGAGAATCCAGACGCTGTCTGTCTTCTGGCCCAAATGCTATGGGCTAGTGGTACTAGCGAGGCTAGAGAGAAGGCACGGGATATTCTGTTCGGTGTAATCGAAAACGATGCTACTCACGTACAGTCCGTTCTGCTTTTGGGTATCATCGCCTTACTCGATGAAGACGAAGAGTCTCTCGACGCCGTTGTTTCGGAACTTCAAACGCTCCGGACCAGCGAAAAAGTCACCAACGCTGAACATTCTCAGATTGGTGAAGTATTCCGTGCCGTTGCCATACTATCGGAAACCGGTACAGATAGTGATGTCCTTGCTGAACTTCAGACTGATGTTATGCTGTACCCACACCTTCCACACGGATGGTCGAGGTTAGCCGAGTCTACAGGGGACGAGTATCCAGCAGATATGGCCCTGAAAGTGGCACTAAAGGCCATCCCGCCGAAAGGCGAACTTGGTGCTGTGGGTCTAGCCGATGCATATGCAGGAACTTGCAAGGCTGCCGATGCCCAGACGGCAATTTTCATCGCGCCCTGGAGCAGTACTGGCTGGGAGTCATTGGGCAGTGCAATCTCATCATAAACGGTTGCACTGCTAATTCTTGGTACGTCTCGCATTTTCTTTTTCACATTTCACTATTAGCTATAATGATGACAACCTATACCCCAAATATGTTTCAAGACGGGACTGATATTTCATTGATGTATAAAAATCTTTTATCTGATACAGCTTACCCTTTCACAATCAATATTCTCCCCTAGCATTTCTTGCAGAGCAAACTAACCCAAAAGTTAGGCTTTTTTTTTTTCATGATACAAGCCTGTAGCATATCAGCCCCAGGTTGTTGCATGAGTGATATGGGAGATGCGCGGCTAGTCACCTGATGGGAATGAGAGTAAATGAGTAACTATCATCTTGATGCATACAATTCTCTGGTATTCATCTTTCAAGGAGACGCAAGTGTTATATTAAAATGAGGCTAGGTCAATGCCTTCTTAATATACCTTTGTAAACTTTGGAATTATCCCTGGACTATATCCAGGATTCATTTTCAACAAGATGGGCCTATGGAAGGAAGGTATCATTCATACCTAGGTAACTACCTAGTACCAATAATTTCATGTCCCAACCAAGATAGCCTCTTAATTTACTATCAATTAAGACAATGCCAAATGATTACCTAGTCTTCTGGCGGAAACGGCCTGGCACGATCTGGGAGGGTGGCTCCACTTACTCACTATTAGATGACCTTTTACCAGTGAAAGGTGCATTCTCTTTTCAGGAGACATGAGACAGTTGATATATACGGACCAGACCTATCTAGCTTCACTGATGATAACTATAAAAATACTTGGCTCACGAGTTTATGCATAGGTATTCATAGATCTCATACTCCGTACAGTCCACTTTTATCCACACATCCACCTACCTGACCGTGCCTGTATCTCCAGAGCAGCAGAGCTACCTTGCCTACATATCAAAAGTACCTACTAACCTTAGTAGGCGGCCTTGGACGTGAACCACTCTAGATCCTACCATCAAATGTTGTAACGCGTCGTCCTAAAGCTTTTATTAATCATTTTATCCTTAATTTAGCACGCTTCAGCTGCAACTCCTATCCATTATTTCAGACTCACATATGATAGCGGTATGGTAGTGTTGCACTCATGAAGCCATTGGCAGAAGAAGTACCTGGTAACTTAAAGAGGTATGCTTGGTAGACGATGCCACATACCTTTCAATAGAAAAAAACTCCTAATGCTTGTCCGTAGTCTTTTAGCCTCTGGACATTCCATACTACGTAGTTGGTAGCATGCAAAATCAAGTCCTTCAAGTGAAGTAGAGAATGCTGAACTAGTATACCGAGCGCAATACCCACTGGGTCTTAATTCGTACATACCTAGACATAGAAATGGTGGTCTTTTGCCTCTTTACCTGCCCAGGTGTCTATTATTAAATTCTGTATGATTTATAAAATGGTTGGAATCATTGCGTCTGTGAACCGTCAACGTTGCTCTCTCTAAACCACTGTAGTCTTGCATCTGACAGCCCTCCTCAACATGAATAACTCCAACCCGTTATTTCCTAGCGACCACATTATACTGGATGGATTTCAGCGTTGGGGTGCAATCAAGCACCATCTATCTGCTGGGCTGCTCTTGAGAGCATCCACGGCTCTGGTGAGTACATCGCACGCTTGCACAGTTACCTAGTGAGCCCTATACTGACAAGGAACCAGTTTTTTGCCTATGCAATTAGTTGTATCATCTACAATCTTTACTTCCACCCCCTTTCCCAGTTTCCCGGGCCATTTTGGGCCAGGGCATCACTGTTATGGCGTATCCGCCACTCTACAGATGGCCGATTCCATCGTCACATCGAAAACTGCCACAAGCGTTACGGTGAGTTGATCACAGGACAACGCAGTCCTCATCTGAAAGTTTGTCTAACAATGTGACTACCTAGGTGATGTTTTCCGCGTGAGCCCCAACGAGCTCTCGTTCTGCAGCCCAGGCGCCTACACGGCCATCTACCTGCCCGCCGTCAAGGGCGTGGCTAAAATCAGCAAGAACGAGTTCTACGACATGCTCGGCGCCGGGTTCGACGAGCAAGCTCTGGGCACCGAGCGCGACCCTATCCTAGCTCAGCAGAAGCGCGCACTGTTCTCCGCGGCATTATCAGCGAGGGGACTGGCCCAGCAAGAACCTGTCATGCAGAAGAACGTCGACATGTTCGTGGAGAAGTTGGGGAAGCTGGGGAACAGTGAGGAGGGAGTCGACATGACCAAGTGGTTTATCTTTTTGGGGTTCGACATCCTCGGCGAGATGGCCTTTGGCGAGTCGTTCGGCTGCATCGAAAGGGGTATGTGATGTTTGTGATGTTTGCGATGTTGTGTTTACCGCAAGATTTGGATAGGTACTGACTGGCCATTACAGAGGGATCACACCCTTGGCTGGACCTTATTCTAAGCACCATCCACGTGGTGACGGTGGCGGACAATCTCAGACGTTACCCTATGCTTGTCAAACTCGCACAATGCATTCCGTCTAAGTGGACCGTTGGTTTTCGGAACCAAATGATCCAGTACAGCAAGGATAAGGCCGTAGCGTGGGTGGCCTCTTTCTAAGAAGTTGATGTGATTCATGGGCTAACGTCTCGCAGCCGACTCCAAAAGCAGGGCCCCCAGAATGACTTCCTGGAGAACGTTGCAGAGAAAGTCCGTAAGGGTGAGGTCAAGCAGGCGGAAATGGAAGCGCACTCTTGGAACATGGTGTAAGTGTATCTTATCCTCTGGCGCCACATAAGTCACCTATCCATATATGTATACTAGGCACCTAGCTGACCCTTAGTTAAAGACTGGCGGGAGGCGAGACCAGCGGGAGTCTCATGACCTCCACCCTCTACTTCCTACTCAAGAACAGGGAAGCATATGACAAGTTGGCCCGAGAAGTTCGCTCATCCTACGCGAGTTACGACGACATCGACGTTGGCTCTACCACGAAGCTGGAGTACCTTAGGGCGGTGCTGAAAGAGGGCATGCGGCTTTTCCCGGTTGCCCCGCAGGGCACGCCGCGCCTGTCGCCGGGTGTGATGGTTGAGGGACACTATGTACCTAAGGGTGTAAGTTGACGAGCCATGGAGACAGGATACCTGCATACTTATGTAGGCAGATAAACAGTGGCTGATAATGATCGCAGGCCGAGTTCTACGTCTCCCCATGGGCCATCGCCCACGACGAGCGGTTCTGGCACGAGCCGTATGCCTTCAAGCCCGAACGCTGGCTCGACCCCGACTGCGACGACGTCAAGTCAGCGAGCCAGCCGTTCTCGTTGGGCCCGCGGGTATGCCCCGGAAAGCTGTGAGTTTTGGCACTTTTCTACCTACCTCCATACCCTTTGCGTCATATTTGTCTATGGAGATACCTACCTAAAAAACGTTGAAGGTGTCGAGGTACCTAGGCTAATGCAACAGCAGCTTTGCGTACGGACAGATGTCGCTACAGCTGGCGAAGATGGTATACGCGCTTGACATGGAGCTTCTTAGTAAGGATCTGGATTGGATTGGGTCCTGCAAGATGCATTTCCTGTGGTGGAAGCCGGCATTGAATGTGAGGTTCACTCCTAGAACAGTGTGATAGAACGACGCATTGTATATTATATACTCGCAGCCAACTGCTTACTACATGTATGTAGCATCAATTAGGGAAACAATAAAAGATTGATCGTTTACCTTTGGGAATAGGTACCTAGTTAGTCTAACCATGAACCCTGAAGCCTGACCCTAAGGTACCTATGTGGGCCTTCAATGCACGTGATTAACTACCTACGGCGTAGTTACATGTAGGTGATTAACTACTCTTTTAGCCGTGCTGACATATGCGGATACACCTTTACAAGATTCATATACTGGGCCCATTTGTCCATGTACCAGTGCCTATATTGAAATCCTTGACTCTAGGTTAGAAAGCTTCAATTCTACTCTTTTGTGCATAAATTTCTCATCGGGTCACACATGGTTGGCGTTGCCGGCAAGTCGCAGGCTTGTAACACCTGCAGGCAGAAGAGGCTGAGGGTATATGACCGACCCAACCCGCATTATACTGATCTCCCCGAGCCCCGCTAATCACGAGGCCCTTTGAATAGTGTGATATGAGACGGCCATTCTGCCTCAAATGCATTGCAGCAAAACGAACATGTACTGGCTACGGCCGTGATCTCATCTTTGTTAACAGGACTCCGTCAAGCACGTCAACTACGGCAACTTCGGTACTGTCCAAACGCAAGACTCTGCAGAAGACTCTGCAGAAGCAACAGCAACAACAACAACAGCCGAAAGATGAACTTGCTAATTCCCAGACGGAAACCAAACTACACGATTTATTTTCAGATTCTTGGCGTAACTGTCACGAGTTTCGGAAGTACGCCGTGAAGTTATTAGAGTCTACCTATCTCCCAAAGTACCCATTCTCGAGCAGTCCCAGACCAGAGACCAGCGAAGGGAGCTTCTCGTGGGCCTATCGCCTAGCGGATCTGCTCGAGCCCAGCAAGTCTTTGGATACGGCCCTCTTCGCATTTTGCCTTGCCCAGTTGCATGTTACAGGCACGGGCAGTGCTTCACTCTACCAATGCCTTGATCGATACAACGCCGCGGTGCAGCATCTTTACACGGACTTGAATGATTCGGAAAGGCGGTGCCGAGAGGAGACGTTGGCGGCTATCATAGTCCTATCGACCTGTGAGGTATACACGTGTACCTACCTATATATAGAACCCCTTACGAAACAGAATAGGCTCACAAGCCACATAGTCTCCCGACTCGCTGTATAGAGTTACTAATCAGTGTTTCTAGCTTTTTGTATGCCCTGCGGAAAATGGCTGGAGCGTTCATGCAAGTGGCATCGCAGAGATCCTACGGCTGCGAGGCCCGGAAATGGCAAGTACCCCGGCATGGCGACACCTGTTCTCGCGTATGCGGATTGTCTGTGTGAGTCTAATTTATGTGTCTCGGCTTCCTCTGTCTTCCTCTAATGGATCACTAGACCCTGGAAGCTTTAACGAAACGACAAGCAAAAATCCTCGAAGACGATATCTGGCGACAGATAGTTACCGAGTCCGACTTCAATGGCCCTCTCGACGAGGTATATCAGATGGTTGCAGATATTCCTGCTATCCTTGAAAAGGCAGACACTCTCCCCTCCATCAGCGACCAAGATGTTCTGGTGAGAGAATCAGCTTCAGCTGTGCGCGCATTGCTAGGGATGGTCAAATCTGTCGAGCACTGGAACGATGAGTTCTGGAAGGCTTCGCCGTCGCCTCGAGCCTGGTCAGTACCAAGCTGTGCGGTAAACCCGGCGGACGTCGACCCTTCAAATCGAGTTTTCCCGCTCTGCTTCGAGTTTGAATCGCTCAATGTCGCTGTGGCTGTCGTCATGTGCTGGTCTGTCGCCGCCCAATTGTATAGCAATGTCATCCAGATACACGACCTGGTTCAGGGGAGACTGGGTCGTTCTATGACACTTGAACACCTCCTTGCTTCAACTAACCCCATTACGTTAGATTCAGCGCAGCCACTAGAGCCTTTGAGCCTGGATGCTCCATCATTCAGCCTAGACAAGAGCCGCTCCATACAAGATATTCAAAGCGAGGGAACTAGAATGGCACGGTATATTTGCCAGTCATTGGAATACTTCCACCGCACAGAGCTGGGAACCTATGGTGGTCACGCAACCACATATCCATCTTGGAGTGCGCGACAGTACTTTCGTCTGCACCCTGGCCATGAGCGAGAGTGGTCGTGGTTGCAAAATATACATAAGATGGAAGGCCCCGGTACGCGTTGGGGCTTGTCGATGATGACTTTTGCAGATATAGTTGGGCCGTTGAGCAGGAGGATGTCGAGATAAGATAAGAGATACTATCGGCTTATTACAAATGCAACATAACATAGCTTATTATTAATAGGCATGTGCCTGAAAAAATCTTTGTTGGTAGGATGAAGGATAAAAAGGGGGAGGAGACATTGTTAGGTTAGTCGCCTGCAACCTTCGCAATTTTTCATCCAATTAAAGGCACTAACCTATATGAGTAGGATGAATCGCGCGAATCAGAATTAAGGATTTCGGGTTTATTTTATCGTCTGAAGAGCTGGTTATCAGCTGCTCTCGGTCACATGCATCCATGGATGTTTACCTACAGTAGTATGTAAATCTGACATCTGAGGCGTTTGCTACTCCCCATATGGCATATGCCGTATCCTAAGTCCTTGTCTGACCAGGTACACGTTGTAGTGGGTCGTCCGATGCGGTACGGGGTCGTTACCCGTGCCAAGAACTCTTCGACGAAAGATGATACCGCATTAGGAACTATCTTTAACCTTACTAATTCCAACTGATTCGTCTTTCTCACAGTTCGATGATAAATCCAACCTGCCAACCTACCTGACTATGAAAATGATATATAGGTAGGCAAGGCCTGAGCAAGGAAAGATGGCAGCTCTCTCTTGGAACTCTGTCTTTCTTTTCGATCCATCAAATTTCTTCTTCTTCCATCATCTCCGCTCGTCAAGATGAGTTCAAACGCGGAAATCAGCTCTCAGAGCCCTACCTCCCTCCAAGACTTCAACGACCGCAAGTCGGAAAAGACGAATGTCGACGTTGAGAGCGGAGAAGTTTCTGAGTCGGAAAGATTCCAAAACCAGTCTCTTGCCGGACCCGACCCTGACGCCTTCCCCGATGGCGGCTTTCACGCGTGGCTGTGCATTGCTGGCGGGTTTTGTACCGTCTTTTCTAGTTTCGGCTGGGTCAACTGTATGTTAGATTTCCTGGTCAACTTTTAACGTCGAGTTGTCGATACATCGTACTAATGAGCATAAACAAGGCATTGGTGTTTTCCAGGACTACTACCAGGCGAACCAGCTTGCGTCTTATACGCCTAGCGAAGTGGCCTGGATACCGGCAATGGAATCGTTCGTGCTGTTCTTCTTCGTGGGTTCACGGCATACATATGCACACCTATTTGCCTTTTCCTAATATTAATGACATACACAGGGCTTGTTTTCTGGCAAGGCGGCTGATAACTATGGTCCACGATGGCCACTGCTTTTCGGAACCATACTGCATGTTTTCGGATTGATGATGGTCTCGCTATCCAAGGAGTACTACCAAATCTTCCTAGCACAATCTGTCGCTAGCGCTATTGGAACTAGCTTCCTGTTCTATCCGAGTACGTGCATACCCCATTTCCTGTTACTCATATCATTCAGTAACTACTTGTTGACAAGTGCTCAGCTGTGGCTGCGGCAGGGAGCTGGTTCAAGAAACACCGCGCGCTCGCATACGGCATCATGGTCTCCGGATCCAGCATCGGCGGCGTCGTGCTTCCGATCATGGTGCAGCACCTGATCGTGGACGTCGGCTTTGGCTGGGCCATGCGCATCACCGCCTTCCTCCTCCTCGGGCTCCTAGTCTTCGGCAACATCGCCGTCAAGTCTCGCCTGCCCCCCGCCCCGAAGCCTTTCACGGTGAAGCAGTACTTCGTCCCGTTCACCGAGCTGCCGTTCCTGCTTCTGGCCATCGGCTCGTTCTTCATCTACTTCGGCGCCTTCCTCCCCTTCAACTTCATCATCGTCCAGGCGAAGGCGGCGGGCATGCCGGATGACCTGACCAACTACCTCGTCCCAATCATCAACGCCGCGAGTGTCTTTGGACGAATCTTCCCCGCCCATCTGGGGGATGTGTACGGCGTCTTCAACGTCTGCATCATCTTTACCCTTTTCTCAGGGATCATAAGTCTGGCCCTGTGGGTCCCAGCCGCGTCGACTGCCCCGATCATCGTCTTCGCAGTGCTCTATGGCTTCGCTTCCGGCCTGACCCTTGCCATTATTCCTGCCTTGGTAGCCTCGATATCCGACGTGCGCACGCTGGGCTTCCGCGTCGGCACGCTGTACGCGTTCTCCTCCTTCGGCACGCTGTTCGGCAGCCCCATTGCGGGCGCGATCGTGACTGCGCAGGACGGCGGGTACTCCGGTCTCAGGGTCTTTTGCGGTGTGTCGCTGCTCGCGGTAAGCATTCGACCCCCCCCTCCTTGAATTTTCAATATATTCCAATGTTGTTTGAATTACCTAAGCTGACAAATAACCGTCATGATCGTAATAGGGAGGCGTTTTTATCATTCTCTCACGGGTCAAGCTGGTGGGTCCCGGACTGCTGGTCAAGAAATAAGTAAGCGACTCGCAGGCGGTAGGTATGATGTTACGTCAGACGCGGTTAGATTACGGAACCCCCCCCCCCCCCCCCCTTAATATTTATTCCCCCAATTTGCAATTTGCACTGAAAACCGGTCAACTTCACTTGCACGGTTCTGCATAACGGATAGATCTCGTTTCAAGGTTTTCAAAAGGTGTAATGTTGTAGAGAGCAAGGTAGATTATATTCAGATTTTTTTTTTTTCAATTGGGTCGATGGGGATTTGTCGGCATTTTCTGTGACGGAGTTGAGGTCGGACTGAGTACCTAGGTATTTTGCAGTGTCACTTGCACTTGGCGAGCACTGGCAGCTACTACCTAATACACCTCTTTGGAAGAGAAGAGTTCAGGTTGGCGAAATCACAAGATGGGAGTCCTTGTTAGGTATTATTTTTGCACGGGATTCTGCGGTGAAGTAGGTATTGAAATTGGGCCACTATTGACTAACTAACTAACTACCTACCCGGCGCACTACCAACGATCCAACTTCCAACCTCGTACCCCAGATACCTAACCTAGGTACTCACAAGTTACAACAGCCCCCTCACACTCTCCACCACCCCCACCACCGCCTCCCTGAACCCCCTATACCTCATCCCCAGCACCTCCACGCTCTTCGAATTGTCGAACCCGTTGACCCCCCCATCCTCCGGCGCCTCCCCGCTCCTCAGCGCCTCGCCCGTCGGCATCCTGGCCCTGAACTCGGGGAACTCCTCGCCGATGACGCGCGCGATGTCCGCGTTGCAGTAGTTCCCCGCCGTCACCAGGAACCGGTGGCCGCCGACGGGCTTCCGCAGGGCCAGCACGTGCGCGAGCGCGAGGTCCCGCACGTCGACGAAGAGGTAGTTCACCGTCGGCGGGCACGGCGTGCCGGGGCCGCCGAGGAGGAGGGCGGCGAAGCGCGCGTTGCTCGTGTTGATGGCGGAGAGGGAGGGCGGGGGCCGCAGCACGGGCCCGTAGACCATGGCCGGGTTCATCGTCGTCAGCGCGAACCCGGGCTTCTGGCGCGCGACGAAGTCCCACGCGGCCCGCTCGGCAAACGTCTTGCTGGCGAGGTACGCCGACTGCGGGCTCGTGTACGCCTGCGCCTCCGTGATCGGGTTCCAGTCCGCCTCCGTCCACGCGCGCGTGATGGGCTTGCTGTAGTCGACCATGGCGGCGTATGAGCTGGTCATGACGACGCGCTTTATGGTGGGGGCGTGGGCTTGGATCGCGCGCAGGAGGTTGGTGGTTCCGTCGACGGCGGCGGCGATGAGGTCGTGGATTTCGGAGCGCGTGGTCGCGTTGAAGTGGTACGGGCTTGCGCAGTGGATTGCCGCGGTGAAGGGGGGGGAGGAGAGGACGGCTGTGTCGAAGGCTGGTGGTGTGGGGGGGGTGGTGGTTAGATGAGCAAATACCTAACCTACAGTACTTTTGATCTCTGTCTAGGAAACGGGCAAACTAGCTTACCTTCGGGCTTCCGAACATCCTCCACGATGACAAAGTCGAGCTTCTCCTTGCCGAGGTGTTTGTGGGCATCGAGGATCTGCTGCCCCTTCTGCGCGGAGCGGACGGTGGCCACGACGGAGTAGCCGTGGTCGAGCAGGCTTTCTAGGATGTGCGAGGCGATGAAGCCAGATCCGCCGGTCAGGAGTACTCGTGTCATTGTTTTGATGGGGGTGGAGAGGGCGGTATGAGTAGGTGACTATTTTGTCTTATGAAAAAAAAAGGGGGGGAGGAAGGTGGGAGTTTTCGTATAAGCTTTAAGGGCGAAGGGTATAACAAGAAAGCTTGGGTGTTTGCTTTAGATACGAAGGATGGGGGGTATAGTCTCGCTTTATCTACTACGAGCGAATGCCGAGATGATTTCTAAGGCTGAAGGGGCGGCTATCTTAGAAACGCGAAGAACAGCTGATACTCAATTCTCCGATGCGCCACGGGGTCCACGAGGTAGACCGAAAAATATTTCGAGCCATCATTTCTTTCTTTGATCATGCCGCTACCGTTGAGGGGCCGCTGACTACAGGGAATCGGTGCATGGATAGGATTCCTCCCCAGGTAGATATCTAGCCCTCTCACCGACCACTGTCAGAGATGCATGAAGACCGCTGTGCAAGGGCAAAGAATTCATCCGAACCGAAGGGCGCCCCCGTTTCCGAGATCGGTTGATTACCAACTCGGTCTATAGCCTTTCTGTAACTACTAGGTAGGCAAGATATAGGATAGGATTGCATCATGTATCACGGGTTAGTCGAAGCGGTGTTCGTTCTTTAGCTTCAAAAGAAAGGCACCTTCTAATATCTGTAGTAAGTTGCGATATCAAGCCGCATTGAATCCTTACCCCCCCTTACCCAGTGCAGTATGCAGATTACCTTACAATAAGCTTTTAGGAGGCTGATGCGGAATCCTTCGTCGCAAAAGGGCCAGGTGTAGCCCGCGTGCTGTTACCAGGGCCTTGGTCTCAGATGTAGTCTCTGGTGTGCTTTTGAGGTTCGTAAGTTTCTTCTTTCCACGTACTTACCTAAACCCCTATCTAAATACCTACCTAGTATCAAGAAGTTCAAACGGCATGTCCCGTGAGTAGGTACTGTTGGGACATGGGTATAAATCCGCGAGCCCCTCGAACCCAGGCATCTGACTGGATAACGGCTATCAGGGCTAGCTCTCCGGGAAGGCAACTGCCCTCATCCGAGCATGCTTTCTAAGTGTACTCCTAACAGTATGGCCGACGGCCAATTACAGATATTGAAGTTATCACTAAGGTCTGCGAGGGGCCACCGGGGGTTGATGACTTGATTGAGTGTTTACCAGGCGAAGGAATCAAGCACATAATCTCTACTCCCCGTTCCGTGATCGAAAATCAGCTCACGTTATCTGACTGAAGATGCAAAAAGAAAAGGAGGTTATGTCGCGATGTGCATCCCTGATAAGAGGTAAGTAAGTAAGGCGGACAGAGTTAGCTAACTACGTAATCAAACATGATTGTCAGCCATGAAACCTCATGCTGGTGCTATGAAGCTTGGAATTCTTGGCGGTTTCCGTGTAAGAAGGCTTATCAAACTCCAGATCGGATCGGATCGGAGGGTCTTGAGAGTATGCCTCGGTGCCAAGTAACTGAGTCTGTATACTATTCGGGAGGAATGATAAAAGCTAGCTTCCACCTCAGAACAGAAAAAACAAAAAAGATACTTACCTCGGATATCCAGTGTTATCAGTCTGTGTCATTGTCTTCATCACTCATAAAGATTGTTTGCTGAACTTACCTACTATACCACGAAAGAAAGAAAAGACAAGAAAATGACCATTAAATACCCCCGCCGTTATGTTGAGCCCGTGGCCATCTGCGGCATGGCCATGCGTCTTCCCGGTGGCATCAAGACCGCGGAAGACTACTGGGACGCCTTGTATAACGGCAAGGACCTGCGGACACCGGTTCCCTTGTCCCGGTACAACATCAAAGGCTTCGACAGCTCCATGGGAATGACGAACACCATCCAGCAAGACCACGCATACTTCTTGGAAGACGACCTGGCTGCCTTCGATGCGGGGCTGTTCAGCATGACGCGGAACGAGCTGGAGAAGGCTGATCCGCAGCAGCGTCTGCTTCTGCTCGTCGTTCGCGAGTGTCTTGAGAGCGCGGGTGTGACTGATTATAGGGGCAGCCTCACCGGGTTCTTTGTCGGTACATTCTCCGAGGACTGGCTACAGGCGCAATCCAAGGAAGAGCAACATGCTAGCGGCTATGTGCTCACCGGCCACCTCGACCCAATGTTGGCAAATCGGGTGGCCTTTGAATATGATCTCCGGGGTCCTTGGTAAGTCGAAGCTTTCCCCGGTGGGTAACTAGATGAATGAGTAGCTGACTTGTGAGATAAAGTTACGTCATCAAGACAGCATGTTCTTCGTCGATGATTGCGCTCCACAATGCAGTCCGGGCGGTGCAGAACCGGGACTGCAATGCTGCAGTGGTGTCAGGATCAAACCTCAACATGGGGCCTATTACCACTGCGTCCATGACCCAAGAGGGGATCATGTCCCCAGAAGGCTCATGCAAAACTTTTGACGCACGTGCTGATGGGTATGGACGTGGCGAAGCAGTCAATGCCATCTACATCAAACCACTTTCCGATGCTATTCGAGACGGCAACCCAATCAGGGCCGTCATTCGAAATACTGGTGTTAATCAAGATGGCCAAAGCAGCGGGTTATTCGCAACCAGTGTGGTATCGCAGGAGGCTTTGATAAGAAAAGCATATGCAGATGCAGGGCTCGATCCGGCCGAGACGGCCATGGTTGAGGTATGAGTTTCTTTCGATGCTGTATCTTCTCCAGCCTACATGCCTGCCTAGAATTTATCTGACAACTCTACAGTGCCACGGAACTGGTACTCCAGTAGGTGACCCTGTTGAGGCCATCTCCGTTGGCAACGTCTTTGGCGTGCCAAGCGATGGCGTCTATATCGGGTCTGTTAAGCCGAATTTGGGGCACTCAGAAGCCTCGGCAGGTATCTCGAGTTTGATGAAGGCGGTTCTGGCTTTAGAACATAAGACTATCCCTCCAAACATCAAATTCAAGGTCCCAAATCCCCGCAGTAAGTTGACTTTATGTTGTCTCAAAGGATCACTCGTTAACAAGCCGATAGTTCCATTTGCGGAGAAGAAAATCACAGTGCCCGTTAAGCCTATGCCATGGCCACAGGGAAAAGCACATCGGATCAGTGTTAATTCGTTTGGTATCGGAGGCACCAACGCACATGTAAGAATACCCCTCGTTAAGAGACCTACCTATACTGACACAAACACACACACCAGTGTATTGTTGAATCTGCCGAGCAATACGTTCAAGATCTTTCGACATCTCAGCTAGGTTCCGAGCTGGCTGTTATCTCTGCTAATTCCCAAGACTCTTTAAAAGTCAGGATCGAAAATCTTAAGCAATATGTTTCAACTCACCCCGACTGCTTACCGGATCTCTGCTATACTCTTTCCCGGCGTAGGGAGCATTTTAAATGGAGATCATTTGCGGTCCTTTCGGACCCAAACACGGTAGCATTCAAACCTCCTACTAATAAACCTAACAAGACGCCGACAGTTGTTATGGTATTCAGTGGACAAGGTGCACAGTGGCCACAGATGGGCCACGATTTGCTCACCTCACTCCCGGGATTTAAAGAGGACGTGTTGACAATGGATGAAATCCTACAGAGCTTGGGTGACCGTCGTCCACAATGGAAGGCTATTGGTGAGTTTAACACCTAGGGTAGAAGCGTTTAGCAAAGCTAACAACTTCGAAGAGGAGTTAAGTAAGCCTACCGGCGAGAGCCAAATGAGTCGTGCAGAGTTGGCCCAGCCCCTGTCTACCGTTGTCCAAATTGGTCTAGTCAATGCACTGAAGCGCATCGGTGTCATCCCACGGGCCGTGGTGGGACACTCCAGTGGCGAGATCGCGGCTGCATATGTTGCAGGGGCTCTCACCTTGCGTGAAGCCACTACTGCAGCTTACTACCGGGGTCATGTATCGAAGGGGTCTTCCACTTCAGGGGCAATGGCTGCAATTGGATTGGGGGCCGAAGACACGCGAAAATATCTTCCCGATCGGGTGGTCGTAGCTTGTGAAAACAGTCCCTCGAGCACCACAATCTCAGGTGATGCGGATAAGCTGCAAGAGGCATTGGCAAACATCAAAAATGCCCTGCCTGACACTTTCGCCCGTGCCCTCAAGGTCGAGATGGCGTATCATTCTCGTGAGTCCTCCTATTACTTTAATTTGGTGGTTGTCTGTTAACGAAACAACTAGACCACATGATTGCTTTATCAGATGGGTACATGTCATGCTTGGGTGATGAGTTCACAAACTTTACCCAGTGGCGAGACAACCGACTGCAGATCCCACTCTTTTCTAGCCTGAGAGCCAGAAAGATCACAGATGCCCATGAACTTGGTCCCCAGTACTGGGTCGATAATTTGACAAGCCCTGTGCTCTTCAACTCTGCTGTCAATTGCATCTTGCAAGAAGTTCGCAATCCCTTATTTCTCGAGATTGGCCCACACTCTACCCTTCAGGGGCCGATCCGCGAAATATGTGCCGGTCAAAATGCAAAATTCGACTATGTCCCAACTATGCTGAGAGGTAAAAGCTGCATGGAGACTTTTCTGTCCGCCGTAGGACAGCTTTACCAGCAAGACGTCGCTGTCGATTTCGGTGCTCTATATCCATCAGGCAAAGCCCTGACAGACTTACCCGCATATCCTTGGTCTCTAAACGAGACATATTGGTATGAGCCAAGACTTTCAAGAGAATGGCGTCTTCGTCCCTACGGCCAGCATGAGCTACTTGGTCGCAAGATTGCCGAAAGCACCTCGATCAACCCTTCTTGGAGATTAGTGCTTGTCCCTGATCATGTGCCATGGATTGCCGATCACAAGGTTCGCGAAGATACAGTTGTTCCTTTCGCTGGTTTCGTGAGCATCGCGGGCGAAGCTATTCGACAATTGACCGGAATTGAGACAGGGTATGGTGTCAAGAATGTTCGGGTCACCACAGCGTTGGTACTCGGTGAGGCTGCGCCAAAAGAAATTGTGACTGCACTCCGGCAACAACCAGAGTCAGACTATTATCACTTCAACATCGCATCGCATAATGGATCCACCTGGATTACACATTGTGAAGGTTTGGTGAAGGCAATTGTTGATGGTGCGCCAGAAGCCAAGCAACCTGTCGAGCTGCCTCGGATAGCGGATGCAACCAGATGGTTCGAAACGTTTGCAAAGGTCGGCTTTAACTATGGCCCCAAATTTCAGCTCCTCGACAACTTGTCCGCAAGTACGACCACCGAAGCTGCAACAGCTTTGGTACATACAAGTGATGAGATTATAAAGGGACCATTCCTCTTCCATCCAACTGCTATGGATGCGTGCTTACAACTTGCCATCATCGCCGGTGCGAAGGGCCTACCACGCCACTACACCGAGCTGAAGGTACCCACAGAGATCGATGAGCTTGAGGTATATCGCGGGGCATCGCTAATGCGGGCTGTCGCCCATCCTTCAGACATCAGCTCGGCTATGGATGTTGAGTGCGTAGCAGATGGGAAAGCCTTGTTACGCATCCGCGGTCTTCGCTTCACGCCGTTGCCTGAAGAGAATGTTGGACTTCCACATCACACGGACGGAGCATACCTCCACTGGCGCCCCGACTTTGACTTTCAAGACCAAAGTGCCATACTGGTCAAGCCCCCATCCGACAATTCCGGTACTAGTCTTTTGGAAGAGTTCACCTTATTGTGTATACTGGACGCCGTGGATCGGCTTGGAGGCCGCAAGCCAACTAACGCGTACTTCGAGAAATATGGGAAATGGCTTTCTCGAAAAGCCAAAATAGTCACTGCTGGAAATTCGCCAATTATCGGAAATACAGCGAAATTGGTTTCCCTTTGTCGTAGCGAAAGATCTACCTTAATTGCCAACAAATATTCCCAACTGATTAAGATCCCTTCCAGGGCTCCGTACGCGGTTGCGATAGCACAAATCCGAGACAACATTGAAGGCTTATATACTGGGACGGTCGATCCGGCGCAGCTTCTAATGGAAAACGACATCCTACCAAATGTTTACGGCGTAATCAACTTTGACTATGCCGGATATGTTAAATTGATGTCGAATTCCCGACCAGCGCTCCGAGTGCTCGAGATTGGTGCCGGGGCAGGCGGCACTACCGCAAGAATCTTGTCCCAGGCTGTCCAGGTCGGCGCATTGCCTCCTTACTCGGTGTACACGTACACTGACATCTCGCCTGGCTTTTTCCCGCAAGCTCGCGAGCGTTTCAGCAATGCGCCAAACATCGAATATAAAGTTTTCGACGTTAGCAAAGACCCTCTTGCACAGGGCTTCGAGGCTGACTCATTCGATCTCATTCTGGCACCATACGTTGTTCATGCAACTCCTTGCCTTCAACAGACGTTGAAGAACTTGAATGTGGTACTGAAGCCAGATGGCCGGCTCCTCCTTTCCGAACCTGCAACCGTGGGAGCGTCGCCTGGCTTTATCTTTGGGGCTTTCGCATCATGGTGGTCTGGTGAGGCTGATGGCCGTGAATGGGAACCTTTTGTTTCCAGAAACCGTTGGGATGAAGAATTGCAGCATGCTGGGTTCTCTGGCGCAGATAATGTTGTGTACGACGCACCACTACCGTACCGATACTGGTCTACCATTATTGCACAGCCCAAAGTGTCTATCTCAAGTGAGAATAAGTCTCGTGTCGTGTTAGTAACCGAAGACATTAACAGCAAACTTTCTATCAATTTGTCCCAAGAATTGGCGAAATCCGGCTTGGACATTATCAACAAGAGTCTGGCCGAGGACGTTGCCGACGAGCACGACGTTATTTTCGCGCTGGATCTAGAGAGACCGTTTTTCGAAGATATTTCTTCGCAGAGATGGGCGACGTTCAAGAGCCTAATTCAGAGATGCGAAGCGATTCCCTCGAGAAAGTTACTATGGCTACTCCCACCCACACAAAAGGGTTGCCAAATTCCCCAAAGCGGTCTCTCAATTGGGCTTTTGCGATCAATTCGCTCGGAGCTATCTCTATCATTGACAACTTTAGAGGTCGATTCGGCAGATGTGGATTTGGCGAGCCATGTTGGGAATGTCTTCAAGAAGGCTCTAGGGGAGCAGTTGACTCAGCAGCTGCTTCCAGATAGAGAGTTCTTAGTTGAAAATGGCACAATCAACGTGGGCCGCTACATTCCATTTTCAATCTCTTCCGAGCTCGCACGCAGTGTTCGAAAAGTATGTACAAAGTACTCCTCTTTCGGGATCAAACAATTAATCATGCAGCAGGCTACCTCAAATGGCATCGCCCCCCCGGTCATTGGTGACGCATTGCGATTTGACCCGCAAGCTTCGTATATCGTGACTGGTGGTCTCGGCGGCCTTGGGCGAGCTACTTGCTCTTGGATGGCTGAACGGGGTGCTCGATTCATCACCGCAGTCTCAAGGTCTGCTGGCCATTCTGCAGAGGATAAGTCATTCATTGCCGAGATGAAGAGTATGGGATGCGTTCTCACCCCCATTGCTGGAGCTATCCAAAATTTCGCAGTGGCCAAATCTGCTGTGACACAATCGCCTAGGCCGGTGAGGGGGGTCATCCACTTGGCCATGGTGCTTCGGGTAAGAAATAAGAAACTAATGAGATATCGCGCTGGCTAACATCTACTCAGGATGCACTCTTTCCCGATATGACGCACGAAGAGTGGAAGGAGGGTATCTCACCAAAGGTCGATGGTGCCTGGAACCTTCACAATGCACTACAAGGTGTATCGTTGGACTTCTTCCTTGTCACAAGTTCCATCGTCTCAACCATCAACGTCCCCGGTCAGGCTAACTATAACGCTGCCAACACATTCCTAGAAGCCTTTTGTCAATACCGAAACGGCTTGGGACTTGCTGCATCCGCGATCGCTGTTAGTCCCATTGACGACATTGGTGTGGTGGTTGGTAATGATAAAGCTCGTCGCAACCTGCGCTCAAACGGCTTACAGTTTCTCACTGAGCGCGAAGTTCTCGAGTATATCCACTTGGGTATCCTGCATCGCGGGCCAACGCCAATCATTATGGGCCTTCACTCAGATAAACATCTAGATGACGCTGCAAACCATGTGGCTTGGAAGAAAGACCGCCGCATGGGTCTTTACCACAACATTCCCAAAGAGGAAAACGCGGGAGATGATTCGAACGAAGGCAATGGTCTCCGGGATTTCATCGCCAACGTTACGACAACGCCAAGCGAGCTCGACAATCCTGAAAGCATCGCATTTCTGGCTTTGGAGATTGGCAAGCGGGTTTACTCATTCATGCTTAAGCCCATCGAAGAGGTCGATATCTCACTAAGTCTGGTGGAAGTCGGACTTGACTCGCTCATGGCTGTTGAGATGCGACGACTGTGGAATCAAATGTTTGGCTTAACTATCAGCGTTCTCGAGATTATGTCGCTGGGCGCGTTGGAAAACTTTGGTAAACTCGCGGCTCAGGGATTGAAGCAACGACTATTGGTAGAAGCTTAAGGCAAAGTCATGGCAGGACTGTAGTGGAATTCACTTTTTGTTTTTTGTTGAAGTAAATGATGAAAGAAGTGAAAGTCGCGAGACGCGACCGCGGGGGCTAGGCACTTAATAGGTCGCTAAGGTCGCTAAGGTCACTAACGCCACTAACGCCACTAGCTCAGCCATGCAGCCAGGCAGGTACGGTCTTAATTCAATTGGCCGATGAGTGGAAGTACCTAATTCACACATCACGTGGCCCCCTTATTGTAGACCAATTAGGGGATCATGAGCACAAGTCTGAAATACCCTTCTAAACATTGCTCAAGCAAATTATTATATTAGGCATTACATAAGAATATATATCCCCTTCTTTGTTACCCAGTCTTCCCATTTTCATTCCATTCAATCGTAATCCGTTAGTCAGTCAGTCATGCCCACACCCCTTACTTCAACATTTCACAGCCAAAGTCCAGCCGCCCTTCTGCACCCTCACAAACGCAAAGCAGATAAACCCAATAAAGCTCATGATCGCCGCCCACGCCTGTGCCCCCGTGAACTTGCCGCCGTTAGCCGCCTGTATGGCCCCGCCAATCGGGGGCCCCGTCAACGCCGCAAACGACGAAATGCTGAAAGCCATCCCCAATCGCGTGCCCACCGTGTCGAGCCGTTTGGTGACGCTGGCGATGCAGGTGGCGGTGAGACACTGGAAGCTGCCGGAGCATATGCCGTAGAAACACGTGAAGATGTACAGGCCCGGGATGTCGTCGACGGCGAGCCAGCAGAACGCGACGATGGCCCAGGCGAGGGTTACGGGGAACATCACGTTGACGGGCCCGATGCGGTCCGCGATGATTGGGGGGATGACGCGGAAGATGATCCCGGCGCCGTTGATGAGGATCACCATGATTGAGGCGGAGGAGTAGGAGAGGCCGAGTGTTTCGCGGCCGAAAGATGCAATCTGCAGGAAACACCCAGCCTGTTAGCAGGAACTCTCTGGTCGTTTACGCTATAATAGTAGGTAGGGGCTTACTCACATAGTAAAAGGTAAAGTAATTCGCCATCGACGTTGCGAATATGCCCGCCACAACGCCATTGTACACCCATTCACGGAATGCCGCAAACTCGATCAGGGGGCCGGATTTCCTAGGCGGCAGGCGCGGACGCATGAATGCGATCACGATGGAAAGGCACGCGACGTTGATGAACCCCAGCACTCTTGTCGTCCATGCGAAGCCCAATGTCGGGAGTAGCTGTCGGACGACTAGGGGGTAGACGATGCCGCCGGCGGAGTTCCCCGTCGTCGCGAGGCCAACTGCAAGACCTCGCCTTTTATTGAAGTAGGTTGTGACGAGGGCGAGGGAGGGGGTGAAGATGATTCCACTGCCGATGCCTGTACATATTTGGCTGTGGGTTTTGAAACATGTTGCGTTAGCTTCTAATTGCCAGACAAGGTGCTAGGCATAGGCAAGGGAGGATTCTCAAGATACAATTTGAGAAAAGGGGGCTCTGGGGGGTTATTCTAGAGTGTTTTGGAACATACCTCAGCATCAGTGACCAGTACTGCGTCGAGAGGCTCATTAGGAAAATGCCAAGCACTTGGACGACTGCACCAACCATAAAGGTAGGCAGGAAGAGGCCTGCATCGAACAAGCGACCGGAAAACACTCCGATGATCAAGCAAAACCATATCTGGAGCGACCCGATCCATGAGATCGCCGACGGGGATTGTGGCAGTACCGAGCTGTAGTAGGTCTGGAAACTACCGAACGAGTTTACCCACCCCCACGTGGTGAAGATGACTAGCCATCCCACTATTCCAAGTTAGTGAAGTCATTCGGGGTGATGAATGCTGGATTTGGAATGTTGATTGGATGGATGGTTAAGTTGAACACTAAGGTGTAGATCTACAGTATTGAATGTCTGAAAAGTATACGTACTGGCAACTTGTAACCAAGCATTAGCACCTCCATCTGGCGGGGGTGGTGGTTCTGGCCAGTCCCTTGTGGTAAGGCGTGAGGCAACATGCGAGAGTGCATTGCTCGCAGTTCTCCTAATTTCCCCCGACGGTCTCAGCCGCTTGTCTTTAGGTTGGTTTCGGCATACATCGCTAGGCCCCTCTTTGGTCTTCTGTCGTTGGATGGCATCTTGCTCAGTCTCATTCTCATTGTCACCATAAAAGGAAGCGTTGGATCCACTATCTTCATGGGTCCCTGTCAGAGCCGAGCGGCCCTTCTCCTCCTCGTGGTCGTTAGTGTCCTGGTTCGACATGATTCTATGTAGGTTCTATGTAGGTAAAACGACAACAATTGGAGCTTGGAATGAAAGAATATAGGGAAGCTTTACCCACTACGGCCATCACAAAATCATAAAATAAAGCAGATTGGCAAACTCTTAAAAGGAACATCGGTATAAGCACATGTTACAGCAACACTTCTCTCTATGCTCCGTCTTCGGCCCCATTGGCCGGTTATTAGCAACATAACTTGGTAATACGCCCTTCAGGGCTCCATCGACTTGACGAGTGCCGCTCCGGTTGGCTCCATTGTGGAGCCGACGTGCATAAATCCGGGGCAAAAAGGTGACCGGAACGGGTTCAAGGCGATCTTTACAGGAAGAACCCACAGAAGCGGTCACTTGTCGTTGGATCGAGGTCGTCAATCGGGTTGATTCCCTACTCGACGACAGAGTTTTTCGATGCTCTGTGCCACCTATATCCCCAACACCCCTGAGCATCTCCCGCGACACCGATTGCTGGATCAATTGGGCATCGTTTTTCTTTATCATGTTGTCGTATAGTCTTTGAAAAAATGACACAAAGCTCACCGACTCTTATACGGGCCTTTCCCCGCCCGGCATCGCAAAGAAACTAGGCGAATTAAAGACATTCTTTCACAAAGGAAAGTACACTGAATATATGAGGGTTTGATCGGTGCTCCACTGCGACAGTCGGTCATAACATCGAGTATCGGTATATCGTCACATGCCAAGCATTTAAACCAGAAAGCAACGCTACCCAACAATCGCAATGCCAGTACTCCAATAGGAACTTTGCCACTTGATGAAATATCAAGTATCAAGACGACATGTGCATGTGCTAGGTGCACCTACTACTAGCTAGGTGCCTACCAAGTAGCCTAGATATCTCAGTTGTTGAGCAAACATCTGATCTAGGTTAGATCCCTTGCGTTCGATTAGAAAATGTGTGCTCATTCGTGTGTTTTACTTATATTTAGATTTCTGAAGGACATGACCCAGGTTTTGGGTCGTTTTGGTGTGTTATTTATATAGGGGCTTCATAGCGAGCCACCCCACACCTTGAAATCCCAACATCCGTTAGCACCATTTTCCTTAAACACTCCAGATTTCCCATTCTTATTCATGCCTAATATAAGTAAAAAATAATTAGTTATGCCCACCGTGACTTGAAAGATCGACGAAAGCCAAGGCTGTGTCACTTATTTTCGTGGAAGGGCTTACATGTCTTGATAACGTTGGCATAATTGTCTGAGCATGTTTTATCTGAGAACTTGTACTCCTTTAACGGCTTACATCCCGTCTTGTCTGGCGATGGTGTAACCGCAACCCAGATCTTGCTATCAGATCCCTTAGGGCCGGCGGATGTCTTACAATAATCCTCGCTCTTAGGGGCCCATTGATCGAAAACCCCCCTTGAGCTTTCCCCCAGGCAGTAAGCAGGAAGGTGAGTTTCTTCATCTTGGCTAATGGGAACTCAGGAGTTAGCTGGTATCACCTCCCAGAGCTTTGAGTCATGAATATAGGTAAGTGAAGGGTGTAGGCCTTGCTAGAAGATGAGAGAAAAAATACTGAAGTACGTACTGCTTTGAATCCATGAAGAAATAGGTCTTCCCGGACCATTCGTCGTTCGGCTTCACTGACCATCCATAGCCGCCGTTACAATATTGGCGTACAGCCGCGCGATAGACATCGGCAGGATGGTCTGTAGTATCTATATCATCTATCCGTTTCAAGTCGCAGGTGATCCCTTTTTCCTCGGGCTTGTTAGTAGGGGACGTCTTTGAAGCTGAGGTCTTGGAAGATTGAGTTGTCGAAGCTTTGGAAGTCGTAGATGTAGCCCTCGCGGGCGTAGAAGTCATGAATGATCTAGATGTTGATGTTTTGGAGGTTTTGGAGGTTTTGGACTCCGTAGAAATAACAGAATCGGTGAAAATTTTCAATAGTTTCTGTTCGGCTACAGCATCAGAGGTCAATATATTTCACCAAGAGTTTGATCATTTTGACACTGGGCAATATATAATTTAGAGCACGCCTTTGGCCTGTCACTTACCCCATGATCGCATTTCTGGGCTGACTGTACGACGAGAAGTAGGCTTAAGATCAATATTGAAAAATCTCTCAGTGCCGAAGTATTCAATAGCACTGGCTGAAGTTGTAATAGTACTCGTCGTAGTGACAACTGAGCCTTGGCAAGTGTCGATTGCATCTCTGTCATATGATTAACAAGAAACTCCCTAGACATCAATATATTCATGACGTAGGTACTCACTTGGGCCGCTTAGTCTGAGTAAAGGTCGCCCATACAGTATCTTTTTCTCTGCTGTACGACTTTATAACGGTAACAGTTGGAACTGCGGTATCGGTAATAGTGCAGCCATCACTTGACTTTCGAGATGTCGTCTGCGTGTTGCTCTTCTGCGTGTTGCTCTTCTGCGTGTTGCTCTTCTGAGTATTGCTCTTCTGAGTATTGCCTGTATGAGTTTTACTTGGTTGAGTATTGCTTGGCTGAATATTCGGTTTGGTTATAGTAGGTTGAATATTCGGTTGGGTTATCGTAGGTTGAATATTCGGATCAATCTTATTAGTCTGTTCAGTCTTTGATCGTGTTGTTGATGTGTTTATTTTCGTCGTAAAAGAAGTATTATCCAGGCACGGACAATCACACTCGCAAGACTCGCCTGCTACTAGATGATTGACAAGGCTAAAAAAAAGGAGTGCAATATTTGAGATTAACATTTTGTCGCGAGATCTTTCATGAAGTGTACCTAGGCATACTTCGTTTTAAATTTAAGCTGCATGTGAGCCTTGCTATATGAGAAGCTACCCGTACCTGCAGGTGTGTGGTGTTCGTAGCAGGTGAGCACCATTCACGGTAGATCATACCTAGGTATGTACCTGCTAGGTACGCAATCCTTATTTATACCTAGTTGGGATGGTATTATTGATGGAATCCTTCAGCCAAGTTCGTGTTACTTGATAAATATAAGGAAAAAAGTTCTCAAATAAGTAGGTCCATATATATAAAGAAATAAAAGAGTAGTCAAGGTAGTTTAGTAGGTAAGCACTTTAATTGACTACCTTAATGAGCGGCATCCTATAATGGTATTAGAGATTTTGGACTATAAATAGGAAGGGAGACTGGGAATTTACCTAGAAAGGTCCAATTTATAATCCTTTAGGAATAGCCTATCCATTCAACCCAATCTAAAGATCATATTAGTTTACGAAATGATTGTCAGATTAACTATATAGTATAAATCCATAATATTAGGATTGAAGCTATTTGCAGGATGTTCACGTGGTATGTCTTCCTTCTAGGTCCACCTTACAGCTAATAAGGCAAACGGCACTCAATAGCATAACCTTAGCTCATTCATTTCTTTACCTATATACCTACCTAGGTAGATAGATTTCAGATTGTACAGCGACACCAGAAAGCGAATGATTGATCTCTCATTAATTGTCTCTAGGTTAGTTTATGTGAGTATATCTCACAATAGACGACCTTGACTTATTGCCCTTATCTACGGTTAATATATCAGGAGTCCTTTGATTTCAAGCCTACCTAGGTACCTATTGGAGCATTTTATTCATTAATAACCTTTTAGAATAATGATTGCCCGTTATATCCTCATAGTCCTCACCCTGGGTCTATCTCTTATATCTGCCAATGTGGGTCCAGAGCTCGGGAAGTTATTCAAAGCAGGGGAACGATACTTTCCAGACAGATACACAGAGTCTGGTTGTAAAGCTCATAAAACAGACCTAGAGGTCTCTTATATGGAAGCAGTAAAGGTGCCTGGTTTCCAGTCCTTCCTAAACAATTTCCTGTGTTCTCTTCAAAACGTGCTTGCTGACTATTCTGAAGATGGTAGGGAAAGCTAAAGAGGCACTTGACTATCTCAAGGGTAAAACGAAGCCTTCCGGGTTTGGAAAGGACGCGTTTGAATGGCAAAGGCGAGCGGGAGCCCTAAACTGCAAGTATCTCTCTTTTATGCCACATTTATATAACCTAATAGGTATCTAACTTCTCATATAAGCCCTTCTTGGGATTTATATCAATACTCGTACAGGAGAGCCATCGCAGCATCCAATGCTTCCCCATGGAGGTAATCTGAATTTTGTGGCAGATGTAAGTACTCCAGTAATCCCTATTATTGCTACACCAAACTACGCTGTTACAATGCTTACTGTCGCCTTCTTTCAACCCAGTCTTATAAAGCGATATATGAGGGTATGATGTCCAATAAAATGTTTCACGCAGATGGGACGGAGCGACGCAATGGCCTATACTGCAACCATTCTGGCTTCGCATATTACGGCCCCGAACAACAAGATCCGTATACACCCGTACCCTTAAAAATCAAGGATATCATAGTAGACGGCGAGCATGTATATCCTAGGGGGTAAGTGAAATCCAGAGTCCACCCTATGTCTCCGTTGAAAATGCTCGTTTCTTCGCATCTTTTATCTCATCTTTGCTCGTCTCACCTCAAAGCATGTTTTTATTGCCCATTGTTTGATCCAATAATCAGCTATGAACCCGTTATAATGCCAGCCATCAAAGGGGGGAGAGTGCTGACTGTGTGTTGTACAGCTTTTGGTACTTTAATGAGAACAAGATGATGGACGATACGTGGACACCGACATGGCATAATCTATGTGCAAATAGAAGAACAATGGCTCAAACAGCTGTGAATTTCGATTTCATATTATGGTGCGAAGCGGGACTTGATGCACAGTTTGCCAGTATCGCCCACAAGAATCCTGTGGACGGCACCCCTCTCTCCGACTTTGAACAGTATATGGCCCTAACATGGGTACATGAACTGTAAGTAAAATGTCATTCGGGATACAGGCGTCGAAAACTCTATGAATGCAAAACTAACTCGGTTGCATTGCTGTAGTGCTCATTACATCGATATTCTTATAGATGACGGTAAAGAACCCTCCACTCAGGCGTCTATATTCACGAGATCCGCCTGAATATTGAGACTGACTTTAATACATCTTATAGTACCGGCTATGGACTATGTCGGAGAACCCTTGATGGGTGAGTAAGAAGATGCCAGATGATTTTGGACATTATAATATGGCTAACACATCTTCTAGAGGACTTATTAGATGAGAACGGTGTGAAAATAGACGAATCGGATACCCCAGTGTTGACATACGGTCCAGAATTGATCGCCAACCTAGTTAAGTATAACCCAGAAGACGCTATCTTCACGGCTGACACCTATTCCTACTTTGCCCTTGCGATGTACGAACTCCATGACCCTCTGGACTGATAAGCATAGATATTAACCATGTTACAGGTACTTTGAAGACTTTATTTGGGAATATTATGAAGCAGAAAGCTTCGAGAAATGGAGCGCCAGAGGTGGTCGGCCGTATAAGAAAGGGCCGTACAATGGGGACTATGTCAAACCAGCTGACCTACCAGCAAGGTGATTCAGACACTGGTCGGAGACGAATTCATAAACAGCAGATATATGCTCAAGTAGCTATCTCTTGTAATTCTTAAAAACTTAACTATAAATAGAGCTTGTTACCAATATAGACCTTATCGGAACTCTTTATCCATCGTCTAGTTCGGTGTGATGACATAGCCTTGGCTTATTGTCCTGTTCTTCGAAGACGTACAGCGGAACCCCAGCATTTGCCCGAAAAGATGATGCTGTCTGATTCCCCCAATTATTTCATGTTTTTGAGATCTCTCATAGATACCTACTAGGTAGGTAAGTATCTATAGGTGAGGGAGACCAATATTTATCTAAGTAGCTTGTCTTAGTCATAGGATGTTAAGGTCAGAACCTCCATGTCTCAAAGACTAACAGAAATAAGCTACGAATCGTAGACCAGCAATTAGCAGTATCTAACCAGGCCTTCACTTATTTAAGAGGCTTCTGTAAGATAGGTTCATTCCAGGTAGTCCTGCCCCCTGGTGCTGCCCCTCCCCTCTGTGTTGGTTGCTTGGGCAGCTGACTGCCTAACCACTGCAGGTGAGTGAACCAGGAAGAGTCTAATGGCTTCTCCAGATTGGTAATAATCCACCCTAAACGTCGTTAGCGACCAGTAAGTCGCCGAATGGCGGCGAACTGTTCGGCCGCATATCGATCAGCCTCACCTATTTTTATCTGTTGCAGTACATCTGCAACCAAGAAGAAGAAAGAGGAAAGGAAGAAAGCTTGCTTTATTCCCAACTACGGATGGCGGAGTGCCAATATATGGCCATAAGGGCCATAAGGGCCATATGGAGCCTAAGGGTGCCTGAGGCACCTGCAACATTATCACTCTTATCTAACCCGCCGTGCTCGCTCACGATGTTCTAGGAATGTGGTGATATGTTTGCCTGCCCTTTCTTCCGGCCTATCCACGTGTATCCATGCATGCTTCACGTGGCTCTCCTAGCCGCCATTCTCACGAGGGGCATCAAACAAGGGTCAGCAAGCCGGAGAGGGTCTCCAAAGCACCTTTACCAGGACTTTGTGCATTGATTTGGGTCATGGGTATTTAGAGATATAGCTACGTAATAGCAGTAGGTAAGCTTAAATGCTAGATAGGTAGGTACCTGGGTGGGCATCTCTGAGGCTCTAGTTGGAGCTTTCCATTGGCTTGGGTAGCATTTTGATGATCAATTGTGGTAGCCTCAGCTATGTCGCATTCTCATTTTTGCACATAGGGGCTGACGCCAACATTTTATTTATAACGTGCAGTAGTGAGCGCTCGAAGGAATATTGGGGGGTTTGCTGCTTTCGAGGGAGGGGTCGCCCCTTTGTCTCCTCTTCCGTTCCCAAGGCTGGAAAACTTCAAGTTGTCTTGATATACTATACTTTTGGCAATCGCAAAGCGCGCAGTAGGAAAAGCTGATATCCTACCTTGTTCACTTTTAGTGTGATTAATATGTATATCAGAAACAGATGTTGGTAGGAAAACCCCCTGCTGGGTGGTTTTGCAGGGTTTCATTCTCCCTATTTTGGGCAAGTTAGCTGTGCCTTTCCCTCCCTATTCCCACGAAGCCCTTAACTACCTGCACATTTTGGACTCCGCCACGGTTCCTTGCTTGCAGAACGCCTCATATCGGCCAGGGTAAGCTTCCTTTCCGCATCCAGGAACCAAAATTGTTACATGCAATGTGGGAGGAGGTAGGTACTAGGCAGGCAGGCAGGCAGGCAGGCAGGCAGAGAATGAATATTAATATAAGAACAATCCGTCCAATTGAAGCGAATGGGTAATGAGATGCTTCTTCAGTTGGGATCTAAACCTCATGTCTCATATACACGCATAGATAGTAGGAATTTAAAACGACAAGATGTTTCTGTCCAGAGTGGTCCTCACCTTTGGCTGGGCTATGATAGCATCTAGCACTATCTCCACTGCAGTTTCCACTCCCGATGTCGTGGTCAGCGTTCGAGATTCCTCAGGTGCATCCTCTGCCAATACTTTCCACGCCCTCCGAAAGTCGCTCGTGGATATTCATTCGCAAAGGCGAGACGTTGAGTTAAAGAACAGTACGACATTGGATAAGAGTTGGAATAATGCAACGCTGCTTAGCATGTAAGGAGCTGCTGCGCCGTCTCCTATTTACCTAATCTAAAAAATCTAATCAAAAATAGTGCGGCGCAGACTCAGACCCAGAACAACATCACATTAAACGCGGGCATCGACATTATTTGCACGACATGTTATATCAAGGGCGTCGCGACGGCGCAGTTCTCGGTGGATGGCGACTTCAATACCACCCAAGCAATCCAGAACTTCACGGGCGAGGTCCACGATGAGATTTTGAATACCACTAACCAAGTGATCGACTACATCGAGGATTACTTCCCCACAGTGATACATAATTTCGACGATGGCATAGACCTGGACGACTTCGACTTCCCGCCTATCAACATTAGCTTCAATGTGGCCATTCCGGACATACCGGAGTGCCATCTCAAGTTCCAGTTCGACGATCTGGAGCTCTACATGCTGATCGATACTGTGTTATCAGCTGGTGCCACCTACAACCTGAATCTGTACTCGTCAAACACGCCCCTTGGGATCTCTGCAAGCGATGACTTATTCATCGGTGTTATCTTCTCAGTTGACTTGATCCTGAGCGCGGATGCCGAAATCGACATTAGCAGCGGGATTCATATCAAATTGGATGATGGCGTTGGCCTTGATATGGCATTATTTGGTAAAAGTGTCTCAAGTATCACCTTGTAAGAACCCTTTCTTCCCAATTGCCTCACACTGCTCAATTCATGCTAAGTTCTTGGGAAATATATAGCAATGGAGGTGACTTCGAGTTTCTTCCCGTGACGATTGAAAGCGCCGGGGGTCTCATCAAAGCAGTACTTCGTGTCGGAATCAAAGCCGGGTTCCAGCTAGAGAGCCCCTCGGTCATCATTCCGAGCACTGCCTTCTCCGCCAAAGCCAGCGCTGGCGTAGGCGTTAGCGTGTGGGCAGATATTGCAGAGTTCGCAACGAATATCACCGCATCGCCTGAGGGCGACGATGATGACTGTCGCCTCAGAGTTGAGCAGACGTATCAATTCGGACTTGGTGCTGCTGCTGGTGCGACACTTGCTCTTGGACAAGAGACGTGGGGTCCAGCACCAGAGGTAAGTAATTTATTTCTCCTATTCTTAAGTGTATGATTGTAAATGGGTCTTGCTGACTTATTAATGGTGTTCATAGACCAACATCCCCATCTTTTACACCACCATAGCCGATTTGTGTGCTATCCAGGGCCGCACACAGACCACCACAGCGTCCACTGCAGCAATCACAGCTCGGGCTGACGAGGACCTGACAACAACTACACTCACCAAGAAAGTCACCTATTCAGGCATAGGTTGCCAGACTACCGGCTTCGTCAACTGTCCTGAGTCCTTGCAGACTACCACTAAGGTTACGAGTACATTGACCCTTATCACAGCGGTACCCTCTGGGTCAGAGGCCACCTTCCCCGAGACGACTGGGACCACCGTTGCTTCAGCCGTCCCCTTTGGCACCAATAGGAAATCCATCGATGCCACTACAGGGGCTCCCGCGTCATACGTCCCGCCTCCGCCCCCGACATCGTCTGCAGAGGTCGGCGGTATTGGTGGGATTGGCGGTGCTTCCAGCGAGGGGCTGCCAGATCAGGTTCACGGCGTTGATACGAGGATCATAATCGGCGTCAGCGTTGGCCTTGGCGTTCCTGTAATCGCGGCTATCATTGCTGGTATCTTGTGAGTTTTCCATCTGCCACTTCGCTCATCCATTCTTTCCCCCCTGCCCTACCCCCTACCTCCCTACCCAACCATGATTCATCTTACTATCAGGCCGTTATCGATACGTGTGCTAATCCCTTCCTTTCTCAGCTTCTGGCAGAAGCGAGGGAACTACTCGAAAGTGTCTAGGGGTGAGCCGGTGTACCTCAACACACCGCACCCCTACGAGGGATCCCAGGGCAGCCAGCCGGGAAAGAAGACCAACATGACCGCAACAACGACTAGTCATTAGCTAACCACTGGTGCTGTTGCTGCTTGACTTATGACGACTTATGCATTAGAATGGCGTTTAGGGTATTTGCAAGATATACCATGATTTACATCGTTCACCACCAGCAGGTAGGGGGACCAGAGCGCGTTAGCTATTTAGGATTTTATTCTTCTCTAGATGTTTCCTTCTCTAAAAGTGTCTATCCTAGCATCGCTATGAGTGTTATTTGAAGGCTACCTAACAAACGTGCAAGAAACGCTAGACCGTGTTGTGTGTATAAAAAGTTTCCTTTTCCATCATGACCCGTTTTCATATCCGTCGTCCATCACCTTTTCTTTATTTCCTTATATCATTTCCTTTCCTTTCCTCATCCCACGTATGGGGAAGCAAGAGGGGGGGGAGAGAGAGGTAGTCTACCATGTGACAGCCTCGGTGTACTTCTTCAAGATGGGATCCGCCAAGAGTCTGGGTAGGCACTTGTCCTCGACACCGATGATCATCTCGATGCCGCCGTTGGGCAGGGCGGGGAGGACGGCGGAGCCGCCGTTGACGACGCCGATGTCGGGGCAGCGGGTGGCCTTGATGCCGCCGAGCTTGGTGCCGAAGTCGAGGTCATAGACGTTGAAGTTGACCCAGGAGGTCTGGAAGATGTTGTAGCCGGGGACGTCGACGAAGGCGGCGGCGACGACGCGGTTGACGTCCTCGACGTCTTCGAACATGGCGTTCAGGTCGTCCACGAACTCGTTGTCGAGCTTGAGGATCGACTTGCGGATCAGCGCCGCCATGTCCGCCAGGTTGGCTGTCGTCAGCATCTTGCGGATCGGCATCTGCTGCACCACCCAGCCGAGCCAATTGCCGAGCGTGCGAGGGTGCACGGGCGGGTTGGTGCGGGTACGTCCGTCCACTGCGATGTTGAATACGGATACTGGGTCGCCCTCCAGCGTATCAACGGGGTTCTGGGCGTTCATGACTGAGCGCCACATCAGAGCTGAGACGGCGTCGTTGGTGGACACGTATTCCACGCCAGCGGGCTCTGTAGCATTTTTGGGTGCGGTGTCTGCCTTTAGCTTGGCGATGTTCTCGGGGGAAAAGTAGAAGGCTTGGCCAACATGTGCCAGGGAGACCATCTTGGGCGGGGGGGCATCAGGTGTGAAGGGGAGAACGAGCAGCTCGGGATGGTCTTCACGACGGCCGGGGTTACGTCCGGAAGGCTTCATGGCCTTCTCTCTGTCGGTGAAGAGCTCATCGGGAATCTCGTTGACTGTGGTCACAAGACCCTGGATTCTACGGCACTCCTCGGCCCAGGTCTCGAACCAAGTGAAGTAGCTCTTCGCGTCACCAAAGACGTGGAAGCAGGCGACGCCCATAAGCACACCTCCTGGCACGAAGTTGGCCTGGAAATCTACGACGGGCAGTCGGTCACCGGGGGAAGGCCAGGTAAACCTGCGGCACATGTCGGACGTGAAGCACGAGACGGGAAACCTCTTCGCCTTCATCTCGTCCCAGCTGTAGGGGAAGGTCTTCCGCAGATCCTTGTATGTAATGGACTCATAGTCGGTGTATTTTTGCAGTTTCAAAACACCAGCTTGTTTGGCATCGGGGTCGGGTACACCTTCACAGCCCAGGGCTGGAATTCGCTTCTTTGCCGCCTCGAAGCCATCTCGGTAGATCTTGAAGCATTCTTCTAGGTCATAGTCCTTAGGGAGCTCGATAGGGAAGACATAACGGATGTAGGCCTTCGGGCCAGCTTTCTCCAGCGGTATCGCGGCAGGGACTTGGCTTGCGTATTCCGAAGGCATGATTAATATGTAACAGAATAATGTAACAGTGCAGGCTTATTTTTTGAGTGTTGGTAGATGAGAAACAGGTGGGAGATGACGGCTTGGAAGAGCTCTGTCAGAAAGCTTCCAAGTCGAGCCAGATGGCCCTATTATGGACTTCCTATACCGACCAGCACAACGCATATCCATCCACTTTAGGCCTAAGCTGTCACCCCTTGTCCAGTTTCAGTGAGCTGTACCCAAGACATGCAACCGAGCATACGACTAAGAAGGCAAGATATGCAAGTGAGGAGGTGTACAAGTATCTAGGTTGTGAGAATTACCCAGCACAGCGTTGGGCTTGATTGACTAGTTGACCCTTGTGCACGAAGTTGTTGACGCCAGATAAACCCCTTTCGCTGTTACAAGTAGGCATACGTGGAGTATCAAGCACCTCGTTTCCAGTTATGTAACGAGGCATCGAAAGAAAACTGGGGATACAAGTCTTAGCTAAGGAAGGACCTAGGATTAGTGTCGTCGCGTCTCTATGCCCCTGCTGCCGGCCCTGATAGCGGTAGACTCGGTACCGGGGGCCTGTAAGCATGGACTCTGGAGATGTCGAGTCTTACCAACGCAGCAGTTATGCTACCAAGACTGCTACATACTATGTAGAATATTATGACCTGGACCAAATTAGCCCTTTCTCGGGGTCAAATTTCAGTGCAGACCCATACATATCTGTGAGGGAATTACCTAATACACAATGAGAGTGAATAAGGGGTGCCCGTGAGTGTAAATCCTCTAACCCAAATATGTCGGCAGCTGCATCTAGGTTGCATTAATCGCTCACCTAAGAGTAAGCGGTGACAGAGATCACGGCATCTAGATCCTTTTTGCTATCAGTGAGAATGCCTTAAATGGATAGTCATTGCGTAGCCTGGATAGGTATGGTATGAGTGAGAGAAAGAAGCATGCATGTCTGGGTTACATAGGTCGTGATGCATACAGCTCAATATATAGAGGAAGGGTTTGAAGGCATTTTACACATTTGACGACCAACCAAGCTTTCTCATGGGCTGATGAAAGTCAGATAACATGTGAAGAGAGCATGAGTAAAAGTCGGATCATGATGCTCCAAGTCGAGTAGCAATAAACAGCAGTCATTTTGTACATCTATCGTTCTAGCTCAGGTCTAAATGTCCACAATCCGGAATTATAGTGGACATTTTGTGGAATTTATTCCGTTGATTAGGTAATTTGGTTTATATTCCATATTCCAATAGATTTACTCGTCCAGACTCCAGTGCTAAGTGCATACTTACCTTGGTGACCAGTACCTAGGTAGGTAGGTAGGTAGCGTAGTCAGGGGTTGTGACCACTTAATACCACGGTACTTACCGGCTCTTCGTATCAACCAAACGTTTCCTGTCTTGGCCACTCTTTTGTCGGTACAGTTATACCGAATACTGACTAGATCCATTAGTGTTTTATTCGGAATTAAGTCAGTGCATGGTAAGGCTTATACTATGTAACTTCCCAGCTGCTTGGCCTTTGGTGCTAAGGACGATCCCTACGCCTACATAGTAGTTTTTTATGATACCAAGACTACTAGGTAAGCTTTCTTTTCTTCTTTTTCATCATGATCATGGTCATGGTCATGGCCATGGTCATACCTTGAAGGCTTGAACTTCATTATCCCAACGATCTGGGACCATCGCAAGCGAATCATTGTGCCGTTTGCCCCAGAAACAATCAGAAACCACCGAACCTCAGCGGATCATGAATCCGGAGATCTAGTGTAAAGACTAGATTTTTATATACTACCTACCTAGGTATCTAGGCAGCTATCTACTAGATAAACTAGCATTAGCTAATAGAAGGTAAGCTGGATATCTTTCGACTAATACCGACTATGTAACATTGGCTTCAGCCTCCAGAGTCCAGACTGAGAGCCCAGATACACAGATATATGTACCGAGTGTATCTAGGCAGGTACAGAGTATTATGTCGTAGAACTCGTATGGAAGATCCACAATGCATAGGACTTCCCCGTCTCCACCACTTTGGTACGTGGTACGGTTAGGGAAATATACCTGGTAATACTGTAGTATACGTGCATGGGGGTTTACTTCGGTTGGCACGACGTAGTAACTAGTTATGTACTATGTAGTTATCAATGGGCCCCCAAATGTAGATGGCTGCTCCAGTAACCACTTCTTTAGCGTTATGAACCTACTAGAGTCTAGTACCTTAGCCTACCTAGTTACCTATGATTGTATTGACAGTATTGTACTGTACCTTGTACTATGGTACTTGTTCAAAGAACACCCCTTTCTATAAGTGTTCGTACTATGACAACACTGTAGTATTGATTCGGAACGCATAAGTCGTAAGCACTTTAGTTCAACATACTTGCATACACACTTACCTAGCCGAGTAGGTACGTGATTAGCGTTCACGACATACTCATTTTCCCTCATTTTTGAGGTAGTAAAATGGTGTCAGATATTTACTTGCATTGATAGTAAGTGAATCGTTAGTTACATAATTACCCAGGTTTGATCAATGATGATACGATCATGAAAATAGATTATCTGAAAACTGCACTAAATTCCAAGGCATTTAATTACCTGCGAACAAAAAAAAAACATAAAACCACTTGGAACGGGAATACAAGGATGAGAGGTAGCATTTTGCGCTGTTGATCTAATACTACATAACTACTAGGTAGCTGGGTAGCTGGGTAGTTGGGTAACTTGGGTTGGTATAATATTGTTAAGACAATTACGGAAGAGTCCCTAGGAAGTTTATCTTTCGATAATTATCAGGTTTATAATTCGCTCTGTTATTTTCCTGGTTATTAGTTAATAATACTACTTACCACCTTAGCTCATCACCTTAGCTCATCATCTTAGAACCCCAGCCGTGAAGATTTCTTTTTTCTTAGCGTTTGGACGGGGGCTCACCAACAACCGGGCCGCTCAGACATCCCATGGGAACATTCACTTTAGGGAGCACCCGTACACTAAGCTGGGTTGGGCTGGAGAAAAAAGTTGAAATAAGGACTAGCACAAGAAACCCCAGCAAATCAGGTACCTAATCTGGTAATTCCGATTCTCGTACGAGATTCTAACTGGTGTAGGCAGTTTGGATTGCGCGGCACAGTAATTAAGCATAAACATTGTACATATGTCAGCAAAAGCATATGATGATGGCGAGAAGACAACTAGAAGGTATCACGTCTGTTTAGTCATCTTCAGAACGAAAATTCATCCAAAACTACCTAGGGTACCTAGTTGGGTAGATAAATATAGAAAGAACACACGTTATTATCTGCCGTTGAAAAAAAAAAAAAATTATGCGAACTATCTTTTGCATAATAAAGACTACCTGGTACAGGCTGGTAGAAAACCTGGTAAAACTGGGTGACTAATGCAGTCGAAAAGGGGCATAAAGATTCACGTACCCCCACTGCCCACTGCGGCAAGTGTGTTACCCGCTTGCTGAAAAAATTCTTTGAAGAAACTAACTATGTTTTACCATGTATACGGGGTATAAAACATGCTACAGGGCTTAACGTCCAGCCCTGTTGCTGACATAGCACATCTAGTTATAACTATGGATACATCCATACGATTAGGAGGACGAGCCTCCTACTAGTGTAGAATCCCAATCCCCAGGGAAGAACGAGTATCATTGCAGAGTAGCATTCTCACACACACCAACTTCGTATCTAGACCGCCCAATCTCTCTGTTTCACTTTGCTAGAACTAGAGATCTCCCGGGGCACTGGTAGAGGACCTCGGAGGGAGGAACTGCTGGTGGTAGAGACACGAAAACCTCTCATAGCCAATGGAAGGTTCCGAAATAGACTCTTTGTGACGTTATAAATGCTTTACCCTAACCACCAGTCGTATGTTCTTGGTAGAACTCCAGAGAGTCATCATGTTATCGCAAAGATCGTCGGGATTTTTTTGTCAATAGCCTAGGGTATACTGGATATACTATGAAGCATGGATGTCTGGAATGATTAAGGGGGTTCTCTCTGCGGTGGTGAATCCTCTGCAATCTATGTAGATCATTGGGAAAGACAACCAAGCACGGTCATCCCATTCTAGGGTGGGGGCAAGGTGTAAACTGTGCTTACGCAGACAGGCAAGTAATACGCTTGTCAGGGGAACAGGTGGGACACCTATGGCCTCGATAGGCCGGCCCGGAGCACCGGGAGCCCTAGTTTAGGATAGAACGCCTTCGGTCATCTGGGGTCAGTATGGATTCACCCCTTGAATCGTCATTTGGAGCGACCCGACGATTATCACTGCCGTAATTCTTGCATTAAAAGATTGACGGTAGAAAGTTCTACGGGCCACCGATCTCATCTACCTGACTTGCTGCGCCTTTTGCTTTTAATTCGATTGGTCATTCTTTCTTCATGTCACTCGTTCTCTAACTATTTCCCGTCTCTCGCACTTAACGATGGAAGTCGACCCAGTCATAGTGGCCATCTTCGGCCCTGTTCCTCCGGGACTCGACCTCACTGAGAACCAGATCACTGCAGACAATGTAGCAGCGGTAGTATGCGCGGTCATCGCCACCGTTGCCCTCTGTCTGCGAGTATGGGCGAGAAACGCTCAAAGATTCGACATGATGTCGGATGATTGGTTGATGATTGTTGCGCTTGTATGTTTGGCGACGATGTAGTGCTCATGTTCGTGATCGCTGACTATTCGCCAGGTGTTCGTCTACGGTACAGCAGGTCTAACGATATATGGTGGCTCAAAAGGCGCCGGCAAGCACGTTTGGGCTACAAAACCAGAGGATCTTACTGCCATTTTCAAGGTATGCTCGCTCCTTCACCTCAAACTCCCCTTTCTCTTGGGAAAGTGTGTGTTGAACTCTTCTGACCATGAATCTTAGACATTGTACGCATATACGTATGTTTATGCCGGCAGTGTTTCGTTTACGAAATTCTCTATTCTGCTATTCTATCGCCGTTTGTTCAAACGAGGCACGAAATGGTTCCATATTCGACTTGCGATAGCAACATTCCTTTGCGTCGGCTACCCCATAACCATTTGGGTGCTGATGTGCTTCGTGTGCAAACCGGTATCTCATTTCTGGACGCAATTCCAGGGAACCACCGGTACTTGCCTCGATATTAACGCGATCCTGATGAGTTTGACTTGTGTCAACATGGTCTTCGATATCATCGTTTTGATTGTCCCGATTCCTGAGATTCTGCAACTGCAGATGTCTACCAAGAAGAAGGTTGCAGTGTGCGGTGTCATGTTGCTGGGTAGCTTGTATGTTATTCCCTGAGCCCTTTTGAATATTTCGTTGTGAAATCTAACACCAAGTATAGCGTGTGTGTTGCTAGTATCATCCGTATCAACGCGTTCATCGAGTTCATCAACGCGGTTGACATCACCTGGTCTATGGCCCACATCTTCGTCTGGTCTTCGATCGAGCCGGCGATTGGTATCTTATCAGCGTGTCTGCCCAGCTTGCGACCTCTCTTTCGTCGCGCGAAGGACAAGATAACAACACACAGCGGATCGAAGCAAGGGTCGAGCGCCAACTGGGGAACGAAGGCGAGTCGAGGCCCGAACAGCTACGTCCGATTTGGAAGTCAACATGAGTCGAGATCGCAAGACGACGAGGTAGCTTTGACAAGCATTACCAAGGGACCAACGGGATCGGACGAGACGATTCCAAAGGATGGCATCATGGTGCGATCGGAAATTGTACATGAATATCAACACGCCAAGAATTAGAAAAAAGAAAAAGTCGAAGCGTGCTCCAATTCGTTCTCAGTTCAGTTCGCCAACTTGGCATCATAATATTCGGTATTAGATGATATTCAACGTATCAACTTTCTCCGCGGGACGCTGGTATCTGCTATAACATGACCTCCGCCATGGAAACTCCTTGAAACTTCAAGTATGACCTTCCGGTACGGCCACGTTCCTGGTGCTATTTGATGGTCAATCGTCCTCCTAAGATCCCCTCTAGAGTTACCTAGTAGCTTTCAGATCCCAACTTCAGGTAGATCTCTGAAGTCGGGACCCCGAGTACTAGGTACACGCCATACATGAAAATGGCCAGGCTGCGCCGAGGCCGCTGTTCGTCAGGCTTTTTTTTAATTGCTTACCAAGTACATACTATCATTTAACTAACACCTACCTAATCAACATGTCTGTCGTTTCTGCATTAGAGATACCCGATTACAGCTATTAGTCACTCTAAGGCAAGTGACCGCAGATATAGAGCCTAGTGCCTACATACTAGACATGTATATGTATTATAGAAACCCATGTTACCATGCCATCAATAGTTTAAGATCATGACATTTTATTTACCTACGAAGTATTCGTGAATAATAACCAACCGTTGACCGTGGTCACAAGGGATGTATCAATGTGAAATATCCATGCGGAAATAGAAGACAACCTTGGAAGAATTACGTGAGGTTTTTACATGCATTATTCCCAGTCATCTTAAAACGTCACACCACTCGAAAGTACATACCTACCTAGATACATCAAGTGCCGATTCGGGCATAAAGCCGTTTGGGTACCGACCAGAAAATAGCTCGAAGATAACGGAATCTGTCATATTGTTTCCTAAATTGTGTACCAAACTACCTTAGTTGTTGGACATATCCGACTATAGCACGGTATGGACACTCGGCCGGCCGCCAAGCTCTAGTCCCCAAATGCCTCGCTTAGGTAGTTTGGAGCGGTCTTCGTATTTGAATTCAACGTGCCAGAAAAGAAACTTCATCCTCACAGGACTACCAATGCGTGATTTGTCATACCGATTATTACCTAATTTCCTAGATTCGAAGGCCTGAGGAAAATATTTCAATATACGTAACCATGATGAGTATGTATGTAGTAGCCGACTGAGGACAGGGGAAGGTTGAACTTTTGCGGGAGAGCGATTTTTCATGTCAATATGCTATTCTTTTTAATAGCATCTAACGACCCAATTCAGGCAAAACAAAATCCAGCAGTTAACTGCCTAGGCAGATATGAAACACGGCAACGTGATATTAACAACATTAACATGCCTTGCTTCTCAGGTTCATGGGCAAGACATCACCTTCATATCGGACCCAGGGGTATTTCATTGTTTTCTACCTTTACACCACAAGGCATAGGGTTGACATCATGATGTTAGATATTTGGACCAGCACTTGAAACAGTTCACGCATACTATGGACAATGGCCAACAGGTTGGAACCAGGTCACTCTCTTTATGAACTCGGGGCAAGATACTAATTTCACGGCAGGAATCACAATATCAAGCACTGGACGAATGTTTTCCAATTATCCCGGAGGTTAGTTTCTTCACTTTACCATAAAGACAACTGCTGCAAGTGTCTTAGAAGCCAGGGCTTCACTAGGCCTGCCCTAGATATCGGCACAACGTCATCGTAGTCTAGAAGAAAGCACGCTTTCTTCTATCCTTCTTCTATCCTTTTGGTTGCAGTTCGTCCTGCAGCAACAACCCTTGAAACGAACTCTACCAACCTAATTATAGGCCTCGATCCCGCCAACGCATATAACACTTCGAACGATGTGTATACCGTCGGGGAGCTCACCTCACTGCGAGGCGAGACAGCCTACCCAAGCCTAGAGATGAACCACCCCCCAGGAGGGGCAATCAACTACAGCACATCGCCCCCGAGTAAGCACGCGCCGACACCCTTCCGAAAAAGCCAGAACTGAACTAACTCATCGCAGCGGGAGCAAACTACCAGAACTACCTCATCGGCGTCCAGTCCGTCGTGATCGACGCGCTCGACCGCCTCTGGATCCTCGACACCGGGCGCGTGCTAACCGCCTCCGGCGTCCTCGTGCCCGCCACGTACGGGGGGCCGAAACTCGTCGGCGTCAACCTCGCCACCAACACCGTCTTCCAGACGATCGTGTTCCCGCCCACCGTCGCGTACGGCGACAGCTACCTCAACGACGTGCGGCTGGACCTGCGCAGCGGGCTCAGCGACACCTCGGGCCGGGGCGGCGTGGCGTACATCACGGACAGCAGCGCGTCCGGGCACAGCGGGCTGATCGTCGCGGACCTGGGCACGGGCGAGAGCTGGCGGCATTTAGGCCTGACGCGCGCGGTTGGGGCCGAGTCGCAGTTCCTCCCGTTCGTCTGGGGCCAGGCGGGTTACTACGCGGATAATGCGGGGACGCCGTACACGGGGTTCCCGATCGGCTCCGACGGCATCGCGCTGTCGGCTGACGGCGACACGCTGTACTGGTGCCCGCTCGCGTCGCGGTACATGTACAGCGTGCCGACGGCGAGGCTGCGGGCGAGGGGGGCGGCGAGCGAGTTGTTGGCGCAACAGGCGGTGGTGAGTCACGGGCAAAAGGGGGTGAGCGATGGGTTGGAGACGGATAGCAATGGGATGGTTTATGTTGGGAGCATGGAGGGGAATGCGATTAATGTGTTTAACCCTGGGAACGGGACTACGTTGACGTTTGTGAGGGATCCGAGGATCAATTGGGTTGATACGAGTGAGTGTTTTCTACCTTTCTCTTTCTGTCTTTCTCTCTCTCACCATCACTATCACCATCACTCTCACCCTACATGTCCTTCCTTCATCTATAAGTTTATACTTAGGCATAGAGTGCTGATGAGTTTATTAGTGTCGGTTGCAAATGATGGATATCTCTATTTTACGGTCAATCAACTCAATTTTGCGTCATCTACGTTTCCCGGCACTGATAGGAGAGTACGCCCTTTTGCACTCTTTAGAGTGAAGCTTCCTAATGGAGGGAGTAAAGTGTCGTTGGTATAAGTAAGTAGTCTGAATGCTGACTAACCTTACTGGATGAGTCATTGTAGATTATAAGATTATATAAGATTATATAAGATTATATAAGTATGTAGGTAGGTACTAGTAGTACACAGGTATCAACATTGAAACACCAAAGTGCATAAACTCCAAAGCCAATTCCAGTGAGTGATTTATTTTTGTTTCACGTCAAATTGTTTCCCTAAACTGCGTACTTACCTGTGTCAATGGTAGTACAGGGGTTCAGGGGTTAGCCCTGAATACATCATCAATGATTGATATTAACTAACTACAGCTCAATGATAATTAACTGGAACCTTGAAGTCTCGAGTGTCAAGTAAAATGCTCAAGCCACTAAAGATTATAAGTTGGTTGTGGCTGAGTTTACTTATCAGTAGTTACTAGTGCTATAAAATATCCCTTATCTCGGCTAGAATTGGCCAGTGTTCGTTATTCTTACCGGGGGGTCCCGGAGGGGGGAACACCAAACGCCCAATGTGATTTCCTAGTCGCCGAGACAACTTCTCATGACCCATAAATTGTTTCCCGAAGGAATAAGCGCCAAAACATCCTGACCGATACTTTATCTCTTCCCTCCTATCTCTCACCACTTGAAGGAGGGGGTAACCGGTAATCAAACATCATTCGATCATTGATTTGCTGATGATGGTGATAGTGTTACTGCGCGAAAAAAAAAACTTAGGGAAAAAAACCCAAATTTGACGTGCCGACTTTCAAACATCTGACGTGCAGTGCAGTTGGGTTCTAGGCTTTTTTTTTTTCTTTGGGTGATATAATTTTATTTTTTTCAACTCCTGACCTTCGGTGCAAATCTTCACCGTTCGCCGGTCAATAGGTAAAAATCCCATCAACGCCACACAACGTAGAAGCGATCTTCAGCTCCGCACAAAAAGCATCTGACGCGCATCGCTCACGATGTCCAGCACTATGAGAGGCACCCCCAGCCGTAGTGGGCAGAACAGAGGAGCAGGAGCCAATCCCTTTGGTCCCAATAGTCCCGCCAACTCCAACATCCCCAGGCCTGTCCTGGATGCTCACGGTCATGCCCACCAGCCCGCTCCGAGCGAAGCCGCTTCTGGTATCAGCGCAAGTAGACAGAAGCAGTCTAAACGAGATGAGGTATATCACAATGTTTTATTACTTACTACTAATCACCCTTCATATATCCCTCTACATACATCTCCATCTGTGGCATACAAGTTGCTCCCAAGTTACTGATACCCGTTCATGATAGGCCATTCGACGAAAGCTTGAGACCGATCTCAACAAGAAAAAGCATCATGTCTCCGGCGGCGGCCGAACACGACTTTCGCGAAAAGCCCCGCCGGGAACTGTCCTTGCCCTCAAACCGAGCCCTGCCCTTCAGATCAAGCCGAGTACCACCGTTTCCGAAGCTGCCCAGCTGATGGCTGCCAAGAGAGAGGATTGTGTTTTGGTTACGGATGAAGATGACCGAATCGCTGGTATCTTTACCGCTAAGGATCTAGCATTCCGTGTAGTTGGCGCTGGCCAGAAGGCCAACACCGTCACTATCGCCGAGATCATGACCAAGAATCCCCTTTGTGCCCGCACAGACACTAGCGCAACCGAGGCCCTGGATCTCATGGTTCGCAAGGGTTTCAGACATTTGCCCGTTATGGACGAGAACCAGGATATCTCAGGTATCCTCGATATTACAAAGTGCTTCTACGATGCGATGGAGAAGTTAGAACGAGCGTACGCATCTTCGACAAAGCTCTATGCCGCTTTGGAAGGCGTACAATCCGAATTGGGAACGAGTCAGCCGCAGCAGATCATCCAGTATGTCGAGGCCTTGCGCTCCAAGATGTCGGGTCCGACCCTAGAAAGCGTCCTGAACGGCATGCCACCCACAACAGTCAGCGTCCGCACGACGGTAAAGGAGGCCGCAGCTATGATGAAGGAAAATCACACTACCGCCGTGTTAGTTCAGGACCAGGGTCAAATTACGGGTATCTTCACGAGCAAGGATGTGGTTTTACGTGTCATTGCTCCTGGCTTGGACCCTGCCACCTGCAGTGTTGTTCGTGTCATGACACCACACCCGGATTTTGCTCCCATGGACATGACTATCCAGGCTGCTCTGCGAAAGATGCATGGTAAGTGCCTATTGAGTCCAGTGATACTAGAGAAGTAAAGGACATTTAGCTAATATAGTGTACAGATGGCCACTACCTTAATCTACCTGTGATGAACGACCAGGGCGAGATTGTTGGCATGGTGGATGTGCTCAAGCTGACTTATGCGACACTTGAACAGATCAACACCATGTCCACGTCAGGTGACAGCGAGGGACCGGCCTGGAACAAGTTTTGGTTGTCGTTGGATAATGAGACGGAGTCTATGGTCTCTGGTGACGGCAGCCACCACCACGGCGGCACTATGATATCTCGCTCCATGATGTCTCCGGATGCGCCCCGTGAGCGCATCACTGACTCTGTTGCGCCTGGTGACAGCGCTTCGCATGTGGGCTTTGAGGAATCGCCAGGCCATTCGGCCGTGGCGCATGCCCATCCTCACGATATTCCTTTCGCATTCAAGTTCAAGGCGCCTAGCGGTCGTGTTCACCGATTACAAATTGTGGCTAGCGATGGCATCGCGCAATTTGTTGCCAGTGTGACCGTCAAACTCGGCAGTGAAGTTGAGGCCATTGGTGGGCCCCCAGACGTGGAAGACGGCACACTGATCCCTAATGGCTTCGCCATGAGCTATATGGATGACGAGGGTGACACGGTCAGCATCACGACAGACCAGGACCTCCTAGAGGCAATCTTACTAGCACGACACAATCATCGCGAGAAGGTGGATTTGTTCATACACGATCCCGACAAGCCGCCAGTCACTGTCGCGGCGCCTCATCCCGATCCTTCTATGGCTACCCCAGCTGCAAGCTCCCATCCCTCGGAGATTCGTCGCAGACGAACTATAGTGAATGATGAAGAGTCTGACAGCGAGGAAGAGGACTTCTCAACCGCGCGCCGTCGTAAGAGGAGCAGTGGCATCGTAGAGCCGGAACAAGTCATCGCAGGTGTACCTAATGAGCTGTTGTTGCCCGGTGCCATCGTCACTCTGGCGGTCGTGATTGTGGGTGTCTTTGCCATCGCAAGGGTAACAAGCCGATAGGAGGGATATTCAGGGGGCTTTTTAGGAGTTAGTGCATGGCTATGGGAGTTTCAGCGAGAGCAGAGGGATGGACTGAAGATAGAAAAAATAAGAGGTTGCGAGACGGAAAGTTGTAGATAGGGTAGTGTTCTGAACCGGATGATGCATAGACTACAGTTGTAATAACTAAATTATGCTAATTTCGATTATTCTCGAGTAGTATTGAGTTTTTGTTTCCTTTGTCATTATTCTATGTATAGTCGTACAACATCCACGGATACCTTATGAATGTATTCAATAACCTTCGTCTTAGTGGTGATGTCACTATTTACCCTATAAATAGGACTGATAGGTACACCCATCAGGTACCCAACACCCTAGGTTTATGTATTGTACAAGTACCTACCTACATAATCAACGCGTACAACACTTATTCCTATTCTTTTCATTTTTTCATCTCTCGTTTCACCTTATTATTTATAAATAATATATATTTCAAAGAAAAATGAGATTGTCTTTACCATAGGTATCTAGTCAACATGGCCCGACGCCAAACTTTGATCGCTCGCTCCATCATCTATGCGATTTTGAACGTCAATGAAGATGGCAGTCCCGCTCAGAAACCCTCCCTTCTGACGCGAATCCTCCGCATTTTCTATCTCTACTGGCTGTCCTTTCAGCTCGTACGACAAGACTTATTCAGTGCTCTCCGCAGCGTGTGGGAGATCAAGGAAGATGACTACAAATCCAGCTTCGACATGAAGCAGAGCGACCGGCGGAAGGCAAAACCTGATCTATATCCCATGGCTACGATGGGCTATAGCGGCTCGACCTTCTTTCGCACGCTCGATAGCGCGTATCTGGTGAAGTCGGTTCCGAGGCAATTTGAGCACGACTTCTTCAAGAATGACTTGATCGGGCCCTACGTCGATCACATGAAGGTCAACCGCTCCAGCCTGCTCGTGCACATCACTAACTTCCTCGCGAGCACCCACACGAGCGTGGGTGTGTTGCTCGGCTTGGCGCCAAGCCATCACATCGTCATGGAAAACATCCTGCACGGCCAAGACCAGGAGTCCCAGGCTGGCCCGAAGCATAAATGGGAGTCATGGGACCTCAAACCTACGTCCTATTTCTTCCCCGAGAGAGATATTGCGGGCGGGGCGTTTGCGACGGAGGCCACAATGTCGAGACTCGCCGATGAGTTCCATGATAAGATTCGACTTTCGAGGGATATGGCAACGCAGTTTCAGCGGCAGCTGGAAAACGATACCTTGCTCCTTGCCAAGTACAACGCCGTTGATTACTCCCTCTTTCTGGTACGGATATCTGCACAAGACACGCCTTATTCCGATTTTCAGTCCCCCCCTCAATCAGGAGAGCCAGGACAGACGGGAGAGACGGGAGAGACAGGCACCGAGCCAACCTCACCCGCTCAGCAGCCCTTTGCACCGGCAGACGCAACCAGCTGGCGCACGGGAGTCGCGTCGAGCGACGGCAAGGAGATGTACAGAGCTGCGATACTAGACTTCTTCTGGGCCAAGCACACGGCTCGTGCAAAGGCGATGACGGGGCTGATCAGAAGCTACAACCTGATTGATGACCAGGGACCCATGAGCATCACGACCGACAGCAACGAGTACCGGGAGCGGTTTTTGAAGATGTGCATGGACATTGTGGAGGTGGAAGAAGATTAATGCTACGATTTACGGATACGGAATGGTTCATGAAAACGGTTCGGACGTTGGCGTTGGGCATGATGGGTTGCTCCTATATGGAAGTCGGAATACCCTATATTAGATTAGACTAAATGGTCTCATGATTAAAGGAGCGCGGATTAGTGTTGTTTTCTTATATGCACTTCTCCCTTTCAAACGCTGAGGAAATAGACCAAGCCTGTACTTAGTCTGAGTCGATAAGAATTAATGATTGATTCCATGATGACAACTAGAGTTACTCACGTATACTACCTAGGTAGGTACCTAGTTAGTATGATACAACAGGAGAACAAATATAATTCGGGTAGCAAACCAGAGACTCGGAATGACTTCAATCGCTGTCATATCTCCCCTAAATCAAAAGCCTTCATAGCCACCATCTCACATATCAATGCGGCTCCCAGGCACCATCCCACCGCCTCCCCAAATCCATCCGTTAAAAAGAAACAGACTAAAGGGGTTCATGAATGTTACACCACAAAGAGCCTTAAAAGCCAACAATGACTTTATTATACCCGTTTCAACCATCTTAATAAAGTACTTTGTTTCTCCGTATTCAAATAAACTCGGGGACAGTATAAAACATGACAAACCCCTTGACGGCCGTATCTAGCAGCGGTCCTGGGCCGCAGTTAATGTACCAAGCACGCCCAAGTCCCGAAATATACCTAGGCTAGGCTAGTCCTGAGAACTGAGTCTGACCTACATACTCACTCACCTAAGGCGGTACCCAGGTAGGTAGGTATTAAGTTTTTCAGGATTCCAACAATAAGCCAAAGAGAAGGACGTAATAAGACAAACATGCCTAGACTCCCAAACACCCTCTTCCTCCTCCCTCTCCTCCCCCTCCTCACCTTCGCCATATCAGCAGCAGCCTACTACGCCGCCACATTCTCTCCGCACCTCCCATCTCTCCCTTCCATTATGCTAGGTCCTTCTTCCGCCTGCCGGCAGCGGTTGAACCGTTGCTTTCTAGGGCCTTGTGAGATGAGGGAAGGGGAGGGGGAGGGGGTTAGAGAGATGTTGGCTCGCTGGACGATAGCCCAGTGGTTGAGGCCCACACGCGCGGTTCTGGGGGCGGCTGGGTGGTGTTTAAGGGACCTGCTGCCGGATGCGGGGGATCTTGCGCTGAGCGCTGAGCGCTGAGTACTGAGTACTGAGTACTGAGTTGTGAGGTGGGGAGGGTTTGTGGTAAGTCTTACCTGGGTATCACGGATCACGGATCACCTATATGCGGGAAGTCATGTAAATCTGCGTGGGACAATTGGATAGGGGTCGTATATAGAACACTCTAGGTTAGAGAAGATCGTTGGAATAAATAGAAGTGCTGGTTTGTAACTGACATAATACAATCAACCTATTTCCTCTTTCTCTACTTACCTAACCTAGGTACCTAATACCTAACCACCACCCACAATATAAACACTACATATTGTTACCTAGTGCCCTCCAAGCTTATTGTAACAAATTGCAAATGAACAATACACATTATGTCAACACAAAGAGCGGCCTTCCCAATGAATACTCTGTTCACGCTTTGACACGAGATTACATAGTTATAGCCAGCTAGTGAGAACCCATGACAACAGCTACGCCTCTACACGATAAACGACCTCGAACTGTTTCTAGAAATCATATCGAACATCATACTACTCACACAACCAAAATGTGCACCGCCAAACCCCCCAAAACCCGCCCCTCCTCCTCCACCTCCAAAACCCCCTGCTCCTCCTCCTCCTCCACCACCACCACCTTCCTAACCCCCCTCTGGTGGACCCTCCTCGTCACCCTCAACATCCTCTGGCTCGTCTTCCTCAGCCGACAAGCCTTTTCCCTGCTGCAGACCCTGTGGCAGGCCCCGGCGGACGACTACCTGTTCTTCTTCCACCTGGCCGCGGCCATGGTGCGCGTGTGGGTGGTCGAGCCGCTGAGTGCTCGGGTTGGGGAGTATGTGGATTTGTTGATGTAAAGGGGGGGGGTGGAGTGGAGTAGAGTAGGGTAGGGTAGGGTAGGAGAAAGAATGGAAAGGGGAGGAGGGAGGGATGGTTGATAGATACCTACCTAACCTAGGTTGATTCGTGTCGACTAACTAACTTACTACCTAGGTAGTTAATGCGTACATGAGTTTGAAGTTGAAGATGCTTCTCTCAAACTTCTTGTTTCCCCATTCTTGTTTCGGTACACTTGTTTAATATAATAAAAACACCAAAAAATAAATTAAAAACTTAAGTAGTAGTCGTTACAGAAACATCGTCAGGTATCTACATAGTAGGTACCTACTCTTCTTAGTGAATGCCAGTGACAAGTGACTTTGCTTTCGCCTTTCTGAATGCCCAGGTGATTAACATCCCGATTTATTCATAATTAATTCGTGCAACTGTAATCTCATAAAACTCAGACATAGAGTGCTATTATTGAATCCCCAAAACTTCCAGTCCTAGAGGTTTCTATGCCGCCTAGGCATTATTCATTATTTATCTGCAATACGTAGGTGTACACATACTGCATACAGCATAGCAACAAAGAACAGAGCGCAAGTTTGTGGGTATCAAGCTATCCCTGTCATCTTGTATATTACAAAGCAAAACCTTTCGATGTTCATCCACCTTTGTTGTGTACCTACCCACGGCAGTTTTCATACGTCCGACTCATCGATGTCGAATTTCAAACAGAACCCAATGTATGGTAAAGTACCTACCAAGTAGATGGGTACCTAAAATGTATAGTTCCGAGGTTCAAAGCAACATGAGCCCTTTGTGAGTGTAGATAGGCTTATTAGGTTTGTTGAACCTGAATCTTCACCCCTTCCTCCTTCGTACTGTACACGCTCTCTGCGTCACTTTGTTCTTCTTCTTGAGCGTTGCGTTCCGCCACCTCACGCTCCGCGTAAACCTCCTCTCGTTTTGTTTTGGCATGATGTAAGCAATCAACGTAGGTCCTGAACTTGACGATCTCTCGCAGTAGATAGTCGCTCTTCCGCTCCCAGTTCGCCATCGCCTTGCCAGCGTTATGACCACGAGGCGTAAAAGCCAGGAGCATGGGGGATCGAAGTTGGTTGTGTTTTTGCAAATCCTCTTCGAGGGACTTGACATAAGCCTCGAGCATTTCTAGCTGTTCGGGCTCCGAGAGATTGCTGGGACGCAGTGATTGCGCTGGTGCTTTCCACTCAGCAATGTGGATTCGATCGCCCGGCAGCTTTGTGCGCGAGGCGCTACCGACGTCAAAGGAGGAACGAAGGCTATTCTGTAGACTTCCTTGACGACTGTGCATGCTGGAGCGACTTGCTGCTGCGCTGCCCGGGCGCGGCGGTGGTAGATCACCCAGGGGAACGATCAGAGCATCATTGATAATGTTATCGCTCCAGCCATATTCTATATTGCTGACGCCTCCAACTAGCGGATGTGTGCTGAGTCGCGCACTCCAGTAGTTGACGGTGAGAACGAACTCCTGTGCGATCTCGGGGGTACCGACTTGGAAAAGATGCACGGCACCCGTTGGTAGACTGAGAGCCCACACATTTTGGCGACTGCGGGAGTAGCCAGGCGAGGGCAGAGAGGATGCGAGTGTTTGGCGCAGAGAAAAGTTGCCGACGCTAGTTGCATTTTCCTGCCAGTTCCCGCCGCCGACAACAGCACCAGGAGTATGTTTGCGGCCAGTGCGGGCCTTTTGGCGCATGGACTTGGTGGAGAACGAAAATAGGCTCATGGATCCCTTTTGGACGACTGCAAACACCTCGGCCCAGTTTCGTTCTTTGGCTTTTTTGTCCATGCCATCGAGGTGATGCTTATGGGTAACCATGCCCTCCTTGACCCAGGGCGCACCAATAAGCTCGAGCGATTCATCCTCCAGCATGGGCGAATGCTGAGCATCATCGCTTACGACCGACTGCCCACCACTAGTTCCGGGCGGAATATCTTCGCGTATTATCGCTTGACTTAGTGCATTGGCGAATCCAATGGATTGTTGGAATTCGCCGCCGTATGGGTAGGAGCTGAAGGAGTCCATGGATATTGACGTTTGGGTCCTACCCAACGAATAACGGCTCCATGTAGCAGACGAAGTAGTAGGGCTCCAGACCGAGTTGCCATCCTCAAAACTAGTACGGCTTGACGACATTCCATTACCAGGAAATCTTGGCCTTGATCGACTCTTCGAATTCCATCTACTCCCTCCAAGGTTGCGGGACGAATCATTAATCCTTCCACGAGAAGTAATATGGCCTTCAGACGGCGCCTTGGAAAGTACGCTCGGACTACGTTTTAGCATACTCATAACCGAGAGGCTGTTTTGTGGATGACCCTGTGGATGTGTGGTCTCTGCGCCAAAAAGCGGTAGCTTCTCGTCACGAATTGAGACGTATATGTCCTTCAACACGATCTCTAATTGCTGGGTCCAGGCCTTGGCAGAACCTTCAAAGGGTGCCTTGACGAGTGGACCGCAGGTGTCGACAGGCCCATCTGAGAAATAGTTACCCATTGACGAGTCTGGCCGAGGGAGCGGCTTGAACGAAGTTCTCCAACTAGGTCGCTCGGGTTGTTCTGCATCAAACATCTGATTCATTTCCGAATCTCCGGGACTGAGAAGACTATTCTTCCCGGGTAGGATACTCGCGCGGTCGAAAATCTCAGGAGCAGAGTCGGCTAGTGCATGCTTGATTGTTGTCATTGTATTCTTCACAAACTGACTTCTGGTCATCTTCTGGTCGATATCTGCGAGATGCAGATCGGTATTAAGAAGCATAATAGAGTAACACATCGTATGGATTACATCTATGATTTGTTAGCTTTTACTCTCATCTGCTAACCGATTATACACTTACCCATTGACTTAAAACCGTGATTTGGATTGCAATCACACCATCGACTTGAGAAGGCAACTAGGATTCGGTCCACTTGCTGCGTCTCTGCTCTGAGAATAAGGCGACTGCATATTTGTCGCAAAGCAACGAGCACGCTTTGGTTGGCGAAGTCGTAGAGCTCGATATACGCTCGCAAGGTTCTCTGTCTCACGAGGCCTTCTTCTCCCATCCATGCCGCTGCTTTCTCTTTCTGAATAAAGTCTTCGTTTCCGTCATATATTTTCTGCGCCTTTTGGCGGTCATCTTCTGTTGGCTCTCCTATGGATACTTCGGGCTCATCTATAGGCGAACCCATTGGCTTAGGATCGAGCTGTGTGCCATCTACTGTGACACTAGGTAAGCCGTTGCCTGGCTTCTGAAGTGAGCCCTTGGGCCCATTGCGGCCATCCATTGATTTTCGCTGTTCTTCTTCAATGATATTTTGTTGGAGTAACAAGTTGGATGATGGTTCGTGCTTGATAAAGTCCTCGTTCCGAATAAGATGCTTGTGTCGTATTCCGGCCTCTTCCAACTCTTCTCGTGACTGGGTGGCCATGGATGATGATTTGCTATTTTGCAAGTTTTGTTGCGCGTGTTTTGTAGGGACCGACGGCTTTTCACCTTCATCACTGCTATCGTGGAAGAACGTTGTATCACGTTCCTGAACAAGCTTCTTTGTAGGTAGCTCCGGTAGATCCCTTGTTGGAAATTCCATATGTGTCCGTCTTCGAGCAGCGTCCTGACTTCTCAAGGCTGACGTGGATTTCACTGTTCGAATAGTAGCACTCGGGCTTGGTTCATAATCAGGGGAGAATCCCCGAGATTTACGGACATTGTCTCCATCCTGGGTATCATATCGGCGCATTCGTAGAGATTTTTCTTGACTTGGGGATAGCAATCCAGGAGGAATAGTTGATGTGCCGTTTTCCAGATATGGGTTCATGATCTCGCGTAAGCTACTGACCGGGCTACCGTCACGCGTGTTGATCGACTGATCTTTAATTCGGTTGATCTCCATCGGTGAGGGCACTGGGGGCGGCGGAAGCGGTGGTTCAGCTACGGACTTCTTCCTTCTCCTAAAGAAAGACGACTTCTTCTGAATCACATGATGCTGCTGGGGAGGAGGTTGCGAATCTCTTGACGGTGGAACGGACTGGCTCTGACTTGGTGATGCCGTGTTTTGTAAGTTGGTCCCAAACTGATCCGCTGAATCTCCTGATCCTGATCCTGATCCTGATATTAACCCACTTAGCTGTGTTTTGGCCTCCGGGGGTATTGTGCTATTTCGATAGCCGAATAATCTGCTGAAAAATCCCGGCTTTGCCTGTGGTTGTTGGTTAGGACCCCCCTGCATAACTTCCTTAGACTTCTCGTATCCGACATGAGGCGCGGGGGCAGAGTCAATGTCAACAGGAGGAAGCGGAGGGGGGTTGTCGTTGCGGGGTGACGGAGTATATTTAGACTGCGTTGTTTTCATGGTACTGCTTCTTGACTTTGAAGCAGCCCTCCAGCGGTCGGGGGTCGTCGTCTCGCCGTCTGCTGTGGGCATGGATGGCAGGGCAGGTGAAGATGGCATAGTTGTACGTCGGGGACCGCCAGGTATGGTTGGTGTCGGTGCTGCTTCGTAGTCATCCACAAGAAAGGTGTTAGATAATTCAGACTTCCAGGCATTGAGAGAACTTAGAGAGGGTGTTTGTCCATCAAGACTTGAGGATCTTCCACCACTAGTTCCGATGCCATGAGCCCATCGTTCAGTGGTCAGGACTTGGGCGTAACCACCGACATCAACGCTGTTAGTGCTGCTGCTCTGGCTAGTCTTACCTCCTTTTGAATTTAGAGCATGTGTGCCTGGCGCATCTGTACGGCTGTGTTCTTGCAAGCTATTGAGGCGACCCAGGCTTGACTGAAAGCCAGAGCTACTATTGCTACGTCTTCCTCTCGAATACTGGCCCGATATCCTGCTTGCTCCATCATCGGTGCCTTCATAATCAGAACTGTACGAGTATCCATGGCCATGGCCGGGACTGGGGCCGGGACCAGGTCCGGAACTCCACTTGCGCCCTGGCCTCGAGCTATTCGTCATGGATCTTGTATACTCGATATTGTGAGGTGGACTCAGAGCATCGTCATCATCGAACATGTTCGTTGTGGGGGTATGGATTTGACCGAGCGAGAATTGGTCGAGAGAGCTTAACATGTTGGTAACAAGGGAGTCTCGCGTAAATTGTCGGGAGGGTAGGGACAGGTCGTGAGAATCTCTGACGGTCCTACCTCGAGGTAGTTCAGGTAAATCAGATTCATTCCCCTTGTAATCGTCAGAACCATTATCTAAGAAAGACTCGTCAGAGTCACGCGAGGCGGTCGAAGCATGTACTCGATACGCTCGACTAGATACGGGGGGCTTCGTCTTAGACCTCGCCGGAGGCGTAGAAGGGACAGAGTCGCGGCCTCTGTTAGGAGAGTTCACGGGATTGATATTTAGATCTGGGCGGCGACGCTGGCCCCGTCGATTATTCTCGGAGGAATGCATCACGGGGACATCGATTGGTGGATTTGGGTTGAACAGGGGACGTTAGACGACGGCAGAAATGAAACGGGGTTGCCATACGCAGCACAAAGGAGGGACGAATAGAGGCACTCGATAGTATGGAGGATCCCTCCTAAATCCGTGCTGGATCTGTCCGCCTAACCTCGTTTAGCACCTAGGCTCACCCAATTCCCACACCACGCAGCCCTTGGCTGCACCTGTCTCTGCACTCGTCGATGATCTTCGTGGTTGAGAAAAGGATTCCAATGGGGCTCTGAATGAACGAATGGATGATTTGCGACGTGAACTGACATTTGAATCATGTCATATGTACAGTACAGTATGAAAACGGGGACAAATCGGAAATATTGTGTGATCTGTAATTAGAAACAAACGAAACTATTAGAGCCTTGAAACCTTAAAGAACTTGTGTGTATATTCATTCAGAGCAGAGCGCCGCTCGCTAACAAATTGAAGGAGTTGGATAGAGGGTAGAGGGTTAGGGAGTAGAGGTACCTGATGAATGAATGGGAGAGACAAGTGAAAGGGGCGAAAAAGTGAAAACGAAACACAATAAGGGAATTCGTCAACAATCAAAAGAACATTGAAGTCAAGAGGTGAAGTGGGAAATGTAAAGTTCAACGCCCAAGGGTCCAAAGGTCCGAATGATCGATCCAATGGCCGATGGTGTGAGACTTGAGAAGGAATAGTAACCACCAAAAAAAAGGTGAATTGCGTGGAATGCAACGAATCGAAAAGTCAAAAAGAGGCACTTGAGACTTTGGGGGACGATAACATTGGAAATTAGGGGACCAAAAGACGTTAGAATGGGCTGCTAGACACTGGAAGGCACAGCATGACCCTGCAAGCCAAGATAGATGTTTTGGGGAATCTCGACCTCAGATTCAAGATTCCTCGAACGTTATTGGCTACATCAGGTATCTAGTAACAGCTAAAATGGCTAGTGTGTTTAATGGTCTGGCATTGGTGGGGATTTAGTGAATCTCCAGGTAAGGTACTGCGAGGTACATCCTACATAAGTCCTAACATTGAAGTTGATTGAACCACTCTAACCACTGTAACCAGTTATGTATTCCAATTTATTCCAATTTACAGGTAGTTATAAAAGTTGGCGCAGGAACAGACGCGTCCCCCGCAGGCGGTAAGAACATTGAACTACCTGTGGCAGACAACTTGAAATGAGCCACAGTAGCGCGTCAGATGTTGATTAACAAAGCTCGGCATTGGAGGGAGTTTTCTTTCCATTTAAATTCTTTTTTTCTCCTTGCAGTTTCTACTCAGATAACATTGAAAGTTAGATGGGCTTGACCGCCTAAGACTCTAAGCGTCATGTATACATAGGATTATATATGTAGGTATGTACCTAGTAGTATTGCACTCAATGTTGCCTTCATACACGTACACAGGTGCTACTACTTGGATAGATGTATGTACCCAGTACGGAGTAGGCTGATATTACTATGTATATGGTAGAGTTACCTGGATATTCACGGATATTTTCTTGACTTGACTCACCACACATGCATCAATCAGCCGAGTCGCAACCTGAACATACCTAAGGCTAGGTAGGTGCATATGAAATGTCTCATACACACAATTGATGATATCCTCCACAATGAGCCGCATCTACTTACCAATATGTTTACTAAATATCGAGACACCATCCAATGTTACCTAGTACCTAGAGAAGACGACCAACTGCATTCGTTAAATACCTGCCAAGGTATCTACCTCACTACTTAATAGTAGGTAGATTAATCGCCCTTACCGACACTATTTACCATGAACAGGGTAGCTGAGGCGAAGATGAAGATGAAGCTGTAAATACTGAGAGAAGTAAGGGAGATGGGAGCTACACTCCAATTTATATCAATATTACCTCTTATCTACCCATTTCTATTCGTACATAACTATTTCAAATAGACGCCTTGTCGCCACGTCGCCCTTAAAACTCGGCGCCAAGCAGCGGGTTCGCCCCTTGGATCCTTGTAGCCGCGTGGAACATCCAAGGTCTGTTCCAATCCTTTATTATTATTTCATTCGCTGTTCATGTCGCATTTCTGTCGTTATCACAAGCCTTCTCTACCATTTATATTATGTCTTTTAACATCAAATTGTTAAGAACAGAGAGAGACGGTTTGCCAATAGTTATAGGATGATCGTCCAGTTTCACCAAGCTTTTACCTGCATCATGCATTGCAAAGGGTGAAAGTAACCCTAATCCTTCAGTTTTTCACCACTCATACTTCAACGTATATCATTACCTACTTAGTACTTAGTAGTCAGTAATACTGCAGGTACCATCCCGTGCAGCTTCATGATCGTCTTTCGGAGACAGCGGTAAACTCCTCTCGCGCTCGCAAGTTTAGCTAGTCATACCCAAATCGAAATAGCGAGTATGCCAGGTACGTAGGCATTGTCGCATTCGTAGAGGGGTTGTTAATTTCAGTCGCGAGTTGTCGGTGCTAGCTCGCCCGCGTGGCTGTCTTTAATTTTCTTGCTGCATGTGCTTGCTGCGAAGATACTCAAGCGAATAGCCTATGTCGTTGTTTTCGTCATTGAAGGATTTGACTATCAAACTTCGATGTTGCCTCCCAGTTAGAAAGAAGCTTTTCCAAGCATGACTAAGGGCTGGGCTGATCGGCCAGTAAAACATGGTGCAGGCCCCTGTTTGAGGGATCTACGGTACTAGAATCGCACCTCACCCTCTTCCCATCCAGCTTTAATGAGATCCTAATAAGAGAGAAAAAAGAAATCTTGCTCTTCTTTTCGCTAGAAACTCTTCGCCAGAAAGAAAAATGACATTGAAGCCATATCAGAAAGCTTTTGTAACCTTGAAGTAAGAATGGGATGAGGTGCCATGCCGCTTAAAAGAGACACATGCTCGCCCACTATGCGTTTCGGTATCCAAATTGGTCCTTCTGGGGAACGCGTAAAATGTTAGGACGCATCGCGCTCTGATAGCAGGCAGACGGTGGGATCGAATCCAAATTCAAATCTAAATTGAAGTCCATGTCCACCTTCTTAAATGTCCAACCTGAACGTCTTTAGCGCTGCAAGCTATTCAAAAATCCTATCTCGGCATTTGTGAAGCCCAAGGGGTATATACCGTTCGACTCCACGCCACTAGACTCCTTTGACAGCAGCCATCAATATTTCGGCAACGTTCCCATTGATAGTCCAGAATGTTAGGGCAATTTTTTATATTACTTGGGTATAATGAAGTTGACCTAACTCGCTTCAGGGGGCGATAAAATGAAAAAGAATGTGGGGATTGCAAATTGATTACCAAATTACAAAAGCCAATATACCCGTGGACATATACAAAATCAGCCCATGATAGACCTTCTATTTTTAGCTTTGAATATGCCAGGCTGCATTGCCAGCGGACTAGTCCAGCAGAACAAGAAGGTCCCTGTTTATTAAGTTATTAGTTGAAGAAGAAAAACCTGTTATGTTTACCAACAATGAATATCCCCGAGTTCTGTCAATCTAAGGGTACCGGATACGCGGGTCGGCACCTGTAGGGTCTAAGGGTCTGCACAACGCGGTTCCCACTCCCTTTCGCACTAGGTAGAGGGCTGATGGTTGACAGAGACACTAATTACTCAAACCGCCTTTGAGATAGACGAAACCAAGATCAATACCCCGTGAAGCCGGATACTTCAGACATCTATCGGTCACGATGTCTTGCTACGGTATGTTTGCCCGGATCTGCACCGCCTGTTTGTTAAGCAATGGACTTCTGGAAGAAAGCCAGGAGGCGGCTTGAATACTACAATGACCAATGATTTTCGGGTTGTTCGAAAATGTAAGCATTAATATAACCCAGCTCGTATAACTGCGGGGAAGGACTGCTTGTTGGGTGCGCTGTTTATGCGGCTAGTATTGCTAGAGATCTCTATGGATGTACCTTCGGTGCAGATAACTTGTTAACAAGCGAGCTACGTATTGTTCAGCGACCTGGCTGCCATATGGCTATGGTGCTTAGGTGGAGACCTATAGGATGCGGCTCGTATGATGTGTGCACTATTTTAAACGACGGGACGGCTGAAGAACAGCAAATGCATACACTGGTATAGCAGTTATGGTAGGCCAAAGTTAGGGGCTGTCAGGTTTTGAAGTTGCTGAGAACCTTGGAACCCTGAAGTTTTGGATTCTGAAGTGGAACCGCATAATAGAAAAAATTGGAATTGGGAATTGTTCCGGACAACTCAAACTTGACGAGAGAAAGAAAAAACACCCCAAAAAGGAAGGAAAAGCAAAAAAAAGGGACCAATCGGTCTAACTAACTTAGCTCACTTAGTAAACATACTAGACCAAGTTTGGCATGTTATGTTGAATGGCGTCAGGGTTCACAAATTCCTGTCCGAAATCATCGAGATTAGATTCTCCTTTTCTTACACAGCCCATTCTCCATACAAATCCCGTCCCGTATCACATCTGCTTCCAGCCAAGACGCAAGCATCCGTTTCTCACGCCGAAGTCTTGAAACCAACAGTTGTTCAACTTACATAATTAGTTGTTAAACTACCTAATAAGTACGCCATAGTAAGGTAGATGCCGTAACTGTACCTAAAAAATAAAAATAAAAGTCAACTATAGGACCCTGTTAGGATCATTAAAGCCATAAAACTAATTCTGACAGGCACTGACAGGCTGACAGGTGGACTACCTAGTAAGTACCAAGTAGCTAAACGGCTATGCAAAGGTACGGACATAGTATTTACTGAGTCGATCATATGTGCCCTATGATCCCAACAGCAAGCCACAATATTACGTGTTTTCGTATGGTGATGGAAAAAAAAGAGCAAATACTGCATTTCCATGAGAGCAAATGGGGGAAAGGGGGAAAGCCACCGCCTTTGGACTTATTATCATAATTGTAAGACGAACGGTTTTTACTACCTTTTAGTTATGTCATGAATTCACTCAAAACTAGGTACGTCAATAGAATTTAAGAGGAAAATACCAGAAAATAAGAAGAGATTTTCCACCGGGTAGATCTGCTGTATGTCTCAGACATTATGTATGTACACCAGATCCCCAATAAATCCATTGAAATATTCAACGAATCGGTCCGCATGCCATGCAAGTTAGGTACGCAAGATGCAAGTAAGCAGCACGGCTTGGCTGTACAGTACGGTCACATATCGAGGTTTGTCCACCGATGCCTGTTCTGCTATGCTTGTCCACTGTTCACATCGGAGTGGAGAAATACTCTTTCTAGATTCTTCTTTCGAGAAAGTCTTCCGGTGATATGTATGAGCTGTATGAACTATGTTATGAGAAGCCATGGAACAGAATTACAGATTCAATTTCTCCTGGGCAACAGCGGTATAGTCGCTATATCTATTGATTTGGAAATTTGAATATCCTCCAGTTCTCCATTCTCAGGCGGAAATAAGGTATTTCGGTATGATCCGAGCGGTCTGGCCCATCAAGATCTCGCCTCACAATGCATACTACGTAGTATCTCGTGGGGATACATATCAGCAATAAGCATACCAGCAGACCAATATACACATGTTGTATACACATTACATTACATACTGTATGTGTACGTACAATGGAATAGACTACGATGATAGACACCACGATAATAGAAAACAAAGAACTGAGATCTTGGGACCATCAATCATAATCGTCACGTCAGTGTTGCAGCTTATACGAAGTTACGGGGACCATAGATGGGTCCCCCGCGAGATCGGCCCCCTTTTCATATACAAAGACAAGCTTAACTGGACTTGTCACTCTCCATACACAGTACTGTTATGAATAATTCGTATTCGAGTGGAGTTCCAGGATGCTAATTTTGGGATTCTTTAGTTGCACCGTGCGCTAATGATATTCAGGTCCAGCGTTTGATCGTGGCCAATCATTTCATGCACCAGTTCCCAGTTGAGCAGTTGGGTAACATCCAGTCCCAATGTCACGGCCAGCGCAGCATCGGTTCGACTCATTGGTCAACAAAGAATTATGAAGGAAAAAAAATGTATACTGGCATGTCGCCGTTAGCAACATACCCAATGTACACACCAATGTGGGTTGAGCTTTCCCGCATCGGCACTCGCTTGCTCGTGTCTTCGTCGTATTGAGGGTTATAGTGTGTGTTTAGTACCTAGTTACTATAGTATTATGCCGTTACGCCAGCCTCAACGTCAGCCCACAGGGCAAATACTATAGGCGAGGGTTCAAGCTTTACAGATTTTACGGGGCTTGGTTCTTCGATGTACCTTTGTAATCTTGGGATCGTCTGGTATCCACGGCCCTAGTTGATAGCCATCCACCGCAGCACGATGTCACATCAACCAGAATTCCCAATATCCAATACATAAAGGGTCCTTCGCTACCCTTTTGCTTCGTTAACAGCTTTCCTTCTGTTCTTCAACCGTATAACTTTGCCAAAGTCACTCGTTTAGCTTGCGCAAACACGGCTCGTTTTCACCACGATCGTTATATATACCTTCGCTCAATATTTATAATATCCTCTAATACCGTATACTCTTCTGAGCATATTTAATATTCAAAATGCGTGGCTTATATATGAGCCTGGGAGCTTTGGCTCTCGGCACTGTCAGTGCTGCACCCAAAAACATGGTGGAGGAGCGTAACTATCCGACCTACCCCGAAACCACCCCCAGCGTGCCTGCTGTCCCGGGATATCCAACTCTCCCGTCCAGCAAATCTTCGACCACTGTTGTGTCACCGCCCAGTTCTACCCCTGGATACCCGACCGTGCCGTCGTCGGCTACGTCTGTCAGCTCTCCCGTTCACTCATCTAGCACCGTTCCCGGATATCCCACATTTCCCAAGGACACGACCAGCTCGATAGTGTCCACGACCTCCGCGGTTCACTCCAGCTCCGTTCCGGGGTACCCCACGTATCCTAAGGACACAACGTCGAGCATCATCATCTCGACGTCCTCGACCTCAGCTGCGTCGTCATCCAGCTCCGTGTCTACCAGCTCTGTAGTCACTACGTCCGTCCCAGGATACTCGACAGGCACCACCAGCTCTGTCGTGTCCACAATCAGCACCGAGTCCGCCTCGACCAGCAGCAAGACCACCCCTGGCTACCCGGTGTACACTCCTCCCACGAGCAGCAAGACCACCAGCACCAAGGTGATCTCCTCAACCTCGGAGACTTCCCCAGTGAGCTCAACCACCCCTGGCTACCCCGTGTACACCCCTCCCACGAGCAGCAAGACCACCAGCACCAAGGTGATCTCTTCTACTTCTGAGACTTCCCCAGTGAGCTCCACCACCCCTGGATACCCAGTATACACTCCCCCTACCAGCAGCAAGATCACCAGCAGCACGATCTCTTCCACTTCGGAGACTTCTGTCGTCAGCTCTACTACTCCTGGCTACCCCGTGTATACTCCCCCTACCAGCAGCAAGACCACTAGCACCAAGGTGATCTCCTCTACTTCGGAGACGTCCCCTGTGACGACCCCGACTTACCCTACCGGGCCGTCCAGCAAGATCATTTCTTCGACCACTGAGACTTCTCCCGTCGGCTCCACGTCTTCGTGCGAATCCAGCTCTACCTCCAGCACCAAGGTTATCTCGTCGACCACTAGCACCAAGGTTATCTCGTCGACCACCAGCACCAAGGTTATCTCTTCTACCACTGAGACTTCTCCCGTGACGACCCCGAGTTACCCTACTGGCCCGTCCAGCAAGATTATCTCTTCGACCACTGAGACGTCCCCCGTTGGCTCCACTACTCCTGGTTACCCCGTGTACACCCCCCCCACCAGCAGCAAGACCACTAGCACCAAGGTGATCTCCTCTACTTCGGAGACGTCCCCCGTGACGACCCCGACTTACCCCACCGGGCCGTCCAGCAAGATTATCTCTTCGACCACTGAGACTTCTCCTGTCGGCTCCACGTCTTCGTGCGAATCCAGCTCTACTTCAACCACCAAGGTTGTCTCTTCCACCACTTCCACCAAGGTGATCTCTTCTACCACTGAGACTTCCCCGGTGACCACCCCCGTGACCACCCCGGTGACCACCCCGTCTTACCCCACGGGCCCGTCCAGCAAGATCATTTCTTCGACCACTGAGACTTCTCCCGTCGGCTCCACGTCTTCGTGTGAATCCAGCTCTACTTCCACCACCAAGGTTATCTCGTCTACCACCAGCACCAAGGTGATCTCTTCTACCACTGAGACTTCTCCTGTGACCACCCCGGTGACCACCCCGTCTTACCCTACGGGCCCGTCTAGCAAGATCATTTCTTCGACCACCGAGACGTCTCCCGTTGGCTCCACGACCCCTGGCTACCCGGTTTACACCCCGTCTACCAGCACCAAGGTGATCTCTTCAACCACCGAGACATCTCCCGTCGGCTCCACTACTACGCCTGGTTACCCCGTGTACACTCCCCCTGCCAGCAGCGAGATCACCTCTTCGTGCGAGTCCAGCACTACCAGCACCAAGGTCATCTCTTCGACCTCGGAGACCTCCCCCGTCACCACCCCGTCGTACCCTACCGGCCCGTCCAGCAAGGTCATTTCCTCCACCTCTGAGACTTCTCCCGTGACCACCCCTGGCTACCCAGTTCAGTCCATCTCCACCACCGAGTACAAGACCTCCACTCTCTACTCGACCAGGTACCGCACTGTCACCGCCTGCGGACCGGAAGTGCCCAACTGCCCCGGCAAGCCGTACGTCACCTCTGAGATCGTCGTCTCCACGACCGTCTGCCCCGTGACTCCCACTGGCCCCGTCCCGACCACCACCGTCAAGGTTACTCCTATCCCGTCCACCCCCGCCTACCCCGTTGAGACCCCCGTCATCTCTACCACCACCCCGGCTCTCCCCGTGACCACCCCCAACGTGCCCGTCACCTACCCCGGTGTCCCGGCTACCACGCCCGAGGTCCCTACCTCCGCGACCTCAGTCACGAAGCCCGCTCCCCCGCCCACCTACCCGAGCGGCACCGCCGGCACCTCCAGCGGCCTGACCACCTCCACCAAGCCCCCGCCGTACCCCACCGTCGGCACCGCCACCGTCCCCAACACCCCCGTCAGCACCGGCACCGTCCCTAACTCCCCTGCCACCACTGCCCCGGGATACCCCGCCATCCCGACGGCTGCTGCCGGCCGTCTGGAGCACGGGTTCGGCGCCATGGCTGCCGCCGTTGTTGTCGTTGCGCTGCTATAAATGACATAGCTAGCTAGCTTTGGAGGAAGGAGTTTAGAGGTGTGGTGTGGTGTGGTGTGAGGTGATATGGAAAGGAAGTAACTGAGTAACACACATCTGTGGAAGGTTATGAAGGGATGAGGCAACTTATTTTTTAGAATCGGAGAAAGGAAAAACCAACCAAAGGGGGGGAGGGGCGCGGAAACAATATGAGCGCCGCATTACTTTATTTTTAATTTACTTTTTTTTGTTGTTGGTTTGGCTGTCACACTACTCTTCTGTTGTATATATTTAAATTCAATTCTTTACACAAAAATGCGAGCCCCCGTGTGTTGATAGGTACTCCTTATTGGAAATTGATATGTGTTCTGGTATATTAGAATGTCTTTAACTACGTAAGAATCCTTGTGGAAGTAAATATTGATTGATCTGTGGGAACGAATAGGTCTACTCACTGGTCCTAGCATTTACCTCTAATACTTACCTAGCTCGGGCGATGGAGTTCTCAAGTCCGGAGCTCAGCCGCATGGCATGTAGTTGAAATAAGTTTCTGTTAAGGCGGCGCTACTTTCGGTTGTGGCATATTTAGTTTGAGCGACTTGTGACATGACTAACAAGAGCTCATTTGATACTGGAGCTTTACAGTATCTCCTCACCGTTGCTATTGCTTCTTTGACTATAGCTAATTATCTAACGTCAAGACTCTGGGCATCTCTCCACGACTCTTCATCTTAGGAACTGTTAACAGTCCTGGCCTCCGATGATTCATGCATGAATACCTACATTTATGTCAATGGTCTTGACTCTGATTAATAGTACTACGATGTGTCGCACGCAATATCGCGCCCGAGTGGTCGCATGGAGTGTATGATATGCAAGAAAAGTTCCTGCCGGGCAAGGGAGATCGGCTGGTGGGATTTACACCTCCAAAGCCTTTTTACAATTAGATATTCAAATGTTTAAACCATCATGACTACTAGGTATGAACAGAGAGGCCTTCCAATATCAACCACCAACAATTCCGTCGCTTTTAACTTAAATTAAATATTAACCAAAATATGCTTGCTAGGTACGTATAGTAAGCACCTTGTAGGAATCATTCAATCGCGCCAACGTCGTTGTCTTGACGTCATTCACATACTCGGTAGGCATACTTGGCACACCAAAGGTATAGCCACCATGACATCTTTGATTATGGGAGGGCGTCAACTTGGCAGGATTCAAGTGGCTACTGACCAGCAGGACCAGGCTGTGGAGGCGTACGGGGCGCTGGGAAGTTTGATGGTGAAGGCTGTGAGGCCGTTTATGAAGGATCCGGTTGATGAGGGGTGTCGGCCTACTCTGTTTGCGGCGACTAGTGACGATGTTGTGAAGGAGAAGGTCGATGGGGAATATATTGTACCCGATCGCAAGGTTTCGGATCCGAGTAATCAAGCTAAGGACGAGGAATTGCAGGAACGGTGTTGGGGGTTGGCTGAAGGGATTTTGAAGGAGAAATTGGGGGATTTGCCGTATAGTGCGAGTTAGATCATGCGAATTTTTGTACAGATCTAAAAATCCCTAGTTACCTACACTTTTCAATCGTAGGTAGGTATATTTTATAGATAATATTGATTCTTCAATGGCCCTTTTATCCCTTAAACAAGAGTTCCTGTATGCATGCCCCTACTGTTAGTAGATCAGACATTTCGAAGATGCATCATTAAGAGAACATTGGAATTAGTTTCACTGATTTGCTTCTGTATCTACACATTCATTAACTTATAAAATTATATAAATCCATCTCATCTCTTGACCTGGCATTCGCTAGTAATCGAAACCGTCGGGTCCGACTCAGACGTAGCAGTCAGCTTCACAACAGCCTGGCTTGCCGCCTCGCTCGCTGCACCGACCGCAACATTCACTATAGTCTCCGCGCCAAAATCTGCTACAGCCAACGCATTCGAAAGCTCAACACGCCAGCCGTCACTGTCCACCTCAGCGCTCAGCCGGTAGATGTCTGAGCCGAGATACGCCGACAGATGTTCTGTTCCACTAGCTGCTACGAAGGATCCAGAGTTCACAAGACGGAATGCGCACGTCACACCCTTATCCGTCGCTCGAGCTAACGGGCCCTCGGAAACTTGGCCCTGCTCCAAATGGACGCCGTAGCTACTGGCGCTGCTGCTGTCGAGCGAACGCACGCCAACGGTGTAGTGCAGAGCCCCGGCGTCGTCACGGCGGATGTCGACGATGTAAAAGTGCAGCCGATTCGCTTCATCCACATACTCAAACTCACTCCCCGAGCGCGTGCCAGCGTGGAAAAGCGCGTCGGATAACTGGCGGTAGTCACCAATGGTCAGCTTGGACGGCGTGCCATCGGGCCGGTAAAAGTCCACCACGTCAATATCCTGCGGATTGGCGTCGATCGTCCACTGGAACGGCGCCATGTCCACATCCTTGGTCTTGCTGATCATGACGCCCGAGTCCGGCGTGAACGAGTCCGCGCCCATCCTGTCGATCACTTCGATGTCGTAGTTGTTGTATCTCCCGCCATCACAGAGCGCGTCCGTGGTAATGTTGCAGAAGGGCGCGAGGTCGGTGCCCATTATCACGCGCAGGCCCATCAGCTCCGTCTCGTTCGGGTTTATGCACCGCGCCGTTATCTCCGCCACGACGGGCCCCGTCTGCGCCAGCTCATCGCGCGATATCATCAGCACGCTCGAGTTCGCCACCAGCCCGATGCGCAGCTTGTCGCCCATCGTGTGCAGAGACCCTAGCGAGCCGCCCAGAGTAGCTGGGATCTGCCACCGCGTGTGCGGACCGCCCGGGCCGTTGAAACTACCCCGCGATAGCATGGACCACGGCCCCGTGTACGCGCGGCGCGGCGGGTCGCTGTACGGGTTGTTGTAGTTGTCGCCGATACCCAGCAGATGCGTCAGCTCGTGCGCGTACGTCGACATGCCCGAGCTCTCGCCCTGCGTCGACGAGCCGCCGCCCGCGTTCGGCCAGATCGTCGCTGCCGAGGCCCAAGACGTCCAGTTCACGTATCTAGTCTGCGCGTAATTGGGCAAGCTGTCGTTGTTTGGGGGCCCGAACTCGTCGGGGATGTCCTCAGGAGTCTGGAACTTCATCATCCCGAATTCTTGCCACGTGGACGACTCGTCTTGGCCGGCGGAGAGGATGAACACCAGCTCGAACGAGTCGGCCGTCTCGTCTCCTACGTCGGCGCGCCACGCGCCGAGAGCATCGGTCCGCAGGTCAATCGAGCAGGGGCCCTCCGACGGGCACCCCCCTTCGTTGAACCCGCCCCTGTCGTCGTCGATGCCGTACTGATACGAACGGCTGGGTAAACGGTACGCGCCGAACGCAGTCAAATCGACCCCAAAGCGGCCTCCCGAATCCTCCATCCAGTACTCGTGCAGCGTGTGGTTGTGATTGAGGTCACTCGGCTTGTTCAGAAAATCGCGGTAGAACGCCGGGACCTCCGTGCGATTGAGCTCCGACACGATCTGCTGCGGGTTGCTGAACACGGACGACCCGGCCGATAGCGTGATGACGAAGGGCATGTCTGGGTAGTCGACGGCGACGAGCGCGATGTTGAAGTTCCGCTCCGAGCCCTTGCGGCTGGGGTCCGACCAGGACGTGCCGGGCGGCTTCTTGTAGTCGTCCCACGTCATGTTGTCCGGGTTCACCCAGTTTTGCGGATCGAGAACCTGGAAGGGGTCGCTCTGCGACGACGCGAACGGGGCGGCCCATGAGTGGCTTGCGAAACCGAGCAAAATGGCCACGATGACATTTTGGCGGGTTGCGCCGTCAATCTTGAGCTGCATCTTTACGATGGCGCCTAGGGTAGGAAAGACTACGTTCAATCCCCTCTCTCTACCTAGGTAGCAATTGTGAAAGAAGTGAAGGGAAAGAATTAAAAGCTAGAGAGTTGGGCTTATTGCCCTTTTAATCGCGTACTTTGGTACGACAGGAATACGACCTCTTCGCGGTTGTGCTGCCGATACCATGCAATAAACAGGCTTGGCTCACCATCACGATAGGTAAGATATCATCGTGTTATTCGTTAAAACGACGAACTTGTCGCTGCGACCTGCTATATTAGGGAGGTAAACCAGGGACTACTGTGCTTGGCAGAGATACCTACCTAACCCAGGCAGATAGGATATCTATCCCATTTTGTCAGATGTAAGAATTGTAGGATTTGTCTTATAAAAGCCGTTTACACACTTAACGGGTAGCAGCATTCAATCTCATATTTACTCACACAACACCAGACGAATGAAACATTTAATTGCCAGAGAAAAGATGAATGATTGATTGAAATATCCCTTGCGACAGCATGCTGAATGCGGAGAACCTAGCATTTGATTGCATTCAGGGATTGCGCCGAATTTTTGGAGCGAGGAAAGGCAACATAGGTAACTATTCCGGTATTGTCACGTTTTTTGTTACCGGCTTCGATCCCGTCCCGCACTCGTAAACAGAGACCTCTCCGGCCTGGTTGCGGATCTGAAATAACTACATAGCCGTACCTTGGCATTCATCTTCCAACTTATCTTGGTAGACGAATTATGAGATGCTCATAGGCAATCGATCGACATCATAAATAAGTCTTATATTATGGAGACGCAGTCGATACGATACGATATCCGTCACCGAAGTGGAGCGCGATCATCGGGATTTTTGAGTTCTTATGTAGGATTCAGTTGCTTGAGAATGAGTCTGAATGACAACATACATGCTTATTGTTACAACATGTCGCTGCGCCAAAAGGCGAATAATTGATCTCTCATTAATTATCTCTAGTTCATGTCAGTGTATCTATTAACATGAAAGTAAAGAGAAAATAATGAGATATCAATCATTCACCTTATAGCCTATCTATCACAGTTCACGACATCTTGAGGATTTTGAATAGTGGGCCATCGTTTACTGGAGATGATGAAGACATTTCATATCATACAAACGAGCCATTCAGACTCAAAGCTCAAGAATAACTAATGGAAGTATCAGCTCAACTAACGAATATACAAAGTCTATATCATTCAGACAGATTATAATGAGAATTGATCCTTATAATTGAGGCTACTCACAACTTCAATGTTTCAAAGCACAACAAAGTCTCATTTTGTAGTAAGCTTTTACCTTTTGCATAAGATTTAATGACATGTAAAGAACCATTGAATGAGAAGACATGGAGATAAGGAGTAATTGGATTATCATATATTGAGCAAGAGTTTGATTCCAAAACACTTAGGTTAACGAAAGTTATGAATAACCTCACTTGTAAGGCTCACCAAAATGAATACGCCAAGTGTGTCAATGGAGTCCAGCCGGTCAGCTGTCAATCTACACCTAGCACAGCTTTTCTAGACGATCTCTTTATGCCTGATCTAGAAACATTCAAGCCTAAGCATTGACCTGGCTACAGCCAGGAGTAACTTAATAATGTTCGAAATTGGACGCGAATTTGCTTAGGCGATGGTAAGTCGGGACCTTTTGGAGCTTCCCTTATCATCATGGTGTGTAGTACGCCTTACTAATTTCTCCAAGAACTACTCGACACATCTTCATGAAAGCAAATTGTATCGCTATAACGATTTGCTACCCTATTTAGCTGAGTAGCGCGCACCTACCTACGAACCTACCGAGGTAGCACTCCCTAGCACTCCCTACGTAATGTTGTAGCCCTAAATGCAACCTTATGACTATTAATACCACGTCCAATGCCGGATGGTTGGATGGTTTATAAGCTAATAGGGGCTTAGCAGCGGGCCAAACGCGCCAGAGAGAGCAAGACCGAGTTATTTACTAGCCAGTAGTAGCCCGCTAAGCACCTACGGTAAACAAAAGTTGCCTCACTTGGATTTTCAATAGTTTCTCTGGCCCCGGATTACCTAGCTTTAGCCGGGACATTTAAGTCCGGTATATCGTATACGAACGATCTAGCCACCACGTTAAACTAGCACTCCCTATCATGATGGAGAGGTGGGAGTTGAAGAGTATTGAGGCTGACTGTCACTACATAGGCCGCCTTGGCAATCGTCACTTATTCGTTTATCGGTTAACATTATACGAGGAGGCAACATACTAACACGGCTTGGCCAGCAACTACACTACAACACCCCGCATTAAATGATGTGCCTTTTTTTACTGGAGATGATCTCTTGACAATCATCTTATGTATGTTTCCAGTACAATATATCGGGGCGCCTAGAACGAGTCTAATCCAACGTCACCAATCGGATACGAGTGGAAAGATCTGGTGGGTATGTCACATCTAATGTCACATCTGCCCAGTAATGTTGAAAAGATGCACAATTGAAGGTTTTTGACTGACTGTCCATCTTAGACAGCTACGTGCTGATGCTACTGTACTTGCCTTAAGATCATCAGGCACGTATCCAATCTTGAGTAGACTAACTGGTATCTATACCTATCTCGTTCATTTGGTCGGATCGAGCATAACGAAGGATTCAACACCTGGCCTAGCTTATACCCATCGGACGCACTGTAAAAAAAGAAAAACCAAACCTTCCTTCAATATCATCCCTGGGGTTGCCGGCGGTGTATACACTTAGCCACCAAGGCTGGTAAGTAGACTTTAGTTGATAGGAGGAGAGAGGGCTGAGAAGTTAAGCATTAACCAAGGCTCCATAATACGCTGTATCACTGGCGGCCTTAAGATCATGGTTGCGATGTTTCAGTCTTTCTTAGCTCCTTTACGGATCGAACCCGGTATACCCAAAATGTCAATTACCCAGTAGGCGGTGAAGAAACGACAACGTTGTTGTTGTTGCTTCCAGAACTCTGCGCCCATGTGCTGTTGGGGAGGCGCTAAGGGTGCATATAGGGTCTTTGTGCCTATATCCGAGTGAAAGTGTTAGGTAAGCCCTTTGACACCGCTCCCCAGTTTAATTGTTCATCATGTCTCGATCTGTCAAGGCGGGAGAGCTGGTCTATCCTAGTGGTAAATCTCAACATATCTGGGGAAGGCTTATGGACCAAGAGTCCAAAAGCATGAACGGGCCAGAAACGCAAGCAACGTATGATGAACAGGGACTCGCTGGTTGTTTAATAATAACTAAACTATTAATGTAGCGGTCAACTAGTTCTGAATTCGTAATCGGAAAAGATGGTAATAGAGGTGTTGTACACCTTAGGTTGATAGTTACTAGGTAGGTAATAGGTAAGAGGTATTATGTTATAGATTGTATAGAGTTCTCAGCGATAGTTACTGTGAGCACAGGCCATTGTATAACAGCTGTGTTATACTATTTTCATTTTTTAACAGGGAAATGAGCTATGCATGATATTATCCCATGTTGTTTGGCATCTCTGTGACATGGCAGGAAACAATTTAGTTTCTTCTAGACTTTTTCGATGTCTTTCCCCTGATAGACCGTAAACTACAGTAAGTTGAGTAGACTGCATACCTGAGGCGCGTTTCTTACCTCCAGTAGTACATAATTCAAAGCATGTATATTCAAAGCAAGTATATTCAAGTCACGTGAATCCCCTAGTCCAGTACTGCCGCCGAACTTTGGACTTATGGGCTGTAGTTATTAGTTACCAATAATGCCGAATTCTCATCGATTTCCTGGAGCCGTCACTAGCGTTTCAACGGAGAATTTGTAGGTATTTTGTAGAGAATAGTATACTAGAAGCTAATATGATGTCAATCTAAGGAGTATCAAAGGGGCGAGATTTTAGCGGCCCGCTCGATACGAGATGAGGTTTATGCGCGAGCGTCGTTGGCACTGCCGATCAACTTGCAGCAAGGGCCCCACTTGCGATGAGACTCTACAGATTGAAACTACATCACGATCAATATATAAAGACTTGGAATGTTGCCATATCTAACCATCTTGTTGAAATCCTCACCCAGCAATCAAATCAATCATTCACTCACTACCCAAACAACTCAAACAATCTTTTTACCTCAAACCCCAAACCAAACCAAATCCATCAACATGAAGTTCGCTGCTGCCCTTTTCGCTGCCGGTGCGTCCGCCGCCACCTTCTCCGTCTCCGACTTCTCAGCCGGCTGCATCCGCCACAGCACCCAGTGCCTGTAAGTGCCACTCACAACAGTTTTCCACGGCTTATTATCAGCAATCAAGACTAACATGTGCATCCTAGGTACTCCTTCACTGTCATCCAGCCCAGCTCCATGGAGACGACTGGCGTCAAGTGCTCTACCCAGGTCCCCGCCAACGTCGGTGGCACTCTGCCCGACGTCAAGGACGCCGCCTGCACTGAGTCCTCCAGGACCTTCAGCATCGTCAAGGGCGCCGACGGCCTGACCCTGACTGTCTCGCAGCAGGTCACCCCCTCCAGCTTCCAGACTGGATCTCACCTGCTCCCCAACGACCAGCTGGTCACCTCCAACGACCCCAACGCCGTTGTCCAGAGCTACACCGGCCCCACCACCTTCGACCTCAACTAAGGGCTTTGCTTTGGCTAGCAAGCATATGATTTTTTCGATCTTGAGCTCAAAATGAGAGGAGGATTTGATGAGATGATGCATCGGGCTGTGTTTGAACTGGGGCTATAACGTTTCGCATGACATGTTATGTTCGTATATATATACCTATACATATTACAATAGAATTGTCGGTCTATTGCCGTTCAAACATCAACCTGCCTTCTGTGACATTTTCTTCTTTATGTCTAGTGAATTGAACATGAGTTAGCCAGCAGTTCATCCCTAAAGCCCCAGGTGCCTAGACCACAATTAACCGCGATAGCACTAACTAAAACATTATGCTTTGGATAAACGACAGTTCGTCAAATTACATGACTAATCTAAGTACTTACTCGACAACTGAATAATTGGCACTGGTACACCTGTCATGTAAGTTGCGTAAACAGGAATACAGTAACACCTGAAGTCTGTGATGATAATTCGTCCTAAGTCCAGAACATCAGGGGTTGAGGGATTGACAGAGAAAATAAGGGGTAAAAGTGGGTCTTGCGATTTACATAACGTACGTAGATGCTGGAAGACGATCAGCATCGATTTGCGCTGAAATCTCAGATGTTTACACCAGGATATTCTAGTTACCTGGTACTCTGGAAACATAGTATGCTATTGTTTCCATCCTTGTTTATGTCACGTTACAGCTCGAGGCAGTGGCGAATAACAACGTTGTGGTCGATCAGCTCTTCACCTGAACATTGTAGACTGCTAAATATAGAGAAGGCGCTGTTATACCAGTGCACATCTCTGGCAAATCCATATTCCCCCCAGTTCTATTCTCAAATCCCATCCCTAACAGGTACTTCATGATACCTAGTCTCGAGGAGGAACCGCGGATTACCTACGCTCAGAAACCGTTGGCGACTCTGGGCGGTGCCCAATATGAACGACTCTGTTGGCCTTAAATCTTAATATATGGAAACTACCTACCCGTGGATCTACCAGATGGCTCCCTCTTCTCCACCTACGTGAGAAGCTTAGGTGTTGGGGCCGAATTGCATACCTAAAAGAATATGCTTAAGAGAGTTGAGAACCGTGGAACTGAGGCGGCGGGCCGGCTCATCCATCCAAGAAAAAGGGGAAATCATTCAACATCCACAATTGTGCACAGAGCTGAGGGGAGCAAATGGGTGCAAAGGTACATGATCAATTTTTATTTTTTTTCTTTGTTTCCATGGTTTGAATATTGGCGTTGGAACAAGTTGAACCCGGGAGAAATAGATGGCTTACCTCAGCTAACTATCACGTTGAGAATGAAGCCATATGAGACGGTTACAATGTTCCCTTTAATTATAGATGGTGGATATCTTCATTGTTCCTACCTATTCAACTCTTTCCACGGTTCGATCCAACTAACCATCCACTAGCCCGGCTGTCCGTCCGAGCCGGGCCCAATTACATAATGAAGCTTCGCGTCGTCCATGGTCAATCCGTGGTCGTCAGTTCAACACGGACCACACGATGAACCAGTTTATGCCAATTGCGAGTACAAAGCGATGCGAATGAAACATGGAATTTTAAAATACCGTAAGCTAAAAGAATGGGAAACGGGCGATTACGGAATTTGGGGAAAAAAAAAAGGGTTAAAAAGTAAAAAAACATACAACACCAGGGATTCGCTGGTCGTCACCGACCCAACTACTGATCTGGCGGTATCTGGCTTATCTATGGGAGAGCGGACGGGATCCCGAGTTTTCCAGATCCTATGGTCGTATGTGCTAGAATACACTGCTATTCTATTTTATATCTATAGCTACCGCTAGGTCCTTGGTAATGATCACAGCAAACACTTTGTCAATAAGTGGGTTAGGGTTACCTACAACAAATTCGTGTACACTCAAGATTTTATATTCGGGACCTCATCTTCAGCCATCTACCTGGCTTAATCGTGCGATTGGTCTTGGTTATCACTGCCGCGCCCTTTCCATCTCTAAAGTGTTAGGACTTAGTTGATAATGGAGGGTGCGTAGGTACGCCACCCTATGTCTCTAAATGGCAGTGAATTAAATATCGCCATTCCGCTCTAGCCTAGAACACATTACCCCTTTGCCTCTTCTCATCCTCTTCCAGCTCCTTCACGTTTATATTCCTCCACACAGCAACACAGATAATAGTCAACGGAATAAGCGCAGAACCCACAATAACCATCTTCCGCCCGACGTACGCTCCGGGCACCCTGAAATAGACGATCAGGGATGTGCCCAAGAGGTAGATTGGGATTGCTGCCAAAGCGGGATATTTTACATGGCCGGTATAGTGGATGTTTCTGGGTGAGGTGGTAGCTAGGCTCCGACGATGCATAAATATTTCGGGCACCTACAGAGCGATAAATGGACCGGTGAAGTATGATGTGAGAGAATATCCGTTAAGCACGTAGCTTGATATGCTGATGCTTAACCCGTGTACTACTTATAGATATGAGCTGTAGTAAGCGTCCCAAATACTGTATCATCTGTTAGTCTCACGTAGGCAAGCCACAAAATAGAGTACCTGTGAATGAAGAAAAGGGGCCAACTGACAAGGTGGTCATGAAGACGACGAAGTTCGACATCACAGCACCTAGAAAGGGCCGGTCTTGTAAAAACTCAAAGGGGAAGAACTTCACCCGGGCGAAGAATTTTTCCCAGATCGCAAATGCGACGAGTCCGACTACTCCCATCACTATCATAACGATGATGCTGGCGCTCTGCCATGAGTGGCTGGCCGATCGTACGAGACTAAATGGGAGAGTGGTCAGAGTAAAGCCCCCTGATATGAGTACGGCGCCGACAACTATTTGCATCGTAGTAAGTTAGTATCAAACGTTTCTCAAGATAAACTTGTCGTATCACTCACGGTCAAACTCAATGGTATAATGCCAGACCGACTGCAACGTCGTGCGCCCCGATTTCGGTCGAATGAACCCCAGCCTCCTCGCCTTCCGTTCATGAAAGCTGAGGATAGCGATGACCGGGAGCGACACCACAATCACTATGATCGCAAACGCACCGAACGCCCACCTAAAGTTAACCTCCGCATAGAACAGCCCCGCGATCTTCGGGCCAGCGAAGGTCGTAGCAAGGTTCGGCGTCGAATTGATAGCGAAAATAACCGTCCGGTTCTTGAGCGTCGTGATATCGGCCACGAAGACATCGATGACGAAGCCGAGCGCGACATGGCCGACCCACGCAAACACCTGCGCCGCGGCGTAGGTCTCGACGTTCTGGCAGGGGGCTTTCATGGTCATGCCGACGGTGATGAGGACTAGCGCCCCGACAAACCCCTCCATGCGGCCCCGGATTTCCATGATCTTGCCTAGGCTGAGCGTCACGACGCCGCCGATAACGCGCGCGGCGACGTTGATGGTGGCGAGTAGGCCGTGCCGGGAGAAAGAGGACGTGACGTATGGTGATAGGGCGCCGTCGACGGAGGACAGGAGGGCGGATACGAAACACACGAGGTAGAGACTGAAATCGATGGTCAGTAATACAACACCTATACACGTATTTCTAGCTTGTGAGTGTGTATGACCTACAAGGCGAAAGTGGACCATAGCGAGTTCCGGGACCAGACGGCCGTGATAGCCTCCACGCGCTTGACGCCCTCCTGCATATGCGACGAGTCGGAATCCGACGCTATCTTAGGATCGTCGCGCACTTCCGCTGCAGGCTGGGCCGATGCAGTGGTTTTCTCTACATCGCGACCACCAGAGGCTTGTAGCTCCGTGAGAAATGTAACCGCCATGGTGTTTGTGGTTATCCTTCTTTTTCCAGATCGCAAAGACGTACCATAGGCACAGAAGATACCTACTAAGGGTCTGGGAGCGATGCGCAGTAAGAAAGCAGAGCTTCACCATAGACGTTTATTCAGAAGCGATCACCGTGGGATTGCACGATCTACCTATACCTAAGTATCTCTACCAACTTAGGCATCTACATAATAAAATCCTCACCCGCCAAGCTTTCAATCGTCTTCCCACCTAGTTTACGGCTGAAAAACGCCACCACAATACACACGCGAACTCATCTATCATCACAAGCAAACGAGCGATAACGGCCAGTCAAGCAGCGCATATCCATGCCCGCATCTTCCCATCATCTAGAACCTTTCCCTCACTACTATACTTCTCTAGGGTAGTGTGCCGAGAGTCAGGTCAGATAAATACGATACACCTTCCTCGCCGTTCCTGCATCCTTTGGGGATCGGAGATGTCAGAAGTACTTAAATTTTTATCAGATGATCAGATAAGATGGATGAGTAGGAGACGATTGATCAGGGTCGTAGTCGCTAAGGCAAGGTTGGGTCTTGGTACTGAACTGTACCCGCGAGGTTCTGACCTATTACTACTAGTAGTATAGCAGCTGAAGAGAAAGGCAAAGTCGTGCCTCGGCTCCATCCTACGTTGTCTGCCTGACCCCCCCTGACTCGATCCACTTCACTCACTGCAGTGTTCAAGCTCCTTCTTAAGATCGGATAGGCTGCCTTACTAGGCGAGCACGATGCTTTAATTCAAAGATTTTGTACCAATGCCGTGTGCTTGCTTTCGGTGGTGTCTTGATCGGATCTCTTGGCATTGGTCATTCTACTTACCCGCGCGATCGCGCCTGTAAATAGACTCCTGGTCAGAGTCGCTGCTCTGAACATTATTATTCCCTGATCTCATGCCGAGCTGACTCGGGTAGGCCATCAACGCGGCTAGCCGGATGATAAATAGAGGTTGACAGCTCTTGGCTACCTAGTACAAGACGATAAACCCGTATAACGCGCTAGATTCATGCAGGGCAGCTCCGTGAAGGCATGAAGATCCAGGAGCAGGCCTGATTTCCGAGCCAGCACAAGCACGCGTGGGGGGAGATTGACGAGAATGAATCCGAGGAGAGTCACAAAGGCCATACCACGAAGTATCGAGCTGATCCTATTACACCTCGGTAAATGTTCTTACTCGGGAGAAAAGGGGTCAGGGGGGCTTACTAACCATTGATGTGAAGAGTGCAAGGTCACCAGCGGTCCATTGGTATTAAAGTTGGGCCCTATTTCCTCTGAAATCCAGCCCTAATTGAAGGGAATGCAGTAATGAGCGTTGAGTGTTGAGTTGTTATAGGAGTATGCTGTGCTAGTATGATCTTAGGCTTGAAATCAAATAAGGGGGTGCTGTTTGTCAGTCGAGGGCCGACATACCTCAGTCAAGAACATTTTATATTGCCTTTTCTACCTTAAAAGTTGGATGAAATGCATTACCAAATAGGCGTGTAGTAATACCCTTTTTCGTGTTTCTTCATGTGATAGCTGAAAAGGATTAGCGATGCGATTCATCATATCAACTATGGCTTAAGGAGTCAACCCAACCCTTTCTCTCAGATAGCGCCTATGATGCAGCCCCTTATTAGATACACTGACATGAGCTAAATATATTTGATGAGAAATGTAAACCATTCATCTTTTGGTGTAGCGGTATAATCTCACATCTCTTCCGTCCGTCGATTTTCCAAGCAGGTATCGTGGGTGAACAGCCTATACCAAACAAGTCAATCTATGTTACAACTTTCATGTCTCAAACCTTTAGATATCAGTTCAAAGATAATTTCCTTATTCCAGCACATATTTATTCTTTCATTGCTTTATTCTAGTAAACATTGTTGTAAGTATGAATCTCATGTTGTTCTTGATACTACACGCATCCTCGACATCCACCAACACCAAATTAAGAGCAGGTGGTTTACGCGAATATCTGCGGGGTAAGTCCTCAGGTATTATATCTTCAAAACACCTGGAATATGCAGAGATACCTTAGGTATCTAAGAACGTATGTAGGCAGGTAAAGGAGTTTTTGTTTTGAGTAATATGGATGCAAGTTCTTTGGTTCCCTTGGTTCCTTAGGCAAACAGCGATACCTTAGGCAGGTAGATAGGCATCTGCGCACATTTTCAGAAATGAATGCTTTTACCTACACCTTCTACCTCTCTTATTACTTCTCAAATCAGACCCTAACTCTACTAGAGAAGGATTCCTTAATAACACTGATTCTTTACATACCTCTCTTGCCCAAGCTTGAGACGAACATCTCCTAATATTTCCAATTGAACTATAGGACGACATCATAATGGCGCCCGATATGTTTACTCTCGCCAAGCGAGTTCAACTCATTGAGAAGGCTGGAGACATTGAGACCATCAGTGATTTCAATGCTTCTCCCCTCTTCACTGAATCGGTTCGCTATCATGCTTCCCTCAACGAGACTGCATCTCAGCCGTTCTCAGCTCAGTACGGTCTTCTTGGTGGCAACATCACCGACGATGCCGCCAAGATGAAGCTTAATGACTTGATCTACTACAATGTTGCTGCCCCATCCAGCACCTTCATCTGCGGCAGCCAAGGATCTGGCAAGAGCCACACCTTGTCGTGCCTTCTTGAGAACTGCCTTATCAAGTCCGTTGCCAACGAGTTGCCACGACCCTTGACCGGCATCGTATTCCACTACGATACCTTCATTTCCGATGCCGGCGGAAGTCCTTGCGAGGCAGCCTTCTTGTCGACCGACCCCAAGATGAAAGTTCGGGTCCTCTGCGCGCCCACAAACATCACATCGATTAAGAAGACCTATTCGAACTTCCCCAACATCAAGGTCGAGGAGCTCCGCATCAACGAGGCGGACCTCAACACGAAGCGCATGATGGACCTCATGGCCATCAAGACCGACGGCGACATGCCGCTGTACATGCACGTCGTCACCCGCGTCCTGCGCGACCTCCGACGCGAGCAGCAGTCCGCCGATTCGGGATTCAGCTACCGCGACTTCCTGACCCGAATAATGAGCGAGGAGCTCACGGACTCGCAGAAGACCCCGCTGATGCAGCGTCTTGACACGCTCACCAGCTTCATGGCCAAGGAGAAGGTCACCATGGCCGCCGACAACTTTAATCTGCATATCAGCCGCAGCACCGGCAACAACTGGGCCCCTACCCCGCGCCAGTTGACGATCGTTGATCTGTCCTGCCCCTGCGTGACTGCCGAGACCGCGTGCTCGCTTTTCAACATCTGTCTGAGTTTGTTCCTCGAGCAGAATCCCGACAAGGTGGGCCGCGTGGTCGCGCTCGACGAGGCGCACAAGTACATGAACGCATCTGCCGAGGCTAGCGCCCTCACTGAGCAGCTGCTCGCCACGATCCGTCTGCAGCGACATCTCGGCGTCCGCGTCATCATCTCGACTCAGGAGCCTACCGTTTCGCCTAAGTTGCTTGATCTCTGCTCGGTCACCATCGTCCATCGCTTCACGTCGCCGGACTGGCTGCACACGCTGCAGCGACATTTGGCCGGTGTATCAATCACGCGCCGCATGAAGGAGAAGATGGGCAGCAACGGCCTTGGCAACGGCAACGGTAATAGTAACGGTAACGGTAACGGTAACGGTAACGGTGTAGCGTCCCTCGGAAGCCGTTTCCAGACCCTCTCCCTCGAGGACTCGGACCCGACGCTTGCCATGTTCATGCAGATCGTCAAGTTGCGCGTTGGCGAGGCGCTGCTGTTCTCACCTAGTGCGGTCATTGCGGTGGATGAGAAGTGCTCGGCTATCGAGAAGCTGAACAACGGTGTCCTGAAGATCAAGATTCGCAAGCGGGTCACGGAGGATGGAGGAAAGAGCATTATGGCGGGTTAAGCTTGATGCATACGTTCAAGCTGGATCCCGGTATGAACATAGGGATGGAAGCTTGTGGTGTGCGATAGGGGGCAGGAGTGAGAAAAGGACTGATCCGTAATTCATCCAGGAGTTTGAGATTAATTCGCATGTGTGTATTTGAAACGTCGACGACGTCTCGAGGTTACAGTTTATTTAGATGCTCAATGGTGAAGGACTGATGCAATTAATCCATACATGAGGATACCCAGTTTCGGGTTCCTATGTACCTACCTTAGCAGTCAAGAATTCGAAGAAATTGATGTAACTTTTAAGGGTATCCTTGCCCAAATTTTCTAATGCCAGTGTGAAATGGATGCCACGACATACTTGATCAACGTTATTCGGAAGATCAGCGTCGCGTCTGCAAATCTGATACTATCCGCCAGGATATGCCTACCTACATATATAAGTTTTACTTGGACGCGTTGAGAATAGTCGTCGGACGCGACGAAGGTAGGTATATGTAGGGCCCCGCTCCGTACGCTTCACGAACTACTTTATAACTTGTGTTGCTAATATATAACTATGATGAAATTAGACAGAAATGGATTCGAAACTAATATAACCGTTGGAGGCTCGGATCGGGTTAAGTAGGACGATGAGTAGGACGATGACGATGGGTTTGTGCTTGTGTTTGGAACGATGTTATACGGAAACGTGCACATTGTAGCCAGTACCCCCCTAAAGCTACACAAGTCGGAGTATAGGAGTATTTTTTGTTCCATACGGACGACTTGTGTGCCCATCACCCAGGCCAGTAATACGTACCGAGGCAGTGATGAACCTGCATAATCGCTTAACGCCGGTGTTGACCCCGTGATGGCACGGAAAAGCGCATATAAGGCGTTAAGTACCTAGATAGATACGGAGTTCTATCACAACCCCTTTTCCCAAAACGGAATCCTTAAATCCGACCAGCCCGGTCTTTGTTGGTAGCATCTAACTAACCTAGGTAACTTAGGGAGCTGCATCCCTGTGTTTTCCATTCTGTCGGTAGCTGAGGAGGGTCACTAAAACTGGAGCTAGTCTATAGATGGAATAGCCTCGGGAGATTTTGAACTCCGCCTAAACTCGATACCTTGTAACTACATGAATATCCTACCTAGTAGAATATCCATCAATGCAGCTTTGGGAGTACATGAGGTACATCGGGTTCACGACCGTTACCGTTTACATATTACTATCATTGATGTCTCTCCCAGTGTTGTTGCTACGTAGCAAAAATAGAAGCCACCTGTGTAACGAGAGATAAAAAATTCATTCATAGCCTCATATGCCAGCTGACGTCACGGTGCAATTTCATATCATGATATCTTTCGAAACTCCCGGCGGGCAAACCCGGTCCCGTCTCCGTCTCTCTATCGTCTCTATCCCTTTCGTCGAATCATCTGACATTTTACCTTACACTATCATTGTTCCATTCAATGCTTAACTTCAATGTTTACAAGATCATCCTACGCAGCTATCCGTCTCACTGTTATCCGTCTCGGACGTCTGCAAGTATTACTCACTATCTAGTCTCTAGATACCAGTGACATACTCACCACTTTTCAACAGAAAGGAAGCTGTCAACGCTGTAGTCATCACCACTCCTTTACCAAAATGCCCCCCGAGAACCGCGCCGCGTACCTCGTCAGCACGAGAGCGAAACCGCTCGTCGTCAAGCCTGCTCCGTACACGCCCCCCGGCCCCGACGAAATCGTCGTCAAGAACGGCGCCATCGCCGTCAACCCCGTCGACTACGGCAAGCAGCTCGGCGGCGACCACATGTTCACCTGGATCAAGTACCCCTTTGTGCTCGGCAGCGACGTGGCGGGCGAGGTCGTCGAGGTCGGCGTCGGTGGCAAAGCTGCGCAGCTGTTCAAGCCGGGTGATCGTGTCGTGGGCCACGCCGTCGGCATGGACAAGCGCTCCGCGAAGGCTTCGGAGGGCGCCTTCCAGCTGTACTCGGTCCTGAGAAGCCACCTCGCGAGCAAAATTCCCGACGACTTGTCGGATGAAAAGGCGTGCGTGTTACCGATGGGTATATCCACCGCCGCCTCCGCCCTCTTCATCAAGGACAACGTCGGCCTGCAGCACCCGACATCGAGCTCACCTCCGCCTGACGGTGTCGTCATCGTGTGGGGCGGCTCAACCAGCGTCGGCTCCAACGCGATCCAGCTCGCCAAAGCCGCGGGCTACGAAGTCTTCGCCACGGCCTCGCCCAAGAACTTCCAGTACGTCAAGGATCTGGGCGCGTCGCAGGCGTACGACTACCGCGACCCGCAGACGCCTTCTACCATCATCGCGCAGCTGAAGGGACGGACGTGCGCGGGCGCGATCGCGATCGGCAACGGGTCCCTGGAAGCGTGCATCGACATCGTGGCCGCGGTGCCGGGCCGCAAGTTCGTCGCGCAGGCGTCGGTGCCGCTCGACGCGGCGAAGCTGCCGTCGAGTGTCCTTGGCGTCGCGGGCGTCATGCTGGGGTACGTGAAGTGGAACGTGGCGGTTGCGATGCGAGCGAGGTTCAAGGGCGTGGGCACGAAGTTCATCTGGGGCACGGATCTCATGTCGAATGAGGTGGGCGCGATGATCTACAATGACTTCTTGCCGAAGGCGCTGGCGAGGGGGGAGTACCAGGCCAAGCCGGACCCGCAGGTCGTGGGGAAGGGGCTGGAGCATGTGCAGGATGCGTTGGATACGAATATGAGGGGGGTGTCGGCTGCGAAGGTTGTTGTGACTCTTTAATAATGTACCTAGGTACAAAGAGAGCAGTATTTACGCATAGGTGTACGGAAAGTGCCAGATAGTAACTTGTACCAAAATATAATTCTAGATCATAGTCTGAACACTATGCATGTCTTTCCAACTTTCCATGGATGTGTTGACACATTACTATTACCATTTTGACATTATTGACACTGATCCGCGCTCAAGTAGTATAATGATCTACCAGCCATCCCGTGCCCGTTGTTCTAGCATACTCCATGAGACACCCGCCTGTCTCACACCCGGAGGTTCTCAGCGGAATTATCCGAGTCCACCTCACTCGTCTTCTTGTTTCTGATATTCACAAATCCAAGACACCAGCCCACGAGAAAAGCCGGCGTAGCGATGCCAGCCGAGAACCACCACACGCGCTGCAGGGCGTGCGTGTACGCCCACTTGACGCTAGGCAGCAGCGCTGGCCCCACCGCCCGCTCCAGCGCGTTCGCCGTCGTGCCCGCGTTGATGATCAGCTGCGGGTTCACGCCCGGCGCGTCCTGCGGTATCAGGTCCACGAGGCTGTTGGTGAGGATCGTCTGCCCGAAGACCATCATGATGGCGGCGCCGAAGTTCTGCAGGAAGACGAGGGTGGACATGGCGGGGGGGATTAGGTTGCGCGGGAGGGTGTTTTGCATGGCGAGGAAGGGCTAGGTAAGTAGACAGGAAAACATCAGCATCTGATTGAGGGCGATGAACCTTGTAGGGTAGATAGAGGGAGGGAAAACTTACGATTGCCATGGCAAGACCGCGGCCAACTCCCATCAAGATCTGGAACCCGACCCAGTAGCCCGTAGGCGTGTAAGGCGTGAGAAGACTCAAAAGCCCACACCCGATCGCGTTGAGGGCAGCGCCTATGAGAAGGGGCGGGGTGAAGTACCCGATCTTCTGGACTACAAGTGAACCAATTAGCCTCAACTCCATCTCTACTCATCTCATCACTTACTCGAGCCCCCCGCCACAATCCCAAAGACCATCTGGCACAGAATATTCGGGAGGATATACACGCCGCTCATGAACGGCGAGACGCCCAGAATCGCCTGGAAGTAGATGGGCAGATAGTACGCCGTAACAAAGATGGTCCCGCCCATGAACAAGCCGCAAACACAGCCGGCCCAGACGATCCGCCGCCGCATCATCGAGTACGGCACCATCGCGTTGTCGCCCTGGTACCAGTCCCAGACGAGCCATATCAGGAAAGTAACACCCGCGCCGCAGAACAGGCCAATCACCTCCCGGCTGTTCCACGCGTACTGGTTCCCGCCGTACTGCAGCGCGAGGAACAGCATGATGGCCGCCGGCGCGAAGAGCGCGAACCCCGGCAGGTCGAAGTCCATGACGGCGTTTTGGAGCAGATCCCGCGCGCTGGGCTTCTCGATGTGGTCCGGGATGCGGATGAAGATTATTGCGAGGGCGACGACACCGCCGATCGGGAGGTTGAGGTAGAAACCTGGTTTTTTTTAGGGGATTGAAGGTGAGGGTGTTTTGAGTGGGGGTGGGTTGTTGGGTAGGTACTTACACCACCGCCAGGTCACGTACTCGGTAAACGCGCCGCCGATGAGGGGGCCGAAGGCGATGCCTAGCTGACCGACTACACATCTCTGGTTAACGGGGTGCTTTCTTGGGTTAAGAGAGTGGCCTACTTACGACCCATCGTGAATCCAATAAGACCTAGATGTTTGTCAGTTGTGTGATCTTAAGAATATCTACCTGGTGGAAGAGGTAAATATTGAAAGGAGATAAAAAAAAAAGTACCTGGTTGGCGATGCGGCGGCACCGCAGAATTCAGAACTATCAGCGCTCCGTTCATGAGGCCAGAACCGCCTATTCCCGCAACACCTCTCCCGATAATCAACATCTTTGAAGACGTAGCGGCCCCGCATACGACGGAGCCGACCTCGAAGATGACGAGGTACACCAAGAACGCCCACTGTGGAAATGAGGTAAGTTTCTTGTCAGTGGGATGCTAAGAGTGGCCTACTTTGGAGTTCAATTTGGAGTAGATTTTTCCACCCAGAGGTTGTAACGCCGAGCTGGAGATTGATTAACTACTTGGCACCCAGTAGGTACCTACCTATGGAAGGGGAGGGGGAAAGGGGGAACCCTACGATGCCAGCTGAAAAGCACTGCTATACCACCCGACGTCCAGCAATGAGTGAAATTCGTCGGTAATGAAGGGGGTTGCCTATTCGAACTTGTTAAATACGTAAACCATCGGGTGCAAGTGGTTTTTACATACAGTAGCGAGAATGGTGTTATCCAACATGATCAGAAAATAAACGATCGTTAACGCTGCCAGCACTAGGGCTAGCTTAATGCCTGTCACGTACTCAACTTGCTTTTCTTCGGCGTCGTTAGAGTCATGGCTATCTGCCTGTCTATTCGCATTTAGCCCCTGTTGCGTGGGTGCATCTCTGGCCTCTTCTTCTTCTTTCTCGGATCCTACTTTGGGAGTGGTTTCCTGAGAGGTTTGGTCGTTGACTGGCTGTTTCTCTTCGGAATCCCTGTGGATGGGATGCTTTTCGTCCGGTTCTGTAGGATCTTTGAGCTTGCTGTCGATGGCTTCCGCAAAGCTGGTAGCTAGGGTTGTCGTTGACTGTGGTAAGGGTAGGTCCTGGTTTTCGGACGCCATAGTAGGATCTAAATTATCTTCGATATGATTGGTAGGAGATTCCTGTCTTTCAGACATGTTCACAGTTCTATGAAGTTCACTACGGGACGAAGAAGAACTAGCTACAGTGGTGACTGAATGTTGCATTCGTATCCTGTGATTTTCCTCGAACTCCATCTTGGGAGCCTTTCCTTATGCTTGGTGAATGGCACGAGAAACTATTAGGTTGGGTAGGTAAGATAAGGCAAGGTACATATGTAGATGAACCGGAGATTCCGGTGGATAAAAAAGAGGTTACCGGTATCAAGCTCTCCAGGTCTCACATATCTGTCTGTCCTATCTAGGCGGCCAGCAGAAACAAAGTGAGTAAAAGTGCATATGGAATGGATGAAATGGATATCGCCTTTCTCCCTGCCTGCATACTGGACTAGGCTACCCCTGTTTTATTGTCATTAATGTTGGTACCTATAAGTATTCCCTTGTAGTCGGATGCATACGTGCATGGAAGGGATCGTCTATGTATATATCGAGGCGTAAAAGGGGTGTGGCAGGGAGCGGAGAGATTTAAGATGCCGAATATATGAGTTCAATATTATGGCGTTTGTCTCTATTCCACAGATGTTCCAGTTCCAGTTCCAGATCCATCCAGTTCCTGAATTACCTAGTAGTATGTACTCTTACTCGTGTACCAACTCGTCTAGATACCTTTGTTACTTGTATTACCCTCTATCTAGGTAGGTACTTACATATCTAATATCACATCACATACAATGTTAAATCCAATCTATCTGATCCGCCTCAGTGAACAAGGGCTGAGGGAGTTTTGCCAATTTCCATCCCAACGCGTCAATCCCGTTACGCACCATCTCGTCAACGTCGAAGTCCCAGATCTCATGACAGCGCCGCCACAGCTCATGTCCCAACACTTGCGTGTCTTCCCTAGTTTGGGGGTCCTGCCATTCTAACATCTCACCCAACATACGACTACTTCGCACCAACCATTGGGAGCGGTCGTACCGCATCTCATTGTACACCGCGAGTGCTTTGGTAACCATGTTACGGATTGGCATCACCCCAGCTCTTTGATTGACGGATGCCAGCAGCTCGGCCAGAGCCAGGGAGTCCTCGATGCCGCACCCAGCCCCTGCACCGTGGTGCGGAGTTGAGGCGTGAGCCGCGTCTCCGGCAAGGCAAAGTCGCCCACTTGCATATGTCGGTACAGGGTTGTCATACATGTCAAAGATGGCCCACTTGTCCAGCTTGTCGGGTAACAACGACATAATGGTACGCACGGCTGGGCCGAAGCCCGCGAACGCATCTATGGCCTCGTTTTTGGTCGCTGCAGCCACAAACTTGCCGTCCTTCTCCGCCCACGGGCTCGGGTCCGTGACAAATGCAACGACATTCATCATGGTCCCGCCGGCGATGGGGAAGGTTAGCGCATGAGCGCCGGGGCCAAGATGCATCAATCGCGTGCTGGTCTTTTCGTCGCCCAACGCTGCACGCGCTTTGTCCATGGGTATAATGCCACGAAAGGCGAATTTATGGGAGTAGCTTGGCTGCGATGAAGCGTGGGATTGACCAAACATGAGCGGTCGTAACCGAGAGTTGATGCCATCGCACCCGATGACTATTTTCTCATTACAGAGTCAGTTACCTAGTACCTTTGGTTTATTGGATACTCATAGAGATGTACGATGTGGGACTCGGATGTGGACAAAGAGAAATAAAAGAAATATCAGAAAAAAAAAAAAGCATTTGACTTACCAACATCTGCCTCCGCTGTTGAACCATCCTCGAAACGCATCAGGACTTTGCTTCCGTCGGATACATCCTGTACCTCTTCCAAATTCTTCTCCATCTTAATACAGTCAGTAGGGATGAGGTTAACCAGCTGCTGCAAGAAGTCAGAGCGGCGGCACCCCTCGAAGCCCCTCTCGCCAAGGTATATCTTGTACATTAACATCTCGAGCATGTCTGATGGGTCATTGCCGTTATGATGGAATCCATCAACGTAACGAAACCAGTCGTCATTATTCCGCACTGCCACCTTTCGGAAGCTGTAGTGAATCCGGGGATCTAACGCCTTCATGGCCCGCTCCGCATTAGGGGTGAAGCCAATGCCGGCCCCGAGTTCACGGAAGGCTTGGGCTCTCTCGTAGATGGTGAACTTCACATTTCGACATAGCAAGCCAACCGCAAGTGTCAGACCCGTGATGCCACCCCCGATGATGGCGACCTCGACGGAATTTCGAACCGTCATCGTCTTTGTAGGGTAGCGGTATGGAGTGCGAAGAGCACCAGAAGAAACACGAGTCGAAGGTTTCGAAAACATGGTCATTGCACACACCTGGGCACGCTATGCAAATCTGGAGACGGGGTTATTCCTCGATATATTATCTACCATGACTACCTAGCCCACTCAATCTATAAAGCTCTCTCCTTTTCTTGGATGACAAATTAACATCCATCTACTCTACACGCAATGTAATTATTAGTATGGGAACACGAATTCGATCTGATGACGGTATAATACCAGGTATATACCAGGCTTCGTCGTTGAATAAGCGACTACCAGAACGATGAGTGGTATACGGTGTGCCAGACAGAGACATTTAGATTGACCCAAATCCAAGTATTCTCATCAAAGCGTTAAAAAACCACCTCAGCGAACTACGTATTCGCAGTTCGCAACCGCAGCCTTTCAATTTACTCAGTATTTCGAAGTCGGACTCCGGAGTTTCATACTAATAAATGGATAGGAAATCAGCGGAGAAACCTCCGAAGAATGTAGGAGTTAATCTCTGACGCGTATGTATGACATACTCATATTTAGATGGACGGAGGGCCCCCCCCTTGCCCATTAACATACGTGGAAACTTACCAGACCAGACCACTACCTTTTCTAGAATCTAAACTTCCAAGGTTCTCATGATGCAATCTGGCCCAATCATGCCACAGTCTGTACTAGGCCATGGCAGTCTTCATACCACAGCCGGTCCGCCAACCCGCTTTCAGGATGTCGTTGGCCAATTCCCTCAGTTGAAGACTTACAACCATGCCTGCGCGGTCTTTCGCCTAGCGGACGACGTGACCCAGGATACGGTGATCGCGACACTGAAAGGGGGCCTCGAGAAACTCATCTCTAAGGTCCCCTGGCTGGGTGAGCAAGTAGTTCACGAAGGTCAGGAGAAGGGAAACTCGGGTGTGATCAAAACGGTACCATTGCCTCAGGGAACCTCCGTCGACAAGCTCATACGCGTAAAGGACTGTACAGATATCTGCCCTTCTTATGAGGAGATCGTAGTAAAGGGTGGCCCTGCCACGATGCTGGACGGAAACGTCCTTTGCCCCTTTCCCGGATATCCATTCGGTTACGACGTGGCCAAAATCGGATTTGCTCCTGTGGTAGTAATCCAAGCCAACTTCATCAAGGGCGGCGTGATCCTGAACTTCTCCAACCAGCACAACGTCATGGACACCAGCGGCATGTTCGTGTTCATCGCACTCCTCACAACACTGCTGCAAGGAAAAGAGCTTCCCCAGACCTACATCGACCAAGCCAACCTCGACCGCGCAAAGGTGATCCCCCTGCTCGACCCCGGGCAGCCGATCCGCGACCACAGCCACCTTCTCCGCAGCTCCATGACGCCCGCGCGGCCCCCGCCCGCCGGCCTCCCCGCCTCGCCCTTCCGCTGGGCCTTCTTCCGGCTCTCGCGGCCCGCCATCCCGCAGATCAAGGCCGCCGCCTCCCACAAGCAGGACTGGGGCAGCTCGGTGGCCTTCATCTCGAGCAACGACGCCGTGAGCGCGTTCTACTGGAAGCGGCTGGGCGCCGTGCGCGTCGCCAACGGCAGCGTCGACCTGTCTGCCAAGTCCAAGTTCTCGCGCGCCATCGACATCCGCGCCGCCGTCGGGTGCCCGCCGGGCTACATGGGCCAGATGATCTACCATGCGGCGACGGAGCTGACGTACCGAGAGCTTGCGGCGCCGGAGACGACGCTGTCGGCGGTTGCGGCGAGGCTGAGGGCGAGCTTGAACGAGTCGGCGAATGAGTGGGCGGTCCGCAGCTATGCGACGTTCCTTGCGGGGATTCCGGATAAGGGCGCGCTGGTGTATGGTGGGGGTCTCAACCCGGCCCTTGATGTTGGCGCGTCCTCGGTGTCGCAGCTGCTCACGGGCACGCTGGACTTCGGGCCGTTGCTGGGGAAGCCGGACTTGATTCGTCGCCCGAACATGACGCCGGTTGGTGGGCTCATGTACATATTGCCGCCTGATGCGGGCTCCGGGGACACGCCGGTGCTGGTGTGTCTGAGCGAGAGGGACTTGGAGGGGTTGAGGGCGGATGCGGAGTGGAGTGCTGTTACGGAGTATATTGGTTAGGTACCTAGGTAAGGTACTTGCATGCCTGGGGATGATAGGGGATACATTGGAGTTGGCAGGATCGTTGTCGTAGAGACTTTCAACAATGGTGCTCTGGCTTATCCAGGGAATATTCACTTATTATCTACAAGTCTCACATCATATGGTAAAGTATAGGTACGTTTATTGAATGATAGAAACGAAATTCTCTCAACATATAGTGTGGCATCTTCGGAGCATCCTCATTGTAAAGGGGTAAATCCTTCTGCCAAGCGTATTGCACCTGAGTCCTATTGCCTACCTAGTAGTAGATAAGTACCTAGGAGTACCTATTATTTGGTGATATTCATGTATGTTGGAAAAATGAGTAAGGGAGGCAAGGCTCGGCCTGCAACTTACAATGTAGCTGCTCGATCCGGAGTATCAAGCTCGGAGTTGCGCTGGTCAAAAGCAAGGGCTTCCGTATCATATCCTTATACTGGGTCGCAATCGATCAGCCACTCTGACTTTGCTAAGTGCACAAAAAGCATGGAGCTTCTAGTTAATTGTGCTTAGATTGCAGTTTTCTTCATGTCGATTATCTAGACAAAATTCTGTAGCTTTTGATTGAAGTTAAGACAATACGTGCTCATTATGGATTTGCCTCACGTTCTAGTAACAGGTAAGACTTTTGGTGTACCTCTTCAGAACGATATATTTTGTTCTAATACAATATCATCAATAGGTGGAAGCGGTTTCATCGCATCCCATATCCTGGATTCGCTTCTCGCGCGCCAGTAAGCATTGGAAAAAGGGAAGAAGAAAATTCACACATTAACTTACACACCACAAGATACTATGTGACCGCGACTGTCCGATCTGAGGAAAAAGGACTTCAAATCCGCTCCGCGTACCCAGAAGATGCCCGGGGGAGATTGTCGTTTGTGATAGTGGAGGATATAATGAAAGACAGGGCCTTTGACGATGTGAGAAGACGATCCTATCCTATCCTACCTACCGCGTATACTCTTGAATGGTTATGTATATGCTAATGGTCATAGGCTGTTCGAGCCCAACCCTTCAAATATGTGATTCATACGGCCTCCCCCTACCACTTCAATATCACCGATCCGGTCAATGACTTCATTAACCCGGCCGTGAGAGGGACGACGGGTATTCTCACGTCCGTGAGAGAGTTTGCCCCGCTGGTGGAGCGCGTGGTGTTGCTATCCTCGTCTGCGACCATATTCAACCCGTTTAATCACGCAAAAGTCTACGACGAGACTGTTTACGGAGTGACGACATGGGAAGAGGCCATGAACCCTCGGCTAGCTTACCGAGCCAGCAAGGTACACACGATCATAGACTCACACTTACCTCCCCCTCCCCCTCCTAAGCCAGTGCGGTTGTTTTGCTCATGATGGAACATTCACACAACAGATCTACGCCGAGAAAGCCGCCTTCGAGTTCATGTCCGCCTCGCCTCCCCCAAACTTCGACCTCGTCGCCATCAACCCTCCCCTCGTCTTCGGGCCCGCCTCGCGCCACCTAACCACCCTCGACTCCCTCAACACCTCGAACCAGCGCATCCGCGACATGGCGCTAGGCAAGTACCGCGACGAGCTGCCGCCCACCGGGCCCGTCTACCTCTTCTGCGACGTGCGCGACGTGGCGGAGGTGCACGCGCGCGTGCTCGAGGTTCCCGAGGCCGCTGGACAGCGCTTTTTTGCGGTGGGGGGCTATTTTTCGAACAAGCGCATGGCGGATAAGATTCGTGAGTCTCACCCGGAGTTGGCTGACAAGCTGCCGAAGGAGAGCGCGCTGGATGACTTTCCGGATGAGATATATGGATGGGATAACTCTAAGACTAGAGAGATGCTGGGCTTGGAGTTCAGGGACTTGAAGACGTGTGTGGATGGTGCGGTGGATTCGGTGCTAGCGATTAGCAAGATGGGCTCGTAGATAGGTACTGAGGTAGATTGTGAATTTGAAATGCTCAAGTTGCAAGTTGTGCCATTATCCCCTTGACCGTCGCAAGGCAGCAGAGGCAGCAGATTACTATTATTAGTAGCAGATACATCTCTTTCAATCCACTATACCCACAAATATCCATAACCCCATATGTTGATCCATATTTTATTTTAATACAAATGCGGTACAAAGCTGGCCGGCGTTACCAATTTGAATTTAACATAAACCTTATTTTAAATGAAGCTATTCCCATTCACGGCTCGTACGTAAATGCACGCCAACCTGGAAGCTTCAAACCAACCTTTGAACTTTAGAAGGGATGATTTATATGGCAGCTTTGCTGATCGCGTATAAGCTAAAAGTAAGAATGTATTTTGGTGTCAGGCTTGTAAGGAAAAAATATTTGAAGACGTTGTCGTCGAGGGTTAAAAGGAGGCATATTCAATGCTAAAGGAAAAAAGACGCGATCCCTTGTAATATGGCATTGTGTATTTTTAAGTACTGTTGGTACAAGTGGCGTGCGCAAAGTTGAGTGGGAAAGTATGTACCTACCGAATAATTAAATTTTATTGGATATTGGAAATATGGAGCGATGGGGAAATTGGCTTGGCTGTATCTTTTCCTATTAATAGTAATCTGCTGCCTCTGCTGCCTTGCGACGGTCAAGGGGATACTGTAAAGTGGGCTATCACTATCCCCACTGAAACTAAACTTGTTAGCGCCTAAACTTTAGCACCTAGTACAAGTACCTAGTACCCAGCTTAGTGCTGTATTTTATTGGACACCTCATTATTTAATCTCATCACGACAATCTAACTTGAACCAACACAATACCACGACAACACATTCAATCATTCAAGATTAATCGTGGAACAGGAATGAAAAACTGTAAATACTATCTAACAACTAACTATACTGTAATGATGACAAGCTAGGTACTGACCTCGGCTTCCAAGCAGCCATTATTATGAACCTAACCAAACCAAAACCGCGAATCGAACATGTACTCCGGGTCTAAAGCCCAACCCCAATCTATCACCATGGATCCCATTAAAACAAAAATACAGGCAATCATCGCAAGAACCCACTCTCCTTCCACGCGTGTACATACTTGTGCACCACATCCGGGCTGACCGGCCCAACGCCCCGGAACGTCGCCGAGTGCGACAGCGTCTTCTCCGTCCCCAGCAACACACCACCACACGACATTCTCTCAAAATCATACTCCAGGAAGTCCACCAGCAGCCAGGCCGGGTTATCCCACTCCGCCTTGCCCGGGAAATAGCGCACGCGCTGTATCCACTCCTTGTACGGGATGATCCTGTCTCTCGGAATCCCCAGCGCGTCCGCAAGCACCGGTATCGTCTCCTTCCACGGCTGGCGCACGGGGTTCTCGATGTGGTACACCGGATGCGGGACGTTGTCGTTGAGTAGTAGGTCCGCGAGCGTGCCCGCCACATCGTTGACGGGGGTCCAGGACAAGGGGCCGTCGAAATCCGGCAGCGCGCGCAGCGTCTGCGCGGACTTGATCAGGAACGAGAGGTGCTCGACGTGGTTCCAGTACCCGCTGATCGAGGACCCCGCGACCTGGCCGGGCCTCACGACCATGGGGCGGAAGAGGTCGGGCCGCGTGTGCAGGGTCTCGTCGAGGATGCGCTCGCACGCGTACTTGGCGTCGCCGTAGCCGTTAGGCAGCACGGAGTCGATCTGCATGCGCTCCTCGGGGATGTGCGGCGTGTGCTTGTGCAGCGGGTAGTGGCCCACGGTGCCGATGGACGAGATGAACTGGAAAGAGACCTTGAACTCGGGGCCCCGGCGCGACGAGGCTTCGGCGGCCAGGTCGATCAGGTTGCGCAGCACCTGGAACTGCGACTCGAAGCCCTTGATCGGCTTCTTGCTGTTCATCGGCCACGCGTTGTGCACGATGTGCGTCACGGACTTCACCATGCTCTGGTATTGGTCTTGCGGGAGGCCGAGCAAGGGCTGCGATGTGCTGGTCTCGAACACCTTGAGCTTTGAGAGCGAGAAGGCGTCGGGCACGATGCCCTTGGACTCTAAGGCTGCGATCTGGCGGGCCACGGGGTCTTGCTTGCTCCGTCGGTTGATGCAGTACACTGTCTGGACGTTGGGAAGGCTGGCAAAGTGGGTGACGAGATGGCATCCCAGACTACCGGTTGCTCCGGTCACGAGGACAGCGTTCTCGTTGCACGAGGACTTGATTAGGGGGCCCGAATACTCGGGGATGTGAAATCCTTCGGAGGCCTTCTTCACGTACGCCTCCACATCTGCCTTCCGCGATTCAAGGTTCATGGCTGGGGCGCTCGTGGCAGGCGATGAAGCAGCTGGCAACCGGTCTAGTTGCGGCCCGGACGCCAAGGCAATGATGACCTTTTGGACATCCGTTTCAGGGGACTCGCCGTCGGCCCAATCGACATGGCCGTAGCCGACGGAGTGGAGATCCCGCTCCCAGCGATACTCATCCGACAGCGCGTGTGCGCGTCCGTCGTCGAAGAGCCACCAGCCCTCGAGAATGCCGAAGATCATGTCGACCCAGTACACGGTGTGCGTCATCTCCAGCATCATCAGGAGCCCATCGGGGCGCAGGAACTTGCGGATGTTGCCGGCGGACACGGTCAGGGAATGCGTCGCGTGCACGGCGTTGCTGGCGATGACGATGTGCTGCGACCCAATCAGATTGGCGTCGGCGGGCGGTTTCTCGATGTCGTGGACGGCGAACTTCATGAACGGGTACTCCTTGTACTTCTTCCGGGCAGCGGCCACGAATGAGGGGGCCAGGTCCGTGAAGGTGTACTCAATGGGGAACCCGAGCTTCGCGAGCATGGGTACAAGCCACTGTTACCTTTTTTAGTATGGAAGAAACAAAAAGAAAAAAGAAAGAAATGAAAATCAGCAGTAAGAAGTGCTTACCTTAGTCGTACCACCAGTCCCTGCTCCCATTTCCAGAATCCTCAGAGTACCGTCCTGGCCAATCTCGGAAAGCTTCGCGACGATCCGACCCAGGAAGTCATTCATTTGCATATAGGAGAGCTTATTCAGCTGCGTATCGCCGTAGAGACCGGCGACGAGCTCACGACCCCTTTCGTTGCCGAAGATCAGTTTGATACCGTCCTCATTGCCCCGAAGCACCTCAGCGAGTTTTGAGCCAGTCCAGTGTGCCAATTGGTTGGCATAGGTGTGGTCTGGATAGTTGCGCACCAGATCTGCGAGTAATTCGTCGCTTGTCTTGGTGGGTAGAGGGAGGCCGGTTCGGGTGATGCGGTCCCCGTCGAGGTCGATGATGCGGGTTTCTTCCAGCATTTGGTATAGGTAGATTTGAAGACGGTTGTGACGGGGTTCGAATGGGATGCGTTCTAACTCCTGTCCGGGACGGGCCGTTGCAAGGTCGCAACCTAGCTCCCGGAATGCTTCGACTGTGAGCTGGATGCAGAGCTTAGTCTGGTGGGGGAGGATGTTATGCATGTAGCCCGAGCATCTATGATCCTGAATGAGGTGGTCCGTACGCAATTTCGACTCGCCGAAGGCTTCCAGGACAACTGATTGAGGTAGTTTCACTGCCGTATCATTCTGGCTGTTGCTCTCACCCTTGGAGATAGGGGCATCTTCATGGGTATGAATTGACGTGGCGTTGCTAGACGGGGGAGTATCTTTGGAACTGGCGCTGTTTTCTCCTGATGTCTGGTCACCACTAGTGTCAGACTCGCCATCATCGGATTCTCCCAGGGCTGTCAACAGACACCTGAAAAGACTGGGCATATCCGTAACGTTCATAAGCTCGTCAACGTCCAGTGTGCAATTAAAGGTCTGCTCAACTTCGCGAGCCATCTCCATACCCATGAGAGAGTCGATGCCGATGTCTCCGAGGTCGACATCATCTGCAATCTCCTCGGGTTCAAGACCTGTGATATCAGCCAATACTGCCTTCAACTTGGCAAGGTGAGCGGCCTTGGAGTTTCCTTTAGCTCGCTTGGGTATTTGGACAGCTTGCGTAGGTTCGGAATCGTTAAAACCCTCGGGCTGCTGCTCGGCATGAGATTGTCCCTTGGACTTTTCTTTGCTATCCCCGCGCAAATTTGCAAGACTCGGGGTAAGTCTGGTAAGGAGCTTGCTCATGGACGCAAGCGGAACCTTGGCGTAATTGACACCGAGGATGACCTCGACCAAGTCTCCGTTATTGGCATCGAAGATGAAAATATCGGTCACGAAAGCATTGCCGCAAGCCGACTCCTTGTGATTTGCCAAGACATGCCACTCCTCCTGTTCATCGTAAGGACCGCCCCCTTCATACTTGAGGATCTTCGGGGACCTCATCCACTGCTCGAATCCATTGGCGATGTACATGTCCTTCGAGGACTGGTTCGCGATGCAGTTGACCCATATGCCACCTACCTGACTAAAGCAGTCGCCCAGGAAGGGGTCCAGCCAGGTCTCGCCGGAATGCTTCTTCACCACGCGGCCCGCAGACTCATATGCACGGCCCACGAGCTTCTGCAGGCCGAAGAACTCCTTCCCGTAGTCCACCACTTCCGAGAAGACCTTGTAAATGCTGCGCCCCTGGATGACGTCATCGCCGTCATCGCAGCTGAGGATGCGACGGCATCGCTGGTGGTTGACCAGCCGCTCGAAGCGGTTGAACTCGAGACGGTACTGGGAGTCGTTGGCACTGAGGAAGCGGACCTCGCCGGTGACGTGCGTGGTCTCGCCTGGCTTGTCATCGCTGCTGACGATTTCGAAGTTCCACACAGGCGCGTTGTTGCCGATGCGGGCGAAGTTCAGGAACACCGACCGGGCCGGGTTAATGCAGATCGGCGATTGGTTCGTTACGTTGCAGATCTGCGGGTGCATATTCTTTTCCCGGAGTTCGGGCTGAATGCTGAGAATGGCCTCGATAGCGAGGTCGACTTGGAGGGTTGCGGGGCAGATGGGGGCTGTCTTCGCGATGACGTGACCCGACACGATGTCTTCATATTTCGGAATCATCGTGTTAATACGGAAGCGGGGGTGGTCTTGGGAATTGTCTCTGTATCCCAGGAATGAGAATAATGTGGTGGGGAGTTCGTCGCCCTTGGCGCCCTGTTCTCCTTGAAGACTGGAGTCAATTTCTCCGTACTTCGGAGGGACTTTGAAAGCAAGCCAATGTCTTTGCTTGTCGAATTGATAAGGAGGTAGGAGTATAGGTGTGTATTGACCAGTTTGTGACTTGGAGTGTGCCCAGAAGGAGACGCGCAGACCAGCCGACCATAAGCCCAGCGTGGTGTCAGTAAGCTGTTGCAAGCCTTGGCCGCTAGTTATGTTCACTGGCTGGAAGGATGAGCCCTTCGGCGTGCTGAGTGCTCTACCCGCCATGGTAGTTATCGTTGAATTGGAGCCAGCCTCGAGCCAAATGGCTGAAGGATATTGTCGGGACAGTCTGTGAACAGCGTGGTCAAAGTAGACGGGGTTTCTCATATGATCCGCCACGTAGGATGGTGTGAATTTATCGGTATTCTTGTATTCGGTGGCTCTTTCGAGGGGGATGGTAGGCTCCAGGAAGGTCAAGTCCTTTCCTACTTGCTCTAGCTCGGGCTTCAGATGCTCGACTAGAGTAGAGTGGAATGCGTTGGTCACGTTCAACTTCTTGAATTTCATCGATGAATATGTCTGATGAGAAGACATATATTTGACCAAATCATCAATGGAATCGGATGAGCCTGCTAGAGTAAAGCTTCGCGGTCCGTTGAAGCATGCAATGGTGACTGGCGAGTGGCTTTCGACCAAAAGCCTGTCGACTACTTCACGGTCAGCTTCCACTGCCATCATCGCTCCCTTCTCCTGGCCCCATCGATCTTTGATCAGTTTTGCCCGTCCAACAATCATCTTCAGCGTATCACGAATGCTGAGTGCGCCTGACACGCAGAGGGCTGTCAGTTCGCCAAAGGAGTGTCCCACAACAGCAGTTGGCCGGATACCGCTCTCAATCCAGCTCATGGCACAGGAGTATTGAATCGCGAATAGCATGGACTGTAACTTGGATACATCCGCAATAGGCTCGCGCTGGAAGATGCCGGGGTATATGCTACCAGCACCGATGGACCGACAGACAGCATCGCAGTTATCGAGGTACTTGCGCAAGACCTTGACATTCTCGTACACTTCGCGGTCCAAGCCGACAAAGGTAGATATCTGTCCTCCAAAGCAGAGAATGACTGGTCTCGGTGCTGGTGGCGTGACTGACGCCATCTTGCTGTTGCCAGACTCAAAGGCCGCCAACTTGTCGTCGAACTCATCGATCGATTGGCAGCTGAAGATCAAGGCGGACTCCAGGGACCAGTTAGACTGTCGGGCAATGTTGAAAGCCAAGTCCTCTAGCCCAATTTTCGTACCAGACGCTATTCGGGTCTTGAGGAAGTGGCGGAGCCTGGTGACATAGGCTCTCAAACTCTTTTCATCGAAGCCGGAGATGTAGAAGGGGGCCTTGAAAGCCTCCGCACCTGTTATGGCCTTTGAGCCCAGGCGCGGCGCTTGCTTGACGATCATCGATGCATTCGATCCTGAGGCACCGTAGTTGTTGATGAGCGCTGCCTTGAAGCTCGACTCCCAAGGTAGTGGTTTAGTCGTGATGGTCATGTTGTCGGATTGAGATACCTTGATCCCAGGGTTCATGGCGGAATGGCTCGCTTGTGGCGGGATGTAACCCTCGTTCATCATAAGGAGCACCTTGATTAAAGATACGACTCCAGAGCTGCCTTCCGTATGACCTATGAGACCCTTGACGCTGCCAAATTGCAGGGGAACTTGACCAGTTCGTCCACCGAAGACTGTCCGGATACTTTCGTACTCAGCCGGATCACCCACTGGGGTGCCCGTCCCATGAGCTTCGACGTAAGTTATTTGCTTCGACTCAATACCAGACCTCTCCAGCACGGTATTGAATAGATCAGACAAACTAGGGGCATTGGGCACGAAGATGGGTGTGCAGTTCTGGTTCTGGAAGACGCCGGTAGCGGAAATGCTGCCGAATATTTGATCGCCATCTGCGATAGCTTGGCTCATCTTCTTCAAGAAGACGGTGGCGATGGCTTCACCTCTGCAATACCCATCGGCTTTGGCATCAAACGGCTTGCATTGTCCGGTGGTGCTGAGGAAAGAAGCGCCCGCCAGGTTCTGGTACCAGAGGGGGGAGCTGATGAAGTTGGTACCGCCAGCTAGAGCTGCTGTGCACTCGCCCGTCAAGATGGCCTGGCAGGCGTGGTGAATGGCGACAGCTGATGCCGAGCAAGCAGTGTCGATCGTCAGTCCTGGCCCGGTCCAGCCGAAGTAGTGACTGATCTTGCCGGCGATGAAACTCCGCAGGTTGCCAGTAGCCGAGAACGCGTTGGCGGGGTAATGCGCTATGTTGGTTTCGTAGTCCGTCGCGCATACTCCTATGTAGCATCCTACCTTGGTGTCCAGACTGGTAAGAGGCTTCTGGAAGTATCCCGACTGCGCCACCGCTTGGTACGATGCCTGGTAGAGGAGCCTTTGCTGAGGGTCCATCGAGGTAGCCTCTCGCGGGGTCTTCTTGAAGAACTTGTGATCGAAAGCGTCGTAGTCGTCGATGAAGTTGCCGTACCATTTCCGGTTCGGGTCGTTCTCTTGTCGAAAGACGGTCTCGAACGTAAAGCGATCCGTTGGGACCTCCTTGTGTTGAGATTCGCCGTCCATCAATATCTTCCAAAACTGATCCACGTCCGAGGCACCAGCCAGGTTGCATGACATGCCCACGACCGCGATGTCGTCGTCTCTTACGGTTGTCTCTGGATTTTGAACGGAGTTCGCGTCGACATAGGTGACATGGGCGCTTATGCTCCGTTGAATTGACTGGGGGATGCATCGCTGAGAACCAAATACCACCAGCTGCGATCCCGCTTTCGTAAGAGAGGCAGAGCTGGCGTTGCGGAAGCTGCTAATCCAGTCACAGTGATCGACCAGAATCTCTCGCAGAGCAATCTCATGAAGATTCCCCTGTGTAATTAACCGACCTCCAGAGTTCGAGCGTGTCGGTATGGTGAGTTTGGAGGCGTCTGGGAGCCTGAATCCCGGGTGCGCCTCGCAGAATCTGAGCACAGCTCTCATGTCACCCTCGTGCATCGGAGTGTGAAAACGACCCTGCAACCCGATCTCATTAGTGTTAATGCCAGCTTCGCCCAACTTCCCCTGAAGGGTCGAAACTGTGCTCTTCGCGGTTGTAACAGTAGCACGGTTCTCGTCATACGAGACTGAGATATATGTCTATAATTGCTTGAGTTAATGCTGTAACCGAAAGAAGAGAGAGAAAATCGGCCACATAGGGTGAGGTGGGTAAGACTTACATCTGGGAAATTTTCCAACACCTCATTAAGCTTGGTGGCACCTTGTTCCGACTTCCATGTCGCCGTCAGGGAGACAGACTCGCTCTCAGCCATCTGTGCGTCGACAAGTCCACCTACAACCATGGCAAGCCGTATGGCAGCTGCGCCATTCTGGCAAAACTGTGCTCTCGTTGAACTGCTCGAAACGGCGAATGCGCTCAGAAGACCGATACAGAAGCCCAAGGTCTCTGTGTTCGCCCGTTGATATTCTGCTTCCTCCGACTGAAATCCTTCCCCAGAAGCGGCAGAGTGTTGAACATATTCGCTAAGGTGGCCCATGATGACCAAGGGGCTGAGTATGATATTCGGAAGCTGGGAGGGCCGCTGGTCTTCTTTGCTTCCATGTTGCAGCCAGTGGGTGTGTTGCTTCAGCCATCTCTCCCCTGGCAAGCTCCGTAGACTCGGGATTATTTCGCAAAGTTCATTCCAGTATGTTGACAGGTCCTCCACCACATCTATCATCCACCGGTTGTCCTTGTCCCCTACCACATTCAGCCGAATACGCTCAAAGTAAGCTTCATCGAAAGAGAGTGCCTGTGAACCAAATAACAACAGGGTTCTATGAGATGATTCGTCGTTGTCTATAGAAGGTGACATTTTTATCAGATCTACAACGTAGACTTAGAGACGTTGAAGTCACTAGGTGAGACTAATGGACGACCTGATTAGGAAACAACGTGATTACAGGAGTCGGTCGTGGGAACGGGGTTATGGCATCCTCTAAAAAGTGTTCGGTAGCTCTAATAAATAGCGAGAGTGAAAACTGCCTTGTGGGTTACGAAGGAGCAGGTATCAGGAGTCAGGACGGACAGCAATGCGAGCGGTATAAATCAAGTTTCTTCACACAATGTAATTCGGACATCAACTTTTGACCAGTCAAAAGCCGGAATTTGGAAAACTCCCCAGATATCGGAGTTGTCAGGGATGGTTTCAAGTAGTTCCAGCTGTAGATAAAGTGGTTTTTCATTTTGCAATGGCTTAATAAATTAGAAAATCATACACCTTTTTGACATGATGACCGGAGTTTATGTGTCTTATCGGAGTATTCTCTAGCGTTTTTCTGGTAACGCAGCTGGATACTATTCAATAATCGAATTTGAGTAACTGGCTAGTTAATGAAGGAATACTTCTGAGATTTACACAGCATGTTTCCTTTAGATTTCATTGTTGGGTAGGCTGGGAGATACATACAGGTTCAAGACAATATCGATTATCGGGGGAAAAGTTGGTAGTACCACTCAACTTCCTGCGAAACATTGGCCTCTCTTCAAAATTTGGATTTTCAATTGTCTTACCTATACTCTATCCCTCGGGACATCCCAACGGAGCTTCTCTGCTTCCCCCCGTAACAGACCAAATGGCACCCACTTCCGTGATGGGAATAGTCTGTCACTTTGCCGGACATGTTGATAGTCCCGGATATCTTATGAATAGAGTACATTTATGAGATAGTTCTCCTGATTCTCAAGTTTTGATATCGATAGAATTCGACTACCTACCTAGAAATGCCGATAAAGAAGATACTGAGGTTGTTTATCAGGGGAACATGGCTGTTAACGAAAGGAAAGAAAATATAGCCACGCATAGAAGATTCTTTGGCACAAGCTCGCTGGTGTCTTCGACGCCAACTTGTTCAATATTTCCCCAGGTGCTACAACATCTGGTCTATGCTAGATAGGCATGGGTGCCAGACAAGTTTCACCAGTTCTCACATAGAAGCACCCCTGAATTCACCCGAAGCTCATCATGTGATGAATACCAAAATAAATAAAAAGGAAATATTTAAAGTTGGTTTGTTATACTTTCTACAAGATATATCATGGCTTGGATTTACTTAAATTGTATGAATCTTCTTTGATATGTGAGCCTTGGAAACTAACATGTCGCGAGAATATCAACCTCAAAAGTTCGACTCGCCATAGGTAGTACAATATTAATCTCTTCTTAACTGTGGCATTTGAATTATCTCTACGGCTAATTGATAATCTTGCCTCGGTTATGTTCGCTCCCACACACTGGCACGTATTCATGAGCTCTTCAGATTCATGAGATTCCAGAGGCTATTGCCAGAGCAAATTTAGGGGATAGGTACCTCCCTACCCATGCGTAAAGCACGTGTTATTACGTTGTCTCTGACGGGAGAAGATGAATGTAATCCAGCTCGAGAGAATTACATGTACTCGTGATCTTAAGTGAAGAATGCTCTCCGTTTAGTAGGTATATCTACATACCTGTGCACAAGTCCATTATTGGTGTAGTATCTAACAATGAGGGTTAGTTTGGTTTATACCGCTTCAGGACTCATGCCAACTATGTTCTACTGATAGTGAACATAGTCACCTCGATGTCAAGACCATTCAGGGCGACACACAGCTTCTGATATGGAGATAGTCAGCAACTCATCTTAGAGAAGAAAAGGGTTAGATGGCGTGATTGGGGAGCAACTTTCCAATATAAAAGGAAAGGAGGCCATTTCAGCTTGACGAGAAACTGAGCCTGGGCATGAGTGTTTCTTGAGATACAGCATACATTTCAAGGGATTCGATTGAGAGACCAAATCTGAGCAAGTTTTGACTTGGCTGAGGTTGGTCAGGATGACCAGTAAGTTGAACCATGATCGACTTGAAGAATACTTAGATGGAAACTGATGTGCATACCAAGGAGGCTAGCCGACTGAGAAGTGTTGAGGTGGTCGAAAGAAACACCTACCAGCAACACATGCTCGTTTGCGTCGTGATCCATTTCTACTTCAATTGGTTCTCTATTTCATGAGATGCGGGATGAGTCTACACCAATCATCACTCTGGTTGGCTTATGGCTTGAACGGCTCACAGCCGTGTCGCTGCGGCCACCTACCTAGGTAGACAAGTAGTCAATTCAGGGGTAGCTGATGCTGCTAGTAACGTTTGGCGAGTATTAAGTATGTACCTAGGTAGCTTCGCAAGAATGTTTACCGTTCGAGACTCGGGGGATAGGCTGGGAACTGCATAGCCATTTTGCTTATCGCTCAGCGTAAATAGAACGGCGAGGCGCCTTCGCTCCTTGGCGGTTCGTTACTGCAGGATACGCTTGGCTGGTGGCGGTTTGCCTCTAACTAAGAAAAAGTAATGTACCTAGAAACCCAAAACAAAGTGAACATGTCCTCTCTCGCATATTTTCATCAGCTCTCTGTTTTCTCGGTATCTACCTAGTACCTAGTATCAGATACCTCCCGCCTACTATCATGCTTCTACGATTCGAGCACCTGGTATACGACACTGTGTGTACTACATATCTGCCCACAGAGCTACCAATACAGACACAGTGGATGGCAAGGCCCAGTGTGTTGTCAAAGCTACGCCAGCCACTGCAAGTCATCCATGGATGTCTGCATCTTACCGAAAATCCCCCGACTTGGAAGCAAATAGTATCAACTTAGTAGATAGTTCATCTGCCGTTGCCCGCTATTGGCTCTCTGGCGGTGTACATATACTAACCTTCAAAGAGAAGTACCTTAGTACCCCAAGACCCTTCGACGTATGCCGTAGAATCGTCAGTGGCTACCTTACCTAACACCGATCACCTACTTAGGCACACACTCAGTATTCTCGTCGAGTGTTTACCTGGATTTTGAATCTCAGACAGCAAGCCTCACTTCATACTCTGTACATTAGCTTCTCATACTGGGCCGTGAAGATGGCTGAGGATTCAAGTCAACACGGGACGGCAACGATGAGTACCTACCGCGACAATTGCCTTCAAATGACGCTCAGATTATCGGCCCGTGATGATTATAGCCTTGCAAGGTCTGCCTAGACTAATAGGTCGGTATACAGTCTCCGGTTCAGCCAGCCGTAGCCCCGAATCCGGGCCAAACAGACTATTGACGCTTGCTTGCCGTATATCTAAAACATTTTTCTAGGTGCATGGTTGAGTAAGGTTAGGTAGGTTAACGTCTTTTTCTCTATTGCTAAGACAAAAGTCTTCATGATATTGACGGCCAGGGGGGGTGGGATGACATATATCATAAACCACAACGCTCTATCGTTCTGATTAGAGGATGTCAGCAACTAGCAACCAATGGATCCCATCTCGGCGTTTGATCATCACCCTCGAACTATTCACAACTTACATAAGTTCCAGCTCCAAAGCTTTGATATGTAGATAGTTGGCGCTCTTCCGTTTGGGCGTTCTACCCAAGCGGAATTGCCCCCCTTACCGATACAACGGTCATCCTGCAGGCTATTGGGTCCAATGAGGTGGCGTATATGACGAACAAGCACTTTGCAGTTTCTTGGCTTAATTGGCTACCTGCTTGGCAAGTGTGCTTACTTATTCATGGATATGGATGATCGACTCGAACGTTTACTTGGACCCCATTGATCCCTAAGCACCGTGGCTGGCTATTGCGTGGAGCATCGCCTAGAATCCTGTTTTGAGACATATGAGGCTCGAATTGAACTCTGCGACTATCTCTAAGTGACTCACCTAACTGAAGAACTTCATTCTGAACCCTGTATACCGACTTGTTTTTGAAATTGGGTGCTTGCCTTCCTAGCCAGGTCTTACCTGGGTCGGTATAAGAATCACATCGACAACATCGGAAGCTGTACTGCTAACCTAGCATGGGGTTGCAAAGAGGCTTCCTTCAAATGATCCCTACTACTATACACGTCGGTAAATCGGAACAGGTTGTTGCAGGGTATGAATGCAGCCGCCCATAACGGAGGGGGTAGTAAGTAACACGATTTTATCAGATCTCGGAACGATGAATGCACCCGTGGGGGGGTATTGCTGCACACCATAGGTACAGGCATAGGCAGACAGGTAGATATGGTATCTTACTAGGTAGGGAACTAGGTAGGGACGCAGCTAAGACTGCAGGGGAGCCATGCGGCCCATGCCATCTGCCGTTCCTAGGGTCGATCTTAGCAGCGATTCGATTGATTACTCGACGATTTGGGGTTAGGCCATGTAGGTGGTCTTCCTTCTTTAGTAGCGGCGCAGGTCCATGCAAGCTGGATATCACATACATCTGCTTTTCCGATCTATGTAGAGACTCGTTCTCAGACGTTCTGTCATCTATCCAGTGTTCACTTCATAGGCATCTTACCGTCGACCAATGAGGCCTGGGCGTCCGGTGGCGCATATGAAGCGTCACCCCTGGGTCTTGGTGATATCCTACTTAATTCCAACTGCTTCTCTCGTCTCATTTAATCCGAAGTTGTGTATGAATCTAGCGATTTGCCCTGGATCTAGTGAAGTATATTGATAATCCATCTGTTGTGAACCTTGGAACAAAGGAGAGAACGCTTCTACATTTCTGCTCGGCCATTGCTTCAAATTCGCTCAAGTCTTTTAGAGCTTCTAAGCTAGATTACTGCCAAACGCCATGTATGGACGGGCCGAGCCGCGTCAGCAGCCCGGCTACGCCTGTGAAGGTACGTACGTTAACTTTTGCTTTTTCTTCTTTTCTACGTCTCAGCTCAGAAAAACCTCAATCCATGATTCGGGCTCTAGAACTAATGTGAATCTTCACTCAATGCTAACGTGGACCTCCTGGTTAAAGAATGCCGTAAGAAAAAGCTTCGATGCGACAGACAGCGACCACAATGCGGTGCGTGTGCCAACGCCCAGGTACCTTGCGAAGTCAACGATCGCCGTGTGCCCCGTGGCCCCAAGAAAGGCAGCATAGGTGCTCTTCGTAGTCGAATTGGTACGCAATCGACCACTCTCAGTCGATGTTGATGCTAAACCTCAAGCTAGTGGCACTCGAACGCCGCCTTTCTACATCACAAGTTGAGGAGAGCCTAATGACAGAGGGGTATGAAATTGGGTCAACAGAAAACTCTCCAGTGAGAGAGAATTCCACCACACAGTTCCATCGTATGTGTCTAGTTCTCACGCGTCTTACCTTCTTCACCCTACCCGCCTAACGGTGTCTTAACCTAAACACAAGACACACGCATTTGAGACAGCTTTAGCAACGACCCCTATTTTTTTTTTTATCTGCATGAAGATAGAAACTTGCCTAATTCACTGAAGTGCCAGATTGGGAGGTACCACAAGAAGAGCAACCCTCAAATACTGCGATACCCCTGACATGGGGTCCACCAGAGACTACGCCTCAGTCACCATTATTATTCACTGACATTAGTGTCCTGCCCGCCATTTCAACATCGTATCCTTCTCCTAAGCAGAGCCCTACCTCCCTCAACGATGTCTTCATACCTGACCTCACCAAAGCAGACCTGTGAGCGCCTCTAACCTTTTACCCCTTTACCCAAAGTGGCATGCGCAATAGCTTACTCTGATCCCAGCATACAACTATATTTTGATCGTGTTCATCCAATAGTCCCAATATTGAACCAACCGAAGACATTCAAATGGATGAATGATAGGAATGCGATGAGTGATGCGCGCCAATGTTTGCAACATGCGATGTGGACATCTGCCACAGCATTTTCAAGCCAGTTCGGGGGTCTCCAGGAAACACTGTACGCAAAGACTCGGTTCATGCTCGACCAGCTAGACCTGAGTGGCAGTGACTCGTTACTTTGCCACATCGAACACGTTCAAGCATGGATCCTCATAACTTTCTATGACTTCACGAGAGCAAATTACCGTCGAGGGTGGCTTAGTGCAGGGCGGGTTTTCCGCCTCATACAATTTCTGAAGCTCTACGAGATCGATAGCCCGAAACCTCTAGGGTTAGAGAGCGAGGAGGATCCGGTATCGTTAGAAGAGAGGAGACGCACATTCTGGGTAGCCTACTGCCTTGACCGATTTATCAGCGTCAGTGAAGGGGCACCTACAACACTAAACGAAGAAGTGGTATGTTTTGGTTCAATGTCGCATGAAGCGGCAGAATGCACATGAACTATCACCGTTAGAGAGACAACAAGCTTATTCTTCCACCCTTCACAGGTCTTCACACGCCTTCCATGTCTAGATGCCGACTTCCAAAGGGGGCTTGTACCACAAGAGTGCTTCTTGGCAGAGGCCATGTCATCTGCAGAACTGAGGCCGTATGCGCCACTAGCCGAATGCGTTATCCTGGTCACCATCTGCAGCCGAGCGCTGTCTCACAAACACATCTACACGATAGAAAGCCTCTACAGCAACATCCCCCTCGATTTCTCTTCTCGACATGATTGGCTAGATGGCATGCTGACCCGTCGGCTCAATAATCTGCAACTCAACTACCCCTCGCTTACCGTGGCTGAAAATCCAATGATCATATTTTCTTATATGTTGGCACACTCAGCTGTCATATATCTATGCTGTATTATTGAGGCGTTGTCGCGAAATGACCAGAGCCAAAACTTGGTGTGGGAGTTTCAGGAACGCGGACACTGGGCAGCCCAAGAGATTGCTCGGCTGACAAAGGAACATGAGCATCTTGGTTACTACAAGGCTCACTCATTTATGCCTCTAACCATCTACCTAAGCGCGTCGAGACTGGCAAAACACCTTGATGTCCGAAAGGGCGAGCTAGATACAAAGGAGGTAGAGGAGGCGGAAAAGTCAATACACGCCTGCATCGAGGCGCTGCAGAAACTCCAATCGGTGAATAACCTCGCCAACCATTATTTGCAACTTCTATCAGCTATTTCCAATTATTAGATATGGGAGGCTCCAGACTTGGCTACCCTGAACAGGCCGCTTGAGCTTTTTTACGATAGAGCGGAACACTTTTGTTCCAGTTCACTTCTCTGTAATAGAACATCGCTAGGTTAGGAGCATCAGTTCCACAGTACGTTAGGGGGGCGTTCAACAGTGTCATTCAGGTCAATTACCTAGTTTCATACGTTCATGTTGTTACCTGGGTAACTGATCATTTCAGTACCTACCTACTCATTAGACTACTCAGTCATAGACGGGGATGAGACCTTTTCTTCTCAACTCAAGTAGGGCAAAGGTTCTGGAGCTCTGATAGGAAGGTATCATTACATAGTAGATTGCAATAGATTACCATTCCAAAGACAATTCAAGTCAACAACTTTGACCGACCCAAACAACCAAGCACTGTTAAATCTACTTCTCAATCTCATCACCACTTTACTTTATCATTATGAAGCCATCTTGATATGAACAAGTATGTCAACCCTGAACCTCACCAAGAAGAACCGTAGTATCATTACGCAATGGCTGGCGAACTTGTGGGTCAGGAGTTTTTTTCGTCTGACAGAGGTCCGAACTCCACGTACCTACCTAGTGTCCTCAAAGTGTTACCAGAGGTCGAATCAAGCATTGCCCAGGCGGATCCCTACCTGACCCTTTTCATCGACGGTATCTAGTGTCCTTCCAATGCCAGATCAATATATAGGGAGCGGCTATACGCATGCATTATCTCGATTTCACCGCACCAGCGGCCAACCGCGTATACCTGCTCATTCTCACGCAGCTCTTCGGAAATTATATCATTGGGTCACTCGAGATGAAGATGAGATTCAATCACGCAAGGTCGGTCTGTCACTCGGAAATACCCCATATACCATATCCCATTTTCCATACGCTTTGACCATCCGTACTACATCCTTTTCTACCTGTGTGTTGTTCACATTCGCAGGTCCCCCACATTCGTGACATCCTTCGAAGCTGTACCCGCGTACGGAACAATCTTCAATATATTCTTACGATCCTACGCAACGTGACATATATTAGAGCTCATCTCAGTCATTTGTTGGTAGTTGATACTGACCTCATAGGTAGTGCGCGTATGGGGACACCAACCCCACCGCCTTGAGGTGCTACCAAAGACCTTCTGGGTAACCATTCATCTGCCACCTTATCACACGGGGCCTTCGAGCATTTCCATCTCCGTTTGCATACCAGAAAGGGGCATTCCTAGTAAGGGTCTCTACCCAGAACCTCAGAACTCCAACAGTATGTATGCTACAATATGAGCTAACCGTTAGAAACGTACGGCGGTGGCGATGAACCTCCTTCATTCGCAATTGGCAGGTATGATGATCTAGCATAGGCCTAGGCTCGAGTTTATCTCGCATGCAAGTAAGACACGGGCAAGAGACTGACATAACTATAGACAACCTGGAAACAAGACAATCGCCAGCGCATTATCGTTAGAGAAGCATCCCCTTTCGCATACATGCATTAGCGCCAACAAGCACCCAACCTCTACCTACATATATATCGTTACACACATTGCATGACGGTCGGCGAGGCCCTGACATAAAATTCTGAGAAAAGGAAGTGATGGAAGCTAGCTAAGCTCTACTCACTATTAGGAGAAAAAGAAAAAGGAAAAAAAAAAGAAAAAAAAGGGGGCGTCTAGTAGGTACTCGAGTGACCCTTCACTTACAATAACATAGCTCAAATCCCATCACGTTCAAACGAAGGGTACATATCCGAGCTCAATAGACGGTGTCCGCGAGCTGCCAGACGGTGGAAACTGTGACACGAACGTCGTGTACCGTATAACACTCACCTACCTACATAGTAGGTTGCTTAGGTACCCAACCTAAGCAAGCCCTGTGAATAGTGAGTGTAACGGGCCGATTGCAAGGAGAGGCATCATTGCACATGATATATGCTGCGGCCCTTGCGGTGGCCATGCCCTCCCAATATCTTCCATGTCAATATCAGCAAGGCTTGCCGCCACGTTCGGTACTAGCCGAAATAAATACCAAGCAAGCCATCTTGTACATCGTTTCCTTGGTGTCTGTATCGTGCGATGCTGCAGCTACCAATCCGATAAATTGCCAAGTCGGGTTCTTGCGCGATCACCTTAAATCTTCCGAAATCTCTGTACACCGAGAAGAACTGGCTAGGCGCCTAGCAAAAAGGAAGAATGAATAATGAAATGCCTATGTTCCCCACTACCTTCCGCGGCGGGAATGCGGAAGTAAGTATCCTCAACTTTGAGCCGAATCGATGTCATATTACGTGCATCAGCCAGAGCCGGAACGTTGGGAACGATTTCGTAAACCGCGATTGTAGAAGAGATAATGCATTATATACCTACCTACCTACCTACCTACATACACACATATAGTTCGAGACCTACCTAATAGCTCAGAAGGGAGGGACGGATAGAGCCGCCATTCGCGTTAGCTCCAAGCCGCTGCGAATGTCTTAAGCTACGAGACCATCGAGAGCGGGATAGGCTTGAAACCTCCAACGGTGGTCTATCTAGACCAAGACCAACAACAGTCCTGCATCAAACGCGACCTAGCAAGCGCAGAGAAAAAGAAATTCAGGAGAGAATGGTGATTGATTTGCTACATAGCTCAAGCTTCCTCTCTTTTTGGCCATTAACCCACCCCCTACAGGTGTGGTTCCACACGCAAATAATACCACCTCAATACTTGCGGGCGCGGATTACTCAAAGCATTGAGACATAGTCTGACTCGGACTTCCGTGGCTGGTCCTGGTCCCCTCCCCTCCCCCCCCTGACTGACTATAGACGCCAAAAAGACAGACTTACTTTGCCTTAACAGGTCTCACCCTGGCACCCAATGTGCCGAAACTATCTCGAACTATGAGAGCAAGCCGTTATATTATGATGCGCCTCGCATGCTGTATAGGTAGGTAGGTGTGCATGTCTGTCTGCTCTGCGTTGCCGAGTGCCTACCAACTAGGGAAGTGATGCGCTTGCAATCCGCCCAGATTCGAGATGATCGTCCCCGTCGGTAAGGCAGGTACGTAGATAGGTGACTTGAGGACTTGGTAGCAAGCAAGCAAGGAAAGGGGAAATGTGTATGTGTTTGCTATATCTCACTCGAATGGCCATATGCACTGCCTGCTGCCAGCTGGGTTACTACGTCATGGAAATGGGTGCCCGTTTTCGAAAAAGGAAAACCACGCATGGACCACTCCCACGCTCCGTGTTGTGAGGCGGAAGATCCGTGGGTAGGTAGGTACTCGACGAGAAGTAAACAGGCTATAGGTAGTTATTAAGTTCAACTACATACCTATGTATACCTGGATAGGTTCTTTTATGTCTTTGGTGCCATGGTTCTCTGATACTGTATTAAGGTGCTATAGACTCGGTGGTCGTGGTTTACGCAGGCCCTTTAAACCTGATATACCAACCTCTATAATAGCAGACGTAGAAAATTAGGAAAAAGGAACGGATGTGTCATCGATCCATGTGAGGACTACTAGGTACCTACTTAGTACCTTCAGGGCTATCAAAGCACGCATTTAACGGGATGCCCCTTTTATCGACATTTCCCACAAGCATCGTTCATTATAAGTGCTGACCGCATTTCACCTGAAACTTGTCTCTGTATGCAACCCGTTGAAGATAATAAGGGGCATGTCTCTCATGATTCTGTAGTCAGGGTATATACTTAAAGAATGTCAAGGCCCAGGTCTTGATTGACGATAGCAACCTTCCTACTAACCTAAGTAGGTAGGTACCGGTGTGCCCCCCCTTTTAGAAGAGTGTTCGACGCCGTATCAGAATGACTCAGTTGATAGAGGTTATGCTGCTTAAGTCACAAGTGGCCGGCTTACCTTCGTTCGTACCTACCTCAATACTCAGTCAATTCCAGTTGGCGGTTGCTCTTTCAACCACACTTGAGAGAAGCGCTACCTCGATATGCCCAGTGGATAGCGTAGTATTTCACATAGGAAGACGGGCAACTTAGGGGATGTAGTTAACTTCGGATGCTTGTATCTGTCTGTCTACGTTTTCACACCGTGACCATCTGGTCGTAATAGAATCACACCGGTTAAGTCGTACTGTATCACTCACCACCTTTACTGTATGAACACGGTAAATCGACGTCGGAACTATTCAGACTTGGGAAGATAGCAGTAGGTCTTGTAGCTGAAAGGTTTGACCATTCGATTCGTCTTTGAGGTATGGCATCTACGTTGAAAGAATTTTATACCCACCTTATGAGGTGGTTTTCATTGTAGTCTAACTACCCAGCTCCTATGGATAAGCTTCACGATTGCTTCCGTGACGGACTTCGGACTAATGTACATGCATACTTACCCATACAAAAGAGTTGCTTTGGTAGCTTATGTTCATAATGAATGTCATTCACTTATGTAGATAGGTGGTTATCTGGCTAATACTCAGAGGCGTGGTTCAAAGAAAGCATAGGTGTATGTGGACGTCTGTTGATAGAGATATGATATATACCTAAGGTAGATATGTACCTACCTACCTAGGTAGGCATGCTATTCACCCAGGCAGCTATGCAGTACTGAAATTGCAAGCTCCAAGATACCTAAGTAGATCTTCCCCTTTATTTACCATTACGGGTAGTCCCGAGCCCTTCACTTCATACGACTTAACCCCCGTGGGGGTTGACTCCAGTCTTGCCACTTCACATGTGAGCACTTACACTGAGGTTGTGCAATCTCGATATTCTAGATGGAACTGCATTTACCTTGCCTAGGTAGGTATGTGTATGCTTGTATCCTAGCCTCAGTGATAGGTAATAAGATCCGTGGGGGTAAAAGGGGTAGGAAGAGGAAAATAATTTAATTACGTATTAGTGATCAGCGACAAAGTAATCTATCTAGCATCTGTTATCAGATTGAAATATACCTATCTAACTGTCGTGTACAGTCTCGTGGTTCCCCACAGAACGCAGTTCGGATAGGGGGGTTGATCAATACTAGATACTGTCGAGGTTTCCATCCATGAGTTCCCAAAAACAGCCTACCTACTGGGCAGGTATCAATCTGAATGCACATCACAGAAATACGGAGTCAATTTCGTAGCAAGGAGTCCAATTATTTGGCATGTTCCTCACAATCCAGGTGTTTCATGCATTTTGTCAGAATCTGTCTTCCGAGCTCCAATACCCCTATTCGAATTCCAACCACCCACCTCCACCCCTTCCCCCGAAAGAAACAACAACCATAAGACCCTTATGGTAGTTAATGATGACAATATAGCTAATTCAAGGCCAAATTAGAGCACCAGCAGTCATAGGGAGGTTAGGTATCTAGCTTTGTATGTGCCTACCTACCTAGGTACCTAGGTAGCTAGCTGGTAACAGGCTAGGTTCAACAGGCCACCTAAGCTTGTTGCAGCTAAGCAACAACCAATAAACGTGAAAATAGAAGGAAGAAAGCTTTCTTTATGCTGACGCAGTACCAATATAAGGCAGCTATAGCCTAGTGGAGCTAGCAGCACCTGCAACAGTTTGTCATGCAGTCGAGAAACTCGGGCAACAGACAAGCACCACCACTATTGACCTTGGTAGAGTTGAACAAGACTGTTAGGCGTGGCTTTCTTCTAGAGCCGATATGCTTCGGATGCTTTCTGTTGCAGGTGCCTGAGGAGCCATGGCCCCTGAGGCACATGGCTCCACTAGGCCTGCCATATATCAGCACTCCGCCAGTGTAGTCTGGAATAAACTAAGCTTTCTTCCATCCTTCTTTGTTCCGTTTGGTTGCAACTTGCCCTGCAACACTTTCCATGTTGATATACCTAGGGGCTACATTCCTCTACGACTGTCGGCGACAGGGACTAAGCTATCCTGCCAACCACCTACGCTGTAACATCCACGTCGATATCTAGCGTCCAGTACCCCTATGCTGGCACTTATAGCGATTGGCAACATATCTAGCACTGGAAGGCTACGAGGGGGATATATCGTTTACGTGTATGTCGCATATAAGTCCGCGTTATTATCAAGAGCCAGGCGCACATCCATACGCGACTTCGAACAAGCGGTTCAGAAAGTTGTCCTAGACCATATCCTACCAGCGACCCGAGTACGAGGGTGAAGGGGAGGTCAAATTCATGCACAGCATGGCTCCAGAGTTCTCGGCCAGGAGTATGTCAAGAACGTGTTAAGGCCTTACATACCTCCTCAATACTCGTATACTAAATCGAACTTCCCAGTGCTGCTGTTGAATACCCCCCTGAAAGCTGATGGATTACACGCAAGTTTGGGTAAGCATATTCCATATAATGCTTGGCAGAGGCTGCCCATTCGCAATACAGCCCTCTGAGATCGCGGATGTCACGAGGCAGGCGGTGCGGAAAGCTAGAATACACGGAACAGCGTCGTTGTTACGCGGGAGCTCTAGCATCTTCTCGGATGCTACGGAAACTACATAGTTAAATCCGTAGCCCTCTTTGTTCTAGCTAGTGTTTCGTATCGCCCCTAGTAGACCCTTGACAATATCTAGGGCTGAAGTTTTTTTTTATGATCATGGTGCACACCACGTCTCAAGGGAAGCGTCTAACCTAGCTTTCTTAGAGAGCATCGGGCAAGGCGTAATCCAGTACTCGGGAAGGGAATGAGGTTCGGGGAGTAGGATTGATTACCCTAGTAGGCAGCCATATTTGGGCACAGCCAGGCATCCTCGTAAGAATGGACATCAGACCATGTTGCAGTATAACTGCAACCAAGAAGAAGGAAGAAAGGTTGCTTTGTTCCTGACTACACTGGCGGACTGCCAATATATATGGCCCAGTGGAGCCTATGGTGCCTGAGGCACCTGCAACAGACCAAGACCTTGAAAGCTTCATCAACTATATCGCATTGGGCTGAACAGTCGAAGTATTCGTTCTCAAGCCATTGCCAGCGAACAGCTTATAATCAATCCATGGACGATGAAGTCGTCTTCTACCATGGCATGTGACTTAGACGTCATTCAATATGCAAAGACACACTGGTGATCAGAGTGAATATTGGGGAATGAGGGGATATCTATGGGTGTATCTAGGGGATAGTGGGGCTCTCTATGACCACTTAAAAAGGGGCTGCCCACCAAAAAAGCAGCGCCAATAGAACTTCAGTTTTGAACGGGCCTACATCCATGCATACAGTTGTATTGTACCTGACTCTAGCACTTTTGGAGTTGGTATATATCGGCCACATGGCAATGTGGATCAGATGGGGAATGACGTATAGATTCTCCAGAATCGAAATATTACATAGAAAGCGACATAGAAAAGCAAGCACAGAAGGATCCGGAGAGTATTCAAAGCAAAATAAGAAGAAGATACAAACAATGCTAGCCGGAAATCCACTTGTATTTGTAGAAGGGCAGACCCAGAGATTATAAACTTTAATGTTGTAAACCTCAGCCCTAGTATCCGGAAAAGCCGCGAGTATGTATGCCCCTTTACCAAGGTGCCCCTAGCCTCGCATATTGCGACCCACCCAAACTGTATATGTATGTACCTAGGCGGTCATGTATGATTTAAACCGCAACCATCCGTCCCAATCCCAAGAGCCATAGTGAAGATCGAAACTCTAACCCGTCCAATATAGGATGTGATGCCCCCTAAAACTTGTTCTCAGAAGTGCAAAGGTCTTACAACGCGAAAGCCGCTAAAGCAGCAGCTCCTCCAAGTAATCCGAACCCAATTTCTGGTCTGGCAGCCGCGTCAGGTGTCGAGGTAGGGGTTGCGGTGCCGACAGCAGAGGTGATAAGATTGGAAGCCGAGGCAACGGCCGACGGGTCCGGGTTTGAGGAGACAGCGTTGCAGATTTGAGGGGCAAGAGAAATGAGGCCTAGTAAGGTGGGTTAGTTGAGCTAAGCTATAGGGGAAGTCTAGTAGTCATTTTCAAAAGGCATGACTTACTATCTCTGTCATCTTGAGAGCATGTCGATGTCAGGAGACAACCGAATATGCTGCTGGTAAAAGTTGATCGTCCATCACCGCAAAGACATTCGAAGTCGGCAGTGTTGCACTTAGCGTCCGACGAAGCGGACGCCAGACAACCTGTGGCGCATTGTGGCAACTGGGAAACGAGATCGGGGAGGGAAGTGCTGTTGCTGCTCTGAGCTGCAGAGAAGGCAGCGAACAGCGAAAGGACGACGACAGAGTATTGCATTTTGGCGGATGGAGGAGATGTGTGTGCCGGTTTGTGGTTTGTGGTTTGTGGTTTGTGGTTTATGGAGGGTTTGCGATTTTGACAGAGTATCTAGATGATATATTCGTGAATTTGGCCAGCCAAAAAAAAATCGTTGCTGGATCAGGTTTATAGTAGATTGAAATGGCAAATAAAAGCAATCAGAATGAACCAAAACCAGTACGAGAAATCGGTAAAAAATAAGAAACCTGAACTGTTCTATTAAAAAATAAAAAAATGGAGTTGTTTGCTTAACAACTTCAGCAACGAACAGTAAGTACTATGTGTAAGTATGTGATGTGTAAGTTTTTACGAATGATACATCAATGATCAATGATAGTAAGAAAAGAGCTTTCAAAGAATCCTGTGCCACGCGTTAGAGGCGGCTGTGCAACTTCCCTTCCTCTGTACGAGTATTCAAGTTGGTAGCCTGTTCGTACCTTGCAACTGCCTTGTAGGCTATGTTGCCATACCCCATTGTTCGCAATTGCACTTTGGCAACGATTTTCGGTTATGGATGCGAGCAAGGAAAGTTAGTGGAGGATAAGTCGATGGGTGGAGAGTGAAACCGTCTTGGCGCTCGTATTGAAACGCTTGTGAGATTTGGTGTCAGCTTACAAAGTACATATCTTGGATTGAAAGTGATGTCACCTGTTTGATGTGCAAGATGGATCGGAGATTGTATTCTTCCGATGTGGAGTTGATTGAACTCGAAGCCACATGATGTGGCTAGAGATAACTACCTACCTAACCTAGGTAGGTTAGATACTTAGGTAAGATATGGCGGTGCAATTTCTTCAACTTTTGAAGGTTCAAGTTCCAAATTCAAGATTCAAATGATGAAATCTAAAAACACAATCACCAAATCGCTTAGATCGCACATCCTACGATTCTATTCGTCCAACGTCAACACCACTATCTATCTCGTGATGGATGTTTCAACCCCTTGGGTTATTATAATGGGAATCTCGCTATTTATCATGCATTCCCATTCAAACCCCCATGACTCTAGCACTTCAAGTGCTAGTAAAGTTATTTGGTACTAGTATTTGGTATTAACAACCACACCCGCGTGAGCATTTAGTATCACGCAATCCATCCCACCTATTCTCACATACCTGTTTACGTGCTATCGTACATACATTCTCTATGATTTGCTTAGTGTATTAAATATCGCCCTCTAAAAGGATGCCGATCAACTGCCATGTCCCCTCTCCCAAACACAGCGAGTTCGGATAGAGGCTTGGTTAATTCATTTATTTCTACTTCAGCCCGCGGTTCCTTTGTTGATAGTAGTAGCAGCTCGGGTTTTGAATTATTAGACTTGAAAGCTGCGAAGTCCTCACGTCAAAAACCCCCTCGGATCTCAACCAACATGTCTTATCAACCACTAGCCTCAGATGATCCTGACGAACAGAAGACTTATGGATCTTTAAATACAACCCCTAATCATAGTCCCACGGCTCTCACGGGTCTTTCTAGCGAGAGTTTCGATGTAGAAGATCCTACGACAAACATAGATAATCCATTCCTAGATTCCGAAACTGCGGAGTACTGGCGAGAGGTCTACAACAATTGTCAATACGAATGCAGACATGTTTTTAATCCTAAACTCGAGTGGTCGGCCACAGAAGAAAGGGAGTTAATTCGGAAGCTCGACTGGAGAGTCTGCTTATGGGCGGTACGGAACCGTTCACTTTTCATTGCCGATAACGACCTACCTACTGATGATTTAATCCTGTCTATCTAGTGTGTGATGTTTTTTGGCTTACAGGTAGACCGCGGAAACCTCACACAAGCTGTCTCTGATAATATGCTCGATGACCTCGGCTTGGACACCAATGGTATGGATCAACATGTTTAACATTCACTTGAGGTCTTTAGAGCAGGGCTTTTCCTACACCCCAATTTACCACCACTTAGGCGTCTACTTAGCTGGTTCGATGACCGTACTGACAGCAAATAGACTATAACTACGGGCACTCGGTTTTCTTAGTCTCGTTCCTGCTTGCCGAATTGCCTTCGCAACTCATTTCAAAAGCTGTAGGGCCAGACCGTTGGATTCCTATGCAGATGGTACTGTGGTCTTTCGTCGCCATTTCGCAGTGCGCGTTGACTGGCCGCGTATCATTCCTACTCACAAGAAGCTTGCTTGGCTTCCTCGAAGTAAATATCCCATGTTTCCACTGAGGCTCATGTGTGCCTAGGTTCTCAGATCTAACCTTCTCTCCAGGGAGGTTTCATTCCTGACCTAGTACTCTGGCTCTCATACTTCTATACCTCGCGCGAACTGCCAATACGACTCAGCTACTTCTGGACCACACTCTCGGCGACAGGAATTATTACTTCCTTGCTAGCTTTTGCACTGCTGCATCTTAGAGGCTTCCTTGGCTGGGAGGGCTGGAGGTGGTTGTTCCTAGTTGAAGGGTTTATCACCCTGTGTGTGGGAGTAGCGTCATTCTTCATGATGCCTGCATCTGCTGTACAGACAAAAACATGGTTTCGGCCAAATGGGTGGTTCACAGAGCGAGAGGAGGCGATCGTCGTGAACAGAGTGCTTCGCGATGACCCTTCGAAAGGGGACATGCACAACCGGCAGGCTCTAACGCCAAAGCGACTATGGGAAGCGTTAACAGATTACGATCTATGGCCTTTATACGCCATTGGTCTTTGTGCTTTCGTGCCGCAATCACCACCGAAGACATATATCACTCTCACACTTCGATCTCTTGGGTTCAGTACGTTTAGCACAAACCTCCTGACTATTCCGGCCGTAAGTATGCCCTGTGCCATCATGTCAAACCAAGACTTGCTCATCTCAACTAGGATGTAATGCACATTATCAACCTAATTCTCCTTACCAGATTATCTGAGTGGCTGAACGAGCGATCGTTGGTGGCTATGATACAACCTCTTTGGACCCTGCCATGTATATTTGCTCTAAGATTTTGGGGAGGGGTGGTTGAAGATAGATGGGGTACCTACGCAATCATTATGACCCTGCTCTCATATCCATACTGCCGTATGTGCCTCGTCTATACGTTTCATGCGGAGCTAATGTATCCCCAGATGCGATCATCGTCGGGTGGTGCTCCAAGAACTCCAATAATGTTGGCACCCGTACAGTTTCAGCTGCATTGTACAATGTGTGACATCCATCACCTTCGCTAGTCCACTGCATTCGCTAACAAAGCTCCAGATGAGTGTCCAAGCCGGCAATGTGTACGCTTCTTATATATACCGTGAAGATGATAAGCCCGTTTATCGTCGGGGAAACACCACTCTGCTCTTCATCAACTTATTCTCCATCCTAATATTCCTTCTAACGAAAATCTACTACGTGTGGAGGAATAAGCAAAAGGAGAGTATATGGAATGCTCTAAGCGAAGAGGAGCAAGTCCAATACAGAAAGACAACCAAAATCCAAGGCTCTAGGAGGCTTGACTTTCGATTCGCGCATTGACGAAGAACAAGCGACTTAGAGTGGTATGCTCTTTTGTTGCCTATCCTCAAAGATATTCGAGTAGAGTCTCCTACACAGAGATGGTGAATGGTTCTGTAACCGATATGACACGTCGACCTTTGACCAAACACCAAGCAACTTTCAGGCCGTGATCTAGCCAATTCACGCTACCTACATACCTATATATGTTAGCTACGTCTTTCAGGAAGCGCGTCAACTCTTGTCCTGTGTAGGTATGATGAAAGGTGGCCAGAGCTTCATCTGCATACCATAGCGATGGATTACATGGATGAGAAAGGGGGGGAGGCTATTATACTGCATCTATTCCAACATGCAGCAGTCCATGGATGTTGGGAAAGCCTATGCCAGTACCATAGAAAGCCTAACCGGTGCTTAGATTTGAAGGAGACAGATAGAGATACCTAAGCTTCTAAGAGAGGATTAGGCTCTAAGTGCCCAGAATTCCTGCCATGTGTCAAATGACCTCACTAACTCAAGCAAGATCTTAAAGCTCCGCGTGCATGCATTGGGGAGAATGTCGGTAAGTAGGGTATGTAGATGTCCAGATAGTAGTGCGATGGTGCACGTGGTTTGAAGTTTTAAGCCTCACTATTAAATCCTTGTACTGCATTAGCATGATGCTCTGTATGTATGTGTCTAGGTATGTATGCAGGCCTCGGGATGCATCGTGCGTTTTGTTGCTTGTTGCCAAGCCCGTCAAGTCTTCCATCTACCTAGGGTAGGTATCTCTCTCGGCTGATCATCCGGCTCACCGAGCATTTTCGATCGTGGCGCTCGACGCGGTGAGTAAAAGTATTCTTCGGAAAGTTGTGCCGTCCGTATGGGTATCAGTAAAAACGAAAAAAAGTTCTCATCGTCACATCCATTGATACCTACCTATGTACACTCGCTCCGATGGAAGTAAACACGATAAGTACAGTATAGATTTGGATGGATAGGTAGGTATGGGTATGTCAATAGTATATCGACGCATCCCTGTGAACACACAGCAACCTAGCACTTTTTATCCCTGTCGCCGCTGACACAACCCTTGGAGCTCGAGATGCAGGAACAAAATTTTTTTTTTCTTTTCAAGGGCGTTGAGTTGAGTTGGTCGCGGTGAACGACTGGTCTGAGCTCTGTTCACACGAGGGTGCCAGGATAGCCTACGGAGTACAGTACAGCAGAGCTCGCCTTGCTGGGTTGGGAAGTTCTTGATGATGTGTGGAGTCTACACCGCTGACTTTCGTAGGTGAAGAGGTGTAGAAGAAAAGAAACATTGGTTGCGGCTCCATAACCTACCTGCCAACTAACTAACTATTATCATAGATTTGTTACAGTGCTGTGGTAAGTGTCAGTGCTCGCCTATGTGTGTCCGCAAGCGGTGAGCCCTAGCATGATCGACGGCTTACTTGCAGCAAAATGCTGTTCCCATATCCACCTTGTTGCGGTCTGTTCATGTACATTATTGTGCATTGCATAGCATATACTAGTAATGATGTATGCAAGGCAAGGCAAGATGAGTACGTAGGTATGTAGTTCGCTTTAAGCTTCCCGTATGTAACTACTCATAGCTGCATACACTTGCTTGCTTCTTGTGCCTTAGTTGGGTAGGTAGGTAGACATATACAGATGTTCTTCAAAGTCGATGGTGTATGTAAGTTACCACATCTTGTTAGTAAATCGCCGGTTACGCCATGTGTAGCCCAGGTCCCTGAAGTGATTGCCATACAATGCCTAGTAACTGTCTAGGTATCTACCTAGTAAATAGTCTTGATTCGATACACATCTGATACTGAGTTTTCCTGGGGATATACTAACTTATGCGGCGTGTTTCTATTTTTGGTCCCCGCAAGACAATGCCAATAGGTGTGAAACGTCGATACTCCCTTTGACGACAGTGTTCCCTTTCCCCGGATGTATTGGCGTTGAATTGAGACTTCCAAGGCTATCAAACGCGAATAGTTCTACTACATAACTAGTATGTACATAAGGTGTAGAGTGCAATGGATCTTGGCCAAGCTTACAAAAGACCCTATATTCAATGTTAGCATTGATGATGTAGCTACTAAGTACACATGTATATTCGTAGTCAATACTGGATACTGTTCGATAAAGCCAAGTTGACTTGACTATCATAGCTCGGCGATCAATCGCCACAATGTTGAATAAAAAGGTTCAGCTGCTGTGAAACAGAAGAAGCAGTTGGAAGTTCGAAGCGGCTTGGAAAGATTCTAGTGTACATAAGTACTGCCGGTAACCTTGGTTACCTGGTCACAGCTGGTATGAAGATTTTGAGCTCGGATTTGTATGATGCAATGTATCCAATGGCATTTGACAATTCGTAAGAAATAGTTACATGGTTATTATGTACAGTAGGTTAGTTAGTGTCTTCTATACAGGACAGATTGGACATTGCAATTGAATAACACTGAATTTGATTGAACTCAATTGATCAAGAATTGTGCATTACTTGTACATGTACAGTACAGTACTAGGTATTGTACATGAAAAAGAATAGTTATTGAATACCCTACATAGGTACTAACCTTAGGGTAGTACTAGGTAGTTATTGAAGAACGATTTGAACTTTGAAGATCGTTTGTTACTTCCAACTTCCAAGGTTATGTACCTAGGGTACTACAGTTACATAGTCCTAACGTTAGTCGGCTCTAATCCGGATTTAGCCATGCAACAGCGTAGCGCTGCACAACCTACCCTACCTTAGAAGCGCTAGAAAGAGCTTGTGCGGGCCGTTGAATGCTAGCAAAGAGGTTACTAACCACTTATGGTTATGCATCGTACGTTGATTGGTTGATACGACTCTTAGAGCCCACCGTCATTGGCCAATGGTTCGACCCGATATCTTGTCACTGTGGCAACCAGCTGGGGCGTCTGTCAACATACAGCTGTACCAACCCTGGTAGCTTTTCCCTGGAACTCGACAGCTCCAGCAACTAATAACATTTCTATACTATCTACAACACTTCACGCATACCTTGCCTACATACTTCCACCTTATCTTGCATACACAAGATCATCAATCCCAGAAATCTTATCCACATTGAATTTGTTGTAGGAAACAACAACTTCAATACACACTACCTAAACACGACCTGAACACTACCTGATATTCCTGACCAGAACGCGAAGGCGGACTGTCATCTCACACATAGTCCTACTATCTGCCTGAATAGGGCATCACTTACACCCATCTAGATCCCGTTTTGCCAAGTTTGCCTGCTACTGCTGAGGACGACATAAAAGACTAGTTTGCCCGGCCAGACTGGCTTGCGCTGCGTGAGGTGAGCAGTATAGCCAACACCCAGTCCTGATCACCATCCAGAACGTGTCTCCAGAGAGAACGTGTCTTCAGACCGTGCCTTCGTGAGGTTGTGGTCCGAGAAACTCAATGACTAACGGATACATGCAGTTTCGGAACCAACTGATAGCCATACCAGGTATTGGCTCCCAGGATTATTAAATCGACAACGGACCCCCTTTTCCGAGCTCGACTCTCTTCACGATGCTGTCCAATCCGCCTCAAGGCGGTCTTCAAGCCCGAAATCGGCAACACCGACGACAGAATTCAACACCAACAGGCTTCGAGACGATGAAGATCGCAACAAACCTGCCAAATATGCATCAACACCAGCAACAGCAACGAGCGCGAATGACCCACAGACGGGGCATGAGCCTCGATACTCGACGGCAACAACACAACCAACAACGACAACAGATGCAATCCCCGGCAACATCAACACGGCAGGAATTCTCCACGGTAAGTAACGCTACTAACAATACAGGATCAATCACATCACAGCATGTGCTGCGAGAAACGCAGCAGCAACGCATAGCTCGCCCGGGCCCCCAGCAGGCATACGCGAACTTGGCAAGCGATGACGCTTACCTGATATCCCCCCACGGGACACCACGGACCCAGGAGTTTGAAGGACAAGGGTTTGGTAGCCTGCCAAACCAACAAGACGTGCAACTTAACCTTGACATGTATAATGAATCGATGAATGCTGCAATGATCAAGAAGAATCAAGACAATTTCTCCAGCAATGTAAGCACCTCTCACGAGTTCGATCAATACCCTTCTAGCGCCCTGTCCACGCCGACATTCATGAGCTTCCAGGACAGCCCAACAGGCGGTCCTGGCTGGATCTCCGAGGGAGAAAGCTCCGGCCACTCGAGACGGAGTTCCCGTCGGATTAGCAACACCATCATGGACAGGGTTGCCAAGTTTGAGAACATGGGACTTGAGGTGCAGAGACCGTTAACACCACACCAGACTGCTACAGGTAAGCACTTTCTTGAAAAACTTCGAATACCTCGGCAGCATCGTGGGCTAATGAAAGCCAGATTACTTCCCACTTACCCCTATGGATACACCCCATGACCGAACCATCAAGCATACTACCCAACAGCCGCAAAGGTTCTCGGAAGGCTACGATGAGTCGATGGAAGAAACTGTGAAGCCCACCAGACCGCCCACCCATCGACGGTCTCGAACGACCTTTGATGAGATGCGGCAGGCAGCTGAAGGCCAAGTTTCCATGCCTGTGCCGAATCGGACCAACACCATGCCTCTGATGGAGACGTTCAATCCACCATCGGACCCAATGGCCGACTTTTTGAATATGGGTCACATGGGTAACCATGGCCTCAGGGTTGATACTACTTTCGACGGGCTTCCCGGCCCCTCACATCCTCTGAGCACCAGTTCGGATCTGTCGGAGCACACGACCCCCATCACACCGCATATGAGCGAGTTCAGTAGTTCATTTGACTATAAGCCAGATATGCGACATCCCAACCTAGAATCATCAGACATGCTCTCCACCAGCGAAGAAGGAGGGCTCTCTACACAGAAGCCTTCCCGGCGAGAGTCTCCGCACTATGCCCAGCATCGACGGAACGAGTCGATGGCGAGCATTGCCAGTGCGGCAAGCATCGCCAGCATCGACATTGAGAAGACCAAGACCACGACGGGAATCACGATGGAGGACATCCACCAGTACATCTCGGGGCCGGATCCCCGAGACAACAAGTGGACCTGCACGTTCGAGGACTGCAACAAGAAGTTCGGCCGCAAGGAGAACATCAAGTCGCATGTGCAGACGCACCTCAATGACCGGCAGTACAAGTGCCCGACGTGCCACAAGTGCTTCGTCCGGCAGCACGACCTCAAGCGGCACGCCAAGATCCACACGGGCATCAAGCCGTACCCGTGCGAGTGCGGCAACAGCTTCGCGCGGCACGACGCGCTGACGCGGCACAAGCAGCGCGGCATGTGCATCGGCGCGTTCGACGGCGTCGTGCGCAAGGTGGTGAAGCGCGGGCGGCCGCGGAAGCACCGGCCCGACATGGACGAGCGCAAGGACAAGGCCACGCGTACTCTGAAGAAGAATATGTCGGTCTCGTCCATCTCGTCGCAGTCGGGGTACTCGGACAGCTCCGCCGCCAACTCGCCCGAGAACGTCGAGGCCGACTTCGGCATGCTCGACATCATGGATGTGTCGCTGGGCGGCACCACCATGAACCCCAGCTCCCTCCAGGGCGGCGGTAGTGGCGGTGTGGGTTCGTCGGCGCCGATGCCGAGTCTCGCGGCCGAAACGCCGATGAGCAGCAGCAGCAGGCCGTCGCCGTCCGCCACCAGCGTGCACTCGTACGTCTCGCAGCTCTCGCACATGTCGCTCCATCACCACCAGCACCAACAACAACAACAACAACAACACCACCAACATCAGCACCACAGCCAACACCAGGACCTGGCCTCGGACGTGCTGTCCTCGCAGCCCGGGTCACCCGCCAAGAGCGTAGCCAGCCAGTTCAACGAGCTGCCGGAGCTCTCGCGGTCCTCGTCGCCGCCATCGTCGGGCAACCGGTACTACGACGCCGCGGAGCCGCACTCCAGCAGCAGCGGAAGTGGAAGCAGCAGCAGCAATGCGGCTGTGGAGACGACGGCGGCGACGACGACGACGGTGGCTGGCATCCCGAGCTTTGCCACCATGGACAACGATGACATCCTGCTGCAGTTCACGAACAGCGACTCGAGCCTGCTGATGCTCGGCGCCGACAGCAAGTTCGACGAGGCGTTCGACAGCGTCGGCATGTTCACGCATAATGATGATCTGTTCTTTGGCAGCAGCTAAGCGGCGCCGAGCAAGGTTGTTGTTACCTATGCAGTGCCGATTCTTCAGCATTTCGAGTTCTTTTTTCTCTCCCCCTGACTTGAGATGAGTCGCGGCAGGCCAGCCATTCGTTGTCGTCGTTGTTGTTGTTTTTTTCCCCTTCCCCCTTTAATAAGGAGTTAGCTGGGCGAGAAGAAAAAAAAAGTTAATGAAGCTCATGTGTTTTTGAGTAATAATATACTTGGCCTCGGATTCCAGACCCTACAAATTTTAAAAACAAATATGAATTGAAGAGAAGAAAAGAAAACTGTTCCTGGGTTTCGGGGTTCTCTAGATGTCCATGTACGATAATTATATGTTGGGAACTACAAAGTGAATTGGGAGGTTTTTCCGGGGTGAAAAGGGGTTGGTTTGCACAAGGGCTTTGGGAATGGGGTTGTGATTTTTTTTCTTTTTTTTTGGTGTTAAGAGCGTCGATATATGAGAGAGTGTGTGGCCGTCTTCTTTACCTTATTCTTTTTTTTTTATTAAAAATTACGCCGGTCTTTATAATTACTTGTGGCGGTGGTGAGTTGAGTGAATATTTCAGAAAGAGTTTCTTCTCTCCATAGGTTCAAAATATTATCTATAACTATTGGGTTGTAATCCGACGATTTGGGGTGTACCTGCATATGTACACACACATGTACGTGACGCGTGACGATGTTTTGAATGTTGTTTGTTCAATGTTGTTTATGGAGGTGAGTATGTGTGAGTAGTAGTAGTATGTGAGGAGTGAGGAGGATATCGGGGGTGAAAGTTGGCGGCCAGTTGCCAAATCTAATTAACTACCCCACATTTTATTTGGAACTCATCAAGGGCTCCCGCTCACGTGATCTGCAGTTGAATGTGCCTATGGAAAACATTTGAAGACTAAAGTTAACTAATTCAGTACAACTTTTACCTCAATCATAGCATCATCTTTTATGTCGGTCTCAATGAGAATTCGATTGTCCCCACTACGTATAGTTCCTAGATATTCTCACCACATATACCATAAAACCTGGAGATCCTTCTACTCAGCACTCGCAGCACCCAATATCATTACACCATGTACTCTCCCGTACATACGGTTCTTCTATCCCCTTGGCAACACCCCAGCTGTCAGCCTTACTAGGAGTTTGCCTCAAGGCGTAGATGCCGATATCCTCCTCCTCGGGTGCGGAGATGTGCGCAATATCCTGTTCACGGCATACACAGAAAGGGGATTCCGTAAGACTTTCAATTTACCCCTCTCGAGTATCTCACTTCTCGAATTTTCGTAACCTTCGTTTATATCATGGGCCATACTGATATGTACAGCACCTAGAAATATTGATATCACCTCTTGCGATATTGAGCCAGCCATTATAGGTAGGTACCTGGGTAGATAAGCAGGCAGCATCTCTGACATGCTTGGAACTTTGCTGAAATATTCCAGCGCGCAATGTGTTCCTCTTCACTCTCCTAATCGATGGTATAAATGCCGATAGCGCTTGGGATATTTACTTTCACCTCCTTATTAGCGAAGGGTCAAAAGATGGTATCGAGCACCAAGCTCAGAAGCTCGTATCACTATCAGAAAGTATCGATCAGTGGAGAAACGGTCCCTATGGGTCTATACTCAAGTTCCACGATGCCGCCTCGTTGCAGCAAGTTAGGCATATATGGTCCAAGTACGGCTCACAGCAGTCAAAGGGTAGGGCTAGCTTTGAAGTTGACCTTGAGCGCTCCCGGGAGCTTCTTCGGGATAGAATTGGGCTTTCCGATAAACAGATCTCCGAGGGACGAATTCCCATGTCCCTCTCTGGTCTTAGGTCCTTGGCGCCAATGACGGCTGCCTCGACGGGCGAAGTTAGTGAGGCTTTCGTTCATTTCTGGAAGCATGGCAGCTTCTCCAAGAAGCCAGAATCATCGCCTAATCCACTATTCTTCGAGACGATTTGTGAAACTAAACCCCTTCACTATGGTACGGACCCCCTTCTAGGATTCCACCTTGCAACTACATTGGCCAAGTTATCCCCAAGCTCTCCACTCCGTCCTAAGAAGACACGCGACCATGTACAAAATGTCGTTGAAGCAGCCAAGACTCAGTTTCGTGAATGGGTTGCAGCCTTCCAGGCGATCCCCAAGAATCTTCTTACTCTTCGTTTCACCGTGACTGATGCTCTGTCGCTCAGCTATGCCTTGCAGAGTGATACAACTCCGGAAAGTATACCAGCAAGCAATTTCCTTAGAAACCCTGACCTAAGACTCGCTAAACGTAGCTCGGCACCAGTAAGATTTGATGTGATTGATACGTCAAATCTCAGCGATCATCTTGGTGCACTGAACTTGTTGGTCGCCGCTACACCGTTGCTGAAAAGATCCCCAGGATCTACTCTATGGATAGAGACGTTAGTCAAGAATGAAGAGACAACCAAACAGCGATTCGATGCTTTACTTGGTGGGCACTTGCCAACGATGTCTATCCTGCTTGGTTTAGCTCCATTTGACCTATGGACTAATGCGACTTCGGTGTCCTGCGTAGACGAACTCTTCCTCAACAAAATACAATTATCACGGCCAGCCCAGCAGTCACACATACGGATAGCTTGGAAGTTAAACCCGGCTTTCCTACAATCAGCTAAGACCTCCCCGAATTGTTACGTGGAACCCATTGCGCTCGCGAAGGCGTTGTTTGCAGCTTTTAAGCAAATGTTCGAAAGCGAATATGCCGCCAACTTTCTAAGCCTTTCATTAGAAGACATGAGAAAAAAGATTAAAAGCACCATGTATCCGGTCTTTCACAAGGGCAGTTATGCAGCCCTAATTAAACGGATTCAAGCAAATATATCTACAGACTGGCCTGCCTTCTGGGAACACTTACTAGTACTGATCAACAAAGATTGCCTGAATCGGCAGGAGCTAAGTGTTCAGCTGCATCTTCAAGGAGTACATACCGAGAACTGGCTAAAAGACAAGTCAATGGATCGAGTCCCTAGTGCCGGCGGGTTCTATGCTTGGGAAAATATACCTGAAGTGGTATGCGTCACAGTTGTGGTACCGAGGAAGCAGATTGACAACCTATATAGCACGATCCCGAGTAGAAAAATTGCACCAACACTAGAAGGCTTTCTGAAATCAGTTAAAGATGGCGGCTGGGCGAATTTCTTTGGCAGCATGTACATCGCCTTCGGGCACATCGAAACATCGGGGAGCCGTGAGACCGAAGACTTCGCAGTAACAGTTCGGCAAGATCCTCACGGTCTTCAGGGAGACTCCCCCCTGATCGCTTCTTTCTATGTTCCATCGGCATCTCTATACGAAGATCCAATGAATGCTAAGGTAGGGGTAAACGTTCAGTACACGCCGTCGAGTCTCAATGTCTTCTCACATCTTCAACCTACCATGGCCGTTCATACGACCGCGATCCACGATACTTCCAATGTCTTTATAACGAAGTACGCGCCTGGGATGTCTGCCTACCCTTTCCCGACTGCTCAAACGGCTACTTCGGCGATAAGTAGCATTGCCCAGAGTGATATACCCACAACGACAACCATGACTATGAAATTAAAAGACGACAAAGCCGTGTCCCTATGTGGCCGCGTCGACTTTTCATCGTCTCAACGAGGCAAAGCGCTGTTCTCAAAGAAGGCCCGGGCAAGGCTTCGTCAATCCTCGGCACTCTCGATCGACATCGCGTTCTATAAGAACTGTCTGGTTTGCCCTGTCTCGTTCCCAGCCCCAGTTCTTAAAGAAACTACCGAGACACATATAGTATTCAAGGAAAGTTATATTACCGTTGACGCACCCCTAGCCGATCCTCTCGATTCAAGGTCGCTGTCTTCATTTATCTATCCCATCACACTAGGGGAAGGATCCATACCCACCCTACTTAACAGCTCTCACGTCAACCTAGACTCATTGCCAATTCTCGATACGAAAATCTCGGATGAGAATGCCAACAAATGGGTGACTCGATTAATTTCGTGTCAGTTTTCTGTCCGCGAACGAGAGATACGAGACTCGAAGGTTGGGATGACTTCACGTGTCAATTTCAAGGACTCCATTTTCTCAATGTTTACGTTGGCCTTGGGGCTCCATGCTAATAAACAGACCAATTTATTCGTCCTCGACCATCCCAAGGATGGCATCCAGGCCATAGTCATCATCCGGTCGGTTCGACTCCACGGTGCCGAGGGGTCGATAGTAGCAGATGCCGCAGTAATCCCAGCTACGAGACGTATTATTGATTCTAAAGATATTAAACTTGTCGGCCTCGCGTTTGGAGAGTTAGAAAATATTTCCAAAATCACCGTAGATGACGAGGAAGTGGCGCTCTGGAAACATGTTCTCCCTGTGTTCGCAGAGCGTTGCCGCACGTGGAGCCACACTCCCGACTGCGAATACAAAAAATCCGGAGCCACCATTCCATTGAGCACAGAAAAAGAGATGCCGTACCTCTGTAGTTGCGGCCAAGGCAAAATACCAAAGGACTTCATAACCTTGCCTAATTTAGGTGCTCTGGCGTCGAAGCATGCGACGCGCATAGCCATCAGCCCAACATTTTCTGTGCCGTTCGTCGAGGATATCGTAGATCTTGATTAAGTATCGCAATTGTGTATACCTTGGTAGCAATGCAACTCAGAACGGAACAACAGCACACGTTATGGGGCACCTCACTATCAATCCTACCTTGTCAAATAATCTCCTGAACTTGTATAATTACTCTGCCGCAGGGTGCTTGGAGTATGCCGGCAGGCCTATGACTATGCCAAACTCACCACTTTTGACCCCGCGTCACCATGATCGTCGTTCGGATACAAGCAAGGAATATCCCACGAATAGAAACAGGTGATAAATGCCTATACGGTATCTGCCAGATCTAAGCCTATGAAATAAGGAAGGTTACACTCACTCTCAGTATCCTCCCATTCCAAACTTGGGGGCGGCCTATTCCACGAATAAACTATAAGCTCGAAATCATGTGGGAAGGGTTAGTCCTACTTATACTTACGCAGAAAAGGCCGGTGCCAAGGGAGTTCCTTGGGTTAAGCTTTGATATCACCTACCTAGGTAGATGAAAAATGTAGCCTCAGCATGTGGCCCCGAAGCCTGTTTTATCCCAAACAATGGGAGCACCCACCTTCACAAAACCCCCTGACTACGGCAACATGTGTCTATAGTTGTAATGTACATAGTTCCCAATCTCAGGATGCAGATGGATAGTAACCGTTAGGTTGATACCTAGCACATGTCAGGATCTAGCCCGCCATCCCGACGAAGGGGTGGCTTGTGGATTACCAACAATCCAGGCTTCTAAGATGGCCCTGTGACGAACCTCTGGGCCTGTTCTGCATGACTAACAATGAGTAATTAGTCCATTCCACGGTGGTTCGGTGATTTGGTAATGCAGAAAATTGGCCAACGAAAAAGTCTAGGCCACACAGCATGTACCTTCCCAAGTATTATATACATAGGCTCCTTTGCCAGCCAAGAAAGCTCTCCAGAAGAGTCTCCAGGGAAGAGTAGGCGAAAGAAAGCGTTCGGTATCATGAAGCAGAACCTGCCTCTCCTTTGCCTAAGCATAGTGCTCGCGAGGGCCCAAGATCCCAGGATTCGTGCCCTCCCGTCCGACTCCGTTCAGCTCACTCCAGAGGACATCAGTGATTTCTCCGCCTTAGACTTTGGAGATGAAGACATAGCCTCCCTAGAGGGTATTGACTTCCCCAGCTGTAAAGTCTTCCCAGGCGACCAAGGTTGGCCGTCTGAGACAGAGTGGGCTCAGCTAAACGACACTCTCGATGGCGCCCTCTTACAGCCGAAACCGCCAGCCGCCGTTTGTTACTCGGGGCCTGATTTCAACCCGGAGCAGTGTCAGTTTCTCATTAGCAACACGTCGGCTTCGCATTACTGGCTAGACCAGCCACTCACTTCACTGACAGAATGGCCTCAAGGCCAGACATGCATGATCTCTTCGGACCCCCAGGGCAACTGCACTCGAGGAGGGTTTCCTGAGTATGTGGTCAACGTTACGAACGTGAAACATATCCAGGCGGCAGTTAACTTCGCCAGAAACAAGCAGATTCGGCTCGTTATCAAGTAAGGTGAACTCATGTTGTTGTGATGATCACTCCTGACTTCCAGGTGGCCGATGCACTAACAGTATGCGACAGGAATACCGGACATGACTTTGGCGGAAGGTCCCTGGGAGCAGGATCCATTAGCGTCTGGACGCATCACCTCAAGGAGATGGAGTTTCTCCCTTCGTATACGATCGGCCCATACAGTGGCATGGCTGTTCAATTTGGAGCCGGCGTTGAGTCGTGGGAAGAGCATAACTTCATGGCAGAACATAACATTTCGGTAGTCTCGCCTGGGTGTTCTACAGTAGGGGGCGCCGGTGGTTGGATGAGCTCGGGAGGCCACACCACCATCACCTCCAAGGTTGGCCTGGGGGTCGACCAAGTGCTTTCTCTCGGAGTCGTAACTGCTGCTGGGAGATTTGTTACCGCCGATCCATTCACTAACACAGACTTGTTCTATGCCATCCGGGGCGGCGGTGGAGGTACGATTTCACTTCTCCCAAGACTTGGCGTAGATAAAGTATTTTTTTTTTTTTGGCTAACAAGGTCTCCAGCTACTTACGGTATAGTTACCTCCATCATCTATAAGGCATATCCGCCAATAAGACAAACGTCATCTTCGCTCAATCTTATTCTGGCCAACCCTTCCAATGCGACCACGCCGCCCCCAGGTACGGTCACGGACGCCGATACATTCTGGCAGGGTGTCAGTGCATACTACAGATTCGCTGCTAGTATCCTCGACGTTGGCGGTTTCGGCTTCAGCTACATCTATCCGCAAGAAAACAACGGGTTCCGATTCACCACGAGCTCGCAGTTCTCCGACTTCACCCGCGACGAGGTCGTCGCCTTCATGCAGCCCCTCTACGACGACCTGCAGCAGCGCCTCGGCATCAACCTCACGAACCCGACCTCGCTCTTCACCGGCGTCTACAACTCGCCGGGCGGCAGCGGAGCGAGCGGGCCCGCCCCAGGCAACACGCGGTACCGGTCACGGCTGCTGCCGCGCGCGAACTGGGACGACGACGCGCTGTGGACGCGCACGATGCGGGCGATCCGCGCGGCGACGGAGGGCGGCTTGGAGCACGACTTCTACTTCCACGGCACGCTGACTTCGCCGACGGCGGAGGTGGCGGGCTGGCCCGGCCGCGACGCCGCCGTCAACCCCGCCTGGCGCAGCAACCGCATGCACGCGATGCTCATGGACATGGCGCCCGCGCAGTCGAGCGCGCGCGACGCCACGATGCAGGGATACATGGACCTGCTGCGCGAGGTGTCGCCCGACGCCGGGTCGTACATGAATGAGGGGGACCCCGGGGAGCCCGACTGGCAGCAGGCGTTCTATGGGACGAATTACCCGCGCCTGCTAGGGATCAAGCGGGCGCGGGATCCGTGGGGCGTGTTCTGGGCGCCGACGACGGTGGGGAGTGAGGGGTGGGAGGTCAGGGCGGTGGATGGGTATGCGATGTCGCAGAATGGGAGGTTGTGTCGGGTGGGGTAGATATCAGGTAGGGGTCAGGTGTTAGGCAGAGCGAGAGTGGTTAAGTGGAAAGGACTGGTGAGGTTTCGTGGTGTAGAGGGCCTGGGGAGGCACAGATTGCCAAGTGTATGATATTATCGGAATCGTAGATGTCTTGACTGTCAGTGAAGAATGATGAATATCTACTTAATGAAAGATACTGAAAAAGCATAAGGTGTATGTACTATGTTGCCCGTGAGTGTTATAGCCGACCACGAAAAGGGGGGCGCATCCAAATAGGCTATCATTCGAACATTTCGTTTCAGTACGTAGGTACCTAACTATTCATAAGAGGTGGGCAGATCAAGAATTAAGTACTGACGTCTGGCGATCTCTCTGTTTTTATAGCCCAATGGAAAGGGTAATCGCTATTTCAGCTGAAAACCAATGAAACCCCCCTATTCCTCACGTAGCAGAGGTTAGAATACTTCGAAGTCATAGCGAACGAAGCCTTCTATTTGGATCTTTTCGCCCTTTCCCCGACAAGTAAGTTTTATTCCCAATCGAATTTGAATTCACTTTGAGCGAGAAGCTTCAAGCTAAGGTTTGCAGTAATACTAGAACAAGCTGGTGACTGATGCATATCTGATAACATACCTGCCTTGATCGCTATGGGGCAAACCTGCATCAACGTACTTTTGACCTACTAACCTACCTAAGGTAAACGCTATAATCATGTCTAGAGTGTAGTCGTAGACAGTCTCTTTGGCCAAGCCCCGGACAATATCCTACATTCGGCCTGCGCTTTTGAAGCGAAGAGCTCTGGCACAGTCTACAGTTTTGATGATCCAGATGGAATTGTAACAAGCCACCGACATCAAGTAACGAGACATTAGGTATGGCTTCATATAGCTAGCAAAATACAGACCCATCCTCTAAACACTTCTTCCTGCAAGTCCCCTCTCTCCCGCAACCATGGCCAGAATCTGCAGCCTCGCCCTCCTGGCGACAACAACCCTCACCGTTCCAGATGGACCCTCTCGGCGATCCATTTCGCGGGGTTGCGCTGCCGCGCCGAGGTCTCTGCGTGCGAACCGGGGGAGGTGGGCTGCGGTTACCCCGTTCAGCTGGACTGCGAGACCGTGGTTGACGGTCTGTTAGGTACCTAGGCAGGTAAACTAAACTTTGGGAGTTTGGTTTCGAGTGTGTGTGTTTTTTTTTGAGCCTTGCTATGTGCGTGATGGGTAGGTACCTACTTAGTATTGATGTATTCATGATTGGAAGTCTGCATTATTAAAAATTGTGTAGTAATACGTCCATCAACAGCGTCTCTGGGGGCAAGAGACCTCTGGCTTGTGGTTCGTTCTTTAGACACTTACTGTTGCAGGTGCCTCAGGCACCTTTAGGCTCCACTAGAGCCATATGGCCCTTATGGCCATATATTGGCACTCCGCCATCGTAGTTAGGAATAAAGCAAGCTTTCTTCCTTTCCTCTTCCTTCTTCTTGGTTGCAGTTGTACTGCAACACTTACTAATTTGCCTCAATGCATCCTTATAGCAAGTATGTAGCAGAATATATGTTCAAGGAAATCTTAAGTGTGCAAACTGAGGATCAGTGGATTCTTTCGGACTTAAACTCGGGGGATTTAGATATGTAAGCAATAGTTAAAGGGGTAAGATGACTAAGGGCAAATTAAAGGGGGTGGCCATTTAGTTACATGAATCATTGTCATCATCATCGGCTCCAACACGAACAATGCCTAAAGGATTGAACAGGACGAACAATAGTTATTCATGAATTATGTTAGGCAGGTTTCTCGTTTCACAGATCAACCTGTCATCTATGTGCGGCTACTACGTCATACACTTCTGCGCCGAATCTGTAGGATATGGCTTGTTTGAGACATAGAAAATAGCTAGACTTGGACTTGGACTTGGCCGTCAAATGTGTGCATTTTCATACATACCCATAGTTATATCCACCCACTCGAGCACCAACGAGTAAAAAAAAAAAAATGGCATCACCCAACCCCCCACCAACCGGCAGCGACAAGACGAACTTCCCTTCAGACGCATCACTGCCCGGCGAGCACTTCGAAGTGCGGCAGACGCACCTCACCGGGGACTACAAGCCGGACCCCTCCAAATCCCTGCCGCTGTCCCCCGCGCGGCAGGCGCTCGTCGACGACATCATCGCGCTGTACGAGATGCGGCCGACGGTGGAGCGGGTGCGGCGGTACACGGCGGACTGCGTGTACAACGACCAGTTCGTGTACGCGAACGACCGCCACAAGATGGCGGGCCAGTGGTTCGCGCTGCCGAAGCTGTTCAAGAGCGCGCAGAGCCAGGGGTACCAGGTCGTTACGAACGATCGCGATCTGATACAGTTCAGGCATGAAGAGGTTAGTTAGTTTGATCACTTTTGCAAAAATCTACAATCGCGTAGTCTATTCTCCTGTCTCTCGGGATCGGAAGCTGATAGGTGAATATATATGTACATATATAATCTAGGCATGGACCTTCAAGATCATTCCCAAGACGGCCGTGATCAACGCGCTCGTCAGCCTCTCGCTCGACCCAGCGAGCCTCGACAGCGACTTCATCCGCGTCAAGTACCACAAGGACCAGGCGAACGACCAGGACTACTCTAACGAGGGCTTCGGGGCGACGCTCAAGAAGTGGCAGTCGGACAATGTCGTGAAGCTGATGAGCAGCCCGGAGGTCAAGGCGTTCGAGGCCGATAGGGACGCTGGGAAGGCACCGCGTCGGACGTACGGTGAGGGCCGTGGGGATGCGCCGGTGAAGGATCTATAGGTAGTAATTATTGGGCCGTTGCGTATGCAGGTACCTACCTAGGTTAGGTACTTATTAAATATACGATATAATTACCAAGGTTTTTGAGCCTCACTACTTGTTTTTTTCTTTCCCTTTCTAGCTTCTATTTTTATGTCGAGAGGTTGCTTGTCTTCTTTTTCCGGAACACTGGAAAAGATATTCAGATATCCAAACCTTGGAACCCCTTTTACCACTTCACATGTGTCCCCTGCTTTCCTTAACAACTCACCGTGCGAAGTGGAGCGTGTGGAGAATTTCAGCTATGTATCTTGGACAAGTCTCGCAATTTCGATCAGTGCCGAGGATTATACACCGGGTGATTCGGCGGGATGGTGGGTCTTGGCGGCGGCTGGAGCGTGAGTCTAGAAGGTAATTACTTGATACATAGGTATGGAAGCAATTAGTAACATAGTATGTACAGCTTGTCCACTCGACTGTAGAACTTCACACAACGACGTCTGGAGATTATATACCTATTGTAGAATATTTCGAAATGTGTAATGAATAGTGGAATCGGCTCATTAACAGGAGATATTGACTGATCGGGATTGCCCGGCTGTGAGAAGTGAAAAATGTTGGTACTGTACAATTGTTGAGATTCGCTTGACTATGTATGTATCTAGGTTGGTGCCTGCAGTAATAGACGACCTTCTTCGAGGCTGACAATAATCAAATATTGTATTTACCATAGTAAGCAACTCCTTGGATATACATATCTGTGCACTTTATAGTATTAGTGAGATATGTACGTACATCCTAGTTGTGAGTAACACAGCTTCGGGGAAAAAAACCCCTTCAAGATCTATAAAACGCCATTGCTATGCAGATTTAAGATGATAGTGTGCTATTTTGGGATCGTGGACTTTGCTAGCTTACTGGACGCAGCTGTGTAAGATGGGGCTCTTTGGGAAAGGGGGATTTCTATTCTTGATGTAGTACCTAGCGTTCTATCATATGTGATTTGTTTTAAGAATCGGTGTTGGAACTTGGAATATGTATGTGTAAATGTGCATATTATGTACATAGGAGCTGCCTATGTACTACTAGTAGTATGTACTCTTCCAAGGCTGTCTCTCAAGATACAGTTACTTTCATATGGTGGATGTCACTGGATGAAGAGGATATTGTAAGTGTCTAGCAAGCTTTTGCTATGATAGTAAGCATGATATTTGACACCGGATGGCTTCATGATCGAGGATAACCTTGGAAGCGATGCTGGTTGGTTGTCTGATGTAAGGGGCCTAGAGCACCGAACACGAGGACCAAGGCTGTGGCATCTTGGAGAGCTCATTAAAAGAAATGATGAATTCGACTGCACATGTGTGTAAAAGATATAAATACATACACGCACGTTTGTACATAATAGGTAATTATGTAGCGTTACCGAAACTTCAGCCTGATTTTATCCATCATGCAAGCCAGATGTAGGCCAGATGCAAGCCACTCAGCCACTTGATCGCAGATGGAAAAGACGAAAAAGGTATTTAAACCGCTCGGTCTTGTTTCGGATGACTTGGTTGAACTTGCAGCTCGTGTCAGTTTCTCCAGTCTAAATATCTTGGTCACGACACGTAACAATGGTACATGACTTTCCAGAATCCAGATAGGTATTGAAGTCTTGTTTTGAAGAGAAGCACTTCAATGTTGAGATGCACATGTGTAAGTAACTAGTATGAGAGAAATGCCGAGAAAAAGGTTCGGACTAACGACATCATCGCGCATCACACCAACCTGGCTGTGGAAGGTTTTGAAGCAATTCGATGCTTCTTGTGTTCCCAAACAACCGACCTAGCACTTTTCCAGCTAATTCTATCAGTTTGCCAACACGTTTTCTTGTTTCGAGTCGGACTTGGCAAACTACCATTACTCAAAGCTGAGTGCATAGGCAAGGAAAAAGAGGAGAGCACGTCGCAATGCTAAGGTGCCGATCCAAAGTTTTAAGGATGAATTTATTTGTATTCTAGGACTGCGATTCGTCATTGTCGTCCGCCAGTTTTAAGTTGTGTTCTTTTGCAACTATTTTCAGTATAGACCACTATGTACTACCTAGTAGTATATGTAGGGTACCTAAGGTAGTACAGTAGCCTGTCAGTTAGCTACTGTCAGTAGAGTATCATACCTAGGGTAATTAGTTGACACCTAAATTGGGATACTTTAGGTACCTGCACACCTAATATCTGTGTAAGTTCAGCTAGCTTAAGTGCCAAACAGGGTAGTTTACCAATTAAATGAGGGTGTCGCGTCTAGGAATGAATATGAATAAAGCTTGAATAATTATGGGTGGCCAAGCATACATATCATATGTACCTAAAAGGGGATCGAAAGTATCAATAAAAAGTAAAAAGCAAAAAGTAAAACATTTGTACAATTCATGCATCTGAAATCTCAGATTCTGGAAAAAAAAAAAAAAAAAAAAAAGGCCAAATTGAAAATACCTGTACCTGTAACTATCCGTCAGCACCTAATTGACTGCGCCGACACAGTACATACAAATTGATGTTCTACATATGCATTACCAAACTCTTATTAGCATTGAATCTTGTACAAAAACAGGTATCTATCTAATACATAATAGTACATTTATGGTTAATCAGCCGGCGTCAGGAACGCTGGACGGCTTTACTGGGACAATCCATGGATTTTAACTGGTTTGGCTTAGTTTGGCTTGCTTGTGCATGGTAGATCGTGTTATGCGTAGGATAACGTGGATAACAGCGTTGTGCAGACACATTGTGGCGCGAATAAGAAGCCCGAAAGAGGTAGGAGCCTGTACGAGGATACAGCTCCTATTCTGATTAAAAGGCCAATCAAGTACGGGAGGTGGATACACACGCGACAGTTTGGAGCCACTGATTGGTGGATGATAGTTCTTTAGGAAGTTTGCAGGGGCTAGTGGCACCTTAAGTGTGAAAGTGCTTAAAGGGCTAAAATTTCAAGGTTGAATGGCCCAAAAACTACTGCAAGGGGTCCGGGCGAATTGAAGATGGGATGCATTGAAACTTGGAAATAATTGGCTAGATGCCTAACCTTGGAAACGAGCGAACAAACAACATTGATAGAGTGAGTGAATAAGAACCTACTAATAGAAACACATCGATAGATAATACATGTGTATAATGGCAGTGATGGACAATTAATGGATAAATGAAGTAGGAAACAAATCAGTTCATCTACATAGAAGGATGAATTGGAGGTGAAGGGCGGGAAACATCTTGTGTAGAACTTGAAGTAAAAATGGGCTGTTCAATGTTGCGCAACAACGAAAAAAAAAAAAAAGAAAAAAAGAAAAAAAAAAGCGCGCGCAACATAGTTACATATTTTCGACTTGGCCAACATTGGGAATTCAATGTTGTAAGCACTTGAACAACTTGAAAAATGTAACTACATGTGTGTATGTATGTACATCGACACTGTGCCCAAGTGTCAGGAAAGAAATAGTACTATGTACAACAATACAACACGTAAGTACATCCATCAATTCCTCCCCTGGTCAGACTTAATTTCGCATCTTCTCGCTTGCTATACTTTTTTCGGTAAGGAGCGCAGAGGACAACGCCGCCTATCGAATTAAATCCCCACAAATTCTTCTGATTCCTTTTAACTATCCACCGTTGGCCCATCTCGCCCATCTCGCCTAGGTACCATAGGTACAGTGGTACACCCTGCCATCCTGCCATCTCTGTCTGCACATCTGCCTGCATATCTGGGTAGCAACTGCAGCAACTGCAGGAACTTGCAGAGGCAAGAGTCACTGCCCAGATAGCTACGGGTACCGCATGTAACCACTAGCAAGTCACCCGCCAACTCACCCACCAATAAGCAGGCGAATTAGTCACCCAATTCAACCCAGTCCAACCCAGTGCAAAGTTACTGCAAGTACACACCTAGTTACATACATAGTTACATACAAAGTAGTACCTACATTCTACTGCACGACCAGGGCCCTTGTCCTTGTCTGGGCCTGTGTCTCTCTCTTCTCTCTCCCCAAACCTACCTCGTGTCTCCCTCCCTCCATCTATTCCCATCTTCTCCCTTTCCGACATTACCCCCCGACCTGCCTTTTCACCAAAAACAAACCCCATTCCCACACACTCCCTCAAAGTTACTCAGGCTAGTCAGTCCACTCGTTTCCCTCCTCGTCTGATCTCGACGTGTACTCTCGTTTTTCCTTTCTCTTTTCTGAATTTGTGGTTTTCATTCTTTCCCACCTTACCCTCACGCAAACACCTCCACAGGTCGCTTTCTGAAGGTCATCGTAACATCGACCTCAAATTCAATTAAGAATTAGAGTAAGTAAAAGAAGAAGAACAAGAAGACCACAACGAACATATCCCTTGATACATATCGACTTCGACAATACAACATCGCGATTCATTCGTATATCACTGCCGAAACCATCCGTCACAAACTGTTATCCCCGACGAGCTTGAACTCAACGCACCTCATTTTACATTACCTTACCCTCTCCAACAAGCTATCTATTAAGGGAAACATTACGACTGGTCGGACAAAGAAAAATATATCTAACTTTAATTGTTTTTATAGCTGCCCATTGTTTCCACGCCTTTTTCACGTGGACGTCATTCTCACAAACAACTTAAAGGAGAAGAAAGAAAGAAAGAAAGAAATCCCGTCTAACCCGACTACGACACAGTATAATCGGCAAGGAACAATCGTCATCAAAGGGCACGTCGTCTTGATCTGTACGATTTAGACTGCGTTATACCTAAATTCTGGAGCCCAGTGTTGGTCGAGACATCCAAGATAGTACGAAATACCACACGACAAAAGGAAATTGCGACTCCCCTCCCTAGAGGAATTTTTCAATCTTAAACAACCGAAAAGATCCCCATCTCTCTAGTCGTTGACCGGGTTGAGAGAATTGGATCTTAAATTTGCTTCGTTGATTTTGGTATCCTTTTATTCGATTCCGGACGCAACGCGCATCCTTTTACACCATGTTGCACCGTCAATTCACGCTCGCGGCCATTCTGGCCTTGGCCTCCTTCACCTTAGCCGATGATCCCACGGAGAAGGCGCCTCAGAAGCCTATATCTGGTACAGATACGGTCCACGGTTGCTATGGATCATTAGGAACGATGACAAAGCTAGCCACTATCGATTTCAATACGCAAGGTGAATGTACTAGGAGATGCCGCAATGAGAACAAGGTCGCTGCAGCCTCAAACCGTAAAGATTGTTATTGCGGTGACGAATATCCGAATGGTGCCGATCTAGTCGCTGACGATAAGTGTACCGAGCCGTGTCCTGGTTTCGGTACTGATGCTTGTACGTAGCACTTTTACCCCCCACCCTCTGGTTCAGCTGTAGGTAACTAACTTCTTCCAGGTGGCGGTCTCAACACATACACCGTCTACAATACCGGTCTCATGTTGGCCGTTGGTGAGGCTGATGAACCTGGTACCTCATCTAGCTCTAGCTCAAGCGCTACATCGACAAGTAGCAATGGAGGGCCGTCTAGTACCTCGGGTGAGTCGACCAGTATATATATTTCTAACATTCTATCGGTGAGGTTCTTTTTTTTTGCTGACTGCTTTACAGATACCGTCGAAACTGTTACTTCATCCGCGGACGACTCTGGCTCTAGTCCAAATGTTGCCGGCATTGCGGCTGGTGTTGTAGTCGGTGTCGTGGCTGCAGGTGCTGCTCTTGGAGGAGGCTTTTTCTGGATGCGTCGCAAGAGAAACGCCGAAATTGAAGAAGAGCATCGTCGCAATGCTGCCGTTAATGCATTTATCAGCGGCGGAAAACCACCTAGTAGCAGCGGTGGTGTATCCATGTCTGATTCTCGCCTCGACCCTGTCATGAACCGACGAATGAGTGATGGTAGCATTGCCGACAACCAAGATTACTCGCGGAGGATTCTGAGAGTATGTAACGCTGATGGCGGGTCACGTGGATCTATGGTCTAACAAAGTTCTCACAGGTCACCAATGCTTGATAGCCCGTATCGCAGATTATCACGACGAACGAATTCCGCTTGTAGCACATTTCCATTCACATTGGCATCGACGGCGTTTCATGGGGGCCATTCGTCATTGGGACACTGATCGGACCCGACGATCCCTGGCGTTAAATGAATTGAGTTGTAGGAAGCAACGCCAGTTCAACAACCACAGTATAGGGTGTGGCAGTCGGCTTAGAAAAATACCAATGAAGGGTTTCCTGTGCCGTCCTCTCCTTTTTTATTTTGCACCTCGTTGACCGGTCATGTTACGACATTGCAGTTCAACATCAACTTCAGAAATTTCTCACGAGATCTACTAGGGCCCAGGCCGAATAAGGGGAAGGAGGGAAGAGTGTAGTGGAAGCAGTCATTGGCATGATCTGCGTATTGGCCACTACGCTACGTGAGATAGTTAATTGAAAAGTCAGGCGGAAGGTGTTTCCCCTTTGCCTCATGGGGATTTGATCGGATATACCAAACTTGAGTTGTGCGCGCGGAGAATACCGATAGAGGAATTAGGGCATTGCGGTGGTGGTCATTAAGGGGACTTTGCTGTACATTATTCAGATAGTCCGAAATGGCTAGTTGTTCATTGGAATTCCCATATGTCTTTTTAGTAACTAAAAAGTGCACCCTTACCTGAGTATGTACTTTGACTATGATGACCCAGCTTATGACTTGGACGAAATCTTACCCGGTAATTGCTGCTTAGCTACGTTTAATTTGGGGTATTACACATGAGTAGACTGTAGGCACTGAATTGTACGATACATTACCTATAGGTAAGTAGGTAGGTATGCATTTGCTTCGGTACTTTCTGACGATCTATCTCTAATATACTACTACATCATGGCATATTCAATATAAGGTTGGATGACTAGGTGCCTAGGGAAGTAGGTATGTATGTTAATTGATAGACAAATAATGAATTTAGCACGGGTAGGCCGAGCGCCAATACAGTGATCGGCTGGACCCCATCAGTGGCCGTGGGAGTATAACGCCGCGATCGTCGGGGTCTGAAACCGCTTGAATGAACATCCACCCTGCGAATGTTGTTCTCAAGTTGGAGTTGCTAGGGTGGCCTATGACGATAGTAATAACCGAGGATAATTGCCTACCTATGATGACGCCAGTGTATTTAGCCTTGAGGTATTTAGTTGGTATATACATAGTAGTGTAAGGGAAGGTGTTTCATGTTTCTGAGGTCTTTTCTTATAACTATCTAGGTTGGCTATTTCTATTATTTCCTCTTTCTTTCATGCCTTTTCTGATCAGCATGTTGTTGATTAAATGGTTTTACATAAGTGAAGATCCTTATGTAATAAACGTCATCTCACTCATGTACCAGCCTGCTAACATGCCTATATTAATACAGACATAGTACATATAGGTAAATGCGTACTATGTATGTAATACTAGGTACTAATACTAGGTAGAATGTTTGTACAGGTATGTGGTCATAGCTTTATATTTCAACACGTTTTCTTTGTCAAGATTTTGGAATAGTGGCATGGCAATTGCGAGGCTTCATTTGACGTTGAAATGTTGAGGTTCAATGTTGCGTGCCAAAAATGATAATATTGAATACCTACATGCTGTGTAACCTCAGATACTAGGTACGTACAAGGGCGCTAGTACTATGTAGGTATTGTACGGTAGGTACGCTAATAGTAAGAACGCGACTGCACGTCCAAAGTTCAATAAACTTTAACGTCATTCCAACAACAACAAATTCAATTCTTCATCCCTTCCATCTTCACGCGACCTTACGAACACTCACCAAACCTCAATCATACAACTGCGCTTGGTTGTATTTAAGCATTTTATAATGTTTTGAATGCTCAAGAGGTTTCCTATTGGCCTAATTCTCTACTTACCTGGGTATTTTGACTAAGGTGCAAGGACTGGCTTCGTCTGAAGCTATTCCTACAAGTCACCAGTATGGCTCCCACCACGGCACCTCGTGTCCGCCGGACCGCCCAGAATACTCAATATACGTATGTAGGGATATTTCCGGGTATGCTTCTAGCATTCTTCTAACCTCGTTTTCTTCGCAGGTATAACCTCACCCATCGTATCCACGCCGTTCAAACCTACCCTGTTTTATCGCCACAGGGCGCTACCATCATAATCTACGGCCACGAGAACGGTATAACAATATTATGGCGCGGGGGTCGGAAGTTCAAGACCGACGGTGCTAAGGAATCTGAGCGCGGCTCCAATACTAAACCGAATGGAAAGCCTGCTGCTGATGTCGTTATGATCATTGATTCTGATGATGAGGATACTGCGCTGATCGGAAAGGGCGTATTTGTTGACAATCCTGAATTTGAGGATTTCTCCGATGATGAATCTCCCTATCCCGAAATCGTTCAAACCCTCGATCTTGAATTTGGCACGGCTGTACTCCATCTTGCTGCGCTACCCTTAACACCATGCACGGCCGAAGACGCAGCTTGGGGAGGCGCTGATATCCTGAAGGAGAAGATGGTCTTTGCTGCCTCATGTGCTAATCGTGATCTTTTCCTCATCACACTGCCTCTAGTGCCTCCATCACCACAAAGCAAAGCTCGGGCTGAATTGCAAGAGAGTCTACTGGCCGGTAGAGTTGGCAACGGCAAGTGGGGTGAGACCACGACTCCTCTTGAAGGCCAGATTCGACCTAGTGATGGATTGGCCATGTCTCTCATCAGATCCAAGGCTGTGCTCGAGCGTAGCAAATCGAACGACCGATCGCGCCCCGAATCCAGCTCCTTGCCACGAGTGATCGTAGCTGCTCAATCTCGTGAAGCTTCTGGCATTCTACGACTATGGGATGTACCGCTGGAAGACGCATCCAAGGTTGGCCGCCGTATCCAACCATTCCAGACTGAATATCTACCCAAACCTCTCACATCCATCTCTTTTAACCCCACCCACTCGACCCAACTACTATGCAATGCTTCACCCGATGGTGTCAGGATATACGACTGTGCGCTTGCCTCGATGCCTCCTGAGGATCTGTCCGAGGGCCCTTTCCCCTCCCAAGGTTCCTGGCTTATCACATTCTACGCCCCCTTTTCTCGACCTTCCTCGACACGAAAACCCATACTGGCGGCATCTTGGATCGCCCACGGTCGAGCCATTTTTGCTCTCCTTGGCGATGGACAGTGGGGCATTTGGGATATTGATGGCCTATCTCCACAGGGTCCTGCGCTCTTTGGTAAAGCTGGTTCTGGTATTCGCGGCGACGCATTGACAGAATTTAACGTATCTGGCTACGTTGAGGGGACAAGTCCTTTGCGAAACCCCGCTTCTTCACGCACTTCTGGTGGCGGTTCTGATTTTGTCCCCATGACTCCTCATTCCCGACGTGACGCTTTGGCGACCCCGAACGGACCCGAACGCCTAGCGTCAGTAAAAGGCGGCATTGTAGTGACGTCTCTGCCAGCAAGCTCGACCACGACATCCGATGAAAGTGTTGCTTTATGGATTGGAGGTGCCGAGCACGTCTTCATTATTCCTGGGGTTCTAAAATTCTGGGATGCACAGATACGTAAAGGCGTGGGTGGTGGCGTCAACCTTTTCAGTGGAGCGCAACCGACACGAATGGTCCGTCTCAACGATTTAAGTGTTGGGTTGATGGGTGAACGTTGCACCAATCTTGGTGCCATTGTTCGCTTTGTTGATAATGTCGATGCCAACCCATCAGGCAATGAAGGGCTGCCTTGTGAACTGGTGGTTTGTGGTGAGACAAGGCTAGTTGTCGTTCGAGAGAGTGAAACCGTTGTTGGCACCAAAATTGGTGGTGTCATAGGCCGGCGAAAGAGATTAAGTGGACAAAAAGAGAATAGCGCCATTGTTGTCTATCCTCGACCAGAGCAGCCCGGCAGCATTGCTTACAACCTATCTGTCGGTCCCCGAAGGAAGCTTTCAAGGCCAGGCATGGAGGGGTTGTTCAGTGGATCACCGATAAATAGTTTTTCGACGCAGACAGAATCTGAACAAAGACCTCTACATCTGCCTACGAGACCGAGATCCGGCTTTGCATTTGCTGACAGCTTAAACGCTGCAGCTGATGCCGAACAACAGGACCAGGAGGATGAGAGAGACGTCGAGGTCGAAATGCTGGATATAATGGAAATCGACCGCGAGTTGGATGCCCTGGATAATGGTAGAGGAAGAGGTCGGAAGAAGGTCATCTTCGATTCGTAGCCTTCTTTCCTTCTCCCCAAGATCACTTAGGGCTTTCTATCACAAATTAAAGACTTAATGAGGGTTGGGAAACTATGCTATGTACGATACCCCGTGCTAACCTTGAACAAACACACTAGGATGCCCAAGTTTCTCAAAGGACTTCCTTCTTGGCAGGCAAGTAGCAAAAAACACGAAGGATCAACCATTTGATGATATCATTTTTTTTCTTCCTTTGGTTTTCTCTCTGTTCCATGTCCCCTACCCTCTCAATGGCTTATTGCCACCATGAATTCATGTCCCTACCTACCTATTCCCATCCCCATTTCCGCGCGGTAAGGTGGAGCACAAGGCGAGATCCTTCCTTGAAGCTCTGTAACCTACGCGGTACATTAAACCTGGGCTGCGCTGTCCCCCCCCTTCTTCTCTCTCTCTCTCTCTCTCTGTCTCCCTCTTTCTTCTAGGGAAAGGATAGGGTGGGAAGGGAGGAGGAGAGGGAGGCTCAAGCGCCCCCAACGTATTTCTCGGTAATGAGAATACGCGCCGACAATCCCAGGAGGGTGATATACTCTATCACGGGTGGGGGCTAGGGTTGGTTCGGCTTTTTTTTAAAGCGAATTGACCATTTGCCCTCCCTTCCCTGCCGCAGCGAAGCGCTGTGCTTTGCTGTAGTTGGGGGATGGGAGACGTGGTTGTCGGTACAATTTTTTTTTCTTTCTTTCTTTCTTTCTTCTTATGACTTGGTTTTTTGGTGATTCGGTTCTTGGTTGATTGCTTGATCGTGGTTTGTGATTTGTGATTTATTTGTATGGTATAATACTGACCTAGGTACCTAATCCATTGGCATCTGAGATCTCCCTCTTGGAGTACATATGTAGGTACCTACCTACCTACCTACCTAACCTAAGCATCTAACGTATAACAAACATTGATGACGAGAGAGAGAGAGAGAAGATATAGTTATGTGCGTGTTTGCGTATGTGGTATTGCCAACTTTGGATTTCTTCTTGTCGAGTGAGTAGTAGTACCTAGGTAGGTAGGTAGGTAGGTAGGTATTATCACCCACCCACCCACCCACTCACCCACTCTCTTATGTGGCTCGTACTACGTAGTACTAGCATGACGACCAGTTAATAAAAGGAACCAACCTAAGAAGTCACGCTTCATGATTTATTATATGTATGTACCTAGAGATGGCGTTAACAGTTTTACTATCTATCTACCTATATCTACCTAGGTTAGGTAGGTAGGTAGCTATTCTATGGCAATCTCTACAATCTCTCCCAAGTCCTAGGTACCTATGTAAGCTAAGATGTATTTACTGTATCCCCCCCCTTCTCCCCTTCTCCCCTATCCTATCCCCCCATAGGTACAACGAAGCAAATCCCAAACGACGAAGCAAATACGCACTAAATAGGTAGGTACCCAAAGTACCCAAAGTACCTACCTACCTACCTACCTAACCTAGGAGCCTGCCAGGTGCCTAGCCTAGGTAGTTTATCTTTTCTTTTCTTCGTTTCTTTTCCCTTTCCCGACCTAACCTAACCTAACCTAACCTAACCTACGATGCATGTTATTTTTTATTTGATACTACTAGTTACCTAGGTAGGTATATATGCGATCCGGTACCTATGATGCGATGCGATGCGATGCCAAATTATATGCCATATGTACCTGATGGTGTCAACCAAGTCAAGTACAGCTAGCTGTCCACATTCTCTCTCCTCCTTAATACCTATATGTAGGTAGATAGGTGCAATCCATCCAACCCTGGTAACGAATGAACACAGTTGATGTAATGTTACAGACTTTTCCTGCCCTAAAAGCAACATGTATGTATATACAGAAACAGAAGTATTTATTCACATGAAAGACTTCAGGTCGATCGTCGTGGTGGCTCTTGAATCCCAAGGCCTATAGCGGGGGTGGGGGTAGAAGCGGCGGTGCGGTTTTCCACCTTGTCACTTCCGGTCCTCCTCCTTCCTTCCCTCTTTCCGTTGAGGCGATGGGGGCTAAATCTAGATAATCCATGGGTAGGGGGGCTCGTGGCAGTTGGCGGGCTCATGCTATTAGTTCGACTAGCGTTAGCACCAGCACCGTCACCGCCGGCGGCGACAGTAACTTGGCTCAAATTTGTCGGTGGCTGGCTCCCAAGGGGCGGGGATCCAAATTCCACGACTGTGCCATCTATGAGGCGAATCCCGCCAGATCCAGATCCAGACCGCGACATAGCTTCGCCTCCGGCCGCCGCTTCCAGGTCTGGGCTCGTATGATTCCTCGAACCGCGAGTCAGACTAATAAGGCGTCCACTAGCCGACTTATGGCGACGACTGCCACTGTCCCGTCTCATAGACCGGAACCGAGATATGAAATTTGATGAAACCGGAGTCGAAGGATACGGCAAAGTGCCTGAGGCAGTGCGTCTGCGACCCCGAGCGGACTCGCCGTATAGCGAGTAGCTGGTGTCAAGGGGTTCTAGCTCGAGTCCGTTAAGTTTCGGGCTAGGCTCTGTCTCAACCATACTAGGGCGGCGCGAGTGAGGTCTCTGCATTATCTGTGAGCCAGACGACGATGAGATTCGGGCTAGAGGTGATCCATTGCGAGGTAGTGAGCTATTTGAGCCGTGACTATGGCTTGATTGGTGGCTCGGATCTCGTGACATTGGCTGGCTAGTGTACCCTTGTGACTGCAGATTAGGAGCTACCGCCCACGGTGGTGGGTGATCCAAGGTGGTGAGAGTTTCGGGGAGACTAGGCGCTGCACGTAGGTATGGCGGATTAGATTGGGATCGGATTGATGGCAGTGAATGAGCTAGAGATGCATATTCGACATTCCTATCAATGAGTTGTTGTGGCAGTCGATTGCTTGTATCCAAATGAGTATTTAGCGGAGGTGAGCGCAAACTACTAGTTGTATTGACTTCGATCGGGAGAGGGGGTGGCGCGAAAGGACCCGTTGCATGCGATGGGCTAGATCGTACAGATTTAGACAAAGGCACCGAAGATGGCCTCGAAGGGTGTCTGGAAGAAGTTGAATTTGGCCGTGAAGGCGGCTTAAAAACATGCCCACTTCCCTCACCTTCCGACAATACAGGTAGTTGCGTCGTTGGCGGGCTAGGTGATGGGGGAGATGTAGTGGTGAGTGGAGCTGCGGCTAGGGGGCTGGAGATTTTCACGGGAGCAAGGCCTTCGAGCGATACAGAACGATCATTCTCTTTACGTTTCAAAATCGTTGCCATAGCATAGTTGGGCGACGGTGCCGGACTGGAAAACGTTACTGAGACAGGATAATCATCTCCGACAGCAGCCTCGGCCTTGGCATCAGCATAAGATGGTCTACCTGCCGTAAGTCTCGGGCGTACGATCGTACTAGTGTCACTGATAGCATCAATGTTGCCCTCTAAGCTCGCCTGTGGGAACGAAGGTGACCGTCCCCTATTGATACGATCAAGGTTCAATTGCGCTTGGGTCGCTTCTGACGTTAGGCTATCGCTGGAAGAACGTGGCTTGGATTCCTCTGGAATTGTTCCTGCATTGATGATACCCTTTGCTGTCTCGCGGCTGATACTAACACGGGGATCGCTGAGAATCTGTGAGGCGGCTCTCCAAGAACCAGCATGGTCACGGTAACGTCGTGTGGAGTGCCTTTTGATAGTCCGATGATGAGGCCCAAATACCTCACGCGTAATCTCGTCATCGTCTGGCATAGTCATCGACTCGAAGACTTCCGTCGGTGCTGGTTGCGGCGTAACTGTTCTGGAATAATCTGTGTCGTCGTAAGGTATACCGTATGGGTAAGTAACGTGCCAGTGGTAAGGGTTTGCGTTGATGGGATCGTAAATAGCAGGTGACTCCAATGGCGAGAATTCGTCATATAGCATGTAGGGTTCAGCTATGCTATTGTTACTCGGAGGCGTCTCCGAATCTCCTTCAGATAAACTGTTGTTCCGCTCAAATACCGACAAGATCGCCGCTGCAGATCCCTGACTAGAGACCTCCGTAATCCTCTTGGTGAGCTGATCGATCCGCTTATCAATAGTACTCAAACGTGATTCTACTAGTTCTCGACACTGCTTCAGCTCGGGATATCTTCTCTCGAAGCGCCCGAGGTGAGCTAGTAGTCGTTCCCCATGAATCCGGAATCTTCTAAAGTCTTCCGGTACTCCCGTCCGAAAATCTTGATTAACTCTGCTGTCGCTCACATCGAAAGCTTTACAAAAGACACAAGTTGCGCGTTCCAGCCAGAAATGCGCTTGCTTCTCCTCAGCAAGGACATCGACGAAGAAAGCCTGAACAATCCCGTGAATTCTCAGAATATCGAGGCTGTCTTGGCCCATGTCAACACTACGCGTGCTACGTGTACTAGCCGCCGAGAAGGCCTCGTTAACTTCGTTCCTCTCCACGAGGGCAAATGAAATAAGTATCTTGAACGTGTTGTTTAACGAGTTCCTCCGTGTTTCGAGATCCGCTGATCTAACCGGTGTCCTTTTGTCCAAAGCTCTGGCGCCTAAGATAGTCGTTAGCACGTAAAAGCAGAGTCCTGGCCATCCTTAAAAAAGAACTCACCTAGTACTATCATTTCGACCGGGATGTGTGGACCAAAGAAAGAGAGCAGAGACATCAAATTGAGCGCAGCACTGGCTCCTCTATGCTCAAGTTGTTCACGAACCGCGCGGTAGGCTGGCAACTTCCCCACCTTCGGACGACTTCGGTACGATCTCAAGTATTTTGCAAGAGGTTCTTTGGTGGCCTTCAGGTGCAGCGCTGCGACATGAATCATAAGGGGTAGCCGATCCATTAAATCGACCAGCTCCTCTGCGCGTTTCAAATCATCCTGTGTATATGGTCGTTTCTTTCCCATCTCATCGAAAAGCAATTCCCGAGCCTCCTGTAAACTCAATGAATCCAACGCCATGACCTGGGGGTTATCAAATTGGTAGTCTTCGCCCGGCGTTCGCTCCGTCGATGTGTAGATGATGCTAGTATTCCTAGTAAATGGTATGTAGTGTTGGAGATCGGGATGGTCGAAGTGAATGCCGTCTAGGACTAGCAGCCAGTTGTCGTTGCTACTCAACCATGCTTGAACAGCCTTAACCATCCTACGAGTATCACTAAACCCACTTTGACCCGGATAAGCCACCTCACTTAGGCCCACCGTCTTAGCGATATCCCAATAACCATAGTCTATTTCCTCTAGTGACTTTGCTCGAATCCAGAAAATGCCACCCGGGTAGTCGTATCTGTGTTTAAAGACATAATGGCGTGCTAGATGAGTCTTACCACCACCGGGCATGCTCTGGATTAGGACTGAGGAGGTGCCTACCGATCTCCTTTTGCGGTCCATCAGCATCTTGTGCAGCAGTTTCAACTCTTTATCTCGACCTTTAAAGTACGTGTTAGGTCGGAATACCGTCGGTTTGACGAATATAGGCTCCTGAGATGGCTCATCATCCGACTTAGATTGCTGTGACGGAAAGAATTCCTCTTCCGGCCCCTGATTGGGTGTTTCGGGAGCGGTAATAAGCGGTCTAGATTGATGATCGATCTTCGTGGGATCTTGGGATAGGGGTAATGTAGTCTCATTATGCTGCTGAGGAACTATAGAAAAAAATAACAATCAGCCACAACTCCTTGTACATCAGCGTCTAATTTTATCCTGTGAGTGATCACGTGAACGATCTCTTGAATGATCGTCAATCTCTTCTATCTCAAAAGGAAGTTGAACATTCTCAAATAAAGAGCCCCCTAGGGACCGATCTTGAGAACGGTCTGAGCTGCTTTCTAAAAAAGGCAAAGCTGGTAACCTACTGGATCCTTGGCCAACCTGTTGGAGGCGCTGCGAGTCAAGCTGCGAAGAGTTAGATGAGCCATTCTTGTGAGAGCCCGGCCTTCAGGGAACAACATACCCATGGTTTCATCCTTTCTGCTATTTCGTGTTTTGCCCTCGCCAACTTCTCGTCTTCTTCTACCCTCCACCGGGTAGCGATAACGTCGGGTGCATCTACGACCCATTCCCGAATAGCCGTAGCCACAGTCCTGTAACCTGGTGCATTCCTGCTCTCAAACTTGCACATACCAGAGTGTGTCGCTTCAATGGCGTAGTACGTCACACCTGGCAGCTGTGGGCCCGCGGAGTTTGCATCGACTATGAGTGCCCTAGTTCCCTTTAAATCCGTCTTGTGATTCTCGTGCGCCATAAGTATCTTAAATCGCTGATATATGTCGAGAAAATGACTATTAATATTTTGTAACGTCTCATTGTCTCTCTTCAGCGTTCTCAGAAGTACTGATTCCGACTGAAAGAAGGTTTTAGGCACCACAGCGTCTGACATCGACTGCAGCATAGTTCCCCACGCTGCCACATCAGAGCCTGTATGTGGCGTGCCGAGGAAGACCATGCCGTACGTAGTGACATATATAGATCGGTAGTCCTCATGTTGCGAGGCTCTCAAATCGTTCGAGTACAACAGCGCGCGCTTCACAAGTATCCCGCCTAAGCTGTGACACACCCATATGATGGGATTTTGAGACGACATCTCATCTTTCCGGTAATGCGTGAGTGACGTCACTAATGTTTGTGCGTGCATATATATGAAGTTGTCGCTCGGGTTGGACCCGTGCTTCTTCGAATATACATCGGCGTTATATCCGTACACGAGAACATTTGCGCGAGCGTCTCTCAGAGAGGTGGGAAGCAGGTCGGTCGGCCAGAAAACGCCATTTTTGGCCGTCCATGTTTTCTGCGGGTCACCATTCAAACCATGAACAAGGACGATATCGACTTTAGCATCGGGATGGGTATATACAGCTGTCGTCTCGTAGCGGGAGATCTGTTTATTGATCGAGCCCTGTGAAGGAGCCGAGGTCAGCAAACTTCCCATGTTTGTAGACGGGAATATAGTCGTCCACTGCTGAATTAAGTGTATCCTCAAAAAACGAATCAGGGAGCATTGCCAAAAGCGAACAAATCGCATCTTAAAGCACCCATCCGTTGATAACAATGGCAATACTGTGGTGGGTAGCCAAGATGAGATATCGCAAAGGCACCAACTCGTCCCAGATACATAGTATCTAAGGAACTGATAAAATAAAAAAAGGATAAAAATAGGTATCAACTTACCATGCTTGCTTATGAGCGAAGCGAGGGCGTCGAGGTAGGTATTATTACCTTTTCTGTTGTATGGCGGGGTGTGTAGGCCTGAGATGTACTTGGGGAAAGCGTGTGCCTCTCCTTACGAAGGTGGGTAAGAATTCACAATAATGGATGCCGCGCGTGACAATAGACGTCAGCAATGAAAGCATATATATACCTACCCAGGTAGGGAGGCGACAGAGTTGAGGTACGCGGTATGCTCAGACAGGGACGTATTCCTTAGGCCAGCCTGACCCAGTGGCTGGAGACAATCCCCATACAGCCCGGTTATCCTCCATGTGCTTTCAACACGGCGTTGCTCTATTTCAAGTCAGATGATTTAAAGGTCGCTAAAGGTTAGCTGAGGAATAATATTTTCAATTTGTTTTAGTTTTTGGGTGGATGGTATATACAAGTCACATCGCAAGGTTGAACGAAGTGGGAAAAGAAGCGAGGACAGGCATCATGGGGTCAGTCGTCAGCTGGTGCATACATACTGCTCCCTCCTTCTACATGAGCCTCAGCAATATTGATTTGGTTTAGTCATACATATAACTATGTACTACCCTACTAACCTAGGTAGGTACCTATGTATGTACTATTATTTCCCCACACCACCCCTACTATACTAGGTATACAGTCAATCCTTCCCTACTGTCTGAAGTGCTCCTGCCGATATCAATTGATATCTACCTAGTTACTTAGTACTAGGTAAATTTAGGTACGCAACCCTTTCAACCTTGCCTGTCTGTCTGCTGCCTGGCTCAGTGTAACCTTCGGATATAGGTACGCATAGAACCTACCTAGGTAGTATACCTACACTACCTATGAGCCTACTACATATATATTATATAGCGTAGTTCAACGTAGTAGGATGCATTAAAGTGAGAGCTAAGATAATACTAGGGATATGCAGTAAGACGGGTGGGCGGCAGGAATGTAAGGGGTCTTGTATAAGAATAGAAAGTGACAGCCCTAGTGTAGACTCTGTAGAGAGAGTTGACGTTCAGGTAAAATCGCATTATTCATTATTTGAGTCCCATATACTCCATGAAGTTGCTCGGGGAAAATTATTGATTGGGTGGATGAATAAATATCTATCACAAACATGTTCATGCTGGTTGGAAATACTACATACATACGCTAATAATATTTTAGGAAAGACAGCCTGGTTTTGTATAGGATAGGGACTTGTGACATGGAGTTGCTAGGGACTGATGTACCGAAAGCTAAGACTTATGACGCATGAGACGCCCGGCATTAAAATGGAGTAAGCGTTAACTAGCTATATATTAGGTAGGTGCATATGAATGTGTAGGTACTATTGTTACAAGTTGAAGTTCAAATGTTCAGAATGAGAAATCAATTCAATTATTACGTACATAATAGTCGGCATCTATATTTAAGTAGCATTAAAGCATATCATCGATGCACAGTGATCCATTATGTATGTAGACTACCTAATACATCTTCTAATACATCTACCTATGTAGGTACATCATGGATGCATGTAATTCTATAGAGCACCGTGATGTACCCCGCAGGACTGCTGAGAGATCTCTAATTCACAGCCTGACCTACATATCCATGGATGTACGTGCGATTGGGACAAGGCCTGCGAGGTAAGGCCATGGTCCACCTTATTAGAGTTAAACCCTGACCATTCATTCGGTTCCTAGTGCAAGGTACGACATCGCGATCGCAAGTGCAACTCAGATACATACCTATGTATATGTATATGTGTAGGTATTTACATATGTACGTATTAACTTCAACGTTTCTACATTGTAACAACGTGCTTAGCCAGGTACTATGTAGGGTATGTAGGTAAGCAAAGGCAAGGGACCAATCCCAGACCAGGGGTTGTTGGTTACGACGAACTTTGTATATTTTCACATGCCTCAAAATAGACATTTTCACATGAAGGGATAAGTGAGGAATAGGTTAGCTGTTAGGCATCTTGAGGTTGCATTATCAAAAATATTGTCCCCAATACGGAGTATTCTGGACTCGCTCTGCCCGATGTTATGTCGTGATGGATCTCGATACGGGATAAATTGTTGATCTAGTACTACCTAGAAAAGTTTTGCGATCAACTCGTGTGCCATGGCAACTCTGCCACCCATCATGTAAGGGGTTGAGGTTAGGGGGCCAAGGCATCTCCTTCTCTCTTTACGTGCGTGCGTGTATCTGTGTGTGTGTGTGTGTGTATGTGAGGCGGCTAGAAAAGGGCCAATCGATTATCACCACCATTGTCGGTTCATCACAGTCCCATCTGCCAGGCACACACCCTCGCATACCACCTGTTGGGAACACAGCCGAATGTTCGGCATATCCATCCAATCCTCAGATTGTTGGTTCCTGTGTTCCGAGACATGGCCTTTTAAAAACGAGGCATCGCTATGAACTGTCACTTTATATTCCTTGACTTGAGTAGTAGCATCCAAAAGTCGTCACCCGCATGTCGAGACAATCCCGTGATTGTTGATAAATTGTCCCAACCTCAAGAACCATCTCGTAATCATGGGTCAGCGAGTGATGTATCAATCAGCTAGATTAGAGGCGAGTTTTGAGGGTGTAACGTCAATTCAAAGACACCGCTCCTTCGACTCGTGCCGATAATAGCCTCTTTGGTTCTGTCTCGGGAACGAAGCGAGGATGTGCCGAGCGATGCTGATAGAAGATATTCGAGGATGAGAATACCATAGCGAGGAAATAACTGGTTTGTCGTTTCATTTAGCTGCTCTCTAGGTGCGGCTCTTTGCGGAACTACCTGCTTGTGACATTGTCCGTCTCCATCTAAAAAGTGAAAGTGCGCAGTAGGCACAGCAGATACACAGTGTAAGTGTAGCGTGGCGAAAATAGAACATGTGGAATGACCACAAACCAACATTTTCTTTGTTCGACAAGGCTCATAGCTCAGTCTTTGGGGGGAAGCATTACCACGTATTCTCGTGTGCTCTGCCCAAATTGCACCATATCCTTATCTCTAAGCTCCAAGTATCTGCTTTCTGGTATTTTCTTTCCATTAAGCATAGTTCCATTGGCGCTTTCCAGGTCGATGAGGTAGGGCTTCACTTTGCCAATCTTATCGCCGTACTCATTACGCTTTTCGATATACCGGAATTGTATGACTGCATGCTGTTTGCTGATGCTGGGATGTTCAGCGGGTAGATCCACCACAGCCAGCTCCCTGCCTACTAGCCAGCAGCTTCGACCTCCAAGGGGTACCGTATCGATGATATCTTCCCCCTTGAACACGAATAATTTCCACTGGTCTTTCGGTGAAGCTTTGCGGGCTTCGGGCGGCTCGTGATACTTTAAGACAATCCTGGAGCCATCTGATTGAACGACGGAGTTGGAGGCAGCAGCCAAGGCACCTGTAATTCCATAATTGGGCTTTTCTTTTGGCTTTGATGGCTCTTCGCCGGTGGTAACGGCGAATGAATCAGCCTGTGATGGCAGTGGGCCATTGCGCTTTACTATTTGCTTATCACCCCTGTCCCGGCTATCGTGGCCGTCATCGTCATCTCGCGCCCGATGGCGGAGTGAGGTTTTATCGCCGCGTCTGTCACGGTCGCGTGAGTGTGAGCGTCTCCGCCTTTTTACGTCGCCACGGCCTCGCGAACTCGATCTACGTCGACGCGAATCATCAGGGGATTTTGAGCGTCGGTGGCGTCTCCTATCTCTAGATCTGTTGCGGGATCTTTCCTTTCGCCTGTCGTCGTGTCGGTGGGAGTTATGGCGCGAGCGGGTATCATCGCCATCGTTCCGCGAGGCTCTTCGTGCGTCATCTGGGGATTCGTGGCTGCCCATGGCGCAAGGTGAGAACGTATAAAAAATAAGGTAAGAAAAGCCAAGCAATGTCAATTCGAGAGCTGAGAATGAAATGACACTAGTCGGTATGATTCAAGAGTTCGGTCATGAATTTAGACACATTTGTGAGGGTATGAGTTAGGAGGGACATCCAGCTGAAATTTAATTGACTGTGCCTAAATACAGAGAGTATACATGGCTTTTGATTGGACGATGAGACAATTTTACCTAGCGCCTAATCACCTACATAGCGCCACCGCCTTCTAAAAAAGACCGTACTTACGCCTTGCACCACTTCTATCTTCACTCTTTCTCTTCATTTTCAGCTTTCTTTGCCTTTGGGCATAGTTAGTTAGATCAAGTGTAAATATTTATTCTTTTAATATCCGAAAGAGTCACACCGTGGCCCGAGATAAATATATTTCCTTTCTACAATTATGGAGTTCATGAATCATAACTATCTCTTACGCGTCCCTCGCATGACACTGCCTCTCGGTGACGCAGATATGTTTTCTTAATCTCCACTACCACATACATACGCATTGATGCATCTAGCTTATCACGTTCTCGCCACATACTTGGTAAGGCACAGAGACGCACAATATAGCGAATCATTTGTCACCGAAACCAACAGACTCCTAATTCTTCTACACATTTCGAGCCTTCCCACGTAAATCCTAAAGCTCTGCCTAACTCGCACCATCTTCCTCATGGCAATGCACCCGCAGGGCACCGGCGCACAACGAAAACAGAAATTTGTGAGATCAAAAATTGCGCACACTACGATCCACGAGGGATAATAGATGGAGGGCGGCTCCGCGATGTGCAATGCAGGCATCCCTCCATAAGAGCCCTCATTCTTGAGCGAGGGCTCTTCGTACAAGGTAAGTATGAAGAAAAAAAAAAAAGAAAAAGAAAGAAGAGTTAGAAATTGGGGAATGGAGGCTAGGTATTTATAGTGGTCCGGCAGGCTGCGAAATCAGTAAGTGGGGCAGTACTTTTTAAACGTTGCACATGGCCAATCAGAAAATTGGTAAATCCTTTCAAATCCTTACAGTGTGTATAATGCGCATCCGAATCTGCACACTGTATTGCTTTGTACCTATGTACCTAGTAGGCACCGGAGAATACCTAGTACTAGGTAGGTATTCAACTCCAGATGTCGTTCAGTTGAGTACATGCCAGCTGTCGACATTAAACTCACTCTCTGTATAGTTACACAAAGCAGAAGAGCAATCACCGAATTGCATATTATCCAGAGTAACTTCTAGCCAACTCCACCGGGCAAAATTATAGAAACCAATGAGGCAACCCTCTCAGGCTGCCAAGTACAGATGTAATATCTCACACTTCCTCCAGATCCGGACAATAGAAGCTTCACAGAAACGCCCTCAACTTCTCCCAAATAACCACCCACCCACCACCCATCGCAAAAACCAATGCGGCGACATCTGTCTCAAAAAGGGAAGAGGGGGGGAGAACTGCACATCATCAATAACCTGTAAATAATCTGTCTGACATTACCCAACCGGCTGGGTTCGATGAAATATTCTTAGTTGAATAGAACTATTGTCTGATCGTGGTCAATAGTATCGTGTTACATAAGGTAAGGTAAGTAAAAGCTGCCTGATGGTAGGTAGGTAACTTACTTGATATTCACACCTACATATGCTACGTTGAGATCTCTTCTTCAAGTCATAAAATGGATAGGCAGCGTTAGATTCGGTACCTTCGTAGTACCTAGTAGATACATGAAATGTAAGGAACATTTGAACTTATTCTACATGTACCTGGTGAGGTAGGTACCTACCTAGTATTCAATTCAAAAGCAATGCTTGATAGCCATGTGGAATGCTCTTTGCTACCTAATAACTTCAAATATGTTATCTAGCCAGAAGGCGACAGCTTCTATGCTGTAAAGGAGACAGTATCATTTGGATCAACAAACAGTACGAGATCGCACTGTTATTTGACACGATAGCTCGCGATTAGTAACGCCGCAACGGCCTTGGGTTGATTAATGTTCATTAATACTCCAATATATTATCTAGATAACCTCTTATTTCTAAACCTCTTCAAACAAACGAGGAAGCTCTCATATCTTCGCCTGGGAGTCATAAATTTTGAATCGTCCAGGTGAGAGCCATATATAGCTTTATTTTGACGCCTTCGCAGTGACACCAACCTTCCAAATACGTCGTCCCTTCTCATCCCGACCCAAGTCCTGCAGTTTGTCGCTCGCGCCAGCCGCCGATTTGACTGGACGCTCTTCGCCAACGGGCAGGATAATTGTGATATCATTCTTAAGCCACAGAGGCTCAAACTTGCCCTCCTTCTTTAATTCTACCTTGACGCTGATTGCGTCGCCCAGTACGCCATACGTGATGCTAACCTCAACGGCGTCTGCCTTTTCTGCGGGGCTCACACCATCGTCTTCCAACCATGAGTTATCGAACTGCTTTGTCCCCGAAATGACGTTAGCCGGAACATCAGGCGCGCCTCCCTTGGGGCAGTGAGGATATTGCGCGACCGGTGGGGGGAAGATCTCGACGGCTCGGTAATCATCCTTTTGCATGTTCGGGAATTCTGGATCGTCCTCAGCGACGCACGTGGTCGGCTTACCCTTTCCAACCGGGACAGCCGAACCAATGCGTGCAAGAACCGGGATATGGCTATGCCAAGTCGAAGAGATTTCGTGCCACTTGCCAGCTTCCAGATACTCATAAGGTGCCGAAAGATTCAAGAATCCGAGGTCGCTCCCGCTTCGGTCTGGGAGATAAACCCGTGCGGTCGAGACACCAGGCTCGTATACACCCGCAATTAACAAGGCGTCTCCAAACCAGTACTGCGTGTCTCCTTGACGCAATTCCTTGGTCCAGACCGTCGGGTCAGACTCGTAACCCCAGCCGGTCCATCGTTGAGGAGGAATCGCCTCGCGATGGGACTTCAGCATGTTTGCGTACGTGTACGGCACCAATTCGTATCTACGCTTCATCGCATTTCGAATAATAGGTGATACAGACGGATATTGCCAAGGTTCTATGACGTCGCCGATGAGACTATCCTCCGCATTCGTCTTGTAGCAATTAATAGTGAATCGAGGTGAGTGAATGCCGAGTTGAATCCAACGGACGAGATGCTCCGGGGTAGGCTGAGGGCCTTCGAAGCCACCAATATCGTGGCCATAACACTTAACGAGTGAGACTCGGGGTTAGTTGGTGTTTTTGGAAAAAAACAAAACAAAACAGAGTGCTTGGGTTGATACTTACTTGAATCAAAGACATGCCTGCATTCAACGCCAACGAGTTGGCTCCCTTCATGCCTTCCCAGCTTGTTACGTTGTCACCACTCCACGAGCTAGCGCAGTATCTCATCGTCCCGGCCGTCGCACTGCGGGTAAGGACGAATGGGCGAACTGCGGGCTCGGCTTCGATCGTCGCGTCATGAGAACTCTTACCATTGAGCTCAGTATGCAATGCTCGGCCCCAGTATCCGATATTTTTACGAGTTTCCCCGGCCGGTACCTCAACAGTTTCGAGCGCGCATTGCCAGTTATCGTCAGGGGTGTTGTACTCATTGTTATCGTTCCACATAGCATCGATTCCCACCTCTTTAAGGGCCTTCACTCCGTTGTACCACCAGTTATAACCGGCCTTCGACGTGAAGTCGAGATGGCTGCCTTCTCCGCTTTCTCCTCCTCCAGCACTCCAAAGACGTGCCACCGCAGTAGCCCCCGTCTCAGAATCCTTGAAGAAGGCACCTGTTTTCGATAGTTCCTCGTAGGCGGGATGGTTTGCGAGAACATACGGCTTGACGTTTGCTAGCAGACGAACGCCATACTTATGGCACTCACGGGTGAATTCTCGAGGCTCCGGGAATCGGTGTAAGTTCCAAGTGAAGACGTTTCTAGTCTTTGGTGGAGTCTCTGCTACGGTATATCCCGAGCTCATCTGGAAAGCTGAGCAAGGCATATCGTGCAATTCGCAGTTCTTCATGAAGTTTAGGACCGACTCGTGTGCACGCGGCTCGTCTTCCATGGTGTATTTCATGCCGCCGCCAATGTAACCCATCATGTAGCGTGGGGCAAGTAGTGGGAATCCCACAAGTTCGGCGTATGACCGTACCACGTCGGCCACCGTCTTGCCGACGATGAGGTACTCCTCAAGACCACCGTGAGCTTGGCGGTATACCTTGAAATGACCCCACATGCCGTCAAGTTCGGAGCCAACATTCCAAGTGGCTCGGGAGTGAGAGGTTGAGAAGATGGCAACGCATCCCTCGGGGGTGACATTGATTAGTAGGGGGATGTGCTTGTAAAGGGGGTCTGTGCGGTAAGCATCATAGCCAAAGGTGTCGCTGGCTGTGATGTTAAACCCACGGCCACTAAGGTCCATGGGTGCCGCCTTCTCTCCGAGGCCGACGTAGAGACTATCAGTCTCGTATTTTAGGTAATGGGCAACGCCAGTGCCATCAAGGGCATACGAGCGGAAAGGAAGATCCTCATGAAGCGGCTTTTCTTGGCCATCAAAGAAAAGGGAAACGACTGGTGTGTTGGACCAATCAATAACGGCCTTGGTGGTTCCAACCTTGATGGATTTGGTGTTCTTTCCGGCGTCAATGCTGACTTCTGGGGTGACATTTCCAAACGCAGGGTCGGGGCGTTTGGCGCTAGGATGCGGTGCCAATGGATGTTGATCATGGGTAAATGTAGTGCGGAAGACATTTGGGCGTAGAGCTTCGAAGCTGAAATGGCATTGTCCTGAGCCCTTCCCATCAGTAGAGCTAAGTGCTAATGAAGGAGTCTTTGCCAAATCGGCGCCATCGGCTGAGGGAGCTGGGGCATATTGCTTAGGGACTTGTTCGTATTGTTGATACATGGTGATGGTGGTAGGTTGGTGGGTGGTGGTGGTGGTTCTCTAATTTTATTCTGTCTGGGTGTGTAGGTATTATTGTGAGATAAAAATCAGGGTCGTAGAGAACTGCACGATATCGGCCATAGATTCTCTACGTGGAGAAAAGGGATAGATGGTAGGTAGCAGAAGGTAGAGGGTAGAAGTAGAAAGCAGAAAGAGCCAACTACGATTCAAATGATATACAAGAACTAACCATGTACCTAGTAGTTCGACAAGTATAGTAAGTACTATAGAGGGTAGGTACCTAGGTAGATTGCAAAACGGTTTCATTCAATGCTATGTCTCTTTTCTCTTGCTGGCTGGCGGTTGCCTGAACTTTATATACATACTAATATCTAGGTAATTTTATCTAGGTAATTTCCTTGGCAACTACGAATACTCGGTCGAAGCTATGTTACACCGATAAAGGGGAATGGGCATTGGCCCAAATGACTAAAGGGGGGAGCACTAGGGGCTCCGTTGCGGAGAAATCGGAGAGGGGGCGGAGACGCACCCCGCGGGATACAATGGAGAATTGGGGATGAATGGCGGGGTAGTCTAAGTTTAGTCGGAGCTTATGATATGAGATATACTTTTTTATCCTCATCTTTTTTCAAGCATCCGTACCTGACAAGCTCCGATAGAGTTAGGTAATTAGGTAATTAGGTAATTTGACTATTATCGATAGATATCGTTGTCGGTGTTGTATCATCCCGAACCGGGCTAGTTCCCTCTTAGCTGCTTAACAATTCTTCCTATTGCTCTCCTATTGCTCCTATTGTGGGAGCGTACGTGTACTACCCTAGGTAGCTATCGGTCCTAAGACGAATTCATCATGGACCTTGGAAGCTATCCGAATGGAATATCGGCGACGTGCATGGTGTCTACTGTCATGGGTATGACCCGGTGATGTCAACTGTTGCCCGGCGACCGTTTCCGGGGAATGTTATACTCGGTACTTCTTCTACTACCGTCACATATCGTCACTTATATCGTCAAGCCATTGGATAATCATACAGGACACCCCTACGTACCTAACTACGAGGCTAGATTATTGCTACCTAGTAGTTTTTACCGCCACACCAAAAAGTGAATGGTTGATCTCTCATTATTGGTCTTTGTTTTATGTCGGTATACCTATCTAACAATTGTCTGATCTCCAGAGAGACGAGGCCAAGCCTTGCAAGTAATGGTTATACCTACTTCTTTCTTGATACCTAGGCTGTCTTGATGTCTTGACCATAGAGACACTGTTATGGCTATGTTGCTCATAAAAACTAGGCTGCTCAATTCCAATGCCGACGAGTAATTCGAGACAACCTCTTTCATCCATCCCACCAGAGCACAAAGACGGCCACAACGACTTTCATGGACAAGATTTAAGCACGATCTAATGGATGATCACTTGGAGCTGCTTCAAATCACTTCAATACGAAATAAAGACACTTCAAAGGAAGTTATGTGCTTTATTCGCCAATGTTGTACGGCAAGGGGCTAGAAGGGCTACAAGCTCAAGCGACGAACAACTATGCTACTAATTCTCGTTGCCCTGGCTGCATCACACACCAAGGGACGTGCATGAATGCAGATAAAATATCCGTAACTTCAATTGAGGCTGAAGCAACGAGTTAATACATACCTACTTGACCAGGTAAGTAAGTACCTTTCTAGTAAGCGTGTAGCAGCTGACAAGATAATGGAATCGACAGTCAATGTTGCATTTTTGACTGTAAGGCCATGTAGCAAACACCAGCATGGATATCTCACAGATAACCTAGCTAGGCCTAAAGGCTTCAATGCGAAGGATCCAATCCTAAAATGAAGCGCCAGGCAACAGGTGACTGTTTGCTAAAATCACGAGTTTCTCACGCCCATGACGAGATAAGAGGCCACTTACGATCACGGATCCTTCCAAATCCAACCATGACAGCTTCTATCGTCCTTCCTTTCACTTGTATATAAATTCAACACGCCCCTGCTTCTTGTTGTTCATTTACCCCTAATAAAGACCACTGTTCTTAAGCTACACCTTTCTTTGCCTTTTTTATCAATATCAGGCCTCGATAGATACGCTCGCTGCCCATTTCAATCTGTTAAACAGCAAGTACGACGGATTTGTAGAATCATACGTTATAAGCGGCGTAGCTCTCTCGGCATCGACCATGGATAGGCAAAACCACGTGGTCCAGCAGCGGCTCTCCAACGGTAACCACCCAGGTAGGCACTTACCTATCATCACCTTCATCATTGTCATCATCGGCATCATTGGCATCTTATTACGAAAACCCCTAGCCACCCTACTCACCACCTCTCCAGAAACCCACCCCCCAAAACAACAACGCCGCCGCCCACCACCAACCCTCCACGTCCACCGCACCGACGGCTACAGCCTCCTCATCGACATCCTCTCCGATCTGCGCGCCCAAGGAACCCCCATCGCCCCCGTCGTGCACGACCTCATCATCCAGCTCTACTCCACCGCGCAAGCAGCCGAAGAACACGGCGACCACCTGCGGAGAAAGCACGCGCGCCTGCAGGCCGAGCACGCGCAGCTTGTCGCGGACTTTAACCACTACTGCGGTACTAGGGAAAAGTGGCAGGCGAGAGCGGCGGATGCGTTGAGCGAGGACATGCGACGCGGCGTGGACGCGGCGGTGGCGGAGAGCGCGCGGTGGAGGGAGGTGATGGAGATGATGTTCGACGAGCACTTGGCCATGGTGAGGGAGGTGGCGGTTTTGGAGCGGGAGGTGGCGGTGCTTAGGGAGGAGAGGGAGAAGGAGGGGTTGGAGGGGGATGGCGAGGGCGAGGGCGAGGGTGAGGGTATTGCGGGTAGCGGAGCTGGGGATACTCCCGCCGACCCGGACTGAGCGGTATACCTAGTAGAACTGCATAGTCTTCCATAGAGGATAGATAGGTAGGTGTATAGAGAAAGGCGTAACTGCGTTGCGCGTCACTGACGTCTTGATCCATATCGCGCCAGTCCATGGGCTGGGAGGTGGCCAGGCATTACCTAAGGGGCATTGCACCAAGCCGCGTTAACAGGGCAAGTTTCTACCAAGAACCAATTCTTATCCATGCCTGTATGCGGGCAACATCTCTATAGTTACATAAGTGTCCGAGATGTTTCACAACTCAGTCGTGCCTCTTTCCAATGTCTATCACCCAAGATTTAGTGGCCTTTAATTGGAAGTCTTAAGTCTTGACTCTTGAGAGGCACATGTAGGTTCGAAAAGCGGTGAAATGAAGGAGGGAGTTGGCAGAGTGTTTGAGTATGAGCCGGTAGGGACATGGTTTGTTCATGCCATGCTGGGACTAGTCAAATACATATACCTATACAACATGCCGATGGATGGCTCATTCGAAAATTAAAGTAGGTATCGAAAGCGGCACAGCGCGTGTTCGCGTTAAATTCACGTGTACGAGAGGGTAGGCATGATGGCGATCCCTTCGTGTGGATATACACTAGCTAACCGTGCCATGTCGCTACATAACACTAGGTTAATTAGTTAGACGATATTAAAAAGAAAAAAAAAAGAAAAAAAAAAGCCCCGGTTATGATCTGCCTCGTGGAACCCGGATCCGATAGGCAGTCAGAACCTAAAGTTATCTATTCAGCGAGGGTAGGGTAGGGGGGGATCTGGGAGTCTGGAGATCTGGTAAATACGAGTGGAGCGAACCGAGGGTTTGGCACTTTCTTGGAAGGCGTCTGTGATTCGTTCGATTAAACGACAGTGTCGCGACGCAAGGTTGCGCGAGGCCTTGGAACCTTACCGGAATACCTATTCTCGAATAGTGCCAGTTGGTAGTTAGATTGGATGGGAGCAGCAAGGTTCAAAAGCCGAAGGGCACAGTTCGTTCCTGAATAATTACCTAGGACCTAGTGTAGGTAGGTATGCAGCACTTGGCGATCATCATCATCATCATCATCATCATCAATGTACGCTCGAGCAGACAAGGCCTGCGTGAGTGAGGCACAGCCCTAAAAATATCTACCTAACCCGATCTTAATTTTCTCGAACCATGGGACACGTATGTAGTATGGAGCTAATGGGTAGGTATTGAGAACAGACGTTCTTCATCGGCATTCACATGAGTAAGGGATTACTAAGTGCCGATGTGGACAGACAACAAGGCAAGTCGTCGACATGGCAGTAAATAGTTTGTATGCTCTCTTATTATCGCCCCGACAAATGCTATAAACCCCATCCCAATTAGGTACCTATATTCCAGCCAGCCATGCCCCCTAAGTAAGGGTCAAATGGGTATCAACGCCATCTATGACAAAAGTTCATGATTCCAAGTAATATAGTACATAAACAAATCTACCCTAAAAGCCTGTACGAACCCACGAAGGAGGGCGCTGAGAAAGCACGAGAAAAATAAAACATGCGTGACCTAGATAGGTAGGTAGGTACCTATATATTATGTATACTTTATATGTGTGATATAATATGTATATGTTATCGCTGCAGTATAGCCACACCAATGCTACCGAGATACTCGCACCTCGTCCTCGTGTCCTGATCAACCGCCTCCATCTCGGTGACCCCGCCCGTCGAGAACAGCAGCCTGTTCTGCTTCTCGGCATCCCATGTCTCCCACTGCGCCGCGCCGGGGTGCCGGTGCGTGTTGGGGTCGAACGTGCGGATGAAGCTGGTCCAGTACGCCTGGACGACGGGGGTGACCAGCGCGTTGGTGCCGTTGGCGGCGTAGCTCGAGGGCGGGCTGCCGTTCGTGTAACCCGCGCCCCATATCGCGTTCAGCTCGATCGTGTGCGGCACGCCGAGGCCGTCGGCGATTTGCCGTGGGTCCTCGACGTTGTATCGGTAGGTGAAGGTGTCGCGGTGGGGCGCCGCGGCCGACGAGATGTACAGCACGGGACACATGTACCGCATGTCGCCGTAGGCGTTGCTGACCTGCCGCCAGTAGCAGCCGGCGCTGGGGCAGGTGTCGTTCGGGTTCGGGTACAGCTCGCTGATTGTCTGCAGTTGCTGCTCTGTGATTTCCGAAAACTGGCTGCGGATGAAGTTCTCGCTCTCGACCAGTGTCGACGTGTTCCGCGGGGTGAAGATGGTTCCGTCGTTGGTGTCGGCGCCGACGAGTAAGGGGATCTTAACGAATCTGCCCTCGGCGTACGCAGTGTACGTGTGGTCTCGGATGAGGTCGCCGTCGATGACCGGGTTCCACATGTACAGCGGCGCCGCGCTCTCGCCCGGATAAGGTATCGCCACGTTCGCGGCTTGCAGCTGCGCGGTGGTTTTGGATCGTAAACATGACAGAGACAAGAGGCCGGGCCCTGAGCAATTAAGGCGAGATGAGAAACTGTCGTATTGGTATTGGCTCTGCTCCACAGTCAAGACTGGGCCGAATGATACGGATTCGGCGGCAGCGGCGTGGAAGAGATTGGTCTCCCTGCCTCCATACGCCACCATGTGAAGACTGATGCTAGCAGCACCTGCCGAGTCGCCACCCAGGACAACATGGTTCGGATCACCTCCAAACTTGGAGATGTGCCGCTTTACCCACTCCATCGCTTTTCGTTGATCGTGAAGCCCGTTATTCGGTGAGACCCAGGGGCCGTTGGTCATGAATCCATAAACTCCTACACGGTAGTTGAACGTGACCACAATCATGTTATTCCCACTTGCCCTGATCAGACCAGATCCATCGAAGCCGAGATTAGAGAGAGCATTGAAGCCGCCACCCTGGATGAAGAAGTAGACGGGGAGCTTGGACTCCGGGGTTGCGTCGCTAGGCGCAAACACATCAATATACAGACAATCCTCTGACGTAGTACTGCTGAGAGAGGCGCCAGTTGCTATACAGGCTGCTCCGTGCTATTATCAAAGTTAGCTCTCTGTAGGCCACTTAGGGATGACTATAGATATGTAGATAGGGAGTAAATATAAATACCTGGCTTGCTGCTTGGGTGGTGAAGTTGCACGGAGGATCTATCGGGGGTCTGAATCTCAAGTTGCCGACAGGGGGTGAGGCAAACCGCATGCCTAGCCATTGGGAGATGCCATCGTACTTGGCCACGCCGACATACTTGGTGCAACCCAAGTCGACGACTGGACTAACGGCAATTGCAAGATAAAAGAGCTGGCATAACACAAGGAAAGTGGTCTTAAGGGAAGCCATTGCAGCAGCGCCGTGAAGCCTCGGGGCCGTCTAAGGCGGTAATATTAATGAGAGACTTAGGTCGGGAATATAAAAACGTGTGAGACGACGACGCCATTTTTGGATGCAGGCCATGCAGGCGACAGGGCGGCCATATATATGGTAGCTATCATGTATATTGGCCGTTTAAGATTGGATATTAAGAGACGAAAGCCAAGATGTGAGTTACCTAACTAGCATTCTGCGGTATTGGATTTCTACGCCGCAACACATCCACACCACCCCCCCAGTGTATACCCTTGTTGTCTGGCGCAGCATTCCAATGCGCTATCGAGAGACGTTCCATCTCCCTTATGTCCTGGTGGGTAATAAGTTTGCACGGCAAGGTAAAGCAACATCCGCGCGTGACTGAGACATAATTGGGATGGCAGATAGTCTGACCGCTCGCTTGCTAGCCAGGTAGGTAGTAGGTAAGGTATATTACCTAGTTTTACATGTATGGACGCAGTCAGCAGTCACAGTCAGCAGTTAGTATATGTAGTTGGCAGTTAACTCTACCTGACCTAACATACTGTCCACGGTACTTGAGGTAGTATACAGGTAGTACATACATACATGCAGTATGTGCCTAGAATTTGGAGGAATTAGGAAAATTCGGCATAGCGTTCTCTATGGAAGGACTCATTCCATGTGGGGAACCCCGGGGTTATGTTGTCGATGCTACATTCATGGGTGGTATGTACATACCCAAGTAGTTCACCAATCAACAAGTTGATCCCCCCTGAATCTCTTTACTCTTTTTTACTACCCTTACTTCCCTTGCTTCCTTGGGTATCTTAGCTAGCTATAGTTAATGGCTATTGTCCTACTTTTCTAAAAATTAGCCCGCGGCGTTATCAATACGAGAGTTCCGTGATTTATCACTTTTCAATAAACAACCAAATGTAGCTTAAGGGGTCTGGTATATTATAACAAAAGAGTACTACTACAAGTAAGGAGGTAGTTAGTTAAATGATCATGCATAAATGGGCTATCAAGCCACACAGTCACCATGTTCCTTTCAAATTTTGTTTCAATTCCATCGCACATTATTCCGTGTTCCTGCTGCAAGCCACTGGTATCCATTCGGTATCCATCCTACCCGACCAGAACCTATTTACCTACCTGTCTAAGGTTAAGAAGAAGGATCTTAGGTATATTAATAAGAAAGCGATTTAAAACGTCTTTCCCCGAAATCAGCTCCTTCAGCCCTACCTGTTCAGCAAGCAACCACCCGGTTGGAATTGTCGTACAAGTGAGTAGCCGCAATTTATCAACGGGCGATTGCAGTAGGGGCTTGAGAATTCCGGTCAAAGCTCTTTGGACGCGGGATGTGTCACCCACGTTGGGAATGAACCGCATGTTTACATACACATAACTATATACATACGACGTAGTACATAGTATATATCCGGGTATACATATAGTCATGTACTTCTTGCTATGCATTGTACATGTGTGTATCTATGTACACGACGCCGTATGTACCAAATAGATGAGAATGCAACCACAAATTGCCGAGTTGATGGAAGTTTACAATCTACCGCCGCGAAAACAACTTGTTTTCTGTAGAATGCTCCAGCAAGGCAAGCACACCGATATTGACGTGACATTATTTTAACCTATTTCAATGTACGTTACCATACCCAAACATGTCATGGTAGCAGTTATCGTCATAACTTGGGAAGTTCGCACAGAGGCCTGAATATTGCATTGCGTCACTAATAACTGCGCCGTCTGCGCCGCTCTTCTTTAATCCTCTTTCAATTAATACTGGTGCCCCGTAGAAGAAGCATGAGATGAGCTGGTTGCTTGGGCAACCGGTATATCGTTCTTCTTTATAAATACAGGAGACAATGTCCACTATCTCGAAGCTCTGCCATGAATTACCCTGATAATACATGTGCTCCGACTTCGACGCGGATATGCGTGATACGTATCATTCACATGTAGGTACCCTCGTCCGACGAGCGAGGTCAACATTAAACTAAAGCACCTCGTTACGCTATCTACATCTTGGCTACATACTAGGAAGCGCCACAAACAATGCAGAAAAGATTCCAGACCAAACGAATGTCGGAAATTCGAATTGGAGAAAGCCAAAGTCAGAAGCAAGTAAAATGTCCCATTCTGGTCCAGAATTCCGCATTCCTCCGGACACCCGAAAGTACCCGGAGGCCGCATGGACCGGGGAGGATTCCCTTGCTTTACTACTAGTAGTATTTAGTACGGACTATGGCTATGGGCTACTGGAACTGAATAACTCTAGGGACATCAGGTGATTCGAAGCAAACTTCCAAGGTTATCCTACTGGAACTCAACGTTAAAAATGCTCTGATAGCCTGCTACAGCGCCAGTGCGTTTTCCAACAACGGTTGACCCACCAAAAGACCGTTGTTCAACAGCAACAACTATGACCTTTTTTTGCTTTTATTTTTTTTTTTCTGAAGAAAGACCTCTGATGGTAGCTATCTTGGTATATAGGTCTGTCTGTACCTTTGTGATACCTACCTAACCTAGGTAGTAGGTAGGTAGGCTTCCGGATTGGCTATCATAGAAGTTATGTCTTACCTAGCACACTCTCCGCATATGAGACGCAAGGAAGCAAAAGCTGGAAAATGTATCGTAACACGTCCATATTGCTACCAAAGCCGAAATGATCTTATTCACATGTAACCCCTGAGATTCAAACCGATAGCTATCACACATTGACCAGGTACCTACTAGCTAAGCTTACACTAGCAATAAACATCCCTCTCTAGGCTTGGCATTGGAGGCAATACCTAGCTGTTATATCAGCTGTGCATAAGCCCGGCCGTTCTGCCGTCTTATTTTCCGCCAAAGCGTTGCCAAAAGCTTGAATTCCCAACGGCGCGGGACCATACTTCCCCAACCGCCCGCACCCCAAAGCGTTTCTGGCCCGAGAAACGGTCCATGGTTGAGAAGAGCAGATGAAAAAAGATCCAACCGCCTCTGGCATTTACCGTACTAGATACTTAGTTCTAACATCGTGTTTAACGTTTTTTCTAATCATCCTTAGAATCTCAAATGCAATGCGCCGCCGTCTACCAAAGGTTGGCCGTTGGGCATCTAGTATCATGCCCCCGCCTCCCCGCAGTCCGTCAGTTGGTCAGTCAAAACACCAGTAGCCGTTTATCAACTAGCTGCTACTACGTCGCTAGGAATATGACCCGACTAGACACCCCTCAGATCCAACCTTGATAAAGAGATGTAGATAGGCAAGGGGGGCGTGCGGAGTACTACAAGGACAGAGAAACACCCCTACTTCCTTACTTACTTGCCCATTACTCCTCATTGCACTTGGTCACACAACCTCCATCTTCCATATTGCATACATCTATACGTAGTATAGGGGTTTCACGATTCCGCAACCAACAGACAGGTCACGCGAGAGAGAGAGAAAAAAAAGAAAAAGGAGAAAGGGAGAAAGGAAGAGAAACAAACATGGGAGCACCTTCGGCAGCAGTAACGGAAATCGAGCACGCGCCACCCCCTGATGCCGATGCTGACAGAGATGGCACCCGCTCAGGCACCCATCAGCAGGCGCATAAGGGCGGCGACGAAGACGAAGAGGGGAACAGAGGTGGTAGAGACATCGCGGCAACCTTCCTAGCGAAGAACGCAGCGGGACAGCGGATCCGGGTGACAGCGGCGGACTCGGCGCGAGTGCTGCGGCGGATCGACGTGGTGATACTGCCGCTGATGCTGACGGTGTACTTCCTGCAGGGGCTGGACAAGGCCACGCTCGCGTACGCATCGGTGTTTGGGCTGCTGCAGGACACGCGGCTGGCCGGCGACCAGTTTGGCTGGCTCGGCAGCATTGTCTACCTCGCTCAGCTCGTCATGCAGCCTCCCCTCGCCTGGCTCCTCGTGCGCCTGCCCATCGCCAAGTTCACCAGCGCCATGGTCCTCTGCTGGGGCATCTCACTCGCTTGCATGGCTGCTGCCCATAATTTTGGCGGCCTGCTGGCCACGCGCTTCTTCTTGGGCGTGTTCGAGGCCAGCGTTGCCCCGAGCTTTGTCGCCATCACTCAGATGTGGTGGAGGAGGAGGGAGCAGACGGTTCGGACGAGCTACTGGTAGTAAGTTACCACACAGTTTTTTGAAAATGACTTTTATTTCATTCGCAGGAGTAAATGTTGGCTCGCTAGGGTTCGGCTGCGGCATGTATTCGCGATGGTATACCTTGCTACTTTAGCCCCTGAAGGTGGAAGTTGTATGATCGATAACTAACTCTAGATTATGTAGTGCGATGAACGGAATCACGAATATGGTTAGTCATATCTTATTCCTTCAGAGAGCATCGTTTCGTTCAACTAACAGGTTTCAAGTTTGGCAGCTTGATCACGTACGGCCTAGGCCATATCGAATCAGAACTGCGCTCCTATCAGGTAACTTGATTCTACCCCCCTAAGCCATAAGGTAGTATGATACGCATGTTAATATGCAAGGATAGATAATCTTCCTATTCTTTGGGATAATCACTGTTGCGTTTAGCTTCGTGATGCTTACCTTTATGCCCGACTCACCGATCGAAGCAAAGTTCCTCAGCGATGACGATAAAGTAATCGCTGTTGAGCGGCTGCGCATGAATCAAATGGGAGTTATTTCGCGCGAGTGGAGCAATGACCACTTAAAGGAGGCTCTCCTAGACCCCAAGTCTTGGCTTTGGTTCGCGCTGCTGTTCTCTATCAGCGTCCCCTCCGGCGGCATCTCGACGTTCGGGCCGCTCATCATAGAGACGTTCGGGTTTGACCGATTCCGGACTATACTGTTTAATATCCCCTTTGGGTTTGTGCAATTCGTCGCCACTATTGGGGGAGCTTTTCTCGCCCAGAAGATCAAGATGAAGGGACCTGTCATCGCCTTACTCTGTCTGCCCCCTATCGCGGGCTGTGTGATGCTTATGGTCCTTCCCCGAGATGCTTCTCACCGAGCGCCGCTGTTAGTCGGATACTATCTAATCTCGGTTTATCCGGGTATAAGTATGTAGTTCTAACAAACAACGACTATGAATTATATCACTAACCTCTTCCAGCTCCACTCATATACTCGTGGGCGTCACAAAACACGGCCGGTGACACGAAGAAGAAATGCACGAATGCGATTCTCCTCGTTGGCCAATCAACTGGAAACGTAATTGGTCCATTGTTGTATACACAAAACGAAGCGCCCGGCTATACCAGGGGCTTACGCTCAAATCTGGGACTTTACATCGCGATCATTGTTCTGGTTGGGATCACCACTGCGTACCTGAAGATGTTGAATCGAGATCACGCGACAAGGAGGGTGGCACTAGGAAAGAGTGCCGTCATAATCGACACCAGTTTAGATGCAGAGAGCCCGCAGGCGGCAGAGACGGAAAATGCTCGAAACGTAGAGGAAGGCGACGCTGCTATCGGCGCTGTCTACAACGATGAGATGGAAAGACCCGGTGACAGAGCGTTCGAAAACCTCACTGACATGCAAAACGAGGATTTCGTTTTTGTTCTCTAAGTATCTCGCCGTATTTAGAGACCTGGAGGCGTTGCTTACTCGGGATTATTACAAAAAAGGTAATAATGCGGTGTTGCATGCTTATCCTGTGCATATTGAGATCACATCTCACCAGTCGATTAAATGTTACCTAGGCGAAGAAGGGAGCACCAATCGGTCTTGGGGTCTTGGTAGGATGCAAGGCATGTGGTACTTGGGTAACATATTGATCTTGGCCTAACGACGATGCCGTAATTGCCTGTTACTGGCCACAAAAGTTTTGATAGGTTGAATGACATAGTTAGCTGAGAATGAAGCTCAGATACTAAGAGACTGCGTGAGGTACATCTCGATTCGTCGTAGCCTCTCGAAACTGAGGCCTTTGACTAGAGGAAAAGATCTCTTGTGTAGCTATCGTAAGCCCTTCCGTAGTGCTGGCCCAGTTTTGAATTCATAATTTACTGCCTCTTATTTGCTGTATATCAGGTTTGGCTACCATGACGCTATGGCGGATAGTACCCCTTTAGAACATCTAGACTTCGGATCAAGACTTGACTAAGAGTTTGTGTCACCAACGATCGTCGATCGTGAGGTGAGTTTTACTAGTACCTAGAAGGAAGCAAGACGGCGTCACATCGGGCCCGTCTTGGTGGTGTCCTGGGCCCGTCAGGTCGGGAACAGGGACGGCCAAAGAACTGGTCGATTGGTGTTTCCTGGGATCGTTCGGGATAGTACCTTTCCTACCAGAAGGCTTCATGCGAGGTCGTGAACTTCGCCGGGCCGACCAGGTGCGTACCTACTAAAGAAGTCCAGTTTTAAGGTCAGTAGGCTATTTAGGAGACTATGCAAAACACGCATGGTGCTCTGGGGCATTATTCGGACGTCTCCTATCAATGTGGGGTTGACGTCACTTTCTTCGACGACCTGGACAATGCTTCTGCTCCATAGTAGTCCATGGTAGATCGACTTTGAGGCTACTATACCACATCAACTGATCGCTGTCGATCCGCTTATGAATGACGCCAGTCGTGATTTAGTCTTGGCCTGTCGGTCATCGAGGGGTAGTAGCGTCACTGCGACATGCAGATCCGGATTAGCAAATCAAACGACTTGCTAGAAATGTCCCCTAGCTGTAAATCATAAATCTGGAACTCAACTGGCTCTTGCAAACCGGGATCCCGGGTCTGAATAGCTGGAGTAATGAAAGAAACAAGTTTGTAGCCACACCAACTGGTAAGCTGACGCAAGCCACAAAAGAGGTATGCGTTCATGTGGCGTTTCTGCTTGCTTCACAAAGTAGAATGATCGATCCTCCAGGTCTCTGCATTACATCACATCGTACAGCTTGTACGAGTAGCTGTTTAGAAATGCTTTGGACTGAAGTGTGTATAAAAGAAAGCTGGCCTCGATGAGTTAAACTTCTGTTCTTCTGTTTGTGATTAGAATAAAACCATATCGTATAGTTGAACAAACACCAAAAGGTTGACAATACTTACTATCATCACATTTACCTTTGCTACAACTACAATTTGAAACTTCAAGCCAATACGAATAGACCGTTCTTTCAGCCACGCTTTTCAACACAATGTCGAACAACCAAAACGGTGGACTTTTGGGTGGCCTAGTAGGCGGACTCGATAATGTCCTCACCGGAGGCGAGAAAGCAAATGGTCAAGGTGGCCTCTTAGGAGGTCTCGGCGGCGCAGTTGGCAGCACGACGGAAGGACTCGGAAAAGGCCTCAACTCGACAACTAGAGGAGTTGGAAACGCAGTGGGCCAGACAACCGAAGGTGTGGGTAACACTGTGGGCGGCGTCACGAACTCAGTTGGAAGTACCGTCGGCGGTGCTACCGGCGCGGGCGGCGGAGCGAATAAGAAGGCCGATGGCAACGCATTCAAGGGTTACGGTATCTGAGGTTTAGGATGAGATATAGACATGATGGATGAAGCTTGATGATAAGAATATTGTAATCTTGTAATACATAAACCGAGCGGGCTAGGATTTGATTAATGATATTATGTGGACGTTACCACTTATGATACTCTAGGTATTTTATATTACATATGTATGTGTGCATTTTGGACATTCAATATTCAAATTAATCAAAATATAGCCAACCTGGTCTGTGGCTTAGCATGGTCGATACAGGCACATGGTGTGGCTTAGAACATTACATTACCCCAGCACTGCATTATGTTAACGTTAAACTTGAAACTTCGAACATCATTGATTGAATTTTGGTCTTCCCAGCTACATACATAGCACTAGTTACTGTAAATTGCTAAGGTTAACTGTAGTGGGGCATTGGACCTCTGAGCTTATACACGTATTGTACATCCATTCTACCCCCGAGCTTCTTACATTATCAATTGTACGGATTATTACGAAGAATAGCAGGCAAATGGACGCTAATGAGGCAGAGGACGTATCGTACGTCGACTACGAGGCCTTTCTCGATCCTAGCTTCAGCCCTTCCTCCTTCGCAAACAGTCTTGTTCTCGCTACCAATAATCCAAATGATACTCCTCTCGATCTTTCGACGCCCTTGTCCAAGGTGCTTTTTGACGCCCAGGAGGTTGATTCGCATATAGATCTACTTACTACTCGCTCTGCCATTCCCCTTTTAACCTTTACCAAGGACCAAACCGAAGCGAGCGGGAAGATCTTATCCGAGGTTGACAACCAAGTCAAGAGCTTAAATGAAAGTTACAAACAACTGGAAAAGGAAGTTATACAAAAGCATGCCGAAGCCGACGAAGTGCGCCTGGTTGCCGCCCGGTTGTGGGAGACGCTGAGGCTGGGAAGATCTGTCGGCCGCTGTCTTCAGTTGGGCCGTCAACTTGAGATTCAACACGGAGAAATTACCACGGCCGCTGGAGGCAACAGGAAGGAAGACCATAGCGTCACAGTCCGCTGCGCGCATACGATATTATCCTTGAGAGAAATCCTCGACAAGAAGGCACCGGGCGAGGAGGGATATGGACTCGACAGAATCAACGTCATTAGGAGTTTACAGGAATCTATCGTGCTTCCCATTGAGAGGTCAATAAAGAATATATCGGAACAAGTTATTCGAGAATTTAACATTGGATCCACTACTTTTGCCCAAAGCGAGGAGGCCAAGGCCCGGACCATCTCTGCAGCCGTCACTCTTTACCTCATATCACCGGTTGGCACAAAACCAGACAGATGGACACCCCAACTGCTCTTACAAGCTCTTGAGGTGTATTTGCGCAACGCGCTGCAGAGCTCCATATCCTCGCTGGCAAGGTCGCTTGCGAACCTGCCATCTCTAGATCGGACTTTGGCAGAGGTCTCGGCGCGATGTCAAAATATCATTGCTCTAGAGATCATCCTCTCCACAACCAAAGCCCCGGCGAACCCACTTTTACCAACACACAAAAACGTCTCTTCGGACAAGTCAAATCTTCTACAACCCTTACTTACGTATCTGGAGACTGGATCACTCGTGTCCTACTTCTGGAGGACTATGGCGAGCAGCCTGGCACCACGAGTTCAGGAGATTGTAAATCGCAGTGGTGTCTCGGCCCGTACGCTGAAATCGAACCGAAATGCAATTGGAGAGGCAATTAGGGAATGCGTCATACTTGGTAGCCAGCCTCCGAGCACCATTGCTACCGCCAAGGGGAAACCCTCGAAGGGGAACTCGGAGAAGAGCGGTGGATGGGATCGGGAGGTGGCTGTCATGGTAGGCAGCGTCGTTGGAAACCTCGGCAGATGACAGCAGTTATCCCTACGGCAACGTAACTGGCCTATGTCCTTAACCTGGCTCATCAGGTCTAGAGATAGTATGGCAATTTGCATTTGAAGAGTTTCCGTGTCTTTATTGACCGGGTTTGTGACCCGTCACTCGTCTTATCAACTCGAAATATAACCATGGCGAAGAATCAAGTTCCAAGTAAGAAGCTTGCCGGGGTTGTTCGTCACGATAATGCAGCAGCATTGCGTGATTTCTTGACTACTTGAAGCGTATATTCAGGATATAGATATTTTATCGGTTGTATCCTACTAAGTACTAATAGGCATCGTATAATCCCTCATTTTAAAAATGCGCGGAATAACTTACCTCATTGAGTATCTATGCGTTATTCCACCTTGATACTCCCTTAACCGTACATATAGCCCCTCTTATTAATAATAAGATGGTTGTCGTACCGGTATAGGTACCCAATTTCTAACGAGTCAAGCCAAATGGTTCAAAGGATTACCTGCAGGCTACCAGACGAGTCATATACATGTGTATATGGGATAGGAGTGATCGTAAGACAAATTATATATTCAACATGCACTTCTCCAAACTGCATAGCACCCAGATATATGTAGCGAATACATGTATATCTATATAGTGGGAGTATGTACCTCGCGCCCCATGTGCCTTGAAGGTACATATATAACGTAGAATGTTGATATTGGCTTTAACATGTGGCTTTCCTTCCATCCGATACTACGTAGGTAGCGGGTTTGCGCATGTGGATATGCTAGTGCCCAACATTGTGGATGTATCTTTGCGACGGTATAAACTTGAACAACTCAGCATTCGCTACGAGGGTTAGTTATGTGTTGAAATTTGAGGCGAACTTTGGTTAGTATAAGCATGTACCTGCCCAGGTAACCTGCGCGTAGTGTGTACATACCTAGTAGTACATACCCTAGGTAGAGAAGGCCAATCGTGATGAGTATTTTACGTAGCGTACTAGCGGATGGCGCTGAGCAAGCACCGACTTCTTTTAAGCGGAGATAAGTGCAGATGTTGTAGGCAGGTACATAAGGTGTAAGCCCGTTAGCCGCTAACTTGAATTCCATAATTTCAGTTGGTGGTTTCCTACATGTTGGCTTTTCTCCATAGAAATCTTCGAAATTCTCTCAAGGGAGGCATAAATAACTTGGGTGTTCCTGCTGTTTTGTCGGGTGATATTTAGGCTATTTTTTATCTGATTTTTTTTTCTTTTTGGTTTTCAAGAGTCGTTCCACCTCGAATACCTGACTACTACTATCAATTTAGTACACTACATATGTAGCCAGGACAGATTACCTACATACGTCATTATCTCTTCTATGAATTTGAACCTGAATATCACGGTACGTACCTGATTACATGGGTTCAATACCTACATGTAGTAATTGGAAATGTCTGGACCTTCAAGTCCACATGATTTTTGCGGGCTAGATCGGGCCGGGTTGGCCAATGCTTTTCCATGTCCTTCCATTTCTTCCACAATCGATGATGTCTTTTAAATTCTTCCCAGCCTGGTCTTTCAGCATGTGCCAGCGTTACAGGCTCACAACTCATAACCCCACCATCCCACCGCATTACATTTGTGTTACAGATTGAACGTCGAGCACATCCAACACACATACCTACAGTTTTGTACTTTATAATAGGCCGAGGTTTATTTGACGATGGATGGGTTTCATTGATTGCTTGATTGCTTGATTGATTGATTGAATTCATTGATGGATTGACTAATTTGATTGAATCTAGCCTTGTGTTATTGAAGTTGAATGAGAGGTACCGTACCCCTTATCAAGGGTGACAACTTGAAGACCTAACATTGGCTGGACACTTTCAAGTTACCAGACTATTTCAAAGGTACTTACATACCTACATAATCTGCCCTATATATCGCAATCCGGAGAGAGCCGTCAACTTAGTAGTTGAGGTTGGCTGATGAGTTCAATGTTCTGAGAGGACAAAAGGAAAGGGATACATTGTTTTTGTCGTCTGGTAGTTAACCCACATCGAATCAGGAGCAAAACCTCCTGGTTGCATTTTACGCATTTCTACACACATTTTGACGCATTTCATTACAACTCCCCTTGACACTTCAAGTTTCCACATTCATATCCATAATCCATCTTTTCCAACTCTTTCCAACATAACACACTACTACCTTTATCAGGTACCTATCTAGTACCCCACCATCATCATACGCAAGAAGTAACCCAGTACTACCTAGCAACTCCATCATGCCCAAGCTGGATTAAATCAATTATCATCACCACGAACCACGATGGCAGTTCTTATGGGAGCCCCGCTATGAATTTATGAACCTAAGAGCCTATGTCGTTCTAGCCCTCCGGCCCGTTTAGAATTCTACATTCCGCTAACCATTTCTTCCTTACCTCTCTACCTCAACAACACCGTATATGAACCTGGCTTTGTCTACTTTGCCAACCTAATTAATTACCCTTCGTTTTTTTCTGTTGTTCCTTGCGCTCCTTATCGGTCAGTATATGCATGTGCTGTCTTCCCATTGCTTAGCTGTCAAGGTTGTTGGTTGATATAACTTTCTCCACGCCTGACCGCCTTCTTTTGCTACTAGTTATCTACCTATTTTATACCTAGTATCTTTTCTCCCCCGTGAAATTCATTGCATTGCATTTATATTATCTACTTGACTTTGTTCCATAACTGCAATATCGCGCACCGATTTTCACCTCTAGATCGAGAGAATTAGCACTAAACTGATTATCGCAGAGACCAAACTAGAAGCCGATATCGCCTCTACGAACGACGTCATAAAGGAGGCTGAACAAATGTCGACCCGCGAATCCCCTGTTAATGGCAGTTCGCAAGACTCGCCGGAACTACCACCCCATGAGCGAACCTCTATTACGAATGTTCCTGTAACCCCGGGCATCCAATCCTCGACTTACCTGTCGCGAGCGGGCATCGATTCTACTGGGACATCTAGCCCCAGCTACTTTACACGAGATCCCGCCAAGAACGGAACGAGTGCCTCTTCTGGGCCTGCATCGCAACCTGTCCCAAATGAATCTTCTCCCTCCAACCTAGTGAAAGATGCTCCCACCGACCTTGAGGTTCTGCGTCGGATGAGCGTATCAACTAAGGGGCGAAGGCAGTCCATCTCGGAAATCAAGGCTGCTGCCCCTGAGTTAGCTCTCAGTGGAAATATTCTCTCGGTTACTTTCACAACTCCTCACGCTCTAAAGTACCATAAGAACGGTGAATGGGTTAGTCTTACACAGTCCGAGTCTTTTTAAGACAAACTTGTGTCGCATGAAACTAACTCTAAGAAGGAACTAGGTTACCGTCGCGGCCAGTCAGCTCTTTTCGATTCCTTCTCCTATCTTTCGTCAGATGAAACGCCTTGGAACCATACAGTTGTCGCTTGGACCGGCGAAATAGAAGCACCCGTCGAATCACTCGCCTCTCCAGAAGTCCTCCAGGACACCACTTCTACTATACCAGCTCTTAGCCACCTCTCGGCGCCTATCCCATTAGATGGAGAGACACCGCCTACACCACCCGAGGTTGATGGCCTGTGGATCCCGCAGGACCACCAAGCTAGGTTAGAGCAGCAGCTGATCCATGATAAGCGCATTAAAACGGTGCCAGTATGGCTTGCTGATGATGCCGAGACGAGCAACGAGGGAATTACGTTAAATGATCAATCACGATGGAGGCGGTATGCAGAACACACGATTTACCCATTATTCCACTATAAACAGCACGAGCCAAACGACGGTCGATCGGAACGTATCGAATGGGCCGACTACTTCCGCACCAACTTGAAGTTTGCTGACAAGATAGTCGAGATATATAAGCCAGGAGACGTGGTGGTTATTCATGACTACTATTTGCTGTTACTTCCTAGTATGCTACGACAAAGAATGCCCAACATGTACATTTCATTCTTCCTACACTGCCCGTTCCCCAGCAGCGAATTTTTAAGATGTCTGCCGCGGAGGAAGGAGGTCCTAGAAGGTATGCTTGGAGCCAACCTCGTTGGTTTCCAGTCATACAGCTATTCTCGTCACTTTGCCAGCTGTTGCACGCGGATACTTGATTTCCCTTCAGATTCCGTGGGTGTCGATGCGTACGGGTCTCGAGTTGAGGTCGGTGCTTTTCCAATCGGCATTGATGTTGCCAAGGTAGAGCAGATGGCGTGGTCCAAAGAGGTGTCAGAAATGTACGATGATCTGAAGGAGCTCTACAAGGACAAACAAATTATTGTGGGACGTGACCGTCTGGATAGTGTCCGCGGTGTTGCGCAAAAGCTTATGGCGTTCGAAAGGTTCCTAGAGCTCTATCCCGACTGGAGAGAGAAGGTGGTATTAATCCAGGTCACCTCGCCGAACACGATTGAAGAAGGAGGAGAGGAGCCAGAGAACAAGATTGCAAGCCGAGTCAATGAGCTGGTCATGAGAATTAATGGCACTTATGGCAGCCTCGGATTTTCGCCAGTGCAGCACTATCCCCAATACCTATCGCCAGCCGAGTACTTTGCTTTGCTGAGAGCTGCAGACATTGGCTTGATCACGTCAGTCCGAGACGGCATGAACACGACCAGCTTGGAATATGTTGTTTGCCAACGCGATACGCATGGCCCGCTTATTCTTTCTGAATTCAGCGGTACTGCGGGAAGCTTGCGCGATGCCATACATATAAACCCTTGGGACCTTACGGATGTTGCCCATCAAATCCACAATGCGCTCACCATGGATGCAGACAAGCGCATGGGCATGCAGTCAAGCCTCTACAAGCACGTCACCACACAGAATGTTCAGAGTTGGATTGCCAAGTTCCTTCGCAAGCTCGTCGGCACCCTAGCATCTAACAAGAATAACAATGTCACCCCTCTGCTGGACCGTACTTTGATGTTGAAGCAGTATCGTCAAGCCACCAAGCGCCTCTTTATGTTTGACTACGATGGCACATTAACTCCGATTGTGAGAGATCCCCAGTCGGCCGTTCCATCAGAGCGTGTCATTCAGACATTGAGGGCGCTAGCAGCAGACCACCGCAATGCTGTGTGGATCATCTCAGGCCGAGACCAAGATTTCCTCCAGCAACACCTGGGACACATCTCCGAATTAGGATTCAGTGCCGAGCACGGGAGCTTTATGAGACACCCGGGCCAGGACACTTGGGAGAACTTGGCTGAGAAGCTAGATATGGGTTGGCAAGCAGATGTCGTTGATGTCTTCCAGAAATATACTGACCGCGTGCCTGGTAAGTTTCCATTATTCTCAAAACCATATCACTATTGAAATACATTCTTGGCTAACGCAATTTCCATCAGGCTCATTCATAGAGCGTAAACGTTGCGCTTTGACTTGGCACTACCGTCAGGCCGACCCCGAACAAGGTCTGCATGCATCGCTAGCGTTGCATAAAGAGCTCGAGGAAGGTGTAGTCACAAAATGGGAGGTGGACGTGATGAAGGGCAAAGCCAACCTCGAAGTGCGCCCAACGTTTATTAACAAGGGCCAAATCGCCAAACGTCTGATCAATGACTACAATACCGACATTGCGCACATAGGCGGTAACAAATCTGACGCCAAGGACAAAGGGGGAAATGTGGATTTCGTGCTATGCATGGGAGACGATTTCACGGACGAAGATATGTTCCGAGCTCTAAACGGCATCAGCGGCACGCAAGTCGAGGCCAACCAGGTGTTCACCGTTACGGTCGGTGCTAGCACGAAGGTGACTCTGGCCAAGTGGCATATGCTGGAGCCAGAAGACGTGGTGGAGTCGATAGCTCTCCTCGCCGGAGTGGGACTGAGTGGTGAGGCTCACGAGCAACTAAGTCAAGTAAATTTGGCAACGGTTGCGGGACTCGAGGGTCACATCCCGGCATGACTCCCAAAATCGAAACTATGATTACATTTAGGGACAGAAATCAGTGTAGACAAAGAGCGTGGCGCTAGGTTATCAGGGCTCGGGCTAGAGGATTCATTCGTGCATACGAAATACGTGGTGATGTTTAATATCACAATCACAGAGAGCGAGGTTTCGAGAAGCATAAACGATGAATTCGGAACCCATAGGAACTTTGAAAAGATCAGAGGTTATTGTTATCCTGGCTTACAAAGATACGAAAATAAAGTATACCATTTACCTACACGTGTATTAGTAGGCGTCTGCTTATCTATAGTTGGGACGGCAATGCGAATGCGCCGCCTTGATACAGGAGGTGGGGAGAGCTGTGGTTTATCACTGTCTCCACCTACCTACTATATATGTGGATAGGTTATATTAGGTAGGCACCTTAGCAGTAGATATCTATATGTGTGTGTACCCAGTCATACGATTTAAGGATTTGAAGCGGCAGTTGTTACATAGCACAGCAGCAGCAACAGCAGCAGCTATTCGTTGAAGTTCCCCAATCATCACATCCCTCCCTTTCCTCCCCCAACGTCATTTTTATTCTGTAAGAGGTGGATGAGTACCTACCTAAGTAGGTATTACATCACACAGCGTTATTATACATAGGTGTGCCTAGGTAGAGGCTATTGTCAGAACATAGGTAGGTACCTACCGCTACCTCCACCAAAAGGCGAATGATGGATGGGTCTCTCTCGCTAATTTGTCTCTGCCTCGTGTATGCGAGTATATTCTGACAGCTATCTAGGTCAGGTACATAATCTAGCCTAGGTAGGTGTTTCAGTGACGGCCCCAGTTAGCTCTCATGCGCGTTGCGTTGCGTTTCGTTTCGTTTCGTTTCGCTTCGTTTCGTTTCGTTTCGCTGCAGACGGGCAGACAGGATTGGTCATGTGCTTTTGCGATTTCCCGCCTGATTACCTAAGTTATCTTATATACCTATGTAGGTAGGTAGGTAACTAGTATGGATAATTGGGAGGTGCAGTTGCGTAGGTGCGTACTGTTGCTCCCCTGCTTTTCGGGGGGGGGGGGGGGTTTCTTGGTGGTCGGTCGGTCGGTCGGTCTCGGTATTTTGTGTATGATGTTTTGCTTTACTTACTTACTTACTTACGTAGCAGGTACCTTGGTATGGGTAGGTAGGTATATGTGGGTAAGTACAGTAGGTGTAATAAGATGTAGAAAGCCTCAGTGTGTAGGTGCCTAGGTAGGCCGCTAATCTGCCCTATGCCTCAGTAGGCGTAGGTGTAGGTGTAGGTGTACATAGATAGATAGGTAACTTGGCAGATCAGGCCATATGCAGGTACAACACAGCACCTGTCAGCGTGGCCTGAGGGAGACTATTTTTTGGTTTTTTTTCTTTGGTAATCTTTTGATAAGAAGGGGTGTTTATTGCGTGTCTAGGTACCATGTAGGTAGGTAGGTAGGTAGGTGTAGGTATATGTATCAAGTATATGTATCAGGTTTGAATAATAGGTATACGTATCAGGTATATGTATTGTATTGTACAAGGGTAACTATGTTAGTTCCCCATGGATGCGGCGAATTGACGATGTGAGTGCTGGCCTTCAGGGGGGGTACCTATGGTCCTATGCAGTGTAGGTAGGGGGGCATGTACATATTATAAGTAGCACTGACTACGGGGGGGGGGGGGTAGGCAGGTAAGCTTATCTGAGGTTTCAGTCGTTATGGAGATTGGGTTGAGTGCGGGGAGGGGGCTATGCTGGTATGTATTTTTGTATTCTTATATACATATGTATGTATGTATGTTTCAAGATGTAGATGATATTTATATGGGATGAATATCTTTAGCTGATATGTATGCAAAGGAGATAAGGGGGGTGTCCGATGTTGTACGCATGTCCGGCATGTGTGTGTGTGTGTGTTGTGTCAGGTGGTACGGGGAATCTTCAGGCGAGACATGCATGGCATACGACAGGGGAATGCAAGACACCTATGCATCTAAGTTTCCTACGGTAGGTAGGCATGCTATAAGGAGGCCATTTGACCTGACCTAGGGGTAGGTATGTAGGATATAGTATATGCACTTTGGGTTGGGGGTTCAGGCAAATAGATAGATCCCCAAGTAGATTTGAGGTGAGAATAAGTAGATGCCTCGGCATGGTATAGTAACATGCCGGGTGCTGACGGAATCGTATAGGTAGTCACATGCATCGGTAGTAGGTAAGTAGGTTGGTACTAGGTAGCCAGATTAGGTAGACATGTGGCGAAGTTCTTCATGTATGCACTTACATAGGCACATATGAGGCTCTTTCTTGTCTACGTTACATTCATCCGCTCGCTTCTAGCCCTACCGCAAGACGCGAGAGGTCATAGATGGATGTCTAGCCGGGGTTATTAATAGTGTAGTTGGGGAAGAGGATGGAAGAAGAGATGGCGTGTGGTGCATGCGCGCGCGTGTGTGGGAATGGATTCATCGTTTCAGGTAATCCGTGGCTTGGCGAGACGGACGAATGGGTGTAATCCACAGGATGATGCTGATATAATTATCGTCCTCCATAGTACGCATGCCGTAGCATTGGCCGCATTGGGGACTCTTTACCACACGTTGAGTTGGTCTGGTTTTGGGGGCTTAGGTGAGACTGCGTTGACAGGAAAGGCGTATGTATATCTTAGTAGGTAGGTACCTAGGTATGGATGTTGTGTTGACGCTACATGCCTCCCGATTAAGTATTCCACCTCAGTTCTTCCAATACCGACGTCTGAAAGCATACAGGTACCTAGGTTTCAGGTATAGCAGCAAGTATAATAATTAATATATCGGCATTTTACCATGATTTGTAATGCCAAAGTTGCATACTACATACTATGATGTGCATACGTCAAAAATACCATGTAAGTAAGCAAGCACCCCTCCTTTAATTATAAGAAATATATAGGAATAGATGAACCAAAGACATCACGACACGATTACAAATCTCATCTTACCTACATACCTACTCCCTTATATAAGCCCCTTAAATACCACAAGTCGTGCCAATAGGATGAATTGTCGGTTTGGTAACGGCTTCCCGCAGCCACACGGGTGTAAGAGACATACATACATACATACCTAGGTTAGGCAAGCGAGTCGTGTTACACGACCTATGTGTGCGAGCGAGGGGTTGCACGAGTAGGGACCGACTGAGTAGATAAGAGCTATTATCACCAGCCACAGAGATTCTATCATAGTTGAAGGTTGGAGGCTGGAGATGGCACTAGAGATGGGACGGGAGCTGGCTGTACGACTTCATGTGGATTCTTGGATTGGCCCAGGAGCGAATGTGATACAATGAAGCTAGGAGAATAAGTCTCTTGCAGATATCATACAGTAGTTCGGGCAGTACTGGATCTATAGGGGTTACCTAGGTACCCAGATCCTGCACGATACTGAGGCGCATGCCGGGTATTGGCGTGCGCGCGTTTCGGGGGGAGTTAACTAACCTAAAGAAGTACTTGAAGTAATAAGCAGCAGCCGAACGTAGACTTCATATCCGCGAGGTCGGAACTTGCTCTTTAATGTAAAGCTACATTGTGGCGCGCCGACCTGAAACGGCGGAAATTCAAAGGGTATTCGGGGCCGAGGTGAGGCTTCTCGTCGTTGACCACAACGGAGAGCCCCCCCCACATTTGTCCCCTTTATTCAACAGCCTGTCTGAATGGCGCTCCGGCTGTAACGGTTCACGGGGGAGCTTTCGGGTGGGGGTTTGCGGCGTGGCCGATTGGCATGGCCGGTTCACACACATATCGCCCCGTTCCAGTATGCATATGGGTATTAGGTAGGAATATATTAATAAGTAAGTATACTCAAAATCTCGATCGAACGGTTCGTGCTGTTGTTAAGTATAGAATAATATGCATTCAAGTACTGGTTCTGGTTCGTAAGTCGGCGTGCTATTCCCGTCTAATTCTCAAACCCCCCCAACGTACCCTTATAATCTAAAAAGCGTGTATCAAAGCTTTTGTCTTCTGGAATCGAAGAAGGGCCGCATCTGCTAAACCCCAACTAACTTAAGTAGGTATAATATGTGCAACTGCATCATTACGGTGGCGGTGGGGGTCGGGTATTATGCACATATTATGTACGTGCTTTTTTAAAAAAGAAAAAAAGGGGGGGAGGGGTTCGTTTGGTTTGCGCGTCAAGAAATAAAAATAAATATATCTTTGTAGGTACGTAGTATACGAAGTAGGTAAATAAGAATAAGAATAAAAATAAACATAACTCCGGCGACGTCTTCGGCCCTATCTATATAAATCCATTACATCCATACCTACATATCTATGTGCATGTAGTTTAATGTATAATAGTTGTCATATCACATGCTTGCTATATGGAAGTAAGTAGGGGTTGTGTGCGTAGACTACACTAAATAAACATCCCTGGCAATGCTGGCGGGTGGCCTGCATGAAAGCCACGTGGTGGTAGGGATCAGAGTCTCGCTCGGGATGGTAGAAAAACATGGGAACAGTTAATACTACCTACACCGGTACGAGCTACCGAGCTAGCAAGCCCATTACAGCCCCGGGTGGTACTGTATCTTCTACTAGTTATCTTGGGTGTATCTTGTTTAGGCCCTCGGTCTGGAACGTGCATTTTTTATTCCATCAATCCTTCGAGTCCATGTCTCTGGTACGTGCGCACGGTACGCGATCGTATCTGAATCTACACTACGTACCGTCGGTACCGATCGGGGGGATGTAGGTATGCAAGTACAATACATACGTGCAGGCTGGGCACGCACCTAGGCCAGGTACACTCACCGTGGAAGCGAGACATAGTTGGGTATGCGCGTCTAATGACGGTGACAGAGGCCTACCTACACACTAGTAAAAGCGGTAAGCGTCCCATGTCTCACGCGTGTCGAGTCACAGGAGAACAAAACCTACTGCTGAATACCTACCTAGAGATTCGCCGAGTGTTTGATCGGCGGGCAGAATTGTTGAAAAGAGTGCATCGGAGCTGATGTCACTTTATAGAATACACCTTGTTGGCTAGGTATTGTACCTACGTATGTCCACACTTACGCGCTCCAAGCTTGGTCGGTCGGGAGGTAGGTAGGTACTTGTATAGGTACAGGCCGACGCAACGCATCCGTGGATTGTGTCATCGCGCTGCGAGACATGTGGCTCGCGTAGACAGCCCACTCCGCTTTTTGGAGCGCGTGTCAGGTACATAAGACATTCTGCGTCGAACCTGTGAAAAAAAAAAAGCCATGTGCCAAGGTACAAGTACGACAAACAACATTGAAGATAGTAGTATCATAGTACATATGTACCTAATACCCTCCTACATACCGCCAACCTCGATGCACAAACTAGAGGACGGTTGGTGATGGTGATGGTAGCGCTTAGGATGGATGATGCGCTCCGAGACAACCGTTCAAAGCAAAGTCGTACTGCATATACGGCGAATGTACGCACATAGATATTAATTACCTACCTACCTACCTACCTACCTACCTACATACATACATACATACATTATATGCTTTGTATAACAAACATTACGGCCCACGCCAATCTTGCCCAGAACGCTAGATACTGCAACCCAGCCGATCCTACATAGGTATCTATGGGCATGGCCGCCACGTGCGACCTGCATAATGTCTGCCGAATCCCGACGAAAGATAAAAAAAAAAGGGGGGGGGCATTTGTTTGAAGAAGCGCGCCCAATCTAAGGTTACCTAACTACACAATGGGGGTGTTGTACAAAGTAGGTGCGAATAAAGTGCCCGGTACATCGAGAGAGGGAGGGAGGGGTGTCAGCATCTTGCTACGACTATACCTACATGTAGGTATTAGGTATGGATGCAGATTACCTAGGTTCCAGCTGGCGGGAACGCTACCTCCCTCCCAACCTATTTACTTACCTACATGTGCCTACACGTTGAGTACTGCCGCTCGTCCGAATGACATATGTAGGATGGGTGACTTGACCTGTCGTACCCCCTACAACCTACAACCCATGTCTACGCTATGCTAGGGGTCCATGGTGGTGAATGACACCCCGCGGTGAAGAAAGAAAAACCCCTGTCAACCACCGCAGGCGAATTATTAATATACCTGCATACCATCGTCATCCCGTAATACTCAATATACATACGTAGGTATGTATGTAGGTAGGTGAATAACCGCCGGCGGCGACAATGAGGAATTTCCATTGGCTAACGTACCTACATACATATGCAAGAGTACCTACCTACCTATGTCTTGGCATTTCCCACACACGGGTGCCTACATACCTGGCATGTATTTAATCAAAGTATTGCACCTACATACCTAGCCAAGCTACCGAACAACGGGAGCCGCACGGCGCGTGCATGTGGTTAAGAAGCTTGGTAAGTAAAAAAAAAAAAAAAAAACGTTGTAAGCACAAAAAGCGCAGCACCGAGGTAGGTAACGCTTCTGTTGTACTTGTATTGTACACCTGCCCGGGATTCTGTGTTGCCCATGGGGAAAGTGGACGGATGAGTGAGCGAAACACCCCCCCTCTCACCCAAAAAAACCCCCCCAAAACATAAAACAAGTGAGTGAGCAAGTGAGCATCCAGTACGCAGACCGAGTGCACAACCTAGGTATGTAACCTACTATGTACAATACCCAGGTAGCAATCTAGTCTAGCAGAAGTATTGTACATAGCAGTAGCAGGTAGCCTGCTTAATGTCGTAGTAGCACTACGCCGGCCTGTCCGATTAAACTGCCTGAACGCCCGCGCAATTTACTATTCGCTGGTTTATATAAGCCTCAAAGCCATTGGTTCCGTAGTTCAGGAACCGGCCAGGGTCGTGAACCGTGATCTGAGGTAGGTTCGATTGACTTGCCTTGTTTCGCACGTGGCAGACAAGGGGGGGAGGGGGCGGGCGCGCTGGGGATTTTAATCGTGTGTGGGGTGGGATAAGGCTTACCTACTTACTGGGAGAGTAGGAGAGAGCACCATTGAGGCAGTGTGATGACTCTGTCCTGTCCCCTGAACGTTTTTATGCATGAGTGGCAGTGTTCAATCACTGACAGGGCATAGGTCTTAGCCAAAGAGAACTCGGGTAGGAATGCTTGTATTGATCTATGGCCAATCGCAAGGAAGTAAACCCGTCTAGAAGTACACATCCATCCAACTAGTATATTGAAACATTGACGAGAGTGTCGTGAAAAGAAATCTCCGTAGGCGGAGTCAGGTACATTATAAAATACCCTAACCTACGCCATACTACCTATACTCTCATGCATCCATAAATGCTCTAGAGAAAGCACCCGTAATTACCTAACCTAGTATACTAGGTACATAACATTATCGAAATGCTGTCCATTAGAAGCGATACTGGCTTTCTCATGTCCCCAAAAGGTAATAAATAATACACAATAAGAGAAAGCAGAAAAGAATAACGAATAGAAAAGCTTGCGCCTTCTAGACAGGTCAAGACAAAGTTTGAATCAGCTTGGAAGAAAGCCATATCCTCCTGGGCGGGTGACATAAGTGCACTGTCCAGCAGGCCTATGAACTTAAAAGAGAGAAGAAGAAAAGGAAAGAAAAAGTTGTAAGACCAAAGATGATCTCATAACCTCCAAGACCTGCTTTGCTGATGACCGGAATATGCGTAATGGTCGTCAGAACATTAAATTTATCGTCGTTAATTGCCATTGGCCCGTCCGGTAGCAGTGCTGGCACTGGCGAACTGGCTTGAGAAAGTATCAAGTCTTGATCTCATAGTGGCTTCGTGATCGTACGTAGCTGGCAGGCTTACAAGCCTGTCCGTGAAATGGTCTGTACCCGATTGCTGTGTCACTGTGCTTAGGCGTTGGTCTCGTAGTCGGGATTCGTCATGGGCAGTCGTGGTAGCGGTAGAGGACATGTGTCTAAGTTAATGGTCTTGACATTAGTGACGACTCAGACATACAACATTGGCTAGTATATGACTGACGGGTTAGATGGGCAGCTTCCAAGGAAGACTCCGGTGGATGAGGTGTCGTTAGCCATACTGGATTGGATAGAAGAGTATAAAAATGTCTGGTAGGAGGATATGAAGAGGTATGGAAGTGCTAAACTATTATATAGTTTAGAGCAGAGACAAGATACTAGTAGTAGATGAGAGAAGATATGTGAAAAGGGCTTTAGGTATATAATGCTGCGAGTGTGCTCGAGCGGTCGAGGAGAGGTAGAGTGACTGTCTTGAAGAATGAAAAGTCAACGGGATTGAAAAAGTCGAGAGCTTGACGGCGAAGGGTCATATTTATTAGTCGAAATTTTGCTTTGGTGAAGGAGGTAAGATATGAGATAAAATATACCTACCCAAGTACCTACGTATGTCCTGGACTTGATGGTAGCATGTTTACCTGGTATGGCCCCGGTCCAGGTTGGTTTACATAATAATCTCTCTGGGTCACTTGAGATGAAGGAACAGGATGGCCCATTGGGGGTAGTGTATCTTGGTAAGGACAAACGAGGAGAAAAAAATAACAACCACAAAGCCTTATCGGATCAGAATTAGCCATATAGCTCGTCGGCGACCTGCTCCAGTGTAAGGAAGAGCCTGGGTTGCATGGATTAGAGAACGGATCATAATCATTAGCTAGGTTATGTCGATACGATATTCCCCGGAACAGATTAACTTCAAATCGACTACAAATCGTCATGGGGGACTATGGCGATCGGGGCCCCGGAGAAAAGCACCTCGATGAAGTAGGTGCCTATATTTGCTATGATAATGTCAGCATCGCCGCAAAATATAATTTAATGATTCCAGTACCTAGTAGCAATTAAGTCTTACACAAGGGGTGTCTATTTAGGAATAGGCTGGACATCCCATTATAGACATTTGGGGGTATGTGTACATGTAGACATATTGTAAGATTACCTAGCTAACGGTCAGAAGAGTTGCATCATACCTAATCGAAGAGAGACTAAGATATCAAAAGATTACCCTAGGTATCTAACCTACTTAGTAGGTAGTTATATGAAAAGTCGACAGTTTGTCGAGTCAAAACATGTCTCAGCCTTATTGAGGTATGCGTAAGCTTTTAGCGGAAAATTGCCACGTAGATGCAAATTTCATCGCCTGGTACTGCGTAGACCTAGCAATTACTTACATAACCTACCCTAGGTAGGCACTTTAAAGGGCATCTCGTCTTTCGAGCTCATCCTGCTGTGGCAGCCTGATTTTAAACCGCAGATCATTCACCGGGATTAGGTTGAGTTGAAAAAAGAGGAAGAAAAAAAGAACGGCAACTAGTCTGTAGGTGGATCATCTGAACAACGACATCCAGCGAAAAAATATTTTAGAAGTTAAGATAAAGGCCAAGATCGTCGTTCTATCGCAAGATACTCTGGGAGATGTAAGAACGACGGAAACATATGCTAGGGTTAGTAAGATTATTATTGTCCGAATTGATCAACTTATCCATGGATGTCTGGCCTGAAACATGCGGCCACTTGAAACGTAGGCACACTGATAGGCAGAGCCTAATTATGCATAGAAAAAGAGGCAAGTTGACAGGATACGAGAATGTTCGAGACTTATAAGTCAGGTGGCAGTCTTAGTTTGGACCGCATGTCGGGGGGTCGGTCCAATACGTATTGTACCTATAGCCAGCCTGAGATTTGGAGCTGGGTGGTCAGCATCATCTTCGTAGAGAATCATTTAACCTGCAGGTACAAGACATCCGATAACCCTGCATGATCTCTGTTCACTAAAAAATCTGAAATTTCTGAATTGGTGCAGTTGTGTGTCATGATTGACTTCATTGCGTACCCCAGACCTGCAGTCTGATAATGCTTGGCTGGAATTACATGTCCTGAATAATAAATCTGCATTAGCTATACCACATTGACTCAAAACGTTTGGAACAGCTCCACCTACGTGCGTTGAGGTGGCAGGTTATGAAATGAGGAGTAATTTATGTTGGATGAGATGCTGCATGAAACCTAGCTGGCAACATTTCCTCGATACCTATGTACCTGGTTATTGGCCTACTAACCTATCTAGGTAACTACACCTACATACCTACTGCGTATCTAGTAGATACCTAGACAGACACCAAGATCTATACATCGACTTCGAGGGACACAAGGGGGCAGGGGGCAGGGGGGAGAAGGGAGGAAGGGGAGGTGAGCGTACCTTGCGGAGCCTTATTTGTAATATTCAAATTACATCTCATAGTTGGAAACTCGACCTCAAGAGGGCCTGTACTCATTATTTCTCTTGACCGCCAAGAATGTCAGGCTCCAAAGTTGTCGAATATCGCTTTCTGGTATTCGGGTTAGCCGATTGGCTCTGAGTCCTACATCATTGTCGACTAACCGACTGGGCTTTGCCCTGCTGAGGGTGGTAGAGCGCCCAGAGGTATGTATTGGAAACTACCATCTTTATGTATCCAACTCCAAACTTCGCTGCTCAAGTGCTCACGGTTGGCGTCAATTATGTCCCATAGGTGATTATATGCCTCGAGGACACGTCTATGTATTCCGACGTCTGTGCAATATTCGAGTCGCTCGTGGCCGCACCGTTCCAGCTGCCTCTCAAGTCCCGCAGCCATCATCGCAAGCTGCCAACTCCAAACGACTGTGCCGTGGTATGCACTTTCGGTGAATTCATCGACCTTCACGGAACCTTCACTATACGCTGGGTTTGCGACGACGAGTCCGACTGGCGTTGATAAACCTAGAGGAAATGGGCGCAGGATGTTATCCGCAGCCTGCGAGAGAAAAGAAGAGAGCTGAGTTTGGCTGGTACTATTGAGGAGGAATAGCCGGAAGCAATCGTCCGTATTCATAACTCTAACAACTGAGTGCCCATTTCTCCCGCCCAGAGCTAGGCCGTGAAAGACAACTGGTGAGGTCAACGAGGCTGTGTCAACCTCTCCCGGAAATCTGGTCGTACCGACGTAGCTTTCCACGAGACCGCGGGCTTTATCGGCCGTGAGATTCACTTCGAAAAAGGAAAGTGTATTATCTTCCCAAAAAGTAGCACGTTTGCTAGCGATCTCAGACCAGTCAGGATGTGAAGAGAAGAATCCATTGCTCGATAGCGACGCAATCGCATGAAGTGCTGCAGGAGCTAAAGCCGTATTCACTTCATATGGTATGTGTCCACCACCCAAGCCATTGGGACTGTCACGCCATTGTCCCGCTACTTGGCCTTGCTTGAGGTGAATAAGATTCTGCTTTATTGGAGATTGTTCGAAATTAGTTGTCAGTTTCATTATTTTCTCCGCAGTGACTAAGGTCATATCGTCATAAGTGATACCACGGCTTCCTGGAAGTATAGTCGCCTTTCTGGCGAAGAACGAGTCACGACGAGCTTGCCCGACGGTGGAAAGAACGAAATACCGATGCATTGCGATTATAAGGTAGAAGTCAGTGTCAATCATCTTATAATCGCATTGGGGATCTGTGCTATCAGCACCTTGCTGTGCATTTAGATATGATGCGTAGTCGCCAATGGTTTCTTCATGACAAACGCTGCCGTCATGTGAATCGATTCGCTCAATTGCAGCGCCGAGAATAGCCTCAATTGCTCCTCCATCGCCCTCACTGAGGATGGGTTGAAGTAGAAGAAGCGAAATAAGGCTGTCCCGTCCAAAGTATGTGAGGAACCTCCAAGCCCCAGCAAGCATCTTTGAACTGTACGAGAGGAAGGCAAGCGATTCAAAGTCATCCGGATTTTGCGTGATAAGATACTGAGACGCGGGATTGATGACCTCCGTCGCTTCAAGTTGGTCCAGTTGTGGATAACTAGACCAAGCATTAAAGGTGTAAGCACCGCCCATAAACCGAGGTTTACCACTGCTGATAACGATTGCATCTCCGCCGAGACTGTGCATAGTCAAGTATGTCTCTGTGGTTTTATCTAGCCATGGCCGGTTGAGTTGGATACCCCCATCGGATAACATATGGACCTCAATTGCATCTTGCATTTTTGATGTTAGAGTACTCGGCCCTTCGACAAACTCTCGAATTGTTCTGATGCTTCCTAGGATGGCTAGATCAAGTATTGCAGAGGAGTTAAAAGATAGTACGCCGGTTACGCCACCGATTAGAGTGTCTAATGTCCGATTTGTGTAAACGATGTTGTCCAACCGTATGTCGAGTGTTCCGTTGACACCATTTTCTGGCGAGAAATACGCCATGATCCCACTGTTCCCGGCTGGCCATGCAATCTGAGAATTATCAGTCTCACTACCTATTGAGGTAGGTACGGGGCTATGAAACAGGCCCTACAAGAAGCCTTGGGCCAATTATTTTCAAGTCGCTATCGGTTAGTGGGCTTGTGAGAACGACTTGACTAGCACTGCTACAATCGGATATAAAATAGTTTTCGTATGGGGGGTCGCTCAAGTGGAGGTACCTGGATACGCAGTGACCGTCCTTTGGGGGTGGCTTTACATCTGAAGTAGAGTTTTGGACTTTAAGTAATTGCCCATGGTCACAGCTTCGAATAATTAGCGTTACCCAAGGTGTTGCGTGAGAAAGACAGAGAAAGATGAGGAATTGGTTATCTTACGAAAACTCTCGAGGTGAGTAACAACTGTCACCGCACCGTAATGTGCGTTTCCTGTCGACCACCGGGCAGAGGAAATTGCCATGACAGCATGTATACTGACGCGTTTAGATATGTATGGTTCTTATCTCATGGTGTGATATGAACTCACATCATTAATGGAGTATCTTGAAGTACCACAAGGTAGTAGCCCATCGCTGACTGTCCTAGGACTTGAACGCCGCGGTAACAGTACTGCCAATAGTAATCCAACTAGCATAATGCTGAAAATTGCCAACTGACAAGACTTGTTTCCCCGTAATCCACGATGATGACGGTATACCTGGAATTGCCGAGGAGCAGAACTGGGAGAAGAGCTGGGATTTGAGTCGAATCTTTCTAGTGGGATACCTAGGGCATCGTCTTCTAGTAAAGCTTGTCCATCATCGTTTGCCTGGCGTTTGTGTGTGGTCCACTGGATAATAGAACCGATGAAAGGCAGTCTCATCAGTCTTGGATATTGTCTTATAGACATTGTTCCTAGGTACCTCCTAGTCACCACAGGTTTTTGGATTTGTACCTAAATTATCAGTAATTCATAATCAAGGCAACTACCAATTTATCAAATTACATAGTAAGTAGGTATATATTGACTTAGAATTCGAATGAATTGGTAAAGGGATAGAAGTTGAAGTTGAGTTTGAATGTACTACCGGAATTGTAACTGTAATAATACTACTAGGTATGTGAGATATGCTGTTTAATTTCGTTTTAAAGTTTACCCCGAACTTACTAACCTAGGTACCTACCCAGGCAGGTCTAATCTAGCAGCCTAGCAGCCCCAGTAACTGCATTTTGCGGGGCCGAGAAAGCCCCAGGATTGCACGTGCTTCAGGCTCTTACAAGTTACAACATAGTTACTTTGATACTTGATTTATGCACATCTAACCGAGCAGCACCCTCGTTCCCTCGTTATCTACAACATAATTAACGTTTGTAATTGTAATAATGCAAATAGTTAACTACTTAAGACTCTTAGTTAAGGTAAGTGGTGATCAGTATTGGACATCTTGAAAAATAGCTATACTGGGCTGTCTAGTAAGTATACACTCAGTCGGGACTTTTACTCCTGCCTAGCCATCTCCGCCGCCTCCTTTAACCTCCCTAACCGTCCCTCTACCCACGCCCGATGCCAAGCCTCGACCTTGCCACCAAGCACGACGCATGTAGCGGGCTCTAGCAGCACAACGCCGCGGGCAACCGTCGCGCCCTTTCGCAGGACTAACTTCTCGCCGATATTCAGCGTGTTGATTCCGATGCGCTCGACACGTTTAAGCTCCAGTCCGTGCACCTTCTGGCCCTTGCAGTCCTGCAGCACGAGGCGGTGCGTTGTGCCCTTGGCTGTGGTAGCGTTAGGAGCCCCACCAGCCCGTACCGTGGGAGCTGCTGGTGTCGACTCGTTGCCCGCGCCATCTTCTTCCCCGTGTCCGTTCTCGTTGCCCGTGGGGAGTCGGATGATCTCCCGACCTCGGGTCTGTTCCCCCCGTGCGATGGCCTCGAGTTCCTCGGCCTGCTCCCATTTGCTCTTGCTCAGGTTGTCGATGTCCAGAACCTGCACTGGGGTGTCCTTGGCCAACTTGGTCTCTTTGACTACCGCGTTGCCCAGGTTGGATGGGAATGCGGGAACAGGCGACTCGAAAAGAGATGGATTTGTGAGATCGGCAGCTAGTAGACGTGCCTTGACTGTAGCTACTAGGGCCGGCAGAGGAGGTAGGGGATTCCGGTTGGGCAAGGCACTCTGTATCCATGCTAGCGATGGGATAGGGAACCCCTGATTTTGTAAGCTGACACGGATTTGTGCTGCGAGATCCGAACTCATGATGAGGACAAAGTAATTGCTTTTAACTCATTTTCAATGGTAACAGGTAAGTACTTTGGTAAGTCTCTAAATCTTAGATCTTGCTTTTAATGATTTACCGGACTTTGGAAATGAGAATGAGTGCATGAGATGAGATCCAGGGATGAGCTCTTTGGACCTTCAAGAGGTAAACGGTGCTACATGTACACAGTAGTTAGCGGTTAATAGCCCCTGGAGCTCTCGCCACAGTGGCTTTACCTGCTAACAACTCGAGCGGCGGCGGGAGATCGGCAGCTAATACCCTAAAACCTCACTAATTGGACCATGATTTATGGTTTCCACCTCACCTTGTCAATGCATCCATAGTACCAACCTTAAAACCTGTAAACTTCCTGGTTCTAACAAATCTTGCGATAACCTCCATCTTTAATAAAACTTACCTTACCTTACCTTTCCACATCCCTATGCCACGTGACACAACACAACCACCCTCCGGCAAAAAATGTCCACGATAGCCTCTCCCCGCGACGCGCCGCGCCGCATAAACTCGCAACCCGCCGGCGCCACCCCAACCTCGTCCACGCGCCCCAGCCTCGATACCTCACGGTCGCCCATCGGCTCGCCGAGCCTCAGCGGCAGTCCTAACCCTCTCTACAACAGCGGCACCCCCACTTCTTCTACACCCACCAGCAGCAATGCACCCCCGACGAAGCGCAACCGCGCCGCCCTGCGCGAATACTACAACCTCAAGAAAGCCGCCGCCGCCTCCTCGCCGCCGCACGTCGAGGTGACGGATCCGTTCGGCGAGACAGCCGGCAACGCGCACGAAAACGAGCACTACTCGGAGGTGCCGCCGAGCGAGATGGACAAGGACGGGTTCGACGCGGAGGCGTTCGTGCGGAAGGCGCTGGTGGAGAACGGGATGGAGGATCTGCTGCGGCTGTACACGCGGGTGCTGGGGGAGACGCGGGCGCTGGATGCCGAGAAGAAGGCGCTGGTGTACGACAACTACAGCAAGTTGATCACGGCTACGGAGACGATACGGAAGGTGAGTTCTTTTTTTTAAACTCTCCCCCTTTTGTCTTGGAGGAAGGTTTTACAAAGGAGAGAGAGAGAGAGAAAGGTGCGGTGTGCTAACAACCTGCTAAAGATGCGGACGAACATGGACCCCCTGACCCCGATGGCGTCAACCCTCGACCCAGCCATCGCCCAGGTCTACTCGCAAGCCTCCGCCATACGGGACTCGCTGCGGAAGTCCATCCCACCGCCCGACCCATCCAGAGCCCAAGCGGAGGAGGCACGTCAGAAGCGAGCGCGGACGAAGAAGCTAGCCATCGAGGTTCTGGACACACCGGATAAAATACGAGCACTTGTCGCGGAGGGGCGTCTAGAGGATGCAAGACAAGCGTGGGTGATGCCGCGGAAGCTTCTGCTGGTGTGGAAGGAGAAGGGATTTGGTGGAGCGGATGTGGATGCGTGTATAGAGGACGGAGATTCCGCTGTCAAGGGTGAGCCGAGTAAGGGGAATTGGCGGGAACGGAATGGGAATGGGAATGCACCATGATGAGAGATCATTCTATCCACAATGAACAAGAACAGGAACATCAACAACTACAACTACAAACAGACGAAAGAAATATGGCAAAAGGCTGGCCTATTTGACCGAAACTTGCTACTTCAATTAACAAGGATGCTGGAATCTTAAGCTAGGTCTCTAACATCGATTACTTCATACGGATCACGATCGGCCTTGCTCACAACCACCCGAGTATTCCCATATGCTGTCGTCTCCAGCTCAACCTCCAACATGGGCTTCAATCTCGCCTCCAGATACTTCCGCTCCGAGTTGCTGTGGAAGACGGTGACGACGATCTGGCCGAGCTGCGTGTGCCGCAGCGCATAGTGGTGCGCCATCTCCCCCGTCACCAGCACCTGCGCGTCCGTGTCTTTGAGTATGTCTGCCCCCGAGCCCGCGCAGACGGCTACCTTGGAGATCTCCTGCGTCTTGCCGAGGTCCTTCAGCGCCGGCGGCAGCGCGACCATCATGTATCGCTGGTTGCCTACGCCAGCGGATACCCGCTTTAGCAGCGTCTGTAAAGTGACGGGCTGGGTCAGCTCGACCGTGCGTCCGTAGCCGGTGTACTGGTGTCCGTCCGGAAGGGGCCGGGAGATGGGCTGCACGACGGTGCGCTTCGCCTGCCGCTCGCCGGCTAGTATGATGTCGCAGAGCCAATCGTTTAGTCCGCCGCTCGCAGCATCCATGGCTGTGTGCGGGCAATAGACGGAGATTCTCTCAGCGACTAGGCGCAGGAGGAGCGTCTGCATTGGGTCTTTGGTAGTAAGAGATTTTAGAGGCCTAAAGATCACGGGGTCTGCGTTAAATGTTAGCCTTCACCCGTCCGGCCTATATGAGGATGGTATGTGTAAGTCGTACGATAGCAAACAATCATCTTGGCCCCTTCCGCCAGTGCTTCATCCACCACCGCGGCCGTCAAGTCGTTGGTGAGGAGAACGGTGTTTCCCGTCTCGTTCTCAGCTTTAGACGAGGATGAGGACGGAGGCGCTTGTCCTAGTAGTACTACATAGGTATCACCATTAATTCTCATGATCTGTCTGCTCAAAAACCGCATGGGTTGGTCTCACATCCTGTGTTGTCCCATGCACTATCTGCCAGTTCTTCAGGGAACCTGTGAGTTGCATTAGTCTAACATGAAAATTGGGCGTATTAGGTAGGCATGAAATGAGAAGGAAGGCTTTCTCTAAGACTAAGATGTACTAACAGCGTCCGCATTGCAGCAACCACCGCATCGGTGAGAGAAGCTGGGGGTGGAGCCGCCATGATCTTGGATGAACTGAAGCAACGGCTTTGTCGAAGGGTGAAAATGTTGCTGCTTGGACGTATGGTTGTGGTCTTAAATCCTCCAGTTGGTCTTGAAATGAAGTGATAACTAGCTCTCCTAAGTTGATACGCCTGTGTGATAAGTGGAAATAGTTTAAAAGAGAGCTTTAGTGGAACGTTTGGGGTAATGAAAGATCGTGGCCGGACGAACATCTCAAGTAGTGGAATGGTTGTTGCATCACCAACATCACCAACCCACTACCACCGTAGTACTATGTAACTAATACTTCAAAGTTCAAGTTGGTAATGGAGCTACTGTAGGTTAGTTATACCTTATCTAAATCTTATCGCCGGACATCTGGGCCTTAAGCTTCAGCCACAGCTACGTAGTGTGGGTTAAAGATCAGCTAGCGTTAACTATCGATAACGAAATAGTTACCGGCGTAATTTCATCATCCAAACCGAGATTCCATCCCAATCTAGTTCTTTGGATCTGAATTCCATCATCGTGGGGCAGTCATCTATGTATAACCAACTTACATAAGCCACCTACATAAAGCGTCAATATTGAACCACCAACCCAACACAACACAACACAACACAACACAACACGATAGGAAATCAACCTGTTCCCATATCGCATCGCACCAACATATCCGCGATTCATAATAACCCTACAAACGAGAACAGTCCACACAGCCCGGCGCACACATCCGTGGTGTAAACTAGTACCTCGGTACACATCTACCTACCTACTTACCTACTCCCACACCACCGCGATCGGACCGCACCGCACCAAACCGCAAAACACAATGAGCGAGTCCAGCATAACCGAAGCGTCGCTCAAAGCGGCGCTGACCGACCGACTGCAAGCCGTGCACGTGGAAGTAACAGACATGTCCGGTACGCCACCCTCACCCTCCCCCCTTCCCCCCTTCCCCCCTTCCCTCCTCCCTATCCTCAAACAACAAACACACACCAACCCCCACCACCAGGCGGCTGCGGCCAATCCTTCACCTCCCTCATCGTCTCCCCCACCTTCGCGGGACAGAGCAGCCTAAAGCGGCACCGCGCCGTGAACGCCGCGCTCAAGGCCGAGATCGCGTCGATCCACGCGTGGAGCGCCAAGTGCCAGACGCCGGACGAGTGGGAGCGGGACAAGGCCAAGAACAGCGGCGACGGGACTGGCCCGCCGATGGACGGGACGGTGCGGGGCCAGGTCCAGGGGGTCGATGCGTGAGAGGGGGGAGTGGCGTACTGGACTGCGCTTGGGTACCTGCGGATCTACGGATGGCTATTGAGTTGGAATTTAGGTAATGCACGGATAGAATAAGGGGTCAGGGGGGGGGGGTAAGGGATAAATAGGTGCCTACATAGTAGACACATAAGCAGCACGCAAAGGAAAGGAAAGGGGAGGGGAGGCATATATATGCGCGCGGAATATACCCGGGGAAGAGCATGCTAGCTATTACCTATCATAAGAAACCCTTTGCACCACCATATCAAGATCGTACCTACCTAGGTTAAGGTAATCTTAGGGAGGGAGATTCTACCACTGCCACTTACCTACCTACAAGTGCCTCCACATGACACTTGGCATATACATACATAAATATGTAGGTACCTGCCTACGGTACTATGCCACAAGGAAAGTAAATAGGGGGCACGAGGACCTAGGAATCTATCTTTTCGCGTTATGAACTGTTCCATCTAACAAGTTACCTACGTTTTGACTTTACTCTGCTCTGCTCTGCCCCGCTCTGCTTCTTTTCCCCCATGGACATACAAATCATGATACCGGGACTTTTGAAAGGGGCCTGGAGTCCTGATACTCATTTCGACACTCGCACAGAATTCCTCGTAAAACATCTTGTCTGCAAAACAGAGCCCACGTGGTCACAGATCCAATGAGTTATCATTCAGCCATCACTTCGGCAGGTCCCGACCTACTGACTCCCAACTTTCCCTCCTCATGACCCTGCTGTTAATCGCCACCCCATCAGAAGAGACCTAGTAGATCATCGTTATTGCCGCCTTTCTTCGGCTCCGTGCTGTCCCCGTGACCGAGCTGCACCGATGCTGGTGGGGGCTGGCTCGATCCACCCAGGTCTAATCCCCCAAATCCGTTCATGAGATCGTTCACACCACCACCTGCGCTTCCCATGCTGGGTTGAGGCGCTGGGGCGTCAAATAGACCCATCATATCGGCCATGCCGCCTGACGGAGCGGCTCCGCCGGCCGGGCTTGCCACACGTTCTGGTGTGGCTGTTGCAGATTGTTGCTCTTGTGACGCTGGCGCAGCACCATCAAAATCGATATCCAGCAAGTTTTCGATGTTGTTCTGTGTCTGTGCCCCATTTCGGGAGGAAGCGACTGATGCCGCGATGGGGTTTTCTGCTGCATTCTGCCGTTGTTCTTGGATAGCTGCTCGTTGGATCTCATCAGCACCGAAGCGTCCTTTGCCAACAAAGGACTCTGGCGGCTTGTGATAGACGGAGGATAGAGTCGATAGCTCGCCGAGTAACTGCTCTAATAAGGTTGCTGGTAAGCTTGTCATCGTGGTTGTGATGGCTGGCTTGGGCGATAGAATAATGTTCTAACATTGGTTAGCTTGAAAGCCAAGAAAAATAGGGGTCTAGGTAGGAAAATCATACCTTTGCAACATCGAGGTCCCCAGACAAAAGTCGCCAATAGACGTAGGCTCGGTCTCGAATATCAGGATTATCGTTCTCCGCCGTTGCCGCCTGTAGCACTTTCTGCACTAACCCTTGACTGTTGCTTGGCTTTTTCAAAAACAATTTAACAACTGCCGTCAAAATTTGCAGCTGGGTTTGCGTAAATTCTTCCATAAACCCATCAACGAACGTTGTTAGGATTTCGTCAGCATTATTGATTTTCTCCGCATACTCGCCAACAATCCATATTAGTGAACCTCTCGCTTCAGGCTCATCTAACTCGTCAATATGGTTGCAAAGTGTAGGGATGACCCCTTCATAACCAGGGTATTTCCGGAGGATGTCTTTGATGACGACGATAACCTCTTGGACCACATAGTTGACCTTGGTAGCGATTAGATCGAGGAGCGCATTGACACACTTCTCGCTAGCGCCTTCAATTTTGATCGCGACCTGCCCAATTGCTTTAACGGCTCTTCGAACAAAGTCCATATCCACTTCCAGTGCGTACTCCTTTAACTCAGCCAGCAACTGCTCGTAGTTCTTCTCATTCGCTATCCTCACCATAATCTCGAGTTTTTGTAGTTTGACATACGGCGGGTCATTGTATTTGCAGAAGAAGACCCTGAGTTCTTTGCTGAGGATATCAGGTTTGGCTTGTAGAAGAAGATCAATGTTTCGCAATGCTACATATTGGACTTCAGGAGCTGAAGCGACGAGAGTGACTGCACCTTGTCAGCGAGGGACCGAAAATTTAACGATACCAGAGGCATACTCACCCAGGGGAGGCGCCATCTTCTTAAGATATTGGCGGACGAGATCGGCGTTGATTAGCTTCATGTGGATGAACACCACTTTGACGGCGGCGAGCACGACACTGGGATTCACATGTTGGAACTGCGGCGCTACTCGTTCGCAAATGTGCTCTGACTCCTTCACGTCCTGGGGTGGGTAATCGGCCAGTGTCGAAAGGATCGTCACCCTTCCCCACTCCGTACACTCATTCAGAGCCATCAATAATTTCTTGAGTGTTGCCGGTGTTATCACTAATGCCCTTGTCTCGGGTGCTGTCTCGGTTATTTCTGCCAGTGCTTGCACAGAGTTCGCCACAACCATGGGATTGGGGTCTCCAATCATTTCTTGAAGTATTTCCAGGAAGCCATTCTCCATGCACATGGATGGGTTTAAATCGAATAGTTTCGCGACACAGATAGCAGCTGTCTTCCGTACATATGGCGACTCGTCACGTAATGTCTTCCGCAGAGGCTCTTCCATGTAATCCACCATCTTGTCCACTCGAATACAGCCCATCGTTCGGATAGCAAGTGCTCTTATGAGTGGGTTTGGGTCTTCCGAGTCTTGGACGAAGGTGTTGACAGCAAGAATGCAGAGATCGGGATGGGATTTCGCATAGTTCCTGGGATCTCCAGTTAGCAAATGAAATGTTACTATTCACCATAAGCCGCTACGCAATAACACCTTACATCAAATACAGATAAACAAGCTTCTTCTGATCTAGGTCGGCCGTCGCGATGTTCTTTAGCACGTCCGGAAATAGCTGTGACACGTCTTTCCCTAAAGTCATGGCCATAATAGTTTTTTGAATTGATTCCTTGCGTTCCCATGCATATTGGGATACTAGACCAGCTCGCAACTCAAACGTTTCGCCCTTCCTAGGCACGGCGAAAGCGCCACGAATGCGACTGACCGCCGACATCTGGACGTCGTGTGTGGGACCTTATAAACGTCGAGGCGTCGGGGGTGGTTGATTAGAGGCCCGTTGAGGGCTATTATGCGTGCATGCGACCCTTTTTTGGTCGAATATTGAATTGTGACTACTGTATAGTATCGTGGTTTGGTGTGTTTTATTTATTTGGGAAAGAACAACATCAATATGTCGATAGGTAGAAAGATGAAGTTGACAATTGTGTGAAGTGTGAGGTGTGAAAGAAGTGCAGCCCATTCAAATGAGCCCCTGGCTACTACCACAACTGCTACGTACGTAACTTATACCCTAGGCAGTTACTGGGTACTTACATAAAAAGCCACAAGCCACAGCTGAAGTCTCAAGCATCAATGATGAATCCGCCATCTTGACCTGGCCCAAGCTCCATATCCAATTCAACACTCAGGCTGCAACAACACAACCTGAGTCTTGACACACCACTAAGTACACCAATATCATACCTAAGTATACTCCAATAATAACTACCTACTGTTTCTCTCTACGCATCTCAACTCTCTATGGTGAGTTAAAATCACAAGACTACCTACTATCATTCATACCTACTGACTAGGTTACTTACCTCTCTAGGCGAACCTTCCAAATCTACGCCGGCTCTTCATCGAGGCAAGGTCGGATGACGAGGAGAGAGAAGTGTCACGCAGGGCTGTAGGTGACTCCATTTCTATTACACTCCCTCTGGGGTATGCTCTTGTTCTTGTAAAATTAACAGTGTCTGACCTAGTTTTACAATGCCGTCTTATTCATGGGCTCAGTTGCCGTCTTCAGTCTTATAGCTCAGAAGATGAATGTTAGCAAATAGAAATGCTTGTAAAAATATCCATCACCTCATCAACTACTGATACACAGCCTGCTAGGTACTGGCGTATTAGAATCATTACGTAACCCTCCACTGTAGATACCAGGTACCCGACAGACTATTCAGATCCGCTGTCGCTGCCGAGAAAGGCCAAATCAGCCATTCGTTTCGAAACTCGTGGTTTTGCCTTGATTCCATCCTCATTCTCGCCTCCATCCTCGTTATTACCATCGGACTCTTCCTCTGTGGGTTTCTTAACAGTCTTAGCCTTGCTTCTCGAAGCACGACCACTGCCACCTCCGCTTCCCCAGTTTCGATTCATTTCGGTGACTGCTTCCAGGTCGGCCATGAGTTCTCTTTTCTCCTTTATCTCCTTGGCCTTTGCTTCGGAGAATCGACCCTCGATCCCAATGTCTCGGAGTATCCCTCTCAGATGTCTAAGCTTGGCTTTGCTGTCGTCGCCGTACTTCTTCAGTTCAATACCCCATATTTTACGAATCCCGCACTTAAGTAGCTGTCCTTGCAATTTCTTGATCTCTGCTTCATCTCCAGACGGCTCCTTAGTCTGCTTAGCCTTGGAAGCCCCCTTGGAAGCTCCCTTAGCATCTTTAGATCGACGCTTCTTGGGTGGTGGGTCGTCTATGACAGACGACAATTCAGAGCTCGAGTCGTCTCCATTTGCCGCTTTGGTGTCTTGGTCGTCTATATCCTTTGGTTTGGTATAATCTTCCAGTTCCTCGGATTTCGACGTGGCTAGGCCACTAGCCTTTATGCTTGTCTCAGCATTGTCATCGATGTTCGAGTCCGTATTATCCTTCACCATAGCCTCGCTCTTCTCAGGAACCAAATCTTCTTCTTCGTCGGACTCTGCTATCGTAGGCTTACTATTGCGCTTTTTAATAGGACCTGCGCGTTTTCGTTTCTTGGGTGCCGATGAATCTTCCATATCACTAGCTTCGTCTTCCTTAATCCCGATCTTGGATTTGCGAACGGGCGCGGCTTTCTTCGAGCCCTTCTGCTTCTGCTTCTGCTTCTGCTTCTGCTTCTTCTTTGGTGCATGCTCTGAATCGCTAAGGTCGCTCAGCTCCGACTCCGACTCTTCTTTCTTAGACTTGCGACGTGAAGCCAAATTTTGTGGTTTGACTTTCGTAGACTCATCCTCCGATGACTTGAGATCGCTCAACTCAGAATCCGAGTCTTCCTTCTTGGATACTGCTGTAGTTGGTTCCTTTGGTGCCTCTTCGAATTCGCTTATGTCTTTAAGGTCACTAAGCTCCGACTCTGATTCCTCCTTCTTAGACTTGACTTTCTTAGAAGGGGCGGCGCGGGCCGCTTTCTTCTGCCGCTTTGGAGCAGGGGAGGGCTCTTCGCTCGATTGTCGCTTGACGCCATTCTTAGGTTCGGGCTTGGCCTTAGCTGCTGCTGGAGACGATGGGGGTTCGTCATTTTCGGCTAATAATTTGGCCTACATGTTACGTAATTAGCCATTACGTCGTGAAATCATAAACGCAATGCTGGATGCAAACACGTACGACAAATTCCTTAATGATATCTTTGCTACGCGCTTCCCAATCTGCTTCCTTGAAGAATCCTTTCTTGAGTCCACCCTTCTTTTCGACGTGTTGCCGGACATTGTTCACTGTCACTTCATCCCACCCACGTTCATCGACAATGGCGCGAACTCCGTCGCGGAGATCCTTCTCGAGAGATTCATCAGATGGCGCCATGGTGCTTCTGATTGTACGGGATTGAGGTAACACTTGAATAAATTGATTGCTAGTTAAAAGAAAAACAAGTCATACGTTTATTGGACGATGGCAAATGATTTATAAGATTCTGTTTGCCACGATTGACAACGGGATAATGGTCGTCGCGTCAAGGAGAGAGGATCGCGTGGTTGGTGTAAGTGGAGAAAAGTCTCAGTCAGTACGGGAGTAGAGGGGAAACAAGCTTGAAGGAGGACAAGAGCAAACAAGGATACCTAGTAACTAATACTAGTGTACCTAGGGTATGTAAGGATAGACCCCACAAAGGGGATCACTCATGGGTACATGTATCACTCACATCCATCAATTGACCAATCGGAATTCCGATTAGATTATGTAAGAAGCAGTAGTACATAATCACATACATCCGACTACGTAAGCCGCTCGATACATGGATATCTCCTGTTACGTGCATATTAGATGTAGTTATGTATCGAGAGGTGGGGATGAATCAAGACATCACAACTGTAGATGTCCCTTCCACATGTGCACTTCAAAAGTACAACATTGAATGGTGTAGGTATTATGTACTTCAATGTTCTTGTCAACATTTGAGTGCCATGAACAACATGTGCATATGAATTCCTGCAAACTACTAAGTCACATAAATTCTTCACTAGATCCACGTTTGTAAAGTTAATTATGAGTTGTGATAGATCACCAGTCGACAAATTGCCCACGGCACCTAATATGCGAAGGTCCAACGGCAGCGCGCCTACGGAATATGTCTAAGTAGTAGGCTTATATTGAGAGAGTGCGTTTTCAAGTCAACCTACCTAGTACAACTGGCGACGAGATAATCTGTCACCATCCATCGGGCACCATTTACTAGGTAAAACACATCAATACCTCCCTACCTGCATATGTATGTAGTAGTTTATGGTAACGCGGGTAAGAGATACGATGGAATCGAATCGTTTGATACATACCTACATGTAGAACTTCAAATGTTGAAACCAACATGAATGTTGGTGTACATATACATATGTAGGAGATATTTGGGCAGACATGGGGCCCAACATCTGATGTTATGCTGGTCAAGTGTATGTACCCGATTACACCTTCAATATTCGTTTGAATGTGGGCAAGGCATCAATATGTACCTATTATATCTACACAACTAACAGGTATACATCACTAGGCACGCTTACATCAATCATATAGGTAGGATAAGTAGGTAGTTTTGGTCCTGAACCCTGGTTATACATTGTGTGAGACTCTTATGTATCCTCCTCTATTCCTACTTACATACATGTATCTACATCTGCATAGTGCCTTTAGACAAGTATATCCAGCTTGCTTCATCCATCTATAACCCTATACTCTACCTACGTACTAATATTCCCAACTTCCTGGCGCTATCACCAGCTCATATCTTTATTACCTCTCACTCTATTCCTTGATCTCTTTTTACTCTACCTGTACGGACCGTACTTTTTAGTTGACTATCCTCTTCCCTTCGTATTGGAAGAGTTGGGGGGACCGTTCGCGAGATATTGCACGACATTATTACCCCGATGTTTACCTGAAAGTTATATTTATAAGTTGAATGGTACCATATCCAGGTTGCAATATGATGGCGATTGACCTGTCTGAAGCGGAGTTCCGCTATGTTATCAACCACGTTTTCCTTCCTCCCTACTTACCGCACAATGGAGATGGCCTCAACAACGACTCAGCCTTGCTGAAAGTCACCATAAAATGTCTTTCCATGTTTGACAGCCATGTACACCTCGACCAAGTCAAATCAGCAATCAAGATAATGCAAGACCTACACGATAATTATACCTACCATCCCGATCCTCTGCTACTGGAGGAAGGACTTCTCACATCTCTCAAGTCTGTAAGCCAAAATGGTTAGTTGATGTTCCAATCCTCTGAGAATTCATAAAGTTAATCTGCTATCCCCCAGACCGAAAGACAATTGCTGTTCACATTCGAGAACAAAATTGTGGTATGCTCTTCACCAGGTTCGATAACTCCGTTCATGTGGAGATGTTCGAACTATCTCCTCTCTACAAGGCCGTTACTTCCACCAAAGGGAGGCTACGTCGACTTTTCCCAGGCTTCGCTGTTTCTGTGCCCCTTGATATTTTCCAGTCTTCTGATTTCCTGGCCACGGTAGCACACACACTCACCACTATGAGCAACCAGCCCACGAAACGATATTCTACAGTGAAACAGGAGTTACAGGAGACTGCTGATCCAAAAATGGTCACTGAACTTTTCGCTACGTTTCTCCTATCCAAGGGAGAAACGGTGGAAGTCACAAGGATATTTAAGAATACCCGCGAGGAAGTGTTTCAGAATGGCACTTCCATGCCCTGGAATAGGTCGGCGTTATGGCTGCTTATCCGTGTTGCATTACAAATCCACTTCTCCAGGACCGAGACATCGACCGAGTGCCAGGAACAGACCTACAAGGTCTTCATGGTTTTCCTCGCAACCCAAATTCTGGACATGACGCCCAAGCATAGTATTTCCAGCGATCTACTGTCAGCCATGTGTTCCAAGCTCTCTCGCCGATGCCAAAAGCTTGTTGAGCCCATCCCCGGGTACATCTCTTCGTCTGTTGAATCGACGCTTCAAGCTACCCACAAGGTCTTGCAGGATAGATGGTCGGAAATACAAAATCCACGACCTGCTGTTAATAATCTTGAACAACTTCGAAGCCTAGATGCTCATGCTTCGGAGGATGTCCTCCTACGTCTCCCGAAACTCGATGACTTCATTGCGGTCATATCCCAAGCAAGGGCCAGTAGACCTAGTACGATGTTCGATGGGACCTGCCCTTTGGATATGTACGATGCTTCTGATACACCAAAGCTCAGCACTATGCACAAATCAACGAATGTGTCATTTAAGCTTTTAGCTTGCGAGCATTGGGTCTCCTCATGCCTCGAAGAGTGGTTAGAATCCAATATAAGTAATCCTAGCACATGCGGTGTTCTGAGAGGCCTGATCGAAGACTATCATCGAGAAGCATTCGAGCAATACGAAGGCAACCCAGAAGGAGCTTCTATAATGGTTCTTACTCTCCTTGAGCTTTGGGTCGCATCCGATAAGTCAGCCGTCCAAAACTGTCCGCTGCTAAGCAAATACAAGCTAGGCATACCAGAGAATATCCTGGATAGCTTGATTCTGCCGCTAAGGTGTCAGATGAATAGACTCAGGAAGATTGAGAACTATTTGCGTGATCGTAGTTGTGCAAAAGGGGCTAAGTTTTCACTCAATGATATATTCGACTTTGGCACAGACCACTGCCTTTCCGTCCAATATTTTGATGAGTCCAGCGAACTTCGAACGCTACGTGATGAGATCGAGTCTCGAGCAAGCACAGAGAGGGCGCGGAAACGAGAAGAATACAAACGTATTAGCAATGAGTATAGAGATTTGCGAGATAAAGCGGAGAAAAAGCCGCACGAATACACCAACTATCGCCATGCTCGTAATTGCAAGAAATGTGAACTCTTTGCGAAGGCCAATGATCTACAAATACATCCTCATATATGGCCACTCCCTGAGAAGCCGCTCGAGGCTAAGTCAACTGTTTTCGAGCTGCGAGTCCCTAAGTACATCGGTCATTGGCGTGACACATTGTTTATGATACTTCAGGTCTTCGGTCTAGAGTATCGAGGAGCCGAGAGTCTAAGGGGTATTAATCATGAGTCACAAAACCCAGAATTTCGCGCATTCAGCGAACGACAGAATATAACTTTACGGGCAGCGAAAAAGTCCCGTCCACCGATGAAAATTGCGACTGTGGTCGATGATCAAGTCTGCCAACCATGTGGATTACAGTACAAATATTATCAGTCTCGGGAGTGCGGCGTCAAGCGCGGAAAGGATCCGTACCGCATTCCTAGACTATGCACTTATATGTATCCATCATCGAAAACGAAAGAAGTCGAAGTACCCCCATTAACGAGGTTTTTCTATCGCCCACACTCAAAAGCAAGTGGTCCACCGCCGAATAGCGTGCTAGCCACCCAGTGCGAATGTCCAGACGATCTCTCTCTGGAGGAGTACAAGGCACTCGCAACGATCCCCCTTGGCTATAGGATCCAATGGCAGAACATCTTGGTGCAGATTGCATTACCCAGCTTGGATTTCAATAAGGAACTGACTGCATTTGTCATCCTGCAGTGCATTTACCAAGCGGGCCCTCGCGAAGACGAGGACTTAGTTAGGGAAAGCCATAAAATCCTTAGCGATGAGCAGTTTACTGATGCCCTTTTAAGAAGTCTTGAGGAGGCATGGCTGAGAATTGAGAAGAATTGGCAATCTTTTCAAGCCCTGGGCATCTATGTTGCCCTGACTAGACGTGTTCTCTCCTTGACCCCTACGGAGAAAGTGAAGTTTCAGTGTCTTGAGCTTCTGGGCCGCCTTCGTAAGACTGCTTTGGAATGGATAGAAACCTTGGTTGCTGCTAGTGGTGATGTGAACAGTTCCTTACGAAAGAAAGCCGTCGAAATAGCCTTGATCTGTGTGGACACGTTCAATGTTGACGATGAACACCTCCTTGGCCTTCTCGCCTCGTTAGAGGACGCCAGTATTATGATACAATGCGCCATTGTCATTCACGAGGGACTCCACCACATACCAAAGTCGCCCAAGACTTTGACTTACATCATGCACCAACGTTGGGAGCAGCTAGCCTATCGGGCTTTCAATATTTTAGTTGACGAGGTAGTGGAAAGACGCAACAATGCGCTGGATACTGCCATTAGAAAGTATTCGTCTACATTACACGTCAAGGGCAATTGGAAGACCTTACCAAGGCCGTGTGATCATTGGGTTTTCTCGACACTTGAAAGTGAAGAGAGCATCCATTTCAGTCTGCTGACCGGCGAACTTCTCGTAAATGGTACCTCACTGGGCCGGCTACCTAAAGAGTACGAGAATCATGCCATGCACCGTACATTATTTGGCGACTCAATCTTGGAGGTTTTGCCCGTCACAGTTGGCCGAATGAGATATTCCTCCAAGAACAGATTTAAGGGGCATGCTTTGAATTTGGCGTTGGGATCTTCGGACGGGAGCGTGATCAGAGCTGATGATCTCCTAATTCGAGCCATGACGGAAGACGAGTCCCACGAAGCCTATGAACTCGTCCCTCCGCATATCTTAGAAGGTTCGCTTCCGACTATGTTTGTGAAAAAATATATCCATTGGTATAACGCAGCCCATGGCTACTTGGAATTATGCCCTCATGAGAATCCATGGTCTCATTCCGAGGAGAACTGGAAGCTGGTACGCACAGAAGATGGAAAGTCTACATGGAAGTTAGTTAAAGGTCGCTTGGGTCTTATCGCCGTCAGTAGTCCTACGGCGAAGGTGGTATCACGGATATTAGAACCCCTGGAAGAACGCTATTGGATACATATTATTCTCGAAGGACCTTTGCTGGACATCGAGCTCCCCAGACTAAACCTTGGGTTCTCCGTGAGATTGGGAGAAACATCAGTTGTTTCTCGTCAGTTCCGTGGAATGCGCGTGGACGAGAATCAGAACATCGGAACTCTGTTCGGCCTCAGTAGCAAGCTTGTGCTGAAAGCCGAAGATGACCGAAGTCGACGCAAGGTCTTGATCCCGAATGGAAACATTACTTTTGAGGGCACCCAACAACATGTACAGGAACATGTACAGGTCAAGATCGAAAAATCTTCTTCCACGAGGATTCACGCCTTCGAGGTTGACGGTTTGCTTGGCAGACTCCTCAATAGCCAGAGTTTACAGGATAGATTACTTGTATCATACCTCCATGCCCTCACTTCATTCCCTTTACCAGATCCGCTGACTCGGAGAACGGGGACGGAGGAAGCGCTCACGATCCTGAAGTCTGCTGCCGTACGATCTTTCAAGTTTCTTACGAAGGAGAATATCCAGTTGTTGACTGAGATCGCACATCTCACCCCGACCAGAAAGTATTACTCAAAGTTGATGCAGACTGTGGATTGGTCGAGCCTTGGTTTTCTATCTCAGCATGGCGAGTTCTTCAAAATCGTACAATCAATATTTGACCAGGCGAGATCGTTAAACTTTTTCTACCCAGAATTGCCTTTGGAGAATATCGAGCTACACAAAGTTGAGCCGAGTTTACTACAGCGAGACCTCATTCGTTCCTCAACGTTCCGTGTCTTGGGATTTGGTGCTGAAGACTATACAACTGACGCCGATAAGGTCGATTACCAGGCTAGAGATGGCGGTCCATGTTCAGAAGCGGCCAGTCGGGCCTTTGCTATGTCGATCATTGCATCCCGAGAGCCTTTCAGTCTCGTAGAAGACGTTCAGGAAGACTTATGGTCTCGTATCTGGTGCTTTCTGAAGGATTACAGTAATAGTCATAGTCCAGCAGGGAAAATGGAAGGATATGAATCCGAAGTTACACCTTCCTTGAACTATGCCGACTTGCTTCTAGATGGATACAAGTCTGACATCGCCAAAAATTGGATTCCGCTCCACCGACTACTAGCGTCTGGGACGGTTAGACCTACCAAGTTTCAAGTTATGATGTGGCTGGCTACCCTTTCTTTTACAAGTGATCACATCGACATGGACATCCTCCAAGTTCTGGCGTCTTTCTTTGTGGCACCCGCAATGTCTCTTATCCAAATACCCCGATTTAAGGACTTTGATTTGGAGTGTGGGTATGATATTGACAACTCAGATCTTGAGACGTCTCTCGAGGATTCAATTGTCCCACGGAAGGATTGGCCAGAAGCACAGCTTCAACCGGAACATGGTGAGTCCGCGGGGGACTTTGACGAGAGACGACAAAGAATACGTACGAAAAAAAAAGATGAAGCTCTCCGTACTTTCGTGGATGCCTTGACGAGACAATGGCCCTGCGAAGTGCCGGACTATCCATGCTATTCAACAAGGATCTCATGCCAGCCGTATATCATGGTTGACTATGCCATGACACGAGCAAGGCGGTACTTTGAACCACGATATCACAATCACAAACTTAAGGAGTATCTCCAAAGCATTGAAAAAACGATACCCCATAAAGTCACGCCAGTCTTTATGAGCACGCATCCACTTCAAACCCCACCCTTTGATTGTGTGAGAAGACCGAGTTTCATTTGTCTTGATGAAATATTTTCGTGTCAAGCTCCTACAACTTTGCCGCCTATGGTGGATGACGTGAAGCAGTTACTGTCGGGGCCTCGAATTTTATCATTGTTGTCAAGGCTCTCCAAATCAAAGGAGTCTGAATACGAAAGAAAATACCTGGAAGATCTTCAAGCCAGTGCCCGATCTCTGCAGGATAGGAACAATAGGCACTACTCAATACCAGGACGGGAGGAAGCCGAGTTGAGACAGATCCTCATCGAGCATCTAAACTGCTGCCAGGGATTGGTGGATGATATTTATGATGCTATGTATAGCGCAGTGACCCCTGATCAAGCAATAGGGCACAATAGCCTCTATACTAAGCCCATTGCAATCCAGCAGTTGCCGAGGTTCTCACCAAGCTTTTTCTTGGAGCGTCTTTGTCGACAGAATCAGGAGAAGCTCCCAGAAGGCTGGAAGAATTGCATAGTTCACTATGGACGGGCGCTTACCCACCGACAAGGAGCAGAACGCTTGCTGGGGGCAATTGGCAACACCACGTCTTTGACAAACGAGCTGAACAACTCGGGCCACATTAACTGGAACCCCTTAGACCACCCGGAGTCGTTACTGCTGGAAATAGAAAGTGATATTCTCATTCGAGAGGTTCAAGAGGAAATCGCTGCGAAGATGAGAGAGAACACCAAAGGCAATGCTGTCATGCAATTGAACATGGGCGAAGGAAAATCCTCCGTGATTGTCCCCATGGTTGCTACATCCCTCGCGGATGGCTCCCAGTTGGTCCGAGTGATCGTTGGAAAGGCCCAATCGAACCAGATGTATCACATGCTAATATCCAAACTGGGAGGCTTGCTAAACAGACGGGTATATCATGTACCTTTCTCCCGGGCAGTGAAACTGGGACACACAGAGATCGGAGTGATACAGAATCTGTTTGATTCATGCTTGGAGACCGGTGGCATCTTGCTGGTCCAGCCTGAACATATCCTGTCTTTCAAGCTCATGGGCATCGAGTGTACTCTCACCGGGAAAGAGAGCATGGGAAAGTCTTTGGTACAAAGCCAACAGTTCCTTAACGAGCACACACGCGATATCGTGGACGAGAGCGATGACAACTTTAGTGTCAAGTTTGAATTGGTGTACACAGTTGGCTTACAAAACTCGACGGAACACAGCCCCCGGAGGTGGACTTGCACTCATGAAGTGCTCGATAGGATCAGAAATATCATCCCAGAACTACAGTCCGCCTTTCCCACCTCGATTGAAACTCACCATCAGTCTGCTGGGTGCTTCCCGCGAACTCGTATTCTGCGGCAAGATGCTGGAGATGAACTGATATCTCGAATCGCGGAGGAAATCTGTAAAATGGGCCTAGATGCATTCCCCATTACAAGGGAACCAGAACGTGTCCGCAAGGCGGTGCTTAGATATATCAGCCAATACGAACCTGATCCAGCCGATATAGAAATAGTCGAGAACGAACACTCGAATGGGCTCTGGGCCGACCTTCTCTTTCGGAAAACGCTGCTTTTGTTACGAGGTCTCATAGCTGGAGGAATCTTGACGTTTGCCTTTGCACATAAACGGTGGAGGGTGGACTATGGCCTTGATTCCACCAGACAACCCAACACTAAGCTGGCAGTCCCGTACAGAGCCAAGGATAACCCTTCCCCACGCTCTGAATTCAGCCACCCAGATGTCATTATTATCTTTACATCTTTGAGCTACTACTACCGTGGTCTGGAAGATGAGGAGCTATTCCAAGCATTCGGCCACCTTCTCAAGTCTGACGAGGCTGTCCAAGAGTATCAGGTGTGGGTAAAAGACGCACAGAAACTGCCTGATGCTTTTCGGCAGTTGGTGGGAGTCAACACCGAAGACGACATGAAATGCACCCAGGAAGTATTCCCGCACTTGAAGTACGAGAAGGGAGTCATTGACTACTTCTTGGCGCACATCGTGTTCCCTAAAGAGATGAAAGTCTTCCCACACAAGCTTTCTGCGTCCGGCTGGGATCTAGGCGCGATCAAGGGACACCGAACCACAGGCTTTAGTGGTACCAACGACTCCCGCGAGGTGCTCCCACTGGATGTTGAGCAGTTGGACCTCGACGCCCAAAGGCATACCAACGCCTTGGTTCTGGAATACTTGCTCGGGCCTGAGAACTCCGTGGAACTTATGCCGCGGGGCCGGGACGAAGATACGATGGCCGAAATGCTCCTGAACACGATAACAAAAATGGATCCGCCGACTCGGGTTATTCTGGACGTGGGAGCTCAAATCCTCGAGCTCACTAACTACGAGGTAGCAAGGGCATGGCTGAAGAAAACCTCCGGCATTGCACAAATACAGGCCGCCATATACTTCAACGACAAGGATGAGATGTGCGTCATGGACCGAAAGAATCACATCGAAACGCTTCATACGTCGCCCTTCGCTACACAGCTGGATGTGTGCGTCGTCTTTCTGGACGAGGCACATACGAGAGGCACAGACCTGAAGCTACCAAAGGATTGTCGTGCAGCAGTCACTTTGGGCGCAAACCTGACGAAGGATAGATTAGTCCAAGGTAAGTCGATGGCGAATAGTCTTCAGCTAGTAGTGTGGTATGGCAGACTGACATATCGAATAGCATGTATGAGAATGAGAATGCTCGGACAAGGGCAGTCGGTAGTGTTTTGCGTGCCAGACGAGATTCAAACAAAGATCCGGCAACGTCGACATGCCGAAGAAGCTGATAATGAAGGCATATCCGTCCTGGATATCCTGGTTTGGGCCATCGGAGAAACTTGGGAGGACATCCACCGAAGCATTGGTATGTGGGAGTCACAGGGTCGCCGATACGAACAGCACAAAGCATTATGGAAAGAGGCCGACGATAACCCCGACGTTGGCTTCGACAAGGCCCTGGCCGAAAGGTATCGCGAGGATGAAGGCCAGACTCTAGAACACAGATACCGGCCACGTCCGAAGCCAGACTCGGCGAACGCATGCGCGCCAAAGACCAACGGCATCACGGATCCAATCTCCCTACGCTGCAGCCAATTCAAGCACCTGCAAGGTTCCGCAGCAGCCCTGCAAGAGGAGGAGGAGCGCGAGCTATCTCCAGAGATGGAGGAAGAAAGGGAGGACCAGCGACCACCCCGCGCCGATCCAGCGCCGCACAGCCTCCACGAGGACATCAAGACGTTCGTCCTCTCCGGAACCCTTTCTCCAAACTCCACCGCATACATGCCCGCGTTCTCGACACTCGCAAACACGGCAGCCGGCGCCCTGTTCCCCGTCGCCGAGCTCCCGACCCGCCTGCTCGTCTCCGCCGACTTCGCGACCACGATCGCAGCCAACAGCCCCTTTGCCGTCCTCGACGCGTACCAGCGGCCCGTCCAGTGGATCCTGACCAGCAGCAGCGCGGACATGATCGTCATCAGCCCCTTCGAGGCGCACGAGCTGCTGCCGCTCATCCACCACCGGCGGACCTCGCACGGCGGCGGCGGCGGCGGCGTCGCGCTCCACGTGTACGCGCCGCGCGCGAACCTCGAGTACCGCCGCCTCGACACGCTCGACCTGTACACGGTGCCGGCGGAGCTCAAGGGGCGGCGCGTGCCGCTGCGCCTCGTCACGGAGCTGAATCTGTTCGCGGGCCAGCTGTACTTCGCGTCGTATGAGCAGTACGTCGATGCTTGTAAGTTTATTGGGGTTAGCTGGGAGCCACGCGACGACGACGACGACGAAGACAGTTCCTCCGGAATAAATAGGAAGAAAGTGGGAGAGGGAGAGGGAGGAGGAGGAGGGGTGAAAGTCAGCCCGGTTGCGTTCTTCACGGAGCTGCACACGAAGATTCGACGCAACTGCCAGACTATTGATAAGACGCACATGGGGAAGCTACTTGGTTTTCATTTGCTTGCGCCCTCGGACTTCCGAGAAGAGGGGATGGTGGAGGAAGATGTGGGTGAGGAATAGGGGTTGCAGCTCGACGTTGTATACCTGATAGGTATGAAGTTGCTTGGCGGTGGACATTGATTAGTATGTCATATACGGGGGATATCGTTGCTTCAAGGATATTTTAATTACTGTAGACGGGGTACCAGGCCGATAGGGATATTCGTGACTCTCGGTTAGAGTCACGTATCTCACGACATCCGGGATCTCACTTTGCCAGGCGTTATGGAGGGTTTGCAAGGCAAGATAGAGTGTTTCCTATTTCTCCCGAGCTATAAGCCGCTCAATTAGTTAAAAGAAATGGGGGGATTATCACATACCGAGGTTCCCCTGAGGAGATACAATCTGCACGTAATTCCGTGATAACGTAGCCGTGACCATTATTCTCGCATCAGTGACATATCCGATCATTAAAATCGATGTAGGTGAGGCGTGCGGCTTTGCGTATAACCTGGTGAACATATCGCCGTAGTAGTTTGGAGCTCTATGATCGGTATGTAGATACCTACCCAAGTTCGCAAGCAGGTATCTACATAGTACCCGGCGGTTCGGTTCGTAGTTGGAGATTAGATACACAAGCATGTGGATGGTATATGTATTACTCATTTTTGCAGTCCACAGCAGCACATAGAAGTCATGAGGCTTTACATGGCGCGGTTTTTGTTCTACCTTAGACCGTGTATGTGTTTATTCTGACTGTAGTCTGCTTTTGGTAGGCTAGATGTAGTGGTACATTGTAGGTATAACCGTTGTGGGTGGCCCACTTACGTAGGTATCTTAGTATGGTAGGTTAGCTTCCATATGAAGGTACCGCTTACTTTGTTGGCTACCCCTTTTCCCATAATATCATAAGTAAGCTATATTAGGTGGTTTTCAGGGGTAAAAGTGGGCCGACAAAAAGGGGGAAGGGAATCAAGTATGAGCCCTGGCTACTATATATGAAGTAATTCATTCGATACTAGGTACCTACTGTTTAGGCAATATTGAGATTCCTAGATGCAAATAATTCAACTTCTCCTAGCTATGATATGGTAGGTAGACGAAATGGTTGGCGATAGTCTTATATTTGAAAATATTGTTATGTTATATTTGGCGTAACATAAACTGAACATGATCAAAATAGATGAACCAATATGGTGGCATAGGAAATAACTTGAATGTTAAGAACCTGCTCACTGGGATTGATAGATAAATCGAAGAGGCTCTCTCACTATTAACTAACTGGCTGCTTCGTTGCCACCCCTTTTATCTGCCTCTCCACTTTTCCCCCCCTTAAAGCCATGTGCCCAAATTCAAACATCGTCATCATAATCATCATAATCATCATCGTCATTATTCTAAGCACCGCCAAACACCAAAAGACTCTGCACATTAACCCCGCCGAACCCACGTCGGCGCAGCAGTTCCCTGCCGCGGTGAACAGGAAACTCTGCTACCGCCAGGACGCTGACCTGCGCAGCACCGACGCCAACCTCGGTCAGTAGCTGCAGCACCGCACAGAGCGTCACCCCCGTGGCCAGCACATCGTCCACGACCACGACCGACGCGCCCTTAGGGATCACATCGCGGTCCATCTCAATCCTGCTCTCCTTCGAACCGTTGCCAGCTGTAGCCGAGGAAGACGACGAGATATGCGATGGGGACTTGGCGACGGACACGGTGGGTGGGGGGAGCTTGCCGGCCTGGCGGATCAGCGCTAGCGGTACGTCAACTTGCGCGGCTAATGCCGATGCGTAAATGAAGCCGCCGGTCTCGCAGCAGGCCACTACATCGACCTGGGTCCAGTCGCCGGTGAAGTGCGTTTGCAGTAGAGACGTGCACAGCGCTAGCCCGCCACGCTGCTGCGAGATGTCGAGAACGTGCTGGAAGTCGATACCCGGGCGCGGGAAGCTAGGGACCGAGCGAACCATGTTGGCGAGCCTTTGCAGATCCTCGTGGAAAAGGGGGAGCAGGCGGCGTTCGGCGAACGCTACTGCAGCTCTATTTCCGGTTATATCGTTGTTTTCGTTGTTGAATACAAGGCTGGGGAGGCAATCTAGAGCCTTCATGCTCGGCTCTTCATTTCTGCTGGGGCTGTTGGCATGGCCATGGCCGTAACTTCCCCGGCGAAGCCACCGCGTCACGTAGCTGGCTTCGACGCGAACCTCGAGCACTCTGCTATCCGGCACCAGATGCGAAAAGTTTGCAACCGGCGCCTCGTCTCTCATACCAGTGATTAGCAACACATCTACATCTAGGGCGCCGTACACCGCACTCAAAAAATGTTCTTCTGGCAGCCGAGGTCGTCGCCGTACCTGGTCCTGAAAAAACGCTGTCAATGCTGGCCGGTGTTGCTCTTTGTAGGTACGGTCCCGCAGTAGGCGATTTATGTCAGCGCTGGTAGCTGCTGCGTATTCCCGCTTTGTCTCATCACTGATACTGACTGAACGTGCCGAGAGAGCTTTGTTGGTGCATGAAATGAATGCGAAAACCCAAATACCGGCGCAATGGTCCTTGCCGGCACAGCTTTCGCCCGTGACGAGAAGTATGAGTTTCGGTCCCATCGGTGCTTTCGGGAGTGGGCAGGTGTAAGCTAATACATTGCATGGGTCCATGGTGTGTTTGAGACGGGCCAAGCGCAGCCAGTTCGGCCCAAAGGCTTTGGCCGCCAATGCTGCATCCCTGGGATCTGGCCCAAGGTCAGCACCGTAAGCTCCACTGCTGAAGGGTAGTAAGTCCCCGGTAACCTCGTAAACCCATTGTATGGCAGCTCGACAGACCTCAGTCCCATCTTGGCCACGAGGCCAGACACCCGTTACTACACAGGCATAGCACCAATCTCGACAGCCGAACGCAGTAGCATCGGCCATCACATCGCCAATTGTTCCATCAGTTCGCATCAAATGGAGGTAGCAGAGTGGCGAGGGACGAGTCGTAAAAGCCGTCAATAATGAGTCGACGATATCCCTGTCCTCGAAGGAGTATAAAAATAAACATCGCTTGAATGAGGAAGTCTTGACGCCGCTATGGTCACCTGGCATTGTGGGTCTATACTTTTCATCGTCAACTAAGCCAAGGCCGTCTCTCACCGCATCGCTGTGTCTTAACCCTAAAATTGCATCTAGAGATGATAAAGACGGAATGATGGATTCTTCAATCATGGAACTAGTTGTGAAAGGTTCGAGGATAGTCACGTTAAGAAAGAACTGATTCTTGTCCCCGTGTAAATAAATGTCCGTAGAGTAGCTCTGGACAAGGCATTTGGTGATAATTTCATCGTATCTATAGAGCTTGTCCCGTGCTTCGTCGTTGTCGTGCAGCGGGAGAGTCCAAGTGTGAACCAAATAGTCCAGAACCTCGTAAGTCTTAAAAATCAAACCAATCACGATGCCAAAGTTGGTCCCGGCGCCCTTTATCGCCCATAACAATTCTGCTTCGTTATCTAGGCGTACGGCACCGGGAGGCTGGTGTTGGCTTGGTACACAACCAACACAGAGGACCTGGCCGGAGTTGACGCTAACGATTACGGCACCGATAATGGCATCACACGTCAGCCCGTGCCGCCGGGTAAGGTGCCCTATGCCGCCTTGCAGCCATAGTCCCGCCCCGACGCTTGGACGGGTCCCCATGGGTACTGTCAAACCAGCTTCCATAGTTTTGCAAACGATATCCCCCGTTTTACAACCTGCCCCTACGACGGCCCAGAAAGCGCAGCTGGGACGAGATTTTCCATGCTCTTCTTCGGCGGTGACGATGTGTATTTGATCAAAGGCGCTCATATCGACCGACACAACGTTGGGCCAAATACCGTGGCCGCTGTGGCCTCCACCGATAACGGTCAGGCCGAGCCCATGTTTTAGAGCCCATTCAACGCACTGTTGAACATGCTGAATCTCTGTTGGTCTAACAGTGGCGGCAGGGTGATGAAGACGACCCTCCCGACTTTTCATCGTCACGCCCCCCTTTACCAATGGCACTTGGGCCGTCAGCTTCGGCAACGAAGTTGCATACTGGTTAAAGGCTACCATGACAGTGGGAGAGCTGAACAAGAGATGACCCGGGTAAGCTTCTTCATGACGGCCCAAGTCTCGACACACCCCACGCCACTTAAAACGGATGTTCCTGTCTTCGTCGACAGCCGGCAGGGTAAACCCGGCAACGAAGGAAGCGAAATTATCTAATACCTCGCCGTTATCTACCACTCGAATAACCCCAGTTGGGAAAGAAGCTGTCCGATGGCACGCTAAGCCTTCGAGGTGTAGATATTCTTCGCTATGAAAAACTACCACCATCCCACCTTCTGAAACAAGCATCTCCAACGCACGTTCAACGAATTTGTGTTTGGGGTTCATATAGTCCATACCGCGAGAAAATATGATGACATCGAATTTCTCGTCCCGATCACTGGTACTTGTGCTGGTGTTGCTCCTCGTGTGACTGTCCGGTCTAAACGGGACTTGATGGATTTTCGGTTGGCTATCTAGACAAGGCAGCCGGGACCCCGTATCCGAGGTAGAAGAAATCCACTTGTACAGGCTTGCGGCAAATGAAGCGTTAGGCTCATATGCAGTGTATTCACTGACCTTCCGTCTCAAATGGACAGGCGAATATTCGAGGATGCTTTGTGGACCAGGTTCAATTTCTAGCACCGATATTCGGATTCGCGAGTTGAAGAGGGGGGTTAGCAGCTGAACCAGTTGCGGAATAACAAAGTCTTCGTAGATCGCCCAGCCTGAGCTCCGCACCAAGATGTCAAATCCAGCGCGATACTGTGTATCAGATAGAGGCTGTGTCGGGGACGATACCGTTTCGGCGGCTTTCTGTCGAAGAGCCCGCTTTAGGGAGGCAAGAGTAATCATCTTAGATCGGTCCAAGTGCAGACTTTTCACAATTGTAGGGAAGGCGAGAATGGTTTGATCGGGGTCACATAATGAGAATGGACTGTCGGCTACAGGGAGACGTTATACGCGCAACTTACCTGCAGCTTGAAGTGGCTACCCGCCGTGGAAAGCCACGCAAGCCTCCTGGGGCTGATTTCGGGCTCAAGTTGGGCGTCGCAGAGCAAACCGTCGCCTTACCGAGGTTTGTAGCATCATGTGCTGATACAATAATGCAGTATTTGATGCAGTATTGAATATTCTCCAGATACTCCACCCGAGTTTAAACATGCTGGTGTTAGTTATTCATTCCCCTACAAGTCCTAGAGCGCAATGGCTATGGCTTCTAACGGTGCAATCAATATATCAGGGTGTAGTTGGATTGATTTGATCCCACGACCAGATGTATGCACCGTTAGAATGCTCGCTCACTTCGAAAGACAGATCGGAGCAGAGCAAACAGGCGCCATACTTAACCTCATATATAACGAGCGCCTTCAGAAACACACAAAACAGTTAGTCCTCATTTCCATAGATACCTCCCTTACGTAAAGGCCCCATAATCATCGTACATGACAGGGATAGTGCCTTTGGATTCATGCACCCATTGCCAGCATTGTTCCACAACATATTCAGGCGCGTCTCTTGTGCAGCAAAGCATACCGCTGGGTTGAGCAGTTGTATGAAGGTCGGATCAATAGGTGCCGAGAGTAGGTAGTGAGAAGTTACACATGTTAGGAGTACTGAGCGGCTTCTACATAGATATGAAGGTATGCTTATTGAAAACTAAGTGATGATGACATCTGGATGTGAAGGTGGTAAAAAGGGTGAAAGTGTTGAAATTGGTAGCTGATGGGAAGATTTGAAGAAGTGATGTCTAATTGATCAATCAACCTTCAAGCGTTGGATTATTGAAGACCCGAAGGACTGGATAAAGTGGGCTGTACATTAGCTAGTACATGTACTTGTATCCAGTACATCGGACGGTGTTATGTTTACCCTACATATGTAGGTATCTACCACTGTACACGTATATTGCAGGTGCATACCGTTACAATGCCGCAGTCTCACTTGATGTCATCAGCAACATTGAATTTCCGATTCGTACTAGGTACATGCATGGTATCCATTCCAGTTAACTACCTAGTACCCAGTAGTACCTGCACGTCCTGACTTTCTAGGGCACGAAATTTTATTATACGTATAAGTATTATACGTATGATACATGTATTTACACGGTATAATGATTCGTTATACGTATAGCGGAACGGAAGAACCCTTTCCGGGCCCACAAATAACGGGGTTATTCACATTTCATATATATATCTTCGATATTTTCCCTTAACTTTCAGCATTAATTGTAATAAATTTCAAAAAATCTCGAAAAAGTTTTCAAAAATATTAGTAAATAAATAAGTAAACAAACACTTTATTACATAATCGAGATAAAATAAGAAATAAAGCAAGGAAAGCTTTGGATTTAATGGTAAAAAGATGAAAAATGGAAGGTTTGTATGTGATAATTTACTATACGGTATATTATACCACTTTAGTATGGGTATAATGGTATAATTCGGTATGTATGAATAAATACCGTATAATGATTGACTATACGTATAGTTTAGTGCCCTATGACTTTCAAATCTTACATATACTAGGTATTCACCTGATGTTGTAATTTGTACATATACCGACCTATCAGGCAGGTACTATTCTAATCAGATCGCCTCTATATTAAAAGCTTCACCTTTTCATGATTTCCTAAAAAGCCGCATTATTTCTCTTAAATTACAAGATAGCCCCGTTGTCGGTAATTTTTAAAGACAGAGCTAGTTAACATCGTAGCAACATCATTGCAACCCAACGACCTTCTTAGGCCACTAGCTGCGCCTACCTACAGGCGCAAACTGAGCTCAACACAACGAGACAGACAATGCGCGTGATAAGGTCTCCGTAACAAGATCTCAATCTCGGCCTCGAGTAGACGGAGAAGAATCTTGGAAATTACGAGTGTTCACGTCGATAATTTGGGCTTTTTTGTACATACATTCATTGAACCCTTACCCACGCATTCGATATCGAGTCGCAAATCTCTCGCTCAACTCACTCAGTCACTCATTTTCTCATCTTATTCGTTTCATCGTCATTTTTTATGAGGATATAAGCTCGGAACCATGTCAGCATACACATCGGAGAACCCGGTTCTCATCCACGAAGGCCCTCGCGGCCCCGCGATGTGGATGTTACAACAACCCCGCGCCCCGCTGTTCCTCGTCCACGATGGCGGCGGTACCAATTTTAGCTACCATTTGCTAGACCCGCTCGACCGTCCGCTCTGGGGCGTCGAAAACGCCAAGCTTCATGCCGGCGGTTGGTGGGAGGGCGGAATCCCCGAGATGGCCGCTCATTACATCAACCTCATATCCAGAGTCATGCCCGAAGGTGGTGATATCATTTTGGGTGGTAAGTAACTTCAAGTCTTCTCCCTAACCTCTTTCCAGAGTAGCACTATTCCCCATAATGTATCCTGTCTGCGTTTCACGATGTTAAAGAGGTTTCTCTAGGTTGGTCGTTGGGGGGACACCTCTCCCTGGAGATGGCCCACCAGATTGCTGTAGCGGGGCGAAACGGGAGTATCACATGCGGTAGTGATGCTGGCAGCAGTGACAAGAGCAGCCGCACGGGTAGTCCGGCAGCTCCTCAATTTCGAGTTTTGGGTATGATCTTCATCGACACAGTCTTTCCCACCCAGTTGGAGATCTTACGCGGACCTCCCGCCCCCGAACCTGTGTTCCTATCATCCATGGAATCTAAAGCTATGAAGCTCAAGGACAAGGTGAACCTGAACATGACACATGCCCGCATGATGGTGCAGTCGTGGGACATGCCGCAGTGGGAAGATGGCTTGAAAGTTCCGCCAACAATCCTCTTACGCGCCAAGGAGTTTGTCAGCCGCGACCCTTCCCAGACCTTCGTCGACTATGTCAGAGAATACCCTCTCATCGGTTGGGAAGAGTACAATGAGAAGCACGGCAACTTTATCATTGAAGTTGTTGAAGTAGAAGGCCACCACTTCTCCATCTTCTCATTCGAACACGTGAGTGAACCTCTGAGTTCTCGCCCCGTTTTCTTTCGCGGTCATGTTTCTCCTGATGGTAACCGAACTAACTAATCGAAATCGCTTTAGATCGAGGATGTTTCCAAGAAGATCAGACGTGCGGCTGATAAACTAGATCAGCCAGAGTTTTAATACCTACCTAATACCTACCTACATAGTAGTGCCTACCTAGATGATATACGACTTTACGATTCTCTCGTGCCTGACACCTCCTGACATGGTGATTCATGTTCGGTGTTTGGGTGCGGGTTGCGTCTACTTGCATTAGATTTGATACTGACTTACGAAGTTTTTATTTAGAGTCGAGGCTATATCCGACTTAAATCATGTCGCATTTGGTGATGCTTTCAGACTTTCTATCACATTTGGGCGATGCGGTTATCGGTGCCTATTAGGTACGTCGCCGATATCGACGGGGTGTAATCCACCAGGCTTGTACATCCAGACACCCTCGACGTCATGAATATTTTCAGCGGGGTTTGTAAGAGGGGGTGGCCTCTGAGCTTCAGCCATGGCAATGAATGAGACGGTATACAAGGGTACTGGGAGAGCTACTTGGAAGGATGGGAAGAAATTCAGGGGGAGCCTTGGCAGTTGGCTGGAGATGTTGCCTCATCGTGTGGCAGCTGTGGCTTATGCCTACTTCTTCTTTGATGTAACCCCTTGCTTACCTTATGTATCTATCTTCAACATGCTCTTCCTCAAATTTCAATTAAAACATAAACTTGCCTAGTCTATATATAATTGATACCTAGTTTGGGTTTGTTTTTTACAAGTCTTGATGGCTACCTACCTAGTCACAATGCAACTTAGTCTTTACACGTAATATCCATTCACATTTCACCAATCTGTTGCAAGTCCTCGCAGTTGGGCACGTTTAATAGCGGCATCTCTATGTGCCTTTGCCGAGCTCCTTGTTTTTGTTCGGTTCATATTGTGTGACTTAGTTTCTTTGAAAGAAGCAAGGGCGAGAAAGATGTTCAAAAGCACAACTGTATTATGCATAGGTATGAATATATCAGATGCGAACAACCATAGTACCAACACAAAATACCAAAGTTAAGTGAGGGAGAGGAAGGAGGTGACACGTTTCAATCTGCAACAGCCAAAGAGACTAGGTACGGAAGAAAGGTACCTAGTGTATGGGAATTCCAAGAAGTGCTATGGTGGCATTGTGAATTTTGGATAAAGACGTATTTTCGGTCACCGTGGAGGCCATTTCCGGTCATCTCAGCTACAACTAAAGCAATTCTCAATTGGCTAGGACGAAGCTAAACGGATAGTTGGAGTGAACAAAGATGAGTAACCCCTAAGCAGGGCTGATAGGCCACGTTACCCAAAAGGGCATGGAGTTGTTAAGATTTGCCTTGTCTGAAAAGCAGAGTACATTCGGCCATCATTCCATTCAGTTTGAATAAGGAACGGAGGGTCCGGCCTTGATTCAGGCCATAGTATTGTGACGGCTATTGTTATGTTGAACAATAGCGCAAGGACAAAGGTTGGTGATAAAGGATACCGGAAAACAATAAAGCCTAGCGGCACATATAATTACGATAGATATGTCGAACGTGTGGCGAGCAGACTCCCTTCCAATTGTGCAAAGGTAAACATCATTACCCCCTATATCAACTAGAGTAAGTAAAACAGCATCTGAACCGAATCAGACATGGCAGCCTACGTTGCACGTTTCAATGCTGCCTCCACGATACTAGATACCGCGTCTCACCGTAGCTCGCATCACGAAATCTTCCACATGATCCGCAGAGACGATTCGGATCAGCTGAGTCCCGGCGTTATTGCAGGTATTGTCGTCGTTAGTATGCTTGCAACGATGCTCATATCGCTTTCTATAATGCAGTGCCACAAGTTCAGCATAGCTCGTCGCAGGCAGAAGGAGGCGGACAAACTATCCAAAACCTACACCAGACGAAACGTTACCTCTCACGCCTCGCGCGGCCGCGCTCCTCGAGCCGTGAGCCCGGCTTCCACTACCACCATGCCTGTCACTTTCAGACCCGTAGATTGGGAGTATGAGCTCAAGTACTGGCAGACCACGACGGAGGCTTCCGAGACAGGTACGGCGAACGAGGTGGCCCTGTCTCACCGCATGACCCCTGAGTCTGACAAAACTCTCAGCGTAGGCCACGGCAGACAATCAATCGAAGAGAAGAAGCAAGACCAGCTTCAACACGAGGAGGACGATGCCGACTCTAGATTTACCGTTGGCTCTATCGATGAAGATGAAAGTGTTATTGTTGACGAAATCGCAACGGCGACAGCTGTCCCCATTGTAAATGTGTACCACAGCCCGAGGCCTGTCAAGGTAAGTGTCAACAACGGCGATAACACCATTGACTCGGTAGGCTCGAATAGTACTCGGCAGTGGCCATCTGGAAATGGTGCTGTTGAGTCGGGCCATGGTACGGTAGGTAGAAGTGTAGAAGAGGAATACTGGATATAATTTAGTGGGCATCTACCCACCAAACCTAGGGGAATTAGACTACAAATAAGGGTTTTAGAAATGTAGGCTCGAAATATACCTCTTTGGAGAATTCAATATCAACCTGGAATACAAGAGGCATCCGGATGGTCGTGCACAATAACCCGAGTTTACGCAACTCAATGAAAACGTACGTGGTGAGCTATCTCAGTCCGTTGCCTCTGCACTGGAAGGGGCGTTTCGATTTCAACAAGTACGGCTACAGGGAACGGGGAAAGGGGAAATGGGACAGGAGCAGGGCATGGCAGAATTGGAGTGTTGGTTCGAAGATAAGCCTCCCGAGAAGTCGCTGGTCGGCCGGCTTGCTGATGAGGCGCCACATCTTACCACGGGTCGGCGGGGGGAGTACGTTTGCCTTCTTCGTGAGATATTCGCGTACGAGCCAGGGAACCGCATGTCAGCAAGGGATGTTGTGGAGCGTTTGAAGTCACCGGCATTTTTGGATTAGTAGGTAGTGCGGAGGATACACGCTACTAGAGCGGCGAGGAGTTTACCTCCCGTTTATACATGTATGGATATTTCTTTTTACGTACCTAGGTATTTAATGATATTGATCTAGACCCTAACCCTAACCCTACCCCTAGGCATGCAACCACTATTAGTTATCCTTCCTTCGTTCGCCCTCGTAACCACAAGCAGTAACGGGCCCCCTGTTCGTTACCTCTACCTATTTTAGCAAAACAGCTAAGCATTAAATGAAAAAGGGGATTCTGGTCGACAATATTAACCGCAACTATCTAGATTAAATTCGTCTTATGTACTACTAGTAGTACTTAGCCATTGTACCAGGGTGCTGATTACGTAACTCAGTCAGTGTATTATGTACTTCCGGCGTGAGTCAAACTTTCCCGGAATAGCACTGATTAGTGATCGCACAACACTTATCTCCTTACGGGTTGCCGGTTAGTGCGTAGATCACTTGTACGCCCGTACTATATCGGTACCTGCATACCTAGTACATGCTACCAACTGCATGTGTGTAGGGTCGACCCGGTCAGGTGAGTCATCTTGGAGACACACAGGAGCAGATTCGAAGCTCAACTACATTAGTTAGAAGGCATTGATCATACCAACTTTCATCAGAACTGCGCGAAAGCATACTCCAGATGGGTATTTTAGAAGGGGAAATAGAATTGCAGCGGCCATCAATGGAAACCCCATGGACTTCGATCGCGGCCACGTTCCCATGCGAACCACTACCGCCAAACTCACAGCGTGAACCAATCAGAACAGAGCGACTAGTGATTCGACCTTTGCAGGAGAATGACCTCCAGGCTCTCCACGAGCTTCGCTCACAGCCAGAAGCCATGACAGGCACTAGCCTTGGCAGGCCTGACCGGGACATCGAGGAGTCTCGCGCAGCCTTGCAGGGGTTCCTACCACCCCACGACAGCGACACATTCCTATTCGGCGTTTTCCTCGCGGCAACAGGCGAGCTGATCGGGGAAGGCGGTGTCCACAACCTCGCATCCTCGCCTTACAGCTGGCCAGAAATCGGGTATAAGTTTCGCAAGGAGTTCTGGGGGAAAGGGTACGCGACTGAATTCCTCCAAGCGTTCCTCGCGGTTTGGTGGGCCTTACCTAGACGTCGTCGTGCCACCATCGAGGAGATTTCCCCTGAAGCATGCATGCAGAACGCAGTGGTGGGCGTGGAACAGATCATTGCCAACGCGGATGCGCAGAACATAGCAAGCCGGATGGTCCTGGAGAAGAGCGGATTCGTCCAATTTGCAGAATGGACGGAGCCAGACACGCAAGAGCATAGGCTGGGTCAGCCTATCACGTTGGTTGGATACAGGCTTTCATCGCCGGGGGGTGATGTTGAGTGAGGTACAACTACTGTACTATATAATGTGGAAACTTTGGAAAGGGAAAATACATAAGGAAAGAAAAGAAAAGATTAGGTACAGAGTACAAAAGACTAAATTGAAGAAGCACGGGATTAAGCACGCGATTCGGAGATAAAGAAAGACTTTGGAGATTTGAAAATCGGACTCGGCGCTAAGGCATGCGCCAATGCAGTGCCATTGCTGTTACACATGTGGTGCAACTAGTCTTCTTACAGTAATTAGCTTGAGGCAATTTAGCTGGGCGTGTCGCGCAATGCTTGCGGCATCTGACGTAGAACCCCTCCATCTGAACTTATGGGTACCTGTGTCGGCATTGTACAATACTTACATGCAATGTCATCCATGGATACCTAGGGTAATATACTTCTTCCATACATACATCTACATCTTTCATATCCTATTCCATACGTATCTCTTACCTCGTCGTCTGTAAAAATAAAATCACCCCTTTCCTCCTTGATTCTTCCCTTTGGTTAGGTGTTATTCTTTGGGTTATGATTATAGTAACTATCATTATCAGTATTTAACCTAGGCATACCTCCAAGTACCCACCTACGAATCTTGGAAGTCATTAATCCCTTGAAAATCATTGTCGCGTAACCTACCAAAGCTTCTCCTCCCGCAAGACCCGAGTAGTATAGCACAGTCACTTATTACTCGCACTACTCACCAACCATGACCACCTTCCCAAGCACATAGCCATGATTGTCCGAAATATAACTCGGGCAGCCGGCCCAAGCCCGAGCTGTCTCGGCTTGAATCGGCCCCAACTAAGCCCATGGCTCTCGTTGTCGCATACCACCACCACCACCACCACCACCACCCGAGTCTTCACTACCTCCCTCCAATTGACCCTGCGAAGACCTCACCTAGGTTTACCTCAAGCCTTAACTCCAGCCTTGAAGACGGATCATAATATAGCCAAGTTCAGCTCCAATGCCTCGAAGAAGCCAGCCGCCGCCACCCCGAAAGATCCCCTTGCCGCCATTGACAAGAATGCTCAGGAGCAGCGCAAGGCGGATTGGGCAATCATGAAAGAGATGGCACATTATCTATGGCCCAAGGACAGCCTCAACACTAAGTTGCGCGTGTCGTTGGCAGTTATACTACTCGTTGGCGCCAAGGTGTTGAATGTCCAAGTTCCCTTCTACTTCAAGAGCATTGTAGACGCCATGAACATCGACGTGGGAGCTACGGGTGGCACTGCTGCCATGATCGCCGGAAGCATGATCATCGCGTACGGTGCGACGAGGATAGGAGCTACTCTATTCCAAGAACTACGAAACGCCGTCTTCGCCTCGGTCGCTCAAAAGGCGATCCGAAAAGTAGCCTGTAACGTCTTTGACCATCTACTGCGCCTGGATCTAAACTTTCATCTCACGAAGCAGACCGGTGGATTGACTAGAGCTATCGACCGCGGTACGAAAGGCATCAGTTTCCTGCTTACGAGCATGGTATTTCACATTTTCCCTACGGCACTGGAGATTGGCATGGTTTGTGGGATTCTCACTTGGCAATATGGCGCAAAGTATGCTGTCATTACCGCCGTCACTATGACTGCGTATACCGCATTTACGATCTGGACCACATCCTGGAGAACCAAGTTCCGAAGACAAGCCAATGCTGCAGACAACAAAGCTTCAACCGTAGCAGTGGACTCCTTGATCAACTACGAAGCCGTCAAGTATTTCAACAATGAGAAGTTCGAGGTGGCTCGATACGACAAGGCACTACAGGAGTACGAAAAAAGCTCCATCAAGATCGCCACCTCCCTAGCTTTACTCAACAGCGGCCAGAACATAATATTTTCTGGCGCACTAACGGCCATGATGTATCTCGCCGCCAACGGTGTCGCCAGTGGTTCCTTGACAGTTGGCGACCTTGTGATGGTCAACCAACTAGTCTTTCAGTTGTCGGTCCCATTGAACTTTCTCGGTTCCGTGTATCGCGAGCTTAGACAGTCCCTTTTGGACATGGAAACACTCTTCAACCTACAGAAAGTGAATGTTTCTATCAAGGAGCTCCCCGACGCGAAGGCGCTGCATTTAGCCAAAGGTGGTGAGATCAAATTTCAGAACGTCAATTTCGGATATAACGCCGAGCGCCCAATTCTTCGGGATCTCTCGATGACTATCCCTGCTGGGAAGAAGGTCGCGATCGTAGGCCCCAGTGGATGTGGAAAGTCTACGATTTTGAGACTACTCTTCCGATACTATGACGTCGAGAATGGCCGCATCCTCATCGATGACCAAGACATTCGTCACGTTACATTGGAGTCACTGCGAAAGTCAATTGGTGTCGTTCCACAAGATACTCCCTTATTCAACGACACCGTCGAGCACAACATCCGATATGGCGATTTGTCAGCTCCCGAATCCAAGGTTATATCCGCCACTAAGCGTGCGCGCATCCACGACATTATCTCGAGCTGGCCGGCCGGATACTCTACCAAAGTGGGCGAGAGAGGCATGATGATCAGTGGTGGAGAGAAGCAACGTCTCGCGGTCTCCAGACTGCTGCTCAAGGACCCACCGCTATTGTTCTTCGACGAGGCGACGAGCGCGCTCGATACCCATACGGAGCAGGCCCTGATGCAGAATATTAACAGTATTCTCCGCGAAAAGTCGCGAACAAGCGTCTTCGTAGCCCATCGCTTGCGAACTATTTACGACGCTGACTTGATCATCGTGCTGAGAGAGGGTAGAGTCGCGGAGCAAGGAACCCATAAGGAGCTGATCGATCGCGGAGGCCTTTACTCGGAGCTCTGGAGTGGTAAGTCTAATTATTTACTCCTTTCAAATATAATCCATACTTTTCTTTCTTGGATAGTAGCTGACCTTTGCTTTTGCAGCCCAAGAAACGCTGTTCAATTCTGACGGCGACATCGAAGGGGTGATTGAGAGTACCGCGGATGCTGAAGTAAAGGAGGGAAGCAAGCAACCTCAGCCATGATGAATTGCTGTACCTACCTACATACTTGCATAGTACTGTCCGGGTGGTTACTTGAGACAGTAATAGGTTCTGTTAAAGGCTGTGGCCTTATGAATTGGTTAAGGGACCGTGCTTCCATAATGTTGTCATGGATAGCTATGATCCCTCGAGGAACCTGGCTTTGGTGAATTCTAAAAGATGCCTACCACCTAGTTACCTGGGCAGTTAAAAATAGCAACGATGATCGTCTCGAAACCGAAAAAGTTCGATCCGATGGAAAATAATAATCGCCGATTAGGTTCAGTGAGCTTGGTCCTTGCGTGAATTTACTTACCAGGTAGCTACCCCTAATTAACACAGCATCAATTCTATGGTTTTCTCTCTCCAGTAGTTAAAGCATTTAAAGCTTCCCAAGCTCTCCCTTTCGTAAACATTGGATGGATACCTAAAGTGGGTTACATGAGACTTCGTATTGAGTTTCGTAGATACCTACATACCTACAATTACACAATATTTATGCAGTATAGAGCTTCCGTGGAGCTTCCGTGGAAAAGCTAAGTGCGTGTCGATTCTCAGCCTTTACCTCGTATTTGTGTATAAACCTGCCTATTTGGGCCCTCTCCTCTATGCGCACCTTTGCGAGGGAAAGCCTGGAACCTGGACTTGGGACCCGCGTCTTTTGAGCCGCGTAACAATTGATTCAGCTCCTGGAAACGTAGGTAGGTAAGTAGTTAGTGTAGATATGATATATCAAACGGGTTACGGATCACGGGTTTCGAGCGATGAAATTTCCGCTTTCCCATGCCGCCGTGGAGTTTGCGTCAAGAGAGCACTGGCTGATCTTCGACAGCTAGCCGGCACGCTTATGTCCGTGAGATCCAGATCCATACCTACGCGCAGCTGGAGGCGATCTACCTACCTACGTCTGTGCACGGAAGCCATGTTTGGAGCAGAAAAAAAAAACAAAATGTCTATTGGCGCACCGAGTCACCAACTCTACGCCTGCTCGTGCGCCAAGTATAATTTTTAATGGACCACCAACGATGTCTTGGCCTTTTCTTCTACTCCCCGCTCGTGGTGACATATAGATTGTGCTTGGCAAGAGGTAGATAAATATGATGGCGAACTCGAAGATACTGTCTGTTTTGGTTTTTGGCTTGGCAGCCTGCGCCAGCGCTATTTCGATAGGCCTCGGACGCAATGAGAAGAGGCAGTTGGAGGTGCCGATTGTGGATTTGGGGTATGAGGTTCATGAGGGTGTGGTTAATGTGCGTTGCCCCTTTCTTACCTACCTAGTAGAACAACACTTCGACTTGATTTCGTTTCAGAACATTCGGAATACCTCTTCATATACTAAGCCAACAAACCGAGATTAGGCCACCGGCAACTACTACATCTTCAACAACATCCCCTATGCGGAGCAGCCACTTGGCGACCTACGCTTCCAGAAGCCCGTCGCTATCAAAGACCCAGGCTCAGGAATCAACAATGGAACGACAGACGAGGGCAGCATCGTGATCTGCCCGCAGGCGTATCCGCAATGGGTCATCAACAACATGGCAGCGCACAGCGGAGTCGACCCAGCAACCATGGCTGCGTTACTTAACAACCAGACAGGCCAGACGGAAGCTTGCCTCGTGTTGGATGTCTACGTGCCGACGGATATCTTTAATCGGGGGGCTGAGGCTGAAGGTAAGCACACGCTTTGCCTATCTCGAGACATGTCCATTTCTCTGTAGTTGTAGGTCACTAACAAACTGTGCGTCTCACAGCGCCGGTCCTGGTGTGGATACACGGGGGCGGCTTTACCTTTGGCTCCAAGACCTTCTTCGGCAACCCCGCAGGCCTCATCTCTAGATCGCGCCGCAATGGCGAGGACGGGCTCATCATCGTCACAGTCAACTACCGTCTGGGCATGTTCGGGTGGCTAGCAGGGGACGACGTAACCCCGAACCTAGGGCTCCATGACCAACGGCTCGCCCTGGAATGGGTGCAGCAGTACATCCACCTGTTTGGCGGTAGCGCCGAGAAAGTCACGGCCATGGGCGAGAGCGCGGGCGCTTCGAGCGTCGTGCACCAGATCACGGCGTACGGCGGGAAACAACCCGCGCCTTTCCGCGCCGCGATCCCGCAGTCGCCCGCTTTCCAGTTCAACATCGACCTTGACGCGAGTTACGCGCACGCGCTGGCAGAAGCCTCTACGCAGGTCGGGTCAGATGTCAAGGGCGTGGCGGCGCTGCGTGGGTTGCCAACCGAACAGCTGATTGCGATCAATCGAGGTGCCGTGGGCTCAGCGCCCGTCGGCACTTTTGGCTTCGGTCCTGGTCCCGATGGGTCTTTTGTCCCCGCGATACCGCAGGTCCTGCTCTACGAGGGGAAGTTCGATCGCAATGTCAATGTGAGTACCTACCTAGATCCGCTATTCGCATCCCCCCCCTCCCCCTTCCTCTTTTTTTTTTACAACCTACGCGAAAAAGATAATCCCATCCACAAACGAAGATTAGCGGTTAGGTAGTATTAACTGTAACGATCAGCTGCTCATAAGCCACACATCCAACGAATCGATCCCCTTCATGCCTCCCAACATCACCACCGCCGCCGACGTCCTTGCCTACGTGCAGTCCGCCTTCCCGGAAGCCTCAAACACGACGACCGAGACTCTCCTCTCGGACCCGGCCCTGTACCCCGACGTGCTGACGGGCGCCTACCCCTGGACCACCGAGTTCGGCCGCGCCGCGCGTCTCGTCGCAGAGATCAACTTCGCGTGCACGGCACGGCTGCTGGCGCTCGCGCACGGCAGCGGCTCGGCGTACGCGTACGTCTTCTCGTACACGCCCGGCTGGCACGCCGGCGACGTGCCGTACGTCTTCTTCAACGGCGACACGACGACGCTGGAAAACGGGGTGCCCGTCGACGGCGCGCTCGCGGTCCAGCTGCAGGATTATATTGTGAGTTTTGCGATGACGGGGAGCCCGAATGCGGAGGGGGCGGGGCTGCAGTTCCCGGTGTATGGGGAGGGGGCGAGGGTGTTGGAGTTGGGGGATGGGGGGTTCAGGGAGGGGGAGGATGATTTGAGGGGGGGCAGGTGTGAGTGGTTGCAGAAGGCGATGGTGGATGGGAGGTTGTGAGGGGGGGGTGGTAACTGGATGGGAGGGAGGGTGGAAGATTGGATTATTGGAAGGCTCTGCGATGAATGCATGCGACGTATCTAATTTTGGGTAGATGGGAGGTTAGGAGGCAAGGGATGTGAGGATTAATGCAGGTGTTGGACTGTTGGTGCTCAGTCATTCAAGACTCACATTAGCTTAGCATATAACTAACCTCGGTTATTTAATACTTATTCGCTTAATTGTATTATTTCTTTCTCGTAGACTCCAAAATTAATAACTCGCCTGCTCGTTCGGTGACAAGTTGGACTTCAGTGTTAGCGGGTGCACAATTCAACACTGCTTGCTCAATCTTTGCACATTAGCCCTGGCATCCTGTCACGCGCCAGCACCGTCATGTTCGGCGCTGAGTGGGTATCCAAACTCCTATGGAGCGCTTTAGCGATTCTAATAGTCTACCTGTTCCGAGTGAACCAACTACTTAGTCGAACACCGGACGAGGTGCGGAAGCGTTCGGGTCCACGCTGGACGCCAGATCAGCTCAAAGAAATGTACCAAAAGTTAAAAGACGAGCCAATCGACTACACGGATAAGCTCCCGCCAAAGCTAGACCGTCGCTACATTGTGACGGGCGGTTCGGGTGAGTGGATCTTCCCGGCTTTTAGTGCCTGATTCGCATCCGTCTAAACTTGAAGCGTTAAACTTAGGTCTCGTGGGCGGCTATATCGTCCTCCAGCTATTGGCTAGGGGCAGCCCCCCGGAGAGTATCCGCATTGTCGACATCCGGAAAACGGAGCGGAACGACATGCGCACGGGGCCGGCGACCGAAATCGAGTTCGTGCAGGCCGACATCACGTCGGTGGAGTCTGTCGACGCCGCTTTTACGCGTCCTTGGCCTGCGGCTGTCGCGCAGCTCCCGCTAACGGTGTTCCACACCGCGGCTGTCATCCTAGCTTCCGAGCGGTCTGGGTTCCAGCACGCGTTCCCGGAAGCCGTTAATGTGCGAGGCACGCGGAATGTTCTGGACGCTGCACGCCGCGCTGGCGCGGATATCTTCAGCTCCACATCGTCCGGGTCCATCTGCATTCGGCCTGTTGAGCCCTTCGTCGTGCCTTGGGCCCGTGAACCACGGCACTACTGGCAGATCTTGGACACTGTGGATTTCGATGAGCCGCTAAGGAGGCGCGAGGGGTATTTTGCCAATTACCCTGCTACGAAAGCGGTGGCGGAGAGGCTGGTCTGCGGTGCAAGCAGCCCGAGCTTTCGTACGGGCTGCATCCGTCCCGCAAATGGCGTCTATGGGAACCCGACAGATAACACAGTCGGCGACCCTCTGAGCAGAAGAATCCTGCCAAGGTGAGTTTGTACGCTAATGCTCCCGAACCCTATTTATTTCTAGGTCAAGGCACATAATATTTACCAAAAGTTATTATTCAATAATAATATAGCTGGGTTCAGCATATTGCCCAGAGCTTCGTACATGGCGCTAATGTGGCGATTGCGCATTTACAACACGAGGCCGTGCTAGCGTTCCCAGGGCCCGAGAGCACCAGGTACGCGGGTCGACCATTTGTCGTGACGGACCCGAACCCACCGATTACCTATAATGATCTATATTCAGCGATCGCGACCTTGTCGATTCACTCTTTTAATATCATAAGAGTCCCGCCGGTCTTCATGCTCCTACTTTCCCACGTGGTCGAGATCTACGCCGAACTGCTTTACAAGCATCCAATCTTACGGAGATTTCTGCCCGAGCTGACGGGTGACATCAAACACCTCAAACCTGGGATTTTTTCAATATGCACACATTTGATTGCGGATGATAAGGAGGCTAGGAAACCGGTCTCGCAGGGCGGATTAGGATACTCCGGTGTCCTCACGACGCTTGAGGGGATGACGTTGGAGATTTTGGAGTGGAATAGGGAGCATGTGGATGATGATAAGATTAGAAAGGCGTACACGACGTCGATCTCGCTTGCGGAACAGATTCAGAAGCTCTGGGCGGTAGCAGGCAGCTAATTCTGACTCTAATTCTGTCTTGAGCTGAGACGCGGATCAAGAAAGATCAATGCTGATCGTGTCCCAGTAGTACGCATAGCTCTCTGATAATACTCCGTAGCGTGTATGGTATCCATGGATGCTGAGTGCGTATCGGCACCCTTTCTAATCATTTAATCATTCCACCTGAAATGAGAATTGATGAGCTATGACCGTCTACCAGAATAAGAATCCCCATCTGTGCGTAGGTGGCACTGCTTGCGGTCAAATCCGGTCCTATTTCCGTATTGGCTGATACTGATTTATGCGTAGGCAAGTTGTAGTTATATAAATCGGGATAATCGATGAAAGTATACTATGCCGTACTTCGTGTTTGTAGTTGAGTTCATCAAGATATCGGGCCCGAGTTCCTCGTGTTATTCTTGGCTATCGTAACCCCCCTTCTTTTGATTTTATTTCATTGACTAATCGAACATTGAATAGCAAATAAAAAGTAGATTTATCATGTCTCATAGGTGCGAACCACTTTTGATGAATGATAGCCTATCAATTATAAATAAACCCCGCGGATTCTTTACTGGTGGTTGATGTGACCAATCTCCAATGTTCGATGTTAAATGTTCGCGAAGTTTTCTATTTGCTTACCATAAAGGCTTAAACGGTTAAAGCCAATAAAATCAATCAAAGACGCCATCTTACGACTTACTATTAACTGCTAAGATAGCACTTGCTTGGAATGGTGTGCATTCTTTCGTGCCTGAAACGTGGGTTGCCCCTGCATTGGTAGACGTAACTAATGCAGCCGCTTTTACAAAGTTCTGTCTTAACGGGTAAAGTCTGTAAAGCCTTATGCATATTAGACGCATATTAGACATGGGGGTTATCAGTTGAATCAGGGAATGTGCATGCGGCTAAGACAGTATCGGCTCAAGCCCAACGCTAAGACTCTATTCTTGCAAGCGTACCCCAGCATTCTCCATATTATCCCGACCATCCACACAGCTTCGTGCTTCATAGTGCTTCTTTCTTGCCCTGTCTTGCCCTGTCTTGCCCCATCCTGCCCTGTAATGCTACTTGATACCCTTTCTAGTGGATCTAATCGGGCTTAGAGCTGAATGCGTTAGTTAGGGGGTCAGATGGGCTAAAAAGTACTAGAGTGGTTAGAGCCTGTTATGCCTGTTATTAAGTGGGCTTAACTAATCTTATGGCCTGGAGAGTAGAGGGAGCTTGGGTCTTTTCGTTCTAATCTTCCCTTCCTCATCTTCTCTTTTCTAGAAATACCTATGTAAATCGTCCTTGTCCCCCCCCCTTGTCCATAAAACTTCTTCTATTTACTCACTTCTTCAAATCTCTTCCCAACCCGGCCTCCAATTGCTATTTTTTGCTAGGCATCCTACGAATACATAATAATTGGAGAACACAGGACTGTTCCCTTTCATTCGTTTACACAACATAGTGCTCTCTTCCATTAAACAGAAGAGACCAATCGATCGCTACCATAATAAATACGTGCCATTCTTGACTTGACGGGAAACATCCGTGGCATTTGAAAATACATTCATTGGAAACCCTAGATACGACATTACGACCGAGGACGATTAGCCTGTTTGACTAATCACCAAACTCATCCGGGACATACATAGTAATAATTGGAATTATATATTCATCGACGGATTGCTTCAAAACGAACGAATCAGGAATCGAAGCTAAGAATCGGAAATTGAGTTTCAGTCACCATGCCGAGCTTTATCCAGAAGATCCAAGCCAAGATCGAGCTATTTCGACTTGAGCAGAGGTACACGCGTAACCGTCACCGCCGATCTGCGTTCATCAGCAATGCAGTCTACGTTGATGGCGAATACATCTATCAGACACCAAACAACACGGGCTCATCTACCAACAGCTCCTCCACCAATGCGTACTCGCCAACAAATGAGGAGAGCACCAGACGCCACAGCGCTATTATTGAGGAACCTAACAGGCGCTTCACAGAGCCACCAACCCAGGCGCAAACGCAAAAGAAGCGACTACACAGGTTCTCGTCAATGCCTGGATTTGGCTCCTCGACAAAGAGCAGTGCGCAGGATTGGAGGCCAAGCGAAGTTGACGTGGCGGAAGTGCGGTGAGAGTCTGATCTCTCACTAGCTAGCTCCCCACGAGGGAGAATGATAGAGTAAATACTGGGGCGGTGCTCTAGAAGTTCAATTCGGAACTACCATGAAAATTGCTTCTTTTTTGGATATACCAATTTAATGGGAGATGCTATAGCAGCACTCCCGACCGGCCCTCGGGGGTCCTCACGACAGTCATTATTTGGGCGCTTCTTGTTTTTGTGTATTACCAAGCATGGCGGTATCATTACCAGTCCAATTGATGCAGAAACTTTTGGAATACGGGCGTTTTGATACGACTCCTTCAGCTGTACATATTCTACTTTTACGACAACAAGGGAATACTTTAACGTTCTTCACAACCCAAACTACATAACGCATTTTATTCATTCAATTGCTGTGCCACGTTGTGTGATTGAGACATTGACTCTTGTCGATAGGTACAAGGAATATAGCCTGTTCCGCAACATAACGGCTCATTGCATTACATTGCCTAATAGCCGAACCAGACATGACGTTAAATGACATGTTCGTGTATCTGGTAGATAGGCGGAAGAGATCGGGCATGTAGGTCTTAGAGCAGTGTAACTATAACGACGAGTAGGAGGGTGGAAATATACCCCGATTGGGTAGGTTTCTTACCATACGCAGGTACCCGGCGGTGCTACAATCCTTCTTTAGATTAATAGGTAGGTATTATTTAATCTGATTCTAGATTAACAACGGCACATCTAACGGTCTTTACCTTTGCATCGTTCCTACTGCTACGAGGCAAAAGCTTATTGATCCTTCAGGCTCAGGTAAGACACGAAAGAGAGCCGCAAGATGCCAAGACGGCATGGCATTGATACGCTCACTCATCTCATTCGCAATAGCAGAACACAAGTCAGACCAAATCAACGTTGTCGTTTGTGATATCGGGCATTTTATACGTCTTGGGACAGCCGCAGCTCTCCGCAAGACCTCATTAGTTATATATACCTAGTATATATCTACATATCTAGACCCCCAAGCCCGGAAGTCCAGACATGTTATTACACCCTGAACACCAGTTCAAAGTCTCTCATTACGCCGCTAGCCCGGCGGCCTCCGTCCCCTTCCTTCCTTCGCCCGCTCCCTAAGTGTGTCCCGTTCACTGTTCATTGGCGGGATGAAATAAATAGCATCTTGTGTCACGTTCCAGCCTCAACGGCTGACCCGACCCGGCTCAACTCAACTCCTTAGATGGAGGTTCCGTTCAGGAAGCGGCGGAAGTTGCTGCGGGGGATGACTGACGGCGACGTTAGTAATGGGAACCTTTTTTTTTTTTCAAGCTCTGACTTGGGAGGGGGTAACACATACCAGCAGCAAGGGCCTCGGTCTCGTTCGCGGTCTTGGTCGCGTTGGTGATGTCTGTGTCGTCTGGTTAGATTACAATTTTTTTTTTCTTTGGTTTTCCTCACGGTGAGGTAGGTTACATCAGCTAGGGAAAGCTGGCTTAGTTAGCACTTACCGAAGGAGCGAGCGACGTTCAGCTCGGTCTGGTTGAGGGCAACGCTTCGGACGCGCAGGATGCCGGTGCTGTTCAGCTGTCTGGGGAGCGTCAACGCGTCGTCGGTCCCGTTCAACTGTCTGGGGAGCACGACAGCGCTCTCGGTTCCGTTCGCCTGTCTGGGGAGCGTCAACGCGTCGTCGGTCCCGTTCAACTGTCTGGGGAGCACGACAGCGCTCTCGGTTCCGTTCGCCTGTCTGGGGAGCGTCAAGGCGGTGGCGTTGGCCTGTCTCGGGAGGAGCAGGGCGCTGGAGTTCAGGCTCTGGCTCTCGAAGGAGCGGGCTGTGAAGTTGAGGGGCGTGGCGGACACGTAGGAGCTGGCCGCGGCCAGGAGGAGAGTGGCGGCGCTGAAGGTCTTCATGGTGACTGATTTGTTTTGGAATATCTTTGTTTCTGTGGAGATCTATAAAGAAAAAACTCTGGTTCTATATGGCTGGCTGATATGTGATGACGGAAGACTTGGCTGTCCGGTGGTATTATTAAACGGCTACGGTTATGAGCACGTCAGTGAACACATTCCCCGGAAAATAAGAAAAAGAAGAGGGTGAGGAAAAGGGCATTCATAACCCGGTGTTTATCGTGGAACTTACCTCGGGCTGTTTTTCTATGGATGCAGTAGAATGAGATGAAAGGGGGTATTGAGCGAATGGAATATAGTCTGGAAGAGAGATGCGATACACAATGGCAAACGATAAACAAAAAAGTAGACACGGGCTAGAAAAGGGCTACGAGATGGCCAATATATACCTCTGTTGAGGATCTACATAGACTTGGGCGAAGGGTAACCCTTGGCGAATATTGCGATCGCCCATGAACCCTCACCGAGTCGTGGGTTGGTGGTTGGGGTGGTGAAAGACAGCAACTGGGAGATAGGATGTTTTTTTGGCCGGGATCGAGCAGGGCTTGCTTTCTGGATACCAATCTCTAGCTAGCTAGCTGTCTGCTTGCCAGCTATGTAGGTACGTTGGCATAAGAATACCTACTTAATCTTCGGACCAAAAAACACATCAATCATGATCGCCTACATCACTAGCTTTGCGTTGTTGTACACTACTGGGTCACTACGCCATCATAGCATCCATATGGCTACACACCTACATAATGCTAGATATGTATAGAGATAGCTGGATATAAGGTTATGAGCAATGGCTCGCGGGCGATGTGGACTGTTTTGTCCGGGCTAATGAGCCGCAACATACAGACTAACTAACGAGCTGTTCTCTAGCTAATGCCGCTGCCAACTCCTGCAAGCCTGTGCTATCTAGCTATCTTGCGACTGGTTGCGTCAGGGGTAGAGGCAGATCGTCTGCCAAATGAGCTTAACTAGACCCTACAGTTGGATATCAGACATCATGGATGTGAAGGAGGAATCCACTCTGTATGTAGGTACACTACAACATCATGTAGACTTGTTGTGATGTAGTGTAGTGTAGTCCGCTCCGCCCGTTAAGTTTGGCTTGGCCTGGCCGGGGGTGTGTGTGGCGGCCTCATTGAGCGCTTCTCGGTTAACTAACTACTTTTTTTTTTCCTCTTCTTCTTTTTCGTTTTCGGCTTCCAATTTTTCTTGGTGCTGGTTTGGCGTGCGCCGTGCGGTGAATTGCTCATCAAACGGCATCCGATCCACCGCGCAACCACGTTTTCAGGCGCTTGCGATGGATTGGTGATAGAAGTGGGCGGGAAATCCAAGGGGCCCGGGGCTATGACATGATCGACTTGTCTATCATCGCCGATCGGTTTTTGGTCATTGGTGGTTGTTTTTAGCTTCTTGAGCCTCTCACCGTCGTTCATTTGCTGCTAATTCAACAAAGATAATCAGGGTTGTTGACTTTTGAATTTTCCTTTTTTTTTTTTTTTTTTTTTTTTTACTTGGCTGCGTTGGCACATAAACTGGGGATTCGACATCATAACAATGGCGAAAATAATAAAATTATCAGGATATAGGTAGGCATGGACCTGATAAATGTGGCTTTGATCTCATGTTTCTATAATTACAATCATGGCTTTCAATGTACCCATGGAAACATCATACAACACTGAATTGTCGTCACTGAATGAACAACCACCTCATTTTTCTTCTTGTCGTCGCCACCGTTGTAAACAAACAAGACCATTGGAAAAATAGTTGGGTGACTAAAGACATATCCATACTACCTGGACCCATAGATTCATTTATTGGAAACCAGATTTTCTCATCTTTTGAGGACATCAAGGTCACCTAACTAGCATCTACAGCAAGACCGTCCAGCACTTCGGTACTTGATTTATGAGCTGGGGGGGGGGGGGTTCTTGGAATAGATTTACTCAGCCCTATGCGACAACGGATGATACAACTGATAGGCAATTAAATATGGACTATGACGCGAAATGGTATCTCGAAGTGAACCATCGTGTGGCTAGACTGAAACAATGTTCGTTGAAGAATCTGTATCACACCTAAATCCAAGACCTGAGATATTTTATCTGGGTCTCACTTATCTCTGGAGTTACATCATACATCATTCTCATTCATCAATGCTTGCAATCCATGATAAAGATTAGTTATTAACTACCTAGGCTTTCGTGCAGGCTGCATGTGCTGCGCGCTACTAATACGCATGTAGGTACCAACTCTACTATTTACCAAGTGCCGTCCGCGAACTAAATATCTGCGGGTATTTTCCCCTTTCAGTTCACCAACTGTAGATCAGCGAACTATCTCGTCAACTGCCGCCCTTTTGCCGCGACGCCATAGGAATCATTGAAAGAGAGAAAGCCCTATCTATCCGTGAAAGAGAAAACTAAATACGCAGCCCAATGATGGTCAGAGCGTATCATCACCTACCTAGCACTTACATATACCTGCATCTCACCCGGAGCAAGCCAAGAGAGACTTGGAAATTCAATATCTCGTCGACTCAACTACCGCGCAGCTAGAACGAGATGATATCGATGGGCCAAGATGCCTTGGGTTTCCTCCATCTAGGAGACTATTGATATCTTCAAGGTTCTCATTAAAGGGTGGTCCACGTGTTTTCGGGATTGGCACCTGCAGATCATTATGGCTTGGTATGTATACACCTACCAAGCCGTAGTAGCTGCTAACCGAATACTTGAGGCGATAAGGCCATCGACTTGCGCGCATCGCCGATCATGTCTTGGGATGTAGGCTATAATATACGGAGAGCTCGGATGCGACGTCGCTTGTTGTCTCTCGAATGCCGTGTTCTTCTTTTCTGTTTACAGATGTTCGTCAAGCACTAACGCGCTGGCCTCTCGCCTACGACCACGGCCCCTTGATCGTGGTGGCACAGGTAGGCTCACTGCCGCACATCCATCACGAGATATCACCTATGAACATACCTGTGCGGTTGGGTAGATAATACCGAACCTACTGGTTCGAAGAAACTTGGAAGATCCTTTGCAAGAGAGATGTTGTTTGTTTACACTCTGGACTTTTGCTAGAACCATATGCAAGTCATGCGATTCATTGACTCGTTCATGTTGGCTCACGCCTACGAGACGTGCAAACGAGTACCTAGTGTGGTTACATGTTGAGAATCCTGCGTTCGCGCGAGTTTGACGGCAAAACCTGATAACTTTGTTCATAGGCACCTTAACCCCTCTACTACCTAGCCTGTGTCCGACAGAAGGTTCCCTATATGTAGCTTCGGAGTTACTGGGTCGTCCTCTCCTTGGTAGGTAGTTCTCTAATTCAAGCAGAAGCTACCACATATCTGAGTTTCATGGAAAGATTATTTCCGATGAAAAGATGGGGGAAGAGTATGTCGGCGAGGAAAGGCAATGTCTTTTGGAATGGCTTAGCGACAATATTGTTCCATGCCGCCTATTCACCCATTGTCAATTGGGTAGATACACCTAGGCACCTACCTAGTAACTCTGGGACAAGATGTTTTGTCTGTCGGAGCTACGTCTTCAGTATGGGTATCGGCTTACCAACGCTGAATTCCATGTGTTCCCGAATATCGTTCGCCGACGACGAGCGCAACGCGGTCTTCCAAGGGATGTCGCCTACATGAATCGAGATGCTGCGTGCCTGCAATTTTGCTGTGATCTAAAGGCCATCCGTGACCTTCCGAGGTTAGCAATAGGTTGGGGTTCCGTTCCACTGGAGTGGTAGAACGATGTGGGGTATCCTAGAGAGATGTTAGGGCCTGGATACAGGAATCTCATAACTTTATGGGTTCGAAAAATGGCCGGACACGGCATGAGGATGAACGTGAGAGGCAGGCAGCCAGCCCAGGCGTTATCAGTGAGTTGGTGTGGAGTGGATTGTCAAGTGGCCATGCGACCTTAAAGGAGATGGATGTATGTACTCAAAACACAGACTAGACTTAGAAACTCACCACTCACTTTGAATATACAATCACGCTCTTTCGGACCTTGTTCTTTGTGTTTGATATGGTGACCTAGTTAGGCTGGAAGTGATAAGGAGCTTATGGGGGGGTCGGCATCTCCTATAGCGACCTTGTTCTCCGACCCTAAAATACATCATTTCAGCTCACTAGTGGTTAGAATGCCATATCAACAACCTCTATTACAAGCTTTCACTCTACAATAATGGAGCTGAGAAAGAAGAGCGTAGATGGTAAACCAGTCCAACATGTCAAGAGTACCCCTTTTGCTAACAGATATCTGTTCCAGGGTCAGGTAGGAGGTCAGACTGAACTATCCAGCAAAATGTTACCCATCCAGGCAAATGTACTAACTAGTAATACCTGATACCTAGCCCCTATGTAGTCCTCTCGAATCCCCAAACAGCCCCTTCGGCTGTCGTCTCGACCAGTCTGTCGCCATCTTCCGCGACGGCCATTTTCTTCATCTCGCATCCTCCCAGCCGAGAGTTATGCGTCAGCAGGATGTAGCCCTGCTTCGGATGCTTCCGCACGCAGAACTGCTCGTAGCTGCGGTGGTGCTTCACCTCGGCGATGAACCTGCCCTGCCCGTTATGCCCCAGGTACATCCCGTGCACCGGGTCGCGGAACCCGAGCCACCCGTTCTTCTCGACACACTGCCAGTAGTACCCGCCCTGGCCGCCTATGTTAAATTTTAGCCGCACCACGCCGTCCACGATCGTGATCATCCTGTGGGAGTCCAGGTCCCGGATGACGAAGGTGTGGCCCGGCCACGGCACGACGTCGCTGAGGAAGCTGCTGCTTTCATACGGAGAGCAGTGGTAGGTGTCGTTGTCGAGGCCGACGACATCGTCCTGGGTGCTTTCGCTGGGTGTTGGTATGAACTTTTCATCGCCCGCGACTGTGGAACTGGATTTGTCGTCGTCATCCCAGTTCACAGGATCAAACTTCGAATGTTTTTGTTTTCTTCTCCCCATCTCTTCCATGAATATTATTCAGATTAGGCAGGTAAATGGGGATGACAAGTGTGGCTATTTGCTAGTTGACAGTATACATTTGCATCTGAGAAAATGGGCGGGTTGGGGGTTAGGTTGAGGTTGCTCCGGTCGGCTCACAAAGAGGGGAAATACGTATATAAATGTACTCGTAATATGTATGATGTAGGACTCACTTGAGCAAAATTGAACGAATGAGCTTCGAGGCTGTGGTTAGACAAAGGCGTGCGCCACCAGACGTTGGTTGCCTCGGACATCTGTTTTCTCATTGCCCCAAGATATCATATATCACATAAAATACTGCATGTTGCTGCAAGGAGGGGACATAAATCCAAAGTACAATTTGTATCTACTTTGCTAGTAAAAGTACATAAATGCCTCCGTTCGGCGGGTTCTTGCAGCTGCACGGGAGAGACATGCATACCTCGTAAATATGTACTAGTGACAGTCTCATACATAGGTAGATATACATGCCTAACCTTAGGTAGGTTCTTGAATGTTCATGAAGTTAACAACTGGATGGTCAATCGGACATCTGGAGTCTAGAATTGAAAAGGGGCAAACGGAAAAGGGTTCATACTGCTTAGTACCTACCTAGTATATTGGCTTAATCGGTCGTGATCGACTGAACGTTCCTACGGTTTATTGTCATAGGTATGATGTCTAGGCAGCCATATTACTATAAGGTGTGTATCTCCGAATTGCTTTATTTCAATGGCATGGATAAGGGATGCCATGTAGAAAGGCTCACAGCAGTTCACACCATGGCTGTTTGCAATGCAAATCAAAGCGAGTCAAGGTTCGTGAAACTTCGCATCAGAACCTACCAACCTAGATACCTAGGCACATAGAGCACCTCTGAATCGATAAGTAGTGTGGCCAAGAACAACCCTCATGTATGAGATGTAGAAAGAAAGACCAAGTCTGTACTTACAGGCATCTCATGTTATCATATAATCCTTTTGACAACGAGTCTCATACCAAACAGCCAATCTCACCGGCTACTTCTATGACCCTTGCCCAGTCGTCTATGAACTCAACATTTTCTCCGTTATACACCACGCCCTCAACCTTGGACTTAGCTACGTTGGAACTTATATCTCATTACACTTCAGAGGTCTCATCCGCTTTCGCCTCGTCAGCGGTCCAAGTAGGCATCCTACCATGCTTCCACGACGCCATCATCCAGTACTCCTCCTCGTACCCCTACGTCTACCACGCCATGCTATCCGTCTCCGCACTCCACCTCGCATCTCTCACTACCACCACCAGCTCACGCCCCCCTTCCCTCCAAAATCAAAACCGCTCTCCGCACCTAATCACAGCACTGTCCCACAAAACATCCGCCCTCGAGACCCTACATGTAGGCGCGATAATCAGCTCCATAAACACCACCACCTGCAAGCCCGCCATCGCTGCCTCGGGTCTCCTCGCCGTCTGCGCCTTCGCAATGCTGCACGCCGGCATGACCCTCGACACCATCGATCTCTTGGCGCAGATCATGGCGCTGTACCGCGGGACCATCGCGATCTTACACTTCGGCCGCCAAGACCCTAGGCTTCTGGTTCTGTCTCATGCCACGACCCCCCCAGCTGCGGGCAGTCCATCGTGGCGACAATGGGCGGTGAAAGCGCGTGGCTAGAGGCGGAGCCGGCTGTTGATGGAGTGCTGGACAGGATTTATGAGGGCGGGGATGAGCTGCAGGTAGTTACATGAGAGGTGCGAGAATGCAGAGCTAGAAACGAAAAAAAAAAGAAAAAAAAAAGCAATGATCGACGCGGCGCTCAAAACTCGAGATCACACTCTCAGGCGCGTGGCCGGCACGAACGGCGTGTATAATCCGGCCTGCATGTGGCTCGCGATGGTAAACCCCCGCGTTCAACGAGAGTGTGCGCGCGAGAGAGAGCCGCTGAGTCTGGTGCTGCTTGCGCACTGGGTTGTCACGCTGAAGTATGTGAAAGATATTTGGTGGATTCGGGGGTGGCCGGAACGGACGGTGCGGGCTGTGTGGGGGGGAGGTGGGAAGGGAGTATGGGGGGTTGATGGGGTGGGTGAGGGAGAAGGTGGGGATGGGTTGGGGTGAAATTGAAAAGGAGAAAAAGCAAAGAAAAGAAAACAAGCGAAAGCGGTAGTGATGAAGAATGAGCGTGCGTGGGCCTCCTGTCGTAATTGCCACTTCAGATGCCTCAAGTGGACGAGACCGACGAGCACCAGGATACTCATTATCCGCACTGTCCCCCTTGGATAACTGCATATGCCATCTCGGCCATATCCCTCCACTTTTGGTATAGGGGTAGGCATATTCGCGATAATGTCTTTAATCAGCATCGCGGCTGTTGGCTGACCGGTCCACTGAACGGGTAAGCCTGATAGTGGCGTGCCACCCCCTTTTACTACCTAGTAATTGGGTACATGTACATATGCCAACCTTGATGTGGCGCATCAGTAGTGGAATACTATATATATATTAGGGCACACCAGATCGATGCAAGATGCACCGGGCTCTTAATAACGTGCTTACATGCGCGCGCCTTCGGTCTTTCCTAGGGCATCCTGCAATCGTAGTCTACTTGAAGTCCTTTTCTCAGCTCCAGAATGATTCTCCGGAATACGTGGAGCTTGCTGGGTTTCTAGCAGATATATAGTACGTTGTGTTTCTCGATAAGATCTGAATGTGTATATAAACCTGCATTAATTGAAAGCCACCCTCTGCACATCGATACCATAATCTTTATTTTCGAACTCCTTAATATGCCGCCCCTCGCTCACATCTCTTGGATATTGCGTGTCAAGACACCAGCAATGATCAATGAGGAGCTCACGACGATCTCCTCAACAACTTCCAGTCCAACTTTTAACCCAAGACTACCCGACACAAGGCTCAAATAGGGGTTTTGGGTAAAGAAGTAGATGAACCTTTCCAATACTCGGATGCCTAGGAATGGTATTGAGATAGCCATGGCCAGAAGCAACGTCTTCCCTCCCCTATCGTTTGCAAGCTTCCTCGTCGCCTTCGCATAGGCCTGCTGAGATGCGAGGAAGGTTAAAGCGGTAATAAAACCCCATTCTAGGAGTAGCATCACCATGTCCGCCTTTACCAGAGACTGATTTGATGTGATCTGGGCTGGCGACAGCGTGGTCTTGCTAAGACCTGAGGCCCCGACGGCAACAAGGGCGATGGCGGTCGTCACCAGGAGATGAAATACCACAAGGTATGCAACGTCAAACGGCCGACGAGATTTCGGAAGAATGTATGCGCGCCTCAGGATAACCAACAAGTATCAATAGAGTTCATCGACACACTTGAAGAGTGTGACTTACGCTCCGCGAAGGACGCCACAAGCAGCGGCAAGGAGGGGGGACAGCCCGATGCTGGCAACCAGTGCAGCACTTGAGCTGTTGGCGTCGTTTAGTGATTTTGTGATTTGGATATTGAGAAAAGTCATCCTGTCGAATATCTCGAGGCCAATCCAACGTATATATACCCTTTTTCATCGTTCCCCCTTAACGTCGCTTCCTCATAGATTGTCGCGTAGGGGGCCATGTAAGCGACGAGACGAACTGCACTGCCTCTAAACTTCATATTGATTTGCAGTGTTTTAAGGAAGTCATGCCAGTCAAGTTTCCATACTTGACAACTATCATGGTGCCTCCTGGGTGCCTCCTCGTCTCCTGGGTGAGAGGTGATTGGCTACTTTTGGCATCGTGATACTAGGATGTCCGTATAAGGCAAACACACCCAATTGATGCGAACGCTGTTGTCGATCTTTGCCTTTTTGGCTGTGCGCAAAATTGTTGCCTTATACGAAGGTACAAAATACATACATACATTTTCTCAGATTGATCGGTACATATGTACCAACGAAGTTCAGCTAGGATGGTTGAAGCTGTCAAATAAGCATCAATTCACTACATTGTACTCAGACTAGCATACTGCATAGTAAACATACATGCACCGGCTTGCTCAGCTTGGCTGGACTAACCGATCTGCCTAAGATCCTAAGATATGGGGTCAGGGGTTGCCCAGTATACAGCTATCGACATCAATCAACAGCTATGCAAGCCAAGCAAATAAAACCACTGAGAAGGAGTGTTATCGTAACAATACAATACTACCAGGTACTTGCTATCTACCGCTATATATCCTGCGTATCATTGATGAGATCAAGACATGCATATTCGCGTATCACCACCTAACATAACACTCTGTGCAAGCCAACATTTGAACCCCTCTGCGGCTGACTGCCGAGAGGGGGGAAAGAGCCCAGTAAGCCAGCCTACACGTAGGAGAGAGTGACACCCCCCCCAGATTTGAGAATCCGAGGAAAAGACTTATGTGTATGTATGAATTTCTCGAAAGCTCCGAGGACTCCCGACCAAAAAAACTTCCTTGGGTTATGATTACGTACCAGAAACGACTAAATGCTCACAACTCCAAGGGGCTCACAAGCTTTTTTTGCGATGACCCTCATCCACCATGTCGGGGCGTCTAGGATTGTCGCAACCCTGTCAGACATGCGGAACGAATGCCGAGAAGACCTTTACCTGCATCCAGTGCAATAATCTGGCCTTTTGCGACGCGTGCTGGCCCAAATGGATGCTGCACACGCCAGGCTCAGTTGGTTGGTCAGTATAGCAACTTTCAGTGTTCAAGTGTCCTTATATCTATCTACCTTAGTACCTAGTTGTTTACCTAGGTAGTATATCTGCTACATAGTTGACTACTAGGTAGTAAGTAGTAGGTAATAAGTGGTATTAACTCCGGAACCCCTTAAGTGTTATATCCACGTCCATGACGGAATATTTCAGATGTAATGGAAGAGAAAACAGACTCATACCAAAAGAATACTACCTAGGCTATGTAGGCTAATCGCGATGGATGATTTACAGGAACGGCAAACCGCATGAGAAAGCGGATCCGCTTGTTGTCCATCGGCTGCGTCAGATCTTAGAGCCAACCCGCACAGAAGCCGAGCACGAATCCGAATTGCTTGAAGACCGCGATACAACATGGTTCGGGTTTGGCCGCGATGCCTCCGGCCAACCTCTATTTCAAGACTATGGCCGGTTCGCCGCCATTATGAGTGAGACAGTCACTGATGAGACGGTTGAGCGATACCCGCAATTAGCTACATTCATCGGAGAAACTGGTATTACTTAACAATTCCCATGTCTAAACCCTTACTCTTATACTCAATACAAGCCATGCTTAACCAAGCTTCATAGGCGTCGGGAAAAGCACTCTTATTAAACTCCTCATCGACCGACATGAATTCACCGCCGGCGACGGCTCTAATAACTATTATGCTCCGGTCACATCGTCCAGTCATGATCGCATCTCCACCACCGGTGATGTCCACTTATACGCCGACCCATCGACTTTGTATAGCAACAACCCGTTGCTCTTAGTTGACTGCGAAGGTCTGAGTGGCGGAGAAGGCATCCCGAAGCAGCTTCGACAATGTTCGAGAGGGCCAGGTGCTGTAGACCCAGACGACAGTAGCCCTGGTAGACCTTGCTTGACGAGAAGGATCATGTGGGCGGATACGCCCCAGACACAGAAGAGAGAGTTCGCAGTGGGCAACTTGTATCCACGAATTCTCTACACCTTCTCCGACGTCGTGGTTTTCGTCTTGAGAAACCCTCGAGCATTTGAGTCGGTGGTACTTGATAAGCTAGTTAGATGGGGTGCAGCTTCTAGTACGTCTCTCATCCCTATGAATGAATATTCTCAAGCCCACTTAGCTTCGTTCAATGGAATCGACTTGAATCATCAAAGAGCGAGCCTTGAATTCAAACATCAATGCAGATATACAACTAACAAATCTCACTACAGTCGATAAGTCCCTTAATCAGCCAGTACTCCCCCACGCAGTAATCGTGTTCAACGCTACGGACATCAACGTCGACGAGAAGGAATGGGATGTAACTAAAGCTACGCAAATGCTAATGACCGATATCCATGATGCTATTATACGCGAGCCGGCTTTACAGGAATATGGTATGTAGCTAACTCGGCAAGATCAAGACTACAGACTTCGTCTCTTGCAACGATAGGGGTCTTAACTCATACTAATTATGGTTATAGTATGACTACATTCCCGCCATCCTTCTCTATACTGCATCCCTCATTCTACATAGAGTTAACATCGAACAGGTACGGGCATGGCGGAGACGTGGGAAGATTATAACCAGCACTAAGGAGCTGCTTGAATGCTATTACGCTTCCATCAATGTTATTCGCATTCCGTACAAGGGCTCATATAGTAAGCTATTCCAGTCCCAGTTCAGGAGAGGTGGTTTACCTTATCTACTGCCTGGCGATTTCAAGTCAAATCTCAGAAGTTTATTTGATTTTCTTGTGATGATCATGCGCATTAAATACTAACTATCGATGTGATAGTGCTGCTGAACGAGCAAGTCGGGAAGCTTTGCAACCTCCTCAGTGATCGCTGCAAGACTTCGTATCAGAGGAAAAGACAAGTACGGATGCTGGCGAATACGGAAAAGCTCCAGTTCTACCTCCAAGCCGCTTACGACCATTTCACCAAGGACCTCCATACACCCTTTGATTTCGTGAAGGAAACCCTTCGACATAGCCCCATCTCCCGAAATTTTGAGGGCAATATATTGAACTTGGCGTTGTCGATCAAGGAGAAGTCGAACGTGCATGATGCGGAACAGATCTTTAGAGCTATAGGGCCTATGATCGCGTCGTGTGTGATGCTTGACGCTGTCCGTCAGAACCTGCCAGGTAGATCAAAGACTATACTTACCTACTTTCTCATCAACCTCTTTTCATTCATTCTTTATTGACCATCTGTCATAGGTAGCGCAAGCCGCCTCCTCGACGACCGATACGCGAAGCCTTGCGCCGGCGCACTACAGACATTCGCCGATCTCTACTGGCCATGCAGCTTCACCAACTCGTCGTACAGCGGCGAGCTCGGGCACTGCTGCAACGTCAGAGCCGGCCACAACCCCAAAGGCCACCAGAACAAGCAAGGAAAGATCATCGGGAACGGGGACTACGAGTCGAACTTTAACGCCTCCGCCTTCCGATCCGTCTGGGAACATCTGCTCAGAGCCAGCCTGGCTCAGGTACAAGCTAGTAACTTCAAGCTTGGCCAGGAGTTTCCCGACAGAAGCGAGCTCCAGGTCGCGGCGCTCATCCACCAGGAACGCTTGAATGAGCTGTACTCGAACGTCTTGGGCGCGGCGACGAATTATGTCAGCTATTCTGCGTGCCTTTGCTGCTTGAGAGAACTGCCTGAGTGCGCCTTGCCCTGTGGTCATGTCCTGTGCTTCCCCTGTGTACAGATTTATGGGACGAGAACGTCGAAGACTACTGTCGAGATCAGTCGGTGTCCTTTGCATGTTCGCGATATCATTGCCAGTCCGCCCTGGGTCATCACGACGAAGCCACGTTATGCCGGCGCTCGAGTACTATGTCTTGATGGGTATATTGTGTTTCATAAACTAAATGCCTCTCCTATTCCGTAGGAGATTACTAACAGGGCGATAACAGTGGCGGCGTTCGTGGTGTGATACAACTCCAAGTCCTCACGGAGTTGGAGAATGTGCTGGGTCCAGACCTGCCAATCCAACTCTTCTTTGACCTCATTGTCGGAGTCAAGTAAGTACACGGGGACCTAGGTACTTCTATGCATTCATACTACCTGCCTACTAACGAACTCATTAATAAGTACCGGTGGTATCATCGCGATCGGACTAGGAGTAAAGAAATGGACCGTCAACGCGACGATGGAGAAGTTCAAAGACATATGCAAAGAGGCCTTCGTGCCTCGGGAGATGGCCAGTCTGCCGTTATTCGGCGCCTTATCAAACCTCTACCACGGCAGTCTATACAAGACCCAGCCTTTCACCAAAGCGCTCAGGAGGTACTTGTCAGACCAGCCGTTCTTCGGCGCCGCTACGCATCGGTCACGGGTTACGACCTCCACCAAGGTGGCTGTCACGGCGACTATGGGAATAGAGCGGCAGGCCGTCGTGTTTGCGAATTATAATCGCCCTGACCTTCCTGGTAAAAGTACAAACATGATTCGAATTGGAAATTACTGTGTAGCTTGCTGACAGATAGTTTTAGAACTTCCATATAGGTTTATCCGATCAGATTCGCCAGCAAAAGAGATGCGCATGTGGGAAGCGTAAGTCCTCCTTCCCTATCCCTGAGCTCCCCGGTGAGAAAAGAAATAAAACTAACCCAACATGCTCGATCGAAAGCGCTCGAGCAACATCCGCCACCCCGCCCTTCTTCAAGCCCTTCCTCAAAGCCGAGACTAACCAAGAATTCGCCAACAACGACCCGCGCTACGCCTGCCCCGTCGTCGTAGCCCACTACGAAGCCAAGTCCATCTGGAGCGACATCGCCGACAGCCCGCCGGACCTCCTCCTCTCCATCGGCGCCGGCCGCAACGTCGGCGACCGCAGCACGATAGACGACTCCTCCGGCTTCCCGCGCTCATCGCGCTCCCTCACCAACGAAACCGTCACCACCAGCGGCCTATCCTCCAGCGCCGTCGTCCGACAGGGGCGCGGCGGCGCGGGAAATTACAAGCGCCAGAACAACAACAGCAACAACACGGCGACGTCGCCGACATCCGAGACCGGGGGGCAGGGGGGCAAGTCGGCGAGCGGCAGCTACGTGGTCCGCGACCCCAAAACCCCAATGCTAGTCTCGTTCACGAACCCGCTGCCGAGCCAGACCGACAAGCTCAACGATCAGCGGCTCGGCGACCGCGCGTGGGCGCGCTTCATGGCGAGCAGCGCCGCGGGCGGCCGCCGCATGCGCTACATGCGCGTGTGCCCGGAGTTTCTGGGGAAGCTGCCGAAGCTGGACGAGGTGGGGAAGATGGAGATGGTGGAGGAGGAGGCGGCGGAGCTGCTGAGGCAGACGCACCAGGAGCTTGTGGAGGTCGCGCATAGGCTGGTCGCGAGCACCTTCTTCTTCGAGAAGGATGCCCTGGGCGTGAAGCAGGGCCCGTCGGGGTTTAGCTGTACCGGTAAGTTATACATACCTACATGCATACCCAACTAGGTACCTACCTAGTACTCGTCAAATAGTCAACTAACCAACCTCCCCCCCCCCTCCCTCCCCTAGGCGCCATATTCTGCCGCTTCCCCCTCTGCTCCCGGGAACTCAAAGCCCTCGGCTGGTTCCTGATCTCGCGCCTCGACGGTGAATTCGAGCCGTACTTCCTGCTCGAAGTGCGCGAAGAAGCAGCACAACAAGACGCAGAAGAAAGCGTCCCGGTTCCGAAGTGGCCCCCCCGCCAGATCGTCCTCAATAGCTCCGTGCTCCAGGACATGCACCTCCAGGGCGCGTTCGACCTCGACCCGCTGCGCATCCACGCGGCGACCGAGGGCGCGGAGGTCAATGTCTCGCTGTGCTTGAGGACGAGGCCGTATCCGAGCGGGGTCACGGTGCTCCCGATCAGTGGGTTCCCGAGACGGATCATGCGCGAGGATGGGGGTGGGGGGTTGGGGTTCCAGGGTGGTGAGTTGTCGCTTTTCTGTGCTTTGCTGCTGTGGATATGGTGGCTAATTTTATGTAGGCCCATCCACGGCTAGATCGTTCTCCTCCGTCATCGAGAAACGCGCCTCGGGGTTGTCCGGGATCATCACGGCGCGGAAACAATCGGTCGCTGACTCCATCCCAAGTCCTGCCCCCAGCGTCGATTCACTCGGGAAGCTGTCGCTGGCGGGAGGGGATTATAGGGCTGAGTTAGAGGGATAAGTAGATGTGACGCTGGGATGGCGGGGTTAATGAGTAAGTCTGGAGAATGTTTTTATGGACATCATCTAAGTGTTGTCTCAAATACTACTGGAGTATTTCTTGGGTGTTGGCAGGGCTCGAACTCGGCTCAAGGAGTGTGTAGGATAGTGACTATGGTAGATAGGAAATAGGGGGTCCATGGGGATATCTAGGGTCGCTTCAATTCAAGACATTGAGTCGCTATTTTCAATAATCAAAGGTATCTGTTGTAAAGAGCACAGTGAGACTGATCATGAATCAGCGATGAAGCAGGCAGTTTAGATAGTGAAGCTCGACTCCCCCGCCCAAGCCCAACACACAAGATATATAATCACATCTTTACATGCATGCGGGTCTCTCTAGATTAGGTGAGATGAACATGGGTTCTCATCTTATACTACCCGAATTAGGGAAATGGTGTTTCTCGACCAGCGTATTTCATTCCACTAAAGTCAGCACTTATGAAAGATACTAGGCCGTAAGAAACGAGATGCCTGGCTATCCAGTTAGCATAGAGTAAAAGATTAATAATCTTATAGTATCGAACAAGAATATAGACATTACATGCCTAATATACAAAACCGCTATTTACCTAGGTAGTCAGCAGATACAGGACTATCGACTAGGGAGGTTATTCGCAAGCCTGGGTGAAGTAATAGTACTAGTCAGCAACTTGTGGATGCTTGTGGATCTTCAACTTCATTTCACATCTTACGAGAGGTCAATATTTGACCCTGCTCGTCAGGTAAAGAGAAGGGGACATTGATTTCCCAACTTCTCCCTTACCGGATTCTGTATAAGTAATCGCCCGAGTACCTACTACCAGTAAGCAAGGCCTCATCCTCTACCTACCGCGTCTAAGCTTACCATGATGATTGCCTACAGTCTACTCGCTCTCTGTCTTGCCACCACAGCTTCTAGCCGGCCATACCCTACGTTGACGGGCTGCAAGGAGGTCAAGATACCAATCACCGTCAACGCGCCCCGTTTCATCGTGAATGCGACGGTCAACGATAATTGGGATGTGGTAGCACTAACACTGAACTTGACCAGACGGGATTTTGGCAACCCCACTGATCCGTTGCCGATCGCCGGGACTACAGCTGCGCCGGTGGAGAGCAAGTTCATTGTCGGGGCCACGATATGCGGGACAGGAGGCCCAGTACTGATTCTAACTCATGGGATCATTGAGTCTAAGCTGTAAGCCCTTAGTACCTACCTCTCGGATAAAATCCCAGACGTCGCAAGCAACACGCTGACAGAAGAGCAGGTACTGGCGCCCGACCTTCGAGGGCGCCGAACAGTACAGCTTCGTCGATGCCGCCATCGCGGCCGGGTACTCCGTTCTCAGCTATGACCGGATAGGCGTTGGTTCCTCCTCGAAGTACGTTTTTTTTCACGTAGAATTCACCTTCCTAGATTCCATCAACCAACTCCTTCGCTAGAATAAACGCCCTCACAGACGCACAGTTCCAAGTCGAAGCCGCCGTCCTCGCCTCCCTCGCCTCCTACGCGCGACGCTCCATGCACGCCAGCAAAGTCGCCCTCGTCGGCCACAGCTACGGCTCCTACCTGTCCATCGCGGCCGCCGCGTCCGCCTCCACCATCGACGCGCTCGTACTGACAGGCTTCGGCGGCAACTTCACCTACTTCACCCCCTTCCTCGCCGGCTCCGCCTTCCGCGTCGCGCGGCTGCAGGACCCCGGAAGGTGGGGCGCGCTGGATGCCGCGTACCTCGCGTCGGCGGACGTGTACGCCGAGACATACGCGTACTTTGGCGGCGACTACGAGCGCCGCGTAGCAGAGTGGTCGCACGCGGTGGGCAGCGAGCCGTTCGCGGTCGCGGAGCTGCCGTCGCTGCTGGCGAGCAGTGGGGGGCCGCTGCTGGACTTTGGGGCGGTCACGGCACCGGTGCTCGTTCTGCAGGGCCGGTTTGATCTCTCGGCGTGCGGGGGGGATTGTGTGGGGTTGCTGGAGCCGCTGAGGGCGCAGTTTAAAGGGGCGAGGGTGCTGGAGACGGTGGATGATTTGCCGGCGGGGTGAGTTTGTTTTCTTTTTTCCCCTTTCGGTTTCTCCTGGATAACTATGCGGCTGGTTGGTTGGTTGGTTGGTTGATTGTTTTGATGAGCAGGTGCTAGGCTGACTTGTTTGGGGATTTAGACATAACCTCAACTTGCACAAGGTTGCTCTGCGGGCGTTTAAGATGGTTTTTGATTTCCTCAAGCGCCAGGGCGTGTGATGGGTTTCCCCATCACGGTCAATTGGTACTAGGTAGCGATGAAGGGGTCTAGGCAATACAAACCGGTGATAATATCGTGTATACGTTTCTCTGCTAGTGGCTAGCTATCTTGCATTTCAGCAAATGTACGGAGTAGCTGCACACCGTATCTACGGAATATTGCCAGCCTTGAAATTCTAGAACCCTTGCTTCAATCACGACTACATGTAGTAAAGATAAGATGATCATAAGATTAACTTCCTCCGATTTCAGGATCTTGATGAGTTTCGGTCAAATCTGCTCCTCTTTGGCGGTGAAGAGATCCACATTGAGCCGGTGGACCCCGGGCCCCAACTGGTTGCGCCTAGTGGGCAGGGGTAACTGACATCGGACATCGTCTGGTGCGAACTACGTAGGTTAGGTACATTATCACGAGACTTGTTTCATACGTACAGTGAAGCTTGAGTGTAAAACACGGTAGAATCGCGAGAATCTAGTATAGTTTTCGGTGTATACTAATCTTATAAGTTGGTGTGCTGTGTGGTGTTCCTGCTTCCTCAAAACACAGAATTTGCGTTATATGCCTGTTCGGACATTGACAGATACATAAGTTTAAGAGATAGATGGGCTGAAGTTAGGGGCAGCGATATGTTGTAACTTATCAGATCATGACACAAGTACTGGGAGAGGTAGAGGGAAGTTACTTCTTGGATCTTGACTTCGCCGTTGCTTGTCTGACTGGGTCGCGCTCGGGGGTGTCATACCGCCGACGACGTGACCCAAAAGATCATAAAGAGTGAAAAGCTGTTTTGTACTGCATATATACGTAATGAGAACATAAGATATAAGAAAGGTATAAAAAATGAAAGAAAAAACAGAAAAGAGAATGTTAACCTAGTTAGCCAACTGAGGAATCGAACCCCAAGGTCAAGCGGCGGTTGGAGTGGTGATTTAAAATACACATTTTTTCTTCGAGCACTTCGAACCACTAGACCATACCAGTCTGGCTGATAATCATGTTGCTTCTTTGCTTCATGTATTTAACTCATGGACTGGGCTGAATCTCGGCTGGGGTTGCGTCGTGATAGTGGTTGCTAGGAAACGTGAAGCTATTCACAAACAAAGGACTGTAGCCACAGTCATCACGGCCGCCACATAGGGTAAGCTAAGTATTCCAGCACTGTTGAAGGGACAGTGCTATAGCCTAGGGCATGGACATTATTGGTATCCCAAGTGAAGCTGTCGTGTATATTGCAAGGAAACCTTCAAAACTCGAGTGCAGCTGAGCATCGTTTGAGGAGGACAACTTCCAAACCTAGGTCAACAACACACCAGAATCACGACAATTTCATGAGTATATCGACCAATAGACTGTGCCCAATATGCTATAAAAAGAGTGTCGTCTTTGAGCTGGTCCAACCAGGTTATAAATAACAGCTAAGGTTAGTCAACGAAGGAATCGTTATACCAAACCTCTTCATCAAAGAACTTCATAAACCTAGAACACACATTGAATCCATAAAAAAATCATCGACAGCATGTAAGTGAAGCTGTGAAGGCCTATGATGCTTGGACTATATGTGAGTGTCTAGATTGTGATTATTAGTTCTTCAAGAGTCATTAGTGTTTAAGCCACTTGACGGATTTATATATTTGGACTGATTTCAACTCCTTACATTGAAGATAGATAAAAACTGTTATTGGTAGATTGTTTTCCTTTAGCAGAAACTGTATTCTAGGCGAACACTGTTTGAGTGACAGTATGCTATGTTATAACTAACACGGATAGAATAAGTAAAAGTCTAGTGTTGAAAAGGCAAGAACGGTAGAGCTCAGACTTGAATTACGTTATATGATATATATTTATAGAGTCTATGCTTGTTACAAAGCAACAAGACATGATAGGCTAAGCTGTTTGCCTTCCAATAGGTAGTACTTTATACAACGTCAAGCTCGATCGATCACCCAGTGAGATCCTTTGTTCGAGAACCAGTGACACGAGCGAGAGAGCACTCGGCAGATGTTCATGCCGAGGGCCTCGGGAGCCCTGGAAGCATAGCCAGGTGTATAAGACAGCCCTAAGAGCTACATGATGTCAGGTACCGTTGAGAAAGTAGCTACCCAGACAGACACACCTGGGTAGACGTATAAGGTCCCGATATAGGGGTCCCCTAATATAGATCCCGAGGCCATGGGACAAGGTCTATAGCATGAAGATTGCATCATCCTATATCAGTTCATCGTCCTCAGTGGAGCCCCCTTGAGTAAATCGATGCACGTACCCGAGATCTATGAAGATAGGCTTGCCGAGGAAAAATGAAGGTGAGTGGTCGTGACACGGGCAAGCATTCGGTGAGACAAGGACGTCCTTATATTCATACGATGCATCATGAACGCGAATAAGTCAATCATATTTGCATTTCTACTTACTTACCTAGTTAGCATACTCAGTCTATGAAACACTACGATTAATTTTACTTATGAAAAAAGGCCGAAAAACCATCACGTGTTAGTCAATACCATACCCACGATGACCTCTTCCCAGCGCGACATTCATCATGTCCCCATTACTCGCCGATTCCCCTGATCTCTTGGCTACCTACCTAAGCTACGGGGAAGCAAGCGTGACTACACTAGTAGCGGGGCCCTCTCATCCCATCCCTTCCTCTCTCCCTAAGCCAAAAAAACCCCCCCGGATGAATGAAAGTGATTTGAGAATGAACCGTTGGCCGAATTAGATTTAGCCGCTGTGTCGTGGTGGTTCGAATCTCGGAGCGGTGAAGGGGTCGGCTAACCTAGCTTTCCTTTTTTTTATTCTTTCGCTGCCGCCTTGGGATCCACCCAATGCCAGCCAGCCAACAAGCCGGCCAGCAAACCCACACCGACGTTCGTCACGTCAGGTTTTTTTTTTCTTGGGAGGGGGGTTATCTTTTTTTTTAGGCTCCGCCTATTAGTTAACTATGTAAGTGCTGTTCAGTCAGGTGCTTGATAGTGCCGTGAATGATACATGAACGGAAAGCTTGGCGGTGCAAGTCTGGACTACTCAGTGAGGGTGGTGATGACGTTGATGCCCTCTTGCTCGCAGAAGGCGAAAAGAAAGAAAAGAAAAGAAAAACGAACAGCAATCCATCCCAAAGTTCTGGTTTCTCTGGAAGGAGAGGGATTGGATTGTTTCTTGGTGCGTTGGGCTTGCTTTCGCTTTCGGAGGACTCCTAAGAACCTATTGGGTTTCTGGGTAATTATTTTGATAGGGCGACCACTTACCATAGATTGCTCAATAGAGCCTACGATCATCCTGGCTTAGGGGCGGATACTTGTACCTGCATGATGCTGAAAGCTGTTCCTGATGAGCGCGAGTGCAGCGACAAAGGAGCAGCAAGAAGCAATGAGAGGCCGTGAAAGGGATGGTAAAAGTGGCCCGCCAGTCGGGTTCGCGGCCACGTGTAAGCAGATTGGTTGTAAGGGTGGCTGAGTTGCTGGATGATTGGTTATTTACCTGGTTAGCATGCGTTAGGGTCTCTTGAGAATGTGACCAAATAATGCCAGTTATACCAGTTATACAGCCGATTCTTCGCTTTCCGCATCGTTCATTCGAGCCCGTAATGCAAATGGCTGCAAAACACGTAACAGAGACCGGGCCGCGGTCAGAGCCCAATTCACCCAGGAGTCAAACAACAAATGTGACGTGGTGCAGTGAATCCACTCTGATTCATCCATGGCGTCCATGACTTCCATGGGTTTCCTTGGAATTTATTATGGGACGTAAAACCGACGGTAGGTAGATAATACTTTTCGATCCTCAATAACCAAAAAATGCCCCCATCAAACCGGTCACACGCTTCCCATCCCATCATGACCCTAATAACGCCAACTATATTCCTCATCGCAGCTTTGTCCGGCAGCTATCTATTCTCGCTAAGAACTCGATGCTCAGGTAGTAGGACACGCGACCTGGCAACCCGGGCGAGAGCTAGAGACCTCGACTTCGACACCGAGGAAGACGATGACATGATAGCGAGCACCAACCAGCGGCAGCTCGCCTACGACTCGGGGGACGACGACGACGACCTCGTGATACTGAACGGCCTGCCCTTCCGCACACAATTTGGCGTCAGGTCTGGCGCCGCCGTCCGCGGCTATCCCAGCCACGGCGGGCTGTACGTGCTCCACTGCAACGCGGTCGAGCTCGACTTCCTGCACCTTGACCGCTTCCACATCGCCATGCGGTCGCCCGACCAGGAAGAGGAGGACGCCCACTGCGCCAACATGCGCAAGCTCGGCGCCATGTGGTGGGAGAGCGAGGAGGCCTACATCCGCAAGGCCATGGACCCCAACAAGTACAACGACCCGGTCGTCTTCGTCGGCTGGCCTGCCGGTGGCGGCGCCTGGGTCCTCCGCACCACGCACGGCGACGCCTCCGAGCGGGGGATTGGCAGAATCAACAACGCCTATAATATGGAAGAGCAATGTCGCATAATCAGGCAGATGGGTGGCATATACTACGAGAACCCAAGGGACGGCTTAGATTTGGCCGCGTGAGAAAACAAACAAACAAACAAACAATTGAAAAACAAAATAATCAGTCAATCAATCACCGAAAAAATTATTTACAACAACATCACATCACAAATGAAAGAATGAAAAACTTTGGTAAAAACTTGTTATGAAAGGTTGCATCACGAATAGACAAGACGACCGGTTCAGGGAAATGTTATGTTATGGAATGGCGGAGGTGTACTTTTACAGGACTTTTTTTTTTTTTTTTTATCTTCCCTTTTTTTTGTTTCGTCTTGGGGTTTTTGGTGAGAATCATTTCAAAGAGCATACAGGCGCAGCGAAGCAGCATATATCATTTTTTTTTTTCGGTTACATCTTTTATCTGGTTTATTTTTTGTTTTTATAGCCAGATTTTCACATCATCGTCATCAAAGATCAAGAGAATCAAAGGGGGTTGGTTAACTAAATACCTAGTGGAATTTGTTTAGGTAGTCGGGCTAGGAAATGTTGTTGACTTTACACAGAAGCTCGAGCTGCAGCTGCATCGAGCGATATACATATATTTTCAGGGTGGCATGAAAAAAATAATAACATGTCGGTTGTTCATTTTTTTTTTTGGTTGATATATACCTACACTCGCGATTTTGGGCAAACAGTCATTTAGATTCAAAGCATCCGGATGCCTTTCGAAGAAGAAAAAAACAACCCAGGGTTTTGGTAAGGCGCATGTTTTACGGAGTTTTTCGTCCTTTTTTTCTCTTTTCTGGTCTTCCCCTCGTCCATAATCATCAGATCAGGCATCGGTGTTAGCTAGACAGAAAAGACAACATACACATAAGTAGAACATAGTTATATGGATAGGTACCCAACTTGACTCCCCGCCCCTCCATTGCCCCTCCATCGTCATCATGTGCATCCAATTGATGGTATCCTGATTCCTGAGCTATTAAGAGTTACTCTTATGACTCGCCCGTGCCTTCGTCCAAGTTGCATGATTTAATGAACCCAAATACGCAGGATCATCTCAATTGAGACAATATTACCCCATTTCGTGGATGCCGAAGCCGACACAATGTGCTACGGATCGTTGGCACATTCGCCAAGTTGTCAGTGTAGATACGCTACAGATCGCGCCTCTTTGGGATGGGTGCAGCACGTAGATCCCTTTAGCCTACTACGTAGGTACCTAGGAAGCCTACGGATGTGGTCTCGTAAATGGTGCAGCATCTCTTATGGTCTGAATTTTGAATCAATGGAGATTTATGTAGGTGTAATAGTATCCTATATTCGAACATCAATTTACGACACTCTTAAGCTGGCAAGGTGCCAAAGAATTACCTCGGCTCACAATTCCACGAATCCCCATAAGCGCATTCGGCACTAGCCAAATGCTTAAGAATAGATACCTAGGTATGCATCGGGATAAATAATCTCTGGCTGAACTAAGATATGATCATCGTGATATTTCGAAACATAGGAGTAAGCCGAAGATATTGTTGCTAGATGTAAATCATTAAATTGAGTACAGCACATGTTCTCATCTACATCTCCCGCTTTTTGGTATCAAAGGGATGAATGTAGCGCCCGCCAATGACATGACCTTCGTATATACTTGACCGGGTTCCGACACTCCATCTATGTATACCATATGGTTCGTTAGCTCGAGACCTACTCTAAAACATCCGCATTTGGGTCGCATAGGCTTAGTGCTTCTTATCTTGACCTAACAGACTCTGCACTAGACTCTGTTGATTCTTCATCGCCATTACCATTAGCGGGCACCCGCACGAATAGCGCTAGAACTAGCATAGCGAGACAAGAAAGGGATACGCCAAGGTAGGGTAGGCCAATCCATCCCCCACCGAGTCGCATACCCAGCGTGAAGAGGCCTGCCAGCGCAGGAGTGGACCAGATGTTGCTAGCCACTTCCGTGAGGGCCATTAGAGTGAAAAGCCTGGATCGATGCGCAGGGTCGACGTGAAAAGTTGCGATGCTCTTGATGAAGCTCGCAGAGCCGGAACCAAGGGACATGACAGTGAGACCAGCCACGAAGACCGGCAGCGATGGAGATATTCCCAAAATAAAAGTGCCAGCGACGTAAGCGGCGTAAGACCAACGAACTAGCACTAAATCGCGGCGCTTATCATCGGCAATACGGAGCCAACTGGGAATTGTTGGACGGACGACGAGACTAGAAACGTACGGAACTATGAGGAGGACTACGACTATATGCGCGAGGCCGTAGAGGGATTGTATGTAACCGGTCTTTTCCAAGGGGATTCGGTATCGCATCGAAATGAACTGTACCATGAATTGGAAAGTGCACATCAGGACTGGTAGTGATAAAAGGCAGATACTAAGAACCAGGGCGACGGAACGTATCCAGATAATAGACAGAGAGTCGATTAGCTGACCCAGACCCTGCATCGCACGGGCTTTAAACGTAACAGATGGAGATTCTGCATCTGTATTGGAAGGTTGCCCAGAGTGGAATGTTTCCGGGACAAAGGCTATCATAGCAGTACCTATGATCCATAGGATCAGAGTGAGCAACATGACAGGCCAAGGGCCAGTTGAGGGCATCATGGCAGATGCTAGCGCCGGCGAGATCAGATTGCCAACCAAACTCGTAACATGGATCCGCATGAACGTGATTGACCTATTTACTGTAAGCAAGATGGAGGATGTTCTGCAATGGAGATTTCTGAGGTGAGGACATACCTGTTGGATTCGGGAACGATGTCGCTAAGGATACTGTAGATACAAGCGCTCATAGCAGGCGCACCTCCACATATGTGCGCAAGGGATGCTAACCAAACTAACTGGATCGAAAGCACATTCGGAAACCAGCCGAAGACCATGATTATCACCAAATTTAAAGTCATACCTATTGAACTAGAGGCGAACACTGGCTTGCGACCAATTCTGGGATGAGAATTAGTTGACAAGTCCATTAAGGCGCAAAGCCGAAAGGGGGATATAAGCGCTATATGAAGCGCAGATAAAAAGAAGTCCATCCTCACCGATCGGCCACTATACTCCAGAATAGTGCGACAATACAGCTAACAATAGCGTTGGCAGACTCAAGGATAGCAAATATATAAGCAAGCTTAGATTGAATGGTGTCATTCTTGCAAAGAATTTCATCGATGGGTTCATCGAGGCTGGCAGCCTTATCGTAGTACTCGTGACACAGGATATCCTCAAAGATCCTAGTCATAGGAATCTGTTGAAAGGCGCCAGCAGTAGAAGTGATGAAGGTTATGGTGTAGAAGATAATGATGACAGCGCTAGGCTTGTAGGGTATCGTGGTAGTGATGGAAGCATTGGTGATGGAGGCAAGAGTCGATGACCTCGAATGGCCGGGCTTCCAGGATGATGTGGGGGTCTCAACATCCCCCACGAGAGGAGTACGTTCAGTGACGGCGATATCATCGTCGCCGGAATGTTCAATTTGACTCATTTTGTAAGTTGAAAAGTGATATTCAGGCGACGATTAACCTTGGACCTTGGACACCCAAGATGGTGTAGGTACATGTAGGTGTGGGTAAATGTGTGTTCTGGTTTGACAGTTTGGATATTATTGGAGACGGCCCTGAGACACATCGCACTCCCTTCAAGTTATTTTAGTGCCGATTAGTTAATTAGATCTTAGATAAGTGGAAGGCTTAGCTAGTTATCGAGGAGTTATGATTGGCTATCATTATCAAGGTAGATACAAGCCAATTCTTAAGCTTCCGAGGGATAAACGGAACTACCTACCCTAGTCCTCCACCTAGGTCAGGTGCTAGGGTTCTCAAGTGACAGGGAATAAGTTAGCAAACAGTCCTTCTTATATTAACTTCATCAACCTTTTACTATTTTAAACACCAAACTGATGGTATTATCGTCACCGTTGATCCATTCCTGCGAACCGGGTCCTGATGGAAATATGAATAGCAGCCAATGCCTACCTGCCCTGGGCACTTAGTCAATGCCTGCAAATCTACGATGTAACCTTGTCTGTACGCGCTGCCGTGTACTTACAGAGAGTCGGAGACTATTGTTCGTCCAGGTGGAATCTCAATATAGTTAAGACGAACCACAGTCTCGCGCTGACTTATCGTGACAGGGCTTACCTACCCATAGGGCTCTTTATCGAACAGTTTCACTACCTAGCTCGAATATTAGACGGACAATGAATTCCTGAATGCTAGTTGAGTTGTAGCTGATCCCAGATTTGATTTGAGCTCTGGGATCAGCTACAACTCAACTACATAACATCTGGAAATCACATGATTGTTCTGGCAGATATCATCAGCAAATACGTGATTTGACAATGGCCTGATCAACTCATGAGCATCCCAAGCCGGCAGTATGGAGGTAGGGAAGCGGCATATTTACCTGTTTTCACACGGCACGGATGCCCATGGACAAGCCATTAAAGCCAACATTCTATCTTATTCCAATGTTTCAACAACTGTCTTACCCCTACTTCCATTTTCGTCCGTAATCAACTATTTCGAGCTCGTGCCAGCCTTCGAAAGACCACGCTAAAAGATGATCGGCGCCATTTCTCTGTTCCAAGCGTCCGGACCCGAGTACACAGGTAAGACAACATTACCGTGATACATAGCAGCCTAATATTCTGCACGTGGGATGATGCATCGTACATTGATTAGCCAGGCGGATTTGCGATGTTACGCCACCCGGACAGGACGCCATGCAGATAGCTGAGATACGACGCTGTAGCTAGCTCGGTCATCTAGGGCACGCCAGATCCCGACGTCCTCGGTCCCGAACTTGCGGCGCAGCTAGATAATTTCTATAGTGGTTTACGCATGGCCCACAGCTGTCATCGGACAATGGGGTTTGCGAGATGAGGCGGCTCACAGGATTTCTCCCTACGTAGGCATTGCATAAACACCGACCCCCGTCTATACTAACCTAGAGGATTGGTGAACCGTTCCACTGCCGTCTATATAATGGCTAGATGCCTGACGTCTTGTCGTACCGACCCGTGTTCTTCGAGTGCGACGGGGATATTAGTGATTTCTATAGGCACCGACCAATATGATAATCATCCGCGTCCATTTATCCAAAATAGTCTCGATTATTGAGAGCTTCCAATAGCGATATCGCTACCGATAGTCTGTCCTCAAAATGTATATTCTTGGATATCCTATCCTGTTCGGAGTGTACGCTGCTTTGGTAGGCCAGTCGGTACTCGCTGGCGCTGTTCAGCATCCCTCCAATCACGCTACTGGCATACCAATGCCCAGTACCTTCAAGAGATACCAAGATACGTATCAAAGGAATACGCGAGCGTCCTTGGGAATCAAAGGGTGCACAAACAAGAATATCGCTGTTCGCAGATCATGGTAAGGCAGCCGGAACAACTCCCCGATGCGAGTAACATGTTATACTTATGAACGACATCTTAGGGATGATCTCGATGATGCAACAAGAACAGACTATCTCCGAGCTGTGAACTGCCTGGCTGCAAAACCGCCAAAGATGGATACGAGCCTAGCACCTGGGGCTATGAACCGACTTGACGACTTTACCTACATCCACATTAACCAAACAAACATAATTCATCAGTCGGTAAATAAAATCATGGCCTTTTGTTATCCCTCGCTAAATGTATCTTCTAGGGTTATCTCCTACCATGGCACCGTCTCTTCCTCTGGCAAATAGAGCATGCCCTACGTGATGAGTGTGGGTACAAGGGGCATCTCCCTTACTGGGACAACCCACGATTCTCCGAGGACCAGGCACAATCAAAAGTCTTCGATGGCTCTATGACATCCTTCGGTGGTAACGGCGCATTCGTACCTCACGGGCCTCGGAAGGTCATTTTACCAGGGTTGGCCATTAGCAACTTTTCACTTCCCAAGCCCGCGGGGACGGGTGGAGGTTGCATCACCGACGGACCGCTCAAGAATTTCCGAATCAGTCTAGGACCTGTCGCGAAGGAAGTCATCGACCCAGCAAACAAGTATGGATTTTTACCGAATCCGCGCTGTCTGTCGCGGGACTTCTACAACCCCGCCAGTCAGGGGGTCCTGAATTGGGCCAACGCTACCACGATCGTCGCGTCCGACAGCATCAAGGCGCTGCGCAATAACATCGAGGACCTGTGGCACTTCAACTCGCACACGTTCGTGGGAATGGAGGCTGCGGATCCCTTTAGCACGCCGAACGATCCCGTGTTCTACCTGCTACACGCGCAGATCGATCGTCTGTGGGCGATATGGCAAGGGCAGGACTTGAAGGCGAGGACGTTCGCGATTGATGGAAATAGGACATTTCTGGGGTTAGCACTAGACACGGCACCGAACTTGCCCCCGAGTTTAGCGACGATTGATGATGTGATGGATATGGGATTGGGATGGAAACCTAAGACGAAGGAGGGGATGCCGGCGACGAAGGGTGGACGGTGTTATATTTATGAGTAGATTATTGCTGTGTATGGTACCTAGGTAGTGAGTCGAGAGTTTCTTTTTTTGATCTTTTGGATATATATACTAGGTATATTTATTGCGTAGACGAGGTAATGGTATGGGAGACATCTTACGACCGGAAAAGGCAGCTAATTAGAACGGTAGGCACCTAATTTATTGCACTGAAAATAGAATACAGAATATGACGAATCAACGTTGACGATCTGTCTAACCTACGGAGCTGGGATAATATGACAGCTGCCTAAGGACTTTATATGTACTAGGTAGCTTACTGCCTAGCCTGTGGAGAAGATCGTGATATTACCATGACATTGGGAAGCCTTCCTGCATCACCCTAGCTATAGCTCAGCTTACCTACCTATACTAACCTGATCTTAGGGACCATAGGATTTACATTCAACATATTAGTTTGTGCCTAGTATTCGCAACGATGAGAAAGACTCAGCCCTCACGACTTCCCCGCCTTATCACCTTCAACGTTCAATATCGAAGGGCAACTGTGATCCTACCTACTTGAGATACCGACATTCAATAGGCATCATGACTGAACCTATAGATAAGCGATTTATAGACCCCAAATGGAAGTATGTATCAGCATCGACAAAGGAGAAACCCAATGTATCGCAATACTGTCCCATGCAGCCTTATCTCTCCCTGACTTTGCCCACCTCTAATATCCCAAACACAGCTGTTCGAGTCTGTTGTCTTCAAATTGCCACGGTCTCGCACGACCAAGGATACAGTGGCCACCCTGGTCAGCACGGCACATACGGAGGTTCTCACACGTACTTCGATGTTCGAATCAAGGAGCCGAGTGGCCAGGACCGTATGAGGCACCGCGCCATAATACACAATATTCACGCACTCTACCGGCCCACAAGACATGTCAAATATTGGATTCAAGAGTCGGAGCAAGACGACCCTCCTGCTGATACCAATAGTCCGGCTAAGGATGGGGCTTGGCTTGCCGAGATGCAGGGTGGAGATACAGTGCAGATCATCCCCATGGCCGAATATCCGGCCTGGATTAACTTCGTGCTCGGAGCACGCATCGAGGTCTGGTACGAGGTTGTCGAAAGGGTTGCCCTGATACGGGGTATCACTCATTCCACAACCGGCTTCTCACTGTATCGTCAGCTCGACAACGCAAGGAAGGAGATACGGCTTGTGACCATCGAGCCATCGCCAGACCTCGAGAACAGCGTCTTGGAACTATCCCTAACCCATACCTACCTCACAAGCGAAGACCATGTCCCCTACGAAGCGCTTTCGTACTGCTGGGGCGACGACCGCCACAAACGCCCCATCCTCCTCAAGGGATCAGACGAAGATCTCGACCCGGAAGCTCAACCGGAGGCTCAGACCTTCGTCAGCAAGAGCCTGTACCTCGCCCTAAAAGCGCTGCGAAGAGCAAGCACCCCGCGCACCTTCTGGATCGACCAGCTCTGCATCAACCAGACGGAGCTCGAAGAGCGCGCCGAGCAGGTCTCGCTCATGGGCGACATCTACACGAGCGCCCAGAACATCCGCATCTGGCTCGGCGAGCTTGAGGACGACGTGAAAGAAGACTTCGCCATCCTGAAAAGCATCTACGACGCCTACGCCCAGGGCAAAAAGCTCAGCGATGACGCGGGGCCCGAGCAGATCTCGCTGACGCCGCAGATATCGCACAAGCTCATCACGTCGGACGGCAACGTGCACATGTCGCACGACCGGGTGTTCCACCGGCCTTGGTTCGAGCGCGTCTGGGTGCTGCAAGAAGTATGGAACACACCTCGCCAGTGCACCGCGGCGGAGCTGTCGCAGCGCGCAACCGTGCTGTGCGGCGCCGTCGAGCTGCCGTGGTCCGTCGTCATGCGCGCGAACCAGTGCATCCAGTCGAACAACGGCAGCAGCTACAACTCGTCGATGCCCGCCATCTGGGGGACCCTGTTCCACCCGCCCGACCGCATGGCGTACCACCACCAAAACCACTTCCACGCTCCGTTCAAGCCCCGCGCCCGCCTCGACGTCCTGACCGTCCTCGTCGCCGCGCTCGAGATGCGCGCGACGGACCCGCGCGACAAGTTCTTCGCGCTGCTCGCGTTCGGCGAGGAGACGCACGCGGTCCGCGAGCTGCCCGACCTCGTGCGCCCGGACTACGCCAAGAGCGTGCGCCGCGTGTACGCCGACTTCACGCGCTGGTGGATCCGGCACCATCGGTCCCTGGGAGTCCTGTCGGCCGTGCACACGCTGACGGGGCGCACGTGGCTGGATATGTGGAAGGGGCATGATCCGCACGGGCGAGATTTTAGCGTTAACGTTGGGGAGGTGGATGAACAGCAGCCGCCGCCGCCGTCGTGGAGCTTCTGGTGCGATGGCCGCAGCGAGTGGCGCCGCGCGACGCTCGGCACTAGCGACCACGACGACGAGTACAATGCGAGCGGTGGGCGGGAGGTTGATCTCGAGCTCGTCGACGCCGCCTCCCTCACCGAATCCCCCTACACCCTCTCCCTCCGCGGCGTCCGCCTCGGCACCATCCGCTCCAAGCGGCCCTACCCCTTCCACCGGCGCCCCGTCCTCTCCGAGGCCATGCACCTCGCGTACGCCAGGATCTTCGACCCGGCGAGCACGATCGGCACGTGGGGGCACGCGAAGCTGCTCACGCACCTGCCCGTCATGGACCACGGGCAGCTGCCGTACCACTACTTCTCGCACTGGCGCAACGCGTCGCGGTACGCGCTGGATGAGACCTCGGGCTTGGTAGGTGAGGAGGAGGATGAGGATACGCCGGATTATCTGCCGTGTCATGGGGAGTGCATGTTTGACACCGAGACGCATGTGGGACTGTGTCCGAGCGGGTCGCGGGTCGGCGATGTGGTGGTGGTGTTGTTTGGTGGGAGAGTGCCGTATCTGTTAAGGCCGGCGGGCGAGGAGGGGAAGGGAGAGTATAGGTTGGTGGGGGAGTGCTATGTTGAGGGGGTTATGCAGGGTGAGGGGTTTGAGGAGAGGGTCGCTGGGCATGAGGAGGTTTTCACGTTGATATGATCTTAGGGGGTTGGGCTGGGAGAGAGAACTGATTGTTGGACAACGTTCCGGGCTATTTGGAGCGGGTAATGAATGCTATGACCTATGTTCGCCGTAGTACTCTCACCTTGGGAGTTACGTTTCTAATTTTAGATTTTAATCACATAGATAGAAATGAAGCCATGTTTACCTCCGTATCCTAGAATGCTTCATTTGCTTGATTGATTTGAGTTATTTTTCATTAATTTCAGCAGTATTCTGTGTGCCTGTGATTAGGTATCCTTTATATCCAAAAATAACGTGCTATGTAGGTCTTGTCCCTGGTCAGGGGTCAGGGGCTCTCAACAAAGGCTCATAGATTTCCACCAAATAGGGGGAGGAACAAAGGAAATCGTTCATGCCCCCTTTCAGCCGCTACACGGAAACGTCGCGCGTACAATATTCCATCATTTATTCACATTAGGGCCACGTTCAATTTTATATCTCCTTCCCGTCATATCACACCAAAAACATCTTCGCCCTATCACACAGCGTCCCAATGATGCAAGATCGCATTATTTAGCCTGATGAAACAGATAGCCGACGCTGGGCCAGAACGCACCCAGGGTGGTCACATGAGGTTCCATCCAGGGGAATCACATGTAGGCTTTGATTGACCAGAAGGGGAAGCTCCCTAGATTACATACAAATGCCGACACCTTCTAGAGCGATGGAAGTGTTGGATAGCTGTCGTGCCTATGGCGTGTACTTCTATCAGTATAGCGTTATCGTTGTGTATAAGACTGGAGAGCTGTCGCCAGATAGAATGGAAAATGAATGATGTTCGTAAGCTCGAGATACCTATTAGATGTGCATGACAAACCTCGTAGTCTTGTCTAGGTAGTCTTGCGGCAATACGATACCGACCTAGGTACCTAACGCCTATCGCTCTTGGCACACATGGCGCCCCCTTCGCTGATCACGACGATCAGCCAACTGCTCCTCGTAACCAGCATCTTGCCAACGCTTTTCGTCGCCGGGTATTTGTGTGACCGGGAGAAAGGGCCCAGCCTGACGGTAGAAACCCTGACCGGGACTTTTACTGGCCTGCAGAATCCGGAATATCCCGACGTCCGCGAGTTTCGCAACATCCCGTATGCAGAACCACCCGTAGGCAAGCGACGATGGAAACCGCCGGTGCCACTGCCGCCGTCGAGAGAGCACCGTTACTCGCGCAGATTCCCTGCATCGTGCCCGCAGTATCTGACGTCGAAACTGTCATTGTGGAACTCTAACATCACGGACTTCTCGATCAACACCGGTGACCAGAGCCCTCATGCCGGGGAAATGGCACAGACAACAGCCGAGGACTGTCTGAGTCTAGCCATATGGACACCGAGAAACGCTACATCGCAAGCCAAGCTTCCCGTAGGCTTGTTCCTGCCCGGTGGCAGCTTCAAAGGCGGCGGGCTTGACACGCCTCATCACATCCCCGCGGGCTGGGTAAATCGCAGCCAGAAACATATCATGGTCACGATGAACTACCGGGTTCATATCATGGGATTCCCCAACGCTGCTGGGCTGGAGGACCAGAACCTGGGAGTACTGGATCAGCGGATGGCGCTTGAATGGGTCTACTCGAACATCGAAGCATTCGGTGGAGACCCGGATCTCATCACGGTATGGGGACACTCTGCCGGCGGAGTATCGGCCGATCTTCTCAGCTTCGCATACCCCGACAACCCCTTGGCAGCAGGTTTTTTCTTAATGTCAGGCACGGCAATGCGTGTGTTCTCGCAGGGAGACAACGCGCTACAGGCGAACTTCACTTATGTCGCACAAGAACTCGGATGTGATTACCCAGATGACCCAAAAGCCGAGTTAGAGTGCATGCAGCAAGTGCCCGTTCACCAAATAACGAACTTTATCGGCCATTATGGGGACGATGGAAAGAAGCCTTCTTTGTTCTTCCGACCTGTGGCTGACAGCAAAGTCATACACAAGGACTACATGGACAGGGCACAAAAGGGTCTCATATCCAAGGTGCCAACGCTTATCAGCGATACCTCCAACGAACAGTCAAGCCTCATCACATATCCCATCGATGATTTACTCGGAGGCCCTGACAAGACCAAAATCGATAAAGGAACGCTGGACGAGTTCGTCTGTCCAGCATGCAACTCCTCCAACGTCCGGGCCCTAAACAACATCACCACCTACCGATACCAATACGCTGGAATCTTTCCCAACCTGACCCCCTTTTCATGGATGGGAGCTTACCATGGCGCGGACCTCCCCATGATCTTTGGGAGCTACAACATGACCGGCGGCGCGACAGAGTTTCAAAGGCAGGTAGCAGACGCTATGCAGGACTATGTATTAGCCTTTCTGACTGATCCCGAAAATGGGATTAAGAACTTGGGCTGGCTTCCTAGTAATACGCCGGCGGGGGGTGACGGGCCCATGGTGCGCTTTAGTGCAGGCACCGAAGTAATCCGCAGCATTAGTTCCTTAGACGTCGACATGGCATGTGTTGGGCTCGGGCTTTATGACTCAAATCCTGTCAGATGAAAGCATAATTAACGTTTGACAAGCAGTTAGTTAAGTAAAGTTTGACAGAAGTATGTTTGCTGGTGCTGTCAGCAGCGTGCCCCTTTTAGCCCCTTTTAAGCCTTCGGATGTAAGCCATCTCCTTGACAACCATGAGTCCGAATAGATTCGAAATAATTATGGTAGCAACAATAGCAGTCTTTTTCTGACTTTCATAAGCAGTAGTTTATTAGATTGAGAACTAATAGGTAGAAATAAACTCGTAGTCTGACAGTCGACTAATACACGCGTATTTAGTTACTACGGTAATGTATGCAGTAGCTTCGCGCATCTGCCTACATGACAGATGTCTTTAGAATGTTATGGCAACTTCAGTTCTCATCCATACCTTCCTATTTAAATCCCAGAGTTCCTTAGGAAATGTCCCTTCCTCCTTCACTTCCATACCTATTTTCCTTAGCCATCCACCACCAACACTTTATACGAAAGGTTCCTACCTAGGGACATCACGGAAAGACGACACAAATATCTGTCTACTACATTTTTATTTGAACAGTCATCACCAATAACTTTGGTATCATTACCAAGATGGCATATTATAGTAATAACATGAGTCAGCCACCTCGTCGTCAGTTACCATACCAAGCACCGCCAGCGGGCTACACTCAGACTTTTATACCCATGATGCAACCCAATATGGTGCCTCCACCACAAGGTAACTACAACTCACCCCTCATCATGATGAACCACTATACTAATTCTCCAGTAGCAAGTTACTACAATGAGTTGCCCAATTTCGATCTCATGTACTACAATGCAAACAATCAAGTCCCAGCCCCGATGATAGCCCCTAATTACGTGGGAGTTCCTCCTCCCATTTCGTACCAAAATCCATTCCCTTCACTGCCTGCAAATATCTCGGCACCTATTCAACGCCCCAAACCGGTCAGACCTGTCAAAGAGGCCAGACAGGCCAGACAGGTCAAGCCTCCCCACAGCCAACCGAACGCTCCAGCCAGACACAGTCCATACCCCCCACCCCCACCCCCTAAACGGAGCTACACACCGAAGCGAGCCGAATCATCGCAGAGGCTTCAACCACCTCCAGCAACCGTTCCCGAGTGCAACAACAATGAAAGTACTCCAAAGCATACCTCGGGTCCAGCTGCGTTCGTAGACCCCGATGTCCAACCAGCGCCGTCATCTACCCAAAACGAGTGTGAGCGAGTGGAAGAAAAGCCAAAGGAGAATGTGGAGGAGCTCGGAGACTCTGTGGGAGCGGCCATGCCCATCTACAACAGCCATCCACATGCCGCGGCACGCCTCGACTTACAAGCCAGCACCAGCAGCAACGCCAATATCCCTGAGCCTACGCAGACAACAGCCTTCCGAGCGCAAGAAGAACCAGCCACAGTTGCGCCCGCTCCTGTGCCAGAGCTCTCAACCATAGCCGCGCCTGATCCTGTGCCAACGAAACGCCGTTACTTCACCTACTCCAGCGACGAGGACCCCGGGGAGCTTCCGTACTGCTTCAACCTGCTCTATGAAGAGGTTAAGCGCCATCATCGCGAGAAAAGGAGGAAGAAAGCAGCAGCGGTTACAGCAGCACCAACAGCGGCAGACAGAGAAGTCCGGTGCATCGACGAAGAGCAAGTCCCCCTCCCGCCAACGCCCGAACCCCTCCAGACCCCGAAGTTATCCGCCGCGGAAAGTGAACCCTGCGCCGAAGATAGCGAGGACAAGCCCCCGCCCAGCGCAGAAGGTTGTGCGCAGGCCGTGTTCGTCGGAATGTCTTCCTGGCCTTTCTCTCGCACGCCGACCAGCGCGCCCCAGCAGCCGCAGCACGTATACGGCATCCGCATCCGGCATGAATCAGTTGAGTTCCGTGCCGTCGCAGAAAACACGTCTCTCGGTAGCATCGCCACCAGCGGTGTGCCAGTCACTTGGGACCAGATTCGGCTCAACTCCTACTTCAAGGGCATGACGCGGGAGCAGGGGATCTGCTGGGTGCGGTATCTGCTTGCCGCGAAACCGGGGTGCAATGACAACCTTGTGAAGTGGAACTGAGGCTGCTTTGGTTTGTTGTTCATCGATAGTTGTGTGGAGATTTGACTGTGGTGGTGCGGAATATAGCGAGGGGGATTAGGAAAAGTTAGCTAGGTGCTATGATGTACAGCTCTCCTGCTTTTGGATAATGGGGTAAGGCAGGAGAAAGGGGGGAATGAGTGTAAGGGTAGATATATATAAGTGTGGAGATGGGCCGTCTGTTTAGGATACCGACAATGTTGCTTAAGTACGAGCCGAACTTCTATCCCGCAATCATGTGCCCATCGGTTGGGGTTCGACCAAGTAAAAAGGGGGGTGTACAAACAAGCAGGGTAGAAAGATTCGCGTTGCAGTCGTAAGTGTTGCAAGTTGTCAATGGGAGAGTGAAACCGACATATCTATTATAGTACAACTGTGTCAGTTTTGATTCTCTCATTTTCTAGACCATTCCCATATTGTCGTTTTGCAGTAGGTCTTTCATGTGTTGCAACTTCTTCTTGCCTTTCAAATTGGTGACATGATAGTGTCTCGAACCTAGATGAGCGCTTCTGAAAGAAATGAAGGGTAGCATGTAGGGACGTGTAATTGTCGGATCTTGTCGGCTGTCAAATATGTCTCCCACCTATCCTCTCTTCTTCTCTTCAGCTGCCACACATGTCCCAATCCCAGCGGTGCCCCTCTTGTAGCTTGGATCTGGCAAGCAGAGGCACCGCCTGGAGAATTTCCCGGATGAGGGCAGCCGACAAAGGTTCTGGCAGGGGTAGACATAATGTGCCACCCACCGCAATGAGGACAACACTCAACATGACATGTGTTACACACACCTTGATCTGGCATGCACCCTTGTGGACGTCCGCATCATGATGTGGCACATGTTGCAGTTGAAGACGTCGCGCCAGACGAAGACACCAGCAAAAGAAAGAAACAAAGGAAATGGAGGAAGGAAAGTAAGTGAGATAAGTTTCGAATGCATCGATTTCGCCCGGCTTTCAGGCGCAGTTGCTCAATCGAAGAAACTCGAGCAAGGTAGTGCTCATGAATCGCTCCGGAGCTCCTCGATAACATCCAAGAGCGCGCCGCCGTGCTTCCGTGTGAAAGTGCTTGCAGCAAGTTCCACATCGGTTAGTGTACGGACCACACACCAGTATGCCAGACAGCTTCAAAGATCTCCTTCACCGGAGTCATCGTCTTCTTCTTCCCACGTGCAGCGTTGTTTACTCAATGCAAGGAGAGAGAGACGGAGATCGTCCGCCCTTGCGAAGCGAAGAGACTAGCTGTCGTTAACAAGTGTAGGTCTCAGTGGGAACACTTATCCAGATTCTTGACGGTTGCCTTATAAATATACCACCCACCCCACCGCTTTCTCTTGCTGCTCTCCTGTTGTTGATTGGGCAGCTCATAAGTCCATGGGGCCACTCAGAGGAGCAGGAGGAGCACAGGAGAAACAGTGAAGAAGTTGCGAGGCAACCGACAGGAACATCAATGGATGCCTTATTCAAGGCATCCACCGTACTTGTTCAGATAATGAATGAAACAAGCCAGTCTTGCTAATGAACCCGCCGCAGTCTTAATACCAGTTGAGGACTGGAGCTAGAGACTGGGCACGTTGCTACATTGCCTTAACCAATCACGCCAATGAGACTCTGGTCCTCTGAAGATGTACATTCTCGAAGACGACTGCTCTTGTTTTAGCTCTACCGGACAGTAGCGCTTTTGTTGTTCATTGGACGCATCGGCGATGGATTGCGTTGGTCCATACGCCGCAATGTGCTAAATCTTGTTGAAACCCGTCGGTCCACAAAAATATGGAATGGGTTTTCGTAGTAGGGGAAGGCCATTTATAGCGTCTTCTCTACCATTTCAGACGCTGCTGCTTGCGAGATTGGGGAAGTAATGGGCTTGGGTAGGTATCCAGGGGGAGAGGGAAGGACTCCTAGGAAAGCGGGGCTGGCATCGGACCTACATTAATGCAATGACTCCTTGCCGAATAGTTCCAGAGGTCGATGTTGGGTAGGCCATTCAGGTCACTTGATGGACGAGGGCTCCAACCAATCCTCGTCTATCAGGATTCCCAGCGCTCAGAGTTGAGCATGGTTGGAAGCCCATCCAAAACAAGGTTCCTACAACTTGAGGTGGACTTTGGTGTTATTGCAGACAAGGACGAAACAGCCCCTGTAAAATGGACAAGTTAAAGGCGCCAGTTTGGGTTTTATTGACATTCGTTCGTCGGAGTTTCTCGGTAGTACTTTGACAGAGCGTGTCCAACAGCCAGTGAGCTGCTTGCGGTTCAACGTGTTCTGAGTACTGAGAATGAGCCGTAGGACAACGTGGCAAATGCCTTCTGTCTCCCCAAACCCCACCCCATTGTGTGAGGGTGGCTATTAAATACGATCCCATGCTTGGGATATGGTGTAAGACACAGTAGTATCATCAGCTTGAAGGGTATGAAGGCCGCCGCGGGACGTCGAACGAGAGATCGGCCGTGTGAGATTGATAAGCACCTGGGCATCTAACGGTTGTCTTCGTAAATCTTGATAGCGCCAGGACATGGAGGAATGGCACAAGCCGCCCCAAGAATAAAGCGGTCCTGGTCTTCTTAGTTGCCTTTGGCATACCTTCTCAGCTCTTTGGACTGCTGCGTGCTGTCAGTATGAGTCATGGGTGATTCTCAACCCGGAGCTCCTATGTCGCTCGGACCTCTCACTCTAAACGCTGGATACGAGCAGGGCCGCCATTTGGTGATAGCGGCTGCTATCTATGCCATTTGCATAGTCCGAAAAGAAGCTTGGAAAGGCAAAATAAAAGGAAACGGAAACGGAAAGCAGGCAAACGGAACAAGTAGGACAAGGCTCTACCTCCACATATACAACATATGAAGTCATAACTCGTCGGCTGCCTTCTTGTGACACCTAGCCTTCCGCCGCATAGGCTCAATAGAAAGTGTTTAAGTGATGGAAGCCGCCTAGTCTTGTAATAAGTCATGTCGCCGACCATACATAAGGCCGCCCTGACCACAAGACTAGGCGACTTACATCACTGCAACTGTCGAAGAGTCGCCGCGAAGGCTAGAACATTTCCAGCATCGTGACGATATTAGTGAACATTGCCTTAGTATTTACAAGGCAACGTATGGTACAGCCTCCCGTATGAGCCAGAGATAGAAGTCCTGCGCTTCTCTGAGTCGAGGAGTAGACAGGAGCTGGAATTCCTTTGGTTCCATTGTCACTTTGCTGGATCCGAATATTAGCATTATAGCGTGTCAGTTTCCGTGACCGATACGGTTGAAGCCTCCAAGTCTTCGTCCAAATAACCAGAAGTACAGCCTAAGGACACGCAACCTAACGAAAGGACAATCGGCGTTGCTCTATGCCAGAAGAATAGTTTGCCTTCTGGCTTCTGAGCTCCGATGTGCCAGTTATATCTTGCCGCGTCCGCTTATCACGGTTTCTGGAACGTTGTGTTAGCGCTAGCCCATACAGGTATGTACTGTATCTGGGTGACGTCCACAGTAGGCTTTGTCTCTGTGAAGTGTCTGTCAGGACTGATAGAGTACCGGGAGAGTTCATTTGGGGTCAGCTCTTGGTCGCGACATTGCTTACAGCACCGCAGGCTACGGGTCGGTCAATGGCATGAAGTTGTCCATCAATAAGGCTAGTAATAGTATTAGTGCCTTCGCCATCTTATTTATGGCCACTGCTCATAAGCACCGTATGCTCTCTCGGCGCGATCATGAATTGGGCCATCAATGCCTCGCTTGGGAGACCTAAGGTTCTGGAAGATGGTCTGGGTATAAGCCCTTGCTCCCACAAGAATGCGGTGGCTAATTGGCACAGAGCACTCTTCGGTTGGCTTGGTGAACTCGTCCTCTTCTAGAGAGCTCTGGATAGGTTAGTATCTGACAACAAAGGTCAAGCCTTCACCAGTGGTCCCCTTTACCGGTGCCAAGGTTTCAGCCCAGAGTTCAGCCGCACCCGGCGGGCATAAAGATCTCTAGGCACTGCCATGTCGTCGGTCCTTGAACCACCACATTCTCAATAGGTGCATCCTCATTCCTGCAGGGACAAGGCTTCCGAAGGATGGCCCTTCTGTCTCTCACCGTCCGCTCACAATATCATCGGAGATTTTCTCGTCTGCTACAGTCTTTCTTCGAACCACTCGTCTATGTATAGGGAGAACGTTGAGTTCAGACGGCGTCGATTGTGGTCGAGTCAATTGAAACTCTCAATAGGCGTATCAGCGTACAGGCGTATAGCATTCGCTTGGAAGGGGATTAACATCTTGTTCCCTCCCACTTCTTCATGCTGGGTCAAGTCAGCGTCAAGAACGGAAGCAACGAAAAAGAACGAGAACAAGAATTGCGTTGAAAGAAGAAAAGGAAGGAAAAGAAGAGGAATTGGGAAAATGTAAATCTCGAGATCATACCTTTTGTGTTCTTCGTCCAAAAATAGTAACCTAGAGTAGGTGTCATCGTAGCATTCATATCATAGGTAGCTCGTCATTACCGCGGAAACGTCGCCATGGAGACAGATGACTTTGACGTGGACCATTCCAATTGCCTGTGTTTAAATCAAGTAGATAGGTATGAATGGATAATGTGGCTACCTCCAAGGTGCTGTTCAGGAGGAAGTATGCCCAAAAGCAGTCAGCCGAATGATGATAAAAACCATGATTAGTAGGCGACGGCCAACCACACCGTCGTGTCTGTTGTTGGATTGTCTGAATGGTTGTTGTTGATCGCTAAAGGGAAGAATTAGTGTCAAGCTCTACTAGATAGGCTATATATTTGTCGTGAGTTTGCCAGATGATGAAGTGGCTAGAAAGGAAGATAAGTAAAGAAAATGGAGTTGCCAGATGACTTATTGGTGTTGATCTGGGTAAGTTTGTGTGCATAAAGCGAGCTGAGCTTTGAGATAGCTATCAGCTCATTTTGAGACTTAGAGATCGATGAGATGATGAAGCTAACCCCATGGTTTCTGTTCTGGTCTCAATATGGTATGAAATTGACAAACTTGGGTATTGGTGTGTTTGTGGGAGAGAGGTTGAAGGTGCCTGGAGAAAAGAAAATCATGATTGATGGAAGAAGGGATGAGCAGTGGAAAGGGCGCGTTGATTATGAGTTGATTATAAGCTTCAAACATTGAAGTTAGAGCTTTCAATGTTCCAGAGTAAATTTTGTAGATGCTCAGGAACGTCCAGCGTGCTACATGACCTGTATGTAGCTACATAGTAGGTAATAAGGCAGTAACCGACTCAGCGCACTTCTTAGCAGCTGGGGACCTAGGGTAGTGCTATGGGGGCTTGATAGGGGGGGTGTTTTGGGACAGGGCTATGTACCTACCTCCATAGTACCCTAGGTAGTAGGGTACTACAAGGAAGCAAGTATATACCTGCAAGTAGAAGGTTCTTCTATATGTATTGCCTTGTACTGGAGATCTCCATCTTCTTTTACAGGCTGTTAAGGGGGCTGCTATGGGCTGCCACAATCTCCACTACCTCAGTTAGGTACTACCTAGTAGAGGCAGGTACTCAGAGCATAGTAGGTACCTACCTATTATGGGCTGCCCAGGTAAGCAACACATCCATTGCGGGTGCCCCCCATACGTACCTACTATTGAAGTATTCCACTAAGTCCACAGATAAGTCAGGTGGGTGCTATGCTACCCAGCCCGGGCCATACAATAACTTTTAGACACAAATGGTGCCAGGGGATTGCCCACCACCTTGAGGGCCATTATCTACATCCCTCTACATATTGGGTTTTTGTCAATGTATTATCAATGATAGCTCCTGCGATACTATATTATCTACTTAGTATTGTACTGTCCTGGTAGAATGCAATGAATCACCCTCTTCACTTCTATCATACAGGAGGTGTTATCATCGATGTAGCTACCTACATAGTATGTAGGGTTGTATACCTTCCTAAGTACCTACCTAGGCCAGATTGAATTACACGTATAGTAGGTAGTACTGGTTGCTACCTCTAGGTTATGTATTACTAGGTAGGTGGGTAGGCAACCAAGTATGTATAATAGAAGGACCTAATGAGCATTGTCGAAAACCTGCCAGTATATCTCGAATATTTTCACCAGAATAGTACCTAGGTAGGTACCTAGCCTCGGAAGTATTAAATTGAAAGTACAAATGCGTTACGAGGCATCATAGTGTAAGCGGTGGGGTACTGTAGGGCAGTGGTTTCCAGTATAAGTGATGCGGAGCCAATAGAACAAGGAACAGTAGGTGCCTACCTACCTACCTACCTACCTAGGCAATTCATAATTATCATTGTGACCTGATCTGTGCCTAGCTATTCAGCAGTTCTAGTACTGTTCAAGCATAGCAGAGCCATCCTATACTAACAATGAAGGAAATATAAAGTGAAATGGGCGTTGTTAGTGAACTCGTAATCACGTTGCTTCTTGCACCGTCAAATATGCAATAGGAAATGATAGAATGGTGAAATCAATTGACATTGACTATTGGATATAAGCAGCTTGTCACTACCATGTGCACACAAATCATGCAGTGTTGCGTGCTGGGTAATGAGTAAATAATTATAACATTGAAAGAACGAACGCAGGTGTCACAATGAGATTACGCCTTGCAGCATCATCGTTTGTATTGTATTGATTGACTCTGTGTTGGATTAAGATGATATACCTAGTATACAACAGAATTGGCTATGAATTTGGTAGTCTTGTTGTCGTTTAGATTCATCTACATCGTTCTTGTAACAATTAGCTACGTTGCCTCCCCTGATCAATAGGATGGACCAAAAATTGAAACAAGCCTGTATGCCTACGTTGATGAGTAGATCACAAATATAGAAAATTTAATAACATGTTGTCAACCTAGGTTAGGTAGGTATATTCGAATGTGATATGGCTCATGCTAGAATTTGTATCAAGTAGAGGGGACAGTTTACCAATCTACACTTCTTATACCAGTACAGATTACTTTCGAGGAGTGTCAGCGGTTTACCAGAGAAAAAACGAAATCTTTGTACTGTATGTACATCAGTTTGTCATATTTCCCCTAAATGACATTGAAGGTGATGTTTTTATACCTTCTTGTCCTGTCTTGGAATATCACGTTGAGATTAATCTGATATTTCCAACTCGCGAGGTATTTTCAAGAGACTTGTCTCTAGTGAGTAGAGGAGAACGAAGAACAACGAATGAACAATAAAAAGAATGAATATTACACAATGACAAACAATTAAATATATCCTAGAGTGATAACTGCTTGAGCACATACACCCACATTTGAACTTGAAATATCAGTCCCCCTACACTGTAGACATCTCCGAGTCCCACCCCCTATTCACCTATATACGCTTACATAATTCCGATGTCCCTATTGGATGGTGGACAAGGCTGTCCTTGATGTGATGCATGTACTAGTGCTACATTGTATTAAAATTCAATACATTATTACATTCTCTACTATGTATGAGATACTTTGTGTGTATTTTGTATGTACCTAACTACATAGCACTACGTACATAGACTTGTGGAAGGTGGAGTTAAGAGTAGAGAGAATTCAAGAAGGCACGTAGTACAACGACATCGTGAAACAACTCTCTTTTGTCACACATACGTGCAAAATGACCATGATAAGATTCCTAATCCCAGAACTTTCTATTGCTCCTTCCCAGTTCCTCCAAAAACCCAACAGAATAACTAGCTCAAGATCCACTTGCGGGGGTGGAGGTTGCACCTTCCGTCCGAATTTGTATGTTAAAGGTGGCACCACATCGATAATCGCCCAAGGAGGAAGGGATCATGGACTTTACCGAATAGCAAACATTTTAGCTTCAGCCAAGAACTGATGATACATGACAATGAACTAAGCTGGGAGTGATTCCACTTGAATACATCGACAACCCTGCATGAGCTATATATCGGCCTGTCTGTCGGGAAATTTTAAACTTCAATTCGACATCTTGACATCACAATTGCTGTAGGTCGTCACTGAGATGCAATTCAATCCAAGCAACAACTCTCTCAAGGGTTTCGAAATTTGTAGATAAGAACCGCAACTGCTCCAGCAACTGCTCTTTCTCTTTTCTCTTCTTTCACCTTTGATACCATAGTCCTACATCTATCCTCATATCACTCAAGTCTCAGACCGACACTTCTTCTGTCTACAACATCAGTCATCAGACAACCCGTCCTTTTCATGAAAGGCAACAGCAATCCACCCAATCAGAAACAATAACAATACACCAGAACAATGCGCTTGCCAACTATTCTTCAATGTGCCATTGCGGTCACCCCGGTCTTGCTACAGTCCGTGACAGGCTGGTCTTTCACCATGTATAACGACGAACAGTGCCACAACGAGGAAAGCTCCATCGGCGGAGATTCGGTTCAAGGAGCAAGTGATGGGAACTGCCACCACATCCGCCATGCCCGCCGCCACAGATCGATCCGTGGTGACATTCCTTACGGCAGCAACTGCAGAGTCGAGTTTTACCCTGACAACTCCTGCTCCAGAAGCGCATTTAGCCTCACTGGAGATGCTAACCAGTGCTTCTACATCGGGGACTATACTCGGCCGCTCAACTACTACAGGGCTAGAGACTGTTCGTGATTGGGTGGTAGTCAAGGGGAAAATCGTGGGCTAGGGGGTGCTGGAAAGTACACAGCTCCGGCATCATGAATATCATGGAGGGATCTCGGGAGAATGTCATGATCCATGTATGCATATACTCTTAAGAAACATAAAGAGGCATGAATGATGATATCACTGTACCATGTGAATTACAACTCAACGTGATATCGAGCACATTGTACGTGGAACCGTCTTCCGTTAGCTCGGCCCGGCTCCAACTCACCGGGTTTACCAGGTAAGTGGAAAATGTTGAAGCCGGCCATGAACTAGCGGCTTGTTGGGCGCGATCCAAGATCCACACCAGTACCTAACCTAGGTATGTATATAAGTGCCAATTGCATTTCAATCTAGCACATACGACCATAGGATTTGGAAAACTCGGGATCCCGTCCGCTCTCCCATAGATAAGCCAGATACCGCCAGATCAGTAGTTGGGTCGGTGACGACCAGCGAATCCCTGGTGTTGTATGTTTGTTTTCTTTTTGGTTTCTTTTTTGTCTTTTCTCTCTCCTTAGTTGTAGTTATTTACTAGTGTGGTGTAGTCACTAGTACGTAGGCTAGATGCTTCGAACATGATTTCCTGGGTAACTGTGTTTCGTCATATATTCTACCGATGGGAATGATAAAGTTAAGTCTATAACTACTCGCTAACCTAAGTGCTGCACACACATAATAGTGAATAGGTAGCCAATGATGGTCTATGTTTGTTTAACACGATCGGAATAAATGAATCGACAACGTAATTGAACTTCCATTCTGCTTCAATTCCGTTATAAACCGTATATACCCATTGGGTACTACACATAAGTGAGCTTCTGTTGCCAGTCACTGTGGCCAAAAGACCGGAAGAGAGATGGAAGAAGCCTTGCTTTATTCATGACCTTGCTGGCGATGGGCTGCCAAGCTATGGGGATAGCCTAATGGACCCATGCAACAGGCTCAGTAGGTACCTAGGTATGTAGCCGGAAATCGAGTTATGTTGTCATGATATATACTAGGTTGGAATAACGTTTCTGCTATTTATCTCACTAACCTCCAAAGTCTTCGTATTGCCCTCCCGTGATCCATGTACATTCAGGATAAACCTGTTGAAGTCGTGAGAAATACACCACGATACTTTCATGGGCATATAATAGTTACAACGAAATGAAAGAAACCGCGTCTTCTGTGGCTGCTGAGTTGAACAATGTGCCTCCGAGTGAGCTATGAGCTGTGGGGCAAGAGGCTTGGTCAGGGGTAAGCTCTTACAGCTTGGATCTTTATAGAGGACGCATCCCGAATATTATTCTATCTTGCACCTCTACCAGTGCTCCAGTCGGCTGTTGGGTGAATCTACTAAGGTTATTCGCTTTTTTTGTTTATTTTATTTATTTTATTTTGGATGCCTAGGTTAAACATTGTAGTTAACTAAGGGTGACCTGCTTTTGGTGCTTAATTGGTTAGAGGTGCCAATTAGGTGCTAAAAAGAGTCAACATGGGTCTTAACAGGGGTATAGTATGGGGAAATATTCTAGAAGCCATTTCTGAGAATTCATGAGACATGGGATGAGTTCGTTCTCTTGGTTCACTTTGATTACAATGACGTAAATAGATATCGTATTTCGTACGTACCCTTGGCACAAAATAAAGTCCAGAGTTAGGGGTAACGATGACACGTGCCACCGCGCGCGCAACGATTTATCCAATGTTATTCTTAGGTTCCAAGGTTGTCTTATTCACGTCAATGTCATCAATCTTATTAGCAACTAAATTTCAAAACGTGTCGAAAGTAAATAAATCACTTGCCTTGCCTTTGCGGAAGCGTGACTACATCAAATATGAATAGGCTGGAAGACCGCAAGGCTCAAGAAGTAAGCTAGAAGCACATCATATCCCCAATACATACAGATTTCCAATCAGACTAATTCGGGACTTCTAGGCCAAAGCCAAGGATCAAATAATCCCGAAATTAAAACAACACGGCATACTTTCGGATGACCAGATATATCAGTTCCAGCACGAGGTAGTGCACGAGATAGACCGCCATTACGGGAAGAGGGGCGAGGAGGGAGATGATGCGAAAGAAAAAAGCCAAAACCCGTCGCAAAGTACCGAACGCCAACAACTTGAGATAGAGGAAAAGTATAACAAGCTGAATCTGACTTCTCTTATCGACGGTGTCATACATTACATAAAAACTCATGCTCCTAATCATCGGTGCATCCAAATTTATGAAGATGTTGTTTCTGTTCTGCCCCTCGATGAATATTGGCAGCCGCCTGCAGCGCCCGGGCCGAATCTGCGAGGACGTCCAAAGGCGCCATTCTCCCCCCGTAGGATGGTAAGTTGCTGGCCTCCTTTGATTGAAACTTGGGAAATAAATGCTAACTCTGACTAAGGCACCAGAGGATACCAAGACAAACGCTGAACTGATTGACGCTCTGGTAGCCTCGGCCGGTCTATCAGGCCAGGACGCAGTTCGCATCCGTGGTCAGATCGTGTGGGGAGACTCAAAGGACGAAAACAATAACGGCAGCGTTTTAACCCTTGGCACTGGCCTCGTCAGTGGCGGCCGACTTGGCCGCTGCTACAATCATATGCTTAGCGATGTGCCTAACCACTATGTGCAAGATCGACTACTGAATTATATTAACACCGTGATCGAAGCAGACCAACGGGACAATGCAGCAAAGGCCGTGTTCCCCAATCTTAGTCTCGGGGATATCGACGAATATTGGTGTATTTTGCAACTACAGGAGGAGTATGAGGAAGAGATGCAAATGGGGAGGGAACGCAACCCATTTGGGTTTTTATGGCAGGAGTCTACGTGGGCGATTAGGGGTGTTTTAGGGTCCAGATCAGTTAAAAGTGATGCCGAAAGAGAGCGGGTTAAAGAGCAGGCAAAATATCTAGAGGAAGTCGATGGCACGATCGATTTAACACCCAAGCCCGGGTTCAGTCGTCGTAATTACGACTCCCTCAGGCCAATTCGGTACTCGATCATCAGGCCAGGCTATAAAGGAAAATTCCCAGAAGAAGAGTATCTCAATATCGGCACCGATATCGACCAAGACTGCGACCAAATTCGCGCCATGATCCGTCATTTGATCCTGGGAAGTGCCGAGGACAATTACACTTGGACGCTTGACGAGTTCCGCTGGGCTCTAGGTCCCATCACGCGACAGCAGCTGAGTGAGTTCCTGGCGAAGAAGGGCCCAAAGCAAGGCTTGAAAACTAAAGTCTACCCGCTGGCTTGGGAATTCTTCAAGAAGCGCGAGCTACTTCGATCGATTGATGAAGTTATTGACATGGCATTGGAGCGCAAGAAAGTCTATGAGGACGGGGTATTACGTTTGAGGAGAAAAATTGGATCCATGACAGATCTGTTCGACCTACTTGAAGATATGATACAGGAGGTGGGGGAGGAGGATGAGGAGGAGGATGATGAGGAGGAGGAGGAGGAGGAGGAGAGGGAGAAGGAGAAGGGCAGGAAGCGGTCAGCTGCTGCTGCTGGAGAAGAGGCCCAGGCTGGAAGAAAGCGTACCAAAAGAGCATAGGCGACTCAAGAGCCAAAGTGCCTACCTCATGCCGATTTCTTTACACGGACCTCGGGATTGTTATATTGTAATATGATTAATGGCCTAATTAGAAGATAGATGTATGCTGGATACGAAGTTATTACAATACTAGTGGTGTAATATCGGTACCCCCTTTTCCACAGTTCCTCATCACCTAGATTTCCTAATAGTCCGTTTGCAACACTTCACCAACTCCACACTCTCTACCGGCTCCGCGTACACACGACCTAGATCCTCAGCATCTATCCCACTGCCCAGCCCCCTAACCGTCGGATCCGCACCTTTGTCCAACAGCCACCTCACCACAGCCGCGCTACACCTCGCCGTAGCAGCATAGTTAACGAGTGCGTATGCGCCGGGACATCCCCACCAAGAGCCGCCTCATCAACCCCAACCTCCGCCGCAGCTCGCGCAGCACAACGCAGCATCCTCCCACTCGCCCCTCCCGCGCAAGAACAGAAAGTACCCAACGGCCCCCCCTCTCCGCACACGCCTCGAGCAGCGGTAGCGGGCGGGGTGTGAACCTGCCGTTTGCGAGATCCGCGAAGTCGAGTCGCCGAGCGACACATCATCGGCGGCGGCGCGGTCGACGAGCCAGCGAAGGAGCGGAGGAGACGTGGTATAGCAGCGTCTCACTGCCACCGTCGTTGTGGTTGTGGGGGCTTTAGTTCACGTCCCAGGCCGTGCGCGATCAGAGCCTCGAGCACAGGGATGTGGATGTGGGCGGCGGATTGCGCTGGGTGGGAGGGCGGTTACTTGTGCGCCGGAGACGGTGATGGGGTGGTGGATTATGGCGGGGGAGCTGGCTTTACATGCGAGGTTGAGGGGCTTGGTGTAATAGGTGCCGTTGAGAGGTGGCATTGCGGGTGGGCATGTTCTAGAATGTAAGCTAGGTGTTGTTAGAAATGTTGGGGATATTAATCGAATGATGACTACCCATGCTTAGTACTAGTCCCTCCTACATCATTCTTGTTGCAGGATAGCTGCAAACCATGAAGAAGAAAGACGAATGGAAGAAAGCTTGCTTTATTCCTAACTATACTGGCGGAGTGCCAATATACGGCCTAGTGGAACCTATGGTGCCTCAGGCACCTGCAACAATTATCAAGTGAATTGTGGGGTCTTTCAAAGGGGGGAGATCGTCGTCCGAATGTTCTAACTACTGCCGATCTAGTGAGACCGGCGGCGCCGACTATGTACTTCCACATCTTTTGAAATATCTTGGGACCAGGTAAGTTCGGCACAAGTACAGGCAGTATCATAAAAGCAAGAAAGTCAGTGAAAGAGACTGTCTCAATTCTTAAGCAGTAGGCTAGGTGAAATGGGTTCCTTTCAGGGCACCTATGCTGACGAATCCACATCCGTGCTCCTTGCAACATCCTCCCACTCCTCGCAAATCTTCAACGTCTCCACACACTTATCATGAACCTTCCCCCACCCATCACTCCCCAGCGGCACCCTCAACGGCACCGTCCTCCCCGCCGCCACGCCCGTTCCCTTGATGATCTCAATCATGCGGTCGACCCCTTTATCCGGATCGCCGGGCTCGTTGCTCTTCACGCCCTCCACGTGCGCCACCGCGCCGCTGTGGAACTGGGAGTAGTCACTGGCGTCGCTTACGGTCGTGTAGTTGACGTTGTGGAACGCGCGGGTCCGGAAGTATCCGGGCTCGAAGAGCAGGACTCTGACGGCGGGCGCGATGAAAGCGAGTTCTTTCGAGAGACACTCGGCCATCCCTTCCACGGCAAATTTCGAAGCGCAGTATCCGGCGGCGCCGGGATCGCCGTGCCACCCCGCTTGCGAACTCATATAGCACAGCGTTCCTTTCCCTGTAGCTCGCATTTTGGGTAGTATGGCTTGTGTGATGTTGAAAGGGCCGAAGAAGTTTGTCTTCATCACGTCCTCCATTTCTTGCACGCTAATAGCCATCATCATCATCGTCATTTGTCAGCTTACATTCCAATTTTCTCATATTAATCGAAGTGTGGACAAAGCCACGCTATCAGGCAATAGTGATAGTAAAAGCGATGTCAGTGAAAGTAGCAATTATACCCACCTCAACTCCTCAAGCGCACCGCTAAGGATATAACCCGCATTATTAACAACCACATCAATGCCCCCGGGATAAATATTCCACGCATGGTCGATCTTAGCCTTGATCTCCTCCGCGGGGATCGAAACATCGAGATCGAGAATCTCGGCGCCGGTTTCTTTGAGGTGGCGGAGCTTGACTTCGGCGGAGCGGCCGGTGGCGATGACGTTGTCGCCGGCGGCCCGGAGTTTCCGCACGAAGAGCTCGCCGAAGCCGCTGGAGCAGCCGGTGATTAGCCAGGTCTGCGGCATGGCTTTAGTCCCTAGTACCTAGATATTGTAATAGTTGTATTAGTAGAATCAGTTTTAAGTTGTACATAAGTCAACAAGATCGGTGTTTGAAAAGGTTTTAGTTAAATGGACACGTAAAAGAGTTACCTGCCCAGGCATCCGAATAAGCGCTATAAACTGTTGGCCTGAATCGATGCATCCTATTGGATTGGCTTGCGATCGTATGGATGTTGGATCACGTAAATCATGTACAATACAATACAAGATAAGACATTCATGGTTGCCTACACTATTCTGCTCACGCTGACTAATTAGCCCCTTTATTCTGTTGGTGAGCAAAAACCTCCTTTTCGGGCCATGTCATGTGTCTTGAATGTCACATGATCAAACGAACAAGAAGGCAGCGAAACGAAACGACGATGTCTGTGGTGCGAGACGCTATGAAACTATATGAAGCGAGTTGTGGCATCTTATACATACAAAGATCCAGAGTAGCGTATGAAACCATGCGATAAGCGCGTGTGTAAGTGCTAGAGACACATACTTTGCTCTAGTTATCCAACACAGCACTGCAAAGTTCATAAGCAATCAGCAGTGCTCATCAACAGGGAGAACAAGGAGATAGTTATAGCACAATAAAGCGTAGCGGTACAATCATCACACAAAGACGTGACAACCCATAAACAATCATGCCTATTCCCAAAAACCCAGGCTGAATTTCATTTGTTCTCTCAACAATACGAAACAATGCCATTCAGCCATCCTATAATACGAATCCCCAACCCTAGCAGCGTAGCCATGTCGTAGCTCGCACACAGCACACAGCGCACAATCCACCCGCAAACTGGGCAGTTATTCATCTATCCATCTTGCTTGCCAAACTTTAGAAGAATCACTGGATTCTTCTCCAACTACAACTTTGTGTCCAACTCTCCCCCCCCCCCCCCAAAAAAAAAAGAAATTCCAAGATGTCAACCCCTCCCAACCGCCCGACCCCCCAATCCCTCCCACGTCTGACAATCCCAGCCAGCCGGTACAAGGTCTCGCCAGAGGAAATAACCACCCGCCGGGCAGACGCCTTCCTCGCCTTCTGCCAGAAGCACGGGCGGGCGCCGATCACGCGCCTGCCGACGCCCAACCCGCGCAGAGCACCCATCTCAGACCCAAACTCGAAGACGAGCCCGTTGAGCAGCTTGGAAGAGGAGGAGGATGAGGAGGAGGGCACATCATCCAACAATAACAACGGCAAATCCTCCAACTCCAACTCTCCCAACGACAACGAAGACGAAGACGACTACGACTCAGACTCCCCCACGCCCACTCCCCCCCCAACCCTCGCCTTCACGGAGCGCGAAGACGCGACCATCGAGTCCACGCTGGCCTCCTACAACGCCATCAAGGAGCAGCACACGCGGTGGATCGAGGAGCTGCAGGCGAACCCGCGGGACCGCGCCGCCCTGGCCCAGTGCCGGCACTGGCGCCAGCTGCGGGAGCGGCTCGACCTCGAGCTGCGCGCCATCTGGGACCGCCGGGAGATCCGCCGCCGGTTCCGCGCCGACGTTAACAATGTGGATGGCTTGGTGAACTGGTAAAAGGTAGGTACAGTAAATGAAACCTCGAGGTGAGCTGGGGAGATGCCTGGCTTGCTTGCTTGCTTGCTTCCTGGCGGGATGCTGTAAATGCTGCCGGCTGGTCTAAATACCGGAGAATTTTGGAGAGTTTTGGATCTCCAGCGATGGTTAAAGCGGGTACTTGATGTACATCAATGGTAGGAATAAAGAACATGTTGAATAATGGATTTATAACGGCCATAATTGAATTGTTGAAGATAAGAAAAAGGGGGGGTTGAGGATTCGTGTTAGTGTTAGTACAAATAAAATTGTTGGCACACTCACATTACTACTAAGTAGGTACCTATTGAGCGATTTTACCATACCTATACCTGTAGTAGTAGGCCATCGTAAAGCTTTTTGCCATCAGACCACACCAATTTACACATTGCAACCATCCCGGACCTCTCAGTCTGGAACTGTATATTCATGTCGTGATTAACATAACGCACCTCCTTATCATCTATCAGTTAATCAACCAATTCATCCAATGCGTGACCCGGCTATCAAGCCCTTATTCATCTCGCAAGTAAACATCATAACTCATTTCATTTCGCTCCGCACCATACCAATCATTCATTATTCCACCCAAGCCGTTTTAGAATTATGAATCGTTGGCTACATACCCTGACTGGCTATCAGCATACTTATCACGACGTCACTGTCTGACTGCTGCTAGGCTGTGGCCTCGGAACGCCACGGGCAATGTAATCCTTATTTTCGATCGTCACACTCTTCGTCATATGATTGACCTTGTAGACGCCGACCAACCGAGCGGCAAGCTCGAACATGTTGTTACGTAGCGAAATGACGACGAACTGTGCGTTCTTGGTACGCTCTTTGATATAGTTGGCCACGATTGACACCTAAATAAATGTTGTCAGTACCAGTGTACAATGTAAGGAGCTATGTTCAATGAGTAGAACAAGAGAAGAAGAAAATAACTTACATTTCTGAAATCCAGCGCAGCATCAATTTCGTCCATGACATACAGCGGCGTGGGCTTGTAGTGGTGAAGAGCGAACACCAACGCCAGACTCGACAACGTCTTTTCACCACCACTTAAATTGCTAATGTTCTTCCAGCTCTTCTTGGGCGGCATGACGGAAAAGAGAATGCCCTCACTGAAAGGATCTAAGCTGTCAACGAGTTCGAGCTCTGCATTACCGCCCATGGTGATCATTTGGTACATCTCCTTTAGTCGTAAGGAGATGGTGCTGAAGCCCTCCATGAAGCCCTCCAGCCGGAGCCGTCGTAGATCGTCGCAGCGCTTCTTGGCGGCATCGCGTTGCTGGACGGCGCTCGCCAAGTCGGATGAGCGAGCTGCGTGCTCTTCCACTCGCCGGCGGTACTCCGACAAGACGCTAACATCCACATTGCCATTTTGTGTCTTCTCCTCGAGGGCGGCAATCTCAGCTTTCAGGGAGTCTTTATCCATATCCTGCAATTCATCCTCCGTGAATCGGGGAAGTTCTTCAGGCTGTTGCTCCTGTTCTTCTTCTTCTTCATCTTCCGCAGACTCTTCTTCCCCTTCTTCCCCTTCTTCCCCTTGAGTTCCCTCTTGGGCTCCCTCTTCGCTTTCATCTTGATTTTCGTCTTGGCTTTTCTTTTGCTTCGACTTCTTGGCTCGTGGCGGACCGCTAAGATCGCTGACATTCTGAAGAACAAGCTTGCTCAGTTTATCATCCCAATAGCGCAGGCGCTTCTGATTTTCCATGAGGACCTTTTGGTTTTCCTCAAGCTTATTACGCATATCGATCTCGGAGGCACGAGTCGCATTTAGCTCTGATGTCTTCTCATCCAGCTCAGCCTTCAACTCGGATAATTCCTTCTTCTTGTCTGCGAGTTCCGCTTCTGCCTCCTCCACGCGAGCGTTCAAGGATTCGGACTTGCTGCCTTGATTCTCGACCTCTTCCTCCAGGTTCTCAAGGTCACGTATGGCGGCCTGCAGTTCTTTGGTTGCTTTGGCGTGATCCTTCTCGAGCTTCGTCTTCGACTTCTCTGCCTTGGCTCTCTTGACCTCAGCGTTGGAAACCTCTTCATTGTGAGAGGAAATCTCCTCCTTCAGGGCATCGACTTTGGCACGTTGAGCGCGAAGCTTCTCACCGCCAACCTCCATAATCTTGTCTTGCAGTTCCTTGATCTCAGCTTCCACGCCCTCGGTCTCGGAATGAAGCTTGGACACTTCTTTGTTGAGCTTTGCGATCTCCTTCTGTAAAACGGCCACCCTGTTATCGTCAGTTTGCGATGGTTGGTGTTCCTTGCTTAATTCCTTGACTCGACGATGGGCATCCATAAGGTTCTTCTCAGCGCTTTGTAGCTCCAAGCCGATCTTCTGCATCTTGGTTTCTAACTGAGGAATCTGATCCTTGAGATACCTGAGGCGGGTATCCAGTTCTCGCTGATGGTCTTGAAATTCCTGGAACTTTTGTTCAATAGAGTCTCGGTCACTTTCAAGCTTGATAACTTGCTCCTTAGTCGTATCAGCTACTAGTTTACTCGACATCAGACCCCTCTTAGTAGTATTTCCACCTCCGGACATGGTACCACTCTTATCAATGAGCTCTCCTGCGAGTGTGACTACTCGCCATCTCTTCGCGCCATAAGCAATACGGTTCGCTTGAGCTAAATCCTTGGCGACTAGAGTATCCCTGAGAGCGTGGTAGTAGGCAGGCCGGAATCTATCTTCTTTGGCATCAATCAAGTCAAAAAGTCGTGGCGCATTTTCGGGGGTTTGAATGGGTTGTAAGTTGAGCGAGCGCAGTTTATCCAGAGATATAAAAATGCCGCGTCCTAGATTGGTCTTTCGGAGGTATTCAATGCATTGTTGACCAACCTCGACCGTATCGGTGACAAAGTTGTCGAGAGAAGGGCATGCTGTGGATATAGCAACGTCGTACTTTTCGTCAATCGTGCCAAGATTTCCAAGCCGGCCGTGGAAACCATCAATTCGTCCAGTTTCCTTCATTCGCATCAATGCTGTGAGGACGTCGCCACGATTTTGATTCTGTGAGAGGTTGGACCTGGCTTCCTCTGCCTTTTGCCTAGCATTTGACACCTTGGAGCGAACCTTCGGCTCCATCTGCGCCAGACTCTCGCGATCTGCCTCAACTTTGTTTACCTCCTTCTCGAGTTTTGCCTTTTCAGCTTGGCACTCTTTTAGCTCGGAGAGCTTCGTGGTACGACTTTCTTCGATATTAGAGATCTTGGTTTGCATCTCTTCAAGGGCAACAGCGCCAGCGTTGGCCTTTTCTTCCAAAATAGTCAATTCGGATTCCGCGACCGCAATAGCAGACTGCTTCTGGTTGATTTTCTCCTTCCACGGCTCAAGTGATTTTTGCTTGATGGCTATCTTGTCTGAGAATACCTGTGTCTTTCCTTTTAAGTTATCTCGGATTGTTGCAAGCTCTGCCTCCTCCTCTTGGACTTGCTGTTCGAGGGTCTCGATCTCCTCGGCGCGTGAAGCAATATCTTCTGTGCACTGTTCAATGGTTTCCTCAGCTTCAGTCGTAGAGTTCTCAGCATTAGTAATTGTCTTCTCCAACTTCTTCTGTTTGTCGGTCAAGAACTTCCGTTTCTCGTCAAATTTGACTCGTTCCTGTTCGAACTTGGCAGCTTCCTTGGCAAGGCTTTGGGTAGCCTTCTCCTGGGAATCATAGTCCTTGGATCCCTTGGAATATGCCTTCTGCAACTGCTTAATGACTTGCTCACTTCCTTGATGCTTCTCTAATTCGGCGTCAAGTTGAGCTTGCATCTGGCCAATTGCTTCTTCCGTGACGCTCACATTGTTATGCAATTCGCTGATGTAGAGCTGGTAGAGAGCTGACTGCTTGAGGGTAAGGTCATTCTCATCTCGAATGAAGGCCAATGCCTTGTTTTTCTTGTCCTCTAAGCTGTTCTTCTCCTTTTCCACATGCTGTACACGTCCACTCTTTTCCATGCATATTTCGTTGAGTGTCTCCACTTCCACGGCTGATTCTTCAATTGGCGTCTTGTACTTGGAGGTTCCGATGATATCTTCGAGATATTCTAACAGACCATCTTCGTGTTCATTGCCAGCCTTGGCCTTCATCTGGGCGATCGATTCGACTTCACCTTGTAAAATGAGGAAACGCTTGTGGTCAAGATCGATGCCTCGGTCACGGAGGAGCGTTGTGACGGTGGTGAAATTGGACTCGCTCCCGTTTATATAGTACTTGCTCGAGTTGTTCTTGAATGCCCGTCGTGAAATGACGATTTGCGAATTAGGGATCACTTCCGTACCACCGCCAGGCTACAGTTATAGTTAGCATACCATCGTTATACATCAAGTTGTCATCTTGAACTAACTAGATCCATGACCTCCTGGAAGTGAACAGCCACTTCGCAGTGATCCAGATTCGGGAAAGCGGCGGAGTTGTGTATCAAGGCAGAAATCTTTCCTTGTCTCATCTTGCTTGCCCTGAATCCGAAGACAAAAAGGAGAGAATCAATGACGTTGGATTTTCCAGAACCGTTAGGTCCCACCACAGAGGAGAAGGAAGCATGGAATGGGCCAACTTCTTGCCGCCCAGCATAACTCTTGAAGTTGGTCAATATTAAATAAGTGATGACCATACGAGCTTTCGGTCCTGTATCCTCGACAACTGGCACAGCCATTTTTCGCGACTTCACGACGATATCCATAGGCTTCTCTAATATGGTATCCAAAGGTCGGATTGGTTTGATTTGTGTAATCGTTTCATCCCCAGCTTCTTCCTGCTCACTAACACTATGCTTAGTAGCACTAGCTAGTGGCGATCCCTGGAGCTCAGATGGTGCATCGGACCGAGCGGGCGTCGGCAGATGAGACGGAGTTTCCGGTGCGGACTCCTTGCTGACCTTGCGCGGCGCAACGCTCTTTCGTTTTCTCGGAGGGGCTTTTTTGGCAGTCGATGGTGGGCCAAGTACTGTAGCGGCTGACTGATCAGCGTCAATTATTTCGCTGGTTTCTGCTGAACCAGGTTCCATGGTAACACTAGCACTCTTTCTAGAGCGGCCTGTGCGTGGTGTCGCGGGCGTAGGAGGTGCGACGGATTTCCTCTTGCTTTGGGTCTGACGACGGGATGATCTAGCATTTGAAGCTTCGGGAGCAAATTCATCTTCGCTATCTTCCTCCTTAATTTTTCTAGTGGTCTCTGCGACAACATCGTCTTCGTCGTCATCCGAATCAATGATAGCTTGGCGTCGCGCCGCAGCGGCTCGACGAGTAGGTCGGGTAGACATTGTAACTAGCGGTAGCCGAAGCAGCACTTAAGGGACGATCCTGACTTCTCGAATCGTGTATATATTAGAGGTGGCTAAATCCCCCTTACGATTGTATTGATATAGTATTGTACCTTATTCTGGGCACTAGGTAGTGGGCTGATGTCGATGTTGTGTCGTCGTTGTGTATTACCCCAGAGGCGGAAATATATGTACATGTATCAAGAAAACATTCAATGTAATGTTGAATTAATTAAAAATGGATAAAAATTGGGTACAAGGTAAAAAGTGCACGTACCAAATCACAAACCACAAAAGTAAACAAAACAAACCCCTCCCCTAGTTGGGCTGGCTATCTACTGGCTAGCCCCACCAGAATTAAGGTTATTACTAAAGTCAGTCAGAAGGCGCGTCACTTGAACAAGGAGCAAACGCGATAAGCTAGGTAGCTAATTATTACCCGAAGAATTACCACGTTATTCTATTCGATCCACCCTTTAAGGTACTGGCGCTAGCGTACATACCTGCATTGTACCTGTGTAGTGTAGCTATCGATGCTCTGGATATGTAAATCTAAATTCTTGATTCTTAGAATTAATATCAACATTGACGGATCCGTCCATAACACATACTAACCTACTGGGTACCCAGTCCAACTCCTCCACTCCGAGAGACTTGAGTGGGAAATCAAGACGTATTTTTGAATCCAACACTGGAACTTTGAAAATACTTGAAAATGCTGGACCCGACTCAATTCGAACGCATCTTCGGTGCTCTCGACCCATTTCCCTACAATCGAACCTTTATTCATCATATCGAAGCTACGCGCCGTAGTCTTGAAGGTTCTTTATTTATCGACCGAGTCCTGAGAACTCTGAATATTTCCAAAGGTATGATCCCCGTGTAAAATGCCCAATTTTCATCACGAACAGCATATTCATTTAGTCGTCATAGCTACAAGTCACTTTCCTCCCAAAAACGAAGCCGCCCTTCGACAGCTCTTCGAACACATCTGTGCTAGCAAAACGGCTACTATTCATCACAAACTCTCTGTGGTATACTACCTACTACTCGATGTCGACGATCAACATGGCTCTACCCGAGCAGAAGCCTTCGCCCAGCGTGCCAGCCTACCTACAAGTTTCAAAATCTTCATAAAGGGTCTATGGCTTATGGACGCCCAGCAGTTCCAAGTCGCATTGGAATACCTCACCCACCCTTCATTGCAGCCTGACTTCGTCGACGATATTCTCACAGCCCTCGTCCGCCACGCCAAGGATGGCGATTACAGCCTTCCTCTGGCTTATTATCACACGGTCCAGCCTCTCATCCAATTGTCTTCTACGCTAGAACTATTATTCACCGCCCTCGCGCGATCTAGTGTTGTCGAAGCCTTTGAGTTCACACGATCGCATGCTGAATGCATGCGTCGCCAACTATTTCAACGTCTTGTGTCAACAGTGCTGGAGTCTTCACGTAATGATCAATCGCCCAGCAAGGCACTCGATTTAACCAGCCTGCCCTTCGATGCGCAGGAAGAGCAGTGGTTCAGGGAATGCTTGGAAAGCGGTGATTGCAAGAAACTATCGATCGCCAAAGACACTCTTTTAATGCGCAAAATTGCTACGGGTCAAGTTGTGAATGGAAGCGAGGCGGGTACTTGGGGCGTTGTACTTGAAGGGTTCAAGACAGGAACTGGAGGGCGTGCTCAGGCTTGAGTAGACCAACAGTGTTGATTCTGTATACCTAATTTTTGCTGCGATTGCATAGCACCGGTGTTCAGGTACATACATAGGCAGGCATCGCTTGAATAGCGACTGCGCAGGGCGGACGCCACACCCCCGACTAGTTCGGCACGACTGCGCGATACCAACCACACCAACACTCATTTTCCTCGTCTAGACCACCACAGCAGACGCACTGGAACACTTACCAACACGACTACCCTCCTCCAATGCCAACCTCGCGACCAATGGGCTACGAAGGGATGAATCCGTTAGCGATGAACCGAATAGAATAGGAGGAGGAAGATGAATACACGACGCAGCGGTCACCATACGGCCAACCGGGAGCAGCTGACTATAGTCGCGACCACGTCTTCATATGAGATTATCGTTTTATTTCCAAAAGTTATACGCCCCGGCCACAGCTGTGTATTTTTCTTTTATGTCACTCTATTCCTACGGTTGAGTGCTTTGGCAACAGTGTTTTCAGGCTCAAAGCGCGGCGTCCCCTATGGCTGTAAGGAATAATGATTTGCAATTCTACGATCTCGAAATGTCGAAAGCTGCATGCATGAAAATTTCAATGTTCCCCTTCTGTTAAAATCGACACCCATGCAGATGATGACTGCTGATGTTGGTATTTTATTGAAATTGCTAACATGATATATTCCAATGCTGTTCGCTATAATTGTCGCGCAGTTAATTTGCACATTGAAGTTATTGGAACAGTAAGAGGCCATGAAAAGAAAAAAGAAAAAAAGAAAAAAAAGGTTTTCGCGGGTTGAAGAAAAATGAAAAAAGAACTCCGAATCGGGGAATCGAACCCCGGGCTTGACGGACCTTCATGGTTTTTAGGCCAATCTTGAGAGCGTCAAATGTTAGCCACTACACCAATTCGGATTGGTTAATTGATGTGCAGTTTTGGTCTATAATACTAACTATGCAGTGAATGCTTTTAGTCATATCATAGTTTTCAAACTCCGATATAATGCCGAACTGCCACCCTATAGACCACCCCCTTAAACTCGGATTTTGTGATACAACCAACACTGATGTGATAAACGTCGCATGCTACACTAGGTATACATGCATGAGTGGCCATTGTTTCTCTGCCATGGCTGCCTATTGGCCACATACTGCTCCCACGACTATGCATCCATCCGATGATGATAGTCACCTTATACCAGAGTCGATGCCTAGCAAACGGTGTGCTCATTACTACAAGTTCCCCAGAGCATTGATCAATAACATTCTTTACAGCATTGATTCATCAACTTTCCACTTCCGAAATGGAGTCAGAGGATGAGCCATCGCGCTCGCGAGTTGAAATACTCAACCAATATCTTTACAATAACACCACTGCGACAGACACGCTGCAGGTTCGCGAATCCAGTATCCCCAACGCTGGTGTCGGGTTGTTCACCACCAAAGATATCGGCGAGGGGGAAGACCTATTCCGATCTCTTCCTTTAGCCACATGCGTCGAGGGCGAGGTTCGCAGCAGCGTCTGTGACTTTTGCTTCATGGACAGCAAGAGTAAAGTGCACCCAACCGGCCGATTCAAAACAGCAGAAGACCAAGTACAGGATCCTATGGCCTGTAGCGGGTGCAAATATTGCCGATACTGTTCCAGAGTAATTCATTTTTTTTTCTATCTTTTGGAACGCTGTGTAGGAGAACGGAAATAATCTTATTATTTTACAGCTCTGCCAGAGAAACGCGTGGCGAGCGTACCACAAATACGAATGCAGTACGCTTGCGAAAGGTCCCGAAGCTTTTCCCAGTACTAGGATCTTGTACAGAATTGTTGCCCAGCAGGCTCATCAACTACTGTCACCTGAGCAATGGGAAGCTTTAATCGCGCTCAACCCGATGATGAGCAACCATCTGCGTGGACCTCATGCCATAACAATATGTGATGTAGGATTACAAGCAAAGATGCTCTTCGTCGAGTCGGATGCCGAAGTATCGGACATGGTGGCGCTGTACTGTGCCGTACGTAAGTCCCTTTTTACCTACCTATGATTCCGACGTGATTTTGTCGTACTTATAATGATCCTCACCCCTTAAGATCTTAACGAACGCCATGAGCGTACGGGAAGCTGGCGGCGGCTATTCAACGGGAATGGCAATTGATATTCCCATGTCGACTATAAACCATTCGTGCGATCCAAATACCGTCGTAGTGTTCAAGGGCAAAGAACTCCGCGTTCATTCGCTGCGACCGATCAAGGCTGGTGAAGAGATTCTACACTGCTATGCAGATGTCACTGCGGATGTGCTGCAGCGTCAACCCAATTTGAAGGAGACATACTCGATCGACTGTGAATGTAAGTTCCCTCAGCCCAATCAAATCAGCTCATGTAATAATTTGCATAAAACTGGTCAGGCACAAGATGCGTCGAGGAGCTCCAGTCGCATAATGACAGGTGTAATAATGACCAAGCCGCCATTGAGCGTGTTCGCGAGATACAGCAGAAAATGTATGATTTGGGGTCCGATGATAAGGCTAACAAGGCCGACGATCCGGCCTCGTGGAACATAGAAGGCTTGGAAGTGAGATTGGGAGATCTTGCCAACCAAGCCCTTCCTCATTCACGCTGGCCAAACACATTGGAGCCGCTACCGAGTATGTGGAAAATGCTAGGTGCTATGAAAACTTCTGACTACATGAATTCCGTCAAGTACAGTGTCAAGGGCTGCGCATATACCCAACGTAAAAGGGGGCCAGCATGGGCTAAGATATTGATGACCTTGGTGCAAGCTCTTGCCCGGGTTGCGATACTACCACCCTACCACCCCGCATTCCAAGACCGGACCTTCTTGGCCAGAGGTGAGGCTTGGAATGCATACGAAGGGTATCTAGGATTCCTGTTGCCCGCGGCAGAGAAGGCTTATGGGAAGGACATGCTGTGGTGTCGGGCAATTCGGAAGTGGCATGATGACGTTGTTCGGGATGCAGAGAACCCACGCCCGGGTACGGCGGCGTTCAAGAAGCGGTTCCGAACTGCTCATATGAAACTTTTGGCCTTCGCGGGTGTGGAGAAGGGTCAGTGGGATCTAGTCTAGGCGGTAAATAAAGGGGCGCTGGCAAATTGTCACACTCTTAGGCGAGTTAGGAATCTAAACTTGATGTCTACATGTCCTGGATCTAGCATTTTATCGTCTGAGAAAGAAACTTTAAGAAAACTTGGGGATCTCAGCTCTAATCGAAGCCATCTGTTCTATATCTTCTTGCTACTAGTACCGTTGTCATAGATTAGTCCCGGCCGCAACGATAGTTAGGGGTCGTGTGGTCTGCATACAGCCCTGAGAACTCGGCTCCACACTTCCCTACCTTCAGCGCAGAAAAGGGGATAGGACTTTGAATAGGTACCTAATTAATAGGTACCTTCGATGGGCAGGATTCATCTTGATTCAACAAAGAAACAGGGAACGAATGGCCACACTTCTTTTATTATGCGAAGAGACTATATAAAATCTAGTATAGTGTATATGTATATATGCCTTAACAAAACCAACCACACCTCGTATATTTACCCCCCCATCCCCCCTACTTCCCAGCGCTCGCGCGCCATCCATTCTTCTTCCCTCTAAACCTCTATCTCCAACCTTTTCTGCGCCAACCGCAACAGCCAATTCTTCTCGCCCACCTTATTCTCGTACATCGTAAGCGTCTCATTGACCGCCTCCTGCAGCTCAATCGTCGTCTTCTTCGCGTACTCGAGCCCGCCCGTCGCTTTTATGTCGTCGAGCGCGAGCTTGCGCACCTCTGGCGAGAGGCCGTTGCCCGCTTTCCGCTGCTGCAGGATGCTCTGCAGGCGGCTGCGGTGCGGCGACTTGGAGCGGAAGGCGTGGATCAGCGGGAGCGAGATCTTGCCTTCGCCGATGTCTTCGGCGAACCCTTTCTTTTTGGTGTACTGTGTCGATGGAGGTAATGGTTAGTAGGTAGTGGGAGGGAAGACTGGTTGGTAATAGATGGCCATTGCGGGAACGTACCTCTTCGCATTGGAGATTCTGGTAGTCGTCGCGCGCCTGGAAGAAGCGGCCGACGAGTTTCATGAGAAGGCCGGCGTCGAGGTCTTTGTGCTTCGTAGCTTCGGAGCGCATCAGTTCGGCTAGCATGATGAAGAGGCTTCCGGTTTCTGGTAAAATGAAGGTCAGCATCATACCTGAATCATAAATAACTAGAAGGCTTAAACACTTACTTCCATCGACCATAGTAAAGTATTCTTCCTCGGTGGGTATCTCCGTATTGTGCGTCCAGTGGAGGTCTAGCCCCTGACCGATATGCCCATCAGTGAGTCTGTCTATAAAAATGCGCACAGCATGGGGCGAAAGTGACTCTGCGGCTTTCAGGGCTTTCATTATTAGTAGGTTGGCGGAATTGAGGGTCTGATTGACACCAAAGACGACATGCGTAGATGGAAATCCTCTCCTTAATGGGGAGTTATCCTCAATGTCATCCAGCCTGATCACTGTGTCAGCAAGTGTTCACCAGGACTAAATACGATACATACATACATGAGGGAGGAGCTGTGTAGTAATTTTACGATTTCTCTAATAGTTGAGAGTGACCGTTCAGGAACGTGGTACCAAACTTCTAGGCCGTCTATCACCGCATTTCTGACCCCTTTCGACGGCATCATCTCCAAGTATTCTTGAGGCTGCAGGGCTATCTAGGAAATCGTAAGCAAAGGTATTTTTAAGCAAGGTCCTATTTGCTTACCTCCTCATACTGCTGAAGATGGACAACTTGGTTCTTCTTGTATTCGATTTTCTCGGGAGGATCAATCGATTGCCGGTCCGCCGCTTTTGGCTCAGGTTTCGAAGTCCGACGCTCTCGAATGCTATAGTCGAGGTACCTACGGTCTTTCAGGACCACGTCGATCTTGTCCGCCATCGTCGCAGCGTTGAGTGAAATCGGGCTACCAAGACTGTCCGTGATGCCAGAATCCGCGGTCTCTGAGCACGTGGCTCTTAGAGCTGGATATGAGTCTTCAGCGCCAAATCGGTAGCGGGCAGTCGTCATGCTCCAAGCGAAGTTCCCCGCCGTCACCAGATCGAGCAGCTCGAGCCACTCAGTTGTCTTGTCCGTCGCATCAGCGCTCGCCAAAAAGTCGTCTTTGGCCTTGCAGTACTTTTCCTCGCGCGCGAGGATCTCCTTTCGCAACATCTTCTTACCTTCCTCCGCGTCGACGGAATACCACTTCATGAAGAGGAAGATGGCGTTGGCGATCATCCCTTTGCCACCGTTGGCCTCGTGGTTCTTCCATTCTTTTTCCCACGAAAAGTAGTCATTCACTAAAACCCAGGCGTCGTAGGCTGCCCAGGTGAGCGCCAAGGTTTTCTCCTCTTCTTCGTCGTTTAAGGTGAAATCCATGGAAAAGCACAGCAGGCTCATAGTCCAGCTATACGATAGTGTTAGAGTAGCCTGTTGCTACTGTTTCATTCAGGTGTTGGGGAAAGACTCACGGGCAGCCCGCATCCACTACGCGGAATTTGAGGTAGTCGTCCATGGCAGTGAAGTCCATGTCTCTAATCTGAACAAACACTTCCGACATTTCCTTCCACAGACGAAGGCATTTCTTTGCTTGTTCCTTATCGACTTCCATAAGCTCCATGACCATCTTGGCTTGTAACTGTCGTCTTCTGACATGGTCCTTTGAGCCCTCACCGACTTCTCCGTCTAGTGTGAGACCTTCGATGAGTTGTCGATTCGCCACCACCAGCTTCCCGTCGTTAGATGAGCTTCAAATCCAACAGTTTCACCAACCAAGCCATGCTAACATACCTGAGATTCATCCTTCTTCTCGGAATACTCGATCACTAAGTATTGTCAATGTCGATTCCAAACACCCTAACCTAGTAAGGTCCCGAGGAATTCTTACCATCATCGTGGATATAGGCATACTCCACCATGTACGTTGTGAGCGCAAGGCGGTCGCTTAAGGCTTCACAGGCACACAAGGCAGTGAAGTTGCCGACGACCGGGTTGATGCATCCCACAGCGTAGCTGGATACCTCTTTGTTGCGAGTCGCGCCCGCCCGAGCGGCCTTGCTGGATTCCAGAAAGTCGACCTGGCACTGCCATGACCCTGCGTCCGCGAGACGGGCATCGCGGTGGATGCGCGGAGTGAACCGACAGAAATACTCCTCGCCCTTGTAGACGTGCGGTGGGAGAGGGAGAGAGTTGCGTATGAATGAGCTAACACCCATTATTGCTGAATAGTTCTCGGTTGGCTTTCCGAGTAATGCGATCAATGTCAGTGTGAGGTGGCAATTCATCGCAGAAGATCCCCGGCTGCTTTATAATACGACTTGGAGCATCCACCTCCGCAACCCGAGGACACGATCGAGGTCGCTATGGGAGATAATAGTGGTTCGAAACATCTCTGCTTTCTTCAGCAACGCCATGGTAAATAAAAAAAGCAGCTATTCGACTAAATATTGCCTACGGCTGTAGCTCGAGATAATCAAAAGAACAACATCGTGGGCTGTCTGGTATGCTCGGGCATGTCCATCGCAACGCCACCGAAGCTGAGAGAGCAGCCCTACCAGCCGCCATTGGCCATTGAGCGAGTATTGCAATCTCTATTCGGCCAAATATACCCAGGGATAGCCGTCGGGAGCTGCCTTGCCGGATTGCCATGATGAAACCTACCTGCTCGGGATTCGAACTATCTAGTAGATCGACAGTGTCAACGAATTGTACAGGTATACGAATGAGGAAGTGTGTATATCAACACGGCTTGTATTATCGTGTAATCTAGCTACCTAGTACATATGAAGTTTTCAAAGCCGAAACCTACGGTACGGGTCGATAAGCCACAGCACGGACGAGGGTAGCGATCATTTCCCAGCCAGATAGATGCTTTTTGAATTTCCACTTTCTTGAGGGAAGGAAATATGGCCCTTCTCTACCTAGATACAAGGGGCAAGAGAATGCGAGATGAAATATATCCCTTACTATCTACCTGGGTGCTAGGTATAGGCCAGATCATGAATGCTGTTCAATTGGATCTGATGGCGCCAATAGCGCTTTGGATTAGGACCAAAATTTCCGTTGTGCTCTGAAGGCGTGAGACACTAACGAAGAATGGAAGAAGCATACTTACCTTGGTATGTAGCAAGCAAAAAGAACGAAGTTGTTACTAATAGCCACGGTCTTGATCTCTAGTGGTATCGGTAATAGCGAAAAAGGAAAAAAATGAGCAATCACGCATGGATGTGGCGATCGGTATGATAGATCAGTTACTACCTATATGTAAACAAGGATATCTCCTCGGAAACCTCTCACCTAGGTGTCTAATGGGCTGTTCATCCTCTTTCGTCGAAGAGGCTGTCGGAGACCAAGCATGCCGTGCCAGCTGCGCTAAGACATGTCGTGGAACAGCAGTCACTTTCGTCCCCCAGATCAATCGGTCTGCTCTAGACACTGTGGCGTGGGGGGCGTTCGAGAGGGAGATAGCAAAGCCAAGTGAAGGCGTCCCTTTTCCCTTTTCCCTTTCCCCTCTCATCTACTCGGTGACGGGCCGTTCCTTCGTGATAACACAACTAGCACCCAATCTTTACCGTTGAATTGGCCGAGCTCGAGAGATAGCAGCGTAACTATTTGGACTGAGTTATTGCATACCTACCTAACCTGCAAGGCACTTACGCTCGAATAGTGGAACCAAAAGAAGAGGCAGCCAACCTACTTACGCAAGCCCTCCCCGCCTACTCATCCTCACCCCAAGATGGTCTGCCGTACGGTTCGGAAATTCGTGCACCAGAACTGCCCTTTCTGCACCACGGACATGACCTTCCTCGTCACCAAGTTAGCGATGAAGACGCCGAAGTCTGTCTTGATTCCTGCCACCATTGTCGGTGGCAAACTTCATGATGGCTTCAAGATGTGTCCCGTAATAGGGTCCTTGGATGTCACCAGCATGCCCGTCGTTGGTAAGACACGCACACCATATCATATCCTCCTTCCACAGACGAAATACCTGGAAGTAGCAGCGCTGACGAGTCATTTGATGGGCAGGGTCGCTAGTAGTAGGAGTCCGAGCAGCACAGGCGGCTGGGGCAGCGGCCGTCGCGCTAGAGAGTGCCGCGGTACCATTTTCGGGTGTAGTGGTCGGGAAAGAAGCACCTATCGGGGTTATTTCATCTGCGCTGGTTGGAAAGGTCCACGAAGTAGAAGACCTCAAGGGAACGCTGGAGGGAATTGCTGATAAGGGTAGACCGCGCATAGAAAAGAGGCATAAGATGCCGTTCCCGGAGTGGTTCTGATAGTCACTTTAGAGTAATCACCTTGTTGTGGAATGGCTCTACGCGATAAGTGAGCAAGTGACGGGAGAAAGATGGGATAAAGCATCTCGTAAGCTGTTGGTATTACGTGACGAGTTGAACGAAAGTTAGCAACCAGCTCTACTCGTTGATCAAGGTTCAACCATTATCGCCATTGCGCCTTCGTGGCTAGAATATTGAAGTTTAGCTTGGTGTGATGACGGATGCTTCATAGTCCGTATAGTGCCCAGTCTAGTCCACGACAGAAAGTTGGGCATCGCACAATTTACTTAAGACATTTAGTTGCTACCAAAGAAATATATTAATTGAGCACGTAGCAAGTAGCTCGGCAATTAATTCACAAGACGAGATGGTACCATCTCATGCCTATCCGTAAAGAAAGAAAAGCAATTCCCCTGGTACCTAGCGGGTATTCCCTCAAGTCTGAATGGCCTCTGTGTTGATGAACACTCGAAACCCGACCTCGAAACTTCCTGAAGCCACCTAGCAATTATCCATCGAACCGTCAAAGTATCATATTGATACAAACCGATTGTAAAGACTCCGAGGCCATTAAGACCTATCATATCTGAATGACTTCTGTGTTGATACCCACTCGAAACCTGTCTCCGAAAATTATTATAACCACCTGTCGATTACTCTTCAAGCCATCAAAGTATCAATATGATACAAATCAACGGCAAACCCTCATTAAGGCCATTGGGCGGGTAGGGTACCTAGGGTGACAGTATGGGTCACGGACGAGAAGACAGCATTGTTTCTTCCATAGAGTGTGTAGGCACTTCCTCGAGTCTTATCAATGTTACTGCTTCATTCCTTTCTTCTTTCTTTCCAGTAATGGTCAACCTGTATACAATCATAATGTTAGAACCTCACGTTGTTTCCCTGAAAGGCGGACAATGATAACATGTTTTGTCATGCTAGCTTTGGGTATTTACCTACCTAGCGTGCCCGGGAGGCCTGTCGTCGACGAGCCAGCCACGCATCGTGGTTGTGCTTCAGCAGGTGCTGAAGCATTCCGCGCTTGCGGACGTTGGGCTCGGCACAGCCCGGCCACTTGCACACCGAAGCATTCTCCTCGCCTCCAAAGCCACCATTCTGGTGCTCGTGGAGGAGGTGGTGGTGGAATGGCCGGGCTGCGACCATGAAAGGCGCTCTCGAGCAGCCTGGCCAAAGGCACTTCGAACCGTGGGCGGTTCGTTTGTGTCTGGCAACGTACCAGCTTCTTGCAAAGGCCAGGCCACACTCGTCACATCTGTAGGGTTTGCCCGGAATCTCCTCTTCCTGGTGCGGCTCGGAAACGGCAGTCTCGCCTCCCTGAATGGGGCCGTCACTCTCACCACTGTCACTGGCAATAGATTCTTCGCGACTGCTACTTTCGGATGAAAGCACGATCGAGGGCTCACGCTCAGGAATAGCTCGGTGGATCAAATCGGTCAAGCGATCCATTCTCACTTCCATGGTTGTAGTGACATGATTAATCGCTCGCTCTAGTCGATCAATCTTCTCGGAGAGTGACAGAAGGGTTGGCTCTGGTTGGGGGGCATGTGACTTTCGCATCGCTCGCGATTGAGCTTTCTTAGCTGGAGTCACATCAAACATTGAATGTCAGTAACGTGTTCCATAGACATACTTTGATAGCCTTGTATCCATATGAGAATGGAGAGGCAATGGGGGTAGATTAGGTGTGACATTACTAGCCACGTAGGTGACGATGTAATATTTCAGTGCGTAGATAGAGTAAAGAAATGATGATGGATCTTACCATTGTTTGACGGCATTGTCGTAGCTGCTGGATATTAGAAGCAATTATTTCTTGTAGCTCAATAAGCCGAACGATGTTCACGATATCGCGTTGACGAAGCGAAGATGAATGAGGAAAATGACTTGGTGAGGTTTGACGGGATGGGAGAGGGGTGTGGAATTTGGAAAGTAAACATCAACCCAAGATGCTTCAGCAATGTTTGGCTTAAGGCCTGTGGGACTAGGGTATTCATTACTACTACTGAGTACTCAGGTAGCTACTGAACAACCTGAGGATCCTATAATTCTACAGTGGGAAAGCACTGGGTAGGTGATCCCTTACAAGTATGGCATGGGCTAGCTCATCGAATAAGTCATGGAGTCGAAAAGATCGAAATAACGATATACCATCAGCGAGGCACTAGCTAGGAGAAAGCAAAGGGGCCCCTAGAGCAAAGTCGATATCCACTCCTTGTCAGGAACATGCAATGGGAACAGTTCAAAGGCAGAAAATCAAAGCAAATGGAGCGTTTATTCATCAGGTATCTTGGGGGATGTACAGCCAGTCTATCTTGGTCTATCTGGAGACCTAGTTAACCTAAACAGTTCACTGCTAAATGCCTAGGTATTTCAATATTGACGACATTCAATACCGCTTGTATCTAGAGGCACAAGTGGAGTAGCATTTGTTCGAATATCTAACTACCTAAGTACTGAAACAATTAGTAGATGTCCCAAAGATATATCAGTCAGCCTATATTTCAGGTTGAGAGGAATCTAAAAGGGGAAAAGGGGTATATCAGGGGTATAGAGTTGGAGTGAATGGACAGGACTTGTTTGGAAGTTTTATTTGAGCAAGGGGGGTCTGAAAGTTGACAAGTCTAATATCATTTGATATAGATCAGTTAGCTACTAGCTATCCTTTAAAACTTCTCTTCTTCTCATAATTATTAATTGGTATCAGGGTTATCTTGTAGTTGTTCATAGGATGACCATCAGCAGAAAAGGGGGGCACGTAAGCTTCAATGGCTCTGTTCGTTATGAAAGGGACTAATATTATATACTACAATTCAGCATAATTCCTACCTACGATAATCAGCAGATATGGTATGTACCTATTGGGCACCTAGGTAGTATCTTAGTAGATATTAAGTCACTCGTTGAGAGCTGTCCTTGCTAAAGTGCTAGGCAACTACATACCTACAAGCCCTAGGCAAAACTGGATTGCTCTTAAACTACTCTAGGGCTGGCTGCCTTACGATTTTGGTATTCATTATTTTATTGATGGTTGCTGCCCTAGTGTTCTGGCTTGGCTGATGGTTATATCCCGATGTGTAGAAGATGGGGGTAAGCTGCTGCGATAATCATTATCCTTTAGTACTGTGTATAATAACGACCTTATTCTAACCCCATTCATTTAGATTCAGTTTGAGGCTGGTGGTGACCTTAGGGTTCAATAAACTACAAGTGACTTATTTGTTACCAATACCGAATAATCACTACATTGATTAGTCGAGGTTATGATATGAGTATCTAGCTACCTGGTGGGAAATAAAGTTGTGACTTTGGCCTTACGATTATGGCAGCTGTAGCTTTATATGCTCAGTTATGCTCCTTGCAATAGTTTCTCAATGGTCTTAGAGCTACCTTTGAAAGAAAAGCCCATAGCTATCAAACAACAAGCAGCCTTCATTATTGCGAGGTCTATGCGGCCGCACATAATTATATATAGCCACGAGAACCTCCCATCATCATCATTGCAACTCTCAGTCTTTCATTTGTAAATCGACGACCTCCATCCTCGTGTGCGTATTTGATTCCTACCATCAAAAGACTAGAAACTGACATGAACCTTAGGTGGCCATCGCTCAACGACAACACTACAAACTCAAGCCTCCGATAACATCTTCTCAACTCATCGCCATGGCTGATGTTCTCGCTAAAGCCATGTTCGCAACCGGCGCAACATGTGTGGTGGGCTGCATCGCCGCCGCGAAGTATATAACGAACCGGCGCAAGCAAGCACAAAAAAACGTCCGCAGAGGATCAACAAGCAGAGATCCCCAATCAGATGAGATAGCTCGAGTTGAAGATGGTGTCACCTATCAGCGAGTTTACATCGGTAACGGCGAATGGGGTTGGGTTGTTGACGGCGGCTCGGAGGACGAGGGATACTCGACGGTCACACGATACCGGCATTTTGGCCAATAATTCGAAGATGTGTATTGATGGGACGCTGGGACTACCTTGGCTACTTAGGTAGTAGATACTCCTACATTCCGAAGTTAGAGGACTCGAGACGCGGCAGAAGGAAGATTCGCTAAGGTTATTTGGACTCGGAAGGGTTTCGTATGTTGATCCATTTACACCGTCAACAATGTACAAAACTTGCCCCCTTTCTTTCAATAGCACATACTAGGTACCTACCATGTATAATATTGAAAGACTTTATTCCCTACCAACCCAGTTCAAACGCTACAGAGCTTACATCTGTGATCGAATGAACGGAACTCCTAGGCACTTATCCATGAAAACAAGGAAGGGGACTGCCTCCGTGCTCCTGTTCAACAACTCGCGCCGCCACTCTGATCACTGCCTCAATTTGTTTACTCTATGGATTAGGTACCCAGGTATACAGTAAACTCATTTCTACAAGTATATACCCAACCGTACCCCTTTATCCTTGGCACTTTACAAAATACACCATTGCAGTCCCCTAGTTCGCCACGCATCTTCATTACCCTCAGGCAAACAGTCCGCCCGTCCTGTCTCTCCCCCTTAAGTATCTATACCTACACATACTGCTGCATGTGCCTCAGGCGCCATGGCTTCACTAGGCCTGCCCGGGATATTGGCACAGCGCCATCGTACCTTCGTCAGGAGTAAAGCAACCTTAGCTTTCTTCCATCCTTCTCCCTTCCTTCTGGATTGCACATCACTCCAAATACGCCGCCATCAGCAGCCCCACCGCCGCCTCCTGCGACCCCACCGTGACCCTGTCAAACGGGCCCTGCCACCTAAACCCGTAGTAGTTCCCCGCCGACGCATTCCGCGCATTCGCGTGCGCCGCCCTCGCATTGCCCTCCAGAAACGCCGCGTACGGCCGATCCGCGAGCGCCGCGTCGAGGCGTCCGAGCTCCTTGGCGAAGATCCCTTTAAACGCCGTGCCGTTGGGCTCGCACTCCTCCTCGGACGCGCAGGGCTCCGTCAGCACGCCGCCCTGCACCAGCGACGCGCTCGCGAGCACGGCGTCGGCGATGCGCCGCGCCGCGGACAGGTAGGTGCCGTCGCCGGTCGCGGCGTGCAGCTCGACGAGCCCGCCGAGGACGACGCCCTGGTTGTACGTCCACGTCGGCATCCCGTTGTTGACGCACGCCGCGTTGTCCGTCAGCCCGTCGTTGACGAGCCCCTGCGCGTTGACCATCCCGCTGCGGTTGAACCAGCTCCACTCCTGCAGGCTCCGGTTCAGGTACAGCGTGTCGCCGGGGATCAGGTTGTGCAGCCGCGCCGTCAGCTGCAGGTACAGCTCGTTGCTGATCGCGTTGTGGTAGGTGCCCGCGGGTATGTTCCAGATGAGCCCGCCGCCGCACGTGGTGGTGTTCCAGTACGCGTACATGTACGCCTCGTCCTCGCGCGCGATGGCCAGGTACATGTCGTCGCCGGTGAGCTGGTACATGCTGGTCATGGCGAGGGCCCACCAGCCTGTGTCGTCGGTGCTGTCGGCGCGGAAGTCGCCGCCGCCCTCCGGCCACCAGGATAGCGGCGCGCGCTGGATCGCGACCGTGTTCTCGGCTTGCACGAGGTACGCCCGCGAGCCGGTCCGCACCATGTAGTCCGCGAGGATCCACAGCGCGACGCCGCTCTGCCACCACGACGACCCGTTGCTGCTCGGGTCCCAGAGCCCGGTTGTCGGGTCGTAGAGCGTCATCATGGCGTCTACGGCGGCGCGCGTCGTGTTGAGGTTATCGCGACGGATCAGGGCCCCGGATATGGGGGTGGAGAGTAAGAGGAGGCAACATGTTGTCAGCCATGGTAGTTGCGACAACATATCTGCATAGCCCCAGACCTGTGCGTGAGGTGCTTTTAGTCGAAACTGGAAACTGTTCGAACTACCTAGATGCCTCGATATAATAGGTATGTTAAGAACAGAACCATGGAAGTGTCGTGTGAGTAAACACAACGTCTAGATAAGTAGTAGAGAGGCGTCAATGTCTCGCCTCGTTCGGGCCCGGCAGTCAAGGTCTCATATAAGATGGGCATTATCGCACACTGTCAATATAAAAAGGAAAGCCATCCATCTATATCTATTAGACGCGCGACTTCCCACTAGGTCTCCGGGCCAGTTGTGTCGTATCGTGTCCTGCTGTCAAAGTCCCTTTCATCTCCTTTTGATCCGGATGCAAATAGCAGCGGTGCAATTTATAAGCGCCTTGGTGTGGCGCGTCCCTTGGGGTTTGTTTTTTTCTCCGTTTCCCAAATGGTATAGGTAGAATAGGGGAGAGTGTTTTGGTTTTCGTGTCTGCCAAAACCCATCGCGATTTCGGAAAATAAAATAAGGATTTCATATAGGTAGGTCAAGCAAGATTGAGCCGGGCATGCGAGAGAAAATAATACGAGGAAGCCACCCGATGCACGCAGGCCCCTTGTCGAGGTAAAAGAATTGCTAAATATAAACCATGCGTGCTTGCATTTGCGTTGTCCGAGTTTGTTGGGCGCTGCAGGCGCATGTGATTCGCAGGAAGAGCTCCCAGTTTATTTATTGACTCTTAATAACCTTCATTAGGTACTCCGTAGTCGTGTCATGTAACTTGATCTCGCTACATGGCTTGGGTTGAAAGAAAAGAATGAATCAAAAAGGGGGCAGATGGACGATAGAGATGAAGAGGGGGAGGCTCAGCGTGTCGCCGCCGCATGTTTACCTAGAGTTGTATCTATCCAACCGTACTTACCTACATAGGTACTATGTAGGTAGGCACCTATTGCTAGATTTACACTCGCTCAAGTTGAGTTTGGCAGCGTTCGATACGGAGTGCCACAACCCCTTGCATTAATATCGGGATGAAGGAGATAGGCAAGTAATATGAATCACGGCTTTCTAAGACATACATGCATAGCTACCTGGTACCTACATGCATGCATGCAGGTGTAAGTCGCACGCCAGAAGCCTAAAGTTGCAGTGGCCAGGGGAAGTACTGTAATACCGGTAATATTGCTTGGATATGCAGGACACACTTGATGGTTCCTTTTCCATGTTGCTACCTACAAGTTTACTCCTATTCGATGCGTATTGTCAAGAGGGAGAAATTCCTACTGTCAGAAATTGAGGTACGTAATATGCGGGTGTATTCAATGATCTACTATGTACGTAGCATATTTACGTAGATCCCAGGTTTGATCTCAACTTGGATCTTAATGGCAAGATTCAACCGCGATCTACTGCAAGGAATATATTTACGTTTTATGGTACGGTACCATCCCATCCATACCTATGTGCCTGCTCAACTACATGTATGTGCCGATAGGCGCCCATGAAGAGAAATGATCTACGAAAGGAGCAAGTGGCATCCTCAGTGGATCAGCCCCTTTTCTTCTACCCATGTCATTCATGCAGCCATCGAGCTACAGAATTTGAAGGATAAAAAAACAGTAAGAGCTAAGCGGGATTGGCTGGCCGCGATTGAAAGCAGGACCTTCTTGAAGGTGCATAATATTACGCTGCCAAAACAATTAAGGGAGTTGATGACTGTTCCAAGTATATCGAGCTTGGAATAGGGGCAAATGTCTTGAACTAATACTTACCCGCCGCTGGAAAAGCCACTCGCCTAAACTCCATGCATTAATCTTCACATCAACGAAGAAAGATCGAGGAATAATGAAATGAATCAGCTCGCCAATTATGTTCGTACTTTTTGCTCGGCTCAAATAATTATTACGCTACACTACTTGAGTAGGTATGCAGAATTGAAAATCCAGGTCGGATATAGCAAGGACACTTGTTCTTGGTACATACGATCTATCTATCGTACACTTTTAAAAGGCATTTGCGCGTCGGGTTTCCTGATTTCGTAACTCCTTAATTTCATGATCACTTTATAGCCCCCCGTCCCCCCATTTCCTATGCGCCGTGGCCGCCTGTTCATGACGGTTTATAATACCAGGGTTCATTAAAAACGTGATATCGGTGGCCCCTAACGCCCACACCACGGAACCGGGCCGGGAATCTCCAGCCCTCAGGAACTTCCTTTTCACTTACTCTGCGATTTCTTGACGGTGAGTCGCTGTCCAATGCTGCGACTTGCGCCTTCTCAGTCTCGGTCGTTGGTACCACGAATTTCGCGACTTGCAATTCAGTGTCGGTAATGGTGCTCCGAGATATCCTTGCATAGCCTACTCTCTGGATGTGTTTATATAGGATATATTCGCACCATCGATCCCAGTCTTTTGGATCCACATCGTGCATCCCCGAGGTCTCAGAAACGTAAGTGTTATAGTTGCCTTTTAGGGGTTTGGTAACCAGGTAGGAAAGTAATATGGAGGGCCTTGGGGAGGATCCCATCAACTTGGAGAGATACGCAGCCTGGAGACGACGGTCTTCAACATCCTCTTCTTGTCCCGAATGAAAAACGAAAACATCTACCAATTCGCCATACGCATCGAGGGTCGCGTGAATAGCGGGGGCGAGTTCACCAACTGGTGACGGAAGCAAGTGATGCGTTGAATTCACAATCGGAAACTTCGACAAGAGCGCGGCACCCCAGGTATGCTTGTTTGGACCAGGGCCATAATCAACATACATGCCCAAGTCTTCTGCGAAGAACTGGGTGGTATCCCTGTTTCCCATGATGATCCGTTGTAGATCGGATTCTAGTAAACCTATGACATCGATTTCTAGCTCTTTAATCAAATTACTTATGCGATTTTCTGAGGACCACATATCGTTGTCGAAGGAGAAGTGGATGGTCCAAATACCGGCAGTGATGAGCCTCGAATCTTCGTGGTACGGTTTATGATCATATACCGGGAAGCGCCTAAGTGCAGAAGCAATGAAGAGGATATTGACGATACCGAGTGCCAAAGTATGATACTTGCGATGTTGCGACCAGAATAGCCCTCCACGAGCGTCATATTGACGCGAGTTCAATGACGTTAGGTTAAACACACCAGCACCAACGAGTAGCATCATTGTAACCATGACCCAATCTGTATGCTCACGAACAAGTGGCCCGCCAGGGACGAAGGCATAGGCAACTACCCATACATGGAATAAGACCATAAAGTTGTATATGAGGAATCCAAGACCAAATGTCGTTGCTGGCCTCTTCTTAGCCGCTGCACTAAGTATGGGGTAAGAAATCGCTGTGAGATAGAAGGCTATTATAAGAGCACCAGAGTAACCAAACCAGTGAGGGTAAAGAGTGAGGATAGCCGCTCCTAAGCATCCAACGCCGTAGATCGACCACGTACTGACAAGGTTCGGTAGACGGACTCCGGTCAGCAAGCCGATAGTCATCGCAGCCAACGTGAACCAACCGTGGGGAACAGCAAGAGGGCCTCTGACAGGATACCCATCCCACGCCCATGAAATCATGGTGCTCGTGTCAGAGAGTAGAGAATGCAGACCGAAAAAGAGGCCGGCAACTCCAAGAGCAGCTAGGAATGATGATCCATCCTGTTTTTCATTGGTAACAATTCCAGTGTTCAATGGTCCCTTCCGAGTAAATCTTAACATTGCAAGAAGAGCTAATACCAGGCCTGTGTAGTTATAGCCACCGTTTTCGGCGTGCATGATTGGCCATATCGGGTTATTGGTCTGCCATGCAAACTTGACAGCGGAGGACGCAATGAGTCCGGCAATCCAAGCTAGGACTTTGGACTCAAGTCGAGTCTCAGAAACCGACTCGGAGTATAGCGTAGCAGCCCATGATAGACACGACATGGCAACACCAAAACCCACAGTAAAAAGCCGGTAAGCAGGGTCTTTGACTTTCCACGCAAGGAGCCCACCGAGTGACAGAAAGTGGCACGCGCGCAAATTTTGGGTTACTAACAAACGAAGTGGTTTGATTCCCAGAAGAAAAGGCGAAATGGTTGACATGACTAATACTTCATAGCCTGAAATTCCCATATGCCAGAGTGGGAAGTACCAAACCACCACACCTAAGCTTGTGAGCATAGACCAAAAAACAAAGCCATGGTAGACTTCAGCAGCCGTATCAAACGTCTCAGACCACGAGAACTTGACGTTAAAGATGCTGTTTATGATCTTTCCTTTCTCTCTTGTAGAATCGGTGTTCGGTTTGGAGGATACATGAATTCTACAAAACCCAGTCAGAATATTGTTGTCGAAATACCACGTCCATGGTATTCCCATGTCAAACTCGCTCGGGCTGATGTGATGATTCTTAATAGCGACCCATGCTTTGCAAATTGTCCATCTCCCCCCTAAAATAGTGGATCGGGAAAAGGGGGGTCGCTAATTTATAGAATTAAGGACAGCTGCCTTGTGAAGGATCTATTTTGGTGGTAGCGATAACGAAGGCTATGGGGATATCGCAGAGCTTTATTCGTAGAAAATTCAGACTACCGCACAGGTGCATGTGTCTGGATTATAATAACGATAGCCTAGGCTGGGAAGTCACCAAGTCTTCGTTGGTTCTTCGTGGTCGATATTTGCAATTGCTCAAAAACACGTCTAGGTAAGAGAATGGTTGGAATACCGAATTCAGCCCGGGCGAGTATGCAGGTGGTACCAAGTTTACCTGGGGAGTCTATGTACGTACCCCTTGCTCGAATCCTTTACATCTCTCACGACGATCTCAAAAGTATCGAAGTCGAGGGCAGTAACTGCATCGAAAGCAACATCGTATACAATTAAGGACCATTCGATGAATGCATACGTCGTATAAGCTACTAATAGTGAGTTATGCACGTCAGCAAAAACGGAAAGTGAGATTGACTCACCTCCTGCTACACGGTGAATCTTGTGCTGAATGTAGAAATATATCATAAACGGAATGCTGCCAAAAAATGCAGTACAGAGATATTTTCGATACTTAATTGCTCTCAGATTTGGCGGGCTTAAGGCAATGCAGCCAATCGTCCAAGGGACGGTGGCTACCATGTAAGAAATCATAAAGATATCGTGCCAATCATGATCGTCAGTCGAAGTTACGTATGTCCAGCCAGCACACGTAAGAGTCCTAAAGATGCCAACGCCGGCGACAAATTTGGCTAGTGCATTTCCAGATTTTGCCGTTAAGAGGTACCATAAGGCAACTAATGCGAATCTGGGGCCCGAAGTCAAGGCTATGAAGACCTGAAAGAAGGATCGTTCGGGGTATCGATCGCCTATCGTAGCGGAGACAGATGGGAACCACTCATCGGGATAACCGTAGAATTCGTTCTGGACGATCTTGTGAAGATGGAGGTACATGCCCACAGCGAGAGCGCTGAGGAAAGCAGCTATATAAATGTGAATGACATTGATCAGCATATAATAGAATCCTTCTCAATGATGTATGTAGATATATAGGAAGCAAAAGCACTAACCAGACGCAATAGCAGTATGGGCCCACGACACCCATTTCGCATTCAGGGCGATGACTGTCCCGAAGTCTTTATCCTTATATTTAGAAGACATATTGCATTTTCGGGCTTGTGTAAACAGGAAAGCCACAAAGTATCTCAGTATGTAAGGGTAAGGGTAAGGTAAGTTTAACGAGGTGAAGATTGATGAAAGTTGCAGGAGGCAAAAAGAATGTTAGGGAGAGCGTTGGCTTCCGCGTATGTAGCAGTTGTTTATCCGGAAACCTCGGCGATGCGCAAACCAAGAACCAACAAGAAAAAAAAAGAAAGATGCTAATTCATCGTCATGGCATGTTGGTATTACTTGGTATTCCCTATCACTGTCAAGTTACCAGGTCCCTCCCCCGCGGTCCAGCTTGGTCTAAGCTCCTTTCTGACGTGCTCAGCAAGGGTATGTCCGATTACCGAGTAAATTATGGTAGGGCTTAGGTGCATATAATTCTTATATTGGTGGACCGAGCTTACCGACGGACAGAACTAGCTCCCGTCGCACCGAGAACCTTGTTAGTTATCTTGGCAGCATTGGCAATAACACTAACCGATGAAATAATTATGGGTAACGGATCCAAACGTTATCGATAGATACAACAGTCTCCACCATAACTTTTTTTTTCTTTTCCTTTCATTTCATTGGCATCACGAAACATTCTACGCTTCTTCACCTCTTAGGTATTTCCACCAACTTCAACCTTTTCCCGAAATCGCCATACCATCTTGATTGCCAATTGAACTCTTACTGGGTGTTGGGCTTTGTAGAAAGGATTCAAAATGGCAGGCGTCCCTGAGAAAGCTCGGTTTTACCTCGAGCGTGCCGTGCCCCAGCTACGCGAATTCGAATCCAAGGGTATATTCACCACCGATGAGATCCGCTCCCTAGTACGAAAGCGTACCGATTTCGAACATATTGTCTTGTCTCCCGGTAACAAAGCGACCGATTGGCTCAATTATGCTGCATGGGAGAAATCACTGGAGTCTCTCCGCGCGAAACGATGCAAAAGGTTAAAGGTCCGCACCTCGTCCAAGCACACTGGCGAAGGGCGGGTATTCGGGATATTGGATCGAGCAGTGAACAGACACCCAGGGAATGTTGAGCTATGGAAAGAGTACTTAGCTTATGCGAAAGATATGAAGGCCTCCAAGCGGTACAGGAAAGTCATGACCAGAGCATTGAGAATGCACCCAGCAAAACCTGAGCTCTGGGTAATGGCAGGCAGGAGGTCCGCAAATACTGGAGACATGCAGGCTGCGAGAGGCTTTTTCATGCGTGGTGCTAGGTTCTGTACCAGAGATGCCACCGTCTGGCTCGAATATGCCAGATGCGAGATGGAGTGGCTACAACGAATGGATGCGAAGAAGGGCAAAAAGGGCGGCGCAGAAAAAGCATTACAGGAACAGGCTGAACAAAGTGACGATGAGATCAAATTAATACAGGATAGCGAAGATGAGGAGGCCGATGAGGATGGCCAACTAACACTACCGGATCCTGGGACTTCAGTCGAGGCGTTCAGCGAAGACACAGCCAAAAAACTGGAAAGCAACCCTGCGCTAGATGGAGCTATCCCGTTAGCTATCTTCGACATCTCTAAGAAGCAGCCCTTCTTTAATGCTACGGTAGCAGAACAATTCTTCAATGTCTTCGCCATATCCAATCCTATTCCTGCGCAAGCTCGAATTATTCAACATGTTTTGGATACCATGACTGAACTATATCCCAACGATCCGGCGACGGACTTCTGTCACGTTCGACAACCTTTGGTGAATATCGACATAAACTCACCCCTATATCCTAAGGCTCTACGGGAAGCATTAGCTCGGCTCAAGTCATCTCTTTCTACAACAGTCAACAAGGCTTCATTAACTGAAAAAGTGAAGTCGTGGATAGAACCAATTCTGGCTTCGGAGGATCTTGATTTGGGTATCCGAACTGTTCTGGAGCATACTCTTCGAACTCTACCGAAGCCTTGAAGTGGGTGGCTCTCCGCCCCAGGCTTTATTCCATTATATTACATTTAACGAGGTCTTAGCTGATCTCACCGCCTCGCTCTCTTATTATACCCATCAAATACTCAAACTCGGTCGCAGACACACGACTCACACTCAGCCGGCTCTGCTTGATCATCTGCATGCTCTCAAGTGGTTGTCCCGGTTTACCCATCTCGCGAAGTTCCTTCAGTCCGATTTGCTGCTTGAACTTACTGTGGAATTTGACGTGCACGACGCTCCATTTTGGCTCGTCAGGTTTCGAAGAAGCATCGTAATACGGTGCCTTGGGGTCATGCGCCGATACTGGCATTCTGGTCAGAAGAAGGGTTTAAGAGAAGTAGGGGCGCGTATATTTACCATCTGGGGAATGCTCTTGCACAACTTCCATGGTACCTACGATTCCCGGCTCCTTACAGTTGGAGTGGTAAAAGAAAGCTATATCGCCCTTCTTCATCGCGCGAAGATTATTACGGGCAGCGTAATTGCGGATGCCTAGGCTACGGTGTGAGCGCCCATATACCCTAGATAGAATAAACACATGGTGTCAATGCGAATACTTACCATCCCAAGGCTCGGGCTCAGTCCGTGAGGCTAAATCATCAATGGAAAATTTCACATCGGTGCCATTCTCGAAACGTGACTCGGGCTCGGCTTTCATGAGCCAATATGACCTTTCCGAAGAATCGGACGCTTCACCTGCTGTCGTACTTGGCAGCTGTGTGTCCTTACTGGTCTTTGGTTTCGCCTTTGGCTTAGGCTTATTGAGATTCCTGTGAGTTTTATGAAATTTGAAATAAACGTTGAGTAAGGAATGAATTTTCTTACTGGAGACACTTTTATATCTTCCTTCTTAACAGCCCCCTTTGCTTTCACTGCCTTCGCTGCTTTGGGTGCATCGCTTTCTGGCTTTGCCACACCACTGTCACTAGCCTGCGTTGCTGGCTCTGATGGTTTTCGACGCGTCGACCTCCTTAGCGTAGTCGTATCCGTGTCCGGCTGGACCGCCGCGATCTGGCTTGCTTTTCTCTTGACCATTTTGACAGGAATGAAGCTGCTCCTCGACAATCTCAAGGATGTCAGATATCGAAACTGGATTAAATATCGAGATGAAGATGAAATTACTTGGTGCCAGAGTTGGGTTATTGCAGGCATTGAAATTGCGATGTTGTTCTGGTAAAACTTCGCGAAGAGATGAATGAATGTGTCGAATGCCTGGTAGATGCATAAAAGGGTTTAAATACACTAATTGATGCAAATTGGTGGTCCGTGCGCTAACTAGAATCTAGATTCTCAGAATCTCAGGGGCCAAAAACGTTCCTTGGAATTCTCCGATCTTGAATCTCGAAACTTCAGATTCACTACATCTGTGTATCTCTCTCTAACTATATACAACACCAGAAGAATTATATCGGTTTCTTTCACTTTAACAATGCCATTGTATGCCATTGTCTCCTTTGTCTACATCGTATGCCCAGATAGATATAAATTTCCATGTCCGCGCATCAGAGACATCAACTGTCCGAATCGTGTTTTCGATTTCGGAAAACTTAAACAAGCACAGAATCAATGGGTATCGAATGAGATATTGTAGGTGTATCAAGGAACTATTTTTTGAAAAACTATTTTCGTTCTTCTATCCTGTTAATCTATCAAAAAACTATGGCTACGAAGACATTCTACGCTAATCTACTCCCCTTCCCTCTCCCCCCTTTACATATTGCTAGATGCGATATTCATACCTAGGTAGGTAGGTAGGTATGAATGCAGAGCAACAACCGCTGTCGATTTAACAGTGGTCAAAGTCGAGCGCCACAATAACGTTCCAGTTGTTCGGGTCGAAGTAGTCTGCCGCAAACTGCTGCCCGCGGACCCTCGCCGAATCATCGAAGGTCTGGCACGCGTCGACGATGTCCTGCGCGTAGTCGGCGACGTAGTCGGCGTCGACCCAGATGTCGCGGGGGTTGTCGTTGCAGAAGTAGATGGCGCTCTTGTGGCTGCACGACACGCGCGAGCACACCCGCGGCCCCGGGCCGATGTGGAACGACCCCTCGATCCCGTGCAGGTAGTCGATCCCCTCCTGTATGCGGAACACCTGCGCCCACCAGAAGTCGGCCGGCTGGCAGTCGAGCTTCGGCCCCGCGCGAACGGCCAGAGCAGACTTGCCGCCGAGCGGGAAGCTGGGGTTGGCTTTCCGGATTTGGTACTCGATGTCTTGCATGCTGAAGCCGGTGAAGGTCAGCTTGGGCCCGTTGGCCGTGATGTTGCCGGACCAGGTGGTGTCGGCCAACTTGTAGCCAGCGGGGAGACCGCCGCTGCCTTGGGGTTCTTGGGGATTCCCGTGGACTGAGGTGATGGCCGTGGAGAGAACAGCGGCGATGATGCTAGCGAATCTCATGGTGAAGGTTGGGTTGAGGTGGTAAAGCGAGATGCTTGATTGCGTTGTGAAAGTTGTACAGTGTTGTCGAAACTACGCTTAGTAAGAGTTGGTGATTGGAGAGGGGCTCTAGAAAGGGTGTGTGTAGGAGTGTATGAGTGTAGTGGTCTGTGGGAAAGGAAAATGGATGAATTCATCGTCGACTGTGGGAATACTTATACGCCGTGAGAACATCATACCTTCCCAGGTGTATGTCAACGATAGGGGGCGTTCACACACACCGCTACTGATACATGACGATGGTAGTTGTTGAGATACAAGTCCAATGTTCCGTAACGAAAGGTACTGGTATACAACACCCCCCTTTGTTATCCAGTGATATTGTCAACCTTTACGGCTAATACTTCCACATTGTAACCGTTACTTCCAAGATCTCGCGTATCCCGAAAAAAGACCCATCTAAGCAATCATGAATGCTAGATAAAGTATACAGCGGAGACGGTGAGTAAAGCTGGTAGCTATAAACAGTAGGTCCTCGACTCTCTTCACAGGGCCTATATAGTACATCCACTTTCCCACGAGGAAAATACTTCAGAAGTGGGTATTATGAATTGTTTGCCCACGTTTTTCATTAATTAAAACTCATTAAATCTCACTTATATCCCTACCCAGCTAATGTCATGATATATTACCCCCCACGTGGAACCCTTATTCCTTATTCCTTATACTCGATATTAAACGGCACCGTCTCCACGATATCCCAGTCCTCGTCCTTGGCCGCATCGCCAAACACCCTCACCGCGCTGACGATGAACGCGTAAGAACCGTCGGGCACCACCGTCCCGTCGTCCAACGCACCGCCAAACGTGGTCGACAGCCCGTTGCGCGCGACCAGCGTCAGCGGGAACCCCCTCAGCGACCCCAGGCTCGCGTAGCCCTTCCACTGGGTCGTGGGCAGGTCCGTGGGCGTCAGGGCGACGAGCTCGGCGCGCACCTTCTGCGCGCCCATCGTGGGCCAGATGGCGAGCTTCGGGTATATGACGCCGCTCGCGCTGGAGTTGCTGCCGGGGCGCGCGAGCGTGAAGGTCGTGTTGGCGGCGACGGGGATGTTGAAGTGGCCGTTCGTGCTCGTCAGGAAGACCCCGCCGTCGTACCCCGGCTGCACGATCGGCGTCTTGTACAGGCTGCCCCACACCCCCAGGTACGGCAGCACGAGCGACTCTTCCCGAGTGCTGTTCAGGGTGATGTACCCGCTGTACACGGGCAGCAGCGTCGCGTTGAGGCTCTCGGGCGGCGTCAGCGTGACGGTGACCTCGGACTTGCCGCCGGCCGGGACGGTGATCTCGTCGGACGCGAAGGCGAGCGAGGCCCAGCCCTCGGCGGAGGGGTTGGGGAAGCTGGTGCTGTCGAGGACGTCGCCGCCGCCGGTGCCGAAGGTGTACTGCGTCAGGGCCTTGGCGTGGCCGAGGACGTAGGTGACGGGCTCGGTGGCGGTGTTCTCGATCGTGAAGGTGCGCGCCGCGACGAAGTGGTCGCTGTCGTTGAAGGAGAGGCTGCTCTCGCTGAGGATCGTCGTCGCGTGCGCCGCGTCCCACGCCTGCGCGATCCCGCCGCCCTGCTGCGCCACGGGGGCGAGGATCTCGTTGTGCGCGTTGGTCCCGTCGAACCAGACCTTGGGCTTGGCGGTGGACGAGACCAGGCTTCGCAGGACCTTCGGGTCCTTGGTTCCCCGTGCCTCGACGATCAGCGCGAAGATGGCGGCGAGGAGGGGCGTGGCCATCGATGTGCCGGACAGAACAGCGTACCCGCCGAGCGGTAGGGGGTACGTGGAGAAGACGTCGCCGCCGGGGGCCGAGATCTGGGGCTTCACGTTGATCTCCTGGGACGGGCCCCAGCTGCTGGATCGAGCCATGTAGCCTCCGGCGACGTTGTTGTCGAGGTTGTGCACGTACATGCCGGCCGATGAGTAGTCATTGACGGTCACGGTGACTGTGCTGCCCTCGTTCAATGATGCGATGAACTGCTCGCCCTGCGCGACGGGAATCGAGCCAACGGCCTGGATCGACGCGTTGTTGATATAGAGGTCCGGGATTTGTCTGTTTCGTACGTTAGCAGCTGTATAGAAAGATCAAAGGAATTGTCGGGGATGATGTGTGGTCAACTTACGTATTGTCCTGAGCATACCATAGCACGTACTGGCCGCCCTTGGCAGCGACGTTTGCGGCTTGGATCTCGGTAGTGCACTCTCCGCCTGAGGTAGGGATACCGAGCAGCACGACTGTTTCAGATAAATCCGGTGTGTCGGCTGGGAGCTCACTGCAAGCATCTGTTCCTGCAGCCGTATCGTTGCCCGCAGCCCACAGTGGCACTGTTAGAAAGAAAGAGTCAGTAATCAGAGGGGAAAGGGGGGGGGTAAGTTCCGAGCATTACGTACGAGTAACGTTCACTTTGAACGAAGGGCTACCAAACCTGATCCCGAAACGTTCGGCTTCAACTCCGTCCTTCACGGAATAGGTACCCAGCTTCAGCATCGTCGGCAAAACAATGTTCTGGACAGAGCCGACCGCAGTGACATCTACGCCCGATGCAGGAGTAGACGGATACCACAGTCCCAAGTTTCCTGAGTTCCCGGGAGCCACAACGACCGGCACACCAGCTTGGGCAATGCGCGAGGCAGCAATGGCCCAGGGGTCCGAAGACCAACCGGAGTCGTCACCAGCCGAGCACGAGATGATGTCGCTGCCGTCCTCGAAGGCGCGGTTGAATCCCGCGATCAACATCTCGTTCGTAGTCTCTCCTCCGCAGCCGGTCGCCTTGTACATGCCTAGCTTGACGCCCGGTGCGGCGCCGGTGAAGTTATGCTCGTTAAGCTGCGCGGCAATAATTCCAGCGACGTGGGTTCCGTGGCCGACGCAGCCATCGTACGGGTCGTCGTCCGGGACGGGGACGGGAGAGGAGCTGTTGTCGCCGTTGAAGTCGTAGCCGTACTCGACCAAGCAGCCCTTGCCGAAGCATCCGCCGAGCGCCGGGTGCGTGTAATCGACACCGGTATCCACCAGGCCGATGCGCAGGCCTTTACCGGTGAAGCCCTCAGCGAGGAGCTTGTCGACCTGCGTCATGAGGTGGGGAGGGAACGCGGACGCATAGCTCTCCTGGCGCTTGTTCTTGTTATTGTTGAGCTGCCCGCCGACCTCGCCCCCGACGTTGCTGCCGACGAACTTGACCTCGGGCTTCGGGAAGGAGATCTTGCGCACGGGCCAGATGTTCTTGATCTGCGGCTGGGCGGCGAGCCTGCTGGCGGCGATCTCGGGCTCGGCGACGCTGTCCCGGAACTTGAAGGAGGCGCCCTTGAAGAGCTGGTAGTGCAGGTCCATGCGGTGCTCGACCTCGACGCCGTCGAAGTCGAGCCCCTGCTGGAAGCTGTTGGTGTCCGCGTCGTCCTCGAACTCGACGATGTACGCCCCCGGGACGATCGACTCGTCCACGGTGGGGGGGGCTGCTGCTGCTGTGTCGGCGGCTGCGACAACACTGGTGGTGTAGGCCAGCGCGCCCATCAGGGTCGCTAGCGTGGATTGAACTCTCATGGCGCCGGAGGTTGAAAACGAAAGACTGTTCTGCCGTGTGTTGACACGATGATCCAAGAGAACAACATTGCAAAGGGTGGTGCCGGCGAGAGGCTATTTAACTAAAGGCCTTCAAGGGCCAGGCCATTGAACTCGGTGATCGTAAGTTTGCGATACTAACCTACATACTGGCCAACCAACGCCGGACCAACAGCACCTAGCTACCCCGGGCTTGCAGTGTTCACGATCTTTCTGACTAGGTAGCATGGGTGTTTCGGAGCATCTCCAGGGGAGCGGTCCCCACATATATGAAAGCTACAATGCTGCTACATACTCCCCATGTTGGATTTTCTCGTATGCGACAACCTGCCAAGCCACTGTCACGAAGAGCCGGCACGTTGCACCCCTGGACGATATCGATATTCTTTACGGGTTATGCAACCTCAGATATGGTGACTTGCCATTTTGGTCATTTATACCCGAAATTGTGAAAATCGTATACTTATTAACCATGCACTCGCATTGGTCGTATGTTTAGTTATAGTCTTTACTATGGTACCGATAGGTACGTTTAGAAACAGTTTCCACCCCGGTGGGTATAGCGCGCTTAATTCAGTCCATTCCCCTTCAGCCCTATCGTGCCGTGAGGTGATCTCGCTACCTGCGTTCGTGATATATGTATGTCTGCACGTCCGTGAGTTATGTCCAGGGAGTCTGGGCTAACTTCATCCGAATCAGCTAGAGAATAAACAACTTCTTAAGAAAGATCGATGGCACTTCGTATTGTACTAACTACCTACCTAGGTAGCCTTAGTAGCTAGGTTGGGTAGCGTGGGTTAGCCTAAAAATAGAGAAGCATATCGATCGAGTCTATTCCCATAACAACGTTGCTTCTAAGTCTATCGATTCTTGAGGGCTTCTCCACCATGCGCACTACATGGAAAACGATAGCGAAGAATCACTGTTGATATTTGAGGCTAGAGAACTACCGACGGCTAGTTACAACCAGGAACGGGGGGCGAGAATAATTCATGGAAGCTAAACGACATATCAGAAATATACCTAATGTTGACTGTATACAATACGTTGGAAGTCTAGCAAGACTCAACTGAAATTTGAATCACAATTATATTGTCAGATTATGCCGCTACGCCAAAAGGTGAATGTTTGATCTTTCGTTCCAATCTGTCTTCAGTTTGTATCCGTGTATCTAACAGATATTCTATACGCTATTAGTTCTTGTTGCAGGTAAGACTGCAACCAAAGGGATTGAAGAAGGATGGAAGAAAGCATGCTTTATTCCAGACTACGATGGCGTTGTGCCAATATCTAGGGCAGGCCTAGTGGAGACATGGCTCCTAAGCCATCTGCAACAGTTCTATATTAACTGGCTGATTTGTGCGAAGAAGAGTACATTTGAGAAGGTACCCAAGATAGACCTTGAGGAAGAGGATAGTGAAATATCGTTTTGTATACCGCTCTTGGAGGCGATTAACAAGTTTTAGTAGCGATGGATGCAAGTTTAGCAGAACTGATGGCCTAGATGTAGTGGAAAGTTTATCGGAATTAGACAGCATCTGACAAGTATGAATCCTATCTGTATTGATCATCATGTGAGATTGGGCAAAAGATGTTGATAGGTGTTAGGCAATATAAACCCTCGACTGGTAGATTTACGCTATTTGTAACGTCTTCTGGGTAGATTAGTACCTACCTACCTATACAGGATCTTTATTCACAACCTTGGACCATGAAGATAACTAGAGGCAATCTAGTCTTTATTCGTTATGAACTGTGACTAATAGTGTTGAGTTGGGCTTTCAACTCTGGTTATAGTCGGTGTAATACTGATACTTCTTCAAGGGCACCTGGGCATATATGGTCATCTTGAGTTGTTCGATATTGTGCGATATTGTGTGTATGAAGTGACTACTTAGGTTAGTAGGCAGGCATGTTGTTAATCTTATACATATCCTCGCCTTCTTCTACAGTGTGCCTACCCATTTGAGCTCCTGAAAGAGACCTATATGGTCAGGAAGTGGGCATGTTTGTACTTGAAACACGACTGGTGAAATAGCAAGTATGATATAGGTCTCTATCTGAAGCCAATCTTGTTCACGGCGAAGGATGCTGAGAGGCACCCACCTGCCTTAGCTAACATTGTCAGGATTCAATGTCTGGCTGTTCTGTTATGGCAAGATGATTCGCCTGTCAGTCCATTCATGTGAGAGGTATGATGCTGCTTTTCGACCTGAAAAGGGCGACTTGCTGGCTTCTAAGACACCATCTCAAGTTTCTCGAAATATTGGCGATAGATTTCATATTGAGGTCTTTTAAAGCAAGTTGTTTATACCGATATGCTGAACATGCCTGTATTTTCTTTCCCATTGTCGCAGAACTCGGGGAGAAAAAAGAAGAAGCCCTCGAGGACAATGAAGATATTCCGATGATCGAATTATATAATCATACATACCTAACCTTACATGTATCATTGTAGGTATTATGTACATACCTACTGATGTATCATTTTGGGGGCCGACAGGGGCATGGTGCTCACTGTTCAGCGGGCCAGACGTTCGGGACGGTACAGGTTAGATGGAGAGAGTGGGGAAGCTAAAGGGGGGAAGGGGGGTAAACGGGGGTCAAGGATTTCCTTTTTTTTTCTCTTGCCCACAATGCAGTGAATGGCATGCACTTATGCAGTGAATGACATGCACTTACGCACTGATGCAATGTATTATTATGTATTATTATATCAAGCCATCGTTGTGCTTCCTTAGTTCCTTATGCTAGGACTTGGGGCTCCATGTCCTGAGATCATAAAATCCATATAAGTCGGTAGCATTTGGGAATATGGTCTATTAAGAGTAAACTAAGATAATGTCCCAAAAAATCTAGAATATATGTGTTCATAAAGTAAGTCCCAAGATTACATAAGCATATAATAGGTTTCGTAATAAGATATATATTACCTCTTTTTTCTTAATAATCTCTTAATTATCCCGATTATCCCATATTAATTTTATCTTTTAATTTTTATTTATCCTGCTTTAATAATCGTTTACTTTTATATTATAAACTTTATATTAAATATTTATTATCCATGTATACGAGAAATAAATTTATATCGTTATATTTAAATAAAAGTTTAATTCCTTTTAAACTTTTTATACGATATATGTTTTTAAAATAATAATTTATAATCGCTTAAAGGCCATTATAATATAGCTTATACTTATTTACTTTTTAGCGGATTTTAAGAACTTAATCCCTAAGCGCAAAGGTTTATATAAAACCTTTTTTTTCTTATAAATAAACACATATTTAATTTTTAAAAGCCTTAAAACTTCTATATTAACTTTAAGTTAAAAATGCTTTATAATTTATTACTAAATAATATTAAAACTTAATTTCCTTATCGTATTATACTTTTTTTATATACTTTATAAACTTTAAATTTTTTTATAATAATTGCGTTTTAAAAAATAAGAAAAAATTATTATAACTATCTTATTTTAAAATGCGGTTTAAAATAATTACTACTTTTTATAATAATTAAGAAAAACTTCTTAAAATTAAGTTTACTTAATATTTTTAAAACATTATACGCTTAATATCTTCGTTCGCTTTTTTTACCTTACCATTACTTTATAATTTAATTAATATCACCGGTTTAATAATTATTTCATTTTTCCAATATTAATCCATAACTTTAACACTTATAAAAACATTAATATTATCATTAATATACTCTTTTAAAAAGCTAAAAATATATCCTATTTTAATTAAAAATAAAATCGTACTTAAAAAGTCGATATTTAATATTATTATAACTTTTACTTATCCGATTATATATTTAATTATAATTAAAATATTTATTTTAATAATACTTATATAATCTATTACTTATCGCGTTAAAGGAATTAATAATTAAATTAATTAAAAATTAAATAATAAAAAGTTTAACTTTTTCATTAATTAATAACTTTAACATTTAATAACGGCTTATTATATAAATAAGATTATTTTAAAATGCTATAATTTTTTATTAATATCTTAAAACATCACGCCAATTAATACGTAACCTTATTATTTATAAATTTCTCGCAATTTCTTTAATAATTTATACGATTTGATTATTTATTAAATTATTTTTATCGAAATTATTATTCCGCCTTCATATAAAACGTTACTTAATACCCGTTTATACTTAATAATTTTCACAAATAAATTATTTATAATAATAAAATGTTTTCGACATTAATCCTCGTTAATTATAAATAATAATAATACGTTATAATATAAGTATTTAAAAATAGTTTAAAGGTTATATTTAAATAACTCATATAAATGTTTAACGATTTAAATTTTAATTTTAAATAAACTCGTTTCTTTTTCCTTAAATAGTTTTAATAAATAATCCGTAAAAACGTTTGCCTTATCAAACTAATATAAAAATCTCACATTATAATATTTAATAACATTAAAAAAACGTAATATTCTTGCAAATTATTTTGTTTTATTATTAATCGTCTTTAAAAACTCGTAATTAATTATAACGATCACGTTACTACTTTCGACTTAATATCGTTAATATTATAACGATAATATAACCATTAATAATTTTTTTTCTTAAATAAAATATCGTCCTTAAGTAATATTTAACTTCTTTAAAAAATATATAATCGGATAAAACATTAAACGTTTTCCATATAAATACGGTTATAATAACGCCGTTTTAATATAAGCTTTAAAACTATTAATCTTTAAAACGCATGGTTTTTTCTAATTAAAAAACCTTATAATTAACGTTAAAATTATAAAATCGCAAATCCTTTTTTATATAACTTTAACTACTTTAATTAACTTAATCTTAAACTTTTTTAAACCGTTTAATAAATCGATTAAAGCGTTACTTTTTAAAGAATAATTTTTAATTAAACTATAAAAATAACTTATTATATTAATAAAACCTTGTATATTTATTATAATCTTAAGTTTCGGCTTATCTTAAATTATAATAATTTTATTAAAATTCACCTCGATACCTTTTTTTAAGATTATAAACTTAAAAAATACACCTTTATTAATAAATATTTATAATTTCCGTAAGTTTATTATTATGCCATACTTTTTAAAACGTTAAAAAAACAAGTTAATACGCTTATTAAATTATTTAATTATATCGCTTTAAATTAAAATGTTATTTAATAATTTAAACATAAATGCTTTTAATAATAAAAATATTTCTTTTATAAATAATTAAAATATCGTTAAAACATTATATAAGTTAAAAAACATTATTATTTATTTATATAATTTAAATAATATAATAAATACAATTTTCTTTTAATCGAATAAATATATAAAAATATGCTAAAAACCATTTTTTAAGTCGATAAAATGATATTATTTATACTTATTAACTTTTTAAATTTCATTTATAACGTTTAGCAAAAAATACGCGTTCTTTTTTATTCTTTTATTTAATTCGTAATAGTTATAATAAAACCGCCACATAATATTTATATCGTTTTTATTAAATTTAATAATTTAGCTAAACGCCTTTTTAAATATTAACAAAAAAAGGAATATTTATAAGTTTTTACTTTTTTAAATTAACTTTTTTTTATATGTTTAAATAAATTTACATAAAACCTTTTTTTAACATAAATTATATCGTTATAAGGGAAGCTTAATAAATTAGTGTTTTTTAATGTTAATATAATAAATTATTTAAAAACGGATATTTTTTTATTGTTGTGTTTAATTAAAGATACCTAAATATCATATAAGGTATTTTAATAAGTACTTTATTATTAATAAATTATTTAATAAAGTTTTTTTATATTAATATATTATAAAATACGTAATAAATGTTATTTCGATAATAATATTAATGTTAAAATAATTAATATATAATAATTTAAAGTTATTAAAATATTATTCGAAAAAAATATTACTATCTTTATAATATAATAATTACCATTAATAAAAAACTCCCTTACTTAATATAAAATTTCTTAAAAATATATTATTTAATATAATATTTACTAATATAATAAAAGGTTTTATAAAATTAATCTCAATTTTAAATTATATTTTAATAACGGCGTTATATTTGATTTTTAAGCTTTTTCCGTTAACGTTAATTATCGTCGTAAGTTATTATAATTAATAATAATAATAAGATTTTATTAATAAATTAAAAATATAATATAATATATAATTATAATTAAAAAATATAATTAAAGCTTGTTTATTTTTTAAAACGGCTTAAAATAAGTTATATAACTTATTATATTTTTTACGGATAAGTTTATATCGTTATAATAAAAATCTTTTTAACGTTTTAATTATGCCCATTTTCACTAAATAAACATAACTATTTTATTATTCCTTTTTTTCTTTTAAAAATATATCAAATAATTATAATAACTATTAATTGATAATGTTTAAATTATCGCTTAAGTTTAACGATAGCTTAATAATGTTATTATTATATGTATTATTTTTAATATTACCCGTAAAAAAAAATTTCTTAAAAAACTATTTTACGTTAAATTTCATCCCGCTTATTTTATAAATAGCCTCCCAGTATAATGTTTTTTTAAAAGTCATTAATTAACTTACCTAGCTTAATTAATTTAACCGCCCTCTTTAATTAAAGGTATTTTTAAGGTTTTTATTTTAATAACCTTTTTTTTATTTATAATCCTTTACTTAATAACCTTTTTTTTTATAATTAAAATAAATAATGCCTTTTTTTATTATATAACCTTTTTTTAAAGTCGTTTTAACCTTTTAATTATTAATTCTTAAGTCGGAGATTATTAACTTATAAGTATTATTAAAAATGATATTAATTATATCTTGTTAAAGTATTTTTACAACTTTTAACGTCGTTAAAATTATTTTTATTATTTTTATATAATAAAATAAAACCGCTTAATTTTATAATTAAATTATTACTATAAAGCTTTTATAAATTTTTAATTTAATTGCTTAATATATAATACTTCTCGTTAATTATATTACCTCTTTTATAACTTAAGCTATATTAAAATTTAAAATATAAAACTTAAATAAGATTTAAATATTTAATACATTTATTTTTAATACATTAATTAAAATCTCTTTATAATTATATCCGTTTTAAATATATTATAAGAGTTTATAAAATACTTTTTTTAATTTTCGTATAAAGTTAAACATATTTTTATTTTAAAAAAGTAATAAGGTTATAAATGTAATTATTAAGTTATAAATAATGTGGTTTTTATTTAAGATTTAAATAATACATTTAAGGAATATAACTTATATAATTAAGTTAATACGTAAATATATAATAATCGCTTGGAAATTTCTACCGATTTTAGTTAACATTTTCGTTACTTATAAGTTATATAAAACAAAAGCGATTTTTAAACGATTTTAAATATTTAAAAGTTTATTAAATACGATATAATTTGCTTAAAGTATTTTAAAAATTAATAATATAATAACTTTATTCTTTACTTTATAACAATTAAAGCCGGTTATTTCTTATAAAAAGGTTACCTTTAACCATATATTTTAAACTTTTTTTTCCTATAAATGTTGGTAAATACATACATATAATAAATCAAATAACAAATAAAACAAGAACAATAAAGGTAAGACTAGTATAATATTGATATCTAAGAAAAGAGGTTTAGATTTAAAAGTAAGGAAAGGATTTGACTCCTTATATAATCTAAGTTACAAGGATACCTTCTCCAGCCATATATGTACCGCGTTAGTACGTACCCTTGTCATATAACCACCACTCACTTTATTTTCTTTTCGCAATCAATTAATTACAAACGTTACATCTGCCTTACGCTTAACCCATCCTTCCAGTCGTAAATCAATTTAATTAGCCTCCACCAGCATCCTTATGGCTTTGTTCGGAAATGCCTTGGTCATAGCATCGGCCGGGTTGCAATTGCCCTAGATCCAACGGATATCATCTATCTCCCGGTTCTCATAAGATTGTCGAAAAGCCATCAAATCGATTATTAGTCGCTTTTTATTTGTGCTTCCCATCTAGACCAAACATTAATACAACGAAAAAAAGTCAGTACAAAGCACGAAGGGAATCTTGGGAAGCAACAGCCGTTCTAAGATAATATTAAAAATATAATAAATAACGTAGCCAACGTCGAAGCCTTGAACCATCCCATAGATTTCACTAGCCAATACATTACGTATGATCCGTTTGCACTTAGTAGATAACCAATAGATAATGTTTCCGGTGATTTGCACCTCATTGTCTTAATCGGTAGTCTGTTCGATTCCCAAAACAATAATGTAACCAATCTATAAGCTGAAATCTTGGTTATTCGCGAATAATCCGTCAACAAAAATGTATAAGCGCAGGTCCTGGGACTCGAGGTTAATATAATTAAGCCCTCGATCTTTATTATCCAGTTGCCACTTAATTCTGGCATTCAACGCCTTTGCTTCCTTAGGCCCTAGCTATAAGTGTTGGGCCGCTATTAAGTAATCAAAGGCAGCTTCGGGTTAGCAAATTGATAAGATGTACGCTCCCCAGGCCCTTTGTTCGACGAACCTTTTGATTATGTCCGAAGCCTTGAGGTCTAGGAAACTAAGCTTCTCAGCTTATCCTTTCTGCATAATAAAGACACCGTAGCCTTCTTCGTAAACCGTGATTCTTAAGCCGTTGAAGTCCTCCGTTCCCTTGTCCAGGATCTTCTGGGGTTGTGCCTTGATACCTGCCTCCGTAAGTGCCTTATCTTCAGCGGCAAGGAACTTATCCGTACCGACGTTAAAAGTATCGTCCGTTTGAAAACCGGTAAGCCCGAAAGGGTCTGACTATGTCACCAGTAGGTATAGGTCGAACGCTAATAGTTTCATATGCAGCTGCTGTTAATAATATCGCGAATAAATTTCAAACCAATAGATTCCCGATTCAACGAAACCATATAACGGTTTTATGACTCGCAGCAACGTCCCCTCAGGATATTTTTCTTTAAGTTCGGCCGGCAGACATATCAAAATCATTCGTTTCATTGGCGTGACCGATTAGGTATAAGCCATCGTGATATCTCTTATCATGACCTTCATTCCTCGGTAACGCAACATAGGTATCAAAGCGAGTATCATTCGTTAACTAGCCCTCTGGATCGTAGGGGCATACGTCATAATAAATTCCTTGTCGGGGTCACCGTAGCCTTAAACTACCAATCGTAATTTCTCATAAGGAACAAAGATATTCTTATCTTTAACCTCTCGAACCATTCGTAACTTGAAGATGATTGCGCCTTGATGGGTCACTGGGTCATATACTTCAGGTTGAAAAATGCCTCCTGCAAATAAGGCGTCCAACTCCTTTGTGTCCGAGGCCTCATATGGTTTGCCTGGGGCGACAATCTTGCCGTCTACTCGTAATTTAAGTGCCAGGGCAAGGTTATCCTTCTCCTTTGCCAAAAGATATAGGCTTGCAACGTAAGAAAAGTCATCAACAATCATAAGATCTTCTTCGGGGACGATGGCATAATCGTCGAGGTTGAAAGTTAGCTTCGATAATTACACTTCGAGCTCCTTTGATGATACTGGAGACTCCTTCGGCTGGATGTAAAGTTTGACATAAATGCTTCTAAATGTTAACATGCCATCTAAAACGTTAGAAGCAACCGTAACGTCCTTATCTGTAACGGCAATAACCTTATGTAGTCCCTTCCATCCACCCTTTTCCCTATAAACGAGCACGTCACTGCCTATAGGAAGTAACATGGGAAGTGTTCTTTGGGTGTTGGGGCCATTTCTCGTATTCAAAGCATCCCTGATTGATCGTCATGCCTTCAACTTCTTAATCTCTACCATCGCCTTCTAAACGGCTTAAGCCCTTTAAGTCTGCGCCAGGGTTAGTGGTGAATCCATGTTGATTTTTGGATATGCGCCGAAGACCAGAAGGGTAGGAACAAGACCGTCGGGGTTGGCTGTGTCGTTTACTACCTTGACCGCCATTTGGAGTCGAGACACCTTTGACCCTGATCCTTGGAGTTCTTCGCTTATGATTTCATAAGCTCTTCTCACAGGACCGTGGTATTCCTCAACCTTGCCAATTGACCAATGCGCTTCCACGGGGACTTGGTGGCAGGTAATTCCTGCGATGCGGGCCTCGTTCCTGAACTCAACGCTGTCAAAGTTCGTGCCGGCGTCATGTGTGATGACATCTGGTGGACCAAGATATGTGTCGATCCAGCATTGCCTCAGCATCTCCCAGGTTTCCTTGGCGGAGAGATTCTTCATGAAGCGTGCCGCCTGGAAACCTGTGGCTGCATCAACGACATGGAGGACAGGTCGTTCATCCAGGTACATGATGTCGACGATCACTTCATAGTTGAAGTCCACATCGGGATCCTTCAGGCTGAACCTGAACCTCTGAGGGGCATTGCCTTTGATTTGGCAATGGTGGCAGAACTTATTGATTTCCTTGATGTCACCAATCTCGACGTCATGGCCAGCCTTGTCCAGCAAGTTGTATAATTTGCTGACCGATGGATGGCCGAAACGGGTATGTAGACGTCGCAGCTCCGTTTCCGTGAAGAATGTGGTATCTTCGAGATGGAACCACGGGTGTCCCCATTTACGGGTGACGTTGATGGTGATGCCGTCCTTGCAGACCAGCTGGTTGGTGACATTGTTGAGGTACACTCCCAATCGATCCATGTCCTTCAGCGACAGAAGGAATGGGGTGTCGGTGTCCATAACATGGAAATCGATATGGCCAAAGGGGGTGTCGATGGTAACTGTCCCGAGAGATTCTGTCGGTTGTCCGTCTCCGAAACGGATCTGGGCTTCTCCTGCGCGGGATTTGTTCATCGTGACTCGTCTGTCGGGGTGCTCCTTGATGAAAGCCAAGCACTGTCCCTTTCCGACCGTGGATACTCGAGCGGCACCTGTGTCAGACATGATGCCTTGGAAGACATCCTTCGTGTATCGGTCTAGGAAGAAGATGTTGTCGGTTGTCGCTGCGTTCGAGAGGGGGCGGGCGATCATGCGATGCTGGAAGGCTTGGTCGGACAGGTGGGCAGCGGTTAGGAAGAGGTCGTTGTCATCATCGTGGTCTGCTTCTGATGTTGCCGCTTCGTCTTCTTGTTCCGCTTCCGAACCGGGATCATTGAGTCCCTCGTAATCCGCCAGGAATGTTGCGTAGTTCTTAGTTGATGAGCCACGCTTGCTCTTCCATTCCTCTCTAGCCTTCTTCCGTTCGTACTCGGAATGCTTGGTGGACCAACAACCTTCCTTCTTGCAAACCCAACATTTGCGCTTCCATAATCTGGGGGACTTTTTGGCATTATACTTGCCACCCTTATCTATTCTATAATATTTGCGATCCACATAAAACTGAGCGTCTTCTTCCTCATCATCGCTATTGTCAATATACCTGTAATTGTTCAGCCTAGCCGTCTTGAAGATCTCATAGGTCCCAATCGACGCCCGAAGCTTGCTGGCCAAGTCTTCAAACCTTGATGATGGTTCGAATAAGGCATGTTGTAGCTGAGGTACAGCACGGCAGACGCGATAAACAGATGCAATAAGTTGTTATTCCCCTCTAAATTCGGGGCCAAACGCTCGTTAACATAGAGAGAGCTTGTCGAAAAGAACTTGTAACACTTCCAAGTCACTCTTCCCTGCATTTTTCTTGTCATTTTTAACACTGAAAAACGTTGTTACAATCCAATCATAATAATACTAGATCTTGTTTTGTTCAATGTTAAAATGTCGTTCCATAGCTAGATACATATCCGTAAAGGTCCAATAGCGTAGGACATTATGAAAAAAATATAGGGCTGCCCTTCCTATGAGAATTATAAAGAATACAGCATAAAATTGCGTCTGCCGTATTCCTGCCGTATAACAGACATCAAAGAAAAATCGAAACTTATCTTCGAAAATATCGTATGGCTCGCCCGTATAGTTATTCTCATTGTTCCAGGCCTTCTTGAAATGGCCAACAATGGTTGGTAGACACATCTCATTGGAGACTCGTACAGAAGGAACATCATAATAAATAATGCCTTCTTAGTTACCGACAGGCATCTATACTTGCCACTGTTAGCTAAATATCGGTAAAGGCAATAGTGCCGTCTAGAAGGAAAAACCTAAGTTTCTACCGGGGTGGTTTGCTCCTCCTAGTGCAGGTTCTAGAGGTAATGCCGAAGACATAAACGGACCTCCCGGTAGCGGTCCAGGGGGTCCTGTACCATTTCCCAAGGCCACTTAGCTACCCTGTAACTGCCTTTCTTGGTCACTTTAACCAAATCCCTGCCATAAAATGTTACTATGTAGGGACCCAAATAGAGGATCTCTAAGATTCGGCGGCTGTAAGGGGGGTACTGGGGATGGTGCTAGTCTCTAGGATTGCGGAGATAGTTAAAATGAACTAAAAAATCCAGCCCCAATAGGTACTTAAGTAAAAGGAAACAAGCCATCACCCGTTCGTTGGATAAGGTCCGGCGGCTATGAAGCCGGGTTCTATGATTGGCCAGAAGGGGGAGGGAATGGATGAAACCTCGAAGAGGGGTTGCTGAGGTCACGAGGGAATTGAAATGGAAAGGGCAGCAGGTCTAAAAACGGTCGTCTTCCTAAAGCAAAAGGAGGTGCAACGGAGGTAATGGATTAAGCAAGATTCTAAGGCGTTTATGGTGCTCGTACCAACGATTGCCTTAGCCGCTATGCCTCAAGGATGACCGGACCCAATTCCATTTGGTACACAAATACCCTCCAAACCAACGCATCAGGCCATCTTGTCTAGGCTTATATTAAATCTTGGAAGCGCCAACGTAGTAGCCTTTGCATGTTTACCAAATCAGCCAACCTTTCCGCATAATTATCGTTGCTTCTTCCCATATAGATCCCTCGTTACATAAATGCGTTTCGTAACGCCGTTCGTAACACCCTTAACATTCCACTAAAGTCATCCAGGTAAAATATGTCGAAATATCTTTTATATTCTTCGAATGTCTCCTCCGTTATGCGAACGTAGCTAGCACTTTTATCGGTTATTTCGAAGTCGGCAAGAGCCAATAATGCCCAGATATTCTTCTACTCCTGGGTAGCAAATAGTGATATTTCGTCCCACCTAACGACCTCTGGGGCGAATTGCTGCTTCAGCAATATTATTCTACCGAAAACAAAATTTAATAACTCGTACAGCTCGTCCATATCTTCTTGGGCAGCGGGGTTAACATCGATGTCGTGGCCTTTAGGTTATGGCTGGGGCGCCGGAAATGGTACCGATCCTCCTGGGGTAGCCATCGTATTGGCAGTTAGTGCAAAGAAATTTAAAGGAGAGGGGGAGTATAAGTCGGTATCACTATATAACGATAAAGGTCCGAAACGGTTGGGTGAGGCAAAATTATATTCTATCATAAATAGAATATAGGTGTTAGAAAAATGGTTGCTAGTGTCGCTTGTGTTGCTATGATAAGGTCTTCCGAGTTGTCACAACAATAACTCTTCTAACCTTACTAATCTATGTTACTAATAATCTAGCAACACTAATCAGTATTAGTAAATACGTACGTATGATAAATCAAATAACAAATAAAACAAAAATAATAGGGGTAAGACTGGTGTAATATTAATATCTAAGGAAAGAGGTTTAAATCTAAAAGTAAGGAGAAGATTTAACTCCTTATATAATTTAAGTTACAAAAGTACCTTCTCTAGCTATGTACGTACCGCATTGGTACGTACCCTTGTCATATAACCACCAATAAAATAAAAGTAATTCTTAATATTTAAACTTATTATAAGTTTATTTTATCATTAAAAAGGCGTTCGTTATTTTCACACGTAATAAAAATAAAAAAAAAAAATAAATATTATAATTAAAAAATAAAAGTTAAAAATTATAGCTATAATTATAATTATAATTATAATTAGGATAAATAAAATTCGCTTTTTTAACTTAAAAATAATAAGCAAAATTCGTTTTTTTATCCACTGTTAAAATTAAGGCAAGTTAAAATGTTAAAAATTTAACTTAATTAACCCTTAACTTTTATCACTTATTAATTAAAACTAATTAATGATATAAAAGCTTTTTAAATCTCATTAAATTAACATATAACTTATTAACTTATATAATCAATATAATTATTAACGTCGGCTATTTTTTTATTAAATTAAAGGTTAGTTAATTTCTTAAACTTTTCCTTTAAATCACTTTTATCACTTAATAAAGGTTAACTTTAAACCGTAAAAGCTAAAAAACTAGTTATAATAAAAATAATAAATAAAAACGAGGTAAGATTTAATTAATAATAAAATAGATTAAATAAAATTAATAAAATAAAATAAATTAATAAAATAAATTATATATATGTGAAATAATGTAATATATAATAATTAAAGTAATTTATAATTTATAAATTTATATATATAAGTATAATTAATTAATTAAACTTAATAATTATTAACGTTTTATCGTCACAAATAATTATTTATGCTTTTTTAATTTTTTATGTTAAGACTTAAGGCTTTGTATCTTAAGATTATAAAATTTATATAAGTCGGTAACATTTGAGAACATAGTTTATTAAAAATAGACTAAGATAATGTCCCGGAAGATCTAGAATATATATGTTCACAAAGTGGGTCCCAAGGTTACATAAGCATACAGTAGGTCCCGTAGTGGGATACACATCGTCCTCGATACAAACGTACATTATACTTACATGTAATTGGGATTCTCTTCAATGTGGAGATGCTACCATTGTCCTTTTTGTCAGATGATGAGAGAGAAGAGAGAAAGAGAATAGAGAAAGGTCTATGGAAGCGGGACTACCGTGTTATAAGGAGGTATGTAGGAAGTAGGTATGCATGTAACTATTTACGATCTGTTCCCAGTCTGTCAGTATCGGGATCACTTACGGAATACCCAAATACATGGGGGTGAACAGATAATGTTAACTTTAGTCATGGTGAGAAACATGCATGATTAACCTAAATATACATGTCTTGTATGACATGATAGGTTGGGTGGTTACCGCATGGTCATGATGGCCAATTTGACGTATGTCTGCTTGTCTCACCTCATCCTGCTTCACTCTCTCTGGATCTAGGCACGCTCGGTAGGAAGACATCAACGATCTAACCTAGGTATGTAAATACCTGCCCATCAACTTCAAGAAACGAAGAATGCTCATCAATTCGAGAACGACTCGGACCCCTCTTGCATTTCACTGATCGAACTATTACCGGGGTGAAAGAGTGCTACGATCTGCAACCTAGCGCTATTTACAATGCGCATAAACTGCCAGCCTCCTTTTCATATCTACAGTATGTTCACGAGCTCATCCGTGAACATTACATACCTAGTAGGTAGGTGGTAATCTATTACACTGGCGCTCATCTATGTGCGTACGATGTGCACCGTACGTAAGTTGTCTCCTGCAGGATGGTGGATACCCTACCGACCTACCTTACAGAAGACAGACTCATCGTCAGAAATGCTGGGGGGGTATAATGTGTATAGCCGGGATCCATCCGCATTATTATCATAGGCGATCGAAGGAACAGGATATTACTGATATTACTGTAGCTTGGGTCCCAGTTCCAACCAGGCCAAATCAAATCAAACATCGAAAAAGTAAGATTTAGTTAACCTTCACAAACCTCATTACTAAAGTATTGATTGAGCATTGTACATACCTGGGTACATCACAAAACGGTGCATAAGGAGGTCAATACATGTAGTAGTAGCCTAGGTAGGTTAGGCACGTATGGTCCATGTGTGTAGGTACGCTGCTGAATTCATGGTCGGTCTCGATACCATCGCCGTTGGAGAGAGACGTTGGGGACATAATAGGATGGCTCGCTCGTCGAGTCGGTGGGAAAAACAAGCTTTAATTGGTTGCCAAATAGTATGAATCTTCTGGCCGGTCTGGCTTGGTTTGTCTCTTGGAATTAAGATTAAGCCTGGTCTCTTTGCTAATAAACAGAGGAAGCTTATCCGCATTTCTAGGTATGTATGTACGTATTCTCAAGAATGACGACCAAGCGGAGGGAAAAGCTTCTGACGAATTCGGGCTGTCCCAGACTTTGGCACTACACAAAAAAAAAAAAAAAAAAGCACAACCGTTTTCCATTGGCACATCGGCGCACCTGCGGAGAATTTCGGTACTAGACTGATAACCCACAAGACACGATCATGCAGTAGTGAGCGATGGGCAAGGTAAATGAGGATGAGGAAAAGGATCCGTATCGGAGAGTGTCCATCATGAATGAGAGAATAGAGAAGAGAAACCACAGAAGAAATAGATAATTGAAAGAACTGGGCTTGACGATCCAGTTGGATAGACAGATAGGTAGTAGGTAATAGGTAATAACAACGATCCAGGTACATGTAATGAGATGAGGTAGGTAAGGTACTGTCTTGTAACCGATTTTCCCTCAGGCCCTCTCCGTTTTCCTCTCGCCCTACCGTACCCAGAAGGCCCATCTGCCACCCCTTGCCAGTTCCCTTGTGACCGTCTCTCTTCTCTTCTTCTTCTCTCCTCTTCCCTCTATTTTTCATTTTCCCTTCTCTCACACCTTTCCATCCTTCTACATTTTTCTTCTCATTTGTTTTCCTGTCATTCTCTGAGCTATGCGGTAGTTGTTGTTCTGTCGCGATGGCAAGCTTGTTTTCCCACTTATACGGAAATACCCCAAAACGGTACTGTTGCGGATTCAAGACTGTGCGTACCTATTTTGGACGAGCATTTACCTCAGCAATGGGGAGGAAATACTAGCACCAGCAAATATATGAGGAGAGTTACTCATTTCTTTTTTTTCTTTGCGATTCTTTTCCAATGAAACCAGAGTCATGAAGCTACTAAAACTGGTCTTTCCCCTCGCTGGCACAGCTTTTGTTCGGACAAGAACTGATCGAGAAATGCTGTACGTATGGGCACCCAACGTTGCGCAAACGGGCCATGACCAACTACGAAATCTTTTGACCGGGATGGGTGTCTCCGCCAGGGAAAAAGCTACCAGGATCAGTCATCAGACAACCCAAAGACACCAAGGGCACCACACCCCAATGGAATCTTTACAACAGGAAACTCGATGGAGATTAATTCGTCCTGACTGACGGAATGGAATCGAATCAAATCAACTGATGATGTTTTCCTCTTGGGCTTTTCTTCCCTTTGTTCCCCGGTAATTTTCTTGGTTCATGAACCAAAGATTTGATTTTCAACTTGGCGACGACCAACCGGTGGGACCCGAGTCAAGCAGCACCACTTACACTTACACCCATCCCATCCACTCGCGCTGTACACAAATCGTTCTACCTAGTGGAGGGTTTCAAAGTTCATTGTTCATTCGCGGTACATGGGGGGAGGGATTGCACATTTCTCACTTCATTCCTCTGTTACACAAGCACCCGAAACGTATAGCCTAACCAACACTCGGAAGATTACCAGCGTCTTGTTTCTTGCTGTTGCTTGTGGTCTGTCTGAAGGAATGAAGCAAGCAAGCGAGCGGATTGGGACATTCATCCTACCACTATTGATCGACAGACAGGAACTACGGAGTCTCTCCAACAAATCCATCTGGCCTCTTTGCAGATGATACCAATCTGCCTGCCTTTTGGGTTGGTCTTGACGGACCACCGCATTCATTGTCTATCTAACCTTACCTACCCTTGCAACCCGTACCAATGGGTCACCGGAGCCTTGCCATTGGTCCCCGTATGCAGCCACTGAGAACGGATCGCTCACGAAGTACTCCGTACTTTGCATGCAGAGTGGGATGTCAGCACATGTACATACCTCCTACTCAGCCCTGCAGACAGCCACGTCTTCGCATCTGATTTCCTCTCGGGGGATGGATTTGATATAAAGCTGCCTCAACGACGCACTTTGGTTCCCATGGACTTGAGTGTCCGCGAGGTTACTCACGTCATCTATTAGGCATCATCAACCACGACGAGGACGGAATTCTGACATGACTTCGAGAAGCGTTTGCTATTGCAAGGCACCAGATCATGCTGAAAATATTTTAGGAGTCCGGACCACGGGATGCCGTTCGTTTACCAGTCGTCAAGCCAGCTACCACTGTAGCTGATATGAAACATGTTTGTGCCTATTCTTCTCATGGGGGTCTATGGATCGACATCGAAGCAATCCGTGCTCGCTTTATCAAATGGGTAGCACATACCTATTCACTGGTATTCTAGCTTGTCGGTTCGGTATCTGGAATTTCCAAGGCGTTGATATCGGCTGAGAACAAGTCTACGGCACTAGACAACTAGCCTATTGATTCCCTGGAAAGCTGAATAACATTTGAAGGGACCGGTCGTTGTTGTTGAGAGCAAGTATCTCTTAAGTTGGAATACAATATAAGCGGAAGCTCCGTTCCGTTCTCCAAGGCCGTTCGTTATTGAAGATGATGCAAGACTGGACTTTCTTCAGGAGTTGGAAGTCCGTGGAGGCACCCAACTATTTCGACCCGATCTTGAAGCGAGCTTACCTCCCTTTGATTCCTTATTATCAAAAATTCCCAATCAATGTGATTGGGCTTCTTTCGGGTTGACATTCTTGACCCATCTTGGATCGGATATCATTATCCTTTTTCCTTCATTGCATATTACGTTACCGGCTTAACGTTTGTTTCAACAACATGCAGGTCCTTTTGCTTTCATTTTTGTCCCCTTTTCTTATTTCTTTTTTCTTGTGTACGCCATTTTACGATCAACATTTCGTGGCCACTGCGATTAGATGAAGAGGTAAGTTAATGCATGGTGGACGATTGAAGGTAAGTTATTGAAGAATAGCATTTGATGCTTTTTTCCAAGTTACAAGTTTCGTTTCGTATCAATTCTTTTTGCGCTTTTCTTTTCTTGGAAATGACAAATGTCAAAAGGCGGATGAGATTGGGTTAGTCACCCATGAAAATGAAAATGAATTGGTTCAATTGGTTCAATTGGTTCGAACATTGAATCGAACATTGAATTTATCCGGGCAATATTCGGGTTGCTAGTGCAAGTCACTTTCTCTTTTATTGTTTCTTTTTCTGAGTTCATTTCTGGTGGTAGGTACTTCTTTTTTTATCAATTCACTATTTCCTGATTCCCACTTAAATCCCACCAATATTGTAACGTCATGGGTGAATAGAGTGGGTCATTAGGCAACTACTCACGACCTATCAACTTTCATCATTTTCTCCCCTTTCTTCTCCTTAGCAATTTCTAATCGCGCATCCACGAACGCATGATTTCTCATCGTTTCTCATCTATTCCTATCTAAGTCTAGCGTGGGTGGGTCAAGTAGTACTGTACAGCCCCATTTTCGCATTTCGCTCCTCTCGGATTGAAGGGCCAAAACAGTCAGAAATTTCTTGACCTACCGACACCTTACCAGCTTACCCAGCCCACGCCTACCAGACACGCCAGACAAACCCAGACAGGAGAAAGAAAGCAAAAGAGTCCTGAGTTCTGAGTCCCCCTTTCAATCCCATCACCCAGTTCTCAGCTATCAGCCCCCCCCCCAAACCTTGGAAGCTCCCAAGTCCAAGCTCCTGGCCTGCCTTTTAGCCCACAACTTGGAACCTTAGCCCAGACAGACCGGGCCAACTCGCCAAAAAGTCAAGTGCCTCTTCCCTTACTACCGCTTTTCCACCCATCCTCGCGCAGCAAACACCGGGTGAAGCGAAAGTGAAAGACGTTGTCAATCACCGTTAGTTTTAGCTTAGATAGGTAAGACCCTGTTATCTCTTATATCTTATTGTCTTTGTTGTTTCCCTTCAAGCCCACCCCAAGTCTATTGTCGCTATCCATACCAACCTACTGGCTTCCTTTGGTTCCTTTGGTTTCCCATTCAGAAGCTGTTTGGGTTATCGTGTATATACTGTATATGGTATGTATAGTATGGTGTGTGCGTGTATGTGTGCGCGTGTATGTGTGTGTCCAGATACATACACTGCCACTCAAAGCTTGTCCCCGTCACAACCTTGGAACCTTGGAACTTTCGGTCGGCATCCTTCAAGTATCGGAGGTTGATGCGGCCAGTGCTGCATCGAAGCGATCGGTTGCCGTTACTAGCACACATGGCGACAGGGCGATGGACATACCTGATGCCGGCCGCACATACCTGACTACTGCCTTGTGTTTCCCATCCCGTCATTCCGTATTATTTGTTGTAAGACCTCCGAACTATGGCTCGGCATATCCAACTTCCCAAGTGGATACGGGCGCGTTGTGCTGATAGACATTTCACTTTGGGAACCTTTGGGAACCTTTTGCCCTTCCGTCTTCCCTTCATGTTCGCCTTTCCTATTTGTGCCCATCACAAGTTATACCGTTATCGCTACAGTTTTATTCCTTATCGCAATGTTATGCAGACTGCATGTGGAGCATAAATCGCGTATATGTACCTTCGTGTACAGTATAGCTGCACAGTCCGCACACTATGCCATATGTATGGCTGTTGAAAAGGAACCTTGCTGGCGAAAAGCTCGACTCCCCAGCCCCAAATCCCAAATTCAGCACACACTACCACCAATTTGTAGTGCTCATAGCACCTATGATTGGGGAACTGCCCAGAGGAAACTAGGGGGCTGCCTAGGCCCTGGAAGTTGTGATTTTGGCCTTCTGTCACCTACTATTTCCTCTATTTCCTATTCCTGATCCTCGCCCTTATCCCTCCTCCCCAACCACAATCCGCGACCCCATTCAACCCGTAACCAACTACCAACCCATTTCCCACCCGATCGCACTGCGGCTGTTCACCCTCCAAAATTCTCTAATCGAATTTCGCGACGCGACTTTTTTTTTTTTTTTTCATCCATCGCGACATTCGTCACTCGTAACACTATTCATCTTCATTTATATCTATTTTAATTTAATCTACTCATCGCAGTTCAATTAAATTGCTGACATTTTTTGCACATAGTCAGATGGGTTCCCATTTGCGACTTCATCCGTCATGAGCTCTTGGATGAACGAGGCCGCTGCCGTCCAAAACCACAATGGCAACGGCTTTCCACATATGAACGATCCGAATAATATGGGAGCTGGAGGAGGAATGGGCGGCGCACCGGGAGGTATGATGGATCCATCTGCCTTTATGGCCAATACTGCTCAGTTCAATCCGGTTACTACTGGCCAGTTCAATCATCAACAGATGGCCGCCATGCATAATAGCCCGATGCGCAATGTGTCGCCTTCTTTCCCGAATCCCGCGTATCAAACCAACCCCGTCATCCCGTCAAAACGGCCTCGCCCTAGAGAAGATAGCATTGGCGCGTCGCCGCGACAAAATCCCAATATGTTACCGACATCGCGCGCCGACACTCCACAGCAATCCTCGTTTCAGGGCTTCCAGCCGAATGCGATGCAGCCTCAGAATCACGGCCAACCTCAACATTATCCTCATTTACAATCCAATGGCTCAGCCAACGCGTCGCCGTCGCCTGTAATGGCAGGCAGCCAATTACGACCGGGTAGCGTACCACAACGCGTCAATACCGCGTCGCCCCATCCTTTCTCACCAGCATCGCAACAACACTTCGGCCCTCAAGCATCACCAGTCCCATCTGATCATGGCAACACGCCCCAGCCAGGCATGTTTATGAATCCGCAAAACTTCCCCCAAGGTTTTAATCCGGGTTATACGCCTGGCCATTCGCCGGCTAGGCCACCCTCAGCCCAGAATCCTATGGGTCAACAGATGATGCCTCAGCCAGTCAACCAAATGCCACAGCAGATGCCTCAGATGCACCCAGGCCAGATGATCACCCCTCAACAGATGCACCAAATGCAACAGATGCAGCAGATGCACATGCAGCAGCAAATGCAGGCGGCGCAAGGTCGCGGCGGATTAGATCAGAAGATGTTATATCAGATGCGTTTACAACAACAACTTCAACAAGGCGGTATGCCAATGGCTGCGCAAATGCAAGCTCAGAATATGTCTCAAGGTCGGGGCATGATGCCAAAGCAAGGAATGCCAATGCAGAATGGACAAATGCCCCCTGGCGCTATGCAGAATCAGCATTTACCGCAGGTGGCGCGACCTAACAACCCAGAAGGATTTCTTAAGAATCTAACAGCGTACATGAACATGAAGCAACTTCCCTTGGACACCAACCCTATCATTGAAGGCCGGCCATTGCATCTGCTTCAGCTTTTTCAAAATGTTTCAAAATTTGGTGGATACCGGAACGTCACCATGAATAACCTTTGGATTCAAGTCGCTGCGTCGGTTGGATTTAGTGCACAGCAAATTCCATCAGCGCCGCATCAGGTAAGAAGCGTATACGAGCGGAACTTATTGAAGTTCGAGGAAGCCTGGGCAATGCAGCAGCGGAATCAGCAGATGAAGCAACAAGTGACGGCGCAATCTGGTATGCCTGGACATGGCGGACATGGCCCATCCCCAAGGGTAGGCCCGCCAGCACCCAGTCAACATATACACCCTGGACCGCCTCAGATTCACCAACCACATGCGCAAACGCCTGTTAAACAAATGACACCGGTAATACAACAGGTGAATGTCAATGGGTTTTCTCCTTCGCCACAACCACCTCGACCCAATCAACCCCAGGCCAGTGCCAGCCAAGCCCACATGAGGAATATACCGAGAAACATTGATACTAGGAAATCGTCCGGTGAATTCCCAGTACCGTCGCCAGCACCAACTGGCAAAGCTGGTAGTATTTCTATACCACCTCCAAGTCAGCCGGATAATGCCCACACGAATGGTACCGCAACCTTGCCCTTCCCGGGCCCATTTTCATCTAATCCTAACGAATATGTGCCTTGTTCTCGCGAGATGATGGAAGACATTTTTGGTGGTTTCAATTTGAAATCAATGCAGAAGCTAGGTGATGATTTGGAGACATGGAGGCCCGATGTACCGGGACCGCAAGAACTCGGCAATATCGACATTCATGCCCTCACAAAAAGCATTCAGTGCGGTATACATGGGGAAGTTCGACTAGCTCTCGACACCCTCGGCACGATATCACGACACGCAGAATACTTACCGGGTTTGATAATCGAACTGAGAGCTTGTGACGATTTAGTAGAATCTCTCATAGATTGTGCTGAAGAGCAAGTCGATCTACTGGTCGAGAAGGCTGATCCAATCTCTGACGAGATAGATTTATCTCCGTATGAAGATGTCATACGAACCTGCCGCCTTGAAGCAATGGGGCTGCGTAAAACACACGTTTTTGGAGATGCAGATTATGAGCTGGAGCATGCCGCAGATCGGCTACTCGCCATAACAACAATTTTGCGAAATTTCTCTTTTGCGGAAGTCAACCAGCCCATCCTCGCTGATGAGATCATTGTTAAATTCCTGTGTGGCGTGATACGTTCGCTGGGTACGCATGAGAACTTATTACGGTCCCCGAAAAACACATTAGATTTCATGAAAGACGTGATAGTGTTACTCTCCAACATAGCTGGATCTATAGAGATATCCGGACGAGAGCAAGCCCTATGTCTTCTTCAGTTCCTGTTGGCATTTGCTCCATCGCCGCCACCATCGATAGCAGCTGAGAGGGTTGTCTTCTCGTCATATGAGCCTTTGGTGCATTATTATCTTCCGCATGCCGTCGACTCTTTAGCCAAGCTTCTGGCACGTGATGAGCCGAATAGATCATACTATAAGATCATATTCGCCGCCGACGCTTCTGCCTCACCTCCCTACGACCTCCTTACTCGAACATTTGGGCTCGCAATCTCTCCTATACCGGACCAAAATAAAGAGAGCCGCCCAGCAAATCTCCCCTCATTCGTTGAATCACGCAAGGCCTTACTCATGCAGGGCCTCCTTGCAGCGGATATCATTGCCCAACTTGCTCCTGGGTTTGAGTCCGGGGTTACGCAGGCTTGGCTTTCGTCTGGTGAAGGATTTGCGCAGAACCTCTTTAGGCTCATTCGAACTCTGTGTTCACAGGCAGAGCCAACACCTCGTGTACCCGGTAATGCTAGGACGCAACCGAGAGAAGATGTAGATATTCTCTACATTATCACATGCGGTGTCTCTGCTTTGAGGAGGCTGAGCGAAAAGGCCAGAGACCCGAATAATCCTGCTAGCATCCCACCTAATGCTCTCCCCTCGCGCGACAGTCTCTTTGGAGCTTTACAAAGTCTCAAGAGCCCTAAGTGGACTCTGTTACTAAACCAATTGAGTATTTATACTGGTTTGGAAAGTTGAGCAAGAGTTGGGGTAATGAATTCTATGTTGAAGCTTGGGTTGAGCTAGTTGTTTTGATTCAGGCCACCGAGAAACAGGCGTTAATTAGCCCCGACAGGATAGGCTACGAGCGAACAATGGATTGTAGAGGAAGTCTATCGCGGGATGCCTCGATGAGGTACGAGAGGCCGAGGCTCAGCTTCACACGTACTAGGAGCGCGGCGTTTAGGTATCAGAAGATCAGCATCGGCGATGATGTACAAATGTAGCCCAAAAAATTTACAGGATATGTATAAATGTAGATTATGCGATACGGCCTCTACGGGCAATGCAAAGCGGGCTCCAGAGGTGGTTTTATTTCGTCCTAAACCCCTGAGGTATTATCTAAAAAGTTGACGCTATTTAGTGACGAATCATGAATTCGGGAGTCAAATCAGCCATTAGCCCAATATTTTTTTTTTCAATTTAGCTCATTGCATTCAATGTTGGTGATAGTCCACCGGGATCGTCTTGTAAGCATTGCGTTTAGGTACCGGTCTCGATCTATTGAGTCCTTCACGTACCAATCTACCGACTTAGGTGGCTATTAACCTTTGTCATGAATGATTTGTGAAAACAGCCCCGGACGAGCTACTGGTGACATGGGAGTAGAGACCATACCTAGTAGTATAGTAGTATAAGATGGCATCCTTCCACAACGAAGCAATACTCACTCTTTACCCCCTTACTACGGGTCACTTTCATATTAAATCCTACATGTAGGAATCCTTGCGTTTGACATCCGTAAGAATTCGTTTGGCCGCTACCTACCTACTAACCTAGGTACACACCTTTCAACAATGCTGCGACTTACTACAACGGAGTTGCTTGGCTAGGTAGGTAGGTACCTATCCACCGACCTACTTTCCTACCTACCTACCTAATGTGATACCTACAGTACCTACGCAACAACCAAAGCATCCATCCATTCTTTTTCTTTTCTTTTCCTGCGTTGAGCTTACCTATGTACCTACCTACCTACCTCCCTACATAGTTCGTTCGTACCTACAGTAGGACGACCAAGCAAAAGAAAAGAAAAGAAAAGGGGGGCCAGTCCCCAATCCCCAATCCCCAGTCCCACCACCACCACCACCACCAGCACTACTCCTAGATACTGTACCCTTAGGCGGATTAGGATAGGGTATGTACAATACAATACATAAACCGCAATACCCCCATCGAACTAGCACATACGGCCATAGGATCCGGAAAACTCGGGATCCCGTCCGCTCTCCCATAGATAAGCCGGATACCGCCGGATCAGTAGTTGGGTCGGTGACGACCAGCGAATCCCCGGTGTTGTATGTTTTTTTTTCTCGTTGTTTCATTTTGCTAGAGTTTCGGGGGGGTTTTTTTTTTGGTTATTTAAAAGTATGACCTCGTGACTCTCGAGGTCATCATAGTTCAATAGAGAAGGGGGGAGAGGGAAAATCAATCATGAATAAGGCCTAGGTTCTGGTGGTTGAAAATTGAATATTGATTTCTCTCCTGCTTGCTCACTCCCCTTCCTTCCTTCTTTCGTATTTTCTTTCTTTCTGTTTCTTTCTCTACATATACAGCCCCCCAACCATGTAACCTGTCATTTAATCTTCTCATCACATTGTTTTCCTATCGATCTCTCAAAAACACTGACGTGGGTAGGTATCCTTGCTTGCCTTGCTATTTTCGCTCGGCACCTAAAGTTAGAAGTCTTAACGATTGGGTATCACATCTTCCTCTCCGCCCCTCTTCTCTCCTCTCGTCTCCGATCCTCCCCTGTCCTCTGGTTGGCATTTCTGCTCTTACACTACCCCTATCCTCATGCTGTCCTGGTATTTCGGCTTTTTTTTTAAAATAAACTTTCGTTCACTTTCTTCCTCCCCCTTCCCCTGTCATCATTACACTCCTACTCGCTTCTTTGCGTACACCTCCCCCACCGCCTTTCGCCCATAGGCCGCGATCCGGTCATACCTATAACTGGCTCAGCGGCTCCACGGGCTTCATATCATGGGACGTATCATCAGGCCTGGAGCGGTACGCGTCGGGGTTTCCGCGCAAAGAGCGCGCGAGGTTCTGCAGAGAGTCGCCGCGGCGGTGCTTCGGGGGCGAGTCGTGGTCGTCGACGGCGTCCACGCTGGGCTTCTGATAGGCGGATTTGGGCTTGGAGGGGGCGTGGGACGGCGACGGTGGCGCGAGGCCGTAGTCGTCGAGCTCTTGGATGCTCTTGGGAAATTCCTTCGCATCGCGGCGCTGGCGGCGGATGTGCAGGAAGGTGAGGGTGGCGAGGGTTGAGAAGACCAGGAGGCCGCTGTTTGGTTTGGGTATATGTTTAGCACTTCGGCAATTGTATTATTTCGGGGCGGGGCCTCTTTTATTGGCAGCAGGGGGGGTATGGAGGTCGGAAGATAGACTAAGCGGTAAAAGAAGAAAACTTACGCCAGCGTTCCAATGACTATCTCGCTCGACTTGCTGGCCGCGGCGGGTTTCTCGCACAGATCGATGTTAGGCGACGGGTGACATTTGTCCGGGTCGGTCTCACGTGTGTTGAGGAAGTGGATGACACCTCGAGCGAACCGGGCCGCGGTCGTTTCGTCAACTGGTAGAGGGCTCATCGTGTGATGGGCTCAGTTGTAACGTGCGAGGGAATGGACTGGTATTATTTTTGGAGTGTAGTTGGTCTAGTAACGAATGAATCCTGTCCCAGCTGTCGCCTGTTTCGACTGTCGTCTTCATTCCCCAAGTGTAAAGTCAATCAATGGTATTGTTGATTCTGATTCTCGGATGCTGCCGAGTAGTAAAGAACGTGGTTACGGCGACTTGTGGATGCGAGTATGGTCCGTATTTGCTCGTGTTTGTTTGCGTTTGCCAATACTAGCGGGTCAAGGTGGAAATGAAAGTAACTGTAGTTGGTATATAAAAAGGATTGTCGCCGCAAGGGTATGGAAAAAAAGAATGAAGGTTTGGATTAATGAATGAATGGCTAAACCAATAAATCAGTTGAATGGCGCTGTCGTCGTCTCGTGTTGTAAAGCAAAAGAGTAAAGAAGGAAGAAAGAAGCAAGTGAGTACAAGTGAGTCCAGATGAGTCCAAATGAGTCCCAACTGGTAAGTACCCTTTCCTTGCCTTTACCCTCAACTAAACCTTACGCTACGCACGCTACGGCAACGCTAGACAACTTAACTGCTACAACTGTACAAGGAGGAACTGTAAGGAGGCACTGCCCATGATACACAACCGTTTCAACCAAAAGGGGGTTAGGTTAGAAGGGTTAGAAGGGTTAGAAGGAGGAAAAGAGGGAAGAAGGGCTGGTGAAGCGATTGGAAGGTACAGAGAAAAAGGCGCCAATTAGTGGCCAATTAACTAGTGCGGGCGCATCAACGAGACCCCTGAAGATCTAATTGCTTAACTTTGATCTCTAATTGGTCCCTGACGTTACACATATGTACAATAATTAAAGTTGCTAGGGGTCCCCACTGAACAAACTGTACGACGGTAGGTACCGGATGAGCAACGAGACAAATAGGGCAGGTACTTTTTTGGTGTGAAGGTACTTAGGCTATCTAACATTGAACCCTGTAAGTTCAATTATTGATGCTTCCAAGGTTGTAGTTAGTTAAGTTGTAAGTTATTGCAACTTGAACCGTGAACATCAGTCCATCAAATTGGGTTTATGCTACCAGATGCTTATCTAATGCATGTATAATTCTAGACTCGATACCCGAATGTCAATACCCGAATCTATTTTAAGACGCGATGGCGGTCAAAGGCGGAGGCAGAGTTGAATCCTTTGACTTTTCTATGCAAGAAGTTGACAAAGGATGAGACATATAACATGCAGGTGTAAGTATTTCAGGACCAACCATAGGTACCTTAACCTATATGATATAGTGCATCTAGGTCTGCATGTAGGTCTGCATGTTTCAAGTTCTCGTGACACTTGCTTCTTATCGTAAGGTAGAGAAACAAGCTTTGACAGAAATAGCGAGTCGTTACTTGTTCCACTTGCAGTCCCACATGCACAACTCACAATTCTACACAATTCCTATTAGAAGAAAAGTATGAATGATAAACTTGAAGTAAGCCTTCTCTCCCTTCAACCTTCTGCAATTTTACAATGGCAGATGATTAATATGTATGATACTAGTGATACTAGCGGGCGACTACACCGTGGAACACGAAGAAAATGAAATGTATCACGGAGATGAGCACCTGACTCGGTGTTGGAGGGTTCGGCACCTTCGGGTAGAGTTTGGTCGCGTAGGTGCTGTTTGTTGATTGATAAGGGGCCGTCGATAATCGAAGAAGTCGAAGACAAATCAAACCAAAATGAACAACTATGTCAATGTCATCATCACCCAACAACTAAAGTGAAGGAGATGAAGGGTCTACCTTATCATATATCAAACTCGGAATGCTCACATAGGTAGGTCCCTGCCTAGATATACCCTTTTCCAGAAACTCCTGCAGCGGCATAAGACGGTTATCAGAGATAAGATTCGGCAGATACAAATTAATTAACGACCGTATTTTCCGGAGCCAAAGTGGGTACTCGAAACAAGTTGTACGCCGTAATCTTGACCTTGTGACGGTCAATGTGCTTACATTCGTGTCAGTCTGGTTGGTTCGTTGGTATGTGAGCGAGCCTGGATCTACAAATTTACCTAACTAATACCGCAGAAAGGCAGAGAGAGGCTCTTAAGGTTCCGCTGGTAACCGCGCTGATCAGGAACTTCCCGATTAGGCAAGTAGACGACGTCAGAGGGAATTTTGAGTCGACGCCGGTGAACGTAAGTGGGTGCGAGTGGACGCCCGGGGACGCTGCCATTCCGCGTTCGCCGTTCTGGCTTTAAACTTAAGGCTGCCGCGAAAAGCCGAGGACTTGAACTCTGAACTCTCTATAATTCCTACCAAAGTGAATGTGACAGGATGTCTACAAGATGCCTACAAAATGCCGTTGGAGTCGAGCACATGAATTTACATCATGAATTGCTAAAACATCAAATGATAGCCATATCACCTCGATAGGTATCCTAGCCATACTTAGCTATCAAGCACAGAGCCGCTGCCGTTGTTACAAGCTCAACCTGTAGAAGCGATACTCCAACCTACTTTTATATAGGTAGCATAGGTGTGGAAGGACAATGGCTGAGACATTTTCTCATCTGGCATATCTTGTGTCTGGTGTATCCGCACTGGGACTGATCTATGTGAGCAGCTCACGAATCACATACTTCCAATCAATCAAGTTCGGTAAATTAACTGTAATTGGTGTAATAGGCTGTTGGACTTGCTGTCTACCGAGTGTTCTTCCACCCGCTGGCCAAGTACCCTGGCCCTTTGCTGGCCAAGATCACCGACGCCTACCAACTATATCATGCCTGGAAAGGGGATCGCCACCTGGAATTCTGGCGGCTACACGAGAAATATGGTAAGCGATATGAATGAATGTGTGAAAACTTACCGGCTCCTAGTCGACTAACATCTACTCTCCTAGGCAAGGTAGTAAGATTCGGCCCAAACAGCGTCTCCTTCAACTCGAATGCGGCTTTGAAAGACATATATGGCTTCAAGTCCAACGTGCGCAAAGCCGAGTTCTACGATGCATTCGTCCACCCGGCACCGAACACGCACAACACGCGAGACAAGACCATGCACGCTCGAAAGAGGAGAGTGTTATCGCAGGCGTTCTCTGATAGTGCGATCAAGGAGATGGAGAAGTATATTCTAGCCAACGTGCGATCATTCTGCGAGCAGATCGGGCTCGGTGCCAGCGAAGAACAGAAGGGATGGACTGTACCTAAGAACATGGCCGATTGGTGCAACTACCTCGCTATGGATATTCTCGGCGACCTGTGCTTCGGCAAAGCATTCCATATGCTAGAACGACCAGATAACCGATATGCGCTTGACTTGGTGTCGATGGCTACTACTAGGCACTCTATTGTAAGTATCTCTCTCTGTCCATACCTTCATACTGGCTTGCTAATTGTACCAGTGCGGAACTATGCCGCTCGTGGGCAAGCTCCATCTCGACAAAGTTCTGTTCCATAAGATCGCGACCGGCCGAGAAAAGTACATGGCGTACAGCAAAGCCCAGTTGACGGAACGTACAAAGCTAGGCGACGACACCGATCGCCGTGACTTCTTTTACCATCTGCTCAAGGCGCGAGACCCCGAAACTGGAATGGGATTCGCAACGCCTGAGTTGTGGGGGGAATCAAACTTACTGTATGTATATCGAGGCAGGTAATGCGCATGATGAGATACATCTCGCTAACCCTTTTCTACAGCATCATCGCGGGAAGCGACACGACATCGACGGCAATGGCGGCAACATTATTCTACATCGTGCGCAACGCAGCCGCGCTGCAAAAGGCAACCGAAGAGGTGCGCGCCAGATTCAGCAACGCCGAGGAGATCTGCCAGGGCCAAGCGCTCAACTCGTGCGCTTATCTCCGCGCCTGCATCGACGAGGCCATGCGCATGTCACCCTCCGTCGGCGGCATTCTCCCGCGCGAGGTTCTGAAGGGCGGCATCACGATCGACGGCGAGCCCCTCCCCGAGGGCACAGTCGTCGGCACCCCGCACTACACCGTCCAGCACAACCCCGCCTACTACCCGCGCCCCTTCTCGTACATCCCCGAGCGCTGGGTTGTTGGCGCGCGCAAGACTTTCAGCGCCGGTGGCGGCGAGGACGTCGTGACGGAGCAGGACGTGGCGCTCGCGCAGAGCGCCTTCTGTCCCTTCTCGGTGGGGCCTAGAGGATGCATTGGAAAAGGCCTGGCGTATGTGGAGATGATGACGACGTTGGCGAGAGTCCTGTTCATGTATGACCTGCGCAAGGCGGCGGGCTTCGACCCTGCGGAGGGGAGCCCGGATCTGGAGTGGGGACGGCAGCGCGTGGATGAGTTCCAGCTGATTGATCAGTTCACGAGCATGAAGGATGGCCCGATGGTTGAGTTTAGGAAAAGGGCTTGATTGATCGATATCGATCGATCCATTTGCGTGTTGGATGTCTAGGCGCCTAGGTAACCATAGTAAAAGCGTGGAAAGGGTTGTAGATGTTGAAAAGTAACGTGTTGTATGTGTTTACTCGTAAAAAACCCAGCTTATGGCAATCACCCAAGACAAGAAGTGGAAAATCACGGTAGCCAAGATGCACATGTTCTACAATACGAATATATTTGGAACCCGTGCTAACGTGTCATTGGCACTCTTATTGTTTATAAGTTGACTAGCTCCCCTCTGCAAGTCTTGAACATTCATGCTTAAATCTCTTGCGAGCCAATGGGAGAAAACGGCAACGGGCCATCGCCCAGCACAACTTGGGAAGCTAAGCAGCCTATGATCGTCAGATGGTCGAATCAGTTCTGGCCCAGCGTCGCTGCTACTGGCTGGTCCCGTCGATGTGGGGACAAAATTGCCGGCAATCTGGATGAAGACGGCGGGAATATGTTCTTTTATGCTCGCCCATCGGAGGCCCAGCGTCTGCTTGGCGTTGGACGTATTAGACGATACCCCCAGTTCCCCCACACTTACTAACTCCCCCTCGAGTAACTAAGCCCGCTCTGCCCCCTTTATGGATGCTACCATAGGCCGTGATCACAGGTTACATATGTGTCTGTCTATTGGGCACACATACCTATTATATGTATGCTTCTTCCATAGGGCTCAAAGGGGCTCTAACAAGTGGGCAATATGAGAGGTGGTGAAAAGTCGGCCGCTCGGCAAGATGTTTCCACGAAGTCCCCAAAAAGCTTGGTCGTGCCCCTGGTTCGTCCAAAACCTCGTAAAGGGACCCAACCTTGTACGCCTATACCCCAATTTCACGAGATGTTGTGGTAGGTTGGTAAGTTGGTAAGAGGCAAATCATCAATATTTCCCGGGTACCACCTAGGGGCCCAGAAGAGGTAATGCATTGCACGGAGGCAATTTGCGATGGATGGCAGCTTGGCGATCTTAGGTATATATGTTACATACCTCCCACGGAACACCTCGTACCTTGCAGCAAGTGACAGATAGGATCGTCTCCTCAGGGATTGTTTGTTGCTGTGCCATCTCATCTATCCTATCATCTCATCACGATGCACTCAGGAATCCGATCGTCTCTCGTGTCGCTGCTCGCCTTGAGCGGCGGCCTGCTCTCATCTTTCACATCGGCCTCGCCGTTGAAGGTGACGGCCAATGTCGAAGCACGTGCCGACAGCTGGCCGTATGGCCCACTTGTCACCTCCGGCCGTGACATGAAGAACTCCCGCGGCGACAATGTCGTCTACGCCGGCGCCAACTGGCCTGGCCACGGAGAAGTCATGATCCCCGACGGCCTGCGGTACCAGTCCATCGAGACCATCGTGTCCAAGATCAAGAGCACGGGCATGAACGCCATTCGTCTGACCTATGCCATCCAGCTAATCGACGATATCTACGCCAATGGGGGCAAGGACACGACCGTGAAGGACTCGTTCACCAAGGCGCTCGGCTCGACCAACGGGCCTAAAGTGTATGCCGAGTTCCTGGCGAAGAACCCTTCTTTCAACGACTCTACAACCCGGCTACAGGTCTTCGACGCCGTTGCGGCGGAGTGCTTGAAGCAGAACATCTTTGTGCACTTGGACAACCATATGTCGAAAGGAGCGTGGTGTTGTTCGAGCAATGATGGAAACACTTGGTTCGGTGACAGGGACTACAGTACGTGAAGATGGGCGGAGACATCCATCTCCCCCCCTTTTCGCCCAGACTTTTTACTTTATTCAAGGGGCTAGGCAGCTAACATTCAACGCAGACGTGGACAACTGGGTCCGAGGCCTCACCTACATGGCCAACCACGGCAAGAACTGGCCCGCACTGACCTCCATGTCTCTGCGCAACGAGCTGCGCAAGACAGACAACAACCCGACGCTCAGCGCCACCTACAACTGGGAGACGTGGTACACCAACGTCAAGAAGGGCACCGAGGCCATCAACAAGGCGAACCCGGACCTGCTGATCTTCCTGTCCGGCCTGGACTACGACACCTACATGACGCCCGTCGTGCAGGGGACCGCGCTGTCCCCCGGCAGCGGCAAGTTCAGCAAGACGGACTTCGGCGGCTACGACAACAAGCTCGTGATCGAGATCCACAACTACGCGAACAGCGCCGGCAGCTGCGACAGCCTCAAGAGCTCGCTGTACAACAACGGGTTCCAAGCCCTGCACGCCGAGGACTCCAAGGCCGTCAACGTGTTCCCGGTGCTGCTGACCGAGTTCGGCTTCGACATGACCGGCACCGCGTACCGCGGCATCTACTCCACCTGCATCGCCGAGTACCTCGCCGAGCAGAAGGCCGGCTGGTTCATCTGGGTCATCGCCGGGAGCTACTACATCCGCTCGGGCACCCAGGACTTCGAGGAGAGCTGGGGCTTGCTGACGCATGACTGGTCGGGCTGGAGGTCCAGCGCGTATATTGAGGAGGGGCTGAAGCCGCTGGCTAAGTCGACGGCGCAGGGTTAAGGGGCGAGCTTGTCCCTTTTTGGATTTCGTTGGCTTGGTTTGGCTTGGTATCAGGTATGTAGATGTTTGAGTTCTTCGGGGGATGCAATAAATAAATGAAATAAATATGTTGAGTAGGTACCTAAAGACTGCTGCAAACAATCATATGTTGGTGATTACCTAAGGTATATTCTTTCGTGATTCATGCCATTGTCGCTGATCGTCTTCTTCATCATCCAAATAAGTAGGTTACCTACTTAGATGCTGTCAATAGGTACAATACAATATGAACACACTATGGTTAGGGACTTAATAGCTATCTAGGCAGGTATCTACCTAGGTACTTAGTATATACTAATACGTATCCCCTTCTTAACCTCATTGACAGCCGCTCTGGCCGCTTTCGCGTTTTCCAACGCACCCGGCAAGTCCGAGTGGATGCATATGCTGAACCCGCCCATACCCAACGGTATGTCCACTGTTGTTCCCGTCGCGGATCTAGCTTGTCCCGTGATGGCAATCATGAGGATGCGGTCTCTGATCATCTGCGGCGACACCGGAACACTCTCCGCCACCGGCACGAGCGCGCCCCGGCTGTCGTAGTCGATGTCAGTGTAGAACTCCGGGATCAGCTCCACCCCGACGCGCTCGCAGTCCGCGACCATTTGCGGCGTCGGCAGGCCATAGATGGGCACGTTGAAAGTGCGCACGGCCCGCAGCACGGCGTCGCGGATCGCCGCGTCCCGCTGGACGAAGAAGTACAGCTCCCCGTGCGGCTTCACGTGGTTCAGCGGCATGCCCTCCGCGGCGAGTATGCCGGACAAGGCGCCGACCTGGTACAGCACCGCGGCGTACATGTCCTCGGGCGCAATGGCCATCCGCCGCCGCCCGAAGCCCAGGAGATCCGGCATCCCTGGGTGCGCGCCGACGCGGATGCCGTGCTGCTTGGCGAGACGCACAGTTCGCACCATGGTGGAGGGGTCGCCGGCGTGGAAGCCGCAGGCGACATTGGCGACGTCGACATGTTTCATCAATTCTTCGTCGGGGCCCTTTGTCATGTGAGCTTTTTCAATCTTCAAAGAGAGCATCGTAGCGTGCCTAGTAGTAGGGGTGGATGGTTGCTATACTGGTAGGTAGGTACTGGTTAGGCACTTACCATCTTCCATCTTCCAAATCCCTCTCCCATGTCACAATTGATCTCCCACCCGTCTATTTGACCCATGGTTAAAGACTTCTAGGTTTCCGGGTTTTGCTATCGGAGTTGAGTTGCAGACGACGGAGTTGAGAGTAGGTATCAACTCATAGGTATTTGTCGGAATTGAGAATAATATATTCTTTCTTCTCTATATATATGTCAACCCCGCAGCCTGCAAAGCCGACACGTCACAGGTATCCTTCGATCACCCATTGCCCGGTCTGGTTATTGGTAGGCTCTTATCTACATACGCTGCATGCAGCTTGAAGGGGAAATTCCCAAGGCCTATAGTAGCCGGCCCACCACGCTAAAAGTCAATCCTTTAGAGCGCTGACTGGATTTAACAGCGCTGTAAATAGCTGCTCCGTACCTCCAGGGTTGTACCTAAGGTCCAAAGATATCACCCCCTGAAGATTTAATGTTCAAAATAAGGGGTAGATGGATCCATTACCACATACACAGAAGAAATGTATCAATTACCGCTTACATATATACCTTCTACCTTGAAACAACCTTATACTGCATGCTCAACTACGTTATCAAGTAGGGTTCCCAAGCAAAACGAGCGATGTACCCGGCGACACCAACGTTCCCTCCTGCACCAGCACCTCCTCCACCACCAACCCATCATGCGCCTCCTCCGCTAGCACCTCGATCTCCAACTTCATCGCCTCCAGCACCACCAGCGCCTTCCCCTTACCAACCCTTTCACCCTTCTCCACCAAAACCTTCCACACCTTCCCAATCTGCGGCGACGCCACCTTAACCCCCGGCTTGTCCTCAACCGACACCGGCGCGCTCGGGCGGTCCTTCTCCACCCGGCGCTGCCACTCCGCATACAGCCCTTCCTCGCGCAGCCTCGTCCTCTCCGCCGCAACCGCCTGCTTCGCGCGGAACTCCACCGCCTCGGGCATCTCGCTGCCAAGCCGCTCCCGCTCCAGCTCGGCGCGCACGTCGAACGTCGTCTGCCGCACCGCGATGTCGTACGTGCCCGCGTCGAAGCGGCGGCACGCGTCGGCGTACTCGTCGAGCGTGACCTCGGCGAACTCGACGATGTCGAAGGGCTCGCACAGCCACGGCGTGCCGCGCGCGCGGAACCCGGGGCGCAGCGCGTAGGTGTCCCACACGGGCACCGACCGCGCCAGCATCATGTACCCGCCCGGCTGCTCCGTCGGGTACACGCAGAAGAGCCCGCCGCCGAGGCCGACGGTGCCGGGCGGCGTGGCGATGCGCGTCGGGTTGTACTTCTGCGAGGTGAGGCGCGCGGCGGGGTTGAGGGGCCAGAGGAGGGGGAGGCCGGTCATGAAGCCGACGGCGACGACGAGGAACTTGGTTTGCCGCAGGACGTCGAAGACGGCGGTGCGTGAGGGGAGGCCGTTGTTGTCTGCCACGTAGGACACGTTGTCCGGGACGTAGACGGCCTGGTCGCGCTGCAGGGTTTGGTATCGGAGCTCGGCGGCGTGGATGGAGGGGTGGTTGAAGACGATCGGGAGGGTGATGTGCCGGGTTGGGAGGGGCTTTTCGAAGGCGCTGCTTTGGCGGTGGGAGTTGGAGATCAGGAGGACGACGGAGGGTTGGGTGATTTGGTCGGGTTCGTATTCTACCATGATAGCTGTAGAGAATGGTATTAGCTTTTGTAGGTAGGTACGATATGGGACTTGGAATTTGTAGGTACTTACAGTTGATGTTCACATGCACAAAGGTACCCGGAACGTTGAAGCCTTCGATTGCTCTGGCTAGAAGATTGGAGGCAATTGAAGTGTCCAGGCCGACTTTCTGAGAGCTCACGTTGATGATGATGAATCGGTCGCCACCCTACGTACAGTTGTGGCGCGAATGTCAGTGAGAGAACTTTTACTAAGGATAGGGAGACAAAAACAGCGTACGTGACGTAATGTTATCGTGGGTCCTGAACCACTACCTGGAATGACCTTTAATATGGCATCTGTATCTGGCTTCCCCTTTTCTACCCTGAGCAGCGACAAGGGATCCTCGATATCCAGAGTACCGCTAGATATGTGCTTTTCCACAGCGGCAAGGAACCTTGCCTTCCCCTGTGCCAACTCGCGGGAAGACTCGTAGGATATTGGGAACAACTTAGTCTTGTCTCCGGGCTTGAGCTTCCCTAGCTTGAACATGTCGGCCGAGACCACGGTGGAGGAGCACACGAAACCGCCTAGCCCGGGCGCATCCTGCGGGAATATCACAGGACTGTCGCCGGTCCAGTTCACGCCCCCTGGAGCGGGATAGGGGTAGTCGACCACGTTGCTCGGATGGCTGCCGCCTTCTTCCCCGTCTGTGCGCGCCCATTCAATCTGAGGACCGATCAGACGGACGCCGGTTCGGTTGCAGTTGTAGTCTACTTCCCACTCGCTCGAGTAAATGGTGTTTCGGCCAGCGGCGGTTATGAGGTCGTCGGAGTCGTGGGGGCCGTGCATCACGTAGATGCTTTCGGCATTGACGGGAGGAACCAGTTTTGGATCGAGAGTGTATGGTGTGGGTAGATCAGAATGCTGGAGACTTTTCGCATCGAGATGGTCTCCGCGTCGGAGTGTTCGACCCTTACGATGTTTTTAGCGACTCTATCGTACAGGACTGCGTGCTTCTAGTCTTTGCACTTACTTGAATGCCCCCCAGTGCTAAACTTGGTGTAGTGGACTTGGATCCGAGCCATTCTGGCCTATTGTTACAAAGGTTAGCTAGTTGCATGGTGAATTGCATCTCTGAAGCACTTACACGCCTGGAAGCCCTCCCTGGATAGCGAGATAGCATCGACCCCCTGGACTGGCGGACGCTCCTATCTTGAGTGTCTGTTTCGCCTTCACCACAATTCTGGACCACATATCCGTTGGCTTTCCGTCTACCTCGACAGAGAACGGGGAGCCAGCAATAGCAATGACGCTTGGGCTGTAGAAGTGCAGCTCGGGGCCTATTGCGGTGATTTCGAGGCACTCTATATCCTTTGGATTGCCGACAAGTAGGTTTGCAACTGCGCGAGAGTTAACAAAGATCTAATTACAGATTGGCGGTGGGCTTGGAAATAAGGGGTAAGGGAAGGGGCCATACTGGATGCAGATAAGTCGTCCATCGGACCGCTTATTGGCACCCCATAACCTTTCCTCGTTCGCGGCCGAGCCTGTTGTACGGTAGTGAAAGCTCCTGGTGTAATGATCTGGATCCCCGTAGGTTGATACGTAAACTGAGTATCCAAGAATGTTGTGAGAGTTTTCCCACTGGAGAATGCTGTATTAAAGGTAAGTTAGTCGTGAATATAGCCTCCTATAGTGGACGACTTGCACTGCTCACCCTCCGAAGCAAAGATTGCGCCCAAAAATGACAAGTTCGTCGTCAGTCCGCCAATTTCTGATTTGCTCAATGCATCCTGCATCGCCGAAATGGAGGCTTCCCGTGTAGGGCGATATACCATAATTTTGGCCACCAACGAGTCTGCGGCATGATATGTCAGAGGAGTTACAGCAAGCGAATAAGTATAAGCTTCACCCACCGAAATAGGGGCTTACGAAAGTCCCAAGCTGTATCCACGTATCTATCCGAGTTTGCTCATCGGGCCAAGCGACAGACTGGACATGACCCGAACTAGGCATGAACGAATCAGCCGGATTTTCACAGCACACTCTAGCCTCAATCGCCGTGCCGTTCGGGGTCTTCGTTAGAAGTTCCGACATCTCGCTAGAGGAGATGCCGGTTTCTCCGGCGAACTGATAACTAGCCTGTTGCAGCATCAGGCTTACAAGGTCGACACCGTAGCAAAGCTCGGTAATGCCATGCTCGACCTGCAAACGTGTGTTCATCTCCAAGAAAAAGAAATTGCCTGTTTCGTCGTCAACCAGGAACTCTACCGTTCCAGCTGAGCGATAGTTGATGGACTTCGCTAGCATCACGGCACAGGCGATGAGGCGTTTGCGAAGGTCAGGCTTGTCCGCTAAAAAGGGGCTTGGACATTCTTCTATGACCTAAGAGAATATTAGCATAGGTGACATCTTCTGAGAATGTTCACACACACCTTCTGGCGGCGTCTCTGAATGCTGCATTCTCGCTCACCAAAGTCTATCACTTCGGATCCATTGCCAAAGACTTGAACTTCGATGTGGTGACTTGTGGGATAGTACTTTTCCATGAACACTCCGGTATCGTGGAATAGTTGTTTGGACCGGCTTTCCACGTTTGCAAACGCTGATGTGACTTCGCTTTCGGACCAGCACACCTGCTGACCCATTCCGCCGCCGCCACCGGACGCTTTAAGCATGATCTAGGCAAACACATATAAACGTCAATGTAAAATCAGGGAATAATTCTTTGAGTCGAAACTTTAAAGAGGTGAATACGTGAGTGTATGAATGACACCTACAGGAAATCCCATATCCCGTGCTTTATTAAGAGCCTCTTCCGCATTTCCGAGTAATCCGGAACCTTGGATGACGGGGACGTCTGCTGCGATGGCCAGATCTCTCGCTATGTGTTTCAAGCCCATCTTGTGGATGGACTCACTATCGGGCCCGATGAAGACCATACCGGCTTCGTGGACCCGACGCGCAAAGTCGACATTTTCACTGAGAAATCCATAGCCTGGGAAGATGGCCTGGATGCCTTGCTTCTTGCATATGCTTAGGATCGCATCGCTTTATTCACTCCGAGTTAGCTAGATGTGCAAGGTTGTTGTAAGAGAAAAAAAGGGGGCGAAGTGTGGTGGGCATGACCTACACATCAGTATAGGCCTGGGGTCCTTCTCCCTCTAGCAACACACTCTTATCCGCGAGGCGGACGTGAAGTGAAGCCGCATCAGCTGCTGTGAAGATGGTAGTAGCTGTGATAGAGAGCTTCTTGCATGCGTTGATGCATCGCACGGCGATTTCACCGCGGTTCGCGATGAGGATACGTTCAAGAGTCGGCATTCTTCATTTGTTCTCCTCTTTCTGTTTTACTTGAAAGTTGAGTAGAATACTGTTAACTCTACATAATCTATAGATGTCTTTCATTTTATAAGGTACCTCCTCGTATCTATCGTACCTGGATATGCTGAGTTACATCACGCTTCCCCCAATAGCTAGGGAATGTGTAGGGGCCCCTGATTTGGCGTCGTGAGGGGAACTGATAAGACACTTGGAGTCGGGTCTGGGGAAGCAGATGTATTGCAGCTAGAGGCAACGCTGATAGGTGGGTGGTTAGGTCACCAAACCCGCCCAAGCCTTCTAAATCGTGTGGCACAGATGATTCCAAGATACCTTGCCATGCTAATCGGTAACATGATCGACAGTTTCCCAATTATCGGTTCTAGGCTTTCCAAAAATGAGTCTATGATTAAGTAGGAATAACGGCTGTAACTGCCATAACTGGTTTGTGATAAGTACTTAGTACGAATTCTGGAAAAACACAGGGGGAATATGGCATGATGCTGTAGTAAAAAGGATTATACCGGGTAACCGGAAACCAGCAGTACCAGACTCGCATTAGGGCGAGCGAGCGACCTAAAGCGTGCCTCACCGTCAAGGGAGGCAAAAGACCACCAGAGCGTCTAAGGATTTACGGCTGCTACCATCCTGTCAGAAGTAGAAATCAAAAAAGAGAAATAAATGGAGACCAAAGAGAAAAGAAAAAAGAAAAAAAGGAAATAAACGTACAACACCAGGGATTCGCTGGTCGTCACCGACCCAACTACTGATCTGGCGGTACTTGGCTTATCTATGGGAGAGCGGACGGGATCCCGAGTTTTCCAAGTCCTATGGTCGTACGTGACAGGATGTGTTCTAATTAAAGTATATATACTGTCCGCCTAAGGGTAATGGTATTGGCGGTGGTGGTGGGTGAAATGCCACTCTCCATTACATGGATGGGAATGAATGAATACACAAATATTCACCACATATTCTATATATCATATTTTTATTAATTCCATGTCATTTTACCTACATCTATCCTCCGCATCCTACCAATCCGCCTTCGCCACCGCCTCCTTTGGCGCCCACTCCAAGCCCTTCTGCTCCCTAACCAACGTCAGCATCTTCCCCTCATCAACCGCCGTCTGCAAGTTCCTCAACGCGAGCAGCTCCATATCCCGCTGCGTCTCGAACGTGCTCGTCCCCATATGCGGCAGCAAGAACGCGCGATCGCTCCTCACCAGCCCCGGATGCACCTCCGGCTCATTCTCGAAAACATCGAGCCCCACCGCCGCCACCTGGCCCGCCTCCAGCGCCGCCACCAGATCCGCCTCGTTGATCAGCGCGCCGCGCGCCGTGTTCACGACCACGACCCCCTTCTTCATCTTCGCCAGCTCCGGCGCGGCGATGATGTGCCGCGTGCTCGCGTTCAGCGCGAGGTTCAGCGAGAACACATCGGCCTGCGCGAGCAGCTCCTCGAAGGACACGTACTGCGCGCCCTGCTCCAGCGCCGGGTCGGCTAGTTGCCGGCGGTTGTGGTAGATGACGCGCATGCCGAAGCTGCGGGCGCGGTGGGCTAGCGCGCGCCCAATCCCGCCCATGCCCAGGATCCCGAGAACCTTTCCGCGAGGGTCGTGGCCCAGCCGCGCGTCGCCCTTCCACCGGCCCTCGCGCAGCGCAGCCAGCGGCTCGTGGGCCTGGCGCAGGGCTCCCAGCATCAAGAACACCGCGGTGTCGGCCGTGGAGTCGTCGACGGCGCCGGGGGTAGAAGAGACGGCGATCCTGCGAGCGCTGCACGCATCCACGTCGATGTTGTCGTACCCGGCGCCATTGTGCGCGATGAAGCTCCAGGACGGCGGGAGCGCGGAGACGAGTTCCGCGTCGAAGGCCCCCGTGATAGGGTTCGAGGCGTTGGAGCGGTAGCACCCGCGCACGGCGGCGTAGGTGCCGTTCCGGCAGTTCTCGAGGAACTGCGCCCGCGTCCCCGTGCGGAACTCAAGGAGCGTGTACTTGCTGCGCAGGGCCTCCCATTCTGCGTTCGTGTGGCTGAGGGTCCCGATGAGGAGGACGGTGGGCGCCATTGTGTGACCTGGGTCGTGAATAGGGGGTTTATTAGCTACGTCGTGTAACCGTTAGGTTAGGCACTTAGCGCGGGGTAGTTGTCGTTGTCCCCTTTATTTCGTATCGCATACGTATATGCCAGTCGGAAGATTTTATAAATCGTTCAGTCCTACCTGAAAGAAAATGAAAACCAGAAATGCGATGCGGCGTAACCGAGACGCCGATTTTCGGAAGGAAGGCCGAGAAGTGAGCTCTATATGTAGGTTTTCTGGTTACTTCGCAGTACTTTCATAGGCATGTGTTTAATATTATTCGATATTATTCAGTGTTTCAGTATCACATATGATTACATTAAGTCCGCGGGAGCTTGGAAATACTTGCTCCTTTATATAGTAATTCATGGAAACAGAGTGAGGTGTGATGTCGGCCAGGAGGTACAACACAACACCTAAGGTTAGGACGCGGGGTTCGTCGGCATGAACTATCGCGGAAAGGCGGGGACGTTATACGAACCCCTTTTGACTCCTGAGTCAGCGGTCGTTTCCAACGCAAACAACAATATTCATCCAGGTACAACAATCATGACTCATGTATAGTATAGGTGAGTATCAATCGAGTATTTATTTATCTAAGTTACTAGAGTGGTACCTGCTCGGCCTGGTAGATTGGGCATTTATTCTATTTTGATGACCACCTTGCCGAAATGCTTCTGCTCCCACTATTAAAAGGAAAAAGAGAGAAGGTATTAGTACGGCGGACTTCGAAATATAACTCTAGAGAGTAGGAAGGTTATTAACTTACCATATATTGATAAGCCTCCTTCAACTTATCGAAGCTGAAGATCGTTTTGTCGATGACGGGGTGAATGTCATTGGCCTCAATAGCCGCCACCAGGTCCTCCATCTGCTCCCTGGAGCCAACGTAGACACCACGGGTCGTGCATATCCTGACGAGACACTCGATGATGCTCGCGTTCACCTTGGCGCCACCGAGGAACCCGATGATGCTGATGATGCCCTCGTACTTGATCGCCTTGAGACTCTGCTCGGCCGTGTTCGCGCCACCCACCTCGATAACGTGGTCGGCACCCACGCCACCCGTGAGCTTCTTGGCTGTCTCACCCCAGTTGGGGTCCTCCTTATAGTTGATGACGTGATCCGCACCCAGCTTCTTCAGCGTCTCTTCCTTCTCCTTGGTCGATGTGGTTGCGATCACCTTGGCCCCCGCAGCCTTTGCCAACTATTGAAAGAGGGTAAGTTTACATCATGCCGAGGTAAGAGGGGGGTCATGTGTTTGCGATAGTGGTGGAGGTAATAAGAAAACGTACCTGGAGAGCAAAGATGCTGACACCTCCCGTTCCTTGAACGACCACCGTCTGTCCTGGCTTCACCTGCTTTAATCCGTAAAGAGCATTCCAGCTCGTCAGGGCGGCGCACGTCAGGGTGCAGGCCTCCTCATAGCTAAGATTGCTGGGCGCTCGAACCAAACCATTCTCGTTAAAGGTACCATACTGGCGTAACGTGCCATCTACAGCACCACCTAGGCCAGTCGCCATCATGGCATTGTGCACGGGGCCATATTGGTGGCCTTGGTTGAACAGAGTGACAACCTTGTCGCCCTTCTTCCATTTGGAAACTTTAGCTCCAACCTCTAGAATCTCTCCTGCGCCGTCAGACCCCGCGATCACAGGGAATTTGGCGGGAAAGGGATATTTGCCGAGAGGGATGATGAGATCTCGGTAGTTTAGCGAAGCGGCGTGTAGCTTGACGAGAACATCGTTCTCTCCCAGTTTCGGAATCTCGGCTTCGACAAATGATAGGCCGTCGAAACCCTTATCCGTTCCTCCGACAGACCATTGCTTCGTGCTTGTAGGTGCCATGTTTGCTATATTGTGATATGATTAGGGTGGAGTATGTACTTGGTTATAATAAAAGATCAGCTGGCTTGATGGGTTATTTAATAGTTCAATGGCTTGGTAAATCACGAATCGAGGGGGGAGTAAGTAAGTAGTTATAAATATTTTCAGTTTGGTTCGGCAGCTTTCTAAAGCTCCGTTGCATCAGTTATTCACCTCAACGTCATGGATTAAACTATGACGACCCCGGTCTGTCGAATGTTCGAGGGCAGTGTACGTTGAATGTTACATACATAGCTAGAAGGAGTTACACTGCTTCTCGGCATCGAACTAAAAGCCAAACGCTAAAGGATTTCGATATGGAGCCACTTGAGTGGAGTTTAGTTAGTAAGAGATCCCGAAACTCGCAGAAAAAGGGGAGGGGGGCCAGTCCTGTTTACAAATCCTTCTGCGACAGGGGCTTTGTTCTTCCATGGACGACGACCACACTGCCACATGCTGTCTCACATCCAGCATATCAGTAGCCATGGACCTCTAATTTCAAGACACTACGTAGGCCATGTATGCGACTTAGGTGGGCTCAAGAGGATCTATTTTGATCCGGTAAAAAGTGTCAAACTCCGCTCCGCGCCCACCGAAAACTCCAAACGGATTGCTTTGTTCGGCAGAATCAAGTACCGCGGCTAAATGTGGTTACTAGCAGGCTAAGGTTAGTACGTTTTTATGTTATCGCTGGTCACATCGATATTTGGCATATGCTAAGAATCTGGACATCGAAGCTAAGACTACCTAGGCACCGTTCATCTTTTCCGCTCCATTAATATATCACAAATGAATTTGCGACGACAAGTAACACTTGAAATGGGATACTGTTATATGCTATCTCTACGATTGGCTTGGTTAAGGTGATATATCCATCGTGTAGCAAGGAGGGGATAGTATAGATGACCGCAAATAAATCAGCAAAGATGTAAATAAAACGTGGGTAGCTTTCCCCAATATTGAGATGGTAGTCTGTCTAGTGGATCATCGCAGAGTCCCGATCCATTATTAATGCACAGGTAGAACTGTAGCCATGCTAAAATCCCTTCCATTATGGCTATTGGCCCTAGTATCAAAAACAAACTATGCGGCAGCCCAAAACACAAAATTCGACTATATCGTGGTAGGTTCGGGGCCAGGGGGTGGGCCGCTGGCAGTGGAACTCGCGAAATCCGGAGCTATAACGCTGCTGCTAGAGGCTGGCTCCGACCTCTCCGAAGACCCACTGTACCAGGACACCAGCCGATTTGTGGAGGCCAGCAACGACCCCAGAACCAGATGGGATTTCTTCGTGAAGCACTCCGACGACCCGGAGAGGGAGCTGCAGTACGAACACATGACATGGCGCACCACCAATGGGTCGTTCTACGTCGGACGAGAGCCCCCTGACGGCGCCGAGCAGCTCGGCATATACTACCCCCGCGCAGCAGTCCTGGGTGGCTGCGCTATGCACAATGCTGCCGTGCTGCACCTACCGAGCGACGACAACTGGAATCACATTGCGGAAATCACCGGCGACGAGTCATGGAGGGCTCCTGAGATGCGGAAGATTCTCGAGGAAATCGAAAACTGTCACTACCTAGCCAATGGCACCGCTGGACATGGCTTCTCCGGGTGGTTAGACAGCAATCAAGCGCCTGGCTCCTGGCCCGGAAACGCCACCGACGGGACAACACTGCTCAGAGCGATCGCCGCCGCATCTGACCCGGTGGGAAACGCGAACGGATCCGCCATATCCGACGCCGACCTCCGGATGCTCGTGAGCAGGGACATCAATGGGCCCGAGCCGGACCGCGACCAAATGACGGGCATATTCGGGATCGCCGGGCACACCGACGCCGCCGGCCACCGGTTCAGCCCCGCGAACTACATCAAGCAGGCGTTCAAGGAGAACCCGGACCTACCCCTAACCGTGCAGCTGAACTCCTTCCTCACCAACATCCAATGGGACCAGCTGCAGGAAACCGAGCAGCCCGCCGTGATGGCCGTCGACTGGGTGACCGGCCCCAGCGCCTACAAAGCGGACCCGCGGTACGATCCGAGCCGGAACACAACGGCTGGCTTCGCCTGGGTCGGGAAGGAGCTTATTATTGCCGGCGGCACTTTCAACACCCCGCAGATTTTGAAGCTCAATGGCGTCGGGCCGGCGGAGGAGCTCGAGAAGCTCAATATCTCGGTGGTGGCTGACCTGCCGGGCGTCGGCGCGAACCTGGGAGATAATTACGAGGGTGGCGTGTTGTCGATGGCGGCGAAGCCGTTTGAGGGATTGAATGGCCCCTATGTTGTGCAGCTGAAAACCTCGGCGTCGGATGCGAATCGGGATATTTTCCTCTGGTGAGTCAATCTTCTCGTCCGTCGCGGAAGCAAAAGTCGCAGCGCTAATCTCATCGGTTGAAAACCCTCCAGGCCCTTGAACACAGCATTCGAAGGCTTCTGGCCCGGGTACCCCGACAGCTACGGCCCCCAAACACTAACCATGGCGTTCGTGCACATGGACCCGCGGAGCTCCAACCGTGGATCCGTCACCCTGCGCTCGACCGACCCCTTCGAGCCGCCCGAGATCAACTTCCGCTTCTTCGAGGGCGACAGCGAGAAGGATCTGCAGGCGATGCTGGAAGCCGTCAAGTTCGCGCAGCGGGTGAAGGGGCTACTGCTACCGGAGAGCTCGGGCCTGGCGCCCTTCGACGAGCTGCACCCGTGCGCCGGCGACGCGTCCGGCTGCGCGGACGAGGACGTCAAGGAGTACCTGAAGCTCCAGGCGTACTCGCACCACGCGACGGGGACGTGCGCGATGGGGGACGTGGCGGATCCGTTGGCGGTGGTGGACTCCAGGTTCCGGGTTAAGGGGGTCAAGGGGCTAAGGGTTGTCGATGCCTCGGTGTTTCCCAGGCCGCCGGGGGCTTTCCCGGTTCTGCCGACGTTTATGATATCGAAGAAGGCGGCGAGGGATATCATAGGAGGTGCTTGAGAATGGGTTGATAGCGTGATTCTTCTCAATTTGAGTCGTTTGAAGCTGGACACTGTTGCAGGTGCCTCAGGCACCATAGGCTCCACTAGAGCCATATGGCCCATATGGCCATATGTTGGCACCCCGCCACTGTAGTTAGGAATAAAGCAAGATTTCTTCCTTTCCTCTTCTTCTTGGTTGCAGCAGAAGCTGCAACAGTTGGGTAGATATCTATCAAGTCCTAGATGATGACTCAGACAGCTTCAGCATCGAATTACAGCTCAATATATTGAGTATGAACATTTAGAAGCAGAAAGTTGCCATATACAGCGCGCCGAACATAAAAGTCAATGCCAGACTTGTCGTTCGTGGGAGTGCAAGTATATTAGAGATTCGTTCATTTTTAGGTATATTATTCCATCTTACCACCTAGACTCTACGTACATAGGTCTATAATAGACGTGGTCGACAACACTATGCACCCATGGATACCTAGGTGTTCCTGCTAGCCTCCTATAACTTCCAGGGCTACTAGGTCACCTAGGTAGCTATGTAGGTGCCTAGGCTGAATGTTGCGCCCCATTGCTTTTGAAAAGTAGTGCGAAGCATTAGCCCCTAAGGTTAAAAGGGGGGCTAAAAAATGAACCAAAAAAAACATACAACACCAGGGATTCGCTGGTCGTCACCGACCCAACTACTGATCTGGCGGTATTCGGCTTATCTATGGGAGAGCGGACGGGATCCCGAGTTTTCCGAATCCTATGGTCGTATGTGCTAGATTATAGTGTTGTTGAAGCTTATATACCAAACGTCTGCAGCATTCTAGTTACCCTATAAGTAACCCCATTCGCTAGAAAGTTCAGAACACCGCGCTCAAAGAACCAATATGTAAGCAATCATATGTAGAAATCAAATCACTATTCAGATTATGACTAACTTTATGGCTAACCTTCGGTTTGTTAATCCAAAATGTGTCTAAGCAAGATTCACGACAGAATATTTTGTAAGTTACAACAGTTATGAAGCTGATATTTCTATTCGAAGCTCACCTCACTACGCTCTCCCCCATAACTATATGTTAGCTAAGTATTTTGTCCCACATAATGTCAAATGAGCTACTATGCTCTGCATACTAGACACCTAGACACCACCGTAGTAATTGTGTGAGTTAACTAAGGCCTTCTCCGAACACCTGGATATCTTTTGCACCAGCCACACGAAAAGAGTAAAATTACCAACACCAAGATAACGATACAGCCAGCAATGAGACCAACGATAGCCGCAGTGTTCATATATGTTCCTGGCTCCTCTCCTGGCTCCTGGCGCTTTTCCAACCAACTGTCTATCGTCAAATTTCCAGTGGTTTCCCGTCCAGGGAGACTGTGGATAGGAAATAGGGGTATACCAAGTGCCACCTGAATAAGTGTGGGAGTGAGGTAGAGAGATAAGGGAGCCATCTTAGCAGAAATATCGCACTGAATCTTTATGGATACCTAAGACTTTCCAGAGCTACATTGCCAGGGCTTTAAATACTCATGACTGAACAGAACAAGGCAGTGAATAGAAGCATTCAACTTCTTTGAACGTGTCAGTTTTCTTTGTCCGCTTTGACAGTTATCAATACCTATCTAAGTAGTTGGTCAAAGACATTATCCAGGTCAGGCCTTGGCCATTGTCATGTTCTGACTAACTTCCAAGTTATTACACACAAACTCACCGTGATTGTTAGACCAATGCAAGTGAGGGTCGTGGGTTATATTGAAAGCATCAGTCCAACTTCGTAACCTCACATTGTCACAAGTTAGCCATCACAAATAGGACTCATTGTAATGACCTAGGTATACGTGGATGTATTGTAATATTAACCTAGTAACCTAAGTACATAAGGAAGGTACCTACCAAATTGCTGATGATTCGAGAGCCTTTCGAAGTTACTTCATGAACTAGCCGTTCCCTAGGTACAAAATATAAACCACACTTTCTTTCGATCTTCTCAACAAAGTATCAACTTTCCCTTGAAAACCAATAAAAATTCTTTAACTCTTACTACTACGTACCAGTGGAGTACGACAGGTGAAGCAATCAGACGGGCATATCAGTATAACACCCGGTATCTCTCTCTTTACTATCTTTCTTATCTCCTTTATTCCACACTGGTGCAACGTTCTCTCTCTGTCTCTCTCTCCTCTTCTCGGGAGCTCTACACGTAGCATAGCCCTTGGGAGGTTGTGAAGACAGGTCCTTCCCTCTTGCCAGAGGTTAAATATACCAATCAGCCAACCAGCCAACCAGCCAACCAGCCGAGCACGACGTCCAACATCATTGTTCCTAAGGTTGAAAGACTAACCTACTACATTTACATGTACCCATCTTATAAAGGAGGTAGCAGTTCAACCTTAAAACCTTTCTAACACATATTCAGTCTCTGTTCGGTTTCTAATCCGCCTCACCAGCTACAGCGACCCTCACGATGAAGATTAACCAAATTTCCCTTCTCGTCACCTTCGCCTTCGCCTTCGCCTTCAAGGTGGAAGCAGATGGCGGCTACACGAAGGACTGCCAGAACTCGACTATTGTCGTAGTGAATGACAGCATCAGCATGAGGTCATACTGCAAAGGGCCATCTGCAACACCTCAATGCAGCATCCTTAACCTAAATCAGTGCTATGGTGTTGATGGCAGAGTTGTCATACCAAAGCAGGGGTAAGCAAGATATATCCATTCTTCTCGCTAATTGACTTCTATCCTCGGTCCACGGATTGATATACTAGGTAGCTAATAGATACTTCCAGGGGCGCATTCCAAGACGGATGCCTTTATCTTGGTTGCAATCTTGTCAATGCAACACTTGTATGCGAGTGCACTGGAAAGAGAAGGCATCATCATCGTACATGCTCAAGTGTAAACACCAGTAAGTATTCGTGCCCCAGAAACATAAATGGTGGAAGAGGAACTGACATAACGGCAGATAGCCTCATTATGAACGACAATGGAGCTTTAAAATGCTTCGACAGCCGAGCCACTACACCACCAGACTGCGTCCGGATACCTACGGTAACCTTTGATCTCAAGTCAGAAGGTCGCCGCCTTTCATTGGCGTCACAACAATATGCGCTGTTCTTCCTCGCGATTGCGATGTTTCTAGGGGCATGAAGGGACAGGAGTACCTACAAAGAGCTTTATGAGGCCTATGAGTGATGGAAGCTTCGGATATTTTCTAGTTGGTCATGAGTGCAGGTCGTTGAGGGGGTGCAGCCAGTTAGTTCACGGACTGCCGTCAGGCCTAGGGCGGCAGCCTGTTCAATCCTACTTCGAATAAATTGAGACTGCCTTTTCTTAATAAGTTGCCTTTCATAAGAACCGTGAAGTATATTATAATCTACCATTGACTTCACTGAATGATATTCGTTAGAACCCGGACTTTGTGCCCGGCCCCAGCGTTATCCCCGTCCAGCTTGCATACACTCATCAAGCACAGATCGAACCATAGGTCAGCGACAAAGCTCCTGATGGCAATACACGATAAATGGTGAAGAACAGTAAGAAGTTCAAAAAGTCCTTAGAAAATAATTTCTTCTTCAACTAACCTACGTTATTTCAACCCGACCTTGTTTAAAATGGTATTTCACACTCAAAGCACCATTTTCGGCCAGCTGATGCGGCTTCTTTCGCGCGGTAAACTCTTCCGGTATCCTGACGAGGTTGATCCCTCCCTGTGGAAGAGGGTAGTCCGACAAGACAGGCCAGACACCCGCAAACGAAGCGACAACAATAACGACCCGGCCCACGGATCAGATAAGGAGGTCTTGGATGATTTTCCGTGCAAACAAGCGACCACAGATAACGGTATTGGCCAAGATGCCCTCTTGGTTGACTGGTACGGCGAAGATGATCCCGAGGTAGAATATTCCCCTGCTTCACCCCCCGCCCCCTTTTCTTCAATCCGTCCTCGACGCTACTGCTAACCACTCAACACCTTGCACAAAAGAACCCCCAAAACTGGCCCGGGGCTCTGAAACACTTGATTGCCTTTCAAATGTGCATTCTAAACTTCGCAGTGTATATCGCGAGCTCCATCTACGTCCCCGGCGAAGCCCTCCTCATGCAGGAGTTTGGCGTCAACGAGACTGTGGCAATCCTAGGCCTCTCACTCTTCACCCTGTAAAGTAGCCCCCTTTTCTTCTTCCCCGTTATGGGAATGTCGCTGACATCGCAACCCCCCCCCCAAACTAGCGGCTACGGCATCGGCCCCATGCTCTGGTCGCCCCTCTCCGAGCTGCCCAAGCTCGGGCGCAGCCGCATCTTCTTCTGGACGCTGCTGGCCTTCATCCTCCTCCAGCTGCCCGTCGGCCTCGCGCCCAACGCCGCCGTCTTCCTCGTCTTCCGCTGGGCGACCGGCTTCTGCGGCAGCCCCTGCCTGTCCACCGGCGGCGGCACCATCACCGACATCTACCCGCCGACCACGGTGCCGTACCTGATCTGCATCTGGTCGTCGGCGGGGGTTCTGGGCCCCGTGTTCGGCCCCCTCGTCGGCGGGTTCCTCGCGCCGGCGATGGGCTGGCGCTGGACGGTCTGGGTGTTCACGCTGCTGTGCGCGCTCGTGCTGGGCGGCATGTTCTTCTGCCTCCCCGAGACCAGCGCCGCCAACATCCTCTACAACCGGGCGAGGCGGCTGCGGAAGGCGACTGGCAACGAGCGCTTGCGGAGCCAGTCGGAGATCGATGGTGCACACCATACCGCGAGGGACACGCTCGTGATGCTGGCCAGGGCGTTCACGCTGACTTTCCTCGAGCCGATCGTTCTGCTCATGGATCTGTACTCCGGCCTGCTCTACGGGCTACTCTTCCTCTGGTTCGAGTCGTTCCCGATTGTGTTTGGCGGCATCTACGGGTTTAGTTCCGGGCAGCAGGGCCTGGTGTTTATTGGAATATTGGTCTTCGCCGCTATCTCCGTGCCTCTGTTTCTCCTGTGGATCAAGCGGCGCCTGCTCCCTAAGATGATGTCGGGGCAATTCAAGCCGGAGATGTTTCTGCCGCCGACTTTTATCGGGTGCTTCGCACTGCCGATATGTCTATTTTGGTTCGGCTGGACTTCACGAGTAGGCGTTCACTGGATTGTGCCCATCGTTGGCTCCGGCTTGTTCTCCATTGGTGTCGTTACCTTGTTCAACTCCCTGTTCAACTACATGGGCATCACGTACTCCCGGTACGCTGCGTCCATCTTTGCGGGGAGTGCGTTGTTCCGTGCTTCTTTTGGCGCGACCTTTCCGCTTTTTGTAAGGAGCAAAGTACGCTTTTCGCTCTATATTTCCTCTCACTAACGAAATGGGGTTTATGTACTAGGCGCAATCGCTATTCCGCTCGCTCGGGGTTGGTCCGGGTAATTCGCTACTGGGCGGCCTAGCTACTCTGTTTATTCCCGTGCCTTTCATATTTTATTGGGTGGGCGTGCACGATCCTCCCAAGCTATGGATAGGTATGGAGCTGACTCCGAAATAACTAATAGTATGGCGAAAGAATTCGATCCTGGAGCAAGAACGCTTCGCACGATGTCTGAGGACGGTGATAGTTATTGAATCGAGCACGATAACGTTTAGTTATCCCTGCTATATCACGTTGATAAGGCATGGGAAAGTCTACACGGTATTAGGGGCCCACGCGATCCATTTCCCGTTTCGGGTTTAACTCCGCCGACTGAATAAACACGGGCCTATCATGGTGGGAATATTACAGATACCGCAGCAAGTTGAGATAGCGCCAATGATCGATGGTGTTATAAAAAGGATTGATATAGAGAAGAGTCTAGTTACGATGGCATGAGCTTCCGGAATCATGATAGCTGTAGAACTTCAGGCCTTTGTTACCCCTTTTTATGAACCAGTTAAAGATAGGATAACACTAACTACATTTTGGAGGCTTGGTATCGTAGGACAAGCGATGAGTGGGAATCTATTTCTGAAACATGCGGCATGCGAGTCAGCTGCAGGTACTATTAATTACTAGGTGTGTTGACTATTAGATTGGCAGTGTTTTGGGATACACTTCTATTAGCTATTAGTTATGAGCTACTTGCATAGCAGGTTAGGTTCTTGCGCATTACAAAAGCTGAAAATGCATGACTCGACGATCCCCATTTGAGACTTGATTTTCTGTGCCTCAGAGCTTCTTCGGACTTTTTACGACAAAAGACTAATAAAAAGACAAGGTGCTATTTAAGAAGACAAGGCCGTCAAGGGGAGCTGAGAGTAAGCGTTATCCACTAGAGAGATCAAAGCGCAGCGTGGATACTATCATACAGGACCCTTAAGACCAATGGCTTTTGTCATTTATTTAATGGAGTTCAGACTGGAAACCTGGCACAGGCTGATTGATTGTCAGATGGATTGTCAAATGGTATGTATGCACATTATGTGAACGATCCGCTGTCAACACTATACCACGTGGGGAAGTTCAGCCTTAGCGATCGTAGGATTTGACAGGTTATAACATTTATGTACGAAGACTAGGCGACGATGAGGTAAGTACTTGGGTAGGGGCAATACTTAGATACGATGCATACTTAGATACGATGTATACCTAAATAGGTAGGTAAATAAAGAGCTACCGACGAAAGAAGTCTCCTGTAACGTACTTTGCCCCTTGGTTGCAGTGCCGTCTATCGTTCTGTTTCTAGAAACAGGTTTAATCCCGGTTTTTATAGGGGTCGACATCGGACCAAGAACCTCATCACTCCCAATGCAACACATTTTGTTTCGTAGAATGTGACGGGGGGGGTTGAAACGTTGTGACCTCCGGTAACCCAATTCTGTGCAGCCAAGATAGAGATATACGATATAACTAATACATATTTATTGAATAGAGAAACTTGCCTACATAGATGCAGAAGATGTTAGAATATTATAAATTTCATATGATATGTAACATGTGCCCCGTACATTGAAATAGTGAATCTCCATAGAATGCCTAGTTGTGAGCTGCGTTAGTGTTAATGCGCATCGTCAACCTCCCTGACAAATGTTATTCCCGGGGATACCGTGCCCAACTCCCATGGCAAAGTAAGATAACGACGAATAAGATCGTTGGGATCGTCGTTCTGGCAACCCTGGTCCCGTTTCTCAAATGGGTATTCTCTAATAAAGGAAGGACTTGCGCACACGAAAGAAGACTAGACTCGCAAAACTCGAGCCCACCATAAACTCAGCTAAGAAGGCTAGAGTCGTTAGACATCGTCGCAGATATCGTTCATCCCAGCCTAGCTTCTTAAAGATCGGCCGGCTTATCCCAGAGAAGCAGAAAAGGGTATGGTTTGTCGTGCGTGCTTGCAGCAATACCAGGTTCAGGTGCCAGCCAAGCATTCGCATATTAGCCGCTTTTTTTCACGATGGTGTCCCCCTACACTAAAAAATCTCCTTTCCCATCGCGCGGTAGGTGACCTTAAGATCGTTCCGGGGACTAATCACCGTTTTTACTGCATATTACCACCTACTGTATGTCTGTGCCTCTCCCCCCAATAACAACGACCCCCGAAAGCCCCGAATTAACGGCTTCGTCGATCCTAGTGCAATACTACACGTATGAAGTTGTGGGGAGACTAGGAGTATGATCTCAAACTTATATGGGAGTACTCCACATGGAAAGTGAGAAGCTCGCTGCTGGTTATCTTTGTTTCTCTCTTCGTTTCCTCCTCCCCCACACTTCGTCATGTACGTTTGTCGATAATATATAATTTAAATGACGTTGGAACCTCATGCTGTGGAAAACCGTTCAACCAGGTATTCGGGGTTATCAATTACTCTTCGGACAAGCCCAGAGGGCTAGGCGACGAGAATGAGCGGCCAACCGGCCATCTTGGCATTCGAAGACCTCCCACACGACAATCGCTCCAGTGACACCATATTGGCCGTAGTGCTATGCATGATTCTTGCAACGGCGGCAGTATGCCTTCGATTATATACCAGGCATTTCGTCTTAAGAAGGCTCTGGATAGATGACTATTTGGCATTTGCCGGCATGGTAAGCCACGCCTGCAGGACCCTACATACTGCATAAACTAGGATCGGTACAATCTTTACCAAGAATCAAGGATGTCTAACCACGGCTTATTAGATTGGAATGATCACGAACGGCATATTACAATGTGTGCAGACAAAATATGGGCTGGGAGCTCATTACTACGACATGACAGATGAGGCCGAGGCCATTGAATTCTTCAAAGTATGATTTGACGATGATTCCAGGGCCTTTGCTATGGAGTCAATATGTACTGACTTTGTTCGCGATAGGTATTCTACGCAGTGACGATCAGCTATAACACCACGTTGATGTTTATAAAATTCAGTTTATTCTTCCAGTATTACCGGTTGATACAGGAAGTTCCCTATTATCGCTTATTTTATATTGGTATAATGGCCATAGTTGGTGGTTGGGTCATTTCACAGGAGTTTATCCTTATATTTTCGTGCACTCCAATTCGCGCGTACTGGGATCGCTCGGCTGGAGGCCATTGTCTGGACGGTAACCTTATTGGGTGGATGAACTCGGTCGGCAACATCGTTACCGATGTCATCGTACTTCTATTACCGATTCCTGTCGTATGGCGGTTGAATCTAAAACGGGGGAAGAGGTGGGCAGTAATGGGAGTTTTTACTCTGGGCTTCTTGTAAGTGCTTCGACTTTCCCCCTTTTCGCTTGCCGCACGAATAGGTACTTACACTCCTACTCGTTTCGTAGCACTTGCATCATATCGATATGTCGTTTGGTGTTCTTCGCCAGACTTACAATCGACTTTTCATATGACCTGGTAGCCGTCGCAGCCTGGGGAGAGGCAGAGTCGGCGTCGGGCCTTATCTGCTCATCTCTTATTTGCCTAGCTCCATTAGTACGGCGAATATCACATCACTTCCAGAGCACGAAGAAAGAATCGCTCACTCCGCCAAAGAAGTATCTTCCTGGTTCCAACCCCTTTTCACGGCACACCAGAGACAAGAGTGGTGCGTTGAAGACAAATGGGTCAAGAAATATATTTGGTATTGGTGCAGACGGGAGTGAGACGGAGCTCAACTGCTTGGATGGTGAGCGATCACGAAAAACGGAGACGCAGGATGATGGGAGATCACTGCAAAGCGACTCGGACGCGATGCCCGACTTTCGCTTGGGACTCGAGACGGGAATAAGGACGATTATCAGCACGGGCAATCGGGACAGCATACAATCACCGTCATTACCGCCAGACTCGCAAGGGATTATTGTGAAGCAGGTGTGGTCAATACGCAATAAAGACTCGAGCGAAAAAGAAGATCAAAAATATCCATAATACACAATCACAATTACCTGGTTCGATGTCACAACACGACCCAATTAAGAGAACAAATGTGCCCCTATTGTTGATAACTGAATAGGAATGTAGGTAAGATCTAGTACCACCGCCAGAGACTTATGCATCCATCAAATGAGATCAACTTATTATGATATTAATTAAACTAGTGACTCCCGACGATAAAGCCAAAGGAGAACAAGAAAATCGCAAAAGTGCAATACCAAAGAAAATACCCATATATATGCCGTTTCCTCCTTTATCTATCGTATAACTCCATGCAAACATACCTACCTACACTTATAACACCACCTATCATCTTTCGATCCAGCCCCAGCCGCTCCAGCATCCACAGAAGCCCCCTCTACTCTATCGTCCCATCAGGCGTATCTTTCTCCTGCTGCTTCAACGACAACCAATCCATAAAAACCGGCCCCAAAATCGACAACGCACTGACCGCAACCGCGACATAGAACGTCTGCATGATCGCACTATTATACGCCTCCAGCACGGCCCTCTGCAGCTCCGGCGGTACAACATCCCCCATCGCAGTCGCGCCCGCGTTGACCACAAACGACGAATCAATTTCAGGGGCGCTCGCAGCGAGGTTCCCGACGAGCCGGTTCTGGAAGACGGTCTGGGCGACGGCGAGGAAGACGGACGACGCGAGCGTCTGCGTGAACGACAGGATGGACGTCGCCATCGCCATGTCGGCGGCCGGCACCGCGACCTGCGCGACGAGCATCACGTTCTGCGCGCCGAGGCCCGCGCCCGCTGCGAGCAGGACCTGGTACCCGAACCAGTAGCCCATCGCCGAGTCGACCTGCAGCGTGCTGAGGAGGCCCGCGCCCACGGCAGTGAGGGCGGAGGACGCGAGGAGCAGCGGGGTGAACGTGCCCAGCGCCGAGGCGAGGGCGCCGCCTATCATGGAGAAGACGACCAGTCCCAAAATGCTGGGCAGGTTCATCAGCCCGGAGGTGGTGGCGGACACGCCCTTGACGGCCTGGAACCAGATCGGCAGGTAGTACGTGAAGATGAAGAGGGCGGCGCCGACGCACACGCCGTACCAGACGCCGCCTACAATGTTCTTGTTCTTTAGGATGCGCAGGGGGACGGTGGCGCGGTCTTGCTGCCACAGCTCGACGCACCAGAAGATGGTGGCCAGTACGCCGGACACGATGAATAGGGTGATGACGCGGGCGTCGTGCCAGGGGTACTGGGCGCCGCCCCATTGTAGAGCGAGGAGGAGGCAGATGACGGAGGGGATGAGGAAGAATGTGCCGGGGAGATCGAATTGCTTGATCTGTTCTTTCCAGGATAAGCTGGGCTTTGTTGGCGGCTTGTCTGGCAGGAAGAGGATCAGGAACAGAATGGTGGTCCCCCCCAGCGGTAAGTTGATGTAAAAGCACCATCGCCATGTTACGTGGTCGGTGAACGCGCCTCCTATACTATCACGAAAGTCAGTTAGTCAAAACAGCAATAGTGACAGGGGGGAGTGATTGCTTACAGAGGACCAGCCACGCTCGCAACACCGTGCATGCTAGCCAACAGCCCAGTATAAACCGGGCGTTGCCTCAATGGGACCGCACTCGCGAGGATGATAATAGCGCCGGCGAATATCCCCGCAGCGCCCATGCCAGAAATAGCCCTTCCAGCGATAAGAACAGCCGAGGAGGGGGAAACGCCAGCGATAAGGGAGCCGATCTCGAAGATGACGACGCCAGCCAAGAACACCCATTTGACGGAGTACATAGCGTAGAACTTGCCGTACATCAGTTGCAGAGCGCACACGGCGAAGAGGTACGAACTCCCGTACCAGGCAACGTCGTCGAGCGAGTCGAATTGGTTGGTGATGCGGGGGATGGCGGTGGCGAGGATGGTGCCGTCCTGAATAGGAATAGGAGAGGGTTAGCAAAGGTGTGGGTCTCAGTGGGATGGTTGAGCGCTGTGCTGGGGGGTAGGGATAGGGACTGACCAAGGAGACGAGAAGCATAGCCATGCAGAGAGCGGTAGTTAGGAGAACTAGCTGCCAAAAGGGGGGATACTCCTGCTTGTCGTCCGTTTCGGCAGTGGTGTTCGGACGATGCTCATTCTTTTCTACATCTTGTGCATCTTGTGGGTGAGAATCCATAGTGACCCTTGATTATTAGTCTTATCGAGCGCAGCGGAGTGTTTGATAACGGAGGGCGTTGCAGCCCTGAGGGCTACAGCTGATTTTGAGGTTGTGTCGTGAGGAGAGCCCGTAGGTCCGTAGTAGTGATCAAGTCCTCGTAAAGATGGAAAAGAGAAAAAGAAAATCAGTAAAACTACATCCTAATAAACCGATGTGAAATGTGAAGCCAACAGATAACTAGGCATAATACAAGAAATACCAAACGGCTTTATATGTAAAATCAATAAATTAAATCTCGCGCACCGCCGAAGCACACCTCCTTCGTATTTGTCCCAATTCGGCTAGAGCCCGGTGTGGAGACAAGAAAGCACAGGCCGTACTCTTTCTCTTTTGGGTAATTTTACGGGTGTGGGGCCGTGTCAATGGCTTACGGTGGTCCGGAAGCCAAACAAGCCAGCCACCACCGCTATTCACTCATATGTACTACTATTTCAAGGCTATTGAGGATTTTTGTGTCTTGCTATGGATGTTAACAACCTACATAGGTACCTAATTATCTAACTTTCTATTAAAATATTGCATTCACTGCCACCATCATCTATTCAGGATTTCAGTCTAAACTGGATAATGTGGGCAATAATGAGTTAATCGTGCATTCCAAGAAATCTTATGCGGGCAATTCCGATTCTCCATCCACCGCAGCCGATCATGATGGCAAGGGCAGTAGTGATCTTCGAGGTCCGATATATCGTGCAAGCACGGGCAGTAGTGGTCGCCGTATATTTCCGTTCTCCAGTGCGCTCGGGGGCACCAGTGGTCTAGCAACCCATCCATGTCGTGACGAGGACAGCCGCGAGCTTGTGCAAGCGGGCAAGTGTTGATCAACTTCTCGCGACTAACATGCTTAGAGCAGTAAGGTGCACAGTCTTGCTGCGTCGCTTCGTACTCGAAAATCTCCAGTATCCTGTCGTCCCCGTCGACAACATGGTCCTCGATGCGAGAGGTGGCGAAGTCGATTGGCTTTCCCTCCTCATCAACGGTGACGTTTACGTAGCCGTATAAAACGAGACTTGTCGAGTTCGTGCCGAAGGCCAGAGATAGATGGGGGTCGGCTTCCTTGGTTTCGTGCTGGAATGCAATAGTATCCGGATTCCAGATGGGAATGCGCTTTCCATCTCTGTCAACAAACTTACTGGACTGTGCGGCGCACCGGATATATACGTGGGTGATTAACCCGAGCTCTAGGGCAGTTCGTCGTGCAATATCCTCGTTGGCCTCCTTGATTTCGGAGTCCTTGGGCATCTTCCCTAACCACACAATAAGGGGGTCGTCCACCGTGCCACTGCCAGATCTACGGCGTGCATCAGACTCTCCGAGGAAGTGAGGCCTTGACTTTTCTTTTGGCATTTCCATATCGGCATTCCATCGCTTGTCGTCAACGGCTACAGCAGGGTCACCTTCTGGCTTGTCTTCTGGCTGATCTTCTGTCTTGACCTTTTTAAACTCTGGTTCTAACGGAGAATCGGTTGTCTCCCCTTCCTCATCTTCCTCAACTTCGTCATCAACAATCTCATCGGCCTTTCTTTTACTGGGTAGTGTTTCAATTGGAGATTCCGCCATTTCAATAGTTGTTAAGGTACGCTGCGTACCTAGACTTCAACCAAACCTGCGTCCTATAAAAGAGATTCCCCAGCATAGCTCTAGTATATATAGCGTGTAAACCAAAGTATGTGCGTGATCTTGTCGCATTGTAGACACACAAAGCTCTTGTTTCTATGTGTATCATAACAAGTTTCAAAGGTGCCCTCCCCAGACACGATACGATAGAAAACAAAAGACTCCAACAGAGTTATAAGAGGCTCTTGACAAAGACTCAACTAGAAACCTTGGAATAGAGGGCCATTTTTAACCTTGCAAGGTGTGGTGGTCCCTTATGAACACTCGGTGGATCAAGGGGCTTCTTTTCATTCCCCGGTAAGAATATTTATTCGTCCCATGCCCCAAGATCAACAGAACAAGCACTGACCTAAAGTACAAGCAAGATGTGATAAGTGACAGCACCGTCAAACATGCCCTCCTCCTATTTAACAGAAGGTGGGTTTAGATAGATAGTATGTATGAGTAGGTATAGAGCAACTCTATGTAAACACAGCTGATTATGATTTTATCCTCCATACTTGGCCTAATAAAAAGTATCTTTGCTAGAGTGTCTAATCAGGCTAATAAGGGGTAACTTTGATACCTAGAAATTTCTAGTCTTCTGTGAGTTATCACCAGTATTGCGCATCGTGTTTCTTTTTGCCCAAAATAGGGTTTCAATTGCCGGATTCAGGGGACATTTGAACAGACCATAAGGTAACAAAGGGGGAGAAAGTTAAGCCATACGATTTTTCGATACGTCACAACGAAGTAGTGACAAAGCCTGCGAAAATTGACTTTCAAAGGAGTGGCTTTGTTGCGATCTAGTACATCTCACTACACTTCCTTACCAATGTACTGATCTAATGCATGCTTAACGACTAGACCAATCGTGCCCTGAAGCGACAGAATTCAATACTACTCGATATGAACAGCCCTATCGATACCACGCCGCCGACCTCCCCATCCATCAATCATGCTATGATGGAAACTCAAATTCCCTCTGTAGTACGCACCGAGCTCACCGCTAGCTGTCCCGGACTACAAGCATCGCCTGCCGTTGTCCGGGATTGGTTCCGAACCTATCTCTTCTACCGGGGCCTCAATCCCGACACGGCCGACAACTTTTTCTGGAGGGGGATAGAGCTGCACAGGGCTTCGATCTTGGAGTTTCGGGAGGCGTTCGCCACGCACTGCGGCTTGCAGTACTGGGAGGCCAATATCTTGGCCTACGATATATTTAGGATTCTTCAGGTACGTGGCGAGGTGCTGCTTAATCGTTCGCAGAGCATTAAAGCCATATGAGCATCGACCTTGATTGTGAATGCCGTAAAGTCCGAGGAGGGGGTGTACAGCTAACATGGTGTTCGATAACAGAGACAGATACCTCCACCCAGGCGTACATTCTTTCAGATGTATGTCGAATTCATCCTAGAACATGATTACTACCTTCAACTTATGTTTTACACCCGGAGCCTCGATTTTCCCGATTATATGGCAGGCGTTTACGCATGGGCTTGCTTCGTGATCGGACATATCGTTGCAATACTTGTAGCATGGATCGCTGCCGCGATTATCATGACCTACTAAGTCTTCGGCCGTAAGTCTTTAATGCACAGGCGAGGTAGATACACCATATCCTACGTGGAAAAGCCGGTAATAGCGCTACGACATGATTCGGCAGCAATGCTCGTCCTTGGTATAACGGAATGTTGATATCAAAACCGGGACTATGATTTGCTTTTCGGTAGAGGCGTCCATTATAGCAAACGCCTTCCCCATCTTCGATATGCCCATGCAAGCCGGTCAGGGTGGGACCTCGTGGCCTCTGCTTGGTAGTAAGCACATTTGATTCAGCTTGGAATCTTGAGCTTCATATCTTAGGCGATATTCAATGTCAGGGAGGTATTTCCGACTGAAGACAAACCAAGACATTCAGACGCGCGTATATGCCCCGTAAAAAAAGCTCCTGCGACTCTACAATTAGCCGACAGCTACCTTGGAAATCTACCGTTGTAAATCCCAACTGCCAAATCAGGTATCTGCAACGATTCTCCACATCCACTACCCTAGCTTGGCTGGCTTAAGAGGGGAGCTATCGAACTTTATCGCTTGGCGCTTATGATATTTTGGAGATCGCATTATGCATCTCAGTACATAAATCGAACGGAATCCTGATCTCTTTGGTGGATAAACTTGCTGGGATTTCACTTCAACATTACAGCGTATTATTCTCCCGCAAAAACTTCAACGATGCTCAGTTTCACCTATCTACTTGCTCTTATGAGCATCGGCTCTTTAGCCGGCGCACAGGAAGACTGCCCTGTTACGGGTGGTTCCGTTATTGCTCACACGGGCGACCCTGTTGGAAAGGAGCAGGTTTATCAGGAAGGCATGGGCAACTAACGAGTGCAAAGTTTAAGGACGGGAGGCTGACGTTGATGCAGTCAATATGTACGTCACGGGTAACACGTCGGAAGTAGGCGTGCTATACCTCACAGATGTGTTCGGCATTCAATTGGCGGAGAACAAGTTGTGCGTATTCTCATGGTTAATTCGGAGGTTCTTGCCTAACATCACTCAAGGCTCGCCGACAGCTTCGGACGCGCCGGTTACCTCACTGTTGCGCCGGATATGTTTAATGGGACCCCAGCTCCAGGGGATATCAATGGACAGCCGGACTTTGACGTGGTCAAGTTCCTCGCCGACCATAGCCCTGAGGTAACTGATCCAATCATCGCAACAGCGATTGATTTCTTGCGGACCGAGCTCGGAGTAAAGAAAGTTGTTGCGACCGGCTATTGTTTCGGTGGCCGATACACGTTCCGCGTCCTGGCCGAAGGGAAAGGCGTGGATGTGGGCTTCGCTGCACATCCAAGTCTGCTAGAAGATGCCGAGATCTCTGCCATCACGGGTCCGGCTAGTATTGCGGCGGCAGGTCGGTAACTTTCTTTGTTTTGCTCTCAATATGAATGCTAGTTGCTAAATTGATCATCCAGATGCGGATGACATGACACCTCCCGAAAGGAGATCTGCGATCGAAGCGTTGCTTCTAGAGACTGGACATCCCTACTCGTTGGCATTATACGGTGGCACTCAACACGGATTTGGCGTACGTGCAAACATCTCAGACCCGAAGCAGAAGTTTGGGAAGGAAGAGGCTTTCTTTCAGGCGATCAGATGGTTTGATGCTTGGGCTTAGACTGTGGCCCGCTGGAACGATAGCAGATCGATGATAATGAGACGGTATGAATATGTATTCACGTTGTATATGGAGCTAAATACCGTTATTGTATTTAATCGGCCACTGTGCATAAACATACATAAGATCAAGCAGTAGGTTGGATGGAATCTGATGGATGAAGCTAAAAACGGATAGATCAGATCCATAAAAGAGCACGGTCAACATGAGATTCTAGATCTCCACTGACCACAAATTGCATCGAGTTTGAAGTGATGGTCGCGATATTCCAAGTATGTACATGGTAGATTTTCATGATCGTCGGTTCGATGACAGAGTGTGGAGAATAGGAGGAGTAGATGATTGACAAAATTGAAATCGAGGTGGTTATGGTGTCGGTGCTCTGTATTGAACCATTTCTTGATTGAGTGAGTTCACTGTTCGAATATCATCAGTGCAGTGACTCGTGAGTGGCACTGAGTGCACCGAGCTTAGGACTAGTACTAGATATTAATAGCTAAACCGAGTTCGTGGATTGCGGGGAAGAGTGATCCAAGATTTATTTGAGAATCAATTTAAGCGACCAAGTCCAAATGTGAGGAGGCAGACGAGATAAATGAAATGGATCCCAAAAGTTAGAAATTCGATATTTTGATGTTCGATATTTGTAGAAGTGCCTTCCATTCAATTGATGTTCATATGCAAATGCATAAAATATTAAAAATGTGTTACATACAGTAACATACTTACCTAGCGGCCGTGCACAAATACATTACCAGCCAATTATTTACACGGAGATTCGGCAACAAGCAGTAGCCTGATGATGTGGGCGGTACACGTCATTTGAGCTGCATGGCGTTAGTCTTGATTGGCTCCGACTTAATAACATCTGCTGCATTAATGCAGGGACTGATCGTGTTACTGGTGGCTATTCAGGTACCTTTCGGTGCTTTAGTGGTTTTAGCCAACCAACACCAAGAAAGCTGAACCGATCTAATCCGCATCAGGGTTGGCGGGGTCCTTTAGCCCCGTAGATTGTCTTGGGGCTTGCGCTGGCGGCATCCCTCCAGCAACGACCAGCCACATCTTTTATTTACTTGAGAACCTGGGAACCTGGTTTTTTGACCGTTATCACCACGAAAAATTCTGGTGGCAGGACCAATTGTGTATTCTCTGCTGCTACCTTTTTTTTTGCACCGCATTTTTCATCGTACATCCGATCTGATCAACCAACCTCTTCTATTTCGAGCATAATTGCAATATCGAAGGGCAAAAAAAGAGGGAAAGAAGTGCTAGAAGCTTGCCAACTGAAATCGTGTCTCTTGACACAATTCTATACTTCTTCCCCATTTGGATTTCTAGAAGGGCAAAGGGCTGTTGTCCAGAAGGAAACTCATTGAACTTCTAAGTTACAATACCTATCACACCATACCAATCTATACCGCATATCACCTCTCTACCTTCTCTCTCTATCTACCTCTACATACCTCTACTACCTCTTCCACTACAACCCGCATATCCCCGTGCCTGTTCAACAGATTTGATCTGACAAGAACCAAAAGTGTCGCTTCTCTAGGTAGCTTCGACGAACAGTGATTTCGACGACGACTGCCTTTATATACGTATTGGCGACCAGAGTCGATCGGTAGCACGTACCACATTCCAGCAGCACGACGTTCGTGAGATTCTCGAGATTAGCTTTGCTTGCGCATTCCATCTCGGCCGTCTCATCCACGCCCGACCCCTCGTCGCATTCCAGCGCTGCTGCTGTCCGATATTACCCTTACCACACCGTCGCTCCCCGGGAGGACGGGAGTGGAGAGAGGAATTAAATACCTCGGGAATATTGGGAATATAACAAACAGACAAAATGCCTGAAGGATTTCAAGTCGGCTGGTATCGTAAGTAACTGCTGTCTCCTCGCAAGAATGAGCAAGAACTAATCAGCACGCCATAGGGTTCATACCGTTCCTAGGATACCACCATGTCTTGATGATTTTAATAGCAGTGTCGATAATATTATTATGTATGTACTCACATTCCTCACCCTCCCAATTCCAGATCGCAACTCCATACTAACATACTCTCTTCCTCTGTCCCACAGCGCTCTTACTAGCAGGTTGCTCATCCTCCTCACCCTTGATCCCCGACATCTTCCTTCTTTCTATCTACTACGAGAAGTACACCGCTGTTCCCGACACGTCGCAGGTTGATTATAATGTAAATCAAGCCATCAGCAACATTGTCGGGTCCGCCCACCTGCAGGCGCGCGTCGGCTACTTCGGCATCTGCATCAACCCGGACGGCGGCGCCTGGCTATGCAGCAACAATGCCACGGCCCTTGCCAACGAGGTGGCGGTCGACCAAGACCCGCTGAACCTTATCTGGCTCGCCAGCCAGTTCAAGGACATGATCGTGTTCCCCTACCTCATCATCATCGCCATCATCTTCGCCTTCGTCTGCTTCCTGCTCTTGGCCACTTTCCCCGGCTGGCACGAGGAGGAGGACAGCGAAGGCTCTGACCGCGAGATCAAGCCTTTCCCCAGCAGACCCGTGTCGCAGATCGCGCTCGCAATCATCTTCATCGCCTCCATCTTCGTCCTCGTCTCGGTGCTGTGGCAGCACACGGCGTCTGTGGCCGCGTCCATTATAGCGCAAGACTTCGGCAACGGCAGCGTGTTATCCGGGATCGGCACGAGCGCCATGGTCATGGGCTGGTTCAGCTTCACGCTGCTCATCATTGTCACGATCGGTCTGCTCGTCATGATATTGAGTATCCGGGTGCTCTCGCAACTAGCAGATTAAGTTGGCTCTCCAACCAATGTCTGCCTGCTTTTAATGAAGAAAGAAAAACACACGAAAGGTTGCGGGTAAAAAAAAAATCAATTTGGGGTGGATAAAATACGGAAACGACGGATATGTGTATATGGGGGGCAAATCCGGCCGTGGACTAAGTGCCAACGAAATTTCTTGTCGTTGATATTTGGTCAAAGCATCTGGGAACCGGAGTTTAAGCAAAGAAAGGGAGGCACCCTCGGCGATATTAATGATTTTTTTTTTCAGTCTTGTGTTTTATTTGCTCCCCTCTGCTTCCCCCCCCCTCTATTATATCATGTCACGATTGGGTTTTTTGTTCGAACCAAATTCATCCTTTGGACGATTACATACGAAACGACCAGAACAGACCGGCCGGCGGCAGGTATGTGTTGGTTTACGTTTTAAGGGTAGTGAATGAGTGGAATTGGGGTTGGAAAGGGAACGAACGAACGAATCGAGACATGATGCTGGATGGAGACGAATAAAACAAACACCAATGGATAACACATATATGAGGGTCAGTAATGATGGAACGAAGACAGATGTAGATGTGAGACTCTGATGATGTTTCCTGTTGGTCGGGCAACGAATGGTCTTGGCGATTGGCTAGGGCAGTGTTCACTGCTAGGATCGCGCATATTCAATCCTATGAGTTGTGTATAGGATCTTGTATTAGAAGAATGGAATTTTTGCGCTTGCAATACAACTTAATCATGCTTTGTGCTCTTTGAAATGTGATTATGCAACGCTGTTTATTTCATGAAAGCAATCGCGACTTGTAAATGGAGAGTTGTGAATAGATCACAGTTCGCCGTTCAAATTAGTACTCAATTTTTTCAGATAATCGCGGGTTCTGTACAGCGTACTCTGTGCCAATGTAGGTTGAATTACCACTGATCTAAGCATTCGCTACTCTACGTTAGGTACTGTAGCATGTTGTGGTTTACGATTTTCCCAGATGAGTAAAATGCCTCGTTACTTTCGAGGGACAGCTTGCAAATTACTGCCCAAATGAAATTCAAGGTGAAACAGTAAGCCTGCTTTACCTCCAAAGCGTCGTTCTCGCCTAAAGACAACGACACAACAATTGCGTTCAATAATTTTATAGGCACAAAACGATAGTAGGGTCAAATTCGTTCGAAGAGCAATCTTCCTCATGGCGATGCGGCTAGACATCGGACACAACGAAAAGAGAATCCAAAAGTTTTGGTTTGAAGAGAACAAAAATTCCGCCCACTACGATCCACGAGGGATAATAGATGGAGGGCAACTCCGCGATGTGCAATGCAGGTATCCCTCCATAAGAACCCTCATGCTTGAGCGAGGGTCCTTTGAACAAGGTAAGTATGAAGAAGAAAAGAAGAAAAAAAAGGTAAAAGCTGGGAGGAAGGCCAGGTATTTATAGGAATCCTGGGTGGGTCCAACAGACTGCACAATCAGTAAGTGGATCCAGGACATTGCTTGTTGATTTTTTTGATTGGCTACAAAGCGAGTGGATGGTTCCTGCCTAATGTTACCTAGTGTAGTACCGCATTGTCACAGTGCATTCTTAGCAGGTCATCCTTTCACACAGGTATTGGAGGTGGCAGGTGCCACAAACTACGCGCGCACTGTTTCAGTGTTTGTTCCCTTTGGAAATTCTACAGGCCTGGGAACCTTGAAGGCTCACTCAGCTCAATGAATTATGACACAGCTTGCATGCTAAACAACGTACCCTCTTTGATAAGTGCAAAAAGAGCACTCATTGAAGGATCCCAATCTTTCTATTAAGTCGATGGATGCATAGTAGTTACCCCTACTTACATAGTACTATTCTACCATCATCATCCAGATTCATTTCAGCCAGTCGGCTTCACCATGCGCAGAGCCCTAGATGTGATTTGGTGTAGCTACGAAGTATGAAGAGCTACAGTGGCAATGTGCTTAACACCTGCCTAATGCGATATCACCCCGTATAGCATCTAGGCAGTGTCATCTGGGCAGGCAGTCTAGAGCATCTTACCGCTCCTTCGTTATGCACCACCAATAGTTATATTTACAGCTATGTAGTATCTAATTTACGCAGTATCGTGAACTACCTAATCATACAGCCATCAAGCTCAAGCTTCCATTTTTGAAGACTCACACACAGTACCAAGCAACAATGTCATCCATCACCACATCCCTCCCAGCAGGCGACATACCGCAATGGTGCATCATCCCCGCCCTACGACGCTCCTCTCTCTTCGGCCTCCGCTGTCCGCAGGCCTACCAACCCGACGCCCCCACCACCACCATCGCAGCCGCTGACTTCCAATCCATCTGCTGCAACGGCGTCATCGTCGACACCTCGCTAGACCTCTACACCAACAGCTCCTCACTCCCCACGCAGCCCGGCTGGAGCCTCTCCCCCGACGCCCCCGTGCGCCTCGCCGACCTGATCTGCTGCGGCGTCTCCGGCACCCAGTCCGTGGCGCTCGACTTCACGCCGACCCCGCGCACCGCCTGCGCGGCGGGGGCCCAGGGCACGCCGCTCGCCAGCCTCGCGGCCACCAATGCGTCGCGCGCGCTGCCGTACTCTGTCACCTATGCGCCCGCGCCGCCGTCGAGTAGTAGTGATCCTAGCGCTACCGTGACGAATGATCTCTGGGGGTGGCCGACTCCGACGTACGGCGCGAGCGGCACGCCTGTGTGCTTCCTTGCGAACACGGCTGCGAGCGGGGTTAGTTTGGCGGAGGTCACGGTGGCGGCTACGTATGTTGCGCCGTCTAGCAGTAGCGGGAGTAGTGGTGGTGGCAGTTCAGCGACCGAAACAGGATCAGGGCCAGGGTCAACCGCGACAGAGTCCAGCCCCAGCTCGCCAACTAATACCGGAGGTGCAGCTGTAAATGCGCCGCGCGGAAGTCGCTTAGGTTTAGCGTTGGGGCTGTTGACTTTGGGATTCTTTCTTGTGTGATATGTAGGTACCTATGTAGTTGATGATTTACGGCATCTTGGGATTTTTAATGGTCGTGAGTGAATGTGGTTAATGGAGATGCGAAATACTGGAAACTTGCTTGCTCTTGATATATTGTGTATATTATACGCACCATTCGTATACCTATCTGAATTCCATCATACTTACATGTGTGTCTCCATCCCCGTGAGTTGAAGGTATGTACATAGGTCTGGCTTTAATCGCATACCTACTATCTGTGTCAACACGCACCCCTCACTGCCTTTGTAGGTACATGCATTAAAGTGTATCTACTATGTATGTACCTGCTACCCAATGTCACCTCACCTCACCTCATGCAGAGGAAAACAACGCATAGGTACCTATGCATAGAAGAAAGAGTTCTATCATCCGCAGATGTGAGCCATACATCTTTCCTCGCTTTATTGCCATCTAACCTACCTACCTAGATAGATTTCGATATGCGGAGTGTTGTTGGTTATCAACTTGAAGGAGAAGCGCTTTTGGATTCTAGCAGTACATAGATAGTAGTTACCTATGTAGTATCATCTTCCTCTCGTCGCCAACCTCAATGGTTTGTATGTAAGATTAGGTCTTGTTGAAGCTCTCTCTCTCAATTTTACCACACCCAAGGCAAGGTAATCAATAAATTTAGTTAATAATAAAAGCTCATCTCTAACATGTTGAGACAAAGAGAAAGACATAATAACCTGATAACCCGTTAAATAAGATTTAGCTTTAGCTTTTTTGGTAGGTATTTACATAAAAACAACCCTCTCCATCTACAAAACCAGCTAGTCAGTCAGGATGAGGTATTCCTTCAAAACTAACAACTGGGCGAGCTACAGGTAGAACAGTAGGGAATTTAATTTTAAATATATCAGAGAACCCTCAATTCAGCGAAGCTTTAATACTTACTGTCTACTGGGTATCTAGGTACTTAGGTATTCACTGCCGAGAAAAACAACATTGAAAATGATCATGATCTTTTCCCGCATGTGCACATTCATATATATGTAGGTACATCTATTTCATCTGATCCAATCCCTTGCCATGCCAGTCCAAATCCAAAATCCAAAATCCAGAAACATCCAAATCAGGCAAGCCAAAACCACACCCTCTGCACCCAATTCCTCGGCACCGGCTCCTCGTCCGCCGCACACATATCGTCCATCTCCTTCTTTCCGCTCCACGCGTCCACCATCTCCGTCCTGATCGCAAACGGCGTCCTGCACACGATCTTATGCACGACATACAGCGCGAGAAAGATCGGAATCGTGATATACGCCGCGAGGAACCCCGAGACGGACCACTGCGACGGGAAGAAGACCTGGAACCCGTTGGTGAGGGTGAGGAGGACGAGAAGAAACAGGACGACGTAGGTGGCGTAGGGCTGGCAGGGGCTGCGGAAGGGGAGGGAGTCGAGGAGGCCGTGGTGGGCCATGGCCTTGCGGAAGCGGAGGTAGGTGATCATGATGACGATCCAGGCGATGAAGCCCGAGATGGTGGAGATGTTGGTGAACCACTGGAAGACGAGCGCGCCCGAGTTGGACACGTTGAGGAAGGAGAGGCACCCGATGAGTAGGGTGAACACGACGGCGACCCACGGCACGCCGCGCCGCGTCGTTCGCGCGAACAGCTTTGGCGCCTGCCCGTTCACCGCCATCGAGTACAGCACGCGCGAGCCCGAGTAGCAGAAGGCGTTTCCGGCGGACCAGGCGGATGTCAGCACGGCGGCGTTGATGACGTGGTTGAGGCCCTTGATTCCCGCGCGCGCGATGCCGATGACGTAGGGGCTGGCGGAGGCGTTGGAGTCGCCGGTGAGCAGCTGGTTATCGTCGTTGGGAACTATGACGCCGATGACGAGGGAGCCGAGCCCGTAGAAAAGCGCAAGACGCCAGACGAAGCGGCGCGCGGCCTTGGGGATGTTACGGCGCGGTGCCACGGTCTCGCCTGCGGATAGCGCGATGAGCTCGGGCGACGTTACGAAGGAGAAGCCGGCGCGGACGAAGGCCGTCCAATATGCGAGGAAGCGGCCGGTGTTGCCGCCGACCAGGTATGGCACGAAGGCTCCAGGCTCGTTCCAGTACGAGAAGTACAGCGGGTCGTGGTTGGGGCCGCCGCCGAAGAATAGGACGATGCCGAGGATGATGAGGCCCATGATGGTTATGAGCTTGATGCTGGCAAACCAGAACTCGGCCTCGCCGAAGAAGGACACGGCAACGATGTTAAGGAGCAGCACGACGATGAGCTGGATCGCGATCCAGACGGCGACGGGGACGGCATGGGTCCAGTACTGCAGGATTATAGCACCGGCGGTGCACTCGGCGGCGAGAAGCATCGCGTAGGCGTACCAGTAATTCCATCCCGTCTGCAGTATTAACAGTTAGCGATTCCCTCTTCGCTCTATGTCCCGTAGAGTCGAGCATGCCCCCACCCCCTTTCCTCCACTAGTTTAATTTCCGGAATTATTGACTCCCGAAAGGAGATAGAAATGAAAAGAAACGGATCTGGATATTACGTACAGCAAACGCGAGACTAGGCTCTACAAAACGCCCAACAAAATACGGGATGGAAATGCCCTTCATGGGCAAAAACGTGACCATTTCGGCCAGGTCGTTCATAATGACCCAGACTATAGCCATTAGAGACAGGTAGGCCATGAATAGCGGCGCCGGCCCGGTGGTAGCTAAAATCTGGCCCGAGCCGATGAATAGGCCGGTTCCAATACTATAAAAGCGTCATTTAGTTAGCGCTAGGCAGGTATGTAAATAGAGCTACCAAACTATATAGGGTAGCTTGATGGGTAGCGTAAGATGAAAGATTGTAGATGCAACTTACGCGCCTCCGAGAGCAAGGAATTGGATATGCCGACTCTTGAGTCCTCGCTCGAGCTGATGGCTGCCGTTCACATCCCCAGCCTCGTGGGAGACGGTGCGATCAAACTCTTTCTGCCCATTCTCCTTATCCGCCATGTTGGCTGCGTCTTCGTTGTCGTGACCCATTTCCTTTCTTTAGCGTCTGACGAATGTTTGGCCTCAATTTTCCTTCGTCTTTTTCTTCCTTCCAAAGCAAAGCCTTGTATTTCCTACAGATTATACCGACACGCACAGAGGAGCTAGGCGATGATAGCTACCCTTGTAAGTGTCTTAAGTAGGTGCGTTTTTTCCTTTGTCGGTACACAGAGGAAGAAGACCGGCTAGGACCGACCGACTCCAAGGGAAATTGTGTGAAGGAAGCGAGACGGCGCGTGCTGTTCACGATCGGAAAACAACAACATAACATGTATCAACCAGAACAGAAGTTCTTATCATGGCCGGTGTCTCGTTGTTATTTAAATGGGTGGTATTACGTTACAGGCTTCTCGTTCCTCCTCGTCCTGATGGAGTCTAGCGGGTAACCTTGGAACCACGAAAAAAGGGTTCGGCCTTCCGTAAATTGATTACTACCTAGTATCCAGACTCCAGAGGATCGCTCGCGGTCTGCGATTTGCCTCTTGAGGGGTATGTACCTGGTTTAGGTAGCGTGGTGGGCACCGGGGGGGAAAGGAAGAAATTCTGGAATCCTGGGATCCTGGTTTAAAAAAGAAGTCCCACTCTCTCTCTGTCTTTGTGTCAGACTCTTTGTCTGGCTATTACATTGGTAAATAAACCAATGAGGTGTTGTGTAAGAGTAAGGTATGTAACTTACGGGGTGGATTGAATACTCCACGGGGATTAAATCGATGGTGGATCGGCCGGGGGACGTTATCTTTGAAAGTGTATCTACCTATTTAATGGTCTTCGCTTACCGAAACTAAAAGGATTACGGTTTCTTGGTGTACTATGTAGTATGTAAATAGTAGTGTAGATAGGGCACCTCTATACGTAGTTTCGGACACTAAAGCTTCTTCCTTTCTTCCGTTCAATGTTGTGAACTTGTGACCGGTTTAACTCTCGTCATAGCACATCAATCACTTACACGCTAAACAATAGTTAAAATATTACAGAAACCTTAGATAACTACATCCACAAAAAGGTGAGATTCCGTGAGAATGATCATGATAATGCATTTCATCGGTGTCTGAATTTGGTATAGGTTATTATTTTTCCCTAAGGCCGTTTCTATCCGATCCCCCAAGAACTCCAAGCACGACTAATTAACTAAGACATTCGGAATAGGTTAAAACCGCCTATCCCTATGAGGCTTTCCAAGTAGTAGCGTTTAAGTTTCTTATCGCTCCCATGCGATCTTCAAATCCTAGTGCGCCGGCATGTCTTAAGATAAAATATGGGGTTTTTGGATATAACTGGGTTAGTTATCTATGTCATAATGTTGTAGGTAAGGTAAGTAGGGAAGCATATATGTGTGGTGGATGCGATGACGACGCCTAACCCTTGCTGGTTACGTGGAGGGCTACGGTTCCCGCCAGCATAAATACCGCCAGAGAATCTCGAATCGCCACTGCGGACCGGACCTATCTCGGTCCTCTCTTATCTAAAACCTGGGTTCATATGTAATGTGTGTATGTCAAAATATATTAATCCTTCTATTTGGATTTATTCATCGGAGCTTTCGCCCATCGTGTGGTTTTTAAACAGGTCTCTTGAAAGGGTGCGCCTCTGTGTTCAACACCCAATCATCTAAGCTAATCAGGTCCGGTTCCGAGTACCTGCGAGACTTGTTAGCATTTCTGGACTGGGCTGTTTATTCTCGAATCACCTCAACGCCGCACTTACAATAGATAGAAATATTTCAGTGTTTCGGCAAGCCAAAAACTCTCCATCTCGTCGTTTTTCTTGGAATCTGGCAGCAAGACATTATCAATAGCGCTATTACCGGCCTCCGTCCGGGTCTGGCTGACGATGGCATTGAACATCTTCCATCCCTTGTCTTGCCAGGTAGTATCGCCTGTGATGCGGTACATGTACCAGACAGATTCAATAGCTTCGGGCCTACGAGGTGGACATGTTAGTTTGGCTTCAGATCGCATAGCTTAGGGATATGCTTTGTTCCGACCGTCATATGGAACCCACTTACCGAAGGATATACGCATGGAAGTTGGCACTGACAAATCCAGGCGGGAGGTTATCATACTCGATGCGTTCTTTGACATACTCCTCATGAGACATTGGGCGCGTCGGTTCCTGCAGCAACTCGTCTGTTTCTTCCTCTACCTCTTGAAGAGGGATTTGAGTAGGATCGTCGTCTGTAATGGTATGGCCACCAGTATCGCTGTCGGCTGAAGTACTGAGCATTGGAGGAGCTCTCTTGTGCATCCCAGTGCTTTCTTTGCCATCCCTACTAGCAGTAACCGCTTGCCGAAGCTCCGAATTGGCATCATCTCGAGAAACCGGATCAACCCCTATCTTAACGGTGGTTTTCTTAGCTCCCGCGCCAAGGTTGTCATGTCCCTTCATCTTAGCCTTCTGTGCTTTTTTGGTCTTGTATTCTTTCATCTGCTTTTCATATTCCACCATTTGTTCATCGTGGCTGTCGTATAGGGGGTCTAAGTACTGATAGTACAGAGTTTCGTTCCAGTGGCAGTTATTAGCTTCGGCACAGGGCACCACAGTACCACCCTCGGGCATGATGCCGCTTGGGGTGTTTTCGTATGCCCATACGCAGCCGTCAGTAAGTTTCTTCCCGATCTCAACATCCTCGGGTACATCAAAGATCTTTCCGCCCATACCAAACATGCCACCGATGAAGCAAGTGAGATGGGTTATTTCCCACTCGACTACGGCATCAGTTTCCGGGTTGCCTTCCGTGACAATCTTGGAGGAGAACAGGATATCCCGATCATCGGGAACCATGGGACGGTACAATAGCCATTTTTTGACAGCTGCACTGACCTTGGCGTGGAGAGTCTTGTACTTAGGTTCGAGCCCCCCGAGGAGCAGCCATTGTTTAGGGAAATACTCGTAAGTGCTATCTTGACTTCCACCCATGCTGTATTGCTCTCTCCACGTCCACGAACCTGGAGTGAGTCCCTGGGGAGTGCAACCTTCCATCAACTTCTTAGACTCGGGATCTAACGCAGTGCTGCTCTTGTCCTTTGTCGTCGTCGTCGTCGTCGTCGTCTCACGTTGGCCTGCGCTATGCTTAGGGGGCGCCGTTGTCTCTGATGGTGCATACATCTCTTCGCCATCTTGAATAATCTTGACCTTTTTAGTGCCGTCATCATTGGGTGTTCCCACCTCGCGTCTACCCAAAGCCTCGAACTTGTCCTCGTCGGCCTTAGTTTCGCTCGATTCGCTTCTCTTAGTAAAATTTGCATCGGACCCATCATCTGGCTCGACAGTCTCCACAGTTTTGTTACAGCCGCTTGCATCTACATGCTCCGGGAAAATTCCAGGAATCGAGGTTCCACGCTCCTGCCACTCGTAAAAGGCGTCGGTAATACGTGCTACGGCATCGTAGTACTTATCTTCTCCCGTTATTTGTGCAAGCCGCGTGAATTCCATGGAAAGAGAGCCTAGCTCGGCGACGCTGACCCCGGATTGAGCCCTCTTTGGAAGCTTTGCAACGGCAGGTTTCCAATTATAATACAAAATTGGCATGCGGTTTGGTGTGTCGAAAACACCCATCAAAATTTCAGCAAGCTCGCGGGCCTTGTCGAGGAGTATGTGGTATCCGCCAGTTTTACCCCCACTTACGTCGTAAGCTGCTATTAGACCGCCAAGATACCGAATTGTCGTCTCGAAAACAGGAATCTCTGAGCGGGAAGAGGTCGTGAAATCGATCTTTTCAACTTCAACAAGTGCCTCTTCAAATTCATCCTTCATACCCATGATCCATAAGGTATCCAGTGCGTCGACCAGGGTCGCAGCCCAACCGCAGAAAGGATCCCGAAATTTCATAGAAACGGGACGTAGCTCATCGTGTCCTTTGGCATGAGTCATGTACCCTTTCCAGCCGCGCACCATCTCCGCCTTCACTTTTGCAAGGCGACCGAGGCGCTTCTCTTGGGCTTCGGGCGACTCTTTGGTGAACGCGTGCTGCACTGTTGGTATGGTGACAGGTTTCCCGGTCGGGAGCGGGATGATTTTATCCCTGGGAACAGGGAAGTGCTCGGGTAACTTCGTCCAATGGATTGCAGTTGTGGTATCGGTCTCGGGCTTTTGCACGGCTGGCTTTTCATGGACCCCTTTCCCAATGCCTTTTGCGCCTGGGTTAACGTTCTTGTCCGGTATATCGATCAGCGCAGCGGTGACGGTCTTAGCAGCATCGTCTTGGTCGTACTCAAGCACCTTGGTCTCACCGTCTGAACTTGTTGTCGTAGTCGGGGTAGCATGATCGAGTTTGGCTGGGACATCTTCGGCAATGGCGGGTTTCAAGCTCGGAATCTTAACCTCGCTAGGCTCTTTGCCCGCCATCACTGGCAATTGTTGGGATGGATCATTGTCTCCTGTGAATCTACTACTATCCTTATCCTGGCTAGGAGATTTCTGCTTGTAGTCCTGGACATAGCCTTGCTCGGAGAGTGGCTTCGGTGCGGGTTTGTGTGGAATAGGAGGTTCCCACTGATGGCTGTTCGAGGTGACACGATATAGGAGAAATACGACGAAGGCAGCGAAGAAGACGTAGTAGCGATATCTTCGTAGGCGCAGCATGATTGCTATTACCGCAATCACGCTTGGTTTTTTATGTATATTGGGAGTCGCTGCTTATTGACTGAAGCTCTGAGCGATTGGGAGGCGGGGCAAGAAGATGCGACAATTTCCAAGCTGACACCTCGTCCCCAAGAGCAAACAAGAACAGCCAAGCGACTATCAACCAAGACTTAATCCAACCATTTTCGACAAAACCATGTACTTTATATATGGGTTAGAGCAAGCACGAGCTTGCGCTCGACCGGGGCCAAAGCAGTTCAACTAGAAAAGGAATAATACTCACTGCCTAGCTTGAGGAGGCAGACACAAATCAAGAAAGGAGAGAAAAGGCAAACAAGCAAAGCAACTTGGATATCACCCAAAAACCAAAAACCAAAAAAGACGTGACAGTCGGAAAAATTAAGTAAAATAAATGAATCAGTGAACAGATATGAATTAGTGAACTACTACCAAATACTACCAGCAAGCATCCATAGAAAGTGCCGTGCCGTGCCGCATCGTCTCGTCCTACGGATGAAATATGAAATAATAGAAACGGAACTTGGGAAAGTGTCCAGGGTCCAAAGTACAAACTGTACAGGACAGAGTCCGACAGACAAGAAATAACTACAGCAATCACGCTGATCGGATAGATAGATGTTGCCTGTCTAGGCTATAGTGATCCTTGGCAGCTTCCATGATTGGGTCTGTTGAGGAAAGCCAAGGAAATGACAAGGATTTAAGGAGGCTTTCTTACTCTTGGCGACTTCCAAGTACGAACATAGAAGCTGTTATGAAGAAGAACATTGAAGTTGTGAAGTGGGAAGTAGCATTCGCGTGTTTTATTTTAGTGCTGATAGGTGGAGGCTTTTCTTCAAGTTAACTATTCTTGTACATATCCTAGGTAACTAGGTGCTTACATAAATACTACCTGCCAAGCAAAAAGGATTCAAGGGGCTATTACATGGATGCATCATGTCTGTATAATTATTAGAGTTCAGCGGTGTCACTCGTCCCGCAGTTCCGCTTCAAATATAGCAGGCGCATGTGGTGCTAGGTACCTGGTACCTCAGCTTGCCCCTCATCAGTGGAATAATACACTATTAATGCGAGTCTAGACTCCCGTAAGCCTTATTATCTTCATTAACATCATTTACTATCACGAGGTTCACCTAAAAAATGAACAAAAAAATCAAGCACGTCGCTTAAGAGAAACTCCTCACATGTACCAACATGCCACGAAATAGAAGAAATGGAAGGGAAATATGTATATGACCAATTGGAAACTATCACGATCAAATGTCGCATCAATCGGCAAGCCCCTTATCGATTGAGGTCTAAACCCGGCGATCTTTGTGGGGTGCATATGAACCCCTAAAAAGAACAATGATGAGCTTGACTTGGCACTGGTCAAATCAACGGACCGAACACTTAAAATTCTCCTAACGTTCCCAGATTCTCCCCTTATAACTTTCCAGGCCAGAAAAAAACAATAGCCACTCTAAACCAAGCCGAACCCGAAAACGCCTATCTCCTGTATATGTCACTGCTGCTTTCTTGACCGCAGCATCGGTGTACAAGGAGGTGGCCCACCATACTTCATTTCGATATCTTGGGCCTTGAATCCACACCGATCGCAGATCCCGAGACCTCGTATCCCGGCGTCCAGATAGGTTGGAATGTCCAGTTCGTCCGCGAGGTTCGTGGCCCAGCCGACGAGCGCTGAGGCGTATCCTCTACCTCGGCTAGTCGACTTCGTCATAACGAGCTCGATAACTGGAGATGCTTAAGTCGGTACCAAATCTAATACATCATCGGCTTGAGAATTGACTTACAAACATGTCCCTCTTTTCCTACGACAAGGTTGTGAGCTCGGCCGAGGGGCTCGAAAAACTCGGCGAGCTTCTCTTCGCTTACCCCGGGGATGTCATCGCCCTTTGCCCATCTCGTCCTCCAGGAGTTCCCGGTAATGCTCTGGCCCGGTCGCACCACGTGAATGATAGCGAGCGCGACCGCTCTACCTATGGCTCTGTATCAATAACGTGTTCTGGAAACAATGACCTGGGACTCATCCTGACTGTTTAGGTTCCTGACAATGGCCACCTTTGACTCAGGCTTGTAGTAAGACTTTTGTCCCAAGAAGTTCTCAAAACTCCTCTGGAGCCATTTGCGACCGCCGTCTGTTTGCGGGAACACGATTTCCCCAGGCCCGGCGAAGGCTTCCCAGAAAATCTCGACGAGCTCGGGGATGTCATCCACGTTTGCGAGGGTTACTTTTCCCGCCATGTTGTGTTTGATTACTGACATTGATCACCAATGAATGGGGTTCGAATAAGTTGCCCAAGTCTAGAAATGTGCGAGTTGCGCTTCTTTATCTTCTCCATCTCCAGCCGACCCCCTTTTGGAATTAGGGTTAGAGTTCAGAAACGTCAAGCTTGCCGGGCCGGTCATTGTCAACTGTCAACTCTAACCTTGTCTGTCCGTTCGTGGCAACGCAACGTTCAGCGGTTGTGGCCGAGGTGGGCATTAGACTTGCCTCTCCCCGCAAATAAGTTCGGATGACAGGCCGTCAATCAAACTCACGCATTTAGCTTCCATGACGCTTCTATCCGAGCTAGGTTCGTCAGCTTCATTCGCGGCTGTTCGTATGCGAATTCGTTGATATCGCTTGCATCTAGGCGAGTAAGAAATTCGGCTTCAAGACTAGGTAAGAATTGAACTTTCTCGGCGGGTACACTAGTATGTACATAAGTCGGTCTTTAAGGTCCTAACGGGTAGCCTATTGACTATATCGACGATAAGACATGGCCATATAGTATCTTGTCTGATTGTGCGTAAAAGCACTTACTACATGTCTACCTAGTCAGTAAGCTAATACGTACATGCATACCTAGGGGCTCCCGGATATGTAGTCGACGATTATGTCTAACTCAATGTGTTTACAAGCACTGACTGTTCTAGTATTGGATAACACCCTTATGCAGGTTCTTCGTACCCCTATCGTTTAGCTTTCTTTTTGCAAATTCCACGTTATCAATGCCATCACCGCTGTCAATAACACCTTAATACCTTAGCACGCGACCCAAGCTCGGCGAGGTTCTCTAATCTCCTCAAGTTGTTTCTACTCACAATTGGTGTCACATGTGCCTACCTATTATACCAGCTAAGCACCCTCGAGTCTGGCGGTATTGCGCATCGTGGCGAGGATGCAGTGTCACTTCTCCTTAGAGACTATGGCCATAGGCGGCCCGATACCCTCGGCGCTGCGGTCGGTGTTCAGGACTGTCTACTTGCCCATCTGACTTCGGTAAATCTGGGTGAATGCCTATGCAAGAACTACTCCGCACAGAGTAAGCTTTGCTAGACACGTATTAGGTTTCTCTCTCCAGTGATTATTTCTGTGAAAGCTCAGTAAGGCTAATAGGCATAGAGGTGTCTTATCATACTGTGTTATACCTACACGTGTTATAGACGTTGCGAGGATGATCGGAACTGGAATAGAGATGAATATAGGTCAGTACCTAAGTAGTCTTACTACAATCGTATATTCGCCCATGTTGCTTTTCAGTATCTCACCCTCCTAGCTACTCAGTAGCTAGGCCATTATCCTTACATCGAATGTTTATTTCAAGAGTTACCACCCATCTTAGCGGATGCAATACACCAATCATTTCTATACCCCGTCAGCAACCCCGCCCTACCGGCATATCCAGCCGTCAAGGCGAAATAGACCTCGGGTTTTCCGAGACTTCCATCTCCGAATCATTCTTCGCAACCGACTTGTAACCCCCCCTAATCGTTTCCTCGCTCCTCGGCCTCTCGGCAGCAGCTGCGCAAACCGCGCATGACTCCGCCTCCTCCCCATTCTTGACCCAGAACCAGCCGACCAGGAACGTGAACGCCGCCCAGATCCCCTGCAGGATCGCGAGGTCCGCCACCAGCACGGACACGAACAGGTTGCCCCCGGACTTCAGCTGCGGCACCTGGCACAGGTAGTCGGTCGTCAGCACGGACTGGTTCACCTTCAGCGGGACGGCGAGGGGCTGCGAGGGGTCGAAAGACTGCAGGAAGATGTTGCTGTCGAAGTCGAACTGGCGGAAGTGATGGGATAGGGTTAGGTTCGCCTGTGTTAGGTTGGCGGTCAGGTTCGCGAGGAGGTCGGGCTGCGCGAGCATGTTGGGCATCAAGGCGTCGTTGCGGCCGAGGTCCGCAAGCACGGTGAACCACATCGACTTGCCGAGCGTCCCGACGGAGCGCCATATTCCCGGGAGCGGCCGCTCGAAGGCCGGCGTGCTCGCGGCTAGCTCGGTGATCGAGCTTGTGTTGCAGTAGCTGCTCTGCAGGTACGCGACGCCGGTGGAGTTCAGCGGGATGAAATAGCAGGCCCGAACGAACAAGAACTCGGGGCTGGTGACCTGCTCTTCGATGGTGCCGGGGAGAGTGGTGTTGCGGTGCAGGCTCAGGGTGCCCTTGAAAAAGGGGGGAGGGGTTCGCTTCATGTTCTCGTTGAAGAAATCTTGCATCACGGTGCGCCAGTACACGTTCAGCATCGAGTAGCCCCAGAACATGCTAGGCTCGGTCGTTTTGTTGAGGGTGAGGAACGTGGTAGACCCGAGATTGGGCGGCGGGATGGCGTCGTATGTTGCGATGAGCTGGAAGTACGTGCGGCCGCTGGGCGAGCCGGCGTCTATGTAGCACTCTGTCGTCGTGGTTACAGTTCCGCCCACCGTGATGATTTCAAGTTGCCCAGCTGTCCGATCTGGCCCTTCAAATTGAATCTGGACTTTGGTTATGTTACAGCTTTGGATGGGATTGTTTTTGTATATCAGTGATCCCTGGTAGGTGTGGACACCGTCTCCTCCCGTCTGCCAGACCCTGCCTAGCGTGTACGGGAACGCCTTCTTGTCGGTGTAAATGGTGTTTTGGATCGGTATGGTCGTTGGATCGCAAGAAGCCTGAGCTCCCACCAAGTATGACGGCCATTTAGAAAACCACAAGCTGTTCGACTCTGTACCATTTGGATCGGGGGTCGAAGTCGGTACGAGTTCGTAACCCGTGGCCGCTACGTTGATGAACGAAACGAGCGCAATCGCTATTACAGCACCTACGCAGACCACTGGGGTAAACCATCTTAAGGGGTATGGGCGGCTGATGCCATACGAAAACCAAGAACGGTACGCCATGGCGACAGTAGAAAGAGTATCCGTATCCCCATACTTGCCGAATGAACGGAAAGCCAAGACGGCCGGGAATATATACAGTCTAAATAGGCAACTTCAGTACCTACTGCCATGATACCTCACACTCCCTCAGCTAGGTGTGGTGGGGCACACTTCTGCGGCTGACATGGGCTGAGAATCAACTAAGGCTATATTAAGCATTATGGCGTACATCCTAGATGCATTCAATCTTAGATATCCAGTTAGTGTCCAATAAGCGTTCGAATCAATGTGCTTCGTCGTGCAGGGTGAGCTAGGCTTCCACGATATTATACCTATCGGGGACAAGACGACTGCTCGAATTTACATCACACCACCCCCTTCATCGTCTCTTATGCGCCTACTAGGCCGGCATGTAAACAAGCTTTTAACAAGCTTTGAGGGAGAACGGCAGAGACTAAGGAATCCTTCGCGGCAGAGCAGGATTGCTCGTCGTTGAGGACGTGACTAACATGTGACTAAGAAAATAAGTGGAAAGGGGGGACTGCCCAACTACATATGTACGGGAAGCATTCGCATCTGCCTAACCTAAGGTACATAACCAAGGTAGGTATATAAACTACAATACCCTATGGAATTAGTACATACGGCCATAGGACTTGGAAAACTCGGGATCCCGTCCGCTCTCCCATAGATAAGCCAAGTACCGCCGGATCAGTAGTTGGGTCGGTGACGACCAGCGAATCCCCGGTGTTGTATGTTTTTTTTTGTTTTTTTCCGGTAATTCTCTCTTGTTTGTTTTCCCTTTTTACTTTCAATCTGTTCGTATTCTCTTATCATTACAAAGTACATCAGAGGCTCGGTCGGTACGTAGTAGATATGCCCCATGAACGAATGAAACCCATGGCTGTGTCCAACAAGTATCATGCAACAGCCCCTGAAAGTTTTCCTACCTAGACTACATGTAGATAGTGGCAATACCCTTAGGAAACCCACGTTATACCATTGGAAAGGTGATAAACTCCGACGTTTAGACCAAACAGGCTTCTCTCCACCGATCGTCGCCATGCCTAAAGTTGAGCGCCGCTTGCACTTTACCCGTGCTGACAAAATCCTCTAACGCACACGTCCCGTACTTATCGGTCTTACAACCAGTCGGCCCTAACCCGAAATTCGCGCCGTCCAATACCAGCTGGATCCTGTCCTTATGCTTGCACTCCAACCTCTTCCAGAACATGGACGCCGCAAACGGCATCTGTTTCGCCGCTCTCCACGCCCTCTTCGGGTCCACCGGTCCCTCAACCGGGTAAGCCTTATCAAACGCAAGCCCCAGCGCCGTCAACCCCATCGCAATCGTCTTGTCGTGGCCAAAGCCCAACGAAAGATTCGGGGCTTCCCCGCTCTGCAGAAAGGCCGTCACATTGCCGACCAGCAGACTCCCCAGCACAGCGCCCATGTCGCCCGGTAGCCCGTACCCGGCGAACCCGCGCATGAGCAGGTCGGACTCGTACTCGTTCTCCAGGATCTCCCTCGGCAGGAACACCTCGCACCACGGCGACGACCCGATCCCCTGCACCGCCGTCCCGTACGCGCACGCGTAGAACATGCCCTGCACGTGCTCGGCCGTAAACCCAACCCCCGGGTACGCCTTGCCAAGCGCACGGTTAATGCGCGCCGCGATGGGCGGCAGATAGACCTCGCGCCAGCGCGGCAGCACGTCCTCGCCGAGCCGCTCGCTCCACCGCGGGCACGACGCGTGCGGCGTGATCCAGCTGACGGTGTCGGCGCCCTCGCCGACGACGCGCAGCGACGCCGTCGCGTTCGACGCGCGCCCGTAGTACCCGTCCATGAACCAGCGCGCGGACTCGACCACGCGGTCCTCGTCGCCGGCCACCACGTGGCTGTCGGTGTACAGCGATGGGTGGTGCAGGCGCAGCGCGACGCCGTGGTCGAACAGCTGCTTGCGCCCCGAGGCGGTCAGGTGGTCCGTGTGGAAGAAGGAGCCGTCCCAGCTGCCCTGCGCGAGGAAGGCCCAGGAGTGCGGGGGATGGGCGCGCGGGTGCGAGAACAGGGTGCGGTGCGTGGCGATGTAGGAGGATAGGTGGTCGACGACGGCGAGCTCGGAGGCGTGCGGGTGCCGGCTGCCGTGGCGGTGGATGAGGAAGGCTTTGGAGACGGTGCAGTCTGGTGGTGTGCCTGAGTGGAGTGATGCGGGCGTGTTGGGGGGGACGAAGATGGGGGAGCGGTGGCCTAGGTGCTCATACAAGTTGAACTTTTTCCGGTGGTGGCTCAGGGAGGAGGGTATCGAGATGATGTCCGTTACTTGTGATAGTAGGATTGCTGCTAACGCTAGCCCTAGGATCAAAACGATGCTCCATCGTCGATTTCCACGACGCTGCCACCGGGGCTTGGCGTGAAGCTCTTCTTTATCTAGTAATTTTGTTTTCTCGTCTTCCATGTTGGGAGGTTGGTAAAGATTGGAAGAGTAGAGTTTAGTTATTAGGTAGGTATTTGGCAAAGAAGATGCTCCAAGCACACGAGGGGTAAATTATTGCTGCCATATCAGGTTGCCTCTATTAATGAGGGGGCCTAAGGCTCTTATCATTGGTGCGATCTTCACTGAGCTCTCTGGGCAGTGTTTCGTGGTGGCCACTGACATCAAGGACAGTGCTATTGTACTCAGTACTAGGTACGTAATGAGTTCTGGAATACACGCCCTTTCATACCTAGGCACCTATACAACTGCTTTCTCGTAATGTTTACCTAGTACATAATGTTGCCTTTTTACATGTGTTATCCATTCGTGAAGATCTTAACGACAGATTGTAACTATGTACAATATGCTGTTTCGTTTTAGGCTCGCGGGCTACCTATTGATCTAGCAGCCCAAAGCACCTAAGCAGGGCTTAGAACGGCCCTATGCAAATCGGTATGGGGGCCGTTATAGTGTCTTGGCCTTTTGACTACCGTCCATACTAGGCCGTACAATACATAGCACCGAAACGGCCTCTAATAAGTCGGATAGAGACGAGATTATAAGACTAGTAAATTTTATTACCTCATCCAACTATTTACATCTATATATCTGGGTAGGTATATGTATAATATGGTATCATGGAGAAGGGAATACATCCTCAAGAGCCCAACACCGTTGCGGCGTCGCAACCACCCGCTGCAGATATAGTTGGCGACAAAGATGTTGCTATTGCGATGGTGGGAGAAGAGCGCCACGCCGTAGACCCCGATGTTGTCCGTCGCGCCGTCCGAAAAATCGATTGGTTCTTGATTCCTGCCATGACTGTCGGTTGTAAGTTTATTTTGATTTGTCCTCCCTTACTCTTTTAACAAACCTTAGAGTATCACGACTAACACTGATAAGATGGACTCGTGTATTATGATAAGGTGAATTACACCACCCCTAACTATGGCAACTCGGGACTTATACTCACATCTACCTCCAGGCAATCTTAGGCTCCGCAGCTCTATTCGGAATGACCGCCGATCTCCACCTCAGCGTCCCGGACCCGCGGAACCCCTCCGCCGTCGACACCTCTCGGCTCAGCTGGGCGACCTCGATCTTCTACTTCGGGATGCTGGCCGGCCTGTACCCGATGTCGTACGCCTTGCAGCGCTTCGCGACGGGGCGCGTGCTCGGCATCATCGTTGTGCTGTGGTCACTGACGTGCATGCTGACCGCGGCCGTGACCTCGTACCAGGGGCTCTACGCGCAGCGCTTCTGCCTCGGCTTCGTCGAGAGCGTCATCCCGACGGGCTTCATGTGCATCGTCAGCGGGTACTACACGCAGCAGGAGCAGTCGCTGCGCCAGAGTTGGTGGTTCTCGTCCACGGGGCTGTGGACGATTATCGGCGGCGCGCTGAACTACGGGTTTGCGCAGATTACGGGGGGCGGGCTGAGGCGCTGGCAGTATATTTACCTCCTCGCTGGGTGCCTTACTTTTATGTTTGGCTTGTTCTGCTTCGCAATGCCCAGCTCGCCGGTTACGGCGTGGTTCTTGACGGAGCCAGAACGGTTTGCGGCGGTCGAGCGGCTGCGCTATGGGCAGACTGGCGTGCGGTGTAATACGTTCAAGGTGTCGCAGCTGAGGGAGGGGGTGCTGGACGTTAAGATATGGCTGATTGCTATCATGATGGCGTCTGCTTACACCGTCAACGGTGCTGTGTCTGGATTTGGCCCCTTGATCGTGTCGACGTTTGGTTGGAGCACCCTGGAGTCCATCGTCTTCCAGTTCCCACTAGGGGGTCTATGCTTAATCGTTATCCTACTCACTGGCTGGCTTGGGTCACGCTACCCGGATATTCGCATCCTGATGTTAATTATCTGCTGTCTGCCTGTTATCGCAGGATGCGCCATCATCTGGAAGAGCCAGTGGACGTTCCACGCTGCAGCGCCAGTGATCGGCTACACAATCACGGGGACATTTGGCGGGGTGGTTAGTTTGATCATTACCATTGGCATGTCTAACGTCGCTGGACACACGAAGAAGAGCTTTACCTCGGCGACTATATTCGTCGCCTATTGTGTTGGTAAGAATCTTCAAATTCCAATCTTGTTGGGGCATGTAGCCCATCTTGTTACTAACGCGATATATGCTAGGAAACATCGTTGGCCCCCAGTTGATCAAGAGCCAAACCAAAGCCGCCCATTACCCAGAACTCTGGCTTGGGCTCATTATATGGTTCGTTTATAACCTCCAGAGTAACTCGTCTCTTGTCCCAAACTAATTTGTTGTCGTTATCTAGTTACTGTATCACTATTATCGCCTCGGTGGGTCTCTTCATGGTTTTGCGATACGAGAACCGAAAGAAGGAATTGTCGGTGGTGGAAGACGAAGCTGAGAGAGCTAAGCTTGCCTTTCAGGATCTTACCGATAAACAAAATCCCTATTTTCGATACGTTATGTAAACATCTGCTTTATGTAATCGATGAGTAGCTTGGTATACTGGAAAGGATTCATATTTTTCCTCTGTTAGATGGGCTATTTCAAACAGTGAAACTAAGTGAGTGGAAACAATCGATATAACCTACCACTGGTGTTCTTTTACTTGGTGCCTTCAGGTATCGATTCCGTACGGGAACTGAACATGCGTCTTAGGCGTCCAGAGAGCTTGGATGATTTGGACTCTCCGCTTTCGCCCGAGGTTGAACCTAAGCTCATAAGACTGCTCCTGCGGCGTTTGAGATTGTCATCACCTGGTATTGGGTCGGGTACGATAGCTTCTTCTCTTGTTCCTAATTTCATATCATGGTTAGCTAGAAGCTTGCCAGACACCTACTGGAAGAAGCAGGACACCTACGGATATTGCCGGCTCCCCCAATTCCAAATGACCTTCGACGGTCTTCCTTGACCATTACCAAAGGCATTTTGATATAGATTTTAGGCTTGCTCGTGGACCAAGTTGAGTGATCACAGAGTGAAGGTACTCCTGAGTGTAGAAGATGGGTCTACATTGAGACATAGATATCGAGCCTTGGCTCCGTTCCGAGTGGTATAATGTAAAAGGTTATCTGCGAGACATGAGATGGGGTGGCATTGATATCCTCAGTGGCATGATCTTCTTTGTCACATTCCAGGCAATAAACCCTCACTATCCAAGATAACCAACTTGCTTCTCATTGGCTCCCGAAGAATTGATCTTGCGTTTGAGTTCACTGAACCACGAATATGTGTGTCGTCATCTCACATAGGGCTTAGCCGGTTCATATGATAATCGATCGACGTTGGAGATAGTGGAACCAAAGTTCACTGGCTCTGCGGCTAGAGACATTCCTGAATCATGATATCATTTAGAAAAGAGTCGAATCTACCTTTATTGAAAAAGAAACATTGAACCTGAGATCTTACACTTACAGGGTGCATGTGTACATTGTGTAGCTTATTAAAAAGGGTGCTGACTTGGAAGCTTATTTATTGTGCTTTATCCAGATCACGTGATGTCAAGCCCAATGGTTTGCATTACCTAGTAAACTGTAGCTTAAAATGTGGATCGTGGTCGTTTTAGCAATATGTCATTTTGACGAATAATTACATGTACAATTACATGTACAACCACATAAACCGCATCCCTTCCTCACACCTGTCATGATATAGACCGACAATAACCATGGCTGTAAAAGCACCGGCGCACTTTCACTCCATGGAACCGGATATCCGTCTGGAGGATTATCTCGACGATAAGCTACAGTCCCCTACCGACCTCGAGGGTCTCGATAGCTTAATCGCGAGCGTTGAACTTCAACGTACTCAGCTCCAAGCCCAACTCGACCATGCTACTAAAGAGCTACAAGATGTACGCCAGGCGGCTCGGGATCGCCAAGGAGGAGTTGCTCGGTCAATAGAGGAGTTCCAGAAGCTTCAGGAGAGCATCGATGTACGCTTAAAAATCGTCGCCGAGTCCAACGCACCCGAAGAAGCCATCCGACGTCTCGAACAGCCTATGAAGCAGCTTCACAAGGTCGACCTTGCCTACCAATATGTTACGCTACTGCAAGATATTGAAACCTTGCGGCTGGAGGCCCGCTCCTATCTGCCACAGAGTCCCAAAGCTGCATTACAGCCCTATTCAACACTTAAGCAGCTCAGCGTGCGATTGAGAGAGCTACAAGGAGCGGCTGACGGGGCCGCCATACATTTGGTGAATTATACAGAAAAGGTCACGGAGGATCTGTGGGATGAGATGAAGAGTACCATGTCTAAAGAGCTGGAACAGGTTCTGAAGAATCGCAATTGGCCGCAGGGGGTAGATCCGAACGCCGAGATGGATGCCGAATGGCTGCAGTGCTTCGAAAAGCTCATCGATCTGCAGGTTCCCGAGGTGCTGTACTCTGAGAAAGTTGTTGCGCTACTGCCCTTCGAAGCCATGGTAAAGCCATTTGTCCAGTGGTTTCGTTTCCAGTTCATGGGCAACAACGCGACCAGCACTCCCCAGGCCTTTGGAACTTTCTGCATACCGCAATTCCTGTCGCTGATTGACAAGTGGGAAAGCTTCTTTCGAGAGAATGTGGGCTACATCATGGCATCACGGTTTTACGAGACGAAAGTTAGAGACTTGTCAGTCTACATGGATCCCGCTTGCGCTCTGATCACCGCGTTACTGCCTGTCATGCGAGAGAAAATCGATGCTATGGTTCAACATGGGCTCCAGAACCCACAATTCTTGAGTAGTCTTATGGTGCAGCTCATGGATTTGGATGATGAGATCCGCTCTAGATTCAATTATGATGGGGGTGACCCTGAAGAAGGCTGGGCCGGCTTAATGTCAGAGGTGTTGGAGAAACATTTTGAGGATTGGTTCAAGGCAGAGAAAGAATTTGCTCTTGAGCGCTATCATGTCATTATGAACTCTCCCGATGCGCGAAATATTGACTATGACTATAGTGGCCATGGCAAGATGAAGCCTACATTCGGCGCTGTGAGGGTGACCGACTTATTGAAGTCTGTTACCATCCAATACCAGCGAGTTCGTAGATTTTCCCATAGATTGCGATTTCTTATCGACATCCAACTGGATATTCTAGACGACTACCACGATCGATTTAAGGACTCACTCGACACTTACTACACGATCAACTCCACCTTAGGCCGCACTCTCCATGGAGTCACGAGGGAACAAGCGGCTGCCCTGGAAGGCACCGGTGCGTTCGAAACGCTCTGTAAAGTTTTGGGGAGCTCTGACCATATCATCGCTACATTGAAAGACTGGAGCAACGAAGAGGTAAGGCTCAACATGCATAGAAATTACGTCGCATGTTGATCCGCTAACAACCGGGAAGTTCTTCGTAACATTGTGGGAGCAGCTTCAGACAAGGGCAAAGCGAGCGGATGGTGAGGGCGATATTGCCAGTGGAATGAGTTACGAAAATGTGAAAGATAGAACCTCCGCAGTGGTCGGTTCCGATGGCGATGGTGGCATCTTATTTGACGAGACCATAGCTGCCTACACCCATCGTCGCAAAAATGCCGAGGAATATCTGGTTGCGGCGTTAATTGACTCTCACCAGAAGGCATTCCGCCCTTACGTGGCCAAGACCCAATGGTCTACCATCAGCGATAATACCCATGGTAAACTTGGTGTTCTAATAAGTTCTATATCGCCTTGCTAACCCTGTTTAGCCGACACGTCCCAGCTTTCTATTACCCCTGAGCTAGACGAACCCTTAACAGTACTTGCTAAAAACCCCTATGTCCTCGAACTCTTGCTAATACCGTTATAGATACTGAAGCGAAACCTCAATTTCCTCGCCACTACCCTGAGCACGGCTGTCTATCGTCGAGTATGGCGAGAAGCACTGGATAAACTACAAGATATCCTCTGGTCGAGCATTCTCATGGCTCAGAGTTTTACAACGCTCGGCGCTGCTCAATTTATGAGGGATCTAGAGACCATCACTTCGGTCATCGACCAGCACATCCTAGACGGGTCAGCCGCATTAGGTGCATTGCTAGATGGTGCCATGTTATTGAATCTTCCCCTGGAAGCAAGTGGTGAAGAAATATCCCTCCAGCAAGCCAGCGATCGTATATTCACGGATAACACCGAAGCTAAGAAGCTGCTGGCCGAGCTGGGCTTGGGATCTCTTACCCCGGCCAATGCCAGAAAGATTTTGCAGAGACGGGTGGAGAATAGCGAATAACAAATTCCATCATGGCAGTCATAAAGTCCTTGAATATATGGCAATTTTTTGCCCCCTTGCCGGGCCACCTCTAATATGTTGAATTGCTCTCAGTAGAATCTATCCCATGCATTTCCTCATCTGTAGTTGAATGAACCTCCAACGCCTGCCTCTACATGATCCAGCCCGCGTAGTCCAAGCTCTTCCGGTCCCTCAATTACGGTTCGATACGAATATTTATTTTCTTCCTTCTTTTCTTCCTTTCCTCCCCATCTCTCTTCCTCTTACGAAAGAGCCCGCATCGTAGCCTCCACAACAGCAAACGTACCCGCACTAACCGGCATAGCCCTCAACAGCGTCGGCGCAATCCCCTTCCAGAACCCCCTCGCGCCCTCGGCCCTCCACGTCTGCGCGAAGCAGTCGCGCATCGTCTTGTACCGCACGTCCTTGCCGCTGAGCCCATCCGTCTGCATCTTGCTCTTGACGACGTCGAACGGGTAGCTCGCCAGCCACAGCGCCTCGCCCGCCAAGCCCCCGTACAGCGCCACCTTGTAGCTCGGCACGTCCTGTCGCCGTATCTTGTTGCGCGCGGCGTCCGCGTTCATCAGGTACTCGAACGCGAGGAACCACGTCCCGTACGCGAAGGCCTCGCGCCAGATCGTCACCGCTTCCCCGCGGTACAGGCCCCGGAACACGCCGCCGCCGCGCGTGGTTAGCTGGCGCACGCAGTCGAGGGGCCCGGAGTACAGGCGTCCGGCGCCGTGGGGCTGGGTCTGCAGCCGGATGCGCACGTGCTCGATGGGGCCGGAGATGACGGAGTTGGCGACGCCGGCGAAGGCGCCGGCGGCGAAGTACTGGCCGTAGCTCAAGTCCTTGGCTAGCGAGGAGGAGGAAGATCCTGCGTTGGCCTGGTTGGCGGCCTCGAAGTACCGCCGCGCGTAGCCGAAGGCGCCGAACTGGATGGAGACGCACGCGCCGATGCCGATGAGCGGCGTCAGCGTGCCCTTGTAGAAGGCGAGCGGGCCCTCTTTGGCGTAGATGGAGGTGGCGGCGTTGAGGGCGGAGCTGTAGGCGGAACTGGTCTGCAGGCGCACTTTGACGATGTCGAAGGGTTGGCCGATGAGGACTTGTGCGACGCCGCCCGCGGCGCCGGCGAGAAGGTCCTTCGCGGTGTCGAGGGCGCCGCCTTTGGTGTCGAGGTCTTGGGCTGCGTCACCCATTGTCTGCGATGTGATGCGATGCCCCTCGCGTGGTAGGTGGGTAGGTGGGGTTAAAGTTAATTGAAGAGGTGTTGTTGATAGGGTTGCAGCTTTGGACTAATTGTTCACCTAGGTAAAAGTATATATATGATTTGTTTACTGATATATTTTGGGGTATATGTTGTTGTATGTTATATCATAGGTTATAAATATTCGAGGTGAGATTATTACATAGGCCGATATAGGAGATGATGTCGGGTATTGAAGCGGTAAAAAAGACGTAAAAGATAGACACTTGAAGCATCTGTGTTGGTGGTTTTTTATGATTATCGATAATGGATAATGCACATTTTTATCAGTTAGTGCGTGATACCAAAGTTGAACTTGTACAAAATTTGTCTCCTAACAAATGACGCAATACCTATGCCAGTAAGATGCAATGCAACCAGTTAGAAGATTGGTGAAATTGATAAATGACTTGAAATTGAAATACACCAAGTAAATAGATCTTACTCCTTAGCAAAATTACAAACAAGAACAATGAAGAATGTTTCCAAGGTTGAGTCTTGAGATACATGTAACCTAGGTACTTGTCTGCAGTAACAACTTGCACGTTGAACTTTGCCCCTCTAGTAACAGGCGGGTAGCAAACACGGTTACTTGTGTAATTAGTCTCTATTACTCATGAAACCAGCCAATCAAATTGTTTAAATAAATCCCCTTCAAGAACGTTGAAAAAAATTAAAAAAGAGCCAATAAAACTTACTCTATGGTAAAACTTACTATAGTATCAAATCTACATATGTAGTAGGAACGCTCAAGGTCTGCAGTGTACAACTTCCTATTACAATTACATCAAGACAAGATTTGAAAGGGGCACACTTGGTACATAGTACATACTCCCTCAAAGTCCCGGCCAGTCTTCAACTTCTCAGATTCCATTCTTCACCAGGATCACCTCAACATCAGTCGTTCCTGATATCCCCAGAACTACCTAGGTTAGCAGCATCTGCTAGCTTAACTATCTAGGCGGACACCTAGTCAGGGCAGTCCTAATCAACCTTTTCCCAGGCCATAACCCCCATCTAATTGGAACCATACTATTCAACGCATGATGTCGCACATCCGTCGTGTAGGTAGTCGCCTTATGGAGTTCTGGGTTGACGGCGGATGTCGCAGCAGCGGCATATCCAATGCGATTGGAGCTTCTGCCTCATGTCTCAGAGTCACCAAGAACCGCTACGAAGTCAAGCGAGAAGAATTGTCAAACACAGACTTCCCAGCCACAAACCAAAGAGCCGAGCTTCTAGCCATCTTTCTTGCTCTGGAGACGGCCCTGGACAAGTACAAGGGCAAAAAAAAGGTATCTCTGAATATCCACATCCACTCCGACTCCGCCTACGCGGTCGGGTGCATGACGGAGTGGCTTGAGAGGTGGTCGCTCAATGGGTGGAAGACCGCGAAGAATAAGGATGTGGCGAATATGGACCTTATCCAGGCCGCTGCTGAGCTCGATCGTCGGTGCCAGATGATGGGCCACTACACTTCCTACCGCCAAATCCCGAGAGAAAAGAACAACATGGCCGACAATGTCTGCAAAGAAGCGCTGGACATAATAGAAGAAGAGGGTCGTCTTACCGGGCCCCGCACGCTCCGGATGCGCAGCAATTGAGTAATCGGTGGAAACTGATTAATAGAGGACGATGTGGCACAGCAGAGGAATTATAGTCGGGAATAGGAGAGACGGATTTCCGGATTCGCCCGCCAGATGGGTGCGAAATGAGTGGGTCTCGCAAACTCCGGGACTTGGCTGCCCGCGGAGCCCGGCCGGCATAGCGAGGTTTACCGTACGCGGATGGTGATGATACGTACGTATTATAATATGCTTCGAGATATGTTGAATTCAATGAAATGAAATAATATATATTGCGTTCATTAACTTCTCAATATACCCCCGCTGACTTCTATTAGATCATAGTACCACTTACCAACGTAGATACTCAGCTCAGGTACTTGGCTTACTCTATTTTCTTGTCTTGGCCAATTCCTCCAAAATGTCTTACACCCGTTCTGCCATCGTCACCGGCGGCACCATCAACCTAGGTTTTCACGCAGCGACCGAGATTGCTCGCCAACACCCAGACTGGCTAATCGTCATCTCATCCCGAAGCAATCGTGAACACGCCGCCAGCAAAATCAACCAGCTCCTAAAGCAAAACAACACCATCTTCCTACCCATAGACCTCGCAGACCCTAACAGCGTCCGCACATTTTCGAAAAACTGGACATCCAAGAACCACCCCCCCATCCAAGCCCTCCTCCTAAACGCCGGCCTCCAGTTCCCGGGCAAGCTCACCACGACACCCGAGGGCATCGAATCCACCTTCGCCATCAACCACATCGGCCACGCCCTCCTCTTCCACCTCCTCTGCCCCCACCTCGCCCCCCACGCCCGCGTCGTCCTAACCTCCAGCGGGACCCACGACCCCGCCATGAAAAGCGGCCTCCCGGACGCCCTGTACACCTCCGCCGAGGATCTCGCGCACCCGCCCCCATCCATAGCGAACGGGGATGGCCGCCGCCACTACGCCAACAGCAAGCTCGCGAACATACTGTGGACGTACGCGGCGCACAGGCGGCTTGGGCAAAGCGTTCCCGACCGCGGGGTGGTGGTTGCGGCGTTCGATCCGGGTCTTATGCCCGGCACGGGGCTCGCGCGCGAGTACCCCCCCCTGATGAATTTCTTGTGGTGGAAGGTGCTGCCGCGCGTGGTGCCGGTGCTGAAGTGCGTGTACACGGAGAACATACACACGCCGGGGGAGTCGGGGGCGTCGCTTGCTTGGTTGGCTACTATGGAGGAGGGGGGAGGGGGGAAGTACTTCGAGGGACGCAAGGAGATTATGTCGAGCGAGGGTAGTTACGATGAGAAGAAGCAGGATGATTTGTGGAGCTGGACGGTCAGGCATGTGGCGCGAGATGAGGCGGAGGTTGAGCGGTTTGAGGCTTTTGGGTAAGGGTGGTGGAGTGAGGTGGAAAAGGGGGGAGGGGGGTAGTTTTCTGTCCAAAATATTCTTAATCAGCGCATCTTTTCTATTTTCTCCTTTGTTTGGTAAGGGTATCTCCAATCTATATTGACAGGCATTCACGGTTTAGTTGAATAATCATAATACTATTGTTCTCATGACCCTTTCGAGTTCCACCTACTCAAGTAAGAAAACTCGAAAGGGATTCAACTAGGTGTGTCACAGCTATCACCAGCTACAGGTAGTGGTCACCCACCACATATCCTAACGCAAATAAAGTATCAATCTTTCAAGTTTTCCTAGTGGGCCATTATCTTCTTCCTGTCATGGATACCATGACTTATAGCATCCCCATCCACGATGATGATACAATAAGGGCAGATGTCTAGTACTGGACTCAGGCGAGGTTCGGATAGTTTCTTTCCCATCTAGCTGGGAGATCATCAATGAATTGTCTCATACAATTCCTCAAAGCTTTTGTTCGCAAGCAATGGAAGGTGTTGGTAGAGGCGAGTCACCCGATGTCTCAGAATTTCCACCAATGCTATTGTAGAGCGGTGGGCTTGAATCTTGGAAGATGATCAGTGCAGTATGCAAGTTTCGACTAGGACCGTCTGGTCTATGTCTAATTCAATTTCATACTGGGTTGGTATACGGGATAGCATCAAAGAGCCTTCGAGTCTGGCTCGTAGCTTTCTCGAACAATGTGTGGTATGGGTTGATCGAACGGAACTTTCTCGGTCGAGTTAGATGTATCTCTTGGACTGGATACTCGGGGTCTGGTATATATATCTAGGTAGGTACGAGTCTGTAAGCAGGAGGGAAGAAAGCCAGAATCGCAAGACACCATCCAACCAACCATACCTATCCAAATAAGTATCAACAAGATCATCCACCCTCACCAATTCTCACGAACTTTCATAACGACTACCTACAGTACAATGGACTTCCAATACGTTAACGGTAAACCCAGCGGATGGCACGAGAAAAAGCTCCGCAAAGATGGTTGGCGTTGGGTCAACACCAACTCGATCGGCCCTACCACTCAAGCTGGCACACACGGGTCGACCCATGCGCCCGACCGTCTAGAACCGCACAGTCATCACAGTCTTAACACTCACCTAGTTGTCCAAGGCGACCTTACGATCAAAGAACATCGAGGCCGCAGCACCGACCCAAAAGATAGTGTGTACGCGACGATATCTTCCCACGGCGGCTATCCAGAGCACTTCGTGAAGCCGCAGGTCAAGTACTCAGCTACCTCAAAAGCAGGCTGTACCTTCGTCGAAGGCCACCGCTCTCTCAGCCCCAGCACGGCAGAGCGTTTCATGGCTCGCGGCGCCTTGCGGGCCACGGAGTCGAACGGCGACTATGATTTCGCACCATACCAAGACACCATCAGGAGCTGGCTCAGAAGCGCCAAGTTCAACCCCCGAGGGAAAGCACGGCCTTGTTGTGAGTATTGTGGCCAACTCCCTATCTTGGAGTATGCCATCGCGCCGAGATCGGATCTCGAGCGGTGGATGCAGGAGGGCATTGCGAAGTGGTTTGAAAATGAGTGGAGGAAGAGTTCCTGCTAGGCAAGGTTCGGGTATGATGCTTCTTTATGTGGCGGCTTTCTCGGTGTTGTGCAACTTTTTTTTTTTTTTTTTTGCAATGATGGTCTTTTGGAGCTTGAGCAATTCGACGTGTCATCAAGTGGGAGTCGTGACGGGAACTCAGCATTGAAGGATTGGAATTTCAATGATACCTAGTTGTTAATGGAGCATGTACACGAGAAACATGAAATTTATGTAGGAATTTTAGAAGCAGACAGATTAACTACCTACCTAGTGAAATCTAATGATAGCCAGAACATTATAAGTACAATCCCCATGCGTATGGATTCTGGAGTGTTGTCTCCTGGATAGGGGAAGTTGGGAATGCCATGTTAGGTACGTTATTCAAGGCCTCGCTTAAAAGCGTGGGATAGAATGAGTTGTATTAGTGGCAAGTAGCCTTGGGAATCACCTTTCCAGATGTTAACGCAACGAATCATGTCCATGGATTACTGTTGCAGCTATTGCTGCAACCAAGAAGAAGAGGAAAGGAAGAAAGCTTGCTTTATTCCTAACTGCAATGGCGGAGTGCCAACATATGGCCATAAGGGCCATATGGCTCTAGTGGAGCCTAATGGTGCCTGAGGCACCTGCAACAATTGCCAACTAAACTACAGGTATTTCTCATGCAGATGATCATCGCCCCAGTTCACGCGATCTGAGATTTGGGGTATCCTAGTCTGGTTCCACTATAGCTCTTGGATGCATTTCCCGGAAACCTTTACGTAAATACCATCTTCATATGCACTTCGTGTCAGTAGTCCCGAGTGGTAGATAGGTACAGAGAATCCCTAGTATCGGGGCAGACCCAGCCCCTCCCGTCTCCCTGTGCTTGCAGGGTCTAGATACGGCACCTCCCCTATACCCGAAGCGCGGACACCGGTCCTGTTGCCCTCGACGAGATGTGTATCGGGCTGTTACCACCCGAGTTAGAACGTGGTGAAGAAGAGAAGCAGACGCAAAACAAAAAATCATTTCTCAGAGGCCGTGCCAAAAAAAAAAGGGGGGAGAGAAACACTCACAGTAGCAGCATGCAGCGTGCACACATTACTCCAGACCGCACACGCGCCCCTCGTCCAGTGCATCCGCGCAACACAATCATGGTTCCTCGTGATAAGCCGCATCACATACTCGCGAATCATGTGATCCTCGTACGCGTGCACGCCATCGATCCTGCTCACGTGCAGGCCCACGCCCGCGAACACGGACTTCCACCCCGTCACCGGGTGCGTGCGGACCACCGGGTGCGACGGCGCAAACGCGTACCCGGCGTTCAGCGGCGACCCGCGCGGCGTCATCACGGGGTACCCGCCCGCCTCGCACGCCGACCGGAACACCGGCTGTGCGCAGGTCGCGGTCAGGCCCTCGAGGAGCGCTTGGAAGGCGGGCGAGAGCCGGTCGTAGAGCTCGTAGCCCGAGGCCCAGAGGGTGTCGCCGCCCGTGGGGGGCGTGGATTCCATGCGTAGGAAGGAGAAGTCGGAGGGGCAGGTTTCGAAGAGGCCTGTGGGGAAGAAGAAAAAAAAGCGTGGTTAGTCTATTACGGCCAAGGAGATCAAGTTGTTTTCACTCGTGTGCATACTGTCGCTGTGCCATTCCCGGGCCAAGTCTCGGGGCTCGTTGTTTGCGCCGGGGCGGTTCTTCATCGTTGCGTATAGCTTCTTGGCGGCCTCCGCGTTGATCACGTAGCTTTGGATATGGTTAGCAACTCTTCTTTCTTATGAATGGCTTACGGCGCCAAATGAGTCTTATCCAGATTTTTTAAAACTTGCATGTTTTCATCCGTCGTCCCATCCGCCATGGGGATGTTGTTGGGGTCGTTATACAACGGGTGCACATGAAGGCCGTTCTCCGCCGGCCGCCCGGTCAGCTTCCCCAACATATCAGTGATGTACTTCTGTTCCTCGATGGTGAGGTCATCTTGCGGCTCGCGGAAGAAGGCCACGCCGCGCTCGCAGATGGTTATCGCAAGATCGCGCAACTGCTCCTCTGCGTTGGGGGCTTGGAGCATATCCTTGAGTTTAGCGTGCGGGTACTCGCGGCCGATGATGGGAGTGACGTCGACGTAGGCGAGGTGGTCGATGGAGTTTCCCTTCTTTAGGGGCTCGCGCCTGAGCTTTGCCGTGGGTACGGACACCATTGTTGTAATATGCAAGATGGACAGACGTTATAGCCTTAAATCGTTATATATATCTGATGTATGATCCGTTGCTACAGGAGGTGAGGGTTGATTTGACAAGAAAAGCCAGGTTTTTATCAATCTCCGCATGAACTCGGTTGTCGACCGTATACAATGCAGTCATTTATTTATCTATATCATCGTCTGCGGAGAAAGAGCCGTGCTGTAGTTCCGGGTAAACTTATCACCATCGAAGGAACTGCCGTCCAATGAATCAAGGAAAGTTCTCCAACTGTTGCTCTCGGGTTATCATGCCTGGCTTTGAATATGCACCTAGATACCTATGGACGATATTGAGAATTGCCGGTCGATGAATTTCGGAGAAAGAGAAACGGTCTCCAACTTGCCACAAGCGCAAACGGGGAATGCTGCCTAGTATGCCACCAAGCTTCTGGAGTCATGCACCCATGATATCCCAACTCTCTGGCATCTGGGGAAGTGGAGAATGGGGGATGGCCAAATCCCTACTCTAGGGTACTAGGTAGCTATTCCGGTTCAGACGCGGGGACCCCTACATCTTGGATATTGTATTCCGCTCTCAGCTGAACAATTTAACATGGGATATGCATGAGAAGTAGTGTATTCTGGGGAAATAAATTCTTCCTTAGAGATGCCTCTTTCGTCGTTACCTATCTTCTATGATTCTTTAGGAAACACCAGCCGGCCAACCAACAATCACCAATTACAAACTCTAGAGAAGAGTGCTGGCCCAACATGGCTGGGGGAGCCGTCATATCGGCGAATCCGCTACAGCTAGACGTCCGGAGCCACCTCAAGTGTCTCGGGATCTGTTTCATCGTTACCATCTCAAGCTTCCAGTATGGTCTTGACTATGCCTTAGTTGGCGGGTTCATGGCCATGCCAGGTTTCTTGAAAGTATTCGGCTACTATGACGACGTGGCCGGGAAATGGGCTATAGATCCGACTGTTCAACAGCTTATTTCCTCTTTGATGACTATAGGAACGTTCGTTGGCTCACTCTCGGTTGGCCCGTTTAGCTCTAAGTTCGGTCGACGGCACGGGCTATGGATGGCCTCGCTCTTGAACTGTTTCGCGACGGCTGTTATGATCGGCACGACCAATTTGGGGGCGCTCTATTTTGCCCGCCTAGTTCTTGGTAAGTTGACAATCGAGTATTAGGTAATGTGCACAGTTAACAGGCGACAGGAGTCTCCGTCGGATGGTTCCTCACATTTGCACAGGTGTACATCAACGAGGCAGCACCCGCTCACCTCAGGGGCATCGCATTCGCCGTTTACCAGAGCCAGCTATCCATCGGCTCCATCATCGGGGCCGCCATAGACTACGGGACGCACAACATGCCCGGGATGGAATCCTACCGCATACCGCTCGCCGTTTTCTTCGTCGCTCCAACCATTCAAGGAGTCGCCCTTTTCTTCTTCCCCGAGAGCCCCAGATGGCTTATGACGCAGGGAAGGGGTGCAGAAGCCGAAGCGGCGCTCCGAAGGCTCCGCCACAGGCACATCAAGGAGAGCGAGCTCCAGGCCGAGTTCAACGAGATCCGGACTTCGACGGTGGAGCAGATGGAACTGCACAATGGGAAGAATATGTGGGTGGAGATGTGGCGAGGCACTAACCGACGCCGATCGCTTCTCTGCATCGCCATCATCTGCTTCCACTGCGCCAACGGCTCGAGCTGGATAAATATCTATACTACTTACTTCCTCACCACGGCCGGAGTCAGCGAGGCTTTCTCGTACTCCACGATGGTCACCTGTATGGGTCTGATCGGCGTCCTCGCTAGCCTGTTCATCGTTCGCTATATCGATCGTCGGGTTATCGTCCTCTCTGGTGTCGGAGCATGTGGTCTATGTCAGCTCGCGTTTGCCATCTCATGGACCGTGGCGCCAGGGACTGTGGAAGCCGCAAAGGTGGTCATCGCGTTCATATCGTTGTTCACCTTCTTCTACGTCGCTTATGGTAAGATGGAAGAGCAATGCCCTACCCCCATTTGTATTTAATACATACTAGGTATGACTGGGTTCTGGCTAACTTCAGAAGCACCCTACGCCTGGCTCATGGGAGGCGAATATGTCAGCAACCATCTTCGAGCACACACCTTCGGCTTAGCAACCGCGCTCAACTTCCTCGGAAACTGGCTGGGTGTCTTCACTGCGCCATACTTCATCAACCCGGCTAGCTTGGGCTGGAGCGCAAAATACGGGTTCGTTGTGATACCCCTGTCTCTTATCATGGATACCCCCTAACGTTGAAGCTACAGATATATTTGGTTTGCATCCAATGCGATACTGTTCATCTTCACGTTCTTCTTCATACCCGAAACCCGAGATAGGACGCTGGAGGAGATCAATGAGATATTCGAGGCCAAGGTTCCTGCACGGAAGTTCAAGAGCTACGTTTGCACTGGTACAGAAGCGATGGCAGTTGCGTCGGTGGTTGAAAAGAGGGAAAAGGATATATGCTAAACAGATATGCTAGCCTCAAGGGTACCTAGGTAGGCCAAGCCTGTGCATTAAAGAGACTACGATATTTTAATATTCTTAAGTTATGGACCATATGCGTGATAAATGCTTAATGCTCAGTTAAAGCGAAGAAACAGTATCAGCCCGGCTACAAAAACCAAACTCCTGGAACATCCAACAGCCATGGCACCGCTCCCTTGGCCGGTAGGAGATTCCGTGGAACTGGAAGTAGGAGTTGCCGACAAGGGTGATGTAGACTCACGGGTCCGATTGAACACTGCAACAACAAGCGTTAGTACCTACTCAACTCCTCAACCTCTCCGCCCAGAAAAATCAGGGTGTGTGCGAAAAGGGGGGCCACTTCAGGATTTACATACTCGACTTAACCCAATCCGCCGCATCACCAGAGTAGCGATTGAAATAATTCAAGTGCATCTGGACATTATAAGTCTTCCTGCCACCCCCAAACGCACAAACCGGATCGCCCTCCTCGCACCAATCCCTCAATACGCTGGCGAAGCTATTCAGCCCCTTTAGCAGTTCGTCTGATCGCGGATATACGCCATCAATACCCGCGCCCCCGAGCGTGTTGTACGGCTGGTTAGCGGTGTGGCGGATATCGCCGAACAGGAGGGCCGCGGCAACTATACACGACGATGCATCAGTCAACGCTGGCACATCCCACTCAACGTAACACCCTCGCAACTTAGACAGGACGGGGCGCATCATCAGCTCAACTTACCCATCCTCCCCGGGGCCGCATCCCGCTCTAACCCAGCAGCCTTGGGCGTCGTGCACCCCTGCATAAACACCTCCCCTCCCCCTCCTCCACCACCACCACCACCACCAAGTATATCGCCCAAAACATGCGCGCCCTGCGAATATCCGCTGAGCACCAGCTTCGTGTCCGGACACCTCCTATTATACGCCGTGATCTGGGCAACCCCCGCGCGCCGGCCCGCTACCACTGCGCCGCAGTACTCCGCGCCGAAGGCGTTGTTGTACACGATGTCCTCGTAGTCGCAGCTGCTGTTGCCGAGACCCGAGCAGATGGCCTGGACGAGCTTGCCCTGGCGGCCGGGGTACGGCTCGTTGTAGCCGCGGGAGAGGAGGATGTGGACGGACGTGCAGGTGTCTAGGCCTGTGTTTTGGGCGGCGGAAAGGGGTAGTAGGTAGGCTGTGGTCAACAGCAAGATCGCGCGCCGAAGTCTGATTCTCGTAGACATGTTTTCCCTTCTTCACCGCCAGGGAGTTGCTAAAGAGTATGTTCGCGACGTACATAGATGAATGAAAGTCGCAGAGTTGAAATATTTTAGGTGACATCACGGGGTAAAAGACCTCTTTTCAACCATCTCCCGTGCAGATCTCGTAGAACAAACCTACGCTGAGGAACTAAGGTAACATGGGCCATTGCAGATGAAGCTTATTATTTGGAAATTGTTGAATTCATCCTACTTGAAAGCATATTCTTGTCACTACCGCGCTTTGGGAGTGCTTGGTGTAAGGGACGTGGGTTAGGGTTGGGTTACGGTTTAAGCTCAACTCCTAAGATTTAAGGCAACTTTTGCGCAACTGCATTCAACACTTCACGATGAAGGTGGATGAAAGCTTGTGAGACCCATTTTCAGGTACCTGGGTAAGTAGATAACAGCCCATGTTCTCAATCCAAATGTTCCTGACTCTTCTAGGGGTAAAGGAACTATGTACGTCATACCATTGGCCCGGTTTTTCTCAACCTCGTCGGCCGGCTATTATGAGGCTATTGCCAAGACTCCTAACCCCAATCCTGGCTAATATGGTGTATTGAGTTCGAAATATTCAAGTTAGTATATTGGCGAAATGGAAAATATCCACCGGCAGATGGTAGTATCATAGTAGGGTAACGATGCTAGTGTTCCCATTCCCCTGTATTAGAGAAGCGCCGAACCAGCAATTAACTGCACATTTTCTGCCATTTCATACCATTTCTCGTAGGATTCATGCATGTTAAGTACTAGGTAGGTAGTTCGGTTGGTTGATAAGTCTCGGTAGCCTAGCCTTCATGCCAATGTTCAGTCAGATATAGCTCGTCAAGATCGCCGCAATCCTCATCCTATAGGTACTAGGTAGTTGTCGCTTACGTTCATCATCCCTATCGCTACCAGGATCGATTACTAAGTTGTCTAGTAACCGACCTAAAGTTGGAAGCACGAAATGCAGCTAGCCTCGCTCATTGCGCTGGCATTCGCCGCGCCCTCACAGGCATTGATTCGATTTTCCTGTTCGCAGCTCGTAATAGATCGTATCGACCCTCTAGTCAATCCGGGCATGGCGCCCTCTCCCCATCTGCACCAGATAATCGGCGGCGTAAGATAGACCGACGCCATAGAGCATAGAGCTCAAGGCTAATTCGGCGCAGAACTCACTCAACGCGACCATGGACCCTGCCAAAGACATGCCTGGCGAGTCGACTTGCACAACGTGCCAGTACACGGAGGATACTTCGAATTATTGGACAGCCGTCCTTTTCTTCCGGGCTCGTAACGGCACCTTCAAGCGTGTTCCGATCCGAGCCAACGCTGGCTTCGACGGCGCTGGTGGCGGCATGACTGTATATTATATGCAGAACGGGCTCGCCGATTACCAGCAGCGGTCCAAGGTCACGGCCTTTAAGCCTGTAAGTTTTCGTGACTTCTTAGTAGCAACCAAAAAGATTAAAATAAAAAAAAGGATCAGTAGAGTTAACTCGTTTAGGGATTCCGAATGCTTATAGGCGATGCCCTTGCACGAACTGCCGCTGATGCCAGCCGATACCGGCAGGTTACGTATACCTGCTTGCAGGACATGGGCACGCGATTCCCCGAGACCAAGAACCTCCCCACCAAGCCGTGCCCAGCCGGCATCATGGCAAACGTCCGCTTCCCAACGTAAGTTCGGTCAAGTATAGGCGTCAACCTCAATCAAGGGGCAGCTTTCTAATAGAACGCGCGTACTAGTTGCTGGGATGGTAAGAACCTGGACACTCCGGATCACATGTCGCATATGACGTACCCGGCGACCGGGACCTTCGACTCGCAAGGCCCATGCCCCGAGAGCCACCCGGTGCCCGTTCCCGAGCTCATGTACGAAACGGTTTGGGACACGCGTGCGTTCAACGACCCGAATGAGTGGCCTGAAGATGGATCGCAGCCTTTCGTCTGGAGTATGGGTGATCAGTAAGTTCCTGGCTCCCTTGCCTAGCTTTGTTTCGAGTCCTTATAAACTAACCAATTTGCTAACCGGGGGCTTGCAGCACCGGGTACGGCAGTCACGGAGATTACCTTTTTGGCTGGAAGGTCCGTTAAGATACTACCTCCCTACCTACCACCCTACCAGATTCTATTTCGCATTGAGTCAGTATAGCATCTAATACTAATAAACATGACTGATTTTAGGGTGATACTCTGCAGAGAACCATGGATACTCCCTGCTATGTCAACTGCCCTACTCTGACCACGCAGTCAATCGCCGATCAGAACAGGTGCAAAATTAACAGAACTGTCACCGAGGATATTGACTCTTGTAAGTGCCTAGTCGTGAGATTTCTTAGTTGCAAGCAATCCGGAGGGCTAATGATATACCTGTCGGTTGAAGGGCTACCTGCGATCCCCGGCAACCCGAAAATTACCAAGAAGCACATAACCAGTTAAGGTAGTGATCTATCTCCAACCCATCCACGTTGGTAACAGTCCAGTATCCTAGCTGCCTAAACTAGTAATTTGGGTAATTGGCATCTCTTGGTTCGTCTCGGTCTTTTGCTCTCATGATTTGTAACGCATTAATCCCGTAATATTATTGTGACCTGCGCATGATTGGATATGAGGAAGGATGATGAAGGGCGTATCCGTGTTGGTCGGTAAACGAAAATGGTTCTTAAGCAACATCTCTCCCAAGCTCGATCTCGAGTTTCAATGACGTCGCCATAACCAAACCGATCTATCCGTAAAAGAGTGCATACCAAGCATAACCTACCTACCTTGCCTACCGATGTCGTTGCCTCAGTAGGTAAGGAATTTAGTATTTATAGCGCTGGAGTTCCGAGTTACTCCTTGGGTAGAGCCGACGATTCATTTACTACTTGCAAAAGGCGTACCCGGTTTCGTTTGGGTTATCACGTGTTAATGGGAGAGATGCACGGCATCATGCACGGCATCATGCAAACCGGCGGGGTGCGATTGCTCCTGCAGGGCCTCTGCGTTCTGGTGGCAGCACTTGTAGCGAGGATATTATACAGGGGATACACCGAACGGGCGAGGGTGAGGTCTTTGAAGGCCCAGGGGATAGTATGTTTGTCTTTGAGCATGGTTCTTATCGTGAGATTCGTCGGTTTCGCTGACCGATTTAAAAGCCTATACTCCCTCATTCCCTACTGTGGGGCCATATCCCTATCTTTGCCGACTTTCGTAAGGCCCATCCGCCAGATGTAAATATTTATGTGTTTCACGGCTGGATCAACGCGAACTTCAAGCGGTACTTCCCGGACCTGGAACGACTGCCGCCGGTAGTTTATTTGGACCTCTGGCCGGTGGCGGACTCGCTTATGATGGTTGTGGATCCTATTGCTGCCGTTCAGTTCACCCAGGCCCCGAGTTTTGTCAAAGCGTGTTCGGTTCGTGAGTTCATGGAGCCGTTGACGGACTGCAAGGATATGGTAGCTGCGGAAGGAGAAGATTGGAAAAGATGGCGATCGAGATTTAGCCCCGGCTTCAGCCCACGGAACCTGTCCGCCATGCTCCCGGAGCTCCTGGAAGAGGCCCAGGTATTCATCAACATATTAAAGAATTCTGCAGGGAAAGACGGTCAATGGGGACCCGTCTTTAAGCTCGAAGAAAAGACCACCAACCTCACTTTTGATATCATCGTCAGAGCAGCCATGTAAGCCACAGCACACCATCTCTCCAACGATACCCACATACGTAGATAGGTACCCCCACTTGCATAGGCACACTAACACGCACGAATTTAGAGATCTGCGGCTGCACGAACAGTCGCACACGACAGACGGTCCACTAAAAGCAGCGCTGAAGGATCAAATCGGGTATATGGGCATGGTCTCCAGCGCCTCCCGGGCCCTTAATTTCGGAAAGATGCCATGGCACCACGCCGCCATCCGGCGAAACAACGCAGCCATGAGAAAAGTCCTGCTCCCGCACGTAGAGAAGAAGCTACAGGCGCAGGGCTGTAGCGGCAGCAGCAACGGCATCAAAAGCAGCGCTAATCAGAAGAAAAAGACGATCCTAGACCTCGCAATGAAGTACGTCGCCACCAACACCGACAACGCTCACAAGTCGTCGCAGTCCAAGCCCGACGCCGAGTTCATCCAGCGCGTCATCGCGAACCTCAAGGCCTTCATCTTCGCGGGCCACGATACCACCTCCGCCACCATCTGCTTCATGGTCAAGCTTTTGCAGGACCACCCTTCCTGTCTGGAAAAACTGCGCGCCGAGCACGACTTTGTGCTAGGGCCCGACACGGAACAAGTGACGGGGATATTGACCGCGTCCCCGCACGTCCTGAACGCGCTGCCCTACACGCTGGGCGTCATCAAAGAAACCCTGCGCCTGCACCCGCTGGCCGCCACCGTGCGCGACGGCGACAGCGTGCCAGGGTACGCGCTCACGGTCCCTGGGTCGCCGATGCGGTATCCCACGGCAGGATTCGGGCCCTGGCTGTCCGCGCTCCGGATCCAGCGACACCCCGATTACTGGCCGCGGCCAGACGAGTTCCTGCCCGAGCGGTGGCTGGCGGTTGAGGGAGAGCCGCTGTACGTTGCTGTCAAGGAAGCGTGGATGCCGTTTTCGCTCGGCCCACGGAATTGCGTTGGCATTGAGCTGGCGATGATCGAGCTGAAGCTGGTAGCTGTGCTGATTGCGCGCGATTTCGATATTGAGGAGGCGTGGGATGAGTGGGATAGGAAGATGTGAGTTTACTTACCTACCTACATATTTGTATAATATGATAGAATTGTGTTTGCTGACTTCAATCTACCTTTAGGGGCGTTAATGCAACACCGTCGCATATTGTGGACGGTCAGCGACTCTATAGCATCGGTTCTGGTACCGTGCATCCGAAAGATGGGATGCCAGTGCATGTGAGGTTACGGACTCACAAGGAGGCTGTTTGATAAGTCTGGAGGCGGGGATATAACTCCTTCCTTGTTATTGTACATTGTTACCTGGAAGTGTATTTGTATATCAATCTCTTCGATACATATATTATTTGATGTTGAATTTTCATTACTTAGTGCCTATTTTGATGTTTTCTTCCGAAACATCTCGGTGATCGACACGTACTAAGCTTCCGTACGTGTCGGCACTCTTTCTAAGCAGTCGGTGAAGGTGCCGACGTTCGGATTCCAGTCGACAGTTGGCCTGACTAGTAATATCAAGGGGCCCTATAGATAAGGTCTTCAAGCGAGCTAGCAGAGGCTTCGTGGATGCTTAAGATGGGATGTCGTCAGAGGCTCAACATGCCAAGAATAGATACCTAGTGTGTATGCTAACATGGACTCGGCAAAGCTTAGGAGTGCCAGAGGCCAGGCAAATGAATCCTGAAGGCAACGATGTATACATTTGCCTGCCTGTAGACTGGGGACAGATGGGGTTAAGTCGGAAGGAATTTGGCTGGCGTTGGGGTTGGGTTCCTTTTCGAAAGGATCCTTCAAAGTTCAAAGTTAGGTAGTACACCTCTAGAATGATTAGTAGAATCGCATAGGGTATATGGAAGACGGCTCATTTCTAGCTACCTAGGTAGATAGGTAGGTAAGTACTTGCCTAGAAATGCTAGATGCAGCATCCACGACTTGCACGGCAGGGGCTTACATGTGCAACGAAGATGTGATACTCATTTCTCGGCCGTAGATGTAGATAGCAGATACCTAGGTACCTAATGAATTATTCAGCCCTTATCAATATTTAGTTGAGCACGCACACATCTGCCCGTTTTAAGTTCCCTTCTATTTAGACTTCTCTTAAAAGCTTAAACCTCTAGCTAGGTACATGCATGTGGTTCAAGAAGAAGGCCTCTATACATATGTACCTACCTATCCCCTAAACCAACCAATTACAGATCAGGTATCTAGATGTCTAAGGTGTTTGATTATTTTTATTATTTTTATTCCAAGGAACGGACTTTTCACGTCTGATATGTATATGCTCGTAAGCGGTTGACGCCACCAAATATGTATATGACGTTACAACTGCGGCATGTACCCGATTTGCCCCTGTCCATGCTGCACATGATGGCTGCATGCCTGTGGATATCGTCGTACGCACATGCTTCCAATATTTTCTCCTTTCGAAGTCCTCCAGATGTCGCCATCAGAAAAACTGCTCACAATGGGTCTCTGAGAGCTACCCACCTTTTGCGATATCTTCACTTCACTTATGTAAATAAATCATTCCCGAGGGGCACATGCCAAGGTTCAATTCCCGTCCCAAAGAAAAAGCTTGTTTTGTTGTTGCGTCCCGTGCCGTACGCGTATTCGACCGTTCTGGGTTAAGTGCCTACCTGCCTATCTCAACGACATATATTCAGGTACCCTGAGCTACTAGCCTCCTGCCGTGGAAGTGTACGGCAGTATCTCCAAAGTCAGCCTCCTATCAACTATTCCAAAACATGCTATGTACCTATGGTGGGTGACAGTAATCTAGATGATATTCGAGTGCTATAGATCGCCAGATGGGCACCAGGATAGGCTGATCTATATAAAATCTTATAGCTTTAAATAGCATGAAACAAATCCTATTCGGTGCTATAATGAGCACAGGCTTAACCTCTTTGGGGGCATGATGTTCGGCGGATGGACTAAGCAACCTCACATATTAGTCGCAGGATCGCACACCTATAGCCGTGTAACTTCCAAAGAAAGACTAGAGCCAGTATTCAGGAACAAAGCATATAGGTGCTTAATATGTATGAAAATCTTTTCTTTATACTCGCACTAGATGATGCCAAGTTGCAAGATCTGGCGTACAACCCCTCTTCTGTGCCTCTTCGCTGAATAAGAACTTCTAACCAGGTAAGGGAAGAGCCTGGTTCGCCAGAATCCTAGTGGAACCAAATCAACTCCCACGCATCAACAATAAGGAGTAATCAGGTATATAAAAAAAATTATGAGGTTAGATGATTCTGATAGGATTCGTATGACAGCGAAACAGGTCAACTTCGCAACAACGTTAGCTGTATTTTCCCAAGATAATATCACATAAACCGATTCAATGAGCGTAGAAAACTGCCGATCTATAAAGGATGAGGTAATCCTTAGTACCAGTATGACAGGTACCTAACAGCCACAAGCCCTGGAATAGGCATGGTCGGCACCGGGTGACGCGTAAGAGCTGAACAACTTGGAGGCTGTACATAGACGGAAAACCATCAACCACGATAGTCAGTGAGGTAGGTGCCGCCGCACCGTTTGGCTCGGTGACCAATTGGCTGTGCATGGGTCGTACATATCTGGATCGTTCAAGCCGTGGTACGTACAACGGCTTATGTCAAATCTAGCGTAGTCCATTGTGCGTCGATCTACGAAGGCAATGAGGTCAGCACGGCAACAAGGGCTGCCCCCAGGTCAAGGCACAGCAGGATCTGCAGTAGCCACTTCACCTAGTACACTATGTAAAGCCAAAGAAGAAACGGGAAGCATATAAGGGGACGGGCTTGGCCCTCTATTCCATCTCGGAAATTCTTCACTATTAGCCAGAAAGCAACTCATATCAACGACGGAGGTTTAGGTTCGTCGATCGGTGGAAACTTGCCTGGAAGACGACACACAGCGGATTATTTGCCCAGTCCCATTCTTTAACGTACTCAAGGCGATTCATACTTTTCTCACCATGCGCTCGTTTACTGCTATTTTAGTGGCGGCTGCCTCGCTCCAAGGCAGTTTGGCAAGTCCTGTGTATATTGCGGATAGCCCTCCCCCTACTACGCCAACGGCAGCTCATACCGGGTACCCGCACCCGCACCCGACAGGCGGCTACATCGCGCATGGCACCGGTAAGCCACACTTTTCGTGGGGACCGTGGATCAAAGACGGCGACCAAAGCGGCGTTCCGTATCCCACAGACCACCACAAGACACGCCACCATAAGAGTCATCACCACACCGGTACCGGGACATCATATCCCACTAATGTACCTTCGACGGGTGACGGCCAGAAGGGAGGCGAAGAAGGGAAGCCGCCCGTGATTTACGGCACTGGTGGCTTCATTCCTCCGTTGCGCCTTCATTCTCTACACCCAACGGGCCAATACTTCCCACGCCCGACTGGCTATTCCGTCTTAGGCGGTGATGATAAAAAGGGGCAAGATGGTGGCGTCGCGCACCCAAGCGGCGGCATCAGACATCCTCCTAAACATGGCGACGGTGATGGTGAGGGCAAGGGCAAACAACACTCGTCTTCGCCCAGCACGCTAGTTCCCACTGCCACCGCTACCGTCACCAGCACCAGTACCGATGAGAGCACCGATGGAAGTATCCAGAAGCGCGCACCGGCAAACCACGGCCCGTACGCGTTCCCGCACGCTAGCGGCGGCTTGCCTTGGACTAGTCTCGCCATACCTACCTTCCCCCACCCCACTGCTCACCATCACCTTCGCCCCACGGGATATCCCACCGGTGTTCCCTTCCGGTACCACGGTCCTCCTCCACCGCGGGATGGTGTGCCGAAGGAGGATGGCGTGGACAGTCCCACTTGGTGAGTGAGTACTGCGGGATATTCTTTTCCTTAACTGTTAGAGAAAGGGGGGGGATGGTTAGATAAATGAGGGGTAGATTCGTTTCGTTGGGATTTCAGAGCCGCAGATAACGAAAAGGCAAAAAGCTTCATTGTTAGCCATGCTTATGACTTAGGTATCTAGAATCTAGATAGGTACTAATACTATAGGTACCCAACCTAGACGTTTCTTAGTTCCCTATACGATGAATGACTAAGTAGCGCCTCGCTAGGTACGATCACGAGTGTGGTTGGTTGGAGCAGTGGAAATAAATCCTTTTGTTCTATTTATATCCGGCTTTGTGGCATGGGTGGACTGGTTGCGTGATGGATGATGATGGTGATGATGATAGCGAGTGATGATGCTGGGGTTATGTTGGAACAACCAAGATAGTGCTGAATCTAGACTTCGTCAAAATGTGGTTATATCAAAAGAGCTGCCCAATGCATATTCGATAATTGTGTTTGTGTGTATATGTCTGGTAGTATAAGGCCGCGAGGTATGCAAACATTCAAAATAGTTATGTCGTAGCGTTATCCTGTTAGTTGACGGAGGATTTTAAATATCGCATTCGCATGCAATGTGATGAGGCATATGCTTGAGACATGAGCATACCAACCTAATCTAGGTGAATGCCAAGATAAACTCTGGGCGTTTATGTTCTTACAACTACAACCTGTGATGAATATTGTTGGTGAGTTCATGTAACTGAACATAAGTTTTGACATCATGAGAAATTGTGAATTGGAGAAGTTAAAACTGAAGAATAGAAAACACCACAAGTTAACAACACAACTTGTGTGGGTATCCACCATCTTGGTGACATCGATTTGTAACAAGTTTCCAGGTCCTCGGGAAGTCCAGACCGGCAGACTGGCGTGTCAAGCTAATTTAAGCTCTTTGCGGTAGCTACACCTAGCTAGATACGATCGCGGGCGGCATAGATGGGTAGTATTCCAATTTAGTGTGCATTTCAATGAGATCCACAACTGTAGAAGCGAAGTCGGGCTATTTGACAAAGGCTGCAAAATTGTTACTGTATTTGTCGCCTCCCGCGTTCGAAATTTTATTTATCCAAAATTTATACATTTTATTATGAATTTAAGACCTTCCACTTGGCCACGTGAGTCATTTGTGGATACCCATATGCCAACAGCCTAGAACACTTACTAGGTAATACCCTTGCAATACCCTGTACATCTCATGCTGTACCCTGCAACAGCCCTGTAAATTATTTAATTAGTCAGGTCCAGGGTCTTGGGACTTTCGTTGAGGCCGTTCAATAATAAACTCGGTGTGCATTCAACTGCGACATTTACAACTTGCGTTGTTTTGACTTTTACAACTTTTCCTAGTAAGCAATTGTTTTAACTTTAGACTTTAGAATCAACCTGATCTTTATTATCTCCGCCTCTTTATTTACTTCAGTCTCTATTTATTCATTTAACCTATCATATCCTATCATATCATCTCAAAACACTTTCCCTATTATCAAGATATCATGCGCGGCAGCGCCGTCTCTTCAACCGCTTTCACCGTGCTCAAACCCCTTTCAAGACTTGGCCGTGCTCGCTTATCTACCACCTCAACTTATCGCACCTCCGGACATCACTACGGAAGCGGCATTCGCAAGGCCAGCACCGTCACTCTAGCTCATCATCAACAATTCGAGCCTGGTGTCATTTTGAAAGGGTATTCCGGACGCGAATACACCATCGAAAATGTTCTGCAGGACAGACAAGACCGCCAGGTCTATCTGGCTAGGTAAGCTAAAATGTGAGATGATTATATCGCGGGGATCCCGGTTTAACCCTTCAATAGAGCAAACGAGAAGATGTTTGTCTTGAAGAGCTTATTCGAAAATGAATACAACTATGCTCTTCCTCTACAGCTGAGATTCAACCACTCGCCTTATCTCAGAGCCTTGAGAGACACCGTTCCGGACCAGAAAATGTTTGTCAACGAATACATGACGGATCATTTACTCAACTTCGCCTTCAATGATCTATCCGTCAATGTGCAGAAACGTATACTTCGGGACACGCTCCGAGGGCTTGCTACTCTGCACGACCAAAATATTGCTCATTTAGGTGGGTTCCTTGTTTAGATTTCTTACTTGGATTTCTTTGTCGGACTTAACCGTCGGACTTAACATGCTGACGCGAATCCCCCTAGACATCAAGGCAAATAATATCATGATCGACTACAAGGAAACCTCAGAAGGGGTTATGGTAGATCGAGTCCAGCTTTCCGACTTGGAAGATTCCACTCATATCCCACCCGGACAGGCTCTGAGTGGGCTTCGTGTGGGTAATCAATTCTGGCGGAGTCCAGAAGCGCACATGCAAGGCGCCGTCGGCAAGCCCTCTGACATATTTTCACTGGCACTAGTGGTACGTGGATGATCTTGGCATACGTCTTTTGATGGATTTTTGATTGCTAATCACCCAGAAACAGTTTATTTTCATGCGCCTCAGAATGGTTATATTCCGCGTCGACAGCGAGCCCAACGCCGATCTTACCAAGGCCATACTGGAAAGGCAAATTTCCACTTTCGCCGAGTGGAATGATTTTGAAGCCTTTATCGAGTACTTGGGTCGAAAGCACCCTCTGGTACGCGAGCTCCGACGCATGGGCGATTCATTCGGCGCGGAGAACCCTCGCAGGCCATTTTCGCTCTGGAAGAGCGATAACCTCGACCCCGACTTTAAGGATCTCATCAGGAAAATGACACGATTCGATCCCAGGAGGAGAATCACGGCGCAGGAAGCCCTCGATCATGTTTGGTTCCGCGATGTTGTCGAAGCGTAATTTGGTTAGGTACCTACACGCGTACCATTTTGGACACGCCGATGTTATTTAAGTGATCAACAGATTTATGCGCAATGCTTTTTTCTTTCTGGGACGGGCCGGCTATCAAAGCCCACGGACAGGCAGGACACAATCAGGATATAAGATTGAAAAAGGGGAATTTACTCGGATAGAAAGATAGACAAATACCCAAGTACGTACGTAGACTAATAATCCTAATCGCACCGCACCGCGTTATTCAATTTAAGGAAGGTACGTCGTCGAAGTCTTAGAAAAAGGGGGAGGGGTCTTCAACGTTACACATCCCATAATCTCTACCCCTAATTACATCATTGATAGTATCTTCCCCTCATACTTTTTTATTTATACAAGTACGGAACATCACTTCATCGCTCTTCGTCTCATGGACGATAGGCTGCGCATAAGAAATGTGAGGTCCTTCCTATAATTTATTACTCGTCCCTCTCGGGAGTCTCACCGAGCACGATATATATCCCCTGGTATTGCGATGCCCCTCCATCAGTCAAATCCTACTTCCAGAGGTAGGAACATCATTCAGTGACACATGTCAAAAGGACGGCAAATTGCAGTGATGGAACGAATCACCACATTCATTTATAGTAATTATCATGTCAGCTTTGAATTGAGACTTGACTTACCCCACAGCTGCAACTATATCTAGGACTCCCACAAAGTACGAGCTGCACGTAAAATCATGTAAAAAACTTTACCTCGCCGAGTCGCAGCTCGTCACTTAAGCCTCGATGGTGCATATTTGCATCCCTGGATGGCCGAACCATCAACCACATAGATCGCCTACAATATGCCGAGCCGTCATGCAGTGTGCAAAATTGGGTTTAGAAGCTAGCCCAGGGTTCATGCATGAGCACTGCGCGCCCCGGTGCAAATTCCCCTTGTCGGTGCCGCTTCTCCTGCCAGCACCGTCGTGTCCATCACACGCATAATCACGACTCATAGGTGAGAAGTAGGACTCCGGAGCCGGAAGTGTCCACCTTGCCCACCTAGATCAGCACCCAGCGGCTCCGCGTATCGTGAGACAATGAAACGTGCCCAGGTTGGGCATGCCGCATGCCCCGACTAGCTGGGAAAAAGGGCCCATTAGATATGCCAGCTATGCGGCGAATGAAATAGTCGATATATAGGATTCAACTCACATTCGGGGCTGTAGGGCAGAGTCGGTGTAGGTTAGCGTTACATCTGTCTGGTGGGTAGTGGATCTGAAAAGCCTGAAAAAGTCTGCATTGGCTAGACACACCGGAGGTCTAACCGGAAGGTTAGGCATTAGGTATACTTTTAAGCTATAAGTGGCTTTTGTTGTATGAGCACTCCCACTATTTTGCACGTCCTCGCAACTTCACTTCTTCATCTCGCTGTCATTGAAAATGCCAAATTCTACTGACAGGATAGAAGCTGCCCCTTCTATGGGGGCTCTACGAGTGGACCTACCGCCACCCCTTGAAAAAAAGGAGTCAAATGTACGTGAACAGATTATCAGCGATGACGAGCGTCCAGAATCAAAGGCCAGCCCTTTCCGGGTGCCTAGGTACTCATCGCCGCTCGTCCAAGTCATCATTGTGGCGTTCGCATTCTTCCTTCTCCCGGGAATGTTCAATTCCCTGACGGGAATAGGGGGCAGTGGTCAGATAGACCACACCGCAACCAATGATGCCAACATGGCGCTCTACGCCACCTTCTCGGCCGTTGGCTTCTTCGCAGGCGCCATAATAAACGTGCTGGGCATAAAGACCACCCTATGCCTCGGGGGTCTTGGCTACTGCGTCTACATCGCCGCCCTTCTGTGCTACAGCCACACCAAGAACTACGGGTTCATGGTGTTTTCCGGGGCTTATCTAGGGCTTTCCGGCGCGCTGCTGTGGACTGCCGCAGACACGATCATCATGTCGTACCCCCCGAGGGAATCCAAGGGTCGATACACGGGCTGCTTCTGGATGATCTTCAGCATGGGAGCGGTCGTGGGGAGTTTTGTAAGAACCCTAGCTACTAGCCCACGTGCGCCATTCGTGCATGCATACAAGATTTTCTAACCCCTATTGCAGATTCCCCTAGGCCAAAACATCCACGTCAAGGAGAACAAAACCGTCTCTGACGGAACATACATCGGATACCTCATCTCAACCGTGCTCGGCACGGCTCTCACGTGGACGCTAGCCGACGCGCGGAAGGTAGTCCGCGAGGACGGCTCGCGTATCATCCTCGCGAAGAACCCGTCGTGGCAGACGGAGCTGCTGTGGCTGTGCAAGACGTTCCGAACGGATACCTACATCGTGCTCTTCTTCCCCATGTTCTTCGCCTCCAACTGGTTCTATACGTACATCTTCAACGACGTCAACGGCGCCGAGTTCAACACCCGCACCCGCGCCCTCAACAACACGCTCTACTACGTCGTGGAGGTCGCGAGCGCCGTCGTCATCGGACACTGCCTCGACAGACCGTGGGTCAAGCGCACGACGCGGGCGCGGATCATGTGGCTCTTCTTATTTTCACTGACGATGGCGCTCTGGGGCAGCAGCTACTACCTGCAGCACGGCTACAAGCGCGAAGAAGTGACAGCAGGAAAGGGGTTTACGCCGATGGACTGGGAGGATGCCGGATACATCGGGCACATGTTCCTGTACATGTCGTACGGGCTGTACGACGCGGCCTGGCAGGCGTTCGTGTACTGGTCGATGGGGTCCCTCACCAACAACGCGCGCAAGCTGGCCAACTTCGCCGGCTTCTACAAGGGTATCCAGTCCGCGGGCGCGGCGATCGCCTGGCGCCTCGATAACCTCGGCACGCCCTACGTGAATATGCTGGTCTCGTGCTGGGCGCTGCTTGGGGGGTCGCTTTTGATAGCGCTGCCGGTTATTTTGTTTAAGGTCAAGAATGAACTTGAGGAGGAGGAGGACCTGTTTGCTATTAATGAAGAAGCACAGGTCGCGGTGGTCAGTGACCATGAAGGGAAGACGGAGACGGATATGGGGGAAGTGGTTTGATAGGTAGGTAGGTAATGACGTGAACGAATATCAAAAGTGCGGATACCTACCTAGGTACCATGGCTATCGTAGATGGAATAGGGGGGGCTAATCCATAGACATACTTAGACATGCTTCGCCCTACTTCATTTTTTACTCCTGTGTGAGGTACGAATAGAAAAGGAATCCTATAGAGACCCATAAATAACTGTTGAAAACTAATCCAAAGACTATACAAAAAAAGAAAGCTACACCCCTTATCCTTCACCGGGCTCTGTGGCTGTCCCCTAGTAAAAGATAGCCTAGAGAAATTTTCATTGTGGATAGGTACTTTTAGATGTCTATCGCGACTCGATCCTTCTGATCGAATCCACCCAGGTTGAGATAGTCGTCTGCCTAACAATGCTTCCTGTGCCAGAAGCATACATCTCGGTTTTAGTCTAAACTTGGTAGGAAGTTCGGTAAGCCAATTGAGACCACCCACCTGTGCTGAAAACTTTTGAGTTGCCATGTCGCCTCAGGGTGTCGAAGAACGCTTTAACGTAGGTACCTGGGCAGTTTGATAATATACGGCCATCTATTCTTACAACACGTACAGATACAGATATAGTGTTGCAGTATAACTACAAGCAAGAAGAAGAAAGAGGAAAGGAAGAAAGCTTGTTTTATTCCTAAATTACGGATGGCGGAGTGCCAATATATGGCCATAAGGGCTATATGGCTAAGGATACCTAAAACACTTGTAATATATTTCTGTTGGCATAAAGCCATGTAGTTATTGTTATATTTATTGTCGGTGGGTGGTTTTGAAGTTATGTAGTTAGGTAATTAAAGTATAATTTTCTATTTTTTTTTAAAATAATAATCGTTTTTTTTTTTTAATTTTTTGAAGTAATATTTATAGGTTTATTTTTTTTATTCGCATTTTTTTAAACTTATTAATCGGATAAAGGCCTTGTGTTTTTCTTTTATTAGTGGTTTGGTTAGTTTATTTGCCATTATTTTTTTGGTTCCAACGTGTTGGATTTTAATATTTTTACGTTGAATTTTATTAATAATTTATTTATACCGGGTATTGATATGGCAGATTCTTATTATATTTAGGGGATTGAGAGCTGTAATAATTGCGTTAACTAAATTTAAGAAAAGTAGTAAAGGCTTTAGTTGGGGATATCTTAACTCTTAAAAAAGTTTTAATATCCATATTCCCGATAGTTTTGTTGGAGATAGATTAATAAATTTTGTTTCTATATTATTTAATACAACTAATGATTATTTCTTTAAACTCTAATGTATAAAGCTTTTTGTTAAGGTTATTAAATAAGCTCCCATTAATTTTTTTGATTTTAGATAGTTTATAAAAATAGTATTTACTTAGATTGTCAACTTTAAGTTTTTAAGATTATATTTATTACCTAGCGTTATTCCGAAGTTTTATGTGGTATTAATATATTTTTATAGGTGTTTTTTTAATTTAAAATAAATCTTATTAGGTTTTGCGTTGGCTTTTATAAGGGTTAATATAGTTTTGGTTATGTTTAGGCGGGTTTTAATAGATAATTAATTTAAAGATCTTATTTTTTTAATGTATTCGATATGTTTAAGTTTAGTAATCTTTTTTTATGTTAATGGGATTATAATATTAGATTTTTATGGCGATTTTGTTTTTTTTAATGTTTTAATATTATATTTTAAGAGAATTTTTCTGGTAAATTTAAATTAATTAAGGAATATTTAACGTAATTTCTTATTTTGTTTAATTTTAAATCTAACAAATTTAGCTATTTTACTTATTTTATTAAGTTTAAAAATATCGTTTAAATCGGTTTTTATTTTCTTGATAATTTTAAGTGTGTTACCTATAATTAATAAGTCGTTAATATATATTAATATAAGGACTTCCAATTTTTTGTTCTTAAATAAATAATACTTCGTAGATATGTTTTTAAACTTTATTTTTTTTATTGCCTTTAATATGTTTTTAAACCATTAAATCGGAGCTTGTTTTAAGCTATAAAGTGTTTGTTTAAGCTTTTATATTTGGTTTGTTCCATTTCTATAACCAACTGCTTATTTGGTATAAATTTTGGTTTTTTTTGGAATTATACTGTTTAAAAACGTAGTAATAATGTTAAATTGTAAACATTTAAAGTTAAGAGTTATTATTAGGGTAAAGAAGATTTTAATTGTAATTAAGTTTGCAATTGCAGCGTAAACGTTCTGAATTGCTGATGGGACTTAAAAGGTTAAAACAATCAATTAATAGAGAATATATAGAAGAGAAGAAGAGAGCTGAGCTCCTAGCGTCTCAGGCTGGCTATATATACACAGATAAGGTTCAGCCAGCTGTGGCAGCAGCAACCATGGGGATGCCCACATGGCAGTAGCCATGGATAGCCACGGGAGTGGCTATCCACGTCCATGGCCACATCCACGTCCATGGCCATGTCCTAACATCACCCCCCTTTCAATGGAAAGGATAACGTCCACGTTATCTAATACACATGTGTGTTGATCCTTGATAGTAATCTCTAAGCTGACCCGTGCTGCTTCAATAATTGAAGCGACTCCAGACAGTCCTCCTAGTAGGATACATGTGCTTAAGCCCTAGGTGGTTGGGGTAGTGTTGGGTTGCCCTGAGGCTCTGCTGATGGCCTGTGCGTTGAGGCTGTTGCGGCTCTGCTGATATATAGGGATAAGGATATAAGGGGAATAGTGGTTCCAGGACAGCCATGTTGAATGGCTGTTGTGCTGGAGGGTCTCGTCGGCTGGGGTGACCGAGAATTGAAGGTTGATCTCGTCGGTTGGGGGGACCGAGAGTTGAAGGATCTCGTCGGTTGGAGCGACCGAGAATTGAAGTGATAAGGATGGTTCCAGCCACGAATCGTCTCCTGGCCAGGGAGAGCATTCGTTGCGCTCGGTGGGTGTCGGACCGGCGCCGGATATGCTGAAACAGATTGATATATCTATAGGGGTCGGTCGGATTGAAGAAAGGTAGTTGGACGGCAATGGATAAATGATATAAGAGTTGTCCCAGGTGCGTAGGTATCCATATGGCAATGGATAAGAGATATGGTCAATGAATAAGGATGGGGTCATGGTTGGTCCATGAATAAAGATGTGGTCAATGGATAAGGATGGGATCCATGGTTGATCAATGAATAAGGATGGGGTCCATGGATGAATAACGATATGGGCAATGAATAAGGATGGGGCCCATGGTTGGGCAATCAATAAGGATATGGGCAATGAATAAGGATGGGGTTGTTGATTGACCCTTCAACAACCAAGAGGTCTGAGGATTTTCTGGGTGAGCATATTGCTCACCCTTCGGATGAACCGGGATGGTATGGGGGTTGGAGGTCTTCCAACCGTAGCAAGAGATGCTACCAGATGATGGGACTCAAAAGGTCAAACAATCAGTCAAATGAGAATATATAGAAGAGAAGAAGAGAGCTGAGCTCCTAGCGTCTCAGGCTGGCTATATATACACAGATAAGGTTCAGCCAGCTGTGGCAGCAGCAACCATGGGGATGCCCACATGGCAGTAGCCATGGATAGCCACGGGAGTGGCTATCCACGTCCATGGCCACATCCACGTCCATGGCCATGTCCTAACAATTGCTTAGGAATTGTTAATCTTAAAGTTGCCACATACAATTAATTTTACTTGATTGCGTATAAATTCACCTTTTTTGTTAAATTTTTGGTTTAAAACTTATTTGGTTGGTAGTGGTTTCTCTCCCAAAGGAAGATTAATTAGTTTAAAGATTTTTTGTTTCATAAGATTATTAAATTGTTTATCAAATGTTGGTTTCCACTGTTCCCATATTTTTAAATTATTTTTAGTTTATTTAAGTAATTTAACTAATAATGGAGTTATGGTTTATTTAACTTTAATACCTATTAAGGTATAAGCTGGTAAATTCTTCTTAATTTAGCTTTCGTAACGGTAATAAACTCCAAACTTTATTAACACAAAAAAAGACTTTCCTTTTCCTTTTATAAAGCTTGATTTGTTATAAAATATTAGAGCTTTTTTCTCTTTAAAAAATCGTTTTAATTATAAAGGTTTTAAGGGTTAAAGTAGTAATTAAAATAGCCGTTAAGTTTATATTGGTTAAAAAGGCTAAAAAAGCTAAAAAAGTTAAACGAAAAATTAAAAGAAAAATTAAATCTATTTAATAATATATATATCCTTTATTTATTATTATAATTAATTTTCTTTGTTTTCTTTTTTTTCGTCCTTTTTTTTGTTAGTTAAATTTTTATAATCGTTAAAATTAATATTTTCTTCTTTATTTTCTTAATTTTCTTTAGCTTATTTAACTTTATTATTTCCTTTATTAAGCTTTTTTTTTAGATTTTAGCTTTTTTAAAAAATCTCTTCTTAATTTTCGTAATTTTCGTTAAAATTAAAATTAATTTAAACCATTATTATATCTAAGATTAGATTTTTATTTATATTATTATTTTTAATTATGTTTTATATTACGTTTTAAAAGTTATCACTTTCATTTTAATTTTTAAATTATACTCTTAAAAGTTCTTTAAGAATTATAATAGGTATAATTTTTTTAAGCATTTAAATTAATATATAAGTTAAAGCTGGAGTAACTTTTAGGGTAATTTCCGATATAATATTAAATATTAAAGTAATTTTTAAGGTTATCTTTAGTAAAATAATAGGTATAATTATTAGTGGTATCGGTATTAATAATCGACTTAATTTAAGACTTAATTTATAACTTAATTTAAGGCTTAGTTTATGATTTAGTTTAAGGCTTGGTTTATGGGTAAATTTAAAACTATCGTAATTTAATTATTATTATATTAAAAATATTATCGGTTTTTCTTATTATTACACTTATGAATTAAACTTTATATTTTTTAAGTAATTTTAAGTTTTAAATTCTTTAAAGCTAATTTTAGCTTTAAATTTATTTAACTCCATTAAATTTAAATTAGTTAAGATAATTTTATATTTTAGATTTTTTAACTTATTTTTATTGTAACGTCCTTTTTCGTTAAATTTAATATTTTTTACAGGAATAATTTAGTTAAGCTATAGCACTTAAATCTTATATATTTTTAATTATTTATCCTTATATTTTATTATATAGTTTTTAATTGTTTAAGATATTTGCTTTTTTTTACGTGGAATTTATTTCTTTTATACTTAAATAATTGCTTTAAAAATTCATAGATTTAATAGATATTTTTTTTTTACTTCTTTAAAAAGTTTAAGATAGTTGTAAAGATAGTTATAAAGGGATTTATAATTCTCATTAGCCTTTATAAAAAATAAATTTATAATTATAACAGCTATTTTTTTAGTTTATGGTTAAAGGAATATTAGTAGTTTAAATTTAATTATAACAGCCCTTGTTAAAGTAATTACCAAATTGTTAGTTTTTTTAGCTTATTTGTTTTACTTTAGTGTGTAATTAATTATTATTTTAAATTATATATTAGCTTTTTTAAATTTATTTTTTATAACTCCTTTTTTTCCTAGGAATTCTTTTCCTTTATTAAGGTGAAAGATTTGGATTTTAAGTTTAATTTAAAGTTTAATTTTTTTTTGGAAATTAAATATTAATTAGTAAATCACTTCCTTATTTCTTAAGAACTTTACTTATCGGTAATTATTATATTTATTTATAAATATATATAAATATTTAAAGCTTATATAACCTTTCTAATTATGGGATAAAACATTTATATAAATAACTTAAAAAGGTTATAGTGTTAGGATTAAAAATGCTTTTCGAATAAGTTTTTTTGCCTTTGTTTGTGTATATATATTGTAAAATTTTGGTTTAAATAAGATTTTTAATTTTAATTCACATCTTTCACAAGTTAATTTAATTCTTAAAAAGTTTACATGCATTAAACGTTTATACATTAAGTTAATATTAACCGTTATAAAGGTGGTTTAAGATTTATATTAATTATTAGGGATTTTAGATAATTAAAATATTTTTAGTTTTTATAACTACTTAATCTTTACCACTTCTTAAGTTATTAAATCCTTTAAACGTAAAATATTTATTATTTCATTAAATATAATACCGTTGTTTTTTAATTATCTCGTACTTATTAAATTTATAAGCATTTTTAAATAGTAATTTATATTTAAAAGTTATAAATTAATTATATCCTCGTTACTTTAATAAACCTTTATTATTATTATATTATAACTTAAAGCTTTAACTTTATTATTATTTAAAACTATTATACCTAATAATACTAAGAAAGGTTAATAAGTTTTAAATTATTTAAGGTTATTAAACATATGGTTTATATAATTTAAATTATTAACGTACACATCTTAAAAAAAATTTCTAATTTAATTAAAATTTACAACTATAGCTAAAAAGATATTTACTAATAAGAAGTCGTTATTTACTTATCCGTATAATAAGGTTTTAATATTAATATTTAATGAGTTTTTAGATGTTTTACCTTTTTTTGGTTTAATTATTGCTTTGCCTTTTAAAGCTGGCTTTAGCTTTGGATAAAAAACGTAACATTTTTTAATTTTTTCCATATAGCATTTCTTACATTGAGTATACCATTGTTGGGTTGGATAATATTTCTTTTTATATATTATATAATCGATAAGTTATTTTTTTTTTAATTTTAATGATTTATCCCTTTTAATGTTTAAGTTTAACGGTTTAAATAAAAATGTGGTTATTATTAAATCTTTATTATTTATTTTTTGTGTGAATTCTTTTAGGAATAATTGCTAAATTAGGATTTTTTTTTAATAATCCCATTTTAAGAATCGATATTAATTTAAATATCATTCCTTAATAACTTTTATTATATTAAATATTTTTATAATTTTAAATAAATTAAGATTTAATTGTTTAAATCTGTTAAACACTTTTTTGAATTTAATTATATAATCATGTAAAATCATTTTATCTTTAAAAGTAAGGTTTTTTAATTAATAATATAATTGGAATATTAATTATTTAAAAACTTTAAATATTATTTTTAATACCAAATTGTAAACCACTTTAAGATTATCTTCTTCATCTTCCTAACCAGCTATTTCTAATTAAGTAATCACGTTTAGATTGTGTAATAAACTTATTAATAAAGCCATATAATAAACTCTTTCCTTACGATATTTTTGTTTCACTTCATCGGATGTTCTTTATGAAAACGCTTATCGTGTACCATTAATAAATCCATTAAATCCATAATATTAGCAATATTAACATATTAATTTTTTCCATTCTTTCAATCCATACTCGTTAAAAAGTAATGAAATTGGTGGGAAATGTAGTAAACCTTTCGCTATTTTGGCAAATTTCTTAATTAATTTTAATACTTATACAATGTTATATTTTATCGTTAATTTTTTGTTATTATTAATGGTTAAAAGGTTTATTATTTTAGGATTTTACCCGTTGTATTATTATTTTAAATATTTTAATAGCCTTGTTTAAATTTTATTCGATAAGCTCTTTTCAAAATAAATAAACACGATACTTAACCTTAATACTTTTTTAGGCTTTTTCCTTAATAACCTTATCTTTTAATTTGGTTTCACACTGGATAGGTTTCTTACTTATATTTCGTTGGTTTAACCTTGGTTTTATAAAAATTGAGGGAAATAATATTTTATAATATTTTTTTTAATTATCTAATATCTTTTAGCATCAAATCGACGCTTTTCAAACGGCACAAAGCTCATAACCTATTACAATACAACTACAAGCAAAAAAAAAAAAGGAAAGGAAAAAAGCTTGCTTTATTCCCAAACTACGGATGGTGGAATGCCAATATATGGCCATAAAGGCCATATGGCTAAGGATGCCTAAGGCACCTGCAACATATAGATACAGATACAGATGGTGGGCCAGCTAAAAAATAACGGAGTATGTGAAACTCCCATGAATCTTTTATATTTCTCTCATTCTGGTAGGTATCAGAATTACAAGTAAATCTACCCTCAACACCAATCGCCCTTATATACAAGTTTCAAAGCCCCCCCAAGTTTTTATTTCAGTTCCCAAAAAAACAAGTCATATAGGTAGGTTACCTAAGTAAGTAGCCATGTCATCGCTTTAGGACTCATTTGTGCCGTTGCTGTACTCCTTCGTGCTGAAGGGAGGCCTGCCATGGTTTCTGGAAAAGGTGCACTTGCAGACCCTAAGTATCATTCCGTTAGTTACCTATGTCAAGTTTCATGCCTACCTAATTAAAGGCTCCTCAGGTGCGGTGGCAACTTACTTCTCAACATCCTTGCCATGCTCCCTATGCCCCCTCTCCAGCAGCGGCGCGCACGACTTCTTCGCGTCCAATACCGTGGGGCAGACGAGGTTCTTGCACTCCGACACGTCGTTGCACTTCTGCAGCGTCGGCTTGTTCAGGTGGCCCGTCGGGTAGGCGTGGCCGGTGCCGGTCTTGGTGACGAACTTCATGGTGTGGTGAGGACCTCCGGTGTGGTGCGGGAACGGCTTGCTGGCGGGGTAGGTGCCGGTGGGATGGGGGAGCTTGGCCTCGATGGCGGCGGGGGGAGGCGATCGTCCTGTGTTGATGTGTTAGTACTAAAGTATGTCTTGTTGTTTAAAACGCTAGATGGGTGGGTGCTTGGAAGAAGGGAGGGAGGTACGTACGCCACTCCACGTTGTCGACCTCGTAGGGGAGACTGGCTTGGACGCCGGTGAGGCAGAGGCCGAGCATGAGGGAAGCTAGAGTCGTGAAGGTCTTCATTTTGACGGTGTTGGTCGATATAATCTGATGGTGAAGTTTGAGTAGAGTTGGTGAGATAGACTTGGCTTGTATGCTGATGAGACGATGATATGATTCAAGTCTTAACTACCCATCCGAAGGGAAAGGGATATGGTGATTATTTATGTCCCAGCTTCATCCTAGAAAATCCTCTACTCACATCCCCCCACTATCATGAAATAAACATAGCACAGGCAGTGATAACAGTAGCGGAGGATATGCGCATCACTCTTCATGATGCGGACGCACATGGCTATGGACCCCTACGGGAGGATCTCCTAAAGGATCGTAGCCCCCCGTCTTGATCTACACTTAGTAGATCGTCCCTACCTTAGCATTTTTACGTAGTACACATTTCTGACTCGCGTCAGGGGAATACTGGAGACGGCAATGGCTAGCACTAGGCGGGATTGTTCATATCGATCTAAGCTACTGTGAGGTAGCAATATCAATGACATCAATAGAGCTTAACTACTTCTTAATGTTCGATAGGTACTTGCCTAAGGTTATTGTTCTAGTGTACTATGAGATAATATAGAATCCCTACCTACCTAGGTTAGGTACTAATCATTGGATGTTGAGTGAATTTGAAGGTATCCACAGATGAAGCGTATGCCAGATTGACCAACTCGTCGAGATACGCATATTTGTACAATCGAGACCATTTACAGGATAAAAAACTAGCAGGTATATATTTTAGGATCATCAAGCCGTCGTATGTGCCGTAAACTAAGTGCCCAGTAAGTAGACAAGCAGGTTCCAACCAACACATTATGCAGCAGTGCCATCCTACAAGCTACGTTCACTGGCTACTGAGCCGCAATGTGTATTAATTTGGTCATGTTCTTTCCCCATGCGTACCTATGTAAGCAACGTTTTTAATACACAGCAAAGAATACAGGTAAAGAACGAACCAGGCACCAAGCACAGCACGGGTTGATCGTCAGCCCACAGGATTAGCCCCCATCCTTCAATTGGTAAGTGCCTGCGTTATGTGCCTCAATGATTGACATGCTGCATTCACGATATCGTCGGATTCTCCGCCCTATCATATAACAGGCCAATAAAAATCAAAACAATCGTGCAGGATATCACCCCAGTTATAGATATCCTAGAGAGATAAAAGGGTGTTTGTTCTATTCTTAAATATCTACAATTCCATGTTCAAATTTATCCTAAACCCAGAAAGTAAAAGTCGATCGTAACATCAACTGATATCCTTCGCGCGATCAATCGTTTAGGTCACCTATACAGGTCAATGATAGATTTTTCGAAGTCATCATCTAGTTATCCAGGTTATTCAACTAATAGCATCCCACAGTACATTTCTCAAGCTCCATACTCCTCCCAATCCAACTAACTCCCATGCCGCCTCCGTAGCCTGGAAGCCTAATCGCTTTAACCCCTGAGATCGAGTCAGTCAAGCTTCCTGATCGACAGCCGCACTAATAAGCTTGGTCCAACAAGTTCAGGAACCAACATGAGTGGGTAATCTGCATTGCCTTCATTCTAACCTAGTAACCAGGTACTAACATGCCGTCATCCGTGTAAGCTCACCTCATACCTTCCGAGTAACTATGCGAATGTCGATTTCTTCCTCTCTCGACCCAACAAATATTATAAGTAGGCACCAAGGCCCCGAATCCCCTTCCTATGTATTGTACATCTCCCCCTTCCCTTTCCCTCTTGTCAGCTAGGTTAGTCAGCTACCATGCTAACGCTCGGGATCGGCATTGATGATCGACGCAAGGCAAGACTCTTAGGCGGTGGCCTGTGCTACCTACCTAGTCAGCGAACCCCGTCCCCCCCCTCGTGATTTTCAGCAACGAAGATCATTTCGATACACAGATCTTACGGCTATTTGTGGTTTTCCTAGGTACTGGGTAGTTCAGTAACCTAAGGTTTGGCTGGTAGGTAAGTTAGTGTATGTATCTCATAAGCACGCAAGCAAAGTTACCCGATTTTCGCTTGAATTTGGCTCGGTGGATACCTACCTGAACACCTATGTACTAGGTTAGGTATCTAACTCATATCAACGCTTCAGTCCGGTAAAACATTAGATGATCTTGAATTCTATACTAGTAACTGATAATTTACAACGCGCGAGATTTTTCTCTGGCTATGTGATGAGCTCGAATACTACACTGTATATACCTATCCTCTCCCATCCCCCCCCTTTTCGATAATGTGATCGAAAAAAAAAACATCGATGCTACCTACCCAGGCACCTATGCTTCCGTCGGCGCATCGAACACCAGCTCATTTACAAACTGCTTGATAGTCTCGTCATCCTCGCCATCAAACTGCCTGAGCGCACCTTCCATCGCCTGCGGCAGCAGCGTCTCCACCGTGGGGCGGAGGCGTTGCTTGTGGTACATGCACTGGTAGATCGTGCGTCTCAGATCCTCGTCCACGTACTCCCACAGGTTCCCGGGCGACATGAGGCCCACGCAGTACGATATCGGCTCGTTGGGGTGATGGTCCCTCAGGTAGGCGTCGACGTCCATCAGGCCGGCGGGGACCTGGACGTTGGGCGGTATTTGGGGCTGCGGTGGTGAGGGAGGCACCGTCTGCGTGATGACTGCCCACATGGTCTGAGTAGGTTTGTTAGCGACTATTACTTCTTCTTCATCGAATACGTGATTATGGGAAGAAGAAGAAGAAGACTGTTTACTCACAATGGCTATACCCCATACATTCATCGGCGGGCCGAAGTTCCCGGCTACGTCTTGCTGGGCCACCCCCGGTCCAGCTGGGTCCATGTCAATACTATCCCACTCTCCGCAAAATTGCTCCTGCAAAGTCATTTGTTAGCTCGCTGTATATGAGATACATCTTTTGCCTTCTAGGCAGTACCAAAGTACTTATGTAAGTAGATAGGGGTACGAATTGTTGATATTGATGGAAAGGAGAGGAGACTAGAACTTACAGGCGCGAGGTAGCGATGTTTTCCGTTTTTCCGATTATAGAAATAATATGAGCTGGATGGCAATGCCTCTGTTAGCGGGGGTGTTTCTTCGGTATAAGTAGTTTAAAGTGTAATAGGTACTGTACTGACTTTCGCTTGTTTGGCTTTACGGGTTTTGTTATGCCAAAGTCCGCCAGCTAGATAGCCAGTTAGCTTGGACACCGGGTCCGTTGAGAACAACAACAAACAGGGGGTCATTGACACACCCTTATTCTAGGGAAATAAGCATGTTCCGCAGCCGCATCTCCATTGACTCCCGGCCCTGCTTGTGGCGGTCCGACTTTTGGAAAGTCTATCTTGTCCATAAAGACTATGGATAGGTACCCATGTTAGTCACCTCCAAAAACAAGTGTTAGGGGAGATAGATACGAACAATTGGAGGGGTCCAAGTCAAAATGAACAGTGTTTTTTGCTCTCCATCTCTTGGTCACATGCGGGATACCTTCCAACAAATCAGGCCGACCTGGACCCCGCCAAGGCCTAGCCGCGGTAGGGCGCCGAGGGTGGAATTTTCGTGGGGGATATTTTAATGCGGTGATGCCGCGTACCACTACCCCATATTAGCCAAACGTACCTAAGAACCATGTCGTCGTGGGTGTGGTGGTGGTGTTCCAGCTTACAGCATAGCCATATTGCCCACAACACTCTGTTAGGAAACTTTACACGTTGTCTCCCGTGCTTCGTCGCCTTGCGAAGCAATCCATCAAGACTGGTCCCTTCCATGAATTCCAGAATCAGGAAATCCGTTCGACCACCGAGATTTTTGGGCCAGGCCGCCCTCCTTTCGGCCCATCTCCGTTCTCTCATCGCTTGTTCCCACGCCGATCGAAGCCATCGAAACTTTTTAATCGGATATACAGAATCCCCGGCCAGGCTTTCGTCGCCGCTGGAGATCTCCTCCTCAGACGTGTCCATGTTGTATTGGGACATCCGTTGACGATAGGGAGCAAGCGGTGCTTGGCCAACCTCCCAGTTTTCCAACAGTTGAGAGCAGTGTGCAGCCCCTTTGTATTTCTGCTCTTCGTATCAGTACATGCTACTGATACATATCTACCTAGGTAGGCAGGTAAAGGAAGGGGTAACGATTTACTTACTCTGGTAGCCTCTATTTCCTTGCGGACGTTATCATCAGTCCACTCCTTAACTGGGATTTTGATGACAATATCTTTTGAGAAGCCGTCTGGGGTTTTAAATTTGTATTGAAGTATTACTCCCTCTTAAAACAAGTTCGAGTCAGTCATGACTTGGTCAGTTACGAGATAGAAGTTGTGTTTGAGGCTCACTTACGGCCTCCAAAGCCTAGGGGCTTCTGATAATGCAATCCGGGGTTCACCTCGAAGTATTGTGCAGCGTCCATTACCCTGTTCCATATTTCAGCAGGAGCGTGGGCCATGGGATTCCCACTGCTACCTCCAGTAAATAATTGAGGATTCCATAGTCCTCTTTGCCCTCCCCACATCCGTGGTGCGGCCCTGGGTAATTGTAGAGTGCGCCAATGGAACCTTTGCTGATCAATCGTTTCTCTGTCCCAATCCAAACGCCTCCCAAACCTACGGAGCCAATCAAACTGTAAAGTGACCAGTTGAACATATTCAGAGAAATTCGTGGTCATGATGATTGATAATCTACCTAACCTAGGTAGATGTTTAGAATTTTAGTAGATGTTAGTAGGTGGTATTATCTAGTACTAAACAATATCTATGCCTCCTAAGGGGGTGAAATAAGACATAAAATAAGCCATCTACTCCTTTCAGCTACATCCGCAGCAAGAAATCTCATAGGTTTTGGCCGCTCCCGGAAAAGCTGTGTTGCAACAAAGGCATGATAGGTGCTAATAAGAATAATGGATTTCTCTTTCCTATCCGGAATAGTATAGACACTTTTTTTATTCAAAGGCTCCTTTCTTGCTCCTTTTTATTTATTTATTTTAATTTCTATTTTCTTTCGTTCTTCTTGTTTGGGGTGGGTTAAGGGGTTTCCCCCCTATCTAGAATATGTCGATGGTAACACATATATCAATGATAGTTGAAGTCAAGTGTACATGCATGATTACATAACAGTACATCGTGTAATGTATACTTATTAAGAGGTATGTACATACACCAACATTGAAAATTGAATGTAAATGCAAATGCAGCATGTCGTCACGTCCCTTATTAGAGAATCCAAGACGTCACTATCCACTGAAACTTACTTGTCTGACAGCTGTCGAGCACCCGAATGAGCTTCCAGCCCACGCACTATTACCCCTTTAGGTAATATGTTTAGTACTCGTAAGTTTGGCGAACACAAGTATGACATCACCATATATGATGAACTATGTAATATGGAAGTAGCAGCTTTTCTCAACTCGATCTTCTTTTTGGGACTTCCAACAGATAAATAATATCATTAATCCTGTAACCTTCCAAGCAAATAAAGTTTCATAATATTTTCTCCCAATTACAGCAACTTCACAAGCAATCCAATCAAATCATCAACAATTCCAACGAATCAGCCAGATCAAACTCGCAAACAAGAAAAATGTCGACCATCACACAAGTCGCCGCGCGCCGTCTAGCTCTGACTTCCAGGGTCACAGTAGCTGCGGCCCCAAGATACTTCAGCACGACCATAGCTGCGCAAAAGACCGTCACAGAGGCTGCCAAGGACACGCTAAAAGAGGTCGACCGCAAGGTCTCAGACAAGTTGGTCGACGGTATCAATGCCGGTGGTAAGTGACCCCCTCGAAAAGCATACGCAACGGCAACATATGATATACCCGAGGTACTGAGCTAATCCATACTTTCTCAACAGCCAACCTCGCGTCAAAGGTCAAGGGTGAGGCAGACACCGGAAAGATAAAAGGATCCGCCGAGGAGATCCGTGGTGAGGTGAAGGGCAAGGCAGAAGAATTGAAGGGCAGTGCCAAGGGTGCGGCGAAGGAAGCCGAGGGCAAGGTTAAGGGAAGCTTGTAAGAAACTGGAAAGGAATCGGAAAAGGAAAATGGAAAAGGAAAAAAGCATATGCAACTATTGTTCGTCAGGACGAGCTACTCGCCTCACCATGAGGTGAGCGGCCTACGATAATGAGAATGAAATCAACCTCCATAGGATGAAATTGTATTATACGCATACCTAGGTACCTCTGTATATTCGCTAGTCACTTTCATGCATTGCTCTGTTGTAATTGCATGGGCATATCTCCCATCTTTGCTGTCGTGAAAGTTACAAATATCATTATCATGTGATGCGCATGGCCTTGTGGGACACCTACCTTGGTACCTAGGGATGAGGGTAGGCGGGGCTTTTGTATACTACCCTTAAGTCAAATTGTGTGAGACGTGAGGCCGACGAGAAGTCCTGAAGCTTTGGATCAAGTTGATCAAGGTTACCTGGGTGATCTTTGTCTTATTGGCGAGCATAAGTGATCTCAACATCTTAACCTACTCACCAGACCTGAATGGTTTCTAGCGCAAAGAACTTCGATGCTAACCACAACTGCCCCCCCCTTTCCCCATATACTACGGTTATTCATGCCTTCACCCACATTATGATTCTTATGAGGAGAAATTCACTGCCCACCTATGTTGGGGGTATGTATGCACCTGGCGAAGTACCATGCATCATCCACATTGGCCAGACATACCACATACTAGGTTAGGCAAGTACCATCAACACCACCATTCTCCCTTCATCACGATACATACTAGGTAGTGGACAGTGAGACAACCTTTCAGACGTCATTGACGTCTAAGCAACCACCTCTCTGGTTCAGGCCCTGTCTTGTGTTCACCGCTGCCGACTCATCTTCCGTTCAGCCGCCCTCATCAACCATGGGCAAGCTTGGTCCATAGGTTCGTGTTGTTTCCTCCTCCCCTCTTATTCCTTCATTGGCGAAGATACGTAGGTTACCTAGGTATGTAGGAAAACCTACCCAGATGCATTCTGGTGAGCTCGCTACAAAACTTCTTTTATCGAGTGCCTAGGCGCCTAACCTAGGTAGGTACGTACGTATGATGGATGGCTCAGATGCAATGACTATGTGAGGTAGGTATCATAGATCACAACTGGGATAATCTAAAACACGCTCTTATTAGAGATATATGACAAAAGTCTCCTCGGGTTATTGCGTCGAGACGCTTTCCCTTACTAATTAATGAGCGAGGCTATGTATGTAGCAGGAAATCCGCAATTACGGCCATTTCTTTCTTTGTTCTCTCTCTTTGTTCTTGTCTCCATTTCTCTTGTAATATGATAGTACTATAACTTTTCACTACGTATGCATGTAAGTAAGTTCAAGTCGGCACGGCCGTACACAGTCAAATTCGCGACTGTCCCAGATCACCGTACCGCGCCTTGTAAAACAGCCTCTCATCGCAGGTGGCTTCTGAACAACAATGCGCAATTTGTTGTGATGTCCTAGCTCGATGTATTAGGGGAAGAGATGGCTAGGTATGAAGTGATGTGCTTGACGAGGGTGGTTCAGCAATCCTACCTAACAAAGTCCAGAGTGATCGTTGAAAGAAGGAAATACAAACAATTCTGGGAGCAATAATCTCTCTCAAAAGGCTATGGCGGTAGGTAAATTGCCGTGGCCCCTCCTCACGACGCGTTTAAGTCCTATATGTACATACATGACGTACGGCTTCGAACCTCAGCTGTGATATGTACCAACTTTGGCTGATATGAGTATTAGTGCAGGCTATAATCGGGCTTCATGCTTCCCTCAGGTTCTCGAATATCCAAGACACAACGACCACTCCCGTTATCTTTCACATCCAAGTCTGCTTAGACTGCCATCGGGCAGTCCAGTCGCACGGCTGTGGGGACTATCAACCAACAGCATATCCGAATACGCCATGTGGGAGGAAGCCCGGGGCAGCTCACATCGAGATAGAAGCCAAGCCTCGGCAGATAATCTAAGATGGACTAAAAAAAGGTCTCTTGGCCTTTCGATATATATCCCAGCTAGTGTACTGAGCCCTGGCATGAATCATAGCCAATGTGCTTCAATAGATAGGTAACGTCGTTGATTGCTGTAGTATCGAGCAGTCTTGGTAATGCCATAGTGCCGAAATTCTCTTTCTTAAACCTACCTAACCTAGGCATCAGTATTTTTGGTCCAGGTAATATTTCGGTGCACATTCTACCGTACTAACCTAGGTAGGTAGCCATTAATGAGATAATACCTACCTACCTAGTGTAGAGTTATTTAGTTTGCAAATCACGGGGAAATGGGCGGAATTCGTATTTTTTTTTCGTTATCCCTCGCGCCGATCGTTTCCACATATTTATACCTGGCCGTAACTTTACTGTCAAATTTCGCCTCCTTCTACGTTGTAGTTACCCTAAGGCAAGCAGATAGAAAAGATAGTAAAGGGAAAAAAAAAACAAAAAAAACACGACGTTGTCGAGGTGGCCCATTCTCTACACCGCCACCCATGGAGACAATTGTCTTGGCCGAGAGGACTCCAAAAGCCTATGGATCTGTTTGTTTGTTCGCTTGTTTGTTTCCCTAGTTAGGGCGGTTCACCCGCTCACTGTTCACCACATTGCCCGACTCCCGGAGAACAATGATACGACGGAATTGGCAAAACCATCAGATAGGTACCTAATGCCAAGATGTTGTATTCCGTCTGGGTTTCGAGTGCGTATTTTTGCCAAATTGCGGAGCCCCCCATCGTATAGCAGGCGAACAAGAGAAAAATGAAGTCATTTCGAACACTAATATCCAGTGATGAAAATGAACGAATATGAACCGATTGCGATGTGAATATGCACCTATACCCTCGGGTCAATCTTTAGCTCATCGTCTAGTACATAAGAATTGGCGAGCCCCGGATCGGCCATCCTAGCGCACGACCGGCTTCCGCTGAGCATTCAAAAGTCGTGGAAGAGATGCCTTAGCAACCAATGAAAAGTCGATGCTTAGCGAGAGACGAATGCCGCTGATAATGATCCTTTACAGGATGTATAGACAACCCACCTAGGTTAGCAAGCTGAAGCTGATATGTCTGCTAGCAGCAATGGATACATACGTGCCTCGCATAACACTTCTTGCGAACCCGTCGTAAAAAGATGTAATGGGAAGGGTTTCTTGCTGCATATCGCCGGGGGCCAAAAGGAGTTGATATGTCTCGAAGAGGGAGGTCTTGTGGAACGCATGTACGCGGCGCGGCACGTGTCAGAAGCGGCATCGACATGTGCTTGTGCGGCGTGAACGGAAATTAGCGACTATGATCCAGCGTTGCATACGGGATACAAAGCTTAACACATCCTCATCTACAACTGGTAGTGGGCCGAGCTGAGAGCAAGAGAAAGCTACACACGCTACTGTAGGCTCCAAGGCTCACACACCTGCATGCTTGATCACAAGCTGTATTGTACCTACTCCGTATTAATCCGCACATCTTTGTCGTCTTCGTCGGTTGCGATGCGATTGACTAGCTTATGATATAAGCTCCGATGGCGCCATCATAAATTCCACGCGTCTGCCCCCCCAGATCCGAGGAAGCCGGGATCCCCTGAGATGGCGTCTGTTTGAGATAATACCTAGTAACTGAGCAAATGGATACAATGTTCAAATATTACAGCACAGCCCCTAAATAAACCTGGTGGTCTGTAGTGCAGTCGGCGAGCATGATAGCGGGGATGCCCAGGGGAGATATCGAACATTGCGAGTTACTTACTTACATAGCTCCATGAGGTTGAGCTCAGGTACTCAGTCGTGATCGGTACAAGTACATGAATAAGGGGCTACAAGGTATTAGGTATGAGCATTGCCTTTACAACGTTAAACGGCAAACTCGGCAAGGCCTCTGCTGACTAGAAACTAGCAGTCAATATTAGTCTCGCGTACCTAATGACGAAGCTTCAAGGACGTCGGGTTTGCACTAATCAGCAGATAATAGACTCTGCTACTCAACCAAACCGACCAAGCTGGCTTGCATATGTAGGTAGTAGTTAGTTATCCGTGATTCCTTCTCTCGGTTCTTATCTACAGCAATTCAAGCAATATTATGACAATGTCAAGTGTATGCGGTACCTTTATTCATTTGTGAATTTTTTTTTTATATAGGTACAATACATACCTAAATTAATAAAGCCTAGGTCGTTTACAACGTTGCAATGTGACACGAGGCAAGAGCGAAAAGCGGCTGAAACCCGACGCATAACTGTACGTTGACTCTTAAATGAAGACCACAATAGTAAAATTGGTGGAAGCTCGTCCCAAGCCACCGGACAGCTGTTGGACAATACTGACCCTATCTACCGTAGTACTCAATGGACCGCAGTGAATGACAGAAGCACCGTGATTAGTATGCTGAGTATGTATCAGGCTGTGATTGAGCAGCCTCTTCGAATATCTGAATCCTTTACAGATGTTCGTGTTTGGCGCGCTTAGTCACCCCACTTACAGTTAGGGTATCTCAGCTTGCCGCGTCATCCTAAATACGCGATGTTACATCTCACGGTTAACCTATAGTAGATCATGTACGAGAAGCAGAGGTTCCAAAGAAAAGAGCAATCCGCGGTCAGCTTCCTCAGACATATGTGCATAGAGCTGAGGGCTTCGAGGAGATGATGAATATGAATATAACCAAAAACGCGAGGTTCGGTTATATGCAACTCAAGTACTTAGGCATACATGTACACGGGTGGTATCCGGCGTATCGAAGAGCTGGAGGTTAGTGTAGGCCGGGTCTGATTCCATTAGACCTCGTTTCAAGGGAATTCCGCGGCCGGGTGATCCTGAAGTTTCGAAACGCTCTGCTTACGTGTAGGTTGTATGATCCCCAAGATTACCGCTTCCAGCGAGTCTCGACTTCCTCGACAACTTGACTTCTTGATTGCTTGAGCGTCCGAAAATACATGTGATGTTCTAGAATATTAAACGTTTATCCGAGCTGAGAATATTTCTAATCATAAGTTGACGGTGCTGTGCTTCGAGCCTTTTCTATTTTCTTGGCCCTTGGCGGTGCTTCGAGCTTTATATGGATAATGCAGATCTGGAGATATCGGTGCCGTTCTGTCCGTGCCGGTTTGCCGTGAGCGGTTATAACGACCGTGTAATCATCCACATATTCTGTTACAGCATATGCTTGTTTGTATGCTTGGCTGCTTGGCTGGCTCGCTGAACATAAACTTGGGACAGGTGAATCTTGATAAACCTGCCCCTCGGGACATCTACAGTTTCCAGGTGGAGATCAAGCCGAACTCCGGTCGTCTTAATTCATAGGAATTCATAGTGCGTGGGGGTGATACCTTCGGTACGACTAAATTTAGCGGGGCCGTGATCGTGCTAATATGGTGCTCTAGCCTCTACCTGTTGGTTAGTCTCTTCTCCTTAGTCTTAAAATAGGAGCCCATCTAATCTCAAAGGTCAAAAGGAAATTGATAGCCACGTCAGCAGCAAAATCGGTACTTTGGGCTAGGCTTTCGTTTCTTTTCTAATCATCCCCGGGCCATTTATGGAAACAACCAGTCCCTAGAGGCTAGCACAGTAGCTTTCGATCTAACCTAACCTGTTTAAGAGACGTTGGGTGTTATTAGTTAAATGGACATCGGATAATTCAATGTTTGATGTCGCATTGACAGCCTCGCCACACGCCACACGCAAAGCCAGCATATTGATTCAAGGGTTTACCTAACAAATATCAATATATTTTCAATGAGCAGGTCAATGAGACTCATGAGTCGATAGGTAAGCCTTTGGAGGTAGGTATCTGACCGATGACGCCCCCCGGCCCGTGCGTCTGGTACCTACTCGCCCGCCATGTCACATTGGCAAACACTGCCAAGACGGTTGACATGGCAGATAATAATATAGGGTCAAGCTTCCGCGCCATACATACGCAGGATTTTCGTTTCCTACATATTCTTAGTGGGTGTTCGTGATGCCGTGCAAGTTACTAGGCAGATATTCGCACTTACTCATAATAGCTTAGTACGAATTGAGATAAAATCGGACTTCGGGAGTCGGGAATTACTTAGTAGATATAAATCGCCTGTTTGAGCTAGAGCAAAGGACCAACTTCCTGCATGGGTCTCGAATTAATATGTATCTCAGGCTACCTAGCGGTACCGAGGTAGGTAATAGATGCGGCCGCCACCTATGCGCTATAGCAATTTTAGTATAGTAGTAGGTAGGCACCTACTTACCTAGGGAGCTGCTACGTAGGCACCTATACCAAATTCATATGAGCATCGCGTCAGAAGCCCATTGAATATGGACCAGTAAACTTGGACGGTCAGACTGCCCAGCTTCGAGAGTGAAACATTTGGTTCTCCGGTATTTAGACAGCATTTGAAGATCGCTGGTAAATCTCAAAATAACGGTCGGTATTATGTCATTAGCCTAGCAGCCCTAGTACATAGTAATACCTACCCTCTGAGGATTAGGAAGCTTAAGTCGACAATCATATGACCAAGGCCTGGTAAGAGCCTAAGAGGTATGCATAACGAGGAGTATTATCATTGGTCGTGGCGTTGTATACTCGCAAATTGGGGGAGATTGACGAAACAAATCATGATATTATTTTATTTCACCCTCCAAACGAACCTTGCATCTCACATCTCAACTGGGCGATAGGATCATGCTCTGATACCGGATGCGCAGAGTGAGGGTGAAAGAATGTTGGAAGTTAAAGAATGTGGATTGGATTGAGTCTTGGCCGTGACACGAATTGTTCGGACTCGGTTGGAAGCGGTGGGAGCGTCAGGAACGTGAGGAACGGGGAGGAGGTGGCTGATAGACGATACGATACTTGCATACAAGATGCGATCATGACTTGGCAGGAGGACAGTGATGGTCAGGTCGGGTCTCCTATGCTGCTATGCTGCTATGGTGCTATGCTGCTATGTAGTACAACGTGGCCGTGGCTGTTACACACATAATCCTATGTAGCACGAGCATTTGAAGAAAGGGAAACAGATGAGAATTGAAGAAGGCCAAGCATTTTGGTGGTTGCAATGCCAAGTCCTTTTACACAGACTGTGGACGTTACTTGCCTCTTGCCAATGCCGATTATCCGGGGAACGGGGAGGCACATAACATAAGGTACAACAGGAGAAACGGGGTGCACAGCAGATGTACCCGTAAGTTACATATAAGTTACATACACACATAATATCTCTTATCTACATAATATAGATGGTAATGGATCATTGATCATGTGTGTATTACTCACTGTTGCTCAGCATATGTAGGTATGTGTTGGTACATACAATGATATAATGATCATAACTAGTGGGCATCTTGCACAAAGAGCTGCATGTTCACAACAACGGGATTTTAGCCTTGAGTATTGCCAACTAGCGTCTGGTAGTTACCGTGCATTAAAGTACCTAGGCATGCACTAAATACAGTGGGGCTGTTATACATAGTGCACCAGGGCCATGTATCAACAGCATCATTCCCCCACAAAATTAGCAATTAGCTTATTTGGTACCGAGAATGATACCGTTTGTAGCCTAGTCTAGCTCTTTAATAGCCCCCCTTGTGCTTTCTTGTTTTTGATGGTACGTAACATGCCCTTACATCTGGAGTAGTAGTATCATGGTGTATCTATCATATCAATTCATATAGTTGTACATCATTGATAACAGTCTCTAATAAAACAGCATTGAAGTTAATGTTAAAGATACCTAGGTAGGTACACATAAACTTTCAGTGTAAAGGGAAACAACATTGAATGAAATGAAAGCAACGAAATCTCAGGAAATCGCCAAGTTGGAAAAAGTTAATTGTCAATGATGCACTTTTAGCACCTAGCAAGGCCACAAGGGCTACAAGGATTTACTTGATTTCTACATGATCCCTGCCCATTTGCTAGTCTGCTAGTGTACTAAATTCTCGCCAAGCCGCCGTTCTCCTAGGTAGGTTATCTCAACTATATGGTGGGGGGAATGATGCATCCATCAGTCAATCAGATCAATTCCATCCTGTTTGCCAAGTATATTCAAATCGTCGACCCCTTATTATATCCTCTTTTAATTTTTTAATTTTTTTTATCCCCTACATTCCCCTACATTGACTGTACATGTACTATTTTGTCATTCAGTTAAGGGAAAAGGGAAAAAATAAATCCTCCTGCTCCCCCTTGCCCGCTTTCTTTCCTTTTTTTGTGCTTCTTCCATATGTATGTCGTGTGAGAACTAACTTCTAATCCTGTCCTTCCCGTTCTTTTTTAATTGTTCTCGATTGTTCTCTTTTTTCCTTAGCGCGTCGTTCTCACCTCTTTGGTTCTATACCTTGGTTCCCCTACCAGTACTGAACATCTCGGTGCGAATGCGTATGTGTGTGTCTGCAGCGCATGTACCCTCTATACGAATAGTATCAATCTATCCAGATATCTAATATCACTACGTACGGTACCTACTCTATCAAGATCGTTGGCCCGGTTGTCCCTTTCGATCTTTTCGATCTAGATATCGCCTTGTAAACGCATAGTCGTCCCGTTTAATCAACCCCGAGACATCAAATACCCTCTCGACCCTAGTCCCGTCCCGTATTCCGTATTCCGCGTCCCGCAGTTCCCTTAACTACTGCTACCCGCATCCATCAAAAAAATCCGAACCATAACATTCCAAAATAGCTCCCTCTTCTTAGCCACTTAAAGTCAGATCAAATCCAGATATCCCCCCACTACACACCACGAAGAACCAGCAGCATCCTCGAAGTTGTTTGCTCCCTACGAACTGCGGCTCTCACATTCAATTTCTGCCTATACAACACCAACATCTATCTCAAACTCAACACTGTTTAACAAGGGATGATATAACCAAGTTGGCGCAACGTAACACTTCGATCTCGCGCAACAGCTTGCCACAATGGCTATCGGAAGGGAAGGAAATGTAAAGTGGGTTGATGTAAGTTATGCGCTCTTTTCTTATGTGTGTCGATGGTGTGCGACTTGGAGGTGGTTGGAGGATTCGCCAGTTTATGAACAGGACGTGCCTATATCGCCATATTACCTACCGCTGTTTTCATGATGGAAATTGCACAGATGAAAAAAAGAAGAAGATGGAGAAGATGATGAAAAGAGTTCACGCGACGCGCGAGGCATACTCTGGAGGGACGAGGCGGCAGCCATGGAGCCCAGCACCAAAAGTTTACGGGGAAGAAATTTGAGGGGCAGAAGGCTCTCTATTTAAACTTAAGTCATGAACATGTAAAACTAACCTCGTTCGCGATTATATAGGGCCTACGTGGCTTTGCTTCGACGCTCGTTGTCTTAACTCACATTGCTCGATCTTTCGATGGCGAGCTATTCCTCCCGGTCTCCCACGAGGGCGCAAAGCCCCGACCTATGCAGCTGCCCTTCCTCCGAATCCTCGTTCAAGGTCGCATCGGTGTTTCTATATTCTCTTTCGTTACTGGCTATGTTTGCGCTCTCAAGTCTCTCAAATTGTACCGACAAAACAACCAAGACGTTGCATTTACTTCCGTGTCCAAGTCCGCCCTCCGCCGTGTCCCTCGATTGGTTATTCCTTGCGCTCTCGCAACTGTCATTATCTGGATCATGGCGAATTTGGGAATGTTTCTCATTGCAAAGCAGAGCGATTGTTGGTGGTGTGGTAAGACCGCACCCGACCGCCAGGCGACTGTATTTCAATCGATAAAGCACTTGGTTGAGAATATCATTTCGACTTGGACAAGGGGACAAAATGCCTACGATGGCAATCAATGGACATTATTGCCCTTGCTGAAGGGAAGTATGGAGGTGTACATATTTATCATCGCCACTGCCTACATCCAACCATGCTTTAGGATGGTCTTGAGCTTGATGGTTTTCGCCTATTTCTGGATGGGTGCTGATTGTAGGTTACCAAACCCCCCTTAACTATGATACCCCCATCTAACTATTACAGCCGCATTCGGTATGCAGTTCTTCTGGGGTGTTTTCCTCTGCGACTTGCAAAACCACGCTCCTGCCACCGAATGGCTTGTACGCCGAGCAAAGCTCTCCCGCGTCCTAGCTTTGGTCTTCTTAGTTCTTGGTCTCTACATTGCCTCCTATCCTGAAGGGCATCCAGAATGGGCAACGTGGTCGCAATATCAATACAACGTAATGAAGCACATCTTGCCTAAGGATGCAGATTTTCCTCGCTTCGGTTCCGGGATTGGTCTTGAATTAATCACACTGGGTCTACACTTCAGCCCTGCGTTACGTGACATACTGTCAAGCAAATATCTCCTCTGGTTCGGCAAGCAATCGTTTGCGGTTTACCTTCTGCATGGCCCCCTTCTCCGAAGCGTTCTCTGTTGGATGGTTTATGGTATCCACGTGCCTCCGCCTATCACAAACGATAGAGGTGAAGTCATTCAGGGCAAACTTATGTTCCCCAGTGGATGGCGTCTCATGATCGCCCTGCCGTTCTGGATCCCTCTGAATTATGGTGCCGCAATGCTATGGACAGGGTATGTCGATCCCTGGTGCGCGACTCTTACGGAGAAGATCGTGGGCAAGGTCATGCTACCACGCGATGAGAAGGGTGTTTTATTGCCGCAATAGAGATGTGGTGTTGACCGCCCCGAGAAGCGCAATGACGACGAATCCGCAAGCAATCGGGAGAGGCATGAAATGTTGGAAGGGTGGTTTTCGCCGAAGGATCCGGAGCTGGTGCTATAAAAGTACCAATCCCCCTCCTGGCTACTTGGTAGCACAGCATGGCGTTCCAGCCGACATCCAACGCTTCTCGCCGAGTCTTTGAAGAGAAAAATTAATAGTGCGTGAATATGGGAGGAGCTCTTTTTTTTTTACTTTGCGACGCAAAGGTGTTCCGGCTTTGGAGTACATAGGGTCAAGGCTATCATGGAATTGCATTGGTCAGGGGCATAAAGGGGACATTGAACGGCTGAATAGGGTTGCATCGTACATACGCCTGAGGCGTCGTTACTCACTAATTCCCGATCACAAATAGCATGCATGAGGAGGTATAAGGTCAAGCCACGGTTTGTTTTATTGACTGGCTCGCGATGGTTGATACCCATGATGATGAAAAAGGCCCGCAGATAGAGCAAGACCCCCAAGATGATGCCACATGTTGCATCACACTTCTCTGTATAAAGAAATAATAATTCAGATGAAACACAATCTAACGTAACGTTTGATCTTGACTTATTAGTCGTGCCAATTTGCTGTAATCCATTGTGATAAAACCAGATATACATAGTGAGTAGATATATAGGTAGGTAGTACTTAAGCTTACATATACAACAAGGTTACATCACCACCTGGGCACTTATCAACCTTACATAACGTGACGAGCCCTTGAAGGGTGAGATAATGTTACAGCATGGAACAAAATACAGGGATGGGTTCGTATATGTTTGCGTGAGATTCCTGCCGTTCTTGGTAAGGCGTTGTCTAGGCTAGGTAGTTAGTTGGTAGGTTAGATTCTCACTGCATGATGATCTGACGGCAGATAGGTACCTAGGTAGGTAGTTAATAAAAGACAGCAAGCGAGCAAGATCTGGTCGGGGTGTGGGGTGGAATATATAGCACATGCATGCAGGGGGGGGAACCGAGAATAATACGAGATGACGTCGTGGGTCGAAGAAGGGTGTGTTAGGGAGGAATGGAAAAATACTATAGGTAGTACTAGGTTAGGTGGTTTCATGGCCTTGGTAGCTCGTGTAGAATTAGTCGAACTTTGAATTGGCTTTTGCTAAGTACTCAAGGTTAGGTAAGTTAGTATAGTAGGTATGTAGGTATATATCGCGTCAAAAGAACTAAAGGGGGTGTCTCGGGCTCAGGGGTAATTGATGGTAGCTTCTAGGTTAGTGAAATTCTACTTCTTCATACCTACGTAGGTACACTGATGGTATGAGTAGCAATTAGTACAAGACAAGCGTGCCTACCTATACAAAGGTTAGAAAGTATTAAGTACGTTAGGACGGAGGTGAGCCTCGTGATGGGAAGTCGGGGTGGGCGGGGGACAGCAATTGCGTAACTATAAGTGCCCGGTAGTCAGGGGCAGTCACCAGCTCAAAGTGCGAGTTGGGAGGAGCGTAAACCTAGGTACTTGAATATATGTTAGTCAGCTTGAGACGTTCAGCTAATTAATTGTATATACAATTCCAACCTTAGGAATCAGTCTCGGGCATGACGCATGGTTGAGCAACGTGGTTAAGGCTGATGATTGATGTCATGTCTGGTCCTATTTGAATAACATGTTGGGTTATGCTTACATCTTCAAAGACTACAACTCTAGTCGCTAGGGCCACTACAGCTAGGTATGAAAAGGAGACACTGCCCCCCTGGGTAACCTTGGCATCTCATTATATATTATCTCCTATCTCTATGCTGTGATAGACCATCGTTGCAAATTATCCTTGGGAAGGCTATGTGAGATTTTCATGTACCATTCAAAATCTATATATGCTACCTATGTATACAAATACGTTACCTCGCACAAGATCCTATTAGTATTGGGCATGAAGCGAGTATCAAACAGATACTGCCAAAGGTCTACCTAGGTGTAGCTAACCTAGAACCTAAGAGAGCTACATATATACCTTTATAGCCTCCATAGTCTCCAAGGACATATTAGATCTTCCCGCGCAACGACGATGATATTCTACGTCTTCCAGACTCTACCGCGCAGCAAATGCTTCTAGGTTAATCCTTTAAAGGGTGCAGAATTATCCCAACAATCTTCTATACCATACCTAGGTACCTAGTATGTGATGCCACGAGGCAGAACCTAGAAGACGCAGAACATCGCTGCTGGGCGGAGGTGTCTATGTCAATATCTGCCCGGAGACTACTAACCGGTAGGTATGTATTGATATATAGGTACCGTAGCGGGAACCCCCCATCCGTGAGAGTCATTCTAAACTCGATGGAATAAATCCATGCATCCCAATAATTTTATTCGGGACAAAGCATTCTTCATAGAAAAATACATTCTCCCAATTTAAATCATTGCGATGCCTAGATCTATTCTATGAATATCGATTCCTTATCAAAAGAATACTTTTTTTTTTTGCAACTCTGCCAAAGAAATAGTCGCGGGACTACTACCTATAGAAATCATAGTTACCTACATAGGACGCTGTCATCTGGCATGTGTAAGTTCTATTCTAGACGAAACACAGCTAAGTAGAGCTCAATATTGCATTCCCAATCAAGCCCAAAAGACTAGAGATGTCCAGGTTAATGACTGACATAAAAGCTTCTCGATCTCTTTGTCAGAAATTACCTAGGTACCTAGGTAGGTTTGTGATATTTCTTTCAATTCCCTCTTCCCCCACTCAAAAGGGGGGAAATCCATCATCTTCCAATTCTCGAACTTATCACCTGCGTACTTATTAGACAGTATCACACATGAACAAAGCTAAGGTTCTCTCATCACTCATTCAGTATGGCAGGTGAAATCACGCATGTGAGTGTTGTGAATGTTCATCTACTGTATCTTTAAACTCTTTGGAAAGAGATACTCTGGCAAAACTAAGAAACTCCTCGTACGGCTCTTCGTCGATATCAAGGGTCTACCTAAGGGCTAACTAGAACAAAGGGGCTATCATGTGCATGTAGTCTCCGGGGGGCTTCAAAGCTCCTTGCGTGGGTAATAATAGCAATGGTTGTTCTGTATCTTCTTCTCGGAAGCCGCAGGGAGAGCTAGCTTTGGCCTCTGCCTAACTGCTAGACAACGGAAGGGGGGCGGCATATCCTCTCCTCTCTGATTTAGAATAGAAGGTACCTAGGCCTCAATACAGTCATTATTCACACTATAACCCCTATCTTCTGCTTAGCTGCTGAGCTGCTGCATGCCTTTTTCTATCACCTGATGCAAGACCTCTAATCACGGGACAAGCCATGAAACTTATGGATTTCATCTCGTAGCAGTCAATGTATTAAAGTCCATCGCTATAACTATTCCTTCACGAGGCGGAACGTAAAACACGCAGAACAACATCGTTATCGTGCGGGGATATGTAACGTCTCCCCGGAGGCTATAGACGCTGGCCTTGTTCGATGCAGCCCCCTTATGTAGTCCCGGGTATACCCTTGATACTTTGCCTCGATGCCTCTTGCCACTAGGTATGTGTTGGATGTCACTGTGAGTCAAACCCTGCAGCATATCCCGATTTCCAGAACGAGTTTAGTGAGAATCTTGTGGACTCCAAGAATAGAATATAGGCCGTATGTTGGTAGTAGTCCGGGAAGCAAGCTCCGTTCACATTTTCCCCACTGCTACAGCACTAAATCAGCAAATTCATACAGGTAGACGTCGTTTCCTTTCCCTCAAATGTCGAAGGAAAAGGAGGCAGCAATATACGTCCCTGTATTCGCCTTCCAGATGATATGGACATCTACCCACTCAACATTTAGACCCTTTGTTTCCAAACAACAAACCCAAGATGTAAAGAGGGATGGGCCGCTTGGTTCTCGGGGGCATACGCCAGTTCCGTCGCTTTGCGGTCGTTCATTTAGAGTAGATATCATAGCCGAAGCTAAGCACATTAGTAGGTATATATCCTGTATTAAGACCATCGCAAGCAACGCTTAGTTGCCTTGTGTCATAACTATGGCTCGTGACGTTGTCTTGATAGCATGTGAGTGAGGCTCCAAGTATGCCCCTGGGCAGAGCTCCCCGTGCGACTCCTCACCGCTTGGTCGGTATCGTAACACGGGTTGATCCAATTTGAATGCCATGGCTGGCTGCTTTCACTGATAAAGCCATTCGATATAAGAGCCGCACTCTGCAAGTGAGTGGAAAAATATAAACAGTAAATTTCATGGCTAAATCATTGTGATGACGTGATTTCTCGGGTTCGTGGAAACTTCTGGTAAGAGTACTTTTGTATAATTTTTGCCTTCAGGTAAGTCTCAAGCTGATATCCTCCGTGATGGAAAACCGAGCCCGGTTGTTGTTTACACCGGTCGTTTGTTTTAGGTATAGGACAGACTATATACCTTGACCTGGCCTTGACCGGTGAATTGAGATTATAGCGTAAAGCTGCTTTTGTCAACCGGTGTAACGGTATAGTTCTCGATCATCGACACACTATTGGTTAATAACACCTAGTATGCCTAGTAGGCACCTATCACTTATCATTTCACCATATATGGCTGAAATGTGAGTGCTTTACCATTGAGGTGTACCGAACTATTAGTGCATGCCATGAATGTCACCCTGAGATTGTGGTGCTCGGTAATGCAGCACATCATTATAAGTCCCGTGTTGGAAGAATCATGCAATAACACATCGGTCCGGTGTAACTTGCAGGTCGCGGGTTGGCGGCTTGATTGTAAGCGAGCCGTGCTTTATATGTCAAAAGCAAGACGATGTGGGGTTTAAGCGACACATATAGCTCATTGAGGATCCTCCCAGGTACCACGAAGCTCTAGTAACGTGTCCATCATCGTTAGTTGGATGGTTCTCGGCCGGTTTCACCTAAACGATGAGCGAGTAAGGTAATAGTCGGGCCCCGATATTCGCATTCGTTCGAGCTTAGGGAGTGGGTTGACGGCACGGCCCTAGATCCAAGTACCCACCTACTGCCGATCCATTTCTGCATAGCAGGCGCTTTAATATATTGGTGTTTTCAATGAAGTGGCGGGTTGGCCAACACTGTGCTTAGCTGTCTTGACCGGGGAAATCTGCAGTGAAACCGGATATAAATCTCTGTGCAGCTGTTTGGCTTAAATAGCACACAGGAAGCATATCGTTGACGCCACCGGCCCCTCTGGACAGGCATATGCCCATACGATACTGCATTTCCACCCAGAAGGACCAACACAGCTGGCAGTTTGTGTGAGATTTTGGTAAGACAATTGATTTGGAAGTTATTCCCCGAACCTATGAAGACTTGCTGGGTGTTACACGTTCGACTGTCGCCTCATGCTTATAAGATAACTCCAGTCCCGGAATAAGCATTGTGTCTCCCGAAGGTTCGTCATTGGATGATCCGGTTCGTGACGGCACGGTAAGGACCTCACGTAAGCAATCATAGAAGATATAATGAAGAAGCGGTAGACCAAGATCACAACATGAGCTGAACTCGACGTGGAGTTATCTGTGACGACAACAAGATAAGACAGTTGGTCAGCCACCTTGATAAGTACAGTATGGTGCAGTAGGTACCTGTCCAGGTACATGTATGCTTACTGGGTGAGCGAGCATGTACACAGTTCCCCGGTATGTCAGCCCAGTTCCGACAGGACGGGTCAGGCGCCCGTCTTCCCCCTTCTCCGGGATATGGCCACGGTATCAGTGGATCTGCAACATCAGCGAAGCCATACACACACCTACAACGCAACCCTCTCCAACTTGGACATCTAACTTGGTCCAAACGGAACCGAGCCTAGACGCGCAAGAGTCCAAGAGAAGAAGATTACCGAGAACGGAAGTGGTATTTTGATAATGTCATCATTACCTGCGGGCCTAATATATCTATATCCCGTACGTCAATACTTACATACCTACCTAGGTACACTCACACTCACATGCAAAGTACCTAGGTAAGCTTATGGTGAACTGCGGACGATGGTCGGAGGTAACATTAGATACTGTACGTTTGATGCTTGTTGATGCTTGTTGATGCTGGTCGATGCTTGGGTGGCTTGTGATAAATAAGTCAACGATACATGGATATTACATACTGTACATCAATGTTGGAGTGTTGAAGGTACGGATGTATGTAACTTCAATGTTCAAGGGAGATAAAATAGGTAGGTACGTACTATTGGAGGGTAATATCGAAAATTACCCCTTTTGGAAGTCACCCTTGTAACGCTCTTAACCCTTGTGTCGGTATCGGGTGGCCTCAGGCCTGGGGTGAACTTCGGTTGCCTGATTTGTGTAACTTGACATCTTTCTTAGCCTACGCTAATAGTAGATGCTGTGAAACCTGTGTAACGATGAGTGTGGCGCTTGCCAGGTGAACGACTACACTAATCTGCTGTAGTATGTAGATACCTAGTAGGTACTCAGTAATTGAGCAAACAAACAGCTACGAATAGGTACTGTCATGTACTGTACCCTGGGATATGGGCTTTAATAGTCAATGGATCAAATCTAGAACCTTGAAGCATAGCAGACCACTCATTGCGAAGATATCAAGCAAGGGGTATCGGCTAGTTGACTAGTTGGCTAGGCTGCAAAGAACTGCTAGGCTAGACACGCTAGGTTCGCGCCAGGGTGGAAGGCGAAAAGGGAACCTGATGAACCCCCCTCAGGGTTAAAAGGGGGGAGGGGAGAGAGAAGTTCAAAGACGGAAGAAGCGGATGACTTCCAATCCACTCGATCTTAAATATTTGACTTAATTAACCCCCGCCCCCACCAAAAGCCGGAACGAAATCTACTATTATGTATAGGTAGTTATTAGGTACTACATGCCCTGATTGCCCTAATTGCCCTGATGTCCAGTGTCGCTACTACCTAATACATAGTACATGCAGTCATGTGTATTGTACATTCAATCATTGATGTTACATGCAGTAGTCAACTGGTAGTTGCATGGTATGTACATAGTACATAATACCTACTACCTACATACCCTGTATTATGGATTACAAAGTGTATGGATACATACAACAATTAAACTATCATCAACCTTACAAACTTCAAATTGAACATCATCTGCAATTAAATCAAGAAAGTCAAACTATTCACTTTGCTTTTTTCTATGTACTGTAGTTGCCACTAAATGCCTACATATCACGTAAGTAAGTACCTAACTATCACTTCTTACGCATATTGGCGTCCAATTGCTAAAGAAAAAAAAGAAGAAAAAGCAAACAAGAATCAAAAAATAAAGAAATAACCAAAAATAATAATACACAACCAAGCCGACGTTATCTCATTTATGACAGAATCTGCTTGTGCATACAATACACACAGTACCTACACATTACTTACAAACACTTTACACTTACACACACTCTCACACACACCCTCAAATGCATTTCATCGTCGATCCGCCTTTTCTTTCGTTGACGGCCAACTCATCACTGAACCATTGATCACCATTGAGACTTCATCATTGGTCATTGAATTCCCATCCACCAACCATGGACCGTTTCTCATCTTTTCCTACCGAGGTTCGGCTTGTCATCTGGCGGTATGCTGTCGACATGGTCTATGAATCAGGACCGCCTTGCGTCTGGTCATTGGCCTATCGTGCTCCTTATCTTAGCCTTCAGCTTGATGGCTTCCCGCTGCCGAAATCCACCTTTGCCATCTTCCAGGTGAACCGAGAATCACGCCACGAGGCTGTCAGCCGATACTTGCTGTTTAAGGCCCGTAACGGTGCGAAGAGAGGGCATGTCAACGCGGTTGTTGACGTCTTCATACTTGATACTAGTTTGCTGGAAGAGATGGCGTGCACACCTGAGTGGAAGCCGCCTCGTTTTATCCGATCGTGTCGCGCCGTTGCTTGGCCGCCTCCCTTGGCTGCAATCTACAGCCAATCTTGGCACAATCTGTACTTCGTAAGGAAGATCCTCTTGCCTAGCGTATGCTTCACTTATCTGTACCGTGACAAGCTTGAACCTTTGCTCAAGCTCTCTTACTTGCATACCGTCTACCTGGATTTCGGGAACCCCGTGCGTAGCGTTGCCAATGACTACGCCGTGAAAATGTTCCGACTCAAGCAGGACAAGCTGGGATTAGATAGTACGCATCGTGATAAATTCCACGCCTGGTTCCAAGAGCACTCAGACCTCTTAATCGGCCCCGGGCTGAAACAGAGCAGCGGCACCGACAGCATGAACCAGCTAACCAAGATACGTTTCCGAAAGTGGAAACGCATCTTCTTAGACGATGTTTTGACAGGGTGGGAACCATTTGCCCGGAAAGGCGTTGTTGGCATCCTAGTCTCTGAGCTTCATCCTAGTTTCTGAGCTTCATTACGGCCTGCAAACGGAAATCTAGTCCGGCGCCCAGGCCAGATGACCTTGCCGAACCCTTGGGAGGACGCATGGGGAGCCTGCAGGCGATAGCGCCGCGGCTCTGACCAGGCCAACACCATATCTGATGGGTTTTATGGATTCACCTAGCGCCATCGGCTCCCACTAGGCACTAGGGCAGGGGATTGTTGACGGTAATCATACGCGGTCAACAGTCAACGTGGAGTGACGAGGGGTAGCATCTGCAGCCAACCTTTTCTGGAATAATCAGCCCAACATTGACGTCTTTGGAAACAGTGGAAACGACTTATGGGTTTCTGACAGGCTTCCTCTGGTTCTTATTACCTGGCCTTGCAATTTGATCTTGGGACCCTTGCAACTTGCTGAGATCTTCATCTCTCGCAACCTTAGCTCTCGCCCTCGCTAATCGCCCCTCCTAATTTTCGACAGTTCCTAGTCAGAAGATATCATATCATGTCTTGGGCTTCCCAATGCTGTGTAACCATGATGAGAGACTTCATCGACGAAAGCACCAATACCCATACAATACCAATACCAATACCACCAACAATACATCACCAACCACCACCATAACCTCTTAACCACCCCTAGGCCTTTGGAACAGTACACGCCCTAATAACTACCTGTAGAAAGAATCTTACCCGCACGTACCACACCAAATACTCTTGCCCCCTATTGCTCTCCAGAGGCTAGCGCCTTTGAGCCTGGTCGCTTATGCCTTCGCACGCAAGTTGTCCGTCCACGATGCGTAAAAGGCGGTCACCGATTGGCGAAGACTTAATACCACGACAACGTCGTCGTGACCTACAAAATCGGCCGATCAAACCCCTCTCCAATGGTACTAGGAGGCGCACACGCTCTCTTCCTGCAGTGCGTCAACCATTGCCAATGCTGGATAAGGAAGACCATCTTGGTTGGCAAGAACCACTCTCAGTGTGGAACCAAAGTGCACCTCGAGTCTACATATGTGTTGTGCTCTGCTTTCCGTGCGATAACCATCGCCGACAAGATGCAATTCACCATATCGAATCGGCTTTAAAACGTTTAGCACGAGAACGGCCCGTGTTCGCCGGACGGCTGCAGGCCAGTAGCAATAGTGGTAGTGTATCGCTTCATCGGTCCCCACTACAAGACATACCTTTCCAAGTCCTTCCCGCGAGCGAATCATGTCAGAGGGAATATTCACGATTAAGAGACGATGGGTTTCCGCCAGGCACATTCGTTCACTCTCGATTTGGCGCCTCCGGAAGTATGAGCTCCAATCTCGAATCGATACCAGTATCAAAAGTACAAGCAGAGTTTCCGCCCGGCGGGCTGTTACTTTCCATATTCTTACATCACGGACTCGTAGATGGCGGCTCCCTACGCGTCTTTCTAGAGTGTTTTGCCGCGCAAACTCGAAATACCCCCATTAACTTACCTTCTGACCAGACCTTTCCCATCATAAACACTCGCGGGCGCAGAGGCCCGATACACATGCACGACGTTTCTACGTTTAGAGGCTTATTGGCAAGGTGTCCGGAATATACGATGTTAGGCGACCTTAGCGGACCGACGCAACCACGATTACTGAAGACGGGAATGTCTATGGCACGGATTGAGAAGGTTGGCAAGATATTTGTCTTCACGAATCAAAAACTACAAGAACTTCGAGAACTCATTCAGTCACGAAACGGCACAACAGACCCTCCGTCGGCCTATACTAGCTTGGCCGCCCTCGCTTTTGCGCATATCACCAGATCTCGGGTTACGGCTGAGAAGTATTTACCTGGAGTGCAGCCGAGACGAGTCGCCATGTTATGGAACTCAGTGAATTGGAGGACGAGGGCTTTCCAAGGTGCGACAGAAAACTACTTTGGCAACGCAGCTTTGCCAGCAGTGACGAAAGCATCGATGGGTCAACTAACAGCGGCGTGTACGGACGATAACGAACTTGCGCGTCTCGTTCCACTAATCAAAGCGTCAATTGATGCGGTCGATCAGGAATATGTGAGCCGGCGGCTTGCTATGCTATCAGAAGCGCCGGACCCACGCTTAGTAGGAGTCAACTATGACCCACGGATGTCTGAAGTGTTAGCCTTTAATACATGGCGGCATTTTGGGGCGGATGTTGAATGGAGCATTCCGGGGGTGCCCGTGGCTAGAGCGGACGCGATTCGAAGGGCTCACGGATCGTGGAACCTTGGTACGGCGCTCATACTCCCAGCCAAGGCAGATTCGATGAAACAAGAACTTTTTGTGAGCTTGTCGGTTGACTCGATGAGGCTGTTATGCGCAGACAGCGGATGGACGAGGTGGATTGACAGGATCATAGGTTAATTAATGATGAGGCTGCAATCACTATAATGTAATTATCTAATGCCTTGATCCTTGTAACCATGTCGATGATCTACTTGCTTCTCATTTCCGTAGTGAATGCGTACATTTTGGGTAGCAACTCATACTACCTACGTTGTAGTAGTGTACTAAGCTAGGGCATGACTACATCTTACCAGCATGGCTATTAGATGGCTACCAGGTAGGTTAGAGGATGTACATCGCATTGGTTGTCACTTTGTCGGCTGTCGTACCCGAGGTCGGACTCAGCCGACCCCCAGTATAAGTCCCTTGTTGCTCCCTACTTTCATTGTGACATGTCACATCAATCTACAAACTACTATTAGGTCTGAACAAGGTCCTTACCAACCCTGGACTCCCTGGAGGTTCTACTAGGTATCTTGAAAGGAATCTACTAGGGCACAGTACCCAGTACGTAGTAGTTCACTTACCTATCTAGGTAGCTTTGTGCATAACCAGCAAGCCATGCTGTTTTCTATTCCCAGCACTGCTGTACATGGTTAGTACCAAACTTCCCAAGTGAAGGGGGCGACGAACCGCGGATATCCCGTATTCTACTCCAGAGCAGACAGAACAGACCCCTTTTCTGGGCGCCAAGAAGAACTACCCATTACGTACCGAATCACAAGTGAAGGAAAGGATAGAAATGGATACATATATGTATACATCCATACAACATACCTGCCATCAGGGCCCATTACCTGGGTTTACTAGGTAGTTGTACCTACATACCCTACCTACGTACCTACATCACATTAGTATTTAGCGTGTTTAGCTTAGTTACCTTTGGTAATAGTTAGTATGTAGATGTATGTACGTAACCTGCGCGCGCGCAAACGGGATGCATTATTTCATCGCATCTCACAAACGAAGTGTGCGCCACGGCCCGGGCCGCCGTTCAGATAGGTTCAGTTCGGAATGGTTGTTGATAATAGATATGCAGTAAATATGTAAATGTGTAAATGTGTAAACATGTAGATAGCTACATATACTACTTTTCAAGGTTGCCTTTACCAACATGAGGTTACTTACATGGCTACCTATGTACCTAGCCTACCTGATGTGATGTACATACTACACAGTAGTAGCAGACTTCACGAATTGCACGACATCATCTTTGATTACGGACTGTTTATCAAATATGCAAAGCGGGTAATTTACTATATGTCATGCTTTAGTGTCAAAGAAAACCCTGAAGCAAATAAGAAAAAAGCGTGGTAGAGTTGATGATGGAGGGTGACATGGTGACATATCTTCATTCTTTCAATTCTTCGACCTTGTTCATCAAACAGAAAAGTCTGACCGTTATTTCCCGTCCGACTACAACCAGCGGCCGATCCATCGATCTATAAAAGTATACGTACATCTGACAGCCCTATGGCATTCGTAGGATGGACTAGGTTTTAGATAAGGATCGCAGCAAATGCATACATACCCAGTATAAAGTCCCCAGTAGCTATGCAGCAACCTTTCTCATGTTCCTGTTTCCAACTCTTGGCCAGCATGTGGGAGCTAGGTATACTACATACATACCTAGGCGGCTGCTAGGTAGATATGCAAGTTGTCCGATTTCCTATTCCATCGATCTGCAACGACACCTACCCAAGTAGGTAAGTAAGAGAAGAGAAAAGAGGAGAGGGTAAAAAAAAAAAGAGACAGGTATTATTTTACGACTGCTTTTTTTTTATAATCTGTTTCTGCTCCACTAGTTCGTTCCGATCCGAAAATCCAAAATACAAAATCCCCTCCCCCAAAAAAGTGATGACAATCACATAACTACATGCAGGTGTACACGGCAAGTTTCAGAAAAATGACAGAAATCCGCTCTTTCGACCTTGGCCACCTCTGTCTGACCCAGCAGCCCAGTTTACAAATGACAAATGTACATAATGCAGCTCGCCGCTGCTGGTCTGTGGCACAGGAAAATCTTTACGTACGGAGGAACCACGATGACATCAATCTGAATACCCGTTCTTTTGAGGGGGGAGGGAGATCTCTTTCAGCCTTGGCCCATGACCAATTTTCTTCTCTCTTTTTCTTTTCGTCTCTCTTTTTAACTAAGGTTAGTTATCTCTTTACCTAGGTAATTAATACCATAATTACCTACTTGAGAGGTTTTGACGGATGCCTAGAGTTCCAATCACACGACCGTTAAGCAAAATACGACGGATATGCAGTCCGTGCAAATCTGAGCGAAAGGGCTTAAGTTTAATAGGGGGTATTATAGGTACGGGAATTCAGATATATTTTATACGGGTTCGTGCATTATTCCCGCTTTCAGACGTGACAACCAAGACCAGAACTGCCGCGAGACTACCTAGTGTAGGTAGTAATAGGTTAACAAATACAATAACAGTTAGTTAGCTGGCTGGCTACTATATTACTATTATACTAGCACGAACCTAAGCGGCACTACCAACGGATAGGAGCCCTTTGGAGTAGAGCTAGTAGACAAGAGTATGAACGCCTCGGTACGTACCTACTTGATTACTGAACTGGTATTATAACTAATATCAAGAGTATTATTAACTGGCCTCAAAGTGCTAGTTAGAAACCAGTTTAATACCAGACTGCCAGAGCAACTAGCTCCCCGGAGAAATGGCTGTAATTGGGGTTGATACCCCGTAATACCCCGTAGATGTGGCTTGCGTCAGGCACCTTTGCTCTCTGTTGAGGTCTTGTCTCTTCCGCATTTATACATGGCAGGTGGATATAACTAATACAATGTGCATGCTCTTGGAATTTTATACGCGGAATGTGGAGAGAGGCGGCGTTGTAAGGTAAGCCATGTTCATCGGCATGAATCCCATTCGTCAACCTTCTTAAGTTAGGTATATTTCTTATACATAGTGTATAATACGAATCCTAAATGTTGAATCTATTAATACTTACTTTATTATATGTCCCATTCTACTATTATACTCTAAGAAAAAATATTTGTGCCTCAGTCTAGATGGCTTAGTTACCTACATCACATACATACACACTTAACTACCTCATATCTACTACACTACGTACCTACCCTTACTCATCATCCCGCCTTGACCGCCCGATGCTCCGTCGAGTCAGTGTCGACGACATGGTTTTTGGCCTTAGCCCGCCCATTCCTTTCTGACGGGGTTTGGTTTCGACGATCCCTTCAAGGTTACCTACATAACATAATACATGTCACTTTACAACCCACGTGGGCTCTAATACCAGCGTCGGCAATCCCTTCCCGAACATCTGATCATGATGCCTAGTGTACCCAAGCCCCGGCTCCGACTCGGATTTTGTTCTTGCATACCTAGGTAGTTAGCAGCATGTAGCCTACCTACCCACAATGCACTAGGGCGAGATCGATGCCTAGGTACCTTACCTAGGTAAGCGGCACGCCGCACGGGATACACGGTACTGTATCATACATGGGGGAGAGGGAGAGGGGGATCCGCCCATCAATCAGCGCTGTGCTGCTCAGCAAATTTTATCTCGCATTTTCTCTGTTCACCGCTGTCCATCAATCTCGCTGATTACGATGCATCAACGTGTGGTACTATAATAAGCCAGGGGTGGGTAGAAGGGAGATGGGAGATGGAGAAATGGAGTAATGGAGAAAAGAAGGAGGGGGAGAGAGAGAGAGAGGGTCCTCTTTCTCTCTTCGCTCGTGATCGTACCCGGGCACTCTGCTGTGCAAAAGTTCAATTCCAAAATTGCGCTCGATATGGTCCATCTTCTAGGTGGAGAGAAGTCTCCGCAAAATGATTTCCCATTTGAAATGTAAGTTGAAATACATACAGTAGTGTAAGGTAGAGAGAGAGAGGTATTAGGTATCAATCCCATTCTAGTTGTGTAGACATTACACTATTTTCTGCTAAGAGAGCTCAGCCCCATCCATGGCAGCAGACATAGTGTAAGTAGTATTGCAATATCATGGCAATATGGCAACATGGCCAAACGTTCGTTGCCTTTTTTCCAAACCCGAACAAACAAGACCCCCCCTTCCCAGCTCCCCTTCCCTTTCAACCCCCCCTGTCCCTAAAGAACTGGGGAGAGCCGCGCATACAGATGTACGTGCGCAGCGTTCAGGACGATGCATTTTTCATGCATGTCTGTGCCGTCCACTGACAATTTGTGCGGTGTGTTTCGAGAACATTACGCTTTTCGTTTCTGCCGTTTCTGCCCCCTGGTGCTCTCACTTCCTTACAAAAATTAATATCACATCTCTCTTGTACGGATAGTTCCGAGCGGCTAGTTAGTTCCTGGGAATCTGGGATAAAGAAGAAACAACACAAGCATTGAAAGCAACAAGCATTATTTAGAAGTCCCCAACTTTTTATTCTTGTCTTGTTCAAAATCTTTCTTTTCCATTCTTCTTCTTCTTCTTCTTCTTCTTTCTATCTCATCTTCTTTTTTAAATGGAGAATCAATCATCAGATGAAGAAAAAGAAAAAAAAAGCACAGGCGCGTCCCCGTCTAACCCTCACTATCCCCGTCCCCCGTCCCCGTCCGTCATCGTACCTAAATTAGTAACTAACCATTTGTTATATTATACCAAACCTGGTCATCTATCTCCCTCCTCCTCTCTCCACCCCTCCCTCCCCGTACCTTTGCATCCCCTGACTCCATTTTTTTTTTTCCTTCACGGCTCCATGATTCCTCGGCCTTGTCGTATAGGCAAATGTTAAAATCCCATAAGAACAAAAGGATAAGACTCGGGTGATTTGACGCGTCCACAGTACATCTAAGCCTCATTTCGCCTTTTACCTACCTACATGTACTTACCTAGGTGTGTATTACGCGTGTAAGTACCCAGTGTGTATGTATGTAAGTAGTCTACCTAGTACCAAACCCTTTCGCTTCAGGTTTGGTTTCCCGCACGGCTATCTATCGCCATGAACCCATCCGTCATCGATTGGGGGGGGGGGGGGGGGGGGGGGAGCAATGTCCGTCATCCGGCTGGCGCCACAATCCCTGAGGCTTTGAATTCTCCGGGGGCGGTCAATCGGATAATTGGATCTAATATGTAACCTACCCGTCTTGCCGTACCGATTCCGCGTGTGTAAGAGTGCGTCGGCCGGGGACCGGAATGGGTCATTACTCCGTTATCAGATCGCTTCCATGCTGTCACGTGTATAAAGACTCCTTAACCTTCTGACTACAAGTGTAACGCTACAAGAAGGTAATTCATGCATTATACTGAATAATGAGTACAGTACCTTACCAAGTAGTGACATGGAGCTTAAACGGAGGATGGTCAAGAGCCGAACCTAACCAGATCGGCTCAATTGCCTGACATCTTGTGATGTATCTTGCTACAAGATCCCCCTCTTACTAAACAAATGTCTATCGTTTTGGCATAGAGGTTACTCAGTTAGGCCTTACATCCTAGTCTATCAAAGGGAAAAGGGGTAGTGAGTATACTCTAGGCTGTAGAGGCGAATACGAACACTCGAAACAAAACGAAATTATCCGCGAAAAAGAAAAAGAAAAAAACCCCCAAAGTCCTCATGCTCACCCATTCTACCACATCCTCTCACCTCAACACTGATGTCTTCGTCGTCAGTTCTATCGCCATAGGCTACTTTCGCAATAGAACCGGTAAAAGCCGGGTTACCACAGCAAGGCCGATATTTACCATCCCTCAATATTACATTATATTAACATTCGCAGCCGCATGAACCAACCAGGGCGATCTGTGAGACGCCTAGATCGCGGGGAGGTTGTATATAGCATATAACATGAAACCGCCATCGTGGCGCGTCGTCCAAGGCCAGGGGGTCGCGGCCTACACCACATTTAACCGGCCGGCAAAATGCCATCTACCTACTTACCTACCCACCTAGCAGGCCATCATCATGTTCACGCCTTCAATGCTCAATGCTCAACATCCCGGCCCCCACCTCCATCTGGTTAGAGATATTTACCTACCGTCGGCAAAATAGACCCTTTTCCCCACGATGATCGGCATAGGCCCATTGGCAATATTCCTGCGTAGCACATTTGCCCATGCTCTCGGAGACCAGGAACGGACGCAAGAATTCCCCTTTCTAGAAGCGGGTGTTTCTCTTTCTCTCTCTCTCTCCCTCTCTTTGGCTGGCAGAACCCCATCTGATCTTTTTGTGAGCCTGGAAATAACAGTATATAACCGTTTCTGATTCCCCGCGTCGGCGATCAGGGGTTTCCTGTTTTTTTTCTTCTCCTTTTCTTCTTCTCCTCACCCCAAGGTCAAGAAAACCAAGGAACCCTACCTATCCAACAGATTCCCCCCTCCTAAACCTAAGCTCAGGAATCATAATCCCGCTGTCGATCAACCAACCATCCCTCCCCCCCCACCCAAAAAAAAAAACCGCCATGCTCAGCTCATCCCTCCTCGCCGCCCTCACCGCGGCCGCGGCCGCCCTCGCCTCCCCGCTCGACCTGATCACGCGGTCGACGCCGGCCGGCACGGGGACCAACAACGGGTTCTTCTACTCGTTCTGGACGGACGGGGCGGGGTCCGTGACGTACAACAACGGCGCGGCGGGGTCGTACGACGTGACGTGGTCGAACGTGGGGAACTTCGTGGCAGGCAAGGGGTGGAACCCGGGGGCGGCGCGCGTGGTGACGTACAACGGGACGTGGAACGGCGCGAGCGTGAACAGCTACCTGTCGGTGTACGGGTGGACGCGCAGCCCGCTGATCGAGTACTACGTCGTCGAGTCGTTCGGCACGTACAACCCGTCGAGCGGCGCGCAGAAGCTGGGCAGCGTCGAGAGCGACGGCAGCGTCTACGACGTCTACCGCACGCAGCGCGTCAACCAGCCCAGCATCGACGGCACCGCCACGTTCTACCAGTTCTGGTCCGTCCGCCAGCAGAAGCGCGTCGGCGGCTCCGTCACGATGCAGAACCACTTCGATGCGTGGGAGAAGGCCGGGCTCAAGCTCGGCACCCACAACTACCAGATCCTTGCGACTGAGGGGTACCAGAGTAGTGGTGCGGCGCAGATCACCGTTGAGCAGTCCTAGGAGAGACGAGAGAGAAAACGGAAAGGCTCTGGTTTGGGAATTGGGTATTTTGGCTGATATAGGAAGAGGGAGATCCGGTTCAGGTTATTAGGTACTGCTGCTACTACTGGCTCTATCGCGAGCTCGCCTCTTGTCTAGGCATCTTCTGTATGCTAGTCCGTATCGTTAAGCTCGAGCATTTCACCTTATCCATGCACTGCTCTTCTTGCCAGGCAGTCTACACGTAAGTTGTTCAAAGGTACCTGAACTTAAGTAGTGACAATAAGTGAAAGCGTTCGCGCATCGTTGGCATAGATACATACTTAACTGTGCCTCTTTGCCCATCCGAGGCATCTCTCCCTTGCGTATCATGGGGAAGCTTCGTTTTTCTAGTTCTTTGATCTCTTGTTATATGGTAAATAGGCCTTCTCCAATAGGTATAGATGCTTGGAGACATCGTTGGCAACGAACTTTTGTGCTATATAGGTACCTATCTAGGCGGGGTGTAAGTATCAGATCACTAGGCAATCTTAAGCGGTTTGAGGCAAATATTCTCAGTTCTAGCAGGAAGTGAAGTTATACGGGGACTTGCGTGAACTGAAACCCCTAAGAACTAGATGTAAGCCGTTAGTCTCGACTAAGCTGATATCTCAAAGTCTTCTCCCCAGATAGCAATCGTCGGCCTTATGCAAGATTACTCATACTAACTTGTGGCTCTACAGATACGTAGCAGCCTTCGACCGAGAGCTACAAGTGACGAGGTATTAGTACGTTGAAAAATGAAAGCCAGGACTAATACACGTATTAGTGAAGAGGTATCGGATACTGGAGCCCGTAAAACCTCAAAGACGTGGTTGGGAAGGGTAGGACGCTGCAGAGGTTGTCGAGCCTCGCCGTGGAGGGCGACTGCTTTGCCACGAAAGCGAGTGAGATGGTTTAGCCAGCCATAGAGAATCTTACCCGGCGCTGTATTTATGTATGCGTACCAGGTAGGTACCCACCTAGATACCCAGATACGCACTTAAGTAAGCCATGTTACACACAACTCCCAGTTTGCCTTGGAAAGGGGCATCAGCTATGCTCACCGGGAAATCGTATTCAGACCTACCCTAGGTATTTAAAAAAGAAATAGCCATACATGGACCACGAAGTTAGACATATAAAGCAAAACAAGCACCAATAACATCGTCGACCACAAAGCTGGATTTCAATTGAGTTTCCAATGCGATCCGGAGGCAGGCCTTTTTGTTCATCCTTTCCCTTCCCCTTTTCTTGTCCTACGATCCTTTGGAGATTATTTCTTGCTTCAATGCACTAAACTAACTAAGCGGACATGCCTACCTAAGTAAGTATGAGTGAAAAGCTCACAACCTTGGAAGTCTAGGCATCGTTGCCCACCCCCCCTTATTTTTTATCAAGGATATAGGTTTCTTCGTTGGATATACCTCGATTGCGCTGAGTACAGCATATATACTAGGTTAGGTATTTATTCGGGTAATGATAGCACTCACAAGTAAACCTTAGCGTTTTGATGATTCGCTTAGTGACGAAGGAGCGTTCGACTCAGGCCGAGAAATTAGGGAGCATCAGATAACGCCCTGGAACAAATAAGAAGAATGTTTAGACATCAATTCTCAAAACACCATCTTGGAATACGTAAAAGTTTCATTCATTGGTGGTCATGGTCCGTATTGTTATACATGTGGAGTGTGGAAAAGTTTACACAAGGATACCTTAGTAGATCCTCATAATGCATCGTCATCATAGATGCTTCCGTTTCGTCTCTTTTTTCTTTTCCGCCTTCATATCCCCAAACTCCCTTCCTCACTCTCGCCTTTTCTCATACGCATCTAACTGAAGCCCCCTCCCTGGCTGAACCGTGCTCTATTTAGCATCGATAAAGCTCTTGATGTCCTTGAGCCAGGTCTGGTACTCGCGCTGCTCCTTGATGTCCATGTAGTCAGGAACGAAGACGGCGAGAGCCTGGGTGATACCACGCTCCTCGAGGTAGCGCTCCATGAGGAGTTGGAGGTCCTCATCGAGGCTGCCGAAAGGTGGGCCGGGGTAGAGTTCCTGGGCGGCGTGGCTGATCTCGGCGGACTCGCCGTGGGCCAGCTTGGGGTCCTTGAAGTAGTAGAAGTTATCGACGATGACCTGGCCACCTTGGGCAATGGCCTCGATGTTCAGCGCACCCTTGCCCGGCTTCTCGACTACAACGTTAAGTCGGCACGGTGTGGGTGGTACTTGATCATCGTCGCCCTCGAGACCCTCTTCGGCCTCGGCCTCCTCCGACGCGCGTTGGTTCTCGGGCGAATCGGCGTCTTCGTCACCAAGAGCATCGTCACCGAAATCTTCGCTGTTCTCGTAGTTGGTGAGGTCAGAAATGGAGAAGGTAACGGTGATGCTAATATGAGATCATTAGTAGGTGTTTTTCTTTTCTTTTTTTTCTCTGCCCTTCTTTCACTATAAAAGAGAATTCAAAAAGGGAATCGGGGAGGGAAACACTCACGTCTCATTGCCGAGCTTCCTCGTCAAAACAACATCTTCCTTTCCAGGGACGTCCTTAAGCTCAAAGGGGCTGTTGTCTAGGAAGTCCTTGACGCTGGCGGGCAGTTCACTATCTCTCATCTCGCTTTCAAGCTGAATCTCGCTCTCCAGCTTAACCGACAGCTCCTCATCAACTTCTGACGACTGTTGCTTCTGTCGTAGCTGTGACGTGGAAAAGGCGGACGCAAATTGCTGCGAGGATCTGAGAGGTGTCCATGAAGACTTGAGTAGAGAGCTTGTTTGCGCTACTCTGGATTGTCGGAGGGTGGTTGCACTGAGGCGGGTGAAGGTGCGGGGCGCAGAGCGCGCGACGGCTCGCATAGACATCATCATCTTTAAAAGATTATGAAAGATGTGATATTAAGGCTATGAATTGGTAGAGGTAAGGATTGAAAAACTTAAAGAAGGGTGGAAAATGGGTTAGTTATCTGGAGAGTTATTAAAAAATAACTTGAAGTCTTTTTGAAAGTTTTGAGAAGCTCCAAAAATTTTACTCTTTTTTTTTTTTTTCTTTTTTTTCCAACATAGTTAATTGTTATCGGAACTGATTAGATGACCTATCTAGCTAATGTGGATACCTAGATATCTAGTAATCGCCATGCACGGACCACAAATGAGGGGCACAAAACTTCAATTTGAACTACTAGGTACATTTATGATGTACCTAGGTCACTACATAGTGTGCGTCAAGATGCGCCGCACTGTGAGATTTCTCAACAACAAAGTCTTAACATAGGTAATAAATATATATGTAAGTGACTATGTATGTTGGAGAGGGAGATGAATTCTAGTCATACGGCCTAGAATCTCAACATTATTTTTATGCCAACCTTGGCTAATAATGGCAATCGAAACAAGCAAGAAGATAGTTAGTGTCAACTCTTATAGAGGCCATCCTCTCGATCCCTCTCTTCCGAAGGTACCTACATAGTCTAGCCTAGGTAGTCACCAAGGGTTACAGACGCTTTTCTATAGGCAGTATGTATCAGATTTCAAAGACTACTAAGATAATCTCTAGCTAAAAACTCTTGTCAACCGATAAATGCTTTTATTCTTATGCTGCTGGTAGTCGGCTTCATGATACTGCAGTCCGCCAAGGCCGTGTCCGAGTCCGTGTCCGCATCCGCGGGATCGATTGGATTCCTTCCTTACATTTCCAGCACTGGTACTGAGTTTTGTTGGATGCACTGTTGACGCCAGTTCCACAACTTCCAAACATGCCGCTTTGACGAGCTGTCTTGCACGATTTCTCCGAGATGAGCACTGTTTCCTCGTGGCCGCAGTGACAGGCTCTTAGGTGCGTGACGTATTGACACATTTCTAAGCCGCTGTTAGCTACACACATGCACAAGCTAGGCTTGGGAGTTGGATCTACATACTGGGGTGGCATAAAGATGTAAAAGATCGATGACTTGCAACAAGGCTCAATGAGAAGATTATCAGATGAAGTAGAGATCGTCATTGTCATTTTATTCTATGCTGAAGTCCGCCAAACTTCCATCTTATATGACGCTTGAAGTAGCCCACACGTGGAAAAATGTTCGACGACCTACAATGCTGTGATTGCTGCATCGTATGACATATCTCAGGACTGTCGCTGCGACGCCTCTAGCCAAGCCAATCGGGTACCTGAAGGAGCGAGGGAAAAAAAACTTCTATACCTATTACTATACAAGCCCCGCTGGACCAATCGCCTCGAGATTCCCAGCTGAGATTAATAGACATCAAGTTTGATGGAAGTACCACAAATCATAGCAGCAGCACTATTCATTCTTTTTAAAAAAAGCATGAAATGGAAGGACACAAGGCACTGAGCATGTAGCCGCGCCGGGACGAGCGTGTAGGAGGCTGTGAAATGTCACACGTTTATTAACTGCGGATGGGACGATCTCGTTTATCTAAGACCGTAGCTCGAAACGCTGTGGGGTTCGGGAGCTGGTAGGGCTTTGCGGCTTCTTTTTAAAGTCTCGGATCCGGGGTGCAGGCAATTATTGTTCAACCACGGCCATCTTTTGAACTTCGGCTACCCACAACTTCGGCTACCCACTCCCCTCACACGTGCAACGACTAGGTAGGTAGGTGCCTAAGTTCTAAAAACAGGTACGGCAAACAATGCACTCGGGTTGCAAGCGATCGCGATTTAACTCTGTAGTGGCACTTTCGTCCAGACTAGCCCTGGGTACACAAAAATACCGTCGAGGATAGTTCCACCTGCCTTGCCTGCTTGCTTGTCTGCCTATCTGCGTACCTGCGTGCGTGCCTGACGTCCTCTGGCACGGTACGGGTTCAAGCATGCGCCGCAACCTTGCCGATGAGCTTTAAACGCACATCGCCGTTGTGAGCCATGGACATGGGTGAACCGGGTCCGAGACTAACCGACATTGTTTCGCCTATACCCATCTATTCATTTAAAAACCTGGGAATGAAAACCGGCAGGTGTGGCTGGTTGCGGAGTTTGCAGCTGATGTGCGCCAGAGCTGTAGGTAACCGCGGGTTTGCGAACCAACGGCCAAACGGGGCCACCTCCCTGACCTACATGTAGTCTCGGAAACTTCCTACGTCCGTACGTAAGACCCCGTCTGCTCTACGACGGACATAGAAACATCAACCGAGGGCACATACAATGGTTACACGCCTCTCTACAGGCTCAAGCTTGCAAACACGTGATTGCTGGGTAAATATTTTTAATGCTCCCCTCTTGGGGGAAAACTGGAAGGTTTGATGCCTCCGGCGGAAGATAACCTCGCCCATTTGAGAGTAGTAAGATAGGACCAATTACCTTCCCAGCGGCTTAGTAGCGTGGCATTTTCGTCATCATCAAGTATCGGGAGTACTAAACACATTAGTTAAATGGACTTCTGTCGAGAGGTTATAGATGCACTGACGGAAGCCATTCTGGTGTTCCTTTTCAAGTTTATCGATCTTCACCTTTAGCAGATCTTCCCTGGTGCTGGCAGGACGTCCTGGACGCCGCACCTTCTTTATTTCGCTTAACTCTTCATCATACTGATGTACAAAACTGGGTGTCAGGTTAGTTGACTGTAGGCTATAGAACTTGAGAGATGGCAAGAAATTTATACTGACGTCTTGATGAGCTCTTGAATGACGTCTATCTGAAGGGGTTGGTTTCCATTTTGCTTCAGCGCTTCACGGAAGAAAGTGGCTCGTTCAACTATCCACATAGAACACACGAGTTAATTTATTGGGTGTCCACATAGATACCTAGGGTAGGTAGGTAGGTAGGTAGGTAGGTAGGTATGATAGGTATGGTGGCACGGATGACATACTGTAGGGCTTATCACTCTTCTTTCTTGAAGAAGCGAGTTTTTCAAGCTTCTCATCTCGAACTTGCGCTCGATGTAGTCTCTTAGAATCTCGGGAAAATTTGTTTAAAGATTCAATGGGACCCTTCTTTTTCGCAATGGCCTTACGAGTTCTTTCAAGTGTCTTGGCCATCTTCTTTTCTTTTCTTTTTTTGGGGGGGGAGTTTTATGAGATTGGTACTGGGTGGGTAAAGCGATGAAGTTTGCGAACGTTGTACGTCGTAGGTTTCAATCTTCTCACTTTCTTCAAAGTTTCTTGGAGTGGAACATGTGAAATTTTGTTGGCTGGAAGAATTGGTGGGGCTAGACTATGGAATCTTTCATCAATGATTGATTGATCTTTCCATCTTTCTAGAAAAGGGGACTTATTCCTGGCGGGGCAACATGGAAGTTGAGGCTAAAATGCTATGTAGCTTCAATGTTGCTCCATTCAAATTGTTGCTTAATTGGTACATGGTGATTGTTAGGCACACGGTGTAAATGCCTGTGCTTTAGTAACTTCACGAGAGTAGATTTGATATGCAATCAGCTGTCAAGTACTAGCTATGTACAGTGTGTATTAGCCTCGACTAGGATCTTGTTAGCTTAGTTCATTCACTTGATTGGTTAGCCCCACGTTTCTCGTCCCAGCCCACTAGCAGCTGCCTACCTGCTAGCCTAACCAAACCCACTAAAAAAGACTAAAAGAAGTCGCGGTGTGGCCCTTTAGTGCAAATGGTTGCTCCACGACGCGGTTCAACATGTAAGAATTTCTTATCGATTGATTAGTGCCTACCATTGTACTACTAGTACCATTGTACTACTAGTACCATTGTAGGTAGGTACCAGTGCACCACATTGGATCCATCGTAAACGCGTTTCTATTCCTATTTCATACTCTGCAGACTGTAGGTACAGCCTTCAGAACTTCTAACTTAACATCACTCGAGCGTGCCAATTCTAACCTGACGTCTTCCTTGACCCTTTATCTTTAATACCTTCAACTTTCCTCATCCACATTGACATCCCACTACCCACGCCACCTTCTTAAAAGTCCGTTTTAATCCCATGTTTATCTCTACTTGTTTACCTTCTTTACCGTATTTGTAACTCACACACCACCACTACTTCGGCCGATTGACTACCTAGGTACTTACCTGGTTACAATTCAGCCTTCTGAGAAAGCGCCGGACTCCAGTAAAATCACTACTCTTCACTGGATTTGACTGGATTTACCCCTTCAACTTCGCTGGCCATTCGCCAGAGTAAATACTGATCAAGACGAGTTCTGTTGTATGGCTACAAGCATCTAACGTTTACCACCGCAATTCCGGCACCGAAGAAGAGTCCTTCTTCGTCTTCTTCAAGATGGGTATCCAAGGTAAGTCAATGGACCCACTATGAAGTCCTGACGCTTCAGAATACTCATGTATGCAGGGCTGCTCCCACTACTCAAATCCATACAGCGACCCACCGAACTCAAGAAGTACAGTGGTGAGACCTTCGGTGTAGATGCCTACGGCTGGCTACACCGAGGGGCCGTACCTTGTGCCATTGACCTCGCCCAAGACAAGCCGACTCGGAAGTAAGTACCATAACCAGCTCTCACTTGTCATCGGGTAAGATATGAAAATAGATAAAAGCTCTCGATCTCACATGTCATACTTTAGATACGTCGACTTTGCCATGAGCCGTGTTCGCATGCTCAAACACTTTGGCATAACTCCTTACATGGTCTTCGACGGTGGTTTTTTGCCCAGCAAAGGCTCAACCGAAGCATCACGAGCCAAGCGCCGAGAGGAGTGTAAGAAGACGGGCCTCGAGCTCTTGAAGGCTGGCAAACCATCCCAGGCGCATGTCGAGTTACAGAAAGCCGTTGATGTTACTCCTGAGATGGCTCGCCACCTAATCGAAGAACTCAAGAAGGCTGGCGTACCCTATGTAGTCGCACCTTATGAAGCCGATCCACAACTTGTCTATTTGGAACGTCAAGGTCTCATTAGTGGCATTCTTTCCGAAGACTCAGACTTGCTGGTCTTCGGAGCGAAGCGACTTTTGACCAAATTAGACCAGTACGGCAACTGCATTGAAATCAATCGGAGAGATTTCTGCGCTTGCCGAGAGGTGTCTTTCACGGGTTGGACTGACGCTCAGTTTCGACAGATGGCTATATTCAGTGGCTGCGATTACCTAGATAGCATTAATAGCCTAGGGCTGAAGACGGCACACAGAATGATGCGAAAGCACAAGACGCCTGAGCGAGTGATCCGCATGCTGCGATTCGATGGGAAATATCGCGTTCCTACCGATTACCTAACTCTCTTCGACCAAGCCGAAAAGACTTTCCTCTACTCATGGGTCTTTTGCCCTAAAGCAAACGAGCTGGTCCATTTTACCGAGCCCGGTTCTGACATCAAAGTAGAAGAACTCCCCTTCATCGGGCCATCCATGGAGCCAGAAGTTGCCAGAGGAATCGCAACCGGGGATGTGAACCCAATCACGAAGCAAAAGATAGTCCTTACAACCACGTCGTCGCCTAGAAAGCGTACTGCATCGGGATCTACTCGTGCCGGACCCCAAACGCAAGCCGCCCGAGAACCCCCAGAGAAGCCAATCGACTCCTACTTCAAGGGTCACCACCGAATTCCCCTGGGCGAAATGGAGCCTAATTGCTTTTCTGTTGACCCCGTACGACTGTCTAACTTAACTGAAAACGGCAATCGACCTATTGTATACCCATTGCCAAGACCATACATTGACGAGACTGACCTTGCCTCATCTACTGGGTCGCGTGCATACATCCGTCGCTCTGAGGGCTCGTCTCGCACTTTACGACGTCGAACTGAGCCAATTTCTAACCTTCTCAGTAATGACGGACATTCTCTAGCATCCGGATCACGACGTCAAACCCTAGGGCCAAGACTCAACATTGCGAGCAATCCAGTAAATGCCGGAGCCACCCAGCCGGTTCGACCGCCTAAGAAGGCGCGATTATGCGACGATGCTAGTTCGGAACTTAGCCCTGGCAAGAATAGAAGCAAATTCTTCCCGTCTGGTAAAAAAGGGGGCGTTAGTGGCAGGAAATCGGAAGGGTATATCATGTCGGATGACTCAATCGAGGAAGCTTTGAAGGATTTGCCAGACATTGGTGAATGGGGTACTTCGTCAAAGGACCAGAAGGAAGTGATGGTTTATCAGGAGCCTCACTCGTCGACAGGTTCCGAAATATCTAAGGACGACAAAGAGGAAATTGAAGGAGAGTCTTCTGGAACCACTGTCTCAGAACAAGACAACGCGTGTCCCAGCACGCCCAGCATTATCAAGCAATTTGCCTACGAAGCGAGCGCTACATCCAACTTGCCGACGTATAAACGCGACCAGTCACGTAGACAGAGCAGCTCCACCTCTTCCATGAGAAGCTCTCTTATCGAGACGCCTACTTCCTCCATTACATCGTTTTTGCCATCTTCATCATCCACACAGCCGTCCACGTCTGGAAGGACCCCAATGACGACACCTCGTATGACGCCGCTTCAAAGACTCAGCTCCCAGGCTCTAGGCCGCAACAAGCAGCCATCAACCCCAAGTTTCACGGCGCCGCGACCACAGAAGCGATCTAGTCTAGGAAGACGCAGCCTAGAATCTCTGCCGATTAATCCCGCATTTGTGCCTTTACCGCCTGTCGACATGGCAGAGGTGGAGGCACTAAACCGACCGGTAGGCAGTGAAGACATGATGATGCCAGAGAGCGAGGAAAATGAGGAAGAACAAGAGAATATGGGGACCAAGAAGTCCAAGGGGAGAGGCACAAGGCCGGATTTGGCAAGGTTCCTCTTTGTTCAGGAAAGGATATAATCAGAGCAAAGTGGTACACTCGGCTGCCCATACTAGCTCTGGGTATGGGAGCTATGGTTTCGGATGGCGGTTACATCAGCATAGCGCCGGAGTTTTGACAGCAAAGGTTACGGAGTAAAGGCATCCATGGACTTTGTAGGCTACAGGACCGTATAGGTGTCTGACTTCGGCAATGGGGAATCCAGGGACTATACGGATACCAATATGTATTGTTTTCTGATGAACAACGAATAGTGACCGAGTTGTTAATGCCTCTTGAACGTATTAATCAATGAATAATCATCATAACCTTTCCCGCCATTTACATGTCTCATTTTGTGAAAGTAGCCGGAGGTTATCATAATGAATGTTGTAAGTAGAATATGGAACAATCGATTGATGAATCGATGGGTAAATTGTTGAAATTTTATTGAAATTTATATATCTGTATGAAGTCATATGGTGATAATACTGACTGAACCGGATGGAAGAGTGTTCGGTTTGCTAATAGCTGAGGTAATAAGTTAGTTGATGGTCCATGTAATTAATTCTACATGGTGCTGGAATTATACTGTCACTGTATGTAATGTTAAATTGATACTGTATACAGATAGTGATTATGTAATTTTACTTTTTTCTTAGAGACGAAACGAATCCGAGGTGTTGCCGGTGTACATAGTACATTGAAGAAACACATTTAACATACATACATACATGGATGACTTGATTCTGAATATTGAATCATTCAATGTTTGACCAGTTATTGCGTCAGAAACCCGCTGTCTGCCGTGGTTACCTTAAGTACCTAGTAGGCAGGTACGCTAGTAGGAGGATCTGGTGACTTGGGGGACCCACCACTGGCACCAAGTCACTAAGCCACTATTCTAGGTAGGTATGTACCTATTTGTGACCTGTTTGGCACCTATTTGAACTGTCTGGCAGCAGCACTGGAGGCAATACTACGCAGTAGATAGTGGATTGTGTAACCTCGCAACGTCGCAAAACTACGATCGCCGAAGTAAAGCCCACCTTGCCCACCCGTACCTACCTAGCATGCGACAAGTTGATGCCAGGGGTTGGTTGGTTTAGGTATCAGCTGCACATGGTCCACCGGTTGCCGCCAACATCTTTTCTAAGCCACTTTTCAGTCAATTACATAGTACAAAGTTACTTGAACCTTGAAGTTACCATTTACGGCCTGCAACTGCCTGCAACTGCCTGCAACTGCCTGAGGTTAGCAAGGTTAGCTATAACGGATAACGGTGCCAACAACCGCTGACATAGGATTTTATTTTAGGGGGAGGGGGCACTGGGGGCATTTTATTAATGAGATCGGAACATTCAAATCCTCCAGCCTCCTTCTCCTCCCAAATCCAAATCTGAGTCGAAACACATGGCAAGCCTGCCTAACTAGGCCATTTAGGTAAGAACAACTTGGTTGTTTTAATCCCATTTCTCTCAACATAACCATATCACATCACAAATCCTTTCTTATGAGTCCACGCTATTTTCCATGACAGAATATTAAGAGGTAATAATAGCAATACTAGCAGTAATTAGTAGTAGTGACTAACTTGAGCACTGTGCTTACATACTGCTAGGTACTACATATACTGTTACCACAGTACCAACATTTTTCATCGTCGTCAGCTTTCCTCTCACTTTTTGTCCTGCATGCGATATCAACTCTCCACGAATTCCCCCCTTCACCATTTTATTAACCCCTCTTCCCTTACCTCCCCATTCCTACCTTGCTGACAAGAGCCTCGTTCTTCCATTCCGTCGTATAGATGATCGTACCTCCTCTCTTGTCCTTCATACTCTCCACATCGGCATAAGATAACCTCGAGGGTCACGGAACTTGATTGTGTGTACTTATAATTTTCAAGACGCCACAGTCACACCATCGATCATATAAACCATCACACGGAACCTTGCGTTAATTCAGTCTACCTGTTACGCCCCGAGGAGGCCCAAGCAAGCAAGTCAAAGAGCAGGAAAGCAATCAACTGAAAGCAAGCTTGTTCTACGATTGCACGTCGTGCCCTAAAGCAACTACCAATACTCGACAGACCGAGGCTCGTCGACGGCGAGCATTCCCCCGAGCCAACACCCCCAACCGACAAGATTCCTCCCACAACGAGGAAGCGGAAAGCCGCTGAGGCGAGGATATCTACAGACACCGGCGAAGCGCTTCCTAGTAAGCGAGCCGTCGCCTCAGCTGCTACCACCCACCCAGCACCCCCGACTCCGATTACCGGTATGGATTCTGACGAAGACTTTGTCTCAACCATCTCTAGCGGGGATGATGGGATGCAAGACGATACAGATAACGATGACTTGTCGGGCGTTGAGGGTAGGTTCTCCTTTCTTTACGTCACCTCTTTAGGCTTGTTTCTTATTTTTCTTGTCATGTTGCCTATTCCATTTCCTTCTCAAAATTGCTGAGTAATAATATGTTTCAACCTCCGAATTAATGCATTCGCAACTAACAAAATTTACTTGACGACCACAGACTACGATGTTTTTGACGACGAACCAGACGATCTACCCGATGATCCATCCAATAAGTCTGATAAGAAGAAGGGTACCTCGTTCGACATGAGTTACAAGGTCTACGATCCTCAAGCTATTCAGCTCCAGCAAGAAGAGATGATAAATGAAGTAAACCTGATTTTAGAAATGAGAAAGGAGGACGCCGCCATCTTACTACGCCATTTTCGATGGAACAAGGAACGGCTGAATGAGGATTATCTAGACAACCCAGCCAAAGTCCTGGAGGAGGCAGGTCTAGGGCCCAGTTCGAGTGGGCCTCCTAAATTAGAGGTCATACCCGGTTTCATGTGTGACATCTGTTGCGAGGACGAAGAGGGGTTACAGAGCTTTGCTATGAAATGTGGTCACCGGTACTGCGTCGATTGCTACTTGCAGTATCTAACACAGAAAATTCGCGAGGAAGGCGAGGCAGCTCGCATCCGATGCCCTGCCGAAAGCTGCCAACGAATTATTGATGCCCGGTCACTGGATTTGCTAGTCACGCCCCAGTTGGCCCACCGATACCAAGAACTTTTGAACCGGACCTATGTTGAAGACAAGGATATACTTAAGTGGTGTCCAGCACCCGACTGTGAAAACGCTGTCGAGTGCGCTGTCAAGAAGAAGGATCTGGACAAAGTTGTGCCAACCGTGGTCTGCGAATGTGGCAATCGGTTTTGCTTTGGCTGCATACTCAACGACCACCAGCCGGCACCTTGCGAGCTTGTGAAGAGGTGGCTTAAGAAGTGTGCCGATGATAGTGAGACGGCCAATTGGATCTCGGCGAATACTAAGGAATGCCCGAAATGCAACTCGACAATAGAGAAGAACGGAGGTTGCAACCATATGACCTGTCGCAAGTGTAAGCACGAGTTCTGCTGGATGTGCATGGGGTTGTGGTCTGAACATGGTACGAGCTGGTACAACTGCAACCGTTTTGAGGAAAGAAGCGGAACTGAAGCACGCGACGCGCAGGCTAGGTCACGGGTGTCCTTGGAACGTTATCTACACTACTATAACCGATACGCCAACCACGAGCAGTCGGCACGTCTGGACAAGGACATATACCAGAAGACGGAGAAGAAGATGGTTCAGCTGCAGACTGCGTCGGGCATGTCCTGGATTGAAGTACAGTACTTGAACTCAGCGTCACAGGCATTGCAAACATGTCGCCAGACGCTCAAGTGGACTTACGCCTTCGCCTTCTACCTCGCCCGAAATAATCTCACCTCGATATTCGAAGATAATCAAAAGGACCTCGAACTCGCCGTTGAGGCATTGTCGGAGATGTTCGAGAAGCCGATCTCGGAGCTATCGGAGAGCAAGCTCAAGGGGGATATCATGGACAAGACGTCATATTGTAATCGCCGTCGGGTGATCCTGTTGGAGGATACGGCAGAGAACCTCGCAAACGGTGAGTGGAAATTTGTACTATAACTTTTTTTTGTTTTTAGTTACTTTCAAGTCTAACTAATTCTTTGTCTCCTTTTCCAGGGCGGTGGACCTTTAACGTAGATTTGAAGAGCACGGGGTCTGGGGTTGGCAGTATCAGCACTCGCGGATAAATTGTATTGTAACGGCAATAGATAGACGTGAGCATGATCGGAGTTTTGAGGGTGCGATATCATTTGTGCGATTGCCAATTTATCTTTACTCAGGCTGTGCACTTTTGCTTGCGTCTCACGACTACATAGAGAGAACGTGTGATATTTACATAGTGCCTACATACCTAGTAGTAGGTAGGTAGATACTATGCAGTTTGTGTGCTGGTCACTCACCACTCTCAAATTGACAACTAACTACAGTGATGTATGCATCTCAACAACTCTTGAGGCTATAGGCACCAATGTCTAGTAGGCTAGATCATTGACTTAGCCGAATGATAACTTTTGACTCATACTTGTCCTCAATCATGGTTGAATGCCTACTTAGAGATATGTATGTATCAATGATGGTAACGAAAAGGGGGTACGTACGGGTAATATAAGACAGTGCGATTAGCGGTGGACAAGTAACGGCTGAATTAGGGTGTTGCGTAGTAGAAATACCTATTACCTACATGACGCTAGGTACGTAACGTCACGGTGCGCAGAAACGGCGCAAGTGCTCCAGCCAACGTCATAGTTGGCTACATAGAAGCTCTTTCCCGCATGGCAATTGTATGTACCTACCTAAGGTTACCTACATGTACTAGGTAGTAGTTAACTTAGCAAGTACTGTATACCTGTTACAATATCCGGGAACTCTCTTGATTCGAAGCAATTATCTTTCCTCCTTCTTAAAACTCTCCTCCCAAGCTTCTTTCCCATTCCCACCATTACCAATTGCATTTTATTATATACTAACTTTAGGTACCTCTTTCCACATCTTCCCCATAGCTTTATATCCTGTACCTAACCCTAACAAAAAGGGAACGTCCAGAATCAAAATCAAAAAAATGGCCTTCCGCGCATCCATCCGCCGCACGCCCATCGCGGCTCTTGCCTCCCCATCCCCGCGCATGGCCACCGCCGGCGCGCCAATGATGATGCGCCGCCCCTTCCACAGCACGCCGCGCGCGCTGGTCAAGGTGGGCGAGGCGGTGCCGGACCTCGCGGTGCTGCACGAGGACACGCCCGGCAACAAGGTGAACCTGGCGCACGAGTTCGCGACGGCCGATGGTGTTATTGTCGGTGTTCCCGCGGCGTTCTCGGGCGCTTGCTCGCAGAAGCATGTGCCGAGTTACATCCAGCATCCGAAGCTCAAGGAGAAGGGGAGTGTGTTTGTGGTTAGTGTTAATGATGCTTTTGTGTGAGTCTTGTCTCTTCCTCTTTTTTATTTTGGGTTGGACTTTTTTTTTTTTTTTTTTTGGGGGGGGGGGTAAGTTGACGAGTAGGGGAGAATAATGAGACTAAAAAACTTAAAAAATGAGAAAGCGATGGGATGCGTTGAAGGAAATTTCAACCAAGAATGTAGAGGGGAGCGAGCCCATGTTGGTGGCTATCCCAGACAGATGGATGAGCCTAATTTGGATACATACCTACGAACTGAGCTAACGAACAACAAACAGCATGAAAGCATGGGGCGATCAACTTGATCCTACACACGCATCCGGAGTGAGTCCCTCCCTACCTAGTCTCGCAAGCAAATTTATCAGTTGATACCATACCATATGTGACCGCTTAAAGTACTAACGCCCATGTAGATCCGCTTCCTAGCCGATCCCTCCGGCGCGTTCACCAAGGCCCTGGACGTAGAATTCGACGGCACCGCCATCTTCGGCAACAAGCGCTCCAAGCGCTACGCTCTCGTCATCAAGGACGGCAAGGTCGAGTCCGTTCATGTCGAGCCCGATAACACGGGAACCGATGGTAACTACCCTTTCCTTTCCTACCGGCGGTATAGAGTAGAGTAAGTTGATAGATTTATTAACCGTCGTATAGTCAGCATGGCCGACAAGGTTCTAGCTTAGCTAGATTAGGTATCCAGTCCGGCCTTAACGATATGAATAGGAGGGACATGTCTAGCCTAGCTACCTAAAGAGAAATGAGGTGATGATTGTATATATGTAGTTGGAGAAGAAAAAGAAGAAACGCCGCCTCCTTGCTATTATGAATAAAAAGTCCTCGTTCTTAATTTTTTTTCTACTTAGGTACGGAACTCATACCCAGTCAGAAGATGAGTCGAGATTCGTGTTTGTGGAACGCGAAACTTCCCAGGTTCTTACGCTTTATGTCACACGTAAAGCCCAGTAAGTATTAGGAAGGTATGTACAACACACTTAAGCAACTACCTATTCAAGACCAACACTTCCAAGTTACCTATTCTTGATTACCCCTTTTCTACCTGGGTAGGTAGGTACATTTTTATCGCAGCATCTCAGTGCAATACCTAGCATTAATCCCTACATGTAGTCAGTCTACCATGTAGACAGCGAGCAAGCAAGCCAATCTATGTACCAAGCGGTCCAAGTACCCGCCTAGGTTAGGTATGTACCTAACCTAGATGATTATCTATGCATCACCTATTTATCCCCCCCATTCCCACCTTACATATCTACATGACACCCGAACGCCAGACCAAAACCAAGCCAGGTTCATACACGCGAGGCACGTTACCCTTCTGCACACATCACCCCCTTCACAAAGCCTTGACCGACGTGAAAAACGGGTTCGCCAGTAGCTTCTCATCCGCCTTGACCAGCAGCCTCAGCCTCTTCACCATCTCCTCCTTCGTCAAGCTCCCCCCCTTGACCTCGTCTTTCCACTTCACCAGCACATCCTTCAGCCTCGCGCTTCCCTCCTCGACATCCTCTTTAGTGTACTTCTGCAACCCCAGCCCATCCTCGTGCTTCGATGTGAAATCCTCTAGTTCATCGGCTTTTCGCTTCGCCATCTTGATTACTTTCTCGGGGAACTGGACGAGCTCGGCGACGTGGATGCCGAAGGACTGGTCGCAGACGCCCGGCTCGACCTTGTACAGGAGCGTGACCTCGCGCTTGTCGACGGCTTGGGTGTTGGCCGAGGAGATGTGCGCCGTGACGTGCAGGTTCTTGACTTGCGCGTACTGGTCCGCGAGGGCGGTGAGCTCGTGGAAGTGCGTGGCGAACATGGCGGAGCACCCGATCTCCTTGATGATGTGCTCGCTGATGGCCCACGCCAGGCCGAAGCCGTCGTAGGTCGAGGTACCCCGACCCAGCTCGTCAATGATGATGAGCGACTCGGCTGTGGCCGACTTGAGGATGTTGGCGGTCTCCAGCATCTCGGCCATGAATGTGGATACGCCCTTGAGCTGAGAGTCGCTGGCGCCGACGCGCGCCAGTATGGAGTCGAATATGGTGAGTTCTGCCTCGGTGCAAGGCACAAAGCAACCGACCTGCGCCATCAGCGCAATAACGCCGATTTGTCGAATGTACGTAGACTTTCCGCCCATGTTGGGACCTGTTATGATGAGGAAGGAGGATTCGTCACGGCGGAGCTCAACGTCATTGGTAATAAATTGGATGTCGTCCTGCATCTCCATGCACGGATGACGGGCCTCTTTGAGGATGGTGGAGCCCTCGCCACGAGGGTGGATGGTAGGGCGAACGTAAGAGGTGGGTGCATGGACGGAGCAATGCGCGAATGAGACGATGACATCGAGATGCGCGAGGATGCCGGCGAGTTGCTCCAACACGGGGCAATAGGATGCGGCGACACTGACCACTTCGTTGACCAAGCCTTTCTGAGTTCTGTTATAAGTCTGAGACAGCTGGTCAAACTCGCGACGATAAGTTTGTAGCAGTTTGGTGGTGAAGTACACGCCATTCTTCTGCGTCGAGCACTCTTGGTATCGGGAGTTGTTACGAATGCAGCCAGCTTCAGTACGGGTTAATCGCATGCACCAGCCATGAGTTTTGTGGTTCTCGAGGAATATCTTCTTGTTTTCCTCTTGGCTTAGGTCGTCTGCGGCTTTCTGAAATTCGCTGTCCATGTTGGATCTAAGCTTGTCGAGTTTCCTTCGCACGATGCGTAAGTTATCGTCAAACTCTGGCTTGATGATAAACTCGTGGTTATCAAGTGCATCCAAATCGACCGTGGTTTCGACCATGTCTGCGAGCTTTCCGAGACTGTCCGAAAGCTCCCGCATTTTGTTGGTATAGGCCTCGTCTAACGGATCCTTATATTTCTCATCCATCACTCCCTCAAGGGTTCCTAGAAATCCAGGTAAGCGAATGACCACTTGATATGCCCTAACAACATCCTCGAGATTGGCCTTATTTCGTTGGAATCGCTTCGCTAAGCGATATAGATCCGGTACGGATTTTAAGTGTTCTTCCTGCATCGTCTGCCGTAACTCGGTGTCGTTCACGAAAGCCTCCACTAACTGCTGGCGCTTCTCAATTTCGTCCTTGTTCATCAGGGGTTGCTTGAGCCATTGGGCAAGTAACCTGCTACCAACTGGAGTTCTGCAATGATTCAGCAAACCAAACAAGCTCATAGTCTTGGAGCCATCCTTTACTCCGGGCATCAAGTTCAGAGCCTTGAGCGCAGCCGCATCTAATTTCATAAAGTGAGACAGATCATGCTGATATAATTGGTATTGTCCGAAATTGGACGGGTCTTGCAGGACACTCAGGTATTTTATTAACGCTGCGGCCGAGCCCATAGCCAATTTCAGATCGGTTTGGGGAAGTAGGGTTGCGGATCGCTCATCTTTGAGCAATCGAGCAAGATCCTGTTCGATATCTTTGGTTCCAAAGTCGCCAGCAGGTCTCTCGGCTATGGCAACACCACAATTATCGATTATTTGTCGGAGCTTGGCCAGCTCTGGATCCTTCATCTTCTCAGCCTTGTCAATCTGGATAAGACATTCCTTAACACCAAGTTGGATAAGGAGAGCCTCGAAATTGGAATATAAATCGTTATCCAGGAATTCGCTAACACCGAGCTCCCGGACGCTGGCATCGGCAAAGCAGACACCAACGCTCCTGGCCTCTGTCGCTTTAGCCACAATCTTAACAGCCAGTATCATAGGTGCAGATTCGAACTGACCGCCGAGCTCATCCTCGACATCTTGCAGATTACCAGGGGATGCTTGCTTGACAATCTTCCAGTTCATTCGGCCGCCACTGCTTGCATATATCTCGACTCGCTTTCCCAGTTTGAAAAGGGCTTCTCGTAAGAATTGTCGAAAGACAGTGACAGTCATAGTGACCGATGGAAGGCCGCTGGCATCGTTTCTGCCAAGTTGTCGCACAACGGATGTAGTTTTGTAAACGGCTCTAGAGATGAAGTTGGCATCTTGGCCGTGAGCGGTATACCAGTCGCCACGATCGAAAATGCGTACGGTCTCATCGCCTACGACAGGCAGAGACTTGAAATATCGAATAAAGCCATGTTCATCGTCGACCTAAGATTGTGAGTTCATAGCTCTGCGGAGGATTTTGGGGCTCCAAAGCCCTGGAGCTCTAGAATATCACATACCTTCAACTCTGGTCGGGACGACATGATGGATAAGCTGCCTATCTGGTGAATATTCGAATATATGGTTTCAAGCTACTCGACTTAAGGGATGTTACATATATTAGGAGACTGGAGCTTAAAATTTGGTGTAAAAAGTCCTATGCTGCATGCTACCATATGTAAGTATAGTTAAGTGATAGAATCAAAGTTCGAATCGCGTCCAAAGAGAAATCAATTAAAGCTGAGAGACGCGACAAGACGCGCTAAAAATGGACCGGGATCACTGCCCAGCCGCCTAGACCCGCCTAAACCACGCTAGGCTTTAATGTTAGCTACCGCGGGGTACTAACTAGCCTAGAGCCAAGCAGGGATCCGCCGAGCTCTACATGTACATAGGATTGAAATAGAAAAGAAAAAAAAAAAAAAAGGAAAAAAGGAAAAGAATTGCAACTCTCATTCCACCAACAATTCAAAGTACCATTTAACTATTACCACCATTTACCAATCCAATCGTTCGAATATTATTCCACAAATCTCTATCTTCTACAGTTACCATTTAATAAGCAATATTCATTGGCAATTGATTATTGATTTACTAAGAACTATGGCGGAGGATCCAAAAGTTGCCGAGGCGGATGGAGGCATGATGGATACAGATGCGCCAGTCAATTCGGAGATACAAGCTCTAGAAAATATAGAGAATCCAGGAAATCCAGGAAATCCAGGAAATCCAGGAAATCCAGGAAATCCAGGAAATCCAGGAACTCTAGACCAAACGAAGGAAACCAAGCCTCCCACTTCTACCGAAAAGCCAGTGTTAGAGGAGCGAGGTTTAAAACGACCAGCTGAGGACGATTGTGAAATGGAAGATGACGGCCACAGTAATACCAATGGCAATGGCAATGGTATCAGCAATGGAGACTCCAAAGAGGCCGACGCCGACGCCGGGGCTGATGCCGATGTCGACGTCGATGCACCCAAGCTATCTAAGAACCAACAACGAAAATTAAAGCGCCGAAAGATTATGGAAGAGAGGAAGAAAGACAAAAAGGTTGTACGTAAAGAAAAACGTCACAATAAGCAGCACCGAAAACAAAAACAGATGGAGACTGAGATTGCCGCTGCTCTGGCTGAAGGAAGAGAGCCCGTACTCAAAAACGCCTCTAAGCGCCAAGCCAATTCCCCCGTCAAGGTCCCAATATCAGTCATTATCGACTGCCAGTTTGAGGAGAAAATGATGGAGAAGGAATTGGTCTCGTTGGCAAATCAGGTCACCAGATGTTACTCTGATAATAGGAACGCTCACTTTCCCGTTCACATGTTCGTCAGCTCCTACGGCGGTCAGATGAAGGAGAGGCATGAGACCATACTTCAGAATCAGCACAAACACTGGAGGAATGTTCAGTTCGTAGAAGGTGACTTTGTCGAAGCCGCTGCTGAGGCTCAAGAGTTGATGAAGGGCCCTGCTGGCGGTGAGGTCATAGAGCTACTTGCACAAGGCAAAGAGGGAGACTCGGTTTCCTTCACAGAAACCAATAACGGCAACAAGAAGCAGAAGAAGAATGCTCCTGTTCCGGAACCCGAAGCCGAGGATGTTGACAAGTCCATTGTTTACCTCACCGCCGATTCCCCCTATACGTTGGACCGTCTTGAACCCAATACCTCCTATGTCATCGGTGGCATAATAGACAAGAATCGTGAAAAGGGCCTATGCTACAAAATCGCCCGACAAAAAAAGGTTCGAACGGCAAAGCTGCCCATTGGCGAATTTATGGTTATGCAGAGTCGTCATGTTCTCGCTACAAACCATGTCATGGAGATCATCCTTCAATGGCTGGAGACAGGCGACTGGGGGACCGCCTTTATGAAGGTGATTCCTACAAGGAAAGGAGGTAAACTGAAGGAGGATGAGGATTCTCTTGAAGCGGGCCAGAAAGGGCAAGAAGAACCGAAAGAAGCCACGAAAGAGGATAAGCCGGGAGAAGATACGGTCGCTGATGAGGCTAGCAAGGCGGTTGAATCAAAGAAGCCTCTAAGCGTTGTAGAAGTAGAAGGAGATAATTCTGAGGATGGCCTTCAAAAGAACTCGCTCAACCAACAACGATGGTCGGCGCCACCGGTTGAGACGGAAGAAGTAGCAGCACCTAGCAATGGCAATGAGGGCATCAACTGACCGAGATGGAGTTACTACCTACATACTAATCTACTTACAAGGTACTAGGGGTAGGTAGGCAAGCATCTATCGTTCAGTTACAGCAGACCCATAGATTGGTCGGAACACCCCTTTGTTTGTATGATCTACAAGCTACCTTGGTGCTCAAAATGCGAAAAGTTCCAGATGGATGTATAGGTAGCTATCAAGTTCAAAAAGCTGCGTTACTCTCCCGTCGCACTCCTATAGTATTTAGGATGTGGCCCTTGTTACTTCATATTAAGCGTATCCAAGGTGATCCATCGAGTGTGTTCAACAAAGCATCTGTTAATGCCAATTTCATTGTTATATGTATCAGCCACCATTAAGGCCTACGCATCTACGATGAATGGAAGCGGGGAATATACGAGTCACCTCTACATAGTACTATATGTATAACTACCTAAATACAAGAACCCTTTCTTTGTGCGGGAAATTGATAGTAGCCACTGCCTAGTAGCAAACCTAGGTAGGAATATATTAAAAGGGGTAGCCCCGAAGACCAGCGTTCAAGAAAAAGCCAACCTTGGAATCCTTCAGATCAGAATGAATCTTCTCATTAAACTAACTAAGCTAAACAACTTCTTTATACTAAACAAACTGGACTAAACATATAAACAAACTAAACGAATTAGACGTCGTATATAGGTAATATATGTATATCCAGGCAGTAGCCGACTCCCAATGGTACCGTTTCTTTAATTGCCTAGTATAAACCCAGTAGGCAGATGTCCATATCGTATCCCAGCCCCCGAATTATACCAATTATACCTAGGTACCTATAAACGCCGCCCACGAGGGCACCTATAGAATGTTCACGACTTACCAGAATACCTACAACCGAGCACTTAATAATGCCACCCGTGAGGGTGTAGCAGGCTCATGACAGCTTGACTGCATTGACTACGCCCTGAAGTAACGAGACTCATCCACATATCGAAATGATTCGATGGGAGACGTCGAGCCGGTTGAGAAGAGATCATATTGTTTCTATCCAACGAGGTCAGCATCTGGGCGGCCGAGGCACGGTATTTGGGCTCGTAGATGGCCATGTCGCGCATGAAATACATGCTATGGCTACCAATCGCGACCTCCAGGGCTATCCTGCAAGTTTCTTGGTTGGTGAGCATCCTGCTCGACTCAAGTTTGTCGCGGAATTGGCCCTCGTTGAAGAACCATGCCATGGTTAGGAACAGAGACCAGACATCCACCTTGGAAGTCTGCGCGAAAGTGTTGTCGTGCACCTCGGGCGCCATGTAGACGATCGTCCCGGCCATGGACTTCGCCTTCGACGCCAGGTTGGCCTGGCCGAAATCTGCCAGTTGAAAATTGTACCGGCCCTGGCGGTCTACATCGTACAGGATGTTGTCCGGCTTCAGGTCGCGGTGGACGAGCCCGTTGAGCTCCAGGAAGTCGATCGCTGCGAGCATCTGGAGAAGGGCCGCATGTGCGATATCGGCCATTTGTTCAGGAGACTGCTGCCGTTCACCCAGGTCGTGCAGGGTCCCGGCCTTCATAGGCATGAATATCTGAACGTTTCCAGAGGACCATCCCTGCGAGCCGAGATACTGCACAATGTAAGGACAGTTGAGTTGAGATACAAGCCCGACTTCGCGGTCCCGCGTGAGTCGTATGAGCTGTCTCCAGCGTGGATCGTTCTGGTTGGACGGACCCTTTAACATCTTGACAGCTATGAAATCCCCTGAAACCGCGTCGACCGTCTTGAAGACTTGACCGAAAGCACCGCACCCGAGCTTCTGGACCGTGCAGTGCCGGATATGGTGCGTTCCTGTCGCCGGTGTCTGGCCCGGGAAGACAATCATACCTTTTGCCCGTACAGACGGGTGAGCGGCCGCGACCCGTGACGCGATGACATTCTTGATGTCGGCGATTTCTACGTTCCACTTGATCTCGAATCTGGCTTCGTTTTCGGGTTTGCCGAGACAAATAACGGTGTTGTAGTTCCTCATTACGGCAATTCGCGGAAGTCGACGGCTGGTGTCGACCATGTTCTTCTTGGAATCAACGTCTTGATATATTCGAGTGTTTCCCCCGGATCTATCCTGTAAAACAAATAGTTAGTATTTCGAAATGGAGACGCAAATTTGAGACCGTCATTGTTCGTTTTCGGGATTCGTTACTGCTATCAAATGGTTACCCCTGAAACTAACAAAAAGCCCTTAAGACACCATAATACGGTGGGGAAGGGGGAAGGAAACAAAGAAAAGGAAAAGGGGACTGTGCTTACCTCAACGATTATGACTCCTGATCTGTGGTTGGCGATAAAGGCACAATGAACAGAAGAAATGTCATCGTCGCTTCTGACATAAATATCAGACTGCGATCTGCTACTACCTAGAAGCGCGATCGTGGAGATTTTATAATCATCCTTACTGACAGCATAGGCATTAAAGTTGAGACAACGCTCTCCATAATATCTCGTCGACGACCAGTCCTTATTGGCATCATGTGATATAATATGTCGAGCTCGAGAATTAAGGCCCTTCAAAGAGAAGAGCATGTCCCCCGTACGGTCCATATGTAATTAGTAACTGTATGATCAGGCAAACTAGCGAATTAGATAGAGCAAAATGCGATATCACATCTCATATTCGTCGTTCTCGAGCAGCAGGTTTTTTTCTCCATAATTATAATATAGAAACGATGCAGAAAACAAACGAACGCTTCTCCGTATCCGATCAACAAACGTGTAGTTGATCGAAGTAGTATGGGTACCAACCTTGCGGTTGTTGGATAACAAAGGCTGCTGAGTATATCACGGGACAGGAGAGTCGAGTCCATACTCGCTGGTCAAAGATGTTGTATGTGATAACAAAGGCAGCTCGTCGAGATAGTATATATAGAAACATATAGATTGCCAGGAATATTCCCGAACATTGCTTCTGATGTAAAACTATAATATTCCATACATCTTCACACAACATTGCTACTATTAAATATCTAGATACTCTCCTTAATAAATAGTCCGTCCACCGCTGCACCAGTGGCAGCTTATCAGACACTATAGTAAGAAAACTTTTTATCATAATAAAAATACAAAATGAGTGACCATAGCGAAAGAGACGCAAAAGCCGGGCCCAGCGATTCCCGACGTGAAGAGCTCGAGCAATCATGGCACGACAAGTCAACACCGGCGCAACAGTTCGATGACCTGGTTCAGGAGGAGATGGGCCGCATCTGGGATGCGGACCCCAGGTCTAAGGGGCGAACAGACAAGGACTTGAACGTCACCGCTACCATCACGGGCGGCTACCTTTACAATCAGGCGGTGCAAGAAGTGAAAGCACAGTGGAATGAGCAGGGGATCTGGAAGAAAGAGTGGGAGCAAAAGGGCCGCCCGTGCCTTGACGACCCATGGAAGCACGAAGAATCCCTAGAGTAAGTCTTACCTTTCTTTACCTTTTCCCTCTCCGGCCCCCTATTCTTCCCCCCCCCCCTTTCAAACGGATATTCTCACACACAATTCACTTCCTCAAACATACAGCCTACTTACTAACAACCTACCTCTCCTACCTCCAGATCCGAGCTCCCCAAGCCCCCCCCAGACCAACCCAACCCCACCGGCGCCCGCTTCCGCAGCAAGTGGCAGGACAAGATCGCGAAGCACCACGAGGCCTCGCGGCCGATCCACCAGTTCCTGTACCAGGTGCACAACGAGCGGGAGCACCTGCTCGCGCGCCACCACAGCAGGGGCGACGCCACATTCCCGGTGACGGTCAACTCGCGCGCGTACTCGCGCGTGCGCCGCCGCTGGATCGACCGCCACATCTGGGACGAGCGCTGGGGCGCGCTGCCGGGGATGCGGTGGAAGCACGAGAGGGGGTGCGCGTCGTCGGCCGGGACTGGGCGCGTGCCTGCTGCTGCTGCTGCTGCTGCAGAGGCGTCCGACGCTGCCTGCAACAACAGCGACGACGACGACGACGACGAGAAGACCGAGTCCAACGCCTCCTCACTGAGCCCGGCGAAGGCGGTCGCGCGGCGCTTTGAGCAGGAGAGGGAGGAGCGCATCAGACGCCAGGAGGCGGTCGAGCGGCGGTGGCTGCGCCGGGAGGAGCAGATGGGCTGGCGGGAGAGGATTAAGCGGCGAGAGGAGATGGCGGAGACGATGCGGAGGAGGAGGGAGAGGGAGATTAGGAGGGAGAGGGGGGACCGGGTGGCGCGTGGTGAGGAGGAGCCTTGAGGAGGTGTGAGAGAAGCTGGCTGACTGTTCAAGGTTTGGGGGTTCTTGCTTTTGGGCAGACAGCAGCTACAGAGCAGAGACCGAAAAACTCTGGGCTGGACGTCGTGTCGAAGACTGCCCGAGTGGCATGTATTTGCACCCTGATTATGAATATCTTATGAATACCTACCTAGATACCCACCTAGATATGCCAGCTGGAGATAATGGGCACTGATCGGAACGTACCCAGCTGAAGATGCTATGGCATCTTCGGAGAATTATTGTAATAACTATTAGCTAGCTGGGTAACTAATCTATCTGATAGCCAAGATGGTAAAGCAATTATCACGAATCGTCAATATTGTTCAAGTCCTGTTGCAAGTAGTGAAAATGTAGATAATCCAAGCTCACAATCTGGGATGGACAGGTCATCATCAGACCACAAAATAGCTTCCTTGACCGTAGATGCGTGCGTATTCGCCACAGCTTTTTCACGAAACCCTCTCTTTTTTGACGAGCAACCCGAAAACCATCATATGCCGAATACGGGAATATCTTCTTACACACATGCTACAGTGTCAGCGCGTGCCGGTGATTACATATGTTCGGCACCCCGACGAGCATTCTTCATGTGGTTAGCAACGTCCGTCCCTTTTTCGCGGCTGACTTTTAGTATCGGCATATCGATCTACATTTGGCATAAAAACTGGCACCGACTAAGGGTCTGCTAGTTAAATACCTAAGTAACCTGGAGGTATTAACCAAAGGGAACGTGTTTAACCTAGTAGGTAACTATGTAGTACATCAATGTAAGACACGTAGTACGACCCAAAGAGCCGCATGATATGATCGTAGGGCTTATGTATACCTACATACAACCTAGGTTAGGTACCTACTTAGGGGCACGGTTCGTAACCGAGCCGCGTCTCGTCCCAACAATGACTTACCTAGGGAACATGACACTGAGCGTAGATAGATAGTTAGTTCGGTCACGGGGTTGCGTGAGTCTGGATAAGCTCTCCTCTCCTCTCCTCTCCTCGGAGGAGCCCCGAAAAAAAACCCCCCTTCGAAATGAATTCCTTTTCTAGCCTACAAACCAGAGACTGCCGGTTGCCGGTTATGGCTGCCGTTGGACAAATGCAAGCGGGCGTGATTATATATCCGCAGAAGCTATTTTAAGACACAGCACAGTAGCATGGAGGCAATATATCTTATCTTGGTACCTAGGTAGGGAATGGTAGGCACGTTATATGAATGTATGAGTGAATGTATGTACCTAGTATGTATGTAGGGTAAGGTAGGGCAACCCTTTCCCATCTTTGCATACATACCTAGGTAGTAGTTCTAAGTTTGGATTGAGGAGCCAACCAAAGAGAAGGACTGAATATTCAATGTCCTAGAGTAGGTTACCTAGAGCTGTGTCGTGTTCACGTTTCCTTATGGCGGGACGGCGGTTAGTATGTACCTGGCGCGTTCGCGGCAAGGGGGTTTTAGTATTATTTCTTTATTTTGTGACGAACCGGCTAATTTGGAACTTTGGTCTTTTCATCTACCATTCACTAGTCCCTGCATAAATCTTCTTATTAAGTCCTGTGGTACGCAATCCGGTATTCCTAGGCCGTTTCCTCGCGATGGAGCACACTTTCCGGGATAAAGAGAGGTTGGCGTGCGATGAATATTGGGGGTGAGAAAGAAAAGACGCCACTTTTATTCATCTGCTACCTATGTAACCTATGTATGCAAAGAACAAAAGCTGAACGAACCTACGACACGTCCTTCTGACTCTTTCAAACCTACCTAGTACATGGCATATTGAACGGCAGTCCATAAATAGAACAGCTCAAAGGTTTCGTCGGTAATTCACTTAAACGACAAACCGAGGTTCGTTCGCATTCGCAGAGTCGAAACCGAGATGTCAAGACATCCATAGTGTTTTCTCGTTTATCTCACTGCATTGCATCTGAGAGCGGAGCTCGATATCCGCAACTGCTGAGATTTTACATAGTAGAAAGTGTGTAAAAAGTGTGTAAAAAGGGTTGACTCGAATCGTATATGCATGAGTTGTAGTCAGAATAGTGCCGGCGCGGCCGAATATTGAGCTCAACCCGCAGGAACATTCTCAATAGGGCTGGCTAACGCCTCGTAGACGTTGTTGGCGCAAGGTCGGCTAATGTACCTAGCTTGCCTCACTCATGTATGAAGGTAAAACTTCTCTCAAGAAACGGATAAATAGCCGAGGGGGAAGGCCACGTTTAGTTAGATCGAAGTTAGCTAACTAGCTTGGCCGGTGAATTCGGGTCCTTTTTTCTTCTTTATTTCTTTCTTCTCTGGATATGGTCAGGCCACGAGGACATTATGAAAGTATTTTCTGCATTTTTGCATTTTTGCCCCGGACAATAGATCTGGCACGAGTGCCTACCTACATAGATAGATCTTAGAATCTAAGCCACCAAATGAGATCGGGGGTGCAACATTTCGGCCCAGGTGGAATGACCTTTTAGATCGGAGCGTTTGACCTTGTCTCCACCTTAAACCCTGCTTAAGCCTTATAAACACCCACTTAGTTAGATTACCCATACAAATTATATGTTAATCATATCTTAAAGTATGAGTATCCTAGGTAATTATATATACGGCGTAATACTATACCTATTATTATTATCGGGCCTTAAAACCTTAAATTTAAAGCCTTTTCAGGCCGTAAAACGCCGGTTTTAAATTAATATTTAAATTAATAAGCCGGTTATTTAGATAACATATAATCACCTTTAAGGTTAATATATAATCGCTTAACGTTTTAATTATTTAATATTTAACTTAAACGTTTAAAACATATAATTATAATAATATAATTGATATTAATTAAAAAAAAATTTAATTATTAATTAAATAATATAAATTAAATATAAATGTAATACTTAGTTATAAAGTTATTTAAATATATATATCGTAAGATATTATATAATAATTAATTATATAATATTTTATTATAAAATAACTTATTATATAACACCTTTAAGTGATTATATGCAAGCTTTTAAGGTAGTTTTAAAGATAATCACGTGCGCCTGCTTGCTTAATTAACTTATTTACTTAAATAACTTTACAATTAAATATTTCCTTAATTTAAAACCGGTATTAATCGATTTATAATTTAATACGCTTTTAATTAAGAGTGTTGCTATCCGTACTCCTATTTTTTGCTATTGGGGCTTTATTCGTACTTCTATACATCCCATACATCCCTTAAACCTTAAATCCAGGCCTAATCTAGCGCCCCTAGCGCCCCCAGCTGCCCACATCAATTGAATCCAAATAGCTCTCTGAAACATATAGCCACAACCGTGCAACCAAATTCAATTGAAAGCGCATTCAATTACCGATTGATTGATATAGGTCTCAAATTGAGGCGATACTCGGTCGCAAAGTTATTCAAGAAAGTAGGTGGCAGCCAGGAAAGCACGTGACAGCCCTTAGGGCCACACTAAGGGCCCTTAGCGCCCTTAGAGCCCTTAGAGCCCTTAGACCCAAACCTTATTCAACAGTTTCAACCTTGAATAACTTTCCAACCACATGTCACACCAGGATGCAACCGGATTCAATTGAAAGAGAATTCAATTACCGATTGATTGATACCAGCTGCAGTTTGAGGCGATACGTGGTCGAAGAGTTATGTTGGTATTTGTCTCGACAGCAGTCACGTGACACTCCTTAGCGTGGCCCGAGCGGCTCTAGGGCTCCTAGGCGGCTCTAAGGGCCCTTAGCGTGGCACCAAGAGCTCTTAGTGTAGCTTTAAGGTTAGTCACGTGCCGCCCGGCTTACCACCTACTTTCTTGAATAACTTTGCAACCACGTATTGCCTCAATTCGAAGCCTATATCAATCGATTCAGAATTGAATGCGCTTTCAATTGAATTTGGTTGCATGTTTGTGGCTATATGTTTCAGAGAGTTATTCGGATTCAATTGATGTGGGCAGCTGGGGGCGCTAGGGGCGCTAGATTAGGCCCGGATTTAAAGTTTTAGGGGATGTATAGGAGTGCGAATAAGGCCCTGATAGCAAAAAATAGGAGTACGGATAGCAACACTCTTAATTAATACCGGTTACACCTTTATAGTTATATATTTAAAAAATTTATTTAAAATAAAAAAATTAATTTAAAAGGTTTAATAAACATAATACAATATATTTAGAGTTTTGCTATCCGCACCCTTAAAAATTGCTATCGGAGGCTTATTCGCACCCTAGTACATCTGGAACTAGCGTTCGAATGCCGTTGGTCCGAGCGCCTCAGCTAGCTTCCGTCAAAAGATCCAACATAACTTCCAATTCAAGACTTTAATTGAAGTGCATCTTGTATCGTTCGAGTCAGCTCAATTAGACGGTCCAAATGATATATGTTTCAGATTGATGCGATCGGTGGTTACGAAGTTATTTGAATTCAAAGATCAAGAAGCACCTTGAAAATGGTGCAGGTTGAAGTGGTCCGTGCATCACGTAGTGCCGGCTAGCGCTACACTAGCGGCAAAGCGTCTATTTCACTCTTTTCTGAATAACTTTACAATTACTCGTCGCGTCAATTTGAAACATATATCGTTTGGAAGCTCTAATCGAGACGGTTCTAATGGTGCTAGATGCACTTGAATCCGATTATTCAGTTGGAAATTATTGGAAATTGTGTTGGATCTTTTGATTGAAGCTAGCTGGAGAGCTCGGACCAACGGCGCTTGAACGCTAATTTCTTATGTACTAGGGTGCGGATAAGCCTCCGATAGCAATTTTTAAGGGTGCGGATAGCAAAACTCTATATTTAACCATTCATAATTTATATTTTAAGATATAATCGCTATACAATTTGTTTAGATAATATAACTAAGTGGGCTTTTACAAGGTTTAAGATGGAGACAAGGTTAAACGCTCCGATCTAGAAGGTCATTCCACCTGGGCCGTAACATTTGGGCAAACTATTGAACGAGGAACCATTTCTCATTTACCACATTAGATACCTACCTCGGTTCAGTAGTTAGCGGCTAGCGAGACATTGAAGAAATCGAGGCTTACAGGTCAGGTATGCTGGTAAAATATGTACCTAGGTATGTATGTCGATGTAAGTAGCTAGATGTAAGCAGTCATTGGCTTCCTCGCTTAGACCCGCCGAATACTACACACAGCAAAGTGACCCGACTGGTCAGCTCTGAAATATTTACCTACCCCTTTCCCATCCCCCACGCGCGCTTAGTCGGTATAGTTATCCTATCACCTAGCTCCTATATGTATGTACTAGGTACATAAAAGACACGTTAGTTACTGCACGGTATGTAGCCTACGTGTATGAATCGTAGTGTATTATCATGAACATAATATGAATCTTTATTCCCAAACGGGCCATAGCGGATTAGCAATTAAACATAAGCCTTTCCGGAAGACCTAAGCGGCGCGCCGCCGTTTGCCCTTAGCGGCGATAACTCCGTTCACGATATCTTGGGCTAAGCTGTACACAGGTAGCTTGGCCCGAAGTTAAGCTCTTAAAATAGTAGGGACCTTAGGCAGATACAGGTTAGGTGCTGTAGCATTCCTGTTGCGGGAAGCTCGCTTAAGCCTACCTAGTAGTATAACCTAGGTTAGGTACCTATTCATAAAGGAGACTGGTGCCGCGGATTGTGGTTGAAATTTTGATGCTTGTTCACGCAAGCATTAAGCATTCAAGCTAAACTAGCCGGTTAATTTTTTTTTTCCCCTTCTTGTTCTTCTCTTTACGGGACCCGGGTTCTTGCGAAATCCCAACTTGGCGGCACACGTATAGACTAGGGGAGATTGCGGCGGGCGCGAGCGAGCGCCTGGCTTTTTTTTTCTGGGGTTCGAACATATCCCTCCTTGCTAGTTATTACCAAAGGGGAAAGCTGACGAAGCAAACCATACCGTTTTCTGCCCAGGGGAAAAAAGAAGCTAAACAAGTGCTTGCTGTCTCGGCCGATGGAAGAAGAAAAAAAAAAGCTTTTGCCTAGTGAGAGGGAGAAAATGAAATAATAAGCAAAGTGAAAAGAATTGGCTGCTGCATGTATGTCGGTAGTTAGCGACGGGGACTCCGGTGGAACGAGGAAGACACGGGACATATCTTTCTACCTACCTACATACATTTGATTTCCAGCTTCAGCGCGGCGGAGATGCTGTCTTTTCGGACAGCCACATATCAGTAATCAAAGTAGGTGAATAGGCAGGTAATTACCTAAGATGCCGTTGATGCCAGTACAGTAGGTTAGGCACCTGGGCAAGGTATGAGCATTGTCAGCTTCAGCCGGGATAAGGCACGCCCCCTCTGGTTCGGAGATACTCCCGTCTCTTTGGTGGGTTGATACCTAATTACCTTACCTACTTACCTATGGATGCATACGGCGGCGCCCCCCACATGCTGCGGGCAGATGAAATGAGAGTAAGAATAAGCTTTTAAAAAAAGAAAGAAAAGAAGAAACCAAAAAAAACCCGGACGAGATCGATCCAAGATGGCGCTCGTCATTTCTTGCATCGTGGGTAGCACAAAGCCATAAGCCATAGATGGGATTGATGACGATGATAGCATCGGTTAAGCTACCCCTTGGGACGATACAAGTACCTAGGTAGTCAGCCCAGCTTACATACCTACCTATCACCTATCATCTATCATCTAGGTTAGGTATGTATGTGCCATACCTGTCTCCCTAGTACCTAGCAAGAGAACGGTAGTCTCGGCCGGCGGGGGGGCGTTTTGTTTCCCCAAGGACCACGTTCCTGGGTCCCCCAAGAAAAGGACAATCGGCGCGTCTGGACCGCTTGCTCAGACATCTATTATTGTAGGCTGGTAGGTAGGTACCCAGACATATGACGGGACGGGACGCCTTATTACCTAGAAGGGCTCCCTAGCTCTAGAAATTCGACCATCGCCTGTCTGGTAATAGACATGTAGTTATACCTAGGTTAGGTATGTAAGTACGAATGTGTAGGGGAAAACTGAGTAGGTACTATATAATGCAGCCCTGACTAGGTACGCAAGTACTATCACCACGGCGCCATCGATGTCTTTTCTGTACTTCTGATTCGGCCGCGAAAAAAGCCCTTATGCCGTCTTTCATCTATCTAATTCTTTCATTCATGGTAAGCACCTAGGGTACCTAGATATGTAGAGTGGATATTAGTTTATTCCATGGTTGCTTACAACCCATTCCTATATAACAACGACGAGCAGTTTAAACTTTTAATGACTGGCTAAATATGGAAAAGAACAGCGTATATACGTACATACATTACAACGTCTGCATGTTTTAATAATTACCTATATGACCTCGGCGAGCCGGGGTTGTTGAGCCCGAAGGCTCTGCTTATGTCGGGGGGAGTATATTGTCGTTTTGTTATTCTTAGCAGCCTTCCCTTTGTGTTGGTAGCAACGCTCTCTAGATACATAGGTTTAGATAGGTTGGGTACGTGTGCCAGACATCCACGGAGAGAGGGAGGGAGGGAGGGAGGGTGGTGGAGGAGGAGGAAGGAGGAGGATCATGAGTCGCGCAGCTCGTGACTCGCGATGTGGTAACAATTTCGTGCGAACGACGAACGATAGGGGGTTTGATATCACAATATCTCTGCGCTTGTACATCCCTCTCAACACCCTCGAGTAATTCCTATTATAATAGGTAAGCGATGAGGGGCTATTACAAATGACCTGTAGCTTCGTGACGAACTTGGCCCCAGTTGGTGATTGACAGCTTTGTATGTAGATACTACCGACATCAAGATATCCATTACTATAATTATGATGATAATATCTAGTATCCAGGTAGATATCTGCTTGTATTGATATTCATGTCTGTGCTGATTTGACGGAATTTCCCCGCAGTCCGCGTAACAAGGCCGTCCTTCAATACCTATTATGTATTTGCTTATATGTAACTACATACATACATAATACATGTACGACGTATATGTATGTATGCATGTATGTATGCAGCATTGCACAATATTCTGTACGATACGACCATGCCTGCTCTGGGGTATAAGAGGTTTTTGCTGCTGGCAGATGTGTTATAGAGACCTACTATAAAAATGGTAGAGTGCCTAACCATGTACTACATATGCAGGTAAGAAATAAGAGATAAAATAAGAGATATAAATACCTTGGTATATATGAAAGAATCAAGATAATGATAGTTAATAATAATAAAATAATAAAAAGGGGCGGGGGAGTTGAGAGTCAAATAGCGGGATACAAGAAGAGACACTTAGCCTATAAAGGGAAGTAGTACAAAAATACAAAGAAACATTGAGCTTTTCTCCAACCAAAGAGTCTAGTTAATAAAAGATAGGATGAGATGACAGGGGTCCACACCAACTCCATCAATGAATGACTTTCCAGGTTGCAGGAGGATGACCCTATGCCGTCACGCTTTTGCTTGGGTGCTTTTGGGTGCTTGGGGATGGATTTCCCGTAGTAGTAGGGTAGGAGAGGAGAGGAGAGGAGACGGGGCGGGAGCAGAGGGGGACCAGAGCAGAGCTAAGCTAGAGCGAGTGAGAGAAAAGAGAGGATGGAAGATCAAAAGATAGGGAAGATCAAGAGAAGAGCTGATCTGATCTGATGTCAAGTTGCGTTACCTTAAGCAAATGTCTCCAGTGTCTTTCATTCTCCCTATCCACACCATTCAACCAACAAACGTCCCCCGAGCTGCCGTCTTGTCCTGTCATGCTGTCTCTCGTCTACATGTGGTAGCAGGTAGTTAGGTAGGTATGTAGTAGATTTATGTGGTAGTTTTATGTGGTATGTGCGCCTTTACATACATACTACATACCTACATACATCCATCTACCTTGTCGTATTCTTGTCTATCCTATCCACACTACCTAAATCCACCCTTCTCCGTTCCAGGATTTCTCCCAGAACGCCCCAATATTTATCTACCTATGTAATCTACCTTATGTATGTATGTAGGTAGGTTATTGGACTTGAGAAGCATTCTCACCTTTTTATTATTCTTATTATTGTTATTATTAACAACATTATTCTTATTACATGCTGCAACCTCGCAAAGCTAGCTTTAACCAGCCAAATCAACCCCAGTAAAAAATAAAATCAAAAAAGAAGATAAGAAGAAGAAAAAAAAAAGAGAGAAGAAGAGGTGCTTGACCCGAGTTCCGCTCATCCACACACACACACACACACACACACACACCTCTAACTAACCAACCCTGTCCTGTCCTATCCATTCAATTTCATTTTCAAGTATTTCCCAGTTCGGCTCAGCTCGTCATGGTTTTTTTGTATTCAAACTATTACTCCTAGGTACCGAGTCCAGGAAATCGCTCCCGCCAATTGAGTAACACAACCTAAATCACACGGCGGACACCGCCCTCAGTTACTATTTTGCTTGCTCTACATCACACGGGGGGGCAACCATTAAACTACGCTATCTACTTATGTAGTATACAGATCATACAAGATCAATAACCTACCTACACATACATACCTAGTTTTTTTTTTTTTTTTTTTGCCCGTCTCGCTTCCTTGTCCTTGGCATTGTCCATCTATTTCGTCGGAGTCTGAACGCCCGCATAAAAGAAAGATTAAAAAGAGAAGAAGAATTAGAAGAAGAAGAAGAAGAAGAAGAAGAAGCTCCATTGCAAAATACCAAAAACTCGTCACTGCCATCGCGTTGGATTGCGTCTACTAGGGAGCACAGATACAAAAAAAACGGACAGCGCATAGACGTCGAATCCTCGAGCGACTCGACGCATACCCAGAACGGAAATATAATATATATATATATATATACATATAAACCATCTCGAAACTACGAACACGATACTATACTATACTATACGATACTACACGATACCATATACGACTACGTAATACGTGAAATAAAAGCAAAGTCAACCGTTGCTCGAGATCTAGTGCCAACTTAAGCCGTCTTCATCCACGCTTTTCCCACCTCCCTCACCTTCTCCTCGTCGTGCCACCGTCCCAAGCGTCCAAGAGCATTTTTGTCTCAATTCATCCGTCATCCCAACAACCACCTATTTTTTTTACGCGCGCGTGCCGATAAATACCTTACTTTACCTCTGAGCCAAGGCTAGCGAGGCGATCCTTTAGGCTCCAGGCCAATCGCCTATCATGCCGGAAGGCGACATGGCTTCCATGGCGCAGGGCGCCGGCAACAACTCGAGCGACTTTGTGAGTTTTGAACACGATGGACCCCATAACCCAGATACCGAATTGCCGCGCATTGTCGCATATGCAATCCGCTAACATCACATACCATAGGTTCGCAAGTTATACAAGTACATTATATCCTTCTTTGAACTGCCGGGCTGTCGTGCATCTTGGTAGCTCTTTTAATTCAATTATGCTAACCAGCTTTTCTTTTTTCCTAGGATGCTGGAAGATCCAGCCTACAGTGAGGTGGTGAGGTGGGGCAACGAAGGCGACAGCTTCGTCGTTCTCGAGGTAATTTTTGCGAGCTTGTGCTTCCCTCTCGTAGCTTCATAGACATTGACCTCGGCTTGCAGAATGAGAAATTCACCAAGACGATACTGCCCAAGCATTTCAAGCATAGCAACTTTGCAAGCTTCGTTCGACAACTCAATAAATACGACTTCCACAAAGTCAGGCATAATGAGGAGAATGGGCAATCGCCATATGGTGCATCTGTAAATATTATCCAGGTGATAACACAATAGACAGATCATGGGGAAGCTGACCAGACAGCAGGCCTGGGAGTTCAAGCACCCCGAGTTTCGAGCCGACAGGAAAGACAACTTGGACAATATTCGACGAAAAGCGCCAGCACCTCGAAAGGCTCAGGCCCCCGAGGAACAGTTTGGGGTCTCTAACCAACAGGTCATTGTCCTCAGTGAGACACTAGCCGCAACGCAGCAACAGGTTCAGCAACTTCAAGAATCGTATCACGAAATTATAAACGCGAACAAAATTTTCGTAGATGAAATACTCCACCTCCAGAAACTAGTTCGCGCGCAAAACCAGGTGCACAACGAGCTAATCAACCATTTGAATAAAGTTGAGCAGGAAAGGAGAGAAACCCGAAACTCGAATAATTCGTCTTCTTCGTATGCTTCCAACACAGGTCTTTTATCGGACGGCTCTGAGTCGCCTCTCGAACTACGCCGTGCCCGTGATATTCTTAACGGCCTTCAGGTAGACCACGTCGCGGATCGAGATTTGAATCGAATGTCAGTCCAATTACACCAAGCAGGTGGTTCCCCCGAGTCCGCTGGATCTTCCGGAATGATGGGACCGCCTGGCGTAGGCGGCGGCGGCGTCAACCCCTTCTTGCATGACCCTCTTAATGATATGCGGCACCTTGTGTATCCGGTCGGCCAGACGATAGGCATCGACCCTTTTGCTGCTGAGCATATTAACAATCTTCCATACAACAGACCTATGCAGGATAATGCAATGGGCCCGGGCCAAGAGTTTAATCAACCACCGATGCATTCCCAGACCCCACCAGGAGGTGCACCACAAAGCGGTTCAGCGTGGGGATCGAAGAAACCCGTTGTGCTTCTAGTAGAAGATGATAGGACATGTGCTCGAATCGGCTCAAAATTCCTTGCACAGTATGATTGTGGTGTAGAGGTTGCAGTGCGTAACCGTAATATTCGATTCCTGTGTGAAGTGTGAATATATGGCTAACATTCTGAAATAGCGCGATGGTCTAGAAGCTGTGAATAAAGTCAACGCCAAGCATCACTACTATGATCTGATTTTCATGGATATTATCATGCCCCAGCTTGATGGCGTCTCGGCAACGGCTATGATCCGCGAGGTGCAGCCGAATACGCCTATCATTGCCATGACGTCTAATATCAATCAGCAGGATCTTGAGATGTATTTCCATTGGGGTAAGTAGAGGCCTTTCACCCCTCATCTCTGCTGTGAGTGCTAACATCAAGTTAAGGCATGCGAGATGTTCTGGCCAAACCTTTCACCAAAGAAGGAATGATTGGAAAATTAAGGAAACACCTCGTCAACCTCCTGCGAAATCCTCCCCCAGAGAGCATGATGGAATCGATGTATCCGAATGGAGCTCCTGGCCAGCCACCAACACCAGGTCCGTACTCGAATCAAGGAATGGGGATGGCCCCGCTCTCGGCAGCGTCGTCGGGACCCGTTACCAAATTTGATACCACTCCAATACAATCGCCGGCCACGAGCGCTTCATGGCACTCTCCTAGCCAAATGCCGCACGCCTCGCCGACATTGGCTCAAGATCAAGGGTATCTCGGCGCAGGTAGCGGCTCCCAAATGGTACTGACCCCGGGCGGAACGCAAAAACCGCAGTATGCGAATACGATGATACCACAAATGAATATTCCCCCCTCGCAAAGGATGTCCGAGAATATGCAACGCTCAGAAGGGCCACCCGAGAAGCGACAGCGATTATACACAACACAGGGTAGTTATAATCAATGACCTCATCCTCAACCGATTCCGATCTCGACCCATACCTAGATTCCAACCTGTATGTATATATTGTCAGCATGTTTGGTCATTCGGTTCCGTCCGTCGTTGCCACTCGGAAATCGATACTTGGCGAGGTAGGATACCGTGGTACCACTAATATCGGTACTTTTGCATATACCATGCGTGGAAAGCATCATCGTTGAAGTGGCTTGCCGTATTGAATCTGTATAGCGCAGGAAGAGCAAAGTAGAGCTCTGATAGATCATGGAATACCCATTGAATGTTTTCTGGAGCTGCAGCTTCATATGTATCAATACAAAGGAGCCCGGGGAGTATTCCCCAAAGGGGACGCCGGATTCTTGAGCTTAGATTGGGTACATGGGCGTTCCCATGTGGTTTGGATAGCATGTGCCCATGACTATTTCTGTATGAAAGATATTTGTGATGTTCATTACCATATCGAATGTGTGTGTGACTCAGGATTAAAGCATAACGTGGTAGCCCTCTTATCCTAAGATGATATCCGTTTGTCATGGGGACGAGCAGACATAGATGAGAGGTATCTTTTTGAATGGTCCTATCGAACAGAGGAAGGCAATGTAAAAGCCATATATATAGTGTACCTTAGCAGTTATGTGCTAACATCGGTTCGGTCGGCGTTCTGTTGGAAGGTTGGAAAGTTGGAAAGTGAGAAGTTGATTATGTTCAGGCTACAGTATGATTGAAGCCGTAAGAACGAAACAAGAAAAAGACAGTGCTCAATGCTGACATAACAAACTACATTGAACAAGCAAACATCAGTAACCTTTAATGCATTAACTAAATCCGGGAATTGTCTTTTCGCTCTCATGGGTGCGGGCTAACCACGTATAATCGATGTCGTCTTTAATTATAGGCAGTTGTTAAAGTGTATGTAGTAGCCACAAATGAGACCGAGGTTAAACAGCTTCAAGTTTTTAGTTAAAGGTTGAAGGGAAGAAGTTAAAGTTGAATTTGGTACCTAATACAGATTTAGTAAGTTCAAGTTTTAGTTCTTGAAGTTTCAAAAAAGAAATACTGAAGGAAGGTATGAATGAATGCAAGGAGGAAACAGGAAAGAGTAAAGAATAAAAAAAAGGAATGAGCAAAAGACCGATGAGCAAACAAGATTCCCGGAAGAGTTTAATTTACATTCAAGGAATAATCAACATTAAACTTCATTGAAACATGAAAAATCAAATCATCCTGGACTCTTTAATCGGTCAGACTTAAGGTTATTATTATGTACCTAGAATCCTAGATGGATTGTATTCTAGAACGCACCACACGCACCACGCCCACCACACGGACTAACCATACAAAAACCGCAACCTTTATTCATCTCCATCAACTAACTACCTAGCAGCCCAGTCAGTAACGTGTAAATGCTACAAAAAAGAGACAAAAACGATGAGATGGGCCGACTGAGCCGCAAAGATGATGTAGCGAGAGACGCACAAGCTCAGCCTAGAATCTGATCGAACCCACCTCTATAACCACCCGTCGTTAAGCGGCAATGAATCCATCCAACGATAGCAGGAATAGAAGGGATCTGTCTCCATCATCCCAACGGCTGGTGACATGATCTGCTGATCTAGACAACCCAATTCCAGGGAACCAGAACGCCCCATGTAAGTACACATGTATTGTGATGTATTGTACTAATGAATTCAAATGTTCCCAGTGCTATACATAACGTATATTAAGATTCTGATGTTCTATTTGGGCTCTAGGCTTCGGGAAGGATGGGGAATCCCCGAAAATGTGAAAACTCGGTGCAGATCTATAAAATCAGCAAACTTCCCCTAACTACCCCTGGATTCCTTTTGACGTACACTTGGACTTCTTCTTCTATATACTCCTTGTCTCCCTACACGTTCGGTATTATGTATTGTAATGCTGTCTGATAGTCGGTCTGTCGCAGGATGAAGTACTTTCCACCTCAATCAATATCATCTTGATTATGTCGAACTACTGCAAGTAAGTAGGTAGCCGAGACGGGCCATGACCAACTCGATTACAATGAATTACAATGAGCTTTACGAGCATTAAAGGAAGCAATACATACACTAATAGATAGGTACCTACCTCGTATTGCATCTTATTGCCGTCCAAAGTTATTAGGGCTAGGCAGAAGGACTCGAACATGAAACCAATACGACGGTTTGTGAATCAAGATCAAGATGAAAGACAATCCCACGTATAGCAACACACAGGTACGTACATAACTACCTACATGTAGGCAAGCTGCAAGCCTGGTAAGGTGACGGTCAGGCTGTTTCGTTTCTGCAGCTGGGGGTTTGTTGATGAAGTTCATGTTCGATTTATTCTAGAACCCCGAGAGTAGTCTAGACTGCAGTCTGTTCCACGGCAGTCATTCGACGTCAGCCCACCCTTGCCGCCCCTGCGTCGGCTGGTCTAGACCATTCTGGTACTAGGCACTCCTAGGAGGACCCATGCTGAACCACATGCATGAAGTGCTTAAGTAGGTATGTACATGTAGGTGATAGTACATAGTGTAGTAATGGATGACTTGAACGTAAAATAATATCCTAAAAGTACCTAACCTATGATATAATATTTGAAAAATCCCGACTAGCTGTTGTTCTCGTATCTATAGATATATGGCTGTCATTGCTATGTAGGCTATCTGAATCTATATTATGATAATACACTATACGTATATGTCTGTTCAATGCTTAAGTACTTGAAGTTAGTTATTCTGAATTGAAGACAAAACATTAAAGTCTTGCAGCACGTGCACAGGGGCCCAGGGGGGACAATTAAAGTTATTAAAGTATATGTACTCTGTTATAAGGATATCACAAAGACATCAATATTACATTACCAAGTAGAATACTCTTATATCAGGTATATACTTTTATCCATACTGCCCCTCCATGAACTTTATCGTTTTTTTGACTCATAGCTTTTAGCTGTAAAAAGTGTCCCCTCCAAAGTTCATATGTTGATCTGCGCATTTACTCATTCACATATCTACATGCGATACATCACGTCGCATCATTATGTCTCAAAATAAATCTGCCCGAGGCGGTCCCGCCGCTAAAGGCAAGAAATCTGCCAAGCCAGGAGGTGACGATAAACGGGAAGATGTTCTTCAAGCAGTGGTATGTATTGTCTATATGCCAAGTCTTAAGCATTTCGCATCTCGCATATCACGTCGCGGGGCACTGCGCGATAGCTTCAAGTATAACATGAGGGTGGATGGCTAATTTGATACTTGCTAATTTCGTCTCATAGCTTATAGCCGACTCTTTTCAAACGAGGTTCCAGCCCTTTTCACTAGAGAAGCCAAGAGTAGGTTCAGTTCAAGTTTCCTTTCCTTCATGGCATTGGCCATTGATCCTAACTCATATTCTAGTGTCTACTCCCCCTTGCGAATACACCTCTTATCGAGTACACCCTCGAATTCCTCGCAATGAATGGCGTGCAGGAACTCTTCATATATTGTGGTGCCCATCACGATCAGATCGAGAGATATATCCATGACTCTCGATGGTCTCCTACTGCTCGATCCTGTCCCTTTTCGAATATTGACTTCATACGTGTCGCCGATGCCCGCTCTATAGGTGACTTTCTTCGAGATTTGGACAAGCGCAATATCATTGGCGGAGATTTCATTTTGGTACATGGTGACCTCATTGCCAATCTCTCTCTCGACAAAGCTCTGGAAGCACACAGGGCTCGTAGAGAAGCAAATCGAGACTCTTGCATGACTATAGTGCTACGAGAAGCTGGCGAAGGGGAACATAACACCAAAGTCAAGGGATTGACACCCGCCTTCATCATTGACCCGAATGCGAAGAGATGCTTGCATTATGAGGAGATACATCCATTACAATCAGATCACTACGTCACTCTTGACCCGACTATACTTGAGAACCGTGAAGCCGAGGCACGGACAGACCTAATCGATGCCGAGATTGACATTTGCACACCGGACGTGCTCGCTTTGTGGTCCGAAAGCTTTGATTACGAACTCCCTCGCGCAAACTTCCTGCACGGCGTTTTGAAAGATTGGGAACTAAATGGGAAGATGGTACACACGGAAATAGTCAACGAGGGATACAGCGCACGCGCTAGAAATCTTCAGATGTACGATGCCATCAGTCGAGACGTATTGAGGGGCTGGACTTATCCCTTCACCCCTGACTGCAATCTCTTACCGGGGCACACATACACACTACAAGGCGATAACGTCCACCAAGAGGACGATGTGGAAATATCATCTGGAAGTGAAGTATTCGACGTGATAATCGGCAAAGATACCCATATCGGGCCCCAGAGCACGATACAAAACAGCATCATTGGCCGAAATTGTAAAATTGGCAGCAACGTGCGGATTACTGACAGTTATATTTGGGATGCCACTACAATTCATGACGGTGCTGTGATAGAGCATGCAATTATTGCAGAAAGGGGAGTTGTAGGAAAAGAAGCTGTTGTTCACGAGGGCGCTCTGGTCTCATTTGGGGTTCACCTGGGCGAGAAAGTGGATGTCAAAGCTGCTACAATGCTCTCCCTTCTCTCATATAACGGACAGCGCATATCATCACAGCCCAAAGCCGTCGGTAGCGAAGGCAAAGGGGCTGTGTTTGAAGACCCAGAAGATGATGAAGCAGATCCTGAAGACCCTGCTAATTTACAGAAGTCGCTTGTATATTCCCTCGAAGACCTTGACCTCTCTGACTCATCTGTCTCGACCATTGGAGATGATGAGTATATGTCAGATGATTCGGGTCCGGTATCAGGGACAACTAGTCAGATGAACTCGAGATCACGTCTTTCTTCCTTTGCCTCGGACGATTCAGGCGCCCCCAATTACTCTTCATTCCACTCTGATGCGGTACATGGATTATTGGACGTTCTCCGCGAAATATCGGGAAACTTTGACTCTGAAAAGCTGGAGTTCATGTCACTACGACTCGCTAATAATGCATCCGACACGGCAATGCGCAAGGCCGTCGCAACAGCCTTTGTTCGTCGCGCTGTTGAGCTCATGAATGCCGAAACCGGGGCTTTGGAGCCAACTAAAGCGGCTAAACAGGTCCTTACCTCGCAGGCAGGAGCCACGAATTTCGTGACAGAGGTGGGCGTTGGCGATCATTCTGTTTCAGAGCAGGTTGAATTCGCGCTAGCGGTACAGAAAGCATGCGTGAATAGCTCAAAGTTGATTGAAGTGGTGAGAGCTGGAAACCTTCTTGCTGCTATGCTGCAGCAGATGTATGACCTTGATATTCTCGAAGAAGAGGGCATTCTGGGTTGGTGGGAGGATGACAGGAGCAAAGAGGATGGTTTGATGTCAGGGGTACGGGAGAAGTGCAATGCTCTCGTTGAATGGCTCGAGAACGCCGACGAGGAAAGTGAGGAAGAGGATGATGACGATGACGATGAATGATTTTGTAGTTTTCTATATCATTCATCCATCTGTACTCTGTTAGGTACTAAGTAGGTGTCTAGTTACAACTTGAACTAGAGCTATCTACGAAGAAGGCTTTGAGTAGTAAACAAAGGCCTAAAAATAGAAATCCAAAGTTAATCAAACTAGTTGGTAGTTCAAAAATATTACTGCTTTGTAGAAATTGACGGGAGTTGATAAAGAGGTTCAATATTTTCACATGTAACTATTAACTTTGAATGGATTGTTCCCCTTTAGACTAATAGTAATAGTCAGGGGTAGCTTAAAAAACGGGCTAAAATGTACAGCATTAGGTAACGGTTTACACGAAATATTGTAGGATATGCAAGTAACGCGAAGCTTAGACGCGCCACAACGCGACTTGATTAACTTTCAATTAAACTATTTTGTAATCCACTGCCCCTCTACAACCATCATCTGCATTAATTTTATACCAGCTGTCAGTTGATAATAGATCAATTCTTGTAGCATGCCCCATTCTGTGTCTCCAAAGGCCGATAGCCACAACGATACCAACAACGCCGCTGAAGCAATTATGGCAGATGCTCCCATCCCGAACGATAACAGTCAGCAGAATGCGGACAACGATGTCGCAATGACAGAAGCCAATGCCGCTGATGTCCCCGCCACTGATGGGGAAGAGAAGAAGGAAGTGAAATTGGAGGACTTGTTCGCAGATGCTGCAGATGCTGAATCCGACGAAGAGTTTCCTAGTTCACGACCAGTGAAAGATTATTTCTCGAGTTCCCCCGAGGCTCCAGATCTACCCAGGTAAGCTTGTAGACAAATAACCTGGATATAGGAACCGGTTTTGACTCGAGTTTTTAGTGAAGCACCGGCGCCAGCAGCCTCGTCGAATCCCGAACTTTTACGCATATTTTACCAGCGCTTCTTTCCCTGGCGCTACCTCTTCCAGTGGCTCAACCATAGCCCAGTTACTACAAACACCAATGATTTCGTCCACCGCGAATTTGCCTTCACGCTGCAGTTTGAGGCGCAGGCAAAAGAAGTCTACCAACGTTACCAATCATACACTGGTGCCGACACGTAAGATACATGAACCACGCCCTTCTGTCTTACCAGTTAGGCAATAAGTAACTTACCATAAATCATTCCAGACTCCGCAAAGATGTTGTCCGGTTACTGCCCACCCGTTTCGAAATCGGCCCCGTGTACAGCACAAATCCTCGGGAGCGCAAGATGCTGCGGAACACAAGCGCGTTCAAGCCGCTAGCGAAGGAACTGTGCTTCGATATCGATTTGACTGACTACGATGATATTCGGACATGCTGCGACAAGGCCAATATCTGCAATCTCTGCTGGCAATTCATGACGATGGCGATTAAAGTCTTGGATGTGGCACTACGTGAAGATTTCGGCTTTAAGCATATTCTGTGGGTGTATTCTGGTCGAAGAGGAGCCCACGCTTGGGTATGTGATAAAAAGGCGCGCTCGATGGATGATCAAAAGCGTAGGGCTATTGCAGGATACCTTGAAGTCATTCGCGGTGGCGCACAGAGTGGGAAGAAAGTTAATCTGTGGAGGCCGTTACATCCTCATTTAAGGTACGTCTCTCTAACTCATATTCCTCTACCCTCTATCTAACTTCCCCCTACGACGAGCCAAATGACCACTAACACACTCTATAAAGCCGAAGCCTAGAAATCCTAGCGCCACATTTCCAAACAGACGTTCTCGAAGCGCAAGACCCTTGGTCTTCATCTGAGCGTGCTGAACATCTGCTCTCGCTTCTACCAAACAAGGCACTCAACGATAGCTTACGCAAGAAATGGGACTCGTCGCCAGGTCGCTCGAGTACCTCCAAGTGGGCTGATATCGACTCGCTGGCTAAGTCCGGTGCCAGTAAAAACCTGGATACCAAAGCGTTGCTCGAAGCTAAGCAGGATGTCGTCCTCGAGTACACATATCCACGCCTCGATATTGAGGTTAGCAAGAAACTGAATCATTTGCTGAAGTCGCCGTTCGTTGTGCATCCCGGTACGGGAAGGGTGTGTGTGCCTATTGACACGAGGAAGTTGGAGGATTTTGATCCCCTGAGCGTGCCCACAGTGCAGGGCCTGGCGGACGAGATTGACTCATTTTCCAATATTAAGAACGAGGATCATGAAGGAGGTGTCGCCGGAGAGGAGAAAGGGAAGAATCTGCAGGACTGGGAGAAGACGAGCCTGAAGCCATACGTCGATTACTTCCGTAACTTCGTGGTGGCTCTTATGAGGGATGAAAAGGAACCCAAGGTTAAGCGCGAAAGGGAAGAGGGAGAGAGTATGGAGTTTTGAGCCAGGCTCAAATGCCCACTACCCCTTTCCCCTTTTCCGTTTTCAAAAGCTTATGAGTGTGAATTCCTTGGCCTCGCTTTTTTTTATGGCCGGTTGGGCCTGCAATAATGAGTCTATATCATGGCAATGGGCATGGGCATGGGCAGGGAGTTTTTGGTAGGCTTGTTAGGAGTTTATAAAGCCGAGACGAATTCACAATAGCAAAGATTTTTATATATTTTTTGCCAGTGCACCTTTTCTATTCGTATCTCATGCGTCGGATTGTTGACTGAGAAGCTTCTCCTTGACCAGAGCTACTATGTCCTCACCACTGCTACTCTGCGTATCCTTCGCCCGCCGGAAGCAGGCGCTGGCGACGGCTATGGTCTTGTCCCGGCTCTTCATCCCGTGGGTGATTTGCAGGTCTGATTTTGCGATGTCTAGGATCTGGAGGGGTGGGTGTTAATTATGTACTTGCTGCCCCTTTTATTCTTTCAAGTATTAAATAAGTGTCTTAGAGAGACATGCTATATGCACGTGTATACCTTTGTAGTATACACGTATAGGTTCGCGGTAGGTACCCGTTCACTTACTTCGCTTAGTATCTCAATCACGGCTTTATTGGCTTTCCCATCTTGCGGTGGTGCGGACACGCACAGCTCGACGGACTCGTCCGTTACAGCGGCGACGCCTTCGCGTACCTTGCTAGCGCCGGGTCGGATGTGGCAGCGCAGTTGCAGGATTTCCGGTGAGGAGGCTTTGGACTTTTGGATAAGGGTTATGGCGTTACGGGTGGCCATGTTCTCGATAAGTTCAATTACTGTGATTGTAGGTACCTTATATTGCACATATGCATGTGTCCTATGTACATTGCAGGTGTCCTACATGTACGCTAGCACTTTAGTCTTGAACGTGCGATTTAAGGGTAGTATGAGATATGACGTAACTATCAACTGCGATAAGAAAATGATAAGTTACAGACAGGCCTTAGGCACCTATGTAACATTGTACTATTGTAACTTAACTTTTAAGTACATATGTAATTACACTGTGACGGACCCACAACAACATTAGCTACAAGCAATCACGAATCCTTTCTTGGTTTGCAAGCAGGTGCGCTAGAGGGAAGAGACATCTACATGTATCATCCATGATAGAAGGCGCGACAGCTTCAATTATATACAATCTAAATTCTTCCCTCCCACCTTCTCCATTCTCGCTTCTTCTTCCATTTCTTCATCATCCATTACTTAACGATCTATTCTGCCCTCGAATCCATACTCTAAACCAATATGCAATCGGCATCATAAGTGTATGTTCCCGTGGCGCAAACTTATCGTTCCCGCTCGTTTATTGCTATGCCGAATCATGGCGCCCGACCTTGCAAATCGTGCTGTTAACGGCAATACCATCACGGCCCTCAGCAGATGGTCTATTCTAGACAAAAAGTTACCTCGTATGTCAACGGTCTAATCCGCAAACGTGTTACGATATAATTTTATGCTGATTTAATATTTCAGCTATCGATCGAATTAGTACTATTCACGTCTACGACTTCGATAATACCTGTAAGCATCATTCATGCCTACACGCATCTCTTCATTGGTAACTAACTGTGCCGTAATCGCAGTATTCCAAACACCTCTCCCGAACCCTAAACTATGGAATGCCTCGACAATTGGCCAACTAGGACGACCCGACATATTCATCAACGGCGGCTGGTGGCACGATTCGAGAATACTGGCTGCGACCGGCGAAGGCGTTGAACATGAAGAGAAGCGCGCCTGGGAGGGCTGGTGGAACGAGAAGATTGTCGAGTTGGTTCGGCTGAGTATGCAGCAGGAGGATGCCCTCTGCGTTTTGCTAACGGGACGTTCCGAACAAGGGTTCTCCCAACTGATTAAGCGAATCGTTGCAAGCAAGGGCCTAGAATTCCACATGATGGGGCTAAAGCCGTTTGTTGGTCCCAATGGCGAGACCTTTGCGAACACCATGGACTTTAAGCAAGTTTTCATCAGAGCCCTGTTGTCAACCTATAGAGGAACTAAGGAGATACGCATCTACGAAGATCGTCCAAGACATGTTGAAGGGTTTCGCGACTTTTTGGCCGACCACAACAAACAGAGGGTCAGCCAGAGAAGAAATCCCCTTGTCGCCGAGGTCATTCCAGTTGCCGAGCTTTCTGCTACTCTTGATCCTGTTGTCGAAGTAGCAGAAGTACAACACCTTATTAACGTTCACAACGCTCTGGTCCAAGAACAGGGAAACCGAGGGAAGCGCATGGCTATCAAGAAGACCGTCTATTTCACTAGCTACATGGTCGAATCGGCTGACTCTGCGCGACTCGTCAGCACTCTACAAACAATGGTATCGGACCTCGTCGACATGAAGTATCTTGCTAACACTATACTTATCACTCCGCGACCTTGCCCGAAAAACATATTGGATAAAATAGGGGGCATGGGTTCCAAGATGATGTGGGAAGCCGTTGATATTGGCTCCTTTCAGAATAATCTCTGGGCAGCGCGTGTAAGACCTGTTCCTGCTAACGCGCAGTACCACACCGATAATCCATCGCCGGCTGTTGTGCTGGGTTTGAGAAGAGGGGCCCGCCCACCGGAGGTGAACAGAATCCGCAATTGGCAGCCGATTCCTCTTGATAAAACCTTCATGTTCGAGACAACAGTGGGTGAAAAGGTGATGCTCCGCATTGAGACTGAGCGTCAAGAAAAAGAGACGGACGAGTATGAAGACCGAAGAGATGGTGTATATCAATCTAAGGTCAACAACAAGCGGAAATACTACAAAGAGGACGATCGACAGCCACGCCAAAGTAACGGAAACTTTGGCAACAGCGGTCGTGATTATCATAATCCAACTCACCAGGGACGAGGAGGAGCTGATAACCGCGGCCGTGGTGGCTATAGAGGCGGTGGCGCCCCTCGAGGTGGCCGTGGCGGCGGTAGCAGAGGAAACTTCAAAGGCCCCGGTAGAGGCGGCAAGGGAGTTCATGGTTATCGGTCTCTAGACGACGTAGACCGGCGAGACAGCAACCAGGGAGGGTTTGGTCCGTCAGCTGTATCCTATGATGACAGCTTTCCCAACTTGTCATCTGGCGGCCCCCCGCCGCCTTCTCAATACCCTCTGCCACCACCGCCAACCTATGGCCAACCCTTCCCACAACAACAAACGCAATGGCAAGCTCCCGGAAACACTTCCACGCAATCGCGTCCCATGGGCGCTCCCGGCCCGGATCTGCAAAATTACTATTAATCGACGATTCACATACAATGATCCTATATCATGGTAGGTTGTCTAAAAGATGAAAGTACGGATGCGATTTCAAAAAATTTCGTTAGAAGGTCACGTTTATTCTAGCATTATGGCTTGGAGTCGCCAGTTATCACGACGGATTTAAGGGCCATGTTTAATACTGCAACTTCAGCAATGGTGCCATCAAAGATGGTGTTATAATAAGTAAGAAGAGACGATATTATATGGTTCGTCCATACTACCTACATTATTTCCTTCCTTGCAAGGAAGCCAGGCTTGTATATATAGAGTACCTACTCATCTTGTGCGCTGTGTTTTCTCAAAGAGAAGAGGATATTGGGTTCAATTAGGTTTAGGTAGGCGTTTCTAGGGAACGAATGCATATCCTGAATACTAGGATTGAACAGCTACCTTTTTTAATACCTAGGGTAGGTAGCTGCTACTATGATTGTGTCTAAAATAAACAGACTCGACAGATTACAAAGGCATGATAAAATAGAACAGACAGATAGGCAGGTGGTAATGCAATGCAAAAGAAAGGCCAGTCGGTTTAACTATTAGTACAAGCATAATCAAATGAGTGAGACAGGCATTTGTTCGTTGGTGTAAAGCACGTGAATCATAGACGACCTAGAAGAATGCCCTTGTTAGTTGAAAAACTGCAACTGAAGATGGTATTGAATGCATGTTTGATGATCGTAAGTAGCAGAATTGCAATGCCAGAGATCGTATCAGGAAAATATATAGAACAATGTGGTGAGTATGATGAATCATGCTCGTGAAACACGAGTCATAAACAGCCTCTTAAATTTCATCATTTCGATATCTGGCATTGCGGGAAGGTGTAGGTAGGTAGGCAGAAGGGGGAAGAGGGAAAGCATGCTTACCACAATGTCTTCAGAAGCTCTTATTTGAGAGATTACCTACATGTGTAGCTTTGGTTGGTGTTTAGGAGGGAGAAGCAATATGCGGGAAGGAATTGCTAGTTCGTCAATGAAGAGAACATTGGAAAAATCTGATTTCTTGTTTATGTACAAGTTTGTTTTGTACCTCCTAGCATGTGGACCTTTCTGCCCTTGCCCTAAGAGTGGATGAGATCGTATAGTACGGATGGTGTTGCCGTTGTAGATGGCTGGTGTAAGTTAAGAGGAGCTGGGGGAACTGCTGGCGTTTGGGGAATATGAGTTAGGTAGGTAATTACAATCCCGACCCTTGCTTAGTAGTATTTGTTTATTATGGGCTCGCCGAGACGGGGTTGATCTCAACGCCATACTTCTCCTTCAAGCGCTCTCGTCTGCGCTCTTCGTAGCCCGGAGGCTTGATCCCTATAGATAACTTATCGTTAGATACTCGTTTCATAAGGCGCCACAATATGCTTAGGTAAAGGTTAAGTCATGTATTCGTACCTCTGCCCTCTCCGATATTTGCGATTGTCTCCTCGATAGGTCGCCGGCGGTTCTTGCGCAAATACTCCTTGCGGTCATACTCTTCCATTTCAAGGATCTCAGCGCGGCGACTACCACGCAGACTGGCGCCTGTATATTCAAAGGTCGACATGACGATGGAGAAAGCCGCACCGAGACCGAGAATATGCGGCATACGACCAGCTATTTGGAAGGAAGAGGTTAGCATAGGGTATAATGTATAGGGTACAGAGTGTAGTGTATATTGTGTTAACAAGAAGATCAAAGTCAAAGGCGATTATAACATACATTTTAAGCCAATGGTTGCTCCGCTAAAAAAAGAAGCGATTGTCACATTTAATGTGTCATCTTTCTCTCGTAGGTTGGCGGCTGCATCCTTACCAAAGCCGTATACAGCGCCAACGGCAGCTGTGAAGAGACAGTTGTATTAGCCCTTGTTGGTTCGAAGGTTTCATGAGGTAGCTGAAGCTATAGCCGCTCTAGCCGGCGACAAGATTGTTGGTATCCAAACATGTTATGGGAACGTACTAAATATAGCAATTGTGCTCCCTGTCCTGGTAAAGACACCAAAGGCGCCTAGATTGCGCCTGGCGAGCGAGTTCTGAACAGCTGACATGGCGAAGCCAGCACCTCCGCCCAACATCGCGCCTTTCATGCCGGAACGGAGAGCATCATGTTGGTGGAAGGTGGGCTCCTCCGAATCCGCCATTTTGTCCCTCGAGCTCCAAAGAGGCTTATTTGATTTGTAATGGGGTAATGGGGAGGTAATGGGGAGTATGAGATTGTTATATATCAGTAAAAGTCGTGATGATAAGGGAAGAATTAAGAATGAGGGAGTTGGGGGATTGATGGGGTTCCAAGCTTTTGAGCTTTGCAAACTTGCGCAATTGAATCAAACTTGACTGGCTCATTAAGGTCTAGGCAATTAACCGAAATTGTACCTATTGGCTGATGATACGTAGTTACTAGGTGCCTGAGTTTAAGTTGTACTACCTAACTTAGTACTAGGTACCTAGTACTATGTAACTGCTGAGATTGGCGGAAGTAGTATAGTCCGTGGCGGGGCAATTGGAAATTGATGGTGTTCAGTCATTGATTGATGTTGCTGAAACATTCAAATAATTGAAGCCCCGCGATAACTACTAGGTACAGGTACCTTACCACCTACCTTAGGTATTTAAATTTTACAGGTTCAAATGTTAAATCAACATTGAAGTAGTTACCCTATCTACCTAATTAATAGTTACTACCTACACACTGTACGCCTTCCGCCAACATACAAGTTCAAATGATGTTAGGTACATACATGCAGTGGCAGCGCACATGACAGCAGCACTTGAGCGCAGCAACACAATAGCCCAAGGTACCTACCTGCCCGTATCAATCCTTTCTTTGACTTGAAAGCCCATCAGCCTTGTTTGTCTTAAAAAATAAAACCACATGCAAAACTCATCAACAACTTTTCATTTATCCATCTCCATCGTCCGTTCCCTCGTCTTACTAAGGGAATATCTTTCACTACTTAACATATCACCCACTATCATCCGGAGTATCCCGCCTGAATCTTATCTGTTGACTTTCCTTTTTGATTGCCTTTCGTGATCACTTTTCGTTACTATTCAGATCTTAGGTAGACCCAGCAATCGGTTGCATCCGGGGAGCTTCAGAATTGCCATACATGGTATACGATAGTTGGTAACTTAACCTAGTAGGTACTATACTAACTACTATTACCCTACCTATCATCAGGTAGGTAGTGCTCATCCTTGTTCATCCATGTCTAAAATACCTACACATATTCATGTCTATCCACACCCCGCCTTATATACTGCTATGCTACATACATACCTATGTAGTCGGCATGCATCTTCAACATTGCGCTTAGAGGCTAATGTATCCTCTTATAAAATAGATGATCGATGTCATTTGATCCTTACCTAGTCGCCCAATCATGAGAAATACTGCGAAAACGCTAAACGTTGCTTAGTCTAAACTTCCAAGGTTTGAAATATCTCATTCTCTATGCTGCCCATTCATCCATCTATCTATCCCTATTGTTTTAAGTATTTCGCCTCTATTCTTTGATTCTTATCTGAATTATGACGTACCCCTCCGATTATTGTGGCTATCGTCGTCTCTATAACTTATATCAGACGAGGGCTTGCACATGTTATCATCGGCATTTCTGATGATGAGTTTCCATATCAAGACTTTATGTATCACCATGCTAACCTTTGGAACTTATACTAGCACAAGACTACGGTTAAGATGACGTCCCTGTATGACTTGGCCGATGTGGCCGAGCTCCGTCAACTACAGTCGGCGGCTAGACATAAAGTACAGAACGACACGGATCCTCAACGTGCGTGTGCCTACTCAGTCTCCTGAATCCCCTGTTACCGCAGCATCCATATATGAGCCATACTGACTAAAGCAGAAGCCCTCACATCTCCCCGTCTATTCCGTCATTTCCTTGGATGTCGTCTAGAGGAGCTTTGCTTGTCATCTAATTGTGGCAGCCATGAAATGCTTTTGGTCTCATCCCAGTCCTTCCGTGAGCAGCACGTGTCCTTCGTGTCCACGGTGTGTGCCCGATGTCGCTATCACTTTCACGTGAAAAGCGACTTCCAACAGTCTCGACAAAACGTTGGGGACCATCTTCATCACATGCTACTTCCTTGCCGTACGTCTACTTATAATACTGGATCTGAGAAGGACTCCTACAATGACACTGTTGGCCATATTCGTTACATCTGCGGAGTAGATGAATGCTTCTTCAACATCGAGATCTTTAGCATACTGCCCAGGATCTCCTTGGAGCATGTGATAAAGTTCAGTGACCCGAAACGAACTGCGCGTAACTTGGCAGTTGCCCGGGCTAATGACCCGGAACGCTATGTCGACTTTACCGACGCTATGGCTCGGGCGGACTCCATACTCCGCACATACCTCCACGATGCATTGCAGAATAACAGTCAGAAGCAACTGAAAATTAATAAACGTAACAAGAGATTCCTTGTCAGCATTGGCAATGACTTTGAAGATCTTCTCAAATTTGTCGGGTTCCACGAGGGAGAGGATGCCGAGACCGGCGAGCCGTGTTGGTTTATTACCTGTCCATCCGATCAACAGAAGCCGACGTTCGTTCGAACCCTGAGAGCTCGTATGGAAGATGCTCAAGTAGAGCTTGATATTCTCACCGGGTCACACACAAGCCCTGCCTGGGATTGGCTACTACAGGCCTTTCAAGGAGATTTCCCAAACTATGAAGTTGATATGGTTTATACATCTTCCACCGCGGAGCAAGACTTGGCCTTGTTAGGCTGCCTTGGAGACTATCAGCCTTTACTGTTCAGTTGGTCGGCTATAACCCTAGCTAAATTACGCCCTAGAGACCGTGACTTGTACTTGGATGCTGGACTCCGCTGCATTCGTAACCGGAACGATGATGCATCGACCGAAATCATCATATACAAATCTCAGTTTGATGGTGGAACACCTGCCAACATAAAGCTACAAGAGGCTTTGCAGTTTTTCGGATCCTCAACGAAAGATATTCAGGCATCTGCATGGTTTCTGGAGATGTACTATGTCATGGCTAGATCTAACCCAACCGATGACTTCAAGGCCATTGCTCAACAACATCTTGAGGTTATCGGCAATCATCTAGGAGAAGATATTGTGAGCCAAATCGACCTGGCGGCACTAGCAAAGACAGAAGATACCGCGTCTAATAGCTCGGGAAGGATGAGTATATCTTCCGCAGCAAAAGTCCTGAATGTGGAACCGAACTATACTGCCGAGATTATTCGTGGCTTTGTTGATCAGTTAGTACAAGTGAGTTATTCAGACCCAATAAGGCTATCAACTTTCCTCTGATTGATATATTAGGATATAAGCGTCGATCGCAATAAGGTTGTCGAAGCTATCATGGTGCTATCTGAACTCAAGAGCCAGCAGGATATGCCGGAAGAAGCAAGAGAACTGAGGCAACTGGCCGAATTTGTAGGTGCTACTGGAGGGTTACCGTTACTGCCATCGCAACTTGAATCAAACTCAGCAACCTCTATGGACAACCCTCCTGGACTGAGAAACATCGGCAACACCTGCTATCTGAATAGTCTCCTCCAATATTTCTACAGCGTCAGGGTTGTGCGTGACCTAGTTCTCAATTATGATCAGGTCAAACTTGAGCTTGACGAGGACGTGGTTCGGCAACGCCGAACGGGTGGGAATGGTACCACTGTTAGCCTTGAAGAAGCTATTGTTGCTAGGCAATGTAAGTATCCGCAGGATGTTCATATTTCATTATTTATATGAAAAAGCGCTGATCTATGTCTAGTCGTGGAGATGCTTCAGAGCTTATTCTCTGAGTTGCAAACGACGAGAGAGTCCGCTGCTCAGCCTTCACAAAAGCTTGCAAATACCGCACTCTCTTCTGCTAGGGACATTCTTGAACAAGAATCCCAGAGCAAACCTCCGCCATTGCCAGCCCGCCCATCACCAGCTGCACCGGCCGTTTCAGAAGCAGATGGTAATGCAGTTCAGAAAAGACCTGAAGACACGGTTAACATCACAGTTGAATCAGTGAACGAAAGCTTAGAAACGGCTAGTTCCCGGAGCTCGCAAACATTAGTAGACGAAGTTGAGGACACGCCAATGTCATACGTCCAATTAGAAACGGTAGACAAGAAACCAGCTGTTGTCGAGGAAATAAAAGATGATGTAAAAATGGATGACTCTGCCGTGCCTTGGTCTCTCGAGGAGAGAATCGCACAGGTATCACGTCGACTGGAGCATTCTGATCGCTCAGGAACGTCACAACAGGATGTGGGAGAAATCATCGGTAATATACTCGAACACTTGATGCGAGCAATCCGTGCCGATGGCCCAATGCCAGAGAAGCCCGACTTACAAGCCGATGCCATTACGAAGACATTCTTCACCACGATCGTAAATTATACCGTTAAGACGAAGAGGCGGGACTTAACTGACAGACTAGCTTCTGCTTTAGAAGAAAGTCCTTTGAATGTCGAAATTGTCCCAGAACGATGGATAACGGCATACCCAGAAGAAGCCGACGTACCCTCGGAAGGAACAGGCAATAGCTCGGTTATGAGGTCTAACGTGAAATGCACGTTATTCGAAGCTCTAGATCGATACTTCTCGTACGAACCGTTCGATGATGGTAATCGCGCTCGGTATAGTAGCATCAAGACACTGCCGCCAATTGTGCATATCTGCATCCAACGTAGCACACCAAAGGGGAAAAACATGAACCCTGTCATCATTCCAGAGATACTCTTTCTTGATCGTTACGTGGATGCCGAGAAGGGATCGGATGCTTGGCTTGCTCGCAAAAGGACTTGGGCGATTAAGGAACGCCTGAAGGAGCTCGGGGGTAAATCTGCTAACAATACTCCGAACGCCCCTATACAATCTATAGAGGCGACTGTTGATCCCAATACTTCACACAATAAGGCCACATATCCTGACTATAAAGAGTATAATCACACAGATGCCGAAGAGTTGGCTAATATGGCCACAGCAGCACTTGAAGACGCCTCTAATGAAACTGATTTACGGCAAGCTTTTGCTGAGGATGTGAACTTGACCAAAAAGCGAAAGCTTCCAGACTTTCCAGAGTCTGCCCTTTCGAGGAAAATGAGTAAGGCTCCATCACCGACAGGCCATTCGATCACGGACAAGTTCAGTGACATTTTGTGGGAGACCCGCAAGCCATTTGACGAGATGCATCAAGAAGAGTTACTTGAGCTACGGCAAAAGGAACAAGCCGCGTTTGAGGGATTGTCGAAAGAGAAGTACAGCATTCACGCTGTGATTTGTCATCGGGGCGGCACATCTGCCGGTCATTATTGGGTGTGGATTCGAGATTTCGAACGCAACATCTGGTATCGATTCAACGACGAGACAGTCACGGAAGATAGCCGTGGCACAGAAGCTGTTCTGAACGACCTGAACGAGACCGGCGACCCTTACTATGTTGCCTACGTCCGAGATGAGATGAAAGACGAGCTAGTCGATATCCCCCCACGTCCCAAGCCTGAGCCCCAGAATGCTACAGGTGCTAGTGAGGATATCGAGATGATCGAGGGTGTGGAGTGCGACCCAGTACAATCGACTGAACCGGTGCGGCCTTAGGGGAAAGTCCGGTTTGCTTTGGATTAGGATGGGTGTGAAATATCCAATATGTTGGCCTCCTTACATATACCCCCGAACCAGGTGATATTGTCGGCGGATCATGACTATGCGGTTTGCATTGCGGAGGAGTCTTCGCGAAATGAATTTGTGGTACTAGCACAGCACCCCCCAACCCTTGAATGTGTACTTAGGCAGGCAGACAAGCAATTAGGCAAAGAGGTACATGCATTAGGTAGTTGACGAAATCAATCATATGGATCGTGGATGCAAACTTTCTTGTAGAAGTGTTCTGAAGACTGCAGATGCTGAATGAATAATTGTTGTTGATCATGCCCCTAGGTACTCGAGTCAAGGTAGATTGCGTAGTAGGTTAGCTAGGTACTCTACCTAGTAGGTACCTAACCTAGGCAGGTAGTAAACAATGCAACCCTGAAAGCCATTCGCTACCTGAAATAAGAAAGAATCCGTAGATGCAATGGAATACGGCGAATATTCACATAAAAGTACATGTGTGTACAATGGGTTCCCACGACTTAGTAGTAAGATGCCTGCCTCTACATGTAGCAGTAGATAGCACTTCGCGTTCACTCTTTTGACGTCACTACTAAGTAGGTAGGTAGGCATGATACTTCTGCTAGGTAGGTACTATTGGAACCTAGGACCGCTGATGATCTTGATACCGCCAGCAGGGGCCCCCCGGTTCGGCGTCGACGGACCGATGACCCGCGGCGGCGGCGGTAGCGGCGGCAGCACCGCCGCTCGTGCTTTCTCGAGCAGAGCGCCGAGGTCGTCGACGGCGCCGCTGTCGCGGTAGTACAGGTTGTCGTGGAGGGTGTCGAGCCAGACGACGGGGACGGAGGCGCCGAGGCAGCGCTGCCCGGACTCGCACCACACGGGGGTCAGGGTGTCGAGGACGACGCGGCGCGCCTCGCGGTTCACGGCGCCGAGGACGCGGGCCCGTTGTTGGCGTACCGTCTGGTACAGCGGGATGCAGGTGGCCCAGTGCTCGGGGAAGACGCCGGCGAGGAGGTGGGGAGGGTGCGCGAGAGGGGTGAGCCAGAAGGGGAGGGAGAGGGCGGAGGATGGGGTTGGGGAGGGAGGTAAGAGAGAAGGGGAAGTGGAAGTGGAGGGTGGGGGGAGGGTGAGCACGAGGTACCATATGTACTGCCGTACGGAAGGAGGGAGCTGGCTGAAGAGAGATATCTTGGCCCTGGATTTACGCTTCTTCTTGGTTGGTGCTTGTGGAGCCTTTGCAGAGGTAGAGGTGCTGGATTTTTTTGCGGGCGTCCCTTGAGCAGATGAGCCAGCACCGTCCGCATCCGCGGGTGATTGGACATCACGTTCTGATGAAGAGTCAGCTTTAGGTTTCTTCTCATATCTAACTTCGTTTCCCTATGTCTACGGAGTAAAAATAAAATAAAGAACTTTGGTTGAAGGGGATGAGAAAAGGGGGGCCAAGTACCCTTTTTCGGACGGCCAGAACGCGGCGGTACAGCAGCGGACTTAGCACGAATAGCGGTGCGGATTTGGCTGAGAGAGTAGTTGGTGACCTCGGAGATGCGCTTCTTGCTCATGGCGGCGTCATAGTAGAGGGTCCGCACGCGAAAGCGTTCGAGCTCGGTGAGGTGCTTGGTGTGGACCTCTCTGGGCCGGTTCTGACTTGTTGATGGTGAAAGGGGATTTTCAGATTCCATTGATTGACTGAGTAGTTAATTGCATGTATCCTCCGTTTTTTTCTGTCTTTTTTTTTTCCAGTAAACGAGTTGGATCTTTAATTTGTGTATTATTTTTTTGGACCGTTCTTGTACTTGTGTGTTCTTTTCGAGTTGTTTAGGTTGTTTCACTGAGTAATTGATTGAAGTGATAAAGATTGGTGGAGGGTGAGAAGGAAATAGGAAATAAAAAGGAATGGAAAATGGAATGGAAAGTTTTGCCATGGTGTGCGGTCTAGGCTTAGTGGCTTTTTGCGGGGAATGGGGACTGCACGCGCCTGTGCAACTCATCTTTAAGGGCTTTACACTCTGTAGGGCCGCTCCTTCCCCCTAGTTCCCGCTACATGGTACTTAGCAAGGGTGCAAAACTTTTCTACCTAGTACCAACTTGTACCATAACGACATGTAACTTTCAACTCATCAAATTAATAACAGAAGTTGCGAAGTTGCGTATGTACTTCGTATCTACATAATATCTAAGATGAGGCAAGAGCAACCTAGATTCCATAGCAACCTTCTGCCATTCATTCAAAACTGGACTCCTCTCTCTTCCGGTTTTGTGCTTTCTTTTGTATCCCTCCTGTACGAACACATGGACTCCTTATTCCTAGGAGCATCACGATTCTTTTACTCACAATTTGTATCCTCTTAACTCCATCAATACCATATTAACTAGGTATCCAGGGATTCGTGCAATGCTTGCCCGTGTATAAGACTGTCTAGCCAGCATGTTTACCCTTTCGTCTGTATATCCAACAGGACAGCCTATCCGAAGTGTCGAGCCTCTCTTCGAACTGCCCCGCCAATGTCCCGTCGAGAGAGCCATCTTCGACAAAGTCACGTGTCTACGGTACTTATTCTACAGCACCCAGTTCCTACGGATCGAGGTCCCGGCCTATGCCTAGAATGTAGTTCTCCTCGGGAGTCGCAATAGATACATCCAAGATGCCACAGACTTAGAGATTCAAAGTGGTATATGGGATCTCTTCAAATGTTGCAACGGCGTGTATAGTCGGCGTGGGCCCGGATGGCTGGGTACAGAGACATTCTGGCGGGACGTTAAGAAGAATCTAGCTATGATTCGTCAATATCACCATGACCAATCAGTTGCACAGAAATACCTCCCCCATATCATACACTTCTATGCCAAGTCAAGGGAAGCTGCACAGCGGTATCCCATACCGCTCGATTTTGAGGAAGCGATCCACACCAAGTACTATCTTCAGCGTGTTATAGATGAATGGAATCGGAAGACCTATCTCCAGACATATTGGGACCCGCCGATGGAAGGTGACTTAATGAAATGGAGATGGGGATATATCCTGAAAGACGGCTATTGCAAAACGGTCCAGGCGGTGGAGACTGAACCCGAGGAGGATGGAAGCTCATCTAAACTTAGAAAATTGAAGAGCCCTGTTAGCCCTGTTGCTCAACTCTCTATGGAAAGCACAGCATTGAGCCCTCATATCTTATCACTTAGCAACAGCTCCGTCGCCTATATTAACGACGATAATGATATCAAGTCTGGTGGAGAGTTGATCAAGTACAATGGTCAGTTCGAATATTCCAATATTCCGTCTGCCAGAAATCGTATTAATAACGAAATGGGATCAGATTCGGAGAAGAATACAGATCAGATCAGGCCATCAGTATCATCTGAGTCATCTCGTATCTCGCCAAAGAGGAGGGAGGAGGATACACGCTTAATGATCCGATTCCGACGTTTCAAGAACAAGCTTGTTGGCAATTGGAATAAGGGGGGCTTAGTCTTCAGATCGTTAAGGAAATGATTTGGCAAGCGGAGTTTTTATTGAATAAGTAGGTAGGTAGAAGCGATGCTTTTCATGGTAGGGTAGGTATTCCAATATTTGTCATTCATGACTAACATTAGCTCAATAACAATTCAATCCTTTCAATTATTGATGTGCTGAAGTACAGGCTTGCTCTTTTAGTGTTATGTTTTATGAAGACTTATGAGTAGGGCAGACGTCAAATAGTCTGGATAACATCAAGATAAAGGAAAAGATGACCTAAGTAAGTGAGGAAGTAAGCTATCTACTTTGGTATGGTTGCTGAAGGGGTAACACGTGACAAGATTGGATTTAACATCACGTGATACCCATCAGAGCACCTCATCTAAGACGACTTATGTAGTATGGACGTTAAATACCTACATTGGGTATTATACATTACTAGTAACATATTCTTGTTAACGTCTAAGGGAATAAAATTGAACCTATCTAGGTATCTACAGACAATAGGTATGCTCCGGGACTAAACCCCTGGACTAGCACTTGAAGTTGATAACGATATGAAGGCCGTAAGGGTGATATGTATGTACATATTTCTAGGAAGTCACGTTGTTTACCTGAATTTATTTCCTTGGTATCTGGTTACCAGGGCCCAGTAAATTTGCTAACAGCCCTGGAGGTACCAGTCATATGTAGATAGGTACCTACTTATAGGTACTAGGCAAGCACCTAGGGCTCAATTATGGGTCAGCTGTTGTAGGTACCGACCATGTATGATACGGTAAACTGTTGATTTCACAGTGTAACTTGTTCCATCCCCCTTCTTTCAGCATTGCAACTGCATCTTCAAGCCTCGTATCTCTTCTCTTCATGGGCAGGAACGAGAGTTTGCTACTAAGAATAAACATTCATTGCGGAAATGAGTGTCTAGTGACTGCTATTAGGTACAGTACATGGAGTCAGGGCGAGAATACGTATATGATCTAGGCATGCCCGCGTCGCTCATAAAGCTCTAGCTAACTATGTCACTTAAGTACACATCTAAGCTATCCATGGATCTTTTAGCATTGATATCAAGTAAGGAAGGAGCGCCGGAAGCCTCAGTTATATAGGTATATGGTAGTAGAACAATGAAATAATATAAATACCTCCCACCCACCAACACCCAGAGACTGTCCCATTAAAATTTACACAACACAATACAACACAACGTTCTTTCTTTTCTTCTTTGCGAACCCAACCGTCCGCACATACATCCACTCAACAATCATAACCTTCACCTCACACTCCTCTATTTCGTATTTGATCAAGAAAGGTATGTTAGTATATTGATCCGCTTTCTATTCTTTTCGTGTTCATATTTTATATCGCCAATCCTAGGTTAGGTTGAGCAACACTTCCGTTTTTTATCTCAACGTCTCTTTTCCTCTTTCTAACACCATTACCTTCACCACCTCCTGTTCAAGACAGAAGGAATTCTTAACTAACAATTTTGAACTTCATCAGATCGAACGCCGACGTAGTGAAGTCTGTCGGTTTAGCCGCCTGACACGTACATCGATAGCGCACATTGCGTCGGAACAAAGTGAATAGTACAGATTCATCTCGATTCATTCATAAAAGTACGATCTTTCTGTTCTGATTTGCACACACATATCTCATTTCAACAACTCCCTGGTACGTAATTTATACATAACACCCTCCCGTCAATAGTTTCTAATTTCCAATCCTCTTTACTTGTTTCCTGATTCTGTTTCTTTTGCTATCGTCCATTTGATAACTGACCTATAGTACGAAGGCTCTAGGAGAGAAAAAAATGTCCATCCAGGCATTCTTAGTGAATTAATCGTCTCATTGGAAGACACGTTTCGAAGCCAACTCCCTTCACCTGGCCGACATTCTAAAACATATCTGTCGGTAAACTAAGGAAATATGGCCGGCCTTCCGAATGATCAGGGTTCCAATCACGTCCTAGTGGGACACCAGCTACTACCCAAGGCCAATGTACCTCAATGGACAGCGAAAGATTGCGTCGAATTGTTGACTGGAGTGCGCGGATTCGACTTCCGCAACTGCCAGCTGCCAGAGGGACAAGACGCCATAGCCATGGCAGAAGCTCTCCTGCTGGGCGAGGACAAAACCAACATCATAAGAGACCATATCCTTGGCATCACCAAACTATTCAAAATTGGAATCCAGTTATATGACGGCAACGATATGAGTGAATATTTCTGGAAGGTGATGTGGCAGACAGGCCCATGGCCTTACTTACCCCTGAAGAAAGCCACCCACCAGACGTTGAAGAACGCTGTCGCCTTCTATACCCAGGCCTTTAAGACCCACCAAGAGACCTCAGTATCCGGCATACAGTTCCCCGTACGCCATCCTGACGACCTGATGGACAACACTGTATGGGGCATGATTCGCACCATTGCCTACTGGATCACGATTACCGAGGGCACCAAGTACGTGTGTGCAATCAAGGAGGCTAACGTCACCAATCACGTCGATCACGTCAACCAGGCCTACCGCGACTACCTTGCCGATGCCGCCATCCAGGCTGACGTCGCCAACCAGGCCGACGTCGCCAACCAGGCCAATACCGGCAACATGGGTCGCAAGCGACGACGACGTGCTTCGAAGATGAAGGGAGAGGAAGAGAAAGAGCTAGCAGCCCAGGACGTCAAGCCTCCCGTCAATTAGGTTGTCGAGCAGCCAGCCCCACACGACTTGATCACAATGAAGTTGCTTTCGGATCGTACCTGAGAGGACCGCGAAAGTTCAAATGAATATTACTTATATGGGCGCGGATGTCGCCCGTGACTACTGCGTCTTTATACTCCAAGCTCTCGCTCTGCCTATGAGTCTCGAGAAACATGATGCTAGGTCCGGTGTATGCTAGCTGGATCTCTTTTTCGTCTTTTTACTTTTTTTTATTTATTTTCATCCTGGTGGCAGATAACGGTACTTGATGAGGGGGAGGAGAAAGGGGAGATGGACTGGTAGGGTGGATTGTCACAAGACAACCAAACCCCCCAATTGCAGCTCGAGACATTCGCCGCATTTCACTCGAGATCTTATAGCTGCCATGACACTTTGCTTTTAATTGATACCCTTGATTTCTTTCCTGCTTTTCTCAGTTGCTTTGCTCTTGTACCTAATAACCTTGTGAACTTGCGGTCTTGATACACTTCACCCCCTAACCACCTAGGTACTAGGGAGGTACCGGATGAATGAAAGGACCGCCTGGGGGGACGGATGGATAGGCATGTGGGGGGTAAGAAGATACCTGGATTGCATTTGCATCTTCGGCGTCAGTCGATGGATCTGGGCTCTCAATACCTAGGCAATAATGATGGAGAGGACGGGTGGTTTCAGACCAGTGGTGTTGACTGAGTCTTGAGCATAGTCGTTGAAGGCTACACCCTACTATCCAGTAACTACTAGGTAGTCAATGTATCCTAGTTTATTTAATTACGGAAGTCAATCATTGTCTGCACATCGTCTCGCGAATGTCGCCTAAGTACCACACGTTAATTAGGTACCTACTAGGTAACTATAAGGTCTTGCAGTCTTTCCTAAACTAGATGGCTCCAACTCCATCCATTTAATCCCTTGTCCTAATACCTTCATTATTGCTTCATGATGCCACCTTTCATCTTTACCTCCCTAGGCACCTGCCTAGATTAGGTAGCTACCTATATATCCAAAAGCTAATCCTGTCCCCTCCCGAAAAAAGCTCATCAAGCAATGGCATTGACATACTGCGTACACATATTCTTGCAGTCCTGCCAGTTCTTGGTATTCTACGGTCAATGTCAGCCATGAAGAACTGTATAGGTTCGGTCTAATGGATGGAGATGTGAATGTGACTTTACCACTGGGAGAAGGGCGCTCCAAATGTTCTCAATGACGCCGGGCTCGGCGCCTTGGAGCGTGGAAACGTTCATGTTGATCTTCATGAGGGAGTCTTCGATGCCGTTCCAAATGCCCACGAGATTTTGGATCTTGGACTCGACGGCTTGGAAGGGCGTTTTGAGTCTGTTAAGGGGGTTAGCCATTTATTTTTGCCCAGCTGCTTGTTTAGGGGGGGGGGGGGGGGGGGGGGGGCAATATTAAGAGAGGTAGATATATAAGAAACTCACATCTCCAGTTGATTCGCTGCAGAGGTGGCAGCGTTGAACTGGCTTGTCAACTCTGCTATCGCATCGTCGATCTGGATATTAATGTTAGTGACCTCCAAGGTTCCTACTCAGACAAGTTATATCTACTCACCAAGCCGCGGTCAACCAACTCTTGGATTCCCACACCAATTAAGGAAACTCCAACACCCCATGCTGCAATTGTATCGCTTAAGTAACTTATTTCGGTATGAGGGATATTTGCAGTAGAGACTCACCAATAGGGGCCATGAAAGGCAGGCAGAAGCCAATCGCAAAGCATGCCAGACCTCCTATGATCTCGAGAATACCGAAAATGGTCTTGTGCCGATACTCGTCGTTCTTCTCCTGGATGCGCTTTTTCAGGTCCGCGGCCGTCTGGTGGGATATCAAACGTTAGTGGCCAAGAGCATACATGGCAATGACGGAAGAGACTGGACTTGACTTACGGCCTTGCACTCGTTAATCCTCTGCACAATGTTGGTCTGCGCCTTCTGCCACTCATTCAGGAACCTGGTATGTTCCTGACGTATCTCGGTTGCCTTCGCCAGATGACTGCTGATCGCGTTGCTGCAAGCCTTGTAGTAATTATCTACGGACAGTTTGCCATCGCCGACCTTCAGGTTGGCCGCTTTCTCGGCGTCGAGTTCCACGCGGGGCAGCAGTGCAATCTGGATGGTGGAATAGGCGATGAGACCCTTTACCGCCACCACAGTCTTGTCTTGCAGGCTGTCGTATTTCTGGTGCTGGTCAGCCAACCTAGGACGATATGGATACCTTATGTGAACTTGTACTTACATCTTTGTAGCGCTGCACAACCTCACGCATGTTGATAGAATCCTTCTCCTCGGAATTTCCGACTTTGAACGGGTTGAGGATGCTCAGGTTCTGGAGAAAGGGGACCTGGAGAATGTTGGAGAAGGTGTTCTTGACCTGGTTGCAATCTCCAGCGAGTGTGTTCAGCTGTTCTTTGATACTCTCTGTGGCTGGCGGGCTAGAGGCACCTGTTAGTAACTGGCGCGACATAGTCAATGAGTGCTGGGATATGCGTATTTACCCAAGCTGCTTCATGATCTCCTCTATCTTTTTCTGCGAGTCATCGGAGGCTGAATCTGCTGAATTTGCAGCCATATTTGAGAACACCGTGAAGTATTTCTCGGTGATCTGGGGTACTTGTGCTAGGTGAGTTAATGCGTTGTATTTCTTGGGCTCGACTAGCATACTAAGCACGTCGTTAGCTATCTAGTTCGGCCTCAGCCATTCGATCCATCAGAATTGCTTACTGATCGACACCTACGTCTCCAGCCAGGGTGAAGAGCTCCAATTCCGCTCGCGATGTGGGAAACGGAACAGAAGATTGTGCCACGCTGCTCGTGGCGGCCCTGAGCTCAGTAGACCAGGTGTTTGAAAGGGTTGCGCCCCCTGTGATTGTATTGATTGCTTCGTCTGCCGCACTTTGCGCCTTCTGCCAACTAACTTTGATCTTGAGTTGATCGGGCGCGCCAACAGTCTCCTCGGCACTGGTGCGGAGAGAGGCAGTGTTCTCCGCGATGATGTCCCAGACACGAATAAGGGCGGCATTGGCACTAACTGAGGTCTTCATGCCCCCAGACATCGATTTCATGGACTGCTTGACCGCCTCGAGGGTGGCCTGCAGGGCCTTGACTTTGTCGATGAAGGCTTGCATCTCCTTCTTATTCTTGAACAACATGTCGAAGTCGCCCTGCAGAAAGCTCTTCGCGATACCCAAGATGATGGACAGCTGTGTCAGGGCGCCGTCTTCGTCGTCTACCAGGCAAAAGAGGGCTTTGAGGGCGTTGATGAGGATTCGCCCTACATTCTGGTGCCGCAGCTGCTCGTCCATTGCGTCGGCTTGTTGGCCTAGCACTGCTACTCTGAATGCCGCCTCGGTTATGCGAGCGTCGAGAGTGTCAACGTGCTTGAGAATCTAGTGTTTAGGGGTTAGTAACAATGACTTAGGTAGGCATCGAGGGATTTGGAAGAGGTAGGCAGGCAATCTCTTACCTGGGCTGCACGAGCCGCACGCTCGTCTGCATCCGCATTCATTTCTTTGCGGAAAGCTTCAACCCGAACATTCACAGTTTTTGCAAGTCTTTGACTATGTTAGCACTCCATTGCCATATCGAGTCGATCTGCAGGGAGAGAGGTCTGCCCAGCAGGCAGGTTAAAGGGGATATAGTACTTACACGGAAACTCCAAGTCTCGGTACCAAGGTGTTGAGCAAGATGCTATATGACTTGAGATTCTTGCAGAGATCAACCTCTCTGTCGGCGAATCGGTTGAAGTCGGCCTTCACTGTCTCGATGAGCTGGCGCATGCCTGTGCTCTTGTCCTCCGGGTCCGCGCTCGCGAATGCATTCAGATCGACTGCAGTCTTTTCCAGGATACTGATGGCACTGGCGGTCACAGTCTTGTACACTTTGGCAGAGTTCGAGAGAAGACTGCTGAGGTTTGCCGGTGCGCCAAGCAAAGTCGCGACATCTTCAACACTCTCCACCGGAGGTCGGCTGACATCATCGGTCTGGGGTGCTGTAGATGACATTATCGCGAGTATGTTCGCTGTAGAAACTTGATAAAATAATTTGCTGAAAAATGAGGATGCTGATCGCTAAGGTCAAAGGAATTGAGCTGCTTTGAATAATAGAAACACTTCGAAAGGACGTAGGGCTGCGTTTGACTAAATACTTTTCTTAGTCGACAAGGTCATTCGGACCCAGCCCTTCAATCTTCGATATGCCTCGAGTCCTTCGGAAGGGCAGGCACAATTCCTACCGAGGTAGGCACTCAAATCTTGATACATTCCAAGTTGTCAGCTGGCTTGGTAGACATGTGTCACTACTACGACAAACAACTGCCTCAGCAAGAGGGAGTTGCCGTACCCTCAGGAATGCCACTTTAATTCAGCCGCGAGTTCTGGAACAGCATCGAACCACTTGACTACATCAAGAATGTCTGTGCTGAATCTGGACCTCAGCGCCCGGCCTGTAGCTTCTTTGGGGGTTTAAATCGCGACATGATTGGGCTTGAGGATAAGTAGCTGCAACTGTAGGAGCTGAGGTAGGCATGGAGATAGAGGAGTGGTTGGGTGGTTGAGTAATTGGAGAAAGAAAAAGAAATGAGGAATGATGCTCACGATACCGAATCTGGCACACCCGGAACGCGCCGACATACCTTGCTAGCTGTGGGTTAGGTAATAAAGGGAATAGTGCATCGTGCAAATGATCTAGATCTAGATCTAGCTTCGGGGTGTGGCTTGTATATTGCATGGCCAGCTTTTCTAGGCCCTCTAAACACTTCAGCTCGCCAGGGGATGCTTGGTGCGGGCCGCTATGCAAGTTCGAGATGTGATAGGTATATGCCAGAGTGATATATGACAGCTGACCACATCCCTGTTGTGATCGGGCAAAGGATAGGTAGGCATCGGCTGAATACTATGCGGCTGAGGGCGGAGGGAGATAGCTAAGGTTAGACAAGAATCGGGATCACCGTACTCGTATACTGAAGCAATGGATTGAACTGGCATGTGCATTGTCTTGAAGGTTAGCGGGAGGGAGGGACTCTACTCGGGATTGGTATAATCTTAAAGAGCATCATATCTTCCACCTTCTCATTCATTCATTGTGTACCTATATCCATTCGGCACCAATTCAGAACATAATCTTCATCCATTCCTACAACCATTCAAGACATCACAATGAATAACAGCGCAGATCAGCAAAAGGTCAACGACAAGTTCGGGCCCCCTTCATACCTGGAGACATTGTTGGTAGACATTGGTTCGAAGAAAGGCAAGATCAATGAGGCATTGACCAACTTCTTGACCCTCCCCTATGTCAAGTCAGTCGTTGTGTTCATAAATATTGTTATGCTCATGCTCATACACGGATCTAGTGCTCTCAAAGTCAAGGACCGCACTGGCAATGACATCAGCCTCTATCAGCAAGTATTAAGGCTGCAGACGAAATATGAAGCACTGCAAGAACGAAGTGTCCCTATCGTCGGGGAAATCAGTGCCTATGGACGCCTGTCGAAGGTTAGTACGACGCCCCTTTCAGCTACTCAATACTGACTTCTTATACAGAGTTTACTACCCCTTATAGGGAAGCCTGACCAGATGACACTTGATCAGTTCTTGCAGATCAATACAGGACTTGTCATGGTAAGACACGAGCAGAGCATAGTGTAATAGCATAAGGATGTCACTAAACCCCGTTGCAGAAATATGGTCAGAAGGCAAAGGCCCTCGCCAAGGAGACCAACGATTTGAAGATGGAATTCGCGGATCTCCTCGACCTTTTACAGACTAACCTCGGCGAGGTAGTCAAGCAAATTGCTGCTCAAGAGCATGCTCTCTACGAAGCAGAGAAGGAATATGCTTGTATACTTCCCCTATCTCCACATCATCTTGAGCACACTCACCTAATACTAATATTGATATTAGTTGAGAAAGCCACCGCGATCATTTCTGGAATCCTTGCCCTTGGTTTCTTAATAGGGGCAGGCGTCGCTCTGTGCATGGGTGCCGTGCCCGTCGCGCTTGAACTCGGGGCTCACGCTGGCGTTGCCCTCTACGAGTGTATCGTAATGGCAATTAAAGCTTCTAATATATCCGAGTAAGTCCGAAAACCACTTCAGAATCTTCCCGTCCTTCTCCCTGCTAACATCTCCTGTGCCTAACCTAGTGTAATCTCGAATCTAAAGGCAGGAATAGAAAGTGCGAAGAAAAGCAAAACCCAGCTCGAATCCCTCATTCCAGCATTTGCAGAGATCGCTCTTATGTTTGAGGCGATTGGAAAGGCTTGGGAGGGCATGACGGAAGGCCTGTCAGACGTCAAAGACAATTATCTTGCTTGGTGAGTCGGCACTGCTACCCTCTGTGCATTGCTTATTACTGACCTGTACCCACTCTAGGTCGGACCCAAATCTTTTCACCCCAGAGATGTTGGCCATGACGTTGGAATCATGGAACAATGTCTCCACAGCTGCAGACTTATACATCAGCATCATCACAGGCGCCAAACTCGCCGACACAGAGTCAGCGCCTCCGCTCAAGACGATGATGATGAGCATGATGGTGAACGGGCCGGCAGTAGCTAAATATGCAGAGCCATTACCGGATGTGAAGTCCATGGCTGCTGTTGCCGATGGAGCAATGCAGGGCATAGGTCGTACCATGTGCCGCGAGATATTCAGTGCTCCAGCGGTTAGAGGCGCGTACCCCCGACGATCGGAACTTGATATTATCGTCAACGAATACTCCAGGGCTGCTTCCAACCTCAGGTAGATGGATGCCCTCCTAAGGGTTAGCTATACGTTCTTACTAACAGGTTCAACTCAGGGACGCCGGATCAGGTGATATGGCTATGCGATGCGACGATATCGTGCAAACGATCGCGGCAGAGTCGATACCCTCACAGGCCGATGCCCTGTACGCATTGCGCAGATTCGCCGAGCAGCAGCCTGATATTCCATCCATGCCGCTCGAAGAAGCCGCGTGGGAAAGGTTCTGCGAAATAAGGATCAACTCGTGAGTCTCAATGAAGCGACAGACAGCTACTAAAGGGTGTTGTGAAACTGATCAATGATCTCTGCCTACGCAGACTAGAAGATGGAAGATCGAAGGTTGATCGATGCTACAGCAGCATTCACAGAGTGCATAACATGACCTCGAACCTGTACGATAATCTCGTAGCTCGGGTCGCTGAGCTCTATATCACGCTGGAGAATATCCAGCGACAGATACAGGAAGCCGAGGAAGAAAAGCAGCGGATGATGTCGAATCCCAGTGAGTTCCAAGTCCTGACCCAGCATTTCATTAACCTAGGGTAGAGCTGACCGTACTTCCTAACATAGTCGGTGCTTTGTACCATGTTCTCAACGACCTGATCAACCGCATCAAGGGGCTGTACGTAGAGCGGGACGAGCGCTATAATGAGAGGGAGCGCATACAGCGGTTTGCCTACGAGACGGAGATGTGTCTACAGAGGGTGGGGAGTCTGGGCAGTTCTATGGCGACGATGAGCACGATGTGGAGCAGTATGCAGACGAGTATGATTTCGGCTTCGACGCTGTGGCCGCTTCTGCACACGCTGAGTATGTCGGACTTGGAGATTGACTTGTACAGACAGACTTGGGAGGCGGTGAGGAGTACGCTTGAAGGTTGATTTAGATTGTCTTGGCACGCCTCGTGGCAATAATTTTAGGGGGCGTCATTATGATATGGTACTAAACAATCCAGTCTTGGACATCTCGTACGCCCAGACAGCTTGAAGTGGTTCTATATGCCACTATTCATAGAACAGTAGAGCATTCTAAAGTATCATATTCACTTCTTAGTTGAGCTACGCAACATCTAAATTCGAAATCACATGTCACTTAGAAGAGCAGATATAGTAATTATTTAAGGAGAGTGGTACATTGGGCTCTATTGATGAACCCGCTGGGGAGTATTTAGGGAAAATTGGTGACTGCCTAGCTGTTGTTGGTTACAGGTTGTCACAAGACCCAAATAAATGATGAACCTCCAATGCCAACACCAATGTCGTTCAGTTCCTAGATAGCCCACAACTCCTATCGCCTAGAGCAACGCAGCCATGACGGCCAGGCCGATGGCGGCAGACAATGGGAGAGACAAGTCTCTCTTGCCAATACTGATGCCGTGAGATGCCGTGCCATTGTCTTTCTTGTCATCATCGTCGTCATCGCTGGGGTAAGTCCAGAACGGCCAGCCCTTTCCAATTGATACGCGCTTATCTATCTCAGCGTCGATGGCGGCTATAGCCTTGGAGATATCACTAAATGTAGGCATACATGGTTAGCAGCTGCTGTTTGATGTGTGATCATAGGTAGAAACTTACAGGCCCTCAGCGGTTCTGACTTCGCTGATATTGTTGTTGGCGGGATCATAGACCTCATTCTTCGACTGAGATTCGTCGTTGTTCTTGGTGGCCTCTCGGAGCCAAGAGACTTCGGTCTCTTGGGCTCGGACTCGGCCCAAGGTGGGTGAGAGTAGGCAGGCTGAAGCCAAGATGACTCGGGCGTTGACGAGCATGGTGATTGATGATTATGTTGGTGAGAAGTAAGTGTTGGATGAGTGTTGGTGTGAAGTTTGGGTTGTATGAGTATTGATGTAGAAGTGAGGAGTCTTCGTTTAGTATGGTAAATGAGACTGGGTAGATAGGCAGGTAACCTTAGAGCTTATAGTTTCCCTTGAGTTTGGAGTAAGGAAAGCTGTAGCGAAGTTCGTCTTGGCTGGGAGGATTGGGATGTTTATATAGATATTCAGGAGACATGTCCGAGGCATTCAACACTCTGTGCAGTTGGCACCGTTGATAAGCCATACCTTCGACATAGTAGATATAGTAGGTGTTGGGTCTAGGTAACCATTCAAGCTGCCTAGGTAACGGCCAGTTTTCGTAATAGACCTTTGAATAGCGTAGATCGAAGATGAACTTGGCACAGTACTGTCTGACGAAGTTGAGTGATCTTACTGAGGCTTTGGATTTAACAGTGCTAACCCTATCGTCGGCTTTACATGAATGAAGGCTCTGGTGCCAATGAGTGGTGCGCTAAGCCATTGACTGAACAACTATATGCATTATCCAACTATTCACACAACACGTGCTACTACCGTACCTCAACATAGTTGTATTTGACTTTATATACAGTGAGAATAGCTGGTAAGCCTCATGATAGGGGCACATAGACTTTCTGTCTGTCGCTTACAACTTCGATATCTCGCCTTAGACGGTGTGTATACATCGAAATTGAATCATTTATCCTATAAGTATAGGTACTATACTGATTATTACTTATGATTATTACTTATAAGTTGCCAGGTAGGTAACTAGGAGGGAAGGCATTGAATCTACAGGATGGAGAGTTCAATCAGTTATGTATGTTACATAATTGTACTATGTAGTACATACTACTAGGTACGGGAGGTACTGGAGGTACATACCTACTGTATATGATATATACATGGGTACTTAGCCCTATGGACCAAAATGGATCCCATTTAAGCTTTGGACCCCTGCATGGTTAATATCTGCTAGTGCCTGACGATATCAGAGGACGTGCATAACGCATACTAAACTGACATGTATGTCATACTGTTTGTGCGTATGTGCATATGTACAGCACTTAAATGCATGTACCCGATGCCCAAGATTTATGCGGTCAACAAGGGCAGAAAATTATTTTGAATTGAGCATGGAAAAAAAGAGCAAAGAAATTTAAATAAAAAAAGAAAAAAAAAGAGAGAAACATCAAACAAAACGAATAAAAAAAAGGCAAAGCAACATATCTCAGCCGCATGCAGCATATTGGGCTATTGACGTATTGATTGAATTGTAACATTATATGGTTCAGTTCTTTTCACCACCGCTCATTTCCCATGTTCGCTGTCGGCCGGAATGTACGGCTGAATGTCTTCACTCGCCCTTCTTCCTTAGTCCTTTGTAAACAGGTCAGCACTACTACCAATGCTACACCCGAGCGGAAACATGGCACCTACAGGACTCCAGAAAAGGGCGACTTTAAAGTGGAATACGAGCTGGCCGAGAGGCTTGCTGCTACAGGACTATGGGGTCCAAATAAAAAGGGTTTCTGGACCGCAGAGGAAAAGAAAATTAGGTCAATCGGTGACAAGGCGAGAATTAATATCGTCAATGAAAGTGTATGCAAGGACATTATCTCATATATCGGTCCTGGACTTGAACGGCATAAAGGATGTGACCTCCTTGACATTTATCCCGGCGCCGGACTCTGGAGCGAGACGTTACATAACTTCCTCAAACCGCGATCCCATATACTAATGGAACCAGACGATACACTATACAAACCTTTTCTCCAACCTCTCCTCGACAAACCCAATACCACGCTTGTCCCAGCATCCGGGCTCGTGTGGCGAGACCTCAATGATGTTCTTTCGCCCAAATATCTGCCCCACCAAAAAGTTCCTGACCCGGATAAACTTGGCGAGAGAAATGATACACTGCTGATCACCGCAAACATCGCCTTCCATCCTAAAAGGAGATTCCTCAAATTTGAATCCGTGGCACATTTGGTCTTATATCAGTTCATCGACGCCATACGAACCGGCGCTTTGTATCAAAAATATGGGCTCGTCCGCATGCTTATATGGACCCGACCTGACGATAAGTTTGGCATTCTTCCCAAGGTGTTGCAGAAACGCAAGAAGCTGTCAATTGAAACCGAGCTCTCCTGCGATTGGGTGCGGGAAGTGTGCGGCCAGGAGGCAATGGATTCGACCTGGTTTATGCGTGACAGCATCACCGATGCCGCCAGTGACCTTGCCACATGGAAGCGAATGCGGGCTCAGGGGATCAAGATGCCGGCAGAGAGATCTTCTGACGCTTTAATCGAAGCGAAAGCGGCGTCTAGATCCAAGGAGAAAATAGAGCCCGGAGTGACACCCCCCGCGTTCAAGAGAAGTTTTCTAGACGAATTAGCTACGCTCGAAGCACAACACGAAAAGGAGATCTTCGATAAGGACTCGGCTACCTATAGGAAGATGCGCTCATACAGATGGAGGGCCAATTGGGAACATAGAAAACATCAACGAATGCAACAGCTCATAGCTGGCCTAGATGCCATTAACAAACTCCACAAGGAGGGCAAAGCTTCCCCGGAGGAGCTTAAGAAACGCGAGGATGAATGGGAGGCTGAGTTGATGAAAAACCCTTCCGGATTCGTCGCCCAATTCATCACCTACAAGGACGGTCTCCATATTTACCGGCAAGATCCTCCGGTGATGTTCTATGACCGCCGCGCGTACGATAGAATGGTTATTCAACCCGAAGAGTTCTACCCAAATGTTCCAATCAGCCTCCTCGACATCCAGCCAAAGGCGGTTCATCCCCTATTACGGCAGAAGGGCCCTAACTCTACTCGAGTAGGTGATTGTTTCGAGCTCTTGCTGTCTGCGATCATGTCCCAAAGCATTTTACCCTTGGACAAGACCCTGGATAATATTATGCCGGGTTTCTCGGCATACATCATGCCACGCTGGACCAGCCTCAGGGACGTCAAACGAGGCGGGTTGCTTACGAACACACCACATTCACAGTTGACTGCTAGAATGTTGAATGCACGACAATGGGAGGAGTTTCTAGAAATTTGGTCAGAGTGGCCATTCCGTCCGACGTTTCATGAACTCATCGCTCGCACATGCGACGAGGAAGCTGATATGGACGGTCTATACACCGAGAAGTAGTTATGATAAGGGTTGTGATGAGATGAATGAATTGTATACTGGACTAAATGAGTGACTACGCAAAAGCGAAGCACACCTAGTACCTACCTAGGCTAGGTAGGTAGGCAACGGACAATGATGCCCACTATACTACACAGGCACTAGGTTAAGGCAGCATAAGGAATGACTAGCCAGGAAATACACTTCGCTGTTATCAAAGACGATACCACCGATCTACATTTGTTTTGTAGAGGATGAATATCCATGGATACAATCGCAGGTGTTGGAATAGCATCCGGTTATAGATATAGACCTGTATATTACAAGAGAGATAAAGAAAAAGAAAAACTTACCTCCCCCTTCTCCGAGAATTAAGCTATCCTGAGAGACAAGTTTAGTAGGTGACAGAAGTAACGGTAACGTCGTTTTCGTGCTGCTATTGTCTCATTAGTTATCAGCATAGGGTGGTTTCAATAGCCGACTTTCACTTGCAAGGAAGATGCATTCTGTGGTTGAGAAATGTTCTTTTAATTGAAGACTTCCAAACTAGGAGTTGGTTATACGGTGTATCTACCTACCTACCTAAGGTAGGTTATATGGACTTTTGTTAGGTATCCTCTGTTGAATAGATATGTAGCCAAGCCAAGTTGTTTGTCAGCTGGCTTACACATGGCGCCATTGATGATGAGGACCCTAGGCAGCTTATATCGTATTGACCCTGCACAGAATGCATCGTGGCCAAGTATAGAAGGAGACGTTGGATTAGACATGTGTCTTGCAGCATGAACTCCTCCCGTTTATCTTTTGCCATTGTGTTGCTAGGTACTATTAATATATGCACCTTCTTTACATAGTCAACTGTCACACCAGGGCAAGAATTGGACTCCACTTATGCACTTCATTTGGGATTAATTGATATGACATTGAAAGGCTTGGATAATAGTTAACTAGTTAGCCTCGGTTTGGATTTCGTTAATAATCTACATTGCCCCTGGGAAATGCCACGTTCTTCTTTTTTCATGTTTTCCATGTTTTCCATTTTTTCCATTTTTTCCCATTTTCTTGTGTTATTTTATGGGATAACGTTAACTACAAACAGGCAAGTTTCCGATCCCCATCTATGATCACCATCTAATTGCGATTTCGCTACTTTTGTTAGCGAGTCATCCTAACGGGGGGTTCTGGAATCGGAACTGGAATGTCGTTATTTATTGGGAGCAAGGATATCCAGGGTTGCATTGGAGATGTATGGTGTTAGCGCGGGGTTAGCTCAGCGCTAGCTAGCGTCATTACCGACTTTCCTACTTGGTAAGGAATACGAACATCAGTTTTATCTCATATATGATATATGTAGGTTAGTTATGTATTGTATTATTAATATGTATATTCGCAGTTTGTCTGTTTAGAAGCCTTGGTAGAGAAGACTCAGAAAAGAAATGGGAAAAAGTTGTCGCGAATGTAGGTATGTAGGGTTTGGCATAGGTAATGGCGAATCTCCATTTAACCCCCTGCACCAAGATCGTCATAAGGGAGTTCTGTAACTCACTACTACTATTTAAAGTAAGTGATTGTGCATCCGATGGCGATCAGACGACGATGGGTGGTGGTAGCCACGGCGGGAGGTTGGATACTTATGTAGTTAGAAGCATTCGCTTCCCGCCGGACTGGGTTCATACATACCGACGTATGTGGAATACCTAGGTAGCCATGTATGCCAATGTATGGAAGTAGAGTAGGTTTGACAACTTACATCTGATCGGCCCGTTGAACACATGCAACAGAATGCAGCAGCGCGGAACATAATACTTAACCTAGCAAATTTATGTTTATGACACCTTGGCGAACAGTTGCCATATTAGTTGGTAAGCAATATTTGTAAGAATGTTTAAAGAAATAAATTGATAGTTAGATTACTTTGAAATATATTAATATAACCAACCAACAAGATTGAAGCAAACAAACCACTCCTGATATAGGTAAATATATACTAATCGCTTACTACTTAGGCCGCCGTTCACGCCGTCTACATACATACTTTCTCATACATACATAGTAGCGGGTCCTCAGCTCAGCTCGGTCCAGGGAACTGGGATTCAATTTAACTACCTGGGATACACGTTTCCTGAATACATCCATCATCCATGTGGTAACCTAAGGTTAGTGCTTTAGGCCACCGATCCGTCACTGGTACAGGCTGTACAGCACATCCCCCAGGTGGCAGGCCCCCCCAGATCCCAGCTACAACCTAACCCTGGAGCGTAGGTACAAGTACCTACTACGCACCAAACATTACTACTGCTAGGTACCAAATCCTACAATCTCATTTGCCCCAATCATCTCCAGGCTATCAGGTTTCTCAAGTCTGTCAGGTCCAGGCCTGCTGTTAGTAACCTCCAATCTTTATCCTTTTTATCTCTCATCCCTTCTTTATTTTTCGACTTCGCTTTTTGGTTTACACGTTGAGCAAACTTTTTTTTTTTTGGAAAGTGATTCAATGTTTTGATGACAACTTAACCATAATTTGTACAATTCTGTACCGAGGTACGATCTGTGTTCGTCATGAGATGAAATAATAAGTTAGTTGGCCTTTTTGATTTTCCTTTTTTTTTTAGTGACTCCTCTCCCTATCTACCTAACTACTGCACTCTAATTATTTCGATCGATCACACTAATTTTCTTTGCTACTCGTACGATTTGAATCCCCCGTCCTTCCTCTTCATTTACAATCTCATTCTCACCTTTTCACACTCACTTCAAGTTATACTCACTCCCCTCCCTGTATCTACCTACGTGTTTTATTCTGTTATTCGTGAACATACTTCTCTTCCCCTTTCAACTTCAATGTTGTAACCCACGTTCATTATTTCTCCCATGCTTGACATCTCAAGGTCCAATCATTTCAATTCACTAAAATATCAAAGTTTCGAATTCGATACCATTTACCGCTAGGTACCGACCCTTTTTGACTTCGGCCCAGACAGAACGCCTCCCCGTTCCCTCAACCCTAATTTGCGCCGTTGCATTCGATTTATAATCTTTGAGACGCTTCGTCTCATCTTTGAAGTCAAGTCGACGCTTGGGCGCCCCGTCTTCTGGAGGCCGCCGTCGCTCTCGATAATGCGCTCGCCCGCTTTCCCCCCTAGGCGGCCCTCTCACCTCTTGCGATATATATTCCCTGCCTTCCTCGTAATATGTATTTTTTACTATCTCTCAAACCGACCACGAGATTCGCAAGTTGTGGATAGCCACCTGACACCTGAGCTTGACTCCTCGAAATCGCCGTCATCATCTCCCTACGAGCATAACGTACCGGACCCTGTCAATCCACCCGCCCAAAATCCGCCGCCGAGCATACAAAAGCCCGTCCACGAAAATCAAGATGACGAAAGCAAACCTGTCCCCGACGCGAAACCCGCCGCCGCTCAACCTGTTCCACCCAAACCTAACACTGCAGCACCACCACATCCTATTGACGACTTGATCAAGGTTGCCGAAAAAGACTTCAATGGTATGCTATCCAAAGAATCGAAAACGCTGGCCGAAGCCGCCCACGCTTATCGCACACGACGCGGTCGCCACCCACCCCCTGGATTCGACAAGTGGTACGAATTTGCCAAAGGGAAGAAGGCTATCATTGTCGAGGATTTTTTCGACCAGATTCATCATGATCTGAACCCCTTTTGGGGTCTAGACCCTGCCAGCATTCGCGACGAGGCTAGAGGGTACGAAATGGTGATCAGTGTGCGCAACGGTAATGCGAGCGCCGAAAGCGATTGGTTTTGGACTCAGATCTGGCTAGATATGATTCAGACCATCGAACACCTGCTACCTGACATGGATATTGCTTTGAATGCCATGGACGAACCTCGACTTGTCGTTCCATGGGAGGATATCAACGCCTATATGAAGAAGGAAAAGCAATCGCGATTACTTAGTCCCATTAAGTCCACTGTCTCAGATTTCCAAAAATTACCCAAACCCGCCGCCAAGGATGAAGCCAAGTCCACGAATGTCGTTGATAAGGGGTGGGAAGACACTAGTACGTTTTACCCCAGATTATTCCTATTCTGATAAATAGCTTGCATGGTGTTAACTCTCAATAGATCCGTATTGGCTAATCGCCCGTCGAGGATGCCCCCCCGACAGCCCGGCTCGCAAACAACCTGCCATGACTTCTTTTGATACCACGCCCAACTTTTCCCCCTCATGGGCAACCCCACACCAATATCAGGGCTATGTGTCTAATTCGACGCTATCATCAGAGTTCTGTCATCAGCCTGACCTACAGGGGCTAGAAGGAATCTTCATCCGGCCCTTGACCACAGCTGCCACCAAAGTTCTCTTTCCAATGTTTGGAGGTAGCAAGCTCGCCACTAACAATGAGATCCTTCTCCCCGCTGCTATGTACTGGAAAGAAGAAGAACGGTTTACGGGGGGAGGCGACCATGGGCCACCCTGGGATACCAAAATTGATCCTTTAATATGGCGCGGTGTGGCTACAGGCGGCCGCAACAACGAATCGAATTGGAAGGGGTTCCAGCGACACCGATTTGTCGCAATGAACAACGGAACGAAGCTTTCGCGCGCCGAAGAGGATGTGGAGCCCCCAGCTAACTTCCAACTACCTAGTTCGACTTATAATCTGGCGGCGCAAAAAGACAAGCGCCTAGGCGAGTGGGTGTCACAATGGTCGGACGTAGGCTTTACTGACTTGTTCTGTGATCCTAACGTGGAACCCAAGCAAGAAGAGGGACGCTGCATTTACACGAACAAATACTTCGAGACGGTGATGGGGCTAAAATTAACTACTCAGTTCTACTACAAGTATCTTCCCGATATCGATGGCAACTCTTTCTCAGGCCGATATTTGGGATTTTTAAGAAGCACGAGTCTACCGATCAAGAGTACGCTGTGGCGTGAGTGGCACGATAGCCGTCTGGTGGCTTGGAAACACTTCGTGCCGATGGATAACCGATTCGGCGACTTCTATGGTATTATGGAGTACTTCCTTGGATACGAGGACAGCGTCCCGGGCCATGACAAAGAAGCCGAGAAGATTGCATCAGATGGTAAAGCATGGGCTGAGAAAGTTCTCAGGAAAGAAGACATGCAAGTCTACGTGCTGCGACTCCTACTCGAATACGCCCGAATCGCGGACGACCGAAGAGAAAAGATGGGGTGGGTGGATGATTTGTTGTCTTGAACAAGAAGAAACGTCCAGAGAATTGGGGCGGTTTAAGTCTGATACATACCCTAGATGACGAGCTGCAGTGTATAACTTCGTCTATATACCATATGAGGACGGCGTTTTGGTAGGGTGTGGCATGGAAATGTCGGCATCCGGCATCGGGCACGGGGCAGATGAATTCGAGCATGTAGCCTATTGGCTCTGGGAATCCGGCGTTGGATGGCTTTGTTTTATAAGGCAAATATGGAGGATTCCAGCTTATCATATCACTTTTGGTAGCAAATCATAAGGACCTAAACCTACATAGACCTGCATAGCAAGGTATGTGGGTATGTAGGTTAGATGCGTGGTCTTGATGAATGCAAAAGATGTTGGAACAGACGCAGTTGATTGATATCCTGATATCCTATAATTGGGGGGCATAATAAAGGCCGGCAATTCGGCGAAGCCAAACTTGCTGGGTGTCACTTATAATATTCAAGTTTGCATGTGCATTTGCTGTATCCAGGGGTATCCGAGGCGTATACGAGGTAAGGGGGGTAAGGGGGGTAAGGTAATGCGTATGACGTAGTGTGGTAAGTATACATCTGTATGGAGATTGGAATCATTGGAGAGTATAAGAGATCTGGGAGTTTAGTGCCCCTGTGAATCCTTAGAAAAAGAATGGGAAAAACCGGCTGAGCTAATAAATATGTGTGTCTGATCTCCAATCAAAATGGATCGAGATCGATAAGGCCTCCCGAATTACGTTGTGGGCTTCGCGATGCACGTCATCACACCGAATCCGGTGAAGCTTGGAACAGAGCTAAGGTCGAAGCTAGACTTTCAGGATATGGAGGGAGGTATATAAGGATGATTGAATTACGTTTACTTTCAATGGTTTCTTTTTAGTATTTCTCATACTGCCAAATTACTATACCTACATTACTATAAAACAAAGTCCCAAATCAATAATCAAAGCCATTCGCTCTCACAAACACACTCACACAAACATGGATGCCCTCAAGAAGTTCGCCGGTGGCAGCAGCTCAGGAAACACTGCCAACACACAGCCCACTGGAGAGAAGAAGGACTACGGAGACAAGAGTAAGCCAAGCCAACCGCACTCCATATTATTATTACTCGCGCACCACCCTACATCTAAATACTTACTGTGTCTCTAGTCGCCGGTTTCATGAACAAAAAGCAAGGCAACAAGGTGTCTGACCAGCAACTCGAGTCTGGGACCGACACGGTCCGCGGATTGTACGAGAAGGCTACTGGGTAAGTCTTCTATTTTCACCTTAGAGAGTAACGTCTTTGGGTGGTCCTGTCTAGACATCAGATGCTAATACAAGTCGGCGCATAGGAAAAAGGTCGATCCCAAGTACTCCAACTAGACGTGTGGTGGAATAGGAGTTAATGGATGGTGATGTCACTGCCCAGGTGCACACATACACCGACGATGATATGAAGTTTTAAACAGGCCAGACATAATTAGGGGAATGACTCCCATACCTAAATTAGAAAGCCAAAGTGCTTCTTTTTATACATTTTTATTAATCTAATGAGATTTATTTGGTAAAAAACAGCCAAAAAGAAAATGGCCGAGTTACCCTTTGCTCAATGTGATGTGTCGTACCAATGATCTGCTTCTCTTAGCAGGATAAAACGATGGATATCGTGACTGATGGAAAATGTTCAGGCAAGTAAGTGCCTGTAACTCCATCCCGTGACGCCGTGTATGCATGCGAAAATCGTCATGCGTGACTCCAACCCCCTTCCTAGTGCCCATTACCACACTCATCCATCCGCGTCTGCGTAACTCAACGGCTTCGTTACCACGTTCGCGTCTACTCATATCGTTATCTTTTCTCATTCCCCTGGATATCTATCCCCCGTCAGTCCTCCGCGGAGGTATATACACGCGCATATTTGCACACAGCCCACAGCTACTACTACTACTGCTGCTGCTGCTGTAGAAGAGGTGAGGTGGTGTTTATGTGTAGGTAGGTTAGGTAAATATGGGACGAGATCAAGCATCGTCATAAAACACCTGTACCGCCATGACTATGATCCACAGCAAAAATATGCATCCGATCAGACCGAACGCGAAGACAGCCTGCCACGATTGACCTGTCGACAACATATTAGCAATGAACCCACCATATGTACATCAAGCAAAGGGGTGGGGGGTGGGGGGGAAGAGAATCCTCCCAAATCAACACAAGTCCCGGAAGCCAAAAAAAAAAAAAAAAAAAAAAAAAAAAACCCAAATCAAACTCACATATGCTCCTCTGCTCCAGCCAAGCCAGCGTGCCCTGGTTGTTCCCCGTCGGGTCCGTGCTCCAGACCAGCAGGTTGCAGTTGGAGCTCACGGAGCCGACGGGCCCCCACAGCTCGATGCTGACGACGATGAGCCCGACCAGCCACAGCACGAAGAACATGAAGGAGCCCAGGATGACGATGGAGGGGAGCAGCCGCCGCTGCGCGATCAGCCACAGGAGGGAGGCGATGAAGACGATGGTCAGGGCGGCGACGGTTATGAAGTACGGGAAGTACCTGGTGGGGGAAAGTAGTATTAGCTGAGTTTGAGTTTGAGTTGAGAGTTGATAAATATACCCCTAAAACTAAAAGGTTGGGAAGATGGGAAAGGTGTGGACGAGGAGGAGGGGGGGAGGGGGGAGGAGCGCAAACTCACCAAGGTATGTTCAGCAGCAGCTGCTGCTGGATCCCGATGAAGGTGGCGAGGATGCCGATGATGCAGCACGAGGCGGCGAGCATGACGAACATCCACAGGTTCAGCTGCGCCGCGGGCCAGTGGTACCGGTGGATGCGGGCGATGCGGCGCTCGAAGACGGTGGACCCGTGCCCCGACCCCGTGCGGAGCGATGCGGCGGCCATGGTGGAGAGGTTGGCGGAGTGGGTGGTGCTGTCCTTGTCGGTTGCCGTTTTTTTTTTGGTGGTGGTGGTTGTTGTTCCCGGAGGTTGAGGTTCGCTGGGGCGAGGTGTGGTGGTCGGCAGTATTAGGGGTAGTGATGGTGGTGGTGTCGGCGTGCTGCTCGTCTGTTACATGCGCAAGTAGGGTGTAGATATTACGCTCGACTGCAAATGTCTATCTACATTAGTTACAGACGCGATACCTCCCGTCCGGTCGGGTGTTACGGAATCCGGTATGGGGATTGAAAACTGCGGTAGCAGCGTCGCCGGCAATGGGTTTGATCGAATAGGGTAGGGCGTATAGGCCTGTAGCGATACTTGGGCCGTTCGTTTGCTCGTATGTTCGTTTACTCGTTCGTTCGTTTGTATGGTCGTGTCAATTGATTCCTCAAATTTCTTTTCTTTTTCTTCTCAACACCTCGTAAACTCTTAACTCATTTAACTGCTGAATGATAACGGATTCCTCCGCCTTAAAAATAAGGATTGAAGAATAAAAAAAATATGCGTGACGAAGCAGAATGACTGCGAACTGCCAACTCAGTGCCTTGCGTGCCTTGATTTCTGCTCCTTCGGCGCTGCTGCTGGGTTTCGATCGAGAAATCTCCAATCCCAATCCAAGCCTCGAACTTTTTTGGTTGGTTGGCTGGCTGGTTCGCTAGCTGGGTTGGGTTGGCTCAGTATGCAGATGCAAGGTGCCGTAACGTAAGCCTTCCCCCCGCGGACTAAAAAGCGCAATCCACACACCTTTTTGGGGGGAGAGGTGGATAATGCGCTGTCAGACGGGGAGGGAGTGAGTTGCGCAAGGTAAAGGTCGAGAGTCGAGAGATTGACTACGTGGTTTTGCGCGTCTCGTCTTCGTTGTTCGTTAATCGTCAATGGTTATCGAAGGGAACAAGCAAGATCAACGGACCGAAACCTCAGGTGTGTGCTAGTGCACAGCTAGCTGTCCCAATATTATGTAGGTATCATGTACAATACCTAATCGACAAACTTTCAGATGTTCGACGTGGTCAGGTCAACATGAATTGGTATGTATTATTATATAAGATAATCAGGTACGCGCTGAGTGGTTTATGGGGGAAGGGGGGGGGGGGGGGGGGGGGGTAGGTATCCCACCGTAAAGACTCAAGGGAAGCGCTCAAGCGGGACCTAGATAGGGCACAAAGTAGGCAAGGCCCCGTTTAATAGTTGGGGTTGGTAGGTAACTATTGTGTTATTGCTACTCGAGACTCGAACACTAGGGCAACAGATCCTGATCTACAATGCTTAAAGTACCACGATGCTAAATACCTAGGTTAGGTAGTCAGGGGTAATGTTGTGCAGGGCGGCATGAACAATGCGGTCTGACAAAGAAATCGAGAAGCGTTTTCGAGTGATAAGAACGATAGTTATTGGAAGACAATTACTTCGTAGTTTACCTGCTAATGACATATAATGCGTAGCTAGATTGGGTTGTTTGAAGAACAACAGCCATTCCATCATCCCGTATCACTGAGTATTGTGTGATAAAAAACTACGGTGGTTGGCATAGTAGGTATCATTGCATTTAGGTAGGTAACGACTAAGAGGCGTGGTAGAAACTATTGCAAGTGATCTTCCCAGGGGGGGGTGTTTGCGCCAAGACTCATCATGATACTAACTCGCTATCCTTTGCCCAACCACACGACTTTTTTATCTTCCTCTTCTCCGACGAATCCTAGGCACCTATCTATGCACCTATCTATGCACACTCATCTCTTTATGGCAACCCCGTCACGTATATCAGCGTGTATGTATTCATCATCTAAATATTGACAACCCGTCTACCTAGTCTACAAGCCCATTATAATAACTATAACCCGAAAAAAAAAAGCTTGCATTGCCTTCCTGGTTGGTTGATTCTAACCAAACGAGTTATTACGCCCTCGTACAGCAAATGTTCATCTCCTTTTCCCAAGCATGGGCCCGCCTATGACTCCTAATTTCAAATAAAAGAAAGGTAAAGGACAAGATACCCCCCCCCAAAAAAACTTTACAACAGCGACTCGCCCAGCGCGCATCGCACCAGCGAACAGCCCGCGCGGACGGTCTCGTGCGCGCCGAAGTCGATCTCGGGCGCGAGGCTCGGGTTCACCTCGACGAGGTCCATAGCCACGAGGCTGCCCGTCAGGTGCACGCTCTCGCAGATGTAGTCGCCCTCGCGCAGTGTAAGGCCGCCACGAACGGGCGTACCTGTGCTGGGCGCCCACATCGGGTCGAGCGCGTCGACGTCGAAGGATAGGTGGATGGGGGTGTCGGCACCGATGTGTGCGAGCGCCATCTCGACGACGCGTCCGATTCCATATCTACAATCGATGCGCCGTTAGTATATTATAAAAATTTATAAAATAAATAGGAGGAAAGAAAGAAACAAAGAAAGAAATAAAGAAACAGGGGGGTTGTCCTTACCGGTCCACGTCGAACATGCTGAACGCCTTGATGCCGTTCTCGCGCAGGATTCGCTTCTCACCGGGGTCGACGTCGCGGAGGCCGATGTAGACGAGCTTCTTGATGTTGAGGAGGTTCTCGGGCTTCAGCCAGCCGAAGTACTCGGGCTTCTCCTCTTTGGCGAGTCCGGTGACGAAGCTGACGGGCATGCCGTGGACGTTGCCAGAGTCGCTCGTCTCGGGGGTGTTGATGTCGGTGTGCGCGTCGACCCAGATGACGGCGATCTCGCGGTTCAGTCTCTCGCGGATGGCCTTGGCGGTCCCGGCGATGGTGCCGATGGCGATGGAGTGGTCGCCGCCGAGGGTCAGGACCATGCGGCCCTCCTTGGCGTGCTCGTAGACCTGGTCGCAGAGGCGCTCGGTCACGCTGCTGACGGCCTTGGGGTTCTTCATGCCCCGGAAGGGGGGGTCTTCCTTCGGGACGAGGTCCGTGTACGAGTGTACCGTGTCGTGGCCATGGAGCTTGTAGTTGAGCTCGTCTCGCAGTTGGGTGAGGAGACCAGACTCGATGAGAGCGGAGGGTGCGGCGTCAACACCGGGCTTGCACTACAAGAGAAAAGCGATGATGAGTTTTTGTTCTTTGCTCTCTAAGAGGTCGAGGGAAGGGAGAGGGCAGTGTGTCTTACCTGGCCACCGGAGAAGCCAACGGCTACGACACCGAGGTCCTCTGGGTGAGAGAGGAACCGGGACTTGACCATGGAAGTGTTCATGGTGGGCAACTGGTTTCTGTAGATGGAGATAGGTAAGATTCTGGGGTAGGTAAGGATAAGTCTTCTGGTCGGAGCGCCTGTTAGCGAGAAAGTCAAGTGAAATAGCAGCGTATCTGGTGGTGATTAAGTTTGCCTACCAATGATCTAATGATGTAATTATTTCGTGTCTAGGAGTAGTGGCTGGCAGATTGAAAGACAAGCTCGACAAGCTCGACAAGCGGGTACGTATTATATAGGCAAATAGGTTGCTTGTAGGTGTTTCGTAAGAAGGTAACAATGGGTCAATAAGAGATGCTCAGAATCTTAGATATCTCAGTTTTTATTTTATTTTATTTTTTTGAAAAAAGAAATAGGAAGAAAAAACTAGCCTAGCACATGACAAGGAAACTACTGTGACTCCATTACTCTTTTCGCAGCCTTTGATACCCGCCTCACCGCGACTACCTCCCTCTAAAGGCTAAGTAAGCTGGATACCGCTTGTGGTGCTTGGTGGGGGTTCAGATGGATTCCAAGGTTAAGATGGAACTACCGGCGACTAGCTGTTAGTGGTAGCCATGCCCTTGAAATGCGAAATGCAAAACGCCGCATAACACACAGTTAGGAGGGGGGGGGTCTTACACAAGTGGCTTATACGTATAATACAGAGAGGATCCATGGATAATAGCAAAGAATCACAAATACTAACCAACTAATCAGCCCCGATCCGATAGGACCCCTTAAACATCCAATAAATATACGGAAAACACAAAAGGGGTAGGTCAGTAACAAGATAGATAATTTATAGGTATGGAGGTGAATGAATATATAATTCAATCTTGTCTTGTTATCTACCGGTATCTATCTTTCTCGTTCTCCTTTTTCTCTCCCGTCCCCCGATCGTCGGAGCGGATGCTTCGCGCCCGAATAAGTCAGTTCATTTCGTACATTTTTGAAGCATAAAGAACCATTAAAGGTGCAGTGCATAATGATGTTCCATTATAACTTCCATAGACCAAAAAAAGGCGAGTAAACGTAAAAGTAACACGGATCCCACGGTGACCTTGTCCGGTCGAGAAGGGCCGCGTCCACCCGAGAATTTCCTCGGCTCCAGGGCTGTCTTTTCCTTAGCCTATTACCGGATTTTCCACTCATGACACATAACTTACCGTAGCCTTTCTTCATTTCCCTTTAGTGCCGTCTAGATACGGCATCTTTTTAAGTAATAGAAATCAGCGCCCGTTTTCAACGCGATGGGTTTAGTCACTGATTTCCGTTGGCTCTCACCGAGGCGGTCCCTCCCCCCTCCCCCTCCACCCCTCGCTCGCTAGATAAATCCTGGGACGGGCGTCATCATGGCCAACTACGTAGATTGCTAACTGGGAAGAGGTTAAGCTTTTTTTATCATTCTCCTCCTCCCCTCTCGATACTCCGGATCCGGGGTAGCAGAGCTGAAGAAGCCAACGTCGAATGGATGGCCCCGATGCAATTCAGCCGCTCCACTCGCCCGCTTTCGGGGGGCTTGAAAACCGCCGAACATTCACGGATTGCCCATTGGGTTAGTGTTTGATACTCGTCTGCCTGGGTAGGTTTACATGTTGGTGTGCAATCGCTTAGTACCTATACCAAGTGACAACCAATTAAGCATTTGACAACCCTTCCATGGATGTCGCAAGCGTGATTCCATGCATTAATTACCTGTCATAAGATTCACTGGATCGCGGGAGCCGCGACACGGTACATCATGGCTATCGGGATACCCTGTCGAGGCCTACTACTACTAGTATGTATGAACCTGAAAGATTATCCAAGCTTGACTTTCCCACGCAGACGATGACTAGGTAGTCTCGACGGCCTGGTTATGATTGTGACATCATATTCATTTGTATAGAGTACCTGATGCCAATTCATCTCCTGTCAGTTACCTACTATGTAAGTAAGTAGATGGATGATATCTGTTTCGGCGGCATGTAGGCAATGATAATAATATTGAAGATTGGGATCTTTTACACAAACCCGTCCTTTATAGTCATGTAGTTTTATCGATATGCATATAACAAAGGGTTGGTCTTTGGAACAACTCACTGCACGGACCCTACAGAGTACTACGCCGTACTAAACTTATCGGATACCCGCGGGTGTATGTACTGTGATTGAGCTCGACCTTCCAAGGTACGTGTGGGGTAAGTCACACCAGCCTCTGCATCTCTAATAAAGTTACTTTCATCTCAAGTATCGAAATTGATAGTAATATGGGCTATCTGCAAGCGGGGCTGCTATTGTACATACGTAAGGTTAAGCGCTAAGCCCCTGCAGAACCTTGAAACTTTGATTGAGGGACAGACAGCCTTGGAGGACCCTTGGAGCCTTGGGGGACGACGTCAGTTGGTTGGTTGGTGCTTGTCCGTACCTTCCGTGCCTTCCTAAATCGCGACATCGTCACGTTTGTAACTGTAAACTGTACAACAACCAACGACACATCTGACGATCTCTTCCTACTTACAAACTTTGCACTCTTATGATTTCCTAAGTTGTCATAATATATCATTTAGAAAATTGGACATCCACTATTACTTCTACACCTAAAATCCTACTAGGCACTTACTTAGTTAGCAACTGTTCAGTGGAGGTTAATACGCCGATAACCCTAGGTTGGCAACCATCCTCAGAAGGCCAGGTCGGCGGCGTGGTAGGCCCCGACCAGGGTATCACCCGTCTTTGGCACTTTTTATAGACACTACTAGAACTATGTAAGAAGCTGAGGAACATATTCTTATATTCTTCCTCTAATGCGCTAAGCTCACACATATACATGAACAGGATTGAGCCATCGAAGCGGCTACGGCGGGCCGTCCATAGCAACGATGCGCTACTTGTTCGACGCATCGTCAAATCACATCCGGACCTGGTACACAACCCGGATCACTCGGCCACCGGTCTTTCCAACTCGAGCCTCCATCTTGCCGCGAGTCTCGGTCATCTCCAGGTTTGCAAGGTTTTGGTAGCGCTTGGCCATGAGCGTCCCACCCCCGCCCTCAATGACGATCATCAGACCGCTTTGATGCTAGCCGCATCCGCCGGTCACACGGAAGTTGTTTTGTTCCTCTCCGAGACCGACCCACCTTCTATCCTACGTCGTGATATACGGGGTAGAGATGCTATTATGGAGGCCAGCATGGGTGGTCATGATACCGCGCTACAGATTCTTCTCACCTATGTGCCAGGTGGCGCACAAAGCGCTGTTCGGAATGCCGACCTCGATGGGAATACTGCCTTGCATTTCGCTAGCAGTAACGGTAACCTCCTTGTTCTCCGAACCTTACTTGCCGCTGGGGCCGACCCGCAGAGAAGGAATGTGTGGAGTTGGACCGCCGGTGCGTACAGTGCAACAGTACAGGCTGATGTCTATCTGAAAGGACTCGTAAATGAAGTCGAGAAGCAAAGAAGGACCAAGACTGAACCCGAGGAGACCAAAAAGGGCGGCGCTGTCCGAATGGTTCAAGAGGAGGTCAACGTCATGGATTGAAGCCGAGATTAGGAAAGGCGGAATTATTCTCAGAGGCGATGCGTGCTCGCTAGGCACCCGTCAATGGCTTTTCACATTTCCAAGAAAGTCTTCTTGGGCTTTAATATGGGTACTTGGCATATGCGTACTACCTATATGGAAAAATCCTGTAAGCACTGTCTATTCCCTATCCATTATACAGTAAAGTTTTAGTTGTCTAGCAAACTTCTATGTGGATATCCTGTCCCGACCTTGTGTCCACCCTAGATTTAAGGTTAACAAACCAATTCTAGGAAGGAAAAGAAAAATCCATAGCTAAAAGAGATAGAAAACTCTCGGGCTCTTCAGAGGGATACCGGCATCGTGGGGTTGGAGGTATACGCTTCCCCATGCATTGGCCACCGCAGATGGTCTAGTTTGCTACACCTTACACCATCTCAACGAGTCCACACTTAGCGTCCATTGGGTTAAACCCGAGTTGGCCTAATCATGGAATGTCGAAAGATTTTGCAGAGCCGCATTCTTGTTAAGACAACACCGTTACTCCTATCTTAGGTCTAGGGGTCCAAGGGCCAACCCTGAGCTGGAACATCATCTACACGCATTCCGTACACAGTCGCTATTAAAGGTTTACTGTGCCTAGGTTCCATGGATCTCAGATGATTCCTAGATGCCTAACCTAGCATTCCATCCCGTGCCGACGCCCTAATGCATCATGCCTATTTATTTATACAGTACCTAACTTGACTCATGACGGCAATTCGCATTGCATCTGATGTTCTAATTCGTAGCGGGTATTTATTGACACTGGCTATGACGACCAGTTGGTCAAGACTCTGCAAGAGATGATTGCTTCGACGACTGCACGGGAAAGGGATGGTTACCTGGGTGACTATAGACACTAGTCATCTGCCCTACACCTGGCTTTGTGATTGCGCACTGGAGGCTCCTCTATCATGGTTTCACCACTGCCGACTAGTAAACAAGCATCGCGCATCTCCATATATCACATGGGAGTGATGTTGGCTTATACCTTTATCCTACTGTCCTCCCCGATGACCTGAATTTTCCACGGAAAAAAAGGGGTTAGTATGGGCAAACCTCTACTCAGGCTAGCCATATTCCTCTATTCATAACACCCACGTGGGGCCAAGTCTAGTTTCTATTTACTATATAAGCATTACTACATTCCCCGACATGACCTTTTCCTTTCTTTCTCCATCGCACATCGGATTCGATACCAAGTCTCATATATTATTTCCATACATCCAATACCTTTCAAGCTGGATTCTCGGCGAGCTTTGGTGGACGTTGAGTTGCCCTGGCCTGCCGCAAAACTTGTCATCGGACAATATCTCTGGTTTCAGCCATCTCTGCACGCCTTAGCCTGGCTGGTCATAGGTTCCTTTTACGACTCTAGGGACCGCGAACTCTGGAACATAGAAGTATTTATCAGTCACCACGGTAACAGGCTATCGGATCCCGCCAACGCGCCTGGTAAGTTACTATGTCCTTTTAGAAGCACTGACCATTAAAAATTTGCTCTCAGCTATTCTTCCCTTCTGCTAGGAGTAAATTATCATTTTCGCTTCTTCGTTCCACATTGCTAACTTTTGTGTTTAACAAGATACTACTACACGAACTGAGAGTACCGAGGACAGCGATAGCTATTACTACGACAGTGATAGTACAGGATCGGAGCACGACACTTTCTACGAAACCGATAGCGAAGTGCAAGACAATAACGATTTAGATAGTTCCGAAAGCTATAGCACAGATCGACACACGGAAGCCACTGGAAGCTTCCCTACACACCGAACATATCCACACGCTAACCATATATATCGCCCAACAATGTCTGCTCAGCCATTCGGTAACGGCTGGAACCCGCGCTACGGCGTGGACCAGAGCCCTAATGCCCGACCGGCTGTAAACACTGCTCTACCTGCTGGAGTGCCGCCGCCGCCCGGCTACCCCATGAACAGGGGCCCCTTCACTTTCCCCGGACCCATCAGCCAGGGCCCAACCTATGTGGTCCCCCAGAACGGGTTTAACCACCCAGTCCCTACATTCCCTGGCCAGCCGGCTCGATTCCCTACCGCCCATCCTGTTGTCAGTGCCGACACGCCGGCTTTGAACTTCAGCAACTCGACGGGCGGCTTTAACTGCGAGCCCGGCTATAACTACTTCTTCTTCCACGACGAGCACACAAAGATCCACGTGATCAAGTCGGCGACTGCGCCCTGGAGACTTCCTTCAAGCTCGTCGTTCGACTTCAACGCATACCAGGTTCCAGTCAAGGTAACGCTTGCGGACTTGATGACGGGTTTTGGGGCCCAGAACGCCGACCCCCGAAAGAACAGAATCACGGAAGTGGTTCAAGGTGGAAACGGCAAGTGGTACAAGGGTACCACATTCACCGGGGACGATGCGGATATGATGGGCAAGAGCTTGAAAAGCTTAGGCTGGGACCGCACTCGCACTGGTCGCCCCAGAGAGAAGCCTGTTACCTGGCTCTGGGTCACAAAAGACTAAGAATAAGATGCGGGCCAATTAATCAGCCGCGATCTTAAAAAAACTCTCCTTTCAGAAATCCATATCCCGGGTACATATTACCATGGAGGAAAATGAGGTTGGCTGGTGTATAATAGTGAGATATGGACGGGCATGGCTAGGCACATCTCGGCGATTGAAAATGAAATGGTACAAATTACAATACCTTACGCGGAAGGATGGAGTACTAGGTACATATGGATGATAGCGTTTTTCCTGTTTACAGTTGTTCATCTTGCTTTACATATTTCATTTAGGTATTAACTACTGCTTATAGAGATTTTCTATAGCAAAATAGAAAAAAAGAAAGAAAAAGAAAAAGAAAAAAGAAAATCTAAATAAATGGCCTTTTCCTTTCCATTTGTTGTCCACTACCATACATGTAACCTTTGGAAGCTTCTATCTACATATCGTATTATTAAGCGTTCCATGTAACCTAGATATAAGTAGATCTTAATTAAGGGGGCTCATCAATGGCGACCAAGATGTAAAACGCCTCGGTACGTACATACCTAGGTACCTACCCTATCATATGTAACAGTAGTGTAAAATGATTTGAGACAATTTTTTACCCCAGATTGGCGAATAGGAGATTTTTATCTAGTTAGTGTAGAAAACGGAGAGAGCTGGGGGCGGGTAGATTAGTAAGCTTTAGCTTAGAAATAGGATAGGTACATACGTAATATCGACACCGCCATCATTAACTTTTTTTTTTTTTTCTTTTTTTTTTGGTTGGCCGCATTACCGATGATTCTGGGCCCGCTAGCCGGATTGCTTTTGCTCCGTCTTTGGATCATCATTGGTAATGGGTTGATTGGGAGAAAAGCGTAGAAAGGTAGTTGCTTTCTATGCTAGGCAGGTTAAGTAGTGTAACCTAGTGTAAGGTAGGCAGGCAGGCAGGCAGGCAGGGGAAATGTGGAGCTTGATGATAGGTTAAGGTGGGATGGAAAGGGTACATATGTAAGGTTAGGTTAATGATATGATAGGTACCTATTACCTAGGTACCTTGCAGGACAGAATGCCCCCGAATAGGGTCATCATGGATTTGTCACGATCGCGTAGATCATATGGGGAGGGGGGGGGGGCTCTGGATGTATAAGTAGTAGGTAGGATGGATAGACCTTGGCTGAAGAAAAAATATCTAAACTTGCGACTCATCGACAATTACATAGCTCTTATAAGACCTATCAATCTATCCAAACTTGCACTAACACTTACACACAAACTTACACTTACACTTACCCATCCACACCCATCAACAACCGCAACCATGGTCTCCTTCCACGCCACCGTAATCCCCGTGCTGATCAAGTCCCTGCAAACCACATCGACCCTCCTCGACAAGGCCGAGGCCCACGCCAAGGCGAAGGGGACCCCCTTCTCCTCGCTCTTCTCCGCGCGCCTCGTCGACGACATGCTGCCGCTGTCGGCGCAGGTCACCATCACGGTGCTGTTCGCGCGCAAGGGCATCCAGCTGCTGACCACCCGCGACGACCTCGTCGCCGCCCTCGAGTACAAGGAGTACTCCGTCGAGGAGAGCCGCGCCCAGCTGGAGGAGACGCTGGAGGCGCTGCGGAAGGTGCTCCCCGAGCACGTCGATGGGAAGGAGGAGGAGGTCGTGCAGGTGTCGATGTATGAGAAGAGCGCGGATGTGTCGGCGAAGGACTGGTATGTTTTCTTTTCTCCTCCCCCCCCCCCCCCCCCCCCTTTTTTTTTTGTCTTTTTTCTTTTTGGTCTTTTTGACTCTATGTGGTTTATTGTTGTTATTTTGAACTTTCAATCGGCGAATATACACATGCTAACACTTCCTCTAGTACGTTGAACCATACCCCCCTCCCGCCCCACCCCCAATATCATCATCATCATCATCCAAAGTGCCTTGCCTCAGAATCGCGCAGGCCGCACATACATAACCCACCTTAATCTTAAGTATATACCCAATGATTTGTTCTCAGTCGCTAACCATTCCCTTCTTTCTTTTTCACCTGCTACAGATGCGTACTTCTACTTGCTCCCAACCATCTACTTCCACGTCACCACTCTGTACGACATCTTGAGGAAGGAAGGTGTGCCCGTGGGCAAGGCTGACTACCTCACCCACTATATTGCAGGCTGGAACTTTGCTTAAAGGAATGGGGTTGGGGGGGGGGGGAACGTGTATACAGGTACCCCGTTTACTTGAAGGGGCAAAGAAGTAGATATGAAAAAGGGGAGAGGAAGAAGAGGGGATGTGTGTGCGGATCGAGGTCATTGTCGGAAGCTGGGTAGCATTGTTGCGGGAATAGAAGATTTAAAATAAAATAGGCACGGTTCATGGATTTGATAGCAGACTTCTTGTGACCTATGGAAACTCATGCGCTTGTGGTGCAACATTTCGAATAAGACCTAAATAGGGGGGGCCAGATAGGTAAGATAGCAAGTCGCATTTATTTTACCCCCTTCAATTTTTCCGTCGACATCAACGCAAACTCCTTCGGCGTATTCTCCACGCCCCTCAAAGCCGCCTCCTGCATGATCGCCACCGTAGACGACGTGCCGATCCTCGAGACCCCCAGCGACATCGCCACCATAACCGCCTCCAGCGACCTAATCCCACCAGCGGCCTTGACCTGGACATTGGGCCCCACATTCGCCATCATCAGCTTTAGATGCGGCGCCGTGGCACCCCTGGACGCGTACAGGCCGCTGGGCTGCTGCTTGACAAACCCGAAGCCCGTGGACGTTTTGATGAAGGCGACGGGCAGCGAGGTGCAGATGCGGCAGAGGTGGACGATGTGCTCGTCGTGCAGGAAGTCGTTCTCGAAGATGACCTTGAGCGCCGCGCCGTGCTGCTTCGCGACCACGTCGTTGACCGCGCGTATCTCGTTCGTCGCGTACTCCCAGTCGCCACCCAGCACCTTGCCCACGTTGACCACCATGTCGATCTCCTGCGCGCCCGCTTTGACGGCCTCCTCGGCCTCGAGGATCTTGATGGCGGTCGTGCTGTTCCCGTGCGGGAAGCCGACGACCGCGCAGATGAGCACGCCGGAGTCGGCTAGCACGTCCATGGCTACGGGCACGCTGTACGGCTTCACGCAGGCGGCCGCGACTTTGTATCGTTTGGCTATCTCGAGACCGGCGTGGATCTCCCTATCCGTCAGGGTTGGGTGCAGTAAGGAGTGGTCGATCATTTTGGCGATTTGGGGGAGGCTCATCATGATAGTCGTCGGCGCTGCCATGGTTGCGTATTGGCTTACCTAAGCCGGGGAACTGCTTCAAAAGGGGGTACGTGCTGGTAGAATTATTGGGGACTGAGTGCACGTGGTTACAGATGGAAATACAGACCAGCCCCTATCGTAAGAAAACCGTATGAAGTTTATTAGGTTACATACTTAGGTAAGGAGGTAGTTAGGTATGGTAAAAGGTGGGCGGGCCGGCATGATGTATGTAAGTATGTTGATACCCAACTCGTTAGTTTAAGCCAAGTACCGTATATAGCTGTAGTTGAATAGGCCACTACGTAAGATATACGTTAGGAGATAAATGTATTGGATCCGCACGACGGTGGCAAACTGCTTAAAGGGGCGTGGAGCCATGCGGGGTTTGTTGTATTCTTGTCTACCTACTGCGTACGAATACGAGATAGACCTTAAAGTTTAAAGGTTGAAATGGTAGGTTCAGATGTAAAGGAATATGGACTCTTCAGAGGTGTACGCTTGGTATCATCTTATAAGTTCGAGGATATGCATAACCCTCAATTCAGTTAGTTCCTTGCTCCATGACTTCGACTGATGCTAGGCAAGCGTTTAAGTAGCTAATTAAGTCAAGGGGAGTTCTCTCCGCGTATTTAGCTTGTAATAGCATTACGATAAAAGATGAGTCTAGAAGAACAATTAGAAATAAGTAGATGCGGATAGGGGCAAATATGTATAGTGTGTGTATTAGGTAGGTGAACATACCTCGGACAATATCCATGTGGATTTGCTGCCTGAGATAGACATACAGATGAGGGCAACTCATTTTGTTCGCTGCAAAATCGACTAAGCAGCCATTCATCTAAATACGTCGGTGAACTTATCCCCATAACTGTTGCCAGTCGAACCAATTTGAGGAAGTTCCGAAATCGAGATTGCCCTCCAAAGCAGCATCTACGGCATCCAGGTTGAAAGTCGGGTCGAAATAGCCAAAAACATCTAGATCAGGGACGGTGTCGAGGATTGATAGATCGGGATTTCCCTGGACGACACAGTCAACAGTTTCACTACCATCCGTTCCGGAGGCAGGCGGTTCGCTGTCTGATTGTGGCGGAGGCTTGTCTTTTCTGGAAGCATGCGCAAGCCCATTTTCTTGCGTTATCGATGCGACGGCCTTGTCCATTTCTTGAATAACTTGTTCGGCCATGGCCACCATAGCTTTTGCTGTCCAGAACGTATCGCCTAGCGATTTCAGCAGCGAAGTGTTCGCTATAAAGGCTTGTTTGCCTCTGTTCCTAAACATCGGGATGTTACTATAGCGCATCTTGCGGTATGAGACGCTAAGCGACAAGCAGACGCCGTAAGGGATGATGGGTAGATAGGATAACTGCCCAGCAAACTCATGCCCCACGATTAGAGTAATTCGATCGGCTGCCAACGATCGACGGCTATTTGTGGACGGGGCTGGAAGAGCTGTGGACCGGTTCTCGGACGGCGACTGGCTTGAGAGTATGGCGACTGAGTGGTAGAATATTTCAAGAGAGGCTAAAAACCATCAACACTCTTCCCTTCTAACCCACGTAGATCGGATGCTAACTGGGTATGTACATACCTAAACATGGGTTGGATATTCGAGCTGCTCCCGCATCTATAATCATCTGCTCAAAGATTGGCAGCTCGGTGATAAAATCCTTCTCCTGTCTGTTTCCGGGGCGGTACAAGCCGATGACTTTATCGAGGAGACCGATGATCATCAGCAATAGCCGAAAAGGGGGTGACTGTCTGGAAATGCAATCATCGATATTCCATCCTACGTCCCTTTCATGGATCAGGCAGGCCCGGCCATAGAAGGCACTGTTGAGGCGGTCTAACGCCCAAACTGAACAAAATAGGGTGCGAGTATTCGAATCACTGTCTTCCGCAGCCATCTGCAGTCCCAAGGTGTGCATTTGGTGAACTGCATGACTATTCAGGAATGCCGGAACATCGGCTTCCTCTGGACTACTCGGCTGCATGTATAGTGACAAAGCAGCTAGTATGCGAGTTAAGAAGACCCGATCCGTAATAAGTCCAGCATCGATAATCGTTTGAATGGAATTTGATAGGGAACTGCTAAAGTCATGGCGAGAGAGCAGAGGACCGTCGGGGGTTAGACGAAGATGGCGAGTAGCCTCTGGGTCAGCGGCAGCGGCAAGGCTGACAATCTGCTGTAATACCTTCTCCCCTATCTCGTCCCGAGAGGTATTTGTCAGGTGACAGTTGAGGATAGGGAAAATGGGGTCTAGCTTCTCGAGATATATACGAAGGAGCACGGCATAATCTGACGGTGAAGGACAGCAGACAACACAGTGGCTCCATACATATGCCTTGAGCATATTTTGTAAGATGTGTCGAGGGGGAGATGTTAGGGGACCGGGGCTATTCGAATTAGCCAAATCAGGAGCTCTGGATTTCCATATCCCAAGGCCACCCCCGACAGACAAATCACGCTGTGCGCATAAGCTGGTGGCTTCCATGAGAATAGCTTCGGGACTCAGATAGCCAACAAATCTGGACGCGCTTCGGGAGTCGCTTCTTTCCGGGAGATTGTCGAGCTGCGGAAGAGCTTGGGGATTAGGCGAAGCCTGAGGTGCTTGAGGTGCCGCCTCGGTTGCTCTAGGTATAGAATTAGGCGTGCTGTGAATAGGAGGCTCGTTGAGATTGGTACGGCCATCCAAGTTATGGGAACATCTCTTCTTCCTTCGCCGACATCTCGCACAGGCCTGCGCAACCTGCTTCCTCTTCAGGGGCAAGCCCGTTGAGTCGGATTCTACAAACCTGACCATAACTGGCGGCTAAACCCTAGAAACGTTAACTCCGACAGATCGGTTCGAATCCTACTTAGAGGATACTGGGAAGCCGAAGCCTGTGCCACAGCATCTTCCGACGAAGCGGAGAATTGCGGAAGAATAAAGATATTCGGGAGTCTCCGATGAGAACCTACATAGGCAATGTAATAGATCGGCACACGTAAAGATGGTAAGGTGTTTAGGTAGTGTGAACGATGAAGTTCCGAAAACATTCACATAAACACGGAGTATTGATTACAAAGCTCTGAAGTCGGAGGAGGGACTGCCTACTTAGTACTAAGTTATTAGTAGTCCGAGAGCAACCGACGAACTATACCCACACACATCACGCGTCAAGAGACGTAGAAGACTAAAAGAGACAAAAGTAGAAGGGGAGCTGAAGAAGGTTGAAAAGAGGTGAAATGAGGTGAAATGAGGTGAAAGAAGTCGGTCAAACTGAAAACAGTAATTCCGCATCGGAGACCCCAAGGTGGATCCCTCGACATACCCCACTTTATGTACTTCGTAGCCCCGGATTTCAAACCCCCTGACCCCCCCTAAACGCTCACATGGCAACTAGGCACTATGTAGGCACTTACCTAGTACCTATCCAATATGCGCTTAGAAGTAAATATGACCGTGAACATTGTATGATGAAAGACCGAAAAGCTGCCTTGATCTACTACTACGCAGAAACCTAAATGGGTAGTTCCGTAACTCATAGTAACGTGTAAGTGTAAGTCGATGCCGGTCTCCTCGCATCTCCATCTTATATATATTCCTACCTAGGTACGCAATTGCCTAGGTTAGTTGGTTATGTTGGTAACCGCATCATATATGTCTTATATGTCTACCTTCAGCGACTAGTTACTATCTTGGCCTTGACCGACTACGCCCAGTCCCAAGATGCGTGCTCTCTCTCGACATCTACCGACCACTGCCTTCCAGGCACGGTCGGTCATGATGGCCGCAACCCAGACCCAGACGAAAAGGGAAGGAAACATTGCTGATGCGTTCGTATCTCTATCCGGAGGCCCAACCACGCCTCTCCCCCAGCGATTTCTTGAGCTCAAAAGGACCCTGGTGGGTGGCCACGAAGACCGCGTGGTGAAGAGCTGGAACAGGCTTCTTGCGGAGCTCAAGCGTGAGAACCAAACGATCGCTAGAGAAGGACCTCGCGTTGTTCCTAGCCTCGACTACCAGGACTTCGACACCGATCTGAACCGGCTCGGCGACGAAGTGAAGAAAAGGGGTGTTGCTGTTATTAGGGGCGTGCTTCCCGAAGAGGAAGCCCGTTCATTTAAGAGCGAGATTGAGGAGTATGTGAGGCAGAATCCTCACACAAAAGGTGAGGTGACGACAGGAGAGATGCCCACGTGAAGCTTACACATATATATCTCTACGTATATCTTATCTGCTAACTTGAGAACAAGCGTTCCCGCCCGACAACCCGCAGGTCTACGAGTTATACTGGTCTGCGCCTCAACTCCGCGCCAGGGCTCACTCGAACCTGCTGCGCGTCCAAAGGGCCTTTATGAACTTATGGCACACGTCCGATCCCAACAGTGCCATATCCACATCGCAGCCCCTGGCGTATGCCGACCGGCTCCGCATCAGACAGCCCGGCGACGCCACTTTTGCACTAGGACCCCACATCGATGGAGGCAGCGTGGAGAGGTGGGAGCTGCACGGCTACGGGCGCGGCGGGGTCTACGACAAGATATTCCAGGGGACGTGGGAAGACTACGACCCGTGGGACGCCAGCACGCGGGTGCCCGCCGTCATCGACAACTACAACGGCCTGGGCGCCTGCTCCATGTTCCGCATGTTCCAAGGCTGGCTGAGCATGAGCACCACGAACCCGTTTGAGGGAACGCTGATGGTGAACCCCGCGGTCAAGCTCTCAACGGCGTACGTGCTGCTTCGCCCGTTCTTCCGCCCCATCAGGGACGTCGGTCAGACGTCGTCGGAAGGGTATCTCGCAGCTGAGAACTGGCAGTTTGCTGGCTCCGAGATGACGAGTGACTTGCAGGGAGCTACCCCTGGCCATGGACAGGAGCTGAGTGCGGTTCTTCACCCGCATCTGGATCTCGAACATACCATGGTACATGTTCCACGCATAAAGCCGGGCGATTATGTGGTGTGGCATTGTGATAGTAAGTAGCCCTGGTTTGCCTAGTATTGAATGAAGAGCTAACGGATTTCAACCAGCTATACACTCCGTCGACAAGGTGCATACCGGCACCGCCGATTCCAGCGTGCTGTACATCCCCGTATGTCCCGTCACAGAATCAAACGCCAAATATGTCCTCCGCCAGAAGCATGCCTTCCTAAACGGAACCCCTGGCCCGGATTTCCCCGGCGGGCAGGGCGAGTCTCACCACGTGAACCGACCAACGGAGTCGTTCCTTCGCTCGAATAGCGCCGACGAAGGGCTGCGAGCGTTCGGGTTTGAGAGGCTGGTCCCGGCCGCGACCGATAGCGATGGGGCGAGGAACGTGGTTTCGCTGGCGAACACTATACTGGGTTACTAGATATTGCCGGGAGGCATTTTCGCTTATACATATATGTACCTACCTGGGTAGATAGGTATAAGGCGAAGTGGTTTAATGAAGTATGAAGAAATGAATGAATTGTCAAATTTAACTCAATGCCTACCTAGTAGGGAATATCTCGGAATATCATGCAGTGCCTAAGCCTCTGCCTACATTAAGCTGTCTCTGCCAGGTGCCTAGTTTAGGAAAAGCCCCTCCCGTACCTTAGTAACCTATGATAATATACTTACCATCCTCCTGCAATATCTTCAGTAATGCTTCATGACTTGGCAAGGGGAGTCACAGTCCACGAGTCAGCCGAGAAGTTCAAGCGCCCTTCTCTGGCCAGACGAGCGGGGTCCACATAGATATTGACGCCGATATTGGGGGTATACAGATTGAAGACGCGGAAGATGACGTATACCGAGTTCTCCGTAGAAAGGCGCTGAATGGAGGCGTGCTGGCCGTGGCTCATATAGAAGGGCGTGTCCCAGGTGCCGGAAGTCGTCTTGACTTCAATGTAGTAGTGTGGGCGGCGATTGCTCCAGCTACTCGGCAGGTACGCCTTGTTCACGAGCGCTTCTGTCAGTGTGCCGTCCACGTCTTCGTACTCAAGGTCCGAAGTCTCGATTCCTAGCCAGGTTCCCATGTCCGCAAAATCGGGATGGCTCGTCGCATAACCTCGGATGGTGCTCGTCCAGTTGTCCCGGTCGAAGCGACGGAGACGTGGGTTCATGTAGCTGAGAATCACAAACACCTGGACGTCATGTAAGCTTTCATGTTGGCCAAATGATTTTCATCGGCACATAGGTACCTAGATAAATGACTTACAAAGAGCTCGCCCGCGGCTCCAACTCTCCTATTCCGTTCCATCTCTGTATTGGGACGGAAGAGATTGAATTCGCCAAAGGTTTCGCTATCAGTGGAATCCTCGCTAGACAATGCTTCAGAAAGGGTTGAAAGGTCAAGGGTGTCAGCAAGAATGCGGCTCCTTTTTGCGGCTGACGCGACCTGTATTAAAAGCTTCTTGTATAGCCGGGTTGCTCTTCCTATAGTAGTAGAGGATCCCACCAGGTTTGACCAGGAGGAATCTGCATCATTGAATACATCGTCATTGTTATATTCTTCTGTTACCACTTGGTAGGTAGAGACGTCTTCTTCTGTTTCTCGTGGTATAGAGACTTCAATTATGCCTTCGTTTGACAGCAGATGATCTTCAACAGCTGACGAATTGGCAGATAAAACGCCCTGGATGTGTCTTCCAGCAGTTTCATCAAAATGATCAGAGACACTTGGTGTAGGACCAGTCATGATCCACTTTGCGAGGCGTTTCGGGAGAGTGGAAAGATACGAGGTATATCGTAAGGTTTCGTCATGCGGGACATAAATGTCCAAGCCGTTAGTATCATCGATGTGAACTTCACCGGTGCTAACCTCTTTAGTTACTTCTTCTCCATTGGCCGAAAGCACAAGAGTCGTCGATATTCTATTAACCTCCCAGGTTTTGATGGCCCGAAGAAAGTGGTAGAACTCCCTGCCATCCCCCTCTACTCGAGGGCTCTTGTAATGAACTGCGATTCTGCATAAAAACTTGTTAGCAGGACGAAGCTAAGCAGTGTTCTGCATTGAGGTAAGGTTGAGGTTGGTAGCCATACCGGAATAGACTATATGCTTTCTTCTTAATATCTTGCCTCGGATCTGAGATGTGGGTTCTGGCACCTAATTCTAGAACTGAGGTCTCTTTGACCAGTCGTGATATATACCGGTCCTCAAGTGCGGCCCATCTTATGAGAGGGTGTAGGTGGCAGACTTCACTGAAGCTGAAATCGAGCATTTTGACGCTATCGTGAAAGATATCGCCAAGCCTCTTGCGGTCAATAATCACAAAATCGGTGTCTGATGACCGGAGGGTAACTCGGCCATTAACATCTCTGACCGGTAGAATGGGGCGTTGGAATAATTCCGCAGCTGAAGATTCCGGGCTTTTGATTTCAATCTGAGAGCTCATTGTACGAAGAAGATCTTTGACGTCGTCTACGGCAGCCTCCCTTGGATTTAATTCCAGCAAGTCCTGATAAACAACATTGGCATCGAGCCGGCTCACTCCAATGGTGTTGACAAAGAAGTTCTCCATATTGCTTTCATACACGCTTCTCAGGTTCACTCTGCCTCGAATCGCTGTTGAACTAGACCAGAGACACTGAGATGGCTTATACCAGCCCTTATGCAAGTCTGTTCCCACGAAAGTCAGAGCACCTTGCTCGAAGGATTCTCTATCATATTGTTAGCATATTGTGTTAGGTTCAAAGATAGCTTTTCAATTTAAAAGGCTTTATACTTCAGTTTCGTACTGTTTTTGCTGGAAGCGTTTTGCCCCTTAAGATATCTATACATATTGAGGATTCGATCAAATTCCTGACAATTTTCTCGGCTCATGTTTTCGAGTTCGGCCACAATATTCGAATTAGAACAATTAGGGACCTTCAAAGTAACACTGAAGAATTTCTTGAGCTGAGCGAAATCGAGATCCAAGGTTGGAAAGGAATCACGATATATCGAGAGGATAGGGTGAGAAATGCGCATATCAACCGGACCATCGAGTACACAACTAGTCGGTGAAACCCAGCTACAGTTCCTCGTCTCCGAGAAAGGTATGAACACACCACTTTCATCTTTGAAGAAGTCACTATGTCAATCATTAACATGGTAGGGCTATAAATATTGATAGGCTAGGTCGGTATATACTTACTATACCGTAGTTCGTCTTGCTTTTCGTAGGCCGATGTTGCTGGAATGCGAAGACTCTTCATGTATCCGTAGGTATAGATGTATGACACGGGAAGGCTCATAGATGCCACCAAAATTCTTTGCTTGGATCCCACTCAGGATGTGAAGGTAGAAGCGAAGGTCGGCATGACCTCCTACTCCAAGTGTTTGCAAAAAGCTCCATTTTGATATTTCACCCAGATTGCCATCGATGTCGAGAAAAGGAAAGAACTCTCCTTGTCGCATGAATTCGTCCCGCTTGGCTAGTAGTATAGGAAGGGGAAGGTATGTGCTTGAAAGAGCTCTAGATTCGCCGCCTCGACAACGTACATCCAGATTTCCTAAACATTGCCTTTCTTCGTCGGTTGTGATCTGTGACTTTCGACCCCAATTATATTCGAGGAAGTTTAGCAGGTCAGAAGGGAGATGCTCAGCCACAAATTGGCATTCTTCAGAAAGTTTCCAAAGATTTTCAGAACCATCTGTCCATTCATCAATGAGCGGCGAGTACTCGTGTACACACATAGCTTCCCGTAGCCAGTCTTCCCACGTTGGGTGGTTTTGGGCCTTTAGGATCGGTTTATTTGGGGGATCTGTGAAGTATCCTTCGTTCAAGAAATGAACATTATCCCAATCCGGAACTGTCCGTGCCTTCTTCACTAGTTTCCATAGGAATCCCAGGTTGTAGAACCGATTGGATGTCTGTCGATATGATTGCCCATTGGTGTCACATAGCATCATTGAATTATATTGAGGCTCACCCTCGCTGTGGGCCATATAGAGAAATCTGAGATGTGACAACGAGATCTGGAAGTCTATTTTCTCTGAGTTTGAGTTTTTGTCAAAGATCTTGTCGCTGACGTCTTTCGCCAAGGCAGTATGGACTCCAAGGTGTGTGAATAGGTTCTGCCGGGCTTGCAGCATCTCTGCTAGGGGGCTGACTAGACGATAACCGAGGTCTCCAGGAATTGGGAAAGAATCCCATGTAGATGAAAAGTGTACATCTACATTAGCCGCACTAACCCATTGCCCATCGGTTAAGGGAACGAGTTCTAGAAATATAGTTCTTTCCAAGAATATACGACATAACGTTGGCGTTTCAATTGGGGGTATTAGTAACCTCGATACACGTTTGTGCCAGTCATCGTTAGACCAAGGAGACTTGTACCTAGAGTTACTACAATATAAGTCTTTTTTGACTCTGTCAAGAAGCATATCCTGTGAAAGATAGGCAAGTCCGTAGTCTTTGAGGATGGCAAGATCAGAAGGTTGGTAAGAAGGGGAGATATAGCAGGCTTCATCGAGATCCGCAAATAAAGGGTTGCCTTCTTTGTCACGGTGCTTTCTCCTGAGTTGTTTCACCTGTGCTATTCGTCGTAAAGTCGAGCCATCGTCCAGAATGAGTAGTTCTTCCTCGGAAATACCGACTTTGATCTTATCAACGAGTATTTTCCAGAATGGATCCCTTGAATCATCAACCAATTTCGGAAGATATCTCATCCACTTAAACCGTAGACTATCAAATTGACACAACCCCCTCATCGAAACAATGAACGCATCTGCTAATGCGTCTAAGAGGCGAATATTTCGGGGGGATGTCGTTACGATATTTTCTCTATTTGCCTGGGTACAGAAGTCACTGTGGATGATAAACTATCACGATGGTTAGGCCTTGGTCTCTCCAGATAGCATGGGTCAAACAGGGACTTACATTGAATCCAACTCGACAGACGGGTAAGAACGCAAACAACTCCTGCGATTCCATGACTGGTTCTAATCCTTTGGAAAGTGGAAATGCCAGTATCACTTTGGCCTTGCTGTACGCTCTCGAAGATTCCTCCTGGGCTGTGTACTCCCTGTTCTCATTTGGAGGAAGGTTTGATGCAACCGTTTCTACCACATGATACATCTGTTCTATACATGTAGTCTTATCCTTCTCAGTGTGGGTCTTCTCGAGTACATTGAACCCTCCAGAGAATGGTTTTTTCGTCAAAATAGATGACCAAGTCTCGTTTCCATCTTCGTCGTACACGTGTACCTCAATTATTTTCAGGTTGTTCAAGAACAAGAGCATTGTAGGCCGAAGATCATCTAATTCGGCTAGGATGTTCTGGCGCTGTGAAAGGTTTCCCTCATCGTGCAAAAAAAGGGTCGTTCTTGTTAGGGGCTTTGCTAGTGCTTCATTCGTGTCTAGCCACTCTGGAGAGATCATTCCCATCCCCGAGTCCCCTTTTCGATGCGTGAAAGTAAAGGAATAGTCACCAGACTGAATATGGACTTTCCAAGCTACCTTAAACACTGACTTGAAGCCAATGCCCTTTTCGCCAATGTAGCCTTGGGCACCAGTCTTGGAGCTTTCGCCGACGGCACATATTGCTTGAATATTAGTCTCAGTGAACCCATCCTCGTTACATTCAACAATAATACGATCTTGATGAATGTTGAAAGACACGTAAGGTACAGCGCCTGAAGATGTGGCATCAAGGAATTTGTTGTCATCGGCGTTTTGGAGTAACTCGAAGAGGAATCTAACATCTTTCGAGTAAAGATTTTTGGCCAAGCTTGTTGAACGTTAGCAATTAGAAATAAAGAACAAGCGTTATAAAAAACGCTCACATACGTTACAACGCTTTTTCCAATCATACGATCCTTCTTTTTCAGTGCCTCCTCCACCATGCAGCGTATGTCTGTAGGCATCCTTGCGTAGACTTCCTCGCCAAGGTAGCCATGCTCACAAGCGATCCTTTGCACGAGCATGCGTGCTTTCGCCCTTCTTTCTGTTTGATTCATTGTGAACACATTTCCCGGGATACGAACAAGGTGGCATCATTTAGGGTATCAGGCAATGAAATTCGCGTGAAGCATCTACCTTTTTATACATGTACCTAATATCTGGTATCTGGGCAGATAGACATCCACATATATTCAGCCCCTCACAGAGCCATACAAATACCTAGTTACATATGTACCTACCTATCTACCTACCTACCTACCTACCTATCCATTAAACGTCCATACTTTTGTGCTTAACAATAAGGTTCAGTAAAGGCTTCTCCAAGTCTTGAACTTGCTTATAGGCTGCGCCCAGGTTACATTGTTAGGACAGTTTATAGGTGAGGCTGCATTTTGTTAGCTTCAAGATGATCGTATGAACGAATCGAAAGAGCACGCGTGTGTATATCTGCTTTGTGTTACGTCTGCTACACGTAGGTCTCTAAATCACACCCTCTGTCATGCAAGGAATTGGTGGCTTGAATGTGATGAGATACGTATTGTAGAAAGATAAATTATCATGTACCTACCTTGGTTAGGTAACTACTATAAGTACTACACATGTAAGCTTTGGTCCTTTGAATCACATGACTTTGATCTGACAAACCTGTGTGTTAAGACGGTCCTACTAGGTACGGAACATTAGGTCCGGATACTAGATGCCTCAGATGGTTCGTATTACATAGCACGCATTAACTACATGGCATGGAGGTCTGTGAGAACGTCTAAGTTAGGTATGTACCTTTTTAATACATGCCCGTCACCACTCTTACCTCGTGTATTTAAGGGCCGAATCGAACATTGGATGTCCAAAGTCGTCGGGTAACAAATAGTGTACCTATATATCTACTAGTAGCTTCGAGAAGAATAAGACCTGGCTAGAGCCATACATACCTAATCTAGTAGGCCCTTGATAGATGCGTATGAGTGTCTACCTAGATACATGTAACTAGGTAGGTAGTATGTATAATGCATCTACTATATGTGTATATCACATGTAAGATTCTAATTGCGTTAGAACTACTACATATATAGTCGAAGATCTTACCGTTACCAATACCTATCAAATGTGCAGCTGAGACAGATATGTACCTAATATGTAAGTAGGTAGATTTGGGATTTAATGTTCCTTGATCGACAAGAGCTATCATGGCTTAAGCCAGAGACCCATCTAGACCTAAATACTGATTCCATCGCCTTCTAAGACAAGGTATAATATTACATACCTAGGTATGTAGGTGATATACACGTACATTGGTCCTGCATTTCTTGTTCTTCTTGCGACAGATTAAATTAGGGCCCTTTTTATCTCTCTGTGTTTTTACCTACATATGTACATAGGCTAGTACTAGTAGTACTAGTAGTACTTTTCTACGGCCCAGGTGGAATGACCTTCTAGATCGGAGCGTTTGACCTTGTCTCCATCTTAAACCCTGTAAAAACCCACTTAGTTAGATTACCCAAGCAAATTGTATGGCGATCATATCTTAAAATATGAATTATGAATGGTTATATACACTGTATTACGTACATCAAACCTTTTGAATTAATTCTTTTATCTTAAATACGTTCTTCAAATATATAGCTATATAAGTGCAACCGGTATCAATTGAAAGCGCATTGAATTACGAATCGATTGATACCGGTCTCCAATTGGTGAGATATCTGGTCGTAAAGTTATTCAAGTAAATAAGCTAGCTGGGAGGGCGGGCGCACGTGATCACCCTTGAAGCCACCCTAAGAGCCTGCACACGATCGCCTAAGGGTGTCACATGATAAGTTGTCTCATGATAAGATGTCACATGATCAATTGTTACATAATATCTCACGATATATATATCTAAATAACTTTGCAACCAAGTATCGCATTCATATTTGACTTATATCATTTAATTAATAATTAAATTCTCTTTTAATTGATACCGGTTGCATTATTATAGCTATATGTTTTAAACGTTTAGGTTAGATATTAAATAATTAAGACGTTAAGCGATTGTATGTTGGCCTTAAGGGTGATCACGTGCCATCCAAATAACCGGCTTATTAATCTAAATATCAATTCGAAACCGGCGTTTTACGGCCCGAGAAGGCTCTAGATTTAAGGTTTTAGGGCCCGATAGCAATAATAGGTACAGTACTACGCCGTATATGTAATTACCTAGGATACTCATACTTTAAGATATGATCAGCACACAATTTGTATGGGTAATCTAACTAAGTGGGTGTTTACAGGGCTTAAGCAGGGTTTAAGGTGGAGACAAGGTCAAACGCTCCGATCTAGAAGGTCATTCCACCTGGGCCGCTTTTCTACACGTGTGATTCCAACCAACATTTAAAGACATGCATGATATTATGCAGTTGCGCGATAATATTGCTGAAAGAGACATCAATGACCTTGAACTTCAGCTAAACTGACTCCCCTGCTCCCGAATATCTCCACATTGCCCCGCTGAAAAAAGGTATAGAATTACGTAGTTGGCTAAGGCGTAACGGACCAAAGCTCCTTAGTTCCCTTAGCCCTGAATGGAGGGGCAGCGCATAGTGGGGCATAGCGGGGCAAGGAATTAATTCTCTTGAGGGATTTCGCTGCTTTTGCATCTCGATTGCATCACAAACATTACCTAACATTAACATTAACATTAACATTAACATTGACTGGAACGATTCAAACAACATTGAACCTCCTAACCTAAATACCTGTACTACTATGTAGCAACTGTAGCCTTGAGGTATAACACATACATACATATATCCATGGATACATATAGGTAACTGTACAGTACATACAGTGACATTATAGGTAGGTAGGTACCTGGGATATTAAATATTAATCACACCTTCAGGTGTTCACACTTTCTCCTCCTCTTTGTTCCTATCAAATCATATCACCAACTGACATCCATCTCCTGTCACCAATCAATCTCACATCGTGAAATTAACACCACCGTGGTCTTCGAGCGAATCATACCAGTTGATCACCACCCGTGGTATTATTTCTCCTGGATGTATCGACCATCATTCTTGAGATCATAAGTCGACTTCACATTACCACACTACCACCATATTGCCACACTACCACGGCTATAGCCAAACAATTGCTATTTGCCATCTTCTTATTATCAAGCCTTGTTGTGCCTCTCCTCTTACCCAAGGATACCTTAGCTTCCTGCGTACCTAAGTATTTTGAACCAAACCTTTCGGACCAAAATATTTTCCTTAAGGGATCTAAATACAGAAAACCCACTATTGTTCCACTGTTCGTCAGTGTTACGACTGGCAAAGATCTGGCAAATCTTATAAACCGCTTAATAATTTCAGAACTTCCAACATACCTACCTACCTACCTACCTACCTACCTACCTACCTACGGACCAGTCAATATGGCACCTACCGATGGGAGCGAATCTTCCACGACTAGCGACCGTAGGTTGCTACTCATATCCAACCGACTTCCTATCACGATAAAGAGGAAAGAGGAAGGGAGTTATGATTTCTCCATGTCTTCCGGGGGTCTGGTTACTGGTCTGAGCGGTCTAAGCAAAACGACAAGTTTCCAGTGGTACGGTTGGCCAGGTTTGGAAATCCCCGAAGCCGAAATCCCAACCATGAAGCAACAACTCAAGGAACAGTATAACGCCCATCCCATATTCGTTGACGACGAACTTGCAGACAGACATTACAATGGATTTTCCAGTACGTTTCCTTCCCCCTTTTCTTTTTATTTTTTCCCCCTATATCCATACCTACATTCACAATGATTTCTCTTATTAATGCAATGATGGGATTGCAGATTCCATTCTTTGGCCCTTATTCCACTACCATCCTGGCGAGATCACGTTCGACGAACACGCATGGGCTGCCTACAAGGAGGTCAACAGACTGTTTGCCAAGACAGTTATAAAAGATGTCCAAGACGGCGACCTGATCTGGGTACATGATTATCATTTGATGCTTTTGCCCGAAATGCTGCGCAATGAGCTACGCGACCGAAAGGACGTTAAGATTGGCTTCTTCCTGCATACGCCATTCCCCAGCAGTGAAATCTACCGTATCCTGCCTGTTCGCGAAGCCTTACTCGAAGGTCTGCTACAGTGCGACTTGATCGGCTTCCATACCTACGATTACGCCCGCCACTTCCTAAGTTCCTGCTCGCGCATTCTTGAAGCACCCACCACCCCGAATGGTGTGGAATATAGAGGAAAATTTGTGACGGTCGGGGCATTTCCAATTGGCATTGACCCAGACAAGTTTGTCGAGGGTCTGAAAAAGCCAAAGGTACAGGAGCGCATTGCAAGCTTGTCCCGCAAGTTTGAGGGCGTCAAGTTGATCGTGGGTGTTGATCGGCTTGACTATATCAAGGGTGTTCCTCAGAAGTTACACGCACTCGAGGTGTTTCTTACTGAGCACCCAGAGTGGATCGGCAAAATTGTGCTTGTCCAGGTGGCCGTCCCTTCCAGACAAGATGTTGAAGAATATCAGAACCTAAGAGCGGTCGTCAACGAACTGGTGGGGAGGATTAATGGCAAATTCGGGACCGTGGAGTTTATGCCAATCCACTTTTTGCACCAAAGTGTTCAGTTCGACGAGCTTTGCGCTCTGTATGCTGTCTCGGATGTCTGTCTTGTTAGTTCCACTCGAGATGGAATGAACCTCGTCTCATACGAATACATCGCAACTCAACAAAATCGTCACGGCGTCATGATCCTCTCCGAATTTACGGGAGCCGCACAATCCCTGAATGGAAGCTTGATTGTGAACCCCTGGAACACGGAAGAGCTAGCGAACGCGATCCATGACGCTGTCACCATGTCGCCTGAAATGCGCGAGGCCAATTTCCGCAAGTTGGAGCGATACGTTTTCAAATACACGTCGGCGTGGTGGGGGCAAAGCTTTGTTAATGAATTAACCAAGGTCGACAGCGCCCACAGCCATGGTGTTGATAGCAAAGTTGGACCAGACGCGAGGCCGATGCTCAGTAACGAGGTTGGCCGTGCGTTGTCGGGCGTTTTCGAAAGTGTCAAGGAAGCTACCAGATCTGCAGCCCCCTCTGGTGCTGGTCTAGGCTTGTCGAAATAAGGAGTGATGAATTGACGATGGGAATATTCTTGTTAGAAGGGGGCATGATTTGCAAATAATGAACAAAAGTGAATGCATACGATTCAAACGAGTCTTAGGTTGGAGTTCGGGGTTGGTAGGTCGGTATCGGTTATGGAGCTTTCGGATCCCGGTTCGTAGACCTGTGCATAAATTTTTCATGAGCCTATACAATTCTCTTTTCTCGTTCAGGTGACGATGACTACAATTTCCAATCCCTGTGGTTTTATCATCTGCGTGTGAAGGATAGTTCACTTAGGAAGAGGTTAATGATGAAGTATCATGCTCTACCAGACCCCTATACTTATCCGCTATTAATTTGACAAGCAGGATTCATCGGCACATGAACGGGATTATAGGATGCAACTAAATCAAGGTCAGAGACGTCGAGTATTACTAACCTAAGTATCTAACCTACCTACGCAAATAGAAAATACAATTCTTGCTAGGTATCCATCCATGGCAGCGGACGATTTAAAGAAAAAGGGGGTGGAGAGGATTATTAATTAGGTATCAATACCTGCCTACGTGCCCACGTGCCTAGGTCGCCAGTACTCTACCACGTAGGTATTGTACCTAAATAATAAACAATAGGGTATATCTTGCGATAGCTAGGTACCTAGGCTAGCTCTTCACCAACGTCGACCGCAGCGCCAACGGCTCCACGCCGACCGCCCTCCCCCCTGCCCCTGCCCCTGCCCCTGCCCCATCGACCGTGAAGACGAACTGGTCCAGCGGCATGTCCGCGTACACCGCGCTCGTCTGGCTCACCCACGTGCCGCAGTTCGTCGAGAACATGTCGTTCGCGTGGTCCGCCAGGTCCAGGTTCTCTACCACGGCCTTGAACGCCACCTTCCGCGTCCCGTCCTCGGCGGACGGCTCGGACTCGAGGCCGGTCGGGTACAGCCGGATCGCGGGCGCCGTCACGTTGTAGTTTAGGGTGTACCGCACCGCGACGGCGATCATGTCCGTCCCGTTGCTCGTCCAGCGCTCGACGCCGAGGCCGGGGCGCGCGCGGTCGGTCGTCAGGACCAGCGTGCTGTTGTTGTTGGCGTCGGCGTCGCTGTAAGTGCCCGCGTACGTGGCGTCGGCCTGCGCGCGCGCCGCCTCCTCCAGCGCCGGGACCAGCACGGAGCCGACGGCGTCGGCGATGTCCCAGTTCGCGTTGCCCGGCCACGCGCCCGCCAGCAGCACCGAGATGCCCGCGTCGTAGTCGGGCAGCAGGACCAGCAGGGACATGTACAGGTTTATGGACCCCGCCTTCGAGTACGCGTCGACGACGCGGCTGCCGTCCGCCAGCGGGATGCGCCGGATGCCCCACGGCGAGCTGACGCCCTCGTGGATGTCGGCGGTGAGGCCGACGGGCTTCAGCCACCGCCGCGTCTGCGCGGCCGGCAGCAGCGTGTGTCGCAGGATGCCGCGGCCCAGGCGCGACAGGTCCGAGGCCGAGGAGTACATGTTGCCGGTTCTGTGCCACGCCAATTAATTTGGCTTGGTTAGCCGAGGGAAGGGGGGTAGCGGGTAAGAGGTGAAGAAGAAGCGAACATAAGTTTAGGGCGAGCATGAATTAGTGTGAGGGGGGGGTCAGGGGACGATTAAGATTGAAAGGAAAAAGAAAAGGGGGGGTGGGGGTGGGGGTTAACTTACGGACTACCCTCACCAATACTCCACGACCACCCGGCCTCGTTGCCCTGCGGGATGATGCCAATCGAGTCGTCGGCCGGCTTCTGGTAGAAGGTGCGGTTGAGGCCCAGCTTGTCGATGACGTTCTGCTGCAGCATCGTGCCGAACTTCTTCTGCGCGATCGCCTCGAGCGCGTACGCGAGGATCTGGTACCCCATGTTCGAGTAACCCGTCGTCCAGGAGGGTTGAAAGGACGGGGGAACGTTCGCTAGGCCGGTGAAGAATTCTGTTGATCTTCGTGTTAGAGAATTGCTCTTGTGGGCTTTGATGTAGGTATGACATGTATGTGACTTACGCGCGCGTGTACATTTGAGAAACTCGCCGCATGTTGGTGTCATGTTCCCAGGTGCCGAGGGGAATCCCTGGGCTCGCAGGACAGTTTGGTTGTGCTCCTGTGTCAATTCCCCCTGAAGAGCATCTAACGGTTTCGTTTCTTGGTCTTAGCCTAGCGTTCTCTTTTCTTGAACTCTTATTTTTCTTTCCCCCCCCTTATGATCCCCCAAACTCATTCGGTTTCTTCAGTTCTGTTCTTGGAGCCTCCCTTTCGAACTATATATACGGCAATGAAAAGAAATACTCACAATCTCTTACGATACCCGCCATATGGCTCGCCAGATCCTGCAGCGTGATCTGGTCCCAGTCCACGTTCATGATGGGGTCGTACTGGGCCTTCCCCGCCAGCAGCTCGAGCTCAGGCACCCACTGCGTCACAGGCGTGTTCCAGTATATATCGCCCGCCTCGCTCAAGAAGGTCAGGATGGTGAAGATCTTAGTGACGCTACCGATCCGGTACACCGTGTCGCCGTCCACGCTCTTTACGCCCGGCGTGGTGGCCGATAGCAGGTCCGTCGCCGTGTGGTAGTGGCTCCAGACGGGATCTCCGCCGTCGTCGGCGTCCGAGGCAGAGAACACCTGGATGGACCAGGATGTGCCGTTCGGGTTGTTGGCTGGGTCCGTGCCCCGCGCGTCGAAGATCGCGGTTAGGTCTGCGACTGCGGCCTTCATCACCTCGGACGACGCGAGGTTGGTGGGCTTCGGGAATACGGGACCCGGGTACGGACAGTTGGGGATCCCGCTGACGAACGGGAGGATCATCTGCGCCGCTGCGAGCAAGAGCGCTGTGGGGGGGAGAATAGCCATCGTGAAAGGGGGGTTGGGCGAGTCCAATAAGAAAACCGAACGTGAAAATTAGGTATTAAAGAGAGGAGGAGAATGATCTGCTACTCCCACATAGACATGCTACCTAGCACAAAAACGTGGAAATATGACACATAAATGCTTTCCTCTGATTAATTTCTTTACCTACCTACCTCCTCGGTATTTGTAGACAACTCTCTAGGTAATAATGTTACATCTAGTCATCGTAAAAGATCTCTTCGCACGCCTTGCTCCCTTACAAAAGAGATGAAGATCATCGAAGCTCGCAACATGCCACCATTCACCCGGGCTCCTGGCCCTGTCACCATACCCTAAAGGGGGAAACTTGGTCGAACCAGGTCGGCGGTCGTGCGGAGCATTCTTGGGGCGTGTAGTTGTAGTTGCATTGAGCCACGCAGCCAGACGCGTGAAGCATGTGACGGAGGCATCATGACGAGAAGGATCGACGTCAACGAGTCCCAGAACGTGTGCTCTATCTCCAAATCCCGCCTTACCAGCAGCTACCTACCTAGGGTAGGTGGGTCCTTAACTACCTAGGTAACCTAGGTAGATAGAAAAAAAGGGGGGGAGTAATATTGACAAAGCGTTACACCTCAACACTACATCGTGAGATTTCTACTTACTCTCCGAAAATAAATAGCTATAATAAGCTAGCATGCCCCCAACTTCGGTACATGGACCTGCTTGAGCTACGTTGGATGGATGTCTACGTCGTACGGCTGTTACGTTGGCTGCCATGCGACTTTTGGCTGAATGCGGCCCGTCAGATCTTTTACGCCATCGGGAGCGATCGTTTGGGACTGGAATTGTTCCGGGAAACGAAAAGGTTTCTAGGTTAGCATGACTGGATCCTGACCAAAATTATGTTGAAGACGTTCCAACACCGATATGTTCCTTCTCTTTTTTGTTTCTGTCTATACCCAGGTATCTACCTACCTAAGGAGTTTAATTTCCATGTGCCGTGGCCAAGACCATTTGTTATCTAGAACCACACGCACACATCATGAGCCGGAAAGAAAGAAGAGTGAGAAATCCTGAGTGGGATGGGTTCTAATTTATCTGCAATCCATTCCGCTCCATCAGTTAGATATTCGATGCTACATGCGTAGTTGGGTTGTAGTTGTCATTGTAGGTATGATAACATGCTGCAGGAACTTCATATAAATAAGTTAATCGCCCAGAGCGAGACATTTACAAGCTTAACGCGTTCAAATTGTTCACATGCCAATCCTAGTTCATAGGTATTATCACAATAGACGGTGTGGGCATGCAATACCTTCTAATTTCGGGCATACGGGATCGGTCTATCATAAAGCTTAAAATATCTCGAATATCTATGAGTAGATATTAGACAAGAGGCGAGGCTCGGTATTTGGTATAGGATGGCACTATTGAATCATGGACTGTTAAGCAGCAATAAGCTGAGGATTGAATAAGTTCCTATCTAACTATCTAGTACCTATCTAGGTTAGACTACTTAGTAGGTGAAATCATGAATATCATGTGAAAAAACGACCCAGGTATCTCATCCTAAGCCTAAATGGCTGGCTCCGTGTGAATGAATCAACACCTCTCCTTGCCTTGCCTTGAACGCCTGGGGGGTATGTATCGTAAGAAGAGCGCAAGCTGGCTTACAACACGACAAGCTGTGACCTCATCGCAACAAAGAAAATTAAAGAAAAAGAGGGCATAAAGGTAACTCGCATAGCCATTCGCGATAGCTCGATATCAAGTCGACGCATTCGTAGAATATTTGACTAAAAGGGTGAGTTGACTACGTCTTCCTTGCCGAGCTTGTACCTTCCACTCTCTCGTGTGCCAATTCGTGCCGAGCTTCGTCTTGGTGTACCCAACCGTTGAAAGTCTCCCGCGATGCTTTCTCTCGTGGGCCGCTTGAGAGACTGCTTTCCGACCATGTTCACCCAGTTAGGTAGGGTGACAATGACATTCTGGTCAGTGCCAAACTTGAAGTCGTCTGCTTTGACGTTGTCCTCGTAGCGTTTGATGATATACGGGGCCTTGGAACCACGAAGGACCTTATCAAGGTTCCAATCGATGATGTACGGGCCTGTAGCAGTGATGATGGACGACTCCTCGTTTGTCTTGCTAGTATTGAATCGTGCAGGTGTAAACGACACACCCTTACCAGTTTCATGATGGAATTGGGCGATATGCTCAGGGGTTAAGGCGAGACGGCGAGGTTGAGGTTTCGAATCCGCAGCGAACGGCTTCTCGAAACCTAGCTTGCCACTGTTTTTGCCATCCTTCTGGAGTGCATCAATGAGAAGCAGGTATGTACGGCAGGTTCCTAGTACCCAGCGTCCGTCTGCAGACACATCAAGACCAATAATAGGCTCTCCAAGTGCTGGAATAACAGTCTTTGCATTAATGCCCAAACGATCGAAAAGACGAATATCACCCTTATTCGAGGCGACGGCTACATATCCCTTTTCTGTCGTAGATATGGAAGAGAAGTCGTTCTTTGACACGTATTGCTTGAGCTGGGAGTCGACAAGCTTGGTGCCTGATAGACGAGGGTCGACACGGAATAGAGCATTACGAGAGATACCTAGGAAGGTTGGTTCATGGGTCATCTGCGCAAATTTGTTTTCCGGCGCAAAAGTCACAACCGGGATGTCGTCATGAACATTCCACTCGTCGACAACCTTTCCGTACTCGAGATCCATACGATACAACTTGTTGGGGTCTGTATCGTTCTGTAAGATTAGATTACGATCTTCGTTGTGGAGCATGACCTTCTTGGGGACGAAAGAAGCGCCCTTGGGAGTCTCAACCTTGGAAATATTGGTCGTGAATTCCAGGTGATTCTTAGGTGTATGTTTAAACACGCCGATCTTGGGGCCTCGAACGACGAACGAGCGGTCGTGTTTGTATCCAACAGCAAGAGCAGAGTTAGTATAAGTGTCCTTAGGTCCTGTTTCAACGTCTTCTTCCTCTTCGTCGCTGTCATAATGCTCGCTTTGCGGCGCATCATCCTCAGCTTCTTCAACTTCCGGCTCCTCCTCTTCCTCCTCCTCGATTGGAGCATCCTTCATGTTTAGATCCTCAAATGCATCCATGACGTATTGACGCTCTTGCTCTTTGATCTTATTCCACTTCACTTCATTCAGCTGTTCCCATAGTGCCCTCATCAAACCATCCTGAAATCTTTCGAGCGTCTTATTGTCTTTAAATCTCAACAACCACGAGTACGCAGAACCGTCCTCGGTGAATTGGTTAAAGATGAAGGAGAGGAATTCGAAGTTGAAGACAGGGTTGATGTCCGCAACTACGGGAATGCCAAGCCACTGGCGGTCGTTGCTGGCGATATGCAACCAGTAGTTCCAGTTGCCAATATCTGATACCTGAGCAGTAACCGCTGTATCTTGGAGAACGAAGGCCCCTGAAGGAAAATCAAAGAAGTGGAGTTCACCAATTTCCATTGCAAATACCTCCAGCGGCTCGGGTTGGGCTGGTGCCTTTGGGGGGCCAGCCTGCTTACCCGATCGTGTATCGGCTTGACTTTGGGCATCATCCTCATAGGCCTCCGGTTCCGGTTCCGCGAGAACTGAAGACGCAGATAGCGTACTATCGCGCTTGATACCGGCATTCGCCTCGTTCTTTAACTGGAACATGGCGTCGGATGAATCGATGGAGCGTGCTAAAGTTGGGCTGTGAATGGGGCTCGCCTGTGGGATAGGCTGTTCTTCGAAATCAAACTGCTGAAGGTCGGCTTCAGAGGCAGTGGAGTGTGGCTTTCGATACTTGCGCTCGTATTGGCACTCTCTCGCGATGCGCTCAAAAGCCTCAACTTGCGCAGACTTGATCGAAGGGTCGCAGACGAACTCGTACACGTCGCCAACGTCGCCGCTCAAATCTTTCCAAGCAAGCACCTTTTGCGAGCTTTCTCTGTTTTCAACACGGAAATGAAGAGCTTCGTCAAGTAGGAACGTCTTCTCGTCCTTCTCGGCAGCTAGTGCATTAAGGTCTTCGTCTTCACCTTCCGAGTCCTCTAGCAACTCAGCCTCGCCTTCCTCATAAACTCTCTGGATAACGAGCTGGTATTGGTAGTCTTGGCCGGTGCGACGGATGCGAGCGGTAGAGTCTTTGAAAATCAATTCAGAATACCCTTTGGGTGATAAGGGTCGGACAAGGTAGAGTTGGCCTTGGGGCAGCTCGATCATAGATTCCTGGCTGCTGCTCCCAAAGATTAGTTTGCCCACTATTTACGAAAACATTAGCTAGTTGTTCATATCGTATTTGATATGTGATAATTGGGGATGATTTGAGTTGGCATATATGAAGGGAGGGGGGGATGTGATAGATCCATCTATGATAGTAATGTGGTTCCCAAAGCACCATTTGGTTGGTCGTTGGCCCGCAAAATACAATTCACGGTCTTGACTGAAGTGTCATCTTAGGCATTACTGTCGATAAGGGGTGCTTCTTACCATTTTTGAGGACAAACATGTTGTCCAGATGAAGATTTCAGATTGTTGGTATCACCAAGGAGACTTCAGGGAGGAAGAAGAAAAGTTGGTCAAGGGTTCAGATGTGTAAATAAATAGTAGATTGGGTAAATAGTTCATGGAAGGTGGGGGATAGCGACTAAAAAGGCAGAGAACAAGGATCTGGTCACAAGTTGGAGGCTAAGGGTTAAAAGTCAAGTACCAAAATTTATGTTGCTTGTTGGATTGGTTATTTTCGATTATGATGTATGATGTTTTTATGTTCAAAATGTCTAAATGTTGTTTGGTGAATAGAGGAAAGAGCAAAAAGAAAAAGAAAAAGCATGCGTCATAACAAGACCTCCAATTCAAGTGTTGCTTTCCTTTTTTGTGCCTGGGCTGTCTGGGTAACCTAAAGTGGGGCCAATGGGCAGCAGCTCATCTCAGTCCAGAGTCTTGTCACTGGTGCAGCCACATAGAGGGGAGTGGCACTGCAGTGGGGTCCAGCGCCACATTTTACGGATGACTCACCCTGGGTATCACCTAAGTTCACATGGCAATGTTCCAAATTCCAATTTGAACATTGAGATTTATTAGTTTCAAGTTCTACATGTGAAGGATGTAACCTGCTTGATTTTAAAAGTGGCCTGCTTTAGTGGCCATTATTACCGGTAGTGCATGCATACAGTTCCACACATTCTATCATCAATATCGTAGGGCTGCATCTTACTGTCATCATACACCACTTGTCTCTCATGTAGTCATATAGAAGACGCCTTTCACAAAGCACCCCGTTCACTTAGGCCAGCTGAAGATCTCTACTTAATGCATTAAATAGGTAGGCTTTCGGGTCTCTCTTTCAGGAACTTGTTCTAAACTCCAGTGAGCATATACAAGATCACTTCGACCCAGGTAATTTTATGCCCAGCCAGGGTCTTGTACTGGCTATATCGAAGGCGCTCTTCGTCATGCTTACCTCTCTCATCACAGCATCGCTCCCGTGTAAAAGGCTTGATTAGATATAACCCCCTTATCTCATGCCCGAGCCACCCCCAAATGGGTTTCCAGATGGCTGATCTGTTGGTTGTGAGCAAGGAAATGTCCTTCTTGATGATAGACTTGTAAAAATCGCAAAATGGCGACTATGACGTAAATTCGATGAATCTGGGATAGCGCTGATTGCGGCTGGGAATCTAAACCGTCAGTATCATTCTGGCCCCTACGAATTAGGAATTAGGGGGGTGGGGGCCCTGGGGGGGCTATCGTTTCCAGTTCTTTGTATTGCGAGCGGGACGTGTTTGCTTCGTTCAATGAGAATATGTTGGTGCTCTGAATATTGAACGAAATTCAATAGTTGATTACTACTAGGTTAGTAACGATGAATTAGAAAGCTCTTGAGCCAACTCTCTATACCCTGCTAGACGCGTTCTTGAAGAGCCGAAATTGGTGTCTCCTCTCCCTTACATCCCTTACATGGTTGACCTGTAGATAGCAATGGGTTAGGGTAGTTGCATAATTACATTTCCCAGCCAACCTCCCTATTCGATCATCATGTTTATCCTCAGCGTTGTCGCTATTCTTATATTCACCTACTACCACGAAAAAAATACACTACGTCTTATATCGTTTTATGATAAAGTGCATAAACTCCACCACAGCCATCAAACCCAAGCGATCAGATATGTAATCTTTCATCATATTTATCGCGAAGAAATAGCCCCTTAAGCATATATAGGGCATTGACAATAGCTTCGTATTCAATGTGCATATTATTTACTCCGAATACCATTTTCTCATTGGACCTCCCTCAACTCAAACAATAACAAAGCGGGTCTTTAACAATTGATTCATGCATAACCTAGGTACCTACCCTAGGTCTATTTACCAGTAGACATTTAGCGGGCAAACATTAAGCGCGCAAAGGTCCCCTTCAAGCATTTGGATTAGGAGATTCTCCCCCGATTCGATGTAAATACTCGGATATTTTCAATAATGGGGCGCGTTTATATAACTGCCTATCTAATGTAACTACCCTTATTACTAAACTTGCATCTCGCTTATGTGGATCTATGTCTCAAGCTTTGCTCTTGTCGAATCATGGGTTTTTATTGACGCTTCTGCTCGGCCGGCGGCTACGGTATGAGATAGGTAAAATGGGGGCGGTTTTTGCGGCGCATCAGCAATTGGAAACACCTTGGTAGGTAGTTGAACTAATTATATAAGTACAGAATCTGACACTGGCAGCGCGCATTCTAGGCAGTCAAGGCTGGCTAATACATAGTAATGGTAGTATGTTTGCCAGGTCCTGTAGGCTGCAGTAATTATACAAAACCGTGCCCCCTCCCCCCCTTACGTTGACGATGTGTTGTTGGTTGTGCTCTGTCAAGATTGTCAAGATATCAGGCTTTCGGGGTTTTGATTTTTCTTTTTTCGTTGGGTCTGGGTTATAGTCGTCCTTTCTTTTCTTGATGTTAATTTGTTTCATTGTCTTTTGCCATCATTGGTACCATAATGTCGTATATTACACAACCCATGCAGCACGACCACATGATATGCGATCAAATTGATCGTAACCCCAATCCTTCGAGCTCACATTGGCTGCCTCAAAATCCATCTAGGTTGAGAACGACCTCTAGTGCAGAGAGCTTGGATGGCAAATCCCAAGTCTATCTCGTAGGCTGGCCTACTGAATTGAAAGCTGTACCGCAATGGACCTTGTGGAGTATACTGCAGCACATCTGGGATATTATAATAGTTGCCGTGTCTTTTATTTTTCTAGGCATGTGAACAATAATCACTGCTTGCTATCCTCATAGAACTAACTGTATTGCAGTATTGGCTATTGCCGTTTTAACCCTTAAAGGCAAGCCCATCGGTAGTGGCTTTGGATTAGGGGTTGAAGTGGCCTCCGGACTTGTATAGCACCATCAAATTAAGTTCCGTTCCCGGATAAGATGCTGACCCTGATCCAGGCTCCGACTATATTCCCTATTGTTTTCGCATCTGTTGTCGGGAGAGCATTGACTTTGATCGGACGCTTAAAAGCAGAGCGTGGTGTTGAGTTGGGTGTAAGTCTTATCCATTGTATGAGGATCTCCAGGCTTGATGTCTCTAACCAAGTAACTGAGGTCGAAAAGACGCTTCGGTGCCTTCTAAGCACGAAGACCGTTTCCGATGCAGTTCAAAACCAGCTCGTTTTCCGAAACTTTAGTGTTATTTCCACCTTCCTGCTTCTCCTGTGGGTCTTATCTCCAGTAGGAAGTCAGGCATCGCTTCGTGCTCTTACCAAGGTGAACCACACAACCGATACAACCGTACCTCTTCGCTATGTCGATAGCGGGCCTCTCGGACAGGTATATGTGGGAGAGTGGAGTATTGCGCAGTCTGATGCTCTCAACTCTGGACGTCCAAGCACAATCATAGAGGCTTATTCAGCTGCTCTTATGCAAACGCTGAGCAACAAAAGAGGCTCTCGAGACGCGTGGGGGAATATCAAGATTCCTCGGATTGATAAGTTGAACAAATCTTCGTCCGATAGTGATGGTTGGCTTGACGCTTCGGGTCAGCATGACGTGGAGTCGTATGCAAGTCTCTTTGGCCTTCCCATCGTCGGACTTCCAAAAGCGGGCACAGCAGATTTCTCGGTTGAAACGTCCTATGTGTCCCTGACCTGTCCAAAAGTAAGCTATGTTAATAAGAACAATACATCACCACCGCTGAACGGATTTAACATCACCTGTATCACCTGCGCCCTTAACACGTCCGCATCTAATGACATTGAACTTTTTCCTGAGCGAAAGACTCTCTGGTCGGACCGAGCAGCTTTCTTCATCGGCGAACGCGCGCCAAACTTAACGGAACAACAAGATCCGAAATTCTCCGTTGCTAATACCATACGCTTTCTCTCGCCTACTCCAGATAACCGAATCGTGACATCTGACTGCATTGTAAAGCAGGAGCTGGTCGAGGCAAGGATACATTGCACAGAAGGAAACTGCGCTACTACACACATCCGACCATCAACCACAGATCATCGCAATGCAAATTACACAGTCTTCGATTATTGGGCCAAGGTTGTGTTAGACGAAATCACTCTTGCGAGTCAACATGGCACTGGTGGCCTGTGGTCGAGCGCTTCCGAGTATTTCATCAGTGATTCCAGCCGCCTACCTCTTCTCGCAAAGAGTCTTGGTGACATCCAGCAATTGGTCGATCTTGGAGCAGTGGCACCGGCCATGTTCGCCGCACGCGCCTCTATGCTCCTGAACAGCCTCATCCAGCTCTGGATGTCTGGGTCGGCCTTTGCTGGAGAATTATCCACTGATATCTCCACCTACGGGCCGGACCATATTCCTGCGACTGGCTTGACTGGGTACAATGCACCGGATTTCGGCCATCCTAACATTCCCGCCACGGGCGATATACCGGATGGCCTACTGGGAACCTTCCGCAATGTTCCGTTCATAGGTGCCAATACCAATGCTTCTTCCACCAAATTCGAAGAGGTGTACAATCCAAGTACTGTGTGGCTTATCCTACTGTTCTTGTCTTCCATGGTAATGTCTTTCGTTGGCATCATCGGCATCACTTGTGGCATGAAAACGCTTGCTCCCGACAGATTCGATTCCGTGGTAAGCCAGACATATGACAATCCCTACTTTGAGTGTCCTCCCGGTGGTAGTGGACTCGATGTTACAGAAAGGGCGAAGTTACTGCAGAAGGTCAAGGTTATGATTGGTAATGTTGAACAAAACGGCGATGTTGGAAAGCTAGGCTTTGCCACGGTTGAGAATGCGCAGCCTGTGGAAACGGCAAAGTTTTATGAATAAGCTCATGAGAAATAATTTAAAAATTAGAGATATAAACACAAAATATTGTAAATTATAAATACTATGTTTATAAGAAGCTCAGTATTTTGGCTAACATTGCAAATGTTGAAGAGTGTTTGTGGGCTATGGCCATTAGTGATGACTCCTTGGAGCTTAACTACTTCGGTGGGCACTTACGTGAATTAGTTATGGTTGAGTTGAGCTATAATTGAGCGTTATGACTGCCTGATAGCATTCTTCTTGTTATGAACTAACCCATGGATAAGTGAGAGGTTTGGATCATGGGTTACCTAAAGTAACCGCATTAACTAGAAGTTGTGATTGTCGTGAGGTCGGCGTGATTACTGTAGCCAGTGAGTGGCGTTGACTATTCGGAACCTCGGCACTTATTTGCCATCATTTTCTCTTCATGTGGAGGTCATCACTCTCTTTAGTATCTTCTCGTGCTTCATCCAGGAGTTTATCTATACCCCGTTCTTTTAGAGCAACCTGTGGAAGTTAGCTAAGTATAAAACCATGCACGATGATCTAGGGTTACATGCTCGATTAATGGGTGGGCTTGTGCGTGAAGGGGTGACTTGCCTTGAGACAACTCTGATAATTTTTGAATAGTTGGGCACATTCATTATCGTCTGCTTTTCCTTTGCCTCGCAAATACTCTGTAGTGTTGTAAGTAAATGAAGCAGTACTTGATGTCTGTATTAATATCAACGGCAACGTACTTTCACTATACCACTTAAGAAAGCAAGTATCGTATCGCCTGCAATGAGTACAATGAGTATTAGCTTATACAACGTAGGTACTAACTAGCTGCCTAAATAAAGAAAGACGATATTTGACATTGGAGCTATGTGCTTACTCTTTGACTTCATTGCACTCGGGTGCAAGGGAGGCGGACATGTTGAATTATTTAAGATCAAGCTGTGGTCTTGTGGTGTGAAATGTGAAGTTCTTTGATTCTCATAGACGCAACCCCTACAACAAGTTGTACATTTGTAGGCGTAATTTGGATTTATTAAGATGGGGAGCTTTTTATAACTAGCAGCCAACGCGCTCCAATGAGATACTTATTAACATGCTAACTTGGTTATCGTTATCTTAGCGTCCCCTATATCCTTCTCATTCAGGTACTTATTAAGTACCTGCTCGCGCAGATTACAGAGCTACCATTGCCTACCAGTACCTACGGAGTACAACCCCACAGCGGGAATCACGCCGATTAGATTAACACACCCTGGGCTTTAACTATTGTGTGGACCTTTTGCATTCTTAGTTCATACCCAGATAGTTAATTTTTTTCTAAAATCGTTAACTTTGAACTTGCAGCGATTCTCTTAAATCAATCTCTCTCTAAACCATCACCAACTAAAATCAACAAAGTTGGTGGTGCGCATACATCATGGATTCCTCTCAGGATTTCAAATCCATCCAGGAGAAGATTCAATCTGCTCTTGTCGCCACCACTCGACTTACGAATCAGATAGCTGCTGAAGATCTAAACTTTCACCGATCTAGTAATCCCGATGCCGAAGAGCAGCTTGACGATACCTCTGCGCGCCTCCTCTCCTTAGCCACAAGCCTCCTTACTTCTTCAACGAAGGGCACTGAACTAAAGACACCAAAACTTGAAGATGGCGACGATATCGATGTACATTGGACGCGCATCGTCGACGTGGTAGACACTCTCCTGGAGAAGGCCGATACCCATTTGGACGAGTACACCGGCTTGATCAAGAGGAGGGTTGCGCCAACAGACCAGACAGGGCCTCCCGCAAAGAAACCTAGATCAACGATGCTAGAAAGTTCTATGCGCCGCGCAAACATCATCAAACCTCAAAACGCATTCGAAGTTAAACCAAACAATCTTAGCCCTTCACCTTGGAAACCTCTTCTCACTATCAAGCCACACGCCCTTGTTCCTCTTGAAGAAAGTCTCGTGACATTTCAAGATGACAACAACAAAACCCAGTACGGTCAATCCATTTCCTTGCATATTGAAGTCTTTTCCTTAGCTATTGGGGATGGAAAATAAAGCTCGCAGCGTAGCGACGGGGGGGGCGGATTATTAGCACTAATATTGGAAGCTAACAATAAGACAGATATAAACATCCATACGAGGCCGAAATTACCTCCCTTGAATATCCAAATACAGTCTTCCAGGATACGGAGCCCATAAAATACCAACCAGTCGAAACCACAACCGCTACCTACGTGGATACCTTTGAAGGGGTCCTAGAGATGCTCCAGGAACTCAAGGAGGCGAAAGAGATTGCCATCGACACCGAACACCACGATTTCAGAACGTACGCAGGCCTAATGTCGTTGATGCAAATTAGTACGCGCGAGAAGGACTGGATTGTGGATACCTTACAGCCATGGCGTCACAAGCTGGAGGTTTTGAATGAGGTCTTTGCTGACCCGAATATCATCAAGGTCAGTCTAACATGCCTAGCTGTTTTTAACTCTATTCTCAAGATTTTATAGGTGCTTCATGGCTCTTTCATGGATATCATCTGGCTCCAACGAGACTGTGGCCTCTACATCGTCGGATTGTTCGATACCTTCGAAGCAGCAGTAGCGCTTGAGTATCCTAGCAGGAGTCTCGCGTACTTGCTCAAACGATTCATCGACTTCGATGCGGATAAAAAATATCAGTTGGCCGATTGGCGAATACGACCATTACCCGAAGAGATGTTCTACTATGCGCGCTCGGATACTCACTATCTACTCTACATCTATGATATGATGCGCAACGAGTTACTCAAGCTATCCTCGGAAGGAGTGGAAAAGGATCCCATTCGCCAAGTACTTGACAAATCCAAGGAGACATCTCTCCGACGATACGAGACGTGTGTCTACGACTCGGAAACCGGCCAGGGTGCCTTTGGGTGGTATAATCTACTCATCAGAAACTCTTCTGGAAGGCTATCCAAAGAGCAGTTCGCCGTATTTCGAGCTGTTCATAAATGGCGGGATGAAATGGCCCGTCGGGAGGATGAAAGTGCGTTGTTTGTAATGAGCAACCAGGTTCTCTTTGATATATCCCGACGTATCCCTCCGGACCCTAAAGCTCTCCATAGCCTCGTGGACCCCACCTCTTACATTGCCAAGCGCGATGCTTTCAAACTGTCTGGCATCATTAATAAGGCCAAGGCTGAAGCCGCAAATGGGCCCAGTGTCACGGATGTGATCCGTAGCCAGACGACGCCGACGATGGCTATCGGGCATGTTGCAAATGTCGTCTTCCCCAAGCCAAAGAGCAGCGAGGCAGCAACATTAGAAACGCAGGACCTCGTCTCTCAAACCTCCAAGCTATGGGGCAAGCTTTCAATTAGTAGTCGATGGGAGGAGCGGCCTAACTCGACAATCTCAAGCACTGTGCAATTTGAACTCCCATGGGCTCATTTCATGAAGTCAGGCAAATTCTTGAATGAAACTGAGCTTCGGCTAAGCCACCGAGTCATAGAAGATGATAAGTCGGTTATCCCCCTTGCCGAGAACCCGCAATCATCCCAACTAAAGTCGGGCGCCTCTGAGCCACTAATCGATACCGAATTTACTCTCAAAGCCGGTTTGAAGCGTAAGGTGCCCGAATCTGAATCGGAGTCTGAGTCTGAGTCCAATTCTGGGTCTGAGGTAGGGGAGGTCAATGAGACACCAGTCAAACCCGATCCCCGCTCAGGTGCTTCTCTTGATGCAGATGAAATTTCGCTTGATATAGGCAGTGACGAGAAAAAGGCAAAGAGGAGAGAGAAGAACGCACGTAGGAAGGCTACTGCTAAGGAACGGAGAGCAAAGAAGTTAGCCAAGCGCGCCAACGCTAAGAACTCCGGCGAGGCTACGGAAACGTCAGAAAAGGGGTCTAATGAGGATCAGGAGCCTTTTGATTACAGTAAGGCGAAGTCTGTCCTCAATGCTAAGAGGGCTAATGGCACTCCACAAGGGGCGAAATTCAACCCCTATGGCATGACAATCGATGGCCCCAAGGCTGCACGGAGGATGCATGGTGAGAAGACTGGAAAGAGTGCAACATTTAGGAAATGAATGTGCTTGGGTCTGGAAAAAGGTTACGTACTTACATATAGTGCCGGTGGCATTGCTCGCCTTTCTATGTTCACGACCTTGCATTTTCATGGAGTTGGGAATTGTGTACTATTCAAGGCATGGCCTGCGGATATCATACGCTACCTAGGTAGACAACCAGGTAGTTGTTACCTGGTACACCCAGGGATTTGTTGATGCCGCATTGCAGTATTCCAAGGTTTACATGCGATTAATTGAATGCATGGGTAGGTACCCAGATACCCAAGATACCAAGTTAGAACAACCCCTTTTTTATACCAAATATTTAAGTTGGGCTTGCAATAACCCCCTAATAACAATCGCAATCTGATTATGTCAAATTCATAACCTAGGTAAATAGTACCTACGGAACAACATCTATGTGTCTATTCTATGAATGGATACTTCGAGTTGTTTATTAACAAGCAGCTTTCCATACACACAAATTCAACTTCTATGGAAGAGCCATGCCACTGTTCAATCTTTTCTAAGGGGCACATGTGCACATGGGCGTTAAATTCCGGCGAATTTTATTTGTCACTAGTATTGTGACCAGAAGTTTTCTTCATGACGGGATTGTATAGTACTCAATCATATCTATGAAACACGAAGCCTCGTCCGAGCTAGCTAATTATAATCTGTCATAATATGTACGTATCGTGAGTTGGATTATTGACATGGAGTAGAAGGTTACTTCTGCCTTTTTGATTACCTAGTATACGGCAGGGAACCGTTAGGCCGCTACGAGGCATGTACTTAGACGCGTAACGGTAGTAGTCATACTTCAACAAACATAAGTTGGGGACCTAGGCACCTCTGAGATTAAGGGATACAGCTTTTCATTGTGTCTATAAGAGAGGTCGATGTATCTCTAGCTATGTTTTGATCTTTGCCGGCGTCAAATCCCACTAAACACCCCAAACTTCCGTCCTTCTGTGATTACTTGAAGAGAGGTTACCTGTGCTAGTCGACTTGACGGTGGGACACCCACTCACGACATGCATAGTTCAATGCTACAACTACCATCCAAACATGACTGGACTCCCTACTTCACCAGGGGCCTTTACAACAATGATTGATCTCCTGGGGTTTCTTCCATCACTTTACTACTGCAAACATCTAAACATATAAAAACAAAATTACAATCATGTATCCATCTCATTGTTTACACTGAGTAATGGAATACTTATGTCCCAAATATTCCTTTATAAACACATAAAAATAATTCTTTGATAGCTAAGACCTCATCCCACAGGTGTCACGGGCATCACAAAAATCGTGATCCATCAAAGGACATGTACATGGAACGTCGTAAAGGGAAAGACAAGGCTCCTTATATTGTTTACGAACCTAAACGCGATAATAGTACATCAGCAGCAACCGCTAGCACACTTTCAGATTCATCTCTACCTCGCCCTTCTCAGCACACTAATCACCATGGCGATAATCATAGGAGCCCTCATGGCAGTGGTAACACTGGCCATAGTAGTGACCAACGTAGTTCACACCATACCCCTTATCATAACAACTCACAGGGATGCGGTAGCGCACCTGCGCAACAACAACCCATCTCCGAAGAAGAGCTCCGGCAGCAGCCAGCCCGTGGAGCCGAAGCAGCAAAGCCCCAAGTAGCACCAATAACGGGCTACACCGCGAACTGGGCAGCACAGCAAGCAGGCCTGCCGCCTTCCGTGCCTGGCGAACAAAACGTTTCTGCGTCACAGTCAACAGCCGCTGTCGCGCCGAGGAAAGGAGCTCTTCCGGATCAGTATGATGATAGAAGGCAATACTACTACTATTCTGATGATGACGATGACGAGACGGCAGGGTGTTTCAGTTTCTATTGGGGCGAGCCTACACCCAGTGGCAAGCGGTACCTCCAGAGGGGCAAGAAGAAATCGAATCGTCAAATTCGTCCCTGAAATGGAGGTGGGTGTCGAGAATGGCTCCTTGTTGTGGATGGAGAAAAGGGGGCACGTGGCAAGAGGTACTGGTAGGGATTTATACAGCTAGATACCGTAGAGCTACGCATTTTCATTACTAGAATGAAACAATAACCAACTCCCCTTAACTCACAGCGCTGCCCCATTACCGTAATATAAATTTAGGTAAACAATCTCTACGTGACGGTGCAACAGCCTCGCTTCATCGAACCACCTGTCCAACCTACATGGCACCCGGGATTTTCTCCAGCCCTGTGAAACAAGTTAGCCAAGCATCCAGACCAAGTAGGCACGCATTCATCCTATCGTGCAGATAATTGTAAGAACGATCTCAACTCACATCCATCCACATCCTCCACAGCCGTCTGCGCCTTGGTGCACCTGAGCGCGTCCTCCGAGCTCTGCACCTTTAGCTGCGCACACACGGCATTGTTGCACCGCGCGTCGAGGGCGCGCTGCAGCGAGTCGTCTTTCCAGCCGAAGATGTAGTCGCCGTGTTGGGAGAAGCCGGTTCTGTGAATTATGGATTTTAGTTTATTGCTTACTTGGATGAATAATGCGGAGAGGAAAGAAAAATAAGGGGGGTGGGGGGTTGCTTACCCGTCGTCGGTGCTCCAGTAGAAGGGCTGAGACCCATCTTCGGGCCAGAGTTCGGGGTCGTTGAATTGTGTTGTCTGTGTGGGATACGCGTATTAGTACCTGTTTTTTTTTTCGGCGAAAAATGCAGACAAATCAATGATCGGTACTCACATCCCACATGACCTCGTACATCAGCTGGGGCAATCTGATGGGGTGGGTTTCAGGGCATGTGCCGACAGACTCGAAGGAACCCTGCTTCGGGTAAGCGACGTGGGACTTGTGGTCCGGGCTATCCAAGTTTATGCCATCCCAGCATGTCGGGAAGGTGATGGTGGTCCGAATGCCGCCCTTGCATGGCTCAGGCGGCAAGCTCTGCGTGTCGGATCCGGTGCAGGGCGCACCGCCCGAGGAACCGGCAGGCCCGGCACCATCGACGGTGGTGTAGCAGCGGTGGCACAGCTGGCGCTGCATGCCCTCCGCCTTGCGCAGCCCCGCGTCACCGACGAGCATCCGGAAGCCGGGCTTGAAGGCCGTCACGGTCGTCTTGCCGTCGTACGGCGGGATGTAGTAGACCGTGATGCCGCCGTCGGCGCGGAGCCCGACGTTGGGGAACTGGGGCACGCGCTTGTAGGTTCCGTTCCGGGCGCGGAAGTAGAGGACCGCGGTCCAGTAGTTGGAGAAGTCCTCCGAGTAGGTGCAGCTTGTGCAAGTCGAGTCTCGCACGAGGTCGAGGTCGGCGGGGTCCATGCTGGCGTTGAAGGAGTTGCCGCCGACGATCTGGTGGACGTGCGGCGACGGCGTCACTCCTGGGTTCACGAGGGGGTCGAGCCGCTCGATCACGAGCTGCGAGCACCCGAAGCGGATCATCTGTTGGGCGGCTACGCCCTGCGCGAGGAGCGCGAGGGCAACGGTCTTCCACTGCATCTTGAGAATGGTATCTTGAGTGACAATCTGCTAACTTCACGAAAGGAAAATGGTCGTGATACAAGGGCTGAAGATGACAAGTAGCTAACTATTTAGGGGGACTGTTACCCGCATGACACTCTACATCGTATATCCTATATACAAAACCCGGCTTCTCTTGAAATATAATCCCGGCCTGTCTCTTCCCATGGTTAGTCTTCTTAGGAGTCTACCTAATCTGGAGCTATATTGGTGTGGGTGATACCGCCGAGCTCTGAATTTACCCGGCAGATATCCACTCTACGTATGTAGGTAGGGGAGGCATCTTGCCTTATCACGCTGCACGTATTGTCTATACCGATTCGACGCTTTTCGAAATACCAATACCTAGTCGCGGTGGGATGCTAATTATTAAGTTATATCGGTGCGAATCTGTGTCTTCCAAGTGCAAAGTTCCTACGATGTTATATCGTTGACATGACATATACGACACGCAGAGCTGGAATCCAAGAGAAAACAGTTGTTATCGTAACATATATACCAAGAATATGGTTAATTACCCTTATCTCCCTACCCAGGCGGTTATATATACACGTTGAGATGATTGGCTGCTTCAGATGCCAACGGACACTTGCGTCAAGGAACCAAACGGAAGATTGGAATCAATTTCCCAGCGTACTCATCCATATTACCATGTAGTGGTCTAAAACATCCGGCACTTGGTTGTGTTCGGTATAACTAGCAGTCAGATCTGACTATTTGTCACCCGTCGATCAAGACATCTCTCACCCCTGAACAAGAGACCTGAACACAAACCCAACAATACGACGAAAATTCAAAGCATATCTAGGGGAATATCATGATGCGGACTAATCTCATAGGTTTTACCACGGCACTCTTGCTCACGTTGAGGGCAAGTGCCGATCGAGTGTGCGGAGCCACTACGGACGCTTCAACGTACCCGTGGAAAGTGGGCGCCGGCCGATACGATGGAGCAGAGTCCGGCGAGGGCACCGGTACTGCGACGGTCGCGTTTAGCATAGCTCCCGGTAACAGCGCCCAGGGGACATTTTTCGAGTGCGTCGCAGAATGGCCAGAATCATGGGCGGGCTGGTATGAAGACGGGAATATCATATGGGGCGATTGTATCTGGGCTGGGAATGGTCCGACGTACGATACCGCAGTCGCGTTTGCTGTGGACTGGAAGAATCGCACCATGTACCTATCGCATACGTTTCCCTGCTCGGATGTGGAAGGGTAAGCATTGGTGCACCTTACTAATGGGTTTAGAATTTGCTGACCAAGAACAATGTTATAGTTCCGATGCCCTGGCGACCGGATCGGTAAAACTGGACATGAACTGTACGACAGCAACCGAAGGCAGCGATAGCTGTATGCTGGCAGGCACTGGCGTGACTATCACGACTAAAGGGGGCCCCGCTCGAGCAGAAGCAGACTCATGCGCGGATAACTCCGGAAGATACCAGTCATGGCAGCTTGAGAAATGGCAACGCCAGTACGAAATGGCTCCCGGATCAACGTCCATCAGCGGAGATACGGGCCCATCTTTCACGTTGAAGAACATGGCCAACACGGATGTCTTTGACTGCACACCATCGGCCACAGACGACAGCACGTTTGACGGAACTTGCAAGCCAACGACAGAAGGAGACTCGACGACGACGGCAGCGTTCCATTTTGATCCGCAAACAGACATACTCACCGTGTCTCAGCATTGGGATTGTAGCGACGCGTAAGTGATAACGACAGCTATAAGATGTCTTTGTGATAAAGAAATTTGCTGACAGTTAGTGTAGATCTACATTTGATGCTATCGGTATTGGATATGTACAGGCAACATGCGCCCGCGCAGGAAACTTGCTAACTTGCACTTCGAATCCACTCTGGATTGGTACGAAGACGGTGTAGGCGTTCTATCGGATAGGAATGATTCAGTTTAGCTTGGCTGTGGAAATCTAGTAGACTCAAAATATGACATTTAATTGATTCTGTGAGACTAACGGTTATCAAGTTGCTCCGTCTGCTGTATTGTTGCTTTTGATCAGGGGGCTTCACGGGTAAGTGTGTCCCTTTTCAACTAGATCTTCAAATATTCAAGGTAAAGCAGCGACCGCAGTAATCAAGAGTCATTTTACACAGAGCCAAAGAAACTAAATGGTGATGGCATTTTTACCTGACGAAAGATGCTGACGCCAGATGGGGTTGGGATATTCCAATAGGGGAGAAAAGTGAGATTTATATCCGTAAATCAGGAGCTGGCAAGCGGGGACTCACATTTCAGCTTCATAAGCACCCTTATGTATATAAGACACTGCAGCTCTAATTCATAGAATGTAACTTCTCAGCCCTTCTACCTGTGCTAATAGAAGTGACCAGTGATAAGTTCACTTACATCCGTCTATGTTAGAGCGTTCATCTATCGTAAAGCCCGTCCTTCTTCTATTCGCGTGAGCTTTGATGGCGAGCAGTTGTGTTTACGGCTTGGACGTGAGTTCGCTCGAAAGGATTCTCACCCCTGGTTCCTACATCGGGAATATCACAACGGTGCCTAGATGGAGCGAGTTCAAAGCTCCGCAACCACAAATTGTAGTCCATCCCGCGACCGAGCAGGACTTGCAGACAACGGTATTGTACTTCTCTTAGAGATAATCAAAGCCTGAAAAAGCTATCACAACCTAGGTGGTTACTAGATCTAATGAGACTCTTAGGTAAAATGGGCCGTTGATAACGATATTCCATTCCTTGCCCAGAGTGGAGGCAACGGCTGGGCGACCACATTCACCATTGACCAAACAGGCATAATCATTGCCCTCGACTTGCTCCGCTCCGTCACCTTCAGTGTAGATAGAAAGCTTGTTACTATCGGCGGCGGCGCCTTAATATCAGACGTGATCGCATCTGCGTCTCAAAACAGCGCCCTCGTGACGACTGGGACATGTGACTGCGTGGGGGCTCTAGGGGCCATTCTCGGCGGCGGAATCGGCTTTTTGACTGGCGAGTACGGACTTGGCGTGGACAACGTCGTGTCGATGAACGTCATCTTGGCGGACGGCTCGCTTAGAAAGGTGACCGAGTCTTCATCGCCCGATTTATTCTGGGCCCTGCGAGGAGCGGCGCCGAACTTTGGTATCGTGGCATCGGCGGTGCTTAGATCCTATCCTGTGGAGAGCAGTAGTTCGCTCGAGGCTTGGCAAGGTGCCCTCATCTACACCCCCGCGCAACTTGACTTGGTACTTGGGGCTATTTCGGAACTGGCCTTGACATCGCAAATGGCCCTTTCTATGACGTGGATTCTGGCCAGCAACGGAACACCGTCTATCATCGTCAGCGTTTTCTATCACGGTACGGAGGCAGCCGGCCGAAGCGCATTCAGTTCATTGATTGCCATTGGACCTGTAGTGGATGCAACCAAGATAGTACAGTATACGGAGTGGAATGCTGGTACTAAGATGGCATGTATCAAAGGTGGACGCAAACCTACCTGGGGGGTTGGGATGTTGCATCTCGATCCGGCCTCCTGGCACGCTGTGTATGATGTTTGGGTGAGGCTTGGTCAGGAGCCCGGAGCTGAGCGCAGCTCAGTGCTGCTCACTGCTTACCCGATGGACAAGGCCCGCCAGCTTCCTGTGTCCAGCTCGTCGTATCCGTTTCGCGATTCTGTCTACCTGTTCGCCTCGTTTACCGCATCGTACACGGATGCTGCATTCGATGAGACAGCGTTAACGTACGGGACGAGCGCAAGGGCGTTGTGGCAAGCTGCTGATGGTTTGGCGCATCATAGCACGTAAGTTCCATCCTTTTGCAGACCTATATGGTGCATGGTTAATGACTTGTGAGAAGATACATTAATAACGGGTTCGGAGATGAAAGTTCATCCACGATTTATGGTGCAAGTTTGCCTAGACTGAAGGTCCTCAAGAAGCAATACGACCCAGAGGGCCGGTTTAGTCAGTGGTTTCCGATAGAAACACTCCCCTGAGGGGAAATGTCTGCTTAGCATAGGAGAATGATCAAATGGCAGATGCCTTGAGTATGAACTGCTAGTTATGAATACATGCCTGGATACTAATAAGGCACTTAGAAGGAAAGGAAACAATTGAAGGTAAAAAATCATTTTTTTAAAAATGAAGAGTTGAATAGAAGAAACGAGGGGGTGGTTGATTGGAAAGAAAAAAGAAAAAAAAAAGAAAAAGGAAAAAAAATCAAAAAGTTGAAAGGCGGATCGAACCCGCACCTTTGGGCACTTACAGTGGTGTTCTTTCTGAACCCGCACTTGGCTCGGTGGTGGTGTTCGCGCTTTCCAACTGCGCCAACATAGGTAGAAACCCTTTCGAATTTCTACTCAGGAAGTGATAGATACTACTTTACGGGGACCTATAAGTTTAACTTCGGGGGGCTGTCAGGAGGGGAAAATTGTATGGCCGGGGGGGGGGGGGGTTTGTGATATGCGTGGGGCTACATTTGCACCCTTAGGAATCAGGCACTTTTTTTTTATTCGGTACGTACTACAGGTAGAGATAGAACTACAACTTAGCTCCAAATGCTCCTCAGGCTTGTACCACAGATGGCAATGCATTCAATGATATTTACTACTAGGTATAGTGGTGACTACGAGGCCCAACTCTATACGCCAGACCTAGCAGCCCCCTCCGACCTTATTCTAAGCAAAGAGTATCTAGTCTTGTATGAAGTACCTGGCCTACCTCGCTCATAAAGGTATATAGATTCATTGGCCCTGATCGCTGATATGTCAAGCTTTACACGTGTAGAGGCTCACTCAGGGGTGTCACGTGATGATATCTAGCTGATGTCCATGGTAGTCACGTGATACAGCTGTTTAAGCAACTGAAGAAGTGAAGCAGCGTGTGGAATATGCATATGCTATTACCGTAGAATCGTGTGACGATCTATATATATCCCTGCAAGAGTGTTTTTTTTAGATCCCCAGGTATCTAATACCCAACCCACGCTTACCAAGAGTCAGTTACCAATGAAGAGGCCCACAGTCAGACGCATGTCTAGGAACTACCTACCCAGGCAAGTAAATAAGTAAGCACTTCTCATAGCTTCCAACTAGTCGAGGTATTCAATTGGCAGATAGATGAAGCGAACCAGGTTTGTCATATTTCGATTTTTAGTAATCAGTTTACTAGTGTTAGGGGTGTCCATCAAGTGCCCCTATTTGACAGTATTCTCGGTCACATTTGGATTACGACAGCATTCATAACCAAGTTGCTTACACCGCCCGCTGCTTTGACCATATATATGTCACTTATTCCCGATTGGTTTTTAATTTTTCAGAAAACTTTGAGAGCTATGATATCTCGTAGACATTTTATTTGCACGCTTGATTTTAAACCCCCGATCTGCGTACATTCTATCGGGTATCAGTGACCTATATCACGGCGTGAAGTATCCGTCATAGGTAAACGGAGAGCTAAGTGAGCTAATTTATTATACTTCACCGTAGAGTAAGTCATCATACTCGATATATATTATAATATTCTCAACTACTTAAACATGCCATCAAACATCACATCCGACCAACCTGTCTTAATCATCGGCGCCGGCATCGCCGGCCTCACGCTAGCCCAAGGCCTGCGTCTCCACTCCATCCCGTTCCGCCTTTTCGAGCGGCATCCGCAGTCACGCGGCTTACAAGGCCACCGTTTCCGCATATCGGGGGACGGCAAGGCGGCCCTAACCAGCGTTTTATCGCCTCAGCTACAAGACTTGCTCCAGCGCACCGCTTCGGATAATGCTCGCTTCGAGCCGCGATACGTGGATAGCCGGAAGCTTGAGTTTGCGAACCCGACTCCGGTAGGAGATTCGATGCCCGTCGACAGGACGTGGCTGCGCGCATTGACCTCCCTGCATATAGATGAGGCTATCAAGTACGACATGGAGTTTGAGTCGTACGAGGTCGTCGATGGGCATGTTGAGGTCAAGTTTACGGATGGCTCGATCGCGAGCGGGCGTTTGCTGGTTGGCGCGGATGGCGTTAGGAGCCGCGTGCGCAAACAACTCCAACCGAATCGCAAACTGCTTGACTTGGAGCGGTGGGTCTCGTGGAGCCGGACTCCATTGACGGAGGATCTGAGGAAATCATTATCGCCCGATGTACTCACTTGGTGCATGTACGTGGACCACGAGAGCAATGTGCAGATGATTGCCGAGCCAATGACATGGTCAGAAAGCGCACGGCTAGAGCCGAGAGGCAAATTGCCTGACATTCCAGATTACGTATACTGGGTTATTTGCACAGCCCCTTTCCAGTATTCAGACGGCTTGCCGAGAGCAGACGAGGAAAAGAAGGCATTTCTAGAGAAAGTGTCCAAGACATGGCATCCTACACTGAAGTTGTTGATAGAATCAGCAGCGTTCGATCTATCCGCCTGCATACCTGTCTTCTCGAGCAAGCCTAACATTGAGATGAGCTCGACCGGCCAGACTGGGCGCGTCACTCTCATCGGCGATGCAGCACATGCGATGAGCCCTATAGGTGGCGCTGGTGGCGACACAGCTATGCGGAATGCTGCCGACCTGGCACATACCATTGCCAGAGAAGGGGTTACGAAAGCTAGTATGTCCGACTTTGAGGCGAGGATGCAAGCATTGGCCAAGGAGAAGATTGAGCACTCGTTCAGGGGTGGGCAGAAATTTTGGAGTGGAAAGGAGTGGAGCGAGTACAATGAAATTGATGATTAACGATTCGGGCTCATTAACCCTGGACCCCAACCCTAACCCTGAGTTTTCGCTTGATATAATTACTCTCCCGAGACAAATAGATCTAAGGTTGGGCAACTTTCGAGGTTCATGACATCACTCCTAGATATAGCCGACTAGTATTAATTAATACATAAGTATTCAAAAGTTGAACAAGGCGCAGTCGTATGCTAGTAAACGTCACTATGCATTTTTTCAATGCTAATGTTACCCTAGTGATAATAAGTTAACTAACTCTGAGAGGCCTCAAGAATCCCTTATACCTGATTGGTTGGGGTTGTCCAGTATGTGCCTAAATGAATTGTAACAGTGGAGAGATCTATAGAAGTGGACCGATCATCATGAATTCAGGGACCCCAATTCTAATTTAGTGTCAATAGTGGGTGAGTACCTAGGTACCTAGGTAGTAGTGTGGGTGGAACGTTGTATCAAACAGCACGCTTATGCAGGGGTTGGACTCTCTTAACTTCCAGATCTGTGCCGAAAGCTTAAATATTGTGACCCTAGTTTCTTATCTTTCACCTTTCATCTTTCAACGCAACACTGTTGACCTTACCATGCTACGATAGGAGTTCTTATCAAATTCAAATTCAACGTCAACCAATCTCCAACAAACGCTGGGCACACACGAACAGAGCTCTTCATCAAATATGAAATACCCTAGGTATAGAGTGGAAGTGTACAAACTAACTGCTACGGCGGGTTGACCGACAGCATGAGAGGACGCGTCGGTTTGTTCGCGCTTCTTGCTAAATGCGTGTCGGGAGCTTACGTGCAGTGGAAAGACTGCGATGATTACACCCCTGGCCTTCATGGCATCACCGAAGAAGCAAGTCTATCGTCCAGTCTGGTGCATATCAACGGGACACATGACCGCTTTTCTTTCACTATTAGCCGCTTGCTTGAGATAGACGAATGTGAGCGTTGGGTTACCGAGATAACAACCATGGACATCGCCCTTGATATGCTAGGAGACTCGAGTGTTCATCATCCTACTATTGATAGAAATTGTCACACATTCCCGCCACCGTGGAATAAATCTCGCTTGAGCCTTACGGCAGCTGACGACAGAGAAGCTTTTCATCCCCTTTCCACCTTCCACGTCACGATCCATTTAGCTGGGCTCGATGCTGAAGAAAGAGGCTGCATGCAGGCCAATGTCACCCCCGAGTTGAGCCCCCCAATTAAAGCCGCACTGCGGTTTACTCCATCGTGTATCCTCATTTTCGTTCTATGTGTTGGCGTCGTTAGGTCAGTACGCGACAGTTCTGCCTCAACGGAAGATGCTCCGCAACCATTGCTCCCGGGATTTGCCGACTGTTTGCAGTATCTTCAATTTATCTTTCTCACAGGAGGTCTGAGCATCTTCTATCCTGGCTTCTATCAACCAGCTGTGAGCCGCCTGGGATGGACGTCACTCTTCGCGGATGGTTTGATCACGCACGGGTTCACTTACCACGGCATTAACGATGGAATCTACGAAATTAATGGCACGTATGGTGGTACGTTTGGATTGGAGTTGATGACGCAGATCGTCGGCGCTCCGATGACCATGGACACTTGGTTAAATATGGTAATCCTCATCGTGTTTATCGCATTCGTTTCGGCAGTCTGTCTGGAGGTCTATCGGCTATTGAAACGACCTCCCAATTCAGACACAGGTTTACGCCGTACGTTCGTGCGGACCCTACACATCATTCTTTCCTACTTCATGTTGCCCCTAATAGCACTTTCATTCTATCAAATTGACTGTGTGTCTTATCTTCCCGCCTATCACATCTCTCTCGCCTTTCTCCTCATAGGTGCCATTATTATGGCATTTGCGTGGCTACTGTTACAAATTCCGACGCGAAGTCTAGGCGTTTTAATATTCGACAATCGGAACCGATACCGACAATTGCCAGCGTCAGATACTTCTGGGAAAAAGCACAAGTCATTCGTGGTAGCTCTCTTTGTGTTAGTCTTCATCCGCGGTGTTGCTATCGGGGGTCTCCAGATCTCCGGCCTGGCACAACTAGCTGTCCTAGGAGCCTGTGAGCTTATTCTGCTTGCCTGCAACGTACAGTTCCAGGCTTACAGCCTATTCTCCATCGGAACAGTATCCGCTGTCGCTCGACTTACCAGCTTGGCCAATATGGTAGCGTTCGTGCCTGGAGTAGCATCGGATAACGCGCGAAGTGCTATTGGCTATATAAACTTGTCTATACACATGTGTGTGTTGATACTCGGCTTCTTTGCTCCAGCTGTTATAGACCTGGGAAAGGCGTTGACTGAGTGGTGGAGCAAACCTACTCCTGAGGTACATTGACCAGTATCTTTAAACCGTAAGACCTATACCCAAGCTAACAATGTAAAACAGGTCTACAGTCTGAACCAGCTTCGTCGGCGACAAGGTTTAAGAATTAACTTGCCAGATCGAGAATCTACGCAAGATCCATCTGTTGATGGTTCTGTTAGAGATGATATATCTAGAGATGCAGGCGCTACACGACAATCAAAACGGACCGTAACAAATCACTCACCACACAGTTCCGCTTCGATTTCAAGTCCAAACTATTATCGACCGCCGCGACACTCCCAAATACCTTCAATTGACTATCCCGGCCAACAGAACGCAGTACGGTCATCCTCAATCAGTACTGAACCATTTGTAGACGACAGTTCCACGGAACGGTCAGAGTCGTCGCTTGGGGCCAGCTCTTCTAACTCGAATAGATCCTCGTCGCCCTCAGAGGTAAACACCAGCAGCACCGACACCAGGTGCTTGCATCCGCGATGGACTGACTACTCCTTTCGCGAATCAGACCTATACTACGGGATACCGAGGCCTGCGCCAACGGAAAGAATCTCAAATGATACTTTACAGCCACCTACACCCAGGTCTTCACCGCGGTCCTTTTCTCCAGCAAACTTGTGGGGAAGGATATCGAGGGAGCCAACCGTAACGGAGAGGGGGTTTTCTGTTGTTCGGCCTAATCGTCCACCCAACGCATCTATTCAATCCGATCAACAACCGTCGGGTTCTTGAGATGCTCGGAGTGGCCATTAATCCGGTTTGTAAATTAGATCGAGTTGTACATAACAACAAATTAGTTGGTCGTTCAACCAAATGGTGCACGTTTCGGATCTATCCGTCGAAGACTGCGGGCCGAATCAGATATACATTTTTAATCAACAACCAGCATTCTACCATAATTCTCTATGAGAAACAAGGAGTAAGATATGATTGGTTTCCGCGAAGGGATTCGGGGCCTAGTCACATCGCATAGCGCGCGAGAAGAGCCATTAGCGGCGCCAAACGTTCTTGGCGCCAATTCATCCATGCATTTTTTATCATTTTCATTTGCACATGTGTATAACTTAGCTTAGTCATTGTGAGCTTAGATTTCCTTATAATTATTATGTGTAAGTGTCACTATCACTGTCCATTCCTTTCCAACTAACAGATTTCAACATGGCCATCACTGCCGATGAAGTAAAGAGCACACTGTCACTTATTGAGGACACTAGGCTGCCACATCCATCAGGCCCGTTGTTGAAGTCGTATGTCCAAGAGGCTCTCAACCCCTTGTTAGCCGCACGTTACGTGAAGAATAGGCTCGAATTCGGCGAGGGTTCTTCGCTGGTGGCCGATTGGTATTATATCATCGAGTCCAGTAAGTTGAGAAATTCCTCAACCTGCTCTATCTACAACCCATTTTTAACGATCATAGTTACCCAAAATGGCTGTCCTCCACCACAACCTGATACCACTGAACAGCAGGATATCATTAAACGAGATGGGGGGAAGTGTTGTGTGACCGGGAAGGCTGGCACGCTCTATGATCCATTGATCGTCGCACCCATTCTTCCAGTTCCATATGGTTGGAATGCAGAGAAGGTGCTTATTTTCACCCTCACTCAAAACTACCTAGACATTTTCATCATAAAGCTGATGGTTTCTCTTAGAGGCCTAGCGTCCAAGACATGCTCGGTGCGTTCTTTGGGCCGCCTTACTGGGCTTGGTGGTTATCTTATGTTAAAAGTCCCAGAGATGTGACAACGCCTTATCACAATCACTGGCTAATCCGGATGTCTGCGGCTAGAGCCTTTGCTTCGGGGCTTATTAGGCTAAACAGGTCTCACTCTTCTCTAATCGAGGTAAGTTGTGACTTGGAGCTCGGATTATCATTGCGTTTCTAATAGCCTGCCATAGTATGAGTTAAAACATGTCGAAGTCGGGCTCGAGGAACCAATCGAGGTTGACGGCATGTATCCGTTGTTAGGTGACCACTCACGGTCACACATCGTCAATGTTGACCCCCGTTTCGTCGGCTCCCACGCTCGACTGTGCGAAAGCATTCAACTTGTCAACATTTCTAAAAAGCTATCCCATAAGAAGCAATCTTCGACTTCATTTATTGGTCTTCGACGGCAAAATTCTTTGGGGTTTTCGAACCTCTGGAAGGGTGCTTTCTTCACAGTTTGGCGTTGGCTCCCATCTAAATTTAGGATGATATGTTACGAAATGTTGCAAAGGATTGGGGAACGATTATACGGAATGCCTTGGTATGATGGCACCGATACAGTCCAGAGACTGCCGTTTGGGCTGTACTTGAAGCATTACAGAGGATCAGCCGACCTCGCTCGCAATGAGTTCAACGCACTAAGAATGGTTCACCGGCATACTGCCATCCCAGTTCCGGAAGCGCTTGACGTTGTTTTCGAGCAAGAATATTCGAATAACCCATTGTCTTTCTCCGGTCCTACGGCTTATCTTCTCATGACGAGAGTCCCTGGGTTTCCGCTATGGCGCTGTCAAAATGTTCTGTCCGAAAGTGACCTGGAACGAATTGCAAATCAGCTCAAGAATTACATAGCTCAGCTGAGAAACATTCCCCGGTGCCCAAAATCAGACTTTCCCATATGCAACACGCTTGGCGAAGCATGCAGGGATTACCGCATCCGTCACGCAGACCCTGTTGGACCCTTTGCGGACGAGGCAGAATTTAGTCAGGTACTACGATATTCAGATGATCCCGCTCGTCGGGGACACAATATTTTCTTCACACACGCGGATCTCAATGCGCGAAATATATTAGCTGATAAGACTGTACATTCGGACGGAACTGTGACCTGGAACGTGTCGGCTATTGTGGATTGGGAGACTGCAGGATACTATCCCGAGTATTGGGAATATACAAAAGCGATGCAGGAGGGATTTAGATGGTCGCGACGACATAATGACATGATACACAAAGTATTTAGTGAATTTGGGGACTATTCTAAGGAGATGAATGTTGAATTGGAGGCCTGGGCAAGTAAAGATGCGATCTAGGTTGCTGAAGAATTGCTGTATGCATAAGTTGTATAAGTTGTATACACTGGAACGTTTAGTATATCTATGCGCTGTAGGGTGTTGAAATAGTTCAGGTTTATACCCCGCACCCACCATATCATCAGTTACAGCCTCAGTGCTATGTAACCCAGTGACTCACAAGGCTATTTTCTATAGAGTAACAGGAACCCCTATCCGCTCTGGCGCTTACAGGCTGACAGACACCTGGCTACTGTATGGCCGTTGGTTCTTTAGGCGGTTAGTTCTGTGCCTACCTAGGCCCCTGAGCCATTCCTTGAATGAAGCCATATCCCTCCCCCCTTACCTACTAAACTACATAGCAGGTTTCTATTAAATACCTAGATGAGGAAAGTAAGTATACAGTCCAGCCCAACTCGATATACACGCAGTATTCGGCAGACAAACGTATCCTCTTTCATCATGGCTTCCATCCACAAATATACCCTTCATCACCATAAACCCCACGAAACCACACACCCACACCGTCGTCTTCCTCCACGGCCGCTGCGACAACACCCGCAGCTTCGTCGCCGCCCTAGGCCACTGGCGCGACTCCCGCAACCGCACCCTCGCCGACGCATTCCCCTCCTTCCGCTGGGTGCTTCCGCGCAAGTGCGCCAGCCTCCCTGATACCCTACCGCAATGGTTCGACGTCTGGGACGTGCGCGACTTCGCCGCGAACGAGGAGCTGCAGGCCGTCGGCCTCCGCGAGGTCGTGCCTGTCCTCCACCAAAGCCTGGCCGACGAGGCTGCGCTGCTGGGCGGGAAGTGTGAGCGCGTGGTGCTGGCGGGGGCTTTTGATCTTCTTAATAAAAAGTCATGCACCCTATGAAGCCAGGTATAACCCATTTTCACATACGGATACGTTTTGGTAATAGTCCGTTACATGGCATATCTCTAATTTCATTGAACAACTGGCCAGGTAAAGCGGAAAGTAACAATTGTGCGTTATTACGTGTTCTAGTTAGGTATGTACATAGCAATACCCATCAATACAGCAGTCTATAAACTCTCAATCAAAGTGCACAAATAACGCCCGTCGCTCGATATAGATAGTTTTGTCCAAGAAGTGAAAGCCACACCTATGTATTTACAGCAGCCCCACCACTGACCGTCCTCGAAAAGGGGGAAGTGCCTCCCCACCCCACCCCACCCATCTACCCGAATAAGATAAGTCCCTATTGCCGTGAAGCTCGCCATGAGATCGTTTCCAAGAACAGACTATTTCACCCATCCTCCTTCCCTTTCGCCATATATTTCATAAGATTGTTCGTTAAAACGGGGCCAATCGTGTACAGCCCTCCCCCCCTTTTTTTAATACATCTATCTATCTTAGTAATCCCGAGTGGAAGTCGCGGCGCCCAATGATCGGCGTAGCCGTCGTGAACAGGCTCGTCGCGTTTCGGATGATCTCGTTCAGTCGCAGGATGTCCTCCAAGTTGACGACCGAGCTCATCTTGTGCCATCCTAGCTCCTCGGGGAGGCGTTCGTTCTCTGTACGGCACCATGATTAGCCTCGACCACATCACTGTCAAGGGGTAAGGGGTGGGGGGGGGGGGGGGGGGGGGGGGGGACTTACGGAAGAAGTACTCCACGAACGTGCGGTTCGTGGTAGCAGCCTCCTTGTCGCCAAAGCCGACGATGAGCGCGGTCAGCTCGCCGAGACTGAACTCCTCCATGGTATGCGTAAAGGTGTAGGTCGGGTTGAACGACTTGGAGTGAATTTGGCGGGCCACCTTGGCGTTGGCGAGCTGGTCGGCGGTGATGAGGTCGTTGGTCCAGTAGGCGCGGCTCTGGTCAAAGGCGGTCTGGTTAAAGATGTGGCCGTTGCCCCAGTAGGCATCTGAACGACTATTTTCAAGAGATTGGTTAATATGGACTATGCTGTTATGTGAAAGGCGGAATGGTAGTAAGGGGCTTGCTTACCTTAAGCTAGAGTCGTGCTCTAGGAGGTTGTGTACGTTCAGTTGGTCCCTATTGGAAATTATTAGCAACGCGATTTCTTGACGGAGAGCCAGGGGCCAGGATAAAAGGGGTCGTCTCACAGAGTGAAGAATGTGGCATTTGGCTCTGGGTTGGCGATGAGGGCGTTCTCGAACAAGATAGTGCCGAGTGACGCATTGAAGTTCAGTGCTGAGGTCACGGCATCGATGATCGCTGTCTCCGTGAGGTTTCGGCCATCGTGCGGGAGGAATTGGTGGTTCGCCAATGTGTTCAACATTGGGCAAGGACCTCGGACTACATCATGTTAGTGACTTCGAATAGGGGATTCGGTATCTTGTAGGCATATATACAGTCGTTTGGCCCAGGAGCTTTCCAGAGTCCCTTGCAGGGAGGATCGGGGTTGGCTAGCGCAACGCCGGCAGCAACAAGAAACGGCGTGAGTCTCATCATGATTACTAGATGGGTAGATATATAGATAGTTTTTGACGGTTGGTTAATTAGATACTAGTAATAGCGATTAAGGGGTAAGGTGCTGATCTTGCTTGATATTTGTTCTTGTTGTAGAGTGCAAGTAAAGTCTTTATATAACTCCAAGAATCTCCAACATCTCGTCTTACCCTTACGAAGCTTACGAGGTACCTTTGTTATGCAAACACATATGAAAGACGAGGCATGAAAAACGCAATCATAAAGTTCGCTACCTTCTTACCTTGACCGAGAGAGCTTGCAAGCACAGCCCATAGGCTCCATACTACGTAGATGTAAAGCGATATCAGGTTTGATGATCGTCGTTGCTTGGCTATACTAGAAAACGTAGAAGCAAAACAAACAACCAATAGGACGTGCGATATTACTATCCCGCGGTTGGGTATTGCAAGGCCCTGGAAGTGCGAGATCGATATGCGAGCGATATACGAAATTGGTACGAAACTTAGTACGAGATACGAAGCGTTTTTCCGAATACGTGTGAAGTCGGTACGAAAATATGGGGAAGGATCTTCATCAATAGAATACCATTAGCAGCCCCCTAGCCTTCTCACTGCCGTTCGGCAGTCATGAAACAACCCTATTTCAAGGACGTCCTTACCTGGAACAAATGCCCGATGCCTATTGGGATTATAGAAGCTCTGGGCAGCCTGCGAACTAAATACGCGTATGTTAAGACCAGTTTTGAAGAACACCAATCACATCAATTGTAATTATACACTCCCAGGCAGTGTTGTATGCAGTGTAGTATTAAGTATTATGCATCTAGAGCTTAAATCATCACATCTCCGAGCATATGGCTTGGCTGATAGACCACGGGTATGTAAGGGGTAAGCCCCATCCCCTCGGGCCCTACATAACATCCGAATGCTTGGGCTGTACCCAAACAACAAATTAGCAGTAGATGGAAGCCTTGGAAGTTACCTATGCATGGTGGGTGGTATTGATATCAGATCAGATCTTTGAACCACTCCCTTCTTCTGCATCCTGGGGCTGGTTCTTTCTGTGTATAGTGAACAGTTAGGTACTCTTCGAATTCCCCCGCCTTTTCTATCTAGCAACTTGCCCAACACCGATCATTTCGTTCATTAGACAACATACTAAACTTGAATTACCGAGTCTATCCCTTTGAACGTTACAAGGCAACATAGGCAACAAAACTACTAAAAATAAACCCTAATACATCTCTTTTAATCCACTATATCCACATTTACCCACAACCCCATATATTGATCCAATTTTACTTCAAATACAACGCGATACAAAGTTGGCCGGTAAATATATTAATCCGGCATCTAGTACACCCGATACGCCGGCGCAGCTGTGCCCGGCTGCCATCTAAGTTGACGATATTGATCCAGCTACGCGTCGTTCGAAAGCTCCTCTTGATTCTGAAGTTGGTACGCGTTTTGATCCAATGGAAATCCCATCGCAAGACCCCAAGGCACGCGAAACCCCAAGGCACGCGAAACCCCAAGGTACGCGATCTCCCATCCTTTTTGCATAGCAAACTCACTAATCACTTACAATCTTCAAATAAGAATCCATCTTCCTGTCAAGCTCATAAAGCGTGCTGATGCCAGAAAGTATGGTAAACATTAAGCCACGATCTCGATGTGGCACTTGTAATGTAGCTATGTGTAATTCTAAGTACTGTTGGTACAAGTGGCATACGCAAAATTAAGTGGTAAATTATGTACCTGCAGAATAATTAGATTTTATTGGATATTAGATTTATGGGACGGTGGGTAATTTGGCTTGGTTGTATCCTTGTTTATTTTTAGTAACTTTGTTGCCTATGTTGCCTTGTAACGTTCAAAGGGATACTGCTTAGCCCGAGACCGTCTTAAAGTTATCGACTTTAAGGGCGTTGGCGGGCGGTGATTTGTGGGGTATCCCGCTGACCTAACATTCTCATAATAGATAGTACGCGTTGCCAAGCCTCAGCAGAAGAACCGACCGATATGGTCCATGACGATCAAAGATGGACAGGATACGCCGGAAGGGTGAGTGGAGTCGTATGCGGTTATTTTAAAAATGAGATATTGTTGCAGCTTTGCTGCAACCGAAAAGGAAGAAGAGGAAAGGAAGAAAGCTTGCTTGATTCCTAACTACAATGGCGGAGTGCCAACAAATGGCTCTAGTGGAGCCTATGGTGCCTGAGGCACCTGCAACAGATATATACTTCCTAGGCACGAGCAGGTAGCCCTACGTAACATGAATCCCCACCCCCTTCTAGAACAAAACATCATGTGTTCTCTCCCTTTTTTTAGACTTGGCGGGCAATGCCGCCTTCGCTCCGAGATAACTTTCCATGGAATACACTAGGCCGACGTCCAGACTCTAGAGTCTGGACCCCAGAGTAGCAAACTATGGATACAGTTCGAAAGACTCAAAAGTATCCACAGGTCCTGCGCCCTGGACAATACCGCCCCCGGGGATGTATATACGACCATGCACGGAAGCTGCCATCGTGCCATGTCTGGGGTGTAGCATTGCAGGTAGCCTGTACCATGTATCCGTCTTGATGTTGTAAACCTCTGTTTCGTTGTATACCCCGTTCGAGGCTGGATCCGGGTTGCCTTCGCCGCCAAACGTGGCAATGTAATCACCAACGACGCCCATCGCAAGTCCACCGCGGGCAGTGGGCATCTCAGCATGAGCCTTCCATCCCTCCAAAGGCGCGTCAAGATCGAGAGTCCACGTTGTGTTGCGTACGTTCGTTTGCCCGTGATCACGACCTCCCACAACCCAAAACGTTCGCCCTATGATGGCGCCCCCGACATGATCCCGTGGTGCCGGAAGGCTCGGCAACGTTGTCCAAGTCCCCGTTGCGGTGTCATACGCGCTCACGATGTCGAGCGATGATTGAAGACCACCTGGTCCAACCTGGAGGCGCTCCATCCCTCCAGCGAGGTATATGGTGCTGCCAGAGATTCCAATGGCAGCAGAGCCACGGGCCTGGCCGTCAGGCAGAGGAGGTAGAGGCGTCCATGTCTCCCCAGTGATGTCGTAGACGAAACTGTTGGGTGTAGAGTGCCATATACCATCTACTCCATCTCCTGTAAGCCCACCAAGAACGTAGATCTTCCCATTGACCGCGGCAGCGTTGATGTGATTGAAAGGCTGTGGAAGTGCAGTAAGGTTCTGCCAACTGTTGGTCTCAAATGAGTAGGCCATGAACGTATTCGTCGCCGGGATTGGGCCAGCGGCGAGACTCGAGTTGGGAGGGATGCCGCCCAGAACATAGAGGTGCGTATCAGTTGCAGTCGTTCCATGCTCCTGGATTGCAAAGCCGCCACCGACGGGAGGAAGAGTCATCCATTTGGAACTGGGTCCCATCGAGGAGCGTATATTTGCGGGGAATGAAGTTGCCCTACCGGCTAATAGTGATATTGTCGAAAGCACTTGAGATAACTTCATGATGGAATACTACAACGTAGAAGCAAGGCGGAAGAAGGGCCTAGTATACCAGCCATAGTAGAAGCACATCCGCGCGAGTTGCTGCTCATTTTATACAACTTACCTACGTACCTACCGATATCGAGAGAACGGGACTTTTGTCTTTCACGTAAACGACGGGGTATGTACAATGGCCGCGTGGTTTCGGACAGCGATCCTGACAACTGTCGTTGCAATGCCGCATTTCGCAACTGATTCTCAGTAGCATGAGACGGTGTCATTGTCCATCGCGGTGGATGTCGACGGAGAACATTTTGTCAGCATGTTGATGAACAGATTAAGTCGTGGCGGATTTCCCTCGGAGTTAAGTAATTCAAATCATTCTTTTTCCAAATCATCGGGCGAAACTTATTTTTAACCCCTGTTTAACCCGAAGGAAACTATGAACCCCAGAGTCCCCTATAACTACCCACTTTAAATCCGTAGTACGGTAATCTTCCCCATATTTCTTTTCAACGGGATTTGTAATGAAATGACCTCACTAACTACCAGCTGGGAACAGCTGGGAACAGCTGGTACTAACTACTTGAGAGCAGAATGTCAGGTAATAGCACGTGACTAGCACTCATCACGTTAAACAAAGCAACAACAACATTAAAGTTGCCATGTATGTAACATACATTGATACTGATACCTAAGGTATATTATGAGGTGTTCATGGCGTAGACTGGCATAGTCTGTTCGTCTGATCCGAACCGTACTGAGCTTAAGATAACAAACCTAACAATACCAACCCAACTATCACACCATCACCCTTATTACTAACACTGCCAACGACAGTGATGAGCACGAGAGTTTATAGTTGAATTTCATAAGGTCCATACCATACGAGCATTGTATAAAGAAAATACAACAGATAAATATAATTATTTTAGTTAAAAGTGAACACCTAGGTTAGAGGGAAATTTTGCCTTAATAAACCTTGAATGCATAGTACAAGTATAATACGATGGAGGCTAGGATTTCTACATTTACGGTTGTTTCTTCGGCAAGTTATTTGGACAGTTCTATGGAGCGAAGTAGGTAACATAAACCCTCGGTGTTGGTTTTCCTACTAGGTAGGTTTTTCCAACATCTTCACGCAAATGCGGAGGGCCGTAACGTGTTGGAGAAGGAGTGGTAATATAATTCTACCTACCTAGGATAGTTAAACGAAAGAGCTTGACACCTGCTGTTGTGTAGGTACGCAATTGCTGTTAGCCACTGCATAGTTAGTGTAGTCACAATAGCAGATGAAGCTATCCATACTTGTAATGGGAGGAGGCCTATGGCATGGATGCATGTTGGTAGCTGCAGGTCTGTTAGAAGTTAAACATTTGGTGTGTGGTTAGGATGTTCAGCCCAACTATTTAGAGGCGTTAAACAATCTTGATTGGCCCCCTTTTTTCGTGGTTCATGGTTGTAGAGTGGGGTAAAATACTAAAATGATACCTACAAGAATCATACAACTACAGTAAGAATCAAAATAGGTTCCGATGCCTCATACGACTGTTCTAAAATCGTTTATCTTACCAGTCTCTTTCATTTGTTTCAACGCCCAGAAAGGAAGAAAGAAAGAAAGAACGGAACACCACCTCTGCAATAGAGTACAATGTCACAAATGTCCCTTAGTATATGTGATGTCGTCGATGTCTCCGACGCAGAAAGTATTGCTCGCTATGTTGAAGTACCTGCAAACCAGAATGGACCCTTATATCGAACGATGTTTCCTCATTCCGGCACGATAACTGAGGTGCAAATGGATGAAATAACTCGGTGGAATGTCGATATGTTGCAAGATGCATTTCAAGAGCGATGGGAAAGGTTTTTGAAAGTACTATCCACTGATGGCACTCCAGTCGGATTCTGCGGTTGGACGGTTATCAGTCGGAAGAGTGAAGAAGTGATCAATCATGAGATAGATAAAGAGCCAAAGAAGGAAAAGCCAAAGAAGAAAACCTGGGTGCCGGAAACACTGGATGTAGATGCTTGGATCACTATATCAAAAGCTTTAAGGGCAGAACGTGAACGGGTGCTGAAAGATCTTGATAATATATGCCGTAAGTTGAATTATATCACAACTTACAGCTATCTACTGAAATATCTTCTTACCTATCTAGGCTTGACATTTATGGCAGTAAGCCCGAACCATCAACGACAAGGCATTGGCTCAATGATGATGGAGCGAATATGTAAAGAAATTGATCAGTATGGACGATGTGCATATGTTCTCGCAGCACCAGAGGGCGTTCGGCTGTATGCCAAATTTGGCTTTCAGGCCGTTGGCAGTGTTGAAACTCCCCAGGGCACTATTACGAGTATGTTTCGGCAATCGCGTCAGCTATGAGAATAGATGTAATGGCTCGTGGAGGATAAGTAATACTATCAATGTGTTACCCAGGCTACATGTAGTAGTACCTTAACAGAAACAGTAACTGGTTGCTAGCACACATCATTCCACTAAACTTCATGATCTCAACGAGATACACGGCGTCCACAATCCAATAAGAGCACCAACCGAAAAAAGGTACAGCGACCTAGGAAAGCCACATTCACATTCGGTGTGTCCGTAAGCGGCGACAATCACATCGAACCCCAGACCTCGGACCCCAAATGTCAGACCAGGTTAACATCATTTCAGCCGCATTAATATATGCATTCCTTCCAACTAAAGGGACATCCTCTCAATACGCCCACTATTATTCCGCTGCATTTGGAGATAGCATAAGTACCTACTAGGTAGTAACTACTCAAATATCCCTCTGATAATTCCATTGGCCAATCTTCTCTTTTGTCCTGTCAGCTATGATAAGCATGACTGCAGCAATTCTGTCTCAGCTACCTCCTTAGCTGCAGTGGTTTCCTCATCCATAAACTTGCATTCAATAGATTAATTGCCACTTTTCGAATTCGAGTATTGATTGGATATTTCGAGTTATCTTGGCGCCATGTCGCCATTAAACTTCAACAAACTTCCAGCACACATTTTCTCGTGTAGTGGGGGGCTTGATTGACATTGACACAGCTGAGCCCCGAACACGGCGACAGTATAACTGCCCGCAACTTGAGCGCTAGCCATGTTGTTCTATCAATGTAGATTCAAGGCTTTTGCCCTCGACTTATAACCCTTTCGTGGCATTTTCATACTCTCGGCAAGCACATACCTTCCAACATTGTTCATCCTGATTCATATGTCATATGTGGAAAATATTCTTCTGGTCCCAAGATGGACTACTCTAGAGTAAACAAACACTTTACGAAGGTATCCTGCCCATCTTCTGAAGAACACGGAAATAACATCACAGATCATTTGCTCCATTACCATGGATGTATTAAGATATCCGAAAGAAAGAATTTTTTCGAAGATGACCAAATCTGGGAATGGGAGATCACTCATCAAAAAGAACATTTTGGTCGGACTGATTCGGAGGCAGAAGAATTCGTGAATAACAAGAAGCGTACTTGGAAAACAAACTGCGAGAAAGAAGCCGAGCGAATTCGTTTACTTCGTGAAATTATATTCAACGATCCAGACGACAAACACCTCGTGGAGAAACTGAGCAAAAGCATTACTGCATGGCGAACCACGAAGCACATAAACAGCTCTCGCCCAACCGAGAACATTCCAAGTCCTCGACAGAGCATATCTGATTGCATGAACGCAGTGAGTAGTTTGACCAGGAATAACTCGGCTTCTCAAGAAAGCACACCCAACATCATGAACGCAACAAGTAGCTGGACCGAGAACAATTCAATTTCTCAAGATAGCACACCTGAGAGCATGAATGTAGCAAGTAGCTTGGTCGGGCACAATTCGGTTTCTCAAACGAGCACGCCCAACAGCACGAACGCAGCGAGTAGTGAGCCGGAGTCTCCTAAACATTACGAACTCGAAAATGACATTAACGTACCTATCATACACTTCGAGAGCGGCAGAGGTGTCGATCTAGAGGTTCCTCAAAGAAAGGGGTGGAATCAGTTCCCGAACCAGAAAATGCCCCTAAAGAACTTGCTAGAAGACCGAGGCGATGATAATATTCTCCGCAAAACACACAATACCACTGGAGACCATCTGACGTATTTTCATATACCCTCAAATAATATGAGTGTAAGTTGGATTACACGTGAAAAGCATTACACAATGCTAACATTGATCTAGTGGGCTGAGGTAAGTATTCTATCATCGAGATAAACTAAACATTAACCAGTTGCGTATAAGTGTGCGATCGGTCGATACTTCGGTGAAGAGCCTCCAAATTACCTTGAAACCAACCGCGAGTTGTTGCGCCAAAAGAGATCCAGAACATACATGATCCTTCGAGACCAATACTGGCGCAGCCAGATGCATGGTGGCGAGCAACACAACCCACCACACGCAAGGCACATGCGACCCCTCTGTGAGACGATATCATCAGGTATGTGATGCCTCTAAACTCTTCGGTCGATATATATTGTAACAATGTTTTAGATCCTAAGGAGGAAGATAAATTTCCGACCAATATGGTTCTTTTCGTAGGTTGTCTCTACGCACATAATTTTGGCATTGCTCATCTCATTTGTAGATGCCATACCTTCATTGGGATACCTCCAGGAAAAGCCAGCAGTTCGCTGCGGAGATTGGACGCATAACCCTTGCAAACAAAGAAGATGTTCCCATTGATGAAAAGAAGGCAAGGGAAGAACCAAGCAAGATTCATCGCCGTAAGCGAGTCTAAGCGGATGAAATATTGTCACTGCTAATGATAGCTAACGCTAACTAGGAATATCGATCAAACGAGTGGCAGCCTTGATCAAACGATTGCCGACATTTTTCGAGAAGGACCCAAAACGTCCGCTTACTGTTGAGAAATTTCCCCCTACCGATAGTAATGGCCGTGTTGAAGTCACAACGGCTCTAGGTCAGTGTTTTGTCGACGCCGCAAGACTTTATGAAGGCATGTCAAATTACAGAGACAAGACACTACTTCGGAAATATTTGTGCCAAGATCCTCCCCTACACCCACGTCGCACTCTGGATCAGGCTTATTACTGGACCCTTACTTCAACAGATAAAAGGGATAGGGATCAAGTTGTATACCGGCACACCACTACCAAACCCGAATCTCTCCATAGATACGACCACAACAAAAATCACTGGCCGAAACATGAGGAATTCGGTATTAAACAGCGGTGTGAGGAATGCACGATGACAGCACGGAAACTATCCCGAATCGTAATGACCGACCAACTCTGGATGTGGATATTAGATGCAAGAACGATTATTACCTGCTTTCCAAAACGATATGGCGCCAACAAGCAAGATGCATCAGGTGTCCATAAATCAATCAGGGTTCATTTTCAAGACAGCAGCCCAGACCAAATCCGTACTGTTTTCGATCTTGCTCTTGTTATCATTGACGAGTGTTCCAATACACTCTTTGACAGAACCAAGACAGGGGATCGACTGCCGCAAGTGCTTGATGCTTTCTCAAAAGCCATTGGTAGAGTTGTAAGTACCTATATAGTACCCACTTAGACTTCAGACATTGTGTTAACAGAGCTCAATAGATGCAGAAACAAACTGGAGCGTTTGAAAAACTATGGCGCTGGACAGACGATGCGAGCGAAGTTTACAGGTCCAGAGAAGGCAATGCCTCCGGACTTCACGTGGCACTTCTCGATATCAACCCCGAAGGAAAACTCGAGCGAGAGATAAATGACATTATGGAGGAACTAGATATCATGATTCACATTTTCAAGACCCAGGAAAAGACACTGATATCGTTCATCGCGAAAGCCGAAACCATACTTGACCCCTTTGGATACTTCAGTAACGATCAGAGAAGGGCGATGATAAGTAGATATCATTGGAACAAGTCTGACCGGAAGCCTGCCCATCTACGGACCCTGTGGGAAGCCATTGAAGAAAAGAAGAAAGATGACCCCGAGTTAAGGAAAAAGCGAGATGACTACAACTGGTTTAAGCTTAATGCCGACGAACGCTTGAAAGGCGTCAGGGGACGAATCGATGAACTCAAAGAATTGCGCCGTAGTGCAGAAAACACCGCCGAGAGTGTAAGTGCGCACGACGATACCCAGTTGAACGAAAGGAAGTTAATGTGAAGTTTAGGTCAAGGATTTATTGGCATTGAAGCAACAGCAGGCTAGTGTTGTCCAAGCGTGGCAAGCCGTCAAGCAGTCGGATGAGACAATCAAGCAAGGCCGATCTATTATGATGTTTACACTCGTGACAATCGTTTTCGTACGTTAACCTTCATTTTGGCAATGCACCTTACCTACCTATATACATAGGTATGTAGGCACTAAGCTAAACTGCTCACTAACCCCCCTCCAGCTCCCACTTTCATTCATGTCCAGTGTTTTTGGGATGAATAATACCGCTATCACTTCTGATAACACCTCATTACACTTCGAATTAGTGTACATGTGTAAGAGAATTGCCCCGTTTTACTTATAGCTTCAAGAAACTAACTTGAGCCCTTAGTCTCCATTTCTGCTGGAGTCATATTCATCACGTTACTCATTGCATTTGGCGACTGGATCCGTGAAGGGGCCTTCTACCTCTGGAAGTGGCTGACCATTCGGTTTCTGGTGCGCTTTGGTCTGTACGAGCATTGGCTCAATTTCGAAAATGGGAGCAATAAATTCTACTCTGACATAGATGACAGCTCTCATCGCCGCATGAGGGACGCCAAGCTTGCATGGCTCGAACAGAGGCGTCGAAGACGGGCTGCTGGTGGCAAGACAGAACAAGAAGAGCGTGCAGTCATGAAATCACCCTGGAGTGATTATTGGCGATCTCGAAGTAACGAAAATGGGGATAGCATGGGCCAGAATGGGAATGTAGAAGCTCAGAATGGCGACGTGGAAGCTCAGCGCGGGCATTAAAGAAAAAGAATGGGCGCGGATATCATGTCATGTCTCATTAGTAGTAGCCTATATTAACCAGCGTAATGATCCCAAGAAGGGAAACCCACTAGAGTTCGTCCACATCCGGGAATGGTCGGCCACTGTTTTCTAATATTTTCTGCTTTCCTTCCACGTGCTCCCGAACATTCTCCCGTTCGCTATCTACAACCTTGGCATTCTCCTTATTCTCACCCTCGCCCTCGCCCTCGCCCTCACCATTGTGAGATATCCCTAGATAGTCGTCCACGATGAGCCGCGCGACATTCATGCCCATCAGCGCGCTCGTCTCCATCGTCGAGATGAAGCTCTCGATGCCAGACGTGTAGTACAAGCCATCGCCCAGCACCGGGTCCTGGAACGTGACGCGGGGCAACTTCTGGGGGTACGGGTGGAAGACCGTGGGGTGGTACCACGAGACGGGGTCAGCAGCAGCATCGGAAGGCGTTGAGATGGTGAAGGTATCCGGGACCTCTGCGCCGAGCAGCCGGGACAGAAACTCCGGCTTCACTTTGTCGGGCGAGAAGATCTTGTACACGTACTCCTTGCCGCCGGTCTTCGGGCTCGTGACGGTCTTCACGAGGCTCGCGGAGAAGAAGCCGGCGCTGCCGACGGCGTCGGGGCCCGACTTGGCCTCGTCGTTCTCGCCGAGAGTGGTTAGCACAGAAGAGGGCACGGTGGCGTTGGGGTCGAGGTGGAAGAACTCTGGGCTGAAGCGTAAGGGAGAGGCGAAGAGGGTCACGTGCAGAGTCACGTAGGGGATCTCGTCGACAGGGTGGGGGATCACGTCGGCGTTGGAGCTGATGCCGCTGAATTGGTAGGGCGCTGCGATGACGACGTCGTCGAAGGTGACGGGGTGGGCTTCAGCGTTTATGGTGCTGGTGGTGCCGGTGGTTTTGGTCTTGATGGTGTACTTTGGCGAGGTTGAGTCAGGGTCGCTGCTGGACTCTTTGGAGATTGAGGATACAGTCGAGTTCAAGGCGACGTAGGCCTTGGAGTCGGTGACCATATTCGAGAAGATCTGCCAGTTGCCCCCTGTCACAGCCATTGCACCTTCAGGGGCCATGGCAACCTGATATGACACATTAGTTTGCATGATTCTTGTACTAATAAGCAGGTATCGAATGGATGTTTCAATTAGGCTTACCATAGTGCCAAGGCCGTGGATGAAAGGTAGGTTGGAAGCATAGTTGACTCGGGTGCTCGCCTGCACGATGTCATGCGCAAATGCGCCATCAAGCTTGCTCTCCGCGAGGAACTGCTGCCCAGTCACGCCCGTGACTTTCACAAGGCCGAGCTCAAACGCCGTCGCAGACAGAGATCTGAATGGAAAGTAGGGCGGCTGGTAGAGCTTGAGGAAGGTGGCGACCGTGTTCTGGACGAGGCGATAGATGTAATAGGGCGCCGTGCCGTACTTCCAAAACAGCTTGGCGAGATTCCACCAGTTCGAGGACTCAGAGTCCTGGGTGTAGACGAATTTGTCTCCGTCCCAGATGCCCAGAACACCCTTTTCATCCGAACCTGGGTCCTGAGTGCCGAGGTTGAAGTTCTTGGTGGCGTTGCGCAGAATGTGGTTGGCCTCGATGAAGATCGAGGCACCTAACTCGACGGGGTTGAGCGGGTCGTCGTAGACGTTTACCGTCAACGTACGACCGCCGATGTGGGCTGTTTTCTCAAAGATGGTGATGTTCACATCTACACCGTCTTCTGCCGCAAACTTGCGGATGTGGTAGGCGGCGGAGGAGCCTGCGGCACCGGCACCTGTTTATTGTGTTAGTAAAGGAAGCATGAGATTGAATGTAATGTGATCATTATATATATTCGCAGCTACTTTACGAGGGCCTATCATTGCAACTAACAAGAGGAGACAGGTAACTTATGGAATGCTTCATAAAAGTAATTGGTGTAATTGGCCAAATTTAAGCTGAACGTCAGGGATAATGAAAGCAGCTGAAAGGAACTAACCGATGATTGCGACTTGCTTTACTTGCTTCACATGTTGGGGGATAATAGCATTATTATGGCTGTTGGCGGCGGTGAATGCGAAAAGCATACACGCCGAGGTGTAGAACTGCATCAAATGCATCGTAGGACTTTTTATAGGTACCGGTATTCAAAACATTTGAGAAGAAAAAAAAGAAATGCGGGAGTTGAGCTGACAAGTTGAGGAAGGTTGGTAATTAACTAATTATAAGTAACTATCAGGATTCGATCGTTCGATCGCTGGACTCGGTTGGACTGGACTGTGCTTGGGACATGTGGTTGCTGGTTGCTGGTACCGACTCTACCGGGTGTGTCAATGTTAACTATTCGTAGGTAACTTGGATAACTACAGGGTAGATGTACGAAATACCCACACTCTGACTGCACTAACTTAGGTTAGTGGTGATAGTTCAAGTTACTTCAAGGCAATATTATTGCACTAACTATAACGTAGCTATATTTATGCTTAGACGCATATATGTAATTGATTTTCAACATTTGAACATATTCAAGCTTTGAATGATAGATCTCGCAACAACACATCACATTTGTACGATGATACAGTATGAATAATATATAAAGTATATTATATAGGTGGGTAGTTTGCATATGCATATTATACAGTGGCGGATGTTTATGTAGTTCAACAATGGCGATTTCAAGTTGTCAGGTACAAGTTATCAGGTACACACCTATGTACTACAGGAATAGATTGATCAATGTGGACTCGCATCCAGATGTCGCTTTCAATGGTCAAATGTTGTTTCTTAGAAAACCATCACCACCGCCGTTGCCATTGTCCAAACCTTAATCCCTTCAGGCGTGGGCATTTTGATTTAAGCCAAATTAAACCTCTCAACCACCTCATATGCACGCACCTACTACATATGTACCTACATGTACACAGGTGTAGTAGCGTTCATATATGTACCGTATATGTACCGATTATGTACCTGTCAATCACTAAATCACTGATTCACTAGGTACATAATAATCTCATTGTTGTCATTCAATACTTACCCTTCACCACTCACCAACAATGACCAACGATGCTCATCAATGCGCTTTATTGGAAATAATAAAGGGCCCTCCCCTACAATCTGTCATACTCATTGTTCCCAACGTACTTCAAAAGCACCCAAGACCTTTCCCCTCCTCGACTAAAAGTTGTTATCGTCCATTTTACCATTCTAACTGACAACGGTACCATTGCCTTATCCATGGTGTACCAAAAGCATAATGGATATACCTGGTTATTACTCTCGGGTAGTGATTCGAGAGACAACATCGGCGTGGGTGCTTAGACCTAATCGCATTGATTTGAACGACCCGCAAACTGTTGGCCTCCATGATCCTCTCAGACCGGAGCCGAGAGCGATCCATGAAGAGCTCGTCGACCCGGCTCCGCCGACAAGATTGCCCAATTTTTGGCACCTTCCATACGAACTGCGCCAAGAAATATGGGAAATGCTTCTGCCGCCGCCACGGATCATCTGCTTGATGTCACCACAAATGTACGAAAAATACAGCCACATTTACAAGTCGGTGCATATTCCGGCCTTCTATCCAGCCTGCGAAGAATCCAAGGAGATTGTACAAAGATGGGGTGTCGGTTTGAGGTTTGTTAGTTACAAGGGCATGCCAATTCATTGCGAATGGTTCAACCGCCGACGCGATATACTATACCTGCCGAGCATCATGAGTTTCGGCTGTTTCGATGGTTGGGGTAGCTGCCTGGACAACAGCACTATCATCCTGAACGTTTTGGAGGTATTGGAAGATCGATATCGAGGTGACCAGCTGAGCAAACATTTCACGCAAGTCGTGGACCAGGGCCGATTCGACAAGGTGAAGGCCTTCCGGCTCTCCATGTTGAAAGTCCAATGGGGCGGCGACCAATGGGGTGAAGAGCTTGATATATATGGTGAGGACACCATGGCCGTATTGGACTTGGACGACCCTCGACTTCCCACACTGCTCCGGCCCGTCTTCCAGAACATGAGATTTCTCCTTGGCTCTCAAAATAAGCAGCAGCAGGTCCACAAGCGCCCTTCATGTCTACTCAGACATCTTCGCCGCGAGTGGGAAGCCGAATTGAAGTTCTTGTTCGAGGAGCAGTGGCTCCAAAGCTACTTACAAAAGATGGACAAATTGGTCTCGGAAGAATTGTACACTGGCAAGAGATTTGGGCTTGACGACCAGCGGCGAGCCTTGGATCGAGGCCATGAACTAGTACGCACACTGATTGCTGGAATGCCTAGTATCCGCCCAGTTATCCTTTTTGAGAAGTGCTACCCATCAACCGTTCTGTCTAAACATAACCCAGGAGCAATGGCAGGTGGTGACGATGTTTGGAACGGTGGCCGACAATGGGATGGCCTGAGGTGCATTGCTCACAGGCGTGGTATGACTTTGACTTATTCACGTGGGATGAGTTCCTTTGAATAGATTGATCTTGGTATCAATACCGACATTGTATGAGTGTGGTGGACAAATCAAGGGTGGTAAATACCGAAAGAGTCTTATGACAAAAAATGCAAAAACTACAATAAAACTGCATGTAAAAAAAGAACGCGCCCCCTATTGTGTTGTACGTGAGGTTAGGCTTTGCGTCGTAATAACGAACTTGAAAGAATTCCAATCAAGATCGGCTAGTAGAAACATTGAATAGAGGTGAGGTGGTACGTGCTTTGATAAGGTGATGTGATAAGAAGAGCGGGGGATCAAAAATGACAATTAATTGATCGATGCAACTTTGTCGGCCCGTCAGGCAACGCTTATCTAAGGCTACAGGGGCTAGACAATCTAATAACAGGGCTACTACAGGAAAAAAAGTCGAAGATGCTGGCGGACCCACTTTGAGCTTCTCATCTCAATAAACGTTTGGAATTATAGAATTCCCACGTTGTACCCCTCGATATCAACAATTTCCAACTAAATACCAAACACAACCACACCTCTAGCCAGACATATCTTATTAATTCATCATGTCTGCTGCACAGCTTCTCAACCCTAAGGCCGAATCTCGGGTATGTTCATCTAGCAGTCCTTTCCTAAATAAATTGTAATACTGACTCGTAGGAAAGCGGCGGGGTGAAGCTTTGAAAGTCAACATCAGCGCAGGTGAAGGCTTACAAGAGGTTCTCAAGTCCAACCTAGGTCCTCTAGGAACTATCAAGATGTTTGTATCCCTCCTCACATATATAATCTGATGAATGATAGAGAGAAGCTAATTCCTGTCGTAGGTTAGTGGATGGTTCTGGACAGGTACGAAGTCTTCACGAAAAGAGCCTAATGATCCAAACTCCTTTGAACTAACATTTATGGAATAGATCAAATTGACCAAGGATGGAAACGTGCTACTGAGAGAGATGCAAATACAGAACCCTACCGCCGTCATGATCGCCAGGGCTGCAACCGCCCAAGACGATATCTGCGGAGACGGTACAACATCTGTGGTTTTGTTGGTAGGAGAACTTCTGAAGCAGGCAGAACGATACATTGCCGAAGGCCTGCACCCTCGAATCATAACCGAGGGATTTGAGATCGCAAAGAATGAATCATTGAAGGTATGGCGCATATACATCCTCTCCTTGCGGAACTCTTGCGGAACATGTCGTCTTACTTGCCACTTATAGTTCTTGGATACCTTCAAGTTGCCCAAGGAAGTTGATAGGGAACTCCTCATATCGGTCGCTCGAACTTCACTATCAACTAAACTTAACGCGAACCTCGCCGAAAAGCTCACCCCTGCTATCGTCGATGCCGTCCTATCTATCTACCAAGCTCCCGCGAAACCAGATCTTCACATGATAGAGATCATGAAGATGCAACACCGTACCGCCTCAGATACCCAACTGATCCGAGGCCTGGCCCTAGACCACGGCGCTCGACATCCTGACATGCCAAAAAGGGTAGAGAACGCTTTTATCCTGACCATGAACGTGAGTTTGGAGTACGAAAAGTCGGAAATCAACTCGAGCTTTTTCTATTCCAGCGCCGATCAGCGGGACAAGTTAGTTGAGAGCGAGCGTAGATTCGTCGATGCTAAGCTGAAGAAGATTGTCGACTTGAAAAAGGAAGTTTGTGGAAACGACCCAAAGAAGAGCTTTGTCGTGATCAACCAGAAGGGTATCGATCCCTTGTCTCTGGACGTGCTAGCCAAGAACGGCATTTTTGCCCTGCGAAGAGCTAAGAGAAGAAACATGGAGAGATTACAGCTCATCTGTGGTGGTACTGCACAGAACAGTGTCGAGGATCTGAGTCCGGATATCCTTGGCTGGGCCGGTTTGGTGTACGAGCAACAACTGGGCGAGGAGAAGTACACGTTCATCGAAGATGTCAAAGACCCCAAGTCTGTAACACTCATGATCAAGGGCCCGAATGCCCACACCATTACGCAAATCACGGATGCCGTCCGCGATGGCCTGCGGAGCGTATTCAACATGATCGTGGACAAGAGTGTAGTTCCCGGTGGTGGTGCTTACCAGGTTTCTTGCGCGGCCCACTTGAAGAGCGACGCTTTCAAGAAGACGGTTAAGGGCAAGGCCAAGTGGGGTGTTGATGCATTTGCAGATGCGCTCTTGATCATTCCCAAGACACTCGCAGCAAACGCCGGTCACGATATTCAGGACGCACGTAAGTGTTATTTCGCGCTAATCTGTCCCGTTTCTGATGCCTTTTTTACTAACGTGAACACAGTTGCTTCCCTCCAGGATGAGAATGCCGATGGAAACATTGTTGGATTGGACTTGATCTCTGGACAGCCCATGGATCCGACACAAGAAGGTGTCTATGACTCTTTCAGAGTTTTGCGGAACTGTGTCGCTTCCTCGTCGAGCATCGCCTCGAATCTCTTACTCTGTGACGAGATGCTCAAGGCTCGCCAGATGGGACGACAAGGTGGCCCTGGGCCCGGCATGGATGGCCCGGAGGAGTGATGCAAATAAATCCTCACGACTTCACTGATACCACTGTACGTAAGACGCAAAAATTGGCGTTGTTAATAGACGTGGTCAGAACAATCCGTGTATTGAGAAGAGTTGATTGTGTCCCGCTCAAGTCGTGCTTCAACTATGTCTCCCTTGACTCTAGTACTACACATGAAGAGAGAATGCCATATGGCCCCATAACGTTAGGTAAGGTTTCGAGAGCCAATACAGCTCTAGTGATTATTAATTAAATGCCTAGGTAAATATTAGAGGTATGATATAAACAATGTTGTGAATTCCCTATGCTAACCCCGTCTTAATTGAACAACAACTTGACCATCAGCTGAGAGCGGTATTTGCCAGCCTAAGCGCTCTCGAACCGCCACCGGTTCCGAGACACTGTATATAGAAGAGTCATTCGTCTCAATCCACAATACCGTAGCCACAGCCTTTGGGGTATTTGACAACTGCACTAGGGTGAGTGAAATCGCACCCGATGTACTTTCGTATGTAAAATCCTGAATATTACCCGCGTCCAGTGTAATTGTCACGCCTAGTGGCCCGATGAATACACGGCGGCTAACAGGAGCCGTAACCTGGACGCTGACCTTGTCCTCCGCAGAAGACAACAAAGTGCCGCCGTAAGCGAGGAGCCCAAAAGTATCGTGTCGCGCGACAAACGTCCCAGACCCGAGCACCATTCCCAAAAAGCCGGGGCCGTAGTCGCCGCTGTACCCGTCCCACCTCAACGTATCGGGCCAGGAGTGGAAAGACGCTGAGGCGAACCCGTCTTCGTTGATGCTGGATAGAGGTCCGCTGGATCCTCCGTACCCGACTTGGAGGAGGTACGGGTCCGATGGGTTGCTGCGGAAGGCGGAGAGAAGGACGAGGGAGTTTAGTGCGGAGCCGTAGTGGTGGATTTGTCGCTCTATGCGCTGGAGCTTCCCGCCATAGCTAAAGGATAATGGGTTGTCAGATTTAAAGGGGATAAAAAGAGGGGGAAAATGGAAAGGTGAGTAAGATCTTACATATTATCCCAGTACCTGCGCGCGTTGCCATTCCAGCCCCAGTGAGGCACTGTTGGCGTATAACCGAGAACACTGTTTATAGTTTTCGTTACCGTCTTGGTGAAGCCGAAATGTCTACATATGCTCTGTTAATATGAATGTAATACATACCGTATGCATAATGACTGAGAACTTACTTCGCCCAATAGTAGACACCCTCCTGCCCGGTCGAGTCCCATGCCATCTCACTTCCGTACGGAACTTCTTCGGAGTCCCACTGCGTTGCTCGGGATCTCATGGCTTTCGTCAGCGTATTAGCCTCGGATGTCAGTCCCTCCCGAGTGAGATCAGTAAGTATCTCCCCGAATACCGTTTCACCCATCAAGCCCAGTTCCTTGTATGTTACATCAGACTGCGTGCAGCGAATGACGGTGCTGTAGGCCTGGTTGAGGTACCATTTCCAGTCGTGGCTGTTCAGAAGCTCGGGATAGGCCCTCCCAACGCGGTACAGGGACCAGTACGCTGCCGCAACATGCACGTAGTCATATGCACGGCCGATCCCATATGCATCCTCTTGGCTCCAGGATGTCCAGCTCGTCCAGTCTATGCTGGTGTTGTACGTGTATTTCGGAACGGCTGTGGGCTCGTAGTAAAAGATACTTTTCCGCACCGCGAAATCTTTCGTCTGAATCGTACCCCAGAGGACCCGATCAACAAACATCTCGAGCTTCGAGACCTCCTCGGCATCGGGCTGGATGACTTGTTTTGCCATCGCGGCGAGATACGCCCCAACGCCCCCTTCATCGCTAAGCCCAGCGATCCACACCCGCGGGTCTTGCGTCACGATCGACCGCGTCTCGTAATCATAGCTCATGACCGAGTACGCGCGCCCAAACGGGTCCGAGGTATCGTCAAACCACTGCTCCGTCGTAAGAAACCTCCCCAAATCCCCTATCGCCTGCGCCGCCGGCTTCGTGACAAAATAATGCACCGTCTGCACTTTCCCATCCTCGTACTCAACCGTCACCCTCGCGCGGCCCCAGAAATCCGGCGACGGCGTGACGAGCACGCCCTGCCCCTGCCCCAACTCGCTGAACGCCAACGACTCCACCGGCTCGCTCGACACCGCCAGCACGCGCGCATCCGCCTGTAAAAATAGCTGCGCCGAGGAGCCTACCGGAATGATGTACCCCGGCACGCCCACCGCGACCGGCGTCCCCGTCCGCCGCACCGCCACGTCGAGGTCCCTTACCCCGCCCCTCGCAAGCGAGAACCGCACGCCGAACTGCACCGCCTCGCCCGGCCCCAGCGTCCGCGACGACGGCGCGTTCCACGGCTGCGCGCTGGACCACTCGTGCTCAGCCCAGGCGCCGCTGTGCACCTGCCACTCGTAGAAGCCCTCGAACGTCTGGCTGCCGTACCCCGTCGCCTCGTACACAGGCTCGTCGAGGTTGCGGTACGCTTCGAGGGGCGAGTTGGCGTTCAGCGGCGTCACGACGAGGGCGGAGCCCGTCCCGCGCACGGGCGCCGCGCGGATGTAGCCCGCGTGCATGCCGATGTACGGGTCGGAGAGCGAGCAGAGCCGCTGGGTGGCGCCCACGGCGCGGCGAGTGAAGATGCTGTTGAACTCGGCGGGGAAGCCGAGGCTGCCGAGCTCGAGGGCGGCGGAGGGGTGCGCGTTGGTGAGGGTGAAGCGCAGAGCGAGGTCCCCGGCGACGTCGAGCCATTCGCGCGTCACGTTCAGGGGGCTGGAGGTGGGCAGGGTGGGGGATAGGTTTGCGGCGGCTAGGGATCCGTTACTGCTGCTGCTGCTGGTGATAGGGAGAGCAGCGACCGGTTTCCGCGCCGCGGCGGAGTCCCCGTCGATCCAGGTGCCGTTGTCGTCGCCGGCAACGCGGTACCGGAAGGTGATGTCGCCCCAGTGGTACTGCCCGTTGCCCGCGCGCGCCGAGAGCAGGTCGAAGGGCAGGAAGTCGAACGTGTCCCCCGCGGGGGTCAGCGACGCGAGAACCTGCGCGTCGCGCACGAGCTTGACGTTGAAGTTGGCGGTTTTGAGCGTGGTATAGCCGTTTTTGACGCCCAGGTCGTCGTTTTGGCAGGTGGCGCTGGGGAGGAGGAGGGAGAAGATGGTTAGGGCGAGGAGGCCCCTGGCGCGCAACAACATGGTGAGATGTTGGATCCTCTTTTCTTCTTTTCTTCTCCTTTAATCCTTTTTTGTAAGAAAAAAAAAGAATTAGAAAGAACTGGAATTCCCTAGGGCTCGCGAATAGTGCCCTGGGAAGCTATATATAATGCATGATAGCTACCTAGGCATGCATGCACATAATATAGCCGGATCTCTAGAACGTGCCATCTTAACCTGGTTCCGGGTACTCATGGCTATTTCAGACGAAGTCGTATCGTCTTGATCTGGCGTCGCATTTTGCCCGCGATGGACCTTCCAAGACCGACATGGCGCTGCGGGGTACTATGGATGTAAATACATCCCTAACCTTGGAGTTTAGGTGGTAGTGCTGAGATTGGTAGGTCGTATTTCAATCTATGTGATCTTGCAGTAGGTAAAGGTTTGTTGCCTCTCCAATTACAAGATGTACTACGCAGAGTTTCTTGAGCAATTGAAGTGTTTTTGTGTAAGTAAATAATCGACCAGCCATTATCACGCCAGCGGCTCGGGTGAGACGACCTCGGATCGGGGTTGGCTGGATGGCGTAATCTTTTAGAGCTCGCGGAGTTCCTCCTACTTAAGTCCGATTAAGTTCGTAAGACGTTGAATACTTACCATGGTACCTAGGTAGGTAGGTGTATATAAGGTATCTGATCGTCCTCTACCTCCCTCTTTACTAGATCATACTTGGTAGGCATCTTGTATTCACTATACGAGGTATTCCGGGATCATTTACACTAATACACAATATTGGCAACCGCCTACCTAAATAATAAACTTAACAATGGCTTCCGCTGCTGTAGATGCTGGCGATCTCTTTGGCGTCAAGGGTCTTGTCGCTGTCATATCGGGAGGAGGGACTGGTAGATTGATCTAGCCCCTAGGGTTTTCAGAATACCTATTCTAATGAACTTGAATGCAGGAATTGGTCTTATGTACGCGCAGGCTCTGGAAGCCAATGGTGCCACTGTCTACATAATCGGCCGTCGCAAGGAGGTGCTAGAAAAAGCTGCGAGCACCGCTGTACGTCTTTCCCCCCGGCGAGTGGGATTCTCGTATTAGCTCCACAACTAACCTGCCACGACGTAACATAGAAGCACGGAAACATCCGCATCATCCAGGGCGATGTAACTAGCAAAGCCGATGTTGAGCGTGCCGCCGCGGAGATCAAATCCGCCGAGGGCTACATCAACGTTTTGATAGCAAACTCAGGCATCACCGGACCTGTGACCGGTGCTAATATGCCCCAAAACCCGAGCGTGACGGAGTTTGTCCAGAACGTCAGAGACTGCTGGGACGAGGCCGAATTCACGCAGACTTATGCGGTGAATTGTATGGGGGTTTTCAATACTATCACCGCATTCTTGGAGCTGCTCGACGAAGGGAACAAGCGTGGTAACCTGAAGCAGAAGAGCCAGGTCATCGCCACGTCAAGCATCAGTGGATTCAGTCGAATGCACCTCACGGGCTTTGGCTACAGCTCCTCCAAGGCCGGCGTCATCCACATGATGAAGATGTTTGCTTCGAACCTCGTACAGTTCAGCATCCGGTCCAATGTCATCGTTCCTGGATGTAAGTGCACTCATAAATGGGTTTCATTGTTGAGCTTGCATTTTTCTAACAAAAAGCTACAGTCTATCCGAGTGAAATGACCACGTTCCTAGAGGAGGGCAACAAGGGCAAGGAATGGCCTAAGAGCGTTGTTCCCGAGCAGCGATTCGGGGACGGGGAAGACATGGCTGGTGCGATTCTCTTCCTCGTGAGCAGGGCTGGTGCTTACATCAATGGGAATGTGCTTGTAACGGATGGAGGAAGGTTGTGCGTCTTCCCATCTTCGTATTAGTGAGGCTTTTGAATATGGGTTGCCAAAATGCAGCTAAAATGAAAAGCAAATGGCACATACATACGTATGTTTGGGATGGCAATAGATGCCTGGGGTACCAGGGGTGTGTTTTCTGCAGCTAGAGCAAAAAGTGCTTGTTCATAGGTAGGAAGATGAAGATAAGCAGCCACCGGATATCCCCAACCAAACAACAAGCTCATAACCTTCTCACAGTGTATAGGTACATATCTTGTATCCCACTCCTTCATTCAACTATCTGCTCCGTATACTCCATATTTCCACCCAGGAATAAATGTGACTGGCTCGATACAGAGACCTAGGTCAATGACGTTCTTTAATGAACGTATTTATATTACATGTGCAAGGAAATTCCAGGTTGAATACTTTCTAGCTTCTCGATCAGCTCGCCAAAGAACTTCTTCTGGACCTGTTGACCCCATTTCCCAGTGACGTGACACGAAGGGCTTCAAGAATAAGTAAGTATAATATCAACTTGTTCAGGGGTACCGAGCCACTTACGTTTCAACGCGACAGTTAGACAAGTATTGCCCATTAGTTTCTCGACCAGCCAACAAGCCATGAACTAGAACGCGACTACCTTCCTCGGAGGTGCGAGCTACGACCTTCTCGAATACTTTAAAGCCGCCAGATGCTTGGAATTCGTTGGCCAGGTTAGACTTGCAGAAGCTCGGATTCGTCGTGTTGATGATGCACGATCCCTTCTCCGACGATTTAGACCTCTCGGCGAATTCGCGCACGGCGTAGATCATGAGTAGCTTGCTCAGAGGGTATCGGCCAGCCATGTCGGCTTTCTCCGGATCGTTTAGGCGGTTGAGGATGCTATGTTGCTTGGGATCTAGCTCTGCAGTGGGCGCTGAATAGTGCAGCGCGCTGTTCGGGATCACATAGCGACAGGAGTATCCTGTTTTCTGACTGGATTCGTGCATCTTTGGCAAGAGGAGCAGGTATAATAAGCATGTGCTAACGACATTGACGTTGAGAGTCTTTTCGATGTCCTCACTCCAGCTGAAAGTGTTGGTCATGATGCCCGCGTTAGCCAACACGCCATCGAGACGTGGGAGCTCAGAGGCGCGAGCAGCGAACGCCTTGACGGAGTCATATCTGTCCATGTCGAGGGGCCAGACTTCGATAGATGTTTCTGGTCTCCTGGTCAAGTCAAGGATCCTCTGCCTTGCATCTTCACCTTTGGATGGGGTTCGCACCGCCATTATCAGCTTTCCGACGCCAAGCCGCGCCAGGTGAAGGCTGGCCTCGAATCCGAGGCCGGTGTTAGCGCCGGTAACGATGAATATCTGCTTCGGTAACTCAGAGTTTCCAGTTGGGACTGGAAGCTTCACGAGAAGGTTCGAATAGAGGACGGAAGTAACTCCGTAGAAGGCAGACATGACGAAATGTTGTATTTTTGGCAGTTACTTTCTCTTGAAGGTATGTGTGGCGGAGTGAAGAAGCTTGTTTGATGTAGGCATGATTTTTCTTCTTTTCTTCCGACACTGAAATGCCATTTTATATCTGTAGCTTTTCCAAACAGCTCAAGATGATGATAAATCCACGAAGGCGGGTTTAATATGTCCTTCAATTGACAGTATATCATCTATTGACATCAACCTCTCCTAGACATTGGTACAGGAGGCTGATTGGGCCGGGGTTAATACACTGGATCTATTCTTATACACTAACAAAGCGGAGTTATTATCTCCGCACCCATCCCCTATTTACCTATGACGGATTTCGTATGTAGCCACCCAAGCTGACGTTTTTGCCCTTGTTTCCATCAGCGCATATAACATTCCCGTCCTAGGATTGTCAGCCCTAGGTTCGGTTCGACTGCGATTATTATTTGACTGACGAATCCCTCTGGCCATCGCATACAAAGCGGTCTTCGAGAAACGAACAATCCAGCTACCTAGGTACTCTTCAATGACTACCATTGATCACAGCCACCGACAGGTGGAAAAAAGAAATCGCCCCCCTGTTTCTTGCGAACCATGCCGAACTCGAAGGTAAGTTTCCATGTCCCCGAACCTCATGGCTTAACCACATTTCTAACACGAATTTACAGAATAAAGTGCAATCGCGGCTTACCATGTGATACCTGCATAAGGCGTGATAAGGCCTCGCTTTGTAACTATGCGACTAATGCCAACAGAAATAAGCATGGAACACCAAAGCCACGCAAAATGAAAGACAGACTGGATAGTCTTGAAACTCTGGTCTCATCATTCCTATCAGGTGATGCCGTTCTTCAGCCTCGGCGACTTGCCCCAAATTCAGCCAAGGGTAGCCATACTATCATCCCATCATCCGAGCACGATAGCAGACCTGCAAACCAAGATTCGGCATCTCCCAGTGTAAGTGGAGGAGCAAATGCGCTTACCCCTGAATCCCCCTATCTTCAAGAGAGTGAAGATGGTCAAGTGAACTATATCGACCCCAGTCATTGGCTATCGATTTTGGACGATATCAAAGAAGTCAAGGAACATTTATCCGTATCAAATCGGCCTTTACCACAAAATGAGACTGGCTTTGGTGTGGATCGCGCAGTATCAGACGCCAGCTTTTTGTTCAACTTGAACCGCCACTTGACTCTGGAGGAAGTTCTAAGTTCATTGCCTTCCCAACCAATATGCGACATGCTGCTCTCTTGGTATTTTAACTCTCGGTTCATGGTTCTTGGTGAGATGACGACTCCCAAAACTCTTTATGAGGGGTGACTGACCCATTCTATCTTGTAAAGGGATCGTGCATCCAGCTAAATTCCAAAATGAGGTACGCTTCGCTTCACAGCTTGACCATAACCTCTCCTCACAGAACCTATAGTACGCTGCCTTCTGGGATTCTCCGTCGACGACACCACCCCTTTGGATAGCTCTACTGTTCTCCGTACTCACCATAACAGCAAGCTTGCGTCGGATATCGAACATACCGGAGCCTGATGGGTCGATCCCCCCAATAAGCATACTACATCAGAGAACGGTGGACTGTCTTGTTCTTGGGCAGTACGCTACCGCTAACGAACACGCACTCGAGGCGTTTATAATACATCTTCAGAGCTGTTTCTTCAGCAACAATGGCCGCTCTGTCGATCTGTGGTTCGAGATGGGCACTATCATCCGGTTAGCATTTCGAATGGGGTACCACCGTGACCCAAGTAAACTCGCCGGCATCTCTCCCTTCGATGGTGAAATGAGGCGACGGGTATGGCTCAACATATTCCAGATTGATGCGCTGATGTCCTACCAGATGGGGTTCCCGAGCATGATCCCCACCGAGTTTTGCGACACGGAGATACCGCGCAATTTGGAATACTCCGATCTCAATGTTGATATGAAAGCTCTTCCACCGTCGAAGCCTCTTTCTGAGAACACGCCTGTTTTATACACGATAGTCAAGGCTAGTGTGATGGGTGTCTTCAAGAAGATCGTTGCGAACACGCAGTCGCTCACGGTGCCAGCCTACAGCAAAACAATTGAACTGGACACTGAAATGGAAGACGTTTATGGTAGAATACCAGAGCAGTTGAAAGGACGAGATGTGAACCATTCCTTCATAGATCACCCTTGTCTTATATGGAATCGATGCACAATCGAGCTCCTCTACCTCAAGGGGCTCATCATTCTTCATCGACGATACATCAACTACGAACCGCAAAGTTCCGAATTTGAATTCTCTAGGCGCGCTTGCGCCGAGGCAGCTCTCAAGATTGTCACTCGCCAAGTCGACATACATAAAGCATGCTCACCGGGTGGGCGGCTGTGCGAGGACCGGTGGATGTTCCTTTCACTCCCTGTACACGATTTCCTCTTGGCCGCTGTAGTGATATGCCTGGATCTATCCGTCCGCATGAGATCTCCACAGCAAAACTTGCCGGAAAGCACGGATCTACAGCAGCTTGCTGCTCGAGAATACAGAGCCCTCCAGGAGTCTCAGCGGATATGGGTTATCAGCAGTGCAGCATCTCCTGAAGCACACATCGCAGCACTTGCGCTGGATCTGATGATAAGAAAGGTGGCGGAGAATGATGCTGGTCTTCTTCTTCTATCGAATGATGCGTCGCTTAGAGACACGGATCTATCGAATAACTCGGAGCTACCGTATGCTGGCGCCATGTCGCAGATGATTGACGGGTCTGAAAGCATAGATTGGGTGAGTATGCGAGAACGAGGTTTATGTAATACCTAAGGCGAGCAGCTTACTAATTCAATTAATAGGGGCTGTTGGATCAATACTTACACAACATGGATCCTTTGGTTACTGGATAACATCACCTAAACTATGTCTTTCGTCGTTAACTTAGGTCCCCAAGGCATAAACTACGCTTACAAAATTGACACTAATGCCATAAAGTATCTGGTAATATCGGAGTTTTACTGCAGGTAGTCAATGTAGAAAGGGTGAAACTTGAAAACCGTATGAGGCTCTAGGGGGGGGCGGCGTCGGGGCACCCGCCTCGTGCCTACCTAAATATCCATCACTATCTCCCTAGGTACCAACCTTGGAAATCATTGTGTTTATACGTTTTTGAGTGGCTGTGCTCCTTCGTCAACTTTAGGCTTATCCGCACTCCCTCTCAACGTCCAAGGCGAGTCTTTCAACCCCTTTGACCACTCCCTCCCTTCGTATTCGTCTTCCACTGGCCTTCTTCCAGTAGCTTGGATCTCACGTGCCCTCTGTTCGATATTCGATCATACGCGTAAAATGTTCTCTCCTGCAAATAGCCGGACCTGCTCGTCGGTGGCGCCACGCTCCATCTGGAGTTCCACAAGATCAGGATACTTGGAAACATCTTCCAGCCCCACGGGCACGAACCGCGTCCCGGAGAAATCGCTACCAACCCCGACGCACTCCCAGCCGCACACTTCGGCGATGTGCCAGATGTGGTCGACCACATCGTAGATCGTCGCTTGATCGGGGTCTCCCGATTTGATGAAGCGGTTCACAAAGATGGCCATCGCGATACCACCGTTGCGCTTCACGGCTCGGAGCACGTCGTCAGGCACGTTTCGCAGATGCGGCGTCACGCCATACGCGCCTAAGTGCGAGAAGACTACGGGGCCTTCTGTCACGCTAGGCACGTCTCGCATGGTCTGGTGCGAGACGTGCGACAGGTCTACGATCATGCCTATCCGGTTTATTTCTTTGATGGCCTTGTAGCCTAGTTAGAATTAACCCCTATCTGGCTTTCTCTTTCCGGAAACAACAGTAGAAATAGAAGTCGCCCAATGGATGTCACAGTTGTAGGTTAGTGTGATGCAACGCGCTCCGAGGCTGTACATCCAGCGCATGCCTAGATTATATACATTTTCTCGCCGCGACTCCATTTACTGTTCTTAAGAGCAGTCCCTAGACACTCATTTCAGCAGCCAACTTGCTCCCGTGTATCTCTTACGGTCCACTGTAGAACGATTTTGGAATAAGAAATAGCATCTATAATTACCTAGCATTTCTATCACGTAAGGGTATCACTCATCGAAGGCTTTTCCAAGCTCTGCTGGTCAACATCACAATCCACGTATACACTCCAAAACTGACCTCCCGCCATCCCAGTCTTCATCCTCTGAGTATCGGTACCTATGCCCCAAAAGCCTCTTGGCCAGATCTACCCTGTCATCGTAGATCTGCTCGTGCAGCTCTATGCGCAGCTTCCAGGGCAAGTCGTCGTGTCCGTCAATTAAGCTACGAACGTGTCAAGCGAAAAGAAACTCCGCGCTTATTCAATGCGAACACACGGTGTGGCTCTCAGTACTCTCCTCGTGCGTGCCTCATAGCCTGTTGGTTCAAGCGGTGCATAGTTGGGCCACATGAATTCAAAGGGGCTTAGTAAGAATGCGAATCCGGCGCCGAGGATGTGATAGCAAAATCTTGTGAGGAAGCTGGTGCTATGAGCGTGGGGACGGACAACGAGAGTTCGGTCCGGGATACCTGAGTCTACAGTCTGTGTGGAATGGGACTGCTCGCCTGTAGGCGGTGACATGTTTGCTCTGGTGACTTCTGGTTCGGCCATAGTCAGTGTTGTCGCAAATATAGTTCACCTTAGTCACTAGGTACTCTATGATTTGAGCTATTTGCTTAGTATAGGTAGGCAAATAGGTAAAACGGACTGCTACTGACGCCAGGCTCTTCTTGATTTTGGTCGAGCGGGGAAATTGGCGATGGAGAGTTTTCGATGTGTACGAACGTCCGCGATTGCATGGTTCCGTGGTATCATGGCTGCATGACAGGGGAGCCGCACTTATGATAGGTCTTGTCAGATTTTACTGCCAGGCCAAAGGGGCCAAAGGGCGGATGATTGATCTTTCGTTATTGGTCTTTTGCTTAAGCACTTTCTTTATGCCAATACGTCTAACAAGTCTTAACAAGCTCCAATTAGTGACATGTAGGTAGGTACCTAGAGTTTCTCATTTTACGCTTTGAGGAAGCAGTGTACCTAGGTAGATATTAATCGACCTCGTAACAGCAGCTTTTCTCTATAAGTTCAGTGACTGTGTGGCCTCCAGCATCTTAGAATCCAATGTTTGGTACCTACAGACAACACAATACTCCTTCCCTCAAAGCCAATGTCAACAGTGCCTGCATATTCTGCTCAACCAATTTTATTCATATATGAGTAATTTACAATCAGGTATGCGTATATGTACTGAAAGCTTCAATAGTACATACTAAAAACAACACGGATATAAATACAAAAAACAAATCAGCAACTCAAACCAACACGCTACACTTTACCCACTAACTTTAGAAAGAACTACCTAATTGAATAGTGCACATCATTCGAAACTTTTCCCTTCTCTACCATCATTTACTACAACACTTTACTTTCTCTTCCTTAAAAGAAATTACAGATTTCAGTCAGATCGTGGTTTCAATTTCAACAGTCAGCATGGATAAACTGCCGTACGATATCTACGACAGGATCGCCGCATCACTGGATGGCCCGGATGTTGAGCGTCCAAAGCTGGCCACCATTTCACGCAAATGGCAGCTTGCTATTGAACGTCAAACGTTCCAAGACATTCTCCTGAGAAGTACCAACCTAAACCGCTTCAAACAAGTTGTTCGCGGTGATCGCCGTCGATATGTCAAAAAGATTGAGTATATCGTATTGTTGCCCACGTACCAAGACTGGGAGCGTGGCCGTTTCGAACGTGAGGACGAGCGAAACGTTAACAATGAATCCTTTACGGTTGCAATCCACGGTCTGTTCCAAATTCTCAAGGACTGGAACGTCTTCAAGGACGGCACTTTTACGCTAGAGATCCGAGATGTGTATTCTACCTCGGACCACAAGTTTTTGCGGCACTCAGACCCCTTGTACTGCGTCGGAGGCGATACCATCAACATCAAGAAACCTGACCAGACTACATACGGCCTCGACCTTCAAGCATGGCGATTCCATTACTCGTACCTACTTCTTCAGCGCCTTTCCGCATTGCCATCTCTACCCGTGGTATCATCATTCCGAATTTGGGCTATAACAAGAAAAATCAGTCCAAGTTCAGCTTTCGGAATGGTGAAGAAACTACCAAACCTTCAAAGGTTGGCCGTGGCTCTGAAGGACAGTGAAATACGCTACATTGAGTTTCGTCAGTCATACCGAAAAGAACTCGCTGAGGCGATTTTGAACAACATGTCAACACTTTCCAGACTGGAGTACTTTAGATTGAACACCTACAACGGGGTTTCCTGGAATCCAGTTTGGGGCGCCAGAAGCCTGTTCCCCAATAACGCACCCGCAGATCCATTATCAGCTGCAATTGGAACAGTGGTGGCGAACTCTAAGCGCCTGAAGGAAGTTGATTTCAACTTGTGCATGGATGACGCACTATTCTTGCCCAGCCAAAGTCGGGCTTTATCGGTGCCCTACTGGTACAACTTGGAACATCTCCAGTTGATGATTCCCATCAGACGACCATCCGGAGGAAGCTATTTCCGAAATAAAGAGCCGATAGACGATGATCCTAGAATCCTTCCCCCTCTGCTTACGCAAATGCCTCCAGGATACGGTTACAGCGCAGAAGAGGATAGATTGGCGGCCAGCGGGTTTTCACTCCCGGAACACCGTGAAATGGACTTCGCTATGCATCGTTGTGAGGTGGTCCCGAACGACGATGCTCTGGTGCCGCTACTAGAGTCTTTCGGACGCGCCTGTCTACAAATGAGGGACCTCAAAACGGCCACGCTAGTCGCAAGTATTCCCTCGGGTCTGTTACTTAGCAACGGCGAAACGATGTATAGTACAACTATGTGGGGCGTCTGGTACATCAAGCGCGGCTGCGCAGCCAGAGCCATGGGCCAGTGCTTGCTCGGACCGGAGTACAGTAAAGCCCAGGACGAAGGCAAGATCTTGTGGACTGTTGGTGATTGGCGCCCAGACTTCGACCTGAGCCGCCTTCTTCGAAGCATCGGACAAGAACCCAAGCACCGTGGACCTCAACTGACGGAAAAGTTCATCGAGTTATACTACAATCCATGGAAAGAGTTCGAGCTCAATAGCTGGGAAGAAAAATGGGGAAATAGGCGCGCAGCATGATAGGTTCCAGCTGAGGATCAGGGAAAGCATGGCACCGTACCATAGGTGGATTCATGGACACGTATATGCACGTGTTCTCTGGACGATTTGGAAGATAATGAAGGAAATGGGAGAATGAACTGGCTTTACTGAAGGTGGCGGATTACTGCGATTTGCATGGCCGGGAATATTGACGCATCTGCAAGGTGGTAAAACGCGAGGAAGATTTACTCTCAATACCAGGAGACGGATACCGGTAGTCACAGCAGTGGCTATCTATTTCCTAGCTAAACGTTGCTCATGTACCTACATAATTAATCCTCGAAGAGGAAAAACTCTAAGTCTCTTCTTTTCGTTTATTATTCAAGTTCTGATTTAAAATCGTCTTCACTGCTTGTACCCCCTTACACTCGCTATCAGGTAACCAATACAGAGAACAATAATCAGTCGTAAAACAAATAAATTGTTCCCAGGGCCATTATGCTATCTATTTACTAAATCGGAAACTACTTGAACATCTAGATACTTATAAGAATGATCAGTAACCAGAAGATATGCGTGCGCGGGAATTGTGGGTCCTGCCCGGCATCATTGGGAAAAGGGGTTTATATAGTGGGGCTCGCGGGCTTGCGACAAGTCGGAGCCGGAGGATGGGAATCGTGAGAGTGAAGTCATGTGATTTACTTATCGGTTACATTGTACAGAGGTACAAAGGTCCACGTGATGCCCTCAGTATTTGGCATTTGTGGGTACAATTCTTCTGTCTAACCCAGCACAACTGCTATCTCGAACGAATGTATAATCACGGGGGTACACAGTATTACGCTTTAGAATGAAAATGGAGGATACTTGCGTGCTTACAAGATGCTCACTTGTTATCCTCGTTCCCATCATTGCAAACATCACAATTATACAAACTGTCAAGGGCCTACCCAAGACTACATAGGCGCCACATGGAACAAAGACAGCATGAATGTATATGTAGCCTCCATTCCTAGACTCCATAGCCCGAGGGAGACGTTAGAGATCCCCATGCAACAACGACGTTGTTCTGCGTCTTCTAGGTTCCAGCTCGTGACATAAAACGCGCGTCGAACTTAGCCTTTGATCGGATTCCCCTTATAGCTGTCTTCATATCGTTTGCGTAAGTGGGCTTCCACCGTTACAGGCGGGTATATCGGCGCCCCCTCATTGAGCTCCAGGCACGTTGGGATGCAGTCGATGACCTGCTTCAACCGGCCCTCATTGAAGAACGCAACACTGTATCTATCTTTGCTCGACACTGGCGATGCTACGCGGTGTACTGTTGACGTGTAGCGGCCGTTTGTCCACCTTTCCATCATGTCGCCGATGTTGACGACATAGGCGCCCTTGATGCATGGCACACTATGCCAAGTCTCGGTAGGCCTGTGGAGAACTTCCAGGCCTCCCACTAGTAGCGTTGATGTTAGCGATGACAGTAAACAAGGTGCATGTAGAGGGAATCTCACGGTCATCTTGAAGGAGCAGCGTCATGGCCCCGAAATCGGTATGGGCGCCTACCCCGCGCGACTTCTTCGCCATTGCAGTGTCAGCTGGGGGGTATTTATGGGCGCGACACATTGAGATAGCTAAAGCGACATCAACTATGTTAGTCCACGTCGACTATTCACAAATGAAAAAGGATAGTCTCTGACAGTCTCGGCTATCCACGAACTCGTCAAAGTAGTGCACATCGAGGTCCAAACTAGTCGCCAACAAGCGAAACATCCTAACACTTAATCTGCGCATGGCAGCGAAGTACTCCTCCATCGTAGCCCGAAACCCAGGACAATCGCTTTCCTCGGGCCACAAGTTCGGGCCCTCCAAGAACCCGTCGCCAGGCGGAAGTTCGGGGCCGATCATGAACCCCTCTTTGCGATCTGGGAACTCGTCCAAGGTCTGCGACCCGATGGCTTCGTAGCCCCGCCCCGAGAGCTCGCGGCGCAGCGCCAGCTTTTTCGCCGGCGGCAGAGCGTAGAACTGCGCGATTGTGTTGAAAACCCGCGTCTGCAGAGAGGCTGGCACGTCGTGTCCGACGATCTGGAAAAAGCCCGGGGAGCGGCAGGCGGCGTTTAGGTCTCGCGCGATTTGGGGTCGGAGCGATAGGTTGTTGGCGACGTCGCCGGATATGTCGATTACGGGAATCGTGATGGTAGGCACTTCTTCAACAGCCATCTTGAGGTTGTCTTCACTCACGGTAACCCTGATTTATTGATTCTTAAGAGTAGGCAGGCCTAGGTAGGTACCTAGGTAAGAAAGTAGTGTTGCGGGGTGAATTAAGCACTTATACGTTCAACTGGGTTCAACTACATATGCAGAATGTTTCATTGTGCATAATCTCGGAGCTATACCTAAGTATCGGAGGATTTCAATGTTGCCCGTCCGCACCTAGAGATAAGAAATACAGGGATCAGTCCCTCCCTCCTACTTTGTACATTTATCATTATCATGAAGGGTCTCCGATTCCACCTTGAGATGTACTAGTTATCATTTTAAATGCTCTGAATGGATGGAATGGATACTTGGCCGTCAATGATACAGCGTCATTACTGATTAAAGCATTTCTAGAATTACACGCTCGTTATATATACCTAGGTACGTATTGAGTCAACATGAGCATCGAGATATAACATTTGATACGTCCATCTTCAATAAATCACATCAATATATTCTTTTTTCTACTGACAATTTCCACCAATATTGGCCATTGAAATGAAATGCTAGCAGGCCTTTCAAGCCGCCCCTCGTTTACTTTGCCCGCTTTGAAGCACAACTCCCACATTGCAAGCCTAGCAAGTTTGCTGAAACTCCGCCTCAATACCTAGGTAGGTTTACCAACATGAACCGTTGTTTACGTTTCGCAAAGTAGGACTAGATTCATAGTTGATGTGACAAACCCCCGAAAAGGCCGAAGCGTGAACTTTACTACAACATCAGTCAACACCAACTGCGCAAAACACAAGGTGAGCCTAGATCCGCGAAGACAACTCAATCCTTCAGCGTGCCACAAGGTTGCATTAGCTAAACATCGCGTACTAGGTAGTCATACTTGCCCTACACCTGATCAACACCGGATACTTGCGGCGGCTGTAGTGTAACGGTCGTTACCTGGCTCGGTTGTCATAGACTGAAGCCTGGGCTCACAGCTATGTCTCATGGAAATGAGATATTCGTGCAGAGCCTCAAAGCCTTCTTTAGTAGATATACTGATGGCTCGGCGTCGTCAAAAAGATCTCTAGATTTAAACCTGGACACAAGTGTTGGTGACTCTTATTATCTCGTCAACCAATGCAAACATTTCAACATCTTGTAGACCTTAGTCGAGGCTGTGCTAGCCGTGTTGTCGTCTACGGATTCGTTCAACGAACAGTTAAGCAAACTATATGTGGTAAAAATAGAAACTTAAGTGTGATACCACTGTAACCCGGGGAATCATATATTCGTGAAAATACAGAGCCTTAGTGATGGAGTCTGCAATGAGGACGTTCCCTTGGTGTTGTGCGCGTGGTCTCCAGGTATCTTCATAAATATATAAACATACTCGCCGTAGCGAGGCAAATGACAAGGTACTCAACCACGCTTAATTGAAGTACCTGTTCTAGTCATCATCATCATCAATAACATTGAAACAATGCCAGGACCAATGGAAGATAGCTACCAAAACAGCAACCATCAAAGTGAGTAGGTATCATATCAACTCATACCACCTTCTCTTCAAAAACCAAAACAGCTGACACGTAATTCCCCAGAACGCCAAGCATGCAAGAACCTCATTGTTGCCTGCATTGCCGTGCTAGTCTTCATTTTCGTCACTATCCTTGGAGGTAATCTTCAACTTCCCTCCCTAAGTACCTACTTATATGCATCTTGCTGACGTAGGATAGTCTTCACCGTCGCTGGCTCCGTATCCCAAACTCCGCCCATTAGCCACCTCTACCTAACCGAGCTCCATGTAAACAAGACCTACGACATCCAACTTCGGGTAGGGTACTTTGGTGAGTAACAGACACAAAGTGCACTTCATCTTCATGGAAACTGGCGTAGTTAACAGCAACGATACGGTAATAGGTGGCTGTGTGTCCATCTCCAACACCGCAACCCCCCCTTCCCAGGACAGTCGCAACTCCTCCTCCGATTATACCACATCCTGCGTGATGAACATGCGGGGCTCCGACCCCGGCGATCTCAACGAGTGGTTCTGCGACAAGCTCGACTTATCCAACGACACCAAGCCCGCGCTTCAGGATGCCCTGGACTCACTCCTACCCATCGCCCAGCACCTACAAGCGGACGTGTTCAACGGGGAGCTGCCCGTCATCTCCGTCGTCCTCTTCATCATCAGCAACGTGATGCTAGCCGTTGGCTTGGCAGGCACCTCGAAGAAGCGCCGGTACAAGGCCGCCATGCTGATCACTATACTCCTCAGCACCTGCACTCTAGCCCTGGCACTGGTGACCAGCATCGGCTCGCGACAGGCTAGCAACGCGTTGTTCGGCGGGAACTTTTTCACGAGCGAGCAGGCACTTGGCGGTGACGTCTTCGTCGAGCGCGAGGCCTTGCAGTATATCATACAGGATGCCTACGTCACAGTCGCGGCCGCGTGGTACATCATCGTCGGGATCAGGTTCGTGCGGCGGAACTTGGATGGCGGGGAGGGACAGAGAAACCCGTTTGGCAGCATGAAAGTCTTCAACTTCTACTAACTAGTGTTGGGATCTGAAACCCCGCTCTGTATTCCCTGCTACCTGCTGAAGAGTATTTCTTGGCCCGTGGATGGCAAATGAGTAGGTTGAGGATTTATGCGGACGATCTGTAGCGGACGATGGCATGAATTAGCGACCGACATGACATTTAAATTATTTTGTTTCATTTTCGTCAACATGAATCCGCATTGTTTATCTGATTATACAGATCTTCACGGAGATGTGCTGTTGAGTGATGCGTTCTGCCTCTACTATTAGTAGTACCTGACAAGTCTTCTAGAACATGAATTCTTCACCGCAAGAGACATCTCACGCTTTTAATGTGGATTGTAGTCGTATTCTTCTAGAAAAACCGAAGCTATTGCTACGATACGAGGCGTATCTTCTTAGGCGCGCATAATTAGCCTAGGCCCCAATGAGTACCGGGTAAATGAAGCCAAGTGATCTCCCAAACTCGTATTCCGACCTAGTCGTCAAGGGTACTTACAGGCGTAGACTGCGTTCTTATATAAATAGGAGCTCAGCACGTCGCAAGACATTTACTCTTCTTGGTATTACTTTACCTTTAAACATAAGTCTTGGAAAGACCGAGCGAGTTCGAAATGGCTAGCATTACACGGCTGCTGCGCGTTGCCGCGCAGGGGCTGCTATGGCACGCGACGATTACATCCGCCTCCCAACCACAACCACGAGCCGACGTCTCCGCCTGCAAGCTCGCCGCGAACTCGGACGTCTATCTCAGCGCCGGCTTCGGATACGAGTTCAACTGCGCGCCCAGCACGGGCACGCTGCGCGCCTTCATGCTGTTCATCGACTTCAGCGACCAGCAAGCCGACGAGACGGCGCAAAGCCTGCACGACTTCTTCCTGCCCGCCGCGGCAGACTGGTTCGCGACGGCGTCGTACGGGGCGCTGTCGCTGAACGTCACCGCCGACACGTCGGGGGGCTTCCACCGGATGCCGGACACGGCGGTGTCGTACGGGTTCGCGCGCGGGCTGACGTTCGAGGCGCACCAGAAGTACATCCAGGACGCGCTGCTGGCGTACGGGGCCACGATCCCGCCGACCGACGTGCTGTACGTGATCCCGACGGCCAACGCGGCCGACATCGCGTTCTCGCCGACGTTCAACAGCAACGTCACGACGCACGACGGCGTCTTCGTCGCCAAGAAGGCCGTCACCATCGGCGTGGACGCGTTCATGGACTGGGGGTACCTCACGCTCAACCACGAGACGGGCCACACGATGTGCATGCCCGACTACTACCCGCTGGACGGCGGCCCGACGGGGCAGTACATCGGGGGCTGGGACCTGATGGGGCTGATTAGCGGGCCGAGCCCGGATTTCTTCGCGTGGGATAAGTGGCGGTTGGGGTGGTTGAAGGACGAGCAGGTCGAGTGCGTGGCTGCGAAGGGCTCGACCACGCATACGCTGACGCCGCTGGAGAAGGCTGGAGGGGCTAAGGCAGTGGTGGTCAAGCATAGCAGCACCAACGCGCTGGTGGCCGAGTATCGTACGGCGAACGCTCTGGACGCGGCATCGTGTGCCACGGGGGTCCTCCTCTACGTGGTATCGACGACGGTTGCTACGGGTGAAGGCCCGGTGCGGGTGTTAGACGTCACACCGGATTCGGGAGGCTGTGCGGATGATGAACTAAATGATGCGCCATTGAGTCTGAAGGGGACGGATACTTTTACGTTCGCAGATTGGGGTGTTACTGTTACGATCTTGGAAGAGTCTGCCGATGAGGCCAAGATCAAAGTGGATGTGTTGTGAGTTATACATAGCCTAGGTAGACTAGGTACACTAACCTTAGTAGCATAACGGCAGAATAGCCGATACACGGTCCTGTCTGATACAAAATTGAGTGATATGTGGATGTAATGTTTGAAATGCATGTACAGTAAACCTTGGCCATAACGATATGGAAAAAACACCACCCTTAATTCGTTATAGAGAGATATCGTTATGTAGAAATGGACCCACTGTCATGGTCCGTGTAATGCCGTTGTACCTTTACTGCCATTTTATTGGAAAAGGTACTTACTATTTTATGAAAAATATTGTACAATAGATATTATGCAGTAAGCCAATTTTTCGGCGATTAGATATCGTGGCGGTGATTAGATTTACCTGAAAAAAGGGCAGTCCAATTGGCTACCAAACGCAAAATTCCACTTATTCCACCAAAATTTTATCAAAATAAACGGTTTTTTACACATGGTCCATAACGATCTTGGTGGTGGCGGTCAAAAAATTAACGATATATCGCTAAGGTTAAAATATCGTTATTTCCCATACAAAATTGCAATGTTCCCAAAATTATATCGTTATACAAAAATATCGTTGTCTACCGAATCGTTATGGCCAAGGTTTACTGTAAAAGTAAGTCGACAGGTGGATAGCGAGTAACTACATTATTAGCTGCTGCCTCGTAAGGCTAGTCAAGCTGACATAGGAGCCCCCTTTTGGTAAGGATAGTCAAGTGGTTAGATTCAAAGGCCCAGTTCATATTTCCCGGCTTGCGGACTTAGGTAATAGCGGGCGTTATTCTGACCATTCTAACCAAGGACTCGTGTGATCTTCTTCCATATGCATGAATCGTTTGGTTCTCCGTGTGCTGTGATGTGTGTTCGTTCTGTGTGAGATGTATAAAATACTATATACATACATAATACACCTAACCTTACATATGTAGTACTTTAGTAGGTATTAGATGTAGGGGATGAACATTTGATTTGGTGTGATGAGCGACACAATGTTTGAAATAAAAAAAAATAAAATAAAATAAAATCAGTATGAACTTTGAAGTACCTAACCTAGGTAAGTGATCCTTAACTGTTAAAGCCCTTAACTTCAACATTAAACTTCAACCTCAGCACGCGACACTTTCAGCTTACAGGGACCCCAGCTACCCAGTAACTACCCAGCACACGCTCCACCCCAGCTGAATTTATAAACGGGTGGGAGCATGGGCTTGGCATCCCAGGCATCCAGCAAATGCCCTGCAAGTAAGAAGTGCTAATGCGGGACTGGTATTAAGTTACTATTTACTGGTGTAAAATCGAGAATTACTGCCTAAAATGGATTCGCGACATGGACTATCCATGTTTCATTCTACATTTCGATTCGCGCAAATAGCTGGTCCTGACGGGAAGGAATCATGAATGCGTGCCAATGTACCTGGTACAACTTGCGACTTACCTGCTATGCAGTAAAATTCCCGGCCGCTAGAATCTACACACTCCCTGTTACTTGGTCTGCTTGGTCTACCTTTTTATCTAGTTACCTAGTTATTCGTTACAGGGCTGATAGAGAATCCAATGTCTTTTTGGTTAAGGTTGTGTTGACTGGCTATTTTTGAAAAAAAAAGAAGATCAATTCTTCTCTTTCTCTTCTTCCACTCGTTTCGTTCCTTTTTCACAGTCATCATTATTCTTTTTTTTCTTCTTCTCTTTTTGAAAGGCGAGGCCAAGGTAAGCTTGGTCCGCCCTCTCTTCAGCAATCATGAATGGATCGACGGACAAGTACCTAGCTGATAACATGGCGGATTATAGTACTCTGGAGGTTGTCAGCCCTGGCCAAATACCACATCAATATTCAGAGAACGCCTATGCCTCGCCGTTGCCAGAGGTGAACCATCAGGCGGACGCACACCTCAACTATCCAGAGGTCGTTGGGGGCAATTATCTCCCCAAGGCCGACGTACCTCGCCCGGTCGATCACACCCCCCCAGAAGCGGTAAATGTAGCAGATCCGGAGAAGGTGGCCGCGGGGGCGGCATCAACAAAAGAACCGAGGACATGCGGGCTAAAACGAAAAGTATTTTGGTGCTTAATCGTCGCGGCGATAGTCATTGTCATCGCTATCGTGGCCGGTGTTGTTGCGGGTGTGATGACGAGTAAAAATAATGCGGCGTCCGCGTCCAGCTCAGGGGATAACACTTCGACAAGCACAGCAGATACTGAAAAGTTGGTATATGCCAACACCAATCTCGCGACTGGAAACTTTACGGACGGAATGGGGTACGAAAACTACTTGGTCGTCTACCAATTGAACAATAGGGGGATCTATATGTCCGCATGGAACTCGTCAAATAAGCAATGGGTCGTTTCCGCCATAGTAGACGGCTCAACCAACAACCTAGGTTTCGATAGCGTACGGAAAGGGACTGCGTTGTCCTTTGACGTATTTCGATACACCGATTCGGTAAGAAAACATAACCTCGATGAAGACTTTACTTGAAGCATCCAGCCACTAACATCCTTTTAGAGCCGCGATCTTCACGTATACTGGCAACTACCAGATAGCGGCGGCCTCTCCACCATCAAGGCCTTGACCTACAACAGCACCCGTGGCGTCAAGACGGACTCGTCCCTACCTACCGCAAACTGGGTCGACTCCGCCGCCGGCAACAACTACATCTCGACCGCCGGCTCCTCGCTCATCTCGTACGGCAAGCAGTGCGACCTGTGCAACCAGTACACGTACCTGTACTGGCAGACGTCCGGCGGAATCCGGGAGGCGAACTTCCAGAACGCGTCGACGGGGTGGTACAGCACGAACAGCGTGATCCAAGTGGACCTGTCGCCGCCGGCGGAGAACAGCTCCCTCGCGCTCGCGCACGCGGCGGCCGACACCGTCGACGGGCACCGCAGCATGGACATATTCTACCGCTCCACCACCAGCGGGCTGTCGCAGATCGTCAACGGCGACGGGCGGTACGTCGGGCACTCGCTCGGCCGCGACGTCGGCCCCGAGACGGCGATCGCCGCCTTCTCGACGGGCTTCAACGAGACGAGCAGCGGGTGGAGCGACCCGCTCGGCTTCCAGGTGCTGACGATGGACCCGGACGCGGCGGACGACGGCGTGCAGCTGACGTATTTCAAGGACGACGCGTGGACGACGGTCAGCGCGCCGGTGCAGAGCCTGGCGGGGTGTCTGGCGAGGAATAAGATGGCGGCGAATCGCGCGAGGAGGATATACTGCGTCGAGGACAATGGGGACGCGGTGGAGATCGTCGAGTACGAGTGGCAGGGAGACCCGGACGACACGACGACGTACTCGAATTACAATAGAGTGGGGGTCGTGGATACGACTGTAGCATAGCATAGGTACCTAGGAAGTGGAGGAAAGGGATGGTAAAACGAAAGATACCTAAAGATACCTACATACATATATATATAGCATAGCATGTACTTAAGAGGGGAAAGCAATGGAACATTTTTTAGCCAGGAATAGGTAGGTATAGAGTATTAATACCAAACATAAACAATGTATTCTTTTCCAACCACGGCGCTCGTGATGTACCTGCCTGGTAGCTAGCCAATGCCGTCAGTCTAACCTAGGTAGACGGCCCTGCTACCCCGTACATCGTTCCCAATCATTAATTCCCAGCCCTGACCTGCCCACGTACGATCCTGTATCCTCGTACCCGAATGCCTACCTATCCTGTGCCTAAATACCTAACCTAGAAAATCTCAACCCTCTTCCCCCCATCTACGGCAACTTCGCCGTCTGGACCCTCGACAACTCGACCTCATACGTGAAATCGGCACGTATCCCACTCCCACTCGAGTCATCCTCGAGCCTCTCCCACTCGTGGGACCGCCTGCTCGCGTGCACCGACGCGACACTAAACCCCGTGTCGGTGGGGTTGTGGAAGACGCGCTGGCTGCGGGACTTGGCGGCCAGGGGGGAGCTGCCGAAGGTGACGAGGCCGGGGATGATGTGCGGCACGTCGCCGCCGCCGCTGCAGTTCGGCTTCTTCGTGTACCCCATGATCAGCTTCTGCAGCACGGGGATCGAGCCGGCGACCAGGCCGATGGCGGTTTCGATGTTGGACCAGAGGATCACGTAGCCGATCCAGTCTATGGCGGGGAGGGGGAGGTTGTGGTTAGTGAGGGAACTATCGTGGGAGGAAGTGGGTAGATGTGTTCGTGTGCTAGGTACTTACAGACAAGATCCTCGGCCTGGTAGTACTTGATATACGGAGAGCGGATCATGGTGCAAACGGAAGCTCTATAATCGCGTTAGGAAGGAGCTCGCGAAAAATGAAGCTGACGGGAATCTAACTTACAGAGAACCAAACGACAAAAGCAGGCTGACTAAAAGCTTCGTCCTCACTTTAAGCCGGGTACTCCATAGGATGACCGCTGGTAATATTGCGCATCCTACATCGGTGGCAATCGTCAAGACAGTGGACGCGTATGAGATCCCCATTCTCGCCCTATCACTCCCACACCAGGCTTTGCCGTCAACGAATAGTTGGCGGTCCCAGTTCGCCGCGACCGGGCGGCACTGGGCCAGTGTCCCCACGAACAAAATGAAAAAGTTGGCAACACAGAAGAACAGCAGGGCATGGACTGAGAAGCGGGTGTGCTTCATGGACACAGTGAGCCGCAGCATGGTCATGCAGATGGAGCTCTTGACCAAGACGAGACACGCCGTGTAGGCGATCGTCCATATCGTCATGTACATCTTCGCCTCGGTCTGCAGGGCCTGTGTTAGATATATGTTTCGGAGGCCGAGGCCGGCATGTGTCGCTTTGCAAGAAAGGTAGACGTCGCCGATGTATAAGATCTATCACACATATTGTCAGAGTTGTGAGACGATCGTTGCTTTGAGTGGGCAGGTAACTGACTAGTCCACTGAGCATCAGAGCATCGTCCCACCATATCGACTTCTCAAGCCACCGTATGTAGACTCTGAGACCTACGACCAAGGTTGATAGTGCGACTAGCGCAACCGATGTGACGAATACAGCGAGGCCCACCCCCTGCAAAGGAGGCAGCCCGGGCTCATGTAGGGCGTCGGACATTGAGGTCGACTCTTAGCCTCAAGTGTTCCAGTTATGACTGGTAGAATAGATAGGTATTTTCCAAGCCCGCCGGTGTGTGTATATGGAGTTCCCACTAGAGTTATATAAACCCGTAGACGCAGAATTTGGTCTGAATATGACGTTTCAAAAATTTCCCCAGTTTCCAAAACTAACTTCTCTCCCACTTCAAGGTAGTCTCTCGTGGAACAGGAAGAGGCTTATATCATAATCATACCTAGGGAAAGCCGCTCATCACGGCGACGATACGCCGCGCCTGGGAATTGTAATATAATTCCGGCAGAAGTCTTTTTTTTCTCTCACACGTTCTCCCCTGGAGTTGACAGATCGGAAACCTTCCCGCGGCCCAGGTTCGGGCGGCCTTATCCTGGGTATCTCCCTGTTGCAAAAATATATCGAGCCTCCGTGGGTTTACTTTCTTTGGTGTGTCCCTCCCGGTTTGGACTTTTGCAGAAAGAAAAGGGTAGGGTTAGCGGTTGCGCGGGCTAACACACATACATGGAGGAGGCACTATATACAGTACCTACCCAGCCTCTGCCCGCCAAGGCAACCTCGTGTGCAAGCAAGCATTCGAAAACATTCCGCAATCTCGATGCGGAAATAAAGAGAGATAATCTCGCGAGCAAGTGCAAACCTTGTCGAGGATGACCAAAACCGCCTTCCCCGCCCCAGTTCCCCCTTGGGAAGGGGGATAGTAGAGAAATTTTACCAGTCATTTCGTTACACACATCCGGACGGTCGTTCTCAGCGGAAGAGTTCCCCGTTAGTTTCAGGACCAGTCAAAATCCCGCGTAGCTGGGCCTGAACCAACACCCTATGTAGGCACTCTGTAGGCTGGATGTTGAAATAAGTATCCTCAAGGGCTGCAGGGTTAGGACGTCTAGGAGCGCTTCCGGGCTCGATATGTTAGGTATTAGGTTAACTGGTCGGTGGATTGCTTGTGTACAAACCTGCAGGGAATGTGCTTGCTATCGTTCCTGGTTACTCAACCCTAAGTGTTATGGCGTTCATTTACCAGCTGCTCGGGTCGGTCCGTGACGTAAGAGTATCTTGGTACCTATCTCAGCAAGTAAAAATTAAATAAGAGCTTATCGTAGTACCTAAGAAGTATAGTCGCCGTGATGCTGAGAGACTATACAGCCATGATAAATCTGAGAGAAAGTTGGCACAACCTGACGTTGAAGATGTCGTTAGATATGTGCCAAGCTTTGGCCTGAAAAGGGGGCGAAGGGATGAGAGTGTCTTATCTTTCTCAAGGGGCTATTAGATCACCGCTATACATTGGTTTGGTCTTGGCATAACATGAATAATATCGGTATGTAGGTGCATAGTAGGTATTCATCATTTTTGATTTTTCAAGGGACCCATGCAGTTCATCTGGGCCAGACATCAACTCTATTCTTAGCCGTTAAGGTGATGGATGCCACGTGGGTAAGAGTCTAGATTAAGGTTATTTTCCTCGCTCGCCTCAGTTACAGAGGCATTCAAAACATCCCTTTGTCCCAAATTCGAGTATCCGCGGCTGTGAATTTGATTATCCGTAGAGTGGTTAAGAAATGTGATAAGGATGATACCTACCTTTATCAACCGTCTTTGCTTGATATTACTTATAATGCCGTTCCTAACCATACGGATATGGTCGCCTGCATTCTAAACGTGCATACTCGGGTCCTACTAATGTCGTGGATTCCCTGTAAGCGAACTGATACAAGACTCTTTCATTCCCGAGTGCTTTTCCTTCCTGTTTTGGAATTTGTCCAAATCCATCTAAGGAGGTAATGTGTGTAACAAAGCCAGTCACTTTATCAGGGAATATATCTATCCGAGTCTGGAGAGTTTCATTGATTCCGTATCATAAATAAATGGCCTAACCTTAGGTACATGGCTACTTCCATGCCCATCGAGCCTCACGAAGATTAAAGGAGGCATTGGATCCTCAATTCGACCAAAATCTTTTTTCTTGCGAGCAAGAGAAGCATGGGGAAACCATGCATGTGATAAACCTACCCGATCGTGGAAGAAATAGACTGTTACACAGAATCTGTTCATCTGTGCCCACAAGAATATTGTAAAATTCAGCAGGACTTGCGATAAATGTGGGTTTCGGGAAGAATAAACCTCATTGCTAACATAAACATCACATAAATTGTATAACAGAGGCTTTTGCTGGTGGGGGCTATAACCCGGACACAAACAAAAAGACGGTTCTGTTGATCATCGTTATGATGCGCAAGGTTACCAAATCGGCAATGAGGCAATATGGAATATGCGCATCATGTTTGACTAGTGGGGTACGGGAGACCACGGTCTTGAGCTGGATCGCGATGAAAAAAGATAAAGATTATATGTATTCAGAAAATGACTTTTAGGTTCGTCAGCTTCAAGACTGTTGGAAGCTGCTTAGAAAGCTCACGTTCCAGATGTTTATGACAGAAAAATCGCGGTTGACCTTGGCAGGTTTGGGGAATATTAAACTTCATATACAAGGGATGCTAAGCACATGAAGACCCCCGAGCAAAGAGAAACATAGAAATGTCCAATGCCACCAATTCGTCCGAAAAGACTCCCTTATGTACATTACGTCGATGCTTACACAGGCAGTTCGTACACCTACGAGAAGAAACCCGAACGGATGAGTTCCTTCCCCTGAGAATAACTGAAAATTTGCTACTCATTTCTTCTTGCCGCCACCGATAAAGGAACCTTCGAACCCTGCTCGGCCTTTAGTCTTTTTTGCGCCCTTCTTCTTGCCTCCTTTGCCCGTTGACTTCTCATCTCGTCGTTTACGAAGGTTCTCTTCTCTCTTCTTCTGTCTGTCCTTCATGGACTTGGCGACGCCGTCCTTTCGCGCTGACCATTCCTTGTCGCTCTTCTTCTTAGCAGACTCCTTGCGCTTGACGGCCTTCTTGAGTAACTTCTCATCATCCCTGACCTTCTCGCCTTCTGCACGTTTACGGGCAGTAAGCCAAAGCTCCTTGTCTTCCACATCTTTTCGTTTTTCCTCGTTCATATCTTGTAATCTCTTCTTCTGGTTCTCCAGCTTCTGAAGAGCTGTTTTTGGATCCAGCGGGCCCTTCTTCTTACCACTGTTTAGAACATGTGAGAGATCATGTGATAGCTGGACACCATCGCCAAACCCTACGCGACCGAACGAGAAGTTGTGCTCTTCCAGGTCAATAGCAGGGCTGAGGATGCTGCCTGGGGAGTTGCGAGCAGACGCCAGAGCCTCTTCACGTTTCTGGTCTGCCTCTACCTTGGCCTTCTGTCTGAGCTCCTTCTTATGTGCTTTTCGCTCAGCTTGCTTCTGTCGTCGTGCCTCAATTAGTTCTTGGCGCGTACGAATAGGCTTTCCGTCTACATCGGCCTTTCGCGCATCCCGAAGAGCCTGTATCCTTGCCGCGAGACGCTCGCGAAGAGCAGTGGTGTCAGAAGGGATCTTGATATGCTTGGGCTTTTCTAGGGCAGTGGTAGAAGATATAGATGAAGTGCTGGCAGCTTGACCAATTGAGTCGGCTGGTGTACCGTTGGTGTCGAAGACAGGTGATTGGGGGTCGGATGAGGGAGATGGGGCCGATGCTGAGTTTTGTTCTACCTCAGCAGCATCATCGAGACCAGTGACGTCGAGTTCCTTCATTTCTGTAGGCCCAGTTTCGTCCTCTAAGTCTTCTTCGATTTCGATACTACCGGTAGCTTTGAGTGTAGCATTGCTGTTCGGTGTAGAGTCGGGTATGACCTGCCTGGGGCCTAACTTAATCTTGTTTACACCCTTGATGGTTTGTCGTTCAAAGGCGGCCTCTTCTTCTCTTAGCTGCTGGCGCTCAGCCTTCCTCTCCTTCCGTGCCGCCTTCTTCTCCTCCTTTCTTCGCTCCTTTTCGCCTAGTTCTTCGGCTTCTTCGTCGGCCTTCTTCTGTTTCTTCTTGGCATCTTTGGATATCTTCTTTTTCAATCCTTCGCCTGGCTTCTCAGCTTCAACACCATCGACATCAGACCAAGCATCGTCATCGCCATCTTGCATCTGATCTCGCTTTCGCTTCTTCTGTGCTTGCTCATCCATGACTTCTTTAACGCTTCGGTTTAATGCGCTATCTGGGTCGAGCTTATTGCGCCGAGCAGCGGAAGCTTCTTGCTTGGTCTGCTTCTTTCGTTTCCATTGATCCTATAAAAGGATGGTGATGAGCGATGCGGGCATGAAGTCTACAATGGTGTCTCAGAGAGCGACTTACGGAGGTGTCATCCCCGTAATACATCTTGGCGGGTATTAAGGAGAGAAGTCCATCGAAAGACTTCTGAGAGTTAAGGAGGCGCTCCTATGATTTGGCATTGTTGGTTACCAATATTCAAATGAATGCGACATGTAGGTTGGGCTTTGGAGAGAAACCAACCTTTAAGGTAGAGTCCTCCATGGCACTATTCAATCACCGAAGTGATGTCTCTAGGCAGTATCGAGTCAACAAGACGGTATCGAGGTTAGATGAGTGTTTGGTGGCTGTTGTTGGTGTAAACGTAAATAGTGGCAACGGTTACAACTGTAACGATTATTGCAAATGTGAATATTGGAGGGGAGGAAAATATCGATTTAGAAGGAAAAAAAAAGAGCTAAGATAAAAAAAAAAAAAAAAGTCGGTCGCCGGCATTTACGCACCAACGCTTAAAGAGGTAAAACGTAACTTGCTTTTTGGGGTCGTTGCACTTACCACTAATAAATCGATTTTGCAGCGAGTTGATTGGGTGCATTTAACTACCTAGGTACATACTAGATCTGATTTTTAGCTGGTTCCTAAATTTTCTGGTGCGGAGCAAGTCGCTTACCCTGTCTTGCAGCGAAATCTTGGCGCTTATTACGTAGGTACTGCTAACTATGTACCTAGCTAATCGATAAAGCACGATAAACGGATCCTGATTCAAGCCTTGTGGGGCCGCCCTTATGGGTCCATCTCTACCACATTACACCGGACCTCCGAATGTTATCTAATCAAAATACCTCCGAACTTTACCGGGCTACCAAACGAAATAGATACTTGTATACATGTAACCCATGAAAGCAGTAACTCACACGCATATAGACTAATAAGGCATCCTTATTTCTATATACTTCTACAATATAGTTTGCATATCTGGGTATTTTCTAGTCTGAACAACAGAAGCCTTCAAAAAGAATACAATAAATATGTTAGGATTTTGGGCATAGCCAACTGTCAGATATACTGACATAAGCTGAAGACAGCCATGGAGATAATAAATGATAAATCATTCACTATTTGGTTTAGCGGTGGAATCAGATCCCAACAGCACTACCTTGGTCGACTATCAGTTCTAATACCGCCAGGCTACTTAACACCGGGCCAAGTGCTGATTAACTTCTTTATATAGTAAGCTGTTTCTTTTTCCACATAAATAGTGTAACAGGTATCTGCATCGCTGATGAAGCACACAAGACAAGAGTCTGCCGATTGTATGCCTCGGCCAGGACGTATCGTACTTGGTTTTGAAGTTCTTGGGGCAATGTTGGCAGAAGGCGAGGCAATATATCCGCATCCGAAACCCCTACGAGGGATTCCAACTGGGGACGTGCATAGGTGTTGAACACCGACGTCGAAATGGCTAATATCATGGCGCTACCCATCATCCTAAACTGGGCTGCGGCCCCCATGGCGACAGCTATAAGATGTATTAGCAAATTTTGTTGCCCGCAGACCAGTATTCAGCTTGCAGACTTACCGTTGTCACGTTTCTCATTCACGAATTGGATTACTACGAATAGTAATGTGAAGTTAATCCCACAGCCCCAGCCAGCAATGACCTCGAACCCGTAAATTCGGGGAGGGATATCCAGAGTCGCGGGTAGCGTGCCCAAGAGGGCGAATCCAAGTACCTGAAGACCAGATCCTACCAGCATCATGTACAGCGGTGGAACCTTGAACTTCCCGCAGACAATCGAAGCGAAAATGGAGCCGACTGCTATGACCACCCCAAAAGGTATCAGCGCGAGGCCTGCGTTGAGACTAGAAGTGCCATAGGCTAACTGGAATCTTTGTGGGATAAGAAACATGCCGATGATAGTGGGCCCCCCTAGAAAGACGAAGTTTCTTGGCTTTGTTAGCTACAGTGGCATGAAAGGTCGAGAAGATCGTAGTATGGGATAAGCCTTACAGCAGTATGCCTATCATCTGGCGGTTCAACACGAATCTCCAAGGTAGAATTGGTTCTCGAACACCATTGGAGAGTGTGACATGGCGCTCCCAGAAAATCAGAGATATCCAGAGGAGCCCTGACACTGTCAATAAGGTGATGACATATGCTGATTTCCATGGAAACTTCTTGTCTGCTTCTTCGAAAGCGGCTGTCAAGGCAAGCGTGGCGAACAGAATCAGAACTGTGCCTGGGATATCAATACGCCTGAGCCTATTTCCTAAAGAAACGCCGGTGTTCTTTGCCTCGAGACTTGGTCGAGTATGGTTGGGGAAGTCTTTCGGGATAGCAAATAATGCCAACAGGAACGCAGGTACCCCTAGTGGAACGCTGTTGAGTTATATGTTAGCAAACTCTAGAGTCAGAATAAAGAAATAGCAGCAGTCTTACTTGATGATAAAGATCCATCTCCAAGTAGTGTTGGAAGCAATGGCACCACCGATAATAGGCCCTAGTAGTAACGCAAGGGCGTTGGATAGGGAGATATTGGAAACGAATTTGGGAGTTTTCTCTGGAGGGACAAGCTCAATGATAAGGATTGTACAGAGCGAAAAGGATCCGCCACCACCCACCCCTTGAAGCGCTCGAAATATGATACTTGGATGGACTTAGCATTACGGTAGTTCCAAGGCGGTGGGCAAACTAACAGTTGTATCATGGTCTGCGCGGCGGCACACGCTGCAGAAAAAACGATGAAGAGCATAATGGAGAGTAAAAAGACAGTCTTTCGGCTAAATATATCGCTGAACTTTGCAAATATGACGATGACAGCTATGCGCGTGTAAGTGACAACCAGTTAAATGAAGAGAGTCTAAGTGAAAAGGGGTTAGATATGTTAGTGACATACCTACGTAGCCCAACAAGTAACTTGCGACAACCCACCCCACGATGCTGAAGCCCCCTAGATCATCGGTGATTGATACTAAGGCCGTGACAATAACAGGAACTTCAAAGTTGGTCAGGAACATCATTATTACTATGCTAACAAGATAATTAGCAAGGTTCTCGTATGACATCGAAGCTTTGGTTAGGTATGGCCAACCATATAGTAATAAGCCAGAATCTAGGACCTTGGACGTAGACCGTAGCTTCTTGATCACCAGATGCCGAGATCTGGCCATTGGAGAGCTCGACATCACCTTGATCGCTACTTAAATTCGGATCCGAATTTTTGTCCAATGAATGGGAACTGGCGTCTGAGGGTATTTCAACCGCCATCGTTGCCTACTAGCTATGGTAATCAAACGACTAGATCTGATTTGAGCTAGATAGTCTTGACCACCAAGAGGATACCTAGTTAGACATTAAAACATGAGATGAGAGGAACGAAGTCTAAAGAATAAAATGCGCATAGGGCTAAGGTAAATGAGAATAAGATGGTGCCTAGTTGCAACAAGCCAAGATGACCGATTCGCTCGAGCTTGGTTATTTTTAAATATCCAGTTGTTACGGCACAGTCCCATGAAAAAGACTACCATATGCAGTCGAACGAAGAGGGCCTGCCACCCTTAAAGTAGTGCAGAACATTGGCTCATGGCACGTACGGCAAAGCCCAACAGGTACATAGAAAGAACATAGGTTGTTGGCTAATGAGTGACAGGTGTGAAATGCTACAGGTAGGACATGTGCCACACCAGTGAACCCAAGTGAGTTGGCCGCTTTAAAGCGCTAAAGGCATAGGCACCAGTATACGAAACTTACCAACACATAAGTTTTTAATCATTGTTAAATATACGAATCCTTTATCAAGATGTCAGATGAATATAAGCACCTATAGCAGCTTGCTTACCGCCCCATAAAAAGCTTTGCCGTAGTCTGAATGGAGACCTACAAGATCCATCGCACCTTGGCATCTAACCATTTGAGCGGCATGAGCCAATGAATAATATTAGATAAGATGTTTGAATCCTGTATGCCTGGGTATCGTAGTCCTTGGTGGTTGCTTCATCGAAGATTCAGCATATTCTGGTGTATTAATAGCACAAATGCACCTAATCATCACACTAACCTTTCACATCCTGTATACACCACAAAAGAATCTCCACTTTCAAGATAGCTCCAAGGAAGGAAGTTACCAGGCCTGGATATCTGAAATCTAACCGAGAGAAATTTGACGTTGACTCTGAAGGTAAGGTTGATGGGTAGTTAAGTGCCGGTATACAGCCCGGCTTTAGTTGTGCCTTTGCTGCGAATAGCTTACTATACCTAGGTACCCACCGATCATCAAAAACCCAAAAGACATGAAAATAAAGCCTTCAGAGCAATCTTTCTAGACCTACCTCTTAGATGGTGTGATAGATACTAGGTAGGTAGGTGTCTTCATGTTGGCGCGAAGTCTACCTAATGTAGTCTTCCCTTGCAGGTGCTCTAGCCCCACTAGGCTAGAGCTGCCTTATATGTTGGCACTGCGCCAGCGTAGTTAGGAATTAAGCTTTCTTTCCTCCTTCTCTTTTCCCGTTTCTTGGTTGCAGTTTAGCTGCAACATCTTCCGAAGCATAACTCATAGAGCTATTACCACAGCATCTACAGAAACGATTCCCTACGCCGATCTTTACTTCCACGTTGTAACCTAGTGTTCGCCAATGCTACCAAGAGGCTCAATTAGCAGGACCCTGGCCATGCGGCTCGGAGACTTCCGTATTTCCTGATTAGGAACTATACAAGTTGGGGAAACGAAGTCACAACACATTGGTAGCAAAATGAATAAGAACGTAGCTCGGTATGCTCGACCTGAGGAACATGTTCTCCCTAAAGATGTGTTAATATTCCACTTAATACCTGTTTGAGGAAATACCTAAATGACCAAGTTGATCATAATGGCCTTCGCGGTATCCCGCCTTCTCTCACTCGTCCTGCTCATGGGCATAGCACAAGCTAACCCCCTTTTCAACAATCTGCATCGAGGAGCCCCCGAGGGTTTCGTCACAGTGAAAGGGGACAAGTTTCAACTTGACGGGAAAGATTTCAATTTTGCTGGAAGCAATGCATACTACTTCCCATTCGATAGCGTATGTGACTACCCCCCTTCTCCTATTTATCGGCCGCAATATCTAACTACGACTATAGAACGCGACAGACGTGGAACTTGGGCTCGCTGCCGCCAAAGATGCCGGGTTAAAAGTCTTCCGCACGTGGGGTTTCAACGACAAGAACGTCACATACGACCCTCAAGGTCTCCCTCAGTATGGCGGCGAGGGTGCAGGGGCGACAAACGCGGTATTCCAGCAATGGGAGAATGGTGTTTCCACTATCGACCTAACCGAGTTTGACAAGGTGGTAGATGCGGCGACGAGGGTCGGCATTAAGCTTATCGTCGCGTTCACTAACAATTGGGCCGATTATGGCGGGATGGACGTTTACACCATTAACCTCGGTGGGAAGTACCACGACGATGTTAGTTTAGACCCCACATGTTAGGATGACATTGTTGTCTCTCAGCTTCTTTCTATGTGAAATGCTAATCAGCCCATAGTTCTACCGCCTACCAACGATCAAGGACGCCTTCAAGCAGTACATCGAGCAATTCATCACGCGGTACCGCGACTCCCCCACCATCATGGCCTGGGAGCTGGCAAACGAGCCGCGCTGCGGCGCCGACAGCGTGCGCAATCTCCCCGTCAGCGGCACCTGCACAACCTCAACCCTAACCTCCTGGATCGACGAAATGAGCACCTTCGTAAAGAGCCTCGACCCGGACCACCTCGTCACGTGGGGCGGCGAGGGCGGCTTCAACCGGGCGTCGGACGACTGGGCGTACAACGGCGCGGACGGCGGGGACTTCGACGCGAACATCGCGCTGCCGAACATCGACTTCGGCGTGTTCCACTCGTACCCGGACTGGTGGACGAAGACGGTCGCGTGGGCCGACCAGTGGATCCGGGACCACGCGGAGGCGGGCAGGACGGCGGGCAAGCCGGTCGTGCACGAGGAGTACGGGTGGATGACGCCGGAGGCGAGAGAGCAGAACGGCGTCCCGGCTGCTAATGCGACGAGATTGGAGGTTGAGGGGGGTTGGCAGAGAATTATGCTTGAGGAGGGCATGTCTGACATGTTTTGGCAGTTCGGATTTTCGGGATACTCGTATGGGAGAAATCATAACGACGGATTTACGATTTACTTGGACGATGAGGAGGCTCAGGCGCTGGTGTATGATCATGCGAAGGCTGTTAATAGTCTTTAAGCGGTATCTGGGTTATAGCCGCCTATTGCCAATACTGCCCCTGAAAACAAGGGATGAGGGGCACCTACCCAGGTACCCAGTTGTAACATAGAACAGCAGATTAACTATCAAATTCTAAGAACTGAATATGTAGGTACCTATCTTGAAATCCAGGAAGTCCTGGATTTTAGCGCATTGTCCTCTATACTAAGGATTTCGAAGAACGTGCAGTTTCCATATGTGCCAAACCCAGAGAGGAAATGCACACAGGGTTTTCAATGAAAACCCAATAATTAGTCTAGAGGGATAGCTCAATCGATTGTAAAAATCCGACCTTAATAAGGCGTGATTATAGTTGCTCCCCTATCATCCCTATGGTCGTATTCACAGAACCAACAACTTACCGAAAGGGAAGTAAGCATGCCAATCACCTTGAGATGCCTAGGTAGATAGAAGCAATATGGTCCTGACTACGATCCCAGACCTTCAGGTGAACTTCCGTGCTTTGGCTAAGTAGATCACTTCCTGTAACGTTCTTAAACTTTCAACAGGCCGCATCGCTAACTCTTACCTATAACAGGAGTGTTAAGGGGTTAGGTTAGTATATGATAGAACTTCACGCTGCCATACTGTCAATGATGTTACGAACTCTTACCACCATACAGATTCCCTCCCATGGGTATAGCCCTAACTACCTAGGTTAGTAGAGATTGCCTAAGTCGGAACATGCGATGTGTGACACTCGACCGATACAGTCTAATCGACATGCATGTAAGCCTAACTGCATGTAAGAATGATCAACGTGATTACGTTACGACTCCAAGTGATTGTTGGGCCTACATTATACTCCTTACTTCGTACTTGGTCAGAGACATGATCGCCCCCTAGAATCGAAATGTGAGTGTATAGCACCTATCTATTCAGTATAATACCTAACTGCCTGGATACCTACGCATATATAGAAGTTTAACTTTCTCCACACTTGTATGTTCTATTTCGGTAAGGCGCCATGGTCCTCGTGCTGCGTAACTTGTTTACGCTTGAGACCTCTACCGCCGAATCCCCATCCGATCTGGTGCGCAACATAAATCGCAGTGTGTAGCTATAAATAAAGTGTCAGCACGTGATATAGGTAGGCAGCGCTTTTATCAAGGTAACATACCTCCTCAGCCCAGGCCCAGACGAGCCCAGGGTTCTTTTGGAACATGCGCCCTACCAAGGCAATATCTATCGGGGTATCATCCTCCCCAGTTCCACCCACGAGCAAGTCGTCAGCCTGTTTCCCGGACGTGATGCTGCCCACTGTAGCGACAAGCATCTTATCGCCAACGGCGCGCTTCACAGCCTTGGAGAACGGTGCTTGGTAGCCGGGTCCGCCCTTAATCTTCTGCTGGGGGTGGTTTCCACCACTCGAGACATCCAAGACATCGACACCGCGCTCAGCGAGCAGAGTAGCCAGTTTAACCGTGTCGCTCAGCTTCCAGCTGTCACCGGTGAACGATTCCACTTCCTCGAGCCAATCCGTAGCACTGAGGCGCACGAATAGTGGCATGTCCTCCGGTATGGCCTTGCGGAGTTCATCCACAACCTCTAAGATGAGACGAACACGGTTCTCGAAGCTGCCGCCGTACGCGTCGGTACGGAAGTTCGAGGCCGGTGACATGAAACTGTGCAAGAGGTACCCGTGTGCGCCGTGCACCTCGATAACGTCGAAGCCCGCTTTTACGGCACGGTGAGCGGCGGCGACGAAGTCCTTCTTCAGCTGCGCGATTTCCTCAAGTGACAGAGCACGCGGGTTCGGGTGATTTGCGTCGAAGGCGACGGCACTCGGGGCCACCACATCGTCGGGCCAGCCACCAACATCCGCTGTGGCTACGGCACCTCGGCTCAACCATGGTGCGACGGTGGAGGCCTTGCGGCCAGCGTGTCCAAGCTGGATACCAATCTTTTGGCCCTGCGAGTGCGCAAATAGCACGTGCTGGCTTAATGGCTTGATATGATCATCGAGCCACAGCCCAGAGTCCTCGGGCGTGATCCGCCCATTGGATTGGACTGCGGTGGCTTCTATGAAAGCGAGGCCTGGCTATATAAGACATTCCGTTTAGCATTTTTAGACACTTGTGAAACTGAGTGACGCCAGCAGTGAAAGGTGTAACTTACCCCGCGCTGGATGATACCACCGAGGTGAGTGGTATGCCAGGGAGTGTGAGAGCCATTATCGGCGGAATATTGGCATAGTGGGGATAGCATGATACGATTCTGAAAAGTCACACCACGGACTTTGAGGGGAGTAAATAACTTGGGAATAGCTGCGCCATCTGGTTGAGGATCTAAAGCTGTCCCGGATGGTGGTTCTTGAGCGGGAGTGTAGAATGGGACACCCGCGGCTGCCTTGTTGGCGATACTGGTAGACATTGTGGTGTTGATTGATGGGTATAGAAGTATTGAGTGAAGGTGTAACGATCAGTAATCAACAATACCAAAAGAGCATATGCCTTGATAGACAGAGTTATTATATATACTTATTTTATACCTACCAAGGCACTTATCTAAACGCGACACAAAGCGCGAGACAAGGCTCTCTCCGACATATCGGCGAGCTTCCATTACATCATGACTAAGGTCCTCGCAGAAATTCGGCCAAAAATAGGGACCGAAGGATCTTCAATCCATGGATATCAAGCTGCAAAACCGCGATGTCACCTTATCCAGTAGTGGAATTCCGGCGGCAGATTCGGTTGAATGTTTCTACGACTTAATATAGCACTAAGTGCTGGTACTTAGTCAGCCCTATGCGTCGCCAAGTCCCGAGTCCTGTTTTATGTTTTATCCGTCTTACAAATCTCGGCTGCCCGGTCGCTGCATCGGCGCACGTCTAAGCGGACCGGTTTTAGTGGAGACCAAGCGCGAATTCCAGGTCAAGATAGCGTCAGCAAAAGTGGCTCGCTTTGCTTTCTATTGATTGAATCTTTTCAAATAGGCTACTAGTTATTAATGTGAGTGATTATTCAAGTCTAGGAAGAGGAACAAGGTCGAAAGCTTGGAGTTTGTAAGTACCTAAGGTTGTATTGAATTGGAGACGAGCATGTAATGTATAATACAACATTGAAGCATACCTAGTACTTATCCGAGACATGTAGTACTAGGTACTAGGTACGATTATTGCACTAGGTTACATGATATGTACTACCATTAGATACACTTCTAGGTATGTAAATGTATGGACAAATGTGTGGTACTAAGAGAAAGTTTACTGTTTGACAATCTTCAGACGAACCATATAAGGTGTAGTTCCTGAAGTTTCACAACTTTACCTGCTTAGTCATGCGTGTCTACTACCTAGGGTAATTTACCGAACTTTTGCCGCTCCACCCAACTATTTTAGTACGTACCTCTTAGTGGAGACCCGGACCTAGAGCTTTTGGAGCTAAGAAAAATTTGGATCTTTTTTTTTTTTCTTGCTGCTAAAGTTTCAACTCTTTTCAATTCATCACAACACGCCCACCACTTCAACATCTCATGCGCTAATCTGCCAAAAAGTACCAACAACTGGCAAGATGACTCAAATAGACTTCTTGCTGCATGAGTCCGCTGTGGGCTATGCGGTCTTCAAGGTCGTTCATCAGCAGGATACTGTTGGTTTACACCTGAAGGAAGTCCAAAAGGCTGGTCAAGACCTTGCAAAATTTGGAAAGATGGTGCAATTGGTCAGCTTTGCGCCTTGGAGGTACATTTAATTCTCTGTCCTACAGGAGAGATGATATAAATTGAAAGCTGACATTCAATGTTGCTAGAAATGCCGCCGACGCACTCGAGAATATTAACCTCGTCTCCGAGGGCATTCTCTCAGACTATCTCAAGTCCAATCTCGAACTGAACCTACCCCAGTCCAAGAAGAGCAAGATCGTTCTTGGTGTCGCTGACAAGAACTTGGCTGGTTCTATCAAGGCTGAATTCCCCGGTGTTGAATGCGAGACGGGTGATACTTCCGAAGTCGTTGCCGATTTGTTACGAGGCATTCGCCTTCACGCGGAGAAGTTACTTAAGGGTCTCCAGGACGGTGACGTGGAAAGGGCCCAGCTTGGTCTCGGCCATGCCTACTCTCGTGGAAAGGTAAAGTTCAACGTTCACAAGAACGACAACCATATCATCAGAGCTATTGCTACTCTGGACAACCTCGACAAGGGCATCAACTTGTTCTCCCAAAAGGTTCGAGAATGGTACGGATGGCATTTCCCTGAGCTATATAGCATCGCTTCCGACAACCTGGCTTATGCGCGCTTGGCTCTTTTCATCGGTGACAAGTCAACCTTGTCAGATGACAAGCTTCATGAGATTGCCGCTCTAGTTGACGACGATGAAGAGAAGGCTCAAGAAATTATCAACAAGGCTAAGATTTCCATGGGACGAGAACTATCACACGTGGACATGGCCAACATCTCCACATTCGCAGGCAAGGTTGTTAGACTTGCCGAGTACCGACGAACGCTCTATAGCTACCTGGTTGAGAAGATGAGCACTGTGGCTCCTAATTTGGCTGCGCTTATTGGCGAAGTCGTCGCAGCTCGTCTGATCCAGAAGGCTGGTTCTTTAACGAACTTATCCAAGTACCCCGCCTCCACGCTCCAGATTTTAGGAGCTGAGAAGGCTCTTTTCCGAGCTCTCAAGACCAAGGGCAACACCCCTAAGTTCGGGCTCATCTACCACAGCTCGTTCATCGGGCGCGCGGGCCAGAAAGACAAGGGTCGCATTTCAAGATACCTCGCCAACAAGTGCAGTATTGCCAGTCGAATTGACAACTTTGCCGAACAGCCCTCCAAGACGTTTGGCAATGCGTTAAAGCAACAGGTTGAGGACCGTTTGGAGTTCTACGCTACTGGCAAGAAGCCGACGAAGAATGTTGATGCGATGGTGAGTTTACCTGACTTACGATGAGATTCTTATTTAAATGCTAACCCATGAATAGGACAAGGCCATGGCTGATATCCTCGCGGATGGCAAGAGTTTGGCTATCGATACGGAGATGATCGACATGCCGCCAAGCGCAAGCACCGAGACGCCCAAGAAAGAGAAGAAGTCTAAGGATAAGAAGGAGAAGAAGGAAGGGAAGAAGGACAAGAAACGAAAGCACAGCGATGTGCACGAGATAGCAGAACCGGAAGCTGACGGCGAGAAAAAGAAGAAGAAGAAGAAGAAGCACGCAGACGAATAAGGGGATAGCTTACCCTTTCGCTTACAATGTGTGTGAAGGCTTCAACGTTGGTCCCAAGGCATCGGTTTAGGCGTTTCGGAAATTCAGGTGTTCTTCTCTTTTTCTAATTCTCGCTTCGAGGTGTGGCTCTGTATAAAAATGGTAGGATCATACCCGTACTTATTTCTATCTCGCAATCAATCGCAAGTCACTGCTGTTCAATGATATATTTGATGTTGTGATTATGAAGATGAGATTTGCATCTTTGTCTATGTTATGCGTTTTTACTAAACCCTTCAATCCCAGTCTCGGAATTCGAGGTATATTGAGCAATGCTGACTTTAGTGTCCGAACACCGCAAGAAATCTGAAGGGGCGACAACTTATGAAAGTTATCTACGGTAAAAAAGGCATGTGCTTGGTTAACTTGCTTTCCATGTACCTACATACGTAACGTTAACAATGAAAAGTTTTCAAGTCTTGAGTCGAGTGATGTTCATGACCCCCTCATCTTCGAACAGAAAGCAATGTCATCGTAGAGCAACCCTGCGAATAGCAAATCCACGGGGAAGCGAAGCGGCAATCTTCCCGTTGCCACGATCATATGTCTCTCGTCCCTGCACTCCATATCTAGCACCGGCACGCACTATTATGTTCCGTCGACTAAACGAGCATTGGATATTGAATCTGGCATGGCAATAGCTACCTTCCATCGGTATCTAGTATCTACCTAGTTCGTATGTACCTAGCCATGATTATAAAAAGGGGTGGGGGAACGCCCCTGCCCCCCAGTAAGCAAAGTTCAAACAACCACTGATGTCTGTCAAGTCAAGTACAAAAAGTCACCCAAAAAAACGCCTACTGATGCCGTTGCGCTCTCCATGTGGTATTTCCTTCCATCATTTCTCTTTAGGTTTAGGTAGCTTGGGGAGGGAGGGAGGGAGGAAAGGAAATTTTTAGTTTCCTTCGCTTCCAAACTCCTTGGTCCATTCCGCATTACGATTGAGGTCCTCTTCTGAGACTGTCGGCCTTGCTGACTTGATGGCCTTGACGAAGTCCTTGAGGTCCACCAGTGGCTCGAGGAGTAGCTCGGAGTCGACGTCGTCCCATGTCATTTCCTTGGCACCGGCATCTCCTGGTGAGCACGGTGTTACGAATACTTTGCCATCTTTGGGTACCTGTTTCAAATTAAATATTAGTGACAACGTATAACAAGTGGTGGTATGCGAAAACTGAAGAAATAGGTACCTCTTTGAAGTGTGTCGCCTGCTGAATCTTTCGTATTGGTTGCATGAGAGCATCTTGAACAGCAATAGTGATATCACTGCCAGAGTAACCCGCAGCAAGTTCTGCGCATGTGCGGTAGTCTTCATTCTTTAATGTGGTGGCGGTGTCCCCGACAGCAAGCTTGAACATAGTTGTTCTCGCAGCCAAATCGGGTAGACTGATGTGTACTCTTCGCTGGAATCGTCTTCGAATAGCGGCATCTAACTGCCACGGGATATTGGTTGCGCCTAGCACTAGTACACCCGTCGAATCTTTCCCGACACCGTCCATCTGTACTAGCATTTCGGTTTTTATTCGTCGAGAAGCTTCCGATTCGCCTTCGCCTCGGGGACCGCAGAGGGCATCAACTTCGTCGATGAAGATGATGGAGGGTTTGTTTTCTCGTGCCATTGCGAATAGCTGCTTGACTAACCTGTATACCACATCGATGTTAGCCTATAATCCTTGATGGCACGTAGGAAATTCAAAAAACCATACCTTTCACTTTCACCCATCCATTTGCTCACCAAGTCACTACTGCTTACACTGAAGAACGTACTCTTGGCCTCTGTAGCTACGGCCTTTGCTAGGTAACTCTTACCCGTACCAGGAGGGCCATATAGTAGAATACCCTTCCACGGCTTGCGCTTCCCGTAGAATAGGTTGGGAAACTTGATGGGCAACAATACCGCTTCTTTCAAAGCCTCTTTTGCGCCATCCAGACCTACAACATCATCCCATTTTACGTTTGGTCGATCCTGGAGAATCGCACCAGCAAGGGCATTCCTTAGTTTTTTGCTATCCTCATCGATACCTCCATCCTCGCCATTTTGTTTCCCCTTGCCTGTGCCGCCGGTGGTTGAGCCATTGGCACCAACCAGGCCAGGCTTCTTACGCTTGGCGTCGGAATCGGAAAGGTGGGCTTTGAGCTTCTCGGCGCGGTCCATATACTCGGCCGTCTTTTGGCGGATCATCTCCTTGGACTTTGGGTTCTTTTCCCATTTTAGGGCTAGCATGAACAGCTCGAGCGATTGGTAGTACAGCTGGTAGGCCTTCTCGTATTGGGTATCCTTGTCGGCCTCGACGGCGCGGTGCACCATGTCGATTGCTCGACTGAGAAAATCGGTGTTGGACATCGTTGATCGCTACCGAGCCCGAGTATTAAACTGGAGGTAAATTGGCAATATATGGGACTGATACGGGATAGTATGGGAGACGATGGTGGTAAATGTGAGCGAGTGTGTGACTTGTAACTTTAATGGCAGGTGATGGTGGTGGTAGTGGTCGAAATGGTTGAGATGGTAATAGTTGTAGTTTTTGTTGTTTTTTTATTGTTGAGGTTTGTTTGGTGCTGGTGCTGGCTGCTGATGCTAGGCGGCGCTGGAACCTGTAATTTAGGTTGTTGCCGCCGACATCTGGACTTTCCCGGAATCTTTATCGTATGTAGGCGGTACTTTGGGGCAGTAGCAAAATACACGTCAATCCTAAGTATTCCATACAAAATTCCCGCTCTATTACCTAGTAATCTTAGAGGGGCACGACATAGCGTTTTCTTATCGATTGGTTGGCACGACTACGCTATTCCAATTTTCAAGCCACATTTTCCATTCAAAGTTCCACTAGCTAAACCACTACATGAAGTTAACCAGCACTTTGCAGCCACAGATCGATTCATTTATCGCTGCATTCAAGTTTGCGTGGGCATACATGTGGGCATTATGTAAAGACGTCGGATTTGGCTGCCAGGTGCCACTACATAGTAAATAGCTTCTTCTAAGTTAAGGATAGAACTTGGACTTTTTATTTTACACTCTCATTTTTATACACACCCCACCAGACAAAACTCATAATTGGTGATAATATTCCACACCTTGATAATACCTCACTATCGATAGTTCGAGACCTCGGCAATAAAGAGAAATCAAAAGAGATAGTCATGGCTGAGATCCAAGCTCGGCTTCAGAGCCTTTCGGAGGAGTTCACCAAGCTGCAGCAAGAGCTACAAACTGCTGTTCAATCCCGACAGAAACTTGAGGCTCAGAAACAAGAGAACTCAAACGTGCAGAAAGTTAGTTGGCGCTGAACCTTGTGGTGTGGAATTTCATTACCTTGGGTCCTAGCACTTACAACGATATAGGAGTTTGAACGTCTGAAAAACGGGGAGAACATTTACAAACTAGTTGGCCCAGTCTTACTCAAGCAAGACAAGATCGAGGCAGAAAGCACAGTCAATGGACGATTGGAATTCATTGGCAAAGAGCTGTAAGGATTATCCATTGTGCTCCTTACTTCCCAATTTCAAGCTAATGTTGGTCCCTACAGCGATAGGACAGATGACCAGATCAAAGAGATGCAAGGGAAGATTGAGAATAAGAAAGGAGAGATAATTCAGTTGCAAGCAAGCCTGCAGGGTGGAAGTGGCGCTCCAGGAAAAGTTGCAGCCAAAGGCTGAGATGTGTGCCACTGAATCCTAGATCGATCTCAAGATATTATCTGAGGTTCATGGTGGACAAACGTTTGCCTATTATGTTATTTGTCAATCTTAATCTGTGAAAGTGTACATGAGGTGAAGCGCATGAGATTCAGGTAGGTAGAAGTCTAACCCATCTACCTACCTACATATATGAAGAGGTATTTCCAGTCAACTTTGAAGGACTTTGAGGTCTGGAATTACTATATATATGTACCTAGTAACATTAAACATGACTGTGCAACATTCAAGTTGGGCCACGAACTCGACATAACTACATATGACATAATCAAGGTACATACCTACTAGGTATCCTGAGGTAAATACTGCTAGATTAGGTTAGTCTTGTCCATCAAGTGCCCCGCGATGCATGAATGCGGCGCCCATCAGACCCCTCCAACTTAACTAAATAACTAAACTTAACACTGTAGTTATTTGGGAACTTTGCTTCCGTAACTTGTAACCTGCAACGTGCAACTCGCAGCTCGCAAGTTGCACCTTCAACCATTTCCATTCGTCGCAACTCGCCGCGCAAGCTTCATTTTAGGCAACCGAAAAGTGTGAACTTTTCTTAAAAATGACCAGTATTGATTGACTCATTGAACACTCGAATGAACATCTTCGCCGTATACCACATTCAACAAGTCTAGTCCGCGAAGCTGCAAAGGTAGCGACCTGCCTACACGATGCGAAATGGCTCCCTCTAGCCTAACGCCCTTGGCTACCAACAAGCCGCTGAGCATAAAAGAAATAGCGGACAAAGCAAAGGACTTCGCATGGAATCCCAGAATACCTATGAAGGTATGGCTGCGAACAGCCAATTCCTTAAACCAAGAGGTAAGCTGATCCTTCTAGACCGTTGGTGTTAGCAATGCTTGCTGACTGAACTTCTATTATCACTAGGGCAGAAGCTACCTGGAAGATGGCAACCTCGCCCAGGCTTATTTCTTGTATATGCGATACTTGACCTTGCTGATGGACTGTTTCCCTACGCATCCGGATGCCAAAACCTCTGAAGGAAAAAGAACACTGGTCGAAGTAAACAAGTCACTGCCAGACATCGCTACCCACCTCGAGAATATCAAGCCCTATATACAAAGAGAATATGAAGCTTGGGTAGCCTCGGAATCTAAACGAAAGGAGATACGCAGAAAGCAGCAAGCTGACCACGTCAAGCCAAAGGCATCCTCACTTTACGAGGAGCACGCGTCCAAGGACCCCGCCTTGTCATCGTCATCCCGACTACTCGATGCTGGAGACCACCAAGAACTCGCCGTTGAGTTAGCCCAGAGGGAGATCCGCCGCAGGAATGCAAACAGAAATGCCACTAGGATAGTTGGCACAGATGGCAAGGAAGAGCCACATCGACGTACGGCCGGTTTCTGGGATAATTGGACCAATGAGTTGGCTGAGAGACAAGTGGAGGAGGATGAGCTTTTCCGAAGGCAGCTGGAGTCTACGAGCAGAATAGTAGATGGGAGCGACATCGACCGGGATTTAGAGTCTCGACAAGAATCTCGACCTTCATTGGTGACCAGCCAAGGTTCAGGTTATAACTACCCATCAATCTCCAAGCCCAAGCCCTTATCGTACGAATTTCCACAATCACCCCCCCGACATACACTGAGCCCACAGCCACCACGACCCCCGAAAGAAGATCTCTATCGATATGAAGCCGATCATACATCTCGAAATCTTCCACCAGAGCTCCCCGCCAAAGAGCTCAGTCGGCCCAAAAAGACACCTCTCACACCCGAGATATCTCGAGAACTCCCCACGCCCCCTCCCAAAATACACGATGAACCACCAGCACCCTCGGTAAAACAAAAACTCACTTTTAAACCGGCAGCATATCTCGAGAATGGCGAGCCGATCCGATCCATTTTCCTCCCTAATCAACTTCGTCATAAGTTTCTATCCATTGCATCAGACAACACCAGGCGCGGGCTCGAGATGTGCGGCATCCTGTGCGGAACCGCTGTTAACAACGCGTTGTTCGTGCGTTGTCTGCTCATCCCTGAGCAAAAGTGCACTTCAGACACGTGCGAAACGGAGAATGAAGGCAGCATGTTGGAGTATTGCATGAACGAGGATCTCTTGATGCTTGGTTGGATTCATACCCATCCGACCCAGACCTGCTTTATGAGCTCCAGAGATCTGCACACACAGGCTGGATACCAGGTCATGATGCCAGAGAGTATAGCAATCGTATGCGCTCCGAAGTTCGAGCCTTCGTAAGTCTTTTGTACCTTTCTTTGTTTTTCACATTGCGACCTGGCATAGTATGCGGCCAAAATATGATAAAACTGACATATCATTTGTAGTTATGGTATCTTCCGCTTAACTTGCCCGCCCGGACTGGATCATATTCTTGGCTGCACGCAAAGCGCTACCTTCCACCCTCATGCGGTTGACAACCTCTATACGGGAGCACGACGCCCAAAGGGCCACGTATATGAAAGTGACAAGCTTGAATTTTACGTCAAGGACCTCCGGCCCGGCGTTCGCAACAGCACTGTGCAGCACAAGGGCTTCTAGGACACGATGTCTGAAGGGATAAGTTGCGGCGCTCGAACTTGTGTGTTGACGATCTGCGTATTTCTACGTCCGCAGGGGAACCGAGTGCCAATTCGGTGGCCGGGTTGGCTGAAGAGGAAACGTCAACCTAGGTAGTAGCATGACCACAATGGGTTAATTGATGATGATGGCGTTTTGGTGACTTTTTTTACCGTCTCGGAGTTTGTCCTGGGGCATTTAGGTACTTGGGCTTCACAGCCTCGCAACTGCATAGCATTGGCGCCGAGGAGACTTCTTTTTTAGAAGGGCGGAAGTCTGAACGTGATGAAACTTGATAGCCATGGTTGGTCAAATCCATGGTTGATTTTAGTGTAATACGTGTGATAGGAGGTCATCAATAAGATGCCATTAACCGTATTCGAAACCAAGCAATATTTGCGAAAAGCTGCTGACTCTTAGGGTAGGTGCTTTGCTAACTAGAGACTCTATGAGACATCACCTACCTAGACATTTTCCACGGTATAGTAGCACCGATGTGTCACATTACGAAATTTGCGAGTCAAACCAAATAGTCAGCGCGATCGAAACTTTTTATCATATTTTCCTCCGCTGCAAGGCCAGTCTTTGCTTTGTATGCAGATACTCAACTCCGAAATGTTAATATGTCCATATTCCAATTTTGTTCCCATCCCTTTCCCCCCCAAGCCCATATACCCCAGTACTACCTACCTACCTAATACAGATCACTTACCCTTTCAAGGCAATTAAGTACATTACTATATTCCGCCGACTCCACGTTCAGGAAACTAAAATACGTAAAGCTCGCCGGCATAACCCTGAGCTTGTCACCGGAAACCCGCGACACCGGCGCAAGGCTGTCGGTGCCCCGCGCCATCCACAGCATGTACGCCTGCTCCTGGCCCGGCAGCCGCTGCGAGTCGTCCGCGACGGCGCCGACGTGCTCCCACCCACGCTGACGCGTCGCTTTGCACGTTAGGGTGCCTGTGGAGTCGTAGCCGAGGTAGCGGCCCTTTGCGCCTGCGCCGGACGACCCGTTTTCATTGGCGGTGAAAGGGTCATCATCGGTTTGAGTAGAAGGATGAGAGGAATCAGAGGGGTTGAACAGAAACCCCATGTGCCGCTCCCTGAGCATCACGCACTGGAACCGCTGCGTCGCCCACCCGCCGAACTGGCGGAGTCGCACGTGCGAGGTTCCCTCGACGCAGGTGACGGCGAGCCGCGTGCCGTGTAACATGATCGTGTAGGTCTGCCCGGGCACAAGGGTCTCCGGCGGCTGCACCTCGGCCTGGTAGCTGGATCCGAGCATCTTGGTGGCCTCGATGGCGGAGGCGAAGTTATGCAGGGGCATGTGCCATTGCTCGACCGGTTGGTTTTGGAGAAGGGTGAGGACGCTAAAGGTAGGGGGGGGCCCCGGGGAGGGGAGGGGATTGATGTGTGAGCCTTTTGTTTGGAATTGGATGTTTGTGGAAAGTAATACGACGATAAAGATGAAAAAGGGAAGAAGAGAAGAGGATGAAGAAAAGAAAAAGAGGGAGCAGGTAAGCGGAGACTTACCGCTTCATCATGGTGAACATGGAGAAATCCTCCAGAAAGGCGTTCACAGGGCGCAACTGCAGGAGCGCGTCGCGCAGACTGCGCATCCAGAAATCGACCCCGTATAACCGGTGGTCCGACCGGTCACTGTTCAGCTCCGCCTCGTTCACGGCGTCGAAACGGGCGGCGGCGTACGCACCGGCGCCGGAAGCGAACAGCTCGCGCAGGGTGTCGAAGACGGCCATCCCGAGCACGGCTTCCTTGTCCTCGCCGCAAGTCCCCATGTCCCGAGCCGCCATCATGTTCAGGATCCGCCCCTGCGCGAGCATGGCGGGAGACGAGAGGGTGGAGCTTAGAATTGCGCCGATGGCTGGGCTGCCGAGGGCGCGGCCGATGAGAGAGCCGAGGACGAGGCCGGTTGCGGCTAGCGGTGAGTTCTTCTGGCAGAGTAGCTCTTTCACAGCGTTCGCCTGGTGGGTTTTGGTTTGTTAGAAGTACTTTAAGACGGCCGTTGAATGAGGCTTGGAGAAAGGGGAGATGGAGGCCTACCTCGTGGCTTCCGGCATGGTACAAACTAGCTATGGCCTTTCCTATGACGGGGATTTCGTCGGTGATGACGGATGCCCAGTGGTCCTTATTGAACCAGCCGTCACTATGGGGAGGTTATAGTTAGCTACCTAAGTAGGCAGACTCCTCCACCAAGTTCGATTGTAGAACAGGAGTCCAAATCCATATTCGTAGTAGTAAACTTACTATTTTATAAAAGCGAGCTGCCCATTTTGGTTTATGATGGACTTGCTGAGATCAATCTCCGCATAGCGGTACACGCCACCGTAGTCCATGAGCTCCGCGACGAGTTTCACGGCCTCTGGGTCCTGCTGGAGCCGGAAGTCTTTCCCCGAGAGCGAGAAGCTGCCGCCTCCTACCTCGAAAGCGCCCCCCCTGTTGCCGTAGTGCTCGTCGAGATTAATCTCCGACGGGTAGTACTGGCCGTCTCGGCCGAGGACTATGCCGCGTAGGGTGGCGTTTTCTAGCACTAGGCATGCTGAAGAGACGAGGATGGACCAGCTCCTGGTTATTATAAATGTTAGTACTTAGGCTCGTGAGCTATCACAGTGAATGTGTAGGTATAAGAGATTCGTACGGTTTTCGAAACCGAAGGCTTCCGTCGTGATTTGTGACGAAGAGGTCCAGATTAATCCTAACTTCAGGCGCATACTCGCCATCCCTCATCCGAAGCTCGGCGCATAGGGATGTGCCTTTGAGCCGGCATGAGCCAGGCTCAGCGCTGTCGTACCAGCCGACGCCGTCGATGTCGAAGGCGCCGTCGTTGTTGCCGAGGTGCTTGTTCAGGTCGATTTTCGCGTGTGTCCAGGATGTGTCGATCTTTTGGACCATCGCGGATAGAATGCACCCGCGAAGGGTGTAATGCTTTGATGTCAACGAGAAAGCCATGACGGGCTTTTTTAAAATTGTGTTTCTTTCTGTTCAAATGAACTAGGAGTCGAATAGACTTAGTTGACTAGATCATCACCAGTCCGTTTTGTATAACACTATAGAATAGTGAAGGTACATGCTATGACAATAATGTACACAAGAGGTAGGTAGAGAATCAATTTATTCATGATCTTCAAGGTTTACAACATCGAATCTAGCTACTTCGTAATGAAGTGCACCAACCTACGTAGGTAGGCAGGCATGACTTATATGCCCCTGCCATCCACGGAGCAATTCTTCCAAGTGTACATCCTCATATTCGTCATTGGTAGCGACGTGGCTATCGTCGACGGACGTTTGACTGACTTGGCCGCCCGGCCGTTGCCAACGAGGACGGAATAATCTACGAGTGGTCAGTTGTCGAGTCCATTAAAAAGGTCGAGGCCCAATGAATAAACTAGACTCTTCCAATCCATGAACAAGACTTGAATGCTTTAATTAGTTGCTGCCCAATCCGATACATCAAATTGGATCCATAGTAACTCTGGGCAGATATGCTTGCCCAGATTAGATGGTGAATATTGTAAAAATAAAGTAATCTGTATGTAGATGTAAACGCAACCATATCAAGTCTCTATGTTTCGGGAGAACCACGATTTATTTCATCTTCAACATACCATCAATCCCTTCATCCCTTACCTCCAGCCCCTTACCCCTCCATGTCAACATCATTTACCCCCTTCAAACTTCCTCATAGCCCCCCCAATCCCACAACCACCACCTACCTATCCTTCTTCATCCCACTAACCCCATTCTCCCTCCCCCACCTCGCCACCTTCACATCCATCTCCCAGCGTATAAACACCATCACCACCATCGTCAGCCACCCTAACACCGTATCCACGCACCCCCTCCAAAAGCCTCCCCTGATCGTTCCCCCCAGCACACTCGTCATGACCAACCTAATAATCGCACTCGTCGGCACGAGTTCCAACCCCCTCTCCAACCCCGCGATCGCGCGCCTTGCACACTCGGCGGGGTCCAGGATCTGGTCCCCCTCCTCGAGCGCCTTCGTCACGTCCGTCTTGACGGCGTTCTCGTCGTCGAGCGACTGCGTCGGCATCGTCGCGGGGAACACCGCGTGCACGCGGACGCGAGGCTCGTGGGGCAGGGCGGTGGCGTAGAGGTTCATTTCCTGCGAGAGGGAGTCGGCGAGGGAGCGGACGGCGGCCTTGGAGGGCGCGTAGGGTGCGAAGCCGGTGAAGCTGTAGAAGGAGACGAAGGAGCCGGTGAAGATGATGTGGCGCGCGGGGGGCTTTGCTTCTGCGTCAGAGGCAGCAGAGTCATGCTGCTTCTCCTCAGTGCCATCGTCGATAGCAGCCGTCTTAGCTGGTGACGATGACGACGACGACAACGACGACGTATTCTTCAACCAGACGCTGAGCACGGCGTGCGCCATGTACACGCTCGAGAAGTAGTTGCTGTCCATCATGGTCTGGAACTGCGGCAGCGGCGTGTCGACGAACAGCGACGGGTGCGCGCTGCCGGAGCAGCACCAGACGATGTCCGGCGGGCTCCCGTGGTTCCACTCCACGGCCTCGGCGACGACGCGCGCGCACTCGGCCGCGGATGTCACGTCCGCGCTGATGTGGTGGAAGCGTTGGACATCGGGCGATCGAGCTCCTTTCTGAGAAGTTTTGAAAAAAGTAAATTAGCGGACCTGATTCTGCCAAGACGACTCGTGATGAGCTGGCTAAGAATTATCTCGTAGATCAGCCGAGGTGAGTTGGGGGTGTGGCTGAGATGTAGGTACAATGCATGTAGGTATGCAGGGGCCCGGGGGGTTAACTACATGTATCGTACCGAAACAAACGCAATGCCCTGCTGCAGATGGCCCGCATCCCGTGCGACAATGATGACGTGCGCACCTTTCTCGGCAAGCTGGCGTGCAGCGTTCAGCCCCAGACCTTTTGAGCCTCCCGTGATAAGTACAGTCTACACAGTTTGGTTAGTATCCATCACATGAGTGTCGCTGAGTAAGTGTACGTTTCAGTAAGGTAGCTAGCGTACCCGACCGTCGACCGGGAATTCGTTCTTAGATAGAAACGACCCCATCTTTCCACCTTGTCTTGCCTACTGGATTATTATATACCGGTCTACCAGTAGGTTTCGCTTCTTGACACTTGGTAGAATGCTTCTCTGTAGATCGGGGCGTGCCTTAGACGCGGTGAATCAACCTCAGCTGGCTTTTTGCCTAATTTGTTATTTGTTGACTATCAGCCCTACCTACCTATGTCGGTGGAAAAGGGGCGCAGCATGGTGGTCCACAGTATTTCCAATGGATCCATACTGTGATGATACCGATCGTGGATCCGGGGAAATTGTAACTATTACAAACGAAACGGGTGCCTGGCCGCTAGAATTTTAGGGCTTATGGTACTTAAGCTATCCATTCGGTGATCGAGACAAAGTTGTTGCTGTTCGTTTAACTCGTTTCTTGGCACTCAGGGCCGTTTAATCCTAGGTTACCCTACCTAGGTAGGTAGGCAGTTTGTCGTACTTCATATATTCGTCAGCCAGTCCCACCCGCAGCCCGTTTGGGGATTCATGCTTTATTTAGAAATGCTGGCATGCATATAATTGATCGTATTGGCCCCCCGAGATCTTGTTTCTTCTGCAGTGTAACGCAGCCATTCCTCCCTTCCGTTTCATTACTACATACCAAGCTATGCTGTGATCCCCCAACCTTATGGTTTTGCCTGGTAGCTGCAATGCACGTGTAATGTTAAGCCATTATGTGAGACGGAGGTTTAAAAACCCCTTGACGGTTCTTATAGAGAGCCTGGATTCTTATATGCTCAGCACTCGACGTTAGTTGAGCACCATGGGTTTCCGGGAACCAGGACCGAAACGATGAGAATATGGCTCCCGTCCAAAGTTCATCTGACAGTAACGAACATACTACTGCATACGCCGTCAACGGGCTCGCCATCACATTGGCCGTCATCTCCGTTGCACTGCGGTTCTATACCCGTCTATTCACGAAGTCGGGCCTTAAAGTCGATGACTGGCTCATCTTAGTCGCTCTCATTACTTCCTTAGTAACTGCAGTCCTCGTATTAATCGGCAACAAAGCTGATCCGAATGGCATCCATGTGCTGGAAAACGAAGACCCGAACTATGCTTACACCGACGCGGACCATCTGTACCTCAAACTGTCCTTCACCTGCTCCGTCCTATATCTAACGGCTGCTGGCGCCACCAAGTTGGGGATCTTACTCATGTACCATCGGATCTTCGCTATCAGCACTTATTTCCGGTACCAGCTATTTGCTGCAAGTTCGCTCGTCATCGGCTGGTGGATCGGGTGCACGATCGCCGCGCTCAGGAAATGTGATCCGCTAGAAGCCGGGCTGTTCAACACTCTAAACGACCCCAAGCATTGCTTCAACTTCAATGTTTTCTGGCTGGGCTCGGGAATTTGCGAGATATTTCTAGATGTTTGGATTTTGACGCTGCCGGTGGGCGTGGTGGTGCGGATGCGGAATTCGCCGAGGCAGAAGCTTGTCGTCTCTGGAATCTTTATGCTGGGTGCGCTGTATGTATAATCCATTACACCCTACCCTTATCTAGGGAGGCGTCCTCTGTTTAAAACCCAGTACACTAACTGTCATCTCAGATCTATTATCACCGGTATAGTCAAGACTATACTTGCTTATAAGCCAGGAAGACGGTCGTTATCTTACGCCAATACGGAAGTCTGGACGGCCTTGCATACAAGTATAGCCATCCTTTGCGCCAGTCTGCCTATACTCAGACCCCTTGCCAAACGTATAGCAGCATCCAGATTTGGCGTGAAACTCTCGTCTCTCTTCTCCCGGTTACGAAAATCACGAAGTTCACAGTCCGGCGATGGTTCGGAAAGCGATCAAAAGAGGACTGAGACGCCACCACATGGACACTTCAACTTATCATTCATAGCTTCAGAGGCGGTTCAAAATATATTAAAAGCACCGAATACGGTTGACCCCGCTCCTCATTCCGAACCACCTAGGCATTATTACCTCCCAGTGAACCCCTGAGCCAAGTATATTCCTGGTATTGTCGTCATACCCCGTATCCTAGTCCCGCATGTCTATGACACCTCACTTATAAGCTCTCGCTTTACCGTCCGACCAATTCCACTCTGGGTGGAAACTAAACAACTATCAGCTTTCACATTTTATTTGGGAATGTGGGCTAGGGGGATGGTGGGGCTCCTACATTGCTACCGCATACCACTTATAAGAATCGGCGGTTTTGCAAGCCAAGTCAGGCTTGTAGCGAACTAGATTAAAGATCAGGGCTATGTAATATGTTGCTGTGTTTGGTATGAGCGCCCCATTCTCATCGACCGCAGGTTCTGTGGATGATAGCGTTAGAAGTTACTCAAGACCAAAAGGTACTACCCAGGAGGAGGTGGGGCGGCGGCGCGTATAAGAAGCCAGTGGAATAGCTTACGGTCTATCAAGATGGTTTCTTCATAACAACCATAGTAATGAGCCCTAATTCGATAAGGTTAGCCATGACCCCTGAATCTTGAACGAGGATCGGTGCACATGTAGATGGCACTCACAATTCATGTACCCAGGCTCCTGATCCAGAGTGTCGCTGATACCTGTCTAAGGCCTCACCTTCCTCGACATGTTCCACATCTAACGTTGGCCAATCCTCAAGGGAGCACCACATTATAAAACTCATCTTGGCATTTGTTCTGGCCATAGTATTCTTGCTTGGCACGCAATATTCGATTGCTTTCGGTTCATTGTCACTGTTCCGTACGAACTTCCTCCAGTTGAAGTAAACCATCCTGTAACATGCGTTATTAGGCCTTATTTATCAAGCATTTGAACAACAGTCTTAGAGACTGTCGCATACCGATGAGTGAGGAAGTACTTACCCAAACTGATATTTATCCTTGACCTTTGTCTTCCCGGTAGGATCTAAGGGGTAATTCGCATTGGGCTCGTAATACTTGAATCCTCCTTGTCCACAATAGAGCGCATTTGGCCTATTATCTCGGGTTTTCTTGTTATCGAAACCATACTTCATATCGCCATAAATCTATAAGGCATTAGCTCACATGTGAACGAGAAACACTGTGTGCAGGTGATTGTTAACCTTTTCAACATAATCCCACCTATGCTTTGAGTTCTCCTTTGGGCCTCCGTTCTCTATATCTAGCTCTATCGCGAACAGACCTTGTGCAGAGTGTTAGCCTATCATATAAGTGATCATGTAAGTGATCATACGAGCGTAACGTGAAGAAGCACTGGGAAGAAGCTTACTCGTCAAAGGCCCCCCTTGCCGGTCCCAATTCCATTGCTCTTTGCCCGCCAATTTTGGTCTTGGGGTCTTCTTGATATATGCCATTGATTTCACCGCAGCGTCTACCAGCTTTTTAACGATCAGTACTATCCCATCGAAAGATAAGGGGCGATTTAACTACTAACTTCCGCTGCTTCATCATAACTCTCTTCCAAGTCATCCCAATACCTTTCGCAACCACAATAGTCTGCTCCTTTGTCTGGAAAATATCGTTCGCCTACTGCAAAGAAATCATAAATGCCGCTTTCCGCTGCGACGAATGTAGCGGGGACTAGGCAGAGGGCTAAGCTGAAAAGGAGGCGCCCACAACTCATTTTTGGAATCGCGCGTGACATCTCATAAGAATCCCGCGTATATCTAATGGGCACAAGAAGGAGAGTACTAGGGCTAATATCCCCGAGTCATTTTAACGAGTAGCAATACAAGAAGTCCCTTTGATGTTTATATCCACCACCTGCCAACTTGTGCCTAAGGGCTTCTAACTAGGCTAACCTGAGGTTTTTACAACAATGCATCATTCTACCCGCATTTCACAATACTAAATGATAAACAATAATGGAGGAGAGTCTATTTTTACTACGCCTTCTGCTTTCAGCTGTTCGAAATCCTCAGGTTACCCCAGATCCCTGAACCGTCATTTAGATACCTGAGGTTCAGCTACCTAAAGGGAAAGTCGAAGCAACATTGTCGATACATGAAATGATGAGAACTAGGCCATGGAGCCTTGAGGACGTGCAGGAGCTATCAGTGGGAGTTGTAGAAGGTTATTCGGTGCTCGCGCCGCATGCGCCGCCCTCGTTACCTGGGTTGTGCAATTTGCATTGTGATGTACAAGTACAGTGTAAGTCTAACCCAATCGCTGCCGCATTTAAGCTACGTATAAAATTATTCTATTTATAAGTTTCCCCGCGTACCTGCCTAACCTAGTAGTATGTATAAATGTGTAGACCTTGGGAGCTAGCTATCATGCTCTACGAATGATGTTAGGGCTGTTGATAATCTCCAGGGGTTGTGGCCCCTTTTGACTTATACGACGGAGAGAGGCAACTTGTTACGAAGACTAACTCCAGCCGTGAATCTATTCTCAAAGCTATGCAATTTCTTATAGATAAGGGTACATGAGTTATTACACTCCATAAGTAGATACCTCTTACCTAACGAGTAGTGTTCACGAACTTATCACATATAGAAATGAGGCATTTATGTAGGTACGAAAATCCTGAATACAACAAAATACAAGCTATCAACTGGGTAACTAGGTACACAAGCAGAGGATTTAGAATTCAGTGGAAATCCGAGTTCTGCAAACAACAACTCATAGGTACATACAATATTGTTGTGATAAAATTCGTGGTAGACATATATACCTGGGGTAGGTACCTAGTGATATGTAGGATTAATGTGCTTTTAGTTCCTGGCGAACGCTTCAGCTTGATACCTAAAAGGAAATTCAATCTTATTTTTCCCAATTTTAAAAGACAGACACCTCATCGGCCTTCCTACCTCCTCTTCCTCGGCACCCTCACCGCCCAATAAACCGCAAAAACCGCCACAATATTGAAAACGACATAAATCGCCATAATCCCCGCATTGCGCCACGAGTGACTTGGATCGAGGCCAATGCTGGCGAGAATCGCATTCGAGCCGGAGACCTGGCAGTACTGGCAGTTCTCGGTGGCGTCGGGGTTGGCGACGTAGCCGTGGGTCATGGTGGCGTAGGGCTGGAGGTACTCGCCGCACGTCTGGGCCGTCGAGTTGCGCGCGATCTCGAGCTGCAGCATCTCCGTCGGCGCGCACTTGATCTCGATGTCCGCAACACCAACGACTACTAGCCCTTCCAGGAAGTAGGTGAAGGGCGAGAGATAGTACATGAAGATCCAGAAGTGGGGGAGGCTTTCGGCGGATACGAGGATACTAGAAATGTAGCGCGTTAGTATGTGACCAGCCCGGACTTGGGGGGGAGGCTTAAAAGAAAGACTTACCCTCCAAAAGCAATGGACAGCCACGTGCATAAAGTCGCTACCTCCACTGCCGTCTCAATCAGCTGAAACCCAGCCGCAAGCACCTGGCAGAACGTGCTCGACCAGATGATGAAAAGCCACATAAGAATGAACGCGAGCCCCCCTCTCTCCGTCGTCCCAAACCCGGGGACCCCATTACGGAACAGCCCCGTCGGATAGTACCACGCCGCGAACAGCGGGACAGAAATCAGCGTATGCAGCACCAGCTCCACCAGCACATTCGCCGTCACAAACGCGACCCAGCTATAGGTCTTGGCCCCGCGCTCGCGAGCCTCAAACAAATCCCGGCCGCTGAGGAAGCGGAGCATGACGTGGCGGCTGATGACGCCGAACATGGCGGGGATGAGGAAGATGGAGAAGAAGAGGCTGATGAGCCCGTGCACCTCGTGCGCGCAGTTGTAGAACGAGATCCCGTTCACCAGCGCCAGCCCGATCGGCAGCAGGATCTTGCAGTACAGGAACGGCGGGTCCCGCCACTGGTCCTGGCAGATGCGCTTTGAGAGTAAGAGGACCTGGTTGAGGGTCGAGGCGGAGTATTCGTAGTCGGCGAAGTCGAGGACGCGGCGGGAGGAGCTCGCGAGACTGTCTTTGAGGTGGGCGATTTCTTGCACGACGAGTTGTCTTTGCGGACTCGTGTGCCATTTCTCGGGCCATGTCTGCTGCTTTGGTTCTTGTTGCGTATTCTGCGCATCTCGAGTGCCCATTTCAGGTTCCTTGCTAGTAACATCCAATATCCACTCGGCAGGGTTGCCCTTCGGTTGCAGCTTAGGGGCGCCATTCTCTTCAAAATAGCTGATTACCGACGATGCATTTCGACCGATGTCGCCGAAATATAACGGCTTTCCAGATTTATCGAGTAAAAGGAGTTGATCGAACATGTGGAATAGCTGAGCGGAAGGTTCGTGGATTGCGCAAAGCACGGTCTGCCCATTATCCGCCAGTCTCCGTAGTAGCGAGCAGATGGACCAAGCAGATTCGCTATCCAATCCCGTGGTTGGTTCATCTATGATGAAATTAGCACAACTTGTAATAGAATATTGTGTTGTAACTTACCGAGAAACAGTAGATAATCTGGCTTGGCAACTAGCTCCAGAGCTATCGTCAGTATCTTGCGCTGTTCCACGTTAAGGCTCTCTCCCGGGAGGCCGACGATTGCATCGGCATAATACTGCATCCCTAGCTCTTGTATGATATCGTCCACGTATGCGATCTTCTCGTCCTTTGGTATATTTCGCGGTTGTCTTAGCAGGGCGCTGAACTCTAATGCCTCCCGCACTGTCACACTAGGGAGGTGGACGTCGTTCCGTTGCACGTATCCGGTCCGTCGCTGGAAGCTGGAGTCTCGGGGTCGGCCGTTGACACGAATAGTACCGCCCACCACACCCGTAGTCGCACGCTGAGCCAGCGCATCTAGAAGAGCAGTCTTTCCGGCCCCCGTGACCCCCTTAAAGAGTGTTAGTTTAGTCTGATTAGGTACCTATACACACATATCCTGAAACATCTTACCATTAACGCAGTAAGTGTCCCAGGCTTTACCCATCCATCCACATTCTGCAAGATATTTCGCGTACCGCTTGGTGTCTCGATATCGTAAGCGAGGTCTTCCCAATAAACGACTGCAGCTGGGCGATAGGTCCTAGGTGTAGTCGGCACTATATCGATATGCGTAGGTATGCCGGGCTTATCACTGGTAATGGTGCGATCGAGGCTCGGAGACAGCGTGACGGCAGCCTCCAAGTCTAGGATGCGATTCTTCTTGTTTGACTTATCCGGATGATAAAGTAATACTTCTCCGCGTGACCTTTGGGCGGGGATGTATTCAGAGGCGACGAGGTATACGAGGCAAAAGAAGGCCATCATCGCGATGACTATGCCGAAATTACTGATGGCTCTACCGTTAGTTATCGACAACATAGGTAGATATCCAACAATCACGTTAGCTTATGAGTTGGTTGGGAATCTCACCGCCACATATGACTCGTAACGTTTCCATATCCCGATAATATGTAATCACTCCCTTCCACGCCCGGTTGCCCCAAGATACTTCCGACAGCGGCGCAAATCCTCTCAGTGGGCGTGATGTTCCTATAAGCCGGGCCTACTGGAACATATCTCGAGCAAGTAAAGTAGTTGTGATTGAACTTGACGATAATGGGCGTTAGCAGTGGGCCATTCCAAGGGAATAGGGAAGAGAAAGTAGAACGAGAATAGAAAACACACCTCGTTTATCATCAAGCTCTCAAAAGTGTACGCTACAGGATTAATGCGCCAGAACCAAGCGAGCCACGGGACCATATAGAGGGACGGCACCGCGAACCCAACATACATGACACAAAGCAGAGTGATAATGGACACAGTGGCCAGGGTCTGTTCCTGGGTGCGGGTGACGGAGCCCATCATGCGAAAGAACATGGACATCGTGGTAAGATTCACCAGCATGAGCAACCAGTAAGTGAAGAATGCCGAGGCGGACCTTCGCAGCCCCGATAGGAAGTACAGCGGGATGTGGCAGGCCAGGGTGGTGATGACGTTCATTGGAATATCGCCCAATACGGAGGCCAGTCTCTCGGTGAAGGGGTGGTAGAAGGCGTATCGGGAGTGCTTTTCGAGGATAGGACGCTGCAGCCACATGAGTGTGGACTATGCCCGAAGTCAGTTCAAGTTCAGCTAGATTCAAACTGGCATGTGGCAGATACAAACCTCGACGGCCGGCGTGAAAGAATTGATCATCAGAGTATAGAATAGGAGAATAGCGCGTTCTTGCATGCTATCTGTAGTGTTACCCGAGTTCCCCGTCTTGTAGAACACACTTCCGGTAATAAGGCCCATGACGATGTTCACGAAAATCGTAGAGATGTTCTCGGTGAGATTGTTACGTATGCGCTGGGCTGATCTGCGGAGGCAGAGGATGAGCTGCTGGTATATCGCCAGGGGAAAGGTGCTAGTTCGGAGTCTGACACATCTGATCAGTATACAGTCTCGGATAGACAATTTCTTCTTGACATTACCTCTGGAGCCTTTGGACCGAATCTTCTTTACTTAGATACGTCTTGTTAAAATCATTGATTGTGGTAATAAGTTGTTTATATTGCTCGCTGCGCTTCCACACGCTAGCAAACTCTTCCGGGAACCTTGGGGCATTTCCCTCGAAATCCTCCTTTATGATACGCTGGGACGGGCTTGTCAAAGACGTGAGAAATTCGGCCGTCGTCGTCCCTTCTGGCTGGACGAACCCGAGTTTGGTGAAATATTCAACGGCGGAACTGGCTGGCCCGAAATATATCTGATGGCCCTCGTATAGCAACATAACCTTGCCGAAGCTCTATGCCAAGTTAGCATGGTAGATCAATGTGCGGCATATTAGGATAGGAGGTGGGCATATACCGTGTACATCGCCTCTGATGGTTGATACAGACTCATAGCAATGGTGGAGCCGCGTGACTCTGCTGATTCACGACACAGCTGGATTAATTGGAGGGTGGTGGAGTTGTCGAGTCCACGACTGCAGTTATCCCAGCATTGTAGTTGCGCACCGCCGATATATGCTTCTACAATGCTAGTTCGGCGTTTATCTGCGGGACCTGTGGCACGAAGAGCTACATTTCCACCTCTATTCCTTTCCAGCCCAAGCCTTGGAGCAATATCCCATGCATCGATCCCAGTTGCTTGATTGTCACGCGTGGAAACTGCAAAGTCGAGGGTTTGTCCTACGGTCAGATCTAGGAAGTGGTCATCTAGCTCGGAGACATAAACACGCTCTCCTTTGAACTTTCTGTGCATCTGCTTGTATGATATTCCTAATGGAAATTATTTGTTGGTAAGTAAGGTGTTTATAAGCTTCAGGACTTGTCCTTTACGGACCTTGATAGTTAACCTCTGATGTTGAGTGGACCTGAAAGTCACGGTCATCTCCCGCCAGAGTTTTCAGAAACGTCGAGCATCCGCTGCCAGGTCGTCCTAATACAAGAAGCATCTCACCCGGGTGGATGATGCCATGGAAGTCGTGAAGTATCTGAACCCTTTCTTGCTGACGTGACGTGAACACTGATACCAGCCATTTGGGGAATGCAAGAGTATACGAGGTCAGGGTGTCTTGATATCTGTCCGAGATGTGATATCCATGACAGTTAAGGTGAAGGAAAGAGACACCGATCTTCAACCTCGTTTCCTCCGCCATTTTCGAATAGATCACTAATGCTCTCGAGTGAATACTATCTGAACGGCTAACCTGCCTTTCTCGAGAGAGTAGGTCGGCGGTCAAGACAGAGGTAGGAATAAATTCATCTAACAAAGAGAGGCTCTGTCCCGTGATGCCTTCCGCTTGATCAAGCGAGGGCAAATGAATAGAGGCACACCAAGAAAAACTGAAAAGCCCCCATGTGTATTGATTATATACCGTGAAAAGAGTATCCCAAGTACAAATACAAGTACAACTAGTTGAGTAACCTAGTACAATCCAACCCCCCTGGTGAAAATGGTAATATGTGACGAAAGTTTGTCTCGCGGCATCCTACCTACGGATTACATACTACTAGGTATCACCCAACACTTTCGATCGAGTATACATCATGTCGCCACCGCATGGCCTTGGTCGCATGGCTGCTCAGGGGTCGTAATACAAACCGGGGCCGAAATGTATCAATCTGACGCACGAGGACAACTAACCAGGACCTGAGATGCAAGGGGGGGCAGGCCACGCAACCTAGACAAAGAGCACTCTGGGGTTCTAGAAGATTACCTACAACCATGAACAATGATAATATATGGGGTACCGAGGCATTGGTAGTAACTATAATCTCCATCACGCCCTTTAGCTCTCCTCGCTGGCTTTGTCCTTGCTTCTTCCCCGCAAAATCTCGGTTCGATCGCCGAGGCCATATGGAGTGCAAACAACGACGCTGCGACGAATTAAATGTTTAGATGGCGCCCCCTAAGCGATGTCGTGTTACGATGGTGTATGTATGTTCCTTCCCCCTTAGATCTCTTTTCTTTTGCAGATTGTGATGATGATCTTGTCTCCACTTCCCCTACGAGCTTCCCTTCTCGTGATATGTTACGGACGCAAGCTGTAGTAGGTAACCTTTCGGTGAAAAATCCGATTTTCGAGAACATCACCGTCCTTGCGTTCAAACCCCTAAAGCGAATCATAGGTCACATGCTTGCTTATAATTCACATCCTGATCCTGTCTCAGTTGCTTCGCTTATTAGTGCTTATACTTCCCAATACTTACCTAGGTAGGTAGGTAAGAACTAGTTCAGTACTTATGAGACCATGGTTAGAGACTCATCGGATATAGGCATATAGCCTAAGTAGGGGCTCATGTACGTGAGTTGGTTGGAAAGGGGGACAATCTCAAAGAGTTTGGAGTGTTTTGCACACATGTTTAAGAGTTGGTATGGAACCCTTTAGGGTAAAATGGAGGCTTTGGATGGGCTAGTAACTACTACATGTGCCAGCTCCTCTAATTTAGATATGCGGATATATCTAGAATTGGGGTTTTAATGATGCTTTGTATAATTTTATTTTTTATTACCTATAAATACCGTCAATGTCCTGTTTGCTGTGTGTAGGTTGGACATCGGCATGCAAAGCAATCCTGCAGGGTCGTAATTTGCCCGCCGTAGGTAGCAATCATTTGAGGGCTGCAACAACTGCTCTAGGTATCTGTCAGCTTTCTTCACTTCAGTATCTCATAATTCAGTTCAACAGCCCAAGCATAGCGAGTACCACCGCTTCAGAGCCATCTTCACCGTTCACATCTCCTACATAACCGAGCATGCCTTTCCCAACTTTCGTAAAAGCCACAGGCACCTCATCACTCGGACCAATGTACCATACATCCGATCTAGCCACTCCCTCGACATAAAGGGCCTTTTGACTATAGGTGGGAAGGAGCTGTTCCTTTAGGCGATCACCGACAGCGCTGGGACACAGACTGACATCTGTTCGATGGTAACCCCCTCTTTTCCAGGGTAGACCGACCTTAGCAAAGCAACGATTGAATTGGCCCGCATCTACGAATGAACTGAAGGTCGCTGCAAGTACCACCCTCGATCCTCCGCGAAGACAATCAATGACGCGCTCCCAAACCTTCATGTGTTTCACAACACCTACATCAGTGACCAAGATCACCGATGGCGGAGGGTTCTGAGTGAGCATGTCCAAGGCGGCCTTTTCAGTCCTGGCTCGGTCCAACTTGGCCTTGGCGGTAATCCTCGAGATTAGGCTTGCATACATATCGTTGAACATGCTCTCATACTCCAAGCATAGGCAAAGGACATGAGGCTCTCCTGGAGTTGTGGCAGTAGCTGCTGATGAGTCAAGCGGCATATTCTCAAATTCGGGTATGATTGCCGCCACGGAGATGGTTTCCTTTGCTACGGCGTCGGCAACTTCATTCATCTCCCTAGGGATTTTCCAAAGTTCAACTTCTAGACCCGTCTCCCTACACTTCTCTACTTCGCCGAGGAAAAGTTCCCACAAGTCTTTATTCTTGACGGACCCGCCAGTTCGCGTCTTCCATCCATTTGTAACCCAGCCTCTCGCCCACCCAGTGGCACCATCGACAAGATAAGACGAATCGGTTGCGATGACAACACTAGTGAACCCATCAGCTCGCCAGTCCTTGCGACGCAAGACGGCTATGGCTGCACGAAGCTCTGCCCGATTGCTAGTTGCCACACTCTCGTCTCCAAAGGGGCCCTTGAGCTCTAGTCGACCTGATTCAATGCATGGAAGGATGTTGTCATCAATGGATGGGCGAAGAACAGTGGCCCAGGCTGCCTGTGGGTTCTGCTGTCCATTGTCTGAACATGCTCCGTCAGCATATGCGAGAGCCTTTTTCTGGTTATTGCGATGGACGAAATGATATGCTCGATCTTTACCAGTCGGTGAAGGCGGGAACAGGGTGTCTGGTCGCGTATCTGCTGTGGGTGCAGAAAACTTGGATGGGAATGCTTTGCCAGAACCTCTTCGTCTCTCTGAGGTTACCGCGACTTTTCCAGTATTCACATCACCCGAGGCAGCAGCGGGGCCCTTGTACACCTTAGTAAACTTGGCAACTTCCGATCCAATCATTGTGATGGCATCATAACTTTCTTCCCAGGCCATCTTGCACCTATGGATGGCCGAAATGACCTCCTGAATGCCATCAGGACGATCCGATGGAAACGCCGATACTTCGCCTTCCGATGCGTCCAATAAAGCGTCCCAAAACAGTGAGTTTTTCTTGTGTACCATTCCTATCAAAGCCTGAAATTGATCATTGAGTGACTTGTAGATTCCCGGTACATCTGAACTCGTGATTGTTTTGACCTTCTCCGGGACAATTTCTCCAATCGGTCGTATGATTTCTGTGATAGAAGGGGGCCAAGGGTGCCAAGATGACTCGGAATCCATATATTGCGGATCATAACACTCAATGTCGAGGGATAAACGCAGCTTCAGGAGCGCAAGGATGACAAGCTGGCTGAAACTCAACCTGCTAGCAAAAGCGTCCACTGCTTCAAACGCATCGGCTCCGCGGATGTCAAGATATGGCAGACTTACATCGCTCCAATCATAGTGACCATTGTAGTGGTGCTCATCGTCGATGACAGCCCACCACTTGAGAAAGTCATAGCATTCCTGCTCTCGTCCCAGGCGAAGTAAGAGGCCAGGAACGAAGTCTCGAATGGCTAGATTATCGGACCGATCAAGTCGCAGCATGTCCTGAAAATGAGCTAAAGCCTTCTCGACAGCTTTAATTGTGTTGACCTGAAGCAGAGCGTTGGCAGCTGCAAATCGAGCGTTCATGTAATCTTGAGTCCCTGCCAAAGTCCAGAACCTGCCCACGCCATTCTCGAAAGGATTACTTGGCCGGGCCCGAAGTATGGCATCCTCTTTCTTAAATTTTTCGTGGCTGTTGAGAATGGAAATGCATGCCGCCTTGTGCTTGCGACGGTGCTTCTTCTGGTGTTCCGCTCCACAATAATGGACGACTTTACAGCCGCTACATAGGAGCAGTTGCGTCTGCGGCTGCAGCTTTGGGTAACAGACTGGGCATCCACTCTCAGCGGCAAGGCCAAATGGAATGTCTCCGAATTGCAGCATGATCACTGAGTGTATTTGAGTATCAGATAGTTACCATCTATGAGAGAAAGTGATAGAGAGTGATGAGCGGGAGTATTTTAATGAATGGAGTTGTTACAGTATCAACAAACAGAAGTGTTTCACAAATGCATGTAAATGCAAACGCACAACCCGTGTATCACGTGAACCAGAGTTAAGGTTAATGCAGTAGCCTAGACAAACGTGATTGGGTTCCACCTCCTTAGATTATAAGTCGGGCATCCAGATAGCCATGCAACAGGTAGTGACATATATGTACCTATGCATGCATGCCCAACTTGCGTGTGAGGGAAAGGGGTATCACGTGATCACATACCAAGTATTACTAACGACTAGATAGGTACCTTACATTATTATTGCAAACGAGATCCTCGGCTAATTCCCATTTACTTAGTGTAACCCCTTCTTCTCGGGTCGCTGTGTCAATCTATAGCGGGCTGTTAGCAAGATACGATGCGTGTAACCCATATGTACAACATTGAACCAACTGATTTTCCCATCCCCTCCATTATCTTCTCTATTGTATATTGTTTCCAATCCCTAGCTACTCATTAGCAATCCACTTTGGGCCAGGGTGCAGTCGAGGAGGTTGCCGATTTCCAAGGTTAGTAACCAACTCGAACCTAACAACACTTACCCCATCTCCCCTTTTATTTTCTTAATTCATAAGCTCCCTGCCATGATCCAAATCCAACCTAGCTACCCCAGATTCTATCCTTTTGCTTTTACTCTAGGCCCTACAATGTCGAATTCAGATTCGGAGACCAGTTCTATTTCGGGTGTACTCAGCGAGCAAGGGAGTGTGTTCGCCCCGCCGAGTCAACAGCTTTGAGTCTAGTGAGACGCTCCTCACCGTCGGGTCATACCACCTTCATGGTGAATAGCATGGTTCGATTCTCATAGACGATGCCTACTGCCCCCTTAACTACTGTCTGGGGAAACATGCGGTTCGATAGCCAAAGGGCGGGTCTGCACTGAATCTAGGCCAAGATCAAAAGATCCCCGGCTACCCGAAACTTCAGCACTTATATCAGTGGAGCGCCGACAGAATCCTATACATGTAGCTACAACATGCTTCTCCAGGACTTAGCAAAGCCCGCAAGGCCATTCACAAATGACGCCTCTATGCGGGCCCAAATCAACAAACATCACATATCCCAGAACGGGGGATCACTATGGGGGAAGGAGGCCGGGCAAACGGGCCATGCATTGGTGTTATGGTCAGCAACAGCACTAACCTAGATGGCCTAGATACCCAGCATCTTCACATGATACCGATCTGCTATCCATTTACATATTAGCATGCTAATCTCTTGCCATCCTAGTATTGTGTCCCAGCATTTGATGAAAGCAAATAGCCCCTTGTATTCATTTTCATAAGATTCTCAGGCTTGGGAAACCTATGTGACTAAACTAGGTATGTTGACTGTTCATATAAGCAACTTGGGCTTACACATCATTGGTTACCGACAAGTGGGATATTTTATATGAATGCGTTGGTAAATAGATCACCGCCAAATCCACTTCCTCACCTCCCTGTCCCCAAGAACCACCCAGCCGGATCAGTTACACCACACCATCATTGTCCTACCAACAACAGCGCCTTACCTATCTTATTCAAACCTCTCATAAAAAAGCAAATAGCCAACCATCCTTCGGGGGTTTTCGTTGACAACGGTGAATTTTTCTTTTCCTTGATGCGAATCACACCTTAGGTGGATACTACCTTAGTGGGTGAGGTTAAGTGTCACAAGCATCGACAAAGCTGGCGGATGACTTGAAAAGAAGCACCTCTCCGACTCTTCACATTGTGCTGTGTTACTGTGGAACAATCTCACAAAATGGTATAGGTGAATACCTTTTACCTACCTACATCCCCCCTCTTGTCTTATCCTCGTACCATATCTAGTAAGACTTCGAAGGAACCTTAGATATCTGGATCATTCAGCATCCTGTACTACCCGATCTCACGGAAGATAATTGCGTCACTAGCCTTGTTTGGAGAATCGTCCGCTGTAGTAGTACCTGTCTTATTCACGAAGTCGGCATGTGATTTCCTATACCGGTCAGAGCATGAAGAAACACCAAGGAAGATATGTGGCGTGAATAATAAATGTGTCTAAGACATGCAATGCGTACATTTACGAAACACCGGGCGATGGTGATAATGGGTTTCATCATCAAACTTTCATGGGGGCACCATCGGTCGTGTTTGGTTTTCCAAGCTTCGAAATATAATCCCATACTTGGGCATGGTCCGTCATTAAGACTGGAAGATAAGAAGTATTTTCCTTCCGAGGCAAGGCCTATCTTGCGTAAGGACCTACCTACCAAAAAGGTCCCGACGCATGAAGCAAAACCCTCTCTGACTTGGATGTCATCAGGCGAAATCTATATCGGTGGGATACAAGGTAGTAAAAGACTGTGATTCAGTTGTGATGCTCTATTCTACTCTATTTTTACCCGAACCTAATACCCCGAGAACCGAGAATACAATGTGACGCATTAATCATAGAGGCAAATACCTTTACAGATATAGGCTTATTAATCTACCAAATTGATTGGTCTCTTACTCTTCTGCCGGTTCATATTTCCGGCACCTTCTTCGTCTCGTGGTGGGGGCTTGACAATTCTGAGCCCCTGAACACCTTTCAGCCCCATCTTGGACACTGTGCTTTTCTGCAAGCCCGGAACTTCAGCAGCGCCAAAGCCATTTAGCGCAAGCTCGTTGGCTTCATTAACAAGTCTCTGGCTATCCCAGCGCAGGTTCTTGACGTAGCTTTTGTAATATCCCAGCCAGCCCTGATATGCGCTTGCTTGAATGGCGGGGTCTAAATTTGTGGCGGCCCGCAAGACATCTTGGTGGGCGCTCAAGTCTGCGGGCGTCTCCACGAATTTGACATCTTTCAGGGTATGGGTTGCGAAATAAGACTCGTGTTGAGTAACGAGGAAAGTACCTCGTCCCTCGGCGCCTGCACGGGCAGTTCGGCCAAGTCGATGAATGTAGGATTCTTTGTCTGAGGGAATACCTACTTGGATAACATTGGTGACGGAGGGGAAGTCCATACCTCGGGCGATGACATCGGTTGCGATGAGGATGCTGCTCTGAGACTTTCGGAACTGCTCCGTGATTGAGCCCCTTTTACTTTGCGACATCCGAGAATGAAGGGCCATGACTGTCGGCAGACCGGGTGTCTTGCTGAGGATTTGTAGGTAGAAATCCACCAAGCGCGCTGTTGGTGCAAATATTATGGCTTTGAATGTGCCAGGGGGCGCATGTGCTCCTTCTTGGCGGACTATACCGACCAATGCAGATGCCACTTGGGAGAAAGTCGGAACTGTGACGAGGTGTTGAACGACACGCTCATGCGTACCCGGTTCGCCTACTGGTATAGTAGATATGGACTTGTAATTCTGAGCTAGAACTAACTGGGAAACTTTCTGAACGTGGGAGGGGACAGTGGCCGAGAAGAGCATGCTTTGTCGCTCTCTACTAGCCTTATCAGGCAAACACTGGATAATCCTCTTCAATGAGGAGAGAAATCCCATATCCAGAAGTCTGTCGGCTTCATCGAGAACTAACGTGTCAAGCTTCCGTAGCTTCTCTTTTACGCGACCGTCGCTGTCTTCGCCCTCGAGGTGATCTATCAATCGACCGGGGGTTGCGATCAATATATCACAGCCTTGCGCAATGCGTTTCTCTTCTGTGCTCTTGTTCGTGCCGCCAATGGCGATGCATACTTTGCATTCTTTGAAACGCTGCACGAGAGCGCGTGCCTCTGTGGCAATTTGCATTGCCAGCTCTCTTGTTGGTGAGATGACCAAAAGAGATACCTCCCGACCTAGGATTAGCTTCTTGGTGAGCATCCTTTGGATAGCCGGAACCAAGAAGGCGACTGTCTTTCCCGTGCCGGTTTTGGCTTGTGCTAGAATGTCACAGTTCTCCTTTAAGAGGGGGTAAATGGTAGCAGCCTGAACTGGCGTCATGTATTCGTATTTCAGATCCTCGGCAAGTGTGAGGAGTAATGATGGATGAACGAGGTTTTCATTCCCCAAATCTTTGAACTTGGGCTGATTGTTAGGTATGACAGAAGCTGAAGGGACCATATCGTTGGCCTGAGCAGGACCTCCAAGAGAAGTTTGCATTTGCGAAGGACCATGACTGTGAAAGGTTGATTTCTGATATTTGTTGCCTCTTCCACGCGAGCGACGAGGCCTACTAGGGGTCGTTTGAGAATTCTCCATGGTGATGAACCGGACAAGACTAGGAGTTGAAAGAAGCTGGAAAGGTGAAGGAAGATGAGAGACGGGCCTGAGTCGACGCATAAGCATCCTAACGATTAAGATTACTTGCCAAGGATTATATTTCCGAAAGTTTATAAAAAGGTGGAAAGTAAAAATGTGAAAGGCGTAGGTAAGTGATAAGTTTGAATGTATGTTATGCAGGTATGAAGGTATGTATATGTAGTGTTGAATTCCCTTTTTTTTTTTTTTTTTTTTTTTTTTTCTCTGCTCTTTTCTTTGAGAATTTTAAGGTTGATCAACCTAACTACATTAGTATCTAGCGCACTGGGATGTATCTAATCTGCACCCATGTATCTTTAGATCTTGGCGTCTTTCATGACATAAGTTTCTCCTTTTCCGAAAGCCCAAATTGATTTTATTGGTTTATGCTTAGTTAGTGGGGAATGGTTCGAATAGCATCAGGTACATCGCATATGTACCCAAAATGTTCATTCAAGTTATATACACATGGCAGTCAAAGACACGACATTAAAATGATAGGTATCAACATTGAAGCGTTACATGCCTGCAGTGATGGGATACTACATAGTAGATATATAATATGATTATTGCGAGTAGGTATCAATTACCATCATCTAACCTAGGCATGTTATCTATCTTTTCACTAGTAGCTATGCCATTATGTTCACAAACGTTCCACTATTTATAAGAGATGTACATACTACATAGTACCTAGTAATAATGATGATAGTCAAAACTACCATGTGTGTACCAAGTAGTCACCCTATATGGGAATGCAGTTAAGTGAAAGGTAAATGGTGACTGACAGTCACCACAATTTGCTCAGTAAACTATGTAACTCACTGGTACCATATGCCTAGATACTTAGGACATATAACCAGTATGAAAGCTATCTAGTCTATCCAACGTGCCCTTCCAGTTTTTTTCTTTTTCTTTTTTTCTCTAACTCTTTCCATGTGTGTGATAAGTGTAGACAAGGCAGTACTCAAGTACTTGGAATTGCCTGTGGTTATTCGTAGGCCCAAATATGCTTTCTAGATGCCTTCTAGATGCCAAGGAACCCAAAGGTATGGTAGCGATTCTGCCAATAACTTGACCATGTGACAGTTAGTCAGCTGCCCATTGGAGATCTATGGCTTTCAATGTTGTCTGGAAAAGCATGGCCGATGAAGAAATCATTGTCACCTCCTAAACATGTGAGCCAATTGTGACTGGGTGAATCAGAATGCACATCCTTAGATGACAAGTCCTCCTCCAGATTGAAATATTTTCCTGCAGTCGGGTTCAAAACCGCCACCGCCATGGAAAACATGAATGCTCCTGCAGTCGAGTCGATGCAGTGCAATAACGAAATAGATGAGAAAGCCCGACCAAACAGCTGTGTCGTTGAGGTGCTAGTGGTGCTTAAGATCTCTCCTTAGGTTCAGATAGTTGTCAAAGCATTGCTCTGCTCCAGACATTGTATCTTCAACGGGAGAAAACTTACACATAAGTGTAAAGCCGGGCGAAAGTGTATGTGTAAGTTAAAGGCGTGTAGCACCATGTCGACGAGTATCAATCCCCTCCACCTGTCATTTCTCGTCATTTAGAGCACGCCGTCCATGCTGCCGAGAAATTGATCTGATGCCAACCACCTCCTCTAGTTGGCAAAAACGCCTAACGCCGTGTTTTCCCGTCCCTGATTTCGTCGAAACATGAAGTAGCTTTGGCCTCATGCTGTCGAATTCTCAAATTTCATTTGAGATCAAGAGACGACTAGAAACCAAGGAACCAGCAAAGAAGTCGTAATGGGTATGTTACAAATAACAAGAAGAATCCAGGAGAAATATGTACAGTCCAAATGGAATGAATGAAACCTGCCGGGACTCCAGTAGATACCGAGGTATCATTATGGAGTCTATGTACGTCCGAATAGGATCGGACTTATTGTGGGGGTTGGCCCTGTCCTCGGCCGTTACCACGTCCCCCGTAGTTGTTGTTATTGTTATAACCACGACCCCCTCCTCGGCCTCGATTACCCCCACGGGAACCTCGACCCATTCCACGGTTAGACTGGTACTGGGGCGGTTGAGAGTCATTGAAGTGGCCACCACGACCACCAAGAATATTCTGACCTCGGCCCTGAGATGCCGACGGGTGGCCCGATTGATAAGAGGAACCCTCATTGGACTGGGCCTGGGTGTTAGAAGTTATGGTTTTCGTATATGTGTTGACCGGGCGAGGAATGCTTTCCGGATTGTCGTAAACATATAGGCTCTTGTCAATAGTGGCTGGAATTGGTTGGATCTCAGTCCCAAGGTCCTTCTCGATATTGTACAGGTTAAATCTGTCATCCCAATTGATTAGGTTAATAGCCAAACCAAGGTGACCATATCGTCCCGAACGTCCAATGCGGTGAAGGTAGGTCTCAGCGTTTTTCGGGAAGTCAAAGTTGATTACAACATTGACTGCCTGAATGTCGATACCACGGGTCAGGAGATCAGAGCATACGAGGTTACGACAAACACCGTTGCGGAAGTCATGGAACACGCGGTTTCGCGCATGCTGGGCCATTTTAGCATGGCTGTAGAAACAGGAGTAGCCAAGCTCTGTTATCTTCTTAGCCAATAACTCCACTCGATTGGTCGAGTTGCAGAAAATGATTGACTGGTTTATCTGCAATTTAGAGAAGAGAGTGTTCAGGCAGTGAACTTTCTGCTTTTCTTCAACAAAGGCATAGTACTGGGTAATGCCTCTTAGAGTAAGCTCGTCCATTAGATTGATTTCATAAGGCCGGCTCATATTCTTGTCGGAGAAGTCCTTGACAGACAGGGGGAAAGTCGCAGAAAAGAGCATGATCTGGCGATCCTTGGGGTGGAACTGGAGCAGTTGTTCAATGGTTGGAGTAAACTCGATCGACAACAGTTTGTCGGCTTCATCCATGATAAACATGGGGCATTCGCTGAGGTCAGCAACATTCTTACCAGCCAGGTCAAGGATACGGCCCGGAGTGCCCACTACTATGTGGACAGGGTCCTGCAAGCGAACAATATCATCACGGAGGGTGGTGCCGCCAGTAGTTACCATGACGTTAACGCCAAGGTGCTTGCCAAGAGTTTTGCAGACCTGGGACGTCTGCATGGCTAGTTCTCTTGTTGGCACTAGGATCAAGCACTGAATCTTGTTGACTTTGGGGTTAATGCGCTCCAGTGTTGGCACAACAAATGCTGCTGTTTTTCCCGTTCCGTTCTTCGCTCGGGCAAGAATGTCTCTTCCTGTTAGAGCTACAGGAATCGACTCCTCCTGTATGGGAGACGGTTTCTCAAAGCCAGCTTCGAATATGCCCATCAATAGGTCCCTCTTTAAGTTAAAGTCCTCCCATTCTAAGCCTTTCGTATTTGTAACATCCTAGAACATGAATTAGGTCAAATTCGTACAGTGAATGTGTTGAACATGATTGTGGGCAAGAAAGCTAAGTACATACCTCTGTTTGATGTCTGCCATCGCGTGTTGGGATATTGAGACCCTTTTTCCAATCCTCATTTTGAGGGCCATCGTTGAGGGACGTTCCCAGTAGTTTTGCTGTTAATGTATCCGTCATTGTATCTGTGAGGATATTCTTCCGAATGCCGAAAGTGCTTTAGGTACAGAGCGAGTCGGTGTTCACAAATTCCGAGACTCGTGTCAATGCTTCGTAGACAGGGTACCAATAAAAGTTAATACGCAGGACAACTGTCCGTTTGTATAAGATGGTATTATAGAATGAAGTAGTGAAGCCCTATGAAGAGCAAATTATTTCATGTGTTGTTGGACGTGGTGTATAGGAGGACGAAATCGGATACAACAGCTTGTCAACTCGTGAGTAGGATAATTGTTTTTGTGTGAATATGTGGTTGGTCGTGGTTCGTGAAATGGATCTCGAAATTCTCGAAAGTGGATTGGTCGTTTCTGAGGACGGAGAAGCTGTGGGTATGCCCAAACGCCTCAACGACGCTAAGAGACGCAACTTATATGAGCTCACGAAACACAAAAGAATATAATAGAGGTAAACGGAAGGGGGGTATTGATATCTTTCGCAAATTGTGCAAGGCTGAGCCCTCCTACCAACTAAGCTCATTGATATAAAACCCCGAGTTTTCATTTGAGGAAGGAATAGCGAGTGCAAAGTCGGCAAGAGCTGTGCTTGCCATGTACTTGTTGTGCTGTGTAATGGGTAGACTTACTTGTTGTTACTAACTGTGGAATCTTGTAATCAACGGATCATCTGCGTCTTTGAAAAACGAGATATAGATGAGATTGCGCAAGGCAATAACACGAAGTAGGAGGGTCGAAAGTGCCCTGGCTCTGAAGTCGTCACCGCAGAGCAAATCGATGAGTGGGTTTACCAGAGTACGGGGAAGATGGAGGGAGGGGGGGGGGTCGGTAATCAAGAATAATGGTGTCTGCTTCAGAAGCGGAAACGGTTATCGCAAATAGTTGTTCGCGAGGAGGTGTTTGAATAATGAAGACACTAATCCCTTTGGACTCGAATAGACATTCAAAGATTGTCGAGTGTGGATGAAGGTTGGTGAATGTTGGTGAATGCACTAACCACCAAAGGTTTTTTTTTGTAGTAAAGGTTACGCGTAGGCGTGTTGATGTATAAATGTATGCAGAGGTTAGGAGTGTGGAGTTGAGTATTGATGTGATGGGTTGGTTTTTATGGCAGATATCGTAAAGAAGTGGCTCGTGGAAAAAAAAAAAGGTAAGTATTGATTTAGTAGTTTGTCTGCCTTGGGAGGAAGGAAAGAAGTTGTTGATTTTAATCTGATCAATCTGATCTGATGTGCCCACCACAAATTGTTTTCCAATAGGGTTCCACAAATTCCTAACGTGTCCAATAGGAATGTATGATTCCTCAGGTTCAATGGGTGCAGGTAGGTCATACCTGACTCCCCCCCCTACTGGGCAGTTCACACGGAGCCACTAGCGAGCTAGGTGAGCAGGCAAGCTGGTCCGGCTGGCAAGGTAGGGAAGTGGTGGCCCCACTACACGAGCCACATAATCCCGGTCCGGTTTTGACCGGATGCAATGCTTCCTTGTTGGATGCAAAAGGGCTCCACCTAGATACCCCGCAGTGTTGAGGCTGAACGAACGATAATGAGAACCGCTCAGGGTTGTAGCGCGATAACGCTCAATCCCGACTCGATTGATTGAACCTTGTAGTGCTTTAAACCTAAGCTAACCTTATAACGGATAGCGGGTAACAGATAACGGTGATAGTTAGAGTATTGACGTACTGCAAGGAACATTGAACCATCCACCATCGGTCAAGTCGGCTTTTGAGCGAGTTTGAGCCAATATGAACCATCACTTTTGAAAGTTAATATCTTCATTCCTCATTCTCCATTCCGTTCCATTCAACTTATTAAGGATCCTATACCTCACACTCCCCAGCCATGAAGTCTTCATTGAAGGTCTTCATGAACAATGTCCTTCTCAGCTAGACTATGAATTTCAAGAAATCCACCCTCGCCATTTCTTCCAGCTCCAGTCTTCCCGCTTTCCTTTCTTCGCCACATACCTATTATGGCTTAACGTCATTCCATAATCCAAATACACGATGGCCTCAAACTCAGGAGCATAGCTCTGTGCTCTATCGCCAACGATGCTATGCCACATTGCCTGATGGGCCGAACAAGCCGAAAAGCTCTTTTCATGACCATTCCTGGCCTGTGTCGCAGCACCCAACGCCGTACGAGATATTCAATCAGCACAAGACTGCGCCTTACAATAAAATTAAGTATTATGAACTAGTTAAGATTTATCACCCAGATCGACACCACCATGCGGTCAATAACCCCCTTTCACATGCTGTCCGAACTGAACGCTACCGCATGGTCGTTGCCGCAAATCAGATTCTAAGCGACCCACAAAAGCGGCGAGCTTACGATCTATACGGCGCAGGATGGGCTGGAATAAGGAGTATGGAAAACCTTTACCGGAGCGCCGACAGGTCTTGGCGAGAGAAACCTGGGAATCCCAGTATGAACGCCACGTGGGAAGACTGGGAAGAATGGTACAAGAAAAGGGATGGAAAGAAGGAAGAGCAACAGCAGCCGGTGTATATGTCCAACCAGCTTTTTGCCGGCGCGCTGTGCATCTTCATAGTCATTGGAAGCTTCGGGCAAGCACGACGAGCAAGTACAAACTCGATGAATATTGTAGAGATGAGAGATCAGCACCACGCAGCCATTAGCGAGGAGATGAACAAGCGGCAGAATCAACAAGCCTTCCTGAATAGACATGAGAGGGTCGAAAACTTCTTGCGACAAAGGAATGGCTGGGCCGTGGCCGAATCAACAAGTCCCAATGGTTCAACAGATGGTAAAGGCAAATAGCCAAGGTCCGTCGACTACATTATCTAACCAACCCGCATGATTGCCTAGGCATCCATGATGGAAGCTATCATGAATTCGTCTACCTATAACCATTGGAGGGCTCTGTCGTGGTCAAATTCCACCACTTACATATGTTCCTAACCATGTATATCTATAATCAGTATACTAGTAGGTATGTATCTGTGTATATATTGGCTGTCGTTATATGTGTATATATTTCGCATAACTCCTTTAACCATCACACGATCAACCTTATTCTAAAATAGTAATGTTGGAACGTTTTTCGTTATGTTATTCGATATCGTACCTATCTACCTAGGCATGTCATCCTATTGTCTGCCTGTGAGCATCTATTCACTCCCAAACGCAGGCGCCAAATAAAACTCTAGGCCATGCTCCTCATTCACCTTCCCGCCCACCGTCTTCCCAGCTAAGCTCATATCATCCGTGAAAAACGAGATCTTAACCGTCGCCTCGCCCTTCCTCGACGTAGCGAGACGTACTTCAGCGTCTGAGTGCACCTTCTCGCCATCCAGCGTCCTTATCTTCCATCCTGTTGTCGCCTCTGCACTACTCGCCTTCCCGAGTAGCACATCGTACACCCCACCGGCGCTTTTCACGGTTTCTGCAGACCGCGTCACATGGATCCCCGCGACACCGACAGCGCCGGACGGATGCTTTGTCCATGCGCTATCATCCGGGCCGTCATACGGCACCCGTAGATGTCTCGGCGTAACATCCAGACACCAGAACGGCACGGTCCCGGGGTCTACGGGGCTGCCATCGCTTGCCTTCTTCGGGAACGCAACACCCCACTCCAGAACCTCTCCGTCGGGCCTGATCCTGCCGCCGCGCACAAGGTCGCCGTACACGATGCCCGTGTCCGCGTCGCGGACCTTCTGCTGGATCGCTTGGAACGTCTTTTCCTTCTGCTCCAGGCCTCCTGGTGGCAGGGTGACGGCCCAATCGACGACCTCGCCCTCGTGCTTGCGGCCCCACTGGTGCCTGGCGCGCCGAGCGGGGTCGGCGCCGGGCACGAAGGCGATGAACTCGATGTAGGAGCCGTCGGCGAGGAGCGCGAGGGTGTTTTCCGTGAGCCCGTCGGCGTGCTGGCCGCCCGGGTAGAAGGTGAAGAGGTCCGCGAACCAGGGGGGCGGGGCGGAGAGGTAGGAGTGTGGGATTAGGATCACGATGTGATCGACGAGGGGAAGTGGGGTTGTTGTCTGGGACGACATGGTGAAGGTGGTGTAGCACAAATGCCTATATCTATATCGAAGTAGATATTTTGTTTGTGGGGTTTAATGGGACTAACGTTATAGATTTCATGTTTTCGGAAGATTGGGGAAGAGAGACTTTTTATGTCGTGCTCGGGCCGCTGGGATTGCGTGACTCATTGCGACGTTGACTCTTATAGATATCTCATTACATGGTAGATACTAAGTAAGTAGGTAAATAGTAGGATATAGACTAATTGACCAATAGTAACATTCGAGACTAGGCTCAATTGCTGATAGCCGGAATCAGCTTTTCTTCCAGTACGCGCTTCATCACCTTCTCAGCCTCTCTGGGATTAATCCTCTCCTCAGCTCCGAGTCGGATCATTCGACCGACTAAGAACATCAGTTTCCCTTGAGGATAATTTTTGTACCCTACGAATTGCTTCAACACCTCATCCTGCCCCTCTGCTGCGGAGCATGCGAGCTCGACATATTCTTCCTCGGTAAGCCCATTAAACCACAGCTTTTCTTCGTCAAGCACTGCCTCTATTGTAGCATATTCATCTGGTATCTTTTGGCGAAAGACAGCCCATAATAATTCTTTGGCAATTTTTGCAGTGATTCTGCGTTGGGAGAGAAAGAATATAATGTCGGCAATATGTTGAGCAGGCACACGATGGGACTGACCGTCCTCTGTGAAGCCCAAGTCTTGCGCGGCATCCTCGCTACGTTCTGATGTCAGACGACCTAGCTCGTGTAAAATCCAATTTGCAGCAAGTCGATACACTGGCAGGCGTTCTGGCGAGTTTGGGTTTGAGCCAAATCGTAGAGCGAGAAGGTCAGAGACCGTCCAAAAGTACTCGACACGCTTACCGCCATCGAGCGCTACCAGAGACAATGCATCTTTCGGGGTAAGTCTGAAACGTTCAATGAGCTCGTCAACCTCTGTATCAGGAAGCTCGCCCATGCTGTTGCGGAGATGACTGATAAGGTCGTTACCAATAATGACCGGGCTAAGGTCCGGGTCTGGCATGTATCTATAGTCAACCTCACCTTCTTTGCCTCGTAATCGGCGTGTCTCGGTTGACCCGATCGACCACCCTCGCGTCTCACTTTCTATCTTTCCACCAGACTCGAGAACAGAAATCTGCCTATCCCGCTCAGCTATGATGGCATCTTCCACAGCCTTAAAGCTGCTCAAATTCTTGATTTCAGTTCGTTGGCCTAGGGGCGTAGAAGGATCCCCGGTTCTTCGGACGGAAACGTTGACGTCGGCGCGCAGACCACCAGCTTCCATACCCGAGACGCACGCATCGGTAGCGCTCAAGAGCATTTGGATTTTCCTAACTAAAGCAGCAGCGGTAGCTGGGTGATGGATATCAGGTAGAGTTATGATCTCGATTAAAGGGACTCCAACACGGTTGAAGTCAACCCAGTGCACATCGCCGGGTTGGGCAAGCGTCTTGGCCGTATCTTGCTCCATTTGGATTTGCTTGATCCCGATTGACACGCCATCGCCGTCCTCCGCCGCAATTCCGTCCCTAGCTTGTAACACAATTCTTCCATCACGCGCGAACGGTTCATAATACTGAGTAATCTGATATCCAGACGGCTGATCCCAATGGAAATAGTGTTTCCTGTCGAATCTGCTAACATTTTGTATGTCACAATTGAAAGCTAGAGCAGCCCTCAAAGCTGGGATAAGAGTCTCTTTTTGAAAAAGAGGCTGACTACCAGGGGTAGCCAAGTCAAAATAAGCCACGTGGGAGTTTGGGTCATCGTTAAAAGAGGTAGCGGCAGGTGAAAAGAGCTTCCTTGCGGTGTTTAGTTGGGCATGAATCTCGATTCCTACAGTAAGCTCCCAACCGTCGACCACTTGGTTATTGACATTCTTCTTTTTCTTTTTCTTAAGGGACTTTTGCTTTTTTGCCTCCTCTTTCAATTGCTTCCTTAGTGGGACATGAGGTGTAGAGGGGGCATCATTGGTCTGAGCAGAAATCGACTCAGTCTGTAAAGTTCGAGATTGAAAAGCCCAATGAGTTATTGGGGGAGGAGGATTTTGAGTAATTGCAGACCTAAGCGAGACTTGTGATCTTAGGCAACCTCGTGTAGAGAATTGGCCATGGAGTAGATATTTATTGAGAGTTGCTACTCTGAGTCGGGGCATATTGAACCTTTTGAACGCCTAACGATGAAGATGAATGTTCAAAGTGTGGAAATAATTATTGAAGCTCCAGTCCAGTCCAGTCTTTTCTTTTCTTTACAGAATCAATTAACTTACTTATTATGTACTAACTAGCCTTGGTTAGGTAGGTAGTTAGCGACTAACCAGCGCAGTACTTTAGGGTCCGAGCTTCCTTACTGCAGGGAGATGCTGAGTGGTCCAAGCGTCAGAGTGCATCAAATAGGTATCTGATACTGCAGCTGCGATGAGTAGCTCCACTGAAGAACCGTTAAGCCGGAACTATCTACGTTACATGGATAGTAATCTAGCGCTGACCCCTCAACACTATGTATCATCACCTGTTAATCTTCATTCTTTCTGGAAGTGACAAGTTTTGCTTCTTCATATACAAAAAAAGTCAAATATTGGTTGCCACAAAGGTTTAATGTTTCTATCACAGCATCTTGAAACATGTCGATGTCAAACACAAACCATATACGAGATGAAGACATACCAGCCTTGGAAGTTTCGGGGTCGTCACCATACCCACGAGCGACATGTGGCCTGGATCATTATACATTCATCACATCACTTAAGACCTGAGACATATGTGCTTATCCCACCAACCAATCATCTGCCGCCCGGTATCTGGACATCACCATGCGGCCAACTACCCACTGGTGTTGGAAATTTTCAATGTTGCTCGCTAACATTTTGAAAGGGGGGGCTACATGTATTACCGCCTCGGCTGATCAACTTGATGGCGATGACGACCGTAGTGAATCCTTACGTATGCAGGATACCTATCTGCCTACATAGTACATATGTAAGGTTAGTACCTTGGTAGTAGTTAGGTACATATCTACATAGGATGTGATGTCCTTTTTAGCATCCCCTGTCTCTCTTTCGAACTTATCTCCTCTTGATATTTTCTTAGGTTTTCCTGAATATTTCTCCTTAATATCAACTCCATCGTCTCATAGGACCACACAACTCTCACGTAGTTCGTGGTCTGCTTTCTATCGTCGCAGAAAGCCACTATGCTCATCCATCATCGTTGTACATACACCTTGCCTATCTTCTTCTATCTGTTTTAGCCACATGTCAATCAAGTAACGGTCCATAGCCAGTGATACATGTAGCCTTGCCTACCAATTGGATATTTTGTCAACGCCTAGTACACATCATCTTGGATTACCACCATTCGCCTATTTGTCGCGTCCAATGGCTACTCACTCACGTTAAATAGGATCTGCCTGAGTCCTATTCATGGACGGCTACTCGCAGCCCAATATTACCACTGAGGTATGCGTGTTTCACGCCGTGTTTGTATTTATTTTATTTCGAACGCGGGGTTAAGGACGATCTTCGTTTGTTAAGACTTTTTCGATACCTATCTCGTAGTCACAACATCAAGGTTGATATTCATACTAATGTCGTTCCCAAGGCCTCCTCGTTCTTCGTCCGTTCCGGCTGCCATTGATCGACTTTCCCATTGGCAAGCTTCTGACCACAACATGGCTGACAGCCAGGATCGTCCACAACGAGGTCACTCCAATTATCCATATCCTTCGTCCTTCAGGAGGAGAAGCCTACCAAGACGGAACACCGATATCAGGCCAAATGAGCCCACTACTAAGTATGGGTCAAGCAACCCAAACCCAAATAGGCTTCAGAGGAGATTTACTAGCGGATCCAAAGTGCCCGATTCCTCATATAGTCCGAGCGGCCCAGCTATAGACTTGGCCGGGGGGATACATATTGCTCGACAGGGAATCGGCAGTGTTGCCGAGGATAGCACCCACCTTGACGCGGCATCAGAAAATGAATCCCTAACCCGTGTTCTCTCACCATCAGTTGCTTCAACGTGTCAAGCAACGGCTGCTCCAAGTTCGCATGGGTCAAATAGCTCGGCCGAGGGTGGATCGACTGCTACGGAAAGGCCTTTTCTGAATGGCGACAATGTAGAAAGGCCAAGCACGAAGCGAAAGAAGGTTCCTGGACGGCCACCGAATGCTCTCAACTTCTTGGATTCAGATTCTCCCATGGTGACACCCGAGACGATTCGTAGGTCCGTTGAAGAAGCTTCCCATCGATCCCCCACCTCTATCCAAGCTGAGTCACCATCCACCCGCAGTGCATCCTCGACGTCGAGTGGCTTCAGAGACGATAATTCGGATAAAAATGGTGACCGTGAGAACGACCGAAGCACAAGTCCGGAACGTATCGTGGACAATGGTGTTGGCGGCGGCCCACCCCCTAATGTCGGGCCTCGGATAGCGGCGCCTCAACCTAGGAAACGAAGCTTCGCCTTTCCCGACACCCCACGAGGATCTTCGCAGCACCTTCCATTTTCACCGATCGATCACACTCAACGAGCCCCCAGCCAAGGACAACCACCGCCTCCGCCTCATCCAAGGGCTGAGAGAGTGCCAATCACAGGCTACGAGCTGCTTTCTTCCCGCTTGTCTGCATCGGCGTTCAATCGAGCCGGCCCTCGTCTTCGGCCCATATACCGTAGATTCGAGACCCTGAATCATAGGATGCTGTTGCATCTTCAGGATGAAATATGTGAATTAGAGGAGCAGCTGCATCAACTCGACGCCGCGGACACGCAGGCTAGGCGCTTGCCTAACTGCATATTCCCTGCTTCGCGCAGAGCAGAGTATATGGCTGGGGGCGAGCTGTATTGGCGCAAGACCGATACCCTCGGTAAGATTGGGTTCAAGTTGGATCAATATAGTAAGTATCATACTCATCAAATTCCTTAATAATGCTTTACCATATCACTTCCTTAACTAGTTGACCCCTTAGATCGTATACTATCGTCGTTCAGGGACACAGTGGGGTTGCCGACCCCCTCCTTAGAGGACATCCACGAATATCGCAGCTTCCTCACCACCCACGCACCCTTGTCCGAAGCCGAGACTCACTTCCTAGACGCATCAGATGACTTGGTATGCCTAAGCGATGACGAACAGGAGGAGGTGATTGATGAACCAATTCCTACGCCAATGCCACGTCCCGACTTCAGCGTGGTCCCTCCGCTGAGCCATCAAGCATCGCCCATGAAGACTCGCCCTGTCTCGCCTATTTCTCCTTACCGCCAAGAAGAAATCACTATCGCTGAGACGGTCGACGGGGTGTATGATGAGACCCAAATTATTCCACTTTCCATAGCAATCACGATTGCCGTTATTATTCCCATTTTGACGTTCTTAATTATACCCGGGTACCTAGGCAGGCTCACAGTTGTGCTACTAGTGGGTCTCGGTATCCTAGGGGCTTTGATCCAAGGAGGAATCGTTTCTGTTCGTACCTGGGAGCTTTTAATTTGTGTCGGTCTTTACGGTGCCGTGATGGCTATGATTGCGGGAATCGTCTCCTAATCAGCAACATGCTTGGTGGGAGACATGCTCAAGGCATTGCGATGTTCAGTGCAAAGCAGACATACCCGTGATTTATCTAGCGACATGTATTTCAGAGCTCGGGGTTTCCTTAGTATGTATTTTCTTTGGAAGATGAAATTTTTGGAGGTATGGACATGTATCGTTATTCCCATTGTTTGTATGTTTCATTTGTACAAGACCATGTAAGATTGAACGATGGTGTTCAATGTGCGATAAGGGAGGATGATGACTTAATATGCTTGGGACTTGGGGGACTATATTCAGAGGGAATGCAAATTCAGTGTTATCAGAGTTTCGGTCGAACTCATACTTGATGTAATTACACCCTTCCCAAGGTTACCTAGGTAGGCTGCATGTGGGTTACACCATTAGCGTGGGTAGGAATTGTATCATGGATCATGAATTATGCGGTCTCGGTCTGATGCAACATATCCTCGCGAACTCATGCCACCCATTGTTTGAATACGGGCCCCACCTCCGGCCCAGTCCCGGCCGCAGACGATCACCGCGGGGCACATCGCTAAGGCGTTATCTATTTATCACGCCTAATCCGCACTCAGTACGCAGCACTCAGTACGCATATGACAAGGTCTGTAAGAGCCGGGAAGGCTGCTGTGAGTATCAGACTGGAATTAAGAACATTGAACCTCTTCGGCAATCATGATAAATTGGTTGAATATGGAAGCACGTACCTAGGTGCCTTGTCCACCTGTACCTTGTCCACCTGTACCTTGTACCTACCTAGGCACCCTAGGTAGTTGGCCCAACATGAATGTTGCAATGCATTCGAACATCAATAATGATGGCAAGTGCCAACAACGTGGCTACGATTTCCCCAGCTCTGGCATAGATGTTGGCTATTATATCAGGTAGAAAGTTTGAAAAAAGTTTGGTTCGGTGAAAGGATGCAATACAATGTGTACTAACAACATTCGAACATTTGAACTCCGGGGCCGGCATAAGTACCCTATTCCCCTGAGCTTCCGATTTGATTTGCTGCGCAACATCCAATTTGACAGCTCAGCCATCCGCCGTGGCACATTCAACCACCTTCACTGCCTTAGGTACTAGGTAAGGCTTACTCAGTAGGCCTCCCAATACAATACCTTTTGTTTCTCTTCAGCAAAATTGAATGAACCTTTTATCCATCTTAGATCTATATCTACCTGTTAATACTGACTATCGACCTAGGTACCCATCTTCAATATTCGCGTATAGATAGCTAGCTACCTACCTAGGTGGATTAACACTGGAGGCTGCAACACATACCTATCTACCTATCCGCATTTCCCCAACAACCAACGATCATGGCGCAAAGCCAGAAACCGCGAAGTTTCCAGTGTGATTGCAATTTGCCATTTGAGAGCCGGAAATTGCTTGGTGAGCATGTCGAGCAAACAGGTCACATGGAAACAAAATGGTGCGCGGTGTGCAACCAACCGTTCTTTTCAGAGAAGGCTCTCACGCAGCACATGAAAGATGCCCCGAAACACAAGGTCAACCGTCCTCTCCGTGGCAGCGCTTCGAATACGAATTCGCAGAGAAACGCCTCCGGTACTTCCTTAAGCAATTCTAAAGGTCCTCAAAGGAAACCCTCGAAGGCTGCTGCTGCCAAAGGTAGGTATTATCCGTCGCAATGCTCAGTGTTTGAATAATTTTATTGATTTATTCCAATAGACATTCCAGATAGTAGCCTAGCAGTTCAAGCGCCTTCGACAATAACTATTCCTAGGCGGTCTAAGAGACTTATGCAAGCTGCAAATGCTTCTACGGCTACTCCAAATACCAGTCCCGCAGTGCAAAATACCGTGACGCTGGTTGCCACTGCCTCTACCACCCCAACGCAAACCGTGGCTATGGTACCTAGCTCTCCCTTAGATGAATATCCATGGGCATCAAGACGAACTCGCCCTGGTTTACTGAAGACATTGACGGCACGCTGCCATAGTGAAGGCATATTGGTAGAATATGGCTACTACACAGGCGGCCGGGCTGAACAAAAGCGGATCAAAGCCAACCCCAACACCTTCCTCTCGACGCCAGCCAGAACCAATAATGGAGTGGCCAAGCACAAGGCCATCGCCATCGACTGCGAGATGGTCGGAGTCGCGGGCGGCCGGGAGGAGCTCGCCCTCCTCTGCGCCGTCGACGTGCTCACGGGTGCAGTGCTCATCAACTCCTTCGTGTACCCGATCGAGACTGTCAAGGACTGGCGTACTAAGTATAGCGGTGTATCGAAGCGGGCGATGACCGAGGCCCACCTCCGCGGCGAGACCCTCAACGGCTGGCCCGAGGCGCGGGACCGTCTCTTCCGCTTCGCTGACGCCGACACTGTGCTAATCGGCCACGCGCTCCACGGCGACCTAAAGGTCCTTCGCGTCGTGCACAAGCGCGTCATCGACTCCTCGATCCTCGTCGGCGAAGCTGTTTTCGGGAAAGGTAACAAGATAGGGCGGCAGTGGGGCCTCCAGACGCTGTGCCGCGAGCTCCTGGGGGCGGCGATACAGGTGTCGAAGAAGAAGGGCCACGTCTGCCTCGAGGACACGCTGGCGACGCGGGAGATCGTGCTGTGGTGTCTGACGGAACGCGAGCGACTGGAGGTCTGGGCGAAGCAAGCGCTGGTCCAGTATAAGATCGATAAGGAGAAGAGGGAGCAGCAGCAGCGGGAGAAGGAGAGGGAGAGGCGGGAGAAGGAGGAGAGGAAGCGGAAGGAGGAGGAAAAATTAAAGAGGTGGGAGGGTCAAGAACGGGAGAGAGTGAGGCGGGAGGAGGAGAAGAGAGTGGAGCAGCAGCGAGAAGATGAGTACTATCACTGGGGTCCTGCATACAACATCGCAAACGTTGGTTCTAACTAGGAAGCCGTCCTATTACGAATAGCTTGAGCTACCTCAAATTAGCATTTACTTCCAGCGCGGGTATACGGATGGACTTTCTAGGAGACTCCTGCAATATTGGGTGGAAGTCATGGCGAGTCTTATAATGGTTTAAGGGCTTCGACTCATGGTTAGGTAACTAGCGTTATTTCCTTCACAATGGCTTACTTGCTATTCATAGCCTGTTCTCAATAGAACTTTTTCCCTCACTCATACTGCTTTTCTTCTAATTAAGTCGCCAATCATGCTCGAGTACGTCGATTGCCAAATCTACCTATGCTAATTAATGCGACGCGAAGTTGATGTTTTCAAGCACGGGGGGGAATATGTTCACTAGGTTAGCTAGGTACCTCAATATTTGATCTCCCCTGCCGTACCACGGATAGCCTCCCGGTCCTCCTCGTCAAACTCAATACGGAAATACTTGCGTATCGCGTCCACCCTCTGCGCCTCGTCTTCAAACTTGATATGCAGCTTCACCTCCCCGTTACGCCGCCACTTCAACGCATCGTGAAAGAGCACGAGCGCGCCGTCCACCGTGCCCTCCGCCACCGCCACCCCGTCCAACGACGTCGATAACCCCGGCCCCAGCTCCAGGCCACCACCACCGTCGTCTTGTTCTTCCTTTTCCAAGTCGGTCGTAAACCGCGCCACCATGACCTTGTGCGTGAAGAACGAGCTCGGGCTCTTCCACGGGCTCAGGTTCATCCCCCGGATGTCCTCGGGCAGGAACTCGATGTCGACGAAGCAGTACATCGGCACCCACTCGCTTCTGCTTTGGTCTTGGTCGAGCGCTACGGAGGCGACCCGGTGCTGGTACACCCACACCCGACACGTCTGGTCGACTTGCTGCGGGAGGGGCTCGTGGACGAGTCGCATGTAGGCGCTGGCGCTGGCTTCCGCGTCGACGTCTGAGTTGGAGTTGGAGTTGGGGTGGGCATTAGGCGATCTGCCAAGGCTGATGTGCGGGTACTCCGCGCCCGGCACCAGCAGCGGCAGCGGGGCCGTAGGGCCGTTGGCGCCGAACCCGACGTCGAGCATGTGGCGGGTCCCGCCCACGACAGCAATGTTGACGCAGTGCGAGAAGCCGCCGTACCGCGCCGTCTCGGGCGCGTACACGCGCGCGCCCGCCATGAAGACCGTGCACCCCAGGCTCAGCAGCACGGTGTGCAGCAGCGTGTTCACCTCCATGCAGTAGCCCCCGCGGCGGCAGCTGGGCGGGGCAACGATCTTGGTGAAGAGGTGCTGCGGGTGCACGTTCACGACGCGGTGCCATGAGTAGTGCTGCGTTAGGTTCTCGAAGGGGATGTGCACGAGCGTGTGTTTCTGCAGCAGCGCAAGATAGGACAGCTGGGCTGAGGGGGAGAGGGGCGCGATGGAGTAGAGGCGCTGAGCAGGGGGGAGCTGGATACGGGCGTAGAATTGCTCGAGCTAGGCGTGGGTGTATTGTGGTCTTGAGGCCATTTGTATATGTGTGGGGAGGTTATAAGGGTACCTAGGTAGGTAGTTGGAGATGGGGAGGTGAATCTGGGAATGATCTATTCTGGTTAGACGTATAATAAAGATCGTGGGTTGTATGGCTCACGTGACTTTGATTGGTTTTAGTCATGCCCACGCCCCTATTCCAGACGAAATGAAGCGTGACCCTAACTTAGTGTCCGTGAAGACTGATGGTGGAAAATGAATTCATTGGTATAATTGAGAAGATCTTCGATATAAATGATATGTACGGAGCATCAAAGGCGTAACAGAGCGGTAAGGTAAAGATATCCACCACCACAAAGCTATTTATTATCAACTAAAGCACAATTTAACGGCAACTTGATTTAACTTTTCATGCCTTACTCGAGAAGATTAGTCCAATGTCCTATGATGACCCCATCTATGCCTTCCTCCACCGCAAAGGTGCCCGTTCCGGGTGAAGCATTTGAAGGAGTAGCACCGGGTACGAATCTGTCTCAATGAGATTGAGGACCCTTTTCTGTGCCGCATTCATTGTCTCGCCTTCCAGTGGTACCGGATCCACTCTCCACTCACGGAAAAGTACAGCCATTGTAGCCACAAACTCAACCTGGGAGAACTTCCTCCCCACGCAGTCTCGCATACCTTCAGACCACCCGATAAAAGCACCACGCGGAGGCATTTTTAGCTCCTCGACGCTAGTAGATGACTCGGCGGTGACTCCCGATACTTCGGCAGACTTAATCCAGCGTGACGGCCGCCAGTCGAGAGAATCTGATCCCCAGAATTTGGGATCGGTTTGTATCGAGCCATAACTGGGGGCAACCATAGTATAAGGGGGGAGAACAAAAGTCTTACCACCAACGGTAAGCGGCTGCTCTCGGTCGCCGGTCCACTTGAGCACAGGTACAGGAGTGTATAAACGCATCGTTTCATACATGACAGACAGACAGCGCTTAAGGCGTGGGAAGTGGGCGCGATAGTCCCATTGAGATGGATCGGAGTCTCCGAAAACATTTCGAATTTCCTCCGACATCCAGTCTTGAACATCTGGGTGTGCTGCCAGAAAATGCAAGGCGAAGGTGAATGTATTAGCTGTAGTGTCGTGGCCTGCAAAATTGAATGCGAACATATTGCCGTAGATCTCGCCTTCCGTAAGACCCGGAGCCTCTGCATCGTTCTCTTTATCTTGTTGCGAGGCCCGAACCATCGAAGTCAGGAGGTTGTGATCAGAGGTCTTGCCTTCGGCCAACGTGCGCTTTTCCTCTTCGTACATATTGGTCATATAGTCATGGAAGTAAACCCATGCTTCGTGTACAAGCCTCAACCTGCGAGGAAGCCAGGGGTTCGCGAGGAACTTGTTACCGAGGGCAAGGAGGAGAACGCAGTTCTCAAGGATTGTCTGTAAGGACTCTTTATAATTACTTGACGGGCTAGTGAACGGATCCCTCTCGTCGGCGCCCTCAAATTTGAATGATTTGCCGAAACCAGCACGGGAAAGTACGTGAAGGGACAGCGTACGCAGATCTTCGGCAGAAGACTTGATGGAGTCTTTCGATGCCCAATAGCTGAGCATATCGTTTGCTAAAGTCAGTGCCTCAGTCCATACAATTTGGTTGTTTTGCTCGTTGAAGCAATGGGTCGCTATTCTCCGCTGCGTTTTCCATCGTTGCCCTTCCGCCTATAGCGTGCATAGTTAGTCCAACTCAACTAGATAAATAGCTATGCAGGGCTAAGGGGGGCCTACAGTAGATATGTTTGGTCCGAAGACGTCCAGAACCGCTAGGGATCGTGTAGTATTAGCTATCTAGGAATGTTGTACGCCAAGTAAGGTGACAGGCACACATACCAGTGACAAACACGGGCCGGGGAAATTCAGCTCCACGCCGGAAAACTGACATTAACGCATCGGGGTCATTGACGTAAAGCCAATTTCTCAAGGGCGTTACCAGGACCCAGATATCGCCCATCTCATGGTGAGAGCGATATCTATCTTCGACCTCCCATCCTCTCCAGTTATACCGAGTAAAGCTGTTGTGCCCAAATGGCAGGCGGCGGAAGAATGGGAGAACCTTTCTGTCCAGTAGAACCCAGAACGGATTGACGGGGCTAATGGGAATGATGCGAATTGGCACACCAATAGTGCGAGCTGCCTTATAGTTTTGCAGCAAACGAACACCGGTGCTGATTATCGTAGCAGTCACGGTGGCGGTTACTAGTAGAAGGCCGATGGCCGCTAGCATAAAGAACCAGGCCATTAACGAAGTATCAAATGTACCAGATGATGATTACGTGTTGTTAACTGATATTTGGGATTGAAACAATAGGGGGTAGAGTTGCTATAGCATACCAGGTAAAAGTTAATAGTAGATAGTCACTAATAGTATGAGCAGGAAGAAACAAAGGAACAGCAGTAGAGGGGAAGGGGAGGTAGGGATGGCGGAGCAATACCAACAACAACAACAACGAGACTTTGGCTAATCAGACGGGACAGATTCCCAGCCTTGGTAACCTTTTTTTAGAAGAAATAAGATGCATGGAAAGACCCTTGCGCACATGGAGGGTTACACAATGATCAATCCAACATGCATAAGAGTATCTGCCCAATCTGATATCTGATTGGAAGCCTTGCGACTGTCACATTCTCATACGCAACCTCATGTAATGTAACCTTACCAAGTTATTTAGGCTGGTGCGGGATCTTGGTTGCTAACGTCAAGGTCGCAGTCGTGCATAAGCCTCAATAAATACACACTAGTAATCACCTAGTAGGTATGAAGCTTTCCAAATGTTCAGTTGCTTCAATATTATAGGATTGCGGGATACGGGCCTTGGTCGAGGGCTACAGCTATGTAGGTACTTGTACAGCTGCAGCCCGTCTGATAGCTTGACGCCAGGGGGGCGTGGGGTAGATAGTAAGATCTAGCTCTATCTTGAGACGGCCCCCTATTCTCTTAGAACAGTTACTATAGAGTGGAACATACTTCAACTTACTTCATAGGAACAGTATACTCTGTACATCATATAGTTTGCCTACCTAGGTAAATATCATTTCCATAAGCAAGCGATCACCGCAATATCCTCTTCGCACTCACCTCTCGATATCTCTGCCCGTAAATTGATATCCCCAACGATGGATTCTTTGCCCCTTTCAGATTGGTATAGCAATATCACAGGCTCGTGTGGGTCTTCTAACGTCTCCTATGGCCTAAAGCTCCGAGAGATACCTGTAGGCCATATTCTCCTATTACCTATTTCTCTCCTTATCCACCTGGCTAACTCAATACTAGGACCAAGTAATCAATTTCTGGTCATCCCTTCATCCTGCCTTTCCGATCAGGAACTGGGAAAATGTAGACAGCTGGGTGTATTGGCCGATTATAGGGGTACTGACCTTATGTATCACGTACATTACGTCTACCGTCCAATTCCATAAAGTCATGAATAGCAACACCCACGGCACTCTGCGAGAAGTCCCAGTCGTATCCTATTGGGTTCCTGGACTCTTTCATGCCTTTGCTTTCTTGGATCCTGCTAGGTTCCTTCTGAAAATACAGTAGGAACTCCCGATACCCCTATTTGTTATGCTTGCCATCATCAGGCGGCTAATGGCTACAAGGAAAACGTTTGAATCAGACACACCACTTCAGCTTAAGGCTGGTCCATCCCGCTTTTTTCTTTACAGGAATTCAGAACATATCAAGGCCGTATTTCGAGCTTCGAAGAGAACAACGAACAAGTCTACCACACTTTTCGCACTCCGAAATCTTTTTGATCTCCCAAAAAGCGCTGTTCAACTCTTCCAAGAAGATGACTCTGGTACGGGCCTAAGGCCCCGCAAGGAGAGCAAAACAAGCCCGGAGAATCGTATCAACTACTTGGTAACCCATACTTCCCGCGAATTCCTATCGTCAGATTATCTTGAGGACATGAATCGGAGATACATGTCAATCCTACTTCGTCACCTAGATACTTTCGACGTCCAATCCGAATGGGTCGAGTTCTCAGACCTACACGAATTCATTCAGCAGGCTACCATAAGACCATCTGTCGAAGCGCTGGTTGGTTCGGAATTTTTTAAACTCAACCCTGAATTTGATAAGGACCTTTTCATTTTTCAACACTACATTCCTGACTTTCTCCACCTCTTACCCCGTTGGCTTATCCCCACTGCATATCGAGTACGAAGGAGACTTCTACAATCCATCAAACGGTGGCACCAACATGCACACAACCATTACGATTGCTCGAGATACGGACCCGAGGATCCAAATTGGGAGCCGTATTTCGGCTCCAAGCTCATGAGGGCCCGAGAGCATTACTCTCTTAAAATCTCAAAAATGACACCGGATGCTCGAGCAACAGAGGATCTCGGTTTGATATTTGTGTAAGTCACAAACCACTCACCCTGATACTATACATTAGCTTTCGATTATCATTCACTGATTGCTTCATTAGGGCGACTATAAACGTCGTAACTTCCATATTTTGGTTCGTATTTGAAGCACTCAAAGACTCGAAACTTTTGGCACGACTGGATAAGGAAATATTGATGTCTAGTACTAAAGGACGCACGGAGCCTGATATCAAAGGGTTGACATCACAGCCTTTGCTACAATCAACTTATGCTGAAGTACTGCGTCTCTACTCTGCTCTTGTAGTTAGTCGAGTCGCCGAGTATGGTGACATTCAGGTCGCGGACTACCATATTCCAAAAGATGGCTACATAATTATGTATAGCCGGAGCTCTGCACTTGATCACCAGGCCTGGGAACGGGCTGGAAGGACGCTTAAGAAGTCTCTGGAAGAATTCGACGCTGAAAGATTCTTAGTCGATCCGGACTGGGTTCGGCCCTCACTTTCCGGGGTGCACGACAAGAAAGCACCCACTGAGGATCCAAACACTACATTGTCCAAGAAACGGTTTACTTTGGATGGGCTCTTGGGCCTTTGGTATCCCTATGGTGGGGGGGACCGCATTTGTCCTGGACGCCATTTTGCAAAACATCAAATGATGTTAACCTTTGCCATGCTACTTGCAAAGTTCGATTTTGAATTGACGGGCACGGATACGAGCAAAGTGCTGCCAAACATGAGATTTGCACCATTCGGCGTTCTTCCTCCAAACGGCAAAATCCCGTTTCGCATGAGAAGAAAGGCTTCTATTTAAGAGAGGCGTGAGCAATTCACAAGAAGCTTACTGGGTCGTTTTGACTTAACCCTTCCGTCACCCAGGAGAATCCCTCAGTAACTTAACAGCCCCCTTTTTTACTCTCCTTTTGACAGTTATTTTTTTTTCGTACCTAAAGCACTAGTATCTAGGAATACCTCTCTTCACATGATAGCTATTAATTCTAGAGTCAGCGCAACATAAAATACATCTCTTTTAGTTCAGTGAATTCCCAAAGTCGCATTCTATAAAGACCTTTAATTCGCCTGCTTGTAACACTTCCTGAAAATTCTCTCAGCATTTCCGATTCCTCACATCAAGAAACGCCAGAAATTGCCCAGCCATGATCGTTATTTTCCACCGTTATAACCATATATCCTCCAATCCACCATGCTCAAGGCTATAACAAATGTAATATTTTTTGGTAGCCACATTTCCTTTGCATACGTTATACAGAGGCCTATTCATAACGAGACCGATCTAAAGGATGGCCTTGCTAGTTTCCACCCAGAACTACGTTCATCCCATCAGCAGGTTGAGCACAGCCAGCTAAGCTACAATAACAACTAGAGAATCACAACACTAGGGCTGAGATATACATTGATCGCTACCTAGAGGATTGTTAGGCGGGAAGGTAAAAGATGATACTCGACTGGGTACGAACAATCGCACAGATTATAACCGCGCCGAGAGATACACCTGTCATACACTCAGAATCATTCCACTCCTCTCAATAGATAGTAACGTACATGTGGCTAGGAATGGCTGTAAGCCGCATAACTCTCCCAGAGCCTGCAAGATAGGCAGAGCTAACAGCGCAACTAGACCGAGGGCAACCACCTGGGATCGAGTCTGTTTGCTTTGTGTGGCAATCGTCGGGATATCCTGGAGGTTGGACGCAAGGATTCGGATATCCTCAGGCACAGACTGCTGAAAATGCATGATGGTTATGAAAAACAGGATATGGAGTCACTTCAGTGAAGTCCTAGACGCAGCAGAGAAAAGTTCGACGCGGATAATGCCATTTGGAACAAAATAGAGTTGGTGTGAGGTGCTCACCTATATGTCTCCATAGGAGCTCCCAGCCTGCTCTGGACGTATGACTCCTTATTCCGATGATGCACACACCCTTCTCTTCCTTCTTTCCTCGGATAAGGGACTGCGCCTTTGCTGTCGTTCTCGGCTTCTGTTGTTGCTCCTGATCTAACACCCCACTAAGAGCACAAGGCTACGTCGGCTTCCGGCTAGGTGTGATTAGGATTCGCTAGCTTGCTGTGTGAAGTGGTCTCCAACATTAACCGGGAAAACTGGGCAACGCAGTAAGAGTGCCCAGGTGGCATTCGGAAACAATCTGACTGCGACACATACAATTCCCTTAAGACGGTCGTGCGATGTTGCAAAGGTGTATACACCAAAGCAGTTGGTTGGGTCGGCCTCGATCACCTACCTAACTAATCTACTTCGTAGGATGGCATTTGTGTTCCCGCATCCTAATAAGCCATCCTAATTGCTATAATCACTACCTAGGTACCTACCCCAATTAATATTGCGACCAATAGGGGCACAAATCATTCAAGATGACAAGCCCATAACTTTGAGGCTTATATATTGTATTGTACCATTGCGTAAATTTCAGACCTTGAGTCTTCCTCCAGTGACTTGTATGAGCCTAGGAGCCTCTTGTTTGTCGGAACGGGGTTTCCCGGGATCAGCTTCTGTAAGGGTTACTTCGTACTACTCTTTGTTAGCTTTTAGTAGTTAAACTGATATAAGTATTGGACGCCATCACTTGGCTCATCTGTACCTTGGCATATTGCAGCCTAACCACAGCCCCCAACCGTAAGAAGACCAGCCCTACCTCGATATTGCATAACACAGGCTGCCTAGATATCTCGAGGTAAGCATAGGTAGGCACCCTTATGATTTGCCGAGACTTAACGTCGTTAGTTGGCTGTTGCTGCAAATGGACCCCCTTTATAAAACCCCGCGGCACATCGGTTTAACTAGCCCCTTTATCTAGGAAGTTACCTGGTACTAGTAATACGTATATACAGACGTACATAACATGCAGAGGGCTCCTCCACATGTAACCACGGCCCGTAGCGCCTTATGCATGTACACATGTGTCAGATATAGTTTTACTGACATAAACTAAAGACAATTAACTAATGAGAGATCAACGATTCACCTTTTGGCGTAGCGGCACAGTCTGACAGTATGCATACCTGAATCCATATAATAGCCTCATACCTACATAGTAGCCTACAATGTAGTAGGTTAGGTACCTAGGTTAACTAGGTAGTGCCTAGTACTGTAGATACCTCCAGGGCTATAGTTAGGGGTATGTAATGCTAAAGGCTTTCTGAACTTTAGTGGACGGGCCACTATGAAGTCCCTAAACTCCAGGGCCGGTTTGTGGCTAAGACCGCATTCGTTAATAATAGTCGTATATCTTTATTCTTACTGTGTTAGCGACGCCAAGTTATTCCCAGTATAGCGAGTTCTCCACTAAGCTATAGAGAGCTTACCACTATATCCTAAAGGGCTTATCTAGCAACAGACAGTATTCACACAATTACTTCGCACATGGATTGCAGCCACAGCTTCTTACATGATTATATTAGGAAAACAATTAATAATAAATTAGATACATACTAATTAACAGGCATATCCCGCAGATGGCCATGGCGACGCGCCGTTTGATAATTACATTATACAAGTACATCATAGTTGGCCGCAGAGCTTCTAAGAGTTGCTCGACTTCTCAACCGTACTGTTAAGCTCTTCTCTTTCGGCGGGCAACGGTCCCGATTCCAGAGCCTGAAGTCTTCCCTCCGCCACTTGCTTGATATTCACCCACTCCATAGCGCACGACAGCGGTACAACCATGCAAATGCCTGCAAGTCCTAGAATGATTGTGCGACGAACAGCGTCAACGTATGCCACACGCAAAGCGTTGAGGACCGCAGGAGAGGTGGTCACAATCTCAAGCCCTATAGCACCGGCGTTTATCACTGCGTCTGGCGTTACGGCGTCTGTGTACCGCGGCACTGCGATGCGTAAACCATCTATCAAGAGCGCTTGACCAATCGCAGTACCAACAGCGCTTTACACGAGTTAGCCGTCTACGAGAAATTATGGCAATGCGGATAAGGAATGTGAAATACACTTACCCAGCGAGGTGGAACGAAAACACGTTGATTGCTACACAAGGAATGGTGTGAGTTCAAGCGCTACAGTATAACAGAATCACGAAGGGTTTGCCTCAACATACCATTGCCAATTGCCACATCTTCAGCCCTGCCATGAGTTAGCCATGAGCCTTTCTTGCATCTTATGGTAAACATACGTAAGAACAGCTTGTACCGCTGTGTATGGAAGCTGGCCCGCCATGCCGAGACCGAGGCCGGTGATCACCAGGTATGCGGCCCATTGTACGGTAGGAGTGGAGAGATTGATCGTTGTGAGAAGGCCGGCGCCAATTGTACATATGATGCTTCCGGCTATCATATAAGGGACCTTGGAGAGAAGTCATCAACTAACACTAGTCGTCTAATTAAGGCAAGAGTGGTATTACTTACGTAGTATCCCCATCTCGACACTATTCCCCCGATAATAATTAAGGCGACTAGCTGAGGACCAACAAGCGCAATATATCGTATCCCGCTTTCAGTTGTAGAGACCCCTTGCGCGGATTGAAACAAGATTGGGAGGTAATACCCGTACTGATTGGTTCATTTTCCGCCGCAGTCAGCAAAGATGAATTTGATCATGTCTTGTTTTGAAAATTCTACTCACGACGACAGAAATCATACCGAACCCGACGAGGGCCAATGCTCCCACATAGACTGAGCGTTTTTTTAGGACTCGGACCGGAATGAGCGCAAGTTCTCCCTGCCTCACAAGCCAGTAGCAGAAACAAAGAATCAAGCACCCGGCACCAACGAAAAGGCCAATGATCTTCTGGTCGGCCCAAGGGTATGTCTGGCCACCCCAGGTCATCGCGAGTAGGAGGCAGCAAATCGCTCCGAGAAACATGACAAGTCCAAGGAAATCCATGTGTCGAAGCTTCTCGCTCAGGGGAAGGCTTCTGTTTCCTTCCTTTGAGCCCTGCTGCTCGAGAGGTACGAACAGGATTACGATAGTGATAGCGCATACACCGGCTGGAAGATTACTATGAGTATCGTCAGGGGGGGTGGTCTCATCTTCATGTACCTTGGGATTTCTCACATCCAAAAACACCAATCTACTTAGAGCTTCAGCGACAGATACTACCATTAGCTTGCTTGTGACCAGTTCATACGTACGCCAATTTATGTATTGTGTGAGTGCACCACCTATGACAGGCCCGCAGCAGACACTGACGGCCATCGAACTTACTACAATACCTTGAAATAGTGGCACTTTATCAACCGTGACTGTCTGGCCGATGACAGCAAGCGCCCCCTGGAGGAGGCCGGCACCCCCTAGACCAAGCCATGCGCGCCCGAAGATTAAAATGGCAGATGTCGGTGCAGCAGCACAGATGATAGAGCCGACTAGATCATTGATATAAACAGTAAGCTTTCATGCCAACAAGGCAACAGAGGACTCGCACTTTCGGGTGATATGAAGTCCAAGTACCTTCGAAAACAGCGAGCGATGTCACATAGACTATCTTTGCGTTGAAGTATTTGTATAGATTACCAAACAAGGGCTGAAATGCTGTGAGGGTCAGCATGTAGGCCGACCCGTACCAGGCTACGTCCGGTAGAGATTCGAACTCGGTCGTTATATGAGGGATAGCGACTGAGACGATGGTGACGTCTAGCCCAAACAAAAAGACGCCGAGGTAAAGGCTCCCTATCACGGCTATGAGCCGCCACGAAGTTAGCTGGCCTTTTTTCGAAGGGCTGAGCGCTGTGACTTCTACCACGTCGTCTTGAGCCATAGCTGTATAGAATAAAAGTTTCGAAAGGTTTTGTATGCGGTAAAGGAAAGCACACTAGTTGGTAGAGAAGAAAGGGGGAGATGGTAACTCGTCGAGAAGACTCGTGTAAAAAGTTAGCTTAACAGGAAACAAAAGCACATGGGCAGAGAGAAGACGGCTGGATGGCTTACTCATCTCATAGCAGTTGGTTATACCCAGATGCAGATGCATATTAGGGTTACATCTATATACCTATCTTGATTCGGATAGGTCAGGTTGGGGTGGTACCAATTTCGCCTCAAGTACATACCTGTGATATCGATCAGATCATGGTAAGGGATGCCAAGGATGATACTAGTAGGCAAGGCCAGATAGATGTTGGTAGTGATGCCAATTAGGTACATCAACAGAGGTACGTTAGGTACAATAACGCCTTGATATCGGAACTTGGCACATCAGCCCGCCTATCAGTAGGTAATGAGAGATCAATCATTCACCGTTTGGCGCAGTGGTAAAATCTGAGACCACCCCTCATGCGTCAGTTGTCAATACACTACACACCACATACTCGCATAGCGAAGCACTTGTCTACACACTAGGATTTGTATTCATTTTAAGGATGGCATATGTTTGATTCCTAGAGTATCACTTACGTGACGGGTGAAAACGGAGTTATGCTGGTACCTGAATACCATCTTATTGAAAATAAAGGCTGCATTTTTAAACTGCCTACCTCCCTAGGCATGTACCTAAAAAATTGGCTGAATCTGAGTGCACTTGTAAATGCCCGGAGATGCTTATAAGTAGAATCTTGGGAGGCTTCTATACTACCTCTGTATATCCTAATAAACCTTGGAATAGTCTTGTGTTGCTGCTATTTCTCCTTAATATCAACTATGACATCCATGCCTTTCATGGGCCCATTAAGGCCGAATGATGGGGTCATGGAATTTAATCGTGGGAAGGGGGGCCTTTCCCCGGAAGAAGTCCTGGCTAGAGTTACGTGGAAACGGTGGAAGAGGACGGCAATGAAACCAAACACCTCATATCTGGCCAATGTCTGCCCTGGGCATAGAGTTGCTCCGCCGCCAAATGGTCTAAAGGATGGGGATCTAGCCAATGACTTCTTCCTGAGGAATCGTGACGGCTGAAACTGTGATACGTCGGCTCCCCATACCCTTTCATTCATGTGAAGCGACCGAAACGGCATCACGATCGTCGAGCCTGGCTGTAGCTCTTTACCCCCAAGTATTGTTTTCTGTGATGTTACTCGGACGGCAGCAGCCGTATTATTGAGTCTTAGAACCTCATAGAAAATTGAGTCCAAATTCGGACTGTTTGAGCAAAGGCTTTTGATATCCAGCTGACCAGAGCTCCATCCCGATTCTGTCTCTTCTTTTGCCAATTCCATGAGAGACTGGTCGTATAATAAGTGGGCCAAAAGCCAGAAACAGCTATTATGCTCGTTGGATACCGCACTTAAGGTGTGATTAGTCTCGCAAGCCAGAGATTGTCACATTATTGGAAGTCTGAGGCTGCACTTACGCCCAAAAAATCATGAGTATCATAGAAGCCCTAGATTCCATGTCCATTCCGACAATCTCCATACCATATAGGACGTTGTTGATCGCCCAAGATGCCTGGTTACGCTTCTCCTTAGGAAGCTGGACAAATGCTCTGGTGATGTCCATGAGTTTGCTTCGATATTTATCGACAGGTAGACCGAAGATATTGGGACAGCGAAACACTATCATCCAAACGTGCTCGTTAAAAGATAACATGTATTGGACGACTAACGGATCGATGTCATGGAGATGTGATCCGAACATGGCATGAGCAGTGGCCTGCACACTAAAAAAAGAAACAAGCGAGTAGAGTGAGACCTGCTGCGTTCTATGATCATTATACCATACGCTGCTGCTCTTCTGTACGGTGCAAAACTCTAAGCTCCTCATGTTACGCAAGGAAATTTGTACCGAATCCAAGAATGTGCGGCTCCATTGATCCATGAGGTCCCCTGGAAGAAGTTGAATTCTGTAAATATCCTCAACGAAATGAATCAAGCTCTTCTGTTTGGGGTTCACGGGGTTGTTAGGTATATAGCACCAGTCTCCTGGTTTAGGGACATGCCAGGCACGCTCGAGTGCTGCGCTTGAGATACCAAAGCTCGTCAGGAGACTAGTTAAGTGATTATCGAAATTAAAGCCCACTGTATCGTCAAACACAGTAGAGACATCAGAGTGATCGGAGCATATATAAAGCTTTTTCCCCAAGAGCTGGATGGCAAAGGGTTCATGTGTGGAGTCAGTAGAATTTCTGAAAGGTAATAGTTAGTAGCCGGGCCACTATGTGAAATAGAAGCATACACTGACAGTCCATTCTCCATTAGCTCAGTATAATTCCGGAAGAAGCTGATAGTATGACCTGGAATGAGTAAGACTTGACATATCAAGATTAAGTAGCATGACAGTTGGCCTGACCAATGACTGGTAACTTTATTAGCTATATTCCACTCCTCATGTATTATGATAGCACTTATACTCACAGGGTATCCAGTAAGGCACTTCCCTCGGCTTTGAAGGCCAGAACCAAGGCTTCAGGGTAAATACCCATAGGCGCCATGCTAATAAAAGACCTCCGAGGACAAGGGGGCCAGTCACGCCAAGTGACCTGTCCTGAAAGAGATCTCCCAGCATTCTCGGTCTTTACGTTTCGACGTGTTGTTCTTGGTTGAGAAATGCTTGATTTTCTAGACAAGGGGATGGGTGATCATCTATTGCTGGTCACAGTGACCAAAAGACGAGAAAGGAGATGGAAGAAAGCTTGCTTTTTTCTTAACCTTGCTGGCGATGTGCTAATACAAGGCTGCCTAGATGGGTAGCTATAGGGGTAGCTTGATGAGTCTAGTGGCTCATACAACATCATATTTAAAGATACATACCTACCTATGGTGTGGAAATTGCCATATAACATGAAAAATTACTGTAATAGGCTGCCTAATGGTTGAGGCCCCTTTGAGCAATTGTTTTGTAACTGTTAGGTCAACATCTACATGAAGTCTACCTTCAAGCACCTTTCTACGTCCTATGTTTAGTGATGCCACCCGTTTAGAAATGTTACCCTGTGAAGGAACTACGTCCTACATCTTGTGAGGGTGAATGCGGCAATATTAGCTTATGAACATGCTACTGTTTTTAGCAAGCAACATTACAAAAGTAATATCGCAGCCTTGTGCTGAAATGCACATAATGAATACACCTGTTGGCGGAAGACTATGCAGGTCAGATCAACATCGTGGAGGCCAACCATAAGCGCCAATGCTTACATATCGCCACCTTCCAAGAGCGCCATTCATTTTTTCAAGAAGGTGAATCGATGGTGGTGTATAGATGACTAGTAAACACATAGGACGTTGGTCCATATGACCAACCGCCGGAAGTGTTACCTAGGTACCTAATCAATTAAAGTCATTTATCTCACCCTTTAGATACATAGGAGGCATGCTGCGCAATGCACGTAAAATCATACATGTGATCATATACTACCTAGTGGTCCATATTGTATGTACAAGTACAAAGGGACCGAGACGCCCCTGAAAAGCGGCCCGTAAGCCTGCAATGCTACCCCATGTAGTACTTGCATAGTTGTATCTGTTCACGACAGCCTCACACCGAATCCTTCTAACTCGGTAAGTGTTCAATGCCTCAAAATGTCATACATCAAGAGGCACCCAGCCAAGTTTTGGGATGCTTTGCGAGCTATCCAACGTCGTCTCTAATCCAATAGTATCAATTAGTTTTGGCGCACTTCTGACTCGTCGTTACCTGTTCTCTTATTACCACAGATATAATAATTCTTTGATCCAAACCAGGTATCCGGTCTCATTTCTACATCTCCAGGGATGTAAATAATCAGTTCAACAGTCTCTATTACCAACTCTGCAATACTGTATAACAAGCACTGCCATAACGAGATGGACATCATTCCACGCCAAAGCCTGGAGGGAGTAGTACCCCTTGGAATTTCCTATGGTGGCTTTATAGTTAGTTCCAACCTTCCTTTGCCATTATATAGCTGAAAACTCTAGTACTGACGGTGACAAAGGCTGGTGTGTGGACTTCTGTTGCCGTGTCAGGGCTAATGCTTTTCTGCCGGCTTTTTTCCCGCTTCCGAGGTCCACGTCGACTATTCTGGGATGATGTGTTTGCGATCTCTGCTTACATCTTAGTTTTGATCACTGGAGCAGTATGGCAGTGGGGAGCAAAAGACATGTACTACGTGCTTGGCGTTCAAGCGGGTATCGAGCAATACGTGCAGGAGTTTTTCCTTCCAAGAATGAGAGCATGGCTCACTGCGTCGATAATTGCAGAGCTCTTCTTCTATACCGCTCTCCTCCTCATCAAGCTAGCGTTCTTGTTCTTTTTCAAACGCCTCGGTAACGGTATAGACCACTTCAAGTGGGTTTGGTGGCCTGTGTTTGTCATCACAGTGGGCAGCTATCTCGGTGCTATTGGCAACGTCAAGTACAGCTGCCTCATTGGTCCGCTTGAAGCAATCCTGGCCGAATGTAATACTGAACCAACAATCAAATTCGTTGTCAATACTCTCTACGCCAATTGTGCACTAGACGTGTTAACGGATTTCCTGAGTACCCACCTCCATCCATCCCCCCTTTATTCCCCCTTTTCTTGAACTTTCTTGTTACGAGCGTCTAACATCAGGCCATATCAGTCATGCTCCTCCCTACGATTTTGCTCTGGAGAACCAAGATCCGACTGGCTAAGAAACTTGCAATCCTTGGTCTCTTCTCGCTATCACTTATCACCATAGCCATCGCCATCGCTCGAGTCGCTGACATCAACGTGACGAAGAGACCAGACGGGAATCTTGATAACTCATATCTTTGGCTATGGAGTGTAATTGAACCAAGTGTCGGTACGTGTCGAGATGTGTTCACCCCCCTCTTTCCGCATAGCTTCTTCTGCCCATGAGAACCTTTCTCGCTCATATTTTTAGGCCTTGCTAACACAATGACTTACCGTGCCAGCTATTGTTGTGTCTTCTCTATCCGCATTCCCTCAGCTATTTACACAAGCGTCACGTAATAAGAAGCCTGCCTTCACTCCTTCGGAGACATATCTCAGGATGATGGCGCATATACGCTCGAAAAAGAAACAGGCAAACAACAGTTGGACGGAACTAATTTCTGTTTCACAGCCCACTGCCTTCGACGGATACCACTTCATTCCTGGGCCTGAAGTTTCGTCTCAAAAGAGCCAAGATTGCGAGCAACCTAGGCTGGTCCCCAAAACTCACAGACCTGTCGTTCATGCTTATAGAGGGGCACACCATGGTGTGCCTGACGGTCCTACAGACCAAATCATGCAGCAGATTGAGTTTACTGTTACGAAGTAACTGACACAACTTGAGGTACAATTTGGGACCTTGATAAAGAGATCTAGTTGAGGCGGAACAATTTCCATAGCTTATGCGTTGACATGATTATACGAGTTTGAGGTGACTAGGTGCCGAGGTACTAAATAAGGAAGATTGGGGGGGGGGCACTGGGTGATGGAGCTGGTGCATACCTACCTGCAGAAGAACGGCAACAGGAGCACGAGGTATATGGTTAGAATGGAGTGTATAGAGTCATATGGACAAAATGGCCTACTGAGATAGTCAAACGCCAGACCAAAAATTTAAGCTGTGGTGGATTTTGTAACCTGGTAGTTCAGCCAAAACCAGACGTGGCTTTCGGATAGGATGATCGAAGTTTCGATAAGTTCGACGATCTCCGACGAGTGATGGCTGCCAACATAGACGAGAAACAAAGGCAAATTCTGCAATGGGTGATGTCGAAATTACTAGTTAGGACCAGTTATCTAGCTAGTGATGCCATTGCGGCTCTCAGAGTTGATTGCGGGACACTGCGATCGAGGTACAATATCATATTCGGACTCATATTGTGCACTCAGAAGATGGATACCTATATATTCTGGAAAACAGACAATATGTACCATATGAAAAACGTCCGAAACTACTCCGTACGATGTATCTGAACTGGAACATTTTATAGAATGTCGAGCCTTCGCACACAAGCTCAACGGATGGGCGACAAAGGAGCATTTCAACGATATTATCCATGGCCACTATTCCCCACCTAGGCACCTATGTACCTAATACGGGTTAACTCAACACATAGTAAGTAATGGATTTCTGTGATATAGCTTCTCTCTTATGACTATATTATCTCCAGTGTATCTTTTAGGGACTTGAGAAAAGTGCATTCTGGAACAGTACCTAAGGTCGCATCATGTCAAGACAAAGTCACAAAGTCATGTGATTCACAGGTGGTCACGTGATCCTATGTCAGGAGTAACTAATGCGTTGGCATTCTCATATATTTGTGTATTTGATGAATTCTTCGTGTTCTAATTCTGCTTCGCAATCAGTACAACTTCTGCCTCAATGAACGATTGTAAATTCTCACTAATCTCGATTCAATGTCACCCAGGCACAGAATAAGTTACACAGTGTATGTACCTACTGAGTAGACACCAAGTCATATTGAGGCTGGACCGGGAATACTAGGTAGGTATATCCGTTTCTGCTAAGTCAGCTCTAATACATGCGCCTTGCGATATTCGGTATACATTTGTTCAGGGACTTAGCGCGTCTTACGTACTTGTATTATACCTGGTTACCTAGTAGGTACCTAAGACCTACCTAAGGCGCCTAAGGCAGTGTGACCCCTATTGCATCAACAGAATTCTTCGAGCCCCAGCACGCCCAAATTCTTTCACATATCTACCTACCTAGGTACCTAATATGGCTTTTACATCCAAAGCACCACATACTTGCAAATACTGCCAACAGATCACCCTCGATCTCACGCATTCTGGGAGCATCACCCAGTTCAGCTGCGGGGTGGAAGAGGCAATTGGTGCAGATGAGGCTGGCTGCCCACTATTCCATGGATTCATCGATGATTTACAGAAAAATACTTCGACACGTAATATTCTAGCCACTGGGGGCATTTTGAACTTGGGCCTGCGATATTTGAAAGAAGACTTGCCGTTTAGTCCGGCGATAATTGAACCCTTAGTGCGCGAAACATCGGATGATGAGTGGCAGCATGTTTTCTTTGGGAAATTCCCATCCTTGTCGTTATGGACATGCGAAGGTATTTTACCTACATCTCTTGCCTTATCTACCTAGTGCCCATCTTACTGAAAGGCATGGCATATGAATAGGTGATGCTGCGTCAGCCGACATTAGTACCCGGCCTTATGAGCTAGACAATGCGTCCGTTGCCAGTGTCGACTTTGCTCGCAACTGCATTCAATCATGTCAGCTCAACCACGATGAATGCCGGCGATCCACGAGTGACTTGATGGCCCGTGAGGGGCCAACATCAATCGACCCCAAGGCTATTCCTTCCCGCCTCTTATTAATAACTTCAACTAGCTCGGGGCTTCATGTCGAGCTCGTTGGTAAGGGGCTGCCATCCGCTATCAAAACAAATTCAGTAGCGCTCGACGGTTTCGCTATTCTCTCCTATTGTTGGGGAGGACCACAGCCAGTGGAACTGACCAGGCGCAATATTCTCGACTTTGGGAAAGGTATCCAAGTATCCAAGCTACCCAAGAGCCTCCGTGATGCGGCATGGTTTACCCATAAAATAGGGCTGAAGTACCTCTGGATAGATGCTCTGTGTATTCTCCAAGACAACAACGAGGACAAGGTTCGCGAGATCTCTCGAATGGAGCTCTACTACGGGCAGAGCACCGTCACGATATGCGCCGCCTCGGCAGCCAAGTGCACCGATGGCTTCCTTACGTCGCGCGAGGAAGATCCTGCTACATATGCCATCGGCCCTATCCAGCTCCGAGCCAAAACCTCATCGGGCACGCTCGGCTTCGTTCAGGGGACCGCTGAGTCTGATTACTTCAATAACTGGAAGCCTCAGGAGCCGATCACACTCAGGGGTTGGACACTCCAGGAGGCCTTGCTATCCCGACGCATTCTCATATTCTCGTCTGATCATTTGCACTTCACCTGTACTGTTGCCAACGCTACCTGCGGCGGCATAGAGCCAAAACTAAAACCTCGGGTAATGACTGGCTACGAGTCTCGGGTTGAGGGTGTACACACCCTCTCCGGGTTACGAAGCTATCCGGTAAGAGAGGTATGGACTAAAGTCGTCGATAGCTACACGATAAGGGGCTTGGGGTTTCCGACGGACAAGTTGCCAGCGGTTTCGGCCCTGGCCTCGAGTCTCATCCCCATGGCAAGGGCGCGCAACCAAAAGGTTGAATATCTTGCCGGTCTCATGCTCGACGCTTCAGAACCTGAGAATTACTATTGGCGAACCGAGTTTCTCTGGAGAGTACATCATGTGCAAAGCACGTGCCACATCCCCATTGGCTCACCATCATGGAGCTGGTCTTCGGTAAACGGTCGCATTTCCATGTATGTCTTCAGTCAGCCGAAGCCCTGGTCCAGTACTGATGGCGTACAACTTCTCGAGTACGGGGTTGATCTCGAGAATGAAATCGCACCCTTCGGTGTTGTTAAAGGAGGTTTCGTCAAGATACACACGAGAACCAAGAGTTTAAACGCCAGCATAAAGAATGTAGACTACACGATTGCGATGGATTATGACCCTAGTGATAGGATGGTAGACCCGAACCGAACCTTGTTGGCACTGTGTCCGGACACGCCTAAAGGAGTTGACAGAATCGAGCTGGCCATACAAGGGGAACTGGACTTACTTCTTGTTGAACTCATTCCCTTCTATGAAAACTATACATCCCCGGCAGGCCTCATCGTGGCCGAGGCGTCTGGTCCGAATCGTTATGTTCGTGTGGGGATTTATGAGTGTCAGCAACGAGACCATCAAACTGGGGCAGAGTTGGCGATGAGGAAATCTTTTTTTGACAATTCGTCAGTTCAGGATGTGTATATTGTTTAGGATTAAGATATCTATCGATCTATGACCCCTAGTGTAAAAGAAAACTCCCAAATAGTGTATCGCAAATCATGGTATCATGGTACCACCTAGGTACATGGCCCTATGCCGATTCCCAGTTCCCAATAAATAACCTCCCGTAGCTTCTGTTCATACCACCTACTATCCGGTTAAGTAGGTATGTATCCCATTCTAGATGAAGCATTATTGAAATATCCGTAAAATATGCGTGAAATATCCGCCGTTCTCATTCTGTAGTCTTAAAAGGGGGGAGATATCGCTATCCCATATCGTGTAACTCTAATAGGTCTATGCCGCACAGTTTTATATCCTATCGAACAATAGGATAAAGATGGTATTGCAGGCTTAAGAAAGGCGTGATAGGATTGCCGAGAGCTCAGCTTCAACACGTGCCTTGTGGGCAGCCTCGATGTCTCGAGGAGGGAGATCTGAGGGGACAACCGTGCTGGGAGGACTGGCAAGAAAGGCGTCGAACCGATATGTCGAAGCATCCCCACTGTGTCCCGTCTGTGAGACGATATCTTGCATGGTCGGAGCATTGGTGCTGCTGTGGTATAGTAAAGCATCGTTCCTCAATTAGCTTCTCACTCTAATATTGAATCGAGACATCTCGAATTCGGAAGTTCGGGTGATCCTTACCCATTTTGCATGGCAGGAATATTATATTGAGAAGACATTCTTGTGTCGGTGGAAGGTTACGTAGGGTATAAGGCTGTGTGCCGATATCGTGTGATTGACCGTTTATGCAGTGGCACTGGTAAGACGGGAGTTTCAAGTGCTTCTCTCTTTGGTTTCGATACACTCAGCTACTTTTTTTAAGAATTGGAAGTAGTAGTTATAAGATGATGAAGAGTAAGGTATCATTAGGGGTTTTGTTTCAAAGAAAAGAGCAAGAAAGCGACGGTTGAAAGTGCTCTTTATGAAGTAATTCCTAATGTCTGCCCAGATAAGTCTAACTTTCCATCTCGTCATGGCTCATCATTTAGTGACTACTAGGTAAGTACGATTACTGAAAGGACCAAAGGAGCAGGTTAGAGTATTTCCAATCTAGGCAGATCGGACTCATTCTATTCACGGGAAAAACCTACGTGTTGAGTCGTGTGGCATATTTGCCTACCTAAGGCAGGTACTAAACGAACCACGAACTCGTTCTTAGAAATCGTTAAGGTGAAACATACCCTACATCACTCACAGGTGCCCAAGAACGGTTAGGTCCTAAAGAGTCAGTAAGCTCTCAGGGGGCTTAGAGTGGAAGTGTCTAGATGCTCCTGGTCTAGGAAGAAGGCCAAACAAACTCGAACACTTTGTTGATATGCTAGCAGGACCACAATGAGAATTAATGATCGATACTCAACAGTCACGTAATGTAGCGTGGGTGTAGCACTAACATGTAATGCTCAAAGAATTGTATTGGATATAATCAAAGTACTACCAGTCCACAGCAGAATCCACCACAGCAGAATCCACCACAGCAGAATCTCATTTGCCTCACCCCAGGTCAGGAACGTACCCCGTTGCATTTGAAGTAGAACTGTAGAATAACCTGATCTAAGAGATGGCTCAAGAGAATTGGCATGTTTGTGTGGAGGCGTGTATGAGAAACCAGTAAGCTCTTAACATTCATGTCCTTCATGATAGAGTATCAACAAGAAGTATCCTATACAAAATCAAGAAACTTTGAGTCTTTGTAGGCAGTCTTTGACTACCATAACTCAATCCCCATCGTCATTGTCTTCCTATTCTCTCCTTCTGACATATATTTTAGGATTCCTCAAACATCTATCTAGGTCTACCCAATAAAGCACCTCCTACGTGTGAATGTTGCGCCTTGGAAGTTCTGTGAACCATCAACTTCGCCTAGCCCTAGGTTCGGGGTGAATACTGCCTCCGAACACTTCTTGTGTCTAGGTAGGCACCAAGTTTGTGTCTGGCATTAGGCCGCAATAGCAACATTTACAAGTGAAATGCACGAATAGGATTCACGGGGCCAAGGCCGCTGCATGGGCCCGAGAAACGCCACTGTCGTGTTGTTTCTCCTTCACTCTCACAAGGAAGATGACAAGTAAATCTTCACAGATATATAGAGTGTGTATCATTGTACTGTTTGCTGATAGAAAGCCTGTACGGTGAATACATCAAGAGAGACGATAAAGAGGGAGTGAGGCAGATGTTCGTGATGTGTTTGCTTTCGATCAAGGCGATAAACGTTGATATTGTATCACACATAACCATAACCATGACATAGATATAAACATGATCCATTCCTATCTTGGGTGTAAATCTATTTAGTGAAAAAGGAACGGAAGGACAGCTGCATGAAAGAGTTCTTGTAGCTTTGGCTATATTTGTGTGGGAAGTGGTTGTTGACGAGAACACTCCAAGACCTGATCGTTACACCTACTGTTATTTTCAGTAGGTATCATCCATTTATGACGTGGTAAATGTTTCTTAGGTAGCTTCTCTGGGCAGAGGCTTCAAGTATCCTACCAAGGTACATTCATCCTGAATGTGGGAGGACTGGCGGTGTTCAGCGGCGAGATACGACATATCTATTTCACTCTTGTATGGAAATATTTGTATGTAGCCCCCGGGTGGGCAGGGGTGTCTCTTTCGTAACCATCATGACACTTCATGACTCCAAAGGTATCGGCCCCAGATCCGTTTGGTTGTAGAAAAGCCCAGAATCGAAAAGAATAGTAGAAAGTAGGAGCAAACCATCATCGTCAACTGGTCGTACAATGCCAGCACACTTGTTAGAAAGCCATGTCAATTAGTCGATCGAGATTAGAAGAGAGATGGTATGGAAAAAGTAATAGATTGTTAAAGTAAATAGGTAGAGGGATTCTGAGACATAGGTCCAGCGTAGAAATTCCCATTTCAGTAGCATATTTGATAGAAACAACGTCTATAGGTAGGAAGTCGTGGAGAGTAATGGCCTGTATACTTATACTATAAGACAATCTAATATAGTTGGACCAAACGAAAGTTTCCAATGATCAGGTAAATACAAATCCCTTACATGATTCTTCCGCGAGACGAACGGGACCGAAGAGTGGGACAGTCTGGAAAGTAGATGCTGCATGACTTTTTTGTTGCCAACAGACAGTTGGTGTTGCCATTGACTTGCATAGAACTGGAAGTACCAAGGCCCAAACACTCCATTAGAGGTCATTACTCGCCAAGTAACTCCAGTCTTTGTCCTAGAGGTTTGTATGTGTCTTGTCGGAATCTAAGGACATAAGACGCGGAATGGGTTACAGCCTTATCATTGCAATAAGTACTTGCGAGAAAACGCAAAGCGACCTAACGAAATAGTTTCAGATGTCTGTATAGATACGTATAGTAGAACAAGTACTCCTGCAAGATATTAATGGTTGCGGGTTTTGAGAATTATCTGATTGCGTTTCCCTTGCATTAGATTAAGCACCCCTATTTCTGAAATCATTGCTGTCGTCAGAGATAGGGATAGAGCCTCATAGTAGCTATCGGTTACTGATTGTTGATCATACGCTGTATCGTCGAGAATTGCCTTTCTTTAAATTAAGTATTGTACACGTCTGCTCCGCACCCGGTACTACGAAAAGCCTACAGGGTTCGTTTATTTATTCCTTAACAAGACTCCTCTTCCGACTCCTCAAGTCCAAGCCAACACGGTGATCGCTCCTTTTGCATAAAGTATGCAGGTAGCCGTCTTGACTGTACCATAGAATGCTCCAAAACTGGAGGCTTCGGGTTCTCGGATTGGCAACCCCAAAGTGCCCTCCCAAGTCTGATACATTGATCTGTTAACCTGGAAGAAACAACTGTTTTTGGCCTTGCTAGATTAGATGATAGGTAATAAGAATAAGAACTTTGGGTTCAGATTTCTTTCTGGTCTTCCCAATCCTTTCGGTGGGTGCGATTGGAAGACTGGCAGGGTCAGTTTCCTATTCATCAAGCATGGGCAAATATACTACCTAGGTAGGTGTTGTAGGTGCCTGAGGCACCATAGGCTCCACTAGGCCATATAGCCATATATTGGCACTCCGCCAGAGTAGTCAGAAGTAAAGCAAGCTTTCTTCCTTCCATCTTCCTTTTTCTTGGTTGCAGTTATACTGCAACAATAGGTATACATTCAGATAATGTTGCGATCTTCTACATCCGCCCAAGTGTTACCGATTGCCTCGACATACTCCCGAAACATCTCAACCTACTTCAGCACATCCGCCATTTTCTTTGTGGCACTCTTCATCCCATCTGCGCCGTCAAGCACGTGCTTGAAGAGTGAAGGATAAGAAGATCGACGAGGGCCACGATATCCTCCATTTCAAGCCATCAATAACGCTCTTGATAGCCACAACATTCTGGTTAAGGCGCGCGTCTCCTGCCGTAGAAAGAGGTAGTGTCCGGATCTTTACCAAATACCAACAGAGCTCCAACGAACCATAACGATAATCTCCTCCTATACCACTAGCCACACATATCTGAGCTCCCACACTTCATCAAGGTCAAATTCTGGAGGTGGTAGAATGCAATCGTGGTAAGGGTTCAAGTTATATGTACAGTAATAGATGGGCATCGAAGGTAAGCACGGAACCACTCCTAGCTCTGGTCTATGTTGCCACGAGATGATATCCTATTTAAGGAATTCTCTCCCATTTTCTTGAAACGTTATTTTTGAATCAAATGGATAAGAAATGTACACATTCAAGACTCAGTATGGTGGCATGGTGGCATTATTCATCGTAAAGCGTATGTATTCATAGGTAATTTAACAAGAATCATATAAGTAGTTCGAATACCAAAGTTTGGTCTTCCTCCATGTATCAGTTACTACATAGGTAGTTGAAAAAAAAAAAAAAACATACAACACCAGGGATTCGCTGGTCGTCACCGACCCAACTACTGATCTGGCGGTATCTGGCTTATCTATGGGAGAGCGGACGGGATCCCGAGTTTTCCAAATCCTATGGTCGTATGTGCTAGATTAACCTGTAGTTAGCGTTTATATACCTGTCGGTGTGGATCTTAGACAGTGTCTAAACAGGCCGCTAGCAGCAATCCCGATACCTCTACACTAGATGGCTTCAAATTCTTGATTTTGTAGAACTTCACATAGACCTTAATAAAAGCTTTCCACCCACAGTCAAAGATGCACGCCAGCGAGGCATTCACCGATTTGAACACCTCTTGGCTACCTATGGAAACATTCATGTAAACACAATAATCTTGCTTGAGCATGAGATGTAAGTTTGTGAGAGAAACAAGCCTATTGATGATTCCCCTACCATCAAACACCGAAGTAACATCTCGATAAATGATTAAACAATGCCATAACTCTGAAATCTTGGAGACGTAAAGGGGGATACCTATGTATGCCTACTAGCATTCAGGGGTTACAATGCTGAGTAATAAGCACACATTCTATGGTTGGAAATCCTTATCGATAATTGAATACTAATTATCGATAAGGATGCACCCAGGTAATTAAGCTACTAGCCAAGCCAATCACTGACGTAGTTTCAATTATTTCTACAATTTCCGTCCAATGGATATCTTCACAGCTTTGCGACAATATCGAACCATTCATACAACACATACCCATATATCCATAGGTACCTACTTGGTCGTACGATTTTATTTTGTTTAAGACGAAGGTTAGAAGGTGTCATCCATTACCAACCAACAAAAAGATACAAATCCCCCTTCTGATGCTCTTGAACACCGGGCTGCGCATCGCGCAAGTCCAATCTCAATTTTTAAGCACGAGGACACATTCAATTGTTCCTCTCGTCGCAAGTCGCATTTCGAAGAGATCTGCTGCCCCGATATACAACTACTACTACCACTGCTACTTAACAAAACCACACCGACGATTCGCATCCACGTCCACAACGTCATCGCCTGCCAAGGAAACCAGCGAACCACCCAAATCCGTTCCCGAAATCGTCTTCTCAGGCGGCCCCTTTGAGCCCCTCACGCCCGCCTCCCTTCTCAACCCCCCTGCCACCACCCGTCCACCCCCACTCGACCTACCGGTCCGCGAGCCCTCCGTCTCGCTAATCAAGCATCTATTCCGGCTCGGCAAAGCCTACACCACCTTCTACAAGTCCGGGATCGTCGCCATCTACACCAACTACCGCTTACTAACCGCGACCCGACACAAAGACCCCACCCCGGCCTCCGCCATCCACATCGAAGCCGTCGGGTACCCTACCCGCGCTGATGCGCTCCTCTACCACCGCGTCATCCACGACATCAAGCGCCTCCCCATCTTCGGGATCCTCCTCATCATCTGCGGGGAGCTCACCCCCCTCATCGTCCTCCTCTTCCCGCGCCTCACGCCCTACACCTGCCGCATACCAAAGCAGATCGAGTCGATGCGCGCGTCCGCCGACGCCCGGCGCGCCGCCAGCCTCGCACAGCTACGCTCCAAGCTCGATTCCCTCAAAGACGGCACCGCCGCCGCCAAGGAAATCGAGGAGAGTCTCAGCAACGCGCACATATGCCGGAGCCTCGGCCTCACCAGCCCGGCGTGGGACAAACTACACCTCCGCTCGCCCTTCACCGGCACCAAGGCGCGCAAGATGGTCCAGTACCTGGTCGGCGACGACACCGCGCTGCGGATCAACGGGGGCGTGGACCCGCTGGTCGACGAGGAAGTGGTTCTCGCGTGCGAGGAGCGCGGCATCAGCGTCTTGCACCAGCCCATCGACCAATTGCGGACGCAGCTAGAGAACTGGCTTCGGCAGACGGCCCCTCATGATCACCATCATCAGAAGCCCAAGTTCCAGCCCAAGCTCAACCACTCAAAGAAGGGAGGGAAGAAGGAGCATCACGCGCCGCCAAGGGAGAGGTGGGGCCATGGGATTGTCGCCGAGAACAAGGTCCGGGAGTTGCTTGTTGGGTTCAACAGCAAAAAGATATAGCAAGGTATATGAGCTTCCCGGTCACACGAGCATTAGTCATCACGATAGGTATCATGAGTAGTTTTCACCTATGCATTTGCTGGTATATATACATAGCATATTTGTACGATATGGCGGGTTTAAAAAAAAAAGAGTATTGGTGGACTTAAAACTCGGCTCACAAAAGGAGAGTAGGTAAACAATACGTACTATAAATGACTCACGTGATTCAATGAGCATCCAGCTTCCTTAAGTGTCTTAACTGTCTTCTGTGTATTTATTTATCTTGGTTTGCATTGAGAAGCTGAGTTAGGCCAAGCCAAGCCATCATAAACTTTTATAAGTACAGTACTAAGAGTATTAACCCTAAGAACCCCAAGTTCACATGGCACCCTTTACCCACGCAAAGAGATTTGTGATTGGGTGGGGTTTCTAATGACTTGCTCCCAAGATAGGTACCAGTTAATAGTTCACTGGCGGTATCTGGCCAGCTGTGCCATGATATTCTGTACATGTTGTGCGGATTCACCGCTGCCACTATTTGGGGCGCCGTTCATAGGGCCCGACGGATAACCTCGGCTGTGGTGTGAATTCGGTCCAGGGGCGGTCACATGGCTACTTCTCCCCATGGTACCCAGCATCCCATTCATATCGACTGGAGCACCTCCCACGGGTTGACCATAACTGTGACTTTGTGGGGGGGCTTGTTGGTTGTGGAGAGTTCCTAAGATCCTTTGCAATGTGGCATTGTCCAAGGAGCTGCCCGAGTTGCTAGGAGGGGGTGGAATGCCAGCGCTTGGGTAAGGCTGCACTGGGTAAGATGGTGGTAAATACGGAGGTTGGGCAGGAGGTGGGTAGTAGGCTGGTGGGTACTGTACGCCATAGGGAGGTTGTAGTGGAACCTGCGATTTGGCACGAGCCACAAGCTGTGCAGCAATGTTGGGATCTAGATCCTGATATTGGTCATACTGAACATTGTCACGCCCAGCAGAGCGATTAAACACCTGTAGTGAGATGGTCGCGGTTTGCTGCGCCCGAAAATCAAGTTCAGCAACCGCATGAACACCTTCCATCACTTGACGTTGAATGACAGCGTCGCGAGGAAAATGAGGATGAAGAAACATGACTTGAACCCTTAAACCCTGGCTGACGAAGGTTCGCTCTACCCAACTCACAAAGTCTCGATCGACTTCTTGCAATAACAAGAATTGAACGTCGGGAACTTCTCCACCATATCGACGGGGGATGTCAACATCTGGCTCAGATATATGGCGGCGATGAGGACTGCGACTTCGACGTCGGTAATGGTCCGAGTCGCGTCTTCCATAATCTGGTGATCTGGAACGGCCACGAGGGCTATAGTCATCGTAATAGCCTCGGCCACTACTGGGAGACATTTGTTGACGGTGGCCTCCTCGTTTGGGAGAGGGTTGTCGACTGGGACGATAATCGTCGCGTCGGCGATTGCTATCATGGCGGTCGCTGTCCCTTTTGCCTTTGTTGCCACGCCTCTCTCCATCTCCGTCCTTCTTTTGAGTACGAGAGAATTCTAGATCTATAACATGGTTAGAATCAGACAAAGTCTTAGGTCAGAGTGGAAATACTCACGGATCTTGCGACCTCTGACTTCTATACCCTGTAAGTGGTCCATTGCAGCTTCGCCCTCCGCTAGGGTGTGGTACTGCACAAAGCCATATGCCTGCTTGAGAGAAATTTGTGCAAGGCGTCCGAACTCAGAGAAGATGTCAAAGACTTCTTTCTTGGTAACCCGGTCGCTGGATAGGTTTCCTGAGAAAATATTAGCTGCTGAGACGTGCAAAAGATTCCGCTAAACGTGCCAATGAATAGTCTAGATCCCTCTGGAAAGCGATCCCATTTAGCTTCTGATACGTATTGACGTTCTTCTTGGAGAAAGGTTTCCCATGGCTGGGATGGCTCAGCAGTCTGGAGTTGTGTGGGCGCTGCTGTTGCGGCTACGTTATAAGAGTTGTCAAAATGTGCTACTGGAAGAGAATGAGCAGGGAAGGTAGCATAGGAAGAAGATGGAGGAGGTGGAAGAGTATCACGACGGTCTGGAGCGGTTCCAGGAGCCCCAATGGGATAAGTGCCCGGGGGCGGTGGAATATTGGACATAGCCATGGTGGCATTGGAGTAAGAGCTTGCTGGCTGATAGCTGGGAGTTTCTTCTGGGCGCACATAGGACTGAGTGGGCTGTTGGGGCATCGGGGGTCTAGGAGGAAGGGAGACTGCTTGGGGGGGAGCAGTACGATGGGCAGAACTCTGCGATGTCGAGATTTGGTCGGTATCATCTGCAGAAGCATTTCCTATGATTTTATCGACAAGGCTTTGGATATCAGTCTCATCATTAACAGCACTCGATGGATGATCACTGTTCTCAGTAGCGGCTGTGATGGGTGGCTGGTCTGCATCTGTTGACGACGCGTTTACAGACTGTTCCTCTCGTGGCTTTAGTGGCTGTTGGGCCTCTGTTGGGTTCGAGATTGGAACATGTTGGTGTACATCTTGGGTAGTATGTGTGGAGATGTCATGTGAACGAGAGGCGGCTTCAGAGTAGTAAGTCAGGGACTGAGACGTATCAGAACTAAGAGTGGATTCGTTGTTCTTGGATACATCTTGTAGGACCTCAGCAGTACCGTCGTGTTGACCAGAATGCTGGGCATTTCCATCTTTATCTTTGATTAAGGACGTGCCATCTTCCTGACCCTCAATTTTGCCATTGCCGACGACATCGCCATAGAGACTATCATTGTCTGAGCTAGCAGCTTCGTCGACATCATGGCTATCATATTGGCCGTTGGTTGCGTTCATGCCGTTTTCAATCCTAGCACCTGTTTGTTCCAGAGCTGTCAAAGAGGCCGGAGTAGCTGTATATGTTGGGCCGTTTTGGCCGCTGCTGGAAAGCGACATGTTGGACAATGTATCGGCCTGATCTTGCAGGGTTGGCACTACTACAGGAGAAGATGGATGAACAGGTGCCGGAGATATTGGAATCAGGTTGGCGGTTGCCAGAACTTCGGGGGACCTTTCCGTCATTCAGGTAACATGAAGTGGCAAGACGGATTAGATATGCTTTCCCAGAAACCTCAAATTTGAGCTACGAGGTAGATAGGGTTTGGTTCAATGAACGTTGAGACTTTGACACGAGACCGTCTCAAGGTTGATCCATTCGAGTAGACGGGGTATCAAAGTGGATGAGAAGTCAAGCTAACTCGACGATAAACAAAGAATATGAGACTTGGGTACTAAGGACAGAGGTGGGGGAGAAAGAAGACGGAATAAAGATGGAGATAGGGCCTTCACGAAGGGGTTAGTAATACGCATGGGATATTATAAGCGTAGCTGCAAACACAGATGTTGTTTACTCGAGAGTTGGCATAGAAGTCTTTTCTGGTAGCTCCCGATAGCTCCCGGTAGCTGAATGGATCGATATACGGTGTTCCTAGATATCTCGGTAGAGCTGGGAGGTGTTATAGAGAGATGAAGAGATAGAGATGTGGATGTGGATGGATAGGTAGAAAGGTCAATTACCGACTGCGATTAGTGACAATAACACAATAATGTCATTGATTTCACAGAGCTTGAGATAGACCGAGAGGAATAAGAATGACAAAGATTAATATGAGTAAAGATTCAAAAGAGTCCAACAGGGAATCAATGCAGACACAGGTGGTGTATATGTTGAGGCTTTGTAAACAGGCGAAACAAGGTAAGGCTGGATCAGCTCCGATATGGGAAAAATGAGATAAAGGAAAATTTCCAGAAAGGAATTGTCCTGTAGCAAACGCCAGATGCAAATGAGTTAGCAGCTTACGCTAAACAGCGCTAAAGATCTATGTATCATGTATATAATTGGTGCTCAAGTTGCTGAAGAACTTGGTCCGTGCTGGTTAAGATATAATATTACCTATAAAAGGTTAGCGTCTTATCATCGTCCAACCGTGTAATTCCAAGGGTAACTACTTTTAGACCTTTTAGGATATTCAACTAAGCGGCTGGTTAGTCTTTTTTATTTGATCATACATGACTACATCCATCTATTACTATGTACGTTGGTATCTTACGTAGGTATGTACTAACATCAGTGTTATTAAAGTAACATCTTTGTCAAGTAACTCTTCCCTCCGAGATATTTACCTGCCTACTCTTTGGAAGCGATCAGCAATCAAGTTTTATCCTCGAATTGCGTCTACCTGATATTGTGAATGGCGTGGTGAATTTTCTCCTATTCATGGTACTCACTTTAAGCTGAAGGCAATACGACGGAGTTAATGTTCTATTAATGGCATGATTGGATTAAATAGCCCAGGATGTTTCGTTGGAAACCCAGGGGACCAGTGGGCTTCCACTCAATTACCATGGTACCGGACTGGGCCTCAAGTCTGAATCTGCTTCCTATATTTAGAGGCTACGATAAACCACTACGGCTCATACGGACTATCCATCATCAGGCCTATGATGCTTTTCTTGACCAAGAAGACCTCACCGAAGCTAGGAAATGGCATGCTTCGTTCACCGAAAGTAGCCTACCAAAAGGTCAAACAACTTATTCTCGGTCAAGTGGACCGGGGGGGCAACATGTGAACAAGTGAGCAATCCCAACTTCCCTTAACCCAGGAGTACCTATCAGGGCTGACCGGCTATCTAAGAACTGAGAGTAAGGCGACAACTGTGTGGTCTATGGAGGAGCTCTCTAAGAGTTTACCAAAACTACTGCAATCTGCGTTGCGGAATTCGAGGTACTATTCTAAAAGGAATGACTCTATCACTATTCAGGCCCAGACTCAACGGAGTCGAACCGCAAATACAGATGATAATCGGCTTAAGCTGGTGGATGAACTGTTGGGTATATACAAACAGCAGGTCCCCAATCCGACTAGCCATGAATCGATAAAAAAGCATGAGGCTATGTAAGTGAACTCCCTTAGGCTTCATCAGATGTAGCTAACCAACAAACGCCGTAGAGAGAAGTCATTCCAAGAAAATAGACTAAAATCCAAGAAGAAGCAAAGTACTAAGAAGGCATTTCGTAAAGGGGTGGGTCGAGACGAATAACTGATGATTGACGTGTTCCTTGACTCGGAGCTACATGTATATAATATATATACATTAGGTATCTTAAAAGATATCATCACCCACCCATTTACAAGCTCTGGTGATAATAATTCGTTAAATGCATTATTCATATTAGCTCCCTTTCCTAAAGTCTATTAAAGGAATGAGGGGCAGAGACAGCCACTAACTAGGTGGACCCTTGAATCTGCAGGCAGTGCCGCTTATCCAGCGACAATGTTCCTTTCTGTTTCTGTAACTGCCTGGGGTATCTTGGTACTATCATTTGAAACTCTCACATACAATAAATGATGAATTTTATTTCGTTTTTTATTTTATTTTAAATATTTGCAAGGCTTAATACTGAACTATACCTACCTAGATATTCATCTACTATAGTAGTTTCCAACATTGAAGGTTACATAGGCTATACTTGCTACTTGCGCGTCACGATTACATTGCAGATCTAGGACCCAGAACCTAGAAAGATTGCGCGACTACCCCTCCATTTGAATTTCCATTTCTATTTTCCATTTCCCTCCATTTTCCCTCCATAATCCAGCCTAGCTACTCCAGTAGTTACTCCAGTCTCCAGAGTCCAGCCCTTTTATCCTTCCTACGTACTGCGCCTGTACCTGACTTTAGTACCAAGCGGATCACCACGAGGCTGACCGTGCACCACTATCCCCATACCATAACTCATCGTTCAACACGAATCTAATCTAGTTTGCCTAGGGTTAGATAGTTTTCTGTTATTTTTCACATATCCATTCTTTTAGAGAAACCCCTTTTGTTTCAAACTTTAGCTCCTTTTCTCTCTTCTCTTCTCTTCTCTTCTCTTTCTTCGTTAGTTGTCTTTTAGTCGACTTAGTCGTGAGATTTATTGGCGCGTTGAAACACGTGGACATGGTTTATACATAAAACGACTCTGGACTTTCTCACTCCTGATACCCGATACCCGATATCCTATACTCTATACCCTTTCGGCCTTTCAGCTGGTTTTATAACATCTAACCCTATATCAAGTCTCGGTCTGTTTGCAGAGCTGGACTTTGCTCGACCAAACCGAACCGCAGAAAATTGCGAAAAGCCTTCGTGTCTATTTAGGTATCTATCTAGACAACAGGTCCATTTCGAATCATTTATTTCCGCCATAGTAGTCACGCAAATCCATAGCCTAGGCCTCAAAACTCCAATCCCCCCTCTAATCTCACGATGGCTACCACTACAGAAGTTCCTAGCAACGGCTCTCCTCGTTCAAACCCCCAAATACAACCATGTCGTTACAAGGTGGGAAAGACGTTAGGAGCGGGTTCATATTCTGTGGTAAAGGAGTGTGTTCACATTGACACCGGTCGCTACTATGCTGCCAAGGTCATTAACAAAAGGCTCATGGCCGGTCGAGAACATATGGTTCGTCTCTACATTTACCATTTCACATCTAGTCCCTAGGTAGCGCATACGACTGACCACCAATTTTACAAAAACAGGTACGAAATGAGATAGCCGTACTAAAGAAGGTTTCCATGGGCCACCAAAATATTCTGACACTTGTCGACTACTTTGAGACAATGAACAACCTCTACCTCGTGACTGACCTCGCGCTCGGGGGCGAGCTCTTTGATAGGATCTGCCGCAAAGGGTCGTACTACGAGTCCGACGCCGCCGATCTCATCCGTGCTACTCTCTCCGCTGTCGCCTATCTCCACGACCATGGTATCGTGCATCGTGATCTCAAGCCAGAGAACCTCCTATTCCGCACACCCGAAGACAATGCCGACCTACTTATTGCCGATTTCGGCTTGTCGCGCATCATGGACGAGGAGCAGTTTCATGTCCTAACCACGACTTGCGGTACACCCGGATACATGGCGCCCGAAATCTTCAAGAAAACGGGTCACGGCAAGCCCGTCGATATATGGGCCATGGGCGTTATCACGTACTTTCTTCTGTGCGGCTATACACCCTTTGACCGCGACAGCGACTTTGAAGAGATGCAGGCAATTTTGAATGCCGACTACAGCTTTCAGCCGGCGGAATACTGGCGCGGCGTGAGTGAGCATGCGAAGGATTTCATTCGCCGTTGCCTCACCGTTGACCCTAACTCGCGCATGACGGCACATGAGGCCCTATCCCACGCGTTTGTCGCCGGTTACAACTTGGGCGGCGAAGGCGACAGAGGTCAAAACTTGCTGCCAACGGTCAAGAAGAACTTTAACGCACGCAAGACACTTCATGCGGCTATCGATACGGTGAGGGCTATCAATAAGTTACGGGAAGGTCAGGCAAACGCTCATCTCATGGACGGGGTACAATCGACGGAGCCTGGACGAGGCGCTCCGCCACTAGACAAGGCCGAAGCGACGAAGGGCGACTCGGGGTACGCAAGCGCACAGAATGGCGACGTGGAGATGGGCGGTACAGGCGTACCACCAAGCTTGCGGCCCGGTGCGGCAGTGAACCGAGTCGTCGAGACGTCCAAGGGGCTATGGACAGCTAGCCAGCCAAAGCGGTGATGCTAATATCATGGTGAAGAGGAGCGATAGGGCTGAGTCGCTAAAGTGACATGAGGCATGATTCAAATTTATAATGGCATCTTGCGAGAGCGATTAGGTAATGAGTAGGGCTGGATGATTTTATTTCTCTTGGTGAGAACGAAGAGAGAAAAACGGGGATCGGGCGCGTGATATGATACCTCGTCAATATAAGAGAGAAGCAGAGATATTGAGCTAGCATTCACATTAGTTTTGGGATAGGAAAGTAAGCAGAAATTCAATATAAGCCAGGCCAGTGACAATGGACGCAATGCAACAACATTGAAGGGATGACTGTAAATAATAGCTCACATTTTGAGTTTTGGCATTTCCATTGTGTGAGTGGAAATGCCGGCCTCATCTATTGTGGCCCTGTTCTAGATATATTAGATGATTACAGGAGATGAGCTGCGTCTGTGTGTACATCGTCATATGGCCAGGTAACTTGGTACTAGTTGGTATGTAGGTATGTATGTAAAGGTCGGCGCAGTTGTAAGCGCCCGTCGCATGTGAAGACGCCGTGAGCCAAGCGACTGGCCTCTGTGCTCTACATAATATGTCCATAACTAACATGGTACATAACGCTACTACATACGTATTGTACATCAAATAGTTACATCCCGCGCAACTTGGAACAGCGATGGTCGTTGAACAGCGAAGTTTAATGTTCCCTTCTAGTCGAAGTGCCTGAAACCTAATGTTGTTTGGATCACTGACCTAACGGCCCTAGCGGCCAATAGCTTCAGAACTTGAAGGTACTTTAACGTTCCGAGGCTGTTTTGAGTATGTAGATACATACATCATTGATTATTACGTCGCCGTAGTGTAAGAAATATGTACATGTAGGGCTCTGGTAGGTAGAGTGCCACTGGTAACTGGAATACATGAATCGCGATCGATGAGCTGTTGTCGAGCTAACAGTATGGTAGAGCTTCTAACCAAGGTACATACTGTAGTAGGGTTTCTAAAGTGTAGCACTTTTCGGAATAGTGCTGAATAGTGTAAAGTGCTGTTTAAAACAGCACTTTACACTTTACACTTTTCCCCACTTTTCCTAATATACTACTACTACCGTTACTATCACCACAATACTACTAACCTAGATAGGTACACTTATTAATATTGAATCTTAAGCTTCAATTCATAATGCGTAGGGAATATAATACCAAGCTTGCTGTCGCTACGATATCACAAATTACTTTGCGACTATCACGATACGCCCCCTAGAGACACGCGAAAAGGCTCAAACCTGGGATAATATTACAGCTAAAAAAACAAATGATTAAGTTTGGTATATTCAACCAAAATATTTATCAGGAATTAACTAGGTAGGTAATTGAATTCAGATCTTAAATATGGGTCCCAAATCCTAAGAATATGTGGGTCCGGAATGCCCTCGGCCCGAAAAGTGCTACACTGATCTGAAAAGTGCAGGTTTAGAACTGTTTAGAACTGTTTAGTGCACTTTTGCACTTGTGCAATCCGAAACCCTATCCCCTTGACCGTCGCAAGGCAGCAGAGGCAGCAGATTACTATTATTAGAAAAAGATACAGCCAAGCCAATTTCCCCATCGCTCCATATTTCTAATGTCCAATTAAATTCAATTATTCGGTAGGTACATACTTTCCCACCAAACTTTGCGCACGCCACTTGTACCAACAGTACTTAGAATTACACAATGCCATATTACAAATGTTATACCGGGATCGCGTCTTTTTTCCTTCAACATTTAATATGCTTCCTTTCAACCCGGCAAAAACGTCCCCAAATATTGTTTCCCTTACAAACCTAACACCAAGATACATTCTGACTTTTACGTAATTAACAAAGCTGCCACGGAAACTACCCCTTCTAAAGTTTAAAGGTTGGTTTAGAGCTTCGTTGAAGTGCATTTACGTACGAGCCGTAAATGGGAATAGCTTCATTTAAAATAAGGTTTATGTTAAATTCAAGTTGGTAACGCCGGCCAGCTTTGTACCGCGTTTGTATTGAAATAAAATATGGATCAATATATGGGGTTATGGATATTTGTGGGTATAGTGGGTTGAAAGAGATGTATCTGTTACTAATAATAGTAATCTGCTGCCTCTGCTGCCTTGCGACGGTCAAGGGGATACTGTAGGTAGGTGCTAGGTGGAATAGCACATGGATCGTCAATGGGCGTTTGGAGCTTCATTTACCCGAATGTCTTAGGAGACGGAACAGGCATGATGCGATGATCATCAGTTTTTTTTCGGGGGAGGAGGGGGGGAGGAGTTATTAATCCAAGATGATCGGTGATTTGACGATGGAGTAGGATTGGGATTGTCTAAACCAAGCATTCTTAGCAGCCAGCCTCAGCTTTCTTATTTTCACCTCATCAGGCTCGTCTCTCTTTCTGAATTTTAGTTTTATATGCGACCCAGGCAAATGAGACTACGATATAACTATAACACACTCGCTATCTTGATATATATATATCAGCTGTATCATAGGTATTTTTATTACATAGTACTGACATAGTACTCACCTGCTGTGTACTACTTGCAGCTCTGAGACATACATATCATGGTAGCGAGCACACAGATTGGCCATGTAGGCGGACGTCATAGCCATACAAAGTAGTTTGGTGGATTCATCGACCAGCGCTGCCAGTTCACCGCAACAGTCTTAGTCCCAGTCCCAACCACAGAAAGAAAAAAGAGGGCTTTAGTTACGTTGTTAGGTTATCTGATTATCTAGTGTAGAACATTAGAAAGTGCCGGCGCTACTTAGTAGGTACATAGTATATCATAGATTCTTAAATCGTTTATTGATTTTCAACTTGAGAGTGTGAAGTACAGGTACTTTGGAGTGTTCCAGATAAAGGTGGGATGAGATCTGCAACATTCAAGTTGCATACGACATAGATGTTGGAATCCGTGGGACAGAAGCAAGAGATAGACTGCACTAGCCATCAATTAATTGTATGTTTCCAGACTTTTCCATTTGTATATAGTAAGAACATTCAAAACCACACGCGTATTATCTAGTTGCCTACTAGGCTGCTAGATAAGCGTACCCGACTGCCTAGTTGCCATACAATCCATTACATAGTGGCATGAAAGCTTCCGGATCTTTTTCATTATGTACATACTATGTGTGTATGTCGCGTGATAGAATTTTATGTATGTACATAATTGTATAAGAGAAAAATGGGAGGCTTTTGAGAGCTAACGGAGTTACATCACAGTAACAAGGAAAGGAAAGCCGAAAAGTGGATGGGGGTCGGTAATTCGCGGGGAGAGTAACATCTCTCAGATCATAGTACTGGGCAGATCTTCACATGGTGCCACTTTCCAACGACTCCATTCGCTTTCAAATATTGTATCATGTATGTAAGTATGTTGTGTGTGATACTGGATTTAAGCAAGCCATTAAACGAACCAACTCCGAACTCCGTAGCGTGAATAAATATATTACTACGCAGTACAGCTTTGTCAACTTTACATCCATTTCTTGGTCGGCGTCTCGGACGAGGGCCGGATACCGAAAATATTATGGGTCTCGCATCTTACATCCTCATTTCTTATTCATCAATAATTACATAGTTACAGCTCTTTTTTTTTTTTTTTTTTTCGCGCAAGCGATCTCGCCTCTACTAACGTTTCATAAAAGTTATGCCCCCTGGCCGGTTACTTTGATTGATAAAACATACTCCGAGGGCCTCCCTTGCCTCACCTGTTACATCTTTAATATTCTTCCTCAACGGTCATATATTCAATGTTGTTTAGATTATGTACATGATCAATAGACCATATACTAAAAATTACCTAGATCCTCCTGCATAAATCCATAATCACAAGTTTAAATACTCACAGTACCTACATATTATGACCCTCACGTGCTCATTATCCAATCCGGATATTAACATGGAATTAGTGGTGATACGCGGCTCTGTGACCTAAGTACTAAGCAGTATAGTGGAGAATGAAGAGATGGTAAAAGAGGGTTTGGTACGCGCCAAGATCTGAACAATGTCCTATTTAAGAACTAGTTGCATCGCGCCTACAAGGTACTGTTACTTGGGCTTGGCCTGTTGGGTACAAACCTCGCAAACCTCGCACTTCGCGGGTTTTGTATGTATGGTACATGCCTTAACGCCGTATAAATTTTGTGCCGACCTTTCCGACAAATCTTAGCTGACTACGGAATTCCAACGGCTTCCAAGATTTCCCTTTTGTTACTAGGTCACTACACGGTTACCTAGACCGTTGGAACTTGTAAGGCTGATGCCAGCTAGCTAGAACTACCGGTTTCGATTACCTAATCTACTAACCCGACTGAGCACCAGAGCACCACAAATCTGAGATGAGATTAAGCTTCTGACATGTACAGAAACTAGCATTTCACTATTATTTCACTATTTTCGCTTCTACTCAAGTCTTTCAAGTTTACTCCCGGCGCTCCGGCACCTCCTTTGAATCTTGATACCCATTAAGGATTCCGTAGTGTCCGCAACAATGATTTAACGGGACAACGGATAAATACTTTTAAGAAGCCTTGGGATCCGGGCTGATACAGTTACCTATTGGTATCAATGTGGTGCCTAACATTTATTGACATGTAGGCCTTGCTATATACGTAGCACCTTAGTGCACCTCCAAGAGACATCACCATACCATAAATAGTTAACCTATACCAAGACATTGATGTGTTTAAGCGAGGTTGGCAAGTGCTTGAATGCGATATACAGCATTTCCTTTCATTCCCAACAGAGGTACAGGACAACATACAAGAACAATGTAATAATAGGGACGTAAGGCCGGAAGAACCCGAGGTCACTTCAAAGACCTTTGTCTAGTCCACCTTTTACAAATGGCCTAGATTATGTATGTAGCTGGGTGTTTGTAGAGATGCATGATGAGAATGTGCCTAGCCACTTCAATGTTTATCTTGGCAGACAAGGCAGATGGGCAATCATTAAACAACTTCAATATTTGAAGTTGAATCTAATAACCTGAACCAGCTGAACTGACTAATAACACAGCATTACTATTCAAGGCTCGGAAGGTTCAGTCGGAAGGTTTAACATTATTCAAATATAGCCCTGGAGGTCGCGAAGGAAATGCAAGGAGGCCCTGGGCTTATCTCCCGCAAATGCCTACTAATATGTGCATACTACGGTATACAGAGCACATGTACGAACGTTATGCGTTATGCACAGCGTACGTACACGTATTCGGTTAATCAGCGCTAGGAGAATAAAGTATAATAGGGCTCCTAATCCGGCCCGTACTTGAATTTAAAGTTGCGGTACGGCGCTTGCGATGCGCCCAGTTAGTAACCATGTATCCGCACCTACCCACCCTTTCCGACAGTTATAGCGGAAAATTTCAAACTTTTTTCGATGTTATGTCGCATGTCGTATGGATTCAATGGTGATAGATTGAAAAAAAAATTTGTTCCACAGGTGGAACTTGTCTCCTCACCTCGGTTACACCCCGATAAAAGAAAAACCCAACCTTTCTTCTATTATGGATATGTTCTTCCCACGGCACTCTCTGTTTGATGCCGTCAGAAAGGTGGTGATTACTTGTACTTTCCATGATAAGCAACCGTTGTCGACCGTTGGCCCTGGGCACGACATGGAACAAATACATGTAGCATAACGTTTGAATGTAGGAATCTTTGAATGGCATTGAATGATTAAAGCAGTGTCGTAGTACATACTTTACTATGTACAACCTAGTTACATGGTATAATATAGTGTACATGCAAGCACAAAGTCACCAGGTCCCACTTGCCATGTACTTGTACATACATCGATGATATGGCAATAAGTTAAAAGGATCTAATCGGAAAGAGGCATAATGTATCGTGATACATTAGTCACACATCCAACTTTGTAGCATTTGTAAGAGGAAAATCCATGACAAGAGAAACTAAAAAAATTAATCAGCCAATCAGCCAAGTCTTGCCTTTGCGCTGCTAAAATCCCTGTCCCCGTTGTATCCGGACAACTTGAGGTGTGATCTAATACACTAACCTAGGTTAGAGAGCTCCAGGGCTACATACATCTGATTCTCATGTATGTATGTACATTAGTCTCAATGTACATAACGTTTTCCAAGTTACATGTATTATCGCCTGCATGTACCTACCAGGACCTACCTTCATGTACATATTATCACTGTACATATTGTACCAGAGTTACAGTACTTCCATACCTCCACCACTTTACAAGTAACAAAGCAAAACCCACATGTGCAGTTCTACATCCCAGACGGGTTGCCGGGGTTTACTTTTTGGGACCTTGGACTCTTAAATATCATGTACATCCCCTTCCCACCCTCTCCCGCATTCCGGTTGCTTGATCCAGGAATCGCATTTCGTGTGTGATTCTTCGAACATCAACAAAGTCGTCGACGACCCTGATCTCGGCTCCCGACTCTAGATAATAACTTCCCAACCTCTACATCTATACCTTAAGCTCATCGGAGCAGAATAATAATTTCTGGGGAGGACAAGAGTAGCACAGCTTACCTCAAATATTACTTGGTTTAAAAACAGCAAATCTCGGTTACTTGGTTACTCGATTATTAGACTTCTTGGATACCGTACCGTAACGTACTCGGCCCATTGGTACTACAAAGCGCGCATAGAGCTGGGCTATACCTTGCTCTTTATCCATTGCCGATAGACGAATACTGGTATTTCATTGTGGGAAAGATAAAAAAGGGCACAAAGAAAAATAAAATAAAATATAAATCAGCTTAACGTTGCACGAGGGGATCCGATGCAGCAGACAAGCACCGTCATCGAAACGGAGACACAACTCCCTCTCGGATGGCGTGAGAGGTTGAGCCCGTCTAAGTTAAAGTCCATACCCGGCCGTTATAATCTACCTCGAATGTTCAGCAGAAGCGCCTCCAGCCGTGCCAAACAGCCAATGCGCGAAACCCACCCGACCAAGAGCCTCGCCACGCTGCAGACCTCTTTCAAAATCACAGATACCTTCGAGATATTAAGAACAAGGAGATGGAGCTTCCTGGATGTGCAGCAACTCGGCGTAGCCACTTTTATGATTTTCTCCTTATGGATCATTGACCCGTCGGCACCGTTCATAAAAGGTCTCGTCGCCTCGGCCTACCTTGTACTTCTCTCCATGCCTATCACCAGCCAGTTCTTTCTTCCGTCATGGCCTATATGGACATATCTTCTCTATTTCTTTTCCAGCCGGTAAGTCCGCTTTATTTCGGGGTACCGGAACAGTCTAACTCTCATCTTCATGTACCGAAGAGCAGAGTCCGGAAGGCTAGACATTCCACCGTCATAGTTGCTAACAATTTATCAGATTTATTCCCTTTGATGTGCGTCCCGGTATCTTCGTCAAGGTTCTCCCAGCGTTAGAGGATATTTTATATGGAACGAACTTCTCTAATTTCTTTTCGTCGTGGACAAATCCTGTCCTGGACCTGTTTGCTTGGTTACCATGTAAGACAACCCCGCGATGGGCGAGATCTAACCCTGTCTTCCATGCTACCCTTTATCCCAATGGGATTTTACTATCTAGAAACGACTTGAGGATACAAAATACGGAGGGAGAAAAGCTAATTTTTGTCTTGTTAGATGGACTTGGACACTTTGCCAACCCGCTCGTCTGCTCAATAATTATATTCATTTACGCAGCGCCTGGCACCCTTCCGATATTCGCAAAAGCCTTCGGGTGGATGAATATTGTGGGCGTAACGATACAGCTTCTCTTCCCGTGTACGCCGCCGTGGTACGAAAGATTACATGGCCTGGAACCAGCGAAATATGGCATGCAGGGCTCCCCTGCCGGCTTAGCCCGAATTGATGCTCTTTTCGGTATCGACATGTACACCACCAGCTTTACGACCGCCCCTGTACCATTTGGTGCATTTCCGAGTCTCCATGCTGGAGATGCGATCCTCTTTGCCTTTTTCCTCACCTTCTGTTTCCCTCGGGTCAAAGCCTTTTGCATATTTTACGTGTGCTGGATTTGCTGGGCGACGATGTACTTGAATCATCATTATGCAGTCGATTTACTCGGAGGTGGTATCATCGCCTTTTCGTTTTTCTGGGTGGCCAAGAAATTTTGGTTGCCTCGTCCGCAATCTGGGAAAAAGTACCGGTGGGAATACGAATACGTGGAAATCGGCGACCAGAAGAAGAACAAGACATTGGACGAAGAACTTGGATACGTTCCTGTCGCGACAGACAAGCGGAGTATTGATTACGCCGACGAATTCACAGTTTTGGATAGCTTCATGCACTCGGCCTCATCGAGCGGGAATTCAAGTCCGGCAAGCCCGGCGAGTCCGACATCGTCTTCGCGGAGCGATAGGAGCGATAGGAGCAGCAGGAGCAGCAGGAGCAGCAGGCGGATGGATTAATAGGGATAGAAGAGATGCGCGCACTTCATGATACCACGAGATACCTAATTCTAGAGATAAAAGAAATAATAATGACGCCAATATATATATTCTTGGCATATTACCATCTACTTTGCACAATCTCGATTTGATCCGATGAAAGTTACGATGTACGGACATATGTCACATGCATGTATGTACTTTGTAAGTAGTCCAAAATTACCACGGCATGTATATAAAATCAAATATGATAGTTCTATACTAGTGTATTTCGATTTCAACCTACCTAACCTAGGTAGCTTATACTACTAGTAGGTAGTATGAATACCGAGGTAAGTTCTTCACAATGCCGCATCTCTCCCGACGCTTATTCTCCCAACAACAAACGTCCCCTTTTCCTCAGCACTCAAAGATTGAGGTTCGACAAGTACATCTTCTATCTGGTCAGCCTTACTATCCTCGACAGGCGTAAAGTCGCGAATGACGAGCCAGGTAGGGAATGCCGCGAGTCCTGTGTAATGGAGTCAGCACCCGGAAATAACGGAGATATATATGATGGAGGATTCAAGGCTAAACTGGTTCAAGCTCACCTAGTAAGATAGTATTCACGGCTAGAGGAACACGCCCACCAACCCATTTCTGGGTGTTCAGTCCAAAACTAACGGCTTGGGCAAAGCTCTCTTGGCCCCTGAGAATCCCCGAGAACCGTGTCAATTCAGAGATGTTATCCGTCTTGCTGGCGACGAGGTAGTCTGTGGCACGCGAGTCAGTAACCGTAATGAAACGAGAAATCCAGGATTATCTGTAAATATATAGGGGTAGGGAGTGATAGAAGGGATAAGAAGCCATGACTCACAAAGCCAATTCTGCAATGCCTGCCGAGCAAAATCCCAAAGCAGCAGCACGAAGAACCCCTCCACAAACCCCTTATCCTCCCAATCATACGCCGGCGGGTTGCGCGTGTACTTCTCCTGGATAACCCAGCCATACGTCCAGGCGACCACGTGCAGCAGAAAAACCCACCAGTACCCGTACACAATGCGCTGCTTGACCCTCAGCTCCTTGTAGTCGAGCAGCGCGCTCACGAGCTGCGACGACAGCAGCGAGCTCAGGTTCACGATGAACCCCGTCAGCGCGCGCGCCCGCACGCCGAAGTAGTACGACTGGAAGTTGCCGCTGTACTGGTTGAAGTACGCCGCCCAGAAGATCGGCAGCAGCAGCACGATGTCCTTCCGCTTGCACGCAACCCACAGCGCCCTCACCTCCGCCCTCATCGACCCCTCGCCCCGGATCACGACCTTGGACCCGTCGGCCCGCTGCACCTTCTCCGGCGGCGACAGCGCGAGCGCCAGGGGCGCCGCCACGCACTGCAGCGCGATGAAGATCAGGTACGTCTCGTAGCCCACTTTTCCTTTTGCCTTGGCGCCGGCGTCGTGGTTCAGCGCGAGCACGATCGCGCCGCCGACCAGGGGCCCGCCCGTGCGGAACCACAGCCAGATGTTCAGGTACCGCCCCCGCTTCCCCGGCTCCGGGTACCCCAGGGCGACGGCGCCCTCGCTCGCCCAGAAAAGCCCGGCGCTGAACCCGCACGCGACGGCGCCGACGAGCACGAGCCACGTGTTGCCGAACCGGTTGTTCGCGTACAGGCCGGCGGAGTAGACGGGGTAGCCGACGGCGCCGAGGAAGAGGGTGCGCGAGAGCCCGATGCGGTTTGCGAGGGGCGCGCCGAAGAGGCACAGAAGGCCCATTATCCCGAAGACGAGGGCGTTGGCGGCGTTGACGAGGTACGGTTCCTGAGCGCCGCCCGCGCCGAGGTTGCTCATGGCGTTCCAGAGCCCCGGGGCGAGGAAGCCGACGGCGCCGATTACGAAGGCGTTGGAGAGGGTTGTGTGGTACCATGTTCGCTTGGTTGGTGTAGGAGATGTTGCTGCTGGTGCGGGTGTTGCTGCTGGGCCGGGCGGAGCGGAGGGCGGGGTGCCCGGTACAGTATCCGATTTGATGCTCATGGCGCCGGTTGCTCGGTAGGTATGCCTTGCCTATTAGGTACCTGTTTTTTTTACTATCATCTCACGGCCCGGGTGTCTCGTCGTAATTGGGCGGAGTGGAGTTGTATAGAAGAAATCAAATCCACGACCTACGAGCTTATTTTTTTCTCTTCCTACCATAGAGTATACTCGTGTGAGTAAGTGGCACAGCCGTCGTCTTTGTACTCCCCCATCCATCGGAATACTCCTGCAGCCTGCAGGGCAGGGGTCTTGCGCGATGATCCGCGCCGATTGCGACATCTGTACTGGACCCACCATCCCGGCCTTATACCTAGGTATGCTCGGCGTATCTAGCCAGATGGGTACGGTGAGATGCCTATATCGTCTTCGCCACATGCAATTATCATGGGAAGGCGAAAATGAAGGGGAACGAAATTGCGCGAGTGCGCCAGGGTTTATGGCATCATATTTTTTTTGGTTTCCGCCAAGACGGGTGCGTACGGAAATGAATACCTAGATATTGATCTAGAGTAACGAGTAATAATGAACAATTGCCTAACCTTAGGTATCTACTGCTGACCCTGGAACATTGACTACAAGATTCCCCCTATCCAATGCCACTCCCCCTAATATATCAGCGCCTCCGCCATCTGCAGCCCCGCAACCGCGACGTTGCTCCCCAGCAGCCCGCCGAGGAACGCCAGCTTGCTCAGCGGGTCCGGGTCATTCACGGCCCCCGCGTACATGCACGTGGCGCTGAACCCCGCCAACCGCGTCGTCTCCCCCACGATAGCGGACGCCCGCACAGCCCCCTCGGGCTCCCGGCTCAGCTCGTACAAGTGCCACCCGGAGACGACGAGCGCGGGCAGCGTGAGCACGGCGCCGACGACGGCCCCCGTCGCGCGCCCGTCTGCCACGGCGAGGCCCGGGAACTTGCTCCCCTTCGCCTGGAACTGCTTCTGCGCGGGCCCGCTGAACACGAGCTTCGACACGAGGCCGGCGCCTAAGATGACGTCGGAGACGATGCTGACGACGGGGTTCTGGACGGGGTCCCGAGGTACGAGGAAGTTGGCGGCGCCTTGCAGACCGCTGGAGGTCACGCCGATCACGGTGGAGGGCAAAGAGAAGATGTTGTCGCCGGTCTCGGACGCGGCTTCCAGCGCGCTGACGATGCTGCCGATTACCGTGATGGCGCCGGCGTACGCGTGGCAGCTGGTGTAGGTGGATTTCTTGGTCGCTTCGGACAGCGGCGGGAGGGAGCGGAGGGAGGGACCCTTGGATGGTTGCTGCCCGTGGAAGAGGGTCGCGACGCTGGCCCAGCCGGTTGCTGATATTATAGCCCGCACCTCGCTGTTGTCCGGGAAGGGCGCTTCGTGGTGCGCGAGCTTGTAGCTGACGGTGTAGCCCACGGCTGCGATCCAGGTGAACAGGTCGAGGATGGATATGTCGCAGACGCCGATCTCGTTGAGTATGTCGGAGATGACGGGGATGTGGATCTTGGTGTCGAGGAGACCGATGGCCGCGCTGCTGAGGGTCGAGAGGATGTTGAGGAGTGCGTCGACCACGACTTGCACGCTGCCCAGGACGCCGTGCGCAAGGATGCCCGCAACCCGTAGAAGGATGTCCTCGAGGCTTAGGGAGTTAAAATCTGTCGCCAGTTTTTTCAGTTGCTCGTACGCGTCGCCCAGGACCTCGCCTTCTGCGTCGAGCGCCTCTAGTAGCTCGTCGACTAAGCTTTGGGTGACGCGGACTGGCGGGACGTCACTGGTTACTTTGAGATTGTGAACATTGTCTCGAAAATGACCCAAGAGAAGCTGCGAGCCCGCAGTCTGTCCATCTCCCGGGTTCGCAGCGCCGCTAACCACGGGCTTCGTTGCGGCGTCGCCGAGGGACGACCAATCCTTGACGCCAGTCCACTCGTCAACCGTCTTCCCGAACGCTTGCATCTGCTGGTCGAACGCTTCCCTGGCCCGCTGGAGCCCCTGCGCTTGGTCCTCGAGATACAGCTTCGCCACGTTGTGCATCACGTCCTTGGATCGGCTGATATCGTCCCAGTCGAAGAGAAACTCGACGTAGCGGATGATGTCTTCGATCCCCGTCTTGACGGCGTTGAACACCCACTCGATCGCGCCGACCACGGCATCGGCGGTGTCCAGCACGGCGCGGTACACCTTGCCCGCGATCGTGGCGAAGATGTGCCAGGTATCGCTGATCTCGTCCTTGAGGATGTCGACCACGGCGTCCGCTCCGGATCGGAGCCAGCGGTAGAGGTCGCCGGCCGCGATGGCTAGATCGTCGCCTAGGCTTGACGGCGAGGCGGCGAAAAAGGCCTTCGGGACGACACGCCGAGAGGCTGCGTCTGCGGTGGCCAACGATGACCCCTGGCCGACACTCGAATAGATGGAGCCGAGTTTACCCACGTTGCTGGCGACAGCCTGGACGTCGCCCTGAGCAGTCGAGGGAGATACCAGCGAGGTGTGGCTTGTCGCCCCCCGGGTGCCGCCTGCCTTCGTCTCGGACGGGAAGCTTGCGCTGCGGAGCGAGGACTCCGAGTTGAGCTCGGCCAGCTTCGCGAAGGACTTGTCCATTGGGCTTATCTGGAGACGGCTCGTCCCGTCGCTGGTGGACACGTTGAGTTGGGCTGAGTTGATGTCGTCGGTGGCTTCGATGACGGTCACGGTGCCCATTGTGTCGGCTTTTACTTTTACTGGCGACGGCCCGATCAGGTAGTAGAGTCCGTTGATGAATACTGGCGTACGCGTGGCGGTGGCGATGGTCAGCTCGGCCCCGGCGGCCGGCTGGGATTTGCTGGTGTCGGTCACCTGGATCGTGGTGGTGTAGGACTTGTACCGCACGGAGGGTGTGTCGGCGGGTGCTGGAAGTCGTATCTCCTGCGCACGCCATATCTTTGCGGCTGTGTCGGTTGACTGGATAAGCCTGTGTAGCTTCCCGCCCCCGGAAGCAAAGATTGTGTTGCCGCCGTCTGATTTATTAAGAAACGCTGATATTCGCTCGATTCCTGTGAGAACAGGGACGGGAGTGCTCCAGGAGCCAAGGTTGGCAAGCTGAGTGTCCGGGCATGATAGGTAGTAGACCTCGTTGCTTTTGTTCTTGCCCCATAGCGTCGTTACGCCGTTATGATCCATAGCAGTGAGTGTCTCAGTTCCTCCGAGGAAAGGGTTCGTCACCAATGGCTTTCCGGTAGCGCCATCCCCTTGGCTATCTGCAGCAAAGCGATATAGGGTTGAGCTGCTGATAGCAAATAGATCAGTCGTGCCCAAAAGAGCGGATGCCGAGCCAGCGTTGCGGGAGGTAGCAATGGCCGTAGGCTTAGCCCCCCCTGGCAAGTAAAGGCGAGTTGGCAAAGGGGGGCCACTTCCATACTCGTTGACGACGGGTACATAGACAAATTGAGCAGCTCCCGCGACTGAACCCGCGGTATATATCCCGTCAACGTAAGTACGCTTTCTCCTGCCGACACAGCTTTGATAACTACCATGTTCGATGACAATGGGGACGTCGTGCTTGACCCAGTAATGACCAGTGGACTTGGTGGGATCGATGTAGTAGCGCGTGATGTTCTTGACTGAGCCAGATCCCGAGCGGTCAATGTCAACAATCAAGTATTGTTCTTTATCCCCCGTCTCGGCGAAGAGAATGGTGGCAATGTGTATCGGACCAGATCCTTCAGAGGCAGCATCAAAGGGGCAAGACTGCCAATTCGGCTTCGACACCCACGAGGCGTCGACTGTGGAATTAAAGAGAGACAAATATAGGTGTTCGGTACCACCTGACGAGATGGCCGCAGCTAGGCCAATGGTGTTGCTGAGGGCGTTTTGGCCGACGTCAATTGTACGAACCACGGCATCCGCTTGGCGGGGGAAATCTTTTTGAAGAATAACTGATGATAGGTCGTGGAGCTCCCAGCCTGTCGCGTTGATGCCACTCTTCTCCGCGGCGACGTTGAAAGTACCGGACGTGGATGTCATAAAAAGCAGGGCGTGACCGTCGACAGTTTGCAAAGCTTCAAACTTGCTAGTTGGCGACACGATCTCACCTTGAAGATAATTCTGCATCAGCTCCGAAGAAGAGGTCAGTGTAAGGGGCGGTGTGTCCGAGCCGTTGATGACTTGAAGCAGTTTCTGACTGTCGTGGTTTTTCTGGCTGTCATGGTTTGCAGCCGCGATGGCTGGGTGCACCATCGCCATGGCCTGCGGTTCGGCACTGTCTGTGGCAACGTACGTGACCCCGCATACCAAGTCTTGGTGTTCAGAAAACCTAGGGGAGGTAAAGGTGAACACTCTACCTTCTGGGAAAATGAATTGTTCCTGTTGGCCAAGGGGGATCGCTTCGAAGCTATAGTTGCTAAGTGAAAAGACGTAGTCTCTGATTTGGTTCACAACATCGTCAAGGTGGACGAAGTAATTTGCAAATTTACTGAGCTTGTCGGGTTCGGAATGGTCTTCTTTGACCTGGAGTTCCTTTTGCCAGGTCAAATGCACTCCGCTGTTCTGATCAATGGTGAGAACATAGGTATCAGTCAACGACTTGTCAAGAACATTGAGCATCTCGCTGGTGGAGTCCCATTCAATATACATGTGGATGAGTTGGCGTTGGCGGATGACTATCCTGTCGTTGATGAAACTGACGTCGCAAAAATAGCTTGCGTCCATGTTCAGCTCGCCATCAGTCCCCCAAGATCTGTCGCTGGCGCTAGAGTTTTGAGTATACTCGATATGTATGACATCAGGCCCTGTAGGGTTGATGATAGCCTTTTGAGGTATACCTCCTGTTGTTATAGGCCACGCATAATCTACCTCGCCGAGCGCGTGGGCAGTAACGGAACAGTGTCCGATAAGGCACGCATACTTGCAATACCGTAGAATCTGATTCATGAAGAAATTGCCTAATACATTGCGGTTGATAGACATGACGCCGCTTGTTTGTTTGGCATCATCTGGCTCCATCCAGTTCCATCCAAAAGTCGTAGCAGGCTTGGGAGAGTTTCCATTGATGGCACAAATATAATCAAGAGTAGTACATCCAATCTGTTCCGGGGTCGGGTTCGTTATCAGCTTGCCGTCTGTACCCCTGAGCGGACTAACATGACGCTGCACGTTGGTCAATACCAGTTGGGATGCATCTAGACTTCCACCATGAGGCACGGCCAGCACGGCCAAAATCGGCTGTCCACGTTTCGCAGCAGCTTGTTTCCAAAGCGCCAGGATATGATCCATGGTCATAAGTGTGTCCAATTTACTTATACCAGCCCAATTGAGCATGCCCCTCGTCGCGGCATTGTCGAGGTCGAAAAGTAATTGCTGGAGACTAAAGGACATTCCCATACCGCCTAGTGTATTGCTGAGTCTATTTACTGAGTTCGTGAGGTGTTCTCTAACATCGGGGTTATGATTGAAGTAGGCCGTATCGAGGCTTCTATCAAGATTCTCTGCAACGATGTCGACCCGCGCGGTGATGTACCATGGGTTCTCCGGTGGCTGCGTTGTTACTATCCATGCACCTGGGGTGTTCCGCAACAATTCGAACTCCGAGCTGAACATATTGAAGGTTACGACCGAGCTGGAATCAAAGTTCACAATTGGAGGTAGGCCTGCGATATCTCTACCGGGTCGTCCTAGCTTCATCCTGATGGCCCCCCAAAAGTTGGCAGTTGTGAGCTTGGAAATACGGCTATCGCTGTCACGATTTGTGCCTGATGGAATATCCCACGGGTTTATATCACCAACAATCTTTTGAAGCTCGCTGAGCGATATTTCGCTTGAGACGGAGCGCCCGCTGGTGCCTAGGAAATACATTTCCGTCCATGGTTCGTCAACGGTGCTCAAATGTTGCCATAAGCCCGAATTGATGCTTGCTTGGGTCGTAGAGACAACAAGATCGTACTTATAGTCTCCACCCGAAAGGTTGGATTTATTAGCAGACATGATGATAGATGTCTTGAGCAAATGAGCTAGGCGAAGGAGGTTATATCAGAAAGATGCTACTGTAAAGTAAACGAAATCCAGAAGAATCAGGCTGATTTGAGCCTCAGTCGATGCCTATTTCTTTCTGGTCGAGATGATATGGTTATTCAAGTCGTCTCAAAAGGGGTGGGAATTGGAAACTTATATACCTAGTCTTGGGTCTCTGACTCTCTGACTTCAATTTTCAACCTACTATTTCAGAATTATAACCCGACTAGGCACCTGATAGACGCCCCCCAAAGACACCAACACAAACAAGCCCCCTCCCCTCGAAACGCCGTTTAGGCTCTAGATGCGAGGCTGTCGACATAGGTACTTTCAGGTCATTCCGCTTCATTCAGTGTATTGCTTAGGAAGACCGAGTAATCATATCGGAGCACCATTGAGTCGTACAAAGGACTATAGCATCGCCGCTTACACTATCGCACCTCAAGAGCGCGTGACGGCAACATATCTGATCATTCAATATGTTACCTGCAGTCCTACCCTCATATTAGAATATGAAGGATCACACATGCGTTATACAAGGAGACGGGTCTCGACCGGGCTGAATTAGGCGAGCTTTGAAAGAGATATATCTTCTTCGAGAAATAAATGCAACGCCGGTCTATTGTGGCTTGCGGTCTAGGCCGCGTCGGGCTTTGGTAACACCGTCCAGGACGGCATTTGCTTGAACTACATCGACTCCGATACCTAGTAGACACACGATGGTTAAGATCACATAGCCTGTCTCGGGATTTATGGATTCAAACGAATAGGTGAGTGTGCTAAGCTTAAATGTATGAGTAAACGAATAGGCTACTATACCTACCGATGGTTTCGTGAGATGTAAATTTTTGCATTGATACTTCTGGGACCAAAGTTTTCTTGGAGGCTCACCATTTTTACGCCAATGCGTTCACTCATGGTCTTTATGCCTCATGACTAGGTAGATTCTGTAAGTCAAACTATCAGAATTTCTCCGTGGAAAGAAACATAGCAATCCACTGCCTACCTAACTAGCTACCTACTATAAGATTTCTAGAACGCAATAAACGCATATTTCGGCTAAAAGTAATGGATGCCAAGGCTCTACCTGGAGGGCTCGCTATGATAAAGATATCTACACATGTTACATGTGTAGGCATGTAGCCTCCATAATCTATGGGGAAGTATTAGGGATCCCCTCGCAACAGCAATATTGGTCTGTATCTTCTGGGTTCCACCTCGTGATAATGGGTACCTATATTGAGATCTAAGACGTTTTTTTCATTGCGAGGATCGAGTAATTTGGCTTCATGGGACACGAGAATAGCCTCTAGCATGTACTGGTGCCTATACATCAACACAACCCTTACTTATCTCAAGGTTTGTAATGGATGCTTTCCAGATGGACTCGGAGTTAGATATCCAACAGCTAACTTAGGACGCCAAGGATGTTCTCATTTTCCAACCCGTATGCTTTTTGCCTTTGAGTGCAAATTCATATTCCCTACTCTCATATAGGAAGAGGAGGGCGACCTGTAATTGAAAAGGATACCTATGTAGTACGCTTTTCCAAGCTAATGTGGGATCAAGTATATTCGTGCGAGGGCTGGCATATCAAGTAGGATCTTCTCGCGAGGAGAGTAGAAAACTTCTTTAGAGAAATTCAGAATTTGCCTACCTAGGTACATACCTAGGTTAGGTAGGTAGTTACTAATTATGTGATAAAGGTATAGTTTCTCTTTCAGATGCACCACCAAGGTTGGGATTGGAGATTAATGTGAAAGAAGCATGAAGTGTCAATTAATATATGCAACTCCAGTCGCTTTGAGTAGGGGCCGAATCACGTGAGTGGACTTTGACATATGAATGGTGAATAAAGAATCACGTGCGTGGGCTTTGATCTACATGAATGGTAAATAAATTATCAGTCCCATTGTCATTAAAAGATGTTATCTGACTACCTAGTACCTAGGATAAGTTGTACAAGATAATTAACTACATTTTAACCTCACGTTATACTTTCTCTCATTTCAATGTTGGCAATACAATTTCCAAATGCCGTCGTCTTTTAACTTCGGCATCCTTGTACATTAGGTTTACGTCATCACAAATCACAGTTCGGCTTGTAACTAGATCACAGATTACATAATTTTCAAGCTACCCTAGCTTAAGGTACCCTAGGTACCTAGCTTAAGGTAATCTACATATGTACCAATCGGGTCCGATCTAACATTGAAGGTACCCGAGTCCTCCAGACCCAATCTTTTTGTTTATTCTAAGATTGTTCTTGAATCGGAAAGCTTCGCGAGTGTCTGCGACACTTACACATACAACACACATCCATACGGCATACGACATATAATACGACGCTCACTATTCTAAACCTATAGGTTATCATCACCTTCAATTGGTCTTTTGATTGACCAATCGATCAAAAATCAAAATATGGGCTTCTATTAGGTCTTCCTTATCTAATCGCGTTTTCAACTGCAAGGCTGAAAAGGCTGAAAGCCCGTCACCTCGACCTTCGACGCACCTCTTCTACATTTTACATTTTACCTACATACCTCAGACTCTCGCGGTATTTCACATTCAAACAACAAACGCATTAATATTTATATACGCAATGGCGCCCCTCTGCAAGTTCTGGCAGCAGGGAAATTGCCGAAATGGAGGTATGTTGTTTCAATCGTTCATAATACATACAATCAATAATGAATGAGCTGACGTGAAAATCTAGCATCTTGCCGATTCGAACACACCCCAGGCTACGGATCTTCAAATTCGAACACAAACCGATTCAACGCGCTGAACAATTCAGGAGGAAACAACAGGGCTCCGCAAGAGAACCCTTACAAGGTCACAAAAGAGGCAATCAAGTCCGATTTAACTACCGAACGCCCACCATGGATCCTGTCATGCTACGGCCCTGGTAGGGACGCTCCGCAGCAGCTGTTTGGAGGATATCCGAGGGAGCAAAGTCTCGAAGAGGTCATGCTATACATCAAAGGTTCAAACAATCCGGAGCAGGCGGTATGTTTTATTATCTTTGCTCTTCTGGGATTTCACATTGCTGATTATGCTATTAGATGTCTGAGATCACGACACTTTTCCAGCAGGCTGAACAACAAGTTCAAACGACCCTAAGTAATCTCGATGGCGCCGTCCAATTCGTCCTACAGGGTGAAAACAACCACCCGAACCGTATAGATATCTGCAAGCAAGGTACCCCAAACGGTGCTACCAGTGGAGTGTTTGGACGAGACGCTGTTGCTGGCTCTCAGGCAAGCTTCGCAAACCCCCTTGTCTCGAACCCATTCTCGTCAGCACCTACTCCGCAGGCAAATCCATTCGGAGGCGCCACATCAGCATTCGGTCAGCCATCAGCCCTGGGGCAAAAACCAAATCCCTTCGGCTCCCAGCCTTCTAGCGCCTTCGGCCAGCCATCCGCGATGGGCGCATCGAAGCCAGTGTTTGGCCAGTCTACTCAGATGGGTGCGAATACTCCCGCTTTTGGACAGGCATCAAGTTTAGGCCAAAAGCCGAACCCTTTTAGCAATGCAGCCTCCTCAGGACAAGGTGGATTTGGCCAGGTGACTCAAAGCGCATTTGGACAACCGTCGACCTTGGGACAGCGACCAAATCCTTTTGGTGCCCCAGCCGCATCTTCCACCCCTCCCGCGCCGAACCCCTTTTCACAACCGGCGGCGTCAAATCCTAACCCGTTCGGCCAACCAGCAGTTACCAACCCTTTTTCGCAAGTCCCAAGCATGTCTTCTGTTCAGCCTATGGACACCACGGCACCAGCTTCTGTTCCAACCCCTATTCCAGCCCCCATTCCGGCAACCAACAATCCTTTCGGCCAGCCATCTACCTCTACCTCGGCATTTTCCGCGCCAGCTAGGAATCCGTTTGGTGCACCACAACCGTCGGGCTTCGGGGCAGCAACAAGTAACCCATTTGCACAAGTACAAAAACAGACACCGACGCAGCTACAATCACAGCCGCAGCCCCAAGCCCAACAGATGCAGCACCAACAGATGCAACACCAGGCCACAGCTGCCTCTTTGAACAGGGCTAATCCCTACGGGCCTAATAGTACAAAACAGCATCCAGCCCCCGAGAGCTACATAGCCAAAACAGCTAATGGGCGAATCACGTCATTCAACGGACAGCCGGTGATGTACAAATGGAAAGTAGAGGACAAATACCAAGACGCCATGCCAGATGGTGAGATAAAGGAACCCCCTGTACCTGGAGTACCCAATGCGGATGGGACCTGGCGGAAGATTCTCTTTCCAAATGGCCCCCCTGGTTATAACAAGGACACGGAACCCGACCCTGCTATGTACACTGCGAAGATCAAGGCGGCATACGCTACCATGACTGGTACCGGCAGATTCGAGGGAGATATGCCTGAGGTGCCACCAATGAGAGAGGATTGTGTATGGAACTTTTGATGGATTTGGTAGATTTGGGCAGATGTGCTTTCACTGGCGCATATTTCTACGTTAGAAGTGCACACCTTGAAGCACTATTAAATAACATATGACGAATTGGCATGGTAGAGTCAAACAGGATCACGTTTACAGACTCTGGTTAGATACCCTGGCGTTAATGGATTATGCATAAGATCACAGGCGGCGTTATTTGTCTGGTGATTATGGGATAGCAGAATGTCAAGAATATGATGGGTTGCTTTCAAGGTTACTTTGCAAATCGACTTATAATTTCTTTGTATTCAGCTGGTGTAAACAGCTTCTGCATCTCCAATACTGGAGGCAGCCATCCAGATAGGAGCGGCTTGAGTGGCGGAAACGGGTATCTGTAAACCTCTTCGGTCTTTTCCATGCCCACCGCCTCCCAAACCTCCCACATGTACAGCCATAGTCGTAACCATAGCCATGCTCATATCCCAAACTTAGGCAGCGATGGTGACTTCGACCTCGACACCGGCCTCGATGTTAACGATGATTTGCTTGACGGTCTCGGTAGGCGCGTTAAGACTGTGAACAGATATTCGTTAGTTACTTGGGTGAGATTTTTTTTTTTTTTTAAAAAAAAAGAGAGTAGCAAAGAGGGAGAAAGCAACGTACTCGATGAGGCGCTTGTGGATGCGCAGCTCGTAGCAGTCCCAGGTCTTGGAACCCTCACCGCAAGGGGTCTTGCGGGTGGTGACCTTGAGGGTCTTGGTCGGGAGGCGGACGGGGCCCTTGACGCGGAGGTCCTTGCTCTTGGCGCGCTCGATGAGCTCGCTGCAGACCTTCTCGAGGGAGGCGACCTTCTTGGAGGTGAGCGTGATGCGGATCTTGTGCGTCTTGGCCTGCTCGCCGGCGTACTCCTTGTCGGGCTTGTTGTACGACATCTTGGATGGATTTTTTTTTTTGGTTGGGGTTTGGGGTTGTGATTATTCCTTCACGACTCGAACGGTTGGCACGTTTCGGCAAAGTGATGAAGGTGGTGTTTGGTGGTGGTAGTGGTGGTTTGTGGGTGGAGGGGAAAAAAAGTTCGCGATTATTACTTTTAGAGAAAAAAAATAATGGAGCTCTGTTGCAATTCTCAGATTGTTAGTGTGGGCTCGGATAAGGGCTAAGTTACAGTGGAGACTGAGATAGCGATAAGCCCTACGTATCGTAAGTATGGATTTTAGCTAGGGTATGCATTGGCCCAAGCTTCCTTACTTGCTTCAAAGTTCCTTGCATATGCTGTCACTGGTGTACACCTAGAGGGCACTTGATTAATGTATGGATGAGTTAAGGTATCAAACGGCAGTGACGAACGCAAGAGTCATTCGGCCAAGATTGATAAAGTGGAAAGTGGAAAGTGGAAAGTGGAAAGCAGAAAGTGGATCAATCTTCATTCAACTTGAACTTATTTCTTATTCTCATCCTACATACCTACCCAGCGGGTTTAGCCTACTACAGGTACCTACCTTATTTAAGAGGTCGACATTCCCATGTACAAATGTCCATGGATGCCTCGATAGTGTTAACTTTGGCCTACTTACATTCTTCACTTCACCTACTTCATTAAGTAATATCTACCTAAGCAGCCCCACGATTTATACCATGACTACCCTACCCCCGTTTGCCCCGTTTCCCGAGGCGCCATGGAGAGATCGCCTTGTGCCCGAAGAATGGGAAGCCTGTTTATCCACTTGGATCACATTGGCAGAAGCACATCTATATTCCGCCCAGGGAAGGAGCATTGATGAATCGCTACAGTTGTTTCTCTCCTCTTTCATGAAAGAAGTCGCATCAAACGGAATTCAAGTACTTGGCCCGTCTGAGTCAGCAAAGCTCCTGTTACGACAATGTTTCCTTCTTGTTGCTAAGCTATTACGAACGCCCTCTCCACCCCCTTCGGTGCTTCAGTGGGAGTTACTTGCCGATTTCTGCCGTGTGTATTCGAAAAAGAGGGTATCCGTTTTGATCAACCAAGTTTGCCAAAACCGACAAGTGATAACCTCCCTGAGCGCTCTAAAGAAATCACTTATCGTTGAACTTGATGCTGGTCTCAAAGGTGATCTAAAAAACTTAGAGCCTCGTCTGAAGAGACTTAACCATCTCATCCATGCATCACCTGACACCGCCGCCTTCTTCTTGGCTGGAAGTGATTTTCTCGATGGCCTCATTAACTGCTATAAGATCATGAACCCTCCTCTGAGGAAGGTCATCGTGGCAACTACTTACCTGTGTATTGTCGGTTTAACAGAAGGGGATTCGCCCAACTTTTCTATGCTAACTGACCAGCTTTACTCTCTGAAAGTTGCAGCAGATAGCCACAAGGATGGACCGTTGAATGTTAACGACTCCATGGTGGCCGAGCTGGTCACAGTCACTCCCATCCTCAAACAGGTGCAGCACCGCTTGGAGGGATCTGGCTTGAATGCCACGCGATGGAAATTGGTGGTCACTGCATTAGAAGGGTTTAGGAAACCTGGTGGCAATATCAAGCCGAAGAAGCTGGTAAAACGGAAAATCGATAAAGGAAAGGGGGTCATGACTGTGGAGGACGATGATATCCCAGGGGAAATGAGAATACATCGCATGAGCCAAATCACCCAGATTCAAGACTTATTCCCGGACTTAGGTTCTGGCTTTGTCTCAAAGCTCCTAGATGAATATGGGGATGATACGGAGCAAGTTGTTGCACATTTACTTGAAGATTCCTTGCCATCTCACTTGGCCACTGTGGATCGTAGCAAAGAGCTGTTTGTGTACCCACTGTATTATCAACCTGGCTACGCTTGCTAACCTATTCGCAGATCTCCGGAGAGAAGTAGGAGGAAAAGTCATAATATTGCACCCCGGCCCACACCACCACAGGTTCCTGTGCGCCACAACGTATACGATGACGACGAATTTGACCAACTAACAATGGATGTCTCCAATATCCATTTCGGAAAGCGAAACCCAGATAAATCAGCAGACGATATCTTGAATGATCGATCCTCCGCTCCAAACAAGGCCGCCATTCTCTCGGCACTTTCTCTATTCGATGCTGACGATGATGAACGTGATGACACGTATGACGCCGCAGACGCTGGGCTAACCGTCAACGACGGAAACCCGGAAGATGCCGACGACTTAAAACGAAAGGATGCAAGTGAAGAGGCCCTTTTCAGGGCGTACAAATCAGATCCAAAATTGTTTGGCCGAGATGCAGCTACAAGACGAGCTGATACCAGAACAAAATTAAAACAGCAAACTGGAATGACTGATGAGGCTATTGAGGGTTGGGCCTTGATGTTGTCGAGAATCCCCCATCAAATGAGACAGTTGGAGATGAAATATAGCACTTTTAGTGGCGACCAAGCTGTCTTGGCCTCGACCGCCTGGCGTGCTAGTCCGGCAGGGTCAGGGACAGAAGACTCAGATATTGACGGTGTAAATAAAAACAGTCGAGGAGGATATCGGGGCCGTGGCGGTGGCCGCGGAGGAGGCAGAGGAGGTGGTGGCCGCGGAGGTAGAGGAGGAAATGTCGCAGGTTCGTCAGGGGATAAAGATACGGAAAATGCTCGTAAACGCAAGGAAGCGAACAAGGGATCGAGGGCGAATCATAACCGCCGAGATCAGCGCGCGAGAAAGATGGCACGCGGGGGATTTCCCGGATAAGTAGAGGTCGGGTGCGTGAGACTTCGGCTTGAAAGAAAATCAAAGGGCCCAAGGTCCGGAAAAATATCGTCTAAAATATACGACTACAATACCCTTCGCCTCTTGATTGCGTGTTGGCTACCACTTCGCTCCATTGGCGTAGGCAATGCCGGTCGCTTTCCTAATGAAACCTCGCTGGTATCCGGGCACCTTTCATAATCATAAAGATCCTCGTCATTCAGGGCCTGCGCATACGGACTTCGCAATTCTGTATTGCCTGGGGACATGGCTTGCGATACGGTATAGAATGTATGAACTGGCGCAGGAGATACAACACCAAAGGATGAGTTCTCACCAGATCCTACGTGGCGAACCAAGGCAGATTGTTCTTTTGGCGTTGCGAGCTCCGAAACGGACGTCAGGTCGTTATCGGTATCCCCCGCTCTTCCATCGTGCATACCAATCATCGATACCAACGATTCCCGTGAACTGCGTCGGCTCTCGAGATACTCGCGAAGGTCAAAACACTGACGACAAATTGGGTAAACGGGGAAGCGATCTGCCTCATCACGATGTTGTGGCAACTGAGGCCGTCGGTCTTGGCTACACTTCTCTTGAATGTCATCGAAAATGTCGAAGATGGGGGTGAAGAAGGTATGTCTCGGACCGGGGCCGTAATACTTGTTCCGGCCCCATAATTGGCCGATGAGGGCGTTGCTCTCAAGCTCAATGATCGCGCCACCGCTGTCACCCTCCACGCCGATACCGCCACTAATCCAACCCTCCTCATTGTCATAAGGCTCTGGTTCTTCTATATACCATTCGCGAGATGCCTTCCCAGTGCCACTTTCTGAGCCGTCAAGGTATGCTGGTACTTCGCAGACCTGTCCCCGTTGGAAGCCTGAGGTACGTCCTGTGGAGCATACTATGGCGCCGGGCACGATTGAACTCATTGATATTACGGGAGTGTCCCGTCTATGGTTGGTGGTGGGAAATTTTCTAAGCATGTTAGCTTGTCGGGTTTTTGCAGAGACCAATCCCCAGTCCATAACGACTAGCGGGGGCTCTTTGTCACATTCTTCCCAATATGGATCGTGAGATATTCGGGTCGTTTTCAAATCAAAGCCCGACGTGGCAGTTAGGTTACCAAGTTGGAAGTCGAGATCGCCGCTGCTCAACATATCATGCCTTTCTTCTAAGCACTTTGCTCGGTCTACTGGAGACGGGTGCTCGACGGATACCGGGGGCGTCTCCCTACTCGCTTCAACGAACGGGTGGAAGTTGACTAGCCAGTAGCTTCCACCACCCACGGTTATGCACGGCCCCAGTGTTGCTGTAATTTCGTCCCCATCTTCTAATGTAGTCCCAATACTATCTCCCATACAGGGACTCGTATAACAAAACGGGTTACGTGGGAGACAGACCTCATCCGGCATATTCTTGCTGAGGCCCCGTGCCCATACAAGCCTATCTACCTTTCCGGTAGAGAAGACAAATGTAATTAGTTTACGGTATGTTTCTGGAAGCAAATCTCGCACGTGTCCGGCGATAACTAGTCTTCGAGCCCTCGAGACGGGTCTTTTTGTCATGATAGATATTCGTCGAGAATTGGGCAATCTCCCACGCATGACACTGATAACATGACCAGCGCCACACCACTTTGGGATGAATTCGACGAGGAATGGAAGGACTCCATGCTCCCAAACAATTGGAAAACTTGCAGATTCTAGAAGTCGAGGAGTGCGGTATTGGATAGTTCCGGGGCTCTCGCCAGATTTTGGGGTTCCGCCTAGTATTTGCCCTATTTTTGCCATTAGTTGATAACACGAGGTATGTAGCAATATCTGCGCCACGGAGGCCTTACCATTAGCCTTCTTAATTCTCTTTTCGAGAACGGTTCTTAGTTGATCTCGACATCGCTTTTTCGAAATGCCAATAGACATTTCCAACTTGAGAATCTTATCCTCGGCCGGCTCGGGTTTTTTAGTCAGCGCCCCCTTTTGACCACCCATATCTGATGTTCCAAGCGACTCTACCACGGGTTTGAGCAGGTTACTTGGCTTCAGTGTGTTGCTCTTGTCCACCTTCACATAACCATGGGCGTATTTTAGATGGCAGTCCACAAGAGCCTTGCTCGTAAACGCGCTTTCGGTACAGCTAAGGATGGGGCAGAGTAGTAAGTGTTCGGACTTGACGTGCCAATTAAGTTCTTCCCTTGTTGCGAACCCTGCGCTGCTGCACGGCCCGTTGTTACCCCAGAGGCAAACGTGGGTGCGCCCAATACCGGACTGGAGCTCGAGTTGAATATCGCAGGGAAGTTCGGACACACGTTGGTTTCCCGCACATGTGAAGTCATAATCCGCGTTGGCCCACACCCCAGTCCCGTTCCGCAAAGGACTTGGGACGCGCGAGCGTGATAACCTTGCGCAGCTAATTTCGGGCGTGAAATCCGTTTGGACGGGAGACCAGACGGAGCCTTGGTACGACGAGGCAGGCGAGTACGTGAGTGAGCTGGGGTTATCGGGTGCCGAAAGTGGCAGTGCTCCGTGAAATAAACCGGTGCCTTCAAATTCGGCAAGTTTGTCGCCGCCGTCGCCACTTCCCAACACGCCTCCTGGCCCCAATGGCAGCGTTCCGTTACTACACTCTGTCCACACTGAGTCCCTTCGGCCAAGGGGATACACCAACGGCAGGTCCTCGAACTGAAAGTTGTTGCTGCTCAGGCGCCCGATTACACATGCCTCCATGCTACTAGGGTAAGGGAGTAATTTGTTGTTGGCATATGGATCTTTACGTACGACCATTCCAGTAGACCATGTATTTTCGGTGGAGGAGGCAGATGACGAAGCAGTTGTTGGTTCCGGCTGGGCACCCATGATGGGCGTAGTCGTGCGGTGCCGCCGCCGTACCTAACATACAATGACTTTTGGAAAACTGCTGTGTATTTGGAAATCTTAAGTGGAAATTGAGGTAGGTAAGCAGGCAGGCTATAGTCTGACCAAACTACCTACCTATAGCACAGCTACCTAGGTAGCTGTCTGACGTAAAAGGATTCCCTTCGCCGTAAGTAAGTAATTTTGCCGTTCCTAACTGGGAGTCGGGGAAAATCGTGTTTTGCATGTAAAAGGTCAAACTTTGGCATTTTCCAACTCTTCCTCGAAGGCCGAAGGGACCATCTGACTCGTTGCTAGAGGCCTCCGTCTTTCCAGGCGCCAGAGTCGCATTGGGGGCGGTGCAGTACGTATCTAGGTGCTATAAAGTCCTAGATAGTTCGCGGCCGCAATGTCTGCTGCAAGCCACGGCTTAGTTGGGGTAGGTCGGTTGCCTTATTCTGACTCTTGCCTACTCATGGCGGCTAACTTGGCCGCTTGAATTGGCCGCATATGGGGATTCACCTATCAGGTTGCGTGTACTGATTTCACGCTGTTGAAAATTCACTAACCTAGGTAGGTACGTAGGCGAAATACCTACCTAGTTATAATCCTATATTGGTGTATACAACAGTTAAGAAAATGTTGCGATATTCAAGTTAACTTGATATTATGTCTACCTAGATATAAATAGTAGATCTGATGGGTAGCTAGAGAAAGTACTGTAACACCACTGCCTTCTTAGGTAGGGGAAAAGGAAAGAGAAGGAAATGGTATATCAATCTGACCCTTGGGGATACCAATCTAACTAATAGCTTCCCCTTTCCATGTATCACCAAAAAGAAAAAAGAGAATAACATCCGCAAGCGCCAGCAGAAATGAACCTAGAATCCACTAAAGGGGTACATACAAATTCATCACGAGCGTCTACCAACCCCGCCCCCCTTCTTTCCTTTCCTTTCTTTTTCTGCTTCTTTTTTTTCTTATTCTTCTTTCTCTTTTAAAAAGACCCCCCCTTCTTAAAAGGTCGCAGCATGCGCAACCAACACGAACCGACGGACCGGCTCCAACCCAGGCAAATTTCCCCGCCCAAGCAACCGCTTCGACATCCTCGCCGCAGACCGTCTGGGAACTTGTTGCGGCGTCTGCGACTCTTCTTCGCCGGTATCCTCGTCAATGCTCGCCAGCGTGAGTCTTCTGTCCGCGATCACGGCCGGCAGCGGGTTCGGCACCGCGGGGCTGGAGATGAGGGGTAGCGATGATGATGTCGACGACGACGACGAAGCATCACCCGCCGGAAGCCTCGGGACCCCGGCCCCGGGCATGCGCTCGCGGACGTCGTCGAAGATGTCGGACATGGCGGTGAAGTACGCAATCGGCGGCGCCCCTGCCGCGGTGGTTTTGGCGTACTTGTCGCGCCCCCAGATCTGCCCCAGCAGCCGATTCGTCATCTGGTCTACCACCGGCGCCCCCGAGTCCCCGGGGACCCCCATGCCGCCGCGGCTCCACGCCAGCGCGCCGAGCTCGTCGCCCCAAGCTTCCCCTGTTGCTTGGCATGGCAGCGCGCTCTCGACGCACCAGTTCCGCGTCTTGGTCCCGTCCGGCAGCTTGTGCCGCGACGCGGTCTCGCACAGCTGGCCGAAGGAGTGCCCGCTGGAGCGGCCGGTTGAGTAGACGAACTGCGGGGTGTTGCTACTGCTAATGCCGCTACCGCCGAGCCGCGGGTCCGCCGTCCGCGTGATCTCTCTGGAGAAGGAGTTGCACCGCTCCTGGGACGGCAGGTCCGTCTTGCGCACTTTGTTCGGCTGCCCGGCATTGCTCGTCTCGACCAAAACCCAGTCCGTGACCGTGCGTATCGGCTCCTTGGCATGACACCCCGCGGCGCGGAAGGCGTCGGCGAGGGAGCGGGAGACCCGCGTCGTCTTGTGCATGCGCCCCGAGTACGCGACCGTCCTGCCGAGCGACACGCTCTGTCCGTTCGAGTCGTCCAGCGAAGGGTGGAACGCGTCGAGGGATGGCGGGCTCGGGGCCTCGCAGCTGCGGCAGCGAGACCCGCGCCCGTCGTCGAAGGTGTGCCAGTTCAGCAGGCGGTAGAACTTGGAGGCCATTTGGAGAAGGGGGCCCAGGGTCGCGCTGGAGTCGCGCCAGGGCGGGCCGACCGAGTCGCCCATCACGGGGTTCGTGTACCGCCGCGTGTTGATCGGTGGTTCCCAGTTTTCGCTGCTCTGCGTTGAGCGCGGGCTTGTTGGTTCTACCTCTTCTTCCTCCTCGTTGCGGTGGTTGGTGTCCGCCAAGTACTCCACCCTCCCCACGCGCGTCCGCACCGTCGTCCTCGCCCCCATGTCCCCCCCATCAGCATTCAGGTAGCGGTCCTTGCTCTGCTCGAGCAAGCTCCGCACACTCTCGGGCACTTCTTCCGAGGCCAGGACCTCGATGATGCGGTGGCCCGCCTGCTCGCCGCGCCGCACGTTGATGCTGTACCCTCTTTTGATGTTGTCGTCCAGGATCTTCTCCAGGTCCGGCAGCAGCTCCAGCTCCCAGATCTTGACGAAGTTTCTCGAGTCGGACGCCGCCATGAGGGTAGACCGGGTCTGGGATTGCGCCTCTTTGTGCGATAGTGGAAAGGTTTTGCCGCGCTTGTGGATGGTAAATTTAGGCGGTTCGGCTACTGTTGAGATGGTACTCGTGGTGGTGACGGGTTCTGGCAGGGCTAGGGGAGGGGTAGTTGAGTCTCCTCCTGTATTTAAAGCCACGGTGGTTGGATCGGGAGATGGCGTTAACGGTGACGGTGATGCGGTAGTCGTTGCTGTTGCTGTGCATGTTTCCGACTCACGGGTAGAATCATCGAAACACCCCGTTATCTTGTTGTTGGTGCGAGGTCGTTGCTCGGAACCCCTTGAGCGGCCAAAGCCACGTTTGGGTCGTGGTCGCTTCTGTCCCTTCAGGCTTCGCCAACATGTTAGCTGATACTCAAACTCAAACTCGAAGCGAATGCAACGGATCGGTTGGAATGGTTGGAGTTCTAACCGTCGGAACTGGTCCTTTCCATTCTTCAGTCCTGTTTTAATCTGTACCACTGCCATGCCCATAGTCACGGCAATGACAGACTTTACATCGGACTGACGCATTTTGTCGTTCATCTCCTAGGTAGCCTAGGTGAGTAAGTACTAGTCAGGTTGGAAGACTTTGCCAATGCTGTAAAGCCAACGGGAATTGGAATTGGAAATCATGATTCCCCCTCGGAAGTCATCTGCCTCCTTTATAATATACATAGTAGTGTAATTATAACTAGGTACCTACAAAGTACAATCACAATCGAGATTATTCCTCTCAGCTCACCCTCTCCTTAGGTGTGGGACTTTTCCAAGGTCAGGTATCCGACAAAGCCTCGTTGGCGCATGATGGAAATGGACAAACAGCCACACCCATTCTTAGGCCGCTGACCACATGATTGACGTTCTAGGCGTTTTTACACAACCACATACTAAGTGGGCATGTTACGCATATATGTAGGTATTTAGGTAACCGGGTCACTCTCGTCTCGACCTTCTCCATTTCACCTACTTTTTTTGCACTTTCATCAAGTCCTGCTAGCCCTTTTTCGTGAGGTGTGGTGGCTGACTTCTACACCACCCTTGTCACTGGTCCTCTATCCCAGGTTCACACCGAAAAACTTCGGGGCCGAAAATCAATGTTGGTGAACAGGCACCTACCTACCGATGAATTAACATGAAGCAGGTGTGTAAGGCCAACTGGTGTGCCAGAATTCATATGAAAGTTTATCTTATTATTTAATTATTTAATAACACCCTAGGTATACTAATAAAATTCCACAGTTCTTGGTAGGCTAGGGGCCCTGGAGGATAAAAACGGAGATAGATCCAGGGCTACCTCCATTAACTAGTAGTTGAGGTAGGTAGGTACCTACCTAGAACTAGATACATTCCTCTCGAATCAGTTATATGCTAGATGAAAGAGAGACGGTGAAATGATTCTGAGTGCAACTTTTGTCCCAACAAGCCCCTAGAGATATTCGCCCTGCCAGAATGGCCTCATGGTAGGTCCTATTCTCCACGGGAATCCCCGGCAATTTTTATGGGCCACGCTTTGCTCTTACTTCAGCTAACTAATGGCAAGTACTCACACCTTGCTGTAATTGAGGTCTCCAGACATACCCAGTAGTATTGGGGGCCAGCAGGCATCCATCATATCCCTGGATACCTAGGTGCCTACCTGGGAATAGGTTTATTCAGCTCGGCTCGTGATATTTATACCTACTACAGATTACTGGAGAGAAAAGCAAGCTACAGTCATCACTTTGGCAATAAAACTAATCGAGCAGTAAATCGTTAATTGTTGTAGCATACCATGAGGAACACGCAACTATGCACTTTGCCATATTCCGCCCCCATTCATACCAAGTCCTAACAAAGAAAATGTTTTGTAGAGCCTTCATGATGGGGGGAAAGGAAAAGAAAACGCCCTAGATGCCTACTCCTGCTGAATGTGTTCCATGGGAACGCCGAGCGCCGCGCGTAAGTGCAGATGTAATGTACTGAAGGTTCGTATTGTGTCAACTTCCCTCCCCACCCGCCAGTCCTTCCAAATACTTCCCCTTGGATCGAGTCATTACCTAGTAGCAGCACGCATTTGTTGCCTGTGGCGACGCGTTGCCAGTTGTAGGCGTAGTGTTCTATTCACCATTGCCTCTCCTTTTGGTGCGTACCAACTCGGCTGTGAGTTCACTGTTTTGTCTCTCACTGTCTTGTATCCTTTGCCGAGCTGCTACTCGATCCATGTATCTGGCTTCTCTCTCCTGCTTCAGCTTGTACTCAAGCTCTCGTAACCTGAACATCCACCGATTGTCGTCGCCATTCTTACCGGAGGCATTGTCGCCATTGGAAGTGCTCAGCCGCTCCAAATCGTTAGCACCCATAGTAGAGGCGCTCCGAGTCATGCTGCCGGACCTGCTTCTGGACCCGGAGGAGGTCGTTGGCTCCAGATGAGTCTTGGTACGTGGAATTTTTGAGTCCCTACGGTGAGGGCCAGTTGGAACAGATGGTGAAGGACTACCTCCGTCAATGAGGTCTTCATGTGAGCCTTTACTACTAGCAGTCTTCTTAGACCCTGACCATCCGGCTCCACGGGTACGAGCATCATTAGCTCGCTGAAGGGTAGCATTCTCTATCTTAAGAGCTCGATAAGCAGTCTCCAGCTGGGCCAATTTAGCGTGAGCATCGAAGTTCCCGGACGCAATACCGGTACGGACAATCGTCTCGAGGCGATCAAGCTTCTTGGACTTGGCCTCGAAATTGCTTTCAAGAGATTGATATTCTTTCCACAGGTTCCGCTCAACTGTTTTGACGCGGGACTGGAAGTTGCTGACGATGGACTCGATGGTCTTAACAGCGGCCATCAAGTTTTTGGAGAAGCCCGGCAACATCGTAGACACGGACTCTAACGAGGGCAAGGCACGACCGTTAATGAGACTATTGTCATGGGCCCAGTCAGTGCCACAGAGGGTTGAAAGACGTGTCCACAAAACAAGCAACAGATTATTGCGTTCGTGAAGTTGTTCCTTAAACGAAGCTTCGAGCTGTGCTATTCTCTTCTTATCCGTGGCCCGGCTTGTCTCAAGCTCCAGTATACGTGAATCTTGGCTTGTGACAGTCCGTGATACATGCTGGTGCGTACGCTGGAATGTTTCGAACTGATTCTTTGTGTTACGATGGCCCTGGCGTTCTTTGTCAAGTAATTCGGCAAGCCTCCGGGATTCGAGGCCATGAGACTCCAAAAGTGAATCGCGCTGCTTGATGATACGATCCTTCTCAAGCAAAGAATTCTTCGTGGTGTCGAGCTCCCGAACAGTATTCTCAAGCTCTCTCTGAAGTTTGGCTATAGACTGTGGGATAATTAGTTGGGTGGCCCGGAATCCACTTGAATGGGGGGAACGCACCTTTAGTAGACTGGACCTGGTTCCATTCAGGTCTCCCAATGCCTCTCGCAAGTTATTCTCTAACTCCATCAGCCGTTCTTTCCATTCTGTAGCTTCGACTTCTCTACTCGTAAGGCTCTTGCGAAGTCTTCTAGCCTCGTCCTTAGCAGTAGACACTTCATGGTTCAGCTCGTTGACGAATTGCTGCACCTCTTCTTTCTCGCGCGTAGCCACGATCTCGCGCTGCTTTCGCTCGTTAGCGAGACGCTGCTCTAACTCTCTCGTCCTATCGCGTTCTTCTCTAATGCTCTGCTCGGCGTTGGCTAGGGCAGCCTCAAGGTCACCAATTCGAATCTTATCAGCTTCCTGTTCCTCGCGCAAGAAAGCGATCTCGCCCTGGCTAGATTCTTGTTGAACGCCGAGGCGTTGTGCCTTATCGTTTGCTTCGAGGAGTTTAGCTTCAAGATCCTCAGATTCCTTATTAGACTCGGTGAGGTCTTGTTCGAGCTGTTCTATTCTTCTCATCTTCTTCTCCTGGTCATCTTCGAGCCTAACTATAGCTTCACTCATGTGGCGCATCTCTTCCTGAAGAGCATCGAAGTTCTCTGAACGGTCTTGTAGTTCGATTTGTAAGCGCTGAATCTCTTCATTCTTCTGATCACCCTCGGCCTCCAATGTATCGATTTCCTCTTGAGCTTCCCTACGTAGTGTGTCGAACTCATTTTCCAGCTCAGCGTGCTCTTGAAGCACCTCGTCCCGTTCTCCTTGGATTTGTATGAGATCATTCATCGTTTTTTGCAGCTCCTCTTCGAGGGCAACGTTGTGTTCCTCAAGTTGCCTCTTAGTCTCATTAGCTGCGTCTACCTCCTGCAAGGATGCCTGTAAATCGCGTCGAAGTTCTTGTTTCTCAAATTTGAGCTCATTGATCTTGTCACGATGTTCGGCAAGCTTGTTTTCCAACTCTTCGCGGTCCGGATCTTCTTCGACTGCCATAGTGAGCCTTGTGCGACCACTACCTCGGGAGGTCGACCGTTCATGTCCGCCTGCACGTGACGCCGATCGATCGAGGAAGCTATCCACGGTCGAAGGTGCAGGGGCCCCGCGACGCTGTGCCAGTTTCAGGTCTTCTATCTCTTGGTACAGCCTCTCCTTCTCACGGTTCCTTGAAGTGAGCATGGAAGTCTGTGCCCCAACTTCTCTTCGCAACTCGGCATTCTCATGACGCAGTTGCTCACTTTCACGGCGAAGTTCCTCGACTAGAGTGGCCGATTGGCTGGTCACGCTAGCTGGATCCATCTCCCCAGATAGACCAGAGACGGGCCTTGACCTTGACGGCGACGTGGGCCTAGGTTTCCGGGTGATATTGTAGATATTCGTGGTGTGATGCATGCCACCACCCCCACCCCCACCCGGGGGGGCTGTCCCGTTTATCTCTTGCTTCAATCGGAAGATTTCGTCTCGAAGCCTCCGATTGTCATCATCTGCTTGTTCTCGACGTGCCGTTTCTTGCTCGAGGAGATCCTTATACACATCGGCCTCCTCCTGGCGACCGAGGCTATCCCCAACACGCTCACCAGCGCGATCTCCCATTGTCTTAACAGTCTCTACCAATTTCCGCTTTTCGGCCTGGTTTGACATGTTCTCATTTCTAAGCCTCTCAATCTCGGTGATATACTCCTCGACTCGCTCTCTCAGATAGAGCAATTCCTCTTCCCGATCCTGGGCATCAGCATCAAAGGCCGGAGTAGTTCCACCATCTGATGAGTACCCGCTCCTTGCGGTGCTTGGGCGATCCTCCTCGTCGCGAAGGCGCTTTTCTAGCTCCTTCACTCGCCGGCGGAGGATCTTGTTGTCCCGCTGAATGACAGCTAACGAAGTTCTGAGCTCGACATTCTCCGAGATCATTTCCTTAACACCTTCTTCGGAGAGTTTGTCTAGGCGGTCAGAAAGAAACATTACTTTCAGCTTCAGGTCGAAATTTTCCTTGGACAATCGCTCAATAGTGCTGGATTGTTCCTTGAGCGTCAGATTTTTACCGCCTCGCGCGGTGGTGCTAGTAGTCGCGGGCGTAGCGATGCTATTAGACACTTTCCTATAGGGTTGTTGCATCGGCGTGATAAGCCCACCCTTCGTCTTATACTCCTTAGCAAGAGACTCGGGGACTTCCACATTGCGGACATGTCTAGCGATGACTGTGTCGGTGGGAGGCAGCAGCGAGCCCCTCTTCGCCTTGGGTGTCGCGAGTGGATCTGGGCGGCGGTCACGCATGGGGCTCTCCACCTCTTCTAAGGGTTCTAGATGGTCTGGCCGGATGGGGTCCGGAGTTTCGTCGAAGCCAGAAGCCATGCTTCCGATACTTACGGAGCGAGATAGGGTGTTGCTGGAACTTCGCGTCAAGCCAAAAGCTGGCAGAGCACCTCCGGATTGCAAAGCATAATCAGCACCCAAGCCAACGGTGACATCGCTGTCCATCTCATCGTTCGTGATAAAGGAGGAAGTTGAGGAGCGCTGGCTCGCGTTTCGACTGCGCAGATACTTAGGCCGCTTATCGATTTGCAGAGAACTTCCTGGCGTATTCCCAGAATCACCCGAAAGGGTGCTCAGATTCTGATCAGATGTTTGATTTTGTAGGGTCGAAGTTCCAGCGATAGAGGTGCCTTCGGGTGCTAAGTGATGGCTAGAGTCGTTGCGCACTGACGTATGAGTATCCGGACCACCGTTCTCAGTCGCTAGATTCTCGTCGGCACGATGGCTAGCCCTTGATGCCGCCCTCGACAATATGCGAGGGGCTATGGCGGTGGGAGGAGAAGATAAAGTCTCTAGCTCAGACGTTGTATTGCCTATATCGGTGGCATCGTGGTTGTCGGATTGGGGTGCAGGTTGAGGGCTATGGCGGGGAGAGATGGGATTTGGTGTCTTCGGGTTTTCTGAGTGAGTATTGATATCATTGGAGGGTTCTTCGCTACGTTGATCGGGACGTGAGTCGGTTCGGGCTTGTGAAGTAGAGGGCTCGGCGGATATGGATGGTGACAAGTGCGCAGGTTGTGGAGGTTTCTTTTGAGTGTTGCCGTCGAATAAAAAGGTATCGTCGACACCGCCCTCAGGACTAGTGACCTGAATTGGTGATAAAGGCGGTAGGAAGCTAGACTCGATATCCTCCCAGTGGGCCCTCACTTCTTGCTCCTCGGTGACGGAATCGAGGTGTTTTTCGTCTTGATCAATACGGGTAGTGTCAACAAAACTACTGTCCTGGGGCGGGGTGCGAAGCAAGACTGGAGGCACATTTTCCTTCCAAGTCGAAGGAGTGTCTGCGCCTGGACTCTCAGACCTCTGAACAGTGACTTCAGGAGGCCCGGTGGGCGGGTCAACAAGGCTTTGGTCAATGCGACTGTCGTCTTCAGACATTGCGACGACTCGTAATGTATCGAGATTGGATGTTAGGCGGGCACATCCAATAGGAGTACCATGTACCTAGGAGGCCTAGGGGGCTAAGAGTAGGTGAAATGAGGATATGTAATATTGTATTTGTCGTGAGCGGATAAGGTCAGTAAAGTGGTATAGAAGAATGACAGGCTGTTGATACGAAGTAATGTCATATGTACTAGGTACCTATCGAGGGCGAAGATGAAGACGAGGAATGACGAGGATTAACGATGATGATGATGTTCAATGTTTGGATGGCACTACTATTGATAACGAAAATAGCTTGGTAAGGTAAAATGCGATTTAATCCAGTTTCATCATTGAAATGTTAGAAATTGTAAGGTTTAGGTACCACGGTCCACGGTAGCGCCTACAATCATTGTACAATGTACTGCTTGTATTGTATTGTACGGGTATTAGTTAACCTAACCCAGTACCTGACAATATTGCGGCAGTGGTTAAGTTTTAGAACCTGGGAGGTTTCAAGTTCAACTTCAAGTTCCCTTTGCACCAAAAATTTAGGGATGTCGTATCGATAAGTGGTAGAAAACTCAAAGTACAAAACATTGAAGTTAGTTGGCCCAGATTACCTATATGTAGAGGGGCACTTGTTATTATTATTTTTGTTGTTACTGCTAGTGGCGTTAGAATGTACGAGACGTGCAGCTTAAACGTGTCAGTCATGGACATAAATCTACTACTTATGTACAGTACCTAATGTATGTACGATGGTAAAAGTATGTACAGCACGGTTATTTATATCAATGATAGTATTTTTGAACGGTGTTTCAAGATTTAAAAAAGAGAAAAAAAAAAGAAAAAAAGAAAAAAAAAAAGCGACAAGTATTGCACCAACCTTAACAGAAGCCGTCGTTTTTTTTTTCTTTTTTTTCCATTTCCTCGAGGCCTTGTTTGCTAGACACATTCATCAATTGATCAATTACTGCTCAGAAGAAACACGCTTGGTCCCAGTAACTAATGGACCCAATATTACGTGTCATAGCGCTTTAGTGTATGAACCCCTTGTTCGCGGTTGCTAGGACACCCATTTAAGCGTTAGTCCAGGTACCCATTATCCACTCCACTATATTTGAAATGATTGTGCACTAATAATCGATGGATCCTTCAATGTTGCCAAGTCTTGAGATACATACATCATAGTAACCTCCTAAACTCCGATAAGTTTGCTACCCAATCAATTAATTAGACTGAGATACGTAGATTCATTCTGTTTAATATATTTTCCTTAAAATGTTCCTGAATAATACCCGACAGACTGGAGCTAGATCATGCACATTGAACTCATTTTACCTTCAGTGTCTGTGAAGCATGATAGGTAGTACTTATGTATTGTACCTAGCTTAGGTATTACATGTAGGTATGTACTGTCGTCGCTTGAGTATAACATCTTGGAAAGCATTTTGCCCAGTTGTCTCTGTTAATTCAAGTATTGGTATAATATGTTAATTGGCTTTTAATTCTATTGGCTACCAATTAGAAGAACCTTGGGTCAATCAACGATGACATCCAGCAGTATGGGTCTATCTAACCCCTATTCGAAATCACCAAACTTTGAAGGGCTTAAAAGGGGCATTCGCATGTAACTGGGGCCCCAGTGAAAAAGAGAAGATTCAAAGCCCCAAGAATTTGGAACCTCGAAGAGTGTACCGAATCGGATCTAGCGGACTTAAGGTTTGGCTAAAACAGAAGGTGGGGGTTTCCACCATGGGTACGATCTCGCGATGATCCGTTTGCCACGTGCGGGTTCAACTATTAACCTTACATACCTAAAGGTTACTACTAATACTATCATTGATGTAATTAGTAAGTGTCTACCTCCAGTAAGCTGTATAATATGTAATTACATCCATGGATACCTCCAATTCACAGCCTTACACTACATAGTATGAACCTTTACATACAGCATTTACCTCATCACGAGGAATCAAATCAACAGCAACAAAGAGAAGGATAGAGCAACTATCACATCACCCTGGTATCCGAATGAATCTCGCCACCATCGCCATCATCATCGTTAACCATACACAACGTATGTGGCAATGAGTTGGGTTTCTTGGATAATGCTCGTAGAGGTAAGCTAAAATCATCCCTCCACTCCCATCCTACTACGATTATCATACTAATCATAATGTTGTTCATATTATAAGAACTATATCGTTGGTAGCGTATGTACATCTACCTCCTACGACTTGACTTGGCTGCTGGCTTTATGCTTAGATTGAGCCATAACAACTAATATATATATCCCAATACAGCTTGTACGTTCCCCGACATTTCAAAAGGGCGTCCGTTGGGTCCATCGAACTGTCCACGATTATAGACATGGACGAGATCCGAGTGCGCCGTTGCGCGAAGGAGAAGCTACCCGTAAGTTGAGGCCTCTACAGCTTAACCTGTATCGCAAGTGACAAGAACCTGACAACTGCATGTGTGGTCAGGAGATCCAAACAATTCTCGGGTATCCGATTTTATATCTCATTTCGTCCAAGAAATACGAAATCAGGCTCGCGGCACCAAGAAGTGAATAGCTCATGGCAGAGGGTACTACTAAATAATTACTATCCCTACCTCCTTATATATTTTGCGCATGATAAATGATTGGATATCACCTACTACACTTATTCAGATGAATATGACCGAACGAGGACCTATCTAGCAGCAGTACATTACACTAGGATCACCAGATTCGAATTCCGAGATTCCCGAATATTTGCATAATAAAAGTTTTCTGGAGGCCACCTGCCAATATGTCATTGCCAGAATACTAGCTTGGCCAAACCACCCCCTATATAGGTAGGGAGAGGCACTTATCAAATAGATTATAGCGTCTTCGTATACGACAAAAGGCTCTCAGAATTTCTCTACCAAAGCAAGAGTTTCTCTCCATCTCTATCATGTTACTTATCTCACACGATTTGGTTCTGAAATATCCCACCAAAGCATATTGTCCTCACGCTGATGGTACACGTAACATAATTCTGCCAACAAGTCCAAATTCGACCGACCTTACTCATACCTAACTATATCTAAATCATAGAGGCGGCGTGCATGACAGACTAGTAGCAATATTGTTCTCAAAAGCCTGCCGCAGACTCTCAATGCTGCTATAGCAGCCCAGCGCACACGTCACCAGGGCGCCCAAGAAATAAATGATGTTAAATGCATTAAAAACTGGCTTCTTCATGAACCCGCGACTCCACCTTTTCCACCCCTGATCGACGTAGTTGTACGTATTCGTTACCGGGTCAAACCGTTCCACGCCCTCGACCATCGCGTCCTTCTTGATCCAGTAGCTGATAGCCAGCCAGGCCGGGAAGGTGTAGGTGAAGGAGAGGATGAAGAGCGCGCCGATCAAGCCGACGATGTACGAGAGCTGCGGCACGGCCGCGCCCACGAGAAACGCGATGGCCCAGTATACAGGGACCAGCGCCGCCCACCAGATCTTGCCCGCCCTCTTCGTCAGGTCCGGGAAGCCCAGAAGCTCGTGGAACACTTCGACGTACACGATCTTGAGGCCGATGTTGCTGTACAGCACCGCGGCGATGATACTGCTGATCAGGCTCAGGATGTTTCCCGCCGTCTGGATGCTGTAGATCGCGATGCCTTGGACGGCGGGGTTGTAGGTGTACTGGCCCTGGTACGAGTATATGAATATCCCGAAGAAGAGGTACACCCCGTAGATGAACATCTCTGCGACCAGAAGGCTCTTCCAGAAGTCCAAGGGATGCCTAGGTAGGTGGTCAAACGTTAGCACCATGGCACAAGCCCCCAATTTTTGTAAAGGGGGGGTTTCATATCTACCTCATCTCAGCCATGAGAGCGGCAAAGAGTAGCGCTCCCCCGTAAGCGTATACCGCCACGTTCAACCCGTTCAAAGAAGCAATGAAGCCCACGCCCCCTGTAGCCATACCGGGCGGAGGTGTTCCCGCAAATGTTTGGATGGGCTTGTCCGCTGACATGCCGAAGCTTGTTTCTATCGCAGCGTAATTGGGACCATATCCCACAGATCCCATGCTGTTTTTCTCCCCGTCAGTTGTCGTCGCTATCCAGGAAGATATATGCCTCCTATACTCACCATAGCAAAACCAGCGCAATCGAGACCCAAACCGAGAGATTCGCGAGCCACCCCAGCCTTTGCAGCGTCCTAATCTGCCCGAGAAAAAACCCGAGCGCCATGAAGATAAGCATGCACGCCACAAAACAAATCCCCATGCTCTCACCCGACGGCCCGCGGCTGATCTGCGAGATGCTCTGCCCGTTGCTGAGGATGATGACGGCGACGTTTAATAGCAGCAGGATGGCCTGCGCGACGTTGATGAAGTGGCGGGCGCCCGAGCCGAACAGGCGGAAGAAGAAGTCGCCGTAGCCCCGGACCGGATAGCGGTCTGAGTCGAGGCCGCAGAAGAGCTTCCAGAGGATCCAGCCTGAGCTAGAAACATCATACCCCCTAAAGTTAGCTATGGTAAGGTGGTAATAGATATATAAGTATATATAGGGATAGGCATATTTGGCTTTCCTATACTTACTAATACGACATCGCCCCGAAGACAGTGTACAGCGCGATGCCAGGCCCGTAGCCCAACTGCGCGAATGCCCAGCTGGAACACACTCAGCTTCTTGTAACCAGATAACCCCCCAAAAATAAAGGAACATCATAGTAAACTCACGGAGCTCCCGTCGGGCCCAGAATATCCGTCGTAATAAGATAAAACACCGTCCCCCAGCTCGCCGTTCTCAGCGCCCTCCCCGCCGTCTGCCTTTCCTCTGGCGTAATTCCACTGTGGTTAGAGCTAGAGCTAGTCCCGCTCGCGACGACCTGGTGCGCATCCTCTCTCGGCACCTTCTCATCTTTTTCTCCCGCCGAGAGCGAGCTACCCACTTGAGCAGGGACAGCAGCAGCAGCAGCAGAGGCACGCTCCTTCCGCCCCGTCGAGAACCTCCCCTTAACCACATTCTTGAAATTCCGCGGGCCCCGCGCAGCGACGAACCGCGCGTTGGCTTCTCGCTCCTCGGCGCGCGTGATCGACGCGTAGTACATGTACTCCTCGAAGCTGACCTTTCGGCTCTGTGGGCCGTAAGAGGCTGCTATGCTTCCTACCACATCGGTTGCCTGCGAGGCGGACGGCAGCGTTCGAGGATCGGCTCCGCCGTCGAGGGCGAGGTTCGCTGGGGGGAGGAGGCCTGCCATTTCGAGCAATTGTCGTCACTTGAAACCGTGGACAGCTAGACAGTGTATTTGTGTAGTCGGTGCAGTATAGTATAGTGAAGAGACAAAAAAAATTAAGGTCGGCAGGCTTTTCCTCGCCTCGAGTAAAGTCGACCGTCTTACCTACATATTCTTCTCCCCCTTCAAAGTCACAAGGGGGAGGGGGAGGGGGGGAGTAAAAGATAGCCAGCTAGCTATCTATCATCGATCGGCAAGTCTACAGGAACTTACCTACACTGCAACGGCTGACTGGTAGGTAGGGTTGTCCTAGTCTCTGCAACCTTCTCCTAGCAGTCCCATGCGCCGACTTATCTCGGGTGGCGCTGTTGCTGGGATTGGACAATCGCCTCGAAGGAGCGAGTAAAGAGGTAAGTAAGGTAGGGTAGGGCAGGGTCACCATGCCAAATTCCAAATCTTGCAGGTATGTAGGTACTATGTATGCAATGCATGATGGCTGGCGGTGGGTGCTACGGCATCATGCCCGCAAGCTAAAGTCGTGATTCTTCAGCAACTTTTTTTTTTCCTTGGCGAGAAACCATTCCGCGGTACTGTAAGTAACTAGTAGCCATCGAAGAAGGAATTTCTCATAACTAGCATTCAAGTTCCAGGTTACCTACCTACCTAGTAGTACATATTTCTGCATTATCAGGTACCTACTAGTTAAGGGGGCGGGCAACTCCGGCTCCCAATGTCACCTTCTGCTTCCAATCTAGCTACGCATGCTTATTGAAGATTATCTTGGCACTACTTTGTTGACGGCGTCTTTTTCGTAGCGAGCCTACCTATGTACATAGGTACCAGGGTAGTTAATGTACTGGGGTTACTGGGGGAACAACACCAAGATAACCTAGGAGGCGGGAGAGATATCATGCTATCTACAACACCACGAAAGCATGCAGTATGTTGCATATGACAGACTATGATAGACCAGCTGATACACTAGTGGGTGCCTCAGCAATAAAACCAACCTAAAAAATATAAACTGCAAGAAACAATAAAATAGTAGATATGAAAATGGAGAATTAATGAATGTTAAGACTCGTTGAATACGTCGTTTTCAAAGTGTGGATAGGAGGTAGGTATACAAGCAAACGAACAGACATTAAAAATCAACACCGAAAGTGGCATAGGACTATGCCTACCTAGCCTAGGTACCACCTCGTTCCTCACGTCTACTCAACATTCTATACAGCAGCGGCCTTCATCCACACGGAAGCTCACATAACCGGTCAGTAGTCTTTATTCTTATCGTTCTTTATTGTATTATGCTACACATCTATCTAACCTCCACTCTCTCACTCACTCTCACCTCTACTCACCCCTTACATCCACCTCTTCAACCTCCACACACCAACACTTCCTCTTCAAATCCTCAAACTCTCAACCTTCAATAACAAAAAAAGAGAAGAAGCAGAATAAAAGCATAAAGGCCAGGCAAGGTAAGGTAAGGTAAGGTAAGACAAGGTAATGGACTAATAAAAGACTTCGTCAAATTCATGCAGTGTATGCAATGGTGGTATCATGTCTTTGCGGTAAAACACAATGTTAATATGCTTGCTTGCTCTCTTGCTCTCCTCTCTGGGTAGAAAGCAGTAGAACCAGCCAAACGGTAATGATAACAACAACAAAGGGAATCAAATGATAAGAGAGAGGGGATAAAGAGAAACGCCCTCGCGATCCTAAACGATTTTTGTCCTTGCCAACGCCGTCTGGTCCTCGTTGGTAAATAGGCAAGGTAGGTAGGTAGGTAGGTAGAAATTCTCCGAAAGAATTGGCTGCTCACTGGAATATGACTCGACTTGATTAGATGAGGTTTTCCCTCTTTTCTCGAATGTTTGGCTAGCCCCCTTTAATCGGTGTGGTTGACTGACATCAGCTGCTCCAGTAGAGTTAGCCTGTGTAGCCGTTCCCCTCGACCCATTCTCCTCCGGTGGTATATTGTCATTAAAAGCTCTTTCGCCCTCTTCCCCCTATTACACCCTTCGGACCGTCGAAATACTCAAAGTGATTATCAAATGTGGTTTGATCCCATCATTTCAAGCCCAAAAACGCCGACGTGACTGTCGATACTTGTTTCTCGACATCATGGGTATATTCATCTTGGAACTTGTGGCAGCACCTTGTCCATGCTGTTGCGGCCGGCTGTGTCCTTGAAAAAGGAAAACTTGCCACTACCGCTGCTGCCACTTCCTTTCCTCCCCTCCTCGTAGCTGGTCTTGGGCGGTGTTGGTGGGCCCCTACCTCCTATACCGTGAGGACCCAAGTTGGTGAATCCATCCTGCCTCTCAGTTGGCGATGGTGTGTACGGCCTAGATTCACTAGCACTATCATGTCGGCTTCGTTCGCCAACCGAGTTTGCTTCGGCTGTCTCTTCAACAACTGGTAGAACAGCGTGCGAGCTGGTTCTCATACCCGGAGACATAGCTGTGGTTATTTTGCGATCTGGGAGTTGCTCCTCCTTAGCAACGTCCTTTTCATTTTTGGTAGCCTTTTTGAGCGCCTTCTCCAAAGTCGGATTGGGCTCCGGCGAGTTTGGGCTTCTCATACCTGGTGGAGCTGGAGGTAGGTACGATGGTGCAGGGGGGGCACTACCGTCCCCGGAAGCTTCGAGGTTATCTTGTTCGGCGCGTTCCAACTCAGCCGCAGCGGCTTCGCGATCAAGGGCATCCCTTTCCGCTTCTTCCCGAGACATTGTGATACCAGACATGAATTTGATGAACCTCTCTCCATATTCCTCGGGTGGGAGAGCTGATATCTCGTTGCGATCACTGGACAGGCCCTTCCAAAAATGCTCTATTTTCTTGATTACTCCGTACTATTCCCAATGAAAATTAGCATAAAATGAGGGCCACAATAGCATTCACCATTAAGCATGGGGAAATTGAAACTTACGTGTGTCAAGCAATCGATCACCCCAAGATAATAGACCTCCTCCCCGGGACCATTGTCCTCGTGAGTAGCTCGAAGACCACCGTCGTCGCTGTAGAATAGTCCGCCCCGGGTATGACCTTGGGCTAGTTCATCTGGCATTTTACTACTAGTCTGACCCACGGGCACAGGCCGTTCAGCCTTGATCATTTGCCTCAGTTCCCTTGCCTTTCGCGCATTCTCAAGTTTAGACGGCGTCCTCATAAGAACAGAGCTAGGATTTAAATCCTCGTCCGTCGGGCTATCTCCCCCTGGGTTGAATACTTGTAGAGTCTTGTCTCGAAGGTTTTCCTCATTCCCCTTTCGCAGGTCATGAACGCCAATTAGAAGAGAGTAATCCATGATCTTCAACTTCTGCATGAGACGAACATCACGTTGAAGCTGTTCCAAGAATAGCTGCTTCTTCTGTACTCCCAGTTCGAGATGTCTTTTCCGTCGCAGCCAATTCAAGTCTTTCAGTGTCGCACGCGGGTTCTTCTCTAGCTCCTCCTCTCGATAGTCTCGTCCCACCGTTGAGCCTTTGAGGTCGAAGGTGGTATGGATATCTCGATGCGGAGGGAAAAGATTGTTCATGACGACAAAGTGAATCTTTTTGCCGTAGGGCATCTTGACTCGGTGCAAGCCGTAGAATTGGGAGAGTAGCGTGTTCGGGTTTTCCGTGACGTGATCGTAGTATTGCTTCAGTATCTTTCGGAGAAACTTATGCTCTGCATGGTGAATAGTCTTGATGATATACTTATAATCTCTGGAGAAATAAAAGAAACTGCCACTTTTTCCCGGAGAGCCAAGCTCGGATAGGATATACTTCCCCGTGAGCGACATGAGGTAATCGGCAGGATCTAGCCTAAAGAGTGCACGAAGATGTCGAAAGACCCAGGGCGCATAATCCTTGAACTTGAAGTCATATTTTGCCGAGGGGACCAACTCGTTGCCCGCGCTAATGAGGTTAGTAAATTGCAGAGAGTAAATTAGTAGGAGAAACGTACATGTCAAACGTCGATTTCTGCTTAGTTTCGAAGTCGGCATCGGTCAAGGGACGATCGAGTTTGGCGTTCGTACGGGAGACAGATACCCGGATACCCGTCAACATGTTGTAAGCGGTCGTCCAGTTGGCGTGATTCTCATCCACCTTTGTTCCCACTAGGACTCTATCGTCATCGTCGTCTTCCCGCTTTTTCTTCTTCGCTCGTTTCTGCCGGTATGCTTCTGCCCACCGCAAAGCGTCGTCGTCAGGTGCTATCTCTTCACGAGGCAAATCGGAGTGCAGGGAGCGTGTATTTTTTCTTCCTAGATTCAGAGACCCTCGACGCTGTGATGGACCAGCTCCGCCGGTGGGTGAGAACCTACCACTCGTGTAAGCGGTGTCGGTGCTGTCTCTCGAGCCTCGACTAGGCTGGACTTTAGGCACTTCTAATGTATGTCTATGTTTTAGTCCAGGTGTGGGTGGTTGAAGTGCTGATGTTGAGGCTGAAGCGTTCGCACTAGTCGAAGGGTAATGCGACGAAGAAAAGTTTTGGGGTGAAGGGGACTTGCGTTGGGCCGGGTCCGAGTTAGGATAGGATGATGACAGGAAAGGTTCGGAAGGAAAATTGGCAGCAGAACTATCCGAGACAGGGGCTACATGGTTGCCATTGAGCCCATCTATGTTTGGCGAGTCGCTATTGTTCCATGACATTCGTGATGGCTCAATAGGGTGCTGTGGTGCAGGATTACGGGATGACGAGTCGACAGAGGATCTCTTGATTAGGGATTCAGAAATGCTCTTACGTTGGCTTTCAACATTGACGGTGGCTTGCCGGTCCGTGGAGGTTCTTCCAGACAAAGGGCCTTTCATGTTGGAAGAATACTTCTGATCTAGACCTGTGGTGGCTGTATTATTCGAGTCTCTACTCGACGTGCCGTTAGGCAAAGAAGTCATCTGGTATGGCTCATCCGCATTCATTCCCACACTCGGGTCGGAACTGTTGGAAGAACGCGAAGAGAGGTTATCGTCGAAGCTTTCATTCGTGTCAATTGCGGTAGACGAGGGCGTAAGAAGAAGAGTATCCTTGGGGTTAGCCAACTTCTGAAAGTTTGGGTCGTGTGGGTGGCTTCCGATATGAACGATGTTGGCGTTGGGAGGGTATATAGGAATATTCTCGCCGTTCACGAATGTAGGCATATTCTTATTGCACCCCCAATAAATAAGGTCAAGCTTCGTTCGAAGTCGAGTTCCGAACGAATTGGTACCTGAAACCCTCAAGCACCTTCAAGCACCCTCAAGCACCTAAGCCGTATACGGTGTCTCTCAATCGCCAGTTTGCAGTAACCAGGCGAAGGAGTGGGCATATGCGGCGCGAGGTTATTCGGGAAGAATTGAAGCAAATATTTTGTTTTTGCCGATGAAGTTGGTTGGTTGGGAATTGGTAACTCTGCGGCCTGTTGACTAGGGGTTAGGGGGATTGTGATAGAGAGGAGGCCTGAAGATACGAGCGAGATTGTGTTTGTCGTGGGTCGTGGTAAAGCAAAGAAAGTTGGCAAGGTGAGTGGATGCTATTAGATGCGTGGATACGGGGTTGGGCTTGGGCTTGTGCAATCATTATTCTACGTACCAGGGTACAAGCAATTGGCCCGTTTTACGTGGATCCCGATGAGTGGAACGTCCTTTCTAGTATGTACTGTACTACTTACAATAATTGCACAATTTTGCAAAACTCAGCCACCACAGCCTACCCAGGTACCTATTCAGGTACAATACATACATATGTAGGTATAGTTATACCTAGGGTACAGTAGCACTGAGCATTATTAAGCCCTGAAGTTTCCAAATTGTCTCGCATAACTAAATCTATCCATGCATGTTTATCACTAATACAGTTTAAGAAAGGCTATAAATATTCTCTACAGAGGATAGTTTGCAAAACGATACAAGGTATGTAGGTTAACAGAGGTACAGTAGCAATGCCAATAATGATATAGGATATACATACACGTGTTGATAGCTAGGTCGTATCTCGCTTTTTAATATCCAATAGCAGAAAATTACAAAGTTTCACCAAGACTCAATTAATGTCTTGTCGAAAAGGATGGGCTTCCTTCTTTTTTTTCCCTTGTGAAGATGGTTATGGTATACGACGCGTCACCTTACACTCCAATATTCTTAGTATTGATGCTCATAGGTATTCACCAAATTCATATCAAATGAATCCTCCTACAACATTACTAGGTAAACACTTCAGCAGTTCAGCTGTTAGGTACCTTAGGTACCTATGTAAGCAGCTGGCAGGTAAGGTAAACAGCACGGTAGCGTCAGTAGGTGCATTTTATCATGGCTCATACTAGGACTGCAGGGCGGCAGGGGCTGTCAGGGGCTCCCACAAAGCTAACAGCGTGATTGGGCCCAGCACCCAAGCTCAGCAGTCAGGTTTGCTAAGCCACGATTTTCGATATTGACATTGACAGATTGATCCATGATAGTTACTTATGGATCTACTTCATTTGAGTATCCATTATGATGCATTGGTTTATGTCATAGGTCATAAATGCATTGCATAGGAATAGTTACTAGTTAGTGAACGGCGTGATTGACCTGTTCTTTCGACTTCTTCGTGCTTGATTATTGATATGCCCCCACGTCCGAGCCCTACATCTGTAGCATCTTTCCAGTATCGGGTTCTTTGGCCTTCAATTTCCGATCTTCAATGTTATGCAAAACCTCAGTGCTGTAGTGCTGTAGTGCTGTATTACAGCTGCTGCACTGCTGCCATTGCCATTCAATGTTGAACAATAATAAGTTGAGAGTTTGCCGAGATTCCGATTCCGACTTGGCCTTAGCGTATAAGTATCCAGGTATCAACTCACCGAAGACGCCGGGCCAAAGAAAAATGAGAAAGTAATATTAAAGTTCAGCGTGGCAGCGTGGCTCTGGCAAGAGCAATACAATTTTTTAATTAAAAACTTCAGCTCGACCAGGTGTAACCCAAACCCATGCTTGGACCCATTCAATTCTGTTGCTCACCCAACTTTCCTTTGTCTTTGTGCCGCGACTCCGAGACATTTCCAATTCCAATCTTTTTTTTATTTTAATCTTTTTTGACGTACATTACAGTGGTAGAAAGTGGTAGAAAACCCATTGAAGGATTATGTAGGATCCACTGGAACATCTTCCTACCTATTCCTTTAATGTTTCTTACGCTGTTACGAAAGCCATCAATACCTCCGGGGCTAGATAGGTATGTACCAACATAATTGCCTAGGTTAGAAGCATCTAACTACATAGTACATACTACTTACTATGTAAGGAGGTTATGACACCGTTATGTTAGAGGGTATGTACCCAGATGCAAACCAACACTTACATAAATACCCGCACCATTGGTTCTGCAAAATGACTACCATGAATCTTACCATTACAAAGATCGAAATACCTAGCTCCCTATCCTGGTTCACACGAAGCCAAGACAACTATACCGGACTATCGGCACCAGCCGCCTTGTAGATCATGTTCGTCACGTTATTAGCAGAGCATCAAGATCTCCTTGTTACTGGTTCACCCCTATCGGCAGTGTCCCATTAGGACCACGCAAACGCAGCCTCTGGTAATCGATGTGAATCGCTCGACCGTTAATTATATGCACGTAGCTTCTTCAAGGCGTACGTACATCCATAGTGTCGAATTTTCCGGAAGTAGAAGCCGATTCTGAAGAGCTGGAACAAACGTCTGCTCCACAAGCATTTTTAATTGCCGCCTAGGGGACATGAACTCTTTAAAACCCCAATGAACATCGTCATTGAATCTACATAACTAGAAGGCAGTTATGCAGATAAGTAGCCTGTTAGTTGGTAACCTACTCAGAACTGTCTCATTATATTACTAACCATGGCATCCCATGAACGGCAATATTCAGTCGAAAAGCACACTCTTTTCATGCTTCAAACTCTGATAACTAGCTCTTCATCATAACCGGTCATCTCCGCTACCAGGCTTTTAGCCAATATACTAGAATAAGATCAAATTCTGGTTTAGAGTAGGGGACCTGCTTTGAGGAATGGCAAGTAATAAATTCTCCTAGAGAATCTTTCAACCTAGCCAAATTGAGTCCTCTGAGAACACCTACCCAGTCCTCACATCTTGGGGGGATCTTGAGATCTAGTTCGGGCTATCTGACTCTAAAAGATGTAGGAGCTGACCTAGGTAGCTACCGAGGCTAGGTCTCCGTCAGATTCCATCTCAATCTGAAGACCGTGCCCAGTAGTAGGTACATTTCTCCATGATCGTTTAGGGTTTCCTCTTTATGTACAGTACGGTACACATATATTCATGAATGGACCTAATGGTCTTCTTCCAAGTCGTTAAAGCGACCACTATCTATTTCATGTTTTTTTCGATCCAGACAGATCTCCAATTTGTTCGCCGGCCATCTTGTTGGCACCCTCTTTCTCTAGTCGTTCGAAGGTCTTCTTCTTTTGGTAGTCGGCGACTCGGAAGCGCTTGAAGTAGGTGACCTAGAAGAAAGCAGGTTGAGTTAGCCATGCTCCAAGATCTGCCTATAACTAGGTATAGAACAAGTATAACGAACCCAAGCCGTGGCACAGTTCTCCTCGAACGCTCTGTTCTCTGGGGCACACTGTTTGTCGGCAATCTTTTTTCCATTTCCGTTGAGTGAATCGATCACATCGTGCTTGTCGAGACACTTGTAGAAGTTGTCGCGCGCATCCCAGCACTGTTTTCGTTCTGTCCTGTCAGGTGCGCGGGAGCCGGTGCGTACTTCTTCTTTGCGCTTCTCGTCGGCCGAAGCGAAGAAACCGAAAAGGCCCATGATAGATCGTTTCTGTTTTTTAACTTAATAGTATAACGGTCTTTATAGGGTGGGCGCTTGTCGTTCGTTGCGACTGTTGAAGTTATTCAGTAACCTTCAGGATGGTTATGCGAGCTATTATGCAGGTATAATAACTTGAAGTTTATCTTATCAAGGCTTAACAAATGAATGATGATTATGTAACATGGGGTGTTCAACCTTCAATTGAAATCATTCTTCGATCTAAGCCTGCACTAATACATATGTGGCCTAGTGGCAGAGGCTTAAAATTAACCAATTGGGCAAGAAATGGGCAAGAACCCCTGCGTCACCCTTTTCCATTTCTCTTCTCTTCCCCCATTCTGTATTAGTGCGCCGTCATCTTGGGCCCATTCATTTATGGTTGAATAATTGGTAGGCAGGCGCATAACTTAGTTCAACCTCTAAACACTTCACCAGAATATGGTTACACTTTAATACCTGAGCACTTGTAATCATAATTATACCTTTTTTAAACGTCCTAAGGTATATCGATCTTATCATCTGGATATCCATCCATCCATCCATCATCCATCCATTTCATACAACTCAAACAACTCAAACAGTTGTAGTTTCAATGTTTCCTATCCGCTAATAGTTCGAACACCTTGCGCACCCACGAATATTATATTTGTCTGTACGTGAACGAACTTGCCTATGCTAATAACAACCTACCTAAATAGCCTACATGGGTACCTAGGATAGACATGAGTACCTTATAACGCGAAACAAGACAAATCATCAACAAATCTAAAATTTACTTCCGTCCACTCATTCATAATAATATTTTCCATTCTTCCTTTGAAGCCGACCCACACTTGGTAGATTGGGCGTGTTCGAAAAACGACAGATCCGATTTCCGTCCCTTTCGCCTCCGTCGATCTACACCAGACCTTTGAAGATGGCTAGGAGGAGAAGGCCGCCGCGGGCCGGCGCAGTGAACGAACTCCCCCCTCTACGAATCCTTAGCCAGATCGCGGCACTACAGAGTATATACTATGCTGCGGCGCTAGTTTTGATGCTGTTCACATCCTTAGTCTCCGGCACGCGATTCAAGCTGGACCTCATTTTTGGGTGGGCAGAGATGCGCGGTGATACCACACAGGGTTGGTTGTTGGGCTTTGTCTGGCTATGCTGTGCCGGAGTTGTGTTGGTCTCCCTTGATATTCCAGTGTAAGGAGAGTAATATTGACAGTAGAATCATACAGAGTCATAGCCATGATGTCCTTTATAGGTCGATCGAAGCTTGTCCTCGACTTCGCGCTTACCCTCCACTTCATCCATCTCGTTATCGTCACATTTTACACTGGATTCCTTCCACGACACGTTGCATGGTGGGCGACGCTAATATTATCGAGTGTTGTTACGGTAATAGGGGGCACTTACGGCTGTCGGTGGAGGGAATTACGGCCTATCAGTTTTGGGGGCAACGGGAGGAACGCCGCTAACGGCGAAGGAAGCTCTCAGGCTGCGACAGAAAACAGAAATACGGGTGGGGAGCCTGGTGACGAAGAAATGGGCTTCTCAAGAGGCCGTGGGAGAGGTAGGGGAAGAGACGGGGCGGGTGAATACGAAATGGTTGGCATGAAAAATGACGGGAACCGGTGACGAACACCATGGTTCCTATCTGCTGTGGATCTGATGGATTCTTTTTCCATGCTGTATGGATATTGCATTGCACGGCGTTGGCTTGTTTGAAGATTAGACGACGTCCGCAGTCTCGAGACTGTGTGTGCGTGCCACATATTACGATATTATATCTGATTATAGGGACGGGGTAATAGCAGAGGCAAAGCACATACTATGGTGAAGACAGGTACCTACATAGGGTATAAGGAAGTCATGCTTGACATGAAAACTCTTTGGTCTTCTAAGGGGCAAATTCATGTATTTCAAGACAAACAAACTCGTGGGATACAAATCAACTAATTCACCGACCTAGGTAGAAAGCCAGTCCCGATTCTGGACCTGCCTGAGCTATATACCTTAGGTATGTAGGTGTCTAGGCACGCTTAGCATGTAGGCATTTTGTCTGCCTATAGAGAAACCACTAAATCCCAAGGGTATGAATCAAAGTATACGCTTTGAACAGAGAGTATCCTGGTATTATTTTCTCTGTTTCTTAAAATCGACCTTAGGTCGTTATGAAGAAGGGAGAAGGGAACAAGAGAGAAGGATGAGTGAGCACATAGAACGTATGTCAAATCACCTGTTAAAGGAAAAAGGACCGAAGAGGTATTACGATGTCGACATGTTGCTAGCCTCAGTGCTATTACTAACATCAAGTTTGAAATATTAAGCCCTGGAGGAATAAGGAAAAATAAGTCAGCCAACCTTAAAAGTAAAACTTGCCTTGCCCGATTACCCGGTAGGCGCCGTTAAGTGCGTTAGTGCGTTAGTTCGATTACCCCACCACCCCGCCATGCAATTCCATGTTTTGCGCGCATCATCTAAAGAATCTAAGAAAACATTAAAAAATTATTATTGTGACTCTTTTCTCAGATTTCACTCTTATTTATTTGGAATTTGTATCTGTATCAACCATAAATCAAGATCACATATCATATCCTATCACGCCATATAATATTACAAAATCTACCCACCATGGCTACGATCGTGTTAGGTGTTCAATGGGGAGAGTAAGGCTACCGTATTCTGTGTCTATTTCTTAAAGAGTATTTGCTAATTGGTCTCTTCTTCTTCCTATATGCAGTGAGGGAAAAGGTGAGTCTGTGATCCGCCATCAATGCCTTTTGCTTGGCCTTTGGCTTTTGGCATGACCCAATAAAGCAACGGGAACTCATGCTCACTTATTCCAAGGCAAGCTTTGCGATATCCTAAGCTCTGAGGTCCAGATTTGCGCTCGGGCTACTGGAGGAAGAAATTGTGGTCACAGTAAGATATTCCTAAGATATTCATTCTATTCTACTTATAATGTCATCTTATACTATACTATTATTAACACTCCTTCACTACCAAGCCGTGGTCACTGCAGGAAAATCTTATGATTTGTATGTTGTCTGAATATCCCTCATCATCCTCTATATACAGCCTTGCTGATAGTTCAAAGCCACATGCTGCCGTCCGGACTGCTTCACCCGGAAACGACAAATATCATTGGACCTGGTGTTGTCCTTCACGTGCCCACTTTCTTCTCTGAGCTCGCCAAGATTGAGGCTCAAGGCGTCGCAAACTGTCAGCCCCGACTCAAGGTCTCAACACGCTGCGCACTAAATCTTGATCTTCACGCCGCAGCCGACCGTCTTCATGAGAAGCAGCTCGGCAAGCAGAACATAGGTACAACTGGTAAAGGTATCGGACCTGCTTACACCTCCAAGGCTGAGAGAAGCACTGTGCTTCTCGCCGATCTACTTGACGATGATGCCTTCGGAGACAGAATTAGGTCTATGGAGCGAGACTACAAGCTAAGATTCGGCGGAGACCTGGACGGATACGACGTAGAGGCGGAGATAAAAGAACTCGAGGTAAATACTTTTTTTCCTTTCAACGTTCTCTTCTAACCCCTCAGAACTTCCGTGAAAAACTCCGCCCCTTTTCCGTGGACGATGTCGAATACATTGAGGAGGCTCAACAGCAAGGCAAGAAGATCATGGTCGAAGGCGCCCAATCGGCTTTGTTGGATATCACGTACGGTACCTGGCCCTTTGTGACATCAACTTCGACTACTTTTGGTGGCGTCATGGCTGGGCTGAACCTCGACTACCGAAAAGTCGACTCCGTTGTCGGTGTTTTGAAGGCCTATACTACCCGCGTTGGCTCCGGGCCGTTCCCTACGGAAGACTTTGGCGAAGTCTGCACAAAGCTACAAGAGATTGGACACGAATTTGGCGTTACCACTGGACGTAGACGTCGATGTGGTTGGTTGGACCTGGTCACGGTTAAGTACTCCAACAGCGTGAATCACTACGACACCCTGAACCTGACCAAGCTCGACATCCTCGACAGTTTCCCGGAAATCAAGGTAGCCGTGGACTTCAAGCACCCCGATACCGGCGAGATCCTCAAGGCCTACCCCGCCAGCGCAAAGCTACTTTCTCGCGTCGTGCCAGTTTACAAGACCCTGAAGGGCTGGAACAGCAAGACCACGGGAACCAAGGACTTCGCCAAGCTCCCCAAGGAGGCCCAGGATTACATCACCTTCATCGAGGACTTCGTCGGCGTAAAGATCAAGTGGGTCGGTTGTGGTCCTAACCGAGAGGATATCTTGGTTCGTTAATATCTCTCTGGACGGGGTTGGACCCTAATAATGTATCGCTCTTCGTTCTTCGTTCGTATTCTACATGTTACTTAGCAAGAGCAACGGCGGCTCTCCTGTAGCCGGGGATAGATAAAGTAAGATATCATCATCATTATACGTTTGACGTTTGTAGTAGTCCTTTCCTGCTGTCAAACATACATACCACCTACATACAATCCATATTTCAACCAAAAGGGGAGAGAAACAAGTCTATAAGGAGAAAGATACAGAAGGAGAAAAAAAAAGGAAAGGCTCAAGGTTACTTTTCTCACCATAATTCCCAGAACCATGTGAAGGCGCTTTTAGATCGAGATTTGGATTTGGATTTAGATAGTAATAGCCTGGTTGCTTACCTGCTGTACCTAGGTAGGCACCTAGGCAATTAGGAAGGGAACGGATGGGTGAGGGGAGTATAGATGAGGCAGACACCACTATTTTCATGTACTTATTCTATGAAAAGGTACATAGTAGGTAGGTTGGTACTATGCATGGAGGGACAATAAATAAGGGGGCATCTTGGGACACCTCCTCGGTTTTGTTTGATTCTCGTTAGGTTAGTAGGCTTTTTTTTTCTTTGGTGGCAAAGTGATATCCTTCCCGTAGGTGCCGCCGAGCGTGGTCAATATGGCAGCATGGAAAGGTATACATGACATATATGAGACATGCAATTTTATAAGCCTTACAGTGGTCTGCCATATACTAAAGAAAGATATATCACTACACCGATGCTCACGTATACTCAATACTGCTTAACACTATCATCTTCCTCTACCAAGCACTCTATTCCTATTCCCGTACATGCCTTAGGCCGTACTATCTTTACGCTATGATTCTTTTTGAGAACTATCGTCTCCATTAGAGACTGGCTTCTCAAAAACTTCTAGCCTACGAACAGTCTCGCTACTGCCCTGCCGCCTCGTGGGAAATGAAGGCCTGAAGTGGCTATCTTGGCTGCTGCGCCCGCTTTTGAGACAGTCTGGAGGACAAAATGGATCCGAGTTTCCTGGCTCGCCTTGAGACTCTGACCAGGTATCTGGATGGCAAGAATCGGAAGTTGTTCTTTCCTTTGGCTCGCGCATAGCTAGCGTATCGACAGTCTCAAGCGTCATGGTTGACATGTCATCTACAGCCATAGTAATGGCACTCGACCTTTGAAAAATATACATTTCTGTCGGTATTCTTGGTGCCTTCATGTCGGTCTGGTCAGTGGAAGACAGGGCAGCATGCCTAACATTGAGCGGTATGTTAACAGCAGGCCACAGTTTCACGTCCTCGGCGGCCTTTTGGTCACACGTGGGCCCGGGCGTTTTGCCTATCGACGAGACTCGAGTAGGAGCAGATATCTCCTCATGGACATTGAGTTTTTTCGAGTCTCCCGAGGCCTGCGGGCTCCCAGGTCCACCGGACCCGATGAGAGGGAGGGGATGAGTTGCCTGGCCCGAAGGGCTGCCTGGAGATTCAGAGTCTCCCCGGTTGATCGCCAACGGCTTGGGATACAAGTTATCATCGTTTCCGCCATTGGCAATGGAAGAACATTCTGGAAGTGTGTCAATCTGGGAAGAGATGGAAAAATGCCTTTCCACAGATTCTTCGGCAGATTCTGCTGGTGACGCGACTTCATCGGGTGTTGTTACTTCTGATAGACGACTCCGCTGCCCCCTCCGTCTGTGTCCGCGCCGCTGTGATGGCCTCGACACCGGGGTCCCTATACCAGATTGTGATGCGGACGATGCAGGTGTATTGAATGGCATCGTGGGAGGCATATCAATGGTAGCCAACTCGGATGCAGACGTTTCGTTGTCAGGACTTGTAACCCCACTGTGAAGCGGCGTGTACGAGATAGGGGAACTCCCTGAAAGACCTGTCGAAGATCCAGATGTTCTAGAAAGTTGGTCTAGACTTGCTCTTGATGAGAGTCGATCGAGCTCTGCTGTGGCAATCATCATACCAGCTATTGCCAAAGGGTCGATGTGATGTCCAGTAGCACGCGTGAAAGTAATGTCAGACTCGGGGGTGTTGTACAACGGAGTTTCGGCGCCGGATGACGGCCAAATATCCGCCGAATCGCGGGCAAGGAGCCGACGTTCTCTGCTATCAGGGGTCGCTGGAAATTCGGATCTGATTGAAAAGTTAGAAGAGCCCGAATGCCGAAGCTTTTGGCCAAGTGACCGAAAGCGCTTAGTAACAATGTTACGAATATGAAAATGTCGATGTCGACCCTGGTCAAGCTCAGGGCGTGACTGAGAAGTCTGCTCTTGATTTTCACGAGTCTAGAATCAGGATTAGTTGAACGTATATAAAATATCCATAATACCAGCACTAACCTTCAATTTTGATAATGACCTATCAAATTCGTCCAACTGTCGGTGAAGTTCTGGACATGAATGAAGACCATTTCGTTGAATGGCGTGAAACTGGGCGTCATGCTGTGAGAGATACGAACAAGACTTGCCATCTGACACATCATCCTCGCCATCGCTACTATCACTAATCTGGTGATTATTGTGATCATGAGCCGCTGGAAATAAATGGGTGGCATTAGGAGGTGAGATCAATCTAAGATTTGACGCCTCCGACACATCATGTTTCCGCCGAGGCTTTCTTTTATACCAACTCTTCTCCCAATCGATAGACCCAGAAGTATTAGATCTGAGCTTCTGAGAGCTAGCAGATTGACCTGCACTACGACTTGACTCTTTTAAATCGCTGAGATCATCTCGCAGCGCTTTGGAAACCCTATCGCTGTTAGAACTGAGAGGCCCATCGAGGCCCGTCCGAGACTGTGTACGCGATCGGGTTCGCTTGGCAGGTTGTAGCACAATACGTGGGCAGGTGGGCTTGGATAAGATCATGACATTATCTTCAGAATTCCGAAGACCAACCGGCGTGCTCTGTCTCGTCAAATTGGCTTCTTCATTCAAGCAGTCTGGACAAGAAACACCAGATAACCAGAGGGAGATTAGGTCATCTTCTGTCCCATGTTCCTAGCAGAACTTAGAGTACCTGGACTCAACTGGATTGAGGTTTACTGGTGCAAGCGGCCAATCTCTACCATTTTCGGTGGCCCGACGCGCCTGGCAACGGGAAGGGGGACTGGAACTGGCCACCCGTAAGTGCAAGCGGTCTGGTTTGGGTGAAAATAGCCAGTGCTCATCCTCAAATTCTCGACTGTTCTCCTTCTGATGTTGCTCGCCGGGGGCGGATTGACAACCGTAAGAGTGGCATCTATGAGGAGGACATCGACCGCCGTAGGGGTATCCTGCTGAACTAGGCGATAAGAGGCGTTGTTTGGTAGTGACCGGCGGGAATCCATAGTTAACTGCTGACATAACGAGGATTTCATGACTCTTCAGGGTCATGCTTTGGCTTTACGAGATAGGAGCCGAGATACTTGAAGAAGGCTGATAGACGACGGCGGAGACGGAAACTAAAGGCTTTAAGGATATATCGCCACTTGGTAAAAGTGGATGGCATTTTTCTAGGTACTGAAATAGAGAGAACTATGTAATAGGGGTGAAGGGATAGATGATAGAGGTTAAAGGATGTTGTTGATAGAGGAGCGTCTGAGGTACATGACATTGGATTGAGTGAAAGGATGAAGCTCAACTGTCCGTCATTTTCAAGGTCCAGGATTGAAATGTTACATAGCACCTACCTACTTACATTGCTTACATTACTTACTTACTATACATCATATATTACAAGGCTCCTGCCTAATGATATAGTTTCTATAACAAGAAGCTGCCTTTGGGTCCTCATGGTCGTTCAACAATTCTTAGTAATATGTACCTTTAATGTAGTACATCAGTATGTAGCATGTATGAAGAAAACTCTATTCTCCACAAGATACAACTTGTAGAAAGAACGCCTGAGAACATTGTAATAGCAGATTTCACATAGACTTGATCATGTTTCAATTTGAGGTTATGTAGTTAACGATTAGAAAAAGACAAGGAGGTTACTTTTTATGTACCTAAGTAGTTACCCAGGGTAGGTATTTATGACATTTTATGTACAAGTACGATGAGAATTGTACTATCGTAGTCGAGAGTTGAACTAGGTGGACCGTCCGTAGCCGATCTCGTTAGTAAAACTATTTACGTTTATTTCCGAGGAATGCCGAGACCGCAAAGGGAGACATCATTGTTCTTCCCCACAACGACCTATGCAAACTACATAATACATATACCTACATACACCCTCCATGGATTGATCTCCATGGGCGACCCCGAAAAGTCTTGTTGAGCTCACCTCAATTCCTTTCAATTGAGAGTGTAGCCATGTTCCGTCTACCAATATCGCGGGCCTCAAGACCATTAGTTGTCGGCCTTGCGAAGCCACAACAAGCTTGTAGAGCTTATGCCTCGGCTCCTCGGTCTTCGTTTGATTGGGAGGATCCATTAGGGAGCAAGAATCTGCTCACCGAGGAGGAACTGGCCATATCAGAGACGGCAGAGCGGTATTGTCAAGAACAATTGCTACCGCGAGTGCTACGTGAGTATCATCAAATATAATCTACGCCTTGCTTTCTCCCCTGTTTTCTTCTAGACCTACTTACTAACTACTTGATACAAAATAAAGAGGCACACCGCACTGAGCACTATGACCCTGCTATCCTGCGGGAAATGGGCGAACTGGGCCTCCTCGGCGCGAATCTACATGGCTACGGCTGCGCCGGCGCTTCGACTGTGGCGTCCGGCCTAATAACCCGAGCTGTAGAACGAATAGACAGTGGGTACCGATCCGGCATGTCTGTGCAATCGTCTTTGGTTATGGGCGGTATATATGAGTTTGGCACTGCGGAGCAAAAAGAGAAATACCTACCTGAAATGGCAAAGGGGAAGCTGCTGGGCGCGTTCGGCCTCACGGAGCCCAACCATGGAAGCGATCCAGGATCCATGCAATCGAGCGCGCGGCCGCACCCAACCAAAAAGGGCTATCTGCTCCTCCGTGGTTCTAAGACTTGGATTACGAACTCGCCTATTGCGGATGTGCTCCTAGTGTGGGCAAAATTACGAGACACGGGAAAGATTAGGGGGTTCCTGATAGATAGGAAGGATTGCCCCCCTCGTACGCTCGAGACGCCGAAAATCAAGAATAAGACAGGCCTTCGGGCTAGCATTACGGGCATGATTCACATGGAGGACTGCCCAGTTCCGGAAGCAAATATGTTTCCGGATGTCGAAGGCTTAACTGGCCCATTTACATGTCTGAATAGTGCCCGGTACGGCATCTCCTTTGGAACCATGGGTGCCCTAGAAGACTGCATCTCCCGGGCACGGACATATGCCTTGGAACGTAAACAGTTCAAGGAAAATCCCATTGCCAAATATCAACTTGTGCAGAAGAAACTGGCGGATGCCGCAACGGATGCCGCGTATGGCGTACTAGCGTCAATACAGGTTGGTAGATTGAAGGATGAAGGGAAAGCCACGCCAGAGATGATTAGTATGATAAAAAGACAGAATTGTGATCGGGCACTTGTGAATGCGAGGGCATTGCAGGAAATTTTCGGAGGCAATGCCGTAAGCGACGAGTATGCTATTGGGAGGCACGTGGCCAACTTATTTGTGACCCAGACGTATGAAGGGCAGAGTGATATACATAGTAAGTACTCGATACATTGGCCCCTGAAGCTATCGACTGTTGCTAATACTGGTATAGGTCTTATCCTCGGAAGAGCCATAACTGGCTTGCAAGCATTTGTATAATGTTGGGTTATCATGTTACATAGAATGGGCAGGCTACCTTAAGCTAGGACGTCTGTCCAAGAATGATGTATATAAAATTGTGTACGTAGTAGTAGAGTTGATGGGATAACTTGGAATAAAGTCATTCTGATGGGTGACAATATGATTTACTTATTGAGCATCCAAGCATTTGTATTGATAGCGGTAGTGATTCATATAAATAGAAACATGGCATAGTTACCCTTTTCATACAAATACACCATGTATAACTAACTAACCTAAGGTTAGTGGGGTTGTACATGAGCTACTCACCCCCTTTCATGTATGTACTCGAAAAACATTATCAAAAGCATTCGCCTAGAGCGAACGTGATTGCTTTTAATCTACTAGGTTATATATGTCCATTGTCCACCGCGTTACAGTATATAAGTTGTGCACTGATCTATCTACACTTTTAATAGTAAGTACGAAACATTCCATATTCATACTCGGTTTTTACTGACGGCGTCATCAGTGACCATCAAGGTTGACAAGGTTGTCAAGGTTGAATAAAGTATCGTACCTAATTATGAACCTACTAAGGTCGTAACTAAGGTCGTATACATACCTAATATCGTACATATTGTACATACCTAGGGTAGTTAGTAGGCAGGTACAGTGTGGTGCAGTTGGTGCAGTTACCTGGGCCAGCAGCAAAGGTAATGCCTAATCTACCACTTATTCAGAAGTCTTGACGAATCGGATGATATTCAGCATGATTCAATTGATATCATTTGAGGGCAAAGAAGAACTTAGGAGAGTGCAAGAGAGTCAGGAGAGTCAGGAGAGTCAGCAAAAAAGGAAGATCAGGCACGTTTAGGCTAGAATTTAGTCGGGTCATTCTGCTCGGTGGTGGCGGCAACGGGGCCTATGCCTGTCGTGTTACCAGACAAACTCGAGGTGCCGTTTCTTCGGGCCCCAATTTGAACACACCAACATTATCTCATTGGTCTAATTGGTTCGGCTCAAGGTTCAGAATAATGTTATGACTGCCCCAGAGCCACTGCCCAGTGCCCAGATATACAAAGTACCAGGTACGGATTAGAAATGGACCACGGTTGTTAACTTGTTAACTTCAAATGTTGTTATGTATGTACGGATACATTACATAGTACATGTACACATGTGCATATGCATGTAAGACCCACACGTAGCTGAGCCACTCTCAGCCACTCGATTTGGAGCACACTGACAAAACTTGCGTCAATCATCAATGATTTGTATGTACATACATAGTATCTTGTATGAATAAGGCTCTGATTGGATTAAATTAAAACGGTGCGTAGCGCTTGCTTGTTTAAATGTTTAGATTCAAAGGTTAGTGCTCTCTCAGTGCTTGAAGTTGCTTTGTGACTGACTACATAGGTACATAATGATACATAATACTACCAGTGACCTAGTACCGTTGACATGGTCTGTGCTTTCCAGATATTGCATTTCCATTCATTCCGTCACCTGAAAGAACCTGCCTGACTTCCCCTTCTCCCCGCTACTATCTTTCAGCATCTACAACTTTGACGAACCTATCCGAAAACAACTACATTTAACGCCATCTTTCCTTCTGACCTCATAGAGATCGACTTCTTCTCAACCGAAAACCCGCTCTGGTACGTTGAAAACTTCTCTTCCTTCAAAAAAAAACTTTTGCCTTCTTTTTTTTTTTCTTAGGCTTTGCCTTTCAAAATCCATCTATTTCTCCCGCATTCTATACTGACCGCAAGTATAAATAGCCGTTTCGTCGACAGCAGAGAAACAGCCTCTGCAAGTAAACATACGTACAGCAAAAAACCGATCTCTACCACAATGGCGTTGAAGCGCATCAATAAGGAACTCACAGACCTGGGCCGGTATGTTAATTTTTTTCTTCTCGTTCTCATTTCATTTTTCTGACATAACGAGCGTCTGTTTGACGATCCGCCTCTTGTCCTGGTGTTAAGTGAGCCTAAGGTGGGGCCAACTTGAGAAAGGCAGATAGAGAGCGGGGTCTATCTTACATGACAGCCTCATTTGAAAAAATATTAATCTTTACTTTGATGGTTATGATCATGGGATGTATAAGCTGGATTCAGAATGGAATAGAAATTTGCTAACGTATCGTATTATAGCGACCCTCCCTCATCATGCTCTGCTGGGCCCGTCGGAGAAGACCTGGTAGGCATCATTTAACCAAACAATAATAAGCGCTGAACTATCTACCCGCTGAGTTTCTCAGTTGGGCATGATTAGCGATGTAGTGGACGTTTCTGTCTGCATACATATCGCACAGCGTCATGAACTACTGCTGACCTTTTCGCTTTTAATAGTTTCACTGGCAAGCGACGATTATGGGACCTGTAAGCATTCTCCCTAATACCTAAATCCTTCCCAATCTCTTGGCCTTCATTTTGGAGGCTGAAGTGGTTAAATGGCCTGTAAAGAATTTAGTTGATGATGCTAACTAGCCATGATAGGGTGACTCACCATACTCAGGCGGTGTTTTCTTCCTCGCCATCCACTTCCCGACAGATTACCCATTCAAGCCTCCTAAGGTCAACTTCACGACTCGTATCTACCACCCCAACATCAACTCAAATGGCAGTATCTGCTTAGACATCCTAAGAGACCAATGGAGTCCGGCGTTGACCATCTCCAAGGGTAAGCCAGCTTTTTGCTCCTCCGTCCTGTGTATGTTGAGCCTGAGTTCTAATATTTGCTAGTTCTCCTATCTATCTGCTCCATGCTTACTGACCCCAACCCTGATGACCCCCTTGTCCCCGAGATCGCACACGTGTACAAGACCGACCGCGCAAGGTACGAGGCTACGGCCCGCGAGTGGACCCGTAAATATGCTATTTAGGACGAGGAGCATGGGCGATCGAGTGTCATGGATCCAAGGTAGATGGAGGGAGCAGTGAGCATAGCACTTATTGATAGTGATACGGGAAAGGATTCATGAAACTTCCAACATAAGCAATAGGAACTGCATTTCCCCAGTGTCTGGTGGTTCGTCGCTATGGCTCTATGTGCCTCGCGATGAGCCAAGAGTATATGACTTTCGGAAAAGGGTTGAGAATGACTTGCTAGGATTGAAAAGGTTTTACGACGAAAGACAGGCATTTGTCCGGAGGACTTCTAGCTTTGCGTCTCGAATCCTCCTTAAACATTGGCCTCGGATCTGTTATAATGCACAATTTCCCTTCTCTCCGCGCTGCGTTTACTTGCTATAGAATCTAGTAATATGCTCTAGACAGACGTGACTTAATTCTTCCCTGAGCAATTTCACTGCGATCAATGCCATTTTGACCTCTGCCCAGGTATCTACCAACCTATGATAAAATCCTTTTTATTTGGAACGAAGGTGTTTTAATTAGACAATGAGGATAGGCTGAAAGAGTCGAAGTAGCGCTTATTGCATCTTCCCCTTATTTTAGCCGCTCAACCTCATCGAATGATGACCTAAAATGTTTGTACCTTCTCAATCGTACGGTGATGGGGCGTTTCTAGAGAGGGATTGCGACTTACTGGCAGCACTGGGCTTGCATTAGCCTATGAATGAAGGGGTGTAAGGAGGCAGATTGAATCCATAGGAACACAGCGAAGATATGGATGACGTTCTCATTTGGGTATTACTGTTTTGTAGGATTCGGTGGGGACCAACGCCTCTCCAGGTCCGAGTTAGATCTAGGTGGGCTAGTAAACACAACATGATGGAGGTGGGAGGGACAAGACTGCATATTTCGTGATAGTTTCATCAGAACGTAGATTGACCTTGGCCTCGCTGTTGACTTGATCCGATAGATATATGTATACCTTCCCATACTACACACACTACGTCGTGTTAAACCAGGAGATCTACTCTGGGATCTATCTAGCATGAACGGCTACATTACGCCATGTGACCGATACCAAAACATGATGTTCTTGGGTCGTGGTTGTCAGTGCATATCTAGGTATGTATGTTTACATATCGAATAGGCATGTACCTAGGTAAGCTTTAGTTAAGGACTGAGAACGGTACTATGTAGTTAATTGGGGAGTGCTCTACAAACTCCTCAGCACTCCTGAGCCTTCATTGTCAACTTCACATTGCTCACATGGTGAGAAAAGGGAAAGGGGTTGATTAGTTGGTAAGTTTGTTACCCAACAGTTACCTATCAGTGACCTTAGGTAAGTTTTATGTAACCTCCTATCTCAATGAAAATGGTTCCATTTAATACTAAGGGGATGGAAAATGGAACAAATAAGTGGAGTTTGCTCACGAGCCGCGTGCTTCAAAATGTTCTTTAATTTTCAAATTTTGTACGTAGTTACATAGTTACATAGTTATTTGGCATTAGGTATTACGACTTCCCTTGTCGTCAATCTGCCGACGTGGCCGAGATGTGAAAGATTAGCCAAGACGCTAAATCCGATATCAGATCTCGACGTACGGCATAGTACAGAATATTGCATCAGATTATTAACTTATCCCGTATAAATGGAGATTTTCTCTATGATTTATTTCATGTAAAAGGTATTTACTATTTAGTAATTAGCATCTGCATAAAAGATGACTGGCGCTTAGCCGTTTTGATGCCCTTGCACTTTTTCAATGTTCTGTCCCTTTTTACTGCAGAACCTTGGCGGCCCCAGTCTCGAATGTGTCAAGGACCCTTGACGAAACAATCTGAGGCGTAGGCGGACATAGGCGCCGTGGATCTTTTGTCACATTGGGCCAATGATAATTTGAGCCTTGACCTCCTTGTTTCCACAATTCACTCCGAGACCAAGCCTCAACGCGCCCTCCTCCCTCATCTTCCTTTTTTCAAGTCTTCAAGTTGTAACTACCTAGGTATGCACTGATGCAGTGCACATTGTTAATGATGTACTCACAACCTTCAAAGCCGCCCATACGATACAAATGATACAAATGATACAAACGACACAAATGACACAAGCTCTAGCATCAAAAGTTTTGACTGCGTATGCTGAGGATTACGCAGCTCATATCCATCCTGTATCGAGACAAGTTGCCGTAATGGTAGCCGTGCTATTACCCACACCCACGCCCACATCCCTGTGTATGATCCGAGTATCATACGGGACATGAACGAAGACCTAGCAGTCTACCACAGGATGTACTGAATATTACTAACCTAGGTATGTTAGGTGAATACAATCCATGTCTTCAGCGAATCTTCAAATGCAGTCTTCTTGCTTCCATATGAATGTTTTTTTTTCTTTCACCTACAACCTGTTACTTATCACGATATGTAAGTATGTATGTATGTATGCATGTATGTCAGTCGCTTCAATGCAAGGCAAAAAATATGACATCTACCAACCCACAAGTAAACCTAGCACCAATTTCGTTGCTTCGGGACCTCAAACCATTTTGCGTTAAGACTGTAACCATTTCTCGACCTGATGGAAAGACCCATTTGCTAAACACCCCCTGATGCTTGTCTCTAGTACCTAGTCTCAAGCCTCAGCCGCCCAGACCCTCGCCTACACTTGTCGCCGCCGCAAGTCACTAATACAACAATACAATCTCGTCTCTTCCTACGCTTCCTCCCTCAAACCCATCATCATCATATCATCTTTTTTCCCTTCCTGCCCCTGCTTGCCTACCATGCCTGTCTAATTCTCTTCGCTATGATTTGTTAAAACTAGACTACCCGTGTTTCTAGATGGTTTTTATACCTAATTGACCTAATATTCGAAGCTACAGCGGCGTTGACCCCGGCAAGTCGTCTTGTACCCAGGTAACCCAGGTATGATCCACGGAAAATGGCCTGATGTTTTTCTATTCTTGGCGGCCTTCCATATTATCCACCGTTCTCCCGCTTCTTGCATGAGATCTTCGGAACCCTTTCTCTTCTTTCCCTTTCGCTTCTTCCCAAACGCTTCCCTCCTTGTTGGTTTGTAGGTGCGCTGTTCGATTCTTGCGTTGGCTGACAGGCGGCTGCGATAGCAGGCTTCCACGCCGATTTTACATTCATTTGACCGTCCTACTTGCCCATTCCGTCAACGCATCTTTTATTCCATGGCTTTTTGCCAGTTCAGCAGGATCTGAATTAGCTATTATTACTCCCGCTTTAACGTACCAAGGGTGGCGATACTAGAATATAATCAAGAAATCTAATAAGAGGAGGTATTTGGTGGTGTTGGATTAGGAGAACTGTGGAAAAATATTTTGGCATTTTGAAGACTCGGTCAACACCTCAACGTACGAAGCTATCGCATATACGACCCACGAACGAGACACTGCAGAACATTTTTGGTCGAGATGGATTGGAACGCTCAATATGGTGGTGAGAAGCCATCGGAGAGGTCAAGATGGACGCCCTTGACGAGAATGTTGCTGTCGGGTGAGATGACACAGGAACGACAAAAGGAATTGACGATGCGCGAAAAATTCGATAAGTGGATGATCAACGAAGGATACCGAAGATTGTGGGTGCTAGTTGTAAGTTCCTCTTGCAGAATAATCATACTGATAATTATTCTAGTTTCGTATTTGTTTTCATGGCTCTCCATGCTTTGGTCTTTGCCTTCGGATTCGTCAATTACGCTGTCAAAGATAGCCTTCAAGGAGCAAGAACTGTCCTCGGGCCAACCTACATGATCGCAAGATCAGCAGCACTGGTGCTTCACGTGGATGTGGCCTTAATTCTACTGCCCGTCTGCAGAACATTTATCTCGATTGCGAGACAAACACCTCTTAACGGCATTATCCAGTTCGACAAGAACATTACCTTCCACATCACTACAGCCTGGTCCATCTTCTTCTTCTCATGGGTACATACGATAGCCCATTGGAACAACTTGGCCCAGGTTGCCGCTCAGAACAACCTAGGATTCTATGGATTCTTGGTCGCTAATCTGGTGACGGGTCCGGGCTGGACAGGATATGTCATGCTGATTGCGCTCACGGGAATGGTCATGACTTCTTACGAGAAGCCCAGACGAGCAAATTACGAGCGATTCTGGTACACGCATCACTTGTTTATCGTCTTCTTCTTTTTCTGGTCCTTCCATGGCGCTTTCTGCATGGTTCAACCCGACTTCGCACCCTTCTGCGTCTCGATTGGTAGCTCTGCCATTGGTGTCTTCTGGCAGTACTGGATGGTTGGGGGGTTCACATACCTGGCTGAGCGAATTGCGCGTGAATTACGTGGACGCCACAAGACTTACATATCGAAGGTCATCCAGCATCCGAGTAACGTGTGCGAAATCCAAATCAAGAAGGAAAACACCAAGACCAAAGCTGGACAGTATATTTTCTTTTGCTGCCCGGAAGTATCATTATGGCAATACCACCCTTTTACTCTGACAAGCGCTCCCGAAGAGGATTACATCTCGATTCATATGAGAGTGGTTGGAGACTTCACCAGGTCTGTTTCTACGGCTCTCGGCTGCGACTTTGGAAAGAAGGAAAGCAAGGATTCTTCAAAGGTTGTGGGAGTCGACGATCAAAATAACGAGGTGGATCCTGCGCTCAAGCGTGTGCTGCCGCGTGTCTATGTGGACGGGCCGTTTGGATCTGCGTCAGAGGATGTGTTCAAATATGAGGTCTCGGTTCTCTGCGGTGCTGGTATTGGTGTCACACCGTTCGCATCGATTCTGAAGTCGATCTGGTATCGCATGAATTACCCCCAGAAGAAGACGCGACTTGCGAAGGTGTACTTTTTCTGGATCTGCAGAGATTTCGGCTCCTTCGAGTGGTTCCGCTCCCTTCTCATGGCCATCGAAGCCCAAGATGTCGACAACCGAATCGAGATTCACACGTATCTCACGGCGAAGATAAAGGCCGATGATGCGACAAACATCATGATTAACGATGCCAACGCCGACAAGGACACCATTACCGGATTGCGAAGTCCGACGAATTTCGGACGACCGAACTGGGATATGATCTTCCGAGGTATCCGAAAACTACATGCGCCTGCCGAGGCGGGTGTGTTCTTCTGTGGACCAAAGGGTCTGGGTAGCGCGCTACACGTTTTCTGTAACAAATACAGTGAGCCTGGGTAAGTTGGAAATCTAGAAATGTGCTATGGAACAACTCGGAGAGTATGTGCTAATTAGAATGTAGTTTCTCCTTTGTTTGGGGCAAGGAAAACTTTTAATCTTGCGGATCATGTTCAAGAACTGGTCAACATGTTATCAGGACACCCCCAAGCATTTACCCCACTACTGGCGCCGGCGCAGACGACTGTATTTGTGTGCTAATCAGCCTCGTTCGTAACCAATTCCGGGTCCCTTCAACCCTGGGATACTATGGAATGAATTGAATTAATATATACCTCAAGTTTCGGACTATGTTGGACTATATCGCAGGTGTCCCCCTGCCGGCAGCGAACAACTCCACGATGTTTAGGGGAGGAAAAGATGGATAAACACGGAGCTGCATCATATATAAAAACCGTAGATATTGATTACCATATACCATTGTACCTATTTCACTTAAATCTGCGATATCTTTAACGCTTAGACTTCAATCTTTTCTAGCTATGTCAGAGACTTTCTTGACGGTGGTGTCCTATCAGCCACAGTGCCTTTTACCCCTTTCTGCTAGTAAGTTCAATTCTTAGTAAATGTTGTATTAAAGTAAAGAGGAAGAGCCTCTTCTATGCGGCTCGATAACTAAACCAGTGGAATTAAAACTCGCTACTCATACCTATCCAACTTCTGATTACCTAGGTATCTAGATATCAACTGCTACGTTAGAGATAAGCGACGAGGCTCTTGACAAGCCCCCACGGACATCATCCTCGGACGTGGGATTGGCATAAGTGGGCCCGCCACGGCGGGTTTGAAACGCGCGTGGTCTGGTGGTTGTTTCGGGGGGTGTGATGTATACGTATAATGTCTTATTCTGCTTACTGAGAGATACACTATGTGCAGGTAGCTTTGCCGACGAAGCGTTGCTTTACTGCGCTAAGGTACACGCATATGTAAGACAGACTGATACAAATAATGTGGTCGGCAAGTAATGATGACCTTGGGGCGCGAGGGAATTAATATATTCACTAAGCAGATTAAGTTCTCGCGCAACAACCATGGGGAGCCTCTATTGAGCAAACCATGTTTGTTATAACCTCTATAATACCTACCTTGACGTAGGTAGGTAGGTAGGTACATAGGCCTATACTCAGGCATGGCCTTTGTTCAGCCACTAGGGGCTATAAAGCTGTCCCTTTATCCCCCCTATCCTATCCCGATACAACTAGACCCCCACTCCCCTTTCCCTAGGTACCTACCTAGCCAAATTTTCTTCGCAATATCCTACAAATCGTCCAAGAAGCTCAAGTCAAGAAGACCAGGATACTTCAGCGCGCCGCTCCCCGCCTCGTCGTCGTCGTCAAATAGCTGGAAATCCCTCGTCGCAATCGAGGACCCGGACCCCTCCGGAAGGAAAAGGCCGGCGCCGTACGAGAACGTGTTGGGCCCTACGGCTGATGACGGTTCCGAGGTGGAGGAGGACGAGAACAGCGACCGCGCCCAGTCGCTGCTCGTCTGCGTCGTTGCTCCGGGAGCCGCTGATGTCGAGGATGGCAGGAGCGATCTCGCCCAGTCGCTCTCGGACTGCGCCGAGGGCGCGGGGAGCGGCGAGAAGGTGGACGAGGGCCCCGCGAGGTACTTGTCGATGTCCCAGTCGAACTTGAACGGGTCCTTTGCCGGCTCAGGTGGTGGTGGTGGTGGTGGTGCTGCTGCTGCTGGCTCCTCGGGTATCGTGCTCAAGGGCGTGCCGATCGTGACGTCGCGCGGGAGGTCGAGCATCCGGCTGTCGATGCTGCTCCCGAACATGGAGGTGTCGGTCGCGCGCCGGTGGGCGATCGAGCTGTCCTGGCAGCTCGGGCAGTACTCGGTGCATAGCAGTCCGCTGGCGAAGTCGTCGAGGCCCGTGAGGGGCAGTATGGGTTCGGGTATGCAGGGCTTCTTGGTGCCGTCGCTTTGGAGCTCGGCTCGCTCGCAGTAGATGATTTGCCGCGGGGGCGTCACGTCGTGGTCTTCGTGTAGGCAGGCGAAGAAGACGCGGCGGCCTCTGCACATCGCGGCGGCACGGGGGGGATGTGTGGAACGAGATGCTTGGGTAGGTCGCTATGGGTTCTGGGTTGATGGTAATAATATATAGTACCTATCTGTGATCAGTAGGTAGGCATCTCATGCTAAGTCTAATGTTTTAAGTCTACGAGATCCCGGTTTAGAGAGTATTTTTAGATGGATGGTTACCCAACTGTTACATTCAACAACTATCAAGGTACGTGGAATTCTGTTTCTCGGGCTTTATATGTTTGCGCTACCTACCTGCCTCCTGGCCTCGGTGAGGCTATGACTCCTGTACACAGCTCACAGGGCAACGAATGACTTTCTTCTTCTTCACGGATGGTTTCTCCAACACAAACACATACACAGCCGCGTGCGTGGGTTCCGAGTGGTGATTCCAACTGATTGTCATGCGTTACGTTGCCTTTTTTAACTATTTCCCCGACATGACTGCTTCGCACTCGAGATTTGTAGCACCGCCGTGCCTTGGTGGTAGGTACACATGTGATCCGCTCGTGGTAGGTAGGTGCTATATGACTCCTGACAAGTCCTAGATGTCAGCTTGAGATAAGCTCACCGGACTTAATGTATAGGTTTTGTGTATTGTGTAAGTGGTGAGTGTCAACCTTGCTGGTGAAGACTCAGGGGGGGTTGAGGGGCTAGGCTGATGGAATCCTGAAGTGAGTATTTTGGTCTCCTGGCTTGGTACGATGCTTTTTGGGGGGTCTCTTATTAATACTAATAGAAAACATCAGAAGAGGAATATTATGTAGGTAAATGTCCAACCTAGTACCTATATTGATGCCAAGTAGGCATGGCCTTGAGCAAGACACTACACAGCGCACTCTTTAAATGTTATGGGTTGTGGTCTCATTGATATATATATTAGGTAGGTAGGCATGCTTGCATTTAGCACGAGAACTCGATATACACCCCGGACCCCTTCGTCTTCTTCATGAACACATTCCCACTCGTCCCGTTCGACTTCTCCAGCAGCACGTACATGTTCGTCGCGCACGTGAAGTTTGACCCCGCCGCCGCGTGCGCCGCCGTCCTGATCTCCCTATCCCAGCCCGAAAAGTCCGGGCTAGCCTCCTTCCTCACCTTGCCCGCGTCGTACCGCTGCACGTCCTGCGCCGAGACGCCGTTCTCGCCGCCCGCGGGGAACGCCGGGAACCCGCTCAGCTGCCGCGCCGTCAGCCGCCCGTCGCCGGAGACGACCAGGGTCCCGCTCTTCGCGTCGTCCTGCACCCAGCCCAGGCTGCACTTCTTCGCCGCCTTGGGGAACTCGCCGAAGGCGGCGACTTGCTTGATGGCGAGTTTGGTTTCCGCGTTGTACTGCACGTGCAGGTCGTTGTTCGGCGGCGCGGCGTACTTGGGGGTTCCCGGGAATATGGTGTACAGCCCGCTCGAGTACACGCGTGTCGTCTTCCCGGGTGCTGGGCAGGGCGATACTGTTCGTTCCGCTAGTGATGCTGGGGCAGCGGTAGTAGATGCTGCTAAGGAGGTTATGGCGATGACGATCCACGTGAGTGACGGCATTTTTTTTCTTTCTTATTCTTTGGCCGAAGTACTGGGTATATGCCTAGGTAGATATACAAGAGACTCAGCGACGGGATCTTGGGAGCTTTTCTATAAAATTCTCAGATCAAGTGGGTTCAACATCTGGGTATGTGATAATCGTACGTTGATGCGGCGGGACCCCCACATGAAAATCTGCGCACCTATATATAAACATATCTGCCTTAGGTATATAATGTAATTATTCAGGATTCTGTACCCGCAGCATGTTTATCGACATGCCACTGTGGGCCGAATATAGCCTCGGTCACCTTCAGTATTCAGTGCCTGCGCCGCTGACACCGATGTTGGGATGGAGTTGGATCCTAAGCCAAGCACTGCGAGCTGTGAATAGTATTAGCAGCGATGTTGGGAGCATCGTAATCGGTATAATAGGGGTTGAAGTTGTTATATTAGAGGTTAACTAGTTACAATGGCAGCCTGTCGGCATCATATACACCTGAGGCATACCAACCACTTTCACCAGCGAGGTCAGACCCTGATAAAACATCGCAGCGCAGTTCATACTAGGAGCTGGTGGATTTATCTTAAAGTCCAAGATCTAGCAATCCCAAAATAGTATCTGGTTGGTTATCAGAAGGATCTATCCTTACGGCCCAGCATCTGAGCCGCATTGTGGACTACTAGCAATCCTTACCTACGACGATGTAACAATGATCCGGGTTGTTGCCTTCCAAATAAGTACAAATAACACCCTCTTTGCATCCAGAAATGGATCATTATAGCATTTAGTCGTGCAAATGTCCTTGGCTTTCCTCAACCATCACTCTTGTCACCATATTTAAAACCTAAGGCTCCTATTGAATTTTGATAGGCACGTTGTATCTACAAGTGGCCCCTTTTAGGTCCCAAGAGTTCAAATTGAGGCATAACCCATGGAAAAGTACCTGGTTAGCAATAGATGTAGAGGAATAGTTGCGTGATTTATTCTGTTTACTGTTTATTCGGCTCAACTCATACTTCAGACTCCAGGATATGTAAGTCGTCTCAAAAAGTCCATCACTTCAAAATCACTACGAATTGTAACCTTTAGAGTGGAATCTTATTCAAATTATAGCGATACCCTGGCCAAAGATCCTTGGACCATGTCTTTTCTGGCATTATAAACTCACTTTGAGTAACGTTGACGAAGGATTCCACAGGAGCTATACTAACCTTGGCAGATAATGAGAGTATGCATCCCTGATGCTTGACCTGCTTTACTCTGCTTTGTTGGATTCCTTGAAAAGCTTCTTAGTTATATACCTGAACCAATAGCTGTTAGTTCTATTACCACGGGCAGTTTTATATCTGCAACATCGAAGAGACAGAAAAGAAGCAAAGCTACCCATCCTGAGTTGGTCATATGATCCGAATCTTGGCTACAAGTATATAGGTCACCTAGCCTTCACCCCTTATGCCTGACTAGCACCTTCAATGCCATGCAAACCAATACAGTGATGGTATATCCTTGAAGCTGAATATCAAAAAGACTATTATGAGTTACATTTGGGGTAAGATGTGCCGAGGACATCCGGACTAATCTAGAAGGGTACTAGGGAGCATGCTGGGCTTTCAGGTCGGTGAATAGCACGCGAACAAGTAGATACGCCAAGAAAAAGAATGCATTTTGACTATTACATATGTACATAGGTCGCTACCTAGATATATGTAGTTTGTTGATGCAGGGTGACGTATCAACCCAGGATGCATACATACACATGTAAGTATGCGAGTATTAAAATTTTTAAATTCTCACTCTTAGCTGCATCACTGGCATACTGTACAATATGTATTAGTAGCTGAGTACCTGGATTAGGACCCTACCTAGTAGTTTGTAGCTGCTAGGTACTAGGTAAGCACCGCTTTGGACGATCAAGTGAATAAAAGTGGTCGACTTACTATATAGAATGTTACAAATTCGGCGAGACCTCCCCCCAGCACACTACTACATTGATCATGCTGATGAAGGTTCAATGCTGGCCATTGGCTCGGTAAATCCTACCTACTTCTGCTATTGCCGCAGGCACTGCAACTGCAACCTAGAAGATCAGCGGGATATACCTAAGGTAGGATATTGGGACGTGGGATATGTCCGCTATATTGACCTAACTGGGCAGCGGAAAAGCTTCTTTTAAACTCTGAATTACAACTACGCTGCCAAGTTCAGTTCCTGGATCTTGATTTTGTCATGTTAAACGAGGATGGGCAAGACTGCTAGTTAATGTTCGGCAAGGAGATCCCATCCGGGCTTTTCGTCACAGGCCCGTTCGGAAACCCGAGAGGCACCCGAGACACGGGAAGAGAAGAGAAAAGATATCCTTACCTACATTTCTAGATATGTAGGCAGCTTCCTTGCTGCTGCTAGCTAATTCATCGATACCCCAACATAATGCGCTGTGCTTAGTGTAATAACCTGCATAACCACTTCCGAGGGCTGACGTATAACTGGTCGACCTGGTCATCTATCGGCGGCGGAGTGACATCATCCTGGTTTGCTACACTTGTCGACTTTCTCTTGACCATATCCACTTAAATCCACCCTATACCCACTTGTAAGTAGGGTCGATAGCATCTCATCTCACTTTTTTTCCATTCTCAACCTTTATATAAGGATGTAGGTCACCGTTGACGGGGGAGGGGTAACCCCCCCCCCCCTCCCCTCTTCCAATATCACCCACACACCCCTAATTCAAACCCTTTCTTTTCCTCCTCCCTTATCTCCCCCCTAACTACCTAACCGAACCTATCCTATCCTAAAAAACAAAACCACCCCCCCAAAGCCGCAAATATGCCTCAAGAAATCCCGACCGCCAGCAAGCTGCTCGACCTCTTCAGCCTGAAGAACAAGGTCGTCGTCATCACCGGCGCCTCCGGGCCGACCGGGATGGGGATCGAGGCGGCGCGCGGGTGCGCCGAGATGGGCGCCTCCGTCGCCCTGACCTACCTGACGCGCAAGGAGGGCGCCGAGAAGAACGTCGAGTCGCTGATCAAGGAGTACGGCGCCAAGGTGAAGGCCTACCACTGCGACATCAGCGTGTACGCCAACTGCGAGAAGCTCGTCGCGGACGTCCTCAAGGACTTCGGCCAGATCGACGGCTTCATCGCCAACGCGGGCGCCACCGCCGACGGCGGCGTCGTCGACAGCTCCAGCGAGGCCTGGGACAAGGTCGTCCAGATCGACCTCAACGGCACCGCGTACTGCGCCAAGGCCGTCGGCCCGCACTTCAAGAAGCAAGGGCACGGCTCCTTCGTCATCACGGCCTCCATGTCGGGCCACGCCGCAAACTACCCCCAGGAGCAGACCTCCTACAACGTCGCCAAGGCGGGCTGCATCCACATGGCCCGCTCGCTGGCCAACGAGTGGCGCGACTACGCCCGCGTCAACGCCATCTCCCCCGGTTACATCGACACCGGCCTCTCCGACTTCATCGACGAGGCGACCCACAAGCTCTGGTACTCCATGGTGCCCCTCGGCCGCGCCGGCGTGGCCAAGGAGCTCAAGGCCGCCTACGTGTACCTGATCAGCGACGCGAGCAGCTACACCACCGGCGCCGATATCGTCATCGATGGTGGATACACCTGCCGATAGATGATTGCGGGATGTCTACCTTACCTGACCTACCTCTACCCATCTACATTACGGCAGGGTACTTAAAGGTGTTTCGGCATAGACGGATAGAAAGACGGACACGATACAAACGAAACGCAATACAGCACAATTAGGAGGGGGTAATTTAGCATGTATTAATGGTGTCCTCGGTGTGTTTTCTAAAGATTCCAAATGCGTGGATCAAAGGAAATTATTGGCCTGCCTGCTTGCCTTGCTACCTACTACTCATAGATGCTAGATACCTAGACGAATGAGCTCGCGTCACCTACAAGTCGCTGTAGCTCTTCGTCATACTAAAAAAAAAAACTACCCTCCACTACCTACCTCCACCTTTTATTCGATTATTTCGCCGTGAATTTGATTGCCGGTTGCCAAGCCAGGTTCGTCTGGGCAAGTAGCAAGATAGCTTTGGAAATCTTACTAAGAACAGCGGCCCTCTCTCACCTAAGTCCCGAACTAAAGATAAAGCCTCTGGAACACACACATATTATCTTACTTATCGGTGAGGTGAGGTCTCTCTTGTAGTAGCATTATAGCTAAATCGGCAGGAAACATGACCAGTATGGAAGGTTATCGCTCGTGCAGCGTCGAGAATATTGCGATCGATCAAAATGAATGTTAAACCTGAGGACCCAGTGAGCGTCCAGACTCAGAGTCTATCAGGTACACACTACGTTCAAAGAATCATGCGCATCCCTGATAACAGCTATACGCCACAGTTGGGGTATACTCCAGCACCATTCTCGGTGTACAAAATCTGCGATTATACCTCTCGGCTGCTGTCGGTGTTGGTGGCGAAAGGCGGCACATTTTTCCTAATGGACCAGAGGAAGGTGGCTAGGTGGATATGTTTTCGTGTAGAAAAGGCTTTCATCATCAACTTATATAATAGGTATGATGGTAAGAATAATGCCACGGCTACCTCTGGCGACAACGAAACTTTGGCCGTGGGAAGTTTCCTAAGAGATTTATCAATTAATTCGTGCTTATCGTTCATGCATATATCACATCGTAGATATAGTGCCCATACGCGTACCTACTACCTACCAACAGGCACACATGGCCTGATTATATTATCTGCAAGCTTATCTTGATCTCCTCTTTTAGAGAAAGTTCCTGGGATAGCTGCTGGGATAGCTATCCCCCACTCTTGACGATAATCGATTTCCCCCATTTAAACCCCCTTGTCCGCTGGCTTGTCTTGAGGGGCTCTGTCTCTCTGCGAATGGTGTGTTGCATCAGCCTAACCCGTGCTATCCGTATTAAGCTCGTAGTTATCAGCTTGGAATTCTTAGCATGCTTAGAGTGAGAGAGCATTCTACCCAAGCTGCCTGGGTAGGTAGGGTTCAGCTGCAGCTCAAGTCTTGGGATTGAGATATGATAGGTATACCGTACATGGGGGAAGTTGGAGGAAATAAGTGATAAGTGATAGGTTGACCGTTGGCATGCTTTTGGAGCTCAAGAAGTTCGACGAACCGAGGTCGCGTTTCTTTCTAAACCTCTACCACCATCATCGTGCTTCTTCTTTGGTGAAATGCTAAATATCGAAATAATTTGTTAGGGCCATTACAATTTATTTATTAGGTACGGAAAATCTGCTCTTGTACGACTCAGCGCGGTGGATAATATCGCGCAGAGCTAACCTTGAAGCTAATAGCGTTGCCGGCCGGGCTGGTGGATCTTAACGATTTGCCACAATCCCTACGAAATACTTATTCGAGCGCAAAGTCAAGCCTTTCGCGACTTCATTCCAAGTCGAACTAACCAAAACAATTCTCGTATAGAACGTTTGGGGTCAGGGTCTCACTGAAGAGATCGCGCATTGCAAAGAAGATGGCAACCGATATGTCAGATATGTCCGACTCCAAGCATCCGCCGCAGGATGTCAACGCCGAAATCATGGTGGATCCGATGCTCGGCGGAGACGAGAAGAAGCTTCTTCGCAAACTTGACAAGCATATCATACCACTTGTTATGCTACTTTGTTAGTTACCCGATACTCCAGCTTTCAGTTGATAGCCTCGGAAAACCCATCTGAAATTTATTGGCCGAGGTCCTGAATGGCCCTTGAAGTGTTCTTGGTGATGACAGTGGCGCTAATGTAAAGCTATACAGACACATTTAGTTTCCTAGACCGGTATTGCAGCGCCAATCATATTTCATCTCGAGAAGCGAAGGCTGATTATTCCCTAGTGTAAATATTGGAAATGCGCGCTTATACAATATGGAGAGCGATCTAAGGCTGGAGGGGAACCAGTTTCAAGTCGCTGTCTCCATCTTCTTCGTCACGTGTAAGTTGGCCCGTTTGAGAGATCCTATTCATGTAGGATGATAATTCGCTCGTCGACAAATGGCTAACTGCGGTGACTGTAGATCTATTGTTTGAGGTGCCTTCGAACCTGGTACTCAAACCCCTGACACCGTCGCGGTATATCGCATTTATCGCATGTGGATGGGGCATCATAGCCACATGTACTGGCTTCGTACATAGTTACGGCGCACTTATTGCTATTCGCTTAGTCCTTGGTGTTGTCGAGGCTGGCCTTTTCCCTGGATTAAACGTTTACTTGACATTCTTCTATACGAAACGGGAGCTTGCTTTGCGTGTCGGCTACCTTTTTGTTAGTGCTGCGATTGCTGGCGCTCTGGGCGGGCTCCTTGCTTATGGCATTGGCCAGATGGGTGGCATTGCTGGATATAGTGGATGGAGATGGATCTTTATCATTGAGGGGCTTCCGAGTGTCTTGCTAGGCGTTGTTGCCTTCTTCCTTCTGCCCAACGACATCGACCATGCTTATTTCTTAACCCCCGAGGAAAAAAGGTTCGCCAATGCGCGTCACTTGCAACATTATGGGGTTACAGTAAGTGCGCAGGAATTTAGCAAGGATGACATGATTGCGGCGTTTAAGGACTGGAAGGTTTGGATGTTCTGCCTCGCCCAATTCGGAGTCGATACCTTGCTTTATGGTGGGCAACAACTTCAGAAAATCGTCATGTATCTGTACTAACAGTGTTAATTCATCCAGGCTACTCGACCTTCCTACCGACTATTATTCGCGGTCTAGGAAGTTGGTCCACAGCTGAGGTCCAGTTGCTTACCATCCCCTGTTACTTCGTTGGCGCCATGACATACATGGGAATTGCATTCCTGTCAGATCGTAAGCAGATGCGCGGTATTTTCTGCGTCATATTCGGTGCCATTAGTGTGGTTGGGTATGGGGTGTTGCTTTCCGACTCTTCTGCAGGAGTACATTACTTTGGGTAAGGCATTCCGCTACCTAGACACTCTTAGAATCATCTATGGCTAACAAGGCAAAGCTGCTTCCTCGTTGCCACCGGCTTATACGTTATCGTCGGCCTGCCACTCGCATGGGTAAGTCTTTTTTTTTTTTTTTTTTTTTTTGCTCAGTTTAAAAGGTCTTGACATGCCAACTAACGAGCCCAGCTTCCGAATAATTCACCAAGGTATGGCAAACGCACAACGGCTAATGGCATGCAACTTACCTCGGGAAATACCGCTGGTATTATGGCTTCGTTCATCTATCCTTCATCCGATGGCCCCCGTTATATTCTAGGAAATGCTATATCTCTTTCCCTCGTAGGTATGGCGGCATGTTTGCTTGGATTTATGTCATTCTGGTTCGCTCGAGAAAACAAGAGAAGAGCAGAAGGACTTATTAAGCCTATCCACGAGAACTTGTCAGAAGAGGAGCTGGCAGAGCTAGGAGACGAAAGTCCGAGGTTTAGGTATACCATCTAACCTATGGGGTTTGGTGTGTCAGTAAATTATGTACTCTAGGAGATTATGATCATTTGTGCCATTGGCGGGGACATATAAATGTATACTTTTGATAATGGATCTCAATATAAACATTGAAGGTAAATTGATGTATGCGTTGAGAAATGTTGATCCGGAAACATGGCAAATATCGTGGGATGGATGGATGTTGTACGAAGTATTGAAGATGGGTTGCTACTGTTCAATGTTGCACATGAATACTAGTTACTAGTAGACCGTCGGAGACGGCTGATCTTAATGGGCCTGATCATGCCCTACACATGGCACCTTCTTAACAGCTCCGATTTCTAATGGCACTTTCCTCAAACCCCTAACCTAGATAAACAGATTCATCCATTGCTTTCAAAGTTTAGGGGCTGCGTTCTACCTAGGATACAATACCTAGGGTACAATACCTAGGGTAGGTAACAACTTCTAGAAGGTTAGTAGGGCACGGGCCACTATATGTCTGCCTGGGTGCTGCCTAGTGTGAGCAATTCCCCACCTTTAAATTAGCTGTAGAAGGCGCGTCTGCATTCGCGTCCAGCTCTCTTCAATTAAGTTAGTAGCGCGTTTGTTTCGCATCTAAGTATCGTGACATCACCTGTACCTTTTCATCCTTCATCAATTTTTACCATTACAAGATTTCCCATCCAGTTGAACATTTAGTATTGTCCAACTCGTATAGGAAAATCTCGAAGGAGACTTCACCATGGGTATCAAGAGTCTTTTTTCGATTATCAAAGATGAGGCCCCTGCAGCTATCAAAGAGGGTGACATCAAGGGCCAATTTGGTCGTAAAGTTGCAATTGTGAGTATCTCTCGTTGAATAAACTTATGAATGGTTATATGCTAATACTTATATTTTAGGATGCGTATGTGCTCAAATGTTGCTTAAGGTTACCATAATTTAAAGTTATGTAGAGACTAACACCCAAGCAGTTCCATGAGCATCTACAGCTTCCTAATCGCCGTCCGCTCCGATGGTCAGCAACTAACAAATGAATCTGGCGACACGACATCCCATCTTATGGGAATGTTCTATCGCACGTTACGAATGGTCGACAACGGCATCAAGCCACTCTATGTCTTCGATGGCGCACCTCCGAAACTGAAGTCTGGCGAGCTAGCCCGTCGTGGGCAGCGCAAAGCAGAAGCGAAGGAGGGACTTGAAGAAGCTAAGGAGACAGGTACAGCCGAAGATATAGAGAAGTTCTCACGACGAACTGTCCGGGTCACTAAGGAGCACAACGCCGAATGCCAGCAATTGCTAAAATTAATGGGCATACCCTACATCGTCGCACCAACCGAAGCTGAAGCTCAATGCGCTGCTCTTGCTAGAGCAGGAAAAGTCTATGCAGCAGCTAGTGAGGATATGGACACGTTGTGTTTTGACAGCCCCATCCTCTTGCGCCACTTGACTTTCAGCGAACAGCGAAAGGAGCCGATCCAGGAAATCCACGTCGATAAGGTTCTCGAAGGGTTGAACATGGATCGTAAGCAGGTTAGTCAAGGCCACAGAACTTCCAATATTACCATTTAGACAGGTGCTAATAAAAAAAAGTTCGTCGATCTCTGCATCCTGCTCGGCTGCGACTACCTCGATCCTGTTCCCAAGGTCGGCCCTACGACAGCGTTAAAGATGATCCGCCAGCACGGGTCTCTTGAGAAGGTGGTTGAATATATCAATAATGATCCCAAATATTCGCTGCCCGAAGACTGGCCTTATGAGGATGCGCGAGCGCTGTTTTTCGAACCGGATGTGCGCAAAGCTGACGATCCGCTGTGCGACTTCAAGTGGGAAAAGCCGGATATGGACGGCCTCGTTCAATTTTTGGTGAACGACAAGGGCTTCAACGAGGACAGAGTCCGTGCTGGCGGCGCACGATTGGAAAAGGCTACCAAGAGCTCTCAGCAAGCACGGCTAGAAGGCTTCTTCAAGGTCATTCCCAAGACAAATGAAGAGAAGGCTGTGCACAAGCGAAAACTAGAGGAGCAGAACGAAGCTAAGAAGAAGAAACTAAAGGAAGAAAAGAAGGAGAAGGCTAAGGGTAAGGGTAAGCCTCGTGGAACGGCGTAATGCTTGCCTTTAGATCATACTGGGCGTACTACGTTATATCGGCCCAACTCGGCATGTGTGTTATTGATCCGGATGGGATTATTGGTTTTACAACTGGCGTTGCTGGATTTGCATCACGAACCGGAGTTCGTGACAATGGGCGGGTGAAAAACGATATCAACAGGTATGATATATGGTGCTTCTGAAGTCTTGCTAGTATCTTGGAATGATATAAGAATACATTTCTCGATGAAGTAGTGGTATATTTTAACAATGAAGAATTAACAGTTGATCGAAGATGGACAATGTGTGATTCGCTACCGAATATCTGTCTATACTACTTCTTACTACTAGGTACTTACTACCTACTACCTAGGTATCAGTATGGGCTCACGGACCCGATGGCACCCATCTACATAGGCATCGACGACTGCGTGTTCGGTCGGCAGGGGCATGACAGCGGTTCGTCCTTGTGTCTGCGTCTCGGAGACCAGGGAACCACTTCGCTGCCACCGCTCAAAGCATAAGTTCCGCTGTGACCCCGAGGCACCGCCGCAGTGGGGAACAGCTTGGCCCAGGTGCTATCGCGAGCGCAACATTTCTTTTTGTTTGTAGATTGCCACTACCTGCCCTCTGCGCACACGCGCCGACCCACGGGTCCGTTTCTCCCCGGGATGCAGGAGGTAGCGATTTTCATGCGCGGCTTTGTGCGTGGGGGTCGCCTGATTTACATACCGGGGACTTTCTAACGTCGTTGCAGATGCCGTCATGGAGTGGAGGGTGGAAGCGGTGAGTAATGTAATGATGGGGTCGGTGGGTTATTAGATGGACAAGGCAGAGGTACATACGGGTCAACCTCCACCGGGTGGCTTGGAGATGCTGTGGTATTCTGATTTATGCACGTGTATGTATGACTCTATTTCTTCAAAAGGGGATTTCTAGGTAGGTACTTGACAGTTGTGAGTGAACCCCATATCTATTACATAGCCTCACGACATGCTGAACTTGAGGTAACTATGCAAATCTCGCCATCATTGTTAGGTACCAATATAGATAGGTACAACCAACTTCACACCGAACAACTGATTCAACAAACGATGCCTGGAATGATATCATTGATTAAATGTAGCGGAACATATTCTACACCATCCGGATGATCAGTGGTGAACAATAGACAATATGAGAACATGATGCAATACGATCAATATGTGTAGGTAGGTATGCTAGGAGGTACTTACATTCTTCACGCTCCTCTTCATCGCCACCGGCTGCCCGTCTTCGTACTCGACGCCTGCCGCTCCACCATCGCCCGAGAGCCCCGACATCTTGAGCCGCAGCTCCGCATCCAGCTCCGCCACTGTTTTCCTTTTCTCATTTACTTTTTCTTTTTCGGCAGTGCTGGTTACGTGTTCATCTTGCTGGCTGTGAATGCCCTCTTTGTGTGATTGTGAGCTGACGGAGCGATGGCTGGGGATTCTAGAGAGCGGCGGAGTCTCTCTCAACCTTGGGAATGTTGAGGTTTGCATAAGGACTCGGCGCATAGTGGGACTGTGATGCAACTGATGGATATTACCGGTCAATGATTTGCTGTTTATAACTTTTAGCTTGCCTAGGTGTGCAGGTGTGTAGGTGAGATAATGGATGTGCAAGCTTCGCCACATACCCGATATAACTTGGTGATAGTGGAGAATGGTGACGTAGGGCTCAACCCCTATTTACATAGTACATAGCATTGGATAGAATGCCACCCCCTTTTGCAAAGGGTTCTCAACAAATTCCTCTGTCACCTCGATTTTGAATGAAATACATCGATTTCTTTTATATCAGATTGTTGTAGCAGATGTGAAATCATCACGCGTCTTGGCTTCATGTAAATATCTAGATATAACTAGATCTTAAAAACAATAAGATTATTCGTACGGACAGGATACATTTTGCCCCGTAGGTAGGTAGGTATTCTAGATATTTAATACAGGATAGAACAGGCTGCGTAGTTAAACAATCACCCTAGTAGCACACTTTGCCTCTCGAGAAACATGACCTTAGGCCTGTCCACCTTCTCAAAACTTAGAGTCTTCTCCGCAATAGAAATCTCGAGGTCTATCGGCCCTTCTTGTAGTGCCCACCCCTCTGCTGTTTTCACTTGCTCGTACCAATAGTGCATCCCGTACGATTTCTTGATCGTTTGCACCAGCAATGCCTCAACTGAGCACCACGCCCTCGTGTGATATTCATCGTCGACTAACCCGATAATCGCATCGCACTGCATTAGGATTAAGGGTAGAGAATGTGCCCCGGGTAAGGGGTCTTCTTGGTTAATGCACGCGTAGTCCTAAGTGAAAATGAAAGTTAGTTAAAATCTCAATCTTATGAAAGGTAATAGAATCCGACGTAACATACCACCCATATTCCCAGCTTTTCCCTATCGATGGACGGATGTAACCGCAGAAACTCCTCAACAGCGGCCAACATTCGCTTATACTGCGTATTCTGCTTATCATCCGGCGAATTCGACCCGGAGCGATACCCAATCCACCTATAGGAAAAGAATATGATGAACTCGGGGCTGTCGATCATATCCTTCCCATCGAGATGCTGCTTCGTCTGGCGCACCATCTCATCGTCGGACCGTGCGAGCCGCCCAAACTGTATGAACTTGGCGTAGGGGATGAACGAGAACCCCAGGAACAGCTTCCTCTTCTCCTCGTCGGTGGCGAGCGCCGTCGCGTACGTGCTCCGCAGCGTCTGTATCCACCCCGGGTCATCGCCGCCGAGCAGCACCGGCCGCAGCTTGTCCTGGAACAGCTCGCGGTAGCACTTGCGCAGCACAGCCCCCACCCTCCTCTCCTCGCTGCCTTCCTGCCCCACCTCCTTCCGCAGCGCCTCGAGCACCAGCTCCTCGGACTCGTCGTCTTCGTTGAACACGGCGTAGTCCAACGCCGTGTACCCATGCTCGTCCACAACGTCCAAGTCCACCCCGGCGTTCACGAGCTCGCGCAGGTACTCGCGGTGCTCCCGCGACGGCTCCTTGCACAGCGCGATCGCCGGCGTGCAGTTGTGCAGCACGCCGAACTGCTTTATGGCCTCCTCCCGCTGCCCGTCCGCCATCAGCGCGTGCCCGTAGAAGAAGTACGTCATCGCGATCACCGTCGGGTCGCCCGACCGCAGCGCGAGCGCGAGCGACTTCCGCGCCTCCTGCGTCGCCTCGCGCGTCTTGCCCCGCGCGATCAGGCACAGCGACAGCCGCGACAGCCCGATCATCTCCCAGTTCACCGCGTTGATCATGAGCCCCGAGTCGTCCGAGAGCGACCTCTGCAGCTCCTGCGCGCGGCGCACGCGCTCCTGGAGCTGCGCGATGGCGAGGTCGAGCAGCTGCTCGTCGTGCGTGTCCTGCGAGAGCTGGTAGTTCACGACGCCGAGGTTGCCGATCGCGCGGCACGTGTCCGCTTCGAGGTTGAGTTTCTTCGCCGTCTCGTATTGCATCGCGAACGCGCGCTTCGCGTCGGTGAGGAGCGACAGGTGGCGGTACACGACCCCCAGCTCTCCGGTGGAGTCGACGTGCAGCGCGTTCGCCTCCGTGTTGGAGACCAGCTTCTCGAGTATCTCCTTCGCGATCTCGTACCGCCCGTAGCAGCGGTTGACGCGCGCGAGCCGCAGCATCACCGTGTTCTCGTGGTACACGCGGTTCGGGAAGTTGCGGTTGCGGTTGCACGTCATGAAGGCCTTGCTGAAGATCGCCGAGGCGGACTCCCACTCCGCGCGCTGCATGTGCTTCTGCCCTTCGTCCATGAGCTCCTCCCACCGCCGCACGGCGTCGACCATCTGCGCCAGCGTCTTCGCCGTCACGTCGGCCGGGTCGCGCTGCTGCGTGAAGCTCTCCGAGTCCTTGGGACCGAGGACGCCGGCGTCTTTTACGAATCCCCGCTGCGAGTCGAACACGAAGAGCGTGGCGTGGAACCCGTCGGGCGCCACTTCGGTGACGTGGTACTTGGCGGCGGGGATCACGTAGCTTGCACCTCGTTTATGCGCCTCCATCCTTGCGAGCGTTGCGCGGGCGGGCACTTTCGTGTTGACGATTGTCGAATGCGTCTGGTGCGCCTTGTACTTGGCGTCCAAGTTCTTTCCGTCGCTCCAGGACAGTTTGTATTCGCAATGAGTGGCGAGTTTCGGGTCTTTGACACGCTCGACTTCATACGAGTGGTCTATTCCTTCACCGGCTAAAATCCAGCTCTGCACGGTGGATTGGTGGGAGTGGATGGCGACTTCTCGGGTGCCTCGCTGCCCGTCCGGTAGCCATACGTGGAGTCGGAATAGCTCGTCTATATTCCCGTCTTTGATCAAGCTGCAAAGCGCTATGGAAAGAAAGCCCTGCGCGCTTCGCGAAGCCGTACAGAGCGGTCGCGAGACCGCCTTGCTGGTGAGTGCATTGCGGATCAGCTGCCATATAACTGCGGTGTCGGCTCTGCTCACGGCCTCGCAGGGATTCTCGTCCTGCTTGTACAGCTCGCGTAGGTATGCGATGGCAAGACCTAAGTTGGCAATCTGTTTTAAGTCTGCATCGTTTATTCGTGTCTTGATGCTATCACGCCAGCACTTGAAGTCCAATGCCACGTCGGGGTCCTGTTTTCCGACAATATCCCCACAGAGTCGTGTCAAGATCTGGTCTGTAGCATCTGGAGGAAACTTTGTGGCGGTAATTACACCACCCAAAACTCGCGATAGTGCTGCCCTTGAGATCTTACTGTTGTTATCGGGTTCTAATTTGAGAGTATTCCCTGCTTGAATATTAATAGGCTGCTTCAAATCGATGGGGGGTCCCATTTCTCTTGAAGATGTAGGTTGGTTGTATGTAGGAGGTAGGTGTGTATTAGGAACTATCCCTAGGGTGCCAAGTTCTTAAAACGAACTTCTTTAGGTAAATAGACCCGGGGTTTTTTCAAGATGACAATCAAGCATCAGCTATTAAAAATAAACAGAAAGGAAACCCCGCATATTTGAATCGGTCAGCCCTATAACATGGGTGTACATCGTGATGGTATTATTAAGTGGAGTGATAAGGCGTGGAACTGGGCGGAGCACTACACGAAGCTGTGGCCAGGCTCTTTGGAGAGAACGGTATTAGGTTAGTGTTGAAAGATTCCAACCTATGATTGTATTTGACGTTTCTCGGTATTGTACATCCTTTCTTTATTGAGCTGAGGCTGAGTTTACCCCTGAGATTCGTTCCCCTATTTTGATCTATCGTAATATAACAGTTATAGATACGTTATAAGATCTGCCATGTTTTATTTGTAATGCCGTATTTGTCCCCGCAAAACGTCATCCTGCCAAAGATGGAGCGATGGATCGTTCAGTATATCTACCGTGGGTTAGCTACAATTGAGGACACATGTCAGAGGCGCAGATTCGGTCATGTTGTATCCACCTACCTGCACCTGCAACTGTTTGATTCCATTCGCTGAATTAGTCGAAGTCTTCATAAAAACTAGTTGACGTGTGTTATAGTCTCACGATAAAGACTCTAGGCTGTGTCTCATATGCGAACGATATCATTACGTAGCCTTGCTTACCTATCTATGGTAAAATATTGGGCTCATCCTCAGTGCCATAGGCGACCTCTAGAGAGAGTCCTCCTATTCTGGAAGGTCACATACATTTATTCTGGTTGGTTCTATGATGAGTTTTCAAGTTTCTCTGGCCACCTGTCAAGCATGGGGGTAATTGAAGAAGGCCACAATCTTGTGTCATGACATATATAGGACTGGTGGTCATATTTAAGCAAGGTAGAGTTGATTCAAAATTACCTAGGAAGAGAAAAAAAATTGAACAAAGAGTGAAGCTTGGAGTGAAAAGGGAGAAGATGTCGAGTCTTGTGTCATAACGAGATAGAAATTTGACCATTTAGCCTCTAATAACTTATGTTGCCTCAATTATGACACTGAGATACTCGTTATCATCTGTGATTGAAGTACCAACATGCACATATTATAGTAAGTTTAAAAAAGGGGGTGGCGTCAAGTGGCATTGCCTAGGAATGGCGACGATATGTACCCCAGGCCTGGCATGCCCCATATACCGACAACTACTTCCAAGGATTAGAATTTGACTTAATGAAGGCTTCTAATCCCATAGTTTGCCTTTTTTTCAAATCCAGATATCACAAGCGCATCGCATTGTTGTTAGGATGGCATTTCAGAAACGGAGCTCTGTGTAGGTAATAATGGGAACAAACAGACTTTGCGAGCTGATAACATCATCAACTCATAAGAATATACCCCGATCATTTCACAGCAAAGGCTATTAGATGATAGCAGAAATAACTCATTCATTCGACGAGCTCACTTCTGATCAATTTCTGGTTCACCGAATTCGCCCCTCACGTACCCAGCAACATGTGCAAACCGGAGACTCCAAACCTTTCGACCGGCGGCCTTCGTCTCGGCGCTAATTCTACTCGAAGTTCGAGTCTCTACCACGGGAAAGTGTAGACGCGAAAGAAAGTAAACATGTATGAGGAAGCTCGCATAGGATCTAGACTCCTGCAACATGCCCGCGCATGTACCATTTAGAGCCATGGAGCTATGGCCAGCTAATACAAGCAGAAGGTGACCTCTAGGCCCAATGGCTCTCCGTGTTCCCTCCCATGGTTTCTGCTCTTCCTGCTGTATTGGGCTGTATGCGGAACATCTAGATAGGGCAGGCGTGGAGGCCCAGATTTGGGCGGACGGAGATGAACGCATGCACGACTGTGGCACGGCCCGACAAGACCCAAGCCCTCTTGAACTCAGCTCCCCAAAACGTCCAACGTAACATGAGGCTCATGGCACTATGGCCGCTTTGTAATGCTTATTTCGATCGTACATCATGTGAAGGGGAACTGAAATGACCAGCTTCGTGATGTTGCTACCGTCAGCTTGTTTGGGCAGGAGGAACAAGCCGGGGTGGCAACGACAGCTCGTGAGAAGAGATAAAAAGGCCTACCAAGCCATCTCTCTGGGCTCACGATACTTGAACGTCAGGATTCGAGTGTCACTGAACCCAAGTCTCTGTTCTGATTACTTTGAATATCAACCTCCAAGATGCGCGCCTCCTTACTACTATCCTCGCTCTACCTGGCGGCAGGGATCCAAGCCCGTGCGGCGCCAAACCGAAGGCGCGCCGAGCCCGCACCGGTTTTTCGTACCCAAGCCGATACCGCAAACCTGATCGATCAGAAATACATTGTCAAGATGAAGAGGGGCGCGTCCGTTACCGCCGTGGATGATGCCCTTGCCTCCATTAATAGTCGCAGCCAGCAGACGTTCAATACCTCACCCGCCTTTCAGGGGTTCACTGCCAAGCTTAACGACGATGAGCTGGAGGCATTGCGTGACCATCCAGATGTGAGTTTACCTATCTCAGCGAAATTTTGGATCTCGAATCCTAGGAGGGGGAGATAGATATTTAACCTAGATGCTTGTGCTGAGTGCGAATCTCGCGCATGCATAGGTCGATTTCATCGAGCAGGATGCCGAAGTCCATCCTCTTGCCAACTTCACGACGCAGGCGGATGCGAAATGGGCACTTTCACGCGTCTCGTCCCGAGTCGTCAACACCACCGATTATACATACGACGACTCAGGTGGCCAGGGCGTGTGCGTTTGGATGTTTGATACTGGCATTTGGGTAGATCACCCAGACTTTGAAGGCCGCGCCGTTTTCGGCCAGGATTTCTCTCATGATGGTGGAATTAACAACGACCTGAAGTGAGTTCAAATACTCCCCCTTCTCGTCTACTCCCAAGTTACTTGTAGTTACGGGACTGACGGACTGTCTTGTGACACAGCGGCCACGGAACCTGGACGGCAGGCCTCGTCGGTAGTAAGACGTACGGGGTTGCCAAGAAGGCGAGCTTGATCGCAGTCAAAGTTGTCGATCTCGGGGGCCGCGGCAACATTTCCGATTTCGTCGAGGGCATGGAATACGTTCAAGGACAGATCCAGTGGAGGCAGAGGGACTGTCCTAAGGGCTATGTCATCAACATATCGCTGGCATATCCCGTGTCCCCCATCATGGACGCCGCTGCAGCCGCGCTAGTCGAGGGGGGCGTCTTCCTCGCCGTGGCGGCTGGCAACAACGGCGCCGTCGTGAACAACTCTCCGGGTACCGTGCCCACGGTGTGCACCGTCGGATCGACCAACTCGGAAGACGTGGTCTCTTGGTTTTCTAACTACGGCCCTCTCGTGGACATATTTGCGCCCGGCGAAAACGTTCTGGGCCCCACGATCAGGAAGTCCAGCACATGGCCCGATGCCCCGGAGGTGAGTGCTTGCCCCTTGCGTCAAATTACATACCTACCTAGTAGTGATAGGAGGCTAATATGTGTTCGATTGATAGGAAGCTGGTGATGGCACGTCAGCATCGGCCCCGCTTGTCGCCGGATTGGCGGCCTATTTACTATCCCTCGAGGGGAAGAGAGATCCAGCGGCTCTATGCGATCGCATTAAGGAGCTCGGTACCAAGAATATTCTCAATAAGATGCCAGGAAACGGTACGACAAATAATGTGATATTTAACGGGAACCCGGCTGCGGGTGGAAACTCCTCATTCGCTTTCTCGGCAAAGGCGGGACATGTACGAAGTTTCTAAGGATGGTTCCAGGTTGGTAACCTCCAGAATGTCCTAGGGCAACAGTAGGGGCTGTGGATAATGTTGTTGGTTAAGTGGTATGGAAAGAATGTAAATAGGGGCTGGTTTTGAATATAACATTTGTGACTACTAATATTCATGTTAGGTACCTAATTAATGATACAGTTAACAGTGTAACTACGAAAGAGTGAGGGCAAGATTATTTGTTAGGAATCAGTCGTAAGGGGCTCTGCCCTTGTCCATTTCTCTTTCTCCGTACAATGCTCTTTACAATAACTGCCGATCGTCTTACTATTATTAACTAATTATACTTGATACCATGTGACAACAGTTTAATATAGTAGTTTGTCTTAAGAATATCTTGTCTTATGAGTTAAATGTTCGATTGCCATCTGCCCCAATAGCTTAGACTGAATCTTGAATGATAATACGTGAGCTACAGTGTAGTAACTTAGATGGCTCAACGACTTATGACTATATTCTGTGTCTCTTCATGTCCCTGCTGAATTCATAGCGACTTCTGGAGGGTATCTACTTAGGTAGGCTTTCAGAAAAGACGTGATACGTTTTGATACTTCGTATAGCAGGCTTGAGGCATACATATGTCTTGTCTTTAAAGATGGAAGACCGCACCTATTTCTTTGCAACACATTGTCACCTCTCAGTAAGTACCCACGAAACAACATGTTATAACAACCTTTACTTTTCCAAGTCCCCTGTGCCTTCAAAGTTAAGACTGAACCCCATGAACTATCCGATATAGTATCGTCGTCTCTTCCACAAACGCCACTCAATCCCGTAGGAGACTGTTTTGGTCCGATTCCTTCATCCCAACTGCTCATCTGGTGATTCTTCACCCAGCTAGAACCCAATGATGCAAAGACAACCCCATCCACCGCGACAGCCACCAGGACGCCACCCCGCCAGTTATTGGCAAGCTTCTGCGATGCACAAGGTAGGTAGCGTTAACGGAGTGCCATATATATCATCCATACTTTCCTGACAAAATATCAAGTATCGTGTCGAGACGAACTCTATAAGTCGCCTCCTCAAGTCTTTCCCGAGGAGGCGAACTCTATAAGTCGCCTCCTCAAGTCTTTCCCGAGGAGACGCCTCTTGATCGTTTCTTTAAGGTCTTAACGCGGCACCAAACGTCGCGCTCTAAAACCTCCGGGTGCCTACTGGTCTGGGCCTTGAGGAGACGAATAGGCCCTTGGAGTCTGCAACGGTTCGACGGGCTGCCGCGCCGGCCTTCGTAGTCAAGGCTTTGTTGAAGGCAAAGCCTCGAATGCCTCTTTCCTAGCCTGAGCCTTCTTGGTGATAATTTCTGCGGCTGTAGCTTCCAGGAACAAGAGAGTGGCCTCTTGCACCTTCTGGGTATTGACGCGCCGAGACAGCTCCCAGCGCCGTGGAAGTGTAGCGATAGGGAACCGAGGGGAGGCGAGGACACCGTCAGAAGACAGAGGAAGAGCAAGCCGTAGACGCTCGCCCGATGAAAGACTTCGAATCACAGGATGCTTCGTGAACCCTCACAGACAACGAGGTCATGTACCTAGGTAGTGGTACTTGCGCAATCCTTCAAGTTGTTTCCCGTGGACTTTTTCGTAGTCAGAGTATCCAGCCTCATTCTCTTGGGAAGACAAGGGGAACATATTGGCATGGGTAAGTTGATCCGAAGGGTGTAGGAGCCTCGTAGACACGAACATATTGCATACCGTACAATGGTAGATTCCGAGACAGCACCCTTCAAAGGCTCGCTGCGTGTGTTCACCGAAGACCGTCATGGCCCTGGTCGACCAGAGTCCCGTAGTGCGGAATGCGCGGCTACGGTCCTATGAATTTGTCCGCATTACATAGTAGCAGACACCCATCTTCTGGGAGCATGTGTCTCCACGGTTTCTACCGCCGTGCGAATGTATGTTTCATCGATTTTTGCTGTTCTGACGATTGCCACGGCATCATATCAATAAACTTGTCTGAGCTTGTTGACTGGATAGCTGCCCAAGACACCCGCATCTCGCGTTTCTTCTCTGGATCACCGGCAACAAAAGCTTCCCCTAAGGAGGATGGATTTTTGGGGGGCGGAACATGCCTTCATAGCCCGAGATACTGGGCAGTTTGTGTCAGACGCTGCGTGCTGTCTCGTCAATCGTAGAGCTTAACTGCTGAGAAGGTCGAAGGATACGTGTTTCGGTCGACCGAGTAGTTGCCGATGGCACTTGTTGGTCTCCTTGTGATTGTGGACCCATAAAACTTAGGTATGTAAGTCCCGAGGAGTATTAGTCGTAGGCGTGCCAATCGACTGTTGAACAGGAGCAGCCAAGGAGGAGTGAATATAGCTGCCCAAGACTCCCGCATCTCCTTCTTCTTTTCCAAGTCATCGGCAATAAAAGCCTACCCCAGGGGCATGACGACACCCTCTGAGGTGGCACATGCCTTCATAGCCCCTCAAGAGCGAGTTCCAGTTACGATACTATCTCTCGCCGCAACGTCGATAGATGCAGTACCATGCTCAGCCACCAACGGCGCCATCCAGCGTTGCGGATGGTGCGGTAGCCACGATGGATGCAGTACCATGGTCGACTGGCTTCCTGGCTTTTGTGATATAACGACCGGCGCTATGGTGCTTGTGGATATGGTCTTGCACGTTCTGCCTCGCGGCTCTCACCCGCGAGGCGCACCATCACGCCGGCTCAGGCAGGAAGCCAGCCGCACCTGGTTCTTGCAGCAAGAAGACATTGCCACAGGCACTGAACATGCTCTCTGTGGAGTCATTCTCCCCTTCGTCGACGGGGAGATGCTCAGGGCAGGATGGGGGCTGCTGGGAGGGCCACAGCTAGTAGCTAGTTTGCTGTGGCCCACCACAACACCCCAACGACGCAACCCAATGTTACGTTGGATCGCGACGCCCCCAATAACATTTCCCTAAAAGTCGTAGACTTACGGCTTGGGAATTGATAGCTATGGGGCCATCCGTGTCAGGCCGGGCTTGTCTGGTGTTGCACACACCCGCGATGTTCGGGTGGTTGTGGGTAGCTGAGAAGTGCGATGAGGGGGTCAAAGTGTCGGTTTGTAGTGCTCCGCGGAACTCCTCTATGCTGGTTTCATCCCGTTGGAGTGAATGTTAGGTGGTGTGGGCATGGGCAGAGACAAAGTTGGCTGTATTTTCTGCTTCAGAGCTTTAGCTGTTACCAGAGACAGGGTCATAGGTAGATGTCAAGAGGAGCCCGCAACCCGAAAGTCTGGGTTGAGACTGTCAGATTGTGACGATGTCGGCGGTACCGTATAACAGGACATGCAACCAAGTAGCACAGAACAATTATAAAACGCACAGAAAGCACCAAACGTCGTTAAAGAGGCGCAAAAGTGTGGTTGGCTGGGCCCTTCTTTGCTGAGTAGCTGTTAATATGGACATGGTCATAGATGCCAAAGAGAACCCGCAGCCCAGTAAATGGCAACGCTTCTATTGGCATTTGCAGGCGCGCGACGGTGTGGGATCATCTTTCAGCACATGGCAGGCAATGGCATATATGTGACGGCTCATACAGTTCACGACAAACGTAGAACTCACAGGAAGTACCAAACGTCATTGAAGAGGCTCATCAATGCCCCTTTCTGAGGGTCAGCGACTTCTTCTCCCTTTCTGTTGTGAACGCTCTGATTGATTCATTCATATAGGTGTGCGTCTCTGTCGGATTTCTAGTCTAGAGAAAAGACAGCAACATCTAGATAGGCGCAAACGCAAACAGCAAAATCCAAAGTAGCAGCGACGCCAGGAAAATGGTCCCTCCATCCCACTTCAGAAAAACAACGCAAGTAATGCAAAAGGGAAGAGGCACACCATGGTGCTGGCGTGGATGTTGCACGCTGCAGCGCTCGCAGCGCGCGTGTAGAGCGCGCGCTGGAACCCACTAAGCGCACGGATCGACGCCGAAGTGAACAAAGACCTGCCGCCACGCCAGGCGCTCGGCTTCGGTCTGGTCGAGGCGGTTCTTCTCTTTCGAGATGGCTTGGCGGGCCGACTCGGCCTGGCACCTGTAGCTTCCGAACCGCCACTCCTGTCGAGCGTTGGTGCCGTTCGTGGCCAAGGTGAGAACAGCCTCGAGCTCGTACACAAACTTCGTGCGGAAGAAGGCGTTGAGGAAGGTCTCGTTCACGATGTGGCTGGGGCCCTCAATGTGCAGCACCCGGCACTGTGGGCCTGGCCTTTCTGGTGCGGATCGGATGCGGTTCATGCGGACCCGCGGGACATACCCTCCAACGGTGAATTGGCCGGCGCGGGCTTTCATCAGCAGCTTGTCGGCCCCGAGGCGTTCGAAGAAGACGAGCTTGGAGGCCGAAGTTGTGTGGCTGTTATTCTCGGGCGGATTGATGACTGTGGCGTATATCTTTCCACAGTCCTTGATGGCACCGAGCAGTAGCGGGTGGGTGCAGGCTGGGGGAAGATTGGTAATCCAGAGAGAGGTGCTGAGCTCTTCTGGTATGTTCGCCGACCTGTTTCTGTCCAAGTAAGGGTTGCCAGCGTAGTTGAGGGACATCCCAGCGTCTGCGAGCTGTCGAGCCAAGACTTGTGGTGGCAGAACACGCCCTTGGAAGCAAGCGGTCCAATGGTTCATCGGTTCGAACCCAGTATTCGCCGGCACGTTTTGAGCTGTGCCAGCCACGTGGTTCTCCGCCTGATGAAGATTTGTTGGAAGGGGACGTGACGGCGAAGGATCGGCTTGAGGAAGTTGAGCCTGGGTCGGGCGAGTTGGAGGAGGATGAGGCTGTTGTTGGTGTAGATTGGCTATGACACTCGTAGGCCGAGGTCTGATGAATCGGGATGGAAAGTTGGGTTGGAATTGCCGCCATTCCCATGGTTGTTGATCAACACATGTTTCACCAGCGACACTATTCTCATCAAAAAACTCTGCAGTTGGAGAATTTGTGGCCGTAGTACTGGATCCGCCGTAGCGGGTTGGAGCGTCGGCATTGTTGTGTGGTTGATTGAATACCGAAGACAAAACGCTCAGTGGCGGGCTTCCTGCGAAGCGTGTGATCGGTTGGTAAGCATTGCGTCTTATCAATTGACGAAATCTCTCAATGCCGTGTAAGTCCTCATGAGCAGCCCACAAGCCATCAGTAGGTTGTGGGTTAGCAGGTCGACGAGCACCTTGTCGGTCGGCGACTCGTCGCTCGCCACCTTGGTAAGCCATATTGACAAACAAGTCCCAAGTCTAGGCTACAACTAAGGAAAGAGTCTTGTAGTAAGGTAGGAGTAGAAGGAACTAGCTGTGAATCTTGCTAGTTAGAATAATGATAGACATGAAATGATGAAAGGAAAGATCAAGACAGGGGAGGTGAAGGTGAAGTGATGGATGAGAAGAGCACCAGTGTTGGACGACTAGTATGAATTATTTGATGGACGGCGAAGGTTCATGTCAAGGGCGGAAGTATATAATGAACGTTTAGAAGAGAGCAAAAAAACAAAAAAAAAAAAAACAAAAAAAAAACGATTAATTGAAATTTGACTGACCTTGTGGTAACCCTAGGTGTAGGACTGTAAAGTAGTTGAGCGGTTGGTAAAGGGCGTTGATTGATGAGCACCGCGAAAAAGTAAGGTGGATGAGAGAAGCTGAAATGGAGGAAGAAAAATGAAAGTAATGTAATGTAGGAAGTTGATGTGTAGGAGGTAGAGTGCGAGAGAGTGCGGGAGAATGCAAAGTGGTTGAGTTATTGGTAGAAGGCGTTGCTTGATAAGTACTGGGAAGAAGTACGGCGGGTGGGAGAGTTTAGGAAGAAGGAAGAGGAATGTAAACAATGGAGCGTGGGAAGTTGAGGTGTAGGAGAGAGAGTGCGGGTGATTGAAAATTCAGAAAATAAAAAGCTTTAAGTACTCGAAATCGATCAGTACTAGGTACCTATTTGCGTACCTGAGGTTGCGTCTTCTCATATGGGTAAGGAAGCTCGCGTTAGTTAGGCATAATAGCATGCCGTTGCTCTAGAGTTTAGTAGAGGGTAGATAGGTATCAAGGTAGACGCTTCTGTTCCACAGCAACGTATTGTGCCTGAGGTTGTAGCCACAAGGGTGCTGAAAAGTGGTCACGTCCTAGGAATTACTAGAGTTACTGATGCCTTATAAATATATTACCGTTGACAGCCTCATTGGGTGCCAAAGCAACGCCCTGAAAAGTCCCTCTTTTCTATATAAAGGCTATGGCTGTTGCCAACCTATAATAGACAAACAGTCTTACCCTATAAGCAAAATGAAACTTTATGTTTGACGACAGAGTCTGTATCATCACGGTGAATTCTTCGTAAACATAGCAGATATTTGGAAATAGAGCACCATAGAATCGTCATGAACAATGTTAAAAAATGGTCTAAATGAGTTATATTCATAGACTGCATGACTCTTTTGGACTTGGTTGAATAATGAAAAGACTACGACGCGATCATATTCATTATAAGTTCTCTATCACCTCTTGTATGTTACATTAGGCTTACAACCGCACTTTTCTTTATAGTAAAATCTTCCAAAGACTTTTTTTTCGAGAAATCCCTAGAATCTAGTCTCCATGGAAATAAGTTTTATAGAGTTGGACGCAATCTTAACATTGTTCTCTACTTTTTGTTGGCTTGTATTTTCTATTTGTTGTGCTCCTCATCGACAAGCTCTGTATCGTTACTGTAGTTCTCAAGTGAGTAAATAGGAACAGACACAACTAATCATATCAAATATTTAACAGACAATCACCCGAAACCTTAAAAGGTCTACCAAGCTTTACGGGAAACACAGCGTACAACTTTTGCGTATGATTACCTGATATTAGGCAGTGGTAGGAGGAGCGTTGAAACTTGAGTCTTCCTTTCACCAGTATATTTTTCTTGTCATGATACACCGTGGAGATGATTCAGTATGTACACACCGACTCAAAGTACTTCTAGTAAATTATTTGTAATTTCAATGACCTGATCAGCCTACTAGGTGGTATAAGGGGAAACATTTCATGAACACTATCACTGTTTTCGACAATAATGTGTATATGTACCTGTAGGAAATGGTAACTTAGGTAGGTATCTATAAAATACATGCATTAGGGACCTAGGGAGGCAACTGACTGCTGCGCAAGTTCCCCAGAACAAGACCCTGAGGAACACGGTCGTTGGGTGGTTGTTAGGAATAGGGGTACTGAGCAACTGCCGGGCAGCTGTATGACAATTACGACAGACCCACTTATCATGTACATAATGTTTTTCCATACTACACCCCTGTCAGAATCTTGTCGGCTGTTAGATACCCCAGGTAGATCTGCCACCTGTCCCGCTTTTACACTGCCACCCGTAATATCAATTCATAGGATTTAGTTAGTGGACTAATTAGCGGTTGCCCCTTCTGTGGCTCAATCGATTAGGGGCTGGCTCAGGTGTCAGCCAGGTGGTGGGGTAGTCTATGAGACACCTGCCATAGCGACCTAACAGTCTGACAGGGGTGCAGCATGGGAAAACATTCTGCGAGCCACCCCCCTATAATTATGCACTCATAACCTCACATCAAATTCTTCACAATGGTAACAATAGTAACAAATAGTAGGTAACTTTGAATAAATAAATAATAGTACTATAGGCACACGGCACTGAGCAACAATCCAACGCCTCAAAACAAATCGTGCCAGATGCAAACCGCAAAGTACTTCCCAGTAGTAAGCTGATGCTTCAATTCTTCCCCATCGTACAAGCCATAATGGCATCATGCTCTCCACCCAATAAAAAACCTTTACAATCTCTTCTTTCGTATTTACATGCCTTTCCCCCTTGCTTTCTCATTTTGTTGTAATGTTTACAACTTCATCCCCGACATCTTCGCAACCCTCAAGCTCTGCCTCATGCTCAGGTCCAACATGATCTCCTCGCTGCCACCGGGGATAGCATACGCGCGTACATCACGGTACAGGCGCTCGACCTTCGCGCCCTGCCCGCCGCGAGAGTAGCTCAGGCCGCCAAAGATCTGGCTGGCCTCGCGGGCGCAGAACTCGAAGGTGAGGGTGCTCTGGGCCTTGAGGCCGGCGATGGGGCCGCCGAGGCGGAGCATGGCCTCGGTCTCGCCCATCTTCTGGCACTGGTAGATGAGGTTCTCGAGCCAGTTGTACGAGGCCTCAATCTGGCGCGCCATGTGCGCCAGCTTCATCCGAATCACCGGGTGCTCCATCAGCTTCTTGCCGAAGGTGCGCCGCTTGTTAGCGTATTTGACGGACTCCTCGTAGCACACGCGCGAGAAGCGCAGGCATTGGATGATGATGCCCATGCGTTCGTGGTTGAAGTTGGTCATGATGACTATAATTGGATTAGTTTATTGTTTTCAAAAAAAAAAAATTTTAGTCGAAAATAGCATACCTTTGAAGCCTTGGTTTTCTTTGCCCAACAGATTCTCAACAGGAACCTTCACGTCTTCGAAGGTGATGTATGTGGTACCAGACGACCATACACCCTGGCAGTCCATGCGTCTTGTGCTGACGCCACCAGCATCGCGCTCAATGAGGAGTAGCGAGACACCATTCATGCCTTCGCCGCCTGTCCGTACAGCAGTGGTGAAGTAATCGCACCAGATACCATTCGTGATCCACTTCTTCTCTCCGTTGACGATGTAGTGCTTGCCGTCCTCGCTAAGCTTGGCCTCGCAGCTCAGGTTGGCGACGTCGCTGCCCGCATCGGGCTCGGTGATGGCCAAGCAGATTCTCTTCTCACCCGACAAGATTCCGGGGAGGATTCTGTCCTTTAAGGCCTTCTTGCCAAACTTGATTAGCGGTGGGCAGCCGATACCGAAGCCGCCAATCATGTTCCAGACGAATCCGCCGGATCCGGTGCGCGACATCTCGTCGGTGACGATCATTTCGTGGAACAGGTCCCACTGCTCGGGTGCCACGGACTTGACTCTGCTTTTGGTATATTCCGTCGGGTAGTGGACACCTAACAGGCCTGCGAGATACCCGCGACGACCGGCCTCGAGGAAGATCTCACGCGGCACCTCCTTCTTCTCGTCCCATTCTGTGACATTCGGCTCGATGTCATTCTCAATCCATTGGCGTATTTCAGCACGGAGCGCAGCGTGGGATTCGTTGAAGTAGGGGGAGTGGAACTGCACTCCGATGATTAGTAAGGTCATTGAGAGGCACGCATGATTGGGTGGGGGGGAGAGACATACCCCTTGGTACCAGTTGGGATCTGCGAATGGAATTAGGTCACCATACGGCTCCAAAGCCTCGGCTTCTTCTTGCACAGGAGATGGGACGAGCGCCTTCTGGGTCTCCTTTGTCGGTTTGGGTGCAGCGAGGGTCGAAGATGGCTCTGGTTTTGGCTCGGCTTTGGGCTTCGTATCTAATGAACCGACTTGTAGTGACGGCTTATACTTCTTTAGGATACCTTCGTTGTGATATTTCCAGAATTGCTTGGACGCATCTTTTCCAGCGACTCGTGTTAAGATCTTCTTTCCGCCTGCACATTGAAGATTAGATTAGCGACATTGACTGGGAACTCGACTCAATTTAGACACGTGCGGATACGCATGGTTTGGAACATCCCGAAAGCTAATTCTCAAAGGTGTAGCAAAATTGATTTGAATGGAATTGAATTCAAATGGCATCTTAAAACATACCAGGGTGGTCGTCTTGAAACTTGGTCAAATCGTAGACATCGTCATCAACGATAATCCATAGCGAATCGCCCTTGTTGTGCGACGCAACATCGCTTTTGGAGAAAGTCTTGGACATTATGAGAGATGCTTATCTATACAGAATAAAAAGGGTATTTGTGTATTATTTTGGTGGTATAAACTATATAGAAATTGGTGAGTAGGAATGCGACGTAGATAAAAAGTAGGTATAATATAAGATGTGAAGATGTGAGGAAGATTGCTGGAAAGATTTCTAAGACTTTGAAGACTTAAAAAGCATCTAAAGGCTTCACGAGAGGCGACGAAAAGTAAGCTCGGCTTATTACAGCTTGCCGAGTCTTTAATATTCTTCAATGCTATTGACCTTACCCGACATGTGATTCTTTAATTCTGGAAGGTCCACGGTATGCCCATGTTAAGTGGAACCCCCCCTGGCCGAAAACAGCCACAGATACTGCACTCAGTGCTACAGCTCCCTAAGATCAGACACTTGTAAGCCACTCAACACGCTGGTATTGCTTATTGCTTGTAGCCAGTTGGCAAATGATAAACTGCCTGGCCCCACGGATGCTAGGTACTAGTACTACTAGTCGTAGTGCCTAGCTCTTTACCGAAGCAGAGGGACTAATAGAATCTCCGGGGCTCCAAGGTTCAGGTTTCATGGGGAAAAAGTATGGCGTTCCTACCTTACTCGTACTTGTCTAACCTAGCGTAGTCCCATGTGTTGATGTGAAAAAGGTCATGCCTTGAAGTGTATTGGCATGTGATTCTAGGTTAGATTTCTCAAATCGGAGAAGAAACATTGACTACTGTGAATGTTATGGAGGCTAAGGTTAGAATGCTGCGGAGCTCATGGTGATGTCACCTTTTTTTACTATGCAGTAAAAAAAAAAAATCTCCAGGGCTCTTCCTAAGGTGGGTAGTAGGCTATTAATTGGAGAAGCTGGGGAATCTTAGGATGGGGGTCTCAAGATGCCGAGGTATGTGACTACAATTCAGCACGTCCCCAAGGGCTCCACAACTAGTCATTAGATCGCAACCCCTGGCTGCTCGGATGCCGACACTTGTAGTTACTTTGAACACACTTTATCGCAAACGATTTCTTGTCTCATCTTCGCAAGTAATGAAGAGTAATGTCCCATCGTCATGTTTCTCCGAGTCGGATAAAATGTCTTCTTACCTACACATATATGTCTGAGTCGGATAAGAATATGTGCTTATCTACACATTCCATCTTGCGAATCACTCGTTAGTTATATCAAGACGAACAATGTGATAGTAAGTAACAGCAACATTTGACAAACTTGACGAGTGCGTACGTAAGTGCCTACTACCATCTAGGTTAGATACTGGGCCGCTACCTATATATGTGTGTACTCTCATAGCACAACGTGCGTCGTCGGAAAGACGTTGTCGTCAGATTTGTTTCGAATCACCAAGTAACTATAACCACCCTTATTGTCTACTAGCTAGATGGTCAAAAGAAGCCCAGCGTAACGGATCTAACCTTACACGCGTTTTTAGCGCCGGTCATGATGTCGCTAACCGTCTAACTTTGGCGGGTAATACAGCACATTACGCGCCTATAGCGGGCTTTATCGCAGGCCTATGTCTCGCGCAACAGAGCCTCTCAACCAATGGATATCATTGTCAGCGTTCAGTGGGAGACAAACTGTGAAGCTCGGACCACTATGGATTCGTTGTTCGATTGGTTGGCAGGGCTTCAATTAGGAAATCCCGATTTAGAAACATTGAGACTTGAAGCTTCCAATTCTCCAGACTCTCTTTGTTTGAATTCATCGTACAAAGACTTGTTGGCTGTCGGTCTTCTTTACTAAAATTGCTAAAAATTGTTTCATCAGGGTTGAAGTTTCCACTTGATTAGGCGCTTGTTTGTTTCTGATTCACTGGCTGAATAATGGCTATCCTTTTCATTGTCAGGCCGTTTAAATACCCAACATGATTTCTTACACAGTTACTTGTACAAATGCCCTCTTCTTCATCATCATCGTCAGTACACAGATGACACTGGTTGTCTTCGCTTCATTCTGCACTCATTCAATAATTACTTAATAATTTCACTCTCTGTTAGTTTCCTTTTATGTTTGCTGCTTAGCATATTCTGTTCGTTTCGAATTCCATTTCTATCTCTAGGTATCTACCTATCCTTCTATCTACACTTTCCTTTAGGAAGACACACATCGTACGCCTCGAATCGACTTCCACACATTTTGACCCGAAACAACATACAACATTTGTAAAAAAAAAAAAAAAAAAAAAAAAAAAAAAAAGGCAAAATGCCCGCCATAAAATCTTTCGTCACCAAATTCGGCAAAGGTGCCGCTACCAAGCAAGTCTACATTTACGAAACATGGCTGCGTTGGGTCGCACGTGGCATCCAATTCATACTCGCCATCATCGTTTGCGGTTTGTATGGCAGTCGAGTCAACCGAGATCACAAGGATGGAAATCCGCAGTCGGTAGCGTGGGTCTACGCCTTGATTGTTGCCGGCCTCTCGAGCATCACCTGTTTCGTGTATGCCATCCCAAACCCATTCAGCAAATTCCAATCCCACCGTCTCTTCGCTTGGGATCTCACCCTTTTCGTTCTATGGATTGCGCTATTCGGCACCTTTGCCGTTATTTTCCTCAAGCGCGACGATGACAAATACGAAGGCACCAGCGTTGCGCTCATGAAATGCGCTGTCTGGGTCGATCTCGTGAATGCCCTCTTCTGGGCTGGTACCGGCGCGTACGGCTGCTTCCGTACTTTTGTCGGCAAGAAGGTTAATGGAAAGATCGACCAGTACCAAACTAAGATTGAGGATGGCTTACAGTCCAAGGTAGACCAATATGCGGGTCCGACTGTAAGCAAATACGCAGGTCCGACTGTAAGCAAATTCAGCATGAACCTCAACCCCCTCCGACGGGACATGGTGTAAGAGGTATGGGCGATAGTAGCGGGAGATGAAAATAGAAAGGGGACACTGGGAAGGTTTTTTTTTGGTGTATGACTACCTAGACGAAGATATGATCTGCTGTTGGTTGGCTGGTTTGATTTGATTCGGGTTCGGTTTCGGTCGAAGGTGTTAATATCGGCATTTTCATAGCATGGAGATCATTGCGTAGTCCTTTTTTACACACCCAGGAAACCTTTCTCGGTCAGAAGGTAGAACAGTTTCGGGATAAAGGGGTTCTGGTTCTTCGCGAACTATTAATGAGGCTTACCTGGTAATACAACGATGCATTATCTCAACGTATGTGTAAATCCTTCTGTCATGTGAGCTCAAGGTTCAAGGTTTAAGGTTGACAACTAATTGCATTATGTTTCCCAACCAACAACACATCCCGGATCCGGCTTAAACCCCTCCGAGAACTCGCCGTATCGTTCGCCTTGGCAACCCCCTCCCCGGATGCAATATGATTTCCTAGGTACACTAATCCCGTCTATGTTCGCCTTGCGCTGCCTCGACTGCGTCTTCCTACTTACCGGCAGTGTAGACCTACTGTTGGATGAGCAAGCCCTACTTTATGAAGAATCTAGAAGGTCGAACCGTGCTTGAGTATGTCAGGAGTGAAAGGAGTTGGAGAAGGTAGGTTTTAAGGGGGTTCAGTATATGACTTTAGGCGGAATGCATACCACGTTTGCTTGGTAGGTGTTCGTTTTTTGTGATGCTAGCTACACTTTACGACGTAACTGAGTTGTACATGCAAGATAGCGGTGAGAGGTGTTGGTCCTACGGTTTGATGCTGTTGGTGCCGTTTGTTATGTACCCCTAGGTAGGTAAGTACCAGACCCGGAGGTCGGATGGTGTTTGTAGATATAGGTATGGATGTTACGTACCGAGGTAGGTAGGTGAGTTCGCCGGTAGACTCCGTTTAGTAGTGCCGAGGAAAGATAGGGGGCAGACAGACAGACAGGCAGACACACCATATGACCATTTTTCGGTAAGTAAACGAGTTCAAAACATTTCAACTTCGGGAAACAGAAGTAACTAAACATACTAGGCATCTAGACACATACCGACCGGTAGACCAGTAATTAACCAACAGATTCTTTTACCAACCAACCAGCCATATCATTTCAGCCCCATCAGAACAGCCTCAACCCCTGAGCTTAGAGCCTTTCTCACCTCACCCTCGTGCTTGCAATTTCCCGACTCGGTAGCAGATCCATAGCATATGCCGGCAATGATACCATATGCTCCAATGCCCCCTATTCGAATAAACCACAACAACCCAAGACAACGAACACGAACAGCACGAAGAACATAAGCTGCCTCCCCGTAACATGGCGGAATATCCCAACCCCCTCACTAACCCTCCAACGCCTATACGCCCTCTTGACGCCCACAACCCTCGCCCCAAGCACCCGATTATACGCCCTCCTCCCCGCCGTCAGCGTCACCACCACCGGCTCCCTCTCCCTCTCCCTCTCGCTCACCCTCCACCCATCCTTCCCCACCACGACCCTCCTCTGCCTCGCCATCACCCCCTCCACCAGCCTCACCTCCCCGTCCCCGACCCCACACTCCGCCAGCAGATCCAGGACATCGTACACCGTCCCCCACACCTCCCCCATCGCGAGGTCCAGCACCAGCTTCCAGAATTCCCGCAGCGGCGCGGCGCCCGCGAACGCGCAGAGCTGCACGAACACGCGCGCCTGCAGCACGACGAGGTCCGGGTGCAGGGTCCCGGCCGGCTGGCGGGACTCGACCGTGCGGGGGGCTCGGGAGGGGGAGGCTTGCCGGTACTGCGGGGCGGTGTAGGCGCGGAAGCTGTAGGCCGTGCTTGCGGTGGGGTGCGCGAGGAGGGCGGCGAGGGTGGGCGCGCTGGTGCAGGACATCAGCTCGCGCGCGCCGGAGACGATGTCGAGGGGGGCGGCGGGGGAGGCGCCCGGGAGCGTGGCGGTGGCGGGGAGGTCCGCGGGGGCGTCTTGGGAGAACTGCTTCGCGTCGAAGGTGTACCCGTCGAGCTCGCCGCGGCGGAAGACGCGCCGCGTTGGCTTGGGGGTCTCGGGTGCGGGGACGGCGGGCTGGTTCTCGTTTTCGAGTTCCTCGGGCGCCTCCTCGGCCCTGCCCCGAGTGCCGAGCTTCCGGTCCATGGCGGCGGCGGACCACCCGTGCGCCAGGTTGCTGTAGTGCCGGATGCTGAGGCACTGCGCGTTGCCGTTGCGGCGGTGCGCCGGGTGCAGCTGCGCGAGGATCGGGTCGGCGGCGAACAGCAGCGCGCCGATGCGCCGCAGCTCGCCCAGCGGCATCCAGCTCCTGCCCCGGCCGCAGCGGATGCGCATCCCCTTGCCCGGGCACGTGAGCACCCAGAAGGTGTCCGAGAGCTTCTGGTACACGCGCCGGACCTCGGCGAAGGACTTCTCGGTCGCCCAGAAGGTGGGCGATTGGAAGACTACGACTTTCCATGTGTAGTGGTTCATGTGCCGCTCGGTTAGTACTTTGGGGATTCTGAAGTCGGGGGGCTGCGTTATCGACCACTCGACGGTGTCGCGCAAGTGCCAGGACTCCGTATCATTGTCCAGGTGAGCAGCCGAGGCAACGACACGGTCGCCCCTGTGGCCTTTGGTGGCGGTCCGGATGAACGTTCCTACCGCTCTGTCTATATGGACTGCTATGGACGCTGGGCTTGTTTCGTCCTGGGGAATGTGGATGGGCTTTCCCTTGGCATTTTGGAACCGGGGAGGCTTGGGACGGCTCGCGGTGTCGAGCTTGGTGGCGATGAAGAACTCCTGCTGGATGCTGAAGCTGTGGGCTTGACTGTCTGCCATCTTGTATCTGCTTTTTTTTTCTTTTTACACTTGGGTACCTAGGTACTGGCAACGAAAAGCTGACGGGCGCGGAAATTGGCGTATCCGCTTGTGTCGCTTCAGCGACTCCTGTGGGTGGTTATAAACAATTACATGTAGTGAACGCACACAAATTGATTGTTTTGGCTCTTGATGCCTGTTCAGTACATTTTCTTTGTTAAAGTATACTAAACTAAGTCTGTTCATTTCTTAAATCATCGTGTTCTTCCAGCCAAAACGAGCATACTCGCCAGATTTAATTCTTTGATAACAGGGTTAGGGGGGAGAAAAGGGGGGCGGGTCGTGGAATTCTCGTCGGTTAAACATGTGACCATGAAGTAAAACTTGAAAGCGATTAGTCCTTCTGGAATATCATTGTTAAAGATCATAATATCACAGTTTGAGTGTAGAAAGTTTCTATTAGGTACGAATTTCAATTCAATAAATTAGCCGTAGACAAAGAATTCTCAACGACATCCCCCTTTATAAGTAACAAAGAAAATCCACTTGATCATTATGTGCCCTCTTTCGCGTGCTGTTCATCCCGAGAAGGCTAAACTAAACGTCAAATAATGCTAAAGTAAACAAAAGAAACGCTAGGTGTAGCAAGGAAAGTCATTTGTTCCAACGCAACCATGTAGACATATGAGAACGAAGCACCAGAATATCATATTCCATCCCTCTCCGCTCCTCTAAGTTCATAAATGGTCATGATGGTGGCCCACTGAAGTTGAGCCTGATGTTGCTAGTGATGTGAGAAGCTCAGATAGGACTCAGCGCCACCCGAGCATTCTTCTCTCGGGGGGTCCAGTCGAGATGTGGAGAGTATGGCGGTGCCTGTGCCTTACCCTGGGCGGTGGGGAGACCAGTCGCATGGAGGCACACTCGTGGCAGTGGCCATCGTAGTAGATCTCTCGCCGCTCCATGCAGCCGTGGCATGTGCCAACAACCGCACCCGGCTCGGGCAGGTAGTACGGCTGAGGCTGAGGCGGAGGAGATGGCGGAGGCGAGTGATAGGAGCCGTACCTGGTTCTGGTGACTGACTCGGTTTGGGTCGGGACGATGCGCAGGCTTGATCCCGGCGTGTTGTAGATGAAGGCATTGCTGTGCCTGAAGGATCTGTCATCCATCGTCATCTTGCCCCGGTTCACGATATACTGCGTCGGGTGGGCGCTATGACGTGTCTCGTGCGAGAGTTGACGGGCCAGGTCATGGGCAAGCCCGTGGTCATGCTCGCGGATGTTGTAGTAATATGATGACATTGCAAGGTACTATGTAGGACTTGTTACTTAAAATCTTGGAATTGATGAAGGGTTGTAGCTCGAAATGGCAAGGCAATTGAGACTAAGGCAGGAACGCAGGTAGTATCGTAGCCTTGGAAAAATGAAAAAATGAAAAATGAAAAAAACTTTGTCTTTATGGGTTAAGAGTATCGAAGGAATGAAAATAGAAGGGGACGGAATCGGACGTGTCCCCGATACTTTACTACCTATTTATGCAGGCAAGCTTGTAGCCTCGAACATGTCATACGCGCTTTGCCTGGCTTACGTACGGTTATCAGTGAGAGTTGGTTGTAGAGAACCGTTTGCATTGGAACTTATTTAGTCTAGCCATACCGAAAACTCGGTCGCACTGGGTTGATCCTATGTATCCAAGCGACAGGGCGGAGACCAACAGATTTACTGTAAGTAGGTAAACAATGTTGCTTCGAACATTCGGATCGAATATATAGGGAGGGGGTATATCCGTTGAATTTGAACAACAATTACTTATACCTACCTAGTATGGGTAAAGAAAGACGCCTAGATTGCCTAGTTAGGTTGCCTCGTAAGGTTGCATTTGTTATATGTAGTCGGTACGCGGGGGAATCTTGTGCGCACAGCGCAGACAAGCATGAAGTATGCCACTTACAGTAAGTAGGCACTTGCTTTGCGCCACTCAGCATATGTATGGCCATGTGTATGGCCCACCATGCTGTGCATTAGATCCTGCAGCTACCGTGTTATTGGATAGATGAGGTTCATCTTGCGGTGAACCCCAAAAGTGTTGGAACTTGTACACAAAAGCAACATTGAACATTGAAATGCCTGGGTTAGGTGCGTACCCGGTACTTTTGCGGCTCAGTAACTGTCATCCAACGATTACACGCCCCGACTTTTGATAGGCCTAGAGTGGCTTGGTGATGAGTGAGGGCGGGAGCCGACTTGTGTTTGCTTTTTTTGCTGTTTTTGCTACTTCAAGTCACATCTAGAACCTGAATGAAACCACATCATAACTAACTTAGGTATTTAGTTATAGGCCCGAGCGGCTGGGGCTGCAGGTAGGTAAGTTGTATTGTGCATACAAATCTGAGAATCTGAGATATCATCTTACCTAACCACTAGTTTCAACCACACGTTATTATATCCGGATGTATTGTACCTGGGCAGTGTGACAGTGACAGTACCTAGTATGTATGTCGTTCTTAACATCATGGCCTGCAGTATGTGTGAAACGAGTCACCTTAGTCACAAATGGCGATGCTATCAATTCGAGAGCGCGACCATATGTAGTTCAAAATAATACCTACCTTAGCTACCTACCTAGGTGCACAGTACCTGCCACACTTTAGATGGCAATATGAGACTTTCTGGTGTGATATTCATGTTCATTTCTACCTAGTATGGAGTGTTACCCCCAAGAAATATCAGGTCTTGGCATTGGTTTAACCTTCGTTCACGGTAACGTGAAGATTTGTGCGGAAAGAAGAAGACTGCATCAGCTAAATCCACTGTGACTTCATTCTGATGGTATTATTTCATTTATAAGCCACTGAAAACCAAGTAGGTAACAAGGCATGTCCTAGCAGTAGGTGACTCAGATGTGCCTCGGTGACTTTTGGCGTTACGATATGTCGTTCTCCCCTGAGATATAATCTGTATCGATTTCTGCTCTCTAGAATGGGGTCCGGCCTAGAGCCACCATCCACATATTCCCCTACCAAAGTTTCCACGAACAATCAATATGTCTGGCCCAAACTCAACGCCCGCCGAACAGCCTATTGCTCCTGTGTTGACGAAGGAGCAATTAGAAGATATATGGAGACTAGAAGAAATGAGACACCGAATTCAATTTCGACAGCTTTTCAAACACCTCCAGCAACGCCAAGACCGTGTACCAAAGTGCCGAGGGGGTAACAAGAAGGCTGACAAGAAGCATATTGAATGGCTCAAAAGACGATGCAGAATTATGAACAAGAATCCGGACAATGTAAGTCAAGCTGAGCATAACATGTGAAGAGCAATTGGTTGACTGGTAGTAGTCGGTTCTAGCGGCCAGATTGCCAGCTCTCGTACAAATGGAGCTTGCCAAGCGTGAAGAGAAAGAGCCTAAAGTCGAGGTTGTCAATGTGCATGTCGACTACCCTGAGACTGGTCAGATCACCAGCGGGATGCACAAGTTGGGATTATAGACAGTAGTCTGGCTTCGAGCCCACGGCCCAAGTAAATCAACGCCCAGGACTGCGATACCGTATGGCTCGATGGAACTAACTATCTCGTCACTGCTTAGTGTTTATCGAGTGGCTTTGAAGCCTGCCCAGTTATCCGGTCGTTTGGTTCGATGCTCAGAGCTCCCAAGTTGGGGAAGGATGCCTACCTACACTACAAACAAGAACCTCGCCCCTGAAGAGGAGGACGAAGCGATTGTAGAAAGTCTAGGTAACCCTTCTGGGGACTTGAAACCCTTCCCAAGTTTGTCACACATCATGCGAGGAGAATAGCACGATGATCTATTTGTAGGAAGCTATAGCTGAATAAACACATTCGTTATTACTTAGCTCAGATGACTTGCGCAATATATATGCCACTAGTTACCTAGATTAAGCCACCTCGCCAGTTTACTCCCCACAATGCCATCGCATCTACACCAAAGCGGCCACATTCAAGCCATCATCCCCCCCCATCTGACCCGAAGCATCACCAACAACTAGATTCTCATGCCCCACCATATAGGTCACCGGTAGCTGCATGAAAAGAGGGGAATCTTCACCCAGCGCAGCAGCATACTCCTCGCTCTTATAGAACGTGAGCCAGTCATCCCACTCCCTGACATACACTTGGGCGCACGCGTCATAGTCCAGGACATTCCCACCGAGACTCCGTATCCGCTCCTTCATCTCGGGGGTTTGGTGGTGCTGGGGCCCGTTAGCTAATGTAGATACTCATACGCAGACAGAAGAAAGGAAAATCAAATCATAGAGTGCGAAGGTGGAAGGGGCGGAGGGGGGTCGGCCTACCTGAACGTAGCGCACGACATGCTTACGGAATCCATGAGTTGCTACCGCTAGGTCGGCGTGGACTGTTTGCCAGTGGCCGAAGAAGGTGTCGAAGTCGACAGAGTCGAGCTTCTTGAAGAAGACGGATATCTTGATGTAGGGTTGGAAGTTGGGTTTGGCTTCGTAGCTAAGCTGGGGGTGAGTGAATTCGTGTGACACCTTTGACCAAGGCATGTTGGCAGGTAGGTACGGTTAGCTAGTTGTCAGTACCTACGAGAAGAAAGACTCTGGGAAGTGGCCTTTTTATCCATCAACTTCCAGTTCTTCTAGAGTTGGGGTATGTATGTATGTATGTGTGTATGTGTCATCACATGGATGACTGGAAGGATTGTGCTACTATCCATATAGAGTTGTGGCATATGTCGCTAACCTAGAGTATTCATGCATAAACCATCTTTGGAGTACCCTTCCTTAGCTAAAAAGTTCATTTCATCTGCATTTGAAGAAGCTTTAAGCTGATCACAGTATGACTTCTTATTTCGAATGTGGGGCTTTGATAGTATCGTAGCATTGTTTAAAGGGGGTTTGTAGTTGGGAATGACTTCAGAAAGCACTTTTATCAAACGCGAGGTAAGGGACGCCATGCTATCGTTGTAGTTCAAGCAGTGACATCTTTATCGATTTTCCGCCTCCAAGATGCTTTACATCTCTCGCCCCATGCTGGGAATATTTGATAACTTAGGCCACATGCACGTGGGGTATCTGGGCTTGTAAGCATAATTACTGAGAAGGGATCCACGTGATTTAGGTTAGGCGTGGCATAAGAAGAGATGCAATGCTTAGACCTCAAAATCGGCAACCCTGGAGATCTATACAGTGTAACGTCGTCTGTGTATAAAAATGCCAACAGCGGCACCGATGGATATCTCTCCTGACTAAATCTCACATTTTATACACAACATCGACCGGTCTGATATAAGTTCCACCTTTCTTCAAACTTCTGATCAAAGAGCCGATCGGGGATGGATGCCCTTCACTACCAGCCACAGAGATGGAAAAGCTGCCCGCTCATCGTTAACTCAGTATGTATGTTAAGCAACCTAACGATGACGAACATGAGAAGGCAAATAAGGGATGGATGGCGGGAGTAACTAGCTAATAGGATAGCTCCATCCTCGTTTGCAAGTGGAGTCTCCCCCCTTTATAAGTGCTGATAGCCCGACTACACCAATTCACGTCATTCCTTGTTCCAACAAGTTGCTACGATTGAATTCAACTTTGGGTACCTCTACCTAGCTAGGTGATACTACTACTAATAAGTTTCCATTCCACAGTGACTTCTTCACGGTACAGCCCATTCAGGCGGACGTATACTTCTTTCGATCGATATTCCACAATTGGGCGGACAAACACTGCATCAAGATTCTCCAAAACCTCATCCCGGCCCTAGAGCCGGGCGCTAGAGCGGTTATCCACGAGGGCATCCTTCCAGGCCTTGAAGGTCTAAGCACAGCTGATGCGCGAAGGGCAATGTAAGTCAGCGAATAGTATAGGAATATTCCTATCTGTTACGGTATGAATGGCTGATGACGCAACAGAAACTTGCATATAGGAATGCAGCAGCTTCTGAATGCCCAGAAGCGTGAGATGCACGAATGGCCCGAGCTATTCCGTAGAGCGGACCCTCGTTTTCGATACGTGGGAGCCAAGAAGCCTACCGGTGCCATGCGTTGGATCATTGAAGCTGAGTGGCAAGAGTAGATGATATATACCCAGGTAGCTACCTACACACCTAATAACCCATATAAATCACAGGACTTCGTAACCCCAACCCAGATCCAGATCAGTTATTTATACGAGTGCTATCACAGTACCCAGACAGGATCTAGAATTGAACTACCCTGATAAAATAAAACAATATCTAGGTGTATTGGTAGGTACGTACCCAGTATTGCATTGAGAGAGCGGCAGGATTTGCATCTTCGAACGAGAGCCATTCGTCGAAAATACGGGACGATCTAGATAAGAGTTTTCCGGATAGATCCAATGGAACCACAGCTGTCAAACCACCCCTGCTCGCTCGCACTCGCTTCGTCGCCAAGGCTTTCGTCACTGCCCCGATGCTCGCCCAAGGCCAATGAGAAGGCCGATCAGAAACAAGTAGAGTAGGCGAGTGCGAGTGCGATGAACTGCTTTTTGATGATAGTTTTGTATGAGATATTCGCTGAATCTGGCAGTAGTGAACTTTGGTCTGACACGATGGATGGGCATGTATTTCAGCCCCTTCGAAGACGTAATGAACCTGCGCAAAACAAACAAGATTGGCCAAGTTTTGAGTGGGATGTTATATACCTCCCTACAGGTATGAGGTGTAGTTCAAGATGTAGACCTCCTCATCTCACAACAGTAAAACTCCAGACTTACACCCTCACGATAACCCGAGTCTAACATCCTTCACCACCACTCACCACCCCCAGCATGTCGATCAACTTTCCGCCGGGCATCATCCCGCCGTACACCAAAGTCTTCGGGCCCGGCGCGAACTGCACGCTCGAAACATGTCCCATCGAGCTGAGCGTGTACCGGTACCGGCCCAGCCTCGCGGCCAACATCACCTTCCTCTGCCTGTACTGCCTCTCGGCGTCCATCCACCTATACCTCGGGATACGGTGGAAGACGTGGTTCTTCATGGGGTGCATGCTGCTCGGTGCGGTGAATGCGGTCTTGGGGTATGCGGCGCGGATCGCGATGTACTATAACCCGTTTAATTTTGTGGCGTTTATGATACAGATTGGTACGTGCTTGGAGTGGTGTTGTTGTTGTTGTTGTTGTTGTTGATGCGCAGGACTACGCTGACTTGTGGGTAAATGGTTGAATGGATCAGTTTGCGTAACGAGCGGTCCGGTTTACTACTCCGCTGCTATTTACGTAACGCTTGCTGCGACGTGAGTTTTGCTCCCCCTTCCCCCCTTTTGACCATATATACTCCCTGCCAGATATCCTGAATCCGGTCGCCTAACCATAAACAGCATAAAAAACATCTCCCCCACCCTCTCCCGCTTCCCCCCCAACCTCTTCTACTGGATCTTCATCCCCAGCGACATCATCTGCCTGATCTTCCAAGCCGCGGGCGGCGCCCTCTCCACCGCCTCATCCGGCACAAGCCAAATCGGCGTCGACATGGCCCTCGTCGGCCTCAGCCTGCAGGTCGCCGCCATGCTCATCTTCTGCGCCTTCTTCGCCGACTATCTCGCGCGGTACTTCCGGTCCAGAGCGCGACGACCAGGTTCTAGTCTGACGTTTCGGACGAGGCTGAGGCTGTTTTTTGGTTTCATGGCGCTGGCGATTGTGCTGATTTTGGCGAGGTGTGCGTATAGGCTGGTGGAGCTCAGAGAGGGGTATAGCGGGACGCTGATTTCGGACGAGCCGCTGTTTATTGGGCTGGAGGGCGTGTAAGTCTTTCTTGATATCCTGGTTATGGGTGGCATCGGCTAATGTGTGCAGTCTGGTCATTTCTGCCGTTTTCTTCCTTATGATCGGTCATCCGGGGCTTGTTTTTAGGAATCATCAGACCCGGTTGGATCAATTTGGACTTGTTGATGTTCAACCTAAATGACTTGCTTAAGACCAACATGAACCAGAATAATGCTGAAAGGAATAGGACGTCCAGTGACAACTTTTGATAATTACAAATTGGCCTGTCATCAGCACCGTTTATAAGAAGCTACAGATAATACAAAGAGCTGAGATTTATAATGTGAGAAATCGTTGAAGCTCAGAGACCATGCAGGGTGGAGACTCCCCTCAGTCCCAGAAAAGGGGCTAGAACATCCGTCGAGTTGCTTAGAACTGCTGCGTGTCGCTTAGCAGAAGTCGTAGAATTTCCATACACTTGTGCGATCACGTCTGCCCAGGTGATTGCCGAGTATAAGGGAGCATCGGACTCGCAAATCTTTCCTTCAGGGGGGAGGGTACCGTCGGCCCAATATGCTGAAGTCGTCCGGATGGTGCAAGCTGAAGGGGCAGCCAAGGATGAATGCTGTGATATGACATTAACATTAGTGACTAGCTTAAGTTTTAAACACGGAGTTAAAGGAGAAAACGAAGAGTTGGATTAAACTTACACCCCATCCGTTCACGGTTAGAACGACACTATCTTCAAACGTCGAGCTGACATTTTTTGCCGAGACCAAGGGCGTGAGACCGTCAAATATGTTGCCGATGAACAAGACCGGGTTTTTGGTCTTAACGTTGAAGTCCCCTGTGTACCTCTCCTTAGGCTCGATCTTCCACTGAGCACAGGCACTGTATATGTAAGTCGGGACATCTCCCACTAAGACCATCAGGGTTAGCTTTTTCCGATATGCTTGAATGATGGATCACTTACGGAGTCTACTCGTTTCCGCAAGGCGTTCGGTGTACGGGACAAAGTCCGCGAACGTATCAGTCCGGACCATGTTGTCACCGCACTGGATACCTAGGAGAGCTTGTTGGGTTGCGAGTTGCTCAAAGACAGTAGGCGTGGTCGAAGGTGATATTGCCTCAATCAATTGCGCGAGCTCATTCAGGTTCCCTGTTAGTAGATCATTGAGCATTGTCGCCAACCCTGGCCACAATGCGCTGCTGTAAATAGCATTCACTATGAGAGTTTTCAAGGCGCTGTAGTCTACTATGAAGGACCCGAGTGGAATCGGGTGGTACTTAACGGTATCAAGCATGTTCCAGACGGCTTGCTCAAGTTCAGCAGCTGTCTTGTTGTTGCCTTTTCCTAGAGCGCAGTTCTCTCGATTGGCTACGCAGCCGGTGAAGATAGCTGAGAAAGCCTTGTCTGAGTCGGTCCACTGTTCTAAGACGCTGCATATGAAAATAAGCAGTGTGCCTAGCATGTATATTCATGGGATAACGTACATCTGTGAATGATAATATTCGTGTGGATTTTGAACACCATCCAGAATCATCCTTTCAACTTTATCAGGAAACATGGCAGCGGTAGTGGCACCTAGTGTGCTTCCGTATGAGAATCCTAAGATGTGTTGTTAGCAGTTTAACTAGATATACACCGATGTTTCATCTAACCTACCCCAGTATCGAAGCAAGCCGTCTTCTCCCAGCGCGTCAACTACCTGCATCATATCTCTGGCCACAAATGCCGAGCTAAGAAGACTACCGGTCTGGTTCTGTGTCTTGAGACAGGTAGAAGCCATCGTGTTTGCATGAGCCCAGTTCCTAGCCAATTCCACGTCGGACTGGTTACTGGGTCCCTGGGAGAACAGATAAGACCAAGCATCGAACTCAGTTTCGAAGCACTGCATGGGTATCTTAGAGCCACTCGTGCCGCTGCCAATTTGATTGTTGTTGTTAATAATGCCATCGGGTATTATGATGAGGAAAAGGGGACATGATCTTACCGTGGATCGAACGTAATGAGATCATATTGACGACCCGTGAGCCTAGAAGGATATTAGCGACATGGCTATTGATAGGAGTCGTGGTCTCCTTTACTTACGCTAGCAATTCTTCAGATAGAGTCTTTATACCCAGTGAGGCACGTCCACCTTCTCCCGGGCCGCCGAAATTGAAGAGAATACTCCCCTTTGATGGCTTAGTTAGTGCGGAAACTTTCACAAGGTCAAGCAAAAGTGTTTGGTTGGAGTTAGGCTCAGTATAATCCAGTGGAACCAATAGAGTGCTACATTCCATGGGAACTTCGCTAGGGACTTCGGTCTCATTGCAAGGGCTCCATTGTAACTTTGAGATCCCAGGGAATTGAGCAAGAGATAATGCAAAGAAGGAGAGTTGTAGTATGGTCCTGAAAGATGACATGATCAACTTGATGAATGAGAAATACAGATTCAGTGTGAGGGTGAATCGCGAGAATGGACGATCGAGGAGTTTCTAGGCGGGCAGGAAGAGTCATATAAGTACCTCTGCCTTGTGATTTAAATTTCTTACCTGGGGACTTATTACTCATATCGGAACCATACTTTTGATCCTCTGATCATAAAAACGAAGCTTAGCAGCTGAATACCACACCTTTTACGTCTAACCGAATTTATCAAGAATTATTGTTGTTGTAGGGAAGAATACGCCGTAAATGCAATACGGGCGGGGCCGAGAGTGGCAGACGCGTTGCAGATCCCGATTTACTACGGCCACATACGGCATATACGGCGTATACGGAGTGCCATGTTAATATGGAATGGAAGAGGAAATACTGTTGCCTTGTGGCTTAGACGTCGCATTTATCCGATTGGTACCTTTTCAAATAAGCTCATGGCTTATGACTGGATTGCAGTCAGCCTAATAGAAAGAGGGACAAAAATATATTGAGATTGAGAAGTGTGAGAAGCAGCCGTATTCGACTAACCTAGCTATGTACCTAGGTAGTCATTTGCTGCTGTCACGTGAGCTTCGGCAAACACTGAGCTCTGAGGCCCCTGAACATCACGTCCAGCCACATCAACCTACGTGCATAGCCACACTTGCCAAGACCTACCCTAGGTATGAAACCTGAACTTCGCGTCTACGTCATCATTCGTGACATTGCGAACTGATAATAATGCTGATTATTTCAATTTCACAGTCGACTGTTCTTCTCTTTCCCATTTCATGTTTTTGATTGGAGGACGACCAACATAATTGGCCAAGTTCCACTACTTGCAGCGCCTACTAGTCTAATAGTTACCTAATACTTCTTATAGTGGTAACAAACTCGTTATGCTCATTATTTCGTTTAATGCTTCACCTCGCGTTTGTCATCTACGCCATACCCCTATCACCATCCCCATCTAACACCTGACGTTCAACACGGAGTGTTAACAAACAGTGAGAATGGAATTCCAGGCTATAATGGATCCTCCTAGCCAACCAAACATTGGCCTAGGTATTATGGAGGCAAAGGTTAGTATGCCTAGGTCTTATATATGCGAATCTTATGTCTAACGTCTCGTTACCGTTATAGCCCAAAGGCTCCGCGTCCCTTGCCGCTATTGTATCGGCTTTCGTTCCCACCTGGGCTACCGGACTTCTTTTTGTTGCTATATTCGTCCTCATCCGACATAGATATCCCAATATTTATGCCCCTCGCACGTTTATTGGAAGTATACCAGAGAAGTAAGAATTTCTTAGAAATTTTCTAGTAGCTCTCGTTATTAATAAGCACTACAGAGATCGAACCCCTTCTGCTAGCCGTTCATACTTCAATTGGGTTCATACTATGCGCCAAGTTCCCGATAAATTTATCTTGTATCACGAATCACTTGATGCTTTCCTTTATCTCCGTTTCCTCCGGACCATCATCTTCATCTGTTTCGTCGGTTGCTGTCTCACATGGCCTATTCTCATGCCCATAAACGCTACTGGCGGTGGTTCCTCAACCGAACTTGACAAGATAGGCATCGGCAATATCAAGAAGAAGAGCCATTACTATGCTCATGCAGTCATGGCCTGCGTATTCTTCAGTTTCGTCATGTTCACTATCGTACGAGAAAGATTCTGGCTCATTGGCTTGCGTCAAGCCTGGACCCTTTCCAAGCCCGTCTCGCGACGGCTTTCTTCGCGCACTGTCCTTTTTCTATCTGCGCCGAGGGATTCCCTGGAGCAGAGTAATATTCACCGTTTCTTTGGCGAAGAGGCTTTGCGCGTGTGGCCAGTAGCGAAAATAGATGCTATAGAAAGTTTGGTGTCGAGTCGTAAATCCAAAGTCGAACAGTTAGAAGCCGCAGAGATGTCTCTCATTCGAAGGGCTTACAGAGCAGGGAAAAAGCTTGCCAAGAACTCCAATACTACGAACGGCATTCTAACTTACGAGGCCATTCCTGACTCAGTGAAGAAGTCTATCCGGCCTCGACACAAGGTTGATATTTCTCTAATGAAGGAAAATGTGGACAGCATCGAGTGGCTGCGTAAGAAGATCAAGGAGGAAGACGCAGAGATTGAAGATGCACGGAAAGCTTACGAGATTGGCGAGACTCATGGAGGAGCGGCAGTATTCGTCGAATTTACTACGTGTGCCGAAGCTCAGCGCGCATGTCAGCAGGTCGCATCTAGCAACTTGCTAGCTCTTGGTCCTCGTTATACTGGTGTTTTACCCAACGAAGTCATATGGAAAAACCTCACGACTCCACCGGCTCGCCGTATCTCCGAGGAAGGCACTGCTCTCATGATTGTCGTTGCTACAATTGTCTTTTGGTCCATTCCCAGCGGTCTCATTGGTTTAATCTCCAACATCGGTTATCTTGCCGAAAATTATGAGTGGTTGAGCTTCTTAAAGAACCTACCCGAGCCGGTCATTGGTCTTCTCTCTGGGCTGGTACCACCTTTAGCTACCAGCTGGCTCAGTAAATTGGTACCAGGCATATTTAGGTGTAAGTGTCTCACGATGCTAATCGAATCCCCAATCAAGATACTGATCCAGACTAGACATTTTCAAATCGTTTGGATGCCCTACCAATACGGCCACTGAACTCAAGGTTCAAAAATGGTACTACATTTTCCAGGTGATACAGGTCTTCCTCGTCACTGCTGTCTTCTCCGGCGCAGCACCCGTTGCCGCGGAGCTGATGAAAAGGGTCAAGGATCCCACCTCAATTCCTGAACTTCTAGCAAGGCAGCTTCCCAAGGCGTCAAACTTCTACTTGACTTATTTCATTATTCAAGGCACTACGTCTGCTGCTGACAATCTGCTTAACTACTCGGACCTTCTCTCATATCTATTCTATGACTACTTCTTTGATAAGACTCCGCGACAGAAGTTTACCAGCTATACGAGTATGAAGGGGATTGCGTGGGGTAAATTGTACCCAAAGGTGAGAATAAACAGCCCCTTTTGAATGTGATGAATTTCATGCTAACTGGGAGGAATGTGCAGTTTGCCAATTTTGCCATCATTGGTGAGTAATCATTCTCGTCCATATCTCCGATATAGTCTACTTACTGTTATCTAGCGATCGCCTACTCTTGTATCGCACCGCTAGTACTTGGTTTTGCTGCTGCCGGACTATCCCTATACTACATATCTTACCGATACAATCTTCTCTTCGTCATCCAGCCCAAGATTGACACGAAGGGACAAGCCTATACCCTTGCCTTGCAACACCTCCTTACCGGGATCTACATTGCCGAGCTATCCTTGTTCGGCCTCTTCGTCATGAGGACATCTACAGGTCCTTCTATCATAATCGTGATTCTGCTCATCGTAACTGTGCTATACAACGTACTGATGAATAAATACCTTGCGCCGCTCGAGCAGTTTTTGCCGGCCGACTTGACGGCCCGATCTGAAGGAGGCGATGAAGGTGCACCGCTACTAGCATCAGCGGAGGAGGGTCAGGCAAACACGATATCACATATTCAGCGCCTAGGACAACAGGCACACATACCTCAGACTGTTGCAGAGCGAGTGCTAGACCCAATCGCCCGCTTCTTCGAACCGCAATTCTTTGCCTCGTACAACGCTATGCGAGCCTGGCTTCAAGAAGGGGGCTCGTTCGAGGACGAAGATGACGTACAGGAGTACTCGGAAGAGCAACTCCGCAGCGCGTACCTTAACCCCGCGCTGACGAGCAAGACGCCTCTGATCTGGCTTGCTAAGGATCCGATGGGAGCTAGCAAGGTGGAGATCTCGGAAAATGAACAGAACGGGCTGAAGGCGAGTGATGAGGGTGCTTGGTTGGATGAAAAGGGGAAGGTGAAGTGGAGTGTGGAAGACTTTAGTGAGGTGCCGATTTGGAAAAAGGGCGTAAAGTATTAGCCGAGGGAAGTCGACATCTTAGGATCAGAGAGTGAGAGTTCATGGTGTTAGTTGGCTTAGTAGATACTATCTAGGTCGCTTTATAGCGTGTCTCTTGAATTACTGGCTTAATGACCAAAGAACATACGGGTACCTACCGCTCAGATTATGTATCATCTTGGCCGTCCTTGTGATGTATTTACCAGGTTACGTACTAGGCTGATAAGTCATAGTCGTAGTACTTAGGGTGTCGGTCTCAAGATTCGGTTTTCTACAAATATAGAAGAGCGCGTGTCAACGCACGGCCGAAATGATAATCATTGCTCGTAAGGTTTTGCTTGACAGATACCAGCCCGCCCCTATTATTAGGTACATAAGAACCAACTTAGACTTTCCGTCCCCTAACGTACTAACTACTAGGTACTTCGAGAACATTAGTACGGCTTTCGAAAATTCAGGCTAATCAGCTGAATTTGATTTATCTTACTAGGATTACGTTTCTAAGAAGCACCGCCACTTGTAAGTTATCACCATGAAGTTACCTTGATTCAGATGAAGTATCGTGGAATGTACATATAGTAGCCAGCCACTAGGTACATACCTAGTCCCCGCTTCACATGTGCCCTTTTCAAGTCTACCAACTACTAAGTTCGCCGCCGCGCGCCGGGCTATCGCATCTCACCCACTTACCCTAGAAGAAACAAGCTCCCACGTGGCCCGTAGATAGAGTTAAGCTTAAGTCTACAGACGTGACAGCTATCAGCTATCTGTCTATCAAATAGCGTGGCGCTAGAATAATTGGGATGGCATCCAGTCCGTTTGGTGTAAGTAGTGCAAGCTTATTTCTTTCGCGTCGACATAGCAACCAGATGTCTAAAGGCCTCTAGTGTCATTCATGGAATGTTATGTTTGATAGGTACCTACCTGTTAACCTTAATGGCAGGAAGTACTTGACACGCACACACATCTACAGGTACCTAGGTGACCAACCTACCAAATACAACATTGAAGCTGTCAACGATATAAGCTTCTAGTTAGTAGCAATGCGATATGCATAATAGGCATTTAGGTACCTAGTAACTATATACGCCAAGTTTCGCCCATCTCTCCCCCTAGCCTCCACATATTGTAGATCAAATAGGGGGGAGGACCAGACCCACTTTAAACATTTCAAGAGGCCAAAAGCTTGGAGGGGGTTACCTAAAGCGCCTACTCGGACGCTGCCAGGTGGTTTTCTATACCCTAGGTGCCTTCCCTAGTAGTAGGTAAGCAGCAGCTCCCAATCTTGCTACCGACTCACACCTGCCAGTTCGATTTGGCCATGGAAAATACTCTCGTAGCGTCCTGTCTCCGTACTAAATAGGTATCAGTGGGGTCAACGCTAAGATCTGGGGGGTCTGGGGAAGATGTGGGGTGTGTGTCCACTTCTAGATGATGACTAAGACACGTGCTGGATCAGGGTACCCACGTGACCCCTTATCACCTAATACCTACCATTGTTGGGCCTCTAAGGTGTACTGATTTTATTTTAGATAGATGTTATCACCTAGTGCTAGTCCTTGCGAATATGTCTTCTCTGCCTGCTTATGGCTGTGTTGTAGCTCCGACATATTGTTGCTCGATAATATCGTAGGGCCTCCAGAGCTGCATGGCAAGTCACATACCTATCTATAACAAAGGCAGCTCACACGCATATGTACTAGGTAGCTTCCATAGCATAGGGGATATATTAGGGATCCCGGCGCAAGAACAGTGTTGTTCTGCGTCTTCTAGGATCCGCCTCGTGACACTATGCTATTACCCTAAAGCCTCCATATATCATACCAGGCCAAAATACCGCTATTACAACACCACAAAAAAAAACCTGCGTATACCGGGCAGAATATCGCTTATACGGCTAATCCCTATTGGCAGGTTCGACTGCACCCTTGGCTAGCCAGACTAAACACATTCGGATGTTAGCACGTAGATACCATACCACACCGTAGGTAGGACTCCAGACTTACAAGCGCGCCCTATCCAAGCATACCGATGTGACATCTCAAGGCACACCACCATTCGAGCCCCGTTCACGGATATCCCGGCGCACGTCGTCGTCGATCGCCTCGTAGAAGTCGCGGCGCGCCTGCAGCAGCTCGCGGCGGTGGACCCACCAGACGGGCTTGAAGTCCGCGCAGATGGCGAAGAGCTCGTGGAGCAAGGCGTCGATCGACGGGAGCAGCACGAGGAGGGCGTAGACGGCGTAGTCCGGGCGGATTCTGCGCTCGCCCTGGGCCTTCTCGACGTCGACGAGGAAGAAGCGGCCGAGCGCGGCGCGCAGCTCGTGCTCGAGCACCCAGTTCCAGCTCCGGCTCACCGCGGCGTTGCCGCTCTGCTGGTAGATCTCGACCACGTCGTCCATCAACGACTGGCGGGTCTCCAGTGCCCAGGGCCAGCCGCGCAGGGGAAGGTGCAGGCGCAGCCGATACATGGGCAGGTGCATGGTGCGCAGGCTCCAGGGGATCACGCCCGGGGTGCTGAAGAACGCGTGGTCGACGATACGGGCTATCACCGCGGTCTTGTACGGCTTGTTGCCCGCCGAGGCCGGGTTGACGATTGGCGTGCTTGGGGGATAAACAGGTAGGCTCGCCTGTCTCTCGAGGGGAGAGAGACGGTTCTGTCTGGGAGGACCAGCCGCGAGAAATCGTGCAGACGCCTGGTTGGTCAACCCACGATACTCAGAAATCCCACGATGCCCAGAAACTCGACGATGGCCGGGGACTCGTCGATGGCCGGAGACTCTACGATGACCGGAAACTCCACGATGGGCAGAAAACCGAGATTCTGCCAGGGGCACGACAGGGAGTTCCGGACGAGGGTTTGGAGAGATGGACGATTCTGGTGTCATCATCTTGTTCAAATTCTGCAGAGCCTGGCGGGCCATCATTTCGATTCGTTCCTGGCCGTAAGGCACGTCTGGAGTTACGGAATCATTGAATGATCGCGTATGTTGCTGTGTAGGAGCGGCCATGGGAACCGAAGGATGAGATAATAATAGTACCTAAGTATCTGACTTTGGTGTGTTAAGTGATGTATGAAGTGATGTATAGGGATATACGGTCGTGTGGGAAGGATGATGGATTTCAAACAGAGGAAAATCCGTGATATAAGTATTATAGAAGTAAGAGTGTTTGATGGAAAATGAAAAAGATGGGAAGTGTGAAGAGCGTCCTGTCCAGTTTATATATTTTCTAGGTGTGCCTGCTTAAAGAGGTAATGGAAACCATCTAATGGGAAGGAGGTGTTAATCAACTAGTAAATACGCCTAGTGCGAACAAATAGTCGAGTTTGAAAAGGCTGGATGGCATTTAACGTTCAAAGATGGACTATAAATGAAGAAGCGGACTGATTCGCATAGTTCAACGATAAAAATATGCTTACTATGTACCAACCTAGAAGTGTGTACATGTACCCAAGCCGTGGTTCTCGTTCCATGGATATGTTCTGTGTGGTTTGTTTACATCTTCGCACAAAAGTCAAGCGTTCTTCTATGTGAAAAAGATTTAATAGTTGTAAACTTTCAATGTTAGTCGTTATTGACCCCAGTACGCTGATCTTGAGTATCGTTAACCTAACTGCCCGTTTCTATGATGTGATAGTCAGCTGTACACTGAAAATTCTTAGATGACTGAAACTTGAACCAGACTCTATAGAGGAGCAGGTCTTTGTTGATATGAAGTGTTGTTTACAGAAATTCAGCGAGGATGAGGTCTTGGGTGAATATATCTACAGGAAATAGTTCTGTATCGATGTATACCTACCTACTTAGGGTAGGTGGGCACCTAGGCAACGTACTTAACTAGCGTCTAAGCCGGAGTAGTTGAAATAGGCATTAACCAGTACCTTAAATGTTGTATACTTGCTGAGGATGTTGAGTTTAGCTTGGGAGGTAATTGTACGCGCCATTGAACGACAACAAACTAATTTGATAGTCAGATGTCAAATACCGCGTAGTATGTATTTGCATAGTCACCAGGTACTCAGGGAAGGGGTATCCTACCCAGCTCGGTTTGGAGGCTATGGAAAAGGTTACCGGATGTCCTCTGCTACAATGTGACGACGGTTTAGTATGGACCTGGGGAACTTAGAAGTGAGTGGCGGGATATCGAGAGTTCTCTTGTACTCAAAGCCCAACGCCATTGTTGAATTTATGTGCCTAATACTTAGTTTGTTGACGTTTGATGATACGCAATTTAACATTAAGAATGGACTCTGAATACGAAGAGTCAGAAAGTCTCTTAGTTTGACTTGTTGCCCAGAGACCCAGTACCAAGTAGGTACGATCGTTGCTAGGGGGCTGAATTTCGAAGTGGAAAGATTCACCTATAAAGTTCCAAGTTTGCCTTCCCACCTGGGAGGGTACATGCACTAAGGCAGGTGCATAGGTACCTAGATAGGTAGAAGTAACAATCACTTCTGACATATACCTCACAGCTCTTGAGAATCATTACAAGCCCCTGCTTGTCGTCATGAAAGTGACTACATGGTCGAAGTTAGGAACCTATGAGCATCACTTGAACCGTGCACTACCTAACTAGGTGGCATTTGTTGTTTTCCGTCATGAAGCACAGTGTAACTCAATATTGTATAAGTATAGTTGAAGAAACAACATACTACACCTAGCATTAGGCTATTAACTAGGTAGGTAGGTAGGTAGGTAGGTACATTTACAACTCGTGGTAGAAAAGACCTTTGAGAAGTGCTGAAGGCCCCCGAGGTCTTGCCATGTGCCTTAGGGGAGAAGACACGCGCCAACAATACGATACTATAGGAATATATCATGAGTTATCCAGATGCGGGTTTCCCAGCCTTTCCTTTACCTGGAGCGGTGTTAAACTTTTCACCCCATTTCTCCTCTTGCTTAAACATAGAGAGGCAATCGAGTGCGGAAGGGGAGCCATGGTCTGGATCAGCACCGCCTTCTAACAATACCTATGGAGGTTTGAGTGTCATTAGAGTTCATCAAATAGTCCTCAGAGGTGGAAACAACGGATATGGGAATGATACCTCAATGACAGCATCCTCCTTCTTGAAGATGGCACCAGCTAAGGGGCTCTGGCCTCTATCGTTTACACGATTTGGGTCCGCGCCATGCTGGATGAGCAGTTTCACCAGATCAGCATGTCCATGATAAGCCGCAAGCATGAGCTATAGGATGGTGTTTTGTTATTAGTTGTAGAAGATATAAGATATAGTATAGGGGAATAAATGAAATTGGCTCCTACGTACAAGAGTGTCCCCCTTTTCGTTAGTTAGATTAGCTGGCAAACCAGCAGGGAGTGCTTGTTCAAAGACATCCATTTGTCCAGCCCTCGCGGCATTATACAGGCGGCTAGCGAACTCGATGGCCTCTGGAGGGATGTGGGAAGCTGGTGCCTCGTTGCTGCTCATTGTTGGGAAGGAAGGGATGTAAGAGGGTGGAGATAAGGTGATTGACGGCTTCAATTCTTCAATGATCTGGTCAATTCAACTTGAAATAAAAATGGATTGTATTATATACCCTAGTATACCCTAGTATACCCTAGTATACCCTAAGTAGTGTTTGAGAAAGCGCGATGAGAAATATTCAAGACCTTTGTAAGAAAGAGAGGAGGTGCTATGAGAGCTAGATCACGTAACCCAATTTCCGCTCGTGCTGATTGGCTAGATCTCCTCATAGTCAATATAACCATTCGGCAATCGTTCACGTTACGACGCTTCCTCGACTTAAATTTACATTGTCGTCTCACCTTAGTTTGCAACAGCCCCTGTCAAAATTCTAGACACACAGGGCTGAAAACTTAAAGCCCCTACATTTGATGTCCGTATCTCCGAAGTTGCTTGAACCTACCTGAATAATTACTAGCTAGGTAATATTCAGTGATACCTCGCAGCCGCAAGTAACCGCTACCTATTAACCAACCCTAAGTACTGATCAACCTTTACTTATCCCTTGCTCATCCTACTTTATATGGTTGGGAATTGCTTCAGAACTACGTATATCGTAGTCTGAGTACATGCACGATCTTTAAAAAAAATAAAAAGTCCCCCGCGTTCTTGTCAGTGATCTCGGGATGTGGCCCGATAATGCCGTGGAATACCTCTTCTAGCCGGCGGGCCAGCTGCTCCCCAGCTGCCAAGCCAGGGTTGGTTGGTTGTAGCTTGAACTCCTTCTGACGTCAAAGGCAATCAACCATCAATGCATCTTTCAACCTTTCTATCTTTAATCGATATTTTGACTTGTATGCAATTGTATATGTACACCTATAACCTAGGTTATTACCTATAGGTGATTGGATTATACTAATTGTCAATATATCGAATGCAATTGATGTTTCAACATAGCTAACCACGATTAAACAAAAGCATTACAATGCCTCCTCGACTATATCCTGGATCATATACTCGATTGGCTTTTCCAACCCTTCGCCTACTCCGTTTATATTCAAGCGATGCCGGTCCCCTCATTCGAGTCACAAATGTCCCTGCTCCGAACTCAGGTCATATTCGCATCCTCGAACTAAACCGACCGTCTACACGAAATGCCATATCGAAAGCCCTCCTCGCCGCTCTACGGGCCGAAGTAGCTGATGTCCAGGCGCAATACACTGCAGAGGGTCAAGAGATACCACCACCCAAAACTTTTGGGGGCGCGGCAGGTATCGATCAAAAGGGCCCTACGAGAGCCTTAGTTCTGGCCAGTGCGATCGATACGAGCTTTTGCGCGGGCGCAGATTTAAAAGAGAGGCGGGGCTTCACCCAAGAAGAGTCAGAACACAGTGATCCACCTAGATTTTACGTTTCACAGCTGATTTCGCGGAATTGATTGATTACAGAACATCTCAGTTCCTAGCAAACCTCCGCGGCACGTTTTCCTCCCTCTCTACTCTTCCCGTACCTACCATTTCGGCCATCTCTTCCATCGCTCTTGGTGGCGGCCTCGAACTTGCTCTTTGCACGCACTTCCGCGTTCTCGCCTCGATTGCGACGATAGGTCTTCCCGAGACGCGGCTAGGCATTATACCCGGTGCCGGCGGTACCTATCGACTACCAGCACTTATTGGGCTTGCGCGCGCTCGAGACATTATCCTCACTGGCCGTCGGGTTTCCGCTCCCGAGGCGTATTTCCTGGGAATCGCCGACCGATTAGTCGAAGTGCTACCTGAGGACGAGCGTGATGGTGTAGACGAGGTAGACGGACAGGCCGCAAAAGACGGGTTACCCGCTCGAGCCCGGACTGCGGTGCTATCCGAGGCGGTCAGGATGGCGAGTGAGATCTGCCAAGGCGGCCCGATTGCTGTCCGGTCCGCGCTCCAGGCGGTCAGTTGGGCGAGAGAAGAGGTGGAAAATGCGATGTACGAACGCGTTGTGAAGACGGAAGATCGGGATGAGGCTCTAAAGGCATTCCAAGAGAAGAGGACACCGATATTTACGGGCCGATAAGCTAATGATGTTTAGTAGAGATTATTGTCTGCCTTGTAGTGATATTCACGTGTGATTAGACTCCTACGTGGATGCTACTGTTCTATGACACGTTGAGACATGCAATTTTCTGAACATTAAAAAGGGAGACCTTGAATATAGTATCTATCCTTTACAGCAATCTACGTCATGCATTTGCATCCCTCCAAAGCGCTAGGCGAGACACGTCGTCACAGACTGTCGACACAGGAAACATAGACAGTAGTAGTACCTAGGTTACAGGGGTAAATGAGCTTTTCGAATTCGAATCTGCTCGACCCATTCTATTATACGAAGCACACCTATATTTCATCATATGATTGAATATAGAAAATTATTCCGTGGAGGGATGCCATGGAGCTCCGTCTTTACTGTCTCTCAGCCTTACAGCCCACTCTAAAGTAAAGATCCCTCGGTAGGCAAAGCATGACTAAATCTAGTTCTTGCATTACGTTTACCTATACATTGAACTCGGCAATGATGAATCATAGAAGTTGCAAAAAGGAAGTCACTTGTAATGACAAAGAAGGTATGTCATATTAAACAAATGCATCTCCTCGTTTGAAATGAACCTAGGCTCGCTTATACTGGTTGGAATAGTCAACTCTTAATACTTTGGACCTCTCACGATACTCATATAAAGCTTACCACCACTTTCCACTCATTCTCCATTTCATGGACATTGAGAACAACAAAAAAAGAAAATGGCCGAAGTCGAGAAACCACAAAAAGGAGACAAAGGTACCTATGTGACCATGCGTACACCTTTCGGAGATACTCCCTACTCCCCGCCTCTACCAACCAACACCCCACCCCCTTCAATCTCTCTCCAAGAGAAACAGGAAGCCACCGTACTGACCTAGCATCTACCCCGCAGTCTCGTGGAACTGGGGCGCCGGAGCCCCCGCCGGCACCGTAGCCGAGACGCAAGAGCAAGGCTCCGTCGAGATAAAAACGCACCGCGGCAACACCATCAAGCGGAAAGGCGAGCCGGGTAACCCGGCCGTCCGCATCGAGCGCTCCGGCAACGACGTCGTGAAGAAGTCGTCGGAGCTTACTGTGGAAGAGAGGGGTGACGAGGAGGGCGGACAACAACAACAAGGTCGTCAGGAGGGTGGTGGTGGTGGTAATGGTAAGAAGAGAGGGAGTGATGCGGTGGAGGAGGAGGAGGAGGAGAGTGAGGTTAGTGAGGAGGATGAAGATGACGATGAGGTAGGGGATATGGTGACAGGAGGTAAGGGGGAAGGGCTTACGACGAGGAGTGCAAAGGGGAAGGAGGTTAAGAGGGGGGGTAAGGAGGCGAATAAGAAGCAGAAGACGGAGGAAGATGAAGAGGCTAGAAAGCAAGAGGAGGACGAGCACAGTGCGAGTGAATATTCAGATGCGGATGCTGATGCGGATGCTGATATTAGCGGGATTGAAAGGGCGAAGAGAGAAGATGGAGTGGAGGAGATTGAGGATGTGGATCTGGACGCGGCGGTGGAAGACGATGAGAGGTACCGCTGACAGCTGTTGAAGCTAGGGTAATGGGTAGTATAATTATTGCGGTCACGCGCAGTTAATATATCTCAGCATATAGTGACGTGTATTTCTCTTGAATATATTTACGTGGTTGCTATCACATATATCTATACTAGAGTAGTAGGAGACCTGCAGAAATAGTGGAGAGTTAGAAGAAAGGAGGGGAAAAGGGGGAATTCCGCGGATGAAGGATCTCAACCCTCGTCCCAAGTTTTTATGAACTTGCACACTATTGTAACGAGAGTAGAGCGGTAATATCTCTTCCAGCTCCAGAAAGTACATTAAATCGCTTTTCGTCAACTGTTCGACCTCCATGCATAGCAACCTGTGAGATCACAATGCTACTTTGATTGCTTCTATATTTAGATAGGTGCGCACCGAATAGATGTGCAGCCCGCGTACCTATACTCACTTTCAACTATGTACGACACCTAGAAAGCGGTATTGGGTTCTGTCCAAGAAGCGAAAAGTTCGAGCAAGAATTCACGGAGCACACAAGATATTACTGCATCTAAAAAGCCACAAGAGGGTAGCCGCCTACTACTCACTCACACAATGAATGACATTCAACTTCCACCACGAGCCACTACCCAAAACTCACATTCGCCTCATCGACTTAGACCCTGAACTAAAAGACGGGCGATCCCAACTCACAGTGCAATCCTACATCCGCAATCGTCCGCCACAGCATGTCTGCCTATCCTACCGCTGGGGCCCAGACCCCCCGTCCGAGCCCATCTACCTCAACGGACAACAGTTCTCCGTGCGGGCCGGCCGGGACCACAGCGTCGAGCTCTCGTCCCCATGCGCTCATGGGCGAGATATTCAATAACCCGTACTGGTCCCGGATGTGGATCGTCCGGGAGCTCATCCTCTCGCGGGACATCGTCATCCTATACGGGCACCTCCGGCTGCCTTCCTCCGGCGTGATCCGCGTCCAGCAAGCCGCAGTGGCAGCAGCAGCAGCGCCGCGACGCGATAAACCTCGTGCTGTCGACGAACCAGACACCCGCCCCCCCACCCCCCCAGCGCCGCGAGTGCCGGCTCGGCGGGCTGATGAACCGGATCGAGCGCTCGCGGGCCACGGACCCGCGCTGCTAGGGCGGGTGAGCGGCAGTGGCAGTGGCAGGGAAAGGGAAAGGGAAAGGGAGGTGCTGGGGTTGGTGTTCCCGGACTACGGGATGAGCCATGAGAAGGGCGCGCTCCTAGCGATGGCGTACATCAAGCAGGTGTGCGCGCTGCGGCCGTTCAAGCGGGTGGTCAAGCCCCTGAGTGTCTGGGGCCATCAGCTGTTCGGGCTTGATAGGGAGACGTGGGAGGTTTTGTGGACGGAGACGGAGGGGTACCTATGATTTGCCTGATGATCTGGCTGGTTGTAATAGTAGTGCGGGTACTGCAGTGTCGGTTGGGGGAGACAAGGAAAGGCTGTTCCAGGTAAGGACTGAAGGCATTGCAGAGGCTGGCGAGGGAGACTACGTGGTAGAACGAGAACCGTGCAAGTTCACCCCCCCCCGCCCCCCCCCCCCCCCCCCGACTTTCTCAAAGTTTAGGTATCGAGGAAGTATCACATAACATTGGTATCGACGTAGGTGGCCAACTCCTTGGTAACGACGAACATATTATGACGTACAACAACCAGGGGGGAAACAGGACTCCAATAGTCGAATCTTGATCACCTGCATTTATCAGAAAGTATATCCACATCGATCGGCCATTTACCTACTTTGCTATCATTCGAACACGATACCTGTTTGCTGACGAGCACCACTACATCCCAGGAAACCGGGACGTTTATCCAGACCACAGTCTCGTGGGCCGTGGCAAGCACGAACTCTATTACCAAGGAAAAAAAACATCGTATCGTCCGTCCTGTCGGTCCCGTTAGTGGCGATTTCGATCCGCAAACTTAGATCACATCCCAAATGCTAAATCATCGTCAGACATCCCTGTACCTACACCCCTGGCTTGTTTTGTTTTGTTTGTTGCTTGTACGGTCAGGAGTTAGGACTGGGTTGACCGATGGCGTTTCTCCAGAAGTTTCTTGGGACATTTCGAAAAGCAGCAGTTCACATAACAACCTGGAAGCTTCGTAGAACATTGAATGAAAGTAGTAAAGTACTTGGGCCGAAGACTGTAACGTCACGCTCATCTCACTCAGCTCATGTTTACCTAGCCTAAGGTGCCAATTCAATTGTATCTGGAAGGTTACACCCACCTTCTAGAGCCATGTAGCTGTATCCGGGGATTCAAGCATCACCACCACATCCGTGAGGTCAACACCAAATAAGGTACCTAGTAATGTGAATAGTTGGTACTGATTCAATTGACATTCTCGAATCAAAATATGTACATGGTTGGATATATACACACACATGCTACCCAAAATTCTCCAAGGAATGCCAAGGTTGCCAGCTAGATAGCTAAACTTATATACACGTGAAAAGGGGTTGTGGAAAGGTTATATACAACATGAAGATCATTCACGACTCGTCTGCGCCATGAAGCAACTTTGTCCCTTAAATCGAAGGCTTCATTGCCTGACTAGAACCTACCAGGTTAGATAGCAGGTACCTACCTAGGCAGGTTACGTTAAGAAGAGAACCCACCAACCGTGATCTCCAGCGTCTGCGGGCTCATCCCCGAGACGACCCCCGCCTCGTTCTCGCCATCAGGGTTCACGTCATCGTACGAGAACGTGTACCCCTTCCCATCAAGCTCGTGCGCGTGCACGATGCGCGAGTAGTGGCTCGTCGGGTCCGCCTTGTAGTAGCTGTCCGCCTGCAGCGACGGCTGGAGGGCGCCCCCCTCCGCGAGCAGCGTCGTGCGGTAGAACGCCGCGCACAGGCGCGGCACCACGGCGCGGTGCACCGCGTTGTCGGACTCGCGGATCTCGAAGGCGCCCGAGTTGCACCCCCAGATGTCGGCGACGGTCGGCCTGCGGTACCCGCGGTTGTCCCCGGCGCACGTGAGCGTGTCGCCGCTGACGCGGCACGCGACTTTGCCCGCGTCCGCCTGCGTGTTGATGGTCAGGTCCGTCGAGGCGTACTTGGCCCACACCTGCTCGATGTAGGCGTCGTAGTACGTCTCCATGGCGGCGGCGTTGGTGGAGAGGTACAGGTTCGGCGAGACGACGCGCAGCGACTTGCCGCCTGCGTCCGTCACGCACAGCTCGTCCCACGGCTGGCTGTCCGTCCCCGCCTGCGTCTTCAGCTCCTTGCAGATGGCGTCTATGGCGCCTTGGCCGAGGCCTTTGACGGTTTGCTTGGTCCCGTCGCCGATGGTTAGGGACATCCCCATGACGAGGCCGACGAAGTCGACGAAGGAGATGTTGGCGTAGATGCCGCCCTTCTCGGTGTTGGTCAGCTCGACGAAGCCCCAGTTGACGGCCGCCGAGGGGTCCTTGGGGTTGGCGGCGGAGGGCTCGACGAGCTGGGCGGACCCGTCACCGGCCACGACGGTGAAGAACTTTAGTTTGCCTTCGGCGACCCATATCCGTCCGGAGCTGATGTAATCGGGTAGGTTGAACTCGGTGGCCTCGCCTTTGCCCTTCATGGGGATGGCGATGCTCGCGTTGATTTCTACCGGGACGGAGCTGCCCTGGGGGTCGGGACGGTACCATTTGCCGTCGGTCCCCAGCATGACCAGGGACCCAGAGGGGTCCTGGCCGGTTACATATGCGTTTAGTTGTCCTCCTCCAAAATTGTTAACTAAAGAGACTTTGAGTGGGTTGGCGACAGAATCCGGGCTGTCGGTGTTTGGTGAGGCAGTGCCATTGATGGTATTTTCTTTTGTGATGATCAAGTCTCCCGCTGTCCCTGGAGACACGACGATGGGCAGGGCCAGAGTCTGGGAGACCAATGCCGTAGCAGCAGCTACAGCCAAGTTAAAGAAAGCACGCATGATGGGAGTTATTGTACTCTAAAGGTCTTGTAGAGCACGGAGTTTATGTTTGGTAAGGAGTGAACAGGATATAGCAAGGAGTGGTGTGCATGTACACAACTAAGGAATGGATGCTTGTGGCCTATAGCTTCAAGCGAGAAAAGAAAAGAAACAGTTCCAGACAGTAACCGAAAGATCCGTGCTTGTACCCCAAGGGAATCCGACCTACAGAGAAAATTGTTGCAATACGAGGAACTGGGCCTCGTCTGGAGTTATATATACGTAACGATGTCCTAATAGACCGTGATGCTTCAACTTACACGAAACGTTACGAGCCTCTTGTTACCTAGTAGCATACAGCCTTCAGAGCTCCCATAAGTCGAATGCTGTGCATGGGATCGACCATGACCTTCCCGTTGTAGCCAAGATATTCTCTCCATGTCCCTGAAGCTACCAGGTAAGCACACAATATCTGGATACCTACCTACCTAGGTCTCTAACCTCAAGTTGGGCGTTGCTGCAAGCAAGGCGAAGGATGCCCTGTGTAAAGACGTGGTAAGGTTTATTCATCCCTTCCACACTAGACAAGGGCTTTATTTCCGAAGGATCTGACAGAAACAGGGGGTTCGATCTGGAGGACGGTCCCAAGTTGGAGAAAGGAGATACCATGGAGCCGGGATCTATACTGCTTTGGCCCGCAAAACGTCCGTAGAAGCGCCTCTCTCTTACATCTCTAACACCTTTACCTTCCCTTAATTATCATACTCAATTTCCAAAGGTCGTTAGCTGGCCAATCAGAGCTCATACATGGCTTTGACGCCACAGGTACACATCTTGCATGAAGCACGCCTCCCCAACACCCCTCATACTGAACTTTGGGTGCAAGTACCCGGTATAGCACTTGGTTTTACCGTTAAATGCTATAGGCGTATTTTTGCAATCTATATTGATATCCTTCTATTACCGGTTCTCGAAAGAGAGGTCAACAGCTGTTTTCAAAAGTCTTTATACTAGTAAACGATAATATCTTGTCATATCATCTCGAGCAGTCTAAAGGTCTAAAGAATAGGTACATATACTACGATAACTTAACTTCATGTAAACACCGTGCTTCTCTATGCCCGGAACGTGTTGATGCCTAGCATGTAACCATGCAAGTCTTAAGGCATCTCAACAAGCCGCTCATTCCACCTCCGGAAGTTCAAATCGGTGATACGTATCATGGATCGAAGGCGAGTGACCTGAAGCCACTTCGGTACCTGGTAGAACTCCCGATGCATACATGGAGATATCGACTACTCAACTTGGAAAGGGCGGGGCGGGACTATGTCCACGTTGGAGGATGCACGTAATCGCCGGAGTATTTCTTAGGGCAGCTCCTCATTGGCAACTAGCGTAGGCAGGTAGGGAGCTAAGCTGCACGTAAGGCACAGGTAGTCCGTGGAAGTGACCTGCTACGTAGTACAAACGATCTCCAACTCCAACTGCTGTTGAAGACCTCGGCGTTGGTGACCAGGACGGGCCGGCACAAAGAGGGGAGCTCCATGGCTCCCGATTACCGGTAAGCCCGGGTCGCACCACCTGCCTGTCTTCCAAGTAATTGTATAGTAGGCTACCGCCGTTCCCGCGCCCCCGCCGCAGTATCAGAAGCAGCCAAAGCTGCAAATTGCCGACAAGCCCTGGCATCCCAAAGGCTCGCTAGAACTACTTGCATTGCCGATCATTGCTCGGCTTATAGAGTTCCGTGCCAACAGCGATGGCGGGATGTCTGCCTAGGTAGGTAGGTATCTGATATATTATCTGAGCTCTTAGGATTTAACAGAGGAGAGGAGAGGGACAGCACAGCACCACCTCTTCCCGTCTTACTATATTTAGACACCGAGTAATCACAGTAGGTGCTGCTTCCGATGCTACGTCATCTCCAGCACCTGTGCAGGGTGCTTCGCTGGGATGCAGAAGCAAAGGTTTGCTGTTGATACATACCTACCTACATAAATATAAGATGTCGGGCTTCAGATTGCGTGAAACATTTTCAGACGTTGGCAAATTGAGGAGAAGTAAGTGGTGACGACGGCGAGGCGTATCTGCCAGCGCAAAACAAGACACGGGTAAGCACCTGTTGGAGCGCTCCCCAATAAACAGCTCACTTCTGCTTTTTTTGGCTTTTTGGCGCATAAGATGGCGAGTTTGAGTTTTCTCTCGGAAATATTCATGTGAAAATAACAGAAAAGAAAAGAAAAGAAAGAAAAGGGAAAGGCCGTAAGGAGTAAGGTACCCGAAGCCACAACACGTGATGTGTATGCCTACCTAGTAGTGATGATCATCCAGCCATTGTTAGGAGTTAGGAAGGAGAATAATGAGAATATAATAAAAGAGCAACTTGGTGAACAAATGATGGTTCGTCCAAAGTTAAGGAGAAAAACGAGCATTGTCACTTGCTACCCCTGACGATTATTCTTCCGTTGGCACCCCCCCGATGTGACCCTGTTCCTGCAGATCTCCCAGCTCTCGACCTACCTGATCGAGCCTATCAACGTGCCAAAGTCGGGCACACCCAACTCTCCGATTTCTGCCATTCTGCATCGTCTGACCTTGGTGAGACATACTTTTAATATAAGGCCACTCAAACAATCACCTCTTAGAATCTTCTGAATCCATGTCTTGGCCCGCACAGACGGATGTATGTACATGCAGTCAGTGCAGTCAGTCTATGATAGATACCGACCTGGGTAGGTACATACCTAAGGTAGGTAAGGTAGGTATGTTGTTCCATAAATCAGATGTAGATCCGGGGTGCGGCGAGAAGTGGGAACGTGCAGAGAGCCATTCGTGATTGGCAATTCTGACAGCGCCAATCGCAGATCTTCCAGGCCATCCCAACTGCCATTTCGAAACGAATCTGTTTCAACGAGATGAGCGTCGGCCGAAAAGGTTCATTTATAGGCCCAAAATGTATCCAATTAGTAGTCTTTTAGGGTGAATGTCATAAATCAAAAACACCATCAAACACACCCCACGATACTCGACTTTAATCCAGCCAGCCCTAACCCAATTGCTTGCATACAACAAAGCACCATCATTGATGATAGCCCCTCCTTTCAATTCAGCACCTATTCCAGCCCACCAGAACCATTCCCATTTCCTACTAGGTACCGCAGCTACCCACGATAGCGTTATAATATCCCCGAAGGGCACATATAATCCACTTCACCTCACCAGAAAGTCAATCCACCCAACTCCTACGCAAACATAGCCGCCATCACAATTGAAGAAACTCCCCCCTCCCCCCCAAAACAAAAAACCTATTGGTACTTGTCTTAAACCAAATCCAACGACCACCTGCCCGCCCCGCGATGAGCGCTACGGCGCGACTAGACCAATTGCAGCAGCTGCCTCGTGGGGGGGAAGGATTATTGGCGAGAACTGCGTAGGTAGGTACATAGCACCACACCACCAAGAATCCTTCCAACCATCAACTAAAATGTTCCTATCTAGTAACGTGACTGACGTGCCAAGTAGGTACATATGCTCTCCCTACGCTTGAGGTCGGGTGCACTTTAGCAGGCTAGGCAGATAAGTACCTAGGCAGGCCTTAAGCTTACTTACCTGTAGGATTAATGTGCTGCTATGTCAACTACCTACCTACCTACCTAACCTAGTGTATGTACATAGATACCCACGTAACGCATCTATATGTATAGCTTGGCGTTCAGGAATCAGCAACGATGGTAGTTTGTTCCTGCCTCACGTGGTGCCAGCGTCGTTCAATGATGCCTGCCTACACAAGGCGATGATCTGCACTCTCTTTCTTTCCCTCACTCACTACCTACCTAGCTAATAAGTAAACTGCATGCCACGAGGCGCAATCTGCAAGACGTCGATAGAGCAACATCGTTGTTGCGCGGGGATCTTTAACATGTCCCGGAGACTATGAAGCTCCATGTACGACGTGCAAGCTGTCTTTTGTTCTATCTAACCCCCCATGTAACCCCCAGGTAGCCCCTTGGTAGTGCGCACTGCTTTTCGGTAAGCAGGGGCCTTGTTTGTCTAGTATTTCATACACATATGTACGCATGGGCAGTGATGTGAGGTTGTGGAGGAGATATGCCCATTTCTTGTGACGCAAGATTAATAAAAGAAGCATCAAAAGTAGAATACTCAGGCATGGTCGCTGCCACGTGCGTTACCCACTGACTTGGCCGAGATCAAAATTAGAGTACCTGGGGTTGAAGATCTATTCCCTCCCTTACGTGCCGGAAAGACCGCCACCCATGCCTTGAGAATGCGGTCAGGGACGATGCTATCAATGTGCTACAGCCCCTAGAAGGTTGGAAGCATCACACAGGCATACCCAAGACAATCAAGTTCTCAGGTCCACTTCAACCTAACATAATCTCCAGTTCTGATATTCATCTCATATCGTATCAACTATCGTAACATGAAAGACATAAACCATAACCCAGAAATGCGTAACCATGGAAATTCCAACTCCTCGTTCATGCAAGCCATAACCACCGCCTTTTGATTTTCTTTTTTAAATCATCCAACCCACGCCCATTTATCTATCCGAATCATCACACTGCCTAAGCTGTTCAGCTAGTAAGCTTCAACTTCTGCAGCCTTTCCTTGATGCCCTCCTGGGGCCACGACCAGTTGCTTAAGAACTCGGGATCGACACCATGTTCAAACGAGAAGCTTGCAGCAGCTACCTGTTGGCTCTTGAGCGCGTCACGTGCAGCAGCGCCACGGTTGCCAAGTTGTGGCATGCGGTCGATGGCGTCCATAGCTAGACTGAACCGATCGGTTTGGTTGCGGATGGCGAGCTCAAGCGGGGTATCGATATTACCCTTCTCCTTGTAACCCCGAACGTGGATGTTGGCATTACCGGGGCGCTTGTAGGTAAGGCGGTGGACGAGCCAGGGGTACGAGTGGAAGTTGAATATGATGGGTTTGTTCTCCGTGAATAGAGCGATCCATTCTTTGTCCGTGAGACCATGAGGATGGTCCGTGTGGTGGATGAGCTTGAATAGGTCGACGACGTTGACGCAGCGGATCTTCATGTCGGGGAAGTGCTGAAGTAACAGATCAATGGCGGCCAATGACTCGCTAGTAGAAACATCTCCGCAGCTGGCCATGATGAGATCGGGTTCTTCGCCTATATCTGTAGAGAACTGAGGCCAAATACCGATACCCTTGGTACAGTGCTGGATGGCTTCCTCCATGGTGAGATATTGAATGTGGGGTTGCTTGTCTGCTACAACCACGTTGACGTAGTTCTGTGACTGGAAGCAGTGGTCCATGACTGAAAGAAGACAGTTTCCATCAGGTGGCAGGTAAATACGAACGACTTCCGGACTCTTGTTGCAAACGACGTCCAGGAAGCCAGGATCTTGGTGTGTAAAGCCGTTGTGGTCTTGTCTCCAAACGACGGCAGTTAAGAGAATGTTCAAGGATGGGACCTTGACACGCCACTCAACCTCCAGACACTTCTCAATCCATTTACAGTGCTATAATGTAGGTTAGCAAGTTTAACCGAGTGCAGTGACGATTTGATACGTACCTGGTTGACCATAGAGTCGATAACATGGATGAAAGGCTCGTAGCTGTTCAGCATACCGTGTCTACCGCTAAGAAGGTAGCCTTCTAGCCAACCCTCACAAGTATGCTCTGATAGAATCTCCATGACTCTTCCGAAAGGAGACAGATTGCCACCGTCCTCGTCTTCCTCAAAATACTCACCCATCCAAACCTTCTTGCCAGCTTCATACACGGCTGCCAGTTTGTTAGACTCAGTCTCATCAGGACCCATCAAACGGAAGTTGTGCTGGTTGTTCTTGATGATATCACGTAGGAATTTGGCGAAGTTTGCCATGCTTCCCTCCACTGTTGCACCAGCTTTGTCCACTTGGATGGCGTAATCTCTAAAGTTGGGCATCTTAAGTGGTTTCGATAGCAACCCACCGTTAGCCACAGGATTCGCACTCATGCGCCTGTTACCTGTGGGGCATAAAGCCTTGAGTTCGGCCGAGATTCTCCCTTCTTCGCCGAAGAGGCGTTCAGGTTCGTATCCACGCATCCACTCTTCCAGTACCTTAAGGTCGGCGGGATTCGTTCTGGTACCCGTAATAGGTACTTGGTGAGAACGCCAGAAACCTGAAAGATAGTGGCCATTAACTTTGCGTGGTGCAGTCCAACCCTTCGGCGTTCGCAAGACGATCATGGGCCACCGTGGACGGAATGGTTTGCCAGAGTCACGAGCCTCTTTCTGATATTTGCGGATGTCCTGAACACATTGTTCAAGGGTGGCGGCCATGGCCTGGTGCATCGTGTCCAGATCCTCACCTTCTACAAAGTACGGCTGCCAGCCATAGCCATAAAATAGCTGCTCTAGCTCCTTGTGTGAGATACGAGCTAGGACGGTAGGGTTGTTGATTTTGTAACCGTTTAGATGCAGGACGGGTAGCACCGCACCGTCACAGATGGGGTTCAGGAATTTGGTGCTATGCCAGGCCGTAGCCAATGGGCCGGTTTCAGCTTCACCGTCACCAACCATGGTTAGAGCAATCAGATCTGGGTTATCGAACACGGTACCGAAGGCATGCGAGATGGAATAACCAAGTTCGCCACCTTCGTGGATACTGCCGGGGGTTTCGGGGGTTGCATGTGATCCCACGCCACCGGGGAAGCTGAATTGCTTGAAGAAGACTTGCATGCCCGTGGGGTCTTCGGTTTTCTCAGGATAAACCTCCGAGTAAGTGCCCTCTAGATAAGCCTGCGATATAACCGCTGGGGCGCCATGGCCGGGACCAGAAACAAAGAGAACATCGAGATCATACTTCTTGATCAATCTGTTCATATGCATATAGGTAAATATTTGGCCGGGGGCAGATCCGAAATGACCCAGTTGACGGGCTTTGATGTGTTCCGCTTTCAAGGGTTCTCGTAGGAGAGGGTTCTCCTTGAGGTAGATCATGCCCAGGCTTAGATACAGACTGGCCTTGAAGAAATCATTATACTTCTCGATCTCCTCTTTGGATAGTGGTTCGCCTTTGATAGTTGAGCGGGCCACTCCAAATGGCCGAATCTCATTGATATCGGCTTCCCGTGTATCTGACATCTTGTCTCGTTTGGGGGCAGACCAGCTGTTAGATTTGCTAGGGTTGATAATATTTCTTCTGAGAGTATAGGGGGATAATATGTAAGTAGAAACTCGAATTCCAATTCGGATATTCAGAGTAGCTAGATGATTGGTATGTGTGAATACAAGTGTAGGTGTAAGTTGCTTGTGATGATGTGGATGATGTATGAGTAGGACAAAGCAAACAGATGTTGATGATGAAGGTGGCTACTTATATGAGAATGATTCAACGTCAACTCTACGAACTTACTTATAACATTACCTACCTTGGTCACAGGCTACTAGGTAGTAGTAAGGTAGCAACAATGTTGGGTCAAGCTACTGTATAATCCAACAAGTCAGTAAGTCAAGTCTGTATGTCAGTTACTCAGCTGGGTACATTGGATATTGCAGTCCAAAATCCTTCATGTGAACAAGTCTGCTTAGATTGAGCGCATGTGTTACTTGTCATTGGATTCGGTGCGAAGCGAAGCAAAGCGAACCCAAGAGTCTGGGAACGTTGCAGAATAACGTGCAACTATGACACTATAGCGTGGTAATAGCCTGATGGATGGGTATGAATGAGCCGGTTATACTGCATAGGCTGGAATAAATCGCATAGTGCTACCATTTACAGGGCAGGCAAAAAGAAACTGGAGATGTGGGAAAGTTCTCCAACGTTCAAGTTCGAAAGTTGGAGGCGGAATACGGCATCTCAGTTGGTTTCCACTGGGTTCTCGGTAATCTTAGTGGTCCAAATTGGGTGGGATGGGTCGACTGGAGTGGGCTGATTCTTACATTCTTATCCGTCAAGGTATTGTACATGTATGTAGGTATGTACTAGGTTAGCTAGTTGGCCCTGGAGGTATGTTTTACATAGAGTACGTCATGCATTTCCTCCAGGGCTTCCATTCAGTGGCATTCACAATGCTGGATATCTCGCATATCTCATGTATCACATTCGTTTATGCAGAATTACCAAATGAATCTACAGTTGTGCAATCAAATTGGTTATCGATTACAGACCCGACCGGCCGATACCATTCTTTTCCACGTAACCTTTCCCACACACACTTCTTTCAATGTTCCTCCAACATTTTCCGGGGTTTCCGACTCGACGTAACATCCAATGTATTCAAATCCAACCCCCGCTAAGGTCGGTCTAGATCGTGATGTATGTATGTATGTACATATGCATACTATCAACATCTTCAATCTTATAGATTTCTCGTTTACAATGTGGCGTATTCCACTCACGTGGCCACCAAATATTATCTCCTCGGTAACAATCGGTCGACTTTGATGGTCTGATCCTGTTAATAGCCAAACCGCATATTTGCCTTGCTCAGATTGGCATTTATCAACGTCCATCTTCTCTCTCTAAGCCGTGGCAAGAGGAAAATTCAAGAACATCGCGGGCCGATTCACTTTACTGTAAGCCATACCGAGTTGAGTACGATGAACATCGACCATTTCATGTCATTCTACTTCGGCGTGTGATGGGATAAAGTAGAAGGAGAGAGGTAGGATGAGATGAGATAGGGTCAGAATGTGGTGGAATATACAGTGTTGAGTAACTCGTATCGCCAATAATCGTCAATCGCCAATCGCGATAAATATTTACTCCCTATCCCTACGAACCACCTTGCTATAAAAAAGGTAGGCATGTATGTTCCGAACTCGCAGAGCTTTCAGAGGCCTCTTGACGTTAAAAACAAGTCAACTTTGTTTCTGCATAATTCTTGGATTCTTGGCCATCGCTGCACACTGCTGGCCAGGTTCGGGAGACTGCGGCCATTCATCACATTGGAGACGTCTTGAGCGAATGATAGGGTTTTGCCGTCGCGCGAATACCCCTGAAATTATTTCAGTCCAGAACGCTAAGCCTCGGCCGGCGCCGCCATACACTAATTTCTCTCCGGTCACTATACCGCATACCACCGATACACGTCGCGTACGAGAAGCGATGAGAAGCCAAGCTCAACCAAGTAGCGTTCAATTCCCTTTAGAAACCGGGTTTGCCGTACCCTATACTTTCGTCCTTCTTTGTTCTTCTTTGTTCCAACTTCGAGCGCAAAGGGATGGGAATCTATTTACAACTTGAATCGTACGTATAAGCCTAAGTGTCAGAACGGTTACCTGTGCTTTGACTTCAAACTGGGTTTCTGCAATATTTCTTTGCCTCTGGGTTTAGATAAGAGACTGGGAACCCTCAGGTAATGGATTCTTTGAAATTTATTTTAAAGATACCCAGCTTACGGAAGTCTAATAGAGAAGTCACAGCTCGTGGGTATTTTCAAACTTGGGATAGTAAGGTTCAATGCAGTTTACCGAATCCACCCCTAAGAGCTTCAAAAAGGGTTGGATTGTAATACGCAGCAAACGAACTTCAGATGCGACATGATTTGAGAACTATGGCTACTAGGTCGAGTCACAATGTCCAGAAAAGACATATAGCACTCGAATAAGACTCATCTTCCAAGTTTTGGTACATGAGTGAATGATTAAAAACGACATTGATGGTCAGCAGTCAAATGCCAAGGGCCTCCTTCAGTACAGTTGAGTCTATCAAGGCAGCGAGAGTTTCCCGGGAAAGAGGTTCCCGTTTGCTGTACGCGGCCACAAACTTATCTTCGTCAACCAGCACGTCCAACATATCGGGTGGCACACGCACATCCCACCTATGAACAGGCCAAACCGTGCTCAACAGTGTGGCATTGGTCTTCGCAGCCTCCGCAGCTCGACAAATTATCTTTTCGGGGTCGCTTTGAAAGACGCTTTCAGCTTGCTTCAAGGCTTTCAAAAAATTAATGATATCTGCCCTCTTTTTCGGGTCTTCGAGCTTCTCGGCGGTTGTAGCTAGGTTGTATATCTCTCGGTACACTGTCTGATTACTTCCAAAAATGATTCCGTCGTCTCCGAGAGCTTCGGCACCTAGCTGTACTGACGGTTCCCATGACCCGATGGCGTCGATGGTACCCCTTTTAAGCATGGCCGGGAATGTGTTGGCCCCACATGGTTCCTTGAGGCAATCAAGTCCGAAGGAAATTGTATAATCTTTCGGTGTCAGTCCAACCGTAGCGAGATACGTCTGAATGAAGTATTCAGATGAGGTAGACTTCATCGCCCCTATCTTCTTTCCCTTGAGGTCTGCCAACGCGCTAATCCCAGACTTCTTGTTTGCCACGATTCGATAGTACACTTCCGCAACCGTACCGACCATTCGTAGATTCTTGTGTGACCCGAATTGTAGGAGTAGCTGGGTCTCGGAGTTTGACCCTAGGTCTACTGTTGGGTCGCTAAAGAGGCTGGGGATGCCACCATCTACGATTTGAACATCTCCCTCGAAGAAGTCTTCCTTGGCGATGAGCTCGGGGGTCCATTCTAACACCGAAAGTCTACTTGCTACCTTTAGCGAAGAGGCTAGAGGAATAGCTAGATATATAGGCAACGTAGTCATTGGTAGTAGATGCATAGTGGTATGTCTGGTATGGTCAGCAGAGAGCAGTTCGGCCATGGTTCCGAGCGGGAGTCATGGCACCTACCTTTATGTTCAGACGCGAAGCTCATAACTACGACAGCCATGAAAGATAGAAAGGGGTGCGACAAAACTACAGTAAGCATCACACCGGCCGAATACAGTTGACTTTTACCGGCATTATACCCCAGATTCTGCACCCCAGATGTTGCAATCCGATCCTGTCTATATATCATGCAGCACAAACTAATTAAAGATGGCAACCTAGTAGCCTATAGCTGGCTTTTCCTGACCATCTCGTGACAAAGAGAAACTCACTTAAGGAATTGCCGACATGAAAGATATATCAAGCGTATCATCCTTACACTGTTGGAAACTGCAAGACATGGAAACTGGCACTTTATGTATCTCAACCTTGTGGGTCGATCTCTCAGTTTCGATGCATTCGGGTACGCGTACGAAGCCCGATCTAGCCAGCCATGGGTTAGGGGTTAGGGGCAATCCCGTCCCGCTCCTGATGGAGGTACCTAGGAGATAGAGAATGTAACTCTACATGGGTACCTACAAAAGTGTAACCATACATAGAATCAGCAATGATTCTAAGTGGACAAGAAGAGGGTGCCAGGTGCCTAGGTTAGGTAGGTACCTGATCTGACCCCGTTACGGAATGGTGTAGCTTCTCATCAATGGTACTAGGTAACCACTTTAGAAGCTTTGAATCCACTATGCAGGCGCCACATTTATAAGAATTGCATGCGACAACTTAAGGCACGAAGACGTAATAAAATCATTTATAGTCCTTCGCGTATCTAAAGCCTCTAACCTGGTAACATTACTGAGGTGGGTGCATCGTGAAACTAGGTACCAATACCAAAGAAAGCCCGCGTTTTACAGTTAAAGACCTCTTAGATAGGTACCGTTCTCACCATATTTCCCCGCCCTCGAAAGGGGCGTGTTACTAAAGATGGTACGACGGCTAAGATAATTCGTAGGCTCGGCTGCCAGTAAGCTCCTTCAATCCTACATAGAAAGTCATGTAGCCCTATACATACCTAGTAGTAGTCTGACAGATGACAGTGAGGGTTACCAGCTGGCAATGCATACGCTCGACCAGTACCGAGGCACCCTGTTAGCATGCCGCTATTCCTTGCCATCAAGTCTCACTCATCGAGAAGCCCTCGAGACTCAAGTTGTGCGCTCTCAACCTCATATGCAAGTCGGCGTTATAGGTGAATACACCAAGCGCCCTGTATATGTTCACCTTGATCACATTGATCTTCGCAATCACGTGGACTAGAACTCGTACGAGGACTTCGATGAGCTTGAGTCGCACTACTTAGCCTCAATACAGTCCCAAATCGATGCCAGATTTCGCCATCTGGAAACCCAGCCCGACTGGAGAGTAATTGTATTGCACAAGGTTGGAGCAGAGTACCTGGAGGTACTGTAGGTATGTCTGGAACCACACGCACCATGATGGGATGAGCGCACAGATATTTCACAAACAGTTGCTTCGAAATCTAAACAGAGCGGCCATCCAGAAAATTGTTCTTGGGCGTGAATTTCAGGAAGCATCAGATCCCTGGATTCTTGACCTCCCCGATAACTCTGGTATACTACCCCCGCCCCCTGAACTTCTGTCGCCTTGGCCGATGTCAGCAGGATTCTTCTTCAAATCTCTCTGGAAGGAAGTGAAGCCAGTATCAATATTCCAGAGCGCCACCTACGCCACCTGGGCTGCCATCAAGACTACCCCGTAGGTACGTGACCCAATATCGCACCTTCGCGGTACCTAGAGAGTGATGCCGTCACCAAGATAGTGGGCGCCTGTCGCGAGCACCACACTACGCTTACAGGCCTCCTCCATGCCCTCGCCTTTGTCTCCCTCGCGTCTTCAATCAAGGAGGCCAAAGGCTTCGCGAGCAGAACGAACCCCCTTCGATCTCCGGCTCTTCTTCCCCTCAAACAATCCCCGCCTACCCGTGGCTGAAACCGAAAAGAATCAATGTGCAACTACGTATCCGTTCGTCGACCCCGAGTTTGACGCGAAACTAGGTAGTCGCCACCATCCGATCCAAGCTCCCGTCTCCTTCAGTCCCCCCCCCCCCTTTAGCCTGCCTGCCTTCCGATCTCATGTACATAGTCTGGCGTGGTCTCAGCCCCGAGTGCGACAAGAGATCAAGACGAAGCTAGACCTGGGGCGTGAAGAACGACACGATCGGCATCATGAAGCTCGTGCGGGACTGGCGGGCGCAGCAGAAAAGCGAGGCGAAGAAGCCGAGGTACGTGTCGTGGCTTGTGACGAATATAGGCGTCCCGGATGGATGGAGAGGCGCGGCAGCAAGGAGAAGAAGAAAAAGAAGAAGAAGAAGAAATTTGGTCGATACCCCGCGCTAACCTCGTGCTCGGCGCCGAGGTGCTGTCCGCGGTCTTTTCGGTGTCGGTGGCTAGGGGCAGATGAGCGTCACGTGCAGCTGGCAGGACTGTGCTGTCGATGTTGGAGTTGCGGAGCGGCTGGTTGGGGATTTGGAACGATGGCTGGGTGAGGTTGCGTGGTGATGGATACCTACAGTGCGATGATACTACTTGTTGGATGCCTTTACTGGCATAGACTAGATAGAGAGAAATGTTGATCGATTAGTAGTTCACCTTTTAGCATAGCGGTAAAAGTTCCGCAGGGAGCTCTCTTCCTGTTAGTTTTAATTGCATGTAAGTAATGTAGTCTCTTATTGATTAAAAGTATATTTTAGGAACCTATGCATCCGAATCTGTAGATAACTGAGAGACTACCTACTACCTACCTAGGTAGCCTTAACTAAGTACTTTACTTAGACTACATTAGTGAAATCATTGAGAAGCGAACTAGGAACAGAATCGCTCAGCCCATCAGAGTCCGAGTCGGCATTGAGGAGGAGATCCTTCCAGAACGACATGATCGCCTCGTCCTCCTCCTCCGGCTTCCCGTAGTACGCCGCGGTCTTGTTGACCACGGCCGCGGTCAGCGCTTCCTGCAGCTCCTGGAGGCTGGGACGGTCCTTGATGTCGGTGGCCATGCAGCGGTAGATGAGGATGACCAGGTCGTTGTCGACGCCGGTCCTGGGGTGCCGGACCAGACTGTTGGCATCCGTCCGCGTCTCGGGCGCGCCGGGGTACGCGTTGAATACCGCCTCGCCTCTGTCTCCCACTATAATCCTCACATCGACGGTGATCAACGCCATCATGAGCTGTGCGTGTTAGTTCCGTTGGTTCAATTAGATGAAAACTGGACTGGGTATTTATTGAGACGACGAAAAGAAAAAAAGAATGAAAAGTTACGTTACCTTTCCGATATTCCAGATATTGTTTTCCACGCCCGGCTCAATGCTAGACCCAGGATCGTCTTTCCCCCATTCTCCAGTAATGCCAAAGTCGATGACCTTCAGAATCGGTGTGATTCTGTGCTCTTCGTCATCGAGGACGGGTCCCAGAAGAACTTGTTCCAGGTTAGCTTAATTTCACTTATTGCGTAGGTATGGAAGAAGAAGAAACAGAAAAGAAAAGAAGAAAAAAAAAAAGGGGGGGGGGGGCTCATAATTTCCCGCGTACCATTGTCACCATGAAGGTCGCCGTGTGCTATATTTGTTGGCTCCGTGTCTTGTGCCATTTCGAGGGCAACCGATGTATCCGCAATATCTTGTTCTGGGGGCGGCCACTGTATTCGAAGATAGGTCAGTATTTAATCACAGACACACCGCAGGAAACTGTGGAGGATAAGTCAAAAACAGGGCCGAGGGTGTGACTTACAGCCATGGCAATGCAAGCTCGGATCACTACACCCATGTATTAGCTCAAATTGTTCTGTGGAAGGTCGGTATATGTATTCATCACATACGTGATGAATGGGTTCAGGGGATGACTTACTGCATAAGAAAAATCTCCATAGTAAACGGTTAGGCAGCCGCGTTATCTGTCGCCTATCGAGCTTGGAGATGAAGTTTCTTAGGGTGCCATGCTCTAACCACTCTAGATACAGAACATTAACCGCAAACTCACTCGCGTCTATAACGGCACCTGGATCCTGGACGGTCTGCACAATATGCATAGCTCCACGCAATCTCTGTGTATTATGAAGTCAGTTCCTGCTTATTTGAGAACTAAGGGGAAAGATAAGGCTGTGCAAATACGTACTGCGAGGTAATGCCGCTCAGTGTTAAGGGCGTCTAATGGGCCATGCTCATCAAAGGCTCTTTTTACCAAAAAGTCGTGTATTCGCAACGTCACAGGGTCGAGATACTGTATACGACACGCAGAGCCAAAAGCACCTGAGGCTATAAGGCCAACGAATCTGTAGTATGGCTCCCAATTAAAAAGAAGCCGGAGCTCTTGGGCATGCATCATAGCCCGGTTGTCCGGGTCCGCCATCTTTTTGTATTAGAAGCACTTGGCAGTTATAATGATATTATGGTATTACTTACGATATTGTCGTTTAGGTAGAATGACCCGCCGTAAACGACAAGCGAATCACCAATCAGCACCATATATATAGCGAAGTATATATTCTCTACCGCATATATAATGTTCTTGATCAATTGTATTAGTATAGTAACAGAAGACTTTGTATTCTTTTGTCCTTCTTTTGTCATATATCAAATGCACCAACACGGTCTTTATGCTTGACAATGGGATTATGGAACAATCGGTTTCAGATCTCAAACCGAACGATACTCTTGAGTGCCTATCTAGAACTACGGTCAGTAAATTTACCTTACTGCACCACAATAGGTCCTTCGATTCGCAATCAGGCACGACTGCTGGAGATTGAGGTTTAAAATCATATAAACTCCCTACCTAACATACAGTAGTACCTAGTACATGTAGGTACCTACATGTAGTACACACATAATAAATGGTGGGCCAATCAGGTCTAACTAACCAAGTTCAGCACATGCTCTTTTCGGCATAATGCAACCCTCACCAGCCAATCAGAAAAATGTATTCAAGGTGCTTGTACCTAAGTACTTCACTTCAGTCTAGCCATGACAATGAGATGTCCGGAATAAATAACCTATTTCTTCTCCTACAACTACAACAATACCTTCAACAAATACACCACGTCACAAGCCATTCATTAATCACTTTTATGCCGAGAATTATTGCATCTTGCATCACCCCCGTAGTTGGCTGCTAGGTACAATCTCAAAGAAATAACTAGGTTAGGTAGGTACATATTTCTTGCTGACACAAGATGCTAGAATATAGGCCAACTTTCAACGCAATCTTAAATCCATTATAGTAGGTATAAATCGCGCTGGAGGGGGGATCTATTCAGCGCCCCGGCTTAGTTGTAGTGCCCAGCAACCAACCCCGGCAGAATCTCCAGATCCTTCTTCTCGTAATGGTACTTCCCATCATCCGATATCTTCGCCGACACCCGCGGGCGCTGCTGCTGCGTCTGCCGCGCCTTGACCCACTCCTCCGTCGTAAGATGCTGGCCCAGCTCCGTGAACGCATTCGTGGTAAGGCCCAGGCGGTTGAGCAGTGGGCTGTTCTGGATCGGATCCAGCACAACGTGGTTGTTGGGCCGCGCAAAGTACAGCACCCCCAAACGGTCAACGTGCGCCTGGTCCGCCGGCGGCGCGTGCACGCGGTGTACGCTCGACTTGATCAGCCCGCCCGTCAGCGCCGTCAAGGCGTCGCACGTGTTGATCGTGATCGTCCCGTCCTGCGGCTTCACCCACCGCCACCGACCCGCCGAGTCCTGGATCTGCAGCGCGGCGACCGGCTGTCGGAATAACAGCGTTACTGTGCCCAGGTCCGTGTGTCCGGACCCGTAGAGGTCGCCTACGAGCTTGTTCTCGGCGGCGCTGCGGGCCGCGTAGTGCATGTATCGCAGGTGGTCTTCGCCTTTGACGTCGTATTGGTGGTCTTGCACGAGCTGGTCTTCGGAGGGCAGCTCGAGGAGGAGGGCGAAGAGGCGGAGCAGCTTGACGACGACTTCAGAGTGGCATTTCTAATGTTGTGGGACTGCTTGTTAGTAAATGGGGGCTTGTGTTGTGTTTTGGTGGATAAGGGGGATAGGGGGATAGAAAGTGATAGAAAGTGATAAAGGGATTGACACACTCTTGAGAATTCTTCAATCTCCTTAATGTTATGCTCAAGAACAGCGGGTTGCTTGCGCACGTGAAAGCCGTCGAACTTGGGGATGTTGTACACCTGTACGTTGTCCTTGATGCCATTGCCAAGACTAGAAGACTCCGGGTTAGATATAGGGTAACTGAGGTAGGTATGCAAATATCTACAACACAGAGCGCTCGTGGTGGTTCACTTACATCCGATGGCCTGCAGGCCGGTACCCGTTGTATTCGCCCCTGATCAAGTCATCCTTGTTGTGGAACTTCAGCTTCTCTTCTAGCGGCAGCGCGTAGAACTCGCGCCCGAGAGCGAATTGCTTGTCAACCTCCTCCTGGGAAATGTTGAAGTTCTTCACGTAGAAGAAGCCTGTGGTGGTTATGTTAGAATATGTAGGTAGGCAGTCAGGCATAATAAGGAGGGTGGTTTCGTTGGAGTGAAGTAAGCTTACCAACTTTCCGAACAGCATGATCGAGCTGCTTCACCAGCTCCTCCTTGCCGCCTGGCTGCTCGTATAGGCTCAGGTCAAGGGTGATGAGATCGGCCCAGTCAACTGTCAGTCTTGGTTAGCGATGGATGTCATGAATCGGATCACGTGGCAGTGAAGCTTGCTTGCTTACGGTCTTCCTTGGTCACCGGCACGTGCTCGTATCGATCTACAATTACTCCCGGCATCTTGACTTTTCGATTTAGGTATGACTTCTTTATATTTCTTGGTATTTGACTAGTATCTCTTGGGGAGTCATGGATAGGTAAGTAGTTATAACGGCATCTTATACTCACTAACATCGGACACCCCATCTTATACCTCGTGTCACATTCCGAGATAGCCAATGGCCCATCTAGCTTAATAAGCAGATAGAAAGCTATGCGCATCGGTTCATGTGCTACCGATAGAGTATTTTCCACGTCACCTGCCAATAGCACATCACTGATTGCAATTGCGCAAATTGGGGGTAGTATGATGTGAGCGGGGGGCATGGCATGTAAGTAACTGGAAATATGTAGACATGATGGTATAGAGCTTAGGTTTGCCTTGCGACCTCCGCACATCGCAAGCTCATGGAGAGCACGTCATCGCACATCATCGGAGACATGATCGCGGGCAGCGTCGTAGTTAGCGCGCGTATACGCTATAGTTATTAGGTAGACGTGAATAATATAATGCAATCAATGTTGAAATTCACTGAGCTGGTCATAATGAAGACTAATAAAATGCTGTTAATGAGTTATTCACACCCACCTAAGTATATATGAAGATAACCTTCTAAATACTCCATTGTCATTGTGCCTCGCTAGGGACGTAGTTGCTAAGCGACACCTTACACGGAAAGTCGCCGCGTAGATGTGCAGAACCACGTTCGACCATGTAGGCTTTCTCATGGGCGACGTTCGTTAAATCTATCTTCTCCCCGGCGTATACTTCATCGTAGCACTCCTGAATGTCGAACTCTCTGCATATAATAGCCAGGAAAGCCTTCAGCTCCTTGAAAACGAATGCTTGGCCGATACAGTTACGAGTACCAAATTCAAAGGTTCGCCATGCCCCCTTTGCGGGGTAGAGCTCGTCGTCTGGACCTACGAGGAACCGCTCGGGAAGGAATTCGGTCGGGCGCGGCCAGTATTTGGGATTCCGATGAATGCTATAGTGGTTCATCTGCACAAGACATCCCTCGGTGGCATACTCGTTGCCATCGCGGTCCTTTAGCACGAGATCCTTGTGGCTCTTTCGAATGCCATTTGCCGGAGGGAAGAGTCGCAATGCTTCTTTGATTACTGCAAGAGTGTAGGGAAGAGAATTGAGGATAGACGGTTTCGCGGCAATCATGCCCGGACATGCAGCAATATTTCTGCCAAAAACGGCATCGTGCTCGGCACGCAGCTTAGCTAGCACTTCAGGGTGTTTCCAGATCATGTAGCAGCAGGAGATCATTGTGCTTGAAGTGGAGTCGTAGCCGGCGAAGAAGAACATGCGAAGCTGAGCACATAGCATCGTCATGAAATCTGGATCTAGCGGATCAGAATGATTTCGGCCAGGCTCAGAGTAGTAGCTCTCAAGGGCCTGGTCAAGCAACGAACTGGACCCCGACTGTTCGTCTCGAGATTTTGCATGGCGGAATGTATCTGTGCGCTTAAGGATTTGTAGGCGAAGATGTTGGTTTAAGATACGACTGTTATTCCACGTCTTGAAAGCGCGAACTGGATTGAGCTGACCAAAACTAGCCATCACATTGTTCGCGGCGAATTTCAGTGCAAGTTGGCGAAGCATAGTATCTGAAAGGGGATGATGGGAGCTGGACGTCTGATTAGCAAGCTCGGCGTTAAACACGATGTGCCCAGTGACATCGTTCATGAGTGACAGTGTCAGGGGCTCTAAGCGGAAGAGATTCCCGGCCTTTGCTTTTTGTCGAAGTATGTTACGAAAAATGAGCATCTCATTTAGAACTGTAGGCAATTTGGCATCAAGGTTACTGTTATTGAAGAAGGGAAGGAATAGGTTGTGATCTAGTTTCCACTCCTGGCCATTTTGAGTGAAAAGGTTGATGCCATTATTTCCTGATATCGGGTGGAACCATTCCGTAAGACCATCAGGTTTCTGACTAGATACCCAGGGATGGTTGATAGCTTGGTTGGCCATATAAGGGTCCCTTATCACAAGCAAAGGATCAGTCACGGGGTATATGTCAAAATAGTAGGCCGGTAGATCTCTTTTCCCATCAAGGACATAACAGCCATGAGCGCCAGGGGGAAGTTCATCGCTGGTAGCTTTGGCTGCAAGAAGATGGCCCAGTACGATGTTATGCGCGGGCATAGGCTACGATGATATTAGTTAGCATAGTAAGAACTACTGAGAGATGGGAGGTAGATACTCACTTTTCCTATCTTTTGCAAATGTTGCATCCGACATCTAATACGCCATAACTTGGACAAAAAAGTGAGAGATGGTATTAGTATGGCAACCAATAGAAGGCCACCACAGGTGTTTAATAACAGTGAAAAAAGGTCCATTTGGATCAAAGAGTTGATGGAAATTAGAAAACATTAGAGTTAGAAAAGATAAAATATCAGTCAAAATGTCTGTCTTTCTTTTGTCCCTTCAATCTTTATCTTTATCGTTTATTTGCATGAAATGGGTGAAGAAGTCGCTGCCTTGAAGGCTGAGACAAGCTTAGGGGCCTACCCTAGCAGGAGTATCTAATGGTTACACAGATACCTAGTAAACATTCAATATTGAACAATTACTTACTATGTACTAGGTACCCGTGTTTGACTGGGTGCTTGATTCACCTATTACGTTAGGAGTTGTTTACATAAATATACAAATTCATATGCACATATTTGTAGGTATGTAGTCATCGCAGTAGTCATCACAGTAGTCATCATACAAGTTCCTGATAGGTAATACATATAATTTCAACATTGAACTTCACGTTACAAGCACTCCAGCTAGTCAATAGTTAGGTACCTAGTACTATTTCTATCCCAAGATGCTACACAGTACATAGTACATGCATCGTACTACTGCAGCTTTAAATGCTTATGTCTCCATAACCCTGCATGAAAACAACGCTAAGATAAGAGCCTTATCATCAAAGCTCCAAAAAAAAGATTTCGAAGATCGCGCAACGAAAAACGAGCCAATCTTTTTCAACACCAAGATTTCTCACACCCCACCAAAATCTGCACCGATTGACAGCAGACAACACAGTTGCCATGCCGAAACCACGTTCAAAACGACAAGCTATCCGTGAAGAACGAAAGACGAAGCGCCGCGAGAAAGCACAAGCTGAAGAAAGCAAGGATGCCAAAAGAAGACGTCTAGACAATACCGAAGGTGGTGGTGATGATAATGGTGATGATGCGGGCAACCAAGAGGCTACCTTTCAAGATGGTTATGAACAGTCCCAACCTGGAATTGGGGGCCTGCCACCAGGCGATCGAGAGTTCTTTGGCATGCTATCCGAGGAAGAACAAGAATACTTTCGCTCCGTTGACGAACAACTCGACATTGACGATTTCCCTTCCCAAGAAGAACGCGAACTCTACCTTGCCAGTGTCTTTGCTGAAGCTCAGAACAAGGAGCTCAAATTAGCATGTAGCCAGTCGTGCTCCAGATTGATGGAACGACTAATCCTCATGTCGAATACGAGACAAAAGAAGAAGTTATTTGGCCAGTTTGCCACTCATTTCATAAATCTCATCCAACATCGTTTCGCAAGTCATTGTTGCGAGACGCTATTCTTACAATCTGCCCCGATTGTCACAAGAGAGCTTGGAGGAGGGCTCGATGATCCTCTCACTGATCAGGACGACCCCAACGAGACACCATCCCCATACATGGAAGATCTATTCCTCCTCACACTAGATGAACTCGAAGGCCACCTTGGCTACCTGCTCACAGACAAATTTGGTTCTCACACTCTTCGAATCATTCTCATGATTCTATCCGGACGCCCATTGGAACAAGCACAGACCAAGTCTCTCATCCACAGCAAAAAGAAGGAGCAGATATCAGTCCCGTGGACTTCCGACACCACAACTGACCTGACTTCTGAACTTCGAGCAGTCCCCACGTCTTTCAATCTAGCAGCCAAAAAGATCATCACTGACTCTGTGGCTGGTATGAGTACCACAGAACTCCGTGTGTTGGCTACACATCCCACCGGAAATCCTGTTCTGCAGCTTTTATTAGAGCTAGACATCACTCTCAACTTGAAAGCAGATGACGAGTCTGGAGACATGACGCTTTTATGGCGACTTCTGCCTGAAGCTCCTGCCTCATTAAAAGATGCCACCACTGCTGCCTCTGACTTTGTCAATTCGATGCTTTATGATCGTATCGGCTCGCGCTTACTCGAGACACTCATTATCCATTGCCCCGGAAAAATATTTAAGGCTCTTTATAAACACGTCTTCGGAGAAAGGATCCAGAGTCTTCTGCGCAATGACATTGCATCATACCCTGCAATTCGCGTTCTCAATCGGCTTAGTAAGGAGGATTTGATGGCGGCTGTTGAAAAGACCTTGCCTGAAATGCCTAAACTTGTTGCCTTGTCGAGGTTCAATGTAATCAAAACCCTGTTCGAACGATGTCAAGCACGGCAAGCCCGAGACGAGATGGAAAGTCTGACGAAAGCTTTGGTTGAAGCTTTTGGGTCAGATCCTAAGTTTCTGATTCCCAAGCTTTGCATCCCGCCGTCTTCTGAATCTAACAAAAGGGACAAGGAGCCTTTACCTAAGAATCAAGCTGCATTGGTTTCACATGGCTCTCAACTAACGACAACCATGCTTGCCATACCTGGGCCCCCCTCCAGCGCCATTCAAGCCTCCTTGGCCGCTCTTCCCGAGGAACTTATCCTACAACTCGCAACCTCATCGGCACCGACATCATACGTTCTAGTCAATGCCTTAAATGCCCCATTACGAAAAAAGAACATTCATAAAATTCTAGTTGCAGCCCTACGACCACACTGTTTCCAGCTAGCTATGTCCAATTATGGGAATAGGGTCATAAACTCAATTGTCTCTATCCCTTCCAAGGGTGAGGCATCTATCCCTTTTCATGTAAAGGAAACCATAATGGAACAGCTCGGCCAACATGAACAAGAATTACGCAATTCATTTGAAGGCAGGCGTGTGTGGAGAGCATGGAAAGGAGATTTGTGGAGGAACAGAAGGAGGGAATGGATTTCCTGGGTTAGGGAGTTTGATTCTGTGTCAAATCAAACATCCACAGAACAATATTCGACATGGGATAATAACCCACAAAATGGATATGGCAACAACGCCGGAAGCACATTCGAAAGCAATGACACCATGAAGAAGAGAAAGAGGGACTTTGAAGGTCGCTCATGATATGGTACCTAACAGGGTAGTTAATGCGAAGGCTTGTAGTATAATAAAAAAAATACCCAGTTGCACTCCTCAGGCAGACTTCACTTCCTTCGTCGTTTTACCGCGGTAGTTTATCGAATATTACGAATATACTACAGGTATCTATAATTATTGAATCCTTATCCTTAGGTCCTAAGGCACTTCTCACCACTTTCCCGCAAGAACTTTTCTGTTAAATATAGGTACCTAGGTAATCTCTAATCACTTTTCGACTTTCTTTACACCACCGATCTACCAAACTCATACATACAATCCCCATACGCTTTTTACGAACGCGCTCGCCCAGTATTTGGCCTTCCTACTAGCACTTTCCTATCTATTGGTGACTGAAACCTATCACTAAAAACCCTCTTCTTCCATCCATTCCCTATTACTCAAGACAACATGGCGGGTCAGCCAAACGACAAAATGACCGTACTCCCAAAGGAGAATCGACCTAACCCACAGAAATCAATTCAATCACATTCCCCCTCTACTTCCGCCGCCGCTGTAGCCACTTCGATTGGCGAGCACTACCCACCACCATCCTCAAACCGATTGCCCCGACGTTCTGCTATCGTCAAGTTACGCTACACTAAGAGTGACATTGATAAGTTCAGACGTTACCACAAGTCTCCACGAATACGAAACCATAGTATCAGTGCTGCTCAGGACAAGAAAAAGAAGTTGTTTCTGGGCTGGCTTGCAAGCGGCGCGCCTACTGGCGTCACTGATGTCGGCAACGGTACTCAGGGCCATACGCTAAGCAGATCGACTTTCCCCTTTCATCGTTCTACGCAAAACGACGACAATGATGACAAGGGAATGGGTCCTTCGGTGCTACGAGACCTACTAAGAGGCAACGTCCCCATTGAGGAATGCGATGTCTGCCGACCTTTTCTACAGTCTGAGGGTAGACTCCCACGTCCCCTGCTACACGTCCACTGCTACGAAGCCGAAGTCCTCATATACTCCAGGCCCGTCGAGCCACTCAACCAAGTCAATGATGACAACGACGACGAGGCGAAGATTGACCCTCGACTGAGACGGGTTCCGGTGCCCTTGGTGACTGTCACACCCCCGTCTGACGGGGAGGGCGGCTTTTTTGGCTGAATGTTGCGTCCAGATCTTTCGTTTGCCAGCTATTAAGGGACAGAAAGCAGATAAAGCCTAACGACACAAAAAGCTATCTTTATATAGATTCGACAAATATTCACACGAGTTACCGTTTATTTCTTTTGACCGTTAACAGAACCAGCACACGAACACCTGATTCTCCCAAAGCCATCAGCCTTAGGACGGCTTGCCCCCCTTTTGAGTCCGCTCGCCGAGAAAGAGACCTAGATCATCTGATGCCAAAGGCTGCGTATACTCCACAGTTCAGACGCGACTTCAGCCCATTTGTCCCCCGCGGGCCTCGGGCCTGGATGTTGCGTAGAGCCGCCTGGAATATGAGTATCAACGCGATCATGTAACACTTCGGGCTATCCAACTACAACCTTATTACAGCGCGGCTGCGGTTCGCCGGTGGGAAGAACAAGCTCTTGATCATCATCGCATTAAGCAAGTTATTAGTTTCGTGTCAGTAACGCAGCTGCACAGGCACAGACAAGAGGGGGCAATCGACTATAGGGGCATGGGATGATGACGGGGGGGGGCTCTGTGGTCGACTGCTTACCCAGGTAGGGACCAGCGCCACACATACCAACCTTAGGGAGGGAGCCTTGGAAGTTTCGTTGAAACCCTCCTCTCAGCCCTAAGGTAGATCATAGCCGTTAGCCGGACACTCATCCCATCTACTTGTGGAGTCCTACGACTATTATCTAGGCTTACCAACAAAGCCCTATTTACACATTTCATACACACACAGCTAAGAATCTCAGTGCCACCCGCAACCCCTAGGTGAACTGTGGTGAGGATCCTGCACCGCTCCAGGACTCTCGGACGGCGTGCAATAAATACCTAGCAATCATATCTTGTATATAAACCACTCTTCCCACGAAACGTTCAGCCCATTTTATTGTGTAAAATCAAACTCACTCTTCAAAACCTACCTACGAAATCGCCGTTACACCAATGCACCCTATCTGGCAATATATCTCGCCAGCTCACAATAGGACCCGGCTGAACGCCCCAGACACCGAGCGATGCTCACATCTACCGATAGATATATCCTCACCGTCACGACAGCCAGCGGCTTTCTGTTCTGTCAGCAACACAAAAGACAAACACCCGGAGCGAGCAAGTTTCCCAGAAACTACACGCAAACTCGCTCACTTGCCCTTGTCTCAGCCAACGATAAACTGCTGTTAGAGGACCTTGCACATTCGAATTACGGGCTTCCGTCGCCCCCCCCCTTTCTCTACATAGGTATGTAGGTATGTTATGCAAGTCCACCAACCAGAACGCCGACTTATCCCTGGTCTAAACCCAGAAATCGCCGACCATGACACTGCTTCTTTCTTTCCCTTTCCGCTATTTTCTTCCGACCAATTGCCCCCCCGCAAACAAGCGGCAGCAGTGGCAACACGCCGCGTGCTTCCTCAAGCTCCGATCACACACACACACACTGGCCGGTGGCAAGCGCATCAGCTCAACGAAGACGATGTCAACATCACAGCACGTGTGTTGTGTTGTGCTGTGTTGTGCTGTGTGTTGCGGTTTCCTCCGTCGCGAATACCGAGATCGAGACCAAAATGGATGATGCCAGCAGCATACATGGCGAACACGCACTAAAAAACAGAAAAAATAGAGTAACCAACACTCAAGCTACCCCAGCATACGGAAGAGCAAAAAAGAAAAACAAAGAAAAAACACCATGCTTTCAATGTGAGGCGACGCCGTAGCCATCACTTAGAGCAAATAGAGGACTTCGCCGGTCCTCGAATACTCCAGGATGTCGCCGCGGGTGCTGGAGACAGATAGATGAATGGGAATTAGGGGGAGGGGGTATAATGTAGTTACTTCGTACCAAAGCGAGAAAGGTAGCCAGTGACTGATACCCAGAATAAGACGAGTACTTAGTTGTCTATCTACACTGGGTAGGTACTCGCCATGTCGCGGGCGAGATCTACCAAGGTCGATGACCCTTGTAGGTAGGTGGTGCCTCGCTGAGGAAGAAGCATTGTAGGAAAAGTCCAATCCAATTCAAGAAAAGTCTGGCTTGCTGATGACTGATGGGAAATCGTTCGATGAAGAACAAGATGCTTCCAGGCTAGCTGGACGAGATTAATGTATTCATTCATGCAGAAGACAGACTAGCTCCATGCCTGCTTAGGATCGATAGAAATTAAGAGAAGTTATTAAGTTAGATTACAAGATTAAGAATTAGGTATTGCGTTCATTGAACGAACGATTGGACGCATGAGAGCAACAGAAATTGAGAGTAGTCATTTCACCTTGAAGAGTAACCTGCGTATCTGTGTGCAGTGTGCAGTGTGCAGTGTGCAGTGTGCAATGTGCAGCAATGGAAAGGGGTTGTGTACTAATAACGCGACGAAGACTGGCAACGGGCAGTGCTTCATTCATAGAACCATTTCATGTTTAGAAGCGAAAGATGAGTAAGAGGCCTGTGCAATAGTATTTTAAACCCTTACAAAAGAGCCGAAAAGAATCGCATGTAGAGATAAAGCTTTTACCATCAGAATAAGTGTTTCAGGGGTAAATTTTGAGGCTCTGAGGTAGTCGACGCGCATGAATATATCCATGAATCAACTCAACGCCGTACAATTTTTAAGAAGAACACTTGCCAATATGAAACTAAGATAAATCATTCTCTCAGAATGTAAACTCGTCCCGTGAAAACCTCACATATCCGGGCACCTACCAAGTATCCTTCCCAAACGACCTTGGAAGCCTCGGCAGCCACCCCGAGGCCCCATTTCTAGAGATGCCTCATGACAACTCCTCGGGACTATAACTTGCACGGGACAGTGACATAAGTAGGATGTAACCATCCTCATATCCAGAAATGATGTCGTGGCGTGGCTACTCGCAAACTCTCGAGAACCTTTAACTATAAGGAGGGGCATGACTTTTGTTATGGGGCGTTATAAGGCCGAAGTATATTCGTATTAATTTACCCATTTGATTCCAAATCGTGACCTGTGTAATTAATAGTCCACAATTATTCGCCTCCCGATGTTCAACTCACTAGGTCGATACCTGGTACATGTAGGTATCCAAGGCGTAAAATTTTCACGTATCCGATGCGGCTGTTTTGTACCCTGACCGCACATCGCGCTCAACGGGCGCTAAGGCAAAGTAAATTCGGACCCGTCTTTGGGGAGCAGCAGAAGTCCATATTATTTCTAAATCCGGATTATATGTTCCTAGATATGCCATAGATCGATCTAAGGAAAAAAGGCACATGGTTTCGAAACGGGCCCTCGCCAGGAATAAATAATCCTCGGGTTGCCATCGTCTCTTTCTTAGTTCATGAGAAATGATCTTCGCGAGTCATCCAACTAGGTATGAAGATATAGTAGTCGCCATGTTTGGGCTGAGTGACGTCCGGGTAGGGTCACTTCCGTTGCAGCCGGAAACTACTACCTAGTAATTAGAGCTATGATGCCTGAATCCCGAAGGACACCCGAGGTAACAAACATCACAATGCTCTTTGATAGACATTTAGCAACGCAAAATTCATCATTGTGGGGAACGACGGCGTGGGATCGGCCGGCTGCTAACATGGGCTCCACAGAACACAGATACTATTATTACATACCTATTAGTATAAGTAGCTTATAAAGCAACAGGTCTGAACCAAATCTACGGGTCGGGGCACATGATGCTAGGCGATGTTGAATGCCGAACTATTGCAGTCCGTCTCGAAGACTAAAAAAATATGTTATATCTATACCTAGGTTACCAAGCATCCATGGACTTATTCAGGGCGATCTCATGAAGTTGATGCTAACGTCGAGATCGATAACGATACCGAAATGAAACCGGGGGGTCTGAGCAGACTATATTGTTTGTAGCTTGAGTAGCGACTAAAGGTCTCGTAATTTTTGGCAAGAAAGAGTATACCTACTTACCAAGTTTACCTACTACATGAGGTAGGTAGTACATAACTTCAAATGTTGTGCTCATTCCATAGCTTAGTAAAGTACCAAGGTAAGGTGAGTTGCAAAAGAGCTATGAAATGTTGAGAGGTTAACGGAACTTAGCGTCCGTAGAACTGAGTCGAGAGAGTTCGGGCTACTGCAGGTATATAATGCCGGGTAGTAATGTGTTGCTTCGGTCTAGCAGTGCTTGAAGAATTTCGGTGTTAAGACGTTACGACTAAACTCCTAGGTTAGATCAATGGTCCCATGAGAGAGAGAGAGAACCTTGAGAGAACCTTGAGAGCTATGGGTATAGCAGCGCTACTTTTCCTAGGCTCATAACCACGTGCCCTTACCCATCAAGCTCTATCGTTAATACCCGCCATATTTCTCTAAGCCCATCTCTACCAGGCCTAGAACTGGACTAGATAGCTTAGCTGCCATTGATTAATCGAACCTCCTTTGCTGCCGTTAGGAGAAGGCGGGGTTGGTCTCGCGCGAAACTCTGTGATGATAATATACCTCGGTAATTCAAACTGTTGGAAACGTTAACTCGATTAGTACCTAGTTATATCAACATCTTGGAAGACAAGGTTCGAGGAGACTTGGGACGATTGTAGCATACTAGGTACTATGTACGCAACAAGCGTCTTAACCTAATTTAGACAGTAGAGCAGCCGGTATCTCTGATATGAGGTAGATATGGCTTCAAAGTGGGATGACATAGGTACGAATGATACCATAGTTTCCATAAGCTTACGCATACTTGGGATCTGTATAATATCCATTAGGAGTAGCTGGAGGTGAGCACATTTCCCTATCCCAGACAAACGTCCTTAATATCCGCAAGATTTGATAGCGGTATGAGGTAAGTCCCAAAGAGATATTACCAAGGATCTCATAACGTAGTTTACTAAAGTTGGAAGCCTGTGTAGGTCACGCTCGGTTCAAATAGGGTTGAAGTCTAGCAGATAGTGTTCTGAGAATGTTGTCTACTAGGACGGTTGGCGTGATAGGTATTCTTAGTAAAGCCCTATACATGTTAGGTGCGTGTCTGTTACATACCTACCTAAGTACCTACCATATAGGTAGGTATGGATTTGGCAATAATATAGTCAAATAAAATACACCTGTTGTAGTTTGAGTCTTTGTGCCGCTTACCCACCACTTTGAAATGCATTTGCTTTGATGGTCGAAAATCAGGTGATCGCCTTATTACCGAGGACTTTTTAGGAATATGCCACCTCATGCCTGGCGGGACTCGCTGTTGAACCTTTAGGCACTGTCTCAAGTAAGGAAATTCGCCTTCCTACCTTGGTAACAGAAATATTGATTTGTGACTGATAAAACCACAATAATTGCTTGCTGCTATCGAATAATTGAAGAAGATAAAGAGCACTCGGAGGGAGCTCCAGCAGAGAACGATAACAAATCAGAAAGTCTTGGCATTAAATGGTACGGCAGATAAATACCATGTTGATGTAGATGGCAATTCGAGAGAATGAGATTAAAATCCCATAGTCAGGAGTCATACCTGAGATTTTGGAAGGAGATCGACAGCGGGGAGAGGCAAGGGAAACACAAACTAACTACTGCGTAGCGTTGTTTTTAAATCAGCTGATGTCTGTTCTGCGGAAGGCTTGACTTCCTTTTTTTCTTGTATCTGGCCGAAGTATTCGTTCATATTGAGGGATTAGCTACGCAGCCACGCAACCACGTAGGTCAGGTCAAAGGTTCAGGGTTGTTGTATATTGGCCTTTTGGGCCAAAGAGGGAAAAGAGCCGAATAAGAAGAGTCGAGGCCCGAGAAATGTGCTAGAAGAAATTAGCCACAACGCCACATCATGCTAAGCCTCATAAACCTTGATTGAAGCTAGGTTCTAGTAGTACAACTTAGTTAATCGGAGCCAATGAGAAACACTAGAAACGGTAGGTATGGACAGTATGTGCTACTTAGGGCATGTAGGGTATGAAGTAGTGGGGTAAAGATCTCAAAAAATTGTTAAGGACTCAAGTACCTGTGCCGAGCCCGACATCTAAGTAGCATCTAAAGCTATCTGAGCCCCAAGCCTGCGGACTTTTTGTTCCGGGAAGTCAAGACAACCCACGTCCAAACAGCTGTAAGCTTGCTCAAATAGGAAAAGGGTTAAAGCACAGGACATTTTGTTCCTCCTTTCTGGTTCGTCTGTTTCAAGTCAACAGGTCAATCAACAGGTCGATAGAAGATGGGATCCGCACTTAGCATTCAAAGACTGATGTCACTGATCGAAAATTATGATGGCAATCGTTGAAATGCACTTTCGATCGAGGGGGGTTTTCTTCTTCCCTCTTCCCTTCCTTACCCAAATCTCCCTCTTAACGGTGAGCCAAGCTAGCTACCCATACTATCAGATATGTATCCTGTATCCTGTACCCTGGTTAGGAACACACACCCGCATGTGCATGCGCAATCTGTTTTCTGATTAATAACGGGCTCAATGTTGGCTTTAATCCTACTCTTGTACCTTGTGAGGCTAGTATGAGACCGCGATTGGTAAGTACATACAGGGCAAGTACTGGCAAGGCCATCCCAGGAAAATGAATCCGACGGTGACCTCGGTTCTCGCATACTTACATACACTTGTTGCCGCCATTAGCGGAGTCGTTGTCACGATGCCTTTTTTCTCGTGCGAGACTTCATTGGTCTCTCGTAGGGCTGAAATTCAACTTGGAGCTTCTACGGGCTTCTAAACAAAGCCCTGTCCTGTAGGAGAAGTAAAAATCGAATGTTTCCTTGCTGCTCTCAGCAGGTTTCTTGTTGGATAAGAGATTCGTAGCAAAGGCTCCGGTTGTAACAATGAATGCGTCAGTCGTGGATCGGGAGCAGGGTGTCACAATCTTATGCGAATTCCTTTAAGGCGCGTATGACAACGGAAACGGTAATGAGATATTAGGTAGGTAACAGGTAGGTACTTAACATTGATGAAAATGAGGTCCGATGAGGGGCCACGTTTCTTGCTTCCACTTATTTTGCATGATTTACATTCACAATTGAGTATTATGTGAGCAATATATTCAAATATCTAAACATAAAACGAAAAAAAAAGTTGTAGATTTAAGTAACCACCCAGTAGTTTGATTTCATGCTTCATCAATTCTTGCCTCATTAAGCAAAAATATGTACCTAGTAGGAATCATACAGTTAAGTCTAACTAATTACGTCTTAGGGTGGACAGGGACTATTCCATCGTAAAGCGGTGGTGGAGTTGGCGGAAGTAACCCATGGAAGCGGGAGCTGGCAGAAATAGCGTCGGGTTAAATGGACCAAGTGCGAGGTAGTGTTATTAGTACTGTAAGAAACTGTAGGTCCTAGCCAATCATATAAGCTAAATGTCACAGTACTGTACAGTGATATTCACACCCTATCGCACATGGCTCATTCAGTTTGACATTATTTCTAGATGGGCGGATGGGCGGAGCGGAGCTGGGTTTAATTTACTAACCAAACCTTAGAAACTGCCTATCCAAACAGATCGGCGCTTGTTTATGGTGTTTTGAGTGAACACTTACAAGTTTTCAACTTAGATTTACATATAATTCTGTGGATGTCAGTTGACGTTGCGCTTAGCTAAGTATTGCGTCGTTATTGTAGCGTTTTACATAACTTCGTTGCAAAGCGGTTGCGCATCTGTCACGCTGTTGGAAAAACGACATGGTGCTGAATATCTCAAGTTATGTGTGGCAAATTAATCAGGGTTGTTGACCTCTCAGCCTCTAAACGCATACATCATTTTGCCCATATTAGGAAATCCTCTCGAATTTTATTCGCGCCTGATTGGGCCGTTATGTTCGTTCGGGGACTATTTCGAGTGTTCCTAGTCCAAAGGATAAGTAAATCACCTCCGTTGCTCGGGTCCCATATTGCATCTGGGAATACAACGTGTTTGCGTACCTATTGATCGTCGAAGGCTTACATCATTTGGCGACGTTCGGTTAGATCTACCCATTGACGTAGCTTGTGTAATGTTGCTGACGTACTTGGACTATTTGGAGAATTTCCTCCATACCGGCTATGATTGCAAACCTCATACTGATTGTGGTATATATAACTATTTGATAGAATTAGAATAACATCTGTTTACCTGTGTAGGTTCAGTACTGTATGTAGTATCTATTGTGGGTGGTTAGACTTGTGTCAAGACTCCATGTCAAGACCATAACGGTTACAAGCACAAAGTACTGCATACGTACACTACATAGTACGTACCCGATGGTCAAACTAAAAAAAAAAAAAAAAAAAAAAATGAAGCTTCAAAAGCTTCCAAAGCTTGGCAAATGAGAATTACTTATTATAATTGGTCAAAGAGAACTAGAGCTTTGCGGACGTAGCTCCCCATGGTTGCTTTCTTACTGTTCCTATGGAGCATTGGAGCTACAGTACTGTACAGCGATACAAAGACAAATTATGGGGAGCTATGGGAATAAGGCCCAGCAGCTATCGAGACTAAACCTCTTAAGGGGCTACTTTGAACGCTATCATCAAGGCATGACAGTATTATCCTTGTAAAATCCCTGTAACGTCTCACAGGCTTTTGACGGTCTGATTGGGTTCCAACCGTCTCATCACGATCGATCGCCACCTGAACATTCTCCCGCATCAGGCAATCCCTGTTGTATCCTTTGATCGAACAATGAAGGCTTTGGCTTCCATCATGTACCTCATGTACCTTATGTAGGTACCTTGATAGAAGCAACATTGAACTTGAATGTTTCCGTTGCGGTCGCCATGTTACGCAATTGGAGCTGGAGCTTTCCTTCCATCACTTTGCGATCCCGCAAATGGGGAAATCCCATTCCTGTATATGTATATTGTTCTTTCTCTCCTTTTTCAATATCCTAATTTTTTTTGATTCCCCCTGATTCCCATTTACCTACCTTGACCAGTACCTCCTAGTACACACACCTTTCTACACATCTCTCCACACGCATATCAACCTTTCAACCTTTATCAACAACAATCAAGCTCACTACGGTTTCTCTTATACTGTTACGAACAACACCTAACTAGGTAGTCATATTAGCCACAACCCTCAAACTTCTCTTATACATACAGAAAGTAGAAGCTTTCAGATCGAATACTTACTATCATCACGACTTCGACTTTGTATAAGTCAACAATTAACATTCCAGCCTAAAAAGAAGGTCGACACAACACTCTAAGACGGTGTTAAGGAAGAGTTAAGATACATACATACCTGACGCGGAATCCCAGAGCAAGGGCCGACTTAGCAAACTCACATACTCACTCCAACACCCAATTTACCTCCTGCAGGCTATTCGCCGTCAACTGTGTATTGCTGCCCATCCACGGATCATCGCTGGAAGTTGCAAGCCACTCCAATCAACTTACAATATAGCGTTTGCCTTTGTGGCTGCATATGCCAACGAGGCCCGGTACCCCGCCCGCTGCAGCTTGTAAATCTGTCACTGTTGGTGTGTCCTCTCAGAGACTTATATAGGAGCAGCCTACTTGGAGCTGAACATATTGCCTGCGTTACCGCATCGGCGAATTCAGCGCACGTTTACCACATTTTCTACTTGTCATTGACAAGATCACCCTCACCATATACAACAGACTCATCAAATCCATGCCGAAACGATCCTTTGATTTTTCCGCCATGCCGGCCGGTGAACATGCGCCTCCTGTCAAGGCCCAAAAGGCAAGTTTGGCCTGTTTCCCGTTATGCTGGTTTATTTTACCAATATTCTAACCCTCATACAGACAGAACGATCTCATGAAGAGAATCAGGAAAGGGCCTACATTGCGGCATCAAGGCGCGCTGATCGAAGTTTGGAGGCCAGAGTGCAATCTGCTCGCCAGGCATCCGAAATCCACCGGAGACGTACAGGCCGAGGTCTCAAGGTCAGCGAGGAGATTGTGCTGAAGGAAGAGATGTACGAAGAAGAGGAAGACGAAGTTCCACGCCACTATAAATATCTCACCGCTCACTTGCAAACGAACTCGCCCGATATGAACCATCGCGTGAATGCATATATCACGACACAGGCCGCTATGGCTACCATGGCCCGATATAATGAAGTCAACCGTCTCTTCAGCGAGTCGTTCCCATCAGCAGTGGCATATCAGCAACAGCTAAACAATTCCATGTACATGGCGCCTTTGATGAACAATGACGGCAGCTATGCGCACCGAATGTCTACATCGAGCTCGAGCCAAAGTTCACCAGCCACTCGAACGCCGTCTATTTCTTCGGGATCTCAATTCGACAGGAGGGATTCTATTATTACAACCGGAAGCCAAACGCCCCACTCCATCACTGCTATGTCGTCGCCACCCGCTTTGACACCCGGATCTTCGACGACAGATGCAGATGTATCTGAGACGAAAACCACACCTTATTCTGCCCCATCTGGATTTTCAAACTTCCCCCTTGATCCCCAACTGGCTCAGCAATCCGCATCATCATCGGCATTCACGTCCGAACTACCAAACGAGGTAAAGATGATGGCCAATATCGATATGAGTGACCCGATGACAATGCACTTCATGGGAAACGATTCCTCTGCATACCAAATGTTCGGCCCCTTTCCAGGTGACACCATGACACACGAGGACAACAACAAGATGAACCCCGATCAAACAACCGACACATTTTCTACCCACGACAGTATCAGCCAAGCCGAGGATTTCTTCTCCGTAGAGAACTCAATGGGCCTCTTAGATGTTCCAACTGACGCGTATAGCCGGCTAGGTACGCCAGCTGGCGGAACAGGTGGTGATGCCTGGGAGAGCTTTGTCGACTTTGGCTCCGAGCAATGACTGGCCTTGGTCACCTCCCACCATGCTGGTGCCAATATCTAGCCATACGGCTTGTACATGTCTCATTATACATCTGAATACATTTTAAAAAGGTTTCAGCGGATCGGTCCGATATTCCAGGGCTCCGACTTTCTCACGCACGGCGCCTATGAGGGCTCAGGTGTTGGTTTGGGTTGCATGAAAGCGTTCCAAGGGTTTTTGTCTTATCTTCTGGGCTGGCGTTTTACCACAATTCGGCTCTCTTCAGACGCAACTCACTTTGTCCGAGGGATTTCGGGCACGGCACGCTATTTAATTATCGATTGCGATGATTAGTCTGGACAGTTCTCCAATACTATATCGCTTTTAATTATTTTTGATGATACCAAAGAGAAGGGGATGGTTGGGAAGGGGGTGTAGTGAGGGGCTATGGTTTATGACTTGACATACATACGCACCATTCATTTACGCACCGGGACGCAATAATACGCATCCATGTGTGCTTTATCAGAAGCTAGGGCAGCACCTCCGAGTAGCCTTTCATGGGACTCTGGAAAGCCCCGGGGAGAGTTTCTAACACCACTTTGTGTGCTACAGAATATATCTCCCTCCAACTTCAACAACTTGGAAAGACTGAGTCGTCTTATCCGAAAAACAAATCCCAACATAGTGTCACAATACGCTAAAATAAAGACTTGAAAAAAGGAATTCAAGGGAACATGAGTGGTAGAAATTCACGAAGGAAATAGGGGAATTAATCACGGTACCTTTTTCGATCAGCCTGACAATAGTCTTGGGATTTATCGAAAAGGGGTACACCTAAACAAATAATAAAAAAATCGGGAAAAGACTGCTATTTGCTGTGTCTAACTTGAGATGTCTCCCGGTACTCAATTTTATTCAGTATGTGACATGAATGTGCGTGTGTGCCCTTTGTCACCTGCCTAACGAAGTAAACTTGGTATTCAATATTTGCAGGTATCGATACTGCTCAAGGGGACACAAGCACACCTGGGCAGTTTCCTTCTAAGGATGTTGTACAGACTCATAGCCCACTCGATCTTGATGCTGTCTCACACGTCAGGCCACATTGTCTATGCACGTGGTAAACAGATATGTCAGCCTTATTTCCAAAGTTGAGGCTGAAAATGTGACTGGCTTCACGAACATCGCAAGCCTCGCCACCCCACCCCCCTTACCTACCGAAGCTAAAACATATAGTTATGTAAGTAACCGGGACACAAGCATCTATCACTTCCTACGTACCTAGGTTAAGAATTTTAATTTTGAGGGGATGGATTCCTATGTACCTATATCGGCGCGGTGCGAACGCGTGTGTGTGTGAAATGAACACCGCAACAACCATGCGGCCAGCCAGTACGGTGGGAGGAAAGAAAGAAAGAAGGTAGGTATCTGATATACTGATATAAACCGGAGACGTTTAATGAGAGATCAACCATTTCACCTTTTGGCGTACCTAAGTAGTGGTATGTTTTGACAGAACACTAGGTACTACAGGAGGGATGCGCAAAGGTGCGGGCGGGCTCTGTCGACTACGAATTTTCCTTTTCCTTTTCTTTTCTTTTGCTTTTTTTTTCTGTCTTTCTTAGTATATTAATATGTAGGTACCTATGTATGCACCTACTCGAGGCTCTCCCTACCTACCTAACCTAGATTATCTAGGTACGTACGCATCTAATCCGACTTCCTACATCTTTCTTCCTAAGCTTTTGCGTCCCTCGGCTTCGAACTCGACTCGACTTCACCAAACCTCCCAAATCCAAGCGCACTTGAAAGCATAAAAACTATAAGAGTTGGATATTAATGATTTTTGATTACGATGTTTATGACCGGTAGTATATCCTTGCATCGTCTATTCTAACATACTGGATACGATCACGATACCTAACTACTATACTACATATAGTCCTGACATATAGGTAGGTAATCATGTGCGGTAGTTTCTGCTTCCCCTTTCAGGTTAGTGGGGGATCGAATTAACGCGTGCAAGGCGTAGGAAATAATAGGCTATTTGTTGGAAAAACATATATCTATCTGCCTGTGTTAGGTATGCATGCATGCATGTATGTACCGGGATCTTTTTCACAGAGGCAGCAGTTTGGGGTGCGATCGGAGGAAATGAGGGACAAGCAATACAATCGTATCTACCAACCTACTTATCGCGCACCGATGCACATATATACATATATACATACCTACCATTGACAACTAGGACTACAAATACAATCAAGATATATTAGAAGAAAAATAACAATAAGAGAATAAACACCAAAAGTCATGTCTCCCGGGAAAGGGCCAGCGATCGCAATGGACCTGGATCAGCCACAACCCGACGGTAGCAAGACGACAAGAGGGGGACCGCAGCAGACCTTGAAGTTCGACCGCGAATACGCAAAATGGAAGGAACCATTCGGCGACATGGCACAAGTGCCACCTTGCAGGACACCGCACGAGCTGCGCAGGTACAACGAGGAATTCACCCGGTTCGCGTGGGCGCAACTCCCGCCCCAGCCGAGCATCGTCCGAACGAAGCACAGGTTCATGGGATTAGGTGAGGAGATCGAGATGGAGAGGTTTGCCACGGCGGAGCAGATGAGCAGCGGCCGCGAAGCGCTACAGCCGGCGATACTGTTCCTGCACGGCGGCGGCATGGTTGCCATGAGTGTGGACATCTACGCGCCGCGGCTTGCGCAGTGGGCCGCCGAATCCGGCATGCAGATTTTCGCCGTCGACTACCGGCTCGCGCCTGAATATATGTACCCCATCCCGATGGAGGACTGTTACAGCGGTCTAGTGTGGCTCTCAGAGCATGGCCCAGAGCTCGGCGTCGACCCAGCACGGCTCGGTCTCATGGGCGATAGCGCCGGCGGGACCCTTGCCGCGTCCGTGTCGCTCGCGGCCCGCGATCGCTACCTAAACCCGCCGATCGCGAAGCAGATTCTGATCTACCCCATGCTAGACGACAGGTGCACCGTCTCGCCGTCTGGCGCGGCCAAGCTCAGCGGCCTGAAGAATTTCGCGTCCCTTTCACAGCCTATCATCAAGATGTGCTGGGAAGCGTACCTGGGCAAGGAAGCAGGCAACCCCGACGAGCGGGCCCACACAACTCTTTACGCGGTACCGGGACGGGCTAAAGACTTGCGAGGGTTGCCGAGCACGTACATAGACGTAGGCGGGTTGGATCTGTTCAGGGCTGAGTGTGCGTTCTTCGCGGCTAGGCTGGCCGAGGCGGATGTGGAGGTAGAATTTCATCTGTTTCCGGGCGTGTCTCACGGATTTGAGGCTGCCAGTGAGATTGGTGTTGCAAAGAGAGCTATGGAGGGCCGATTCCGATGGATGAGAGATTTGTGATGAATTGGGATCTGCCTACTAAATAGAAACTCACCTACCTGATTTGGTATATTGGGAGATAAAAGTTACGTATGCAACGATCAAGAGCAAAGAATTATGTTATAAATTGTCATTATGAAGCTTTTCACATGCTCTGTATGTAACCTGCACTTGATAGCTACAAATTTAACAGGGGCCATCAAATGGAATGAATCGATCTTGATCTCGAGAAAAAAGAAATACCAAAATAAAGCGAAGGAATAAAAAAGGGATAACAATAAAAAGAAGAAAGCACAAAAAAAAGTTGGTTGCAAATCTCAGTTATCTGAGAAGCATCAGGAATTGAGCCCGATGCGGGGGTCGAACCCGCAACCTTGAGATTAAGAGTCTCACGCTCTACCGATTGAGCTAACCGGGCGAGCTCAATGGTGCTTGTTGAAAAATCAGTGTAATATTTTACACTATATACTAAGGAGTGGCTAGGGCTTACAATAGTTCAAGTTTGGTTGGTTAATTAGTAATCCAACCAATCATAATAGTGTGATGGGCAACGCCTGTGTAATTTTCTTTTTTTTCCTGTGACGAAAATTAAGAACGCTCGATCATAGGAATACCGGTATGTAACCAAACGAAGTACGCCCGGGCGTTCGATAGCGAATACACCCACAGAGTAGACATAGCCCTAAAAGTTCTCCCAAGGAGTAAGCCAGTAGATCATTTAATAAATATTGGTATTGATGTTGGTTTAGACCATAAAGGAAGCAGTTGAGTAAAATAGACGATGAATGGTAGTGGAAGTTCCAGTTGGACCTGTGTCTTGACTCTACATAAAGTATAACTCTGGTCGCCTGACATCACATTCCAGCTGCTGGCTGCTGCCATGATCACATGCATGTGTACTGATTTGCGGCATGCATCCCTTAAAATAGCCTTGAAGTAACTAACTACTTGGCCCCGGAAGATGATCTGCCTACATGACGACCTACATGGACGGATATCCATTGCCATACAAAATTGCCATACTAAAGAGGGCAAATAGAATCCCCTTTTGCTGATTCTTATATACCTACCTAACCTAATAGGTATTTGTCAAGTTTCTACAACTCACAAACGCACAACCTCCCTGCCCACCTCCACCAACGCCCTGACCAGCCCCTCGACCGTCCCCCTCAACGTCTGCGTATTAACCACGACCCTAAAAAAGCTGCCCCTCTCTCCGGGCGCATAATCAACCATGAACCCCCTCTCGACCAGCCTCGGCGCCATCTCCCTCGTCCTGCGCGTATTCTCCTCCTTGTCATCCGGTAGCACCCCGCCGTCGGGCGCATAGTAGAAGCACACCTGCAGACACGGCGGCGGGTTGCTCGACAATAACGCAAAGACGCCGGCATTCTGTATGAGCGAGGCGAGGTACGCGGCGGTGTCGAACGCGTGGTCGACGTGCCGCGCGAAGCCGCTGTCGCCGTAGTAGATCCACGCGAGGGCCAAGTTCAGCGAGTCGCCGCGGCGGCCGCACTGCAGCGTCAGGTCCGCCAGGTCCCAGATATTGTCTTCCTCTCCTTCCTCGTCTTCTGCCAGCTTATCGTGGAACAAGTAACCCGCGCGCAGGGTATTCGCCCGCTGGAACACGGCGATGTCGTTGGTGAGCAGGAACGAGCAGGGGACGGGGACGTTGAGCATCTTGTGCGGGTTGACCGTGATGGAGTTCGCGTTGGCGGAGCCGGCGAGCTTGTGGGCGTGGGTGGGCGAGAAGACGGCGGGCCCGCCCCACGAGGCGTCGATGTGCAGCCAGACGCCGGCGGCGGCGCACACGGGCGCCAGGTCCGCGAATGCGTCGTACGACCCCCACACCGTGGTCCCCGCCGTCGCGCTGACGTACAGCGGCGTTCTGCCCTCCTCCCTCGCCCGCGCTATCGCTGCTTCCAGCGCCGGTGCCTGCATCCGTCCCTCGCTGTCTACGGGTACTTTCACCACGCTGTCGGAACCGATACCGCATACTGCTGCTGCTTTCTCTACTGAGTAGTGCCCGTGCGCGCTGGTGAAGAGCGCGAACCGGTGGTTGCCGTTGCCGCTGGTCCGCGTCGAGGGGAAGAGCGTGTTGCGCGCGATGACGAGGGAGGTCATGTTCGAGGCGCTGCCGCCTGGGCAGGTGATGCCGCCGGCACGGGGCCCGGTGAAGCCGAAGAGGCCGGCCAGTTTGCGCGCGGCCGTTTTTTCGATGATGGTGAGGGCCGGTGAGGTTTTGAAGATGTGGACCTAAGTTGTGTGTTAAGGGGAAAACTGGTGAGGGGGTTGAAGGGATGGGGTTGCTTACGTTGGTATTTAGGACGGTGAGGACAAGGTCGGATACCACGCCAACCTATATAGGGAGACACATGGTTAAGATAAGCCTTTCCGCTACGAACGCCGATTTAGTTGGGAGGAGGTAGGTGGTGGCTTACAGGGTTGAGACTCGAGTACAACTTGTCCATGAACCCCTGATCCCACGTGTTGACGCTATATCGCAGGATGGTCTGGATGACATCTAGCAGCCCTTCTTTTCCGGCGCCATCACCTGGCATTGCTATGCGCAACTTCTTTACCAGCTCCTCGGGCTTGTGTGAGTCCACCAGGATGTTGCGGCCCGGCACTCCTTGCGCATCCGCGGCTATCTCGCCCGTGGCTCGGGTCGGAGCGGCCTTGTCTGCATCTCGGATGAAGGGGATAAGGAGAGACTTCACAGCATCCAGGAGCTATATATGCGTTAGTGATGCGATAGGTTATAGTTCATAGTTGATCAAATATAGGATCAACGGGTCATGCTATCCAGGTCCTCTCGACTTACATCTTCAACATCATCTGCCCTGTTTAACTCAGGTTGTTTGACGCCATTGCGTCCGTTTACTTCCGTGCGAGAAGACATATATATATCTTGAATGTCTATTGTAAGAAAGCAACTGGCTGTTTGCGGAACATTTAACAAAACTTATCCGTATAAGTAAGTACATGTAGCTCTATATTATTATACTAGATTTGTAAGTAGGAACTTGAATGTAAGATTTGCAGCTTCCCCTTTGCGTTAAGAGGTCGCGTTTCGCTACTAGGACTATAGTAGGCGGCATCTAGTCCAAATGCCGAGACCTCCGTCGTCGGACGTAGGCGCCTGGTTTTTTTTTTCCTTGAATTGTCATTGATGGAGACGATCGCGTGCTCCCTAAATCCTTTTAATGCCATTACTAAACGGGCGAGTTCCTAGTGTATCGATGAGTTAGTTAATGATATTTTATCCCTGAATGTAGTATCTGCTTACATATAGCAGTGCTGTGACTTGCATGCCTACTAAATCTCGAATGGGATTGGGATTTGAAATCATGTAGTGTTCTATGATAGGTATGTAGTGCTATCCAGATGAACATATCCATGGACATGTAACATACCTACCTAGTATGTAAGTATGGTTGCCCCCTTTTCGAAATACTAAATCACGCAGCATCTGTTGCCATCGACAGATTTTTACTTCGGGTCAAAGAGCCATTTTTTGGGTGAAATGAATCCTTTTCAGTCCATGATACCTTATATCAATCTCATCCTAACTCGTACAAATGCCATGATTTCCGGAGTCAGTCAAAGATGACTGAAGCCCGTGCCGTTTAATTGATCCTATTTACGCCCCAGGAAAAGGTATCGTTTCAATCCGTCCATCCGTTGCATCGTGCTCGTATTCTCGTAGAGACCTTTCTAATCAACTCGCTTCTTGGTATCGACCGCCTCCACTCCGGGTTGTTCGTGTGCCTTTCCGTTGGTATTGCCTATATCGGTTTCTGCCTCATCTTCATCCCAAGCATCTACCGCATTCTCATCCCAGTTGTCCACTTCCTCCTCCAGTGTGGTGCCTCGATCGCTTCCATTACCTGGCATGACGCCCTCTTCTTGGGGTAGAAGACCTTCGCCGAGTTCAAGGTCTCCGTCTTCTTCGCCAGGGACAGCGTTGTACTGTCTACGTAGTCGCTTTCGTTCTAGCATTCGTAGATGGTACCAGGAGCATAGACCAAGAGCCGCCAAACTACCGACGAGGTTTGCAACGATGTCGTATGGATCAAAGTCTCGCCCATTAGGCAGAAAGCCTTGAAGGAACTCGGAGCCAACGCCAAGGCATAGCGTGCATACGACGACGGTCAAATTGAGGGTACGACGACGGTTCGTATCGATAATCCAGTAAAAGGCAACGGTGAGAAGGAAGAAGGTCACGAGGTGGAGGACTTTATCGTTGACGATGGTGTCGAGCTGAAGGGATGAGAGTCCGGCGTAGCCTGCAAGGAGGCATAGCAGGAAAAAGATACCTGTAGATCCATTCGTCAGTATGTACGAAATCGGCACAAGATATGTGCTAGGTAGGAGCCCTGGAGGAGAGCTATGATGTAAAGCTTAAGCTATTTTGGAAGATCGACGCATAAGAACCAGGGAGGTTTAAGGTATCGGGTATCCAAGGAGGCATGCGTGCTGCACCATGCAACAAAGAGGAAGAAGCTGTGGAATAGGTGGGACGAACCTGCAAAAGGTAGACGAATGCGCATATTCGAGACGATGAGTACAATGAGGTAAGTACTAAGTAAAGGATAGGTATTTACACTGCAAAGGTCTGCGTGTTCATGATTTCGAATGAGACGGATTGTCGATTACTAGTAGGATTGGATTGTTTAGGATTGTTATGTATAGGTTGGTATGTGTACTGTGAATCCGAGCGTCGAGAGACGAAAACTTCAATGGCTCGTATCCTTCCGTCTTTGTTTAATGTGTAACGATGATCGAGGTTTGGTTTGGGAGTCAAACAGATGAGGGCGAGTTCTAATGTTGTCAAGCTAAGCTAGGATCTTTTTCTTCTTCTTCTTTCTTTCTTTCCTCACTGCTCCAGTCAGGTGTTGATGCTTCAGAGTTCAAATGTTGTCTAGAGTTTGGACTTGTAGAGATATGTAGAGATATGTAGGTTAGAGATATGTAGGGATATGTAGGGCAGGTACCGACTCATCACTGGTGCTGTACCTTACCTGCTTGCCCAGTGAGCCCCAACATTCAATGTTAAACCTAAATAAGTGTCAGGTATATAACAGAATTACCTAACCTAACCTAATCTTTTCTCTTCCCGTTGTTACCCACCTTACCTTATTTAACCTAACGTATTATCTGCAGCTGACCGCCCGACTGCCTGGTAAGTGGGGTTATTTAGGTACGCTTCTCCACTATACGTAGGTACCTACCTCCGCGAATATTCTCTCCACAGTTCTGACGTCAATTTAATGATTGGCGCTTGGGAATTTGGTTATTACTGGTATTATGTTAAGATCCATATAAAAGATTTGTTCAATATTCAATGTTATTGATGTTCAAAAATGTATCCACCTACATACATCAGGTACATATCATGTCTATGTAGTATATCTTCCGAGTTACGTTGCAACACAGGCTCAAGGCTTAAGCATGTGGCTGTGCAAGTAATCAATACTAATGTCTGTGGCTTTCCCACAAGGCTTCCAAGTTCACGTGACTCTAACATACTCTACAGTAACTATGTAGATCATTCGATTTTATGGGGGTGTAAATTGGCTGCTTGCGGGGACTGAGTGTTGTATCTGGGTACATCTTGCTTGCCATTTTAGTCTCGACCAAGTACAAGCCCTGGAGTTATCTGGAGGGGGATGCACGTTGAAAGAAACTGTTTAAAAATAATAGTAAAGCGTAGTACTACTTTGTATCATTCTTTTGTATTAGTGAGAAGATATTTATATATTCTATCATTCTTTGTGGAGAATTGTAGTGTGTCTAAGTGATAAATGCTGTGTATTTTCTGACGATTCTTTGTCGTACCTGATAAATATCAACATGTACAAGTTTCTAGGCGCTAAAGCAGCTATCGATTAGCGGACGGTACGATCAATTACAGCACTTAAGTGATTGTTTTGTAGTGATTGATACTTCTAAATTTTTAAATTCTTAAAAAAAAAGTATTCACCTGGGCAATGAAATGTTCAACGTTCAATTGTTTCTAACAACTTGAACATTCAATACATCAATACTTCAGGATAACTATATAGATTTTTAAACCTTTGAGGATCAGCAGTTCAATTGCACTGCATATTACTAACTGTATCAACTGTACCAACTGTACCAACTGTACCAAGGGCAACGGCACGTACCAAAGTACCAGCCCCATACAATACATAGCGCATTACAGTGAACCTTGAAGTTTGTAGCGAACCAGCTGCCAAGGATTCACTCTCCAAAACCTCACTTCACTAGACCTCATTCTTTAAACATACGCGAAATCACCCTCTACTCGATCCATCGTCTCATCACCATATTTATCAACTCTTTCATAAAAATCACTTCTTCCATCTATTTCGATGTCGCTCGTTATTCCAATGCCAATTTAGGGCCTTCCCGAAGCCCTATTTCCGAATCGACGCGACCGTCTTTTCTACCCGCATGGCTACCGCCACTACCCTATCACTTTAACACGCCCGTCAAAGGCAACATATCATGTCCATCATGAACGGCCAAAACACTTGGCCACCACCTCCAAAACAGGAAAACCATGTCATTGGGAAACGTCCCTTTCGTCAAATTGTTGATGGTCCTTCGCGATCTAACGATAACATGGATAATTCCGCCGCGTCGGTGCCTGAGGCATCAGATGCTGATGAGGAAAGTGTGCAAGCCCAGTTGGACGAATCATATCGCCAGGCTGAGGAAAAGATTGCGCTTATGTTCGCACCTGACGGTTCAATTAACCATGATGTAATAGCGTTGTGGCTGCGACCTCGTAGTCCTTCCGCCCCGCCTCCGACTACCGATCATTCCGCTATTCAAGAACGTCCTGCTAAGCGAGTTAAGAGAATTATTGACGAAGACGACTACGGTGATGACGATGATGAAGACGAAGAGGAGGAAGACGAGAGAATACCCAATGCCCCTCACATCAACTCTTTACAATCTAAATCCGCGGCCGCCACCGCGTCTAAAGCCCTCCCATCTCCCTCCAAGTCGGGGAGCTCTCCTATACCCTCTGCATTATCACCTGGAAAGCCAAGGGATGATGGCTCTCAGCGATCGCAAGCGTCGCAGGCCCAAGCGAGCAATTCCGAAGACGCGCGCAAACAGCTAGAAGAGGCGCGAAAATACACCGAGGAAGCTGCCAAGCGCAGTTTCCATACTATCTTTTATACCCTAGAGAACGATCGTGCAGCTATGCTAGAACAGCAGCAACTAGAGGAGTCCGAGAAGCAATTGCAGGCCGAAATGGACAAAAATACCAGCAACAACGCGAATGGAGGCACCTCTGGCGAAAATCACGGTTCTCTTAGCAGTGCCAACCTAGGCGCGTCAAGTCTCACCCTTAAGCATCTCATTGCGCGCATAGATATGAAGCGCGACATGGTGCGCGCATCAGACGCAGAGCTGCGCTCGTTAATGAACGAAGTCCGCAAAAATCGGAGCAAGTGGGCCAGTGAGGAGAATGTCAACCAGGAGGAGCTCTACGAAGCTGTAGAAAAAGTCTTGACGGAGCTCAAGGCGCATACCGAATACTCCACTCCATTCCTTCAGAGAGTAAATAAGAAGGATGCTCCGGATTATTATAATTGTAAGTTTTTTTGCGCGGTCACTTCGCTTCGTTACGTCCACTAATATCGTCGCAAGTCATCAAACAGCCTATGGATCTCGGAACAATGACCAAGAAGCTCAAGGCATTGAATTACAAGTCCAAGACCGACTTTGTCACGGACCTTAACCTAATATGGGACAACTGCCTACGTTACAACCAGGACATGAACCACCCCTTGAGACGCATGGCCAACGGCATGCGCAAGGAAGCCGAAAAGCTCATACCGTTGATTCCCGATCTCGTCATCCGCCCACGTGCCGAAGTGGAGGCTGAGGAGAGGCGCAAGCAGAATGGCGGCGATGATGACGGCGGCGATGATTCAGACGATGAGCCGATAATGTCGTCTCGTGGTCGAATTGCTGGCGGAGCAAAGGGGACGAAGTCAAGGAAAACTCACTCGGACCAGAAAGAGAGCACGCCCAATGGGGAGCAGAAGCCCGTGCTCCAACTCAATGGCCTACTCGCAAAAGCTCACCGAGAAGGATCCGAACTCGATGGGAGTAATGGCTTCGCAACACCGCCTATCGGTGGCTCCATGACACCTAGTGGACTCAACGGCCATTCGGGAGTAGGTAGCAATGTGGATGCTATGGACATCGACGGGCCTGAGTTGAATGGTATGGCTCTGGGACAGGCGCTGAACGAGGCCGCCCAGACGTATGAGGACGAGGAGTACAAGATCTGGAAGCAAGTGACCAAGAAAGATCGGGCCTTGATCACCAAGGCACGATATCAGTTATTCAAGGATAGAAGGTTGAATGTTGATGAGCCTGCCTTGCTTCGGACCAAAGCGGGCATGCGTCGATATATGCGTAGCCGACAGCAGGCAGAAGCCTACTTCCGCATAGGTGGTCAGACTGAAGAAGATTCGTCATCTGGTGCCAGCAAGGATGCCAAGGCAACTGAGACATTGGCAGAGGGCATGGAGGAGGACGAGGAGAAAGTCATCCCCGATTATTATGATCCCCAGAGCATGATCCCCGACATCCCACCAAAGCTTCAGTGGATCGAGGACAACGAAGGTCAGGTCATCAATCAACATGAGGATTATCTTCGTACCATACCACCGGGATTGTTCACGGCTCCCAAGAGCAGCCTAACCCAGAAGTTTGATGCCAATATTCGACAGATGCAGGAGACGAGGAAGGTCTGCTCGAAAATTGGCGTCATTAAACAGATGCAACTTCAGACCCAGGTATGTATCTTCCTCGCACTACACATATGTGATTGTGGCTAATATCCTCTAGGTGTACGCGAATCAATTTCCCAAATATAATCCCGAACCGTTCCACGAGGCCGATGCTGAGCCGCACGTCGTGTCTAGTGCCGATGACATTGTTATGGCACCACAAGTCTGCCGAGCTGCTCTGCAACGGTCTGTTGCGAAACTGTTTTATCATGCCGGCTTTGAAGAGCTTCAGCCCTCGGCGATGGACACCATTACCGACATTGCCGCCGACTACTTTGGCAAGGTCATCAAGTCTTTCAAATCATACACTGAGATTGAAATGATGGACCCTTGCTTGGAGTTAATGCAACGCGGCTATACCGCTCAGCCTCGTTATAACGCCGAGGAGGCTATACTGCATACTCTCTCTGAAAGCGGTTACTCGGTTGAAGCACTGGAGAGCTATGCCAAAGACGAGATTGAAAGGCTTGGCCACAAACTCACTGGTATTCACGATCGCATGAAATCTCATCTAGGTGATCTTCTACGTCCTGCCGTTACCGACGCTACCCAGGACGGGGCAGCCGCATTTGATGATGGGAGTGAGCAGTTTATTGGAGGTGACTTTGCGGAGGAGCTTGGTGAAGACTTCTTTGGATTCAAGGAACTTGGCCTTGCTGGAGAGATGGGCGGTGTGCTCTCTGTTCCCCTCCATCTTCTCCAATCCAGAGTGCGTAACCAATATCAGGCCCAAAGCCAGACACAAGGGTCTTCCGACACGGTTCTCTTCGAAGACCTGGCGCCTCCGGATCCTGTCACCAAGGAGAATATCCAGGAGCAGATTGGCCTCGTCAAGAACTTCTTCCTCGCTAAGTTGCACGCTAATGGCGACTCACCTTTGGTGGAGGATGAAGACCTGCCTGTGAAACAGCGACGACCTCGACCCCGACTCGGTGCTACCGGCAAGATCGTATCTCCACAGAAGCGGCCTCCAAAGGAGCAGAATGCCATCAACAAAAAGAAGAAGAAGCTCGAGGCCCAGGCAGCTGAAGCTAGCAAGGCTGCGAACAATAGTCCGGAGAAAGGTGGTCCGAAGAAGTCTAAGAGCATATCTGTACCGAACGGGACTGGCTCGGCCAATGGTGGTGCATCTCTTCCTGTTGCCCCTCCCATGGAGCGTGCTGATAGCCAAGGTAACAACAGCCAGGCAGATAAGGATGACACTGGCATGATGAGCCCCGAGAGCATGGAGCGTTAGAGACGAGCATGTGAACAAAAAGAACTTCACGGAAAGAGTTTCTCATGATTCTACCAGATTTGCCGCCTCTTATTTCCTAAGAGGTGATGTTTTATTAATTCTTTACTATCCCTATTTTTATACCCTATTCGACGGGATACCGCTTTATTTGTTTTCCTTCTTTCCCTTCTAGACCACAGCCAGGGGGGTGGGGGGGGCATATGGGAAGACGCGTGGCGTATTGCTAAGTGCATTGGGGCGTTTTGTTTGAGGAGGGATGCCCATGGATATCCACCCTCCAAGTATCGGGCAATGCTTTTCACCTTTTTTTCTCCTATCTCTGTCATTGGTCTTCCCATACCTTTTTATTGGCTGTTTTTTTCTATTGCTTTTACTTACCGATGAATACTTGGCATGAATACTTGCATATAACTGGATGGAGAGACGAAGGACGAGTAGAAGCCTTGAGCGAGGAGATAGGAGAGCGGGCTAGGCATGGGATGAGTCACAATTGTAGGCACGCTGAACACGAGGATGTGACAGGGCATGCATCCCCCAGACGGCTCGCCCAAACTCCAGTTGTCATGTACATAAACAAAAGTCCCCCCCGGTCTTCAGCGGAAAGCGAGAGAAACACGTACACACATCCATCACACACCCATTTTACGCCACTGTCATGGATATAGCAGTAGGAGTTAGCTGCATCAGACAGGATTCTATACGATTTCCCCAAGATGGAGTCTTTATATTTGTAACTTTTGTGACGTGTCTGTAAATTATTATCAATATGAATGTATGTAAATATCTATGTATAATAGGCTGCCCTCGCTCCGCCCGCGGGTTTGATGTTAACTGTTTGCTTGCTTTGTTTGCCGCGGTTCTATTGTCCTGTCGCAGATCATTGACTGCCGACTTGCTAGTTACAGAGATGGGTATGATATGTGGCGCAAGGACAATCTTAAAATTACTTGGACATGGGGAATACATTTTGATTAGATCCAACGATCGAGACGCAGTGTGCAATTGCTTGTTTTCGAGGGCCGACATCATGATGAGATAAGAGCCACGCAAGTTATAAGATGTCTGGAGGATTGGGTAGGTATGAGGTAGGTATCTTGGAATGAATGGCATTCGAACTCATCTACATTGCAGCGTCGTATTCCACCCTAGATCTCACTACAAGCCCAGACCAGGGAGTTAAAATCGAATAACGACCGAAATCACAGGTACCTGCAGTACCGACTAACATTGAAAGGCAATGAACGGCAAAGCACGCATAGGCATCCAAAACGACATCAAACCTCCACAGCCGCCGGCATCCTCCTCCTCAAGACCGTCCTCCTCACCACCGTGCTCACCAGCCCTTTCCACCCACCACCCCCACTCCCACTACCCCCCTTCTTCCTCTCCCGAAACGCATCATCAATCTCCCCCAGACTCAGCCCCCTCGTCTCGGGCATATACAGCCAGCACACGCCCGCCGTGAGCGCCGCACAGCCTCCAAACAAAAAATACGCCGCGTAGCTCGCGGTGGCCAGCAGCGTCGGGGTGACGAGCGCGACGAGGAAGTTGGCGAGCCAGTTGGCCGCGTGGGCGAGGCTCGTGGCGCTGGCCCTCGTGCGCTGGGGCTGGATCTCGGCGGCGTAGATCTTGACGCCGACGGCCCAGGTGACGCAGTACAGGGCGGCGAACACGTAGATGGCGGCGATGACGACCCAGCGGCCGGCGCCCTCGCCGCCGTGCACGGAGCCGGAGGCGTAGAGGGAGCCCATGAGGAACATGGTGGCGGCCATGCCGAGGCCGCCGAGGATGGTGTTGAGGCGGCGGCCCCAGCGGTCGGCCAGGAGGGTGGCGGGGATGGTGACGCTGAAGATGAGGATGGCGGACACGCCGGAGGCGAGGAAGGTGGAGGAGGTGGTGGAGAGGCCGGCTTGGGAGAAGAGGAGGGGGGCGTACTGGTTTGATTAGCTATGACCGGTTTTTTTTTTTTTTTTTTTTTTTTTTTTGGTTTTCTTTCTTTTATAAGGGAAAGGGGGGGTTGTTAGTGGGCTTACATATAGAACACCATCGATCCCGCTCAGCTGCTGCATGGCCATGAGGAAGACCGCCAACAGCAGCTGCGGCCGCGCATCCGACGCGAACACGTCGAGCAGCTTCGCCTTCTTCTCCTTCAGCGACGCGGCCGCGACCGCCGCAACGTTGCCGATGCTCGGGACCCTGCTCGCCTCGGGGAGGGCGCCGGCGGTGCTCTCCGCGACCACGGCAGCCGGCGTCTCGCACTGCTCGAGGATCTTCTCGCGGTCCGCGGCGGGCACGTCGAGCTTCTCCCACGCGGCGGCGGCCTCGCCGGCGCGGCCCCGGAGCGTGAGCCAGCGCGGGGACGGGGGCAGCCAGATGAGGATCGCGGTGCTGAAGGCGAGGGAGTACGCGGCGAGCAGGATGAAGGGCAGGCGCCAGGACATGGATGGCGATGATGAGGACGAGGTGATGGTGGCGGTGCCGTAGCAGGTGAAGAAGCCGGTCACGAGGCCGAGGGTGGTTAGTAACTGTGGGCCCGTGGTCAGGGCGCCGCGGTGTCTCGGGGGTGAGATCTCGCAGATGTAGCTGTGGGGCGAGGAGTTAGTTCACGGGCGTGTGCTCAGATAGGCAAGTACCTAGGTAGGTACTACTATGTACGGGATGAACTTACACAACTAGCACGCTCAGGTAAAGACCCTCGCCGATCCCCTCGACGACCCGTCCCACGATAAACATGGCAATGTGCGTGGACGCACCCTCAAGCGCCGCGCCGACGCCGAAGATAAACGAGCCGATGGCGATTCCGCGGGGCCGGCCCAGCATGTCCGCCACTCTGCCCGCGAAGAAGGACGAGAACGCGGCGGGGATAAGGATAGAGGAGACGACGAGGCCGTGGATTGTGGGGGACGGGTTGCCGACGTACTGCTTGAAGTCGTCCATGACGGTGACGGGACCGATGATGCCGGTGTCGATGCCGAACAGGAAGCCGCCCAGCGAACAGAGGATGGCGGCGAGCATGTAGCCCGGGGGCTTGTGGGGCAGAGATTTGAGATGCATGGTTGCTTCTCCTACCTACTTACGCAAATTTGAGGGAAATGGGATACACGACAGTCAAATCTAGATCACTACGAGAAGAAGAAGAAGAAGAAGGAAAGAGAGTGTTCATCGACGTTTTCACAAAGAGTACGACCGTGGTCACAGGTAAAATATGTCCGCAAACGCTGCGAGAAAAATTCCACATGCAGGGCGCGAGCCAAGGCTGGAAACAAATCTGGGAATAAAGCGATAGCGGAATGCACGGTTGTAGGTTCACCTAGTAAATTTTGGATATGGTTATCTGTCGGATTTAAGTATAGATACGATGGTGTGGTATGCGCGTAGATGATGGAAGCTCTGGAGTTGATTCGTTCGGCTGCGGGTGGGTTTGCCGGGGCACCATCGGCGCGTCAGATCAAGGGCGTCGGAAAGCGGTCAAGGGTCACGATGAGTCAAAAAAACATTGACGGGTCTAGACGATGGGTAGGGGTACATAGTACATACATTGGATGCATTATTAATGCCAGGTTCATACCTACCTGGGTAGCTCCACGTATGTATGTTGAGAGCAAGGCCATATTATGGAGGTGTGTGTATGACTTCACAAATGCCAGTTCTATTGTGAGAAATCGCTTGAAATGTTTCCGAAATCGCTATTTATGGTGGCGAATATACTGTACCTAACCATTGAAATGCTCCAGAGTTGTTGAGACATTAGAGTCCAACTACTCAGGGGCAGTTATCAAACGGGACTCCCGTTTATATCCTGCAACGGAAACAGGTCTCACCTGAACCACAACTCAAGGACCATTAATGGATAGATGCGCGCGTTGGTAGATAAGCCCTTTAATGGGCCCACCGAGTGCCGCAATGTGCTGGAGTGTACTGGCAGATGCACTTGTAGAATAATTATTCTAGCACATATAGGCTTGCTATCGAGCATCTGTCCCATGGTCGTGATCGAGTCGTGGCGACAGTTTGCAGTCCATAAGAGGAATTCAAACGGAGAAGGTCCTGGTCCTTAATTATGACGGCTCAACAAATGATCCTACAGTAGTAAGCAGCCTTATGTAAATGACTAGAAGAAGAAGAAGGCTGGGACGGTGGCTAATGAAATGTTTCAGCTGAATGACCATAATATGGTTGCCTCGGAAGGATGGAAGTAGAAGAAGAAGAAAAGATTTAAAAAAATATTAATCCGAGTTAAAGGTGGGATTCTTATTAGTCTTATTAGTATTATTTCTTACCCCGATCCATTCGACGATAACCAACCCTATTGGCTCACCAGACTACTAGTATGCAACGGCCTCGGGACAACCCCTAAAGGACGCGACGTCTCTCGGCCGGGAGCTGAACGGGCATCTTACTGAAAAGCTACTGGTCAATTCTTATAAGAGGTACTACCTTTCGTACCTAGGTGTACATATCTACCCTAAATACCTACCTACCCAGTACATACATACCTACACAATGACCGCGCCAGCCCACCCCCCCTCCAAGCCCCTCCTGCAGCGCCTCTACCTCACCATCGGCTTCACCCACGGCTACAACTTCTGGCTCTTCCTCCTCCTCGCCGGGCGCCTCTTCCTCTTCACCCTCTTCCGCCTGCCCTACCTCGACTTCCACGGCGTCTTCTGCGGCTCCTCCCCCTCCCGCGGCGGCAGCAGCACCGACGCCGCCTCCCCCGGCGAGTGCTGGGTCTACCTGCAGCCCGGCACCCGGTACCAATGGGGGATCATAGTGCACCTCGCGACCATCCTGCCGGCGGCGCTGCTCGCGTGCGTGCAGTTCGTCCCGCTCGCGCGCCGGAGAGCGCTCGCGTTCCATAGGGCCAGCGGGTGGGTTGTTGTGGTCCTGTCGGTTTGCGGCGCGGTGAGCTCGGTGGTGATTGCGCCGCGCGCGATGAATGGCGGGGTCGCGACGGTGTCGGTTGGGGTTGCGCTGTCGACGGCGTTCCTGTGGGCGCTGGCCCGGGGGTGTGTGTGTGCCAGGCGCAGGCAGATACAGAGGCATCGCGATTGGATGCTGCGGGCTTGGGCTTATGTGAGTCCCCCCCCCCTAGGTATCACCAGTTTTTTTTTTTTCACTCACTCACTTGGTCGACAAACTGTACATGGCTTTCTATTAGGTACCTAATTGCTAACACAAACCACCATACACAGGCCGGCTCCATCATCACCCTCCGAATTCTCGTCGTCGCCAGCGTCATAGCCATGTCCCTGCTCGGCGGCTACCACAGCCAGCAGCCCTGCGGCAAGATCGACTTCATCCTCAAGGGCGAGAACGCAACCATGGCGCTGTACCCGGCCTGCGCCCCCTTTTTCTCCGGGCAGGATCCCGACTTACACATAAAAGTGCCCGTGAACGTCTTCAACGGCGATCGCGTCCAGGTTGCGTCCGCGGTCAATGTGAGTTTTGGCATGGCGGGGTGGGCGGCGTTTGTTATTCACTTTATAGGCGTCGAGTTATATGTGAGTCCTGTCTACCCCGAACTAGGTACCTAACCGAGGAACTTACTGATGTGTTGTGTGGTAGCTTTACTTGACTTCACCGAAGCGTCAGAATCCTGGCAAGGAATCTGCAGAAGTGCAAAAGGCGAAGAGCGTGGTGGCGAAGAAGGTGGACTAAAATATGGGTCGCTTCTTAGACGTGTATACTTTTTGGTACTTTGGGGCATGGATATAGGGATGGATAGGCGGATATTAGTCTGAGATATCAGCGCGTAGTTGGGCGATGGATACCTGCCTGCCTGGTTGGTTGGTACATGAAAGCACAACACTGGCTTGAACAGTTGCTTTTGGCTATTTTCACGCACATGCGATGTACATATATCCAACAAAGGGGTTACGATATAATGATTTAGATTTAGAATACCCAACATTAACAATACTGCATATGTGACAGGCTACCTACCTACCTAGGTACCTCCTCAACTAAGAAGCCTGACTAGGCCGAGCCGACGAGCTCGTCGAAGCCGCCACTTGGCCTTTATTCTCCACATCCCCCATCGCCAGCACCGCCAGCTCCCTCTCCCTGTTCACCTGGCCCTCATCCACCAGCACCACCTTATCGCCAAACGCCTGCGCGATCTCCTCCAGCGTCTTGTGTCTCGTCTCCGGGAAGTAGCGGTACGCGATGATGAAGAAGACCAGCGTGCACCCGATAAAGACAAAGTAATAGTTCTCGTGGATGTTCGCGAACGCGCTGGGCCCGGCCTCCGTGATGCCGACGTTGACGACGAAGTGGCTGGCGGCCGCGAAGCCCATGACCTTGCTGCGCAGGTCGATGGGCAGGACCTCGGCGCCGTACAGCCAAGTGGTGCTGTTGATCATAGCGTAGTACAGCGCGACGTACAGATAAATACCCAGGACGGCAAAACCTTTGCCGACGGCGTTGTCGCTATTTTGGAAGAACCGCTGCATCAAGGCCGAGTACACCATTACGAGCGCGAGCCCGCTCATCCCTGTGAGGATCATCTTGCGGCGGCCCCACTGGTCCGTCAGGAAGCGCGTGGTGACGCAGTTGGAGACGAAGGCGACGGTGCCATAGACGCCGGCGAGCGCGAGGATCGTCGTCTGCGGGATGCCCAGGGACTTGTAGAGGGTGGTCTGGTAGTACTGGATGACGTTGATGCCCGTGAGACTGGTCATGGTCTGGACGGCGATCGACACAAAAGCGCGGCGCCCGAACAAGCGGAAGATCTCCCGGTACGACTTCACCTCGCGCGCCATCTCGAACTCGATCTGCGCGTGCATCAGCGCAAACTCCTCGTGCACCTCGTGCTGTTGTAAGTCCCGCCGAACTCTCGCGAACTCGCGACGCGCGCCCTCGACGTCCCCGCTACGCAAGAGTTGTCGCGGCGACCCCGGCATGAAGGTCGCGAGCCCCGCGAACATGATGATGCCCCAGGGGATCTGGATGGCGAGGGGTAGGCGCCACTGGGCGGCGCCGTAGGGGGCGTAGGAGCATGCGAAGCCGACCCAGTTGGACATCATGGTGCCGAAGGAGATGCCGCAACCTGAGATGCCGCCGATGAGACCCCGGTGTTGCGGCGCAGAGATCTCGCTCAGGTAGATGGGGACGGTTGCGACCATGGCGCCGACCGCGACGCCGGCGATCGCGCGCCCAGCCAGGAACATCCCGATGTTGACGGAGGCGGTTTGGATGGTGGTCCCGATCGTCACGATGATGCAGAGGAGCTGCATGAAGCGGATGCGGCCGAGTCGGTCACCGAGAAAGCTTTGTCCTATGGCGCCAACGGCTTCACCCGCGATGTACACGGCGACGACGGCACCGGTGAGGCCATTGGAGGGGTGGTTCATATAAACGATCCAGCTTTCGTGGGCGATGGCTAAGCATTTGTTAGCTTGTTTATAGCGCTTATGCCAAGTCGGGTTTATGAGATTGGTAGATAGGGCTGAGTTTGGGATGGATAGTTGGAATGATTCTGAGGGGGAATCTCTCTAAACTTACTGGTTGTAGCAATGCCGGTATCAAACCCCTATTGCCAAAAGTGTGGTCAGCATAATCATGTATATCTCAATAAGGTGGTTGGATGGGAAGATGAGATGGGACGTACGAATAGAAATGTGCCAATGGCGGCGAATAAGGCGACTCCGAGGGAGTACCAGCCCACCATGATGGCTGTTTACTTATTGACTTATTTCTTCTGTTTCTTTTCCTTTTCCTGTATTCTTCTTTCGTTTCTTTCGTCTCTTTCGTCTTATTCTTAATGACCTATTAATTATTTGCAGCTCGACACCTTCACACCTCCTGTCTTATACCTTTGGGGGGCGGGGAAGTCGAGAGTCGGCGACAAAGGAAGGTAAAACCACCTGACCCTTAGAAAGATTTGGGGGAAGTGAGAGGGGATGAAGTCTTTCTTCTTATACTTGTCTGTCTGCCTACCGTGTACTTTTCTTAACTCGGCTACCTATTACTAAAGTTTTCATGGTGCCAATGCTACCGAGTCTACTGTCGAGCCTTGGTTGATTGGAGAGATATGACGCGCATAGGCTGAATCTCCGCGTTTGCAAAGAGCCCCGTGCGTTCAGGTAAAGATCGCTGGGCCATTGGTGAGGAGGATATTAGGTAGGCTGGTAGGGTACAATGGCTACTATGTAAGGTTGATCAAGAAATGCAGGTTGAGAGAGAATGATCCCCTCCCTTGTCGCCTTATGCAAGTACCTGCCCAACCCGAGCTCCCAATCGACATAATAGACGAGGAGAAGGAGGAGAACAAGGGCAGAGGGCCAAGATTGGTTGCTGGAACGGCGTACATAATGTATCTAGACACCAATCCTGGTACCTTTCCCAGTCTCGGTTAAGCTGTTGAACATGCACACGCCGCCAGGCTGCGTCAACGTTAATATGATACAAGCATTGTGAAGAAGAAACATTGAATGTCTAGATTTCGATTTGATTCCCATTGACCGCCGGTAAATTTTAATTCTCTTATAAAGGCCGCGCGCTTAATAAGCATTGCCCTAATAGTTATTCTTATCTGTACCTACTATGTACCCTAACCTAGGTACATAGTAAGGTTCCAAAGGTTATCTTCAAGGTTTGTTCCATGCATACTTCCATGCATCTCTATGGTCCTGTAGGTAGGTACATACCATCCACTAGGCACCAATATTGCACCTCTAAGCTTTTCCACTTTGATCTGAAGTGATGTTAAATACAGGTGGAAAGTGCGACGCCCTATAGCATGGATGTATTCAAGACCTTTTTATTTTTTTATTTTTCCAAGAGTGGGCTCTTTGACAACTCTCCATACTCTTTGATACATCCTCTCCAACCTTCTTCTCTGGGAGTCTGGGTTAGGGTAGTACCTGGTATTTCACCAATGTTCATGCTCAGGACCTCGGTTCCAATTACATAAGAAAATAAACAAATTATCATCAGATACTTATGCCTAAGAGCCCAATACAACATGGTTTGTGGAGGAATTTCCTGCTGCCTCTACGATGCCGGGAATGATAGCCGTCGGTTGGTGTTATGACGAGCCCGAGAACAAAACGAGCGATGTTCCCTTTCTCCATCTACCATCTCCATCTCCAACCCTAAGAGAGCCACGAAAAAACTATGATGGCGGCGCCAATCGCTACTCCAACGAGCCTTACCCCGGTGCCAAATTGCCAATACCTGAGGCACCCGCAAAATAATCCGGGGAGTGGGGAAGTTTAGCTCTGGTGCTGATCGCGCTAAAGTCTGGGGATGGAGAAATATTCCGGGGTTCTTTTCTTCAGTTTTTCGAGGCCGCGGAACTCGGAACTAGAAGTCTTCGGTGTATCTACGGGTGCCAAGCCGAGCGTTTTCGTCTCGGACAGGATCGCCAGGTTAGTCTTCTACCCTTATCCTTATCCTTTCCCGAGGATCACGGGAAGAGACATCGGATTGTTCATTTCCGCTCGGGTTTAGACTGAAGAATTTGCTCGGATTTACACCATTACTTGCCTAAGGATCGATATATGGTGATGGGGGAAATGCTTTCCAATTCTCATACGTGCTGTGTATTTCAGCGTCTGCCAGGGAAGGCTGAAGGTGACACAAAGTCCTTACTTACGAGCTGTTGTGCCTTCATTCCCATACCCATTTTATGTAGGTGGAGTAGGTATGACGCGTAACACAAACGGCCAGAGGTTGTGAACAGGTTCCTCCCGCAGTCTTAAGAGCTTAAATGGGCTTGACACATCCAAGCAAGTGAGACCTTAGTAAGACAGTCAGACTCGATCTTCACCAACGACGTATGAAATAGACGGAAAGCCCCAAAGGACTGGTACCTGAGTAGCCAACCAGCCAGTCACGGTTCAGTCTGAAACATGCCGTGGGCTCGGTCACCGTTTATCTTTCATGTTTGTGTTGATATTGTCCCTACTACTAGGTAAGCGGCTGCGCAGCTCTGAATCCCGACGAGTGTTCCTTGATATACGGATATTGATATTATTCACATCGCTTCAGAAGGTATGGCTCAACTTACTCTCGCTATCACTTGAACATCAATCACTAATTCACCAGTAGCCAACCTTCAACCTATAATAGCCCCCATTCTTCGGAAAGCCTCAGCTTACCAATACCAATAACGAAAACAGGGCAGGGCAGGGTTGGGGGCTTACCTGAATTCGTTTCGTCTTCACATGTTGTGCCGCTTCGATAAAAGCACATTATGCCCAATCTCGTGGTAGGTGATATAGTCTCTCTTACTATGTATGAACCTGGGTTCATATACCTCGCTAAGAAAGGGCTATGTACTCCTAAGTTCAGCCACAGGGGGTGAGTAGGTGGATAGGTAGATATACAATAGGTAGGTTCTAGGTCACCTATGGTCAATTTCCTTTTTTCCTTTTCCCTCTTTTCTAGAAAGTTTATTCATACATCTCAGCTCACTGCCTACCTAGTATGTACGACTATTAAGTTCCAGTGACGTCCTGTAATCACAATATCAGCATGGCGATCCTCGGTGCCCTCACTACGATATACACGCCTAGCGGCGTTGGCTGCTCGTCAAACACGTTGCAGTCGATGGTATATATACTTGGCTCCAGCAAGGAACCATTAATGATTGCTTTCCATCGAGCTATGATCCTTACGACCTTGAATATTATTCCCCTGGCATATGTTTGCAAGGTTATCCTTATGCATGCAGAGTTGGTGTGACCGGAGGAACTACTTCGAGTGCTACAGCGGCAACATGCTGTCCTAGGTATGTGGTTATCACACCTCACAAAGTTACTAGTAGCGACAGCATATAGGAAAGATTCTCAGAACGGAACAAAGAAGAAGAAAAAGGGACATATGTAAAAGGAGGATTGATATATTAAGACCTGAGATTACGCTCAATGTTTTCTTCCTACACCTCTCAACCCCCCCTCCCCCCACTCCCACAAGGCTACTCACGCTCTGGATATTGAAGCGGTTTAAGTATTATCCAAGTCATATTCCCCTTTCGCGTTCTAGTACCCATCTCCTTTCCACACTATTGATGTTACGAAGGTATCACGACTACAAGAATCCACCTACTAATGAGTGTATCGCCCGCAGTGGATTCACTTGCCGCGGCGGACGAGATGGCCTATCAGATCCCAATGCTTGTGGTTCCGCTTTGCCCTCTGATAGTTCCTTTGTAGTGCACGTCATATCCTACATTGGCGACTCCAGCATTCCATCTACGGTTGGTACAACCACCACTTTCTATGCGCTTGGTAATATCGTTCTTGCCAAAGGGCTCATCGTATGGAGAGGCAAGGATGACCCTGAGTGGCCTCCAACAAATTCCGCGGGCAGTGTCACGACTACAATAAGTGCCTCCATCACAACAGCAAGTGTACTGCCCATGCCAACATCGATACCGACTATGACAAGCACAGAACCTCCCCCGAACAGTGGCACATCTTCCACTGCGAGTGATCTTAGTATTGGTGCTAAAGTGGGCATTGGCGTTGGTGTGTCGGTGGGCATCTTCGCAATTCTCGGTGCGATAGCGATAGGATACCTATTTGGCAGACGAAAACGACGTTCCACCCTGGGCAATTCAACCGTAGGCGGTGATGATGTTGGCGAGATAAAAAAAGGTGAACGGGAGATACAAAATGTACAGGAGATGGCGACCCAAAAGGAGCCGGTAGAATTAATGGCCCATTAATTTCGATTACCTTGTTTACTATCACGCGGCGTTTTATGAGGGGCTTCATTTGTGGAATTGTGTTTAATCATATTAATAACGAACTACCTAGTGTAGGTGTCTAATAATTCTTGGAATGTCTCGCGAACTCTATAAGTCTGGTCATTATTTGGCAATTCTCTATGGCGATCAGAGGCCTCTCTTACAAGCATCGGCCGGGAACACTTCTCCTTGATCCCACTATTCAGGTTATTAATTAGCATTGCCGTTTAGCATGAGGGAACAGGGCGTTTTCAAATACGTACGTGCTCAATGATACAACCGGATTCCCAACGAAAGCGGTCCACAATTTCGCCAAACGCGCTCTGGTAGTTGAGCCAGGTCATCTCGCCCCCGAATTTGGTTCGGAGCACCGTGATGTTCTGGGTTCCCCAGAACGGGCTCAGGAGGTCCAAGGCATTCTGCGCCCCATCTTCAGCCAGAGGGTTGTGGTTCTATCGGGCGTCCTAGTTAGCCAACGTGTACCCATCGAACAGCATGCTACCTAGTATCTCCTAGGTAGCTTTCAAGACCTACAATGTATTCCGGCAGGATGTAATCGAAGGCCCTGTAGATATCTTTCTCGACCAGGAAGAAGTTGGCGAACTCGTTGAACCTCTTTTCGGCCTCCGCTGCGGTAGGGGGCGGGTCGATCCGTGTGCAGAACGTTGTAGTGTTTTGCCGGGGCGCGAGAAGGGGAGTGGCCAATGCCACAAGGGGCGCCGAAGCGACGGCCAAAAGAGTGGAAGTACGCATGTTTGGACAATGAATATGAAAAAAAAAAACTTTCAACGGTGTAATCAAAGAGAGACACCTTTACGAAGCCAGCTCTACAACAATAACGGGACTTTCGGACAACTTATATATGCTGCGTGTCGTGTAGATACGATTACTAGTAGTATGACGCGACTTGGCAGCAAGGATGTGCGAATGTCGTATAAAGCATGGCCAAGATGAAGCCTAGTGTTTCGTAGGGACTAGTTCAGGTACTGGTTTCCATTCTTATCATCTCGACCAGGTACCGTTAAGGCCAACTTCTTCATTCAGTATTTCAAGATTGTTCATCAAAATCCTGGCCTGCCTTAGAGGGTTAGGGAGTTAGTTTAGCCGCTCTCGGCTATGCTCCCAGACGTTGCAATCAATGCTTCTTAGCCTTCTTAGCCAAGGGCAACTTGGGCTAGGCGTTGCCCACTTATGCTCTCCGATCTGCGCTGCCAGTAGTGGCTAGGTTAGGGTCAGTAATTAAATAGATACCTTCTAACTACATGGAGATCCGGACTGCCCGGAACGGAGCCAGAGTACGGTAGTTGATAAGTCCGCCGCTACTGACCATCGGTAGCCGACGGAGCACCGGATTATGGACCAATGAATGCATCTCAGCCCGGAGTCAAATGTAACTGATATAAAAACACGGTATTCAATCATTCCTTCCGTCTCACGCGTGCATGTAACTCCCAGCTATTTGTGCAATCGGCAATCGGCAAACGAAACGAAATGTATGAAATGCAACCACCCGACGGTGAACCACAAGTTCGGTTCATCGTCACCTGTCCTCACGGCGGATCTACATTTCTCATGACAATCTTCCAAAATCATCCACTCTGCGCAGTTACAGACGCTTCTGCCCCTCAATACCTCAGTCTAGAAGACCTGTCCCACCATAGCGCCTTCACCAATGTGAGAGATTCAGGAAAGCCCTTTCTAATATGCACGAAAGAGCTTAGCATTGATGATACCACGGGATGACAAGCATGAGATGCTCTTTACCCCCTCGCCGTATGCAAGGGCTCGACCAATTATATTAATTCGTGATTCCATTCGAGTATTCGACGATTGGAAACAGATAGGATGGGGGGATCCCAAGAGTTTGATCAAATATTATACCACGATGTTCCCATTGCTAAGCCGCGCTCCTGCAAACACTGCATCAAGCCTCCTCTACGAAAAACTCACCCAAGCCCCGCGGGAGGGAGTCCAGCACATTTGCCAACATTGGGGCGTACCGTTCTCAGAGCAAATATTCGCATCCACCGAGATAGACACACCATACCACGGACTCCCATCCAACATGGAGAAAACCGAAAATTGGGGAGCAGGTAGGCCGTCAATACATGCGCTGCTGGCAAGAGTCCACCACCCAGCTACAGGCCGTGTTTGCGGGGCGATCCCGGGTCGGCTTCGACCTCGACGACACCCTGCACGAATTCCGCCGCGGCTCCGGAAACGCCGTTGACCAAAGTCCTCGGCGTTATCTCTGCGCGACACAACATCCCCGCCACATCGCTAAAGACGGAGGTAATGTACGCGAACGTTCTTAGGCAAAAAAAAAAAAAAAAAACCCCCGCAGATGCCTTCTCAGACGGTAAGACCTCGTTCGACTGACTGACTACCGGCGCGGCAAGTTTTCCCGCCGTGCTGGCGCATTTCGAGGTCCCCCCCACGACAGCGACAGCGACAGCGGCTTCACGGCCGAGATCCAGGAGCTGTGCGAAGCGCCGCTAAGCCAATCTCTCGAACCGAAGTGCGGTGCCTTGAGCTTACCTATTGTCGACGCTCAAAGATATGGGGAAGAAGAATCGTGGTCGTGACTGACTGAGGGCCCGCAGGATGCGCAGGAGAGGACGGTGCAGAGGCTCGACATTGGCGGGTACGTTGACTTCATCGCGCCGACGAACCGGTTTGGCGTGGCGAAGACGGGCGGGCTGTTTGCTAGGGTGTTGAAGTATTTTGGGGATTGATGCAGGGGGATATGGTGTATGTCGGTGATAGCGAGCAGCGCGATATGGTGTCTGCCATGAAGGAAGGAAGGCATGTTCGCGATACACCTTGCTGAGGCGGAGCATGTCTCGCTGAGCGCTTCCCCGCCGCGGGCAAATACGCTGAATAAGCTACAGCAAATACTTTCTGGATGACGGCCTATTGTGGTATAGGTATCCCAGTTCTTCTTAGAAATTTAGTCAAGAGTTGGGACTATATACCGTTCTCGCACCATCACATCATAGCAAATTAACGAAGCAAACCATCGCCGCCAACACGCCCAAGAGCGAGTTCCGAGAGCTCGAGAGGCTATACGCCGGACTGCTAGGCTCAACCGTTCTGCCCTGGCACGTGTAGTTCCCCTTGAACAGCCCATTATACCTCAACGCGTTCAAGTAGCCACAGTCGTACGTCGGATCCGTCGAGTTCACGACCAGGCTGGTGGTCACGTATACATGGCTCATGTCCGGCTGGCCCGCGGAAGGGTAGCTAGGTCTTATCGTTAGCAAGGTCCTCAGTATCTACTAATCTATAGATAGAGTGGTTCGACGACACCACAGCAAGACGACAGGGTCTGGCTGACTGACTGGCTGGCTGGTAGGTGGGTTGGGATGATGATGATGGAAAAACGGGTGGATACTCGACTCACAAGAAATCCGAGTGGAAGTTCCCGCCCGACAGCACAAAGCTAGACAGGTTGCGGGCGCCCCACGCCCAGAAGTTGGCGCTGCTACCCTGGTACACGATGCCATCGGTGCTCAGCCGCGGGTTATCGACGATCTCGACGTCTGTCCACGCCGGCGCATCCGTGCCTGTCGGCGGGAGGGAGATCGTCTGGCCGGGACGCGGATCGGGCAGGACTAGCCTCTCGAGGTTGGGGTTGTCGGCGATGTGGATCTGGTCTGTGATGTGGAGGGCGGCGAGGTTGAGCTCGGAGAACGAGTTCCGGTACAGATTTACCCGGGCGACGGTGTGCAGGTTGGGGAAGCTCGAGATGTTGTTGCTGCAGCCTGTTATCTCTAGAGAGATCTGGCCGGCGTCGTTTGTGGGCTGCGCCTGGAGAGAAATCGTCGAGGTTGTGCATGAATCCGCGATCGTGAGACCCGCTGTGGAAGCTGTCAGCCTCATTCATGTACACTGTCGATTTGTCTCAGAGAACGAACCTCTAATTATCACGGCCCATAGCAACCGAGTGACCATCCTCGTTTCCTCGTTTCTCGAAGCTGAAATTTATGGCGTAAAAAGGGGTAAAGCCTCTACGTAGAGGGGAGTTGGCTTGTATCACGAGCACTCAAAATAGATTGTGAGGCGTCTGTTCATACCTACATATGTCCCCTTATACTATTCTCTTTGTCGGTCTTGGCTTGCTGTTGGTTGCAAAAGAACATCAACGAACAGCCACACATAGAAATCTAGGAAGATCGGCAGGTGGTAGGACTAGATGTGAATAGATCGACCAGTCATAGATGGCTCACATACTCCAGGGCTCCTTAGATTAAGCCACGGATGTGGGGATATAGAAAAAGGAAGGAGAAAAGAAAAAGCAAACTCCTCGAAAGCTCCCCATAGTTCATATCCTACTGACATCGGCGGCAGTTATCCCCCTCCTCCCCTTGGCTACTCAAGAGACGCTGAAGTATCCCTTACGTCCGTAGTGTCTTGAGCACAGACCCGTGGAACCTCGGGCGCGTAACCAGAGCACAAATCCAAGCATCGACAGGCCGAATCGGTACCACGTAGCTTATTATCAAGAAGTCTATCATGGCTTGAGCTTGTTCTGTGTATAGTAGTATACCGCGATCTATCTATCTGCAACCAACACTGGACACACTCATTCTTCAATCTTCTGATGCCGGTCCTTTAGTTCATTCCTTTATACCTCATAAGCAACCTAAGTACATTACCATGATATCAAAATTAAACCCGCCAACCCGTTCCACAGGGCCAAAAGCCTCACCCCCTTACTAACAATGCTCCGGATCACAAGGCAGCCCGTAACTATAAGTATTGTAAATCCCAATCGGGCAATCATCCATGTCCTGGAAGAACTCCAAGGTCGTGTCAATCGACGAAGTCACTAACGCACGCAGCCATTATTAGCACTTTCCCTTTCTCTTTCGGGAAAAAAAAAGAAATAGGGGTAGGTAAGCAGGCAGGCAGGAATTCGGAGTTTTTGTAAGGAAAAAGGGAAGATAAAATCTCCGGGCTCACCTCCGGCAACACACGTCCCCGCCGCAAAAGTGCAGGGCCCCACATCGAGCGTGTACGCGAACCCGGGCTCCATGTGTATCGGTGGGAAGGGCGGGAACATGCCAGGGGTCGGCTGGTTATTGAACGTCGTCTCGGGGCCGGGGCAGCTGCCCGCGAGGTACCCCGTGAACTGGAAGTTGCCGGGGCCCTCGTACGTGAAGCTGGAGGAGGAGAGCTGGTCCTGGCGGGGGAAGAGGAACTCGAGCGTGCAGTTGGCGTCGGCGCGGGAGGCGGGCACGTCGAAGCTGAAGATGGACGAGATGTCGCCCGGCGTCACGCGGCCCTCGTACTGGGAGCCGAAAGCGCGGTCAGGCTGCTGCTGCGAAATCCAGGTGATGTAGTGCGGGAACTCGTATTCCCCGTCCGGGAGGTAGGCCGGGCAGTTGGTGGTGCTGTCGCGCTTCCATTGGTTATCATGGAGAGGGCGTTTGGAGATGAGTTCGAAGGGGGCTGCGGTGGCTGTGCTGAATAGCACAGCGAGGTAGAGTAGGGTGTACATCACGATGGTTTTCCAGAAGGTGCAATAATCGACAAGTGGGCGTAGCAGGTGTATTGTCCTGGAGGGAAGGGCTGAGATGACGCAGGATGAGTAGACTTTGACTTCTTCATGATCATGGGAATCCAATGCTCTTATACTGAACTGAATTTGCACATGCTTCCAAGCACAGTGTGCGATAGCAATCTCTTACCAAAATCGGTCTCCAATATCAATGTCTCGCCTCATCCCTATCGCTGCCCAGGTGACCAAGGATTGCGTCTGTCATTGGGACGAAACCTCAGCTCATCTTTACTGGTTCCCTGCAAGATATACAATGCGTCGATAGTATATTGCAATATGAGAGGAGGATTTAGCAAATGCAGTGTCCTGCAGAATTTCCCGAAGGGTTGCTCATGCAGCCACTGTTTATCCTGGCCATCCTACTCACCTCCCTGCCTACCCAACTAACCTAGCACACATCATCAACATGACAAAAGGTTTCCATGGCAAAAGCCCACGATCAAGCTTAAGCCGCCCCAAGCTCTAGAGCTGCACCCAGCCTAAAACCCCATTGTATCTCCATTACATCGCATATCTAGGTAGTAAGAAACAAGGAATATCCTTCGTGCGCCAGAAACCTGTAAGCCATCCTTTCGACAAAACATGTGTCGCTTGTCGAAATCGACGCAGTCACCCGAGCGGCGTTCTCGTGGTTCCACGAAGATAGATAGAAAACCCCATCATGTCAATCTGCAATGCGAGAATGTCTTTCAACCTTGCTTACCTGGCGGGGTCGTGGCTTGCCCCCATCAATGAGTATCCATGGCTTTGCGGTGAACATGCTGCAATAGGGGAGCGGGCTTTACAGGGATAAGCTCTTTAGTTCAGATGAAGAGACAGGCTGGAGTTCTATTTTTGTTGCACAAAGGATGGTTCTAAATGTATCAGGGCTATGCTCCTCCCTTTGTAGGTACTAAATATACCTATTTAGACTCTAATTGTCTCTCGTAAGGGAGGGACATAGGTATAGTACGTTTCCCAAAGAATGTCTTTGTTTACGAACCATCTTCCAAGGTTAACAATGAGCCCATTATCTTAACAATAACTGATTGTCGTAACGACGAAATTGTGTGTCTTTGATTCTTAATATATTAGACTCCCCTCCAACCCCTTTAATGTTCGTAAAATTTGAGAAAGCAGGGTCAAGTCAAAACCATTACTCTAAAACTTCCAGGTTCAAGCAACAATCACTCTCAAACATCCAGGTTCCTCAAACACTCACTCTAAAACTAGCAAACATGCTCCCCATCATCAGTCTCCTAGGCATTTCCCACAGCGGCAAGGCCGCACTCGGGCGCCAACTCTCCGGGGTCTACAACCTCTACTACCTCGACCTCGAGGAGATGCTGCGCAAGAAGTGCGAGCTGCCGTTCAAGCGAGCCGGGATCGACTGCACCAAGTGGGCAGAGAAGGGCGAGCCGGTGCCCAACGAGGTCATCCGCGAGCAGAAGATCGGGTACGTGTCCGTCGCCGAGGTCCAGATCTTCAACTGCCGGCTGCGCGGCGAGCCCGTGCCCGTCTACGTGATCCTACAGGCCCTGCTGGAGACCGTGGAGGAGGTGAGCGGGGACAAGGACCGCGGCGGCCGCGCCTACAACGCCATCCTGCTGCACGGCTTCTCCCAGGCGCTCCAGGACTTCCACTACATGCGGAACCACTTCGCCGAGTTCCACGTCTTCCCCAAGCTCGCCATCCTCATCGAGTGCCCCGTGGACGTGGCCATGACCCGCTTCATCAACCGCACCTCCGACAACGAGGACGCGGCTGCCTTTGGCAAGAAGCTGGAAGGCCAGAGGAAGGACCTGGGGGACCTTATCCCCGTCTTGGAGCCCTCCAGGCTGGTTCGGTCAACCAATGACGGCTCTATGGCTTTCGACAAGGCTTTCGAAGAACTGGTCGCTCGCCTCAATCGGAACGTCTTGTGGAAAAGCATCGTCGGTGCTAAGGCCCTAGGCGAGACGTCGTCGCCCAGTGCAGTAGATGCGCAGTCGACCTGTACGTTTCAATAAATTGACGTGGTCGATGAAGAATCAACGCTAGGTAATTACTACTGAAATACCTACCTATAGGTAGGTAATTAGTCTACATCTGGATAGTAAACAGAGTAAGTTGTGATAGAGTAATAAAATGAAATGACTACTAGGTACCTAAGAGAATGCTTTTTTGCTAGATTCTTATGCTTTTAGATTGTGAGAATGTTAGATCCCAAATCGTAGACTTTGAAATACTACCTAACCTACCACTTACATACCTACTCCTAGGACCATATCTAGGATGGTGGTCCTCAAGGGTTCGGCAAGAAACTCCGGGGGTTGGTTGGCGCGTAGGAGCCCCGGGTTTCTAGGATACAGACTCACTTCTCGAGACACTTTTAATTGAATCGTAGCTTGTCTTCTTCTATTGAAAACTACCCAGCTGAGAGTATTTTGCTACCTCGAATTTATTACACGGAAACATGGTCATTTAAATAATCAGTCCCCTATAATTTACCGCGTTGAAGCAGTACCGTCGAATAGCCCAAACCCCGAAGAGCTATTACCAAACTCCGGAGCTCTCATGATATTTGCAACGCCTGATGAATGCATGCAATTGTTGACTTTTGCCATCTCTATCTTTTTTGAATCATACCCAGCCCATTTCCACAAACCAGAGAAAGTTGAGTTGCCCCTTTATCGCCTTCGTGTCTATCTGTTGAACACTAAACCCTCTCTCGTCTCATAATTCATTCGTACCTGTAGTGTTTAGATGCCAGCATCCATTCTCCAACCCTCAACAGGGAGAGGGAAGGTCTCGGACCAGGTGGCAATCTCCTTTTTGAGTTCGTTGATCTTAGAGATGTCACCAGCAGTCACCTTAGCCCTAAAGTCCTTCAGCTTGTTAGCCTCCTTGGGAAGACTAGCCTGGAGTTCCTTGGCAATCTTGATGCTGTCGTCGATATAACCGGCAACACGCACGAAGTCCTCTTCGCCGAAGCCACGCGAGGTCATGGCAGGAGTGCCAATGCGGATACCGTAAGGCGTTAAAGCAGACTTGTCGCCCGGAGTGGCATTTTTGTTGCAAGCAATGTTGATTTGCTCAAGGACAGCCTCGATACGGGCGCCATCCACAGCCTGGGGCCGTAAGTCAAGCAGAACCATGTGAGAGTCCGTGCCGTCGGATACTAGCTTGTAGCCGAGCTCCTTCAGTTTGTGTTCAAGGGTCTTAGCGTTAGAGACAACCTTCTCTTGATACGCTTTGAATTCAGGGGTCTGAGCTTGCTTCAAGGCGACGGTGAGAGCGGTGATGGTGTGGTTGTGAGGACCGCCCTGGTGGCCAGGGAAGACAGAGAAGTTAATAGCAGGCTCAAGCTCGTAGAGAGTCTGCTTGCCAGTCTTGGGATCGGTGCTACGGACACCCTTGCGGAAGAAGATCATGGCGCCACGGGGGCCACGGAGTGACTTGTGCGTGGTGGTGGTGACGATGTCGGCATAGGGGAAAGGAGACTTGATGACTTCGGCAGCAATTAGGCCAGAGATATGAGCCATGTCAACAACAAGGTAAGCTCCGACAGAATCGGCAATCTTCCTCATGCGCGCATAGTCGATCTCGCGGCAATAAGCGGAAGTACCAGCAACAAGGATCTTGGGACGGAACAGCTGAGCGTTCTCTTCCAGTCTGTCATAGTCGATAATTCCAGTATCGGTGTTCACTCGGTAGGGCATGGTCTCAAAATAAGTTGAGACGGCCGAGATCCTACAGGTGGCCAAGTTAATTATCGGATGTCCGGTGTCATTAGTGAAGCATAAACTTACTTTCTGGAGGGAGTCTGGTAACCATGACTCAAATGGCCACCGTGAGGGAGATCCAAACCCATTAGTCGACCTCCCGGTGCCATGAGAGCCTGGTAGACCTGCAAGTTGGCAGGGCTACCACTGAGGCACTGAACATTGACACCCCAATGCTCCGAATCGACGTGGAAGGTCTCAAGAGCTCGCTTCTGGCATAGGAGTTCGATCTCGTCAATGTGCTGGTTTCCACCGTAGTAACGAGCACCAGGGTAACCTTCGGAGTACTTGTTGGACATGGGAGATCCCAGGGCATCAAAGACAGCGCGCGAGGTAACATTCTCGGAAGCAATCAGAATGATAGACTCTCGCTGTCGCTTAATCTCTTTTTTCTATAGTGACAGTGAATTAGTACTGGATCCAGATTGATGGGACCATGAAATTCCACTTACCATAATCTCTGCCACTTCCGGGTCAGAGTCGAGGAGAGACCTCTCGAGCAGCTAGTAAAGGGTTAGCAGGAGTAATAGCATTGAAACATTACAGACAAGGCTATATTACTCACGTCCTTGTGCTCTTGGGAGAGAGCATAGGTGGAACTGGTCGCAGCCATTGTGTAAAGATGAGACGAGAATCAATGGATAGTGTGTTGAGAAGAAAAACAGTCAGGAGAATCGTTTCAATGAAGAAACGAAAACTTTTTTATACGTTGAAGAGGAGTTTTACGGAGGAAGGATAAAAGAGGGCGAGAAGAAAAAAAGGGAAGTAATATTTTTTTTTCTCTCTTCTTACTATGTAAGCGCCAATTGGGGTTGGTGGGGTTTTCTGTACTTCTAAGCTAATAGCGGGGTGACAACGGGGAAGTTCCCTTCTCCCACTTCAAATCTTTCTTGTCTACAAGAATAAAAAGTACCTCCTTACAAGTTACACATGCCATGGATGGATGTATTTAAAGACGCTAGGACCCGGAGTAACTAAACTACCAGGTGACGGAGTGTGAACTCGGTGTTGAAGGATTCGCCCCGAAGTCGGCGAATCAGCCCATCCATGATCCATCAAGGTTATAACTACAATATCGTACCAGTTCAGTTGAGAGCCTACCCAGATAATCTGTTCTTCTATCCTCTTCCTCCTTGGTTAGCTACATATGTAGGTATCTGGCTAATTCATTGGTCAACTGCCGTGCCTAGGTTTCGACCTGGTTTAGTATTATATCTAACGTAAGCACCTGCAACACCTCTAGGTTAGATAACTAGATGCTCGCAATATTTTGACTGCTCTGCTAATGCGTTTGGCTGCCCGGATGAGCTCGGAAGATTGCTTACCCCCCGGGCGATAGATCGGAGAGTAACAGCGATCCGATTCGGTCGGACAAGGGTAATATCTATCTGTGATCCGCAGTACCATATCCGTGGGATCACGGAGAGAGCCCGCGCACTAGAGGGACATTAGCTTTGCAGCTATGGTGAATGATCATCCTGACAATTTGATCTCTTGTCCAATGCCGTATAGTGAACCACTAGTTACTATTATTCGTACATTCTCCTTCTGCCATTTGGTGTCTTTCAAAACTCATAATATCCAGTAACTAACTAGTAGACACTCGATGGTGCTGCAACAAAACGTCGGCATTTGGGAAGCTATTCGGGGTTTGTGGTTTGAGCTTTCATCGAAATTGTACCCGGAGCGTAGGACATAGCTACCTGGGTAGAGTTGGGTAAAGTTTCCGAGGTTCTTTTTTATCCACATAGACTTCACCGACAAGCTGACATGTTTGCAAGACGAATGCGACACTGGGCTGATGAAAACAGAATTTAGTCATCGAAGAATGCTGGTTTGCCTTGGGTAAATATGGAAGTAATCCCAACTTGTTTTGATGATCCTTCGTGCACACTCGTTAGCAGTTTAGATGGTAACGAGTCTCGTTTACATGGCGTACTCGACGATGGCCGAGTTTTGAAAGCCGAGTTCTGAAATGCAAGAGTGGTGGTAGAAAAAGGCAATGTTTTGCATACTTGACATTTACTAAGTTAACAAGGCCTCTCATTCATGAATCATGATAAAATACCATAAGGGGGTACCATGTGGTTTTGAGGCTCGTTGCTTTTTTGAATGTAACCATGGGCTGCCATGGGCGGTGCCTGACTACATGCGTATCTCGTAAATTAATAGTTATTTGTATTTCAAAAAAGCCAGGCTGAAGGAGAAGCACCTTGAAGCCTTGAAATGGTGAACAGCATGGAATGAGGCTTACATATTGAAGGTGCCGTTTCTGTAACAACAGCATTTCAAACTTGCAATATGGGGAGGTTATGTACAGTACAAGCCCGTCTCTATAACTCAAAGTATCTTATCAACATATCGGAACGGATTAATCTGCCGATACGAAACTCCATTGGGCAGGTTCTGGTGTGTAGGTGGCGTTGACCCTGTACCTGCTTGTGTCATCAGCAGTGGCTGCCTCGAACATTTAGTTGTTTGGGTCTAATGAGACCCACTATAGCTTGGCCTGTCTCCACTAATCTGGGGCCATCGCGTACTCTAAGGCTGCTTTAGGTAAGGCCAACTCGTCACATGGAACGGCAAAGGAGTAATGTACTGTACTATCAGGAGTGTATCTACCTAGCACGAGACCTGATCCCCACTCCACCCATAGTTGAGTGCCCTGCATTACACCGTTTCCGCCTGCCCCCAGACACTGTCATGGATTTGATTGACTGATTGACTGAATGACTGATCAAGAAGCTCGGCCGTTATCTCCCTCAACATACGCCTACATCATCGGCCATTCCTCTTCTTCCAACCTTCCAACCTATTTCCCTACATCCATCATCCCATCAATTTCCCATCTCCTTTTCCCTCCATCTCTAAGTTCAGAGAACTTAAAGAAGCTGTTGGGTTAATACGTGTAACTTGTAACTTTGAATCATTTTATCAAGGCGTCAGTTAATTTGTTCGTCGCGCATCGCATCATCCATCATGAAGGGAGCTCTCCTTACCGCAGCTGTGCTGCTAGGCTCCGCCCAGGCCGGAGTCCACAAGATGAAGCTTAAGAAGATTCCTCTATCAGAGCAACTGGTTAGCATTGGTCCTATTCGATTTGAGTAATGACATACTGATGATTTATTACAGGAGAGCATTCCGATTGATAGCCAAATCCGAGGCCTCGGCCAGAAGTACATGGGTCCCCGACCGGAGACGCATAGCCAGGCTGTCTTCCAAGACACCTCCGTTCACGTCGACAAGGACCATCCCGTTCCTATCTCGAACTTTATGAACGCTCAGTGTATGTATTTCCAAATTTTAGGAGACCAAATTCGACCAAGCTCGGTAGCTAATGATTGGCCAATGTAGACTTTTCTGACATCAGCATCGGCACACCTCCCCAGGACTTCAAGGTTATCCTTGATACCGGCAGCTCTAACCTCTGGGTTCCTTCTTCGTCGTGTGGTAGCATTGCTTGCTACCTACACTCGAAGTATGACTCGTCTTCTTCCTCATCCTACAAGAAGAACGGCACCGAGTTCGAAATTCGATATGGGTCTGGTAGCTTGAGCGGCTTCGTGTCGCAAGATACTATGACTATCGGCGACCTTACGGTTAAGAACCAAGACTTCGCTGAGGCAACTAGTGAGCCCGGTTTGGCTTTCGCTTTCGGTAGATTCGACGGCATCCTCGGTTTGGGTTTTGACCGTCTTTCCGTGAACGGCATCGTACCCCCCTTCTACCAGATGGTCAACCAACAGTTGATTGATGACTCTGTCTTCGCCTTTTACCTCAGTGGTGAGAACGGGGGCGAGGACTCGGAGGTGGTTTTCGGTGGTGTCGACAAGGACCACTACACTGGCAAGATCACAGAACTCCCGCTGCGCCGCAAGGCCTACTGGGAGGTCGACTTCGATGCCATTTCTTTTGGCGACGAGACTGCTGAGCTAGAGAACACTGGAGTCATCCTAGACACTGGTACTTCTTTGATCGCTCTGCCTACCGATCTCGCTGAGCTGCTAAACAAGGAAATCGGCGCCAAGAAGAGCTTCAATGGACAGTACACAGTTGACTGCTCTGTCCGAGACTCGCTTCCTGATGTCTCATTCAAGCTAGCCGGTCACGACTTTGCTATCAGCGCCTATGATTACATTCTAGAGGTGCAGGGCAGCTGTATCTCGACCTTCATGGGCATGGACTTCCCGGCTCCTGTTGGTCCTCTTGCCATCCTTGGTGATGCATTCCTTCGAAAGTGGTACTCCATTTACGACCTTGGCAAGGGTACCGTCGGCCTGGCTCAGGCTAAATAGGTTAAGGGCGACGAGAACTTGACTGAGGATTTGTAAATAATTTGTGATGCTGTTCGCGAGATTGCGATGACAAGATGGATTTTCAAGCTGGTCAAATCATAATTCAAAGGCAACAGCGGGTTTGAGTACGTCTTTGATTTGTCCTGAGCAAGGGAGACTTTTTCTGTTTTGGAGTATTTCCTTTACGCCTACTTTACTGTCAAGCATGATGAGACACAGAGTCTCCGTTGTAACATTACACCCAGCAACACGTAGTCAATTTGCATCATACAAACGTGCTATATCATTTTGATGGGTGGAAGTAGGACTGATATGCAACTTTACGTTACCAATTGTATCACGTAGGGATATCCACTAAACAATTTATGGTGTTTAAACGAGGCGAAACTCAAAGAGCTAGTTAAGTTGGAACTGAGTTGGAACGTTGAAGTTACTTAATAAATTGGTTTACAGTCAACTGTCGGGTTGATTTTGAGTACTTCAAATGTTACCAGTATGGTGGATATGTACTATGATGTAGTTCGAGTTGGCAACATCAACAAACCAAACATTGATGAATGCTCATCAATGCTCATCAATGCTCATCAATGTTGGTATTTTGACGCGTACTTCGATATGTACTTGTACATATACATACGTACTGTAAACTTGAACCAACATTGAACAACATTTGAAATGAATTGGGAATCACGTGTCGAAGTAGTAGAGGGTGGCTTGTGCGTAAGTATACCAGTCCGAGATAAGGCTAGCTTCGGAACTAGTGTCAGCCATGATTTGCAGGCGAAAAGTTAGGACTGGTCCCAGTTCTTGAACAGACGGACTCATTTCATTGCTTGGGCCCATTCGGGATTGGTAGCCTTCCACCCTCTCCCTCTCCTACATTAACGAAGTACGAGTGACTTTGATTCTTATTATTAAATGCAACTTATTATTGATTTTTATTCCTTTTTCTCTCTTAGCAATAAGAAAAGAAAAGAATAGAAAATTATCGCGTGCATCTAATAATACGAATCATTCCTGGGCGGTTTAAGATCATCATCTTATGGTGTTTTTTTCGTGGTGGACTGGCTCGTGTTAGATAACAAACTTATTTTTTTTTCTTTCTTTTCTTCAAGGTTCTTTTACTTTTTATTTTATTCCCTCTTCGTACTATTACTAGGTAAATGGTTGCACCTCGATACCTAGTATACATTCCTTCAAGTACTGTCCAGTGTCCACGGCCCACGGCCCTTGCAAAGTTTTGTGGTCCAGTTGAATACTTGGAGTGCAGGTGAGGAAGGAGGTGGTTTACCATCGAGGCTACGGAGTATACAGCACCTAAGACTGAGTGGCATCAGCTGCAGAAGTGGTTAAAGTTCAGTGCGTACTTTCCTACCTTACCTATTTCATTGTCTGTGCTAGGGAGGGCTCTTTCCTCTAACTGTCCAAGTTTACTGTGGCTCTCTCCGACTGGACCTCTTCTGGTTCTAGCACTACGCGGGCTACATACATACCACATACCACATACCCAGGTACCCTTGGCTTACCTACATTTGGCTACCTACATACATACATACATACATACCTACAACCTACAACTGCCACTACCTTACCCAGGCTACCCTACCCTAGGTGCTCAGTGCTCTCTCAAGTCCCTCAGGTAGCTCCGAATTCCCTAACCTAAGATTTCCCCCCTAAGGAGACAAGTTGGAAACATTGAAGAAATAAAGTGGAAGGAGATTGAGAGAAGAAAGAGGGTCGCGGTCGCACCAACTAGCAACCACAAAATCACAAGTCCCGTTTTCCCCTTCAATCGCGACCGACAGGCTATGGGCGTGCAGCGCGACGGGAGCCGCCAATTTTCTTAGCTGCAACAATCACCAGCCATACATCCAACGTTGACAGCAACGAATGAACTAGGAAAAATAAAAAGATAGCCTTGGTGGGAAAATAAAATATTATCCAAAATGGCATCGCCAGCCATTGCACTTTCTAACGGCGTCGCTGCATCCTTGCAGCTCAACAACAACAACGCCAATTCCAATCCGAGTCCTGATGACATTGCCAATGTCAATGCGAATAATAATAGTACTGATGCAGCATCTAACGCCAACCTAGACGACGATGTTAATGCTGCGCCAAACAACTCCTCCATCAATAATACCACTGCTATCAAGCGCAAACGCGAACCCTCCGATGTTGGCGACAAGCCACCAAATGGCATCGACAATAGTCGCATTACTCCCACCATTATTACCGCTGCTTCTATAAGCAACGCAGCCTCTGCTTCGTCCCCTTCTACCTCCGGCGCGAACAAGGATGATCTGCCAACCATTCGGAATTACTATGAGGTTCTTCAAAGGTATATTACTATGCACTCCGCACCATGTATATCATGTACATCACTCTACCTCACATATACAATCTCTCCATCATTCTTACTCATTCATCATTGATCGACACTATTTGGAAACTAATATGGTTGGCCCACGTTTATAGGTTAGATCCGATACCTTCAGTCCTCAAACGTCCCCTTCCCGACCCTGAAGATTCCCCAGATGCCCCCCAAGCAAAACGGAAAAAGTCAGACGATGGATCATCACTCCCTTCCATCGCCGACAAAGTGGCAACAGAACAGTATGAAGACCTCGTCAGCATCATCGTCGACATCAAATCCTCCATTTCGCACCAGTTAGCAGAGCTACGAGATATTAAGCCCGAACAGGATACGAAGGCGAACGACGAGGCTTGTGCCAAGCTTATCGACTTCAAGCGGCAAGCCTTCAATCTATTCAAACGCGAGATGTCATATCCTAGCAATCCCCGTGTCTCCGAGGCGCTCCAGGGCCTCGAGCAGATCAACGATTTGCAATCGAATGCTAGTGGGAATGTTGTGCTGACTGTAAATGGCGAGGCTATGAGAGGAAAACAGTATTACTCGAGCCTGCAGCAAGCTGTCATTAAGCCTGACGGCACAGAAGCTGTTATTCAACCCCTAAAGGAGAGCGGCTTGCCTAGCGGCGTTAAGGTTGCTAAAGCCATTCCATATTTCTTCCCTTCTGCTGTCGATAAAGACAAGAAGTCTAAGACACTGGGCGAGCTTTTCCCACCTCCACGCAACCTTCCTTCACTCCAACCGCCTAAGGCGCCGAAGAGTACTACCAAGGGTGTTCAAGTGGGATGGCATCGCCCTGAGTTGACCGAGAAGTCCAAGTACAGAGCTGGGTCATACTTCAGCCAGAATATCTCAGCCGGACGCTGGCTTGATTATAGTAATGCCGCACCCCCGTCGCAGATCATGACCAAACAACGCGAGCGGGCCTTGAGTCTTGCAGGGAATAAACCCTCATCGTCCGACCTCGAAATGTCAGAAATGGAAGCCCTTTTTCGTGGTGCATTCTCCAGTTTCGCCCCTTCCAAGGATGATACCGCTGCCATGATTTCTTCAGGATTAATTAGCCATACCATGTGGTGGCAAAAGGTTGGAAAACGCAACTTTGATCGTTTAATCGAAGCTGAATTACCAGAAGACTTGCTCGAGGAAGTTGACAAGGGCGAGGAGGCAGTTGTTGAGGAGGTGGATGAAGATATCATCCAAGAGACGTTGGATAAATGGGATGAGACCATGATAGATCCCAGTTTAGAGGAGGCCTGCTGCCCGAAAAAACCGGAAGATCAGAAGGATGTCGACGATCTTCTTCAAGACGTGTCTGACATGATCCAGACATTAGTCTCATATCAGAAGAATCGTAACTTGACCCTACCGTCCGCATCCAGTCAGAGTCGATATGCGGCGGATCCGGCTCACAGTGACATGCTCACCAATGGGACTCCGGTACAGCCTGGTGAAGAGGAGATGGCGACCTACCAGGCTCTCAAGGCGCAACTATGCCTTGTTATCCAAATGCTGCCACCTTATGCCGTCGCTCGTCTTAACTCGGACAAATTGGATGAACTCAACATATCTACGAAGATTGAAGTTCGTACAGATGAATATCAAGGCTCAATGGAGGAAGAAGAGGCAGCTATTCGTGCTAGAGCCGCCCAAGCTCCCCCGACTAATGCTCGACCACCGACACATCGCGCATCAAGTTCATCAAACGCTTTACAGTATGGTCAGCCTTACCACACGAGTCGCGGCCCTATGCCGAATCCACAATTCTATCCGCAAACACCAATCCGACCACCACCGCCTACAATGGCGAGGCCCCCTCAGACGATGCCAGCTAACTATCCCCCACGGCCTCCTTCCAATACGGGCTACCGACCTCCTCCTCATTACCCGAACGCCGGATATTCCCAGCAATTTACTCCCAAAGCTCAACAGTACTCACAGCCTGGGCCTTACGGGACACCTGCACAACCCCGTCCGCCGTACCAGCCCATGCCGGGCTACCCTAACATGGCGACCTCAACACCGCCAGCTCACTTCCCGCCGTCTTATCCACCAAACACTCAACCGCCGCCCCAGTCTAAGTATCATCACCCTCAATACCCACCTCAACATGCACCCCCGCCACACGGTACTCCCTCACACGCGCCGTATCCCCAATACGCCAATGGCACCGGGGCCATACCACAAAGGACAGCATCCCCCCATGTTTCCCACCAACAGCCCCAACATCAGCACCCACACCCACACCCACATCAGCCCATCCCGCATCACTTGGGTTACAATCCGGCCGCGACTCCGACCAGACAACCGTCTTACGGAAATCAACCGAACATGGGTAACGACCCGAGACGCTATTATGCGAACACCGGTTCGCCTGCAGTGCCCAATAATCAGCTGGTCCAGCACGGCCAACCTAATCCGAACCCCCAAACTCCTAGCTCATCATCATTCCAAACATCTCTCAATCCTCATCAGGTCCAGCAAGCAATGGACCAAGCCAAGGCGCGTTTTGATGCGACCAAGAGTGCTCAAAGGACAACGGAGGGCATTAGGAATTCGATGTCGGGCCAAGGGCAGGGACAAGTGGGCGCTCCGGTTGGCCTAGGCGGTATTGGGTTAGGAGGTGATCCATCGAGGCTAGTAGCTTCCCGTGCGGGCGTGCCTAACTACCAAGGGCCTGGTCAGACCCCAAAGGCTCAGATGAACTCGCCGGCTGTCACGGGCGCACAGCCGTCAATGAATGGAACCCCCGCCATGTCGCCTCCAGGACCAGCAGCAAATGGTGGCCAGCCCTCTTATGGTAGAGAGTCTTAGGCGGTCCCCGTATCGCATGCACATCAATTACCGGCAGCAACGCCTTATGCACCAGGACAGGGCCCGATTCCATATACGAATGCGCATTCCGGTTTCCCGTCTCGCTGATATACAGCTTTGAGAAACTGGTTCCAGAATGGAAGGAGTTCGGATCTGGCGAGCCAATAGTTGGTTCCATGATGGTTATGGATTGTTGAGGATTGCGCGTGTCTGGGTTAGGAAACCATTACTTGCTTAGATGTGTATCTGAGTAGCTGCTTGGTATAAGGCAGAGAAGGCAAACGCGATCGATAGTTTATAAGGGTCACGGAAGCAAGGAAGCTAGCAAGGAATGAAATGGGGGGGGGGGGGGGGGGGAGGCTCCTCGTTAGATAATTAAGAACGAGAACAAGGACGGAGAATGCGCTTGGAGTCCTTAGGCTAGGGGTAGTTTACATCTTCCTAACTACCCAAAACCTAAGCCGCTGTAGGAGTTCTATCTTGTTTTTTGTTTTCCGCTTTCATCGTCGAAGTCCTTTTTTATTTTTATTAATGTTCACACAAAATTTTGTTGTTCGCTTGTACCTAAGTGTGTGTGTGTGTGTATGTGTATGTGCGTGTTCGTCACTCACATCCCTTTTTTAGTAAGGTAACAACTAACTACATTACACTATATTACACTACATTACTACACTACTACGATAGGTTAGGTTAGGTTAGGTTAGGTTAGGTTAAGTGTTAAAATAATGCCAATGTTGAAGTCGTCGATGATGATGATCAAAAAGTTTTATGGCGGTTTTGACAGAAGATTTAAGAGGCTTGGGGAGGGGTGAGTGATGCTTACATGTAGGTAGGTATTGGGCACTACATGTAGGTACCTACCACCTGCGACGGTGGAATGGTATAATGTTGCACAATATATTCCGAAGAAACTGAACAGATGACATAGATGACATACCTAGATAGATGTAAGCAAAGTTAAATCATCCAAAAAGAGAAAGAGAAAGGGCGCAACCAACCTTACTTGGCACTTATGAGACTAAAAGAGTGAGTGCATTTAACTATTAAGACTAACAGAATGTACACCTTTTGTCTACCTAACCTATCAACCTATTCTATAGCAGCAGTAGTAGTAGTACCCAAAAGTGTAAGTGTGTATCATGTGTATGTCCCTAAAGCCCATCGAGTGCTCCTTCTAACCTAATCTAGTCCAACCAGCCCAGCCCATGATAATACACCAACAACAGAATAGGATAAACCAGAGGTATACAGCTTGTGAGAGACGCGGACAAAGGAATCCCGATCGATCCTACTCGAAAAAAAAAACAAGAGGACCCAAACGCAAAAAAAAAAGAGCAAGAAGCTGTGACCCGTATACATGCGATGCATGCATGCATGCATAGGTACATACCAAAGGGTTCACCAGCATACTAATAATAGCACTCTTGAACAAGCAGTCAAAACCCCTCTCAAATCCAGCCCCAACTAGCCTACTCGCCGAGCGTAGAATTCGAAGACTATTTCTCGGTTCCCTCTACGTCTTCGGTGGTGGCGGCAGCGTTGGGGATGGTCGTGCTCTTGCTATCGCTCCCGCTTGTGCTGTTGCTTTCGCTTGCGCTCGGGGTTTCGCTTTTGACCTGCTGCTTGCGCGTGTACAGCGACACGTTGCCGAGGAGGTTGGTGGTCGGGAAGGGGTGGCGCTCGTAGTTCTCGACGAGGGAGCGGACGCGGGGGGTGTCGGGGTCGGTTTCGTAGTACCTGTGTTGACGTGGTTAGCATACTATACTATACTCGTTCTGAAAAAAAGAAAAAAGGAAAAAAGAAAGAAACACGATGAGCCAGATTAGGTAGGTGGGGTCAAGACATACTCCCAATGCGAGGTCAACCCGTCCTCGAGCGTGATGCTGCGGTGCGACCGGTTCGCCTTCTCGGCTTCCTCGGGGCTGAGCACGGTATCCCAGAACATGGCGGCGGGCTCCGCGGTGTCGGCGACGATCTCCTTGAGGCAGAAGCCCGGGTTGGGGGCGAAGACCAAGGTCTTGTCGTCGATCTCGGCAAAGCCGCCGGCGCCGTGGAGGCCGACGACGGAGAAGCCCTTTTGGAAAAGCACCTGCGTGCACTCGGCGCAGTAGGTGGTATCCTGGGCAAAGAGCTGGATGACGGTGCCGAAGCGGCGGTGCAGCGCCTCGATGATGGTCATGGCCGCCGCGTGCTTGTACATGGCCTGGCGAATCTTTGGGTGGTCGTCGGCGGGCTTGGCCGTGATGCTGCCGAGGTTGAAGCACACGACCTTGTTGATGTCGGGGGGCAAGGGGAGCCGCATGAACATCGAGTAGAACTGTTGGCCGATCGGATTCGCTAGCCAAATTGCCGTACACTTGTGGAAAGCGTCCAGTTCGATCTCCAGGTCCCGAGAGAACGAGTAGTCGTAGGGCATCGTCTTGAGCGTCATGGGACAGTACGGCATCCCGTTAGGACGGAAGGGAGGCGGGAAGGCGAGGTCCCGGTACCCGTGGAATTCAACTCTATACGTGAGCCTGTTTTTTTTTTATCGTGTTAGTCTTTAGGTACTTAGTCAGATAAAAGGTGGGCGAGGTTGCGCACCCAACTTGTCTTTCGAATTTTTGGTTTGGTCCGACATAGGACTGTAGTAGTATGGGATTCACAGTGTTGATCTTCTTCTCGATGTTGACTAGTTCCTCTTTGGTCCAGAGTTTGGCCCCGGTTTGATACTTCTCGATGACTTCGCGTTGAAGTTGGAGTTCGTCATCTTGCCACGCTCTGAAAACGGTGCTTGGGTCGACGAAGGTGCTGACCGTGGAGGTCGTAACAGATTCCGCGGGCGAAGCATGTCCATTGGTGATGGTGATCTCTTCTTCCTCCTGCACGGGCTCTTTTCCCTTAGGCTCCCGGCTCCTACCTCTTGGCACATCTTCTTGAGATTCATGATTATCGGGACTACGGCCGGGGGATTCATCTCTCTCCAAATAATCACCGGCACCATTTCTGTCTTCTAAGTGATACACATTGATATGCCCATTATGACCGTTGGTCTTGGAGGCAGTAGACGTAGAAGCACGTCGGGGGCTAGTCAAGTCCAAGGAACTAGCATCACTATCCAAGTTCGTCACGAGACCATCCAAGGTGCCGTCGCTTGATCCATCCACTCGGCTAGCCGAACGGTCGTCGCTGCGGAATATAGCTTTCACATTCTTTATCCTCTTGCGGATAGATTCCGACGTGAATTTGTAAGACATCACGACTGGCGACTGGCGACTGTCGGTACTTGAAATCTCGACGGCCGATTTTGGTGCGCTTCCTTTAGAGGAGGCAGATGGCTATGTGATAAGAGTCAGGGGTAATAGTTCAACTTGTATGAAGAAAATGATACACAAAGAATGCGAAGTCCGATTACTTTTGTGTATGAAAAAGTACTCAATAATCAAAGCTGTATTGCGCAAGTTGGAGGTTGAAAAGATGGTCTCGATGAGATGAAGCGCATTCTATGATGATAGATGTTAGGGCAGACCTAGAAACATACTATGCTAAGTATCATGCAGCTTCCCTTACACTACTAAGTGTCGAGTAGGTGAGGTAGGGTCGATGGGTGCAGTATTGAACTTTGTAAGTGTGTAGATACCGCATAGAGACGCCTGCCTCACACAGGCGCTCTAGGACCCTGCTTCATCCTTTCCTACCACATTGATGGGTGAGCATATACCATAATGGCGCGGAAAGGCGCCGAGTTATTTTCACGATGTAAGACAATAGTGCTGATTTTGTTACTTGTAGGTGTTGAGTGCGTATCATGGCGACCAAGACGACCAAGCCGATCAAAGTTCAGGGGACTATTAGACGCCCAACATACTAATCTGTGTGTTAGAGCTTCGATGGTGAAAGTTTAGCATGTGTCTGGTGCCTCATGCTTATATCAGTTTAATCATGTAGTCCCTGCCACGCCATATAGGGATAGTAGATACACCATTGCCGAAGATGACTGCTGCAGAGAGTTTAGGATGAACCCAACAGAGTTTTTTCAGATGCTTATGAAGTTCAGCATGCCCATTTTTCTTCATGCATTATTATGGACGTGTATACATAGTATGTAAATAGTTCATATGGGTGCTGAATAACTTCACTAACCTAGGTACCTGGACTTGGCCTGATTGCGTGATCTGTTACTAGTGCCTACAGGCCTCCTAGGTAGTCTTCTAATATCTGCTCAACGTGGTCTTATTTGAATATGTTGGGTATGTAACGTGTTATGGAAAGTATAGAAATCATTTTTTTGAAATGCCGGCAACTGCAATTTGGGTTGTCCATAAAGAAGGGTTCTAGGTATGTAGGTAGGTAGGTAGGTAAAAAGAAGGTTTAGAAGTCGGAGGAAAGGGAAGAAGACGATGAGACAATTGGAGGAGAGGGATAATCCCGACTAGAAACGGTTAATTGCAACATGTGTCGTGATTTATGCACTTTATGCACTTTATGTACCAATAGATAGCATAATATGCCCAGTATTATGCATAACTTTGATATCCGAACAACCCCTTTTTACCCTTAAACACATCCATGACATTTCATCGTCCTAACTAACAAGACAAGTAGCAACTTGAAACTAACAACTCACAATTAGCAACTCGCGACTATCTGATCCCAACTGATCTACCCCCCAAACAACATCAGGGGCCCGTTGACCCATTCATTTAGAACAAAAGACCCTCCGTACATATCACAGCGTAACGACTAATATACGTTGCTCGGTAGTTGAACTCGAAGATCCTGGCAATCCTTAGAGTTCCTGCGTAGACGATCAACCCGCAGGTAATATGCCGTGCCGGGAAAAGAAGAGAGGGAATAAAAACAGGGGAGAAAAAATGATGATGATGATTATTGATATTATTTAGATTCCAAAGCAATTATGTGGAGATGATTGCGTGTACAATCCCGAGCGCAAAACTCACAGAGAACGATACGATACGATACGATATTATATTATATTATTAGGACAACTCAAAGCCATAGTGCTGTTCTTGTTTCACTTCCTTCTCATCCCTCCTCATCTTTTCTCACCCCTCCCCTCTCCTCCTTAGCTAAACCTCATTGCTCAGGGGTATTAGTACAAACAAGTACTATCTAAAAAAAAGAACCCCCGGCCCTCTTCCAACGTTTTTTTTCATGGCCGGAAGGCTCACCCAAAAGATCCTTGGCCATATCGGCCCACTCCTTAGCGGCGGCGGCGGCGATGGCCAACAAACGGCGCTAATTTCAACCTCACCCGTGCCATCGCCACATCCACATCCCCCGCTCGGCACGGATATCGGCCTCTGGAAGGTCGACACCAATGAAACCGTGCTGCACCCCTGGGGTGGGACGTACCCGCGCCTGTGCCGCCTAACCGACGGTGCTCTTTTAGCCGTCTCCACCGCATTCCCCGGCCCCGGCCAGCACGTCCTGCAAGTTTCGCGCAGTGTTGACGGTGGGCGGACTTTCCTACCGCACGGCGAAATCGCGCGTGGCGTCGGCGATATCGATAATGGGTTTTTGATCGAGGTACCTCCTTCGCCCTCGACCCCGAGGAATCATCCTGTTGTGCTTGCTGCCTTTCGGAATCATGATCGCCCTCTTGGCGGCCAGCCTACCCACTTTCGGATCGTGAGTTGCCTGCCTACCTATCCACCCTACCTTCCCCTTGTTATTTCCTCTTTCTTGTCAAAAAGAGCTATGCCTTCACGTATAAAGAGAAAATTGGCTAACCCTTGACACCCAAGACCGTATGCCGTAGCGAAGACGGCGGGCGCTCCTGGCACTTCGCCTCGCAAGCCGCCGAGCAAAGCGCAGCCAGTAGCTCAGGGCTCGGGCTATGGGAACCCTTCATGCGGCTGTCCTCACACAACCCAACGCACGTCCAACTGACCTTCTCGCGCGAGCTCGCCCCCGACAACCAGGAGACCTTCCGCGTCGACTCCCACGACGCCGGCACCACCTGGACCTCGCCCGCCCGCTGTCTGCGCTGCCACGCGCCCTGGGCGAACCTCCGCGACGGCATGCAAGGCATCGTCTCCATCCGTGACCTAAGTATCCCCGGCAGCGGCGAGGCCCTCGTCATCGTCTTCGAGACAACCCGCCACCGCACCTTCAGCGTCGAGTACGCCGTCTCCTACGACGAAGGCGAGACCTGGGGTCACCGCGGTGTTGTCTACCAGCCCCGTCCCGGCCGCAACGCCGGCGCCCCCCAGATCGAGCGCTACGGCGCCAACGGCATCGTCGTTGTCTTCATGACGGACGAGGATGCAGGGGGCCCGTCGGTGTGGCCGGGGAAGGCGGCGATTAAAGCTGTGTTTGCGGAGGGCTTGTTTGGTGGGAAGGTTACGTTTAGCAGCAGGCCGTTGATGGTACATCGGGCGCCGTCGTATTGGCCTGGGCTGGTGAGTCTGGGGGCGGGGGAGGTCATGGCGGTTTATGAGCATGGGGGAAAGCCGCTGGGGAGGCGGTTGCGGTTAGGTACTTAGGTACGTAGGTGTGTAGAGAAAATTATGAATTACACATTATCAATTATTACGTTTACAGAATGACTTGGAGTCACGGGTTGTGTTACATAGGTATATATCGACGGTACACAAGGCATGTTGTGCAAGACTACTTGGTACTCGGGTATACCGAACGAGTTGTCATTACCAACAACTCCTGCAGCCTATGCCGCGATGCTTCTATCTATCTGGTCTACAAAATGTCAAAGGGTATCTCAAAACGCAGAACAAGCCGAACCGTGGTATCCCCATGCCTTCCCCCCATTTCTCTTTCCCGAGACCAAACTAGATAAAAAGAATCATGGCCCTCCCCCTCCCCCTCCCCCTCCCCCTCCCTCCTCATCCCACTCCCATCATCGTCATTGTTATTCGTAGCCCCCTCCCCCCATTATAGCGGCCACCGGCTGGGGTGGGGTGATTGGGGGAGCTGCGCAGCTCAGCTCGGCTCGGCTCAGCGCCAGTTCATGACCCACTGATAGTTATAGGTCCAGACGAAGAACTGGTCGACGACGGCGACATACGCGGGCTCCTCGCTGAACAGAGCGTACACGCGCGTGAAGAGGCGCGAGAACGCCTCCCGCAGGGGATCCGCGGGGCTCAGAACGGTGAATAGGTAGCGCGCCGTCTCCGCCAGGCCGCGCGCGTACTCGGGCGTCAGCCTCGCCGTCATGAGGGCGAAGAGCAGCTTTCGCTGCGCGAGGTCGGCGAGGCGCGGGATGTTGTGCGCGCGGCTGATGTGGTACAGCTTCGCGTGCGCGAGGAGGTGCTCGATGAGTATGGGGACGGGGTGGGCGATGGGTGCGAAGCCGCAGTCGGCGTCCTCGATCAGGTCGAAGCAGCTGCCGACACCGACGTTGGGATGCACGCCCGCTACGTCGAGGAAGTATAGCATCTGAAGGGCGGTGGACATCGTTTCCACGGGGCCGATGCCGGGAAATGTGATCGGGTTGTAGTGGGTGCCGTCGTAGCTGGCGGCGGGGTCTTCGATTATGTTATAGTCGCCTGTGTACTGGAAGTCGCCGAGGAGCGTGAAGACGTGGTCGTCCATGTCCTCGTAGAGGATCCAGCCGTTCTCCTGTGGTAGCTGGCCGAGGACGAAAGTAGCGTACTCGGGCGACAGGATGTGGAAGCAGATCCTCGGGACTGTCCACTGGCTCATGGTGGGACCGATCAGGATCTTGACGGTGGGGTAGGGTTCATTGACGTCTCTGAAAGGAGGGTTAGAGGAAATTGAGTATGCGGGCTGGTGATGGATTGGGACTAACTCAGGGCGAAACATAGGCGATACAGCTTGTATCATGCCGCCGACCGCATTGTTGACGGAGGAATCATTGACGGAGGACTCGCCATTAGACATCGTAGATGATCAACGACTGCGATCGTTGTGAGTGTTGCTTTAATCTGATTAGTTTCGCTCGTTGAATCAGTTGAAAGGTTCAAGTGCTGAAGCTTGTGAAAGCTGGGTTTCTTTATGGGAATACAAAATAGGAAATGTGCCATGTATTTAACATACCTTAGGCAAAGAAAATATTTTTTTTGTGTGATATTTAATGAGTGATTGGAAGTGAAATTGAGAAGGTTAGAGAGAGATGCGAGTGAAATGTATGCGACAAGAAAGATACTGTGGAAGCTGAAGAAGGTGCGTACAGATCCAGTAGTGAAGGAATTTATACTAAAGGTCAACAGCTGTCAAGTTTAACTAGAATCAGACGGCGACGGTTACGATAACGATTGATGTCTGGTTGCCTTATGACCCTGAATTATAAGGAATGACCTCAGGTACTAACATAGGTAACTACTCGCCCGCCCAACCAACAGCCCTGCAACGAACTTGAAGGATACCTACTACTAAGTGTGAGCATCTAGTCCACCGAGACGTAACAAGTAGCCATCTTTTGATAATAAAGGGTTACCCTACATTTTGGGCTGGAGCATATGTCCTTTCCAGAATCGTCTGATAATGACGATGATTGAAAGCATAGAAAAATAATACAGAGGGGGGACTGGATCGTGGATCGAGGAAATATCGGTTTTCAATATATACCTACTAAATAGGTAGGTAGGTAGGTAGGTGAGTAGACCTATTTCATAAGGATATATCAAGAGACGTGAGGCTGCACCCCTTCTGGGGTATTCTCACTTATGTACTCACGATACACCCTTCTCAGCTCGAACATGACCTCCACAGCGATGAGGTATATGATGATCCACTCCAACCGATGGCCGTACTTTTCACTGACCATCTCTCGTAACACACTTACATTCTCAAACGCATAGTCAATCTTTCTGTTCAGAATACCAATCCGCTGCCGTATATCTAGAACAGTGCTAATCTGGCTGTAATAGTTCTCCAGGTTTGACTCCGAGTCCCAGAACATGTCGGGGAGCTGGTCGGTAATATCGGAATAGTGGTTGAGCTGTGATCTTAGGCTTAAGAGCTGGCCCGTCATCTTGAGAACGGAGCTACGCTTCAGCTTATGCTCCAATCCCCCTTCTAGGAAATTAAGGCTGTTTTTTGAATTTTCGAAATAGTCAATTGCCTGGTTCTCTAGGACTGCCAATTTCGGACTCCTGGCTAGCCCACTCGAGAAGGCGATTTTAGCGAGCGTCGTGTCCAACCTGTCGTTCTCTAGCTCCTGTGCTCGTGTGCCTAGCACGACAACCTCTCCTCTCATGTAACTGGTGTCGCGAGTCTCATCGGGCAAGAACTCTAGTTCTTCCATCTCTAGGCGATTCACATGAGGAAGCTCGGCAGCTCGAATCAGTTGCTTGGTCGCAAGAGTCATGAGTGCATCGGCAGGCACAGACCAAGCCACTACGGTCCCGGATGGAAAGACAAAGATATCGCCGTCGTTGATACCCCTCGCATGCACCACACCTGTTGGGTCGAACTCGGTGTGATCTGGGTCTAGTTCGAAAGCATGGAAGCGCAAGATATCTTGTACGGCTTCCATGTCGAAAGACTGAGCAACACATATGGAGGAGATAGTTCGACGATAATCGGTGTCAGAAGTACTATCTTTAACCTCTTTCTTTATACTGGTAATGCGTTTTGGTTGTTTAGTAGTGAGACCCAGGCGCAGAGTCTTGGCAGCCGAAGTTCGAACAGGCTTTCGTTTAGACGAGTTGGAATTGGAGTTGGAATTAGAGCTTGAGTTCGAGCCTGATGCTTTACTCTCTGACTGGGTGACGACATTTTCGGAAGGCGTGGGTCTATCGCTCCTGTCTTCGGCTGACAATCGTTGGCTAGAGGTAAACCAGTTCCGGTTCCAGGGAAAGGATAAGAGGATACTTTGGTGGAAACAGAGCCGTGGTCTCGGATTAGAGGAGGTATAGGCTAAAGCTGAGGCTGAGGTTGAGGCTTTCGCTTTCGTTTGTAGCCCACGAAATGTGGGAGCTATTACTTTTTGCAGTGAGATGCGCATGGTGAAATTAATTCAGCCATTGGCCATTGGAAATGACTGGTAGCCAAGAAGGCAGATGGTTCTATACGTATGTATGTATTACTCAACGATCAACAATTTTAAGATTGTTGATGTTTGATCAATATTTGTATGTGTTATTTCTGTAATTGGTTATTGGTGTGTCAAGTTGGTGAGTCTTCCTTTTTTTTTTTTTTTTTTTTTTTTTTTTCTACTTTAAAATGTTTTTGCTTTTAGTGTTTGTAGTACCTACCTTAGTACCTACCAACCTACGTCAAGCGTTACTCTTAGCTAACGTAGCCCTGTAATTAGATCCCCTGCCTATGTACATCGTACCCCGCCTTCCATACTAATGTTAGATTAGCCAATCAACGCCACCAACTTGAAGTTATATTTTTTTTCTAATGTTGAATTTAATCGATTAGATAAGACATTGATATGGACATGGGGACTGCATAGGTACATTATTGCGTACCTACCAGGTCCTACCTACTAGGGTATCATAACTTCATTATATTACAAAGCTCACTCACTACCTACCTCTATCTACCTTGGTAGACAATACGCACTATGAACCTTTTCGCAACAACTCGAACAAATCCAGCAACGTTACTAACTCATTTTAGATGAAACTTACATCATTGATCATGTTTCCTTCGCCTTTCTTGCCATGTCTACTCTACACAAGGTAGCATTATCCAAGTTTCGGGTTGGGCCCGGTTCTCTGTGGCCATCCGCTCAAGCCTGGAGCAAAATACTGTCGCGATTGACCAGGTCTAGAAGGTGTCGCCATCCATCCCTTCGACTGTCTCCTAGTCGTATAATATCTCTTCGTTTGCGATGCCAGACTGACAGCAAAAAACATTCATACGGTCATGCTTTCAGATTTGCTGCTCAAAAGCGGGCTGATAGGCTTCCCCTGATAATGCTACAAGCTTGGCTAGCCAAAGAGAATACTCAAAACGAGCAAAACGAGCCTCTTGTTTCTCCATATCTTCACTCAATCACTCCATACGAGTGGACTGAACGCTTTGATGGCTTAGCATCTCGAGGTTGGTCTGCCCAAGATGTAGACCATTGGATATGGATACTATCTGGAGAGGACGGAGATACCCGTGTTCAACGGTTGGTCTCGACCGAATCCCCAAACCCCTTATTCCTCGTGAATATCTTATCGCGTTGCGATGAGAGGTTTCGCAATGCTTCTTCTCCATTGTCTATAATGGCATATACGTCCAAGCATTACTTTAATTCCCCAAACCCTATAAATGTTTATCAGTTTCTACTCCTACTTCGCCGTCTTGTTCATCATACAATGCGACTGTGCCCTAGGTCAATTGTCACTGTTGCGCGATTCACGGTAGATTACGTTCGAAGTTTATCACCGGATTCACATACCAACTATTATCACTTACAGTGTCGAGTTTTCAACACGGCCCTACTTCTGTTTAAACGACCGGCAGTTATACAGCCTATGATTAATATGCAATTCAATTGGCGCGCCCAAAAAACTCTACTAGTCATGTCGGATAACTTGGACACCCCTCTCATTATCAATAAATTTAGTTACGAATCCGTTATGGAAGTCATGCTTGGAATGAAAAAGTCCAAAACGGAGAAAGCGGTTGCCATGAGATATGCCAAATCCTGGCCCCCTTACCGTCAAGATTTCGATGGGCTGGATGCGAAAAGAACTGCCGAGGATGATTACTCGCGAACCGTAAAAGCTGGCCAGCTTATGAAAGAGGCTGGATATCCCGAGGATCACTACGACCGGGCATTGGGGGCTTTGGGTGGCAAAGGCGCCAACTCTCCTACCATACAGACCCGTAGTCTTGTGCCACAAGCATGGAAAGGCAACTCGGAAGATCGCAACTTGCATGTTCACTGGGCCATGTTAGTCCGAGCAACTCGGAATCCCCAGGAAGCATGGAAAATATTCATGGACTTTGCCGCAGAGACGGATAAAGCTCCTAATGGCCAAGTTTATGCTGAGATGTTCATCAAACTACACAGCCGTCCTCTTCACCCGAACTCAAAATCACTACTGCCTGGCGACGCTAAGGAAAACTTTCCCATCCACGATGCTAACTATAGCGAGTATGAGCTGGCTAGGCTATCGCCTCCCACGATCCGAGAGTTGTATGATCAGATGATCAGCTATGGAGTGAAACCGGAGGGCTACTGTCTCCACGTGCTGTTATCTAATGCAGAATCTCTTGAGGAAGGTGCTCGCTATCTTCACGATGCTGGCATTGATCCCGTCAGCATCTCCTCTATAGCTCTTTTCAAAGAACCATCTTACCAAGCGCTGCACAAAATCCCTCTCTTGGTGTTCAAGAGTTACATTCAACTTCTTTGTAACTTGCAACCTGACCGTCAAGGAGGAATTAGATATTCTTCCGTTGAACTTTATCGCATTCGCCATGCTATAAAGCTCTCTACCCTTCGATTGAGACTGGGCACTAGCGAAGGTCATACTTTTCGACCTCCTTGGCTAATAATTTGTAGGGCACTGGCGCGGCCCAATATATGTGTCCTGAATGGCACACGTCTTGAAAATGACACCGAGGCTTTGCAAATGTCTTTGGACATTTTCAGGATCGCACAAAAGGCATCAGGCATTGATCTCGACTTTTTTTTCTATCTCTGCCGCGCAGTTCAAAAAGCCGCTGTATCACGAATCCACTATTGGAGTAGTATAAGGGATAGGGGCTTCATGGATGAAGCCACAAAGAACGGGCCGTTGGTGCCTTATCCTGAAACGATCCAGGACATTCTCAAGGAAAGCTTTGCTAGCTTTACCTCCCAGGTTGACAATTCCGAGAACAACTCTGGTTCATTATCGGCACCGACATTTCAGCAATATATCGGACCTGCTCACTTGCACACATATATTCGTACTCTAGCATTTCTAGAAGACACGGAAGCAATGAAAGCATTATTGCGATGGATGATCAAGCATAAAGCATATATTAACGAAGAAGCGGATCGGATAGAATATCGTGGCCACGCATTGATTGCCAAGACCTTGTGTGCCTTTCAAGCATTCGCCGGGCCAAGTCTGAGCGAAGAAGAGAGAGAGGACATGAGGTTCCAAATGGAAGCCAGCCTAGACAATGGATGTTCCTGGAGATGGCCTACGTTAGAAGAAGTTGACGCATATGTGCAGTCCGATCGGAGTAGGGGCTCCGAGCTACTACAAAGGAGAATTTTGGCCATGTCATGGCTCCGATCATCCGTGGCAGAGGAGTCTCCGTTGGGGAGTCAAGAAACGCCAGCGGCCCAGCAGATGTTCTCATAATAGAAGAATTGGAATATATCTAGGTACCATACATATGATACATATGTATGTGCATCAATGGAGATGTACATGTAATACTGTACATGAAGATGTAACCCAAGCAGTTTAGGTGGATTCCCGTGGCAGAGCAACATTGAACGGTTGACTGATGCAAACAGCAAGGGCACTATTTTAGTGCCCTAGCTCAGCTTCCTTGTACGAAAATGTGGCCTTGCAATTGGCCAATTCCTTGTGTACAATACCTTCTGTACATGCCCAGGGCTAAATTAGTTACTTTTCCACCCTTTCCTTTCTTCCCGCAATCCGTCGCGGTCACGACACGTCCAATTCGAAAACGGCGGGGTCAATGATACAGTAGTCTTCATTCCAATACTACTTATGTCTCTTGTTAGTTAATAGTAAGTACTAATATTCATTGATTTTATGCAGTACTAAAGTCTTTGAACTCTTCAAATACTTACCTAGGTTAGGTTAATACAGAGCAAATAGCAGTTTACAAAAAGAGTACGGTTTAAAGATATATACACTCTTCACGATCATATGAACCATCTTTATGATGTTCCACTTACACCAATAAAAAATTATGTACTGGCCAGTAGACTGCTTTTTGATGCATTCGCATACTCTGAAGATGGCACACGTCCTTTTCTTTTTCAAACACATAATTGCACGGTATCTTTATAGTAAATAGTTGTCAACAAAGTAAGTACAAAGTACTTCCATTTTCTTCCATGGATTCTTCTTGAAATTCAACTGCTAACCCTGCCATACAGCTTTTCGTATCGGGAAATGTTAAAAATGGATGTAAACAGTAAGGATATTTTTAATTGGCAACGTCTTCCCGGCTTGAGCGACTCAGAAGTCAGTCCGCCGTCAACCTTCGGTTTGCATAGCGGCGGGATACTACTTGAGAAGACGCCTTTGGATTGCAATAACCAAATTATCCCTAGCATTGAGGATGCTACAGATGACACCGCAGATGACTTGCAAACAGTACAGGAATTCAATTGCAAAGTGGGAAAGTCTGTTGCGAATTCCCGTCAGGATTTTTTACGTTGGTCAGAATCGGAGGAACACCGATTCGACGATCAAGATATAGCCCCCGATACACAAGCAACAGATACGACCACCAAGAAGTCTATCGTCGTTGATATACCTCGCTCTACTCTAAGACAACCAAAATCACTTTTTACAGGGTTCATTCCACCTGCCACAGAAACTAGGGAAGAAGATGCTATAGCTACGCTTCTAAAACTGATCAAACCACAACATTCCTCAGATGAAGATTTCTTTGAATTCGACCTTGATCAATTTTCTGTTTATTGGAGCGCGTATTTATACCCAAATGAGCTAAGATCTCTCCAGCAACTTGCCACCCGCCAATCCTCCGGCCGCTTTTATTTTGATGGCGTGCTAAGTTATGGTACAACCCGTTTTTTTCTCAAGAGAATACCGTTTCAACAACTCCCTATCGGCAACTATGGTGTTAAGGAACACACAGTTGGGGACCAGATATGGATTCGATCAGAAATGAATGAGATCCGAGAACGCGAAATTTATTATAAGCTTAAATCGCCTTCGTTCGAGTACGTACGGTTTTATGAGCCATTTTCCTGGATTGCGGATTTAGCCAAGCACATTTTTGACTACTTTGATTACCTGAAAGAAAATGGTCGTCGAGCCATATTGCTCGACTTGAAGTCGCGATTTAGTGTCTGGCTTCTGCAAAATCACCAAGAATCGGCCGTGTTCAAACGGTGGTACTCTGCCAATCGTGGCAGTGATTTTCGAGGGGCCTTTATTGCTAACGTGGACTTCATTTGGAAAGAAAGCTATGGGCTGAATCCAAAGTCCATTTTGTGGCATGTGATCTGGGGAGAAGTCAAGACGCTGACCGAATACAAGCCAAACTTAGGGATATCCCCGAACGAGGAATTGCCGGCGTTCGATGTCAAGAAATCATGGAGGTCCACACAGCTCGATCAGGTCACGCCTACCATAGTTACTGCGTACGTCTACGATTTATTCTCTCATTTGATATTTGGCAATATACTCGAACCCAGGATACTTTCCACTGCCGTTAAGAAAAAACAAGCAACTTTTGTACTTGCTAGTCAGCCAAATGCTCAACATAGTGTACGCACATCGAAGCGTGATCAGCGTGATCGCGATACATTCGTCAATGCCATCAAAGTGGGAGACGTTGTCTCGACCAAACCAGACGATGACAGCAGCGGCACTGAATGGAAACAACACAAGTCAAAACATTATGATGGTGAACATCTATGGTTTGGTCTGATACAAAAGGTTCATGAATTACCAAAGGGAAAACGATCTTTTGACGTAATATGGCTATACCAGTCAATTGACACCCCGTGCGGTATTATGAAGTATCCTTGGAAGAACGAACTATTTTTATCGAACAATTGTACGTGCCATAACGATACTGCCAAACTACGCGGAGCCGAGATACTCTCTACACACAGTGTCGAGTGGTTTGGAAATCCTTCCACGTCTGCCGAATTCTTTGTACGCCAGACTTATCTTTCCGACGATTGTCGATGGACTACTCTAAGAAAAGAACACCTGACCTGTTCGATGGAGGTGCTTGAAAAGGAAGGCTCTTACAACGTGGGCGATACCGTTCTCGTTGAAACTAACCATAATGCTCTTCAGCTAGAACCCTTCATTGTAGAGTCATTCTTTGAAGAAGGTGAAAAGACATATGCTAGGGTCCGGAGACTTTCTAGGAGGAGAAGTGTGGATAGGAATGCTTCCAGCTCGCCTCCAAACGAATTAGTTTATACAAATCAACTCGTCGAGGTTGCCTCTCGGAGAATCTTTCGTCATTGTCTCGTCAGAGCTTTCCAACCTGGCGAAACCATACCTACCCCTTACGATTATGATGGAGCCGGAAATCTATTCTTTATCACCCACCAAGAGACTGAGACGGGGACAGGGGAATTAATTTATACACCTCTTGATACAAGTCTGTTACATCAACTACGCCAAGGGTTCAATCCATTTGAGCGCCAACCGCAAAAGCTTCAGGGGCTTGATTTGTTCTGTGGCGCTGGGAATCTCGGTCGCGGTCTAGAAGACGCCGGTGCCGTGGAGATGCGTTGGGCCAACGATATATGGAGTCATGCCATCCACACGTACATGGCGAATTCGAAGCCGGGCACTTGTACGCCCTTTTTAGGCTCCGTTGACGATCTCTTGCTTCGAGCGATGCAAGGTAATAATAGCAAGGTACCTCAACCTGGCGACGTGCAAATTATTTCTGCTGGATCGCCATGTCCCGGATTTTCCCTGCTCACTTCCGATCGAACCACCAACGATCAACGAAAGAATCAATCCCTTATAGCATCCTTCGCTTCCTATATCGATCTATATCGCCCTTACTACGGCGTGCTCGAGAACGTACCGACCATGGTAAATTCCAAAACCTTCCGCCACGCATGTGTCTTCTCTCAACTGGTTTGTGCTCTCGTGGGACTGGGATACCAGGTTCAGGTCATGTTCCTCGACGCATGGTCATTTGGCGCACCACAGACTCGGAGTCGTATTTTTCTCTGCTTTAGCGCCCCCGGTTTCCGGATGCCCAAGGTCCCGGCACCATCGCACTCCCATCCACCTGGCACCATGCTAACCAAACTTGGTGAGATGTCTTGTGGACGGCCCTTTGATAGCCGGAAGTTGGTACCGACGCCTTTCAAATACGTTAGCATCCGGGAGGCTATCAAAGACTTGCCGGATATACAGGATGCAAAGCCTGACTATTCTGTCGGCTTCCCAGATCACCGACTTTCCATCGGCATAACTCCAACAGTGCGGAATCAATTATTCTTTATCCCAACCCAGCCATGGGGCATGAGCTTCAGTAAAGCTTACTTTGGTCGACCCGGGCTTGAGCCAGTGCTCAGTGAACTAGACCGAATGAGCTTTCCCGGAAAACGGGAGAAGGAAAGGGTGACTAAGAGTTCTAAGGGGTGGGGCCGGGTTGACCCAAATCGCTTGATGAGCACCATTTCCACGAAATGCGGGCCAACCGACAGCCGTGTAGGTACGACGAATCACTGGTACCAACATCGCCCACTTACCGTCCTGGAGATCCGACGTGTGCAGGGATTTCGTAAACACGAAGTGCTCATTGGCAAACCTGTCCATCAATGGCGCCTCGTGGGCAACAGCGTCGCAAGACAGGTCTCGCTAGCCCTCGGACTCTCCATCCGCGAGGCCTGGTTTGGAACCCTCTTCGACGAACCGCACTCGCTCCAGCTCGGCTTGGGTGCATCTGCGAAGGACAAATTGGCCGAGTGTGGTAATAGTGGTACCGTGTCCCCAAACCACACGATCGTTACGGAGAACCCTAGAGATAGGAGCGACTACTACGACATCGGCAAGAGCTTTGCTGCTGCGGCTGCCGAAGCAGCAGCCGCCGTCGAAAATGACGTAGAGTCAGGCTCTGATACAGCACCACCGTCGGAGGAATACCCGGCCTTGATACCCACCCCTCTCGGGAAGTCGCAGTCTCTTACCCCGGCCACGAGCGAGTCGAACCATATCTCGGACTTTGAGAATTTCCGCAAACGGCCTTTGGCGACGTTTTCTGGGGAAGGGGAGGAGGAGGCGGTGGCCAAGAGACCACGGGTTGATGTTGGTCAGGGGCACGAGCTATCATTACCGGGGGTCCTTGACAATGGGGTGGAGATTAATAAGGCTGGCCCGGCTTATATGCCTAGTCCGCTGGCTTGGGAGATGAAGGTATCGTCGGATGAGGAGCTGGGTTAAGGCAATTACCAGGTAGATAGGGGTGTGGTGTGGCTGTGTTGGATGTAAACTAGAGTCAGTGGCTTGGAGAAATGATACAAAACTGAATAACGAACAACCATAAACATAAGCATAAACATAAATATCGGTCATCTAGCTACCTCGGTGATATCTACATAATATCTAGGTACGAATCTTGTATACCTGGATGCCCGTTAGTAGTCCTGTGATATATCCGTGGCCGTAGACACGAATAGAGGATTAGGGGATTTAAGGGTACGTTAAATCGGTTTGTTAATCTATGATCGACACTGCGAGTTTTGGGTAGTACTAATGGGGAGAGTTGGTAGCAGAGGAGTGGTCAAGAGCCTGTGTAGGTAGGTAGGTCCCTAACCTAGATACCTAGGTGATTGATGGGGTTAGATGGTGGCTAGGTACCTAGGTAGGGAGGTAAGTGAGTCGGTAATGACAGCTCTTGGAGGCTACGTTATTAGGTGGCTTGTAGCGAGTAGCTGGTGTAAGGTGGAACTATAGTTGAGTTGCTATACCGTTTATTATGGACGATAAGTGTCCAATGTAGCGAGTATACAGTGTACGTTGTGCGTGTTCTTTTTTGTGGCAAGGGGGGATATACATGTTTACAAAAACTTCATCTCTCGAGCAGTTTTAACAGGGTTTAAGATGAAGGGGAGTCCATAGTTGTAGCGATTACAAGACAATAAGAGGCAGTTGGTTGAAAAGGAGAGGCCAAAGCCGTCATTTACCACTATGTGATATTAGGTAGTTGTTGGGGTAAGGGCTTTTGCCATATCAATTTACAGTACCAATTACAGGATCACAGACTGGTCAACTCGTGAACATCGGGAGAATGCGGTAAGCATCAATCATGATCATCATTTCATTATCATCTCACTCGTTCCCTTTCCTATTCCTTTTCCTCCGCGTACTCCTAACTCCCAACTCCCATTAAAACTTCACCAAAACGATCTTCGATTGTTTCTCTCTTTAAGATAGAAGAGTGAGATTATATATTATTGGAAATTCTGTTCGAAACTCTGATATTAGCAAAGGAACACGAGCTTGGAATGATGTAAGGAGGTGTAAGAAGTTAACGTACTGATTTAGGGTGTATGAACCCAACATTTGGCCTTGACGTAACAAAAAGGAGAAAAGACCAAGGAAAAGACTCCGAAAATACCATTCTTGTATCGTGCGAACTCTCAGTGTCTTTCTGGCAATCGACGAAAGAAGAAGATTTCAATATCGTGGACTAGATTAATCATTCTAGTCTCTGCGTCGAAGGATCTCGTTAGCGCGTGGAAGGTTGTTGGGGTCATCACGCGGGTTGCGAAGGGGACCTGGTGCACGAACATTCTCGTATTGAAGGACACGGTCGAGCAAGACCTCGTCGGACCAGCTGGGGAGGCTGTTTTGAGGGCCCGTCAGGTTGATCAGCTCGAACCAAATCCAGTCCTTCCACTTCATCGCTCGGGGCGAGGTCGCGGAGCCCAGAAAGATGCCCGCTAGACTGCGGCCGGCTCTGTGCGTGCCCAGGTTCTTGACAAACTCGGGAAGGTGAGGGAAGATGAGAATTAGGTTCGGGTTGGTCTGCTTGTGAATGTTAAGCTGTATGTCGCGGTCTCGCGGTCCCAAGAACGCCACTTGAGTATGGTCGAAGGCGTAACTGATGTGGTCGTCGATGTACAGGACCTGGTCGGCGTAGCTCAACGACACGAACAATTGCCAGCGCTTCACCATCGATGGGAGCTCTCTCTCGACTGGTGCGCGGCCAATGTCCATCCCCACCGACTGGTAGATGATATGCAGCTCTTCAACCTGCTGCTCATTGTCAAAGGCGAGCAATTCTCGCACCGTTGTTACTACCCAGTCAGTGTGTTTCTCAAGCGACGACTTGTGAGCCCATTGCTTGGTAAACGATACTGCGTTATCAGGAGCTGCTGCGGGGGATGCCATTTTTGAATATTGGGGGTTTTTTTTTCGTGAATGATTAGAAGTATGGAAAAAGAAAGAAAGATTATGTGTGTGAAGGAGAGGATATATAAAGAAATGAGTGTGTGGAAAGAGAATGGTGCGGGATGAGAAGAAAATAGCAAGTTAAGTCAACAGGAACTTTCCACGGGGTTTAAATAGAAACCACAAAGCCCTCCATTGCATAAACAGGGCGGCGAACTGATCATGCCTTGAATATCAGGCATGATTTATTTTTGAGGGTAAAAAAAAAAAAAAAAAAAAAAGTGTGCAAAACCCCTCGAAATGCCTCCAGCGTTGCCGTCTTGAGATACCTATAAGTCAGTTATCCACAGCGTACCTTCTTCTTCTCCACTAGCGTGCCTTCCTTGGATATCATCTCCAATGTTTGGGCTTGTTATGTATCTAGGTACCTATCTAGTTATCACTTTATTGGACCAGAAATGGGCAGCTTTTCACCTGGCAAGACCGACTCCCCTCTGATGGGCCCTGAGGTAGGTGTATTGATATAGGCACACACACACATATCTATTTATGTATATACTGTGTAGGTACGTATCTTTATATGCAGATATCGCCCTTTAAGACGAATATCAAAATATATCTCCTTATATATAGAAAGTGTACAAGGCCATCGTTAGCAACGGCGGGCTTGTCCTACCCCTAAATTGCTCATATAACAAGACAACAACTAATGACAAACAAAGGCCAAACAAGTTGGTAGAGGAGAAGATAGGCATTAAGATAAGCATACTTGCTGTGACTTATGGTTTATATCAAGCATTGATATATGATGTATTCCAAAAAATCTTTTCGTAAGCCATATACTGAGTTGAAATGATGTATTTCAGGGTTGGAGGAGGACAAGGTCACTATAGGAGATGCTGATCTCCCATAAGCTCCTTATCACTTCCAGCCTAACTAGGTCACCATGATCAGACGCAAAGAAAAAGATCCAAAAGGGCGTAATTGTATATTCAAAGTAAGTGGTGAGTTTCTAAGTCCAGTCTGTGTTTTGGGTACATATATCCATTGTCCTTCAAAGTCACGTGACCACCTGGCAATCCACCCCACGCCAGATCAATACATGTTTCCTTGAAATTGTTTAAGAGTGCTACATTTTTGCCGGTACCCAAAAGCGTTGAACTTGATGGTGTTTCCAAGCTATCCAAGTAAATTTTAAAATGTTGTAAAAAGCATAGAATCCTATTTAGGGCTACTCCTCAGAAACTTGGAAGAGCAAAGGACCGCCTTACCACCCCCCCGGGATTCGGCTATCTACCCCAACTTTGATCTCGTCTCTGACTGGGTCCAGTAGCATACAAGTCTACCTAGGATAGGGTAGTAAACCATGAGGATCGTCATCATTTCCGAACACATGGGGTAGAACGGGGTCGCTACCCCACAACACTCGTGGGCAGATAGACCGAAATACACCGTGCCTTGAAATGCCACGCTAATGCCGCATAGCCAAGGGCCACAAGCTTCACCGTCACGACTTTAGCCTAAATACAATGTCTTGTTAATTAACCTGGCTCTTGGAGAAAAAGACCTCCAATTTCCCCTGATGGGGGAAGCTGCCATGTATAAACAAGGCGATCCCAACTTTTCTACATCGCTAGGTTCCCACCCTTATGCGTGTATCTGGGACGCGTTCGAACGGGTAAAGCAGAATGCGTGGCTTTTGGATTTTAGCTACCCTCGGCCTTGCGGCTGCAGAGGATGGCCTACATGGGTGGCTGCGATATGCACGATTGCCTTGTGATATTGTCAAACAAGCACATATTCCTTCTGCCATCATCGCCCTCAACACAACCGAGACAAGCCCTATTTTTACCGCTGGCCAAGAGTTGCAAAGGGGCATCAAGGGAATTCTAGGAAAGGCCCTGACGGTAACGCACGAGGCCAGCGACAGTCCTTCCGTGATAGTGGGCACCGCCGCTGCCTTCAACGAGTCCGGTATCACAATCGAGATTCCCGAACTCGAGGAGGATGGCTTCTGGCTTAGCACCACTGGTGATACGGTCGAGATTGTCGGCCAGAATGAACGCGGAGCACTCTACGGTGCATTCGAGTACTTGTCTATGCTGGCGCAAGCCAACTTCAACGAAGTCGCCTATGCTACCAACCCCAGCGCCGCGATACGATGGGTGAACCAGTGGGATAATATGGACGGCACCATCGAACGTGGTTATGCCGGCCTATCCATATTTTTCAAGGACAACACCACGGTCTCTAACATGACTCGGATCACAGAGTACGCCCGTCTCTTATCCTCGATCCGCGTCAATGGTATCGTTATCAATAACGTGAACGCGAACCCCATCATCCTCAGCGACGAAAACATGAAAGGATTAGGAAGAATCGCCGACGCTATGAGACCATGGGGTGTGAAGCTCGGGATCTCGCTCAACTTCGCCTCGCCCCAGACGTTCGGCGGACTAGCCAGCTTCGACCCCCTCGCCGAGGAAGTCATCGCGTGGTGGACGGACACCGTGGATAAGGTCTACGAGCATGTGCCAGACCTCGCCGGGTTCCTCGTCAAGGCCAACTCGGAAGGGCAACCGGGGCCGATCACGTACAACCGGACGCTGGCAGACGGCGCTAACCTATTCGCCAAGGCGGCCAAGCCACACGGCGGCATCGTCATGTTCCGCGCCTTCGTCTACGACTACCAGAACCTCGACGAGGCCAACTGGAAGGACGACCGCGCCAACGCTGCCGCCGACTACTTCCGCGACCTCGACGGCGCCTTCGACGACAACGTCATCGTCCAGGTCAAGTACGGGCCCATCGACTTCCAGGTGCGCGAGCCCGCCTCGCCACTCTTCGCGCACCTCAAGGAGACACCGTCTGCCATCGAGCTGCAGATCGCGCAGGAGTACCTCGGCCAGCAGTGCCATCTGGTGTACCTACCGCCCCTGTGGAAGACGGTGCTGGACTTCGACCTGCGCGTCGACGGCGAGAAGTCCGTGATCGGGACGGACATCCTGTCGGGCAAGCGGCTCAACAAGAAGGGGCTTACGGGGTATGCGGGGGTTGTAAATGTTGGCTTGAACACGACGTGGCTGGGCACGCACCTTGCCATGTCGAATCTGTACGCGTACGGGCGGCTGGCGTGGGACCCCACGGACAACGAAGTGTCGCTGTTGGAGGACTGGACGCGGCTGACCTTTGGCCTGGACGACACGGTGCGCGAGGTCATCACCCGCATGTCGATGGAGTCGTGGCCCGCGTACGAGAACTACACGGGGAACCTGGGGATCCAGACGTTGACGGATATCACGGGCCCGCACTACGGGCCTAACCCGCAGAGCATGGACAACAACCCGTGGGGCCAGTGGACACGGGCCGACGCAGATAGCATCGGCATGGACCGCACAGTTGGGAATGGCACGGGGTTCGCGGGGCAGTACCCGGAGGAGGTGGCCTCCGCGTTCGAGGAGATCGAGACGACGCCTGATGATCTGTTGTTGTGGTTCCACCACGTGCCGTATACGCATGTGCTGAAGAACGGGAAGACAGTCATTCAGCATTTCTACGACGCGCGTATGTGCCATTCCTTTGAAATTCTGCCTCCCTACCCTCTAACCCCCAGCCTAAATTATCTACCGATCACCCCTGTCTAACACTCACGTCTACAGACTACGCCGGCGCCGAAACAGCCGCCACCTTCCCACAGCAATGGGCCCAGCTGCAAGGGCTGATCGACCAGCAGCGGTACGAGGAGATGCTGTTCCGACTCACCTACCAAGCCGGGCACGCAATCGTCTGGCGCGACTCGATCGCGCAGTTCTACCACAACATATCGGGCATCCCCGACGCCGCTGGCCGCGTAGGCCACCACCCCTGGCGCATCGAGGCCGAGGCCATGACACTGCTAAACGGCGGGTACCGCGTGACAGAGGTGACGCCCTTCGAAGTAGCCTCCGGCCTGCACGTCATCCAGACCACCTCCAACTCAACCCCCGCCAGCGTCACCACCACCCTGCGCTTCCCCGCCGGCGTCTACGACCTCGCCGTCGCGTACTACGATCTCTACGAGGGGCAGGCACAGTACGAGCTTTTCCTGAACAACGCGAGCGTCGGCGCGTGGAAAGGAGATAACGAGGATAAGTTGGGTTTCACGCTGACGAGGGGCATTGATGGACACTCGGCTACGCGGATCACGTTTAAGGGCGTGCAGATTGGTGAGGGCGATGTTGTGAGGATTGATTCGAGGCCGGATGGGAGGGAGACGGCGCCGTTGGATTATTTGGCGGTGTTGCCGGCGGGGGTGGTGGATTGATTAGCTATTTGGTTGATTGGGGGAGTGGTGGATGAGTGAGTAAGTTTATCTAATACTACCAGGTATATCTATGTATATTCCATTGAGTGTTATCGTACTACATAGTGTGTATTTTGTAAGATATAACTATGGTATTTGAAAATTGGTTGGATATGGTGTCTGGCCCGGTTTGGGTGCATGTACCTTGTATACATAGGTACTAGCGCGACATTAAATCAACGACGCATGTGCTGTAAGGCAGGGACGTCTGCGTAACAACCATGTTCCTGCATATGCATATGTACATATTTGGCCCAACCAATGAGAACTTGAATAACACCTGCGGGATCTAAGGTTAAATGTATGTGGGGCACGACCGTCCCTGTACCCAAAGTACACATGTACTACGTACCGTTTACCCCACGGCCTAAATCTCGCCTTACCCTCCACACTTTGGACCCGGCCCCACGTTTCTGATTCCCATGTAACACCTCGATCCAGGGAACCGGCGTCGCATCCGTGGCACCTGCGTACGGCAAGTTCCCGCTCTCTGCATCTGCATCTGCATCCGAGACATGTTCCGGACCATCCTCGACTAGTTCCATCGATTCGTCCACGTTATCAGCCGCATTGTCGTTGTCTGCTGCTGCCTCGCCACTGGCTCGGTAATATAAATCTTCGGTGTAGGCCCAAGCTGGAGCATCGAATTTGCCGCTGATTAGGACAATTTGTCCTCCCATGGAAAGGATGGTTTCGATGGTTTCGGATGGTATGGGAGTTAGGAGCTGGAGAGTGCCGTTTTCGGTGTCGATGCCGCGGACGAGGGCTAAGCCGAGAGAATGAGAATATTTTGGATCGAGGGTCGTTCCGTTCGCAGTGTCGATAAATGGGATTCCCTCGGGTGACGAAGCGATGGTGTTCTCCGCAAGCCGTGAGAATGACGATGCAGTTATATTCTGTGGCTCCCCATCAATAGAATCGATATCCATCATATTCGCAACTGAATCATCAGATGGTTTCCCATCGTTCGCAGAATATTTAAACGCCTTAATATTCTCGACTCCCACGACCGCGAGGATTGTGCCATTGATCGCATCGGCTAATAAGTCCAAAGGTACCTGATAATCATAACACATGATTCCAAATATGCCATGGTTCGGACCCTTGTAACTGACTTGCCAAGGGGGCATGGCGGTCAGGGGCTTTGGGTTCCACGAAACCGGGGAATCATTTGCGCCCACCTTCCGATATTCTGCGTGAAAGTATGACATGGTCTGCATTGAACGAAGATGCGCCGGTGTCCTCGAAGTGAGCTGAGAGGTTTGGGACGGAAGCATAGAAAAGCTACTGGCATTGCAAGACTCTTGTAGAGCCTCTACTGCTTCGGCAGGGCCAGACTCGGACATGTACACAACCTCAGCGGGCCGCAAACTCGCAATGAGAGAGGTCAGTAAGTCGAGTCCTGTGCCTTGTATCCATCCTGGCGTGTTGATTATAAGGGGGCACCGCCCCAGAGAATTTCGATAATGCGCCATAAGGTCCACGGCGGCCTCTAGATATAGCTCGGGGTTTGAAGCTGGGGATACGGAAGCTAAAGCATGAGATCGAATTTGTCGAATCCCGGAGCTAGATAGTGGACGACTAAAAGATGGACCAAGCACCGGCTTTGTCAGGTGTACCAAGGCGATCTGGCCAGCGACACAATACTCAGGCTGTCCAGGGTCTAAGTCGAGTACAGCCACCTCGCGGTAAGCTCGTTTCTTGGAGCCGCTTGTCCGATCGGTGATGAATCGATTAGCAAGTATCTTGCCAAAGGTAGACTTTCCAGAAGATTTCGGCCCTGTAATCATAATTGAGCTGGGCTTCGAGCTAGTTATATTGATCAGCTTGGTGATATCCCTGTTCCACTCAGGAGGAGAGATCAAATTTTGTATCACAGCCCGCTTGGGGCCATCTGCTGTCGAATACAGCTAGACATTGCAATTATCAGCTACATATCTCATGACGTTATACAGGGATATAGTTACTATTTGAAAGCTGGAATCTGACGACGTAGATTTATCTTCTGAAGAGCTTGCCTCGTTCCAGAGTTTTCTAAATTGGGGGGAAAGTCTTCCCAGACTTCGTAACCCCTCGGCATTAGGGTGAGGGAGCAGTTCTAGAGTAGCATTTTCCGGGCATCTGATGACAGGAAGGGCATGACAATATGGTGCGTCTACCCAATGCACTTCCTCCGAACCCCTCAGCGTTGCGCCATTGATAGTAATCTCACCAGCTGTCGTATGCATGCCATAATTGCCGAGAATAACTAGACGCTGTGGATGTAAGTAAGGACTCTGAGTAGCGGGTCAGACGAACATACATCTCCAGCAGAAAGTTTCAATATTATCCTCCCATCCTTTCGCTCTTTATAATTGTTTTTGGTTGGTTTGAAGTTAGAGAGTTGAATGGGCGGAGCCTTGAATAGCTGGATTGGGACCTCCTCTTGGTCTTCGATAAGAGGAGGTGAAGGGCTTCTTGTTACTGGACTGGCAATAGCCTTGGAGGTATTATTTCTGAACGCCGGTGGAAGATCCAGAGTTGAGTTCCTTAAACGAGTACGGTATTCACTCTTATGATTTGAGGGTTGAATATTTGACCCCTTCTTTACCTTTTTGGGACTTCGCGTCCCTTTGGTGTCTAATGCATCATCTAAAGCATCTTGAGGAGATGAGGTAGGGTTATCCTCATTCGTTATATCTGCATTGGGCAACGCAGGAGTAGCAGCAATACTTTGCTGGCTAAGCAGCTTTTTACGTAGGGCGAAGGCACTCATAGCTGGTCAGATATTAGTATTTATAGGCACCTGTTTAAAGCTATGAAGGCAAGTGAACTTACTTTGTGGAGGTTCCTGTATGTTCTCCTGTATGTTTAATTTTCGTTTTTTATTTGTGGCCATTTTATCTCACACATAATACATAGCCTGAGGTGAGCATCAAAAAATCCCAATGAAGCTTCAAAGTTGTTGAATTTCTTTAAATGGTTTAATCGAAATCGAGAGATCGAGCTACGAGATTTCCTAGATGAATTCTAAATTTTTTAATTGGATACTAGATTATCATTTATGGGTCAATGGCCCACTCTAACTTGCATGGGCAAGCATCGGGTTCAATTCCCACTCTTGCTGACAGTATCGGAATTATGATGTTCCGAGAATCTTTAGCTGCCCCACTTTGATCCCCTACCCCGGTCCCATGAAAGACCCGCAACTTACTAGGTTAGGTAGTTAGTATTGTACCTAGGTACCTTGAAGCTCTTCAACAAGTCTCCAAAAAAAAAATTGAAAGTTTCGCGAGGCGTGATAGTCAATTCAGCTCGACCGTGAACTTCTTCACTTTTTTTTGTACCCATCTTTGCAATTTGAACAACCTAATCACTTTCCCTCACAACCCCCACAATCTCTAGAATCCAAAACTCTTATATACTCACAACAGATCCAACATCACTTAGCTCTTCTAATCTTCTGATCTCTACACCTTTTCAACGTTTGCACTGCTATCGCATCAATCCTTTTCATCCCATCCTGATTTACCACGTCTAAAATTTCAGAATGGTGAAGAACCGCCCCCGCCCCCCGGTGGGCTCGCTAGGCTCCATGGCGTCGCGCGTTCGCGATCAGAAAGCTGCCTCTACTACGCGTTCTAGTATCGTCCAAAATGGCACCAAGGCCCAGAAGTTCGCCAAGGACGCCAGTAGCGACAGTGGAAGTGATGACACCAGCTCGGATGATAGCGACGGAAGCAGTAGTGGAAGTGACGTGGATGTTGAAGCTGCTAGAAAGAAGTTAGCCGCCAAGCAAGCAAGCAAACGCAAGGCACCTGAACCCAAAGTAAACGGCGCGAAGTCACAGCCCAATAAATCTACCTCCAACGCGAAGACCTCTACCTCCTCTAAAGTCGCAGCTACCAAATCCGACTCCGACTCCGACTCCGACTCCGATTCCGACTCCGAATCTGACAGCTCAGACTTCAGTGATGTCTCATTGCCAAAGGATATCGCGTATTTTAGGAACAGACCCAAAGATGACGACGATAGCTCATCAGATAGCGATTCCGATAGCGCAAGCTCTAGCGAGGATGAGGATGAGGCTGAGAAGCCCAGTGCACAACTGGCCGCTAAAGCCGAGTCATCAAGTGAGGAGACTAGCGACAGTGAATCTCCAGACGAAAACGATAAATCTAGCCGAAATAACGTCGATAGCATGGACATTGACGATGAAGAGACTGCGGTCTCGAAGGTGAATGGTGACACTACTGTTCAGAGCTCAAGCTCTCAAGTGTAAGTGTCTTGGCTTCATCACCCTTCTAGATTATAATATTTTAACATCACTTGGTAGCTCTCGCCCTGGTTGGCTTAACAATTCCAATTTTGTGCTTCGCAAGGCTTCATCCGACAACCCTGCCAAGGAAGTCACAGAATTTTTTAACAAGACCAACCTAGAGGGCAAGCAGGTGTGGTATTTCACGGCACCAGCTTCTCTGCCCATAACCGTGCTAAAGGACATGGAGATTGATCTGACCAAGGCAGCAATGGGTGATACTTTGCTAAGCTACAAGGGTGATGACTACAGTGTAGAGCTCGAAGCGCATGCCACTAATACTCAGATCCAGCTGCTTATCCCATCTCAGGGTGGCGACAACTATACATCTCGTACGTTAAATCGTTCTATCTTTCGCTTGTCTTAACTATGGCTAACAAGCAAAAGTGAATCGCGGGATTGATTCCACTGTGCATCTCCGACGGATTGCTAAATTCGGTCCCGGTGGCACGGTCAAGGCTACTGCCACCGATGATTACACACCGGTTCCAAAACCGATTCGAGAGCAGCCACATGGTCTAAGACCTCGGTTCACCCCCTTTGGTGTCCGAAATCCTACACCACCACCACCTTCATCCAAGGCCCAATCTTCGAAATCTCAATCAGCTGCAGCTAAAAAGACTGCCGATTCGTCAGAATCAGAGAGTGCGTCTGAAGGCTCTTCGGATGAAGAGTCGTCTAAACCACAACCAACCGCCTCGTCCTCCAAGAAGGCGAATAAACCTAAAGGTGCGAATGGACAGCTCAAGCGAAAGCATTCTGGCGACGATCAGTCTACCCTAGCGCAGGAAACCAAGTCGACCGAGAAGAAGGCTGCCAAGAAGCCAAAGACTACAAAGTCTGCTCCTGTCAAGGAGACTCCTGTACAGGTCCCAAGTAGGGCGCTTCCGGCTTCAACACCTGTTGAAACTCCTTCGAAGGCGAATACATCGACCAAGGGGAAGTCGAAGGAGAAGCCGAAAAAGGAATACAAGCTCCCAGCAACGACGAAACAGACCCCGATTCCGCCGCCTACCGTCCCTAGTATGAAACGATGAATTGGCGACGTTATCTAGGGCTGGCTTCATTTTTTGTTGCCCCTGGTACTACTCGTCTAGTTTCCATATAAGGAGTGAAAGAGTTGATAAATCCTCTCAGCTTTAATATGGACTCTCAAATTCTCGGCTAAAACGCAATGTACTTAATTGAAATGCAGTCAAGTCATCCTCACAACCATACCTTGAAAGATGAGTTTCATCCCCCTTGGTTGCAGACAGCTGTGTATCCACCCATTCACGCGCAAAATTTGTAAAATAGGGAACATTGAAGAGAACGGCACGTTTGTTAGACACGTGAAGTAATGGTGGTAATCTCACAATTTCTGAGTTGCTACGAAGAGACAATAGGTAGATCATGGGTCCTGTTTTCCTGATAGCTTAGTAGGTATGCACACAGGGTTGCTTCTTACATCGGTTGATACCATGAAAAAAAAAAGTTCGATTGCTTTCACATAGCAGGTATCTCAACTAATAATCTTTGTTAATTGTGAACTTCTTCTAACTATTTCAGCCACTTTGCTAAATAGGTTAGGTCTTGTAGGTGCACACTAGTACCTCAACAGTGAATCAATGGTTCTAAGCAAATGGCACACAGCATGATATTTTATTTCAAATTCAGTCATCCCATCTACCTAAGTATCCAACGCCAGAACAACGCCAGAAGCCTTGTGTGCATCGCATGCATTGTGAACAGAACATGGGAAAAGATTATTCGCAGGAATTGGACAAAGCCAAGTAAAGAAACGTGCCTGAAGTGTGTATATATCCCGTAATGCTGAGCTAGGCTAGGGGGATCAACCCCCCCTCCTTTTTTCGGCGTCGTGACAGAATTTGGCGCGTTGCTGTAGCGGGACGTTTTGGATAAGCCCCTATTTGCTCTGGAGTGTTGTTGGAGCGTTGAGGCTTGGGATCTGTTGTAGCGATGGCCGTGGCGAGAGTAGGCTCTGCATGGCCTGTCATATATATATGGTTAGTCAATTGGTCGATTGGCCGGCCATTAAGTAGTAGGTAGCTTTGAAAGGGGGGGGCTATACCTTGGTGGTGGTGAATTAATTTTTGCACTGGCATCATAAGGCAGTCAATGTGTCCACACATGGTACCGCACACATCCTGCCACCACTCTCTGTCTCGGCACGGGAAATAGTGGTGTCGTGCTCCACGCAAAGGCAACAGTGTTTATTTGTATGTTCGATGAGGCTCTGCCCATATAAACACAAGTCCAACTCCGGCCCACAAAAGGAGCCCTCCCCCTGTCTCTCCTTAAGGCGCGGAGGTAAATGAGCGAGGAAAACAAGCGGCTGGGCTGTGACGGTGCCGCTGATGTATAAGCGGGAGGCGAGTGAGGTAGCACGAAAGAGTGCATGTACTCGCCCTTGCACTGGAGGACCAGGGCAATTTCTTGGCCGAGGTCTCGGGACGAAAGGCCCCCGCGTAATAGGAGCATGTTGATCGGCTTCCTACGCGTGGAGATTTTCGCGTACTACAGGCCTATGCCGGCGACGTGGGCCGTGAATGATGGGCTTGGTCTGTCACCGTAGGCGTAGTTGGGCGGAGGTTCACCCCCGGCTTCCTGTAGCAGCGAGTACTGGGTGTATCTCACATGCCGCCTTTTGCATTCCTTAGATCCGTGGATCAGGAAATCAACAACATGAAGCTTGTTGTCAAATCGATGACGATGTCGCTATGACACGTGGAGGTGGCCCCGGGTTTCGGGATGATGGTGGAAGAAATCTGCGGAACCCGGGTTGATACCCGCTATGTTTGCGGTACATAGATGGAAAAGAAATGAAAGATTAGATGGCTGCTGGGCTCGAGCTGGCTGAAACTCAAGCCCCCCTGCGCGCGAAGACTTAGGTAGGACAGTTGGAACCGGTGATGGCTTCCTAAGAAGCAAAGCGGCCTTGCTGAAGAACTGGCACAAGTCAAAAATAAGCAGGAGGAGTGAAAAGAAAAAATAGAAGAAAGGTTAGCCAGCTAGGGAATCGAACCCTAGGGTCTAGTGGTGGTTGTAGAGGTGATTTGAGAGTAAACTTTTTTTAAATCTTCGAACACTTCGATTTACCACTAGGCCATACCAATCCGGCTGAGAATTGTGTTGCTTTTGTGATTTATATATGTTTCTCTGCAGGTCAAAGCTCACGGTGACGGTGGTGGTTGCTGGGGAGGGGGGTTGCCACGGCATAGGTGTAGGGAATTACGAATAGTTGATGATATATCTAGGTACCTGGTAGGTATATAGATAGGTATGGCTATATGAACCATCGATGGGATGCGTTTCATACTTCATTTCACTTCTTAAGTAGTATAGTGACTGATAATTTTCTCAAACTCCTCTAACAAAATTTTGGAAATCTGTTTGTGGGTAGAAGCTGTATGTTGAGTCATGAAATGAGGATAAAATCGACAGTTAAGTCATATTTCCGTACGTTTGTTATTTACCATGTACCATAAGCCTAAAGTATTGAACTTGCCTCCAATAGGAGTATCGTGATATAGATTACCTAGTTTCCCCCTTTATGGCCCATCAAACGCCCAATTCCAAAACCACGCCAAAGCCCCTTTAAGATGTCAAACACTCATAGTGAATACCTATGGACTATCAAAGTATAACCCAACATAAAGAAATTTAGGGTCTTTACTGTGCCTAGGTATATTATACCAGTTAGTAAGCCTGTAGAATGAGGACCCTCCTAAGTAGGTGGGAGATGTCAAACTAGTCAGGGGAAACTGAGAGGAAGCCTTACCAGAGCTACCAAAAAATGGCCAAGTATGACGCGCCCATTATCAAAGCAAGCTCAAGTCCATACGAGTAAAATATCCTATCCTTATTTCCAGTGCTTTTGCCGTCGGTATTATTCTCAGGCTTGACAGGCCCGGCTTCCGCGAGTGCAGCCGTCGTAGAGTTGCTATAAGGGGCAGAGGTAAGCGATCCCTCTATAGCATTAAAAGCCATCGGAAATATTTTTCAAAACCAAATTTACCTAGTTGTTCTCACTAGTGCTGAATATCCCGTGCTTTAAATGTGTTCGTCTTATTCTTGGCGTCGTTCGAGAATGCTGACAATGGCGATTTTTATCAGCAGGTTCCGGCGCGGGAGCGGTAGCCTAGGGTCGCAGATAGAACCACAATCATTTGGTCCGTTTCCCTCCGGTCTACTATTTCGTCCGCCATACAGGCCTATTCCAATATAGTATGCCCACGCTCTACGGTATAAGATTGGAAATCAAAGCTCCACGGAATGTACATTGAACCGGATTCTTTCGCGTCAATTGCGCATGTCGTCATATCTACACTTAACTAGTTCAGCTGTTCAACTCCCAACCTCTTCTTCATTCCGGAGGATCTCATATCGAATCCATTCCTCATTCCCCTGAATCGGTCAACCGCCTATACCTACGTCCCCACCCCCTTTTTTTCTCTTTCCTTTTTTTAAAAGAAAAATGACCCAAACCACAAAAGCATGGACCTGGACGCACGGCGGCTTCCCCTCCGCCCTACACCCGCAAACCTCCCTCCCCAACCCAACAACCCCCCTCAAACCCACCGAAATCCTCATCCGCACCAAAGCCGCCTCCCTCAACCCCGTCGACGTGCAAATAATGTCGTACCCCATACTCCCGCACCTCCCCACCTGCATCCTCCCGCTGCACAAGGGCGTAGGCGAGGACTTCTCCGGCATCGTTGTCGGAGCCGGCGGGGCGGGTTCCGCATTTAAGCCCGGCGACGAGGTTTTCGGTATCGTCCCGTACCTGCCGGGGGGCACGCTGCAGGAGACGATCAGGATCGACACTAGTCGTAGTTCCGGCGCAGTCGTACTCCCCAAGCCGGCCGACTGGTCCTGGGAGCAGGCCGCGGCGGTGCCGCTCGTCTGGTTAACGGCGCAGACGACGATCGCCCGCGTGGAGTCGCACGTCCAGACGAAGAACGGCCGCGTGATGGTGCTGGGTGGCAGCTCCGCGTGCGGGATGTACGCGGTGCACCTCGCCAGGCAGCGCGGGTGGACGGTGCTGGCGTCGTGTTCGGGGCGCAACGCCGAGTTCGTCCGCTCCATGGGCGCCGACGACATCGTCGATTACACTGATACCACCACCAGTGTTCCCGAGAAAGTCGCCGCCTTCGTGCCCGACGCCATCATCGATTTCGTCGGCGGCACGGGGTGTCTGGGTCTCGCGCCGCGATACGTCACCGTCGTCGGCGACAAGACCGACCGCGCCTCCCCGGGCGGCAGGTACCTCTACCTGTGGAACCCGCAGATGCTGCTACGCGCCGTCCTGGGAAGAATTGGGCTGAGTCGTTGCTCGTATACGTGTATCAATCTCGAGTTCAGCGATGCGTTTTTGCGCGAGGTGCTGAGTCTTCCCAAGGACAAGATCGTCATCGACACGGTGTACGAGTTTGGCCAGGTTAGAGAGGCGTTTGAAAGGCTTATCTCGGGACGGGTCAGGGGGAAATTGGTGGTTAAGGTTGCGGAATAGGAGAATGAGAGGGTGGGCAACTGTTCCCTGCAGTGCACGATACCCACCCACTGTATGATTCGGGGGCGAAAATCGATTGCACGGACACCTCTGTTCAGTGTAGTGCATATATGAAAAAGCCAGCAGATGCTTGGTATTCATCCATGCCACTGGGTGCTGTAGTATGAGATTGAGATGCTCATAAAGCATCAAGCATTCACTCATTGAAGCCCACGCTTCTGTCAGTGCTGTCTGCTGTCCATGAGGAATAGGCTGGTGCATCAGAGACTTACCGTCGATCTGAGCCTGAGTACAATCGGTGAGTCGGCACTTCCGGTCAAGGACTGTTGTTGGAAAAATCTTCTTCATAATTATCTCTCAGTTCGCCGTTAGTCCAAACATCGATCTAAGCTCAGGGTTAGAGTATATGCCATTCCCAGGGCGGCCAAGAGGGTCGCAGTCGAATTGAATTTGGTCTCTCTACTGAGAATGTGCAAGGGAAGCGTAGCAATTGTTGACAGGAGTGTGGATACAATAAGCAAGCTAAAGCGTCACAGTATGTACAGAAAGAAGAAAAAGGTAAGAATTTCGTGCATTGAAGTGCCTCGATTTACGCTACCCTAGGTATGTACATACAGATCTATCTATACATGTACCGCCGCACAAAGCCTTTCATGTCAGTAAGTACGATGTGAAATAATATAACACAACCTTTCTTATGTATTTATCATTGGAACTTACTAGGTAACTAGGTACTTAACAACCCCTTTGTATGTTGTAATTAAAAACCAGGGTAGTCTAGATACTCGTACCATACCTTGGTAATAAGCTTCACCATTGGATCATACTCAAATACCCTTTCTTTCTCTTCCTCAGACCATCCCGCAGACGCCATGGGATAAATAGCGTTGATAAAGTACTCAAAGTACTGGGGACAGAAGCTGGCACTTTCCCAGTCGATGATGGAAATCGTGCCGTCCTCGCGCAGCATTATATTCTGAGATTGAAGGTCTCCATGGGTGAATACCGATGCGTTATGGTTTTTAGATAACTCAAGAAACTGGGACTTCATCTCCTCGACTTGGGCGAGGGTTTCTGGGCTCCCTTCTGAGAACTGAGCTTTAAAATATGCATTGAGGAACTCATCGGCGGATTCAAATGGCCCTGCTTGCTCCTTGAGAATCCAGGAGTAGGGCAAGTAAGGCTGGCGTCCCACCGACCCATAATATCCTGGAGATGGCATCGCGCGCAGTTCGCTCAACTGCTGTCTCAGCTGAACCCCAATGGATGCCATTTTCTCGTCGTCGAAGCTGGCATAGCAGGTGTTTAGCGGTCTGCCTTTAATGTACTCCATGATGATGACCTTGTCGCCCGTAGGCTCGTGCACATACATCGAATAAAGCTTCGGAATAGGTAGGTGAGTGTGCTTATTAACAATGAGCATGTTTTGCCCTTCAGTCAGGTCAACATCCTTACCGTATTTGATGAAAAGTTCTTTCCGAAACTGAACAATGCGACGGCCTGGTCTTGACGCCAGTGTATATCCAGAGTCTGAAAGTTTCTTTCTCAGGCCATCGATCTCCTCGTACGTAGGAAGGGTTGGTGCATCAGGAGCACAATATGGTAGCTTAACGAGAGCGTATGAATCCATTGTAGTGTGTGTTTTTCGTAGTTAACGGTTGTTAATTATTGAATAGGAGTAAGTTGTAATTGGTAGGTTGGTATGATTGAGATATTTCATCAGGCATCCATTGGAGGCAGGCTAGAGATTATATGGGCACAGAAAACATAGAAACATATGACCTGTTTCAGACATAGTTGACACATCTGACAACAGACTCTCAGCTTTGGTAGTTACGGAACAATGACTGATAATCGAAATATTGAATACGGAGATTCCTTTTGCTACCTAGGTACCTAGGGAGCACTCTTATTTGGGACACGAATGGCTTCTACGACATAACACTTGTTATATCCGAAATATCTGGCACATTCCTCAAATGAAGTCCATCGAAGCTGTTGTTTGAATAGGATCATGACGGCCCCCCGAATGCAATATGTCGTTAAATTTAGATCATGTGATGTCTAGTCAACGAGGGGATTCAGGGGTAAAGTTACACGTGACTTCGGTGGGCTTGGTATGTTGAACTTCTTGGAAGCCATGCAGCCTTTTGGCCCTCTACGTATATATAAGTATATATTTACAATTAGGGAATTTTCCAAGTATCCCAAAACATAGGTTTACGAGCGAAGTAGATATCCAGTAGGTACCTATCTATTCTAGTTGCATGAGACTCTCTAATTGCCCGTCCTACGAAAATGATAGCATTAGGTACAGCCTCTCAATAAAACAACAACAACAACAACAACAACAACCCCTATTCACGACGGCGAAATATCGGATTCGGCCCGTCATGAATCGACCCAAAGACATCATAAAGCTGAAACTCCCCCGTCCTCCCCCTCCCACCCTTTCCTCCCTCCCACCACACCCGCACCCACATCCCCCGCCCTCCCCGGCGCCACCTCAAAGTCAAACCACCAAAACGTCTTCGCCACCACCAAGCTAGCCCCCGCGGATTTCTGAGTTGCTGCTGAAAGCACCGCGGATCTCGGACGCTAGCTTGTCGTAGGCGCTGCGGTTCCGGGAGAGGTAGAAGAAGAGTGCGCTGAGCGCGGTTGCTGTTGTGTCGCCCCCTTGCCGCAAATTTGCGTTAGTATGCAGTTACCTACCTAGGTAGGCAAGGAAATGGCTAGGTTTCGGGGTACGCTTCCGAAAGACTTACCTGCTGGGAAGAAGAAGAATGCATTAGCCCCTGAGACTGTCCTTCAACCCATCGGGTGGGTGATTGGACGGTCAGTGCAGAAGGAGGATTCGGGTGCCGAGGAATTCGGGGGCCGTAGGTCGTGGAGCTTAGGCGACGCGAAGGTTACCAAAAGTTTTGGAAGCGTTAGCTGGACGTAGTCTTCCAACTCCAAGAAGGTTCCTTTTTCGTCGAGGTTGCCAAGCTTTATTTTTTCCAGTGGCGTTTTCAGAGTGATGCCATTGATTGATTGAGCCGACGCATACGTAAGTAGCATGTCACTGCATGTGTACCTACGCACCAAGTATTGAAGCTCTACTTGTGGTATACCCATATACCTAGGTTAGCATAATCACAACGAAGAGGAGCACATATTGTTTCATTTTTCTATATCCATCTTTATTACCTACCTGCCTATACAAATATTAGCCCCTTTTATACCTCCCCTTACCCAATCCTTCGGGACGAACTACATATTACCCCACCACTAAATCTGGAGAAAAGGGGGGTCAAGATCCATTCCCCACACACTACCGATCCTTATAGCAGATCCATTAGGTTTAAATGATGGCAAATATGGATTGGCATTGTTGTGAGGTACTTATCAAATCCCCTCATATATCGGATTGTCATCGTCGTTATAATATTCAGTCCAATATCATGTTATAAGGCTTCATCTAATACATAGGGTTATAGTTGAAGCTATTCGCAGTTCATACTTTATAGAAGAGATATCTATACGGAATGGACAACCAGTTCTAATCAATAGCATCCCATGCGGCACTATCAATCAATTATGTCAATGCTATATCTTGGGCACTTAGTAATCGCCTAGGCACCACAATTACCCTCCTCTATTCCATGATATCGGCGATGAGTCAGTACATCTCCAAGACAAGGCGCATCGCATTGCATACCTAGTATGTAGCATGTTCGACCTTACGTAAATCGTTGCCTAGTATCAATGGCAACTCGTATCGAGCCCACTCCCCCCGCCTACTCTTGTGCTACCCCAAGTTCTTGATGCTACCACGCTGTCGTTTTATCTTTTTAACCCTTCCGTGAATATCTCCTCCTTCCGTGTCTTTTTCTTCTTCTTAGTCAACAACAGCAACGAATCCAACAACAACGAATCATACAAAACACAAAACATCTTACCTTAGGGTTTGCTCACTTCCAGAATATGGGTTTAGACAAGAATCTGCCTGCTGGCCTAGAGGAGGTGGATATCATCATTGCAGGCGGTAAGTAAGCTCACTATCTAATGTTATGTCTTACCGAGTGTGTACTGAGAATGGCTTCCTTCAAAAAGGAGGAACTGCAGGATGTATCGTGGCTGGGCGATTGGCAGAGGCCGATCCAAACCTCTCCATCCTAGTGATCGAAGGTGGCCGCGATAATTACGACAATCCCCTAGTATTAACCCCTTGTTTATACACGGCAAACCTTCTTCCAAATTCCGAGACTGCAATTTTCTATCAAGCAATCAAGTCTAAGCAACTTGCCGATAGGGAGGTGATAGTCCCCTCCGGAGGCACCCTAGGCGGGGGTTCCTCTATCAACTTTATGATGTACGTAAAGTCGATGTGAACTCCCAATTGATTCAGTGTTAAAGGGAAGAGCTATCACTAAAAGCTTATCAACGTTCCTCTAAATCTAGGTATACACGAGCTCAACGAGATGACTTCGACTCATGGAAGACTCCGGGGTGGTCGGCAGACGAATTATGGCCGTACCTAAAGAAGGTAAGCTGCCGATCTTCTGAGTATACCCAAACCTCATGGCACCACTAACTCGGATGTAACTTTAGCTTGAGACATACCATGGTCCAGGTAACCCGGAGCATCACGGCTACAGCGGTCCGATCCAAGTATCTGACGGGCCATTCCGCGGTAAACGCGCAGAGGATGAGTGGCTTAATGCAGCAGCCAAGGTCGGGTATCCAGAGATCATTGATCTCCAAAACTTGGATACCAACAATGGCTTCCAGCGTTGGCTCCGTTACACCTCACCCGAAGGCGCAAGATCTAACACTGCTCACGCGTACTTACACCCTCGGCTACGGGATGGCAAGCACCCTAACTTGCACGTCCTAGTCGAGTCAAGTGTCGTACGCGTGCTGTTTGATGAGAACAAGCGAGCGTGTGGTGTAGAGTTTACACCTAACCCGCGATTCCACCCCCTGCCGGATTCCTCGAAACCTCGCCCTAAACAAATTATCAAGGCCCGCAAACTTGTCGTCGTGTCATGCGGTGCGTGTGGCACGCCATCCGTATTAGAGCGTTCCGGAATTGGGGCCAAAGACGTCCTGGAAAGAGCCGGGGTTCCTCTAGTGGAGGAGCTTCCCGGTGTTGGGTCTGACTATCAAGACCATAACTTGATAGGATATACGTACCGGACCTCCCTATCACCGGAAGAAACTGGCGATGCGTTGGGGCGGCGGACTAGCTTCGAAGACGTTATCGCCCAAAAGCATCCGATGTGGACGTGGAATTATGTCGATCTCTCGGCCAAGATTAGACCGACGGACGCCGAGGTTGCTGCGCTGGGGAAGGAGTTCCAGGAGGCGTGGGATCGAGACTTTAGGGATCGGCCTAACAGACCTATCATGTGTATGGCGGTCTTGTGCGGGTAAGTGTTACAAGCAAATCGCTCTCAGCCCACACCATGGCGCAATATCGATCTTGAGAGTCTTGCGTTCAGACATTGAATAATACTAACACAGATCATCAGGGTCCTGGGTAGCACCGAGGGTCTTCCTCTAGAGCAGTTCCTGTCGGTTGGGCCTTACACAGCATACCCCTATTCGCGCGGGCACCTGCACATCACGGGCCCCGACGTAAGCGACCCCTTAGACTTCGACGTGGGGTTTTTCAGCGACCCGGGCGACTTGGACCTCAAAAAGCAGGTTTGGGCGTACAAGAAGGGGCGCGAGATCATGCGCCGCACAACCATATATCGCGGGGAGGCCGCAATTCACCATCCCGTATTCCCGAAGGGCTCCAAGGCAGCCTGCATTGAAGAGTGGACCCCGGTCGCGGAAGGCGCCGAAGTACAAGACCTCGAATACTCGCGCGAAGACGATGAGGCGATCGAGAAGCATCTCCGTGAGAAAATTCAAACCACTTGGCACTCGCTGGGCACAGCTAAGATGGCGCCGCGCGAGGAGAAGGGCGTGGTGGATAAGGATCTCAATGTCTACGGAGTCAAGGGGCTTAAGTTGGTGGATTTGAGTATTGCGCCGGAGAATATCGGCGGGAATACGTGCAACACGGCCATGGTTATTGGAGAGAAAGCGGCGGATATCATTGCTCGGGAGCTTGGGTTGCTTCTCCATTGATTGATGTGCCTAGGTACTGCCTCAGGTGTAGGATACCTATGTAACTGTGAATCTCAATTCAATTCATGATGTTTTGTCAAACTTGACTTGACCGAAATGCATGAGCTCTACTTCACGGAAGCCCCGCGTCGGCATTTCCGAACATGTCAGCCCCGGATTCAAATACGATAGGCAAAGAACGACATCCGGCCTATACAAGTACCTATGATTACACCGCCACTCGACAGATAGCCCAAAGACACTCGCATCACGAACATGAAGCGTAGCCAATGCGCTGATGAATTGATTTAGGAAGAGAGGACGGCCCTAGCTGAATGACGGAAACGCACCTCAGAGGAAGGGAGTGCAGCGCGCCACAAAGCTCCTATCATATCCAAAGCTGAAAAGTGGCGGGTAGCCCGAGCATTTACAGGCTCGTTTAAAGCCGTCTCATGTATTATATTCGAGCTGATGACCTCACTATATCCCGCGTTTTATCTATGCCGGGGGGTTTTTTTTTTCAGTTGGCTAGTCGTAAACTAGATTAAATATACAATTAAGGCACGTTGAGGTCATCGACTTCGAAATGCCGGATTAATTCATTAGCTATTTGAGCTAATCCAAACACTCTACGGTAGTCAGTAAACATGTGTTGAGGATGTTTACTTAGTAGGTACCCTAGTGGACTATAGATAGCTGTCGTCGAGCCCCCTGTCGCAAGCCTATCGTGCCGTATGCCCCGGCTGAATGCAAAGGCCGTGCAGCCACGGCCTTACCTATTGGATATTCTCCCTGTCGATTCCGAGTCCCAATCCCGGAAACATGAAAAAATAACGAAATTTATTCTCGGTGTTAAAGTACGGTAAGCTTGTAACGTGGAAACGGTGGAACGAGACCAAAGCCATCAGAGAAATTGAGGAGCTGACAACCCACGTCAGATAGGGTTTCTTTCAGTTAGGATAGGTCCCTTTTACAAAGAATTTCATGGGCAAATACGAGAATTAGCTTAGTGGACCTTATACGAGCCAGGGTCTAACTCTTACTACCGAGTCGCGATAATAATAGCCTGCTCCACTGTCACTGTCACTGCCTGCATGAAGGGCTCATTTTACTAATGCCTATACCACCTACCCAGGTGCTAAGTAAACAGGTCTCAAATAGGCTGTGAACCTAGCAAAATGGGTGTCTTTGTTGGGACAGGGCCCTTGAATATAAACCGGCTTGGCCCGCCATGCTTGTCTCTATCCCCTCCTCATCCCGTCGTTCACTGAGCCAGAGTACGTCAAGATGAGGTCATTCGCAACCCTAACGGTCATCGCTGGCTTTCTCAGCCAAACTACGCTCGGCGCGCCACCGTTCCAAAGACGACAAAACGTAACGGACTGGACTGCGGAAGCATGGGACGCGATCGTCGTCGGTGCCGGAACTGCCGGGATCATAGTAGCGGACAGGTTGAGTGAGGCGGGCAAGAAAACCCTGCTACTAGAAGTCGGCGGTCGCTCATACGGAGTCGTGGGTGGTACGGAGAAGCCTCAATGGCTCGATGGGACAGACATGAGCCGGGTCGACGTACCTGGTTTATGTGAGTAACGATGTTCCAGTGATCCCCCTGATCGTTAGGCTGACAAGCTGAATAGATAAGAGCATCTTCAACGGAGGTTCGGATCTGTTGTGCCCTGCCGGAATCGTCAACTCCTTTCAAGCGTGCACCATTGGCGGGAATAGCGCAATCAATGCCGGCCTGTACTTTCAACCTCCCGCTTCCGACTGGGATGACTACCACCCGGACGGATGGAAGAGTGCAGATGTGGCGGATGCGACACAGAGACTGCTCGACATGCAGCCCTCGGTGACCAGCTACTCGGTAGACGGCCAATTCTATATGCAGTCCGGCTACGACGAGGCGAGGAAATGGATTGTGGACGCAGCTGGCTTCACAGATGTTGAATTCAACGAGGTTCCGGATAATAAGGACAAGGTCTTTGGACGGCCCGTCTACAACTACATCGGTGGCCAGCGAGGTGGGCCAACGAGAACTTACCTCCAGAACGCCCTAAAGAGAACCAACTTCCGTCTCCAGACAGGCGTTCGTGTTCAGCATATCGATCATGTCAATGGTGTGGCTTCCGGCATCACCGCCAACATCAGCGGTTCAATAGTGCAGATCCCCCTTTCTACCAGTGGCCGAGTTATTCTGAGCGCCGGTGCCATCGCTTCGCCAGGTCTTCTCATGCATTCTGGCATTGGATCTGAAGAGACGCTTAACAGTCTGTCTACGGCCGGAGCCTCGTCTTATAACTCTTCGACTTGGGTAATCAACGCAGAAGTTGGTGCAGGCCTCTTCGATAATCCCAATACATTCATCGAATTATCCGCACCAACGATAGAGTCATACGTTCACAACTACAACGACCCTATTCCAGCGGATAGAGATCTTTATCTATCTTCTCGCAGTGGCCCATATGCTTCAGCCTCACAGTCTTCCGCATTCTGGGGCTACATGCCTAACGCCGACGGCACCAGGACCGGAGTGCAAGGCACCATTGATTCGTCAGGGCATGCAGACTTCGTAGACAACAACACCATCACGCTCAACATCTACGGAACCTCTGGGCTAGCCTCGGCGGGACGTGTTATCCTGTCGGACGACGGCCAGTTCATCCCTGGTCCCAGCTCCGACGTTTACTACTCCGACCCTCGGGACGCGGACGCCCAGGCCATCGCAGAGTTCATCCACACGATCTTCCAAGCTCTGCCATCCTCCACCCCCGAGTCACCGGCAGCTGATGGTCTTACTCCGCTCAACATCGCCCAAAATTCGACGGTTGAAGAAATACGCACTTACATCACCACTTGGTCTGACTACGCCGTTGGCTCCGTCCAGCACTGGTCTAGCTCATGCCGAATAGGGAAATGTGTTGATGTCGACACGAAGGTGGTCGGCACCGAGAACATACATATCATCGACGCGTCTATCGTAGCGCCTTTGACAGTAAACCCGCAGTTTGGTGTGATGGTTGCGGCGGAGAAAGGTGCAGAGAGAGTACTGCAATCTTGGAAGTTGCCTGGTTTATCTATACATATCTAAATAGTCCGCTGGCGATATATCACGAGACGAGAGTTAGACGAGATACCTATATAATTGTAATATATATGTAATATATATCTAGTTAAATATCATATCTACCGAGCTATTGTTAGGCTCATAACCAGGCTCATACCGTCAATACTTAAGTCTTCCCAGTCTCACGTTGAACCACCGCCGCCTCCACCATCTCCTCCTCCTCCACCCCCATCGCCTCCTCCACCTCCTCCGTCTCCACCACTTGCAATAGCATCAAAGAAAAAGCCAAGCTTTTAAAACCAGAGTCAGCAGAGATCACAACTTCAGTAGATTCGATCGAAGCTCATAAGCAGACCACGGGGATGGGTAGGTAGATGAAACCCGCCGAAAACCCCGGGAACATTGGGAAGAAAAAAAGAAAAAAAAAGGAGAAGAAGGAAAAAAGCAATACTCACATCCATCTCATACTCCTCCGCCCTCTTCTTATCCCTCGCCCTCGCCCTCTCGTACAAGCTCACAAACCCCAACAGCACATACACCCCCAACAACCCCCCCTCCCCCGCCAGCTCCCCCCTCCCCGCCAACCTCACCACATCATTCGTCGGCATCATCTCGCCCAGCACCGCCACGCCGACACCCCGCCCATCCACCAGCACGCACCGCATCCTCGGCCTCATCCGATCCGCCCTCGACTTCATCTTCTTCTTCTTCTTGTTCCTGCCGAGATCCCCATCCCCATCCCCATCCCCTTCCTCGGCCGGCTCCCACCGCAAGCGCGTGCCGTCGCCGAGCGTCGTGACGTAGCACCCGCGCGACCCGTCCTTGATGCGGCGGCGCCAGAAGCTGCGCTGGGGGCGCGGGTTCTCGCGCGAGTGGCCGCGCGCGTCGAACTGCGCGTACGAGTGGTTCAGCGTCACGACATTGCGCCCTGCGGCCGCGGCGGTGATCTGGATCGTGGGTTTGTCGGCCGGGTACTTGGCGGTCGCGACGACGGTCTGCTTCTTCTTCTTCTGGCCTTGGCCCTTGGCGGTACGGAGGGTGAGGTGCTTGTGGTGCACGCTGGCGTGGAGGACGGCCGGGGGGGTGCTGGAGAGTTTGGAAGACGGGTAGGGCCGGATGGAGAGGTCGTCGCTGCGGAGGGCGTGCCGGTTGTAGTCGAGGTGGTAGGTATATGACATATTTACCTTGAGTCAATGGCACGAAGGTTGAGTGTATACTAGGTATACTACTATACATTCGGGGTTTAATTACGGGAGCAAGTGTTTACACTTGACGTTATACACTACTTCATGATATACTACTTAGTCGGCATTCACAGCTGACCGTCTCTGCGTCCCTAGGCCTAAACTGTAGGTCATCGCCACACGCGATGCCATTGCCAGCAAGGCTTGTCATGTGAACAATGGGACTCAGCCATCGTGGTTTAGTCTTTGCCCAGACAAACACTGCCTCATACGCATCCAGCTCCTTCAATGACCACGATCATATCATAGGTCGATGCCCGGAGGTCAAATATGATTGGCTCATCTCTGTAGTCTTCTCGCTTAGGTACAGTACGCTATACTTCATTCAATAGTACAGTAAACCTTGGCCATAACGATTCGGTAGACAACGATATTTTTGTATAACGATATAATTTTGGGAACATTGCAATTTTGTATGGGAAATAACGATATTTTAACCTTAGCGATATATCGTTAATTTTTTGACCGCCACCACCAAGATCGTTATGGACCATGTGTAAAAAACCGTTTATTTTGATAAATTTTTGGTGGAATAAGTGGAATTTTGCGTTTGGTAGCCAATTGGACTGTCCTTTTTTCAGGTAAATCTAATCACCGCCACGATATCTAATCGCCGAAAAATTGGCTTACTGCATAATATCTTTTAAATATGAAAGGAATTTAAAAGAACAATATTAGGTAAGTACCTTTTCTAATAAAATGGCAGTAAAGGTACAACGGAAGTACACGGACCATGACAGTGGGTCCATCTCTACATAACGATACCTCTCTATAACGAATTAAGAGTGGTGTTTTTTCCATATCGTTATGGCCAAGGTTTACTGTAGTATGTTAATGAGAGGCCGAAGCCCTATGTATTGCCTACGTAAGTAGCAATACGCCGTAACTACCCAGGCCCACCAACCTCCGTAAGAGCCGGGCCGCTATTGGCAGCAACAATCCAATGATGAACTAGAATCGAATTTGGAAAATTTTCAAATCCCCACACCCAATTTATCTGAATTCTGTGCGTAGTAGACTTGATAGACTAGCATTAACCACCGTCCATCACAACACAGGAACAAACTCAATTCGAGTGTCCTACCATCAATCGGTCGGATGGTGTAGTTGGTTATCACGTCAGTCTAACACACTGAAGGTCCCCAGTTCGAGCCTGGGTTCGATCACATTTTTGGTCCGTAGTTATTAAGGTTACATTCTTTTTGCTATTCATTTTTGTTGCATATATTGGTTTCCTTTTCGTTCACAACTAATATCACCTTATCCTATTTAGATACTCTAAAAACTGGACTATGAAGGAAGTGACTGCCATGATAAAATATTCAAAGAAATCCAATGATCTCTGTACATAGTAATCCAACTCCGAAATCAGTACAGCTACTTACACCGTCCCAAGATAGGAGTTTAGGGGTTTGCGACCTGGATCTGTATACTACTAATGTTAGTAGTAAATGCGCGATGCCCCCTGAACCTCTAAATTCACCGATGATAATCGTATATATAACTTCTAGGTGTCTGTAACTAGGTATGTAGGTACTGATTACTACGTACCTACGTTGGCAACCCAGCTTTGAGATATTTAGTAATGCAACACACTATATCACCTAGCATACTAGCCATGACGACATCCATGCCTGGCTTCTTGGAGGAGTGCGGAGGATTGGTTCGTGATGTATTTGTCAGCATCAATCCAACACCGTCTCGTTCTACGACGGACCGTCCCGTCGCCCCATCTAGGCCAATGATATAAAATGCTATTATATTTCCCACCTTCTCACTGGATAGGATAGTTCATCTTGAGTTGCGTCGCATCGAATTTCCTCTAACAGTGTTTACTCCAATTTCACGTTTCCTTACTGAAAGAATTTAGAAAAAAGCAAGAAGATGACGAACATTAGCATTAAGATAGTGTCAGACACCGTCTGCCCCTGGGTAAGCTTTTACGGGGTACACGGCCCCTTTACAAAGAGCTTATCGCTAAGATCTCAACTCAAACCTAGTGCTACATAGGCAAGAAACGGCTAGAAAAAGCCATCGATCTATACCGCAGGGTGCACCCAGACGGTAAAAATGACTCCTTCACCATAAGCTGGGCACCGTTTTACCTGGACCCCACGTCGCCCAAAGTCGGCGTCCCGCTGAGGGAGCGCATGGCGCAGCGGTTCGGAGCGGAGCGACACGTAGCTCTACTGCAGCGGCTCGCGCTGATGGGCCACCAGGAAGGCATCAACTTCAGCTTCGAGAGCAAGACCGGCAACACGCGGGACTCGCACCGGCTGATCCAGCTGGGCAAGACCAAGGGCAACGAGATCGAGAACCGTGTGGTTCTGGAGCTGTTCAAGAGCTACTTTGAAGGCGACGGCGACATCACCTCGCACGACACGCTTATTGCTGCTGCGGAGAAGGCGGGCTTAGACAAGGCCGAAGCGAAGGACTGGCTCGCGTCGGATAAGGGTGGTAAGGAGGTCGATAGTGAGGTCCAAGAGGCGTATGCCAAGGACATACACGGTGTACCGCACTTTACGATACAGGGCAAGTACGAGATTGACGGCGCACAAGACAGCCAGGCCTTCTTAGAGGCGTTCGCAAAGGCTAGGGAAGAGAGATAAGACGGTACCCAGTACCTAGATGATATGTTCGTTCATACATATATTGTCGTGTGAGTCGGATGTCTGGCGTTAAGCCGTATTGGCTCCGGGGGGTATCATAAGTTAGGTAGCTTCAAAGGCGTAGGCTCATTACATATTTAGCAAGCCACCTAGGTCCTTCTCCATCGCCTTTAATCTCTCTTGCAATTCCTTCTTCTTCTTGTCGAGCTCTCGTACCTCCTCCTCTTCTCTTCTTAGGTCCTCCTCCGTTAGAACATCTTCCTGGGGCTGTAGATCCTCTTCCTCTTCGTCTTCATCCATCCAGTGATCCTTGTTCATGCGCCCTAGGGCCTCGGCCTGCTCGGCTACTTTCGCCTCGTAATACGCCAACGTGTTTCGAGCATGCGCGTACTTGGAGCGCAGCGCCGGTATTCTCTCCAGTGCTCCAGGTAAGGGATAAACACTACATAATTTCTCCGCGCCGGTCAGGAGTATTTCGACATCTATGTCGTCCTTGCCACCACGTCGTTCACTGCGACGGATCTGGTCGTGTAGGTCGCCACCTAGCACAGCTGCCACAGCCGTGTGTCGTCGTTGTGCACCAGCATTGCGCCCCGTGTTGCTACCGGACGTAGTGACCTCGCCAGAGGCAACATTAAACACGGTTTGACGACGCCCACTTTGTTTGGGTGGGTCTATGTTATGAGTTGTGGATGGTGGTGGTGGTGGAGGGACGGAGAAGAGCGCCCGTTCATGAGCTTCGGTATCGCGGATTAATGAGGTAATGTCGTCGTTACCAAGGAGGGCATTAGTGAATATCTTAGAAGGTGGAAAGCTATCGTATAGTAATGTAAATATTCATAATCTTTGTAATAACTCATGTATATATGTTATACGTACGGTAAACTGTCAATTCCTTGACAGGATATGGATATTTGTTCAAAGTGCGCTGAGAGGAGTGACATGATGGGCAAATGTGATGTCACGATAGGAAGGGAAGTATTTTGTATGGAGCTGGTAAGTTCAAATGTTCGATGTCCAATGTTGGCAAAGAGCTCCAATGTTGATCGCGACGGGGTCTGGTGCCTTGTTGACTGTAAGTACCATGTACACACACAAACTTGAAAGCCACAAATACCCCCACCATGTGGCTGGTTCTAGGTAGTAGGTACTCAAATATACCGAGGTGACGGTCCTATCAACCTCAAATTCCATTTTCCCATTCTCTATTTCCGACTTTTGTCAATATCGAAATTACAATACGACCTGCAGTCTAAAAACAGGGCGGACGGCTTGTTCCATGCTGCGCGTCATTATCTCGGGGTCTTAACCTACATCGACTAAACCGAATTTCCCTTTTACCAATGTCTCGCCAGCCTCGTTTTCTTCTTTTTTCTTTCTTTTCTTTTATACACCCAAGATTGAGATTGCTACATACATCCATGGATGCATTGACCTCATCCAATTCTGATGTACTTCGTATAGTGTCTCTATGGACTATGTTCTATCCGCCCAAGTAGGCAAGTCCGTGAAACATGCAGCCATTGAATACTGACATTATCTCTTAATGCTGAGTGATACATAAAGAGAGAGAGACAGACAGGAAGAGAGGCGCGGTAGTTGCTAGCCAAGGGTGAAAGCATCAATGCTCTGCCATCGAAAACTTCCCACGCAGCAAAGTCACCGCAGCACCGGATCGCCACCTGACAGCAGCATTACGCATTGCACTGTAGAGACGAACATAATACGCATACATAAAAATACAAAAGGTTACGATACTTCATATTTTCAATGTTGTTGTTATATTACTTGCAGTATCTGCTGCAGGCTCCGGAGTAATCCCTGACCTTCTCAGCAGCCAAGCAGTGAACTTTTCCCATCTCCACTACGCCTGCGGTCTATCTCTTCGTCTTCCACTTGCAGCACACCTCCTCAAATCATTGGGCATGAGTGGGTGAATGCTGCTACCTGACCCCTTGTCTGCCAGATTCTGCCTACCTACTGGCTTGTCTACCTGCCAGCCTACATACTTAGTTGACCTACCTACCTACAATGTACAGCTGTAGGTGGTATTTTTGAACCGTCCTTGTATAACCATGCCGTGGCTCTCAAAATTAGCCCTGATACGTCTGGCTTCTCACCAAAGCCTGTTAAACACTATTAACACTGTTAACACTATCAACGAATGTTAGTGGTTGAGTAGTAGTACTACGGATGGCAAATTCCCTTTTTTTCGGTCAGCGTCGAGGTTCTAAGAGGGCCGGCTGAAAGAGAGTTAAGTTGGCCAATATCTGACAACATGTCACAACATTCAGTTTGCTACCTACATACCTACCTACCTCCTACATAGTACCTACCTCTTCAAGAGCCGTAGTCGCTTCTCACCTACAAAGTAGAGATATATGCCTCATGCCGCTGGCCCCATTGACTACATGTCGCATTTTGCCTGGATACGCTATGCCTCCCACGAAAAGTAACCAGGGAGTCCTGGGAGCATTGGTGCCCAAGCCGCAATCTCTGCGAGGTGCTCCGCTATAGGCTGGTGGGCGAGCAACTAGGCCCGTTTCCTTCGCTCTCTGCCCGGGAGTCCGCAACTTTAGCTTCGCCTAGGTATACCGTGTACCCTTTTCCCTTACCATTAGATCCATCAGATTGATACTATTTACCTGCTAGTACATATGTAGTATGTGTATGCTTTCACCAGTCACAACCTTATAATTACATGGGTATTTCTAGGATTTCTAGGTGACAGACCTCTATTTTGCCATCCATAAATAACCATGGTATATTTATCTACCTACAATCCTACATACCTACCTGGTAGGCACTCGTAAGACCTTTACTATGTATAAGAGCTTTTGGATAGCCTGTTCTCCAAATACACTTTCCCCTCTTACTGGGTAGTTTTCGCACACATGGGACTTCTTTCTCATACCTAGTACGCGACCTACGCAAGTGAGCTCCAACAGCAGATATACCACCCCGTTATTCTTCTGTCTAGAAGTTTCCCAACTTGAAAGTGTTGCGGATTTCTTTTCGACTTGGGTTTGCTGTGCCCTCCGATCCAGGCCACTTCTTGGAGATCCACAAGTGCAGGAGGGTTTTTTTTTCTGCACTACACATCTATTTCAAGTAATTCTATCTAGAGCATCATATTTCTTTTTTTTTTCTTTTTTTCCCTCCCTTCCTTCTCTTTTTTTTACTGTGTCAGTGGTGCAAAGCCAACTTTCACCCCCCGTCCTCTCTCTGCAGGGACACTTGAGACAGAAATTCAACACCGAATGGTCTCTGATACATTCACTTTCTCTGAGTCTTAGAGAGTGAAAAGACAAGATCGCAGTATAGACTTATATCACACCTCTACGAGACGGTTCTACCCCTATCGCCTTTGTGGAGGAATTGTAGCGGTGTCCGGTCCCGACCTACCAAGCTTCCCCAAGAGATTAACATGACAAGTTACCGGAGTCCAATAACTTCTCCGCGTTGGAGGTTTTTGCTCTGGGTGCTGACGCCTTAAAAGTCCCTCGTTCGCCTTTATCTTCTCCCCCCGCGAATTCTACCCCACATTCTCATATTCATAGCCAATTTGAATCGATAAAAAAAATTAGGGAAGACTCAATTCTCGGGTGGGAGTATTTCCCGTTACCCATAACGCCGACAACCATGCGGCCACATACCCCTTCTTTGGATACCACCCTCCTAATACCGACAGCGACGGTACCTACTTCGCCATCTTCACCACCCGAGACACCCACCACCGGATCTCCCAAGATGAGTCGCAAAGCGGCGCTAAACGGTCACACCATGCGTCATTCAAAAGTACATGGCCAACAAGACCACTCATCCAATATTCGGCCATTGGGTGGCACTAAATTTAGTTACACCCGCGGGCCTCGACCTGAGGAAATATCACCTCGTTCCTCAAATTCATCTGATGAGGAATCCGACTCGTCCGTCACCGCTCCGCAATCAATCTGCTCGGATATACCGAAAGTGCACCACCATCATGTAGAACAGATTGTTTCAGCTCAGGAGGATGCCGCATTCTCCATTGAGGAATTGAGTGATGATTGTTCGCTCGATTGCGACGAAGTTAACTTCCGTCAGCCAGACGAAGTTGAGTATGCCAATTCGGAGCGCAGTCGGTCAAAATCTCGACCCCCGCCGGATATGGATCCTGCTGTCATGACGGGCATAGAAAACCTAAACACGTTTGAAGACTCGGACGTTGACATTGATCACAATGACGAAGAATTTCGCCAACAATTGCAGAAGAGACGCGAGGAACGCCGCCTCAGGAGGATGAAGTCGGGAAGCCTTAGCAAGCGAACAGTAAGCGAGCGAGGCAGCGATTCCGACAGAGAGGACATCCTACCTTACTATGAAGGGAGTGAGACGGGCGCAGCTCGTCGAATGCGGCGAAAGGTTGGCGATAGGATCAGCATTCAATTTACCGGCGCACTTCCAGAGAGGATCGAGGAGCTAAAAGAACCGAATAGCGACGATGAAATCATTATAGGCTCTGCCGAGGTATTTGCAAGAGAATTGCCATATTGGACTTTGATGGATGTTGATTCGGAATGAGACCATTCAACCGCAATACGTTACATAATTAAAATAAGGGAAACACCCAGCCAATTACTTCGCGATTAGCCCCCTTATACCGGCAGCAACTCGCGGCACACAAGTTACGATTACACGACACTTCACGAATATGACTGGGTGGCTGGGATCGATCTCGTTCTCCCACCTGTCTCTAAGGGAATTTAGTCATGGCGAAAGGGTTATCATAAATTAGAAAAGTCGACTCCTATTAGGTAATGGCAAAACCACTTGAAGATATACGGGGGCGGAGGGAGGGTTTGCGGCAGCAATATGTGTTGGAATTGCTTGCATAGAACATTGGCTACATGGCCTGGTAAATTATTAGGGAGGGCCCGACTTGTGTTGAATACTCAAGGAGGAAGATTTTCATGGTGTTCATTTCTCATCTTGCTTTTAGATACCTCTTAGATCTGGATTTTAGCGGTTGGCATAGGCGCGATTTAACCTGACGACGAAGATGACGAAATATGTTGAACGACGTAGATGATGTGGATGATGTGGACGAGATAACGACGATGAAGACAACATTTGCATAGAGGTGGCTACTCATAATGAGAAATATGCCACGCTTTTCTTAATTTCATGAATATTTCCCCCCTACATACCCAGGTAACTGAGGTAGATATATTACACGTATGCAAAGAATGTTGATATAGACGGCTGGTTGGCTTGACCTGATACGACACACGTTGACTATTGAGTAGTTATTATGAGCTTCTCCTTAACTAGAAGAAGAAGTATATAAATTAAACCAATAGCCTTGATTTTATTTTCACCGCTTCGGTGTACCTCCTATACCTGACATATATACCTACCTAGTAGTAAATAGTATCTAGTAGTTGGTCACATTTGAATACCTACTACCTACCCTTTGATGGAAGCAACTTCAATGGTGAACAGGAAAATCATCTGAACATTTGAACATTTGAAAATACATAGTACTTCGAACTTACGTAATAACTACCATTGTAGCCACATGAACTCTGATGTAATACTTTGGCAAGCCACATTGACATCCAGACTAGATATATGTATGTACATTGTACATAGTAACATCGATTAGCGCAAATGTTTAATTGCTTGTCTTATCGGAGTCAAAGGTTCCACTTAGAGTTCCAAGCTTGAGGCCGGCGCGGTGCACGTGTGGGTTAAAGATACATAGCTCCGACAACTTCAATGCTTCCATACATTTTCTCTCGCCAAAACCTTTTCTTTTCACTTTTCCAACCTTCCAACCTTCCAACCTTCCACCCTTCCACTCTTCCACTCTTCTACTCCTCTATTCCGTCTTCAATCATTTACTCAATTTATTAATCAATCATTTATGATCTATTCATGATTGCACTCGACGAATTAACCCGTGAGTGATAGTTTGATCTATGAGTCAATCGTTCGAGTCATTTGGTCTTCTATTATCCATCGGTTGACTGAAATCCTTACCTGCTATCGCCGCCAGGCATCAATAATACATCAACGACACATCCATAACACATCCACAACATATTGACAGCACGATTCCCCGTCGACGTGGCGTCGCGCGCTAATTAACCGCAATGAATCAACAACCTCAGGGTCAGCCTGCCCAGGGACAGAGGCTTACTATTTTCCGACCGGAGCAGATGCGCAACATCGCTTGCCTTAGCCAGGAAGATCGCACTAAATATGAAGAGGGTCTCCGACTGCTCTACGTCAAGCTAGAGCAGAGTGTTCCTGACACTCAAGAGAATCATACTGCAAAGCAAAGACTTATTGAATTCTCGCGAATGGTATATAACAAAGTTAAGAACATCCAAGCTAGAAACCAGCAGGCCTCCCAAGCCCAGTCAGGCCCGTCAAGCCAGCAATCTCAGCAGGGACACCAAAGTATAGAGCATAATTCCCAAGGGGAGCAAAACCAGAATACTATGGTGATGGCCCACAAGCCTGGAATACAGCAGAATAGACCACAACCGATGGGCGCTAATAGCAGTGCTCAAACTCCTGGTCCCACGAATCCCAATGCTGCCCCGGCCGGTAATCAAGCACAATCGGTGCCCAAAGTCATCATCGAACATACCAACAAACTCCCCTGGAATATGCTTAGGCCACCGGCACAAGTGCCACAGGAGCAGGCGCAGAAGTGGCTGACCGAGATACGTCAACGATATATGCGGTTTTTGACACAAATGGAAACTATAAAAGTGAGGACAGCAAAGCTGGATAGCCTTTTTAAAGAACGGCAGGGCCAGTTGTCGGCCGAGGACCTGAAAAAATACCAGGACCAAAAGACGTTAGATCAAAAACAGTATCAAGAAGCGTCAAGGTTCGTTGACAGTGTGCGGAATCAGATGAAGGCCCAAGGTGTTAACCCCCAGGCCCAGAGAGTCAACACTCAACAACAAGGTCAAATTCAATCCATGCCAGGCCAAGGTACACCCGTTGTCTCAGCAGCAGCAAATCACCCTATGCAAGCAGCAGCACACCCCATGCAGGCAGCGACTGCATCAGTGAACGCGGCAATGGACGCAGCGAAAAATCAGCAAATTGCTACCGCCCAAGCAGTGGGACCTCCTAGGCAATCACAACCGCAACCGCCACAATCTCAGGCTCAACCATCGCAGCCGCAGCCGCAGCCGCAGCCGCAACCGCAACCTCAGGCTCAAACGCAACCTCAGGCCCAAATGCAGCCGCAGCAGTCGTTGCAACAGCAGCATAACCCTGGGACTCCTGCCACCCCTGCCCCACCTTCTTTGGGTACTCAACACCCACAACAGCCATCTCAATCCCATGCTACAGCCAGCACGCAACCCGTTCAAGTCAAGAGCGAACCGACGAGCCAAATAGCACACCCACCTCCGGTCAATACGGCGCTTGCAACTGCTGTCGCTTCAGCACATTTGCCTTCCGCAGGAACACCAACGCAAGCCTCAGCGCGCGTGCAAACCCCCCAATCTGCAGGCCAACAAGCCGCAGGAGCCCAAGTTCGACCATTGTCTCACGCTGCCGCCGTGAATCGTGCCAACTCATCAACCAACGTCAACGCTGGTCAATCCAACAACACATCCAGTGGTGTCGCTTCCACTCCCGGATCAAACGGTCTTGCAAATAACGCAAACCACTCAGCCCATTCCCACGCTCACCCGCAGCCCAACACGTCTGCTTTGAACCCCAAGATGCCGATTAGTAAGACGTTACCTCAGAAGGCCATGGAGACCCCGCAAGCGGTTGCTACTGGTGGCGGCAACAACCCCGGCCGTCCCTCGTACGGTGGAGGCGGTGGAACTGGCGGTGGAGTCATGGGCCAACCTGTGATCAACAAGATGCCGCCTGTTCAGTTCGATACCGAGGGTGAACATGTGTTGTCCAAGAAGAAGCTCGACGAACTTGTCCGCCAGGTCTGTGGTGGTGGTTCTCCTGGTGCCGACGGCAACTATTTGACCCCAGATGTTGAGGAGGTAAGTTCAAACAATCGGCGATCACTTTTTCTCCAATTCTTTCAAGTTTCGAGTTTCCTCGAGTTCCAGGCGATTGGGTTGCTAACATTAGCGTCATAGTCCGTCTTGAGCGTTGCCGACAACTTTGTGGACAGCGTCATCCACACTGCCTGTCGCTTGGCAAAAGAACGCGGCAGCAAGGTGCTCGAAATCCGCGACATCCAGCTCGTGCTTGAGCGTGTCTACAACATCCGCACTCCTGGTTACACGTCGGACGAGTTGCGAACGGTGCGCAAGGTACAGCCATCGGCCAATTGGATTTCCAAGGTGCACGCTGTTCAGGCCGCCAAAGTTATGCCCGGCAAGGATGATAAGTAGGATGTATCGCCTTCTACGAGCAGAGCTAATAAGCGCCGTAAGTCACCGGGTGTTGGTCCGGCGCAGAAGCCTGGGGGCGTTACGACGAATGCCACCGGTGGAGCGTCTAGGGCTGGTGACAAACGGAAGAGGCCTACTGAAGACGACGAAGGACAGAGCGCAAGCCGGCGATGCGGATTTCCCTCATGATCGAGTGGCGGCGTTTGGTGCTTCCCACGGAACGGATATGATTTAATGTCTTGCAAGGAAGAGGAGGGGCATGGAAGAAAAGGAAAGGACAGGTCCGCTATCATATTAGCTCGGCGTTCTCAATGGTCTCCTGTAGTGGCCTCTGTTGCCCATCCACCTAGGCTAGGTTATTTGTTCTTAGGCACTTTTGCCAATGACACGACTACTATATATGTAGTTGCGCAACAATGAGAATCATGCATTGCATTACGATTGTATGGCTTTATATTATATTTAAGCTTGAATCACGTAGGGTAGTACGTCTAGATGCTCTGGACGTTATAAGGTCTAATATTCTGTGGACTAAAAAGATTACGATCTTAAGAGAGGAGGGATTTAGTATCATGATGTGAGTGTGCTTACAGTAACTCCATACGCGATATATGAATGGCCACATTTGTTTCTCTTCACTGTTGCTATTGCATATCTAGAGTAGGTACCTATGTATGGCCGCGGGGGAAGTGGAAAACGGGAAGCGGGAAGTCGCCTCTCAAGCGTGGACATGTGGCACCAGACCTAGGCCAATGGTTGGTCGACCGCATACGCAATGGGACATTTCGACGTGTTCGAGCATTGGTGTCTTAGGTAAGTAGGGAGGTAATTTCTATGAAGCTCAGATATATGTATATTGTGATGTTCGGTTAACTTGAAGTGTGAAGGTATTTATACAGTGATACTGCGTATTGATCTAATCTAACTTATGTGTCTAGTTATGTAAGTAGAAATATGGAGAGGTAGATAATAATAATAAAGGGTTGAGAGGCAGTTTTGGTGGTATGTAAATCCAGTAGCAATATAAAAATTAGTAGATCATGAAGATTGAAAGATGTGTTGTAGGAAAACCAAAATGTACATAACTTGCTATCGTGACTTCAATGCTTCGAGGTTCTCCAAATAATTACGGTAGATAACTATTGAATGTGGCTAAACGGTTTGGTTAGGTACATAAAGTTACTCAGCTAAGCTTACATTTTTACATAAGGCCGCCGTATCGATTTCGGTAGGAGCTCTGGAGAGTCAGAGAGTGCAAGGCAGGTCAGTCAGGCAGGCACCAATTCGCAAACGTCACTTTGGATGGATCCCTCGATGGATGGGGGAAATGGTGGATACCGGCATTAGCAATGGGTTCCATCAAAAAAAAGCAGTATCGAAGATACATGAATCTTGCAGGTTCCCAGAGCTAAGACATTGGTACCTATGTGGTCCGAGCTTCGTACCTTTTCTTGGCTCCTTGGGCTCTTTTTCGCACTGCATCTTCGAGCTTCCCTCAAGGTTTAAAATTCTACAGGTGGTAAGTTACATAGCAACTGTTGTAATGACGGTAAAATAACGCTAAGAAAACTGCCTAACCTTCAGAGCTACATATAGATTATTATTATTACTATGTGTACTTTTCCAGGGCGGTTTAAATCGATAGATAGTTAATATTAGATACAACAGTTTCCCCTCTAGCGTTATCTAAAACGGTTCAAGTTCAGCCCCGTCCCACCGGGTTGCTTTTTTCTACCCTACTAGGTAGTAGGTACAGTACCCTACCTATGCTTGCATCACTCTGACCCGTTTTGAACTGGCAACTTTAAGGTTAGCGACTTGTAACTGGAAACTGGTGGACTGCTTTTGCTGATGAGCAAACGACATCAATTTCCTCCCTTCTACACATACATACATACATACGCTCCTCCCATCATTCCCATAATCACATCAGTTCAACCAACTCTACAATCTACCTCCCCCATATCTTGAACCCCTACATTTTATTGCGTGTACTCGTATTGACTCGCAATTCTCTTTTCTCCTTTGTTTTATTTAGGACACCCGGTTTGTGTTTTTATCCGGTTACTTGCCCAACCGAACTACAAATCAGTACCAAGATTTCTTTCTGCTGCAGGGTCCCATCCCGAGCGCGCTTCGCGAAAAATCACCTGGTCGATTTCATTTAGGAATTACTTCCGTCATCGCCCTCATCACCAAGCATCATCATCATCAATACCTGGTTCTATCCGGTCTAAATTCGAAATCCATCCACCTGACGTGACGTCGACTCAGCCGACCATTCAGAATCAACAAACCCCATCAAACACCCCTCCGTTTTCCCCATTCTCCGTCATCTTCCGTCAGACGATATGCCGGGGAAAACGCCTCATTCAAATGGCAACGAGCCGGTCGAGAATGGTATTAGGAATAACCAGGATGTTGAAATGACCGACGAGAAGTCCGCACTTAAGGGAAAGGGCAAGAAGGGCGCTAAGGAGGGTGAGGATATGACTGTTGTCGTGCCCCCATCCAAGACCACAAAGCAATCTTCTCAACCACCACCACCTGATGCTGATGGAGATATTGCTATGGATGTAGATAAGCCAGAAGATCTCGAGGTGAAGGTAGACCCAGTTACGCAGGCTATCACAGGTATGTGTATACCCATATAACATCATCCCCCATCACATTCTGGTAATTAACAAGCTCTAACGTCATTTCTGTACAATTTAGATATCAAGAGCAATTTTGCCTTGCTTGACCGCGCGGTAACCCTGTTCGATGCCAGATTCACATTAAGGGCCTTAAGATCCATCTCTTCGCTTCGGAAACGCCTCACCCCAGATATCCTTGCTTCGGTCATCGCCGAGACTTTCTCTCCCACAAGCGCAACCGCCAACGTTGCTAAACAGCTTCTAGCTGCTATCGGAAAGGAAGATGTGTCTCTGGGTCGCCAGTCAGGTTCCGAGATGGAAATCGACAGTGAGCCGAAGGCGCCAGCCAAGAACGGCAACAAGAAGGAGACCAAAGAAGTTATTCCCGAAATCGATATATTCTTGAGCATCTTAGTCCAAGTTTATCTTTTTGACTCGAAGCAGTTCCAACGAGGTGCCGAGTTCTCCAAGTACCTGTCAGAGCGCATCCATTCCCTAAATCGTCGGACTTTGGACTCGCTCTCTGCGAAGGTCTACTTCTACTATTCCTTGTTTTGCGAGCAGCTTGCTCCCCTGCCTCCTTCTCCCCAGTCTCCCGTTGTCGCGATCCGCCCAATCTTGTTGACTGCCCTCCGTACTGCCGTGCTGCGAAAGGATATTGACATACAAGCCTCGGTTATCGTACTACTTCTCCGAAGCTACCTCTTAACTTCGCACATTTCTCAAGCAGACCTCCTCGTCTCTCACACCCAGTTTCCCGAGAATGCTGCCAATAACCAGGTCGCCCGTTTCCTGTACTACCTCGGCCGAATCCGTGCTATTCAACTACGGTACACTGAGGCTCAAGAGCACCTAACAGCGGCTACGAGAAAGGCGCCGGCAAGTTCTTGCGCCCTCGGATTCGCCCAAACTGCGACTAAGCTTCTGCTTGTCGTGGAATTACTGATGGGTGACATTCCGGAGCGAGCAACTTTCCGTGTGCCTAACATGGAGCAAGCGTTGCACCCTTATTTCTTACTCGTCCAAGCCGTACGAGTAGGCAACTTGGAGGATTTCGAAGTGACGATTGCCGACCATGCCGACACCTTCCGCCGCGACGGAACATACTCGCTCATCCTACGTCTCCGACAGAATGTCATCAAGACGGGTATCCGCATGATGAGCTTGAGTTACAGCCGTATCTCGCTGCGTGACATCTGTATCCGCCTACATCTTGGTAGCGAGGAAAGTGCCGAGTACATTGTTGCCAAGGCAATCCGGGACGGAGTCATCGAGGCGACGCTCGACCGAGAACGAGGATTCATGAAGAGTAAGGAGGTGGGTGATGTATATGCCACTCGGGAGCCGGGAGAGGCGTTCCATGACCGAATCCGAGCTTGTCTCGCGCTCCACGACGAGAGTGTTAAGGTATGTTCTTATCTTCCTTATCTACGAGCTTAAGGAAGTAGATGTGACTAACGTGTGTGATTATTAGGCCATGCGCTTCCCAATGAACCAGCACCGACTGGAACTAAAGAACGCACAAGAAGCACGGGACCGAGAACGCGAGATGGCGAAGGAGATACAAGAAGGGGACCTAGACGAAGACGACCTCGGCGGTGATTTCGAGGGTATGTAACATAATCCGAACCGTGTATTCTGAAATTGGAGGAGGGATTTCCGTCGGCGCTGCTTTACGCTTTACGCTTTCTACTTTCCGCCCGTAGCGGTCTCTTAATGGTCGTAGGCGAGGTTGGGGAGGATGCTTGCATTAGTGAGAGTTTGTAGCCCGGTGACAGATAAAGTTGGGGAGGCCGCACTACCAGCGTGTAGCCGACTATAAACGACATGAATTCTGGCCCATTGTAATAGATAACGGCAGAGGGAGAGACTCTTTCCCGGTCGCAGTCGGCGGGACGGAGCGTGGTGGGTTTATTTTTGGCAAAGCCCTTGACATTTCTAAACATCCATCATGCAACACTGGCTAGGAGTTACCGTTTTCTACACGCAATTGAGATTCCTGCTGCTACTGCCGTTGCTGTTAATGCTGCCATTGCTCTCCTACTACAGTTCCCAATATGGCGTGATCAATATTGTGTTTATGTGGTTTGAGTTCCTAAGTAGATTTCCCATGGTTGTAGTAGTAACTTATATAGTAACTTAAAGTTGGGAAATATGCTTGAGGTACATATGTAGATTATCATGGAGCTACTGTAGGTTACCTGTCAGTATCCCCTTAATTACTCTAGTTCTCCAACTCTTGTTATTACGTAAGCGGGACTGCTCAACCGCGACTGCCATGAACCTTACGGACATCAATTGTTACCATGCTATTTTATTCAATTGCGAACAAGAAAAAAATAAAGATATTTCAAGTTCCCAATTATTTATTTTCAGTTACAACCACCATTCCAATATGATGACGTAAACTTTTTCGCCACTCAAAAGAGCATTTTTGGCAATTTTATAAAAAGAAGAATGGCACCACAGAAGCGCAAGAAACCACACGACGTGCCCCCCGAGGTGATTGTCGTACAACCACGACGTCCAACAAGACAACATCCATCCCCAGATGAACAAGAATCGGGTCATATCCTAAGAAGCGGTCGCATGCGCGCTCACACAGCCGAGAAGGAGAAGGAGAATGTCACCATCAATGGGCATGCGCCGATAGAAACCACAACTGCAGCTTCACGAGGTAGAAGGAAGGATGCGTCCAGGACAACGAGACACACTAGTACATCAGATAAGCCTTTGAAGGAGAACATACAACCAAATGATGGCGATGTAGTGGAAGTAATTGAAATAGAGGATGACGAAGAAGATGAGGAAAGAGAGGCAAACGAGGAAAGGAACGAGCCGATAAGACAAAGGCACAGCAGACACACTCAACAAAATGCCCAGACATCGATAGCGCCATCAATGACGAGGTCCCCACCTCCCCAGACTCGACTCATACCACCCAAATCTTCCTCTCACCAACCCAAACAAGAAACTTCGGCACGCTCAGCACACACAGCCCAGATTTCAACTCCCAAGCGTCCTGCCTCCTCCTCAGACCGACACCTCAAGCCACCGCCAACACCACGGTCAGACCGCAACATCGATAAAGTCGTGTTGGGGAACATATCCTTTAAGTCTTGGTACCCGTCGTACTACGGCAAAGATGTGCTGGGCGATCCATCCGGCAATAATGTGGAGGGCGGCGGGAAGAATGGGGCCAAGGTAGGAGGCAAAGTGGGCGGTGGTAAAAAGGCACCGTACATGCTGGAGCGACTGTACGTGTGCCCGTACTGCTTCAAGTATGCAAAGGACTTGACGCCTTGGTGGACGCATGTCAAGGTTTGCGAGACCAGCTTTGAGTTACCGGGACGAAAGGTTTATACTCATCCTAAAGGGGTGCATACGAAGGTCGTGAAGGCCCCGGGCGCTGTGGCTGCAGAGACTGCTGGCAAGAGTAAGGGGAAGAAGAGGGGGGATGTTCATGGTGGTGACACTGTCTCGTTGGCCACAGAGCAAGTGGTTCATGACGAGGGTGAGTGGAGTGTGTGGGAAGTTGATGGGGAGAAGGATAAAGTGAGTATCTTATTTCCTCTAGCACATACATATGCTCTTAGAGTTACTACAAGTAAGATGATGCTAACTTTCGCAGCTATTCTGCCAGAACTTGTCCCTGTTCGCGAAGCTCTTCCTAGATAACAAATCGGTGTTCTTCGACGTTACGGGGTTCAACTATTTTCTCCTCGTCTACACGCCTCCGCCCCGACCAAAACATACCACGCAAACCCCTCCTTCCCCTCCGCTCGCAAGCTCAACCAATGATCAACCCTCTCCACAGCAACTGCTGTCACCATCTGTATCAGAAGGAACAAAGAGTCAGGCACAGGTAGTAGGCTTCTTCTCAAAAGAGAAGCTGTCCTGGGATAACAACAACCTGGCCTGTATTCTGGTGTTCCCGCCCTGGCAACGTAAAGGTCTTGGCGCTTTGCTGATGGGCGTTTCGTACGACATCTCGCGGCGCGAGGGCATACTCGGTGGGCCTGAGAAACCGATTTCGGAGCTCGGCCGTAAGGGGTACAAGAGGTACTGGGCAGGCGAGATCGCGCGGTGGCTTCTGGGACTGGAGATCGGGGGAGCTAATGAAGAAAAAGAGGAGAAAGAGAAGGAAACGCTCGTTACTATCGAGCAGTGCTCCAAAGCTACCTGGATCGTCCCCGAGGACTGCCTCGCCGTGCTCCGGGAGATGGGGCTCGTCGAGGACGCGGGGCTCGGTCCTGCTAGCGAGCCTCTTGCTACTACTGGCGCCGCAGACAATCACAAACACGGTCACGGCACTGGTGGGAAGAGCGAGGTAGTCGTTGACGAGGAGATGGAAGGGGAGGATGCGAAGACGAAGGTTATGGTCCCCCGCGTCCGCCTCGACAAAGAGGCTGTTAGGCGCTGGGTGGCGGCCAACAAGATCGATCTTAGGAGGGCGTGTGATCCCGAGGGGTTTGTGGAGGGGTACGCGGTTAAGGATGTGGAGGGGGCGGATATGGATGAGGATTAGATTTCTGTTTGCCCTGGCGAGCTGGGTATGGTAAGGGAGGTGTGCCTATGTGTGCCTAGGTTCTAGGTTAGGTAAATAAATAGGTAGGTAGCTAAAGTTACTGAGAAGAGGAGATATATGGTGAAGAGAAAGAGAATGATAGATCGAGATACCCCCTTTACTTTTGATCTGATATTTTTTTTTTTACTTGGTAATTTTCCTTGGTGATCTTGAATGCGTGTTACTCGCTACCTTGGACTATTGATGGGTACGATATATATATATATATCAAACGTCGTGGAGAAAGGGGGGCCATCCAATGGAATAGGTACTTGAATCCTCACTACCTGACTTTTTTTTTTTTAAATCTTGAAACTGATATATATCTAACTAACCTAGGCACCTACGGTATATTTATTTTGAATTATTTATGCTTGGTAGGGTACCTAGAAGCTACATATTGCCAGCTGAAGCCTAGGTATGTATGTATTACTACTTACTTATATACCATTAGCCTACATACCTAGAGATAGAGACTTGGGTTGTAGTTATAGTTATAGTTATAGTTATAGTCTACCTACCGGCTTTTGCTTTCTTTTTTTGTTTTTTTTTTTTCTCTCTCCGCGTCTCCCAACCCTTTGCAAACCCTTCATCTAGGTACACAATCTATGTATGCCTACCTAGGCGCTTAGCTTAACCTCCCCCCCCCCTTCTTGGAGAAAACGGGTAGGGTAGGTACAAAGGCATCATCGTCGGTGGCCTACATCCTAGACCTTGGATGTGCAAAACACAAATGGGGACAGTTTCACTACCTCTATGCCGATACATAATTCATAACTGGCATACTTAGGTGGTAAATAGTCGAGATCCCCAACACTGTGAATTCTCCCACCCAATCAAACCAAAAACCGAAAATTAAAGAGTGATATCGACGGAGAGTAATATGAAGTAATGCATGTAGGGCGCCTATTGTATGGTAGGTATTCCACATGGTATAAAGCACTAGCATACCTACATACTTATCTACCTAAGCAGACATACATGGTTACCAGCTACCTACATGATCATATATCATCACATCAATACCTAACCCCCATAACATAATCCTCCATAACTATATCCAAGCCAGTTCAATTCGTTCATTCTACCCTTCCTCCGCCACATTTTTGTTTTGTTGCCCATGCGTGTTCGCTCGCTTCGATAAGAATAAAAAAAAAAAAACCGCCTAACCTAGTAGAGAAAGAAGAAAAGAAGAAAAAAGCTTGGCCAAGGAAAAGAAAAAGAAAAAGACAAAGAGAAAAACCATCCCAATGCATATATGCGCTTTGCCTTTTTTGCTGTGTTCGATGATGCGTATGATTTGATGGATACTCAAGTAAATATCCCGATAGGAAAAAGGAAGTCGTGTGCCATGCGTGTATGTGTACCAGCGTAAATGTTTGCTCTCCTCCCTCCCCCTATCCCTATATTTTTCATAAATTTCTTGTTCTTTTTCGGTGTCATTCATTACTGTCATTATAGTCGTTATTCCTGTCTGTCTGTCGTTCATACTAAGCTTTGCCCCCAGTCTTCCCACACTGGGCTCTCCCCTTCGTCATATCCCTAATGATATAGTACCTTAGGCAGGTACCTGGGTATGTAGGTAGGTATCCCTAGTAGTCATACTCAGATCCGTACAAAGGCCTGCGCTTCTTGTCAAACTCATTGACAACCTTGCGGTACCGGCCGATCAACGATCCACCGGCAACTGAGTTTGTCCGGGAACGCCGGCTGTGCCGGGTATCGTCACCAACGCAGCTGATACTATCGCTTGGCGCCACGCTTTCCATGTCATCGTCGTCCTCCCCGTCCCAGTCGACGCGGCTCGGAGGAAGATCAACGTCCCGGGCCGAGACGTAGCTGGTGGCGCGGCTGCGCCCAACCTTTTGGGATTTGGAGGGAGCCGTCGAGTAACGGCTTGGGGCCTGCGACTGCGAGCGTGACGGAGGTGCCCTATCGACTATGCTCGGGGGTGGTTGGCGGACTGTGCTGGCACGGCTACGGGTGTCAAAGTCGTCGCGGTGCTTAGAGGGCGAATCGGCGTGTTTCGACGATGCCCTGGATGGCGCTCTGGATGGCGCCTTGGATGATGCTCTAGATGGAGCTCTAGATGACGGTTTGGATGGCGCGTGACTACGGCGATCATCACCTACCTGGCTTCGGTACTCGGTGTCCATGAGGAGACGTTGTGGTGGTGTGTCATACACTGAGGGGGTATCATACTGGGAGGGGGCACTGCTCATGCGTTCCCCCTCAGTGATCATGAGTGGACGCCTGTTCTCCCCCACCTCACTGCGGCGACGGACCCGACTATCCGAGGTGTATTGGCTCGAGTGCCTACTGGCACGGTCATCAACATCCTCCAGGACCCGGCTTCTCGCCGGAGCCTCGAGTTGAGCATATCTCGCACCGTAGCTGGACGGTGGGTACTTTCGAGACCCATTTTCGATCTCACCGTAACGAGACCGAATATTGGGAGGCGGGTCTGGGTTTGATGCACGCCGTGGGTATGTGCCCGCCTGCACATTATATTCCTGTCGAGTAGGACGCTGGCGGTCGCCACTCATCAGCGCGTAGGTTAAGGCACCACCTACGGCGACACCAAAAGCGGCAGCGCCTAACACAGCGCCGAAGCCGGGCCCAGAGCCAGGTTCGGCACCATTACTGACGCCCCTTGAACCTTCCCGTCTTGAAGCCTCCACGTTGGAAGTGGTGAGGCTTCGCCGTAAGGATGGAGGTCCTCGTGAAGCCACGGTAGTACCGGAAATAGATCCCTCATACTCGGTAAGTTGTCCAGAAGAAGAGTTACACACGACTTCGACTTTGTTTCCATCGAAGTCGGTGATTTCTACGCGGTTCCCGCCATACACTTCGATGGGTATCTCAGGGTCGGCTCTCAGGGCGGCTGCGCGGAAAGCAGCGAGAACTGATGGTGAAGAGGCCGAAAGGACCACGCGTGATGGTTTCACCCGTAAACCGGCACCGGCTTTCTTGATTTCCAACACAGGGTCTGGATTGGGTGAAGTGGTGTCACCGAACACAACAGAGGAAGCATTGGCCGAGATATACCTTAATTTAAGTGGTTGGGTGATGGCAGAGTAGAACGAGGCGGCCGAGGGTAGATCTCTGACCTGAACAAAAGGCAGAACCTGCTGCATAACTGAGGAGGTGCCTGTACAATGGGAATAATGCTACGAATAGAATATAATGATAGGATAGGATACCTAAGGCAGGGGAATAATAGGGCTCGCTGAAAGAAACACAAAAAACATACGAAAATGACGGAAGGATAATACGACAATACGATGGTACGACAGTTTTGGGGGTTTGTATAAAGTTCAATGTATGGACATCTGGAATGTGTACTTGTATGCTTTTAGGATATTGAGGATCGTGAGGATCGTGAGGTCAAGGTCAAGGGGGTGAGAAGCGTAGGAAATAGGGCTGATAGGGCATCAGCGCCCGCAGCTACACGTGTAACGAGTCGGTAGCTACGTAACGTAGCCTAGATAGGAACTGGTCCAAGCTTTAGGGGGAGTTTTCTCACCGTTTCTTCTGTTTCCGACGTAGCTCCCTCGTTTCCCTTGTTTCCCCGTTTCTCCTCTCATGTGACCGCGATTTTAACGCAAACTTACCTCATATGTACATAGGTACCTAGTACCTAAATACATGACGATTGTGTCTTATGTAATCAGACTCTGCTCTGGGCCAAGTTTTGGGTCTTTTGACAACTGGCCGATCTGCATGGTTGTTATCCCAAATAATAGAATTCTGGTATTTTAGGAACCGCACGAATTAAAAATTGCTTGGTAGCTGATAGACAGTATGATAGTATGATAAAAAAGAAAATAAAGAAATATTAGCGAGATTTTGTAGATCTTGAAAAGAAAGTCAATTTCATCTCTTTTTAAGTTCTGAGCGTTTGGTCAAGGAAGCATCTTGCATTTTTTTCAAACCAAGTGGCCCGGGTATGCGAGTGATACATATGTGCATTTTCATACATATCTGACTTAGGTGCATACCTACGTTATCTTATCTAATGATAAAGCCATGACCGAAGCCCAGTCGGCATTTTCAATGTTCCAATCCCACACCAAGGGTTTGAAGTTTCTGCAGGTGCAAATGACCTCAATGGCCATACATAAGTAGGGTTGCATACATGAAAAAGGTCTCTTCCCGAAGCAATGTTGTCCTCGAAACGCACGTCAAGACCGTATTTGTGAAGGATACACTAAGATTAGGTTGTGATCATTGTGATCATTGTGGTCATATTCTTCGAATTTCGGGGGCTTTCTTTTTTGTAATTTGTGAGCATACGAACAATGAACATCATCACCAAGCCATAGGAAAAGAAGTATTTCTTTCTTCCATTTTCTCCAACAAGTCATCCCAAGGCAATTGAGGCTTAAAATATCAGACCTCCGCGGTGGTTGACCCCCAAAAATCGCAAACTCGAAGTCTTATTGGTTGGGGAAAAAAAGTTTTTCTTTACCCTTTCACGGCGTCATCCATTCATTCATTGCCCACCGCCCTAGGATTATCCCACGTCTTCATTTCCCGGATACCTGGGAAATTCCCAACACAAATTGGATTAAGCTGCAGGCATCATGCGCTGTACGCTGCACCAATCGATTGACTTGGCTTGACTTGGAAGACGAAGAGGACAGTGAGAAGTCTGGCAACTAATCTTCAGCGACATCGTACATAAAGCTCATGTGCCGGCCGCCTTTCTTTTTATCTGCACTTGCAAACGACCAAAAAAGAAAAATTATCAAATCGCTGAGATGTGCGTGTTTCTCGTGGGGGGGGGATGACCAGATTACCGGACAGACGGTAGAGACGTATGTAGGCCGGTAGGGAAGTGAGGGAAGGTTGCTGCAGGTTGGTACGTGGGAGGATTAGGGGGGGTTGTAGGGAGGGACACCTGCAGCTTTAGCAGGCGAGCTTGTTAAATTTGGCCGGAAGCTCCTTGAGCTCGTTAGCTATGAGCTAACAATAGTTACGCATAGTTATTCGAAAGCCCTCATCGAGATGATCTTATGGCAAGGCTGGTAGGTAGTTAATAGCAAGAGATTTCAAAATCAAAGGCCATTCCCCTTGATAGGAAAACTGAAAAAAAGGGAGGATGTCTTGCGCTTTTTATTATTTTCCTATCTGACTCTTCTCAGCTCGCTTGTTTGTGCCCTTCTTATCAGAAGCTCCACCCACGTGTCTCAACTGCTCATTTATGATACCCGGCAGCTGCCCAGTTAAGCTTGTGTGGGAGCTATTAGTGGGGGCCATCGATTTTTTCCTTTTTTTTTCTCCCCTTGCTACGTACTACCTAATCTATGTAGATAATACACATGGTGTGTAGTACATACATTGTGCTTGAAGCTGAAAAGAAGATGAATAAAATATTCCTTCTTTTCCGAACCAAAATTGATGAACTTTAGCTTTCTCAAAAATATACAAGTCAAGCAAATGTTCCATGATGTTCATGGACCATGAAGCTTAACAAGGTAGTAAGTAATAGGTAATAAAAGAATAAAACCCTCATCCTTACTAGAAAAAGGCTTAAGTTCGGGATTCTAGTATAGGAAGACCCGGTATCCCCCGAATCCCGCGATTTATTGTACCCAGCAGTGGTGAATTATCATCAGCCTTGTCCTATTTAGGTAGCCTCCACTAGAAAAAATTCTCATGAAGCTTTGATCGCTCCTCGGCCAAGCGGTCCACACTCATACCTCATCCACCACTCATCCTGTAGAATTCGAGTCGTGGGTTCATTAGTGCCTTACTAGGTGGTTAATCGTTAGAAACAGTGAACGTCTTCCTTCCAGCTTTCCAATGTCCGACACCGATCAGTAAAAAGGTACATGCCTGTTGTACTCCCGGCTAACTAACAACCACTGTCAACTTGGATCAGTGCCAACCGGCGACCAGCTTGACCAACTTTCCCTCGTTGTTCTCCCGAAGCTCTCCCTTCTTTTTTCTCCTTCCCACACACACCAGTCAGCAAGCTCAATTTTTTTTTTCTCGCCTACTTTCCAAAACTTCCTCATCTTCTTCCCTCTAAGCCATTTTTCGTCTTTTTTTCATCGACACCTCTCCCCTCCATCACATCCACATCAATCACAATGGCCTCCGCACGCGTTGTTGCCTCTCGACTCGCCTCCTCCATGGGCACCAAGGTCGCTCGACCTGCCATGCGAGTCCAATTGACCAGTGTCGCTGCTAAGCGAACCATCAGTATGTCCTCACCATCAACTCAACCCATTGGCGCCTTGTCTGTAAACCTTTAATGGCATCAATTGCTGTTGAACTTGTTGACATCGAAAAATTTTCAAAAATAATTTTTTTTTGGTGCGCCCACCCACTAACGTGGCCTCGCTTCAGGCAATGCTACCCCCTTCCAGGCCATGAAGCGCCAGCAAGCCTCCAAGATCCTGAGCGCCACCACCCGCCAGGCTTTCCAGCAGACTCCCCGCCGAGCATACTCTTCTGAGATCGCCCAGGCCATGGTTGAGGTATCGAAGAACTTGGGTATGGGTGCCGCTGCCATCGGTCTTACCGGTGCTGGTATCGGTATCGGTCTCGTCTTCGCCGCCCTTCTCAACGGTGTTGCCCGCAACCCCGCCCTCCGAGGACAACTTTTCTCCTACGCCATTTTGGGTTTCGCCTTCGTCGAGGCCATCGGTCTCTTCGATCTTATGGTTGCCCTCATGGCCAAGTTCGTACGTGCTGACCCGAAAATCCCTCAAATGTCTCATACCCCAATCAATACTAACCTGAACCCTCATCATAGACTTAAGCAACTTAACCTCCATACTTACGGAGGCTGGGGCCCACACTACGGTTTGAAAGTGTGAAGAGCCAAACCGAAGTGCGAAGGAAAGCATCACAATGATGCCGGCCTTTGCCGTGTTCAATAGGAGAACCAGCATTAGAGAGTAATAGAGGTCATTAGACACCCGTGGAATATAGGGGAAACCCAGGAGGGGAAGGCATTGCATTGCATTGAGACATGTAAAGATGAGAGAACCCCAAAAAAACGCCCTCGGATGGCACACTTGTAAAAATACAACTCCATCTTCACCAAACTCGACTCTTTTTCTCTTCCACTTATTCCTATGCTCGATGATTCATCGATACGTTGAACCAAGCCCTCCAAACCAAAAATAAAATGAAATAAAATAAGCCCGACGTTAGCTAACTGATGCAAATCCTACTTGACAATTTGCTCTTTCCGTGCTATCGTGAATTAATGATCCGGCCTAAGCCGGTGTAGAGCTCTCATCGGATTGATCGCTTAATCAATCAATCAATGAACCCCGTGACTTTTTGCGCGGTTTTCCCGCTTAGGAAGTTGACACCGCTTTAACCTAAACCCCGTTTACATTGCATCGGTACAGTGGAGAGATGCACCTACCTGGCCAACTAGCTGGACACAGCATAGCACAATGACACTGGTGCAACTTTTGTGCATCTTTGCGGCACAAGGTTAGTCTCCAGTCCCACTTAGATCGTTTGTGCTTCTTGCAAGCGTCCAAATGGCATTCTTCTTTTATACTGTCTCCACCCTCATCCCCGTCTCTCTTTCGTAACCTCCCAATTAGAGTAAGCAATTGGGGCTTCGTATGGATTCTTTGGTTAGGTAGGGGGGTAGAAAGAACGCCAAATGCTTTCGCTTGTCCGGTCCGGAGGCTGGGGTAATTGCAATTACCTGCGGTAGATTGAGGGGGAAAGATATAATCGATCTTGCTCTAGCTAGCTGCTTTGGGTAGGTGATCGGGTCGGCGGATGAAGTCAGTTTGACGATTTGATGGGAAACGACGAAGCTTATCGCGGCTAGTAGGCTTAGAGTTTGGACGTGTTTTGATTAGTGGCCCGATGCGTCCCGATGTATGTACCCGCAACTGATAATCAATAATACCCTTCGGAGGTATATGATGCTGGTCGTATCCCTTTCAACGTCGTTCCTTTTCTTGGGTCTCTCTATCTGCTGGAAATGTCGACTTTAAATCCAATGATAAATGATACACCAGTCGACAACTAGGTATTCGCTCGCTCTCCTTTATATCGACCATATCATTGACATATCGACGATTTGACGACGATAATAACGACAGACTTCGTTTTTTTTTTTAAAAATGCTAACGACGAGGAGCGCAATGGCCCTGCTCTTTCGCTAGATAACTCAAAATCCACCAAAAAAGGGTCGGATTTTCAAGAATGAGCCTGGTTGCCCGCACGTCTCTACCCGACGTTTCTTCGACACGACGACATCTGGAATGACTTCAAACCGGGCTAGGAATAGAGATTGGCCCAAACCAACTTGGCCACGAGGTCAGAGAATATCCTTGGAGTCGATGACGGTCATTTTACGAACTTTGACAGGACTTCCATGTTTCAAGGAAATGGGAGGCCCAGACTAGGCTACCACAACCTTGCCAAAGTAATGAAGACGTGTCTGCTGTGACGACGATATCCAAGGGATAAACTCGAACATCGCTTTTCGGCTAGGCTAGGATATGACATGCTAAGAGAGGATTGATAGCCGACAACTAGTCAGCACCTACAACGCCTGCAATGCTAGTCCCATCGTTGGATGCCCTGATGTCGAAATCATCTTGTCTGGACCAGCATATAAAATGTTGCAACTTCTTGATCTCGGGATTGATCTCGGGATGGTACTAGTGTAGCATCCTAGTATCTAAGACGGCCCACTCCCTACACGCTTGTTTTCCGATCTCGATATATGTCGTTGTAGGACGTTAATCGATTTCGAATCCCTCTGGACAGTGGTAGGTAGTCAGGCTCAAGGACGGACATTCCTCGTTGCCTTGAATTCACAGATTTCGCTGTGAATATGCAAATTTGCTAGAATGATCTAGTAGTGTTGTCGTGGAAGTCCGAACACATCTACCACCAGCGAATTTTCAGGTCATTCTCTGGGTTTTGGTGGCTTTGGTTTATCGGCATTCGTGAGCTGAAACCCCTAGAAGAATTACTTGTGGTTTGGCGACACTTCATTCCCACGAAAAGGTCGCTTGGCCTTGGCGTTTTGTGGGAATTCTCGAAAACGCTAAGCGACCAATTTTTCGATGTGCTTGATGAAGCAATAATACGAATACAGAATGGGTAGGTATTCAAGCCAAGGAGAGATACGCACAGGCCGAAAAGAAAAACAAGGAGTGGGAATGGCGTTCGGGAAGAGACATATGTTTGTCCAGATGGTATATTAACTAAAGAGGATACTAACTAGGTACGTAAGCTTAGAAAAACAACGCGTACTGAGTGGACGACACTTGATTCTCCCTCAAGTCTTTGGATGGCAAGATTACTATGAAGAGGAGGGAGGAAAGTGGGATGAAAGAAGGATGACAATGATGAGAATGAGGAGAAGGAGGGAAAAGTGATGATTCGAATGAAGTCAAAATAAAAGTGAAGCATGCAAGGGAAAACGATACTGCGTCCAGACTCGTCCTTTCCCTTCCCTTTTTCCTTTTTCCCTTTTGTCTTGCTCCTTTTTCCCCTCATAAATCACATGACAACCTTCCTGTTCAATCCCAGCCAATGTTACCCCAGATTTCCTGCCCCAGACCAAGACCAACCCCGGACTTATGACCTTCCCCGCGTTTCCTATTCGCCCGTTTTCTTCCCACGATCATACCAGATCCATCCCATTACCATACAACAACCATACAACATCCATGTTTCATTGATTTGTTTGTGGTTCTTTTTGGGGCCAGATGCATTCGAGTTGTGGAGGATTCGTCAGCATAATATCAATATGAGAACACAGTTGCTCAAGGCAGCGACCAAGGTAATAACCATCTACTTATTACTTCAAAGGTATTGATTGCTCTTACCAGAGCAACTAGTTACATTTCAAGCATTAAACCTGACTGATACAGGGAATACGGATATTTAATATTAATCGTACTTGTCTCCAGGGCTGGCACATAAAAATAGTTCACGTTCAACCACCAACTTCACCTTACATGCAAAGCAGCAAGGGCCACGGAATTACCCAGTACATCCATAATAGTCATTCTTACCCACCCTGCTTCAGCTCACTCCCAGGTCGCTGCATACTAGGTTAATACAACGTGTTTTGTTTGCTTGTGCGTGTCACTGTTCCTTGAATTATACATAATAACACGTTTGTACCAATGCGCTTTTTTTTTTTTTTTTCTTTTTTTTCAGATTTCGTCAGCTTATTATTATTCGTGGGGTTTTCTTCGTCGATCGATCCATTCTGGTTCTGGCTACGTAAACTATAACACCCTGACCACCGAGACCGACTTCCTTCTGACACATCGTCCATGCGTACTGCTGTTCTGCACGTGTAAATGTCGTTAGCAAACTTGTTCTGATAATAATACCTTGCAGCTCCTCAACGATTCTTGAGGGGGAGGGAGGATATAAATAAATAGATAAATATGGGTTACGTACCTTTAGACGCACACGGCCCCGTAATCAACTAAGCTCTTAGGCAATACCTTAATAATCCAGCGGCCACCACGGGTCTGTGGGGTGCATGCTGAAGACGGTGTGCGGGCCGCCGGGAGGCCAGTCGATCAAGTTGGGGATCTTCTCGCGGTCGAGCATCGCTAGCGAAGACTTAGCCGCCCCCGCTCCCTCTCCCTCTCCCTCCTCATCGCCACCGCCTCCGTAGTAGTAGACGGCGCTCGCAATCTCCACCCGCCGCTTCTCTCGCTCCTCCCAGACGCGGGCCCAGCGGAACTTCTTCGGTACCGCCGCCGCACGCACGGCGCTGGCCCACAAGGCGTACCACCACGGGTACGCGGACGCGGCGACGAGCTGCGAGGTCTCGGGCTTCAGGGCAGTGTGCAGGCCGTGCTCGTGCACGCGCTTCGCGGTGCGCAGGCCCGGGGGGGAGAACGAGTCTGGCTGCAGGGGGCAGAAGATCGTGGGGTCGATGGTCAGGGGGGGTGGGGTATAGAACTCGAGGTGCGGGAGCAGCGGCCAGGTGGTGGTGTAGCCCGGGGGCGCCGGCAGGATGCGCAGGGGGCGCGGGCCGAGCCAGTCGTGGGAGCGCTGGCGCTGGTATACCGGCATGGTTGCGGTCGTGGTGGTGGTAAGCGGTGGTAGTGGTGGAAGTGGTGGAAGTGGTGGAAGTGGTAATAGTGGTGATGATATCCCCAGGTATAATTGAAGAGAGGCGACCAGAGTCTAGTCACCAAAACTAAACTCTGGTTCCATCAATTGATTTTGATTTTTATTCTTATTGACAATGATGCAATGAAGGTATATGAAGGATGATGTGGTGGTTGGCTGTCCCTTTCTTTGGGATGCCAATTATTTTCGTGGAAGGGAGGAGGAAGAGGAGGAGGAAGAAGAAGGAAGTTCTTGATCCCACCACCAGGTTAAATAAAAATTTTCACTCTGCCCTGTCTGTTGACCTGCCTGAGGTATCGTCAGTTGAGCCGTCGCTAGTTTTCGAGTAACCATGCGGCAGATAGACAGTATGCTAGTTCGTGTACTGTCCTGCCGAGAGGTCGATTCGACTTTTCTCCTTAGTGCCTTCGTCCCCCCTTATGGGCCCGCTTGTTTACTCACCTTGTCTCAGGAGGACTCTTTTGACTAAACTTTGATATTTGTCTCGTGGTAGGTAGGTGTCGTTCAGAGACGAGACAGCTAGCCACCAAGGCAGGTAGGTAGGCAGGTGCTGCAAATTCCTATGGGGGTCGGGCTTTTCAGGTAGCCCGTCTTTGAGATTTCGTTATGTCGTGTGTTGCCCATTGTCCTGTGGACGCTGCGAGAAAGGGGAATAAATTGAATCGTAGCTCGAATTTACGTTCGTTATATTCCTTTTCTCTTCCCATTTCTAGGGAATGAGGTTGTGACTATGGCATCTTTCCCAGTCACCATCCAAGTATCCATATTGGCCGATATTTAATCTTCGAATTTGGGATTCGTATTGTCTTGGCTATTTTGACGGGGAACGATGATCTGTGAATATGAAGATATACACGGGAGGGAAGCTATATATAAATGGGTGGCACGATTCACGAGTAATTCGGTGGTGTGGTTGCAATAGTCGCGCCTTTGACTAGGTCGGTAGGCATTTTAAGGGGCGTGGTTGAGTCCTCAGAATGCACAAAAGGAACTTTTGTGATGATGGTTTTGGTGATTCACTGGTCGTTAGTGTATGGGATACAAGTGAATGGGTGATTACATAAAGTAGGAGGCACATGATCATTAATCAGATGGAATTTGTCTCTCGTTCTGTAATACCAAAGGAGCTGTGCTGGTTACTCTGGCCTTGGATGTTTGATGCTGATTACCTACCTATGGATGTAGAGATGAAATAATAAAAAGGGGCGTTGAGTTTGAGAATGCTTCAAGAAAGAATATTATTGTAGATACTTGGCTAGGGAAGAATAGTAGCATGAATTCTACATTTATACATCTCAGGGGTTATTCAGTGTTGCCTAGCGTAACTTCATTGTCCAAGTTTCTTCTTTATTCAATTGAAGGGGTAGGTAAAGGGGCGGAGGTGTAGTTATGGATGAATGGGGAAACTATGATAAGTCAATCACAGCTTTGCGAATATAACTTCGAAATTAGTAGGTATTGTGATAAATATAATACCAACTTGGCGTTCGTTGCATGGCGGTTAGCTAATGTTATCTGTGTGCTTCGACGGTAGTAGAATATGAACATGCCCGATTCATCTGAGGTAGCCCCTGATGCAGATGGGTGCCTCCTTAATATGTTCGCTCTTCTATCGCTGAATACCTTCCAGGGTTGCCAGTATCGAAAGTGAAGAAGCCAAACTGTTTAAATAAGCACCTAGGTAGGTACTAGGTATATAATAATCACCTCATAAATCCTATACTTTACTAGGTTAGAATGATCCAAATCAAGTTCTCTAGTTCTGATCTAAGTGCCAAATACCTACCTAACCTAGGTAGGTACAGTACTCTATCTTATATACACCCCGGATGCTATGCCGCACTTCCCACACGGCGTTGCGTGTGTCTAGAGATCCGTCCTGTTTCTAAATACAGCCCCTGTTACTAACTTCTACTTCGGCTTCCGACCCTTTCCATTCCTTGACTACAGACCTTGCCACGAGACATCGAGAAAGGGAAACTACGCTTTAGGCATATCCGAGTTTCCAGAAGGTCTCGAGGTTGTGTTCTGTGTCCTTGTCGACATACTCGTGGTGAGACCGTAGCGTCACCTGGTCCCCGTGAATCTCGGCGACAGTGCCGTGGATGCTAGGGTCCGCGATCAGTTGCGCAATGCCCTTGATCAGGGTTTCCTTTGGCGTGACCACCATCTCCTCGAATAGAGCTTTGGATGGAGAGATTCCGGATTCTGCGGTTGGTTAGATGGTTTGGTTTTCATAATCAAGAGTTTCTATTTTCTTGTTTGCATGTTTGGGGAGAGAAAAGGCTCTTCAGAGTAGTGAGACGTACCGAGTACAGCTGGTGCCAGCGCATTGATCTGGATGTGGACGTGTTCGAGAGGCTTGCCCAAAGACCTCACTAGCCCGATCATACCAGCTTTTGAAGCAGCGTATAATGGTGCTACGGGGAATGGATAAAGACCTGCGTTGGATGCCGTGCATATTATGGAACCCCGCGACCCCGTTGTGGGGTCCGGCGTGTTCCTCTTGATGTAGTGGGTTGCAAGTTTGACGGCTATCACAAATGAGTTAATATTAATTTCTTCGTTCCTCGTTTTCATTGTGTTCTAAATGGCTTTCTAGGAGTGAAAGGAAAAGGAAAAATGTAGCAAACTTACTGTAAATTACTCCCGTGAGGTTTACTTCCAGTGTCCGTAACCTAGGCTGTGAGGGCTCCTCCTCGTCGACCAGCGTCAGGCTACTTGCGCCCTGCTCTGAGATGCCGGCGTTGGCCATGACGATGTGGACAGCACCGTACTTCTCATATACCTCCCGGAAGGCGGTAGCTTGGCTGTCCCACGACGTCACGTCGCAGCGCTTGAAGTTTACCGTCGCATGCGGGTGTTCCGAGGCTAGGTCTGTTACTACTTTATGGCCTGCTGCGGTGTTGACGTCTAATATGGTGATGATGTGCCCTTGGGACGCAAAATGCCGCGTCATGACCAGACCGAGGCCGCTCGCCCCGCCGGTGATGATGACGCTCAAGCGCTTGGGGTTGCTAGCTGCGTTGTCGCTCATTTTGAAGTTGTGTAAGCCTAATGGCAATTGTAGATTTCTTAATGGTGTATTTCTTTTAAATAGTTGGAAATATGTATATATGTGTTTGAATCTGGGAAGATATGATATTGGAAAGTGAAACCATCAACGAATGTGTACCTAGTATAAATGCATTCTTCTATAGGGGGTAGCTAAGCTGAATAGCGGCAAGGAGCGGGGGTGACCGGACTCCCTGTGGATCATGTTACTGAACTCGGCAGTTGGTCGACTCACGTACGGGTGGGGTTATCATCTGAGGGGGCATTCTCCGGTCCCCTAAAAACACATGAATAACTTGGGATTTTTACATGATTTTAAACTGAGGCTTATGTCGTCTAAGTGGATAGGTAAGGGCTGTTCCTTCTACGATTTCAACTTGCGGGCTTTTGGTAACCCACTGGCGGATGTCGTTGATTACGCGGCGACGTGGCTCTTACTCGCTTAATTCTTGAAAAGTTATCGTCCTTGGTCAGCTGAATAGAATCGTAAAGCAAGAGAATATATGCACATGAGAAAAAGAGGAACTATTTATCGAAGTAGTAAGCCTTATTTGCTTGACTGTATGGTTTTTATTGAATCAATACTGACAAGAAGCTTTCAAGGCATGACTTGAGAATCTGCACCCTGATAAAATGGGGCCCTCAAATTCCATAAGCAATTTAGTATTGTACAATAGCTGTACGAATACTTGAATACTTTGTTTGCACCGTTTACTTTAGGTATCCTTCTTTTCAACTGCGAACTCATCAGCCCGATGTGTTTAAGCCAAGAGGGCAAACGATGTTTACAACTTGTACTCACCTTGGTTCTTCTCCCATTGTCGCGGCATGCCTCTGAAGTGCGTAGGTAGATGCTTAGTCGGCCGAGACTGGGAAGCGGTGGAGCCCGCATCGGCGGCGGCATCCTCCGTTTTCTTGGTATTTTCGTCGGCCGAGTCTGTTTTGGTCTGAGTTGTGTTTTCCGAAACACCCGCTTTCTTCGTTGCCTCTTCGGATACGGACGCCTTGACAGCGCTGTTTTGAGATGACTTGTCGGCCATGGTGATATTCTTATTTACCAATATGAGAGATATTGTGATAATTGGAAAAAGAAAAAAGAAAAGAGAGATGCTAAAGCTGTTTAAGAACCACATGCAGGTACATAGATGAGGTTGATTGAGTAAGGTAGGTACGTAATATAGGTACTGGATTTGTTTGAAGTTGGAGAAGTAAAATATCTAGTACCCTAGATTAGGTAGAAATGATTGAAGGAGATATGGTGATAGTTATGTACAAATGTACAATATCAAAACTTGAAGGGAAGAGCATTTCATTTGATTCTGTGAAACCCCTGTGACGTCATCTACCTGACGCTTATGTTACGTTGGTACTACTTACTGCTTGAATTATTGAACGTTTGAAGTTTGAACTATATGTAGTTACCTAGTATTTACCTGCCTAACTTGGGTACATAGTACTTACGTTGTCCGGTCCATAGTAATGTTCACGATGTATCGAAAAAAAAAACCTCAAATCCAAATATAACTTATTTCATGTCCAGTTTCCCCCTTTGTTCCTCTAAGCTCTACTGACTTTTCTAAAAATAAGCGTAGAAAATGTTCATGTCTTAACTAGGATGCCTACCGTTAAATCAATCACTACCTATTTATTCTATTTCCTGACTAGGTACCTAATACATACGATGCTAGGTATACCTTTAGAGCCATGTAAGTAAGTGCTGCTTCTGGTGGCTTAAACAGCACCAGAAAAGCAGCCTACAAGGCAAACTAGAAAACTAGAAAATCAGAAAGTTCCAGGTCCGATTCTACTGTGTAGAATTCTAGAAAAGTGCACAGACCATTGGTTCATGGCCAAAATTATTTATTCAAGAAAATTTTCTCGGCTTCATCATGACCAGCAATCAATTCCTCAGTTATAATGCGCTTCCTTCAACTCCATATATAGCTCCAATACGCTTCCACTGCCTTTACAGATATACGTTGCAGCATCTCACAAATCGTTGAATTTTTTTATTTTTATTTTTTCAAATTTTCCGTTTTAGATGTTTCGACGGCTCTGGGCCGGGCCAAAAGGCCCTACCACCCGCCTCTTCTCATCCCTATTCTGGCCGCGCCAACCACACCCATTTATCACCAAAGAAGCACTAAAACAACGACCTCGACCACGCAGGACCTTACACGCCTCGCCGGAAATCTACGGCACTATCTTCATGTCCATTGGGATGCTAGTGACGGACACTAGTCTCGACTTCTCCGAGCGAAAGCGACTCGCGATGAAAGCCGTCTACGGCATCATCATGGAGGAGGACCTGCAGGTGATGCTGCTGCGCTACTGGAGCACGGGCGACTGGCTGCTGCGCCTGTACTCCGGCGCCGCAGTCACGCACCACGGGCGTCTGCGGCCGGCGGCCGAGTCCGGGTGGAGCGACGATGAGCTCGACGCGCGACTCATGAGCACCCCGGACCCAGACTTCCCCGGGTCCACCTTCCTGCTCTGCCAGGCCGTGCTCTACGACCGCGAGCAGGACGAGTCTGAGGTCTACGTGTCCGAGTTTGGGTCCAGATCTGCGGACGCTACCGAAGCGCTCCTCGCTTCCTTCGAGGCCTTTGCCAAGGAGTGCAAGGAACCAGTGCGCGGCGTGCTGCTGCTCATGGAGTCGGATGGTGGGTGGCGGAGCATCTACTTCGATGGGAAGAGGTGGATTAACGTCCTGTACTTGGAGTGGCAGACTGCTGCGAACCTTGTTGACTGACCGTGAGACGAATTGGAACGGGACGGACCGGAACCGGCAGCTCGTGGTATCGAAAAGTTGGCGATGTTTCTGTCTTAGGTGTCGACACCGCATATGGATTAGGGTATCGACGCTCACACGATGTCAAAAAGCCCTTTGATCCTCCTCGTCGCCATGCCGGTAGAAATACGAAAAAAATACAATTGCGACCGAGTCCTTTCAGGTCCAGCCTAATCCCTTCACTGGACAGCTTCTTTCATCTCTTTTATAGCATAGCGGTCTGGATTTATCGTACTACATATAAAGCGATGGCGTTGGCCGGATTAAAACTTACGTAGAACTGCGTTAGGGCGGTATTTACATATAGCGGGTAGGATAGAGGAGTATAGGATAGGGAAAAGCGGTGGATCTGATATTTATTACGTGGCATATATAATTACATCTAGTCGATTCACATATATCAAATCTCTCATATAGCGGGTTGTGAAACACTTCAGACAATGTTCTCTTTATTACGTCTGAAACCCCCTCCCCCCTCTTTGAAGAAAGAGCGGAGAGAAAGCAAAAAAAGGGGGTTGGTTTATCTTGGTACCTTAAAAATCAACTCCCCCCCTTTCCTCAAAGAACTACCTAAGCTACCTACGTATGTAGGTACCTAACAATGCTACCAGGTAAGTAATTACCTAGTTAAAGCACCCGCACACCATACAAGGTACCCCGCTCAACATCCCGGCATTGAGCTTGGCCCCGCAGGTGAAGCAGTCGGGCGCCGTCTTACAGCACGCCAGGCCCTTGCGGCGGCCCAGCCCCGTCCGCTCCGCCTTAGTCGGCTGCACGTTACCCCAGTCGTGGCAGGCCTCGTTCCAGAACTCGTCGAGCGAGCAGCCGGATACTTCTCCCTCGTCCTCTTCTTCCACTTCCACTTCCTCTGTCTTCTTCTTCTTCTTGCCCTCCTGCTGCTGGCTCGGCGTTGCCGTAGGGACTTGCTGCGATGAAGATGGTGGTGGTGGTGCTGGCGGTGCTGCTCCCGATTCCTGCGACGCGTTAGTAGCACTACGACGAGCATTGGGGGTGGTGTTGGGTGTTTCGGCAACAGACCCACTGAGCCCCCGCTGCTCGCTGCTCTGACCAAGCATCACCTCCGCGTCCGCGAGCGACACATACTTGACCTGCGTGTTGGACTTGGTCTGGGTTGACTTATCCATCTTGTTGGATTTACCTAGGTTAGTGATGTAGGTACAGAAGTAAGTCGGATGGCAGATGCGAGAGAGCTCTGTGCTGTGGTACTTGTGTATTTGTGTATAAAAAGCCTAAACTTGGCTGGTAGGTACCTGGCACTTGGTGACTGATGCGTCGGCTTGTCTTGCGGGGGGGTGATACTTACTCACCGTACGTTGCTTGACGTTTGTCAGGCTGTATGAAAAACTATTGCCACTTCCTTTTGGATATGACACTATTGCTGATGAGATAAGCTTGTGTGAGGTTGGTTTGGAGCTATAGTTCGTCAGTAGAGAAGACAAAGGGGGTGGCTATAACATAGTTTGATACAGTCCCCCTATCTCGTGGTTTGACCCCCATCTTCTTTGTTCCCTAACAAACAGCTGGGTGTGAGCCGTGTGTGATAGCCCATCAATAAGTGACTAGATAGGTACTGATGACATTGTTGGGGAACATGATAATAAGATGGCAGGTACTCATCGAAGTAAATATGACTGCTTGTTACCTACCTAGGTAGGCAGCGATATGATGTATTCGCTCCCGAGACATTTTTATCAACTTCATACATATTTCGTAGCCATAAAGACTCACGTTCTTATGTACTTGTTAGGCATTATGGCTCTTTCACTAGCTTTCCTGTCTGATTAGCCATTGAAAACCCCTTACATATTGCGACCATTACCAGTTTACTAATATGAGTGAAGTGAGAATCAAGAGGATGGAATGAGACATGACATGTGTAATATATTGTTTCAAATTGGTAGGCGATGCTAGGTAAGCGTCAAACACTTTACATTATATGCAGCACATATATTACTATGTACTACTGCTGAACACGATGATCGAGCTCGGGAATACGTTGACATTCTGCGAATAGTCTACAAGCTTCGTTGTGTCTCGGTAGACCATGCCGTACGCACCTACCGTGTTCAGTCCATAGATCCAAAAGTTTTTGGTGCTGGCCGCATCATACTGCACGATGCCTGTCTGACACAGCGAGCTCGCTCCCTTGGCAGAACAGGCTGTGCTGAAATTGTTGAAGAATGAGTATAACCTGTAGAGGATTAGTTGGTAATGCTTGGTACCTAGGTATGTAGGATCTTTGGGTTCGGATGCGGGCGAAATCACTTACCCAGCTCCGTATATAAGAACGTTCTGGCTCCCGCTAAGTCTGAGTCCCCAGGCTTCGGAACAGGTACTTGGCGACGAACCTTGCGGGCACGGGATGTCGAAGTTTGGGTCGTCTATGGTAGTATTTAACGGGAAAGGCTGACGCGCACCAGGGTTTGGTTGGTGGTAGGGTGTCTCAGTTTGGATTTGGCCGGCGAAGATATTCTGCGTTTTGCTGAATTGGTATTGGTATCGAACGTGATGTTCGATACTGGTACCAACAAGCCATAGAGTACCGACTGTTGACTCGACTAAAAGTCCCCGACCGGCATAAACTTTGATCTGTGTCAAGGACTTGTCGTCTACGTCGTGGTCTGCCACCCACAACCACACATTTTCCATGTATAGGCGGGCGGCTGACTTTGACACGTGCATGGACATGTACCCTGAGATGCAGTTACTGTTGATACTCGTGGATGATGGAGTTGATGGGCAGTTGGCAAGGGATAGATTAGACCCTGTGGTACCTCCGATGCGGGTATGGACATCCCACATACCACTGGGTGAGCCTGCTGGGGACGCAAGGTTCCATCTGATGAGGATGGCACCGGCTTGAGCACCCTGTGTTGACACAATCATGTCGCTCCATTCCACAGTACCCGAGTCTCCAGCATTGCCAATCTGCACTACGACCTGTGGCAAATTTATGTTGGTGAAAAAGGACCCACTAGACATGATGACGGGGTATCCCTCTCCGACAATTTTGCTGCCCGCCGGTATGAGCAAGGTCTTTGTTACTTTATATGTCCCGGCATCAAAGTAAACCACAAGTCCGGCTGCGGCAGCTGCGGTGATAACCTTCTGTAAAGCCGCGGTATCATCGGTTGTGCCATCTCCTTTTGCGCCACCGGTTCTGACGGAAGCAAATGACGACGCGGCTAAGTTGCTATAAGATGGTTTTGACCGCTCATAAAATTTGCCGTTCGCCACTAAAGCAGCTGGGCGGGTGGGTGGAGTGATTGCACTAGATGTAGTCTTCAGTCCGGCGGTGTTATAAACATTACCGCTCACCCAGCTAGTAATAGTCGTCGAGCCCGTGGTACCGACAAGGAGAACACTTTTAGTTGGACCATATTGAATTGCGGTTGGTACGTTCTTCAGAGATACATTCTCAATAGCAAGACTACCTCCAGTTGCCGGCTGTGATTTCGCATTTCGCGAAATATTGAACGCGATCTTTGTGTTTGTGAAGGAGCTATCAAAGAAGGTGACCGATCCAACTGTTTCACTACTTGCATCACGGGTGGCCATATCCAGGCCAACAGTACAATTGTCTGCTTCAAGTCAATCTCTATTGATGAAAAAAAGATGTACGGGGAAAGGATTGCTTGGGTTGAGGTGGCTGGTGAGGAGATGGCGAGTTCATAGCCCCTTTGTGTTATAATGACTCGAGAAGGTTAGGGTATAGGACAATGGAAATTGTAATCACTTACTGTCTCCTCGTTAGTCCATCGAAGGAACGAATTCAAGGAGAGTGATTCAAACATACCTTACTGAAATACTCTTGTAAGTCCACCCCCAGTCCCAAAGCTGATAGATGGCAGTGGCCGCGTTGTTGAATGTGAGATTTCGAACGGTAAACTGTTGGTTTCCGAACACGGCTCCATATAAACCACCGTAGAAAACAAGATCATTTAAGATACCACCAGATCCAGACTCGATGAATATACCTTGGTGTTTGGTGCCGGCATTACTTGACATTTTGAATACGAGGTTCTGTAAACTCGTAGCTTGAGCCGTTGGCCAATGGATCCCGGTGGCTTCGGTTGAGGCAGGAATGGCGGTAGTGTCAATGACAATATTTCTGACCTGGCGCCAAAATATGTTCGTCGATCCATACGGCAGGGAACCGCCGGCTTGGTATTGAGCACCATCTATGATTCCGAGACCAGTGAAGCCAGATGTCGCTTTGAGGATAGGCATGCTATTAGGGTTACCAATTAAAGTGGTTGCATAGTAGCTAATAATTGACGAAGAGACTAGATAGGTTCCAGTAGGGAAGTAGACGACAGCGTTCGTCGTGCTAGATGATAAGCAGCCCCCCGGTGCACATCTGTTGCCATCACTAATTGCCTTGTTGATGGCAGCTGTATCGTCAGTTTTCCCATCTCTATCTCATTCATTAGTACTACCCGTGGAATGGTGGGCTGTTCATACCCTTTGGCGCCATAATCCTTCACGTTGCGATAGACCTTGTAAGTTGCCCGGTTAATGTTGAAGGCTGATATGCCTTGATGTGCGATGCTCTCATACCAGTAACTCCCAGCAACCTGTCGCTCTTCTACCTTCTTCTGCTCTGGGTTCAGGGGGACCGATGGAATACTATTGGTGGTCGTTGAACTATGTTCATTCATATACTTGATGAACTCATTTAGTTGAGCGCTCACGGCCCTTTTCACCTCTGGAATCACCAGCCCCTGCCCTGCTATGGTTGGGAGCAATAAGATGGCGACCAAGAGACGCATATCGACTTGGACAGTGCTGATAGAAGCCAAGTATTAGAGATCGAGGATAGTTTGGGATGCTGGATGCTGGATTTATAAGTCCATAGTCGGTGTTTTGGCGGACCTTATGAGGTCCTTACTAAGGTACAACGACCGTATGATGGGAGGTCATAATTAATAGCTTGGGCATCCAGAGCGCTCGAGACTAAGAAACGAGTCAATTGATCAACTTGGATTGTGTCCGGACCGCGTTTATGCTTGCCGAAAAGGTCTTAGATTTCGATTCAGCTGGGGACTAGGTTAATCGATTTCGTCAAAAGGGGCTAGACATACTGAGAGGCACCGTCGAATCAAGGTTAGGTACTAAGTCCAAGATTGATCTAGACCTTGATAACATGTACTATGCAGCAGAAACCGAGGCACAAGATAGATAGAACAAAATCTTGGGTTGCAATACCATCCACGTCACGATATACCCTAGGTACTCAATACTGGATGGTCCTTGGGGCGTCTGCGTGTTTACCTACCGGAATGCTTGATCTAGTAGTGTATGAGTGAACTCAACGCATACCTAGGAACCTAGTACCTAGTACGGTAGGCATCGACCTAAGAATCATGGAATGAATGCTGTTGACTCGTTATACATACACAGTGGATACTAAGGAGATAGGTATTGCGAGCTGAACAGCCCTGAGAACCTAGCTAGTCTGAGTGGTCTATAAGCTAGTGGTTCTGATCCGTTCGGTCGGGTCGGCTCAGATCTCCTACATAATATCCACGATAAGTCTTGCATGTGATCTGAATCCATGGTTATAGATATAGGGCTCGTATTACTTGGAAAACATAATTTTTTATTTTGTTATTTCGGCACCGAATGTCATACCAAGGATCTGTTTGTGGTTGCTATCTGGGGAAAGAGGAAAGGAAAGGAAAGAAAAGGAACGGGATAACTAGCAGTAGGAATGAAGTTTCAATGGCTGAATGTAGGGACCTACCTAGCACCTCCAGGGCTAGCACAGACCACACCGAAAGCCTTAGCCCCAGTAGCCCTAGTAGTAGCCCTAGTAACCCCCTTGTAAGATTATCTTGAGGCTAATTTTCGGGGTAACGCGTAACTATCAATAATCATCTGTCCCAGATCATCGTTGTTGTCGTTGTGAACCTTGAAATTTACTAAGAGGTAACTACCTGCCTGGGTGTACCTCTACCTCATTATCCTTACTTCCAAGTTCCAACCTCCTACCTACACTAGATACCTACCTAGGTAACCTAAATATATCCTATTAGGTTAGGGATTTTAGTTGGATCCATGATTCTGATTCCATGGATCAATTGATGGTCTCGGTATCAACTAAGCTTAGGTAGGTTAGCTACCCGCCGTGCCCGCTGTGCCCACTCCCTCCTCCTCTTTGGTGTGGGGTGTAGATCGTTTTCGATGAGATCGCAGGGAATAAGTATTGTAACCTTGGAACTTACAAGTTATACAATTTAGACCATCATGAAATCATTTTTGGCAATACTTCGTCGTCCGGCAAATGTACCTACGTTGCCTTCAGGTCCGGAAAGTGTCACACTTGACATCGTCGGTCGCCTTCCCATTGAACTGCAATTATCCATACTCGACTATCTCGAATCAGATGATATAGAGGCCGCCATCAATACGTGCCGCAGCTGGCGCAACGCCTGGCTAAGCGATGAGATATGGCCAAGACTCGCCCATCGGTTGTTCCCAGGCTTGGAACATCACATCCGTAGATCTGCTACTGATAGTGAAGACACAGGTGATGCATTCCGACGCGTTTTACACAAAATCCAGGCAAGACAAAGCGGCCGTTTCACTTTTGCCCTACACCATGAAATCCGGCTAGACCCCGAGCATTTCTTCACCTCGAGCAAACACGTTCCTGTACTGGAAGGAGGCGTCCATCCACATGCCCTCTTGAATCCTTCATACAATCGTCCTGGCAATGAAAACTCTCGTTTCATGTTATACAACAATGGCCGAATAGCATGGTGGCCTGATAATTTCCTCCCGTACTTTGCTATCGTGGATGATATACGTACGAGAAGACGACGGGGATATATGTTCCCTCGCCCTGATGGAGAATTACGAGGTTTCAAGACGTCAATGAGTGATAAGCTCCTCCTCTTAGGGCATAAAAGAATACTACACGCCTGGCATCTCGAGCTGGATAGGCTTTGCTCTACCGAGGTTCCAGGAAATATTGTTCGTTGTGTAGCTGAAGGGGAAACGGTCCTCATCATCTCTAAAAATGCGGAACTTTTCCAGTGGAGCTTTGGACACGAACCCCAGCTTATTGACACGAGCGGTTGCTATGAGAAAGGCCCACTCGAAACCGCCGACGTATATGATTTCTTTTCCACGGACTTTTCTTATTCCAACGCCGGCTCAAAGCTAGTGAATAATGGAACTCTAGTGGACTTCATCCTTCACCCCACGGATGATAATATAGTGTTTGTCATCACATTAAGTAGGGGCCCGGCTTCGCAAGAGGTGCGGGTGTATGAAATTCGCCATGGCCAACTGGCTGAAACTTATTGCTTATCCTTGGATAGAAACAAATGGCCCATCCTTCGCGAGATAGTTAGTGGCTTCATAAACTTGCGATGGGAGAAGGTTGATTCCTACGGCGGTTATTGTCTGACTCAAATCACACATGTACCTCCATGGGATCCCACTATACCCTCCGAATCAACTTCACTCCCCTGCGATGGGTTTCACAGTCTCGCGATTCATCGTCGTCCTTGTCTTATAGCTGTATGCTTTAACATCTATACCAAATCCCTTTCAATCTCTTACTATCATCATACTGGACTCAAACATCAGGAGAGCACCTGTAAAATATGGAATAGCCGACTGGTCACCACTCATAGGTTTACTTTGCAAGGCTCCCTCTTATCTCTACCCTCTTGTAACCTACTACGCTCATACGACAAGACGAACCCTACCCCTTTTTATTCGACAGTAACTAGTAGGCATAATGGCCTTTCACGACGAAAGAGAGAAGATCCGGGTGCACTAGGTCTTGAGTTGGAATTCCACAATGCAGACTTTGCATTTGATCCATATCAGCATACTAAGATGGCTGCAATCAGCAATGACTTTCAACATAGATCTCTAAAAGTGGTAGGAGATGACGACTTTTTGATTTTGATAAATGAAACCCTCTATTCTGTATGGGGTTTCGAGGACGATTTACCCGAAAAGATGATTCAAGGTGGACGAAGCCTATGGCGCACTTTCATTTACTAAGATTACATACAGAGTACGTTGGTACCTAGGTAGATAGCCCTGGAGGTGTCATTACATTCGAACCACGGTCTAAAATTAATCGCACCGTACGTATCTACGTAAGGTACCTACCTAAAAGCCTACCTAGTAGTGAGCACTTCATGGACTACAACGAAGGATATAGCGTCACAATCTCCTTACTTCTCAGTGACGGGAGTCGGCCGTGACAGATCTAGAATTATTAAACGAGAGAATACACTTGAAGCTATAGATATCGAGATTTTCACATGTGGAAAGGAGAACCTCAACAAAAGAAACCGGACACCAATCCCATATCGCCACCACAATTTTCTATATGGATAACCCAACAGGTAAAATAAATCCTTCAACACATACTACCACCTTTGTGCACTCCCTCCTAATCTTAGGTGCTGCGACTAATTTCGTGCAATTCAGGTATTTTTCAACGGAAGCCAAGTCGGAGATTCAATCTCTACTGGGTACCTAGGAGTCTGACTTTGTGTCTAGGATAGGCTCCAGAAGAGTTTCGAAGAGCTAACAACCACACAATGACGATGGTCAGTCTATTGGATAATATCGAGGTATATAAGACAACTACTTACCCAGGCTTCGAGATCTTTCTCGTTGTCTCTGAGCTCGCGGAACTTCGAGTCCAGTGATTCTAGGGATTATGTTAGCTGTTGACTCTAGAGTTTGCCGGGAACTCGCACAACTCACTTGCGGTGATGTACACATTCTCAAGGTTTTGATTTTTGAGGTTCTGCAAGAAGCTTTTGGACTTTGGGTCGCTACCTATCTGGCTGATCTGGAAGACCACGGCTATGGGGCTGGTCAGCATGACTCCTCGTAAAACGAATAAAAGGGTTGGGTTGGGTATAATTCGATTACATCGCAGTGGGAGGCCATTCTCCCTCAAGTACTCTTGGCAGTCCTTTATCTCGTTTCTGAGCGTGTCTTCTCTCTCTAGCGTTCCATTTGGCCCGGATGGAATTCCGTCGGTGATGATGGAGATAAATAAGGGTCTCTTCATCGCTTTCACAGTGTCGTTGTATTGACTATACAAGAATGGTTCCAGGATACGCTCGCGGAGATGAATCCCAATTTCCGTGTATCCTGATGGTTGTACTTGCGCCAGGATATTCTTGATATCCGACATCCCGAGGTCATCGGCATTAGCTGGCTCACTGTTGATGAACCGCAGGTGAACACCGAGATCATCAGGTACTATGGTGGTACAAATAGAGGAAATGCGATTCACTAGCTCCTGCTGGTCTGCCATGCGGTCCTCTCCCTGGCGATTCTTCTTCGGGTGCATCGAGCCACTATCATCTGCACGCCACGTTAGCTCTACCTGAAAGCGCTTGCGCACACAAAGCTTGGAGAGGTTACCACAATAAATGACAGGCTGGTAAAGCGCAAACTTGACTAGACTTTCGGCATTTTCGGGTTGACCCAGGATGGAGCCGTCACTGTTTTGCAGATCGAAGGCTTTGGTGGTGATTTTATCGAACAGCGACTTGCTACTATCATCCCTGAAGAACTTGCCTAGCTTGTTCTTTTCCACGAAGCTATTGATACTCTCCTGGAACTCTTCCTTGGTCTTTGGTTCTGGCCGTCCCTATTGTCGCAATTAGTGGCCAGCAATTAGGTTTTGATGGGTGGGAAATAGGGGTTAGGGGCTCGGACAACGCACTGCAAAGACCTGTTGAGCCAGCCGAGCATTCTTTCTGCCGCTTATCTGAAACCTCTCGAAGACTTGGTTGGCAATCCCCGCGAGAGCGGTGTTCGCCCAAGCAAGAATGAACATGATAACTGTTATGATGATATTAACGAAGGTCCCGCCAAGCTTGCCCATCTGTCCGGCTGGGTCCATGGCCTCGTCAATCTCTTGTTGGTCCAGCTTGCTAGCCAATTTCTCGGCCGCGTCCGTCTTGCCGTCGCTCTTGACTAGGAGTTGAATCACCTCGGGGTCTTTTCGCTGCTTTAGCTCATTCTCGAGTGGTGTTGATCCACATTGGAGGTCAGGGTTCGAATATTTTGAATTCGCTCCACGCCTCAATAGGAGATCCACTATTTCGGCTCGATTATCGCCTTTGCCGCGAGAAGTCACGATCCATAAAGGAGTACGGTACCCGGACGAGAGTGCATCTACCTTGGCGCCTTTGTCGAGAAGAAGCCGGACTGCTTCGGCATGTCCGTTGCGCACAGCTAGGGCAAGAGGTGTCAGGCCAAAGGTGCCATTGTCATTGTCCATGCTTGGGTCGTCGATATTATGAGTTACAAGATACTCATCTAGAGATGCGCTTGTTAGAGCGCCAGTCTTGATATCGCTGAAGAAAGACATTGTGAAGTAGATCCTGTTGGAATTGCTAAAAAGTGGGCTGGAAAGCTAATTGATGGTCTGGTTTGGTCTACACAGCTATCTAGAGTCCTCCACGGCGCCCCCTATAAATATTCACGTCATATTTTGAGCCGCACGACAAATCAGCAGGATAACAGAAAATTTCTCCTTGCGCTTTTCTTTTCTCCCCGACCAAAACCATTACCACATGAAATCTGTACTGTCTAAGAATGGACAGGAAGAAGGCTCGCTATCGTGCCCAAGGAGTCTGATGCAAAATCATAAGGCTCGCTTACCATACCATCTTGGTTGCGCGCGCTGTCGAGGTGAGACGGTGATGATGCAACCTATACCACAAGGCTGGACGACGATCTTGGTGAGAGATGTGTAGCAGAATACTGCACAAAAAGGAATTTCCATATTCAATTGTCATCATTGGTTACAGACGTGGCCGTGATATTCTCGGGGCTTTGGGTATCTTGGCGCTGAATGTCGCATGGAGCCCGATAACCGACAAACGCGACCGTCATCACCATCGCGTAAGAATAATTATCGTTTTCCCTTTTCCTTTTTTTCCCTTCGGTATTTGAAAAAAAAAAATCCTGGAGTGGACGCGATTTGCTCGGGGTGACGCACGTCGCAAAAAAGGACAGTCGCGGTACCTAACGATGTCCACGTAGTCGGTACTAACATTTGCGCCTCCGATGTGATAGGCTGGGTATGGGCGTGACCGACTATAGTCCCAAGATCGGCGCTCCTTTGGTACACGGACGGTGAATGCCCAAGATTTCCTTCTATGCGATAGATATAGAAATCCGTGCCCAAGAGGCTTAACGAGCTTCCTATTGCGGAGAATGTATGCGACAGGGAGTTGGAGCTGCATACAACATCCACCTTTCAGCTTTCTCGAAGCTGAATATTCTGCCCAAATCGGATCGTCGAGGGTGGAGATCGCCTCACTAATCACCCCAATGTGGCGTGTGAATAGCTGGAACCCCACACGGAGCCTCGACATTACAACATAATGACTCTTGTCGCAGAGCTATGATGTGGTATTGGGTTGTAAGGGCATAGTAGGTAGGTATAGGAGGTGCACTGGGTAGGCAAGATGTTGCAATGTCCTCAACTCCAATATCTCAGGGGCTATTAAATTGGCGGAATATGTAGATAGATAGGAGACTGATGAAACCCGGGTAGATTCCAACTCATAGCATATCTACGTGGCCGTTATCACACCCTACCTATTTTCTATACTTACCTAGGTACCTAATCTAATCATGAGTGTTCAGGATCTTGCTCGATCGCTTGCTGCCGTCGGCTCAGTAAAGCCCCCGGGTGACGGAGACGATGGCATTTACCTCCTAACGGTGAGAGACGGCGACCTTGTCGAGAAGCACTGGGTTGGCGATAACCTCCAGAGCGAGAATGTAATTGCCTCCGACGTGAGGGACGACACCTCGGCATCATATTTGCTTGGTGTTGAGCCAGGGCTTGTACGTACAAACTTCCCATGAGTAGTAGATGTTGATAATGGGTCATAGGTACCACCTACCTGTGTATACTGACTCGAGGTTTCATCCTCATCGACAGCGTCTTGTTGTGTTTATCGACCAGGACAATGCCATTCAATGCTATTCATACAACGAAGACATCGAAGAGTGGGAAGAGACACCACTCGGCAGCAAATGGAACATCACCACGAGCTCGGAGAGCAAGCTCAGTGCGATCCTCGGCCCCGAAGGCGACATCGTGGTCTCATACCAAGACCAAACCGGACGCCTTGCCGGTATCATGAGCGCGAGTAGCAAAACATGGAACGCCTTTGGCCCCCTTGAGGGCGACCCCGTACCCGGGACACCACAGTGTCTTGAGGTCATTGACGACAAGTTGCACCTTTTCTATGTCGAGATAGACAGCGGGGTCAGCTATCTGGTCCACGACCCCAAGACAGGCAACTGGACAGGTGAGAGCCCTATCTTGTTTTCATCAGCATGTGTTTACGTTGTCAAGCGTACGGGCTAACCTGAAACTATTTTCTTTTTGCCGTATTAGCCGATGTGATCGAGAACACCAAGTTCGATACCGCTATCGAGAAATTTGTCGTGGCCAAAGACTCCGAGACGGGCTCTTTTCAGAGTTACTTCCTCACCGGTGGCTCCTTGTGGTGCGTCGACGGGGTCAAGGAGAAGATATGCTTGGGCAAGGTTGATAGCGATGGGAAGTTGATACCTTCGGACAGGGCCCAGGCAGGGTGGAAGGTCAAATGGAAAGGGGCTAGAAAGGTGGTGGTGAAGAAGAGAAAGATCGTAATCTATTACTGATCTATAACATGGTGGAGGGACTGTGTGTATTCATTCGTAAGAGCATTTGACTTTTACGAGACTGATTCCATTAGGTACCTACCTAGGTTACATAGGTCTCTAGCCCCACATCATCGGAAAGGGGGTTGAGCTTTTAGAGGTTGAGAGTTAAAGAAGATTGGTACCTACCTAGTGGCTTCCAATGAATGAAATCTTGAGCGTGCATGCTTCCTAGTGATAGGACCGATTCCCACACTGCACAGGCGTGAGAATATGAAATCAATTATGCAAGTTGTCTCCTAGGCCGTCTTGCATGCAGCGCCAATCGCACTGCTGTCGAAGGGAGACACGTCAGTAAGAGAATGTAGTAGTATAATATCCATATTTTCACGAATATAAATCACTTTAAAGATCCATAGCTCCTCTTCTCTTACAACCCCAAGGGCTACGCATGGATATGTGATCATTTAGAGAGGCCTGTTCTCTATCTATCCAGCCATGGGTAACGGGGTGCAAGACTCTGGAAACCCCCTGGGTGAGCTTCCCAGAAGATACTGGCATATGAGCCAGAAATATGACAGGCCACAAAGGACCGACGACTTTGGGATAGATTTGACAGCAGATGTGCATCGGTGGGAGAATTGGATCGTGAAGTTAACGTTTGAGAAACAAGGGAGTGAGTACCTAGACCAAGTCTCTGCTCTTGGCTTCTCAAGAGAGACAAAGGCTGACTGTAATATTTGGCGGATTCGCTCATTAGATGTAAAGCACGGCAACGGATTTTATGTCAACGTTCCCAACGCCACCAACGATGTCGTTCTCACGGCGGCGCATAACCTCGTCGACGGGCCGCAGCATTACTGTTCCAACATCAAAATCATCCACGACCGCTACAAAGAAAAGAAAAACACAGAGGAAGAGGAGGAAAAGGAGGGGGAGGATATTGAGGTGACACCAGACATGCTCAGAGTCTGCACTAGATATTTCGACGAACCCAACGAGGATAACGCCATATATGATTACGGAGCCATCCTCTTGAAACGGGACAGATTAAAACGTATACGCGGATTCGGCTTCCACATAATGCTTGGTCTTGTACCTCCCCGAGGACTAGACGTGAAGTCCCCGGGCGATGACGATAAAGACGTGATGCACGATAAGGCGGTAAACGTGAGTGGCTATAGACCGGAAGACTCGCCGCCACAGGAGCTGCCGAAACGGTCAGAAGGGAGGTGCGTTAGGGCCGGGGACTCTCAGCTACAATACAACGCACAAACCGTGCAGGGCATGAGTGGTGGACCGGTATGGGTAGGCTATCGTGGAAAGGAAACGGTAGTGGCAATCCAGTAAGTTAACCATTTTTAATGGGTTATGGCTGGCTTTAAGCTAACCGTTTTATCCTTAAGTAACTATGGAGCAGCGAAAGACGGCGAAGGAAACCAAGGTACACGGTTAAACCTCAAAGTATGGCGTACCATCTTTGATTGGGTTGGTGTTGGCTGGTATGGGAAATCGCTCCATTATCGCGGTTCTAAGACCTACTCTATGCATCTATACCTACCACCTAACCTACCACCTACATCCTCGTTGAACAGAAACGAGGACGAAGGTCGAGTTCGTGTGGGCAAGCCAGGCCAGATAGACTCGCTATTCGATATCTTCCCAGTAGCGATGGTACCTGGCTGCAAAGAAAAAGATGCCTACTACGGTTTTATTCTAAAATCAGCGGACGCTAAAAGGAGCGGTCCAACTGCTAAGAACACCAGTCCCACGTGGGCTAGATGGGATCCTAGCAAGAACAAAGTGACCCCCACAAAGCATTTTGACGCACGCTGCGAGGTAAATATCCCACAGGTTATCATCCAGCCGGGCAAGCCGTTCGAGATACAGGCACGCGATGGGAAAGACTTCAAGCAAGTGAAGATGAGTATGGAATTGCTGGATAAGGAAGACCTGGAGCTCCTAGGAGATGACCCTACAAGCTACGAAGATACATCTGAGATTTCGTTCGTGCCTGTTAAGAAGAATAAGGTCAGTTGTGAGCTATTCTATCTCTGTTCACTATTATATTCTGACGAGAGTTAGTACCTATTCGAATTTAAATAGGCTCCTACGTCAGCCAGCGCCAGCGAGGTCCCACAATAATCAACCACCCCCTTTTTCATGCCCACCTAGGTACCTACCTATAAAAACGGAAAAAGAAAAAAAGAACAAAAAAAATCGACACCTGTGTGATTCGAACACACGCCCCCGAAGGGAATGCCTGGACTATCTCTGCGCGTTATAGCAGGGCATCGCGTTAACCACCTAAACAGGTTAGCTGCATGACTTGACTTATTAATGGTTTTGGTTCTACCCACTCCGCCAAAGTGCCTAAGAAATTTGCTGCATCTCTTATGAAAGCTCATTGGATGACCAAAACGTATTGTTAGTTTCACTTATGTACTCATGTGTGTATGATGCGATGCTAGGTACTATGTACTCGTTACCTAGCGTGTTCGAGAATTAACCCCTATATTCTTGGAATACTCCTGTGCAGAATCAGCATTTCATATGTAGAATACACTTTGATCCTATTTTGGCCGGTACTAGAGAGATTTTGTATATACAGAGTGGATATAACAAACGAATGCCTTCAATATTGATTGGAGGATATGAAAAAGAAATTTATGACTTGTGTGGTAGGTATGTAGTCATCCGCGGGATCGTTTGCAAGCATGGAAAGCAAAAGCAGCTCAAATGCGTACTTACATATATCTTGTCTAGGTACTTCCAAGTCTACGTTGATCTCAACAAACTTCCCTAATTCATGCTTCATCATCATTTTCTCCATTCTAACAATGACTTCCAAGGCACCATTCTACCATTTCAAATCAGCCCGGCTTGACTACTACAACGCAACGGACGATGGCGACTACAAATACCTGATAGAAGAAATGCATCAAGATGTAGCATCATTGTCCGGATCGAGCCCCAAACTTCTACAGCCTAGGCTCGTGGATGTGCACACCACATCTGAAAAATGTGTCGTCGATAAGTGCCTCCTCCGTGCTGTCATCGACAATGACGAATGCAAAAACATCGGCATCGTGTCTCTCAAGGCCATCCCGCCGGAACTCGCACATCATCGATGCACCGAAGTCCACATCTACATTGGCAACAAATATCGCGGCCTGGGCTACGGGGCCGAGGCCACCACATGGGCAACATGGTACGCCTTCCAGATGGCGGGGATGCACCGCATCCAAGTTAGCATTCCTTCTTTCAACACGCCTGCCACGAAGCTGTTCGAGGGTCTGGGGTTCGCGGAGGAAGGCAGACAACGCAGCTCCATTTGGTTCAATGGTCAATGGCACGATAACGTATTGTATGGGGTGCTGAAAAACGAGTTTCGGGACTGGCTCGAGACGGATAGCCGCTTTAGCTACATCTTGGGTGACCTAAATAATAACTGTTTATTAGACGGGGATTTCTAGGCAGGCACCGTCGATGGACTGGGGACATCGTATATGGCATTACTACCTAAATATATAGCAAATTGTGTCGGAAATGAATTTATACTTGAACTGTCCATATAATGTCGTTGATGTGATAGGTTACCGCTGGGTATGTGGTGTAGCTGGATTGAAGCACAGCGCAGCTCCACAATAGGGGATGACACCATGATGGAGTAACTACCAAGCACACTTCCAAGGTAAGATTTTTTTTTAGATGCCCAACCAATACAGCAATTTAGGTAACTATAATACATCGAAGTATACCAAGGTCAGTATGTCCTCTTACGAAGATACATTTTTCTAATAGTACATCTAATAAAATTTTAAAAAAAACCCCCTTTTCCTTTTTACAAACGCCCTCATATCTCCCTAACATCCTGCTTCAGCGCACTGCACATCCTCCCATCATCACCAACCGCGTACGCCTCGCTGCCCACCGCCACCGTCGCGTACAGCAAGTGCGCCGGGTCGTACTTCTGCTTGATCCTCAGCAGCTCCGGATAATTGACGCCGAAGAACGTGGTCTGCCAATCCTTCTGCTGGAAGTCCGCCTCGTTGATGTAGGCGCCGGCGTCGGGGGCCGCCGCGTCGGCGACGGGCTGGATCTCGTTCGTGATCTTGGCCTGCGCCGCCACGCCGTCCGCGAACGGGGCCAGCGGGTCCCACGTTAGCGTTAGCGATGCGGACACGATCGAGTCGCGCCACTGAGGCAGCACGGCGTTGGCGTTGTTGGCCCCGAAGCTGGACACGTTGAGGCCGACGCCGATGAAGATCGTGCCGAGGTCGGCGAGCTTGCGCGCCGTGGAGGAGTAGTTCGGGAGGGTGGAGCGGGGGATCAGGCGGCCGCCGAAGACTTGCACGCCGACTTGGATGTTGCCGGCCGGAGGGGGGCCCCAGTAGTGGTTGTAGTGGTCGGCATAGCTCGAGTACTCGGTCAACGTGGGCGCAAACGAAACTCCTAGCGCCGCGAGGGAGTCGGAAAAGGGTTGCAGGATTTTCTCGACGTCTGCCTGCGTCTTGTTGTATGCGGTGAGGGCCGGGATCTGGAGGAAGGTGTTGGTGAAGAAGTAGATGACCATGACGCCGGAGTCGACGATCGCGGGCAGAGCAGCGTGGAAGGCATCGATCACGGCGTATATCTGCTCCGGATTATCGCTCGAATTGGTGATAGTAAAGCTTGCGCCGCCGATCGTGGCATCTGGGTGCGCCTGGACGGTCATGGAGATTACCACGCCGTAATTCCCTCCACCGCCGCCGCTTAGAGCCCAGTAGAGGTCTTGGTTCTCAGTTCGCGATGCAGTGACGAGCTGGCCAGTGGGAGTGACAACTTCGAAGGACAGCGTGTTGTCAGCAGCCAGGCCGAAAGTGGTGCTGAGTGCAGAGTGTCCTCCACCTTGGGTGTAACCTCCCGCCAGCCCGACCGAGGGGCATTCGCCGGTCACCACGACAAGCCCGGCCTCGTGTGCTGCAGCCAGCGCCTCGTAGCCTTCGATTCCCGCACCCAGTTTCAAGGCTTTACCCTGGTAATAAGGGTCATTCCAATCCAGGATCTCCGTACCCTTGAGGTAGTGAGTCCAGACGGAAAGCGCTCCTTTGCCCGTGGATCGGCCAAGATAGTCGTGGCCGGTATTGCGGATGACAAAGCGGATGTTCTTGTCCCCGGCAAACTTGAGACCGGCGATAATATCATCAGGCCCAGTGGCGTTCACGGCATAGTTGACATAGTTGCCAAGAGTGCATGGCTTGTCCCGTGGCTGGAATGGATCACAGCTCTCATTGGCGAATAGAGGCGCCATGATGGAGGAGGATGACTCGAGGCTGGTGTTCCGCGATTAGCTAATTTCATTTCATTTCATCTCATCTCATTTTTTTTTCATTCAATGTCATCGTACATACGAGTTCGGCCTGTGCGCCACGGGGTTGGGTAGCTAGGGAGGGAGGGTTAGGCGAGAAATTCACTTACTGGACAGGAGGGTAGAGCCATTGGTCCTGTAAGGAAGCACAGAGCTCCTCATCATAATTCGGGTCGTGACACTGCGCAAACGACAAGTCAATAATAATTTCTTTTCCCCTTTCCCGTAAAAACTCTGCCACACTGAGGCATGAATATCTAGGGAAGCAGATCAGGAAAATCCCAAACCACCTAGCTCAATATGGAAAGGCTGGTGAAAGGTGATCGCCGACACAGCTAGAAAGAAAGGAGAAGGAGGGTGAATGAATGACTCTCTGGACGACTATACTCACTGGTGATCCTAAGGGAACGGTAGCAACTAAACGACCGTTGATAGTATTATTGAGTGTCGCCCATTCATCCTGCGAGGGCCAATTGGCATCGCCAGGCAGGTATTTGCACTTGGCGGGCGCTGCACGTAATCCGACATCAGCAGCAGTGGCAAGCGCTCCAAGCGAGATTAACTCTAATAAGGGAAAAAGAATTGACAGCATGGTGACAATAAAATGCTTGCTGCTTGACCCCTTTTTCCTAATATACGGCCTGTATGATCTCAGACGTATGACCTCCTGCAAAGGAATATTGAAGAACTAGATCATGGCATTTACTTTATGGTGCTGTCGAAGCCGACGGGATTGGTCTAGAAAAAGCATGAAAACATGTGTTGACGCTGGTTGATGCCGGCTGATGCGAGGATCTAACCGTTAGGATTTCGCCATGCACCCCCCCTCCCCTCACCCCCATTGTCGCAAGAGAAGCTCAATTGCGCCCTTTTTAGTCATCTGTAAACTGCGGGAAATGTAACCTTTCTCGGATCCCTGGGTTCTTAAAAGGACCGCGATCCGTTAGAATGGGAAGCGGTTCGTAACGCACATAGCTAGCGCCCGAATGGATGAAGATCCTTGCCTTGTTGGAGCCAAGACGTATTCGGCGTACCGGACACGTCTTGGTAAAATTATCTAGTATCGATACCTTGGGATGGTAAATTGCAACCCAAAAGAAGCCCATTGTAACGCTATGCTACGCTTGGAAAACACAGCTCTTTCAGCAAGGTACACGATCCTACTGACATACAGGGAGACATACAGGGAATTATTCACTGTTATGGGCCTCGGTTCCGACTAAGTAATAATTATAATCCTGATCTGATCCCGTCAAAGCTTGATTGTGAACGGAAGTATAGAGGGATTTTATCCACGAATCCCACGTGAAAGAATTCTGGTCAGTTAAAGCTGTATATCGTATTATGTTTCAGGGTATCTACTCATTGCCTAGGCATTAGCGGCCATGCTCGATTGAGCTTGGAGGGCCGTCGCATGAAGTTCACATGCTCACTATTGTTTATGCCGACCCCACAGACACACTAGCAAAGGCAGATCGTTCCGCAGAATTACACGTCTTACCTGCAGGAATATGTGCGATTGGTGTATGAGAGCCTAAAGCCCTTTTGATCTTTTTCCCTTTCCCATATATAACTACTTCTCATAGATCACGGCGGGAACTACTCATCAAGTCGTGGATGTGAGATGGGCTCTCAACACAACAATCTACCGGTGAAAGAATAATAACTACATTTTTTACTCCACCTAGTAATACGTGTGGATGCAGCGTGGAAGCGATATAAGGCATTGGAGTAGAGTAAAAACATGGATATGTAAGTAGTCAACTACCTATCTAGGGCAGGTTACTTACTTAAGTAAGAATATCACACCCTGTAGTCATCTTAGGAGTGTAACCCACCAGCCTCCTTCCCTTTCCCTTTCCCTCCCCTTCCCATCATCCACATCCATATATGGCGCACATATCCCGATATATCAAACGGCCGGACCCTCTACGTTAAAAGTGCCGGACCGTTGGAAAGCTTCCACACTTTCTTCCCGTTTCCTCATATCGGATTGCGTCCGACGATATGAGTTGGACTTATGGTACCCCAGAGGGCACACCAACGGGAGGGCCCGGAATTACCGCGATTGCAATAGCCTTTACTGCGGTTTCGTTTTTCTTAGTATCTCTAAGGACATATGTGAGAGTATGGATAGTAAGGGCGTTTGGTAACGGTAAGTCACGAGTTACACGATTTCAACTTCACTCAACTCTTCAACTCCACTCATGGCCCCCTTATTGTGAGATTCTTATATAATAACCCTTTCACACAGATGATTGGATGATAATGATAGCTTGGGTACCTACATCCTATTTATCCCATCATTAACCTTACAACCTTTAATCTGCATAACGCTAACTATTCGAATGACCTGCAAAAGTTGGGAACATGTGTTTACTCGATGTGCACAGTAGTCCGTAAGTGCCTATACCATTTTGCCTCTCTATTTTCAATATTTTAGGTGCATAGTATGAGTTAACTGACAACTCTATTAGAGACCAAATATGGTCTAGGTCTCATAAGTCTCGACGACATGCCGGATGAGAACGTATATAATTTTGGACTGGTAATACTACCGCCATCTACAATTCAATAGAATTACTTATTTACACACATCATAGGTTCAATATATCGGGGCTCCGTTGTGAGTGAAACAATAATAATAATGCCCCCCGGGAAAGACTTGTGATCTAATCCACTCAACTTTCACCAGCTACGTCGTCGGAATATGGGGATTCAAAATGAGCTTACTGCTATCGTACCTACGCTTCTTCCAGGGGAGATATTATAAAGCTGCAGTTATCATTGCGGTTCTCTGCACCATGGCGCATATAGCATTTCTCTTCGTATTCATATTCACCTGCACGCCGGTAAAGTGCCAGTCACAACACATACAAAAGGAGACCGTATCTAATATCTAATAACAGGTTGAGAAATCATGGGATAGCAGCATCACGTGGGGCCACTGCGCCAAGGCTGTTCCCTTCTACCTCAGCTTCTCCTCGCTAACGATCATTTTTGATCTCACAGTGTAAGTCTCTGCCGTTTGCCTGTGAACGAAGAAAAGGGCCTACGGTGTTAACCTACCAACAGATTCGCGCTACCCTTCCCGGTTCTAGTAAAATCGAAGATCCCGCTGCGGCGCAAAGTCGCGCTCCTAGTCCTATTCGCGCTGGGCATCTTCGTGACCATCATCCAGATCATCCGGATCCAGACGATCACGAACCTGACCAACTACCTCGACTCGGCGCACTCCATCATGTGGTCCATCATGGAGGCCAACATCGGCATCATCATCACCTGCATCCCGCCCCTCGCCCCGCTCGTCAAGTACTTCTCCGAGAAGAGCCGCTCGGGAACGGGGTCCGGGTCCAAGCAGCCCGAGCCGCCGTACGCCCTGCGCACGTGGGGGACCGGGTCGCGCGCGCTGAGGGGCGGCCACGAGGAGGATATAATCGGGGTTACGCATGGAGGGAGCATGGAGCGCATGCTTACTACGGACGCGGGTGTTACGCATATGGATGCGGCGGTAGTGGCGAAACATCATAAGATTCGCGAAGGCGATACGCAAATGAGTGATGATAGGATAGAAGAGGAACGGTTTGAGGGGTCACAGAAACCAGTTACCCCGGTAGGGGTATGATACCTAATGGATGGTGCGGTGGGGTTCGGACACTGGGAAAGGGGAAAGGGGAAAGGGGAAAGGGGGAAATAGGGGGGCAAAAGGGAGCCTGGAGTTACGGGAGCATAGGGTACAGTTGTTAAAATACCACCTAAAGTTACGGATGTGATTAACTTGATGCATACCTACCTAATTACATCTTTCTTGTAATAAATACCTAGCTAGCCAGCTAATGTTCGATCAGGGTCATCCAGCCACTCTCGCATCTTAACCAAACCGAAAAGACCATCCTCCATTTCGGAATAGATCACCAGTTTCTCAGGGTTGCACCAGCAGAGTTAACAAGGGAGAAAGAGTAGTGACCTCGGGAGACAATCTGCATACCAGATACCTACTTACAGAAAATATCACAAATCCATTCGCGGGGTTCATCGGTCTCGTATGAGCGAACGGAAGGTCTCTTAATGTATAACTCGCTATCCGACTTTTCAGCTGTTGCCTCCATTTCCTTGAGGCTAACTCCTTCCGGTATCTCTAGGTAAATCTCCGCGTCCGGGATTCTTCGCATCGCTTCCCTCGCCTCTGCAATGCTGACATCGGGCCTACGCTTGAGTATCTGCGCGGAATATGCCTCCCCATTCCGGTAGAACTTCCAGTAACATACCGCCACGATCACGATTCAGCCTACATCCTGGGGTATTACTAAGCATTTAACACATGCACGAGAGCTACTAAATCACCTAATATGAAATGATGTAGGGTTGGCATGCACAATTACGGGTACGAAGGTGGGATGGGAGTTTTATATCTGCTCGCAGATGTGTTGAGGTAGCTAGCTACTAGGCATCTATGCTAGCCCCCCCAGACATAAACCCCTATTTGACGGGTCGCCGCATAAGCCAAAACGTAAACGGCGACACTTTCTGCTCTATTTCCCTCCACTTATCATCTGGGTGGTCCGTCGTCGGCGCAGTAACATTCTCCTCAACGCAAACGAACCCGTTTGCCTCGTACAGCGGCTTGCCTGGCGGAGTCGCATCTAAGAAGATCTCGAGCGCCAATTCATCTGCTTTCTCCATGACCCGGTCCATGATCTGCTGTCCGATGCCTCGCCGACGATAGTCTGGATGCGTGAAGACGTTCAAGAGGACTGTTTTCGATGTTAGCGTTGGTAGGTAGTTAATAGCTACTAATGGTAAGCAACCTGGAAAGAAAGCAAGGGAATGAGATCAAAAAAAGGAGGTGAGATGGTGATGATGACAAGCCCTAGGTATGTACATATATGAGGTTTCTGAGCTGCCTCATGTCTCGGCCGAACTAGACTCTGCAACGCACGCTCGGCAAATACACGCGAACTGTCATCTGGGAACCAATCGGCAACCAAAGTATACGGCTCTGCAAATGGGTTTGTTTCGTAGATGTGCCATGCCGCGCCTCCTACTATCTTGCCGGTCTGCACATCGACGACTTTCTGCCAATGGCTCGAGGGTTCGTGCAAATGCCACTGCTGGAGCCGGGTCGCCGCCTCCTTTATCGCGATAGATGGGAAGTTAGCTTGTATGTACCCTTTGCTTGCGTCACGCTTTAGACACATGTATACGGCCAGGCTTCATAATCAAAGCATTGAAGTGTTCTAGAATAGGTCGGAAGTTATGGATTCACCGATACTCACCTCAAGGGCTGCTTTGCGGGCCTCGGCCCCGGGTCGGTGGATTGGAATGAAGATGTGTAGGAACCTTTGGGGCGGGTCCTCATAGGCCTTCAATAAACACTCAGTCAGTTCTAGGAAGTCAAACTCGGGTCTGATGTCTTGGAGCTCGAAGGCCATTGTTACTATTTGATCAGGATGAGAAGTGGGAGATTTAGAGTCAGGGGTTGGAGGGGAATTTCTAGGTCCTTGGTGGTGTTCGCACTTCCACAGCCTGCTCTTCTATTCGTTAGGTGAACCTAAGTATGTAGGTCACATCCTCCTCATATGCAACATACCCGGCATATTTATAATGGGTAAGCAAAGTGTTACACGGTTGGAGAATCACTTACATACATACGTAGTACATAAGAATACCAGGGAAGTACCTCCATATGTTCCCAGTATGCAACCTGTGTAGGTATCCAGTACTTACCCACAAAGTATCATATATACGCCACTGGTAGTATGTATGTATCTATGCATGCTCATCAGATCTTATCATCACCAAGAAATACATAAACTATTTTTCTATGGAGTTGTGAAAGGCAGCTTACAGAGGTGCCTAGGTTAGGTACCTATTCGTAGACACATATCTCGCGTACATATTTAAGTCCAGAAATGACCTGCCTGTCAGACACACAACTACACCTACAAGCTCGGCTAGTTGACTTTCATTTGTAAGAGCTCTCTCCTCAAGATACTGATACGATCTCGGAAGCCATATACTGCTAGGTACCTAACTAGAACCTACGCACGAACTCTCCGATTCGCGTTGCCACTGTCCCAGCGCTCTCCGAGAATCCAATTACATCACCAGACAAGAACGTGTCGTGCACGGCAGCCTGTTCGAGGTTCAGCTCCACGACATTCCCGTCTACTTTCCGCATCTCCTCCACCCACTGCGTGATGTCCTCCAAGAGCAGCTCGGCGGTGCCCGCGTTGGCGAATATGGGCACAGATATCCGGAAGGGATTGCCCAAGGGGGTGACGTACGGATCGGACGCGCCGCCCGGCCAGCCATCCGCGTAGGCATGCGCACCCCAGGACGGGTACGTCGAGGGGATGAAGTCTGTGCTGCGGTGCGGGTTGTCGTCCATGTTGTAGTGGAAGGGCGCGACCCAGGGCGAAAGCAGCACGGCGCATCTAGGCAAAGGAACGCCGATCTCAGCCTCAAACTGGTGAAGGTACCGCAGCAGAGCAGTGGCGAGGTTTCCGCCGGAACTATCGCCAGCTAGGATTATCTGGCTCGCTGGGATATGGAGCTCGTTTAGAAGGAAAAGATAGCTGGATAGCGCGTCTTGTAGCGCGGCTGGGAACGGGTTCTGCCCGCCGTACCCGGAGAGACGGTACTGCAGGGAGAAGACGGCATCTGCCCCTCCCTTCTCGAGCAACTTCGCGGCAATAGACCCACATTGCGCGTCCCGCCCATCCCCTGCGATGAAAGCCCCACCGTGAAAATAAAGCATGACCGTTTTTGAGATCACGTCTGGGCCCGGAACCCGCGGGAACCAGGTCCCTCCAATGGTTGTGGGTTGGGTGCTTTTGGATGCTAATGGTCCTCTGTAAACGTCCAAGCTAGACGGCGTTACGAGCTGAAATCTATCTCCTTCCTTACCCTTCCGCAAGGTGAGTGTCTCTGTGATCCCCACACGAGAGGTCATATCGAGCAGCGAATACAAAACACGGGTCATGAAGGTCTGCTTCGCGGTCCAACTTGGATCTGGTCTCCAAGAGGGGATGAGAGCGACGGCGGCATCATAGGGTAGGCGTGTGATTATTAGAGCAGAATATGAGAGCTGAAATATGAGTCTCAAAGGTTGGTACGATAGTAAAGGATGCCTCTCCCGTAGTGACATGTTGCCTGAAGTGGTAATGTGTTGGAATAGAAAGAATGATGTACTACTTTTGCAGAAGGAGACAAGTAGCCAAGTTTAAGCAGATATTTACGAATTTAATAAAAAGGGAAAATATATATACAAACAACGAACATCGAAGGGACGATTAAGGTGATGAAAGAGAAAGAAGGGGGGAGCTTGAGTGAAGGGAAGTGAAAGAAAATGGAACGAGGGGTATACATGGCACTACCTAGTACCTATGTACCTACATAGATACTTCAATGTTAGAGGTACACAACATACTACATATACCTACTACCTAGTACATATGTAACCTAGGTAGGTACTTACATAGCCCTGGTGGTATCTAATAGACCGCTACTACCTACATATGTATACGTTACACAATGTAATCCTCTGAGCATCCTCCATACATACGTATATGTAGGTATGTAGGTCAAGGTATATGTGCTTACCTAGGTATCTACGAGGTACAAGCCGTGGCGCCGTAGGACTTCGATATCTCGACGCTGAGATTGAGGGCTTACGCTACCCCCAAAAATTCAAATATGAAATTCCTCATCTCGCGATGTTCTACTTAGGTAAACTCTCTTTTGCTTTTCCACTTGGGATGTAGAAACTCGCCATACAGCCTTAAAGCCTACTAGTTACAAACTTAGAAACATTGACAATGTCAACGAACTCTTCTACGATAGAGCCACCACTGGACTATTCTGATGATGGAGGCCATGCAGCCGTTGTATGTCTCGCTATACTTGCATTCATCGCCAGCGTCATTGTTGCTTTACGATTCTGGGCAAAGAGACTTATTCGTCAGTCTTTTGGGCTAGACTCATATCTATGCTTAGCCGCTCTCATCGTTCATCATATACTCTTGGCTGGCTCTTTTGTTTGCATATTGCAAGGAGGACTTGGTCGAGATATGAGGATAACGGCAACTGAGAACCCTCATTCTGTTGTCGTACTTTACCAGGTTTGATCACCCGTTATCCTCTACTCCATGGAAGCTACTGATAGTCGTCATCCCTATAGGCCATCTATGTCTCTGAACTTGCCTACACGTATTGCTCTCCTCTGATAAAGCTCTCCGTGCTAGCCTTTTACAGACGCATCTTTCCTACCCCGGCTATGAAATTAGGCACTAATATCCTTGCTTCGGCGTGTATAGCGTGGTGTATCGCCATAACTATACTGGATTTCGTTGAATGTCGGCCATTGAAGGCTTTCTGGTTCGTGGAGCTTCAGGCGCTCCCGACAACCAAATGTCTAGACCCGATCCTGTGCTTCCTAGCCAACTCAATAGCCAACTCCATCATTGACTTCTTTACCTTGACACTGCCCATTCGCGAAGTTTTCAAGCTGCAGATCACGACGTGGAAGAAAATCCAGATTTCCGGTGTGTTCCTCATGGGTGGTATGTAAGTCTTCCAGTTATCATTCCGTCTTGGCAGTTTCGTTTCTAACCCGAGCCGTCTTACCTAGGGCGTTGGCAGCCAGTCTGGTCCGTACAGTATCCACCGGTATAATTTGGAAGCAGGGCATCAGTAACTTTACAAGTAAATAACGCCAATAGAAAGCGCCACCAAAGATATCCACTAACTAGTACAGAACAATTCTTCGTTTCGGGGGTGGCGACCGTAATCGAGATCTACGTAGCCATCATCGGCTCGTGTCTTCCAACTCTGGTGCCCGTCTACCGCAGGTTACGATACGGTGTCCCTTATAAGAGGCAGAATAGCGCCACACACGAAGGACCTTCAGTCGACTCCAAGCGCTCTGCTCGGACCAGCAAGACTCCGCAACGGAAGCAGTTTGCCAACGACGAGGATACGCTAGTGCAGCTCAGTCAAAGCGATAATGCCTTCACTGCGACCGCCTACAGCAACAGTCAGCTCAAAAGCGACTCAGAACCCCAAAATCCAGAAAGTTATCAATTAGATGGCGTAGTGGTGAGACGAGACATGACTTGGTCCGAAAACAGCCACGAGCACTCTATCGTCTGACATGAGGGTTATGGGCTAGACTCATCCAGATCGACATCGAGTTTCACAGAGTGTTGGACAAGTTGAAGACTTTGGCTTTTCGTTGTTATTAGTACACACCTAGTAGTAACTGCCCAGGTGGTAGGTATTATGTACCTATCTATCCGCATATGTATGTACTAGGCACAGTACCCGTACATATCATCGATGTACCTAGGGCACCTATGAGGAGTTATCATGCGGGAAGAAAGAGCCTGCAGTAAAGTCGCAAAATAGCTCCATAGTCCTCTTGTAATTTTTATCAGCTAGTAACTTTCAGCCATCTACTATACTATGTATCTGCAACCCCTATCCTTCCCCCCTTTTTGATCCGCGCTTACACCGTCCCCACTTCTCCAAGACCCACATTAGAAAACCGCAAGGCTTTGCGTATTAAAATCTCACCAACTCACAAGATGGAAGCGCTGTGTAACTGTCTACTCTAGTTGTACAAAATATTGACGCATACATACATAGTAATCGAGCGATCGATGAAACAACGCGATTCGTTGGATAAAGGGGTGGCATTGAAGAATAACTACCGAAACAGGCACAGGAAGTCTAACGAGTCAATGGGCACTGGGCCACAAGAAAAATAACACACCGCAGCGCATAATGCAGCTAACGCCCATATGCTGTAAAACCCGGCGATTGAATCCTTCGCGGTTTGCTTGTGGGCTCTGGCGATTAACCAAAATAAAGCGCGCAAAGAGAGTAACGTTGTAGTAAAAAGCAAAAGTGGTGGCGTGCAACCTAGCGAGAAATATCATGAGTAAACGATGGCAAGCAGATAGGGCGATTTATGCAAAGCCAAATGAAATATTGGATGAGGCTTCGGTATCTACTGCTATTTGAGTTAGCCATCATGCAGAATGCAGGCTCGCTCTGGAGTCATTCATGTTGCTTAACTCGTCTTTCAAAGACCTCGAGAGCCTACTTACCAAGACCAAGACCAACTGAGGTAACTGGGCGCTAATTACGGCCCCTCGATCCTGAAGGCTTTCGACTTTACAACTGACTGTGACAGCGCCCAAACAAACATTGACTCCCCCTATCCACGCCATGGAAAGAGCCAACGCGGATCCGGACTCGGCGGCGGTGCCCCCCGTGAGCACTTTCATAACGCGCCTACGGGACACCCAACCACGGCCTCTACAGCCGCCTGCTGCCACCGGAACCCCACCCCCATCAACCTTCTACCACAACCTCGAAGAAGTGCTCAACCAGCGGCGCTCGGCCGGCCTCTACTGGTCGATCGTCGACAACGCCTGGCAAGCCGGCGGCGCCGTGGACCTGTGCTCGGGGGACATCCTCGCCCTCGGGCGCAGCGACGCGCGGCGCGGCACCCGGGCTTCAGCACCGGGTCCGGCGGCGTGCGCCTCATGGACGGCAACTACGGGTACCTGGAGCAGGCGGAGCGGGACATCGCGGGCTTCCACGGCGCCGAGGGCGGCCTGCTCGTGGGCTCGGCGTTCGAGGCGAACGTCGCGGTGTGGACGGCGGTGCCGCGACCGGGGGACGTCGTCGTGCACGATGCGCTGGTGCACGCGAGCACGCACGAGGGCATCAGACACGGCCTCGCGATGGAGAAGTTCGAGTTTGCGCATAATAGCGTGGAGAGCTTTCGGGGCGTGTTGCTCGACGTGCTCGCGTCCCAGAGGCTGGTGCGCCAGGGGAAGCGGTCGATTCTCGTCGCGGTGGAGTCGATTTATAGCATGGACGGCGATGTGTGCCCGCTGCGAGAGCTCGTGGATGTCGCGCACGAGGTCGCGGGTGGGATGGGAAACATACAGTTCGTTGTGGATGAGGCGCATAGTGTTGGGGTCGTTGGGGATAAGGGTGCGGGACTTGTCTGCGCGCTGGGCTTGCAGAAGAGTATCGCGGTGGTGGTACACTCGTATGGGAAAGCAATAGGGGCTACTGGAGGTATGTCTATACTAATCTCTATGCTTGCCTACACACATAGGGGTACCTACCTACTTGTGATTTTGATGTTGACTGTTTCAAATCACTTATAGCGATAATACTTGGAAATGAGGTAATTAGAGGTGCTTTGCAAAACTTTGCACGCTCTGTGATATACACGACCTCGCCTTCCTTTCCGTTTATCGCTGCCATCAAATCCGGGTACACGTTGCTTGCCGCTGGGCACACAGAAAAGGTAAGCAGCTCGCTCAGCCGCCGGATACCTACGTTTCCCAAACCCTTTCACTAGGTACCTAGGAAACAGAACAAATGCTAAAACTACCTACCTCCCTAGGCACAAGAACGCATACAAGATCTCGCGAAACTATTCTTTTCACTCCTCACATCACATCCTCTCTGGCCAGTATCTCGGGAGAGGGGCCTCCTCAGCGTGGCTCTTGCAAACGACTGGGAAGAGCGGCCCTTTCTCACTCACATAATACCGATCTCCACGCGCCAGAACTGTACCTGGTGGCTATACTTCCACCTGCTAGCCTCGTCCTTCTGCGTCTTCCCGGTAGAGCACCCCATCGTGCCTTCCGGCCAAGGCAGGCTGCGCGTCATAATCCACTCCTCCAACACGGAGGACCAGTTACGCAGGTTTGTGGAGGCGGTGTTTCTCTGGGTGGAGGAGATGATCAAGATCGAGGACGTGGAGACGACGGAGAAGGTGCCGATCGCTGCAAGGCGAGTGTATGCATGGATGAGGGGGGAGGGTCTGACGGGATACGGGATGGTATAGTGATAGATAGATGCCTCATGTGCTTACCAGCAGCGATTTGCATACGCCGTTCCCCTCTTTCGTTGGTAATATCTGATATAAAACGACCCTTCAGATATGACCCTGTGGCGTTGGGGGCATCAATAAACACAACATATATACTAGCTTTGAATCAGGTCATCCGGAGTGATTCTGTAGAGGTTGCGTAACGTTGGAATAGTGATCCAGACAACTATCGTGTACTGCATAGTAGTGGCATATATAGTACAAACAGTTGCAGTTGTGTTGTAGCACAACTTAATATCTATGATGTGTAGTAGGTAAATAGGTAGGCATATATTCATGCACGTAAGCCTTTAGCGCTCAATGTGCATACTTACAGAGCTTCCCTGCTGATCCGTATGTTGTTCGCACAGTATGTAGGTACATGGGCACGGTCACATCATGCACATGGATACCCTATGTATGTATAGGGGTACCTACATAGGTGCCTTCACGTAAGTATCAGATATTGCGGAGATGTACTTCCTACGCTGCTTAGCACTGCCTGTTTAAAACATCGTAGATCTAGTTACCTGTATATTTCGTTGTCTTCCAACTCAGAGTAACAACCCAAGCTTGCCCCTGACCACTTTCACTACATCACTTGTCGCCGTCTACCTACCAAGATCATCACCATGGAGCCAATAGCCGTTATCGGCTTCTCCTTCAGGTTCCCACAAGGAGTTGAGGATGAAGCCAGTTTCTGGGACATGCTCTCAAACGGCAGGAATACGATATCGGAATGGCCAGCGTCACGAGCCAACATAGACGCGTTCCATCACAACGGCCCTGGCACGATAAACAATACGGTGCGTTCCTCCTGCATACCTAACCTTAGTACACAATCATTTAGTGCAAAGAAAGGGGGTGAGGGCTAATATGATGAGATGGGTTAGCTGTCTTCGAGAGGAGGACACTTCATCGATGGAGAAGTGGGGGCTTTCGATGCTCCTTTTTTCTTAATTACGTCCAATGGTATGTATAGAAGGACTCCCCTACCGTTATCCAGAACACAATATACTAAGCGGAATAACAGAGGCAGCGTCAATGGATCCGCAACAGCGCTGGCTACTGGAGGCTTCATACCGCGCGTTTGAAAATGGTAAGCCCTGCACTGCACTCTTGGACCACTCACTTATCGTCTGTATGTCTACCATAGAACCTAAGGCTTACTTACATATACGACAGCTGGCGTGCCGGTAGAAAGGATGACAGGGACAGACACTGCAGTATTTTCTGGGTCGCTTTGGGAAGAGTACACGAGGATCCTCTCCAAAGATCCAGATGAAGCACCGGTGTATTCCGCCAGCGGTGCTTCGCCTTCAATCTTGGCCAATAGGCTGAGCTGGTATTTCGATCTCAAGGGCCCAAGCATGCACCTTAACACAGCTTGTTCCTCAGGTATGATTGCCGCAGACCTTGCGTGTCAGTGCCTACGCAGTGGACGGAGCTCTATGGTATGAAAAACGTAATCGAGTGCGTGTTAGTTACTAGCGAAACATGCGCTAACATGGCTGGCGGTGGTTAGGCGCTAGTTGCGGGAGCCAACACCCTTCTGACTCCTGAAGAATCTCTGAACTTGGAGAAGATGAATTTCCTATCCCCAGATAGCCAGTGTTACAGCTTTGGCCATCGTGCAAACGGATATGCCAGAGGAGAAGGGGTGGCAGTACTCGTGCTAAAGAGGCTTGGCGACGCTGTTCGAGATGGTGATATGATTCGTGCCGTCATCCGAGCTTCCGATTCGAACCATAATGGCTACACTTTCGGACTTACGCAGCCGAGTGCAGCTGCTCAGGAAGATTTAATTCGAAGAGTATACAAGAGCGCTAAGCTCGACTTCAAATCCACCAGATATATAGAAGCTCACGGTAGGTATACGCACAAAGTATCATCAGTATAATTGGTAGTTGGGGCTTTCTGACGAATAACTCCCTAGGCACGGGTACTCAGCTGGGGGATTCAGCCGAGGCGAGGGCTCTTGGTCGAGTTTTCAGAACTGCTCGCTCTCCCAGCGAACCGCTATACATGTGAGTTACCAAATCAAGGTATGGTTTAATAGATCCGCCTCTTACAATTATAATAGCGGCTCTGTGAAAGCCAATATAGGTCACCTGGAGGGTGCCAGTGGACTTGCGGGCATTCTGAAGTCCATCATGATCCTCGAAAAGGGCATAATCCCACCTAACGCGCTTTTCGAGAAATGGAACCCAAAGATTGACGCAAAGTTCAACAATCTACAGGTACGGTTCAATCGCTCAGCTCTCTTTGGGGATATATCTAAAAGGTTCCAAGGTTCCAACTTCATGCACTCCATGGCCAACCGCTGGCCTGCGCCGGATTTCAGTCAACTCGTTTGGCTTCGGTGGGTCGAATGGTCATATTATTCTGGATGACGCGTTCCATACGCTCGAACTCCAAAGCATTAGCGTTTTGGTTCATACGCCAGCCTCAATACGTAGCCAGCACGATGTATATAGTGTAGCAAATGGAAGCCAAATGAAGGGTAAGGCTATCAACATGAAACGCGCCAATAAAGAGGCCCCTGGTGGAGAACTCAAGTATGAGAATGAGACTGAGATGCTCCGCCGGAAGAATGGCTCAGTTGATGGCTCGGATGTGGGACACGACGAGATTCACGATATCAAGGGCTCGGATGTTGTAGGCGAAGACTACAAGGCCATACCAGAGTTCACACTCCTCGTATGGTCTGCGAGAGACGAAAGCGCCATACAACGAATGACGCAGGCTTATAGTACATACTGTGAGAAACATGCAGAAAGCATGAAGGGCAGTTTCATAGGATCTCTCGCCTACACGCTTTCTGCTCGGCGAAGTCTGATGTTATGGAGGACCTTTGCGGTTGTGAGCAGTCAAGCCCCTCCCTCCGAACTTAACAGGCTCTCCCCATCCAAGTCCATACGATCTTTCCAGAAACCTGGTAGTCTAGCTTTCGTCTTCACCGGTCAAGGTGCCCAATACGCAAGAATGGGTTGGGACTTACTCGTGTACCCCATTTTTCACGCCGTACTATCCCGCGCGAGCAATGTTTTTCGAGAATTGGGAGCTGATTGGTGCTTATTTGGTAATACAAAATAGGCTGTTCTTTTCATTGTCTGCTGACTGCAAAGTCATACTTCGGTACGCATGTACTAATATGAAGTTGAACAGATGCACTCAAGGATCCGGAAAGAATCCACTCGCCACAAATGAGTCAGCCGCTATGTACCGCTCTCCAGATAGCTCTTGTTGAGCTCCTGCGGGAAATGGGTGTTATCCCAGATGCGGTTGTCGGCCACTCGTCTGGAGAAATTGCGGCAGCGTACACTATCGGCGGTCTCTCTCTCGAATCCGCATGTCAAGTCGCCTATCACAGAGGAAGGCTAGCCCAACGGCTTTCTCAGATGCCAGAGCCTGGTAGCATGGTTTCTGTGAATATTCCGGAAGCAGACGTGGACGCCTACTTGGACAGAATCTCCCTTAGCGAGAATATCTGCGTAGCTTGTGTGAATAGCCCGTTAAATGTGACGCTTTCCGGAAACGACGCCGCTATTCGTGAATTGGCCAAGCATTTAACAAAAGACGGAATTTTTGCCCGAGAATTAAAGACAGGTGTAGCTTATCATTCGCCTGCTATGCAGCAAATTTCCGAAGAGTACCATTCATGTTTAAGTCGATTGGAAATGCGCCAGCCGAATGATGGCAACATTCTCATGATATCATCTGTAACTGGCCAAAAGGTTCCAGTCCCTGCCATTTCAGAGGCCCAGTACTGGGTTGATAACCTGGTGTCCCCCGTGCAGTTCGCCTCCGCAGTCCAGTACCTCGCCTCCGCAGCACCCAAGGTCGATAATTTGAAGCCAATATCGACTTACATTGAAATTGGACCGCATGGGGCTCTCCGACGTTCTGTGAAGGATACACTCAGCGCCATAGGCCATGATAAAGGCCCTACATATCTATCCATTCTATCACGGTTCGAATCGCCTGTGAAAACTACCTTGGAAGTAGTCGGACAGTTATTTGCTAATGGTTACCCGGTATCCGTCACTGCTGCCAATCAACAACATACCGGCATTAACACGAGACCATTTCTTGTCGACGCGCCTGGGTACCCCTTCAATCATTCGCAAGTACATTGGCACGAGACCAGATTGAGTCGGGATTGGCGACTTCGCAAAGCCGTCTCACGGTCCTTACTAGGCGTATCTGTAGCGGATTGGAACCCGCTGGAACCACGTTGGAGGAAAGTTCTACGAGCCGCCGATATCCCCTGGCTTGCGGATCACGTTATTGGCGAGAGTATTTTGTTCCCGGCCACTGGGTCAATAATCATGGCTCTCGAGGCAGTGAGACAGACACAGATGACCACCTCAAACCAAACCATCTCAGGATATACCATAAAGGAAGCAGTATTCATGACCCCTATTGTGATCCGAGCCGAAAATGGCACAGAAGTGATCACACAAACGCGCCCTCTCGATATGGCATCTAATAAGATACCTATCCGCTTCGAGGTCCGCATATTCATGGTGGCGGACAAACACTGGAACGAGTGTTTCAGATCTACGATTCATATCGAATATGCAGAATCCGCGAATGAGGTAGAGGCCTATCCGGAGGATGTCATGGCAACGCAAATAGTTTCCTCTGACTATGTATCTGCTCAGCAAACTTCCACGATCGAAATTAGTAAGCGCGATTTCTACAACTGGCATCATAACCAGGGTGTGAAGTATGGCAATTCCTTCTCCCTAGCCGAGGACATCCGCTGGGACGGTGATCAAGTCGCCATAGCGCATATCGACATAGGCAGCCCCGTTGGACCATACGAAGGTGTTGTCCATCCCGCTATATTAGACGCAGCTTGCCAAGTGTGCTATGTAGCGCCGTCGGGTGGGATGTCCAAAGAGCTCCCCACAAACGTTCCGTACAGAGTTCGTGATGCTTGGATATCTGCAAGAGGATGGAAATACCCATGCACCCGTCTAATACGAGTGCTAACTAAGTCCAAAATCAAGTCTATCGGCACCGGTATCGAATGCTCCATACAAGCTTTGTCAGATGACGGGTCACTACTTTGCCGTTTGAACAAGTTTGATATGCTTCCCATTATGAGCAATAAACACAGTGGTGACAGCGAAAAGAATATGTTACATCGCATCGATTGGAGACCACAATTGTCCCTCCTTAGCCCGAGCCAGCTTCATCGCTATTGCGATGCAAACCACTCTGAAGTCGACGAAAGCTCAGTGGTGGACTATTCTCGTGAACTTGAGAGCATGTTGCGGTCGGCTTTTCAGCAAGACTTCGGTCCGATGATGGAAACTAAGTGGACCAAAGCACCTTCACACATGGAAAACTATGTCTCTTTTATGAAATACCAGTTGCAAAAGGTGCAAGGCGAACCATTGGAGATTATTAGTCAAGAGGACCTAACCAGGAAGCTAGAACAGTTGAGCCACAGAAGACCGTCATGGAGAATGTTCGTCGAAGTAGCCCAGAACCTACCCTCCATCATACGGGAAGACTTTAATGCGTCCGAGTTTCTCTTATCGAAATCGCTCTTGCAAGATTTCTATGAAGATATCTTCAAGAACTTCTTTGACGACAGACTCATATCCTACTTCCAGCTTATGGCCCACGAAACCAGTAGCATGAGGATCCTTGAGGTCGGTGCCGGTTCAGGCGCCATGGCTAGTCTTGTGCTGTCGATCCTTGAACTGGTGGAAGAGAGCACCGGTGGTGTTGCGTTCTGTGAATACGTTTACACGGACCCATCCAGTTCGTACCTCGAGAGAGCTCGAGAGCGATTTTCGAAATACCGAAGCCGCATGACGTTCATGCTTTTAGACCCCGGGCAAGGTATCGTGGATCAAGGGTTCCTACCCGCGAGTTTTGATGTGGTTTTGACCGGAGGTGCTTTTCATGCCACTGGAAACATGCCAGGCCTGCTCCAGGGTATCCGGTGCGTGTTAAAGCCGGGCGGTCACCTGATATTCTGTGAGAATACGGCCCCGGACTGCTTCACATTGGACTTTGGCTTTGGCGTTCTCCCAGACTGGTGGTGCGGCGAAGACAGGCACGTTGCTCGAAGACCAATAATGACAGAGCCCGAGTGGGAAACTGTGCTCAGGGAGAATGGTTTCTCTGGCAATGATCTGGTTATAAGAGATTATGCGGACAATGTTGCGCATCATACCAGCATTATTGTCTCAAGTATTCCCTATATCTCGCACATAGCAGGCGAAGGTGCGAGGGTCTGGTTTGTAGTGCATGAAGTGAGCTTCTCTGCGAGAGACCTAGCCATGACGGTAGCAGAAAGCTTCGAGTCGCTGGGGCTTCAAACCATTATTACCCATCTAACCCAGCTATCGGAGAGTCATATAAGCCACGACGACTACGTGATACTCCTGACTGACCTGGGCGATTATCTGTTGACTGATGTCTCTGAATCAATCTTCGGCGTGATCAAAAACGTTATGCAACGGCCAAGAAAAATATTATGGTTAACCTCCAGTTGTATAGACCAAAGCTCAGATGTCGGGTGCTATCCCTATGCTCACATCAAAGATGGCCTCTTGCGTACGCTGCGGACAGAGTTTGGTAATAAGCACATCATTAGTCTTTCCGTAGAAGACATAATCCACACGCCCACCTGTGTTTCGAATATCTCGAAAGTCTGTGTGTCGGCTTTTGGGGCCCAATTCCCAGAGCCCGATTATGTTGTGCGAGAAGGCCAAATCCTAACTCGCCGGCTTATTGAGGATACTAAACTCAATTATGAGTTGTCTTCATCAATCCGCCCTCTGGATAAAAGCTCGCCTTGGCTTCCAGGCCCTCCCTTGAAGGTTGATATCGAGAGTCGTGGACAGCTAGACACGCTTCACTTCAGTGAGGATAGCGACTACCATGAAGAGCTCGGTCCTATAGACGTCGAGATCGAGGCTAGGGCCTGGGCAATAAACTTCCGCGATATTCTTACCGCGCTAGGTCAGCTTCCGGACCCTGAGTTCGGTTCTGACTGTGCCGGAATCGTCACTCGAGTTGGGGCACAGTGTGAGTCCGTACAACCTGGAGATCGCGTCTGCATGTGTGCAACGGGTTGCATGCGTATGTATCCCCGCAGCAGTGAAGATGCCGTAATGAAGATTCCACCTTCGGTATCATTTGAAGAGGCCTGCGCAGTCATCAACCCAGGGATGACAGCGTGGTATTCCCTAATGGATATAGCAAAGTTAAGCCGAGGAGAGAGGATCCTGATCCACGCAGCGTCAGGAGCAACGGGCCAGCTAGCTATCCAGATCGCACAGAAGGCCGGCGCGGAGATATTTGTAACAGTTGGTGACAATCGTAAAAAGGAGCTGCTTGTCAACCAATATGGTATTCCCGCTGACCATTTCTTCTACAGCCGGAGTAACAACATTACCTTTGCCAAAGGCATTATGAGGATGACTGACGGCCATGGTGTGGATGTAGTTTTAAATTCTCTTTCCGGTAACGGCTTACGGGCGTCATGGGAATGCATTGCACCTTATGGACGATTCATCGAGATCGGCAAAAAGGACATCGACTCGAATTCGCCTTTACCAATGACCGGCTTTGCGAACAACGTGACCTTCGCCGCTGTCGACATCCGTCATATAATGCTCCATAGGAAGCAGTTAGGGAAGAACCTGTTCCATAAAACAATGGCTTTGAATTATGATGGTACTATCCATTGCCCCCAACCGTTGCATCTTTACGACATTAGCGCCGTGGAGGACGCATTTCGGTATATACAGAGCGGGAAGAATTCGGGGCGTACTATCGTTCGAATCGACCCCTCTACCATAGTCCGGGTATGTGTACCTAGGATACTTTTCTTGACTCTCCTCTCTCCATCACGTTATCAGGCTGATGAATCGTAGAAACGCCTACTCACCAGAAAAACATGGAAATTTGAGAAAGATGCATCCTATCTTGTTGTAGGTGGTCTAGGCGGAATTGGGAGATCAATACTTAGATGGATGGCTTCAAGAGGTGTCCAGAATTTGATTGTTCCATCAAGGTCAGGCCCGACATCCGATGCAGCAGTCAAGGTCGTGAAAGAACTTAGCGATAAGAACATCCGAATCATAACCCCAAAATGTGATATTGCTAACCTCCACTCGGTTTATGCGGCAATTGAGGAATGGAAGAAAACGATGCCCCATATTCGGGGCTGCATCAATGCGGCGATGGTTTTGAATGTAAGTTCCACGCCTCTTTGCTTCGTCCAAGATTCTGATAGTGCCCTTTTAGGATTCCGTGTTCGAGCTCATGTCTTACCCAAAGTGGGATCTCACCATCCAATCCAAAGTCGCGACCTCTTGGAACCTTCACTATCTCTTAACCGATCTAGATTTCATGGTCCTACTCTCCTCCGTTTCCGGTGTCGTCGGCAACCCTGGGCAGGCCAATTACGCCGCCGGGTGCACGTTTCAGGATGCACTGGCACATTTTCGGACGCACAGCGGCCGCAAAACTATATCAATCGATCTCGGCATTATGCGCACGGTTGGGATTGTCGCTGAGACGGAGGCGCTGCGGAATCGCTTCGGTGCTGGTATGCAAGGCCTTGGAAAGATAGAAGAGAACGAATTCCTGGCGCTCCTAGATATGTGCTGCGACCCAGGAGCGGACTCTACCACTCTCCCGAGCCAGATCGTAATGGGTCTAGAGACCCCTATGGACTTTCTTGAACGTTCCCTCGAGCCGTCAGAGATCATGAAGCAACCGCTGTATGGGCATTTTAGACAACTACGATCACTACACCATGAGAACGATGCAAGATTCGTGAACTACGACCTAGCTCGGCTGTTCCGGCAAGCGATGACTACCGAAAGGCGATCGAGCATAGTGGCGGAGGCACTAGCTAGGAAGCTGGCGCATGCACTCGCGATTGAGCCCGACGATGTGGACATGGAGAAGCCGTTGCACGCATTCGGGGTGGACTCACTGATGGCGGTCGAGCTGCGCAACTGGCTAGCGAAGGAATTCGCAGCAGATATAGCAGTCTTCGATATCATGGGGGGGAGGACGGTGAAAGGTCTGGGCGATTTAGTGGGTAAATGCTCGAAAATGAGTGAAGGTGTTGGCATATGATTACCTAGTAATTGACTGGCCGTCCATTGAGACAGAAGTTTATGTAGAAAGAAGAATTGTCTGAGCAAACGACGGATACATCTAAAATTTAAATGTACCTTTTAAATGTACCTAGGTACCTAGGAAGGTAACAGATACGGTATCACGTGATTGTTATTCTACGTCCTACATATGTATGTACATAAGACTTCACGCCGCACCACTTGTCGAATCCATCCAGTACCTACCTACCTAGGGTGGGTAGCTATTTGCCCTCTTTCAATGCCACCAACAATATGAACCTCCCACTCGTAAGCCACCTCCTCACGAGGCGGGAAACTTGTCTAAGCGCTGGTGGGCTAAGCGAAATCCTCCCGAGGATCCCACTAGCCTACCTAGGGTATCATTCCAGGAGAAAGCAGTCCTTGTCACTGACACCAACGCCGGGCGAGGCTACCAAGCCGCTCTCAAGTATGCCACCCAGCCTGCCGAACCCAAGAAAAGAGCGAGGGGGCCAAAGCTGCCATCCTCCGAGCCACAACCTACTACTCAGGGGAGATCATCCCCATGGGTGTGGACTTCTCAACCTTCGCAGGCACTTTTCGCTTCGCCAAGGAACTTGGGAGGCGCGTGCCAGTACTGCATGTTGCCCTCCTCAATGTTGGCGTTTGTATGCCGGACTTCAGGACGGGACCAGATGGCTACGAGATCAGTCTGCAGGTAACCGTTTTATCAACGGTTATCCTGGCATTGCAAACCCTCCCGATGCTTCGCCAGGCGCCCGCGGCTGATGACTCCTTCACACCACACCTCTGTTTGACCAATGGCAGGGCCTTCCTTGGCCTCGTGGAATATGACATGCCAACCGACCAGACCTTGATCGAGCGCATAAATGTTCCTTTCCAGTTTGTTGGTCGCCGCCAGTATGATTTCGTTAACCTCGCCTCCTTCTTCGCAATGCTTGGTCTCGCGGAGAGGTCCAAGGCTGAAGAGGGGGCCAAACGAAGATCGTAGTCAATGCCGCAGACCCCGGCTTGTGCAAGGCAGACCTGCCGAGGCATTGCCCTTTGGTTGGGAGGATATTGATGGTCATAGGTATTCTACTTTTTATTTCGGCGGACCGCAGAACAGGGAACTCGCACTCTCGTCGGCGCCACTGGTCTGGAACTGGAAAGCTCAGGGAGATTATGGGCAAACGATATTCTGGTTCCGTAGGTTCTCCCGATATTCCACTTATACCCCTAAATTGCTACTTGCTAATAGTCGGGCAGACAAACCGAATTTATGAACAGCGAATGGTTTAGGAAGCTACAGAATCAGACTTGGGAAGAGGTTTTAAGTATTTGCTGCCACCAAGCAGCTAAGAATTTATGACATTCGACAGATATAGTGTGGTTACAAACTGGCTGTTCAATAGGTTCCAGTGTCCTCCTTAGGCTTCATGATCAAAAGATCTCAGACACCTACCTTGGTGCCTAGGCAACTAAGGTGAAAGGACACTGTTGAACTTGCCAGTGAACTGTCTCGTTTGTCCAGGAACAAAGTGGTTGCTATTAAACCACAGTACTGTGCCATAGTTCCACTATTCTATATTTACCTACGAATCTGCTCTCGCACGGTGTCTCCATCACTTTCTTCAATGCCACTCGACAACAAACCCATCAGCTTCGTCTCAGAACAAAGCCTTATACGATCCACAGCTCTTCACGCATCTTGAATCTATCCCAATACCCAACAACAACAACTTCTTCCTCTTATCATGGCGCCTAAGCGACGAAAGTCCGGGGCAGGAACATCGCCGGCATTCATCGGATTGGTAGTTTTTCTTATGCTCTTAATATCAGGACTAGCCCGGCACATTTACGTGCAGCATGGTGCCAATTACGCTCAGTTCAAGAAAAGAATGTACGACAACTTTAACGAAAGTTCTGAGGAAGCGACGAAGGCAAGCCCTGACCGCCCGAGGTTAAGCTACTACGACGTCTTAGGCATCCCCGCCTGTGTGCCCGACAGCCAAGTCAGGAGAGGCTTCCGAAGACAGGCCGTAAAGTTCCACCCTGACAAAGTCGGTCCGTCGGAGCAGGATGCGGCAAGCAAGATGATGCAGCTTTTGACGGAAGCCCGGGACTTCCTGCTCAGCAAGAACCGCTGCTCGTACGATAGGTCTTTGGGCTGCTCCGATGCGCACTTGGCTGAGTGCCGAAAGTCGAAGCAAAAAGAGGCTTCGGAGGAATTCGAGAGGAAAAGTGAGCAGAGGAAGAAGGATGACGAGGATTACATGGCCCGGAGGAGGGAGTTTAGACGTCAGCTGCAGGAAGAGATGGATAGAAAGGAACGAGCGAGATGGGAGAAAACATGGGCTGGAAAGGCTGAGAAGCAATGGAAGAGGGTTGTTGATCTGGCATTAAAGATTAACAGAATCCTCTTCTTTTGGTGGCATTAGGATGGGTTTCTAGGGTTGCTGAGCCCTTGACATAAGAGTAATGCAAGGGCCAGATGGTTATTATTTTATAACATTCCATGGTGTTTTTAGAGCAGGATTTGGTAATAATAGTTAGGAATTTTGCGAATATATGGTTACTCGTATACCCAATGAAAGAATATGAAAGAATATAAGTTTACTTTACAGATTTCTCTAGTCTTATTTCAGGGATGTGTTGCTAGTTTGTTACGGCCAAACAAAGGCTGCGCTGATCATGGTATCTTGATCAAAGAAACTGTAGGTAGTTTTGTGAGAAACGATTAGGTACACGCTGAAGATTCGTTAAATTCCGTACCATAGGTACCTACCCAACTAAACATTTAGAATTCTGTAGTATGAACTCTCAATAAACACGACGCTGAAATTCTTGACACACTCAGCAGATGTTCTTGCTAGCATGCGAAAGGGGCAACTGTCATGTGATTTACTAGCTGGTGACCTCCTATGTTTACATCACAAAAATTTGACATCCTGTCAATACTTCTTCCTAGGTTAGGTTAGTATTTAAGATTTTGTGACCATTGCCAAGATCGCAGCCTCAGCTTCCTTGGGGTGCGATATGTTCAAGAAGTGACAACCGCCCTCGAGAAATTCCAGCTTGGCATCTTTGGAGCCCGTGAAGAGCTTGATGTGCTCCGCCGGGACAACAGTCCCGAAAACGGGGTCATCCGTTCCCTGAAGAAGACAAACATTAGTACAGCCGTCTCACAAAACCTAGCAGTACATAGTTCAAAAGTTGGTAAAGGAAGCAAATGAAATATACTCACGTGCAGCCAGTGAATGGGGCACTTCACATCCCCCAGTCTATACAGCAGCCCATCCCTCTCCGCGATGCAGATCGTGGCCATCCTTAGCTTTCGAAGACCTTCGGCACCCGAGTATACGCGCCGGAAAATCTTGGTCCAGGGCTCGTTGATGTCGGGGGTGTTCGCCGCGCCAAGCCCTAGCCCGAGCACGGGCTGGATCCAGTCATCGCCAACCACGAAGTCGGGGGTCGTCGCGATGCTTCTCCACTTCTCCAGAAATGGAGTCACAAACGGAGCTGGGTCCCTGTGGAAGTGCGCAAATCCAAAGCAATTAGCACCCAGGGCATCCAACAACATTTATCATCCTTAAGGGCCAAAACCAACGCTGAAATTTCCTCGGGCTCGATAAAAAAAAATCACTTACCAGCAACCCTTCGAGCGGGAATCCGCAGTCTCAGCGTCCATCGATGTCCCGAGCGTGATAAGACCAAGGACCTGTCAACCAAAGCACACCGGTAAGCCTCTATCTTTCCTCACGCAACCACACCTATCAATCGGCACCAAGTGTCTCAGACATCTATGCACCTAGGTCACTCAACTCACCACATCCGGCCTCAGCAGCGCCATCCTAACCGCGATCCAGCCCCCCTGGCTCGCGCCCAACACATACGCCTTCTCCACCCCGAGCGCGCGCAGCGCCTGCAGCGCAGCAAGCGCCGAGTCCCAGTACGTGAAGTGCTCCGAGTCGCAGGTGGTGGCGCCGTGGCCGAGGGGCTCTATGGCCACGAGGTTGGCGGCCTGCTGCAGCTTCTCGCTGGCGAGCTGCGCGCCGTAGAAGTCGACCGTCGAGCAGAACGGGACCATGAGCGCGAGCGTCGGCTTCGTCGCGTCCAGCTGCTGCTGGCCGCCCGCTATCGCGTACCCGACCCGCGCGGCCAGGTGCGGGACGGCGATGGCCTGGGCTGATGCTGCTGCTGCTACTGCTGTCATGGTGTCTCGTTTGTCTAGGTATCTAGGCGAAATGTTTTAGAAAGTGTAATGTCTTTTTCTGTTTGGGAGAAAAAAAAAGGACTGGCCCTAATAGATAAGCTTAAGAGACAATGATAGAAATTGAGTTTGACTTGGGGAGAGAGTATGAGAGAGATAGACTCGTTACAAGCCACTTGGATAAGTACGATTTGAGATTTCCCAAGGGACAGGTCCCTTTGACCCTAAATGCCGTATGCAGCCAAAGTGCTTTGACGACCCAACAGCTCATGCTTTATCCCACGAGCATGGGGTCTCTTTCATCACACATTCTAAAGTCTTGAAGCAAACACCACACAGTGTCTCGGTAATTTAAACCGTGGGGGAATTCCGGATTGATACTATACATTACGCGACTATTGAGTGGAATTATAAGTGTTGGGTGGTTGGTATATTTAATGCCGCGGCAAGGGAGAAATACCTACCCTCGCAACATCCCTAACCTTAGGTGTTACAAGTGTTGGTTGAATGCAAGTGGGATACTGTTGTGATGTGATACTTGGGTATTGCCATCTAAAATTGGACCCAAATCAGCAAACCCCAGACAGGGAAATTGAAATTATAAATGTTGCCATTCTAGTTGACTGGCATTCGTGGCATATGGACTAGTTTAATTGGGATGTTCTAGAGCAAGACTAGAGCATCGAGAATATGGGATTCATACTATCTCGTGCCTTTCTCAGCCTTCATCTCTTTTTGAGCTTGGGCATTTATCTGGATTGCCTCCTTCAACTTAGCTACAACCTCAGGTTGACCCCCAAACGCAGTCAACAACTTCTCATCAAGCTCCTTCTCGGTGGCATTTAGACTATTCGATCCACGTTTACCACTTCTGGCCGAATTGATTAACGTGCCCCATCGCTGCGTAAATGCATAAATGCTTTGTCGTAATAACTCGTCCAGTTTTTCATTTGCGTCTTGTTCATTCGGGGCTTGGCTTCTAGCAGATGCTGTAGTACCATTAATAGTAGGAGCAGCTGACGACCATAAGCCCAGAGATAGTGAGCCACCAAGGATGTCTCGGAACATGCCCAACCAATTTTGAGGACTGAGAGCATCCCAGATTTGGCCAAAGTGCTGCATAGCTGCTGGATGAGATTTAACATCACCAATCTCGAGCGATACAAGCCCATTTTTAAGGATCAGTAAATTCTTGATCATCAATAAGTCGGGATCAGGGTCAGGATTCGCTGCTTTGCTAGATCTAAGTCGACTTTCGGCGCGTTGCAGGGCCATAATTGTTTCGTCAATAATTCGGAAGACGACCGGGCTGGACTTTGCAAGTAGGGGTGTTAGCTCTGCATTCTATTAACGAAAAAAGAAGAACTTTACTCACACTTCGTTCCTTTGGCATAGCCTGATCATACATGGCCAAAAGCTCAAGGGCACGCTTTGTTATGGGATGAGCATTGGACGAGGCAACACCGTTCACAACTGGAGTAAACTTGAGAGAATCTGGCGAGATAGTAGCTTTAGATATTGATTTAGTCACTTCGGCGTCAAACGCAGTGTCGGTAAAGGGCCAGAGGTGTTCGATGAGTAGCCGGGCAGTGAGGTCATGGCAGTGAGCAGAGTATCGAGTCTCTTCTTCATCATACTCTAGTAGAAGATATTCATTGGTGATCCATCCAAGAATGTTACAGACGGTTTGAAGCTCGCTTGATTGCAAAACAGGGTGCAATGTCGAAGCAATCGGAGAAATATTTGCGACACTGACCAATGCTTTCTGATGAGTCTTCAATGCCGCATACGCAGATTGTGGGTCTGCATTGTACTGCGGTTCGATTGAGAATATTTTGGCAAATAAGCACGCTTCATCGTACGACCGCTCATAGCATTGTTTGAGAAAATTGCGACAGGCAGTCTCTACATTAGCTTCCTTGACATCTTTCTTGAATGTTTCGAGGTCATGTTGAGTGATGGGGCGCAAATCTCGGTCTCTAACATCTGAGTAAGATGAGAAAACGTTGACTGCAGTGTTAGAGTAGTAGTCAAAGTTCTGCCCAGCGATAGGGTTCCCTAGCTGATCATAGCAACTACGGATGACACGCTGGGCATTTGCCACCAGGCCATCCACCTCCAGTACCATCTCTTCGAATCTTCCGTAGGCAAGGGCATGTCTGGCAGATTCGGACTGGGTGGCTGCGATTTGTTTCGATATATCTGAAGAGATGCGATCGAGATGGCCTGTAAAGCCAACCTCAAGCAAATGGAGAGCTTTGGTAAGCAGTGACTGATATCTTGCCAGATACGATTCGGCATCACGGTAGTCGGGCTATTGCACTTTAGCATAGGTGCAGAGATGAGGAGGATGGCCTGAAACTCACGTGCTTCACCATGAAATCTATGCAAGCGTCCAAGTTTGTTAAGATCTCGCCAAAGTTCTCGTGGTTCACCAAACGACTGGCGCCGGGAGCGTTCAATCTCCTAGTGACCCCATCGAGATAGGCATAGTAATGCAAATCAGTTCCGACTTCGTCTGCCAGTTTCTGTAGCCTTCTCTGCTCGGATAAGAGGTCATCGCACTGAGCCTGAAAGGAGGATGTCTGAGATTCAACGGCATGGAATGAATCAGCCAACGACGTAAGCAAGCCTAGAGCGTCGTCTACGCCGCTAATGAGGGCTTCTAAATGACGCTCTGTTATTTCCAGTTGATCCCTGTAAAGTCTGTATCCCTGTCAGCGACGGCATTGCCACTCATTCCAACAGCGGGTGCCATACAGTTGGTCCTGCTGGCTAGCCTTTATTAATTCATCATCGACAAGTACCAGCGTCGGTGGTGCTTTATATCGAGCTTTCTTCTCAAAAGTCTCGACCTTCTCGACCATCAGCGCATCCAAGGTCCTGTCCTTGGCTTTTATCCGCTTCTTTTTTGACAGGGCAGCGTCTTTGGAGAGCTGGGCGCGAACCACATGATAGAAATCAGAGTAGGACTTTGCCCTTTTACTCAGCGTTGCTTCGGGAGGGTCAATTGAATTCTCAACTTCTTTGAACAGTTCGAGGGGTTCGACATCATCGGGCTGTTTGCTTCCCTATAATCCATTATCGTGTTAACGTAGTCTATGCGGAAATGAAGGAAAGGGAATGCGTGGATGGCAAGACGAACATTGGGTTGTTGCAAAAGGGAATCCCTCCTTCTGTGGCCTGAGGTCTGTTGTATAGAAGGTGTCTTCTTATGCGTATGGTCTGGTACGAAGTTGTACCAAGAATCCTCGTACATGATTTGTCTTTGGTGGGTGTAGGAATGTGAAGGTTGGCCAGATTGATTAATACGATTTATTCATTAATATGTTTAATATTTATTTATTCTTCGTCGCGAAACTCGAAACTGTCCACAACAACGCAACAACGTCAGTCGCTTACTAAAGTTTTAGTGTGTTATTATAAGTGGGTCTATTATCAGGTAACCTAGTAGTTACTCCGTACCCCACATTCATGAGCCCCTTTTACTCCTTTTCACTGTACCTATCACTAAATCTTATGTGTTGTAGTAAATTGAGACGGTGTCACTGCTATGATGTGCTCACTATATATTTTTCTTCTTCCCACAATATTCTTTGTGGAAAACTTTGGCTTTTCTCCTAAAATTTTCGATTCACCAAGCCAGTCGTGACGATGTGACGATGGATTCAAAAGACATAGAACTGCTAGAGTAGGTATGTTCACAACCCCTTCTTCTATCTTATCTTGTTATTTTCTTTCTTTTTCCATTTTTTTCGTTTCGTTTCGTTTCTTTTCAAACCAAAATGTGAGCTCAAAGAAAGTGCCTCCGCGTGACCCTTTCTTGAGCTAACCCATCAACCCTCCTACGAAGGGGAGCTGCACTTTGTAGGTATACATCGATCTAGTTGACCGATCCCTTGATTCTCACGACTTCTCGTATGCGACTCGGAGCTCGAAAAACTCCGTCTCATCAGTTTGGAGCAAATCTCAGTCGAGACCAGGAGATCTGAGACCGACGGTGCTTCTTCAGGTTGCAGACTCCAAAATCTGCCAAGCTGTAGGCGGCTACTAGAGTAAGGCAATGTTGCCAAAGCCACGTCATCCCCCGGATGATGCTGCCGTAGACCGTGGTCAGTGCTGTTGTTTCCCTCCCTTTCCTTAAGCCGAGCGGCCTGAGCCTATAGCAGATACCTCACGGCAGTACTCTCTGCTAACTCGAGAAGTTTTATGCAGATAGCATGGATGTGGCTTGTCGCTGCTACCGCTATCACTCGACCAATATACCTGTAGAGACTCACCTAACTAGCGTCGATGATCTCTGATTATTTGTATCCTCGAAATATGGCTAGGCACAGGTCTGTATGGCAGCCTAACTGGATATCACGTTCCGTATGTTGGTCGAAATACGTCGATTTCAAACTGTCCCGCCATAACGTCCTGAAGGACGTTCGCTTGTCGGATTATTCCATGCTCGTTTGATAAGCTATCAGTTATTCACATCACCTCAAAAGCCTTTAGTCGTTTTTCGAGTATTGACTCTGAAGTGGGGATACGATACGTTGTTACTTTTACCACCACCTATCACCACGGAGGTCGTGCCGACTTCCCATCTACCACTTCTGAGAACTCAAAGATGGGCACAAACCCCAGGTACTTGTACAAGGCCCGGTTCGATCATTAACAACTGGGTCGATCCTCGGAATATCTACTTTAGATGGACTAGGATCCTCAACACTTAGGTACATGAATCTAGTCAATCATCCGTTCGCACAGCAAATAGTATCGATGAAACCCCTCATCAGCTTCTGTTAGAAATCACATTTTCTCTTACTTCTACACGATTATAAGTAAGTGTTGTGGCTTAAGGCTGGTTCCTTTTTCCATTTAAGGATATTGAATTATGCCGAGTGCTCCTATTTGCAATTCCTATCTGTTATAATCAAGTGCCTTCTGCAATGACATTGGTAGGTACAAATATCTTTCCATTCACTCAAATTCAATCTTCTAAGTACTTACAGCCGAACTAATTTACCAGCAAGTCTGTTGTACCTGCACTGTTATCATCTTTCAGTAACTATGTCTATGAACCTATGAATTTATCGTATAGTTTCTGTCAGCTAGTCTCCCCCTGTGAACAATCTCGATGTCTGATAACTGAGGTCCCTGTTTATGGAGAAGGAATATTCATCCTAAACCAAGGCAAGTTTCCTACACGGAAACTAGTCGGTAGTATCTCGGGATGCTGAATTGCCATTTACATACGTGTATGAGGTAGGCGCCTTTATGCATCCCCTCATATGTGTCATTGTAGCTGTACATGAATAAGAAAAAACTGATAGATCTAGCTTTAGAAAGACACCGACATTAGGTCCAGTTTTCCAGACGTTTCTTGGTTGGCGATATCAAGGGCTAGACAGTCGGGTGGTTATCAGGTTGGTATGTAATTCGTTCCACCCATGTTATCGTTTTGATGCCTCAATGGAGGTGTTCCTTTTGATGGATTTATAGAGTAGCCAATGGCACTTCCCACACCATGTACTTAAGTATGCAAGATATAGGAATGTCAGGAAGTGAAAAGTCGGTATGAGTCCCTACGGAGCAATATATACCTCGTCATTCCCATCAAACGGATCAGCTTTCAAGAAACTGGTCAACTTTGAAGCTCAGCAAGATTCGAGGTTTTCAATCTCAAATTATGTTCAACAACTCTAATAAGGCTTGTTATAATGGGTGAGTCGCTACTAGGTAGGTATACATTACCCTCTAAATCTTCGATGCCTGAAAACTGGAAGCATACAATTCCTAATACATTCCTATGAGCCACATAGCGAGACGCCACCCAGACCAGATCACTACTATCGATACCTTGTACCGATCCCGACAGTAGTCCTACGGGTCTACCAATACTACCGAGATCTATTCCGAGGACGTCAGGAGATATTATGACACTAGGGTCACCTTCTCTGTCAAAGGTTTATGCGAGGGCTAGCTAGAACCAAGGGGCCATCATGTATATAGCCTTGGAGCCTTCATTACCTCCTGAGGGGTTTAGAACCACACAACATAAATACTGTTCTACGCCTTCCAAATTTTCTACCTACTTAACTACATCGCACCTGAATTTAATATCAACGCTTATGTTCAAAATACTTGTCACTAAAAGCCGTCATTAGGTAGGTAGCTTTGCCTACCTATGACCCCCGTCTCGTTCTGATGATATGCCGCAATTTCCTATCCAGCCTCAACCTCAGCCTCAGCTTCAATCCCACTCCCTATCACGACCCCTCCAGGTGGTATAAATCTAATATGATGTTACGATCGTGAATAATCTTACTTTTTTTTTAACTCCCAGGACTTTTACTGTAATAAATCAAATAATGAGAGCAGCATAGGAAATCAACCACAATAGCTATGGACGGTATTACACTGGTAATTGGAGCACTGCCAAGGTTTATGGCTGTGTAAGATCTGGATGGGGCGGGCCGAGAAATCTAGATCGGGTACAAGTCCCGGGTATGCACTATTACCCACTAGTTAGTACATGCCAAAGAGCACGTAACCCCGGACAGCTACGTACGTACACCGGGATCCAATCATTAGGTTAGGCCATAAGAAATGCGAATCGATGAATGGCTAGAGATAGACCCATCAGATTAGAATTTAAGGACACTTAAGTCTTCAACTACCATAATAGGTAGTATACATGTATACCATTACTTAGATCAATGCGAGTCCCATGAGTCTACTGCTGTGGATGGTGGAGGGGAGAAACAGCATAGTTAGTTATTAAGCAATTTTGATCCATCATTACTTGATAAGACCCGGGGAAAGGCAATGCTTGATTCTTATTAAAGGTTTAGATCAAAACTGATCTCCTTTTGCAATTCAATAGTATTACATCCTCCATGGATCATATCATTTTATCAATGTTCAAGGTCGTAGTAGTTATCGTAGTTACACAACACACACGTGTAGATAGCCCACCAGGCCCCACCTATTTAGGGCTTAGCGTGGCGTGAAGCAGTACAATGTGGATCTTAGTGGAGAAGACTACATACGGTACGTACCTATCATGCACTGTACAGTGTACATATACTACCTACTAGGTAGTACTAGGTACTAGTCGTACCTCCTGTACAATGATATGATTCAATACTCCTTCACGCATTTTTATACACCGACGGTATTGTATCTGTTCTCTAGTTCTCTTAAGCCGCTTCAATGAATCATTACTCCTAATTAGCCCACCAACAACCACCCCCCCTTCTCTCCCCTTGCCCCCCTTTCCACGGGTAGGTATTCTCCAACAGTAACTCCCTCCCCTACCCCCTATCATTCATTATCATATGCACCACACCCCCCCCTCCCCTTCACCAATACACTATCAATGCCCACCCCCACCCCCACCAACATGCGACCCCGCCGACGCCGCCGAGCTCGTCATCGACAGCGACCCCCGCATCCCCGCACCAGCACCACCGCCGACACCCAGCCCCCCCGCGCCGTCCGCCGCAAGTCTACGGCTCCGGCCAGTGCGATGCTGTTGCGACTCGATCGCGTCCTCGAGCCCGGCGCGGAAGAACTCGCGCTTGCGGTACGCGCAGGTGCACACGATGATGGTGAAAAGGAGGAACGCGCCCGCGATGGCGCCGACGACGGCGCCGATGGTGCGCGGGCTGGTCGAGTGGAGGGGTAGGGAGGTGTCTGGTGGCGGGGGCGTTGGTGGGGAGGGGATCGTGGTGGGGTTGGGGTTGGGGGAGAGGGCGATGGTGAAGGAGGCGCCGGGGATGATGATGGATGTTAGGGGGTAGGGAAGCCCGGGGATTGATTGGGATGCCATTGGTGAGCGTTGGTTGAGAAGTTGAATTTCTGATTGGTGATATCTTGGTTGGTGATATCTTGGTTGGTGATATCTTGGTTGGTGATATTAGAGATCGTCAGGATTAGCTTTTCTGGGAATTTTTGGGGCGTAGAATAGAGGAGTGGACTGGCGATACGTACTAGTACTGTAGCTAGATAAATACTAGGTACTGGGCAGGTAAGAATGGAACAACAGATCAATGTGCGGACCATAAAGAGGAGATTATCTACTAAGTGTAGTATACACGAATGAACAAGTGTATCAAGGGCCGTTCTGCAAGGGCAAAAACAAAGTGATTATGTACCCAGGCATGTTATAAAAGCGAGAGGGTGAGTTCGTCGTTATTTCTCTTGCCGCTACTTCTGATGTCGGTTCTCGGGTTCCAGGTATTAGCATTCAAGAGACAGCTCCTTGGAAAATATGAAGATTCATTCTTTTGTGAGTGTGATATTTGCATCTCGATAACTATTTCAAAGCGGCGATGATCACAGACTGATACTCACATATCGAAATTCTCATAGTTACGTATGTGATTTAGGGACTTGGGAAGAGGGCAAATAGAGTCATATGCACTTAAGAAATTCGAGGAGAGGATTAACAGATTCCTATGAGCTGATACACACCAATCAGTGTAGCAGATAATGCACACTTGCTATATTAACGTAGGTAGGCTTATAGTAGCAAACCGCATCATTTTAGTTACTATCATCCTGTTATAATTTCATGACTCTACTCGATAGAGTTTCAAAGCTACTACTTCATGGCTCTCATATGTTCAGCGTACGAAATCGCCAAGAAACGAAGACTACCATTTTAATCCAAAAGAACCTTGCTATACCGGGAAAACCTCTCTTTGACGCGTGTCACTATCGCCAACCAGTGCACAGTTGTATGGCGGAGACCTGAGTCGCACCAACATCGGGTCAAAGGCAAAATGCATGACTGGGCATGATAGGGGCTCTTTTTCTTGTTGCACATAGGAAAGAAATGGCTAACTGTGTCAAAATGTAGAGTGATTACGTAGGATGCTATAAGGAATTCAGCCTGCTTTATTGAGATAACAAGCAGTCAGGCTGTGGCGGGAGCGCGGTTGGGTAAGGGGCTGTAGTCGATTTAAGGTCTAGGATGGCAGCCTCATGTAAGCACAAGCCGAAAAGGGGCGAGTAAGTGTTTATATTCTCGGCAGCGGAGCGAACCGTTCCGGTTTGAAGCTTGGGTGCCTTCGGATCAAATGATTGGCTGTCGGGGACTTGGTATGAGTGATTACAGAAATATCATCAAGATACTGACGTGAGAGTACGTACAGGATTTAAATTCCTGTAACCTTAGTGACTAGCACATGTACACATGTACACATAACGGCCGAATGGGTTATTGATATGCTTGGTTGGAGAAATTCCAAAGGCTTGTGACAGGTAAGTCCATTCAAAGTGAGTGATAGATTGGAGGGACAGGTGGGAACACTATGGAATCTCTAGGTATTGGAGTTATATGCCTTATGCACCCTAAACCCAGGGGCCAACGGCTCATGTACCTATCTCAGAGTTATCCCTCAAGCAACCAGGTCTTTATACGTCGAGCAAAGAATTCCTTGCTTCCATACACCCCGGAGGTCAAGCGTATGGTCGATATCCTCGAGAGGGTTCCCCTCCACCAGCACCAAGTCTGCCCTCAACCCTTCCGCAATCCTACCCCTATCATGGAAGCGCAGTCTTTTGGCTACCAAGGAAGTGGCAGATCGCAACGCCTCCTTGGGCGTGAAGCCACATTTCTTGACCAGCAGAGCTAGTTCGTGATGTGCCGTAATACCAAAGCCCGTTCCGCGCGCGGGTCCAGCCGAATCGGAGCCGCTGAAGAAAAGATAAGTGTGAGTCTATTCGGTGGGCTGGTCACTTCAAAGCTAACAGGTACTTGGTAGGTACTCACAGAATGATGTCAATGCCCGCCGCTCTCATCTCCCTGACGCTTTGATAAGCGTATTCCACCCTCGCACTATCGCTGCTAAAAGCCATGCATTCGCAGAGTGCTGCTTTACCGTGGGCACTTAGCAGTTTCTCGACTCGAGGATCGTGAGCATAAGCTTCTTGCTCCTTTTTTCCTTCGGTGGTGAGACTGCCAATTGTTGCCAAGGTCGGATTACAATGGCTAGTATCGTAGTTAGTTCAGGTTCTTACCCACGATGATGGATTTTCCAACAAGACATACGCATTGTTAGCTAAATATGCGTCAATCAGCTCCTTCGTCGGCGGCTTATCGCAGAAGGTGTGTGTCAATCCATCGACTCCGGCACGAAGAATATCTAGGGTCCCTTGTAGGCTCAAAGAATGGGCGACGGCTACAAAGCCATGTCGGTGAGCAGCGTCCACAATGGCCTTCTGAAGTTCCAAAGGGGGTACTGTCGGCTTGACGGATAGACTGCTTCCATCTTCGTGCATCAATTTGATATAATCAGCTTTGTCCTTGATACGGTCTTGAATATAAGCCTCGACATCATCCAAGGTTTGCAAGTTCGGCCAAGTGGCAACCTTGGCTAGGGTCTAGATTGGTGTAAGTCTCAATGGAATATGGCATCGTTGGGAGTCTCTAAACTGTCACCAACCTCTTCAGATGTGTCAAAGGCGGTGACAACTGCTGCAGGCCATCCACCTAGTACGGTAGCAGCCGAACTTGAAGTCTTGAAATCCGATATATCGGGGTTTCGTGCGGCTTCCTCTCTCACGGCAGCTACATCTTCCGCCTCTTGGTGCATATCGCAAGCGGTAGTTACACCGAACTTCAAAGATTGTGCAAGTCCCGTGTTTTCCTTGTCGAGGTGCGTGTGTACGTGACCATCGATGATTCCTGGAATGAGCGTATATCCCGGTTTTGAGAGGACGATGGTTGATTCATCGGTTGCCTCCAAAGATCCAGGGGAAACATACTTGATGAGACCATTCTCTACAAGCACGCTCCCGTTTGGTATCTCATTTTCGCCATCAAAGATGCGGACATCTTTTATTAGAAGACTGGGCGACATTTTGAATGAGCTATTGGAAAGTAAGGAGAGTACTAGGTAAAAGTACTGAGGGTACGTATGTACTTGTAGTGCGGTATGTGAGTATCTCCATAGTATTATATATAGGTACCTAAATAAGATTTTGAAACGAATGACATCAACGTATACTTGCTTTTTTTACTTCAACTTTCGGAGAAATCACGAGTCGTGATTAGATACACGCGAATCGGACATCCGAGGATTGGTAACTATTCCCGAAAGGGGCCGGAGTCGGGTAGATTGACTAGGTACATTGGTAATCGGATTGAAAATATCAATTATACCTATCACTCCGTCGTATGACAAGTACAGATCGTCTCAGGGGTTTGGCTGGGGCGGGAAGAGGATGGCTGCTATAGGTAGATATATCCGATATCCATGGATGCCTATACGTGCATAGGTACGCACGTGATACTACATATATACCAGGTATTTACTATGTATATAGTACTAGGCATTATTGATGGGATAGGGCTATCAATGGAAAGTATTTGCATGATACTATGATTAATGTAGCTACATAGTAGTTGAACAGCGTTGTGGTTGTCATGTTTGAGATGGTTGAATCTTCATTTCTTTGAAGGCCTGAAAAGGGGAAGGGCACAGACCACCTAAATCCATTACGTAGCCCAAGTTATCCTTGCACCTCGATAAGCGATAAGCCCCTCCATCAAATCAACCCCTCCGAATGCGACAAAAGGGAAAAAAAAAGATTAAAGTTATTTGCGATGCGATCAACCCCCATCCATCTACTAAATACTAGATACTACAAGTAGAAAATAATTCAGGATGGCGCCATACGATAGCGACTCATCTGCTGATGAAAACGAAAATGACAATTTCACCGAGACAAATGTGCTCCTCGGGTACGCCTCAAAAGACCCTGGCGACGAGACTATAAGTCGTTTAGGTGGCCATCCTGTAAGTGGTGCTTCCTTTTTTTCGTGAAGCTATTTCCACCTGTTTCATAAACTAATACGAATACTTATATACAGGAATGGCTAGACCCAAGCAATCCACCATCAGCCGCACTCGCGCGCTGCAAGGTCTGCAAAGACTTGATGGTATTGCTACTACAACTAAACGGAGAGTTGCCAGACCGTTTCCCCGGCCACGAGCGACGGTTATATGTCTTCGCATGCCGGCGCAAAACCTGCCGGCGGAAGGAGGGCAGCATCCGCGCCCTACGTAGCGTAAGGATATCTCTCGGTGCCACAGCAGTAACAGAGAACAAGAAGAAAGAGCAACAAGAAGAGGTGAAGCCAAAAGAAGAGATACCAAAACCGCCGTCTAATTTAGGAGAGACGCTCTTTGGCGCCAAGACGATAGGGTCACCATTAGGCTCCGCGAATCCCTTCTCAACGACCAACATTGCCGCTTCGACGAGTAGCAACCCCTTCTCCAGTCCAGGAAATCCATTTAGCAGCCCATCCTCAGCAGCAGCACCACAGGCAGAATCAAGCCCCAAGCCCAAGAATGGAAGCCCTACACCCCCCGCAACCGCAACTTCAACCGAAGAAGACCTAAAGTCCCTCCCCAAAACCTTCGCACAAACCCTCTCCCTCAACAACACTCAACCACAAACCCCTCCCACTGCACCCGAGCCCTGGCCCCCGGTCTCCTCCCAGCCACCCGCCTACCCCATCTCGTACCTCGCAGACGCCGAATTCGAGACCCTGGACCCCACACCTACCACGATCCCGCAATCCACACGTATGGACGTCGACCCCTCCGAAGACCCCAACACCAAAACCGTCGGCAAGAACGGCAAAGAAGACCGCGACGTCTTCGAATCCAGCATGGACGCCGCCTTCCAGCGCTTCGCCGACCGGCTCTCGCAGAACCCCGAGCAGGCGATCCGGTACGAGTTCTCGGGTCAGCCCTTGCTCTACAGCAAGACCGACTCCGTCGGGCGCTTGTTCTCCCCTTCCCCTAGCCCCGGCATCGACAGCAAAATCTCCACAGCCACAACCACCGCCAACGGCAACGGTAACAGCAACCGCATCCCCCGCTGCCCGAACTGCGGGTCCCCCCGCACCTTCGAAGTCCAGCTGACCCCCCACGCCATCACGGAGCTCGAGGCCGAGGAGCTGTCGCTCGAGGGCATGGACTGGGGCACCGTCATTGTCGGGGTGTGCGAGCGGGATTGTCAGGCGCGGCACGTTGTTGCCCTATCATCATCGGAAGAAGAGAAAGAGAAGGAGGGAGAAGGGAGGGTTGGCTATCTGGAGGAGTGGGCGGGTGTGCAGTGGGAGGAGTTGACAGGCTCTTCTGGGGCTGGGAGACGGTAGTGTGCGTGAAAAAAAAAAGGATACGGAAAAGGAAAGAGTGGGGGGGGGGGGCGAGGCTGGAGGGTGAACTATGGAGGTGTGTGTGTACCGAGTTAAAAATGAAATTTACGATACCTACGAGTGAATATAATATACATGCGTCTTAGGTATGCTATACATCAAGATTGTTATGCGCAAAGACCTGGCGACATTCCTTCCATACAAAGCATCTAGTAAATATGATCCATTCCTCTAGATGAACTCTGACACCATTAGTCTTCATATCATGACAATTATACCTACGTCGCAAGTTGGAGGAGTTAGCAGAAGATGGAGATGGAAAGACCAGATCACAAATAATTACGAAAAACCATGAAATTTGTCAGTTCGTAGTGTTTATTCATTTCTGATACTCGTAGCCGCCTATTCATAAACGGCGGAATAAGCAGTACACATCAAGGTTCAGGATCCCTGAACTGTCGCCCGTAACGCCAAAGACTTTGACTATAAAGCCTTTTTTCCCAATGCTGGTTTGTACCGTCACCTTCGCCCTTTTGTCATCGCCAGAATCGTCAAACGCATTACTTATATGGTTTCTTCCCAAGCCCTTCTGATGACTCTCGAGAACATGTCCACGTTGACATCCTCACGGACCTCGGTCTTTTTGGCCTCATTCTCAGGGTTCTTGGGGATCTGGACTAGGTTGTTGTCGTCAACCTTCCAGCCAGCTGTCTCGGTAACGAACTTGAGAGCGGCTTGGCCTTCTAGACCTAGCCACTGCTCTAGAACAGACAACTCGATCTCACGGTAGGCGTGGCTGACGAGTGTGGCGATGCGTACACGGATGAGCTCCTCAAATCCATCGATATCGGTAGTAAGATCGGCATATAGGTCGTCCGAGTCCAACGTCGCCCAGAAACGCGCGTATTGTGCTCCTTGAAGTTGGTTGCTCAGTTCTCGCAGCTTGGTGATGGCCTCAGGTAGTTCGGCTCGCGAGTTAGGTGCCAAGAGGGATGGAGGGATGAGGTGTAGCGCCAAAGCGAATTGTGGCGAAGGAAAGCATGTCAAGGCTTTCACTAGAACATTCGTGATGACCTCATCCTTGACGCGGTCAGGGTTGAGTTGGTATCTGGAGTCCAGTGGTTAGCTTTTTCTGGTTTATCATATTCATGCATTTTTCAACTTGGACTAATATTTTGAGCAGTGCAGAACGCAATAATAGTTGGCAGTCAGGTGCAAAGAAACAACATCAAAAGGGCGATGGTTATTTAACCTCGTCGCCGCATATCAGGTAATAGGAAACGTGGTTAATTTGATCATCATTTAAGCCAAGGCGGAAATTAGAGAATATTGTAATTTGAGGTAATACTCACAGCTTCAGTAATGTCCGGTTTGCGTTGGAGTCTGTGTATCGGCTCTCGCATTGAAGGCGCAGGTAGTCCTCAAGGTGGCCTACAGCCTCGGGGTTATATCTCTCTAAACCATTGATGATGCTGGTAATATCCTCAGGTCTCTCTTGGGGGTCTTCGGAATCCATCTTGGAAGTTATTGGTCGCGAGGAAATCGAATCGAGTCCTTTCACGATGGTCAAAATTCAAAAGAGGGAAAAAGTTGAACATGGTGGGGCGGCGATGAAAGTTGTAGAAGTTTTGGACAGGTGGGAATTGTGCGTGTGCGCACTAATCCCTAAGAGGCATAGCCTGATTATAGTTATGCCTAATACCTACAATTTATGCATGATATCTTAGTAAGTTTTATGCTCTTATGCTTGCTTATACTACTAGGTACCCTACCTAGGGTAGGTAGGTCAACGATAAAGGAGTCAAACTTCTATTACAACATTGAAGAGCAGAACAAAACATTTATCGCAATATTAAACGCAAACAGCAAAAAAAAAAAAAAAAAAAAAAAACATTTCAAATCCATTATGAATAGCCACATATATTTATGAGCTCTTATTTATAATACTTCTGGTATCTCTACGCCGCCCATGTCGCCTCTATTTTAACCCAATCCTCATTCCTCATCCCTCATCTAACCCAGCGTGATAAACTTGCCCAGGTATCTAGTAGGTAAGCAATGCCTTTATTTATTCAACCACCAGGAGACTGTGGCCAGTCATTTCCTCCGGTACCGGTAGACCCATAGCAGTTAGGATGGTGGGTGCAACATCTCCCAACACACCATCAGTCTTCTTCAAAGACCAACCCTTAGGAGCGTTGTCCATAATTAAGGGGACCTTGTTAGTCGTGTGAGAAGTCTTGGGCTTTCCATCGGGGAACTTCATCTCCTCGGCATTGCCGTGGTCAGCAGTGATGAAGAGGATGTAGCCTTCCTTCTTACAAGCATCACGAATCAAACCGATGGCCTTGTCAGTGGCTTCGCACCCAACGATGGCTGCCTCGTATACACCAGTGTGGCCAACCATATCAGGAGGGGCAAAGTTGTTCATGACGAACGGGAACTCCTGCTCCGCAAGTCGCTTGCAGACCTGCTTAGCGACGCCATCGGCGCTCATCTCAGGGGCCTTGTCGTATGTTGCGACGCTCTTGTTAGATGGCACCAGGTCCTGCGACTCATCTCGAGTCTCTAGAGCAAAGGCCTTCTCCACACCACCGTTGAAGAAGAAGGTGACGTGAGCATATTTCTCAGTCTCAGCCACGTGAACCTGCTTGACACTCTGTTTGCCTAGCCACTCGGCCAAAACGTTGCCCATTCGCTGGGGCTCAAAGGCAATCTCGAAGGGGTAGTCAACCTTATATTGCGTCATGGTAACGAGGTTGATCTTAGGGTAGGGGAAATCGGGTCTGGGCGAACGATCGACATCACCTAGTAGCTGGGTGATCTGTCGAGCACGGTCTGATCGGTAGTTGAAAAAGAAGACCTCATCTCCATCCTGGATACGAGCTTCTTTGCCGCCAACGACAATGGGCTTGAGGAACTCATCATTCTCGCCCTTCTCGTATCGTTCCTTGACAGTCTTGACAGGGTCTGAACTCTCTTCTCCCTCGCCAAGAATCATGCCCTTCAAGGCAAGCTCGACTCTCTCCCATCGCTTATCTCGGTCCATAGCGTAGTATCGGCCGACGACGGTGGCGATCTCACCAATACCAATTTCCTTGGCGGTTTCGAGGAGCTCCTGCATATAGCCAACGCCGGACTTGGGGTCGGTATCACGGCCATCACCGAAAAAGTGGATGTAGACCTTGGGAACGCCTGCGGCCTTGGCAGCCTTAAGAAGAGCGTACAGGTGCGTTTGTTTGGAGTGCTAGACAAGTTGGGTCAGCCACAAGCGACTAGGGTTGCGTTAATTAATCCAGCTTACCACACCACCGTGAGAGACAAGACCACATAGGTGAAGTCTTCCAGTGCCACTCTTAGCCCGGCTCAGAACGTTCTTAATAACCTCGTTGTCGGCAAGCTCCCCCTTCTTGATAGTGAGGTCGATACGGACGACATCTTGCCATACAACTCTTCCAGCTCCAATATTTAAATGTCCGACCTCCGAATTGCCCATCAGTCCTTCGGGAAGGCCAACAGCAAGGGAGGATGCTTCTAGCTCGGTGAATCCGGTCGAACTCTTGGACAGCTCGTCCATGACGGGGGTCTTTGCGGCGGCAATGGCGTCGCCATTTTTGGGAGACTCGGCAGAGGGAATTCCCCAGCCGTCAATCACGACTGTAAGTCCGCAAGACGTACAAAATTAGCCAACCGATCTCGAGGTAAATGAGAACATAGCAAGCAAAAGTGAAGTAATCAGGTTGTCTGGATCTAGATATCTGAGGAGGAGGGGCAAGAGAGGGAGACAAAACAGGAGAATCAGACGCACTCAAACAGGCCTTCTGGCTTGGGGTAGTCATTTTTGGATTTATTGCTTATGAATTTCTATAGTCTAGGGTGTTATGAGTATAGAATAGTATGTGAGAGTCTTAGGGAAGAAAGGGAAAGGAAAAGTAGGTGAGATATATTGAGTGATTTTTTTATAGAGAGAAGAGGACGCAACGGCCTTGCGTTTGAAATGTTGAGATGTTTCGCATGATGGTGGGATGCTATCAACTCCCCACAGACTTATGGGCCTAAAGGGCCTATGAGCTATCGATATGGTCTATGGTGGGGTCCCATAATCTTTTTTTTTCTCATGCACTACGGTATACCGCTAATTATTAATCCCCTTTACCATGAGATAATTTGTCGAGTCTAGGTGCAAATCCATGTGATTGATTTATCTTGTAACTACGTCAATTTCAATTTCCAATAACTCTGGAGGATCTACAAAAATAATGTTCGTGAAAGAAATAGCTTTAAAGAATTAGGTGAAAGAGAGGAGTATACAAGGACCCTAGTAACCCCACCTCATCCCAGGTAGGAATTTAGAGGGAGTTCTGTTTTTGACGTCAGTGCACCTCCCTCTTATCCCCTTAAGTGGCATAAAGCAGCAGCAGACACACCGTTACTAAAATTAGTAGCAGATACAACCAAGCCAATTTACCCACCGCCCCATAAATCTATTATCCAATAAAATCAACAAATTCTGTAGGTACTTAGTTTACCACTTATTTTTGCGTATGGCACTTGTACCAACAGTACTTAGAATTACATTAAGCCACAATACAAGTGCCACATCGAGATCGTGGCTTAATGTTTACCATACTTTTTAGCATCAACTTTAATCCTCGACGAGAACGTCCCTAAATATGGTTTCTTTAACAAACTTGCCCCCCCTACAGGTCGTTTGAGAGCCGCGTTTGCTTGCAGGTACGGACAAGCCGTAAAAGGGAATAGCCTCATCTAAAATACGGCTTATCCAGGTCGCGTAGCGTACCGGTTTCAAGATTAGAAGAAGCGTTCAAACGACGCGTAGCTGGATCGGTATCGTCAGCCTGGGTGGCGCTGGCGTACTCAATTACAATTGCATTAAATGCCGGAATAACCTAGCGCCGGCCAGCGTTGTACCGCGTTGTATTTGAATGAAAAATGGATCAATATATGGGGTTGTGGATAAAGGTGGAAATAGTGGATTGAAAATGATGTACTTGGTGTTATTTTTAGTAACGGTGTGTCTGCTGCTGCTTTATGCCACTTAAGGGGATACCGGGAGGGATCTATTGGAAAGCACCGACAGAGTGGAACCTTTGCAAGCATTCGTACATTGTTACAGCATCCACGATCGAATCAACGTCGACGCGATTATCGACATTGACTTCTAGCCCCATTGTTAGCCATCGTTTTAACTTTAAGGCTGCACTGCAGCAACAGCTACATACATACTTACTGTACATTTGTAGTACCTCTCGCCATCAAGGTTCGCCTTTACGTAAGGAAACCTGCACAGTCGCACTTCAACTCTCTTCGCCCATCTGTCCTCCCTCACCTCCCTCATCAACTCTACAAATACCAACCAACACCAAAAAAATAAAATAAAAGCCTACGATGACCTCCAACCAACCAGCCCAACCCCAACCCTCCATCCTCGCCATGCCCGACGGCCTGAACCCCGACACGCTGGACACCCTCACCGAGCTCGCCGTACTCCTCAACCGCCTGCGCATCCCCACCACCTCCACAGCCAGCACCAGCGGCGCGACTCCCGCCGCCGCTCCCACACCCTCCCAACCACCTCCCCCCCCACCACCGCCAGCAACAGCCACCTCCTCGCAGTCCTACTCGCACGCGCACCCGCAGCGGCAATTCCAATCCCACTCCCACTCCCACTCCCAAACCACCATCCACGCCAGCAACGCCGCGGGCGAGCTCTCGCTCAAGGAAATCGCGCCCGCCGCCGACGTCCTCAAGCACCGGTTCCAGCGCGCCCACGCGCAGGTGAAGAGCCTGCCGGACGTGGGGCGCGACATCCCCGAGCAGGAGGCCGAGATCGCGGAGCTGGAGGCCCGGCTGGGGAGGCAGCGCGACATGTTGGCTCGCTTGTGCGAGATGGGCGCGCGGTTGGCGGCTGCGGGGCAGGATGAAGGGGGGGAGAGGGATAGGATGGTTGTGGATTAGGTGGGGGTGGTGAAGGAATGAAATATGTAGGAAAGGGGCAGGAGCGCGGCCGATATGAGAATATGAGCACCCACGCGGCATCAGGCATCTGTCATACAGTTGCATTTACATGGAGTTTCGGTATTCAGGACATGATACCACCGACGATGGCTCACGAGCAGTCATGCAGGAAAGGGCATCAATTTCGGCGTATATTACAAAACTAACATTTGTGATACGGAGTACAAGAAATAAAAGGGTCTACTGACGCTGCTCTAAATCATCAATATTTGGGTGTGTAATCCCCAAGTGTCATCACGCTCGCCATAACGAATTAAGCACCCACCTTGCAACTCTTCCTAATCGGATGTTCACGAACTAAGGACCCCTACTTTCCGTAATATGTCGTCCGTACTCAGGTTTGGCCCTCCAGGCACCGAGTTCTTCCATATATCCTCCCGAATCCGCTTCTCTTCCGGCAGGATGCTCCAGTTCGGGGACGGCTCGGTCTTCAACCATTTGAAGTCGTCTACCTTGTCCCATTGATCCTCTCCCTTTATCTCCAAATCGCTCGTCTGTACCAAGATTAGCCACATACACACGAGGCTGGCTTGCTTGGAGAACTTACGTAAAGCTCGGGTAGCGGTGCAAATCGCATGCCTGAGCAATCTTCGATGATGGGGTGGCTCCTACAGTGGAGGTAGATGTCGACGTTCTTGCACTCGTGGATGCGGACTTGCCGCGAAGCGACCACGACAATACTATTCTCCAGCCCAGTCATGTGTACCGGTCCCGCTACGTGTCCCGCAATTATCAGGCTGTTCTTTATATTTTTCAAGACCAATCCTGCAAACGGCGCTCCAGTACTTGTAGGGATAGTCATATCGACGACACAGCGTTCCAGGTTTGCTAGGCTGCCCGACGACGTGGCTCTCGAGGCCGTGGAAGGGAGCATGATGTGTAATCCGGTGTGGTCGTATATGGAAATACTCTTCGCGTTCGAGAAACTCGGCTTCCTCACACCTGACTGGTGTTCCAGCTCTTCATTGTAGTCTTTGGCAGATTTCAGATCACTCATGGCGTCGCGCTTTGCCGCGTCCAGGACCGGCGATTGCTTGGATCCAACATTACTAAACGCCGTGCGTACTCGCGGGTCCACTATCGGAGCTGATGCAGCAGATGCTGGCTTGGACGACTTGGACTTGAACTGGAAGCGTGATTTTGGGGCAAACTTGGCGGTGGTCTCGTTGAGTTTGTCGGTTAGGGCCTTGATAGCCTATCTATGTGTGAGAATAGAGGAGGCGCATCTTGACTGTCTATGCTGATGCGTACCTGGGAGTACGTTCGTTGGTCATACGCCGGGATATAGTCACCTGCGTCCATCACTTCGTTTGACAGGCGAGAGATTCCAGATAATACGTTGTCAATACAATCTTGTCGTTCTCCTCCCACCGCGGCCATTGTTGCTAAGTCATCGATCTGGTCCTGGATAGCTTCGTCGGGGTCAGTTAAATGTTCATTACTCTTAATATTTACAACAAGATAGAATGCATATCTTACCCGTTATTTCTGCTTGAAAGTAGCGAAAGAATCGCTCTTTGGAGTCGGACATCTTATGAGTTGGGATTCCTCCGTTGAGGTCGGTTATTAGGCTAGGTCTGAAGGGAATAAACACTTGAGTATCCATATTTAAGTTGAGGATTGCAAAGTGATAGTTCAGGTATGTGTAATAAGGGGATGATCGAAAGGTACTATAAGATGGTAGATGAGACGACAAGAGGATATTATATATACCTTGGGGTTTAGTAGGTAGGTACCACGTAGGGTACTAGGTAGGCATGTAGGATTCGTAGAGGGGGTATGTGGGTGGTGAGGGTGGTGAGGGTGGTGAGTGGTACAATTAGAAAATGAGCATGGATCACGATACCTCTCTCGTCTATGCATACATCGCAGGACCCCTTCACTGCACTATGTCGTCGTTAGTTGGAGATACAATATGTACTTGGGTATTAGTGGCGTAAAGAGAGAGGTTAGGAGCATCGGCATTCAACTGGATCCTGCCTTAATTCGATAAGAGCAAGAACCCTGGAGGGGCAAGTCACTTATCCACTGGATCTTACCCATCAGTCCCATCCAGGTTATGCGGGGTAACCCATACCACTAACCTAACCTAGTTGATTTTGAGTTTTTTCATCACTTGTTCTTTCTTAGCTTCGGTTCCGGTATGTATGTGTCATTCCACATTGTACTAGGTACCCTACATACATATAACCTACATGTAGGTTAGTAGGTTACTGGCTGTAAGTATACTACTGCACCTCTCCAGAGTCCATACATTACATCTCCTTCTACATGAACTCGAGCGAAAACGGTATAAACAAAATACGCTACGCTAACATATGAATACAACATTGGGTCCAATCAACAATCAATCACAATTCTGCCCTTTCCACGACTGACACATGTCAGCATGCTGCTCTCCTTCTGTTCCTCTTCAAGAGCTACCCCCTGATGTTCAACCTTCCCCTTACACACGTCCACTGTACACATCCCACAGTTCCCCACCAGGCAGGAGGAATCTATGCCGAAGCCGGCCTCGTTGAGGACATCCAACAGAGACTTCTCTCGAGGTACTTGGAATACCTCTCCAGTAGCTTTGATCTCCGCCTCAAATGGATCGCCCGTACCCGTCGCGGTGCTACCGAACTCTTCAAAATGGATCTGGGACCGGGGGTAGCCAAGCCTCGTCGTCATGTCACGGCAGCTAGTAAGTAGTGTGGTTGGACCACAGCAATACACCATGGTCTTACCTCCATCCCTACAGTCGTCTGGGGGTGGGACAAGAGCTGCGACGTCCAATCGTCGACCCTCATCCTTTGCGTAGATAGTTGTCCTATCCGGTGGTAAACGCTCGACGTATGCAGCTTCTTCCCCACTGCGGACCGCGTAATGTATTTCGAGGTCCGCAGACTTCTTGCTCAGGGCCTTGATTTCACTGATGTAAGCCGTGACGCCTATACCGCCCAAAATAAACACATGTCTAATCCGACCAACTCCTTGATTCCCGTTCATTATGTCTATGGTTGCGTTGTGCCCCTTGGCTACTTCTAGAACATCGCCAACCTCAAGTTTGTCGTGTAGATATGCAGAGCCGCCGCGTGAATTGTCATCTTTGGCGATTCCTAGCTCGAAACTCCTCATGTCTCCTGAAACTACCGAGTAAGCCCTCGTAAACATGGCATCGGGACCAAATCGAAGGCGCACGTGAGGAAACCGCCTAAATTGTAAATCCTGTGGCTCGATATTCGCATCGTCCGACTGGAATACGAATTTCTGCACTCGGGGCGTCAGTCGAGCCTTGTCAACTAACTTATATGGCCGCCAAGGAACTGTGAAATCGCCCAATAGACGAAGATTCATGTTCTCGGTGCCCTTCGAGAGGCGGTTCTGGAGGAGGTTGATGAATTCTCTACTGAGACCCTCCAGCCTACTTATCTCCGCCACCGCCTCCAGGTCGCCCGTGTCCTTGTAGAGAATGCGCTGCACCCTGGAAAGCGACCAGGTGGGATTGATGCGCTCCAGCAATTCCATCTCATCGCCCACCTGCACCTCCCCGCCCCTCAAAACGCGGTAGTACCACCCGGTGCGCCCGTTGCTCTGGATCAGGCTGGACATCTTCTTGTACTCGAACCTGTGGTTCAGCTTGTAGCACGGCTGCCGCGGCATGGTGACCTGGACGACGGCTTCCTCGCCCAGCCGGAACTTGTCGCCGACGCAGACGTTGTACTCCGAGAGGTGCGCCGTGGACAGGTTCTCGCCGAAGGCGCCGACCTTGAACTTGTGCTCGCGGTCCGGCAGGATCTTCTTCCACGCCTCGTAGTGCCGCGCGTCGTACTGGTGGATCGCGTTGTCGTCGCTCTGGTGCGGGACGTACTGCCGCTCGTCGCCGACAAAGCCGTTGGTCACCAGACGAAGGCGGCCCTGTCGCGGCTGCTTGTTGATGGCGGAGAAGAGGCCCTTGACGCCCCCTAGGGATCGGATCTTCCCCGTCCGCAAATTCAGGACGGTGTCCTTGGGCGGGACCGGCGCTAGGAAGAGGTCGCTTTCGGACGCTAGGGACCCCATTGCTTCTTTCTTAGGCAACTGTGCTACTAACCTGTCTGGTTGAGGATAAGAATTTTGCGGATGGGGAGAGGGGGGAGGGGGGGGGGGGGGGGGTAGCTGGATTACATAGGAAATTATTAATCTATCAAGCCTGACTCACCACCGAAACTATCTATCTGTACCGGTGACCCACACGCCTATGCAGGTGGGATATAGGTGGTAAAGATGTTAAGATAACCTTTTTAAAATCGGCATTTGAAATCCGGACATATTCCCGATAGGCCCCAGATTCATCTCCGGACTTACCTACCTACAATATGTAAGCACCTACAGATAGGTGCATATGCATTTTAGGCTAACTACATAGTAGAAGATGATATAGCAAACGACGTCGAAATTTACCCAGGTATGTAATCCTCAGTTTCAAACAATCAATCCAAGTCATCCCTCGGTAGTAATATCAACAAAACAAAATATATGAATCAGCAAAGGAAAAAGGTTGATTGGAACGGGGTGAGGGGATATCAAACGGTTTCTTGTGTTTGTTTAGGTAGACAAGTTGACATTGACTTCCCGTCCCCCCTTTCCCCATCTTCCCCCTTTTTACTGACTGGCTTCCAATACACTAGTTTGGTAAAGTAAAGTAAGTTAGCTACTTCATCCCTGATGACAGTTCATTGTGGAATAATGAAACGTTTTCATATCTAGTAGTGCCTACCTACCTACACACATGCTGACTATATGCCTACTGGGTGGCTTAAAAAGGACATGACGAATCCGTGACCAGTCTAGCATAGATCCTACAACCTTGTTGAACTCAGTTCCCATCCCATCAGTTACCATCAACTTGTCACGCAGATAAACTCTCTTTGGGATATTACTAACAGAAATAGAGACGTTGTCAGGACCTACTTAGGTACCAAACTTAGTTGTTAGATATCCATGGATAGCTTCAAACTAATGCAGTCGACGAGTAATGGTCATGCATACACTGGAGGGATCTCGACGTCGCGAAGTGCAAATGGTCAGGTTCAAGTGCCGCCGCTATCCCACCTCAGCCCAACCTGTGAGGCGAATTTGACTTCTTCTAACCTGACAATTTTTGGATATCACCTAAAGCTTCAACACACTCCATATCCATCCACCAATCTATTACCATACGTTGTTGTCCGAGACCTCCCATCTCCTACAACTGTCTTGGCAGTTTTCTTCTTCCTTTTTAGGGGGTTTCTGCTTTTCCTTTCGGCAAGTCTTTGACTAGATGATTGCTGGACAATGGTCGGGTTCTGTGACACCTATGGTGCCGTGATGATTTCCAACCATGGCCCGGTCCCTTTTCCCCTCGAAGGACACTCGTCTCGCGATTTACATGGTCTCCAACCCAGTAGATCGCCAGCCGAAGAATTCAATCAGCCGCACAAGACACCTTCCAACCCTGTGATCTCACCTATCCAGAATTTCTTTGGCCACGTCGACTGGAGCCACTCCGCTATCGGGCCAGTCGAGAGCTGGACTTCGGAACTACAACATGCGGCACGCTTCCTCCTGGTCGATACCACTCCCGCTGTGCTATTTTGGGGGCCATCTTCCGCTATACTCTACAACGAAGCATACCTTCCATTACTGGGACAAAGGAACCCAGACGTGATGGGGATGGATGCTAATCGCATCTTCACCTCTATCTGGCAACAGCTAGCTGAGAAGATATCGGAACAACGCCGAACGAAGCAAACGGAATCATGTCTCGGTACCGTGCTGCTTATCGAGCAGGAGGACTACATGCAAGAACGGTACTTTGACTGGAAAGTGATCCCCATCACCAACGACCAAGGGGACGTCATGGGCGCCTACGGCATACCCTCAGACCGGACCGGAGAGGTCATAATATCGCGACAGAACGTTTGTATCCACCAGTTATCCCGTCTTACCGGGAAAACGAAGAACATGCAAGAGCTCTGGCTTGCCATGTTAGACGGATTAAGTTACGACCAAAAAGATATCCCCTTTGCACTATTGTATTCACTCGATGAGGAGCTTAGCATTAATGCTCCCCCCAGCAAGCCTAACCACCCATGCCATTTCGAAGGTGCCATTGGCCTCGACGATGACCATTGCATTGAACAGGAGTATATGGATCTGGTATCTGACGTCGATGGATTTACGCCGAGCATGTTGGCGGCATTGAAAAACGACAAAACATTGGTCTTAGAAGTCAACGATCCATCGATGCGGCAATTTCTCTGTGCTATCGGGTGTAGCGACAGTGACTTACCTTGTAAGCAGTTTGCCATCGTGCCGTTCCTGGCCGACGACAGCATCGCCGCATTCATGGTGGTTGGATTGAATCCATACAGGAGATACGACGAGCAGTTCCGGGGATTCCTGCATCTCATAACCGCCTTTGCCTCGCCGCAAATCATGAGGACACGGTTATCGGAGGAGGTGGCCCGTCATAATGAGTTGGCGCAAAGGGCACAGCTAGATCGCAGAAGGAGCGAAATGAGATTTTCTCGTTTCGCGGATCGGTCCATTGCTGGCCTCGCCATCACGGACACCGAGGGTAAAGTATTGGCGCACGGATCTAAAATAATGCTGCGTATATAGGTTTACTGACAGCTACTAGATACTCTACGCGAACGATGCCTGGTACAAATTCTCTGGGCTCAGCCCTGCTGACCAGGCGAACTTGAGCTGGTCTGACAGCGTGATACCAGAGGATGTTGGTCTGCTTTTGCAGTGGCAGAAAAGAGTGGTGACAGAGAAAAAAGGGGGAACATTCCAGATCCACTCCAAGGAACCTTTCCGTCGCGGCCATGTGTATTCCGAGTACAGAACCGGTATATGTGCTTGCTATTCTGATCTGAACGAGCTGGGCGAGGTCGAGAGCGTTATGATTCTCACGATGGACATTAGCGAGCTGAAGTGGACTGAGCAGCAGCTCATCTCCCGCTCCAAAGACCTCGAGGAGTCGGAGGATAAATGGCGAAATTATGCGGAACATTGCCCCTTCGGTATTTGCCGTACAGATGGCGATGGCTTCATTTTGTTCGGGAACGATGCATGGCGCTCCTTTTTCGGGGTTGGACAAGAACCTGTTACCGAGTGCAAGCCATGGATCCCTTGGATCCACGAGGACTACGCGCAGGAGGTAACGGACTTCTTTGGTCGGTTGCAGACATACCCTGGCCCCGAGACTATCGAGTTCCAGCTGGTGGATAACACTGAGACCATCTTAGGGGACGATGCCACTGCCCCCAACGGTGCTTATGTTCTCTCCACAGGCTTCACTCGGTTTAAAGAAAATGGTGAGGTTGACTATATCGACTTTTGGATCGTCGACATTAGTGGGCAGAAGATGGCAGTTAAGGTATTAACGGACAAAATGGAGGAAGCTATACGATCGAGAACGCAGCAAGAGCATTTCATGGATATGATCAGCCACGAGATTCGCAATCCTTTGTCAGCAGTCCTGCATTGCAGCGAAGAAATCATCGAGTCCGTTCGAAAAGGCTCCGAGAAGCTCAATCTCGTGTTGGAGGAGCCACGCACCCCTGACATCAGCGATCCGATGAAGAAATATTTGAAGTCGCAAATCAGCAATGTGCTGGATGCCGCCAACACCATTGTTTACTGTGTACAGCATCAAAAGCAAATCGTTGACGACGTACTGACCATCTCCAAACTCGACTCGGACTTGCTCATGGTATCCCCTATTCCGATGCAGCCTATGGCGCTGGTTCGCCTGTCTCTCAAGATCTTTAAAGTCGAGCTGAAAATGACAAACATCAATCTTACCATCGTCGAAGACAGTTCACTTTCGACATTAGGTATCGAATGGGTTCTACTAGACCCAACTCGATTTCTTCAAATCGTGATCAATCTCGTCACTAACGCTATAAAGTTCACCAAGCAGTCGAAAGTGAGGGAAATAGTTGTGACGATATCTGCCCATAACCATCGACCGTTGGAAGAAGAATTGGGTGTAGAATATGTACCGAAGCGATATTCACCTGCCACCCCCGTATCCGCTACAGGCCAACCTTTGGATTTCGAAGGCGCAGCGCAGCAATCGTCAGACATATTCCTATCTTTCACTGTCCAAGACACCGGCAAGGGACTGACGAATAACGAGAAAGCCCAGGTCTTCGATCGCTTCGCGCAGGCCTCCCCAAGAACCCATGTGGAGTACGGCGGGTCAGGCCTCGGACTGTTCATCTCTCGTCAGATCACGGAGATGCTTGACGGCGAGATAGGCATGGCCAGCAGCCCCGGCTCGGGCTGCACCTTCGCATTCTACGTCAAGACCCAGGAATGCGAATTCCCCCAGGGCTCGCCCAAGGTCGTGGAACCCCCCCTCATCCGGCTAACTCGGTCCCTTAGCTTGAAGGCGGACGGGACCGCCGTGACATCAAACGAGGAGGAAGACCAGACCACGAGTCCCGAGACGCCACCCAATCTAGAAAGCGCCGGGATCGAACCTTTGCCGCTCAGGATCCTTGTCGTCGAGGACAACCTGGTCAACCAGAAGGTCCTGTGCAAGCAGCTGCGCAACCACAACTTTGGCGTCAAGGCCGCGAACCACGGAAGGGATGCCCTGGACGTGATGATCGACAGCAAGAAAAGGGGCATATCCTGGAGTCCCTTCGACGTCATCCTCTGCGACATCGAGATGCCCGTCATGGACGGCATCGAGTTTACTCGCGAGATCCGCCGGCTCGAGGCGAAAGGCGAACTTGTTGGCCATATTCCTATCTTGGGCGTTACGGCCAACGTGAGGAGTAAGCAGGTTAGCGATGCTATCGAGGTTGGCATGGTAAGTACCAAAGACCTTAAACTAGACGTTAGTCGCTTGCTTGTTGTTGTCCGACGATTGCTAATATTAAGCTCTACCTACGGCAGGATGGCGTGACGACGAAACCATACCATATCAACGAGCTTATAGCGAATATTGGTGACCTTTGTGCGAAACATTAGTTAGTTAACGGGTGTTTTTTTTTTCTGTGTTTGTGTGTTTTGAATAAGGGGCTAGGCAGGTACCTTACCTGCTATGCAGAAAAGGTATCGAAATCAGACAGTTGGCTTGTCTGAAGGCGTTGGCTTGGAATTCTTCGGGAGGGATCTCTGACGGTAGGTACATACCTGGGGACGGGCTGGGCAGGTAAATCGGGAACAACATATGTAGGTAGCTTTGCCGTGCTTATACATACATAATAGCACACGAGCCCGAGATATCACAAGAACTGTGGGGTTATGTGGGCGTTTGATATTCGGGTGGCTTGCTTTTTCTCCATGGACAATGTGGGTAGGTAAGATCAGTTATACCTATGTAGGTAGGTTTCAAATGCAAAACCCAACATTTACCTACATAAGGTACCTATGCATTTATGGTATTTCGTGATACCTACGTGATATTCCTGAATGTTCATGAGATTCTTACAGAAGGAGTGGACCGGGTTGGGCATCTCAAGTACCTACCTAGTAACCTAACCTAGGGCCAACATTGAACACCTTTAAGACTGACTGACTGACTGACTGACTTGACCACACAATTCAGGCATACGATTATTCTATTGAACTTCATCTCATCTCCTCTCCCAAGCCATCAAGTACATCCAGGAGGCTTCCAGGAGACAAGCTCTCTTTGGTATCCCTCTACACATATATACAGAAAAGCCTATCTTCATTAGTCGTGTCGTGATACACTTAGTAGTCCCATACTCCATCCTTATCCCCGAAACTAATGATGTCTAGCAAGTTGATACCCTTCCCTTTCCAACGCCTTTCACAAACATCTCTCGTACTCGTCATAATCCTCTCGAGGCACGTCCGTTCATATGCCGCCTCCCGTTGAGCACTGCCGGGCTTGCCTGCAGCGCAAACGGGTGGACTTTGAATGGTCTCTTCTTTGCTGGCAGCGAGTTGAGTGCCTCCCACATTTCTACAATGCCGGCCCTGTGCGCGGGGAGCATGCTGTATTGTAGGGAGTAGAGTGCTTTTCGGTGGATCGGCGGCACGAAGCGGCCGGTGATGAGGCAAAAAAGCACCCGAGGTGATAGGTAATGCTTGCGGATACGGCTGCCCATCTGGAAGTACTGATGAAACATGGCTGTGAATGAGAGAGGTATTGGCTGCGTCTCGTGTCAACCTCTTAATCTTGTAGATTTGTAGATATTGGGAAATGAGACATACCTTAACATAGATGACGGAAGTGGGCTGGGAGGATGATGAAATTAATGTGGAATTATTACCAATTCTATTCGGGGTATCACGAAGCTCAAAATGAATACCACCTAAATCCCGAAAATGTCAGTGTCTATATCAAGATCGAAAATGTGATGGGCCAATAGGTGGAACTGACCTGGAAGACGCCGAGGATCTTTTGCCCTCAGCATCAGTGCAAACAGTGGGAAATGGTTCAAGCAAGAAAGTAATGTATCGAAAATCGCCTTGAACGATATGATGACCATGCGCGCAAGGGCGAAATTAAGATAAAATACAACGACGGTAGGTAATAAAAAGAATAGGAGGGTGAATAATATGGTGCCGACGAGAAGTTGATCAAGGTCGTAATCGCACGAGTCGACACGATTTCGTAATACATTATACTTTTTACCTTGAAATAATTGGAATAGGGAGAGCAGGATGGTAAGTTGCCAATGGTAGATCCGTGCTGAGGCCAAGTAGAAAGAGTAGATGTGCACGGTGAGAACGGAGAGCAGGTCCGAAAAAAGGGCGATCGGCATGCTGGCACCAGCAAAGCTAGAGAAGCCAATAAACCAAACCATATGTGGTAATAGGGGTCGCAAAGTGTCGATGCAACTAGACCAGTAGTCAATAACCCAGAGGAAAAGGTCTCCCAAGAAGAGTGCCAATTCACTATTCAGCTTGAGACCAGCAGGCCAACCCATGAGCCAAGATATGCTACTCTGTAATGCATTGATCGTATAACTCCCTAGCAGCATGCTAATCGTATCCGCCACCCAATCGGCATTGTCGATGATATACGACCCCAGAGCGATACCGATGATGACATCGTTAGCCACGAGCCAGAGACTGTTATAAAATCGTATATAATCTGGATGACTTGTGGTGACACTATCCCAATCGTTCTTCCGCAGCCGAAGTTTCACATACTGCATCGGCCAATAGCAAAACTGCTGGAGACGTATCTCTACTTGTTGGGCTGTCGCAGACACATCTTTCAGCGCAGGCGAAGTCGGCCGAGCCCTCCATTCTAATACACGAAGCAAAGCTTCCGCTGCGATTCGGTGACCGAGGAGGAGCATTATGAAGGCCGTGCGAATTATAGGAAATGCATAGAGAATTGTCATATCCCAAACCCACAGGATCACATAGTCCCTCATGTTTGTAGCATGCTCTACCACTCGTTCCGAGACGCTCAGCGCCCGTTTTGGTCGGGTACCAATGAGCGGCACGTTCCTCTGTAGCAGATGTTCCAGTTCCCAGGTCCAGTTGATCTGATTGACGATTCTCGCGAGGGCCTTGTCTTTCTGGGATGGCGCGCGCTTCACAACCGAATGTTGTTTTAACTTTTCGACTAGGAACCGTGTCTTCTGTTTATTCTTTCGCTCCTGTTTCTCATCCTCGGCCTCGGAACTGTCGGAGGCATGATACGCATTTTCCCCTTTATCGGCGAGTGATAGAGCAATGGGGTTCAAGGATATATATTGCATGCGTTGGGGGGTTGGTCTTTCGAATAAGATGATCTGAATACTGGATGCTTTCGGACAGGTGATCTTGGGGGTTCGTTGAGATGGTCCAACCACGGCTCGTACCCACGATGGATCTGTGTCAAAATCGGGTTCGCGATTCGTGATGCCGAGGACATGCATAGAAGACTGTCCACAGATTTCGAAGATTCGAGGTATGGGGTGAGGCGCATTTCGTAACAAGATGCCCGTCTTCAGGGCATTCTCCACACTTTTTGGCTACATGATGCTGTCAATAATTTCAATGGAGTTCCGATATGTTGTTGAGGTGCTCACTTCAACATGATCCAAAACTGCTATTACGACAACGTCCAAGCTCGAATTTCTCCATCCAACCACGACACCAGGAGCAGTAGATGTGGCAATATCGGTCGGCCAAAATACCCTCATTAATCCTTCATGCTCGGGCATGACCGAGTGGGAGCGTCAGAGTACTCCAACTAGAAGGAGCCTCTGCGCCGGAGTTGTTCTCGAGCTGATATTCCAAGGCTAGGCGATCGCGGATGCTGTGGTTAATTTATTAGTGACACCGGCTGGGATGAATGGGACTTCCGCAAACAATACCAGATCTGCCTCTACTCGAGCGAGGTGCTGTACGGGTATCAAGATTAGGACAAAAGCTACACTCAAGGCGGCGAATCCCTGAGCGGCACGAATCTAGACGGAAATATGCCACGTGTTAGATCAACTTATCAGTATTCTACCAAAGCTCCATCTTGTTGCTTAATAGCTAGCCTATATAGCAAGCGTCTACTACATATGTACTATACAAGTGTGAATGGAGAGGGGGGAGAGGAAGGTTCTTGCTCACTATGACGCCTTTATCCCAAGCAAAAATGGCCAATTCGTAGAGCCGAGTAACAAGGTCCCATCGAGCAGTGATGTAGCCAGCTACGAATATCGCAAGAGTGAGTACAGAAAAGGGGTGCATGTAGACGCCGGTAGCTATTGTCGTCTTTGGGGTCGCATTTCCTAGGGTTTGGATTTCTTTCTTTTTCCTCTTCTTTCCGGATGGTTTACGTTGGCGATGAACGGGGAGGGTGTCCGGAAGGGTATTTATTAGGCTGCTTAAATAAATCAAGTGGAGAAGATGTTGCGATACTGCTTCGAAGTGGCCAATATTCCGACTCTTCTTGCAAAAAGTATTATCTTGGTCTGTCGAAGAGGAGGAGGAAGTGTATGTACGGCGAGCTCGTGTTTGTTGTCGTCGCGCAGATGCGGTTCGAATGGTATATCGGCGTAATTGGATTTGAAGCCAATTGTTTTGTGTATCGAAGTTGTGATTGGAAAAGTGTGATAACGAGTGACGATGTTGAAGAATTTGAGATGGTTCGAGTGGTTTGTCGGTGCCCCTTGCAGCGTTTGAAGCCCTTGTAGCCCTTGCAGCTTCTAAATTCGCTGAACCTGGAAATGCTGGTAATGCTGGAAATGCTGGAGGTGCACTTGCACTTGCACTTGTCCTTACACTAGACCTTGACCTTGCGCTTGCGCCTGCATTTGCACTCGCACTTGCAGCTGTATCTGTACTTGCAAAGTTGTAGTGTTGCATTGCGCATTGCGTGTACAGCTACCTTACCAACTTGCTTTATCGATACACCCGGCTTTTCTCTCTTCAATATTAGAAACGCTTGAACATTTAAAATGCCATGTTAATTGTTAATAATCAAATTCCCTATTTGCACTGTGACGTCAAAGACGGACTATAAGCATTTAAACTCCGATATTGGCCTTAGCTTAACAAGATACCTAACCTACATATGTAGGCACGTGGCATCACTGGCATGTCGTTTGTTTTTGTTTCTTATGCAAAAAGTAAATGAAAAAAGGGAGAAGGCGAATAGTCTAGCATTGGAAATCAAGAAATGTAATTCATTTCTTGGTTCAATGACATAGTTATCCGGTGATCAGCCCCTTCACACTCCCTGGACATCGTTCACTAGTGCGCAAACTGGGCAAACAAATTGAATGAAGACCGCGGTAAATTGGAAGACTGGAGATAATAATTAGTTATTGGAATAGTTAAGTGTAGGGGATTCTATAGATACTATATATAATACGAATTTGGTTGACGGGGGTGGGAAGAAGGGCCAAGGTCTATGAATACGAGGTGCGTATCGGGTAAGTCGGTATTATTGACCAAGACTTTGAACTCTTCTTTCGTGACTTTACTGATAGGCTTGACGGCGTTGCCTACCTAGGCACCTAGGCAATCACTAAAATTATGCTATAAGTAGCAAAAAAGGGAAAGTTTGCAATAGCCTCTTTCAGATATATCGTACAATACATGCTTCTTATATTTACCAATGTAAAATACAGTAATTGGCACGCCTAACATCTAGCTTAGAGGCGTACCTACCTCACTACCTAGTAGCCTTTCCTCTATAAGGTATGTAGTTAGCAACATTGCCGAGCAAATTGTAAAGTCCGAAGACGCTCGACCTTCAAGCTTCCGTCGTATACGTTGCATCACATTCTTCTCTTTCGAGCATCAGCTTACCATTAAACCTCGGACCAATATAAGATGGCGGGGTGAGGGTTCTCCCCCACCCACTCGTAGCTGTATCTATCATATTTGAGGCTCTTGCTTTAGGTAGGTACCTATGCAATGTTGCTTGGCCGCTTATGATTATTGATTTTAACGAGATTTTCTGCAGATGTGGTTCTATTTGTGCACTTTCGGCCGGCCCTGATCTACGGCTATGTTACTGAAGAAGGAAAATTTGACATTGGAGCTGAAAAAGCCATGCTACGGTAGATATGACAGGTCAACCGGTGCAGCGCGTTCAACCGCAAGGGGAAAGCTTGACCGCGCTAGCGGCTCTCAAGGCAGAAGAGGAACAATAATACCTAGGTACCTACATAGGTAGGTATTTATAACCCAACTGTAGAGGTAGGTATGACTTCAAGCTGTAGAACAGGAATTAGAAGCAAGTGAGCCTCGATCTGTCGGTGTCTGCCATCACAACTTACAACACATCCGTCCTCATGAACCCAAGCAAGCGGGCAGCAAAGCAAATCCCAAATGCAGCAGACGGGACGTGCGAATGGATATACTCACAGCCCATATTCAGGAATTTCCTCGTCAACACATTCCCCGACAACTATCTCCCGCTTTTCGTCATAACCGCGGAGCCCTGGTGTGGGAAAACGGTGCTGGCGCGCTTCCTTGTTAAAACTCTGCCTAACAGAATTGCGGCGGAATCGAAGATCTACCACCATTTTTTCGGAAACGACGATGACGACAGGTTCTTGAATGTCATACAGCAGATAGAACGCGAGCTCAAGCAGCGAGCAGACGAGGCTGTCAAGCCTCGGGGAGAAGTTATCTGCATACTCGATGCTTTGGATGAATGTAAAGACAAGCGTGTCGATATCAAAAGACTAGAGGTAATTAAATCGGCCCACCAGTCACCGAATCGCATATGTCTCAAGGTCATAGCGATAGCTAGGGATGACTGGTATAATCGCTGGTATAATTCAAACTGCGATATGATTCCCCGTCTACCGGATAACGAGCAGATCCCACCAGAAGTTGTCCGGATGGAATTCGCGAACGACTTCAGCATGGTCGTCGGTGACCGAATCGAGCGTCTCGGCATCCACGGCCATCTCGACCAGATTCAGCAAGATCTCCAGCTTGACGGGACCACCGAAAGCCCCTACCTGTGGGCTAACGTTGTCTTCGACGTTCTCGGCGAGCTGCACGGGAGCAACTTCGAGGCCATGGGGTGGGGGCGTAGAATTGCTTCATCCAAAGAACATTACACAATCTATAAGAAAATGCTGAAGCCTTTCGCAGGAAACGGGCTGCACACGCCGCAGTTAAAGGGTCACGAGCATCCCTTATATGAGACTGTGAGGAAATTGCTCCTCGAACACCTGCAGACCCTCCTGGGGGTTGAGTCACCGAGTACGTGTATCCTCCTTCGAAGTGGTAGCCGAGAACCTAGAAAAGTAAATTGAATGACTAAAACAGCTTTTTTGGCTCAGAACTGAGGTTTCGCTGGCACCCAGACGGAGCACAGAGAGAAATATCAAAACATGCTGTGAGTGTGGACGGGCCGACGTTGGCTGTCGTCGGGAACAAGCTCTACGCCGTGTGGCGCGCCCACGACGATCGCGTTTCTCTGTGGTGGGCCCGCATAGACAAGTTGAATGGAGAATGGTCGAAGCCCGAGCAAATCGGAGGTGCTAAAACCGATGCGCGGCCGTCTATTGCTCCTATGGGCAACAAGCTTTTTGCACTGTGGAAAGATTCGAGCGGAGAAAAGCTGGTATACTCAATACTGGACTGCAGCGCCGAAAGGCCTGCATGGGATCCGCCTGTACACACCAAGTTTGGAAGCAGAACCGGACCCGCGGTAACGTCGTTGGGTAAAGATAAGGTCGCTGCGGTGTGGAGTTGTACTCGGGGCGATGAGCTCCTGTGGCGTGCTGAGTATGATAGTAGTTCGCCCGAGGAACATGGGCGCTGGACTTCACAGTATCCTGATTATATCGATATTGATACCGAATCGCGTCCTGCGCTAGTATCCTGTCGTGAGCGGCGCTATCTGGCATGGAGAAGCTGCGCTGCCGAGACCAAAGGAGAGATATTTGTGTCACTCCGCAACCCAGGCTCTGATGTCTCCGAAGCGCCGTTGTCAGTCCAGCGGCATTGCCACAGCAACGCGGCGCCATCCTTAGCCAGATACAAGGACAAGGTCTACGTGGGGTGGAGGGGGAAAGGTAATGATTTTGGTATATGGCTCACCTCCCTGGATCGTAGCGAGAAAACTGCCCATTTCGACCTTCCGCAGCGACTAGATGTCTCGCTAACAGATAGTACCCCGGCACTGGTCGAGTGGGGGGATAAATTCGTACTTGCTTGGAAAGGGGGGTGGGATAATGACACCCGTTTATGGTGGGGATACGGGACTTTTTATCGAGAAATCATTACCTTTTTCTAAACTGCTAGATAGATAATACCGTTGCCTCTCTCCTTGGTTACGATGTTGAAACAAGCAAGCCCACGGGATTCCTAACAGAGTTTTGTCCGCAAAATCTGTCGCTTTGTTTGAACACTAAGTATTCTCGTGCAATCTCCCACGCGCTGGCACTTCAGACTGCATTTTGAAGCCTTTGAATCTGCATAACTTTTGTCAATGATACCCACGCGATCCCCTTTTGATTATTCGTCAATTTTCTTGCTGTACCTACAGCAGGACAGATGAGAGCTGAATGTCCGAATCCGTAACGTGGGGTCCAAATTGCAGTTTGGTGTCCCACATGCACTCGCTTTCACTTTGAGCCTTTTTTTCTTCTTCTTTCTCATGAGACAGAATTCACATAAAAATATCAAGATCGAGTTGCGTCTTGTGTTAGAAGAGGCCTTATCCCCAAATCACATTGCAACTGGAACTACCGTGACGAGTCTTACCGTTTAAGTTTTCCCCTCTATGGACAATTGCACCAATGCTTATAACTTGACCGACTGTCTGTTGTTGTCTATATTGGACGCAGTCCAAGAGCCAAATGTATGGGACGCGCCGACCTTCAGCCTGACCGTGGTTATCGGCATTGTGGCACTGATATTCGCAGCCATGACGGTGATTCAGGGACTAGCCGGTCCTGGACGCCGGAGATGCTCCAGAAATGCCATTGGTAATTGGAGCCAGAAGACCAAATATCGTTTGAATTATTCGCAGTTTCGTAGGGAATCCGTCGCACATACGCCTCTTCTTACTGCTGGCAAGATTCTGCAGAAGCAGGAGGAAGAGGAGGAGGGGGAGAAGGGCATCAAGACGATCACGAAGAAACTTTCCGAACTCGTGCCTAAATCACATCCTGCTCATGATCAGGTTAACGAATATGACAAAAACAATTGCGAAGACCAATACCGACCCGCCACTTGGCTACATCTCTTGATACATAATGGAATGAACCAATTTGTTTGGGAAGATTTCGGAATGGAAACCAGACTGACCCCTGCGGACTATCTTCCGTCTGAAATTCAGGCAGTCCCAGCCTATATGGATATAGATACAATTGTGGTCTTGGCTGCCGCGGCTGGGTGCGATACATTGACAATGGAACCGGACTCGGATTTGCCCCGATTGACTGGAGCCAATGCTCAGATACGATTTCGGCGGGAACCGTTTCTTGGAGTTGTGGCATCTTTTGAATTCTACGAGCGATCAGCGCAAAGCATGAGATCCTCGAAAAGCCGCATCGATCGATTCATGTCCCCTTTCGCCAAAAGTGAGCTAACGCCGCCGGAACAGTCTCAAGGCTGGCTTCACTGGTTTGCATCTACCCTTCGCAAGAGTCATGGGGGTTTCCAGACAAAGGAAAGTGACCAGACGACAGAAAGCAACCAGGTAAACGTTCTCGAATCGGGATCGGAGACTTACAAAATCAGGGCCAGCATGGGCTCTGGGTTTGGACCTTGTATCACCGGCCCAGCCTTGAACATAGACTTTGGGAATGAATGTTCGCATGTGGCACCCGACGGCGGAAAGGCCTTATGCCAATGCTGGACTCTCCTTGTCGATTTGGCGAGCCGGCATAACATTTCCTGGCTTCTGTATGCCGAGAAATTTGATCCAGGAGAGGTATTCCCAGCAAGAAGTGCCAACGTGAAGAAGATTTTGGGATCGCTGGTGGTGCAAGGATCCTTTTGGTCGAGAAACCATCTACCGGAGAAATGGGTTTTGTCTAAACTCGATATAAAGACGGCAGACTGGAAGAGATTCTGGAGCTCTTCGAACTTTCGGGATAAATTTGACAAGAACAAGTCGTGGAACGTTTTTGCCTTGTGTCTTCACTTCGCTGTTGATAGCGATGCCGGAAAGAGGTCATTCCTTCGTCTCCCATTTAGTCAAAGGTTTCGGTTTCGCAACGCCATCACTCAAGAAATAGAGGAAGTAGACAAAGCACTCAAAGATTTCAACCAGAGCGTACGCTGTACTCAAGTCGAGTTATACATGATATCAGCGGCGTTAATAAGGCTCGAACCGTACGAAGACTTCTTAAAGGAGTTGAAGGGAAAGGCGACGGTACATCTTCCAGACACCCCCATAGAGCCCAAGATTGGCATGCGGGACAGGAAAATATTGAGGCTATTGAGCAGTCTCCAAAACGAAGGAGGAGAAACGCTCACGCAGCTTTATCGTCTCTTTCTGAACCTGTTTGATGAATCATGGGCTGTTGAAATCGATGTGTTGAGGAAGTCACTCTCTAAGTTGGGGCCAGCAGAATCGTGGGAGGGACTGCGGAGTGCGACAGGCACTTACGACAACGCACAATCTCCGATTGAGGTCATGAAAGCGCAGAAGGTTCCAGATCGAGAGCTTTTGATATACAAAGCGATCATGTTGGCTACATCATGCCTTACTGCGTTGGACAATAGTGATATATTCGAGCGAGGTATAGGTAGGAATGTTGTGCCTTTTCTTTAGCTCCTATAATTCGCCACTTGATACTATAGGGAACTTCATATGATAGGTTATCGAAGAGTTGGGGTGTAGGAAAAGTGCAGAATAATGGTCGAGAACTCGGACCTATTAATTGAAGTTGTATTGGAGTTCGGGAATCGCGGCACGTAATTGTAGGTAGTCCTAGGCTAGGCTAGTACCTAGTAGGTACCTGAACAGGCACTCTGAGGAAGCCTGGAAGGTAGCCCCGGAGGTATTATGTAACACCTTCAGGGCGCTGCCTATAGCGTGCCTGCCTTCCCAACATTGAAATACCCATCTCCACCCAACCTTGAATCCTTTTCCATTCTTTTTCCTTGAACTCTCACTCTCTCTCACTCTCGCATCATTTTTGGTGCCATGGCTCATCTCATGCTTTCTTCCCTTACTCAACAGAAACACACCATTATGTCAGAGTCATCCTCATAAATAAATCATACTACTTCGATCGAAGTACTCTGCTAGAGACAACAACTATCCTAGGTTAGATCGTAGCCTTCTAAGCTTCCACCTAGGTAGACCCTGACGCTCATGAGTCACCCACTGATCGCAACGGCTCGATGCATTCTATCGGTATCAACGATACTCTCTACTATGGTACAATGTTTTTACATATCTATACTTGGCCTCCCATAAAAAAAGGTAAAGGAAGAGAAATAACTGCCCCAGCAGCTGGCGTTTTCCTCACTGATACCTCCCACCAGGGTACCTATCTTAGGTAAGCATGTTGAGTCTCCCTCAATAGGCTTCGTCAACTCTTGTCCTCCTTCTGCTCAAGCTTGACTTCTACTCTACCATCCAAACTTATCGGTTTGGTGATGTGGTACTTCCCGCCAAGTACTAGGTCCTTCGCTACTAATTCTCTTGTACGACCCAAACTCTCGATCGCAGCAATGCGTTCCAGAGTATCTTCCAAGAACTGCCGAAATCCGGGCTCGGTACAAATCTCCTTGAAAGCCCGGTGCATCGGAACGGAACTGGCGCGAACCTGGGCTGTACATGTTATTGTGAATAGGTTCAGTCGATCGAGCTCACGGATGAAATCCGATCGAGTCATGATCTCCTGCGCTTTATGCATAGGATACCACGGAAGGATGTGTCCCTTTTCAGACTCGGTTGGCCCCTCTTCCTCTTCCTTGTCAATAAGGGCTAAGGCAAGGACCATCGAAGCTGACTATGATCTGTTAGTAAGTCTTTATCGGCCATCTTTATGGCAGGCAACTCACGGCCCATTTTTGCTGTTATCCATTTAGCTTTCATACTTGAATATTTTCATTTCAGTGTATCTCTTACTTGATCCATCACATCATCATCCATCTCAGAACCGAGAATCCAGCACTGGTTCAAGAACCACGTCTTCTCAATGTCCTTAATTAGATCGCACGTTGCAAGCATGTCACGCGACTTAGCTACCCGGTTCAGGAACGAAAGCCGGCCACCAACTCGATCATAGACCTCTTCTAGTATGGACTTGTCGACGTTCTCGGCAAAATACCGTTGGCGGTACCTATGCAAGGCTAGAAGTGCCTGTCCCTTCGGTAGGTCTCCAATAGAAATGACCTCCAATCGAGAAGTGGCCAACTGCTTCAGTCGTTCATACACCCAGTAATCATCGCTATTGAAGATCATGCTGATTAGGTTTGCTGCCGCCCACGATTCGGCCTTTTGCTGGAGAAGTTCTAACAAATTTCTACCGTCCTCGTCGTCTCGGATCAGATGGGTTTGGTTAATGATGACGATCAAGGGTTTGTTCTCCTTTGTGCGGTGCAATAGTGCTACCTTTTCCAACTTGTTCATTGCTCTCTCAATGTCGAGTAAAGCATTCGATTCCCTAGGGCCGCGCTCGCTGAAATAGCCACCGATATAATCCTCATGGAATTCATAGTCAATTGCCTTACCTAATCGAAGTCGAAATATCTCGGGATCGGCATGAGCTTCGACCATGGCGCAACCAGCTCCATCAATTTTGCGCATGGCTTCTAACACCATGCTGCTTTTACCAACACCCTTTTCGCCCATGAGGAGATAATAATGGCCCTTATCGGAGCCGTTGATAATTCCGTCAATCTTGGCTTGCTCTTCCCTCATGACCCAATGTTGGGCATTAGGTGGCGGAATTTCCTTTCCCATAGCCGCCAGTATCAAAACCGGATCGCCCGGTTCGAATGCGTTTGCGATTTTACTTAATTGCAGGTACTTGTATGACTTGTGATAAACATAACCAGCGGCTGCGAAGCCAATGCCCAGTACCAAGACCGAAGCAAGAGTGGTGCCTGCTGTCTCACCCATTTTGGATAACAGAGACTGCTTCGGATCGTCACTGTGATAGTCATCTTGACCTAGTTGATATCTCCTCGCCGGCGTTATGGAGAATGATCGTTGGGGTGGGGGCCAAAATACGCGTTTGAGGGTAGCATTGAGGGTAGCATTGAGGCGTTTATTAGATGCTGACAACCTCCAAGAGGAAATCCGGCCAGCTGATCTCGGCAGCATTATGTGTCTAATTTGCTGATCATAAAGATGAAGGAAATCTTCCGAATAGTCCGAAGAATACGCAAGGCAGTGCAATGAATTGTAGAAAGAATACTATGGACTATGCATACGAGTAGCTATTGCAGGTATGATGTAGGCGGTAAATACTACTATGTAGTTATACCTAGGTAGATAATTAACTAGCCACATCAAATAAAGATGAAACCTTGAAACGCTTTGTTCCAAGTTAAATTAGAATTAAGTTGGCTCCCTCCCGACGGTGTGGTCCTGAGTACCTAGGTACAAGTACATACCAAGACCCGACTAACCTAGCTGGTCTGGGGCTGGCATGTGCTTCAACGTCAATTGCGATTGATTGCTTGATTGCTTGATTGCTTACCTAATTTTTCATGTAGGCATGTACGACATATAAACCATATAAACCGTACCTGCATTGAAAACTTCAACGTTGATGCGCAAAGACTTACAACATCCTGTCATGATCATGAAGCCCATTCCCATTCACAAGCCGACTTATCTCATGTTTATTTCTTGAAATAGTATAATTGTATATAATAACGTCAAAAATCTTATAAATATGATCCAATAGTGAGTTATCTCTGTTGTGACTATGCGGCTTCCTGTATATAGGCTTATGTCTTGCTTGCTCCTAGTCCTTCTGTCTCCTTAGTCTAGATACCCTCAGAATATGACAGTCAACTATAGCGGTTATGAAAGTAATAAGAGGAACGGGTATTTCCTATTACTTTGTATGAATTTGTAGGGCTAGGTTTAGTTATTAGCACAACACCCACAAAACTGGACATCTTCTTGCGCACCACACCACCCTCAGGCGCCTACTTTCTGCCGCCGACCTGTTTTCCATCACCTCAGCCTTTACACACTTTCTAAATGCCGCCTTTCTTTACGCACCTTTTCTTTTTTTTCTTTTTTTTTCTCAACCGCACCCCATTCTGTGAACACACGTTTCTTGCTCATCTTTCGTCTACCGCGCATCCAAGTGAAAGCTTTTGTTACCATTTTCATCCTCCTATCACGCATACCAGAGTGATAAGAACGATTGAATTGACCTCTAGATTGTGTAAATACTTTTTATTCTGTCCTTTCCGCGATTCACTTAACACTTATCCGTCAAATCCCCGACGCTACCCTCGGCAGTTCCCATTCCTCTGTGACATTACTAACCATTTGCCAACTGCGCATTCAGGTTTAGACAGTTCTTTTCTAATTGCACCACATTGAAATCATGCCTAGCCAACGTGCAAGATACAACTGGCATCCTCCTTTCCCGGAGGATTCTCCCGAAGGAAGTCGGGAGTTGGCACCAGGTCCGTCGGCCAGAGAGCCGACAAGAAACGAGGAAGATGATGAAGCATCCTCTACAGATGCAATGTCGTCAAGAAGGTCAGTCTTAAAAGTCTTATTGATGCTCACCTTATACCACAATGTGCTCTTAAACTAATAAAATGTCTCTATAGCTCTCAGTCGCATGGGACACTGCGACGCCACCGGGCGCGTGCTCAGCTACGACAAGGGAATGTGCAAATAAGCCAAATCCCCAGCACCATAAGCGCCGTTGCACCCGCCACTCCTCCAGCGCGTGCTATCCCAGATGATATTTCATCAGCCGGCATTGCTTTAGCCGGTATTCCCTTGGTCAATGCCCCTCCGTTGGGGCGAGAGCTAAGATCTTGTCTCGCAACTTCTTCAGCTCCTGCTCTTCCAGGACGCAACGTGCGGTTTGATGTCGATGATTCACCGGAGCAAATAAGCGTAGGTTTCCCGGGCTCAAGAATCCAGGGGCCGCTACCTACCGCTACTAGTTCTGGACGTCTACCAGAAACTATGCGTGAAGATAACACTCACAATAACCGGCTGGGTTATCCAGGTACGACTTTAACGCCTCCTTTCCTTTACAAATTCTTTTTATCATCCCAAGTATATTCCTTAACAAGTTCATGGCTTTACAGGCATGACAAGACAGACCGTATTTGATGACAGTGATGATAGTGAGGACGAAGGAGACTATCAGACTTCTTATAGCAGAAGGGCTAGAGGCCACCTTCGACGTGTTGATCGCGTCATTGGACCCCGACGGATCGATTACAGAGAAAATGTCTCTGAGGCAACAGCCTCCCTACAAATGAGCAATATTCGACCTACTAGTGCCTTGACTTTAACAGATCCTCGCTCATCCCCCACTCTTCTATCTAACCCCAACCCCTCTATACCATTGAGGCAGTCTTCACAGTCGCCAACGGAAGAACTAGCAGATCGATTCCAACTATTCCGACAACATTCCCCACCCACCTCTCACTCAAATCGATCTTCCCCTCGACAAGCTGAAGTACAAAGCCCCACGCCTAGGTCATATACTACTGGTACTTCTAGTGGTGAGGCCCCAGAGCTTTCCAGCCAGCAACCTGCACTGTGGACAAACACTTACCAACAACCAGAAGAACCCCAGCCCAATGTTTACACAACACCTTCTAGTTTCCCCACAGATTACCAGTCACCTTGTAGAGGTTTATCCCCAATTCTTGAGTGTAGTAGCTCATTTGAATCTTCAGACACCCGCCTCAGTTTGCATGCTTCGCCACGCAGATTGGATGAACCTCTATTGACTACACAGGCTGGTCCCAGAGCACCTGGTTTAGTTCATTCTAGTATTATACACATGGAACAACAGGTAACCATACTTGAAGCATCTGAGATGGCGGAATCATCGAGAGCACCAGTTCTACGAAGTAAGTCCACATGATTAGCCTCTGCGCGTGGTAATCTACACGCAAAAATCTACACAAGACAGCTAGCTGACTATATCTAGCTGGAGAGCCTAGCTATGACGAAGAGCAGCTCTCCATTGGTCAGGAGGATACTGTCATAATTCACACTCCACCCGGTAAGCACTTGGTTATATTCTCTTGAATATTTTCATGTTCATTAGGCCTTCAACTTACCTTTTCTTCAGATGGATCTCTACAGCGAGATGATGCAAACGAGGGCGAAGCTGCCGCCCCCGAAATTATTGGTAAGCCTCCCCTCGCGATACGTAACGCGCCGCAGGGAATGATTCTAACTATTTTCGTGTCTAAAGTGACCCCACGAAGCGTATTTAATGCGACCGAGGCGCTTCAACAACTAGCAGAAGAAATGACTCCCTTCACCAATGAGAATAGTCATCAAGGCGTACATACAACCCGTCTCCGTCCTCGTCCGCATGCAATTCAGCATTCCGCTCGAAGGGACCAGCAGGTAGATATCCTGCAAACCTTACAGCAAAATGCCGACCAAGGCATTCCTCCTAGTTTTCACAGAGATATCGAGCATATCTTCCAGCAGGGTGTCCGACATGGAATTCAGCAAGGCGTGCAAGCTGCCACGAGCCGCCGATACGAGGAAGAGTCCGTGGATTCATATGACGATTCCAACGACGGTTCTATAATCATCCGTCGTACGCGAGCCCACCTTCCTCAACCTCACCAATCTAACGATTTCAATCCAGAGGCAGTGACTGCGGCCAGTACCCCTAACCGGGGTCTTACTCACGAGTCCCTGCGTGCCATGATTCGCGATGAAATGGCGAGTTTTCAGAACGACCTTGACAATTACCGAGTTTCTCGTCCAGGCACACTTGCGGGCTTATCTCGTGCTTTAGAAGGTGTATCGTTGCGAAGCGAAGGAGGCTTACGACTGTTTATCCGACATCAAGTGGCTGCCCACGCGCCCCAGATCTCGGCATTCTAGAGCAATGCCGAGGTTCTCGCGCGCAACACCGCCGCTCAAGACAGAGTTTTCGTCGCAGCACTCGAAGCCATCGCCCAGAACGACCGCGTTGGCCAGTTCGGAGGTCTCATGGGAGAAGACCCTTTCTACGAACATAATAACAATTTCTCTCCCGCTATTGGAGGTCCAGCTCATAATGCTGCGAACCGTTATCGTCTCGACGCTCACGCAAGTACCCCATCCCCGCGTGTCGGCATGGAAGGTAGCCGTCCTATACCACCGGCCCTTCGCGCACCCGCGCCACCTCAGCACCCTAACGCGACTATCCAACATACCACAGCGCCCCAGGCAGCTCCCCTCTGGGCTCCCGTCGACCACTCTATGGTCGTTCGACCGGCCCCAGGCCCCTTTTTATACGAATCCGCCGACCCAGAGGAGCTCAAGCGCCGCGACGAAGAACGCCGCGAGCGCCGCCGCCAACGCGAATGCGAGCGCGCCCAGAAACGCGAGGAGAAGGCCAAGCTCAAGGCCACCGAGCACGCCCAGAAGGAACTGCGCCGCATGCAGTCACACCAGAACATCGGCTCCCACCACCACGGCCACCACCTCGGAGTCGGCGGCGCTGCCGTTCTCAAGACCGCGTCGAGCTTCTCGGGATCCCTCCGCCGAGCCTTCCAGGCTTTCAAGAAGCCGTCCTCGGCTGTCCCGACGCCGTCGCCGGCCGAGGAGGATGAGATCAAGCAGGAAGAGCAAGAGCGACAGCAGAAGGAACAGCAGGAGAAGGAGGAGAAAGAAGAGGAGGAGGAGGAGGAGAAGCGACGCCGTCAGGCTCGTGGCCCGAATGATCGCTCTCAGGGACAGTAAAGAGAGAGAGAGAGAGAGAGAGATACGATATGGGGAGGAAGACAGAAAGACTCAGAGAAAGCAAACTCGATATATACGTTTGCGTTTACGCTACCTTCCGAGGTACCTATCTATCTGCCTACTTAGGTAGGTAGGTAGGTAGGTTACCCATGCTACTATCACTCTCGGATGGATTGATGAACGTACGAAAGAAAGAAAAGATTGAAGGATTGGATGGCCTCTAAGGTAATCTGATTCTGCTCTGATTTCTTTTTCAGAACAGGATACAGAATACCGAGGTGGAGGAAGAGGAGGAACTACGAACTTGTGCAAGGCTTAGTAACTACGTTGCTCTACTTTGCTTCGAACTTCGAAGAATGGATGGATGGTGCCTAGTTAATATAGTCGACGGCGAAACGATACGCGATGCATGGGCATGTATATTAATGACACCGGTATATATACCTAGGTGTATATACCGACACACACGGACACATGCGTGCAAATACGCCGTTTATGGGAATGAGTGGTAGCTATGGTACCCAGGTATGGTATGCTCTTAATGATCAGGATAGCATAGGCGCTGCGTTCTACGCTTGCTTTGGCAGGCAAGTTAGGTACCTACTTACACCATACGCATAACTACCTAACCTAACCTACTTACTCGGTACTCGCTTTTCTTACCACCTTAGGTAGCTAATTGAACAATGATGAAAATACACACATACCTATAGTTAACTATATCTTATAACTTCGTAAGGGGGCTGCTGAATGCTGAGTGATAACAATCGTAGGTAGGCTAAGGTTGCTTCTGTACCTACCTATTTGATTTTGGTCAGGGGAGGGGGGGGGGTTGAGATAATTACGTAGTGGTGTTTATTAGTTAGTTAGTGGTCATTAGGTACCTAGGCACTGAATTGGCTTATATAAGACCTAAGACCTCGGGTAAGATAGTTAAATACCTATTACTATTGTAGATAACTAACTTACTATGTAGTTAGTTACTTAATCATCTGTATCCTCGGGACCCAAGGACCCGGGCGTGAGGAGGAATACATAATACATAGTTAATAGGTTCTAGACGATGGATTCTAGACGATGAATGATGGATGATGGATGATGGTGGTGGGTGCATCACGTAGGTACCTGCATAGCTGTGCCTGTGCCCTACAGTGGGCTGGCTATTTGTAGCAGCAGCGTCTAATTACAGGGGAAGGGGGGGGAAGGGGGGGAAGGGGGAAGAAAAAAAAAAGTCAGTGACCTACCCTACTAGGTACCTATCTACCTCCCTAATTCAATAATACGAGCTTCCATCACATCACATCCTTCTGCATTGGTCTTTTTTTGGTACCTACCTAACTATTTATTCATTGATTTAATATGTAACTACTACTAGCAGTAGGTAACTACATGCCTCAGGCACGCTCAATTCCCACACCGCGGCGGGCCCAACGCGTAAACCACCTGGTGGGCAGCAATTCAATTACGTAGAGCTCGTGCCGACAGTTGATCCTGATTCTGAAGGGGGGGAAAAGAAAAGAAAGAAGAAAAACACGGTAAACAATTGAGTAATACACACTAGTTACACTATTCATATGCAAGTAAATTCACTACGTATGTGCGATCGCCCAAACGTAACGTAACGATCTGCTTTACCAGACTTTGAGGTTATTTGGGTTAGGCGCTACGGGACCCGATCTTCCGTGATGAAGGAAACGCGGAAAAGGCACACCTGGGCAGGCGGAAGGGGGGAGGTTATTGTGAAGTGAAAAGTGAAATTTTCTCAATCAAAAGAATGAAGCTTGGGGCGCAGGTTGGGGACTGAGTGAACTGAGAATTGCTTCTTATAATACGGGGGCGCTTCGTGTCGGGATGTAGTTACTTGATCGCTGGTTCGAGACGCTTTCGAGATATCGCCACTTCGGCCGACTCCTTACCCTATTACCGGTAGCCCTAGAGGCAACGATGCCGTTTTAATTTCATTTGGCTGCACCATGTCTTCGCTGCATCGCAGAGATGGTTGAAGATATTCAAAGTAACGCACCCCTTGAGGGGTTTCGATGCACATGACGACGGAACAGTTGTTGCGTCTAGCGGAACGAACAGGTGGTGGACTCTCGAAGCTGTGTTGGGCAGTGCGATTGATAAAACAACACAGCCATGTGGACGTTCTCTACCATTGCTTGGTGCGCGGAATGAAACCGAGAAATAGGAGTCTATTTATGAACGGATATCCCACAGACATATTTATGTTTCGTGAGATATAGGGGAAGGGCTGCAATTTGGCTCCTTTCCCTGAAACATTGCCGGTTTGAACAACACCAACACTTGGTACCTATTCACTTCTGGCCCGAATAAAGATTAGCACAAATTCTAACCTTCTTACCATGGCGGTGCGAGCCAGTTGGTGATCACCCCGAGTATCTCCGGCTATGGTTTCGCCGATCCAAAGTTTTTTCCAAAGGAAGAAAACCATTGTGTCAGCATGCCAAGTATAAGTAAGGTTCGAAACAGGTACCATACATAATACGCCTTAACGCCGGATCGTGGTTGTGTCTAACCCAAGTAGGCTGGTAGGCTAGACCGTGGTGGCGAGAGGAGAGCAGACCCGGCTCGTGGATATCTTGTCTTTCGTCAAACGTTGTACATCATACACGGCTAACGGCTTCTAGTGATAAGCCAAGAACGGGGAGATTTGTGCGGAATCATAGTATGGGTATGGGATCAAATATGAGGACTTGGTCTGGGGGAAGCGTATTCAGCAAATCTAATATTATTAGATTTGACATACCCTTGGGCCAATCATCATCAAGAAGTTCCCCGATTAAATGGGTCCCAAATCTTTTGAGGGTATTCGAACCCATGCTATCCATCCATGTTGCCTTGTTAGCTGGTGGTTTGTTCCACTTTATATAGCAGATCCTCTGGGGATCGAACCATGGATCCTGCGGTGACAGGTAGTGGGGTGTTCCGTGTTATGGTTTAGGGGCTGCAAAGAACTTATTCATCAGACCAAGCCTTAAATATCGTCAGACAAGCCGGGAACGTTGCTTGTTTGATAGGAATCGACTCGAGTCTAGTAGGTATAGTACGGTCGTTTTCTTGTTCGATTCGATCTCTGTATTCTCGGATACCAGTGTTTAGTTATTAACTGACCGGCCCACCCCCGGACCGGCAGTGTTACTTAGCTAGGACTCGGGCTCCAGAAATAAGAGGCGATCGGACCGGCCCGGTAGAACAGCAAAAAATTACAGCTTTGCTTAGCGACGATATCGCGTGGCTTGTTCATTCGTTCCTTGCTTAGATCTACTGAACCGAGACCGATTTCCTCAAGGATAACCAGTCATGGATGTCGACAATGATTTGGATAGTTTTCCCCTTGTGGAAAAGAACACGACGCCAGAGGATGAGTCGGGGCCTGAGGCGGCAAGCAAATGGGAACTCCTAATCCTCACGATTCCATTCTTCGGGTGAGTGGTAGCCTGATCCTCGATAATAGATATAATACTTTTGTCAACTGACCATTTGCGCCAGTTTACAGTTGACATGGACAGTTCAGCAGGTCTATGGCGTTCCTTACCTCTCCACGCTCGGCATACCGGACACCCGGATGCCGCTGTTCGTGCTTTCTGGACCTCTTGCCGGTCTCATAGCTCCGCCGGTCGTGGCGGCGCTTAGCGACGCATGCCAGAGTCCCTGGGGAAACCGCAAACCATTCATTTACCTTGGCGGACTCGGAACCATACTCTCCTTTCTACTTCTAGCCGCAGCCCAACCCATCGCGGACACTTTTACTTACGGTCTGCTTGGCCTGTCAAATCCCGATGCCGCCATGGCAGGGGCCCAGATCATCGCCGCTTTCAGCATTTACACCCTCAACTTCTCTATCCAGCCACTGCAGCTAGGCCTTCGGGCGTCAGTTATTGACCACTTCCCACCGCATCAGCAGCCCACCGCAAATCTGTGGATAGGTCGTTTTTCCGCCCTAGGATCCGTGTGCCTCGCCCTCGTCGGATTCGGCTACAGTCCCAATTTTTGGAATCTAACTGTCGTTGTGACGTCGGTATTGGCGATGCTGTTGCTCTTCGCAGCCTTGACGAACACCGCAAAACCAGAGTCCCAGTGGTCTGAGGTTCCGAGGGAGATCGCCCCGACCTCCCTTCGCTCTCATATCTACCGGCTGCTTAGGAAGACCAGCAATCTGCCGCCCGTTACCAGACGGACGTGTCAGGTACAACTGGTATCGTGGTTTGCTTGGTTTTTTGTTCTGAACTATACGAGCGCGTAAGCAAAAACCCCGTGCCAAGTCTTTGGTGATGTTCTATCATGCTGACTCGATGTTTTTTCTACGTCCTAGACTCATTTCTCATGCCTGTTAGTAATATTCTGACCCCCCTTAAGCTTGAAATGTCATAAAACTGACATGCTTTTAATTAGATGAAAACCACGATGTTTCCAGTACTCGGGATAAGAAGCCGGCGACGCCATCGGCCGCATCTGCCAGTGCCGTGTCCCGCGTGGCGCTGCTCTTCCACATCACTGCCCTAATCACTCTCATAATCGTCTCCTTAGTATGGCGGCGGTCCGGGAAGCGAACACGAGCTGATTCCATCGCTGACGATCGGCGGATGGGCCCTCATAACGAAAACGGAGGCCTAGCCCGGACGCGCCACGTCCTCATGCGCTGGGTCTGGAAGCCGTGTCTCGTGATCTTGGCCCTTTCCTTAGCCGCAACCTGCCTGTTGTTGGTCTGTGCCAAGCCATCTTCGGCCGTCGCGACCACCATATCCATACTTCTCGGCGCGAACGGAATGCTGTTCGCGCTGTCGAACTGGGTGCCGTACGCGCTGATAGCCGATGAGGCGTCGGCTCAGGCGAGGGCGCGGGCCATGCTGACAGTCGAGGGCGACCCCGTCGACCACGAAGACGCTACGCCGGGTTTATTGGCGGTGCACATGATGGCTATCACGGCACCGCAGATCGTGGCGGCGATAGCGAGCTGGCTCCTGATGCAAGGGCTGGCGATTCTGGGATTTGAGGAACACGCTGTTTGGAATTTTGTCATGTGTGTTCCAGCTGCGCTCTGGGCCGCTTGTCTATAACCTGTATGTGAAGCTGTATGTAATGTAATATTTCACGTGTATTTTATAAATTGAAAAGATACCACCTTGATACCACTTTGCTACATTGCTTACCTGCCTATGTCCTCGCCTATTTTGAATCCGTGGGACTTTCAACAGACATGTTCTCTAAGGTTAGGCTTCTTTTGGTTTTCTTTTTGGAGTACTCTTTGTGAGTCAGTTCAAAGTTGTAGTTGATTTGAAGAAGTTCACCCTTCCTTGTTTCAATAATTTCAATAAGATTTTACTTTTGTCCATTGTTCCTGGTTGTTACCCAGTAACGGGCTAGCAGCCTAGTAAGCTAAATGTCACATACTATTAGGTAGTAGTAATGCATTTCTATTGTTCCGTAGATTGAATACAGTTCTTGATGGAAATTGAAGAAAAATAATAAAAATAATAATAAAATAACTAGATGTATCTGATATATCAAATACTACATTGGTATAAATTAACAGCTGCATGTATTCAGATTTATATGTTCGTTAAAGCAGCAAACCGGCTTCACACCTTCACAAGGAAGTACGTACCTGGGATCACCCGCACTCGCGTTATCTCAGTGGGGGGTCGCGTAAGTTTAAGGTTAATACGATTGGCTAAAACCCTCTCCAATTGGTTGATCTGGTGACATTCAATGTGATGGAGCTCTCCCTGGTCTGTGACTTACATGTACTGTACGACATTAAATCATTCAACACCAACCTCTCCTATATCTTGATACCTTATCAGGGTAGGTATCCTCTTTCTCTTTCTTTCCCCCCTTTCCCCCCTCTTCTGTTCCTAACTCATCTTTCCTCATAACTATTACTCATTGTTCATAGACGAGTATGGATTCAGGAAAGGGCGAGCTACCACCGTATAGCGCCGTGGTGGCTCCAGATTGGCGCAGGCGCACATCTGTACGGCGTTCGCGGGCTCTCAAGTTCATTGCTGTAACATGCCTTGTATTTATTGTTTATGCACAATGGCGACAAATAAAATCAAACACCAAAGGCCCCTCCGTATCTCGACTTTCAATTGAGAAATTGAATCAAGATCTGCAGACATGCTCAAAGCTACGTTCTAAGCCGCAAGATCCTATCGGCTTGGGCCGAGAGCGAAATGCACGCTACGTCGATGGACATAAGCCTACTCTAATCAAGAATGCTACCATTTGGATCGGCGAGCCTATTGAAGGGACGAGCGACAGTGACGCGCACACTGGGAAGGGTTTCTCGTGGATCAATGCTGATGTGCTGTTGGAATACGGCCTCATCAAGGAAGTCCGAAATGATATTGATGCCAGCACACTTCCATCCGATACACTTGTTTGGGATGCCAAAGGTCGTCAACTTACCAGTGGCATTATCGATATGCATTCGCACGCTGGAGTAGATAGCTTACCCGAACTGGTTGGAAATCAAGACACGAATGAGATGGGTTCTAACATCACTCCGTATGTGCGTTCTATTGATGGAATAAACATATTCGATCACCAAATTCAGGTAATCAAGTCGGGCGGAGTAACGACAAGTTTGGTCTTACCGGGCTCCAGTAATAACATTGGTGGTGAGGCTTATGTGATAAAGCATGCCGTGGGGAAGCCAGACGGTCGGAATGAGACCTCCATAGCAGACCTATTGGCTGATCCAGAACGCAATTGGCGATATATTAAAATGGCTTGCGGTGAGAACTCCAAGCGCACCTACGGCAAAGCTGGCGAACGTGGGCCTACTAGTCGATTAGGCGAGTCGTGGGAGTTTAGACATGCTTTTGAACAAGCTGCTAAGCTGCGCCAGGCCCAAGACGACTGGTGTACCCTAGCCGAATCTACCGGTGTTGATCAGATGGATGGCTATTTGCCACAGGAATTGGAATGGGAAACAGTAGTTGCAATCCTACGCGGACAGGTCCATGTCAATACGCATTGCTACACCGTTCCTGATTTAGAGGCCTTTGTCGACCATACCAACGAATTTAAATTTCCCATCCGTGCCTTTCACCATGCACACCAGACATTCCTCGTCCCCGAAGTCCTCAAGCGCGCTTATGGGGATTCTCCTCCTGCTTCAGCTTTATTCGCCGATAACATGTGGTACAAGGCTGAGGCATACATCGGATCGGAATATGCGGGCAAAGTGTTGTACGAAAATGGGTTGACCCCTATCTATGTTAGTGACAACCCGGTGCTAAACGCCCAGCACGTCGTCTTTGAGGCTGCAAAGGCATTTGGATACGGCTTACCCTACCATGCCGCCTTGGCATCAGTTACGACAGCGCCAGCTGAGAGACTAGGCCTTGGAGAACGACTCGGAAAAGTCAAGCCTGGGTTTGACGCTGATATCGTCGTATGGGATAGTGACCCGCTAAGTGTTGGAGCTGCACCTGTCCAAGTGTGGATTGACGGAACCGCGCAGTTTGATAACCCTGTTGAGCTGAACAAGTCCTCCGACCTATCAAACATCAAGCAGGAGGTACCTGCTACTACTGAAGAAAGCCTGGATTTGAAGGATGTGATATTTACGGGGATATCCAAATCATTTTTGCTGCCTGAGCTGCAACAGGACATTTCCGGTCCGAACCTGACCGTAGCAGTCACAGGCGGTGAAATTACTTGTATAGGATCTTGTCAAGCCGAGCTTGAGACGGCCGCCCATTCTGGTACGAAAATTATTGCTCTCCAAAATGGCTATCTTGTCAAGCCTTTCACGATATTTGGCTCTACTCTTGGTCTCAATGCTATTGATGCTGAGACAGACACTGAAAATGGCGGTGGCCCTGATATTTTCAGCCGAGGTGTGGATGGCCTCGCACTTGACACCAAGAAACTTCATTACGCTAAGAAGTACGGCGTCACGAGAGCTATCTCAGCACCCAAGTACTCTAGCCAGGCAACCCACCAGGGCACCAGTGTTGGGTTCCGCACGGGTGCGAAACATACTTTGGAAAAGGGTGCTATATTCACCGAAGACGCTTCTGTGCACTATACATTGGACCTTGGCTCGAAGCGAGGTAGTACTTCACTCTCGAACGCGGCTAACACGCTACGTCACAAGCTTCTTGAAGCAATCGATGTGAACACAACGGCCACAGATCCTTACACTGAGACGGTGTTCTTGTCCAAAGTATTGGATGGCTCCCTACCTCTTGTTATCACGGTCCATAGCGCTGATACCATTGCCACAATACTAAAAGTAAAGGAGACCGTAGAGAAGGCTTTGATTTCTTCCCGAGGTAGCGGGGGCATTTCCCTTATCCTCATCGGTGGCGCTGAGTCCTTCTTGCTCGCTGATGAGCTAGCTGCTGCTGGCGTGGGTGTGGTTCTCAATCCGCTACTCTCGTATGGGACCAGCTGGGACCAGCGGCGAGCATTGACCGGTGCGCCACTCACGAACGGCACGGCAATCAACCAACTAGCGGCTTCTCAGGTTGAGGCAGCCATTAGTATTGAAGAGGATTGGCTTGTCCGCGATGTTGGCTTATTAGCGGGTATTGCATATAAGAACAGCGGAGGCGCCCTTAGTGAGAAGGACGCGCTAGACCTGGTCTCAAGCAATGTGTACGACTTGCTAGGGCTGAAAGAGAGCTATGCTGCAAGGGAGTTTGTGGTGTTTGAGGGAAGTCCCTTGGAGATCGGGGCGAGAGTAAGAGCAGTTGGTGATGGTATCGGCGATGAGGTTACAGTGTATGTGTAAAGGGTATAATGTGATCTGTCGGGAGAGATGCAAGTACTTGGATAGGTACATATGGAATGGTGATAGTAGTCACATAGTAGGAGTAACATGCATGTCTGTACTCCCCACCATCATGAATTATTGATGTTTAATATCTTAGGCATCTACCCTGTAAATATCCAATTAGGGGAAGCGCATATCCAAACCCCGCAATATCACTGTGCAATCACTGCCCAGGTGCAGTGTTGATTTCTTCACAACGGGCTACGAAGTACCTAGGGTACCTAAGGCAATTAACACGCTACTAGGTACTGCCCAGGTAACTACAGGGTAGATGATCCTTATCAGTTCAAGATTTCAGTGTTTAATGGGTCTTAGCCTCTCGCGTCTTTCCCCAATTGGTACCACCTTTTTCTTTTTTTTTATTTCTTCCATCCTGTGAAGACGCGACGAAATCGCGGAATCCTCATTTCGGCCGTGCTTTAATGCCATTCATCCAATCTCGAACTTCCCCAACCCCTAGATCCACCTCGATCAAATCGGATTGGATCAAGAACCTATCTTTTCTATCAAACTGCTTTTTCTGCATTCAACATACATGCATTCCCTTGAGGGTTTCAATGCCTATTAGAACAATTCTCGAGCACTTGATGAATTGTGCCCTTTGTTGCATATGTTCACATTGAGCCCATCCACGACGTTTGACATTCACACTCCCATTCACGTTGCATTGTCTGGGTACTAGGTACTTGCTCAGGGCTGCCTGGTACCTACCCTGGTACCACCCATAGTTACCAACTTCTATTACAATTCTATTTGACCATTTATGTGGTCCATCTCAACCTTTTCCACCCTGACACCAACCCATATCGCATAGACGTCTGGATATAATGTATTAACAATGGGAAATCAAGTAAGTAGTCTAGCAAAGGACGAGACGGAGGAAACGGAAGGCAATACGTTTTCGGCAGATCATCCGTACCCGACCGAGGAACCCAGATCTTCGTCGCGACCACCTTCGCCAGATTTTGTATTTTCAAGCCAAGTTCCACCAGCATCCTCTTCACTCCAGATTAAAAGGTCTCCGGTCCCGCCCCCGCCTCCTTTCTCGCGACCAGTCATGGCTACCCCAAAACAGAATGTCAAAACGGAAATTCCCGAGTCTCCAGAATACAACCAACAAGCTTCGGAACCGGACAAGAAGTCGGCCACATCCAAGAAGCGACGTATGAAGCATCGGTCTAGCTCGATACCGCAACCTTCGAGCCCAAATGCCATAATGGGCAGTGATGATGATGATGAGAATAGGACTTCTACTATAGGGGAGGAATCCGCGCGGAGGGAGGATGGGAAGCGCAGTAAGAAGAAAAAGAGACGCAAGCATCGAAAGAAGTCTCATAATGAAGCATCCCCGGAACTGGGTACCCATGAATCACCTAGCGGGCTTGCTCAGGACGACGAAGCAACTGATACCCCACGAGGCTTTACTTCAAGCATGCTCTCTCCCAACGACATGGCCTTTGAGTTAACACCGTCCAAACCCGCACCCTCGAAGAAACGCAAAAATACAGAATCCAGTAGTCCGAAAAAGAAGAAGCACAAGCACAACCGGGATGAAAATGGTGTAGCGGACACACCTTCGTTTAGTGGACTGGCTCAGAGTCTCTACGACGGCCGCAAGAAGAAAATGCGAAGTCTCGAGGATGCTTTCAATGGCTCTATATATGACACTATCCAGACGCGGTTATCCGATGAATCCGATGAAGAGCACCTATCCCTAGACAATACTAGTCGTCATTCGAAGGAGGCCATCATCGGTGACATGGACTCAAAGCCTGTCTCACAATCGGACGCAGTTTCAGACAACGAGATGGAGATAGATGAACCGCCTCAATACGATCACGAACACAATGGCAACAGCTCACATGACGAGCTTGACACTAAGTCTCATGATCGTAGCTCATCGGCTGATCATATCCAATCAGAAAACCAAAATCAGACGATATGGGAGCAAAATAACCGAGGCGCCGAAGCAACTGAGGATCGCGAGGATCGGGAGGAGAGCAATGATAATGAAGACGAGGATAAACTTGAAAAGAGCGAAAGTGATTCCAATAGTGGACTTGGTCCCCAAACAGCATCCACCGACACTCATGCTGCCACTGCCAATGATGAAAACCATGCGACAGTCGGCCTCGAGTTTCCAGATGGATCAGAAGCTGATCACGAAAGCAGCATTGCCTTCAGGCCCAAAACTCCTTTAAGCACATCACGAAGGCGTATGGCTAAGCCAAATTTCTACAGCCGTGTAGCAGAAGACAGTTCTAATGCTTCTTCTTCTGCCAATGCTGGGCCCTCTAACCCGGTAGCAAGGAAGCAGCCAAAGATTTCGTCCATGCTCAAGGGTCATACTGAGGATAGCCCACAGCCCAAGAAAAATACACCAAAGCACCGTGCCAGTCCTGCCAAGCGTTCGCAGCCCCACGAATTAATCACTGGCCAATTCAGTGAATTCGAACTTCGCAACATTTCCCAGGCAGTCGAACGCTGGAGAGACGACCACAACCTAACTCAGGCCCAGGTGAACGAGTTGATTCAGGCGAACCCTCGTGAGGTAGGATCTCATGAGTTTTGGGCTCGAATTATTGCAACTTGTCCGAACCGACGTCGCCAGAAAGTGATAAATCAGTGCCGCCGCAAATTCCACAACTTTGTCGCTCGTGGCACTTGGAATGCTGAACAGCAGAGAGAATTAAAGGAAATGTGGGATCTGCATGGAAACAAGTATTCTTTGATTGGAAAACTGATCAACCGTCACCCTGAAGATGTGCGGGATCGCATTCGGAATTACGTTGTATGTGGTGAGAGCCGTCGTGTCAACCCATGGACCCAGGAGGAAGAGGATAAGCTCGAACAAATCATATCTGACGCTCTCGAAACGATCAGGGAGCGTCGTCGTGGAGGTCATCTTTCTCCAAAAGACTCAGACGAAGATTTAATTGACTGGCAAAGAGTTAGTGAGTGTATGGATCGTACCCGTAGTCGCCTGCAATGCATGGCAAAGTGGAAAAAATGGAAGACGATCCAAGGGCAAGACGGCAAGGGGAGCATTGATGGGAGCGAACCCCTCTCTGTTGATGAGATCATTCAGACTGCTCGAGATGAGGCCGACGAGATGACTTATCGGCAGCGTATGTCCCTTGTTAAGGCTATTCGCATCACTAAAGTGAATGCCGAAAGTCGGATTCCATGGGTCAAGGTCCGAGAAAAGAACTTTGGCGACAAGTATACACGCGTAACTCTTATGTTGGTCTGGTATCGTTTGAAGCATTCCCTACCAGACCCACCCTCGATCTTCTCAATCCCCGAAATCATTCAACAGTTAACCACGAGATACCAACACACTACAAAGTTGGAATATCCCAGCGGAGAGGACTACGACGAGGACGCAGAATACCGTGAGATGGAACAAAAGGTGAAAAAGATTCTAAAGGTCAATCGTGCGCCAAAATCAGCGCGAATTGTCGATAAGACCGACGATGAGGATGAGGAGGCTCTTAACGACGATGAAGAAGGTGGTGAAGAGGAAGAGGGGGAAGAAGAGGAAGAAGAGGAAGAAGAGGAAGAAGAGGAAGAAGAGGAGGAGCAGGAGGAGCAGGAGCAGGAGCAGGCGAAAAGTCGCAGGGACGCCTCAGAGAGTAATGTGCATGAGAGTGAAGATGACGAAGATGCCAGCAAAAGCAATGAAAACGACGAAATCGTTGATCAAAGCGACGATGAAGACGAAGATGACCAACATAGCAGTAAGGATGATGAGGCCTCTCCTAGTCAACCTGAAGATAATGAGGAGGATGTTTCAGTGAAGGACAGCACAAGTCACAAGGAGGAAAGTCTTCAAGCCGAGGATTCAAGTGACGCCGGTTCTATCGCTAATTTTAAGCCTCAAAGGAGTCAAAAAGGCCGGAAGAGCTATGGTTCATCAAGCAGGGCTACAGTGGAACGCAAGAACTCTACTAAACAGTCGAAGAAGGCCAACAAAGTCGTCGAGGAATCTGAGGAGGAAGAATTAAGCAGTGACACCAACGCAAGTGAGGTGGAGAGCATTCCAGCAAACTGATCATTCCAGGCCTGAACAACTCTATATCATTCTGGTTTTCTACCCGAATAGGTACCTAGCCGAAATGACATTCACTTGTCTTAATCTATGGGTGGGCCTCCTTTACACCAGACAACTTAGTATATACCTACTTTCCCTACTTTTTGACCCTGTGCCATTCCTCCGATCAATTCACCCGGTCATGCGCATGGAATGTGAGCATTGAGCTTCGCCAATTCATCTCAATAGTTCATTTGGCACATCACCAAGTGGAACGGGTGAGGTTTACGGAGCGACACCTAGGTGCGTTTAATGCTGGACTTTGAGGATGGATAAGTGTTGAAATAACGAAAGGTTGCGATACCCCTTTGTTTGTCCATGTGGCTTTTTTGAGGATTAAATACAAGATTACTCATCAGTAGCTAAGCTCGCCATGGCCTTCTCTGTATATGCAGCTTATCCCAGATCAGGCCACGAATCGTGAAGGGATTGTAATGACTTCCAAGGTTGCAATGAAAGAACAAGACCGAGTGTCTTTTTTGTGAATAGATGGACTAGATTGTTGACGTTGAACTTAAGTTTCGAGTAACCCTGGAGGTACAGTATTTTCATCCATGCAGCAATCGGACACGGCAGTTTTGCCTCATGTCCGTCAACAGCACAGTTATCTCGGTTCTACCTATCGTAGTATTACACCGAAATGCTTTACTTCGCACGAAGCTATTAAACTATCCGTTCCACGGATTTTGAATAAGCCGCAATGCATTATATTCGGCACGGATGAACTGGAAAGGGAGGTAGGTATGTGTATACATGCTAGGACTTTTAAAGATTTATAATCCTGTAAATGCAGGGCACACCCAGGCAGCAATAGGTTTACTAATCTGGCGATGTCGTGATTGGGGTATATCAGAACCTCTTGTAAACATACCTAGGGGGTGAATGATATATGCATCCTTATCAGGTAGGTAGACGTTACATTGCCTCCTCATCCATTAGATATACGTAGTTTTATTAGGTATCTACCTAGGCATTTATCTACAAGTTACTCAAAACTCTAGTACTTGTCATGAGAAACGCAGGTTCACCTATGGTGTATATAAAAAAAGGTGGCCCACCTTCAAGGTGACAACGCTCGTTTACCCCCTCGGTAACTAATGCGACATCAAGACGTCTAACCTTAGCACCAATTAGCTCCCTCCTCGAACATACTTCGGCCAGGAACAGCAAGTTGCTGGTTTCCATATTTTTTAAACAAAGAAACAAATAAAAAGTCATTTGTCCACCTCCTAGCTTGAATACTTACAACACCGACTCATCTTGACATCATGACTCGCAAGAATTCAACCTTCTATTTCGCGGAACGCCCCCAGGGCCTCATCGTCCCAGGCAAAACGTTCAAGCTCGTGGAGTCGGATGCGCCTACGGCTGACGACTTGGAGGATGGACAGGTGCTGGTGGAGGTTATTTACCTGTCGGTAGACCCTGGGATGCGCAGTGTGCTGTACGGTAGGCTTTTCTACCTTTTCCCATTTTCCATAAAGAAGAAAAAGGTTCACTCGTGGCTTAAAACACTACATTGCCCAGGAGGTTCCTAATATTTATCTACTTGCGATTGCACTACCTAACTCACCTTCGTCGATGCAGATAGCCGATCCTACGTGCCCGCCCTCGCTTTAGGCGAGAAAATGAAGGGCAACGGCATCGCCAGGGTCCTCGCGAGCAAGTCTGCCAAGGCGAAGGAGGGCGACTTGGTCACCGCGTTGACCGGCTGGACCGAGGTGGCTATTGTGGGCGAGAATGAGCTCCAGGTCATTAACTTGCCTGAGGGGGCGAATGTCACGGATGCGCTGGGTGCTGCCGGTGAGTGAGAATATTCCCATGAAGTTGTGATAACCTACATACGTGGGCATCTTGACGCAGTTTTACTTTACAAATCCAACACAGCTATGCCTGAAGACGTCGTTACTTACTCAAAAATAACACAACAAACAGGCAACACAGGCATAACCGCCTACATCGGCCTCAAGCACATCGGGCAGCCCAAAGCCGGCGAGACCGTCGTCGTGTCGGGGGCCGCGGGCGCCACGGGGATCATCGTGGGCCAGATCGCCAAGATCCACGGGTGCCGCGTCGTCGGCATCGCGGGGTCCGACGACAAGTGTCGGCTCCTCGTCGACGAGCTCGGCTTCGACGTCGCGCTAAACTACAAGTCGCCCGCTTTTAGAGAGGAGTTGGCGAAGGCGACGCCGAAGTACATCGATGTTTATTGGGATAATGTGGGGGGCGAGAGTGAGTTTTATGGGTTTCTTTTTCCTTTTTCCTTTTTTTTTTATATCTACGATCCCCCCTTTCTGTATGTCTCCCGTAAAAAAAATATCATTAACGCTAAAACAAACCCCCCAGTCCTCGACGAATGCCTGGCCCGCGCCGCCGTGCACTCCCGCTTCGTCATCTGCGGCAGCATCAGCATCTACAACAGCCTCGGCGCCGCCGAGAACAAGGGCATCCGCAACCTGATCCAGGTCCTCATGCAGCGCATCCGCATGGAGGGCTTCATCGTCTTCGACTACCGCGACGACTACCCCGAGGCCCGCCAGGCGCTGGGGAAGTGGCTGGTGGAGGGGAAGATCAAGAGGAAGGAGACGATTGTGAAAGGGGGCATCGGGGTCGTGGACTCGACGTTCAATGACCTGTTCGCGGGGAAGAATGTGGGCAAGCTGATGGTGGAGGTTAAGCCGCTGCAGGAGGTGAGTGGAAATTAGGAAGTTTGCCCCTTTTTTTCTTGTACAGGTGTTGACTGACGGTGGTAACGGAGTATGTAGGCTCACTAGGTGTCGCCCACTCGATTGCGTGCTTTATTTCCTATAAGACAGAATGCTGGACCTACTTGCCTAGCCCAGGTACCTACCGTACATCGCTGGACACTGGCTCGTTCGAACTGATATGAGGGTCTGGTTGCAAGTTGATGTACCTAGTCGCTTGTGTCTCCATTGGACGTTGAACTACGCTGTACCCTAGTTTACTCTGTTCGTAGCAAAAATCTAAAGAATTCAAAGTTATTACTCTGTACTGATTCTTGAACACCATATTGCTGACGCAAATGAAAGTTTCTGATTTAATTAGTCAGGTTGGGATTTTTATGTTTGGGATGTGCTGGCCGTAGTAAGAACGGACAGCCCCTAGGTCGAATGCATTCAGGGGCTAGCAGATATCATGGACTATAGAAGAAATAATAGCGAGCTGTTGCGCTCAAACACATCCATGGTTAGATGTGTGTTCGGCAGCCACCTATGTAGATACTCGATATTCAGCCCATTGCCTTTTGATTCATCGTACTGGCGGCAACCGCCAGGCGCCAAACACATAGTCTGAGTCTGTTAACCACTATCCAAGGGCATTTGTAAGTTGCAATATAGCCGGAATCATTTGGAACTAGGTTTAGGTATATTGTCACGGTACGGGAAACTATTCCTCAATTCTTAATATATAGGTAGCCTTACTTGTGGGTAGATGCATATTAGGTACCTGAGGAACTCTATAACGATTCCCACTCGCGTCTACGATCAACGACCAGGGACGCGTGTACTGTCGATGCAGTACAACCTGGCCTACCTTAGTACCTAGGCCAACAGGCAGACAGGGACTCAACATCAACGTATATTAACATCCCATGCTACCCGTCTAGCAAGTCGTCTACTTGTCTTAGGTACTACGACCGCGGCTATCCTTCGTCGGTCCTACGACCCAACCGAGGCCGTAACGCGGGCCGCTGTAATTTAGCCGCGTTCGACTGGTGGTACGGACCTTGCTATTGGCGTCATTAACCGCGACGCTCGTATGTGCCTCTTTCGGTAGGTACATATGGTCTCGTCTGTATAGCCGCTGGGACTTGCGGATGGCGCTTGTGGTTCATGAATCAAGGGGGGGGGAGAGGGTGTGCGGATGCGAAAGCCGTGGTGTAATATACTTGCCGCTGTCTGTGGAATAATGGTTATGACGCTAGGAATGGGTTTGGGTCAGCGTTTGCTCACTATAAAAAGCTCAAATGTATTGTGCAAGTGACTCCTTTACTAGTGTCAAAGACCTCGATACAAGGCATCTATGGACATCATAGGTGTAATATAAATATCCTTAGGTATCTAGAAAGACATAAGCTGACTGTTGTTGAGTCGATAATTCACAGAGCCATATACGAAGTACTTGCTGCTTAGTCCCTGAGGTAACCCAAACGATTGTAACATACATCAAATTCGCTGTGTGTTAAGGAAGATAAGTTTAATTATATCCAATTATATCCAATTAAAGAGGCCTATGCGTGGTTGTTCAACACCTCTTCATCGTGAATGTTTTCAGGTAGCACGCCTTCCTATTGCCTCTTTGGGGTAATGCAAAGCCTTGCTATACACTACCACATTTCCATCGAGCTCGGTACTAGGTAGGTAGGTAATCTATCTATCTTAATAACTTGGAACTTATAGGCCAGATGTTTCATAGATATCGTTGGTTGATTGTTTTGCTTCTTATCTCCGCCTTGCCGTAAGCCAGATAGGTATGTATGTATGTATGTATAAAAGCAGGTTTTATGTTTCATCTCACATCAGGTTCCCCGGATTCAGCTGGCGGCGGGGAAAAGGCAAGTGATTGTCTCCGCAAAGAATAACTTGCGCGCAACCTTGTTATTCTGATGCCGGTCACCATGCATGTCTATAGCAAGCCCTCTATATAGCACATGCGAACTGAAGCAGAACAGGCTTTTTAGTATCGATAAGAACCAGACCTGGATAATGGCTCTGATAGTTCCTCGTACAACATGAACACGAGATCATCGTGACTTTGATGGCGAGGAGATTGCCTACCTAAGTTGGTAGGACAGTGTAATATCAAGTTTCCAGGTAAGGGAGGCTATTGAGCTAAGTCTGGCTAGGTAGGTACTGTCTATGTAGAAAGACTTGCAGAAATACATTTCTGCAAGATATCTCATACAGGCCTAGAGCCTTCCAAGGTTTCTAAGCTACCGATCCCCCTTTCTGGAACTCCTTGACTATTTCGAATCCTACGATCCAAGGCAGATATGGTAGTACTGTATCTACCAGGTACTAGGACTAGCCACACTCTACCATTCTTTTACCTACAGGTGCCAAGTCTAAGTAGGTACTGTTATTTGTACAAGACGATACATGGTCACCGAGGCACCTCAATGCATGATCTGTTACCATTCTGTACCATATATCAAAATGCCGAGGGCCCCGAAGGTTGCATATAAGAGCGTGGACATATGCTTGTTGTATCACCTCGGTGACTTGCACCTCCTGGAGCTTCATCATGATGGTTCCCTGAGCCAAGTTCTCGTGCTGTGTGATCTCCTGTCGCCCAAAGGAAACTCGGCTAACGACGCTTCATCGTTGAAGCACACGCTACCTAGACACTCTGCTATTCGGTCAGCCAGGTATATACGGCAAACTAGCGGTCAGATATATAGTATTCACTGTCACCTCCACACCCAGCCTCGAAGGTTTGATTCACTCTCGCTGTAATAATAGCCGGTGGGGGTACAGCGAGCTTATGGTTATACAAAGGCCGCCATTGAATATACTCTCAACGGCTTTCTTAGAGAAGATGTACAGCTTGACACATGCATATATATGCATGAACGCACCGGGGATGCAACGCTGCATGCCGCGACGGTCTCCAAATCTTGCCACTGGGCCAAATGCATTTCGCCCACGGGAGAAAAACGGGAAGCGATCATCATCGTCAAAATCATTTTCAACCCGTGTTTTGGGATGGGCGAGCAGCAAAAGGTTATGAAGCATTGCACGCAGATCGCTAAAAGCTAAGGGCAGTTAAGGCTCTGCGGAGGTGCGCGCAGTCTTGCATGAAAGGATCGTTCCATGCCGAGGAGTACTTGCAACGACTTACATATTGCGGCTTAGATACGTATGCAGAGAGTTACTACCTGGGTATATTTATGGTAGATTAGGTAGACTTGGGTAAGAAAGAGCCCTGCAGTAACTGCTTTCGGTCACAGTGAGGTTTTTGGGCCACATGGCTTCCCTTGTTCAGGTATGATTAACTGTGATGAGATTCATATAGGTAGCATATACATATGCAGCTTACAAAGCTTGCCTTTGTCAAGCCTAGTGCCTACTCGAATAGCTATTATCCAAGCCAAGTTTATATAGCTATAGGTGTATTAGGTAGAACTCCGTGACTATGAGCCTACCCAAGACTCCTAGGTACCTAGTAAGTATCTTTAGGGGCTGATATCGTCTAGGTTAGTAGTGAGTGCTACGCATAGAGGCCTGCAACTCGTTTTGCGTTTTCTTTTCTCTCACTCGTGGCTCTTAAACAGGGGTTTCTTTCTGTTTTGAGCACCACACACAGAAGTTAGCCATAATACCAGAACATCTACGCGATTCATTCATGTCATTTTCATCTCAAAAAGTCAGTCAACTGCAGCCCAATCCAGCGAGAACCCAAGTTTCACAGAAATATCCACGAATCACACCCCCCTTTCCCCCGCCCGTTCGTAAGACCTAACTAACGCACATTACTCTTATTCGACGATTTTCTTTTCTTTTTCATATATGAGATAAGTGTCCCGAGAACATCCACTTTATTCTTCTGATAAGCACCGCTGCGCCGAAGCCCAACGGGAGAGAAAAAAGGGGGGAGGGGAAGGATACGGCACCGAGCCGCTTTTCCACGGTTACACACGGGAGGGAGGTAGACGGAAATAAAGAGTTGTATGCTTTGTATCAAGTTTATAGGATCCCACAGCCTCGAATCAGGGGCACTGGGTTCTTTAGCTTGGTAGCTGGGAGAGAAGCGGAGGTGGTGGTGGTGGTAGACGGAAGGGTTGCACAGGATTCTCCTATTCGCCCCTCGGGGGCCGGGGGGCGGTGATCGTCTCATGGGGAGCTAATGCCATGCCAATATTGCATCAACCGTTCCTGACAGGAGAACGACGCCAGTCCCGTTCGACCACGTTGCAAAAAACTTCCGTGACGATTTTGTCTGGTCGAACGTTCTTCTGCTCGTAGGTAAAGTTGCAATGCTCACATAACCTGCCTGCCTACTGTACCTATCTTGCCTCCAAACACATAAAAGAGAGGAGTGGCTTGGGCAGGTATCGGTAAATTAATCAATCGTCGATGGGCATCAATAAGACCTTTTCTCCCCCTTTTCTTTTTTCGCAGATCCCATGATGTGGCCCCATTCTAGTAGTGAATGACAAGGCCCGGATGCCATGAAGCGGTGTAGAGCAGTTCTCTATAAACGACAACGGTAGCTAGGTATGGACGCTCTTCTTTCCAGCACGGGGGTAGAAAGGGGCAGTAGGGAGCCTCTTCGTGAGTGATGCCGTCATAATCGTACGAATGCTAACCTTTGCAGAGAGGTCTAGTAGCATCTAATCGTGTCGAGAAGATAGATAGACTTTCCACGCCCAACCAACCAACTTGGCGGTCTTGAAGGGTCGACTGCCAGAGGGGTTAGGGCTCGGGACTAGCCTGGATACCAGTACGATGGTAGTGTAGGAGCAGCCCGTGGTTGCAATCTCCACGGAGTAAAGACCCCTACGACGAACACCATACGGGCACCGGCTCGAACTAGTTTCTTACTGTGTTTGGGCTAGAAGCTAGGCTATGGTCTTCTTCATATGTACGACGGTTCGTATTGAACGGCTTGAACGGGTAGCACCCGTGGATATTTACTGCTAGATACGGGGTTATAGAGATAAGTCGTCTACATAGACGGTCCATATCACTGGGTTCCTCATCATTTCTTTGAAGGATCATGCCAAACTCCGTTCTGTTGGCGTGGCGCGATTATATTATCCCACAAAGGGCTTTGGGGACTATAATTTATCCGAGAAGGGTCAAGATCCCTTCGCCCAAGACTACTGAACTGTTCTAAAGTTGATGCCATCATCGCCACCGGTGTTACTCGCCCCCATATATACACTCTATAGAGAATTCGGGCTTGACTCGCCGAGTCAGGTAGGTGATAGTTATGCAAGTTGCTGAATCTTGCCGTGCTATCCATGCCGATCGAATATGGTGGAGATTGGATGTTATGAGCTTCAATGTTTAGCCGAATGGGAGCCATGTTGGGAGCGTTGGAGCCGGTTTTTGTGTCATGGGCTTAGGTTTAGTTCGCCTCGGTCCGTTGGAAGGTATGTAGATCGAACTTATGCAGTAGATACTTACCTACTAGAGATTGTACATGCCTATCTCGTGGATAGGTAGGTCTCTGGGTATGTAGCTAGTCGACTTAGCTGAGGCGAGGCGACTAGACGATGATTTAGTAGCCAGTCGACCATAGTGGCTTTGAGGCTAGTGTCGTGATGGCTATGGTTAGCTAAGGTGACAAGCGAAGATCGATCTACTGCCATGAAATCTGTCAGGCTTGAAATGACATCCCGCATGTTAGCTGTCGATCTAGCGAGATGAGTGCTCCGATCATGGCAATGTAATAGTAATTATATAAAGATAATCCGTTAACAGGCATGATCAGCAATGAAGCTGTGAATTATTGGCTTACTTTTGGCGTCGCTGATACCTGGACTGGTAAGAAAAAAGAGACCAAAACCTGATGCCAAGAGCCTAGACTAAGGAAGCCTTTTTCTCATCCATCCAACGCCATGTTCTTTGTGGAGCCAGATAGTAGGGAATGAGGAGCAGTGATTCATCACGAGATCCTTTGGAGTACTTTCCTCCAGATTACATATCATTATACTCATCTCTGGCCGCTAGAGGCTCTCTAGACCATAAGTAAACCTCCGAAAGGTCAGCTCTCGCTAGCCTTACGTAGTAGCGTTTGAGTTACCTACAGGTGAGCCGGCGTCCTTTGTTTATGCGATCTATGACCTGTCTTAAGTGTTAGGTACATATTTAGGCACGTAATAGGTTCGGCGTTCATGAAGGTATCATGAGGTACCACCTGCAAGTCAACCAAGGCAATTTATAAGCTATTCTCCTACGTGGACCTAGTAAAATAACCAGACAGATACATACCTATATGTTAGAAGGATAATACACTAGGATTTGTAACTAGCCCCGGCTGATATCAAGCCAGTCAACCGATTGATGGAAGGTTGGTGCGAGATCTCCGAACGCAGCTCAATGGATACTCGCATGCCCACAAGGGGGGATAATACATACATGGAACGGTAACACACATGAGAGCTACACCATTTCGACCATATGCCGGGTCCCTACCTAGGTTACCTACCTATCTATGTAGCTGTGTCCCTGCCTCCCTGCCTGCCTGCCTACCTGCCTGCCTACCTTACATGTATGCATATTGAAGCTTCTGCTACTACTACATATGTGTCTAGCCTACCGTATCTAAGGTTACCTAGGCAGTTAGGTATATGTAGGTATCCCGCACGTTAGTCAATGTTAGTCTTGGGCTGGCATTGCTCACCTTCGGCCTAAAATGCGATGTATAAGATCTACGCATCCTATACGACCTAGACAACCGATGTTACTTCAACACTAGCTCCCCCGCTAGTCGACAGCTCTGCGCAGTGCGCATGTATGAATCCGGCCAGGGAAATCCACCCAGGTCGGACTTGAAGAAAGTGGAGTGAAACCATGTTTGTCAAGAATATCTCGATATCGGATATCATCCTGCTTGCCTATGCACCTATCTAGGTAGGTAGGCACCTAACCTATATGTATAACATAATGTAGGTTGATATATAGCTGTTTTATATTATAGGCAAAGACCTTGGTAACGTTTAACCTACCTATATACCTACCTACCTAGGTATGTAGTAAACTAGGTAGGAAGGAAAACGTTGTTACCCCGATCGCCAAGAAGTCGAGTTGTGACTAGATCCAGAGGACCCCGGAATCGAAACAAGTATAGTATACCTATGCTCGGGGTAAGCCGGAGACACGCTTTCTGGCAGCTGCATGCGACGTATCTGTGAGGCGCGCAACGCACGGTACTACCAGCCTAGCTCGAAATACTCAACACTCTCTCCTCGCGTTCGTTCACTCACACGACGATATGCGATGATCCCCCTCCTTATACTTATGTAGGTAGTTACCTATTTGTTTATGCGATTGCGCATCTAATTTATTGTATTGGACAGCACTGCTGCCCGATCTCGTAAAAATGATGACACAGTGCATAGTGGAAGATTAGCGATAATGTACGATGACTTCGTCGTGAATATGTGAATAATACCAACATTTGCGCAAGAGCTTTGGTTATGTGCCCCTATTTCATGTGAGTGAGGGGTAGCTTATACATTCCCCTTTTAGGCCAATAATTCCACGGCAAAAAAAAAAAAAAAAAAAAAAAATGAGAAGCGCTGTTCGGTGGTAGACAAGCCTTATTGAAAATCGAAAAACGTCTTAATGAGATATTCAATAGAAAGAATCTTGTGCGATACATCAAAGGTGAGGAATAAATTCGGCAAGACTGGCAAGTCTCCCTCGCCCGGAAGAGGTTTTGCGTAGTAGTTGTAATTATATTGTCTACGTCGGAATATAAAGAGCGCCCAACATGACAGAAATAAGTTAGTGAGCCCGTGGGGGTCAAGACTCAAGGTCTGGCACGGGAAGTACTTCTTTGTATTCCTCTTCCTATTTACCTACATATATGTAGGGTATCTTCTTACCTGCCAAGTTACAAAGTACTTGTTATGTATACCTACATGTATGTAGTACTGTGAAGTGTTCCCTCGACCGGGTGGAGTCAGTAGACCCAGAAATGATGATACCTTACATCCATCTCACATCCACAACTATAGCTGCCGAAACATATCTAGGTAGGTGCAGATGGTTGGGGCAGTTTTTATCTTGCTATGACGACGTTATGGAACGATATTCAGATTCGATAGCCGTTTAATTAGATTTTTTTGGTTGATGAAGTTGACTATAAGTATGATTGGCTTACCCTCCGGCCGGCATTCAGCTTTATGGACGACCAAGCGAATCAGGATTAACGATAGGTAATTACGTTACCTACTACCTATTTACCTGTCCTAAATACAATAGATAGCTATACTAGGATCTATTCTTGCACGTTATAAACACCTATACATAGCCTCGGTAGGTGTGTACATATTACAATGCCAATGATCATCCGCTGCACATATGAACACCTTATGTAGGTATGCATAGATGCAGTACTTAGTAAGTACCTACATAACTACATGCACATATATGTTGGTTAGTTCAATGTTGTATACTAAAAGACTACATGTACATATATGCTGATGCCAGTACATGTGGTGCATAAGACGAGGGAAAGAAAGCTGTTGAGAAACCACGGGGAACAAGGCATGTACATATTGTGTACTACTCTACACGGGAATCTACCTACATACCACTTTAAGTGCACATGGTTTAAGGTTATGAAGCATCACTTATAATAAAAGGATCAATTCTCAGATCTGCGATTCGGATCCCGTTTCCCGCTAAGCGTTGGGGTTGTTGTATACCTACCTTGTATGTGGAGGAATACGGTACTACAGGTAGGTGAGGATGAGTACTTAGTAATACGATTCTATGTAGGAGAGGACAGTCAGTGGCCATTGGCAGGGGGAGCGACCGGCGTAGATCTGCAAACTCATACATGTATGTACAATACATGCATACTAACCTACATTAGAACCTACATACTCTGTAGGTAGGTGTAGTACTTGTTCCTCTATATGCTAGGGTATTATAGGATACTTCCAAGGTTCTGAATGTTGAAAAAGTGGTGTTGAATATTGAGGCTCAAACTACCAACTTACTCCTATTGCCTACTCCTTAAGCAGTCTCGGGCCGAGTCGCCCTGACATACATACATACACATGTATGTAGACATATAAAATTATAGATAGATAGGTATGTGCACAGTGGGCGCGTGCTGGACATTGCCTTACTAACCAACCTACTAAGTACATTGATAAGCATCATCAACATAACCCAGATGTTTCGGAAGTCGGATCAGATGGCAGATGCAAGCTGATATCAGCAACCAGTCGCACATGTCATCTCGCGTAGTACAGCAGTGTCCCCAAACTTACCCAGAAACTGGTTGGGTGTTATGTATGTAGAGGCGATCAACTCGGAAGGCATTTCACCTGAGCTGGTACGAAGGGAAGGGAAGGGATTGCACATACATGTGGCCGCTGTAGCATCGACCTTCCTTCTCGTTACCTGGCCAAATAGGGGCTGCAGACGAACGAATGAAGTCCCTATGTACGCTGGAGTTGGACGCATACATATCGCCATACATACAACCTTGGAACCTATTTCAGACCTCACAAACGCACAACAGGTACTATAGGTAAACAGCGAACAGCAGAGCGGTACGCCACAGCTAGGGTCGGGACCCCCCATCCGCTGAGCCCGGTCAAATCAAATTATCTACATCTCCCCAACATGGCGTTTTCCCTTTACCGAAATCCAGCTTTTCTCTTCAATACAATATAACTTATTACCCAGAGATAGACATACTATGTTTCGGAACTCGCTTCCCATTCTACAACCCATGGACAGGGTTCTTGATTGTTTAACAGCCGCTTCTATTTCGGTAGACACACTGACTTTAGCATATTACTCATGACAACCTACCTAGATAGGTAGGTGGATATCTTACTCATTATGCATCACTGCCGGGAAGCATACCTTGTAACCTCAAGAGTTGGTAGGACGTGGGGGAGAGATGTGGCTGATAATTGTAACTATATGTAGTTCATTCCATTTGAAAAGGAAAGATGTCAAAAGCGACTTCAATGTTTTATCTATTAGGGGTTTGATGATACTAAAGAAATGGGTAGTTTAGGCGACCTCAGGCATTCGGCGTTTACAACCGGTAGCGGAATAATGAGATGCGACGTTGAGTTGCGATACCCCCCTTCAATGTTTTGAATGCACTGATCGTTCCCACAGTGGTGAGTAGGCTCACATTCCGTCATATCCATGATAGCGGCCGTGTGGGTATATATACCTAGTAGTGAAGAGATCAGCAAAATAGTAGGGTTTTATAGGGCACTATACATATAGTTCATATTATCACCACATGTATCGCCTGTGCAGAGTGCACGCTGTCGTTCCCAGTCATTTACAACCGCTCCAGTCATTTCAGTCGTTCCAGTCGTCCTAGTTATCCATTAATGCGCAATACATCCATTTTACTAGCACCTATCTATCTACCTTTTAATACTGCGGATCCCTTACCTTGTCATCGCCCACAACTTGCATACAACTTACATACAACACAAGTACATAACTACCTACATACATACTTGAAACAATTCTTGCGGCGTTGGTAAAATTGGGTCTTGGCCTATGTATGTCTTTTGGATGACTAGACTCACATTGGTACCGACGATTTTCAACAAACCGCATCGCATGGCAGCTCTTTTTCCAGATCGAGGGCCTAGCGCAGAAGCTTCACTGTAGCTCTGTATGCTACAATCCATATGGATCCCAAACAATGTCACTCCAAGTATCACCAAGTACCTTTTAGGTCTCGCAGGGTCCCCGCTAATGCTGCATGTGCAGGCTGGGGGACCACATAGTGGTGGGAGCAAGTCTACATACATTAGTAGTGGCATACATAACTACCTAGTATGTACTATCATACTACTATGTAGTAGGCATGTACCGAGGGGTCTCGCGATGAGCGACTGGGGTCCGAGAGGTGCCAAGCGCTGGCAACCCCATCCCATCACAGCATCTCACTCTATTATGTCTCTTGGTCTTTGGTCTGGTCTCCTTCTCCTTCAAATGTTCCCATCTCCTTCACCATGGGATTTCTACATACACATGCATACTTACCTATTAGGTACTACTCATGTAGATAGTATGACTCTTTGTGTGTCGCTGTAAGTTGTAGCACCTATCTCAAGTACCTATTTACCTACACTGGTCAGCTCTCACACACCCAAGCTTACGCACGTGAAGCCAAAATGTTTATCGGTAGGTCTACCGAGGGTCGATAACTGACTCTCAAAATTGTAGCTATGTAGGTAGTTACAGACATACATGCTCTTGTGCTCTTATGCCCGTTTGCCCGGTTGCCCGTTTGTTCCATCATTATATCCATGAATGTAAGATAGATCTCGCAACTGCACTGCTTATTGCTCTTTTACTCTTCGTGGCCCACAAAGCTCGTCTCATTTTCTCATTTCCTCTCTGCTCTCTCTATACCAAGGCGTTACAAGGCCCCGAGGATGGGGGTGGAGAAGCTCAGTTACGTCTTCGGGCCTTCGCCGTCTGTCCATCCAACCGTGCCCCATTAGTCCTACCCCTACTCGTACATACTACGGTACGCTGATGTGCATCTCCCGCCCACGTATCTTCGTTTTCCGCTAGCCGCCCCACGGTATCACATCCACGGTCCAAATAAGACCTACATTCCACCTCCGCTGCCCAAGCCCGACCCCTCCATCTGTCTGTCTCCTCGCTTCTCTACACAGACGTGACATTCATAGCTGCGGTTCAATCAGACGCCGGGTCGTCTCGATTGTCCCCCCCATTTGTCTTTTGCCGACGACCGCAGCAAGGCTTTGCTTTTGAGGAGACCAATCAGTGCTGCTGTCTAGTTGCGACCAGCTTGACACCATCTCCATACTTCTGCATCAATATCCTAGGGGATAGGCCTATAGGCCGTATACAGCAGGATCGGATCTTCAGTGGACGTTGCCACTCTGGCTCTAAATTCTTTTTTATTTTAAAATTCCTTTTCAATTTTTTTAACTGGGGAGGGTTTTTTTCGGCTTTCCTTTTTTTTTCTTTTCTTCTATTCCTGTCATATGAATTCCGGGTTTCGGCGTTCTCTCGCAGGATAGAACCTGTCCGTTTGCCGCTGGTTGAATTACCTCGTGGGCATGATATACCCTTTCTCATGAGCTATGGAATGCCCGTTGGCTCTGGTAACGGATAATGGAGATATGCCTTGGTCAGATAGTCACAGTATGGCCTCCGAAGGATCCTCCGTCGTCATGCCTACATCTCCACTGTGGACAAATCCCGTCCACACCAATCGAATGGATACCGGACAGCTGTCCCCTATCAGCACCGAACTCGATATCCCTCCCGTGGGCATAGGCGCGTCTTCCGTGCCGACTATGATTCACTCCGCTACTTCGTCGAGCGCAGAGTCCTGGAGCACTAGCTATAGTGATGGTGCCGACATGGGCGAAGACACCGAGAACGACGTATCATGGGAGAAGAGCTCAGATGACGTGTTGACGGTTCCCAAGATAGAGCCCCTTGAAGACGATGGTTTTCAGATGGACGAGGTTAAAGAAGCCCCCCGCACACCAATGCCGGACTCAAATACCGTCCCAGCGTTACAGGCGAAGCTGAAGAGACCGAGAGGCCGGCCCCGAAAACACCCCCTCACACCCCAGGTAGCGACGAATAAGATAGCCAAAGGCCGGTCCAAGACTGGATGTATCACATGCCGGAAAAGAAAAAAGAAATGCGACGAAGCAAAGCCGCGTTGTAAGCTAGACTAACACCCATCCATCCCCTCGAGGCTAACCCCCCCGCGCAGGCTTAAATTGCGAGAAGAATGCTGTCGTGTGTGAAGGGTATCACGAAAAGACCATCTGGAAGAGTGGGAGGGAGAGGGCAGAAGAAGGTATTGATAACTAGTTACTAGGTGTACGCTCATCCTCTAACATTTCGGTATAGAGCGACAGAAGCGACACAGTTTGCCACATATTACTCTCCAGCCCATATTCCAGGGAGTTGAGACGCCCGAAGACATAATCTTCCTCAACCACTACATCAGCCACTTAAGCGGCGTGCTCACGGTTGAGGGGCAGCACAAGAACGCTTTCAAGGACATGCTCCTCCAGATGGCCGTGGAACATCGAGGCCTAATGCACTCGATCCTATCCGTGGCCAGCAGACATATCGACTACGACACCCCATACGGCATCAAAATACTCAGCTCCAATCCGAAAATCAACATGTCTTCATTAGTAGCCAGGTCTCAGTTCCACCACAACGAGGCCATGAAGAAGCTCTGCGAACCCGTGGGCAACGAAAATGATCCGAAGAACAAGGCGAACCTATCTCCCCGCTACGGACAGATGCTCTGCCTCCTCCTCCAAACGCTCGCAGAAGGCAACCCCAACGGCGAGCACCGGGTGCACCTCCAGGCCTACAAGAACCTCATCCAGCAGTCCCCGCCCCCGGACAACGCCTTCCTGATATTCATCACCGAGTTCTTCCAGTACCGGGTCTTCGCCGACGAACTCATACGTTACCACGACCTCCGCACCCCGCGCCTGGCAACCGAGGACTGGGAGCCGTGGTTGGCGATACAGCCGGCACGTCTGATCGGCGTGGCGGACGGGCTGTTCCACTACCTCGCCCAGATTACCACGATCCGGAACGTCATCCGCTCGAATATGGCCGCGGAGGTCGACCCCGTCGTCGACTACACGTCGCTATACCGCGCCGCCGAGATCGACTCCGCCATACGCGAGTGGACGCCTCACTGGCCGCCGGGCGACAGCCGCGACCGCGTGGGTTTGCTGTACAAGCAAATGATGTGGGTATATCTCTTCCGGACGATCTACCCGCCCTCCTCGACCACCTCGCCGTCCGCTGCTCTATTCACGCAGCAGCAGCCGGCGACGACGACAGCCACGGCAAGTATCATCCCCTTATCCCCGACCTCGCAGCCTCACTCCGCCCGCACGCCGCCGTCATCAGCTTCGGACCGGCCCACGAGCAGCGGCCACACCACTGCCACCGCCACCTCCACCTCCACTGCCACCATCAACACCAACACCACTACTACCAACACCAACACCAACACCAACACCATCACCAACATCACCACCCCCCCGCGCGGCGAGTCGCCTCCCCCCATCCGCTACCCCCCGCACCACGACCACCGCATCACCCTCGCCGTCGACGAGTCCCTCGCGATCCTCGACTCCTTCAAGCCCAGCGACCCGGTGCAGACGCTCCTCCTGGTGCCGTGCCTCGTGATCGGGTGCGCGTGCTTCGCGCCGGCGCAGCGCGAGCGCGTGCGCGGCGCGGTGCGCACGGTGCGCGGGTACACGGGGCTGCGCAACTGCGACCGCGTGGGCGAGGTGCTGGAGGAGGTGTGGCGGCTCATGGAGCTCGGCGACTGGACGCGCGTGTGGGACTGGCAGGGCGTTGCGCGCGGCATGGGCCTGGATTTCTCCTGCGCTTGACACGCTCGCCGCGCATTCTCTCCCGCTGTTGTCCCTCTCCCAATTTAACTGCTCGTGGTTATCCCGAACTCTTCTTCTCCGTACCCGTCATAAGTAGGTCTGCGAGTCTATGTTGCTCACAGGACCCGGGGATGTCGGGTATGAAGCCCGCCCGATGAGAATATATTTTTTTCGGGGGTTGAGCCTCTTTTTTCTTTTTCTCGTACCTATTCCCTTTTTTTTTTTCTTTTTTGATGAAGGAAAAATCCCAACAAAAAAACACATCTTTCACCCATCTTTCGTTTTTTTCCCTTCTATTTTTTTTTATCGGCGATCAACTTTATCTATCATCGTACATTTATACCCATAGGTCAACAGTCTTGGTTTATGTTATCAAACAAATTACAGCGTGAGGAGAGGTTTATACCACAGGCATATTTATTCGGAGGCGGTAGTGATGGGGGCGGCGCTCAAAGGGAGGGGGGGGGGGGAGGAACGGGTGAAGGATGAGATATTGCGAAAATATTCCAGACGACGGATGGATGACGACGACATGGTCATTGCGGTGTGCACGCCATCTTCTATGCCTAGCATATGGGCACTTGGTTGGTTTGTTGGCTGGCCGGCTGGCGCAGTTAGCAGCAGCAGCTAGGGTTATTCACCTATCTTTCTGGCAACATGGCGTTTCTTCTCGAAGGGCTTGGTTGGTCTGGGGCTAAAGGGGGGCTACTAGGGGGGGGAAGGAAATGAAGCTGTTTGTTGAGTTGTTCTTTGTTGTCCCGAGAACAGGCGGGCTTTGATGGTTCTACAACCAGTTATGGAATATTTCGGACGGCGTTTACCTTTTTTTACCTTGCATTTTACTCTTCGGGCTTTTCTTTTTTATTCCTTTTTTTTCGGTCTTTTGCTGTAACTGGAGCATAGTCATTGGTTAAGGGGGGGTACATATCTATCAGGGGGGGGGGGGGTTCGTTTCACCCCTTACTACCACATTCGTGGGGCGATCATGAAATATTTAGGGATCCATACCAAAGTTCGCGCCCTCCTTCACACCGAATCCTTAGGTACCTATTTTCACCGTATTTCGACAATGCCCGTGTCTACCACTGGGGACTCTCGCCATAAGTAAGTCTTTCTATGATCACTTACACAACTGGTCGCGTCCTTTGAAGCAGCTTGTGGGTAAGTCAGGCACACCTAGTACCATGTAGACAGTCTCCTGAGGAACCGTGTGAGCACATGCCTGCCTAGGCCGAAGCTGTGCTCAGGCCAAGTCAACTTTACAATGGGACTTCTAGGCCTCTCCAGCAACAACACTACCTAGGGCAGCTAGTGACTTGACACATATGTATGTAGGCAGTATATAAATTCCCATGCTCTATTTCCATTCTCGTCAAACCAGGCTATCAACATCTACTCCAAATATTCCCTACATACCTACCTACATACAGAGTGAGCCTCGCAAGGCCTACGTCAGCATTAAATCAACATGGCTCCGGATAGTGAAGCCGCGACAGAATTCACATGCTTCCCTAAGCTACCCAGGGAAATACAATTCATGATTTGGGATGCGCACAAATTGAACCTCCCAGTTATAAGGCACTGCTTCACGATAAACAGAAGGCGGGTTCGTATGTACGTAGCCATCGACTCCAAGACGGGAGAGATTGTCCGCAACAGAGTGAGCCGAGAATATAACCCTCAAGAGTTACTACCTTACGAAAGCCGGATTCGGTTTCCTGGCACTGTAATTGTCTGGTTGCATGAAATTGGGAACTATAAGTTAAGTGACTTCTTCAGTACAGACAGTTTGATGCAAAGCGGCCAGTCTTTCGTCTACATTCGGGTAGATATGGAGCGCGACATCTTCTGCTTCGGCCCGTGCGAGTACAGCCGTTACGGAAGTAGCAGCAGAAGGACAACGAAGGAGTGGTTCCGCTTCCTCCACAACCCGATTAACCAAGACCAGCCGCTACTTTACAACCATTGGATCTTCCGTGTCCGAAATCTCGCTCTCGGCGTTATGGACCCCGGTTATACCATAACGCGGTGGGATACCCGGGTCCTTGAGGGCATGCAGCGCCTACGGTATATAAAACTTGTCGCTCCTCGGCTTCTCATACGACCTAGTCCTGAGCTGACAAGAAGGAGCTTGAAATATAAAGAGTGGTTTGTCGAGGAGAATATGCTTGACAGGGAGAACCGAGATTTACTACGCAATCATACCAAAACGGCACTGAAGAGTATCGGGGAAAAAATAGCGGCACACGATGTCAACACGAAAGTGACGCCAGTTATCGATCTTTTGCTAGAGTGGTGTTCATAGTCATGAGTAGTATCTTGACCAACCCATAAATACATGTTGCAGGTGTCTGAGGCTTCATGGCCCCACTAGGCCTGCCAGCCATATATTGGCACTCCGCCAGTGTAGTCTAGAATAAAGCAAGCTTTCTTCCTTTCATCTTTCTTGTTATTTGTGGCAGTGCAACTGCAACAATACATCACAGGCTTACATTTGTTCCTGTATTAGGTCTATTCTTGTGTATCTAGCAAAGGCAACTGCCCAACTACTAATGTGAGTAAAAGGACTGCTTGTGATAAAAATTGTTATCTATTTGTAATAAAAGATATTTGGTGTAACTATACCATGCCCCCTTCACGCGCGTGTGGCTAATTATTTGGAATGTCTCGCATAGCTAATAGACAGTCAAGTCAACCCAGTAGCTAGAACAGTCCCTTAGATGGCTACCCAGAAACATAGGTACCTAGGCACGGTAGGTATTATTCTCGTAATCTTTTGATTTCAGCTAACCCCTGAATGTATCATTCATACCCCCAGACCTAAGCTATCAGGGGCTATCCGTTCCCACAATAACCATCACATCACACAAAAGACAAACCCAATCCGACTCATTAAATAAGAAACTTTCAATTATATGTATACCTAACATATGGATATGAATATAGTTAGTAGTTAAGCCCAAGCCCAAGACTCCTCTATCACAACCTAACACCACTCATTACCTCAGCCCAAGCCCAGCATCATATCTCGGCCCACCCCCCCTCTTCCTCGACGCCACCGTCCGATTGAACCCCTCATAGTCACCCACGCTCGGCGGCAGATCCTCGACCTTCGTGCCCCAGGAACTCTCGTTCCTGCCGAGCGTAAGCACGAGCTCCTTGCCCTCCGTAAAAAAGCTATGGTCGACCCAGTTCCTCGTGTACGGCTCGCCATCCAGCGTCGCGCTCTGTATGTATATCGCCTCGTACGCCGGATCGAAATTGACATTCCGTATCGTCGCCGTGTTCCCCGTGAGCGGGCTCGTGACGTTGACGCTCTCGAAGAAGGGCGGGATGATGAGATACACGTTCTGCCCCGGGTTGGGGAACAGCCCCATCATGGAGAAGGCGACGAAGGAGCCCATGGCGCCGCTGTCGTCGTTGCCGGGGAGGCCCTCGGGAGTGGTGTCGAAGAAGCGGGGGATGTAGAAGTGGGCGCGGCGGGCGGAGAGGGCGGGGCGGCCGGCGTAGTGGTACTGGAAGACGGTGAGGAAGGCCGGCTCGTTGCCGATGTAGGTGATGTTGCTGTCGTGCAGGAAGTCGAGCCGCCGCACGAACGGCCCGGCGCCGCCGTACAGCGCGATCAGGTCGCCCTGGTTGTGCGGCACGAAGAAGCCGTACTCCCACACGCTGCTCTCGAACGTCTCGTGCGCCGTGTTCTGCAGCGAGCACGATGTTCCGGAGTTGTCGATGTTGCTGCACCAGAGCGGGTCCTGGTAGTCCCACGTCTCGTTCAGGAATTTCGGCTGGAAGAACCCGGTAAACCCCGTGTCGGCGCCGCTGTCGAATTTTGATGTTTGGTCTGCTTTGTAGAGACGCTTCCAATTGTCGCTAGTGCGGAGATACTTCTCCGCGTCGGCGGTATTGTTACGTAGCTGAGCCATTTGGGAAATCGTGAAGTCGTTGTAACTGTACTCGAGAGTGCGAGATATACTCCTCGTCATCGTCCCAAAGCCCTTGTAGTCAAAGTCTTGCACAGGGATGTATCCGAGCGCTTTCCAGCTGTCGAGTCCACCGCGTCCTTCGCTTGACCAGTCGAAGGGCTCTACTTCTGCGTCTTTTACGACTGCTTCGTAGCCCGTGTCCCAGTCGATGCCATCCGTGATACCCTTGAGGAACCCATCTGCTAGTATTACGTCCGCATTCGAGCCACCCTGGCAACTATTAGTAAAGTTTCTAGACTGAAGGAATCGCAATATCATACCTGCGTATAGCCCTTGGAAAAAGTCATCCGACAATCTGGCAGCCAACCCTCATACCTATAAGTATCGATCAAAGAGCGGATCATCTGTGCCACTGCGGCCGGGTCGAGCAGAGTCAAAAACGGGATCTGGCTCCTAAAGCTATCCCAGAGGCTTCGTTGTGTTAGTAAGACATGAGACATTCCAGACCGCACCACGTAGACTAACCAATAAAACGAGTCAAAATACGGCTCGCCGGTATTGAAAAGCGGATTTTCTCCCGTGTAGTTCTGAGGGTTCACCATCGTTCTGTACACGCCGCTGTAGAAGTTCTTCAGGAAATCCTCACTGACGCCTTCCGAAGACACGCTGATTGGGCTGAGCTTCTCTCTCCAGGCATCCGCCGCAGTCTGCTCGATCTGATCAAAGTTGTAGTCCGGGATTTCGCTCTCCGCATTAGAGCATGCTTGCTCGGAGCTGATAAAGCTCAGGCCCACACGCGCGAGTACCGGTGTGTCGGCGGACTGGAATCTGATAAAAGCGCCTCCGGGAAGGGGGTACCCGTTGATTGACCGAGAGATGGTCAGGTTCTTTGCGTCTGTGCTGGCTCTGCTGTTAACAAAGATGCCAGTGTCAAAGATTGCAGGACCCGAGAAATCGGTGCAGAAGTGAAGTACGCTATTGTTTTTCGCAAGTTAGCAACAGCACTGACAAACGTGTTCGGCAGTACAGCTAAGACACCACTTACTATTGCCCTTGACTGAAACTCGACTGGAAACGCGCGGAACCCGTAATTCTCCCCGTCTCGGGGTCGATCGCAACAGTGCCATTATTTTGGCGCGAATCCGAAAGATCGGTCAGATCCTGTAAGAGCAGGGGATGCCCATCCGTTGCCGGAAAGGTGAACTGGAAGAGCGCCGTATGCTGCGCCGCCGTCATCGCGACGTCGATTCCAGAGTTGAGGGTGACTCCAAAGTAGCCCGGGCGCGCCACGACGCTGTTATCGTTGAACTGACCGTGGTTTGCCGATCGCGTTTTCTTGGGGTATTCGCATCGGTCGATGTCGTCGCCCGGGCAGCTCGCATACGGGAAGAGCGGGAAGTTCCCCAGGGACGGGGATCCTCCGGTTCCGGAATCGTGCATCGCCGAAAAGCCGGAGATGGGGGTGCCGTCGAGAGTGAAGCCGCCTTGGTTGCTTACGCTGGTGGTGTCGGCGACGGCCTTCGCCATGCCGTACGGCAGTGTGGCGCCTGGGAAAATGTTGCCTCCATTTCGGCTCCCGATTAGCTGGTCGACGTATGAAAGGGGGTCATATTCCGCGGCATTGGTCCCTAGTGTCTTCGCCGCGATGATTATGGCGATTGAGCCTAGACGCATGCCGAATGAATGCATTGCGACTAATCTCTTTGCTGCGACAGGACAGAGAGAAGTGCAGGGGAAACGAATGTGAGGTTTAGGTACCAGGTACGTTCGATCATAACCCTTATTAATTCATTGGTGTCCAGTCAATATACATACATTCCTCAAGGGCAACGAGCTTGAACCGCTACTTTCTTTGGGAGAGACACATAACAACCTTAACTCAATACTAAAGAACTCGTCCACCACTTACCTACATATGTAAGTAAATAGTTGAGTGCTAAGTACGATGAGATCAATATTATTTTTCCAAATAGCAGGAGCTAGAGACATTGTCTTGGGTCCCGCCGAGTGACCTCGACAAAGCTCGCGTGTTATCACAAGATTCACAACTGCTACTAGGTAGCCACCTACCTAGGAGGTCGGTACCTGGTAGGGAAGGGGTCATTAGGGCCATCAAGGGAATAACCTTCCATTCCTGGCGACGCGGGTGTATCTTTCGCTATTATGTATCATTTGCATCATGCGCGCTGCAGAAGGCCGCAACCAGTGACCGAAGCAGGTGTTCCAATCGTCGTCCCACCGTTACATTAGGTAGTAGGTAATTTGCTTTACCATCGCGTGTTTCCATAAGTCGCGTCCTCTTATCCATCGTTATCTTGAAATGCGCGGGGTATTCAATCCTGCGATCTGCATCTGCAGGGAGAGGCTGGAGTGAGAGATATAATAACACTACCTACTCCAATGCCGGACGGACATAAGGAGCCGAGCCCATCATAACCAATCTAGGTACCTAGGTAGGGATAAGGGGCTCGGTATTAGTTTATGTAGCAAATGCCTACATATATATGGAAGTAGGAATCTACCTCGCGCACCGATGGCTTTCCGCTGTGTTTCCGGGAAATTAGTTGCTGCAAACGCCATGCAGGAAGAGGAAGGTCGAGGATTGGAAGCTGCACGAAGTCCACGGTGTGCTACGTAGCAGCCAGTTATTAACAATCAAACTTCCCGTTAAATAATAATCACGTATGCGGCTCCCCCTTTTTCTCTGTGAATTGTTGCATCGACTTTGTGGATCTCTAAAAAGTTGATGAACATCGCAGCATGCAAGGCAGGCAGGAGGAGTAGGTACACGATCATAGGGGGGGGGCATCCTATCGGATCTTTCCCGATGCCGGCATATCGCTAAGGTTAGTAGATCACATTGCGCATTCAGGGGTCAATTAAATCACACGCCAATGAACTCCGCTTGGTTGCTGGTTGAGGGTATCGCAAGTTATCTACCTATCTAGATTCGTCATACTGTTCTATTGATTAGATTGTTGGCTCGAGGGGAAATCCGGCCGATTCCAGTTGAAGGTATCGAGGAGGTCGAAGTTGAAGTCGAGCTGTGTTGGAGGGTCCCACTCAAACACCGTGGGCTGCTCATAAACGCTCGATGCAGCGTTCAACGTTTGGTCGAGAACTCGCTGGATAATCGACTTTGCATCGCTACAAAGGGCGCCGTTCACTCCCGACGGACCGACCCAGTCTAGATAGGCCACAAGGAGGCTAAGCTTCTGGATTATGTTGGAGCGGGTGATTTTGGGGTCGTTGGGAAACTTGACGTGAAGACTGGGCTTCAGTAGCTCCAGACAGAGAATCCCACCGGCGGGCACGGCGTAGGCCATGACCTAGGGAGGCGCGATTAGACATTAGAGACTAAGAATCGTGTCGAGTGCATGCACGCATGTGTGTACTTACAAGCCATTCTGCATCATTTCGAAATGCTGCAAATCTATCGAGCTGCAGGTAGTCTACCATACGTCAATACATATTGCCAAATATGTGCTTCTCAATTGAATGCATCGACTTACTGCAACTTGTCAGTTTCATTTTCCAGACAAATGGGAGGTTTGATATTACTACATACCTGGGCAACGTCAGAGTGACCAAGTCATAGCTGATCTTCAATAAATCACCTTTATCCTCATATCCATATCGAAGCAAGAGTCTGTCGACGAAAAACATGTTCTGCAAGTGTTCCTGCTGCAAGAACAACCTTGCGCTTACCGTTAGCATGGGAACCGTCTGGTCCTCCAAGTCGAGGGGGTTGAACTGGATGCAGGAGGGAAACTCGGACACTGCTTGTAACTCTCGATCTCGAAGTTTTCTGCGCCAACTAGTCAATGATTGAACTTCGTGAAGTATGTCCAGCATGCCTGGGTAGACTCACAGCAAGGTTTCAATGGACGCGACTTGTTCATTGCTAAGCGCAATCTCAAAGATCTCCTCGCGGATCGCCGCGAGGATCGAGCGGGCGCGTATACGGGTAAAGAAATGCATCTTCCCATCAGTATTCCACCCCTTTTCGTCTAGGCGCTCGATCGCTTTCACGAGATCGTCGTGGCCCGCGAACAGATACTCGGCGCCGATATCTAGCGGGAGAGGCGCTGACGCGAATCGTCGGCTCATCATGGGGGGTCTGCCGGTGAAAGAGACTAGCAGCTGCGCCATGGCGTACATGTGATGGTACAGGCTCTTCTTGATCTCGGACATGAAGGATACGCGGTGGCGGTCCCGCTCTTCGAGGACGTGGAAGCCGAGGAACGTCACCAGGGCCATGGCTTCGGCGTGCGATCTCCATACGAGCAAATCTACGACAAGACTCGGAATTAGCAACTCTGTGCGCAACCATTTTGACGCGCGGTGCAGCTTGCATAGCACCATATTCTACCCCGGAGTAAAAGGGGGGGGGCGTAGGAATTTTAAACCCAAACCATCCACGTACCAGCATCACCAACCAGCATCGAGTCCACCGCCGTGCACTTCTGGCTCAAGTACACCATCAGCGTGTTCCCCGCCGAGAACTCCTTGCACAGCTCGACGCACAGCCTCAGATTCTCCCTCGCGATGCCGAAGTTCCGATCAAACTCCGCCGACCTCTTCGCGTTCCACGCGCCGCGGTCCGAGCCGGGCACAAACTGCCAGTAGATCGACAGCATGCCGAGCGACTCCCAGCGCATGTTCGCGCCCGAGAACTGCGCGTACCACCGCTCGGGGTCGGGTTCGTCGTCGGTGAACGGCCGCGCGGTGTTCGTGCACAGGGTTTGGATCACGGCCTCGAAGTCCCGGCGGTCGACGGAGGGGGGCGGGGAGCTGAAGTAGTGCCCGAAGGTAGAGTAGAAGGACTGCACCAGCCGCAGCGTGACCATGCGGTCCCAACCGTCGTTCTTGAAAGAAAGGAGCAGCCGGGTCCCGCGCACGGGGTCCGGCACGTTGCGTAGGACTGTGAGAGCCATGTCGCGCACCCGGACCGAGAGATGGCTCTGCGAATGCTGCTGCGCTGCTTCTACAGCGGGGGTGGGGTGGGTGGTATTCTCGGACTGAGGCGAGACGATACCCTCGGATCCATGGAGAAGCGATAGGCTGTCGTAGACGTGGCAGTAGCTGGTCGGGCCGAGGTAGCCGGTCCCAATGGACCCCGGAGCCTGTGCATCGGGTCTCACAGCCGGAGTGCTCTGGCTAAGCCGGTGAGGTTCGTGTCGGGTACTGCTGGAGAGCTGTGCGGATGATGTCGGAGACGGCAGCGGACTCCGAGACCTGGGCCTTTTGGGGCCGGTGCTGAGATACACGCATTCTGATTCCTGCTTTCTCTTTGTGCACCGGCCACAGATAGGCTGTGTGTGGTCGCAGGCCAGTTTACGCTTTCGGCATGGCTTATAGACCTTGTTAGTAGAGTGCTTCGGATAGGGGCTGATACATATAGGTACGTGTGAGTCACTTACATCGCATGCCTGTAGTCGGCCATTGGGTCTTCGGGGCGGTGCAATATCATCCATCAAAAGACAAGATTAATATGAGTCATTGACACAATCTGTAACACCTACGACTCCAATGTCGATAATTCCGAAGCCGCAAGCCGTGCAGCGTCGTTGACGTTGATATTGAAGCGTCGCTCCGATATTTGCTAAGAACAAAGCTCGGCTTCGGCTTCGGCTCAGCAGTCAGCTCCTTTTAAAATGCTGCCTAGTAAATAACTAAGTGCCGTACAAGCCCAGCTGATGATGACAGTCTCCACAAAGAAGCCACTGTTCTATTGGCTCAATGAGTCTTGCATGCTCGAGTACTAATCTATAACAAGTCATAAAAATAGAGTTGTCGTGTGTAGCATCGGCTTGCTAGGTCGGCTTCCAAACCGAAGCAATGCTTCAGCTAGGTATCGGTAACCTAAACCTATATCGGCTGATGATTATGAAGCATCTGCAAGAAACCAACGGTGTGACTCATGGACTTGAAATTGGACTTGGAAATGATTTTTTTTTCAAAGTGTATATATGTGCCTATATATAACAGGACCAATCTTGGCTCGGTGAGTTTTGTATCTTAATATAAAAATATATACCTTGAACTGTCAGAGTTACCGGAGCCAACCCGCGGACTGCATTCGACCAAATCAGGAAATATATAAATTATTTACTTCTACTTCTACTTCATACCTCTGTATATCAATATGTCTCATCAATATACACATTCGTCTTTTTCTTCAAGCCTACGACGCTCGTCAATTGTTTCCGAGAAGACCTTAGTAGACACTCAAGCTGCGGGTGCCACAGAGGAGAAGCTTCAGGCGAAACACAATGGTGAGTTACCATCTGACTCACACCCTATCATCCTTCTTCCATTCAACAAATCACTAACCACCATCTTCTCCCCTATAGACCACAAGTCATCCGCCGAGACATCCTCGACTAGAAGCCGAACCAGTACCGGCTCGCTGCCTAGCATCATGAGTAAGGCTGTCAAGAAGGCCAAGTCGAAGCTGGGGAACAAAGAATCGTCTTCCAAGTCCAAGCATAAGCCTAAGTCTGACCCTAAGCCGGAATCGAAGCGCCCCGACTACGATGCATATCCAGATACAGTGTACATGTGGAGAGCCTTAGCTGGTAAGAAGTTGGCCCGGACAAAGGCTATGAAGCAAGAACGTTTGAGCTGACAACAAAACTTGGAACAGAGACGAGATTGTGAGAATGTAAAGGGGTTACACAATCTATTTCAATGGGACTGCTGGCGAGTAAATCCAAGTATCACAGTTCACACAACGTAATCAACTATGATCTACGCCTAAACAAATGCAAAGACATAGATACTGGGGACAGATGTTGAGGAAGTCGATTGATTAAGAAAAGGACATTGAAGAGTTATACGGGCATGAACAACTTGGTTGCAAGAGCGATATGAGGTGCTTACATGATGAGATGCCTCGCGAGTCAGTATATATGGGTAATAGGGGTTATTGTTCTTGGCGTTCACAAGGGAATATTAATGAGTATGATAACGTGTTTTTCCTTCAGGACATTTATGGTAAAATGGGATGTTAGTAATTGGGTACCTAGGTATGTACCTACTTCGGGTACGTCTTTTAAGCATTCCTAGGTAGGTTATAATACAAGTTTTGACTTCATTGAAGCGAGCAGGATTGAGAACAACTGAACATCGGTGATAGGCAAAGTGCATGATCTTCAGTTTTCTTCTATTATCACCTCAGGCAAATCACTAATGAGCCACCCAAGCCTCTGTCTGATCTTTCTACAAACACTCATAAATCCTATGGGTTCATTTTAGGAGACTTTTACCATTATCAAAGAAGAGACGTGTGAAGAAACCTGCCTTGAGACTGCTATTTCTTGCAAGTCCTTTGATAACGACGACATTGCAACAGTGTTTAATGCTTGATAAGGTCTCAAGAGTCTAACCTTACCAACAATCGGAGTTGACGGTATCGCTATGACTAAGGTCACATTCCCGCTTCATGGCATTGAATATTTACACTCGTCTAAGTGAGATTGTAAATCTAATGGCTTTGCTTTGATTAAGCTCATCGACTGATAAAAGGAAGTAGTTAAGCTGTGGTATATGGCTCTTGTGATAACACCAACGCAGGCGACATATTACCATCTCCAGGGTGATCTGGAATTGTCAAGGGACCAAACCCATGTCTCCGGACACCCCTGGATATCGCCCCACGTGATATCCCTATAAAGTAGGAAGACGCATCACGCCCTTTACACGTTTCTTTCCCTCTCTTCCTTGTGCTTCAACGAGCAACATCCAGGAACCATGACATTCCTTCTCTTCTTGGTGCCTCAAACTGTCATGGTTCCAGAATGTTTCTTGTTGAAGCACAAAGAAGAGAAGGAAGGAAACGTGGAAAGAGCGTGATGCGTCTTCCTACTTTATAGGGATATCACGTAGGCGATATCCAGGGTGTCCAGAGCCATGGGTTTGGTCCCGTGACAGGAATATTGGAAGCGAAAAATATTGTAGACCCCCTGCGCGTAATTAAGCGCATCAAATATTGTTAGCCAGCTGAGGAATCGAACCCCAGGGCCTAGCGGTGGTTGTAAAGGTGATTTGAATCTTTTTTTCTTCAATCTCTTCGATTTACCACTAGGCCATACCAAACCGGCTGAAATTTCTTTTGCTCTTGCGGCTTATATGCTCTTCTTTGGCGCGGGTAAGTTCTCGGTTGGGGTTGCGCGGTGATGGAGGTTGCTGAAGATGATTTGGTTGATGTGAAGCTATTCACAAATGTTGAAGTGGGAACTATATGCTAGGCCACCTGTCGCCACGTGCGCCACACGGGCTGATATATGCCCCGTGCGGCCAAAAGGACAACTTTGAATACTGTAAGAGAATAGTTATCTTGGGTGGCACGGCCTTGTGCATTGCAATCGAAAGCTAGCTATTGTTAATCATTAGAAATCCATCTATAGATCTTTTGGATAAATATTTCTTGGAAGTGAGAAGAAAATGCCTGTACTCGAAGGTTGTGGAAAAGTATGACCCGATGGTCTGGGCCCGGAATGGGATAGCCTCACCATTAGCACCTATTAATAGTGTATGACCACGAGTATTATTGGAACTCTTATGATACGGCTCGTGACCTTGACTCGATCGCTTGTCTGCTTTTTCAACTTTGGTCTTTCGACAATCAAAGTTTACCACTTGCAGGCCGTAGCAGTGACACAGGGCAGTCAGTTAAGAAGAGACGGTGACGAGTAGTCGTGAAAGTGGAGTTGATGAGCTGGTGGGAGTTCTGCCCCTTGAAAACTGAAAAGTCGAGGCCTTTGCTCGCCGAAAACAACCGAAAATATTACTTGAATATTACTTTATGAATATTCAAAATTGGGTGATATAGGTATAACGCCTAGGCAAGCAGGCTAGAGACGGGAGAGGAACAGTCCACGAGGTTTTGCTAAATTTGGTGGGAATTTGAGGCCATTCGTAATTGCCATCAGCCCCTCCCCCACCCCCCTTTTTCATATCTTTTGTTGTTTGACTCGACATTTATTCGAATTGATCGAGTATTTATCGAGTAAAAAGAAGTCGATGGCCAACTTTTTAAACCTTGGCTTATCGGGTTAGACCCACAATATCCATTAAGCTGGGGCTTATCTAACGTAGGACTGTCGTCAAGACAGAAAAACATAGATCTGTAACTATGCGACGCTATTGACGTACCGGCTTACCTACATTATGTAGTAGATAAGCATAATTGCAGTAGAGCAACTACATCCTAATAATGTTATTTGTCGTGGTCTTTGTATGGTTCTACATCAGATTCATGTTAGAATTAACTAGAGGATGATAAAAAGAATATTGTGCTCGATGGCATTCAAGTCACTTATCTGCCGTGGCTTAAATAGTTTTTGACTCAGACGGCGAGGCCCGATGTCGATATGAGAAGAAGAAGCAAGCGCATGGCTAAAATAAGTGCGCCCTTACAGTATGGCTGCAGGCTAATGCAAGTCATAGCACTAGACCATTTCCTTAACACTTTGTTGGTGTCTGTAAACCAATCACATGCTGCTGATAACACCAAATCTTTCCAGTTCAGGGTCCCACCTTCTTTCAAAGAAAAAAAAGAAGGATGGATTTCCGGGTTTCCTCCATGGGCTTTATCTATTTATCGATGCACCCTCTCACTATCAACATCATACACGCCCACTTTAAGATCAACTTTGCCGTGGCTTCCTTATCTTTCCTGTGATATTCTCGACTATCCGCCTAACCACCCATGCCCTCCTGAATCAGGATAGTCCCCTATCTTCCGAATCTTTCCCTTCTATTATTACTATGTGCGTAGATAGTAGCTTCGTGATAAAGTACCCCCACAAGGTACTCACCGCTCACCCGACCCGTACTACCGCGTAGAGTCAGTCAAAATGGAATATGTGGTTATTGCGGTATCGCTGCTGACCGGGTATGCCTCCCTTAGTTCTCAGTAGAACCCGAAGTGAGCCCCTAGAGGTTATCGGATTGAAGGTAAATCTGCTTAGTCGATCGTATCCATCAACCGCTTAGCTATTTCTTTCCTTCATTTTCCATTTTCTCGCTTTGTTCCGTCTTCTCATCATAAACCCGTATCACTACAGCACCTAGTAAATCACCACATCCAGTAGGTTTCGTCCTGTCTCGATATTATTTTCTTGATATCCTTCAAAGATACTGTATACCATCGCTTTCATCTTAACCACCATTGAACCCTGATTACCTAGTAGTACCATTGAGCTAAGACGTTGTTGGTCTTCCGTTGCTCGACCGCACACTATCTTCTTATCTTTCTTTCTTTGTCTTTCTTATCATTCGCCCACCCACCACCTTTAAGGCACCTTAAAGGGGTCTCGCGATAACCAAAAACCCCTGTTCTCGCCTTTGCTTCATTGTTGTCTTTATCTGCCAGCCAGCCTCGTTATCTGTCAGCGTCTTGCCTCTTTTCGGAGTATTCGCCAGCAAGATAATTGACCTTACATAATGACCATTACTTCTAGACCACATGGGGGCTCGTTAACCGTTATCGTGTCCACGAGAGCGGTGTTAACCCTGCCCGATGATAGCCTCTTTCTCAGTCCAGCTACCATATCTATTTCACCTACTACCGGGAAGATAGTTGAAATTGCACATACTATCCTACCCAAGGTGTCATTTCCCCCTTCGACCACCTATATCAACTACGGCTCCAAACTCATCATCCCGGGACTCGTTGACGCCCACGTGCACCTTAACGAGCCAGGCCGGACAGAATGGGAGGGGTTCAATACCGGCACCAGAGCGGCTGCTTCTGGTGGTGTGACTACCGTGGTTGATATGCCGCTTAATGCTATTCCGCCTACTACCACCTTGGCTGGCTTCAAGGAAAAGCTTGCTGCTAGCAAAGGCCAATGCTGGGTTGATGTAGGGTTTTACGGAGGCGTTATCCCCGGAAATGCGAATGAGTTGCAACCGTTAGTGGAAGCAGGCGTTCGTGGGTTCAAGGGGTTCTTGATCGAATCGGGTGTAAGTTAACGCTTTTGGCAGGTGACCTTTTTATGCATAAATCGCTGACAAAGAGTCAATAGGTCGAGGAGTTTCCAGCCATCTCGTCTGGGGATATCGCGCTCGCTATGAAAGCATTGAACGGCGCACCGACGACGCTTATGTTTCATGCCGAGATGATTCCCCCGATTGCAGATTCTGTTGGTGACGCAGTGCAAGCCTCGGACCCCCCGCTAGCGCCCCACGGCGAATTGAAGTCGTACCAAACATTCCTAGAATCCCGACCACCGTCCTTCGAAACCTACGCGATCGACGAGATTATCTCCCTTGCGCCCCTGGCTCCAAGTCTACATCTTCATATCGTACACCTGTCGGCAACCCAAGCGATCCCGATCCTCAAAGCTGCCCGCAAGTCCGGAATAGACATCACTGCTGAGACGTGCTTCCATTACTTGGGATTGGCAGCTGAAAGCGTTGAAGATGGTGACTGCAGATACAAGTGCTGTCCGCCAATTCGCGAACAACTAAACCAAGATGGGCTTTGGGAGGAACTGATGGCGCCGGACTCGTGCATTAAGACGGTCGTTTCCGACCATTCGCCCTGCACACCGGAGCTCAAGCTCCTCCCGCCTCACCTCCTGACCATTGAAGCTCCTAATATGCACCATTCCGATTCGGGTATCGATATGACGGCAGACTTGGCCCTGACGGAACAAGAGCAGACGCAGGAAAATGCACAAGTAGCCAAACAAGTGGGCGACTTCTTTGCGGCGTGGGGCGGCATATCGTCGGTCGGGCTTGGCCTACCTATCCTTTACTCATCAGCTAAGAAACGTACCGCTGCCGGCAGCGTAGCTCCGAGCATCCTCGACATCGTGCGCTTATGTTCTGTTGCGACTGCTAAACAGGTCGGACTATCGCACCGCAAGGGGGCGCTCAAAGTGGGTATGGATGCCGATATTTGTGTGTTCGATGATACGGAGGAATGGGTGCTGAACTCCGGTGGTATGCATTGGAAAAACCGTTGCTCGCCTTGGGAAGGTCAGCGATTTGCGGGCCGCGTCAAGGAAACTTGGCTACGAGGTCAGAAAGTCTTCGAGTATGGAGGCATTAATGGTGGATTCATTAGTGGAAAGCCCGTGGGTGAGGCAATCACGGAGAAGAGGATGGCTTGAGCATTAGAAAAAGACTGGGCGCGGGGTTGATGAAATGGGGAATAGATGGGGAAGACGGAGAAGCAAACAAAGCTGGCGTTAATGACTGATATTTCGTGATGAACTTAATGACAAAGCATGGATTGCGAGTAGGGGAATAGGAGTGGTTTCAGACGGAGTCCAGGCATCATACATATTACGCATCTGTCAAAGGAGAAGGTTTTAAAGAGAGCAACTAAAGAGAATTGATTGAAGATTTTTTTTAGAAATATCCCGTGGATGTCTCTGATACTGGCCTGGCGTCTTACAGCTCATCACGCCAATTGACGTGCTTTTTTTTCTTTCTGACTCAATCAATATGTAGGTGACCTCGTACTACAATACCATCCAATAAACTATTGACATGCTGTATACTTCGTACCTAGGTAAGTACTGGCTAAGGCGCTTCGATGATTAAAATGGTTGTAAGAGCTCTTGTGACTTCTTATGCTCCTTTGTTGCTGCTATAAATATCATGTCGAGATTTGAAGCAAACATTAGTTATGACGTGACTTACCGGTCTACACCACAACTGTACTGCGGCGCATACACTCGGCTCAAGTATTACTCGACACCACCTGGGCAACTTTATTTGTTCGAGTTCTTTTTAAGGTTGTGTTAATGGGGCAGATGTTACAGGGTCATTGGTACCTGCCCAACCTAAATTGTTTCTCAATCTACTTACATCTAGGTCAGCTGCTATGTTAAAATTTGGTGGGGAAGAACTTGAACCTTCAAGGTATTAAAGAGATGATTTACACTTCGGTTACAGTTTGAAGGTGCAGGGGTATGTAATATGGCCTTGGCATTTCTACTACTAGCACCGGTACCAATCATTCCAGTTGCTGGTCGGTTAGGTCTTCCGTGTCTTAGCGATCGCATCCTTACTCACCATCACCATAATCGCCATACGGCGTAGTAACTAATCACCACAATCAATTTCAATCCAATTAATTAAGCCCACTTCGAATTTTATTGATTTTATTTCTAAACGAATACGTTGATTATCGGATGTTCAATCTTCTTCGTCTAGTCTCAGTCAATATACCTTTCCATATTCAAGGTTCTAATAGCCTAACCTACATCACTTATGTATGCATTGCTGATGGGATTGCTAAGCGTTTGCTCCTCTTCCTTTTCATGCATCTCCTTGAATGGAGTGCCTGTATTAGGTAGTTCAGTCGTTCAGTCGTCTGACAATTATACTGCTGGGAATTCAACCTGTTTTTTTATCAGCGTACATCCCTAACCAACAGATCCTTGTGTCCATCTCTTAGACACGTGCTGGACAAGATATCACATTAATATCATCGGGTTTGTCCCATGTTAGCGGCTTACAATTCGAGTATCATGCACGCAATGTACGGCGTAGTAGCTCCCCCAGGGCCCCAGCTTATCCAGCTTCTGGCACACGCCCTACCCTACACTACACTAAACCAAGCCCCCTGTTGCGGTTCGGTTCTGTAAGCGAGGCGGAGTCCCCAGTTCCCGAACATGACCTTACTGGATTCGGGGCTGCTAAATCTTGGCCTTTACATGGCCGAGATTCTATTAGTCTAACGTGTCGGCTAGAAGAAGCTCGCGTAAAGCAAAGAGGATCCAGTGCCGAGACTTTACCGCTGTCTGTCAATCTAGCAACTACCATAGTGCATACTACTACCATATGCAGTAACTGATCTCGAACCGAGCAGACCCAAACGACATACAACCCAACCAGGTGCTTGGTATACTAGTAGTAGGCTGGATTACTTCGTACATCTGCAAAACCTAACAAGGAATTCCCTCGGCACGTTGTTGTCTGACAACTCAAGCCAACTTCGCTTACAGCACTTGCGGTGTTAACTACTACACACCTCTTAGGTACCGAAACAGCAAGTCCAATTCGATCCGATCCTAGCTGCTGACTTTTAACGTTGGAAGCGTGAGTGCATTTATATACGAAAAGACTGAGAGGCAACACATGCCAGAAGATGCCCAGATGGCAAGTTCCTTTATCTTGTGAACAATGCTAGGCGTTGGAAATCGAGCGGTAAGTAGCTCGGAAAGTGAAACATCCGCTGACTAGAAACATTGCGACTGGTTGGAGGACATTGACATGCTGTAAATGGAGGCATCGCTTAAGATGTTTCGAGCTCGATGGGTAGTTAGTAAGTAAACTTGCGCCTGGGGTCCAACAGAGTGGCAATCGCTTGTGCGGTACAGCCCACAAATAAGGATCGGGGAAGATCCATCTAACATGGGATTGACCCTTGTCAACTCAGCGTTGCATATTACGCTATTTAGCTATCTATAACGACCCTTCTAGTCGAGAACGTTGCGATCTTTCAGATTTAATGCTCTATTCAACATTGAAATTCTTCATCACGAAAACACAGTACCTGTCTTGTCCCTTCATCGCATCCTAAACATCTTTTAGGAAGCATACTGATACAAATCGCCACTGAGAAGTGTTGGCTTGCTTAACATCCCAAATGTCATAGGTACATAACCCAGCTTCTGGGTCTCTAATCACCCCAGCTCTGCGCCTCCGACAGATTCCGCATGCCATATCACCACCAGTACCGGCTGCTAACATAGCCCTAACCTACTGCAGTCCGTCGCTGCTATGGAATCCTCGAGCTCAGATAATACCGTTGCTAGACGTGAACAAAATGGAGATGATCACATGTCGAGCATTGCCGAGAATACCAAGCCTATAAGCTCTAATGTCGTCTCTATGGATGCTGGTCATACCCAGCTGGGGCACCGACTATCATTATCCGGAGCTGGCCACTTATCATTAGATGATGTTGAGGCAATTGACGTTCAGATTCGAAATCTATCCGTCTCCGTCGATACATCCCCATCGATTTGGGATCCCGCAACGTACACAGATTTGCTTGGCAAGACATTTGGCAAGAAGGTTAACAGCCCGACGACTAAGACTCTTCTTAGTTCCATCAATGCCTCTTTAAAGCCTGGTACCTTGACTGCAATACTTGGTGGTAGTGGCTCTGGAAAGACGACTTTATTAAACACAATCGCAGAACGCATGCGTAGCCCGAGGTTGTCACAAACTGGAATTACCACATTCAACGGACAAGAAGGTGTGCACTCGGCTAGGCATGCATATGTGATGCAACAGGACATACTGCTTCCTACACTGACAGTACGAGAGACTTTAAGATATTCGGCAAATCTGAGACTACCCCCACCAACCACTGAAGAGGAGCGTATGCGGATTGTGGAAGAGGTGATTCTCGAATTAGGCCTGAAGGATTGTGCAGACACGAGAATTGGAAATAGTCAACATCGTGGATGCAGCGGCGGGGAAAAGCGAAGAACTAGTATTGGGGTACAGCTCCTCGCCAACCCATCAATTCTTTTTCTGGATGAGCCGACGACTGGATTGGACGCAACAAGTGCGTATCAACTGGTAAGAACTCTCAAAGCTTTGGCAAATAAGGGTCGCACGGTCATCACAACTATCCACCAACCACGATCCGAAATATGGGATCTGTTTGATAACCTCATCGTCCTGTCTAAGGGCAGTCCTGTATATTCTGGGCCTATGAAGGAATGTATTCCGTGGTTTTCAAATCTGGGGTTTGAACTGCCTCCTTTCGTTAACCCTGCTGAATTCGTAATCGATCATGCTGCGATTGATAACCGCACACCAGAGCTTGAAGCGGAGAGCACTGTTAGGGTCGAGAGTCTGATGACAGCTTGGAAAGAGGAGTCGAAGAGGGTATTCATGGCTTCCCCCTCCAAGGATATCGCTGAGACGGAAATTAAGCGCAGGAGACCGAAAATGGAACACCACGCAGGCTTCTTCCGCCAGCTACGTGTATTGACCGACAGAACGCTAAAGGTCACTTATCGAGATCCAATGGGGATGGCTGGATCCATTATGGAAGCTATCCTCATGGCAATCATAACAGGATACGTCTTCTTTAACCTCGCTAGGGATCAGCCTGGCATACGGTCAAGGGAAGCTGCTCTGTATATCTCAGTAGGCTTGCAAGGCTACTTGTTCTTGACGTTTGAGATTTATCGCCTGACCATAGATATTCCCACCTTCGACCGAGAGCATAGTGAGGGCTGTGTGACAGCATTTCCATTTATCCTGTCGCGTCGCATTGCGCGCTGCTTCACCGAAGATGTTCCCGTACCTTTCTTGTACAGCGTCATCTACTATTTCATGGTGGGGTTCGATCTCAATGTGTCCAAGTTTTTCACATTTTTTTCTATCCTCCTACTTAATCACTATATCGCCGTGACGCTCGCCGTAGCATCAGTTGCGGCTGTGAGGAATTTCCCCGGGGCAAGTTTGATTGCCAACCTCGCATACACCTTACAAAGCCTAGCTTGCGGATATTTCATCCAAGCCAATACATTACCTGTTTATGTAAGATGGACCAAGTATATCACATATACTGTACGTTAAAGCACACCACCTCTCCCATCTACATGCTTCATTACCCCTAATCACCCCCAATAGTACTATGCTTTCGGAGCTCTTTGTGGCAATGAGTTCGAGGGTAGCTTTTATGATTGTCCGTTACCTGGCGGTGCATCGAACCCAGGTTGCCAGCAGTACACTGGGCAGTACATCATGGATAATCTTGGACTACCTAGGAACTGGGTCGCTCGGCCGATTATCGCCATGGTGGGTTTCGTTCTTCTATTCTTGCTTGTGTCTTGGATCGGACTTGCTTTCTTGAAAGTCGAAATGACAATTGCGCGAGCACGAGCCTCTGATACGGACCTTTCAGCTGGAAAAGAGAAGATGAATGTGAGATCAATACATGAAGTCCGAGCAATAGATGTCGGCCTCGACGATTTCTCCCTGGCGCTAGACAAGAGATCTTCAACGGGCAAAAAGCTACCAAGAAAGACTATCCTCGACCCTGTTACTACGACGTTCCAGGCTGGCATGCTGAACATTATTATGGGTCCGTCTGGGTCCGGGAAGACGAGCTTGCTAAATGCTATGGCGCTTCGTTTACATAGTACTATTAGTACTAGGTACAGGTCATCTGGAAAGCTGACATTTAACGATGCTGTCCCATCCGACTCCGTAATACGGTCTGTTGTATCATATGTTTGCCAAGATGATGACGCTTTACTCCCATCCCTAACTGTTCGCGAGACACTGCGTTTTGCGGCAGGACTTCGTCTTCCGAGATGGATGAGTAAATCTGAAAAGAATCAGCGAGCTGAGGAGGTCTTAGTTAAAATGGGGTTGAAGGACTGCGCTGATAATCTAATCGGCAATGAACTTGTGAAGGGTATCTCCGGGGGAGAGAAGCGCCGTGTTAGTATCGCCGTTCAGATCTTGACTGATCCGCGAGTTTTATTACTCGACGAACCAACAAGCGGGCTGGATGCTTTCACGGCGAATAGTATTTTGGAAGTTCTTCGAGGCCTAGCTAACGAAGGGCGTACGTTGATTCTAACAATTCATCAAGCCAGATCAGATATATTTGTTCACTTTGGGAATATACTCTTATTAGCCAGGGGTGGCCGTCTTGCTTACTCGGGCTCTGCTAAAGATATGCTGCCTTATTTTGGCGGGCTTGGGTATCATTGCCCTCAACATACTAACCCAGCGGATTTCGCACTTGATCTTATCACCATAGATCTTCAAGAGGCACACCGAGAAGCCGAGAGTCGAGAGAAAGTTCGACGTCTTGTCGAGTCATGGGCTGAATCCATGCAGTCGCCGCCGAGAGCACCATTAGTTACTCGTCAAATATCACACATCGACGAGACCGAGAGCATCAAAGCTAATTCGGCGAATGAAAAAGAGACGGCTCCTGATCATCCAGGGATTAATGCGCTCGAGAAACAATATTCCAACCCAATACCGCGTCGGTCGCTGCACAAAGCTGCCCTAGCAACACCGGCGGAACTTGGCGCACTTGTCCACAAACGTGCCTCTTTCTTGACAGCGTTTCCGCTCTTACTACATCGCGCAACGATCAACTTTCGTCGACAGCCACCTCTCATTTTGGCACGCATCATGCAAGTCGTTGGATTGGGGGTCGTCCTAGCGTTGTTTTTCTCGCCACTGCACAATGATTACTTCAGTGTGCAGAACCGCGTAGGTTTTGTGCAAGAAGTAGGCGCCTTCTATTTTGTTGGAATGCTCCAAAACGTGGCAGTATATCCGGCAGAAAGGGAAGTGTTTTATCGGGAAGACGACGATGGCGTGTACAGCGTTGAGGCTTTCCTCTCCACCTATACGCTCCTCGAGTTACCCTTTGAGCTCTTCTCTTGTCTGATTTTTGGCATCCTGGCTGATTTCGCGGTGGGGTTCCCACACACAGCCGAGATGTACTTCGTCTATGTCTTCTGCTGCTTCGGGATTGTATCATGCGGTGAGAGTTTGGGTATTATATTCAATACGCTCTTCAACCACACTGGATTTGCAGTCAATATCATATCGATCTTGTTATCGGTGGCGCAGATTATGGCAGGGATTATGTCGATCAATATGCCCGAGCTGTTCAAGGCCTTCAACTACATCAGTCCGCTCAAGTATGCGACGGCGGCCTTGGCTGCGTTCTCTCTCCGTGACATCAAGTTCACATGTAACGACGAGCAAAGACTTTCTAGTGGGCAGTGCATCATCGAGACGGGCGAGCAGGTGCTTGATCTGTACAAGCTGAATGTGGATCCGATAGTCAACATCGGCGCATTGGCAGCAACGATTGTGGTATATAGGCTAATTGCGTGGATTCTTTTGCGGCTGACTAGAACGAGGTGGCGGAGCGTTGTAGAGAAGACGAGAAAGTCTTGAGGACAAACTGCGATGCCTTAGTTGTATATTTTCTTTCGTGTTCTTTTTTGGATCTACGCAGTACATATTATGGAGCGACGAAGTTCACGAGTTTATGCGCAACCGAGGCAACAAACCTCCCTACCTACCACCTACTACCTACCTACCTACCTACCTACCTACCTAGGCTCTTAGATTTACATTAATAAAGCGGTGTGATTATTGCTTGAGCTGTAACGGCGATAGGAGTATCGAAGTCTGGAAGGTCCGTCTAGAATACTAAGACTAGCTCCGCATACCACGTGGATGTGAAGCAAGTGCTAGTACCTATGCAGTAGCTAAAAGCCGATGGGAGTTGTATCGATCAATCGTTAACCCCTACGGCGAATCTGCGCCAAGCAGCCTTGGAATGCTTATTAAAGCCATCCTTGATTACAGTGGTACACATTACTCCCAGATACCACATGTTCATGCTATGTAGGTTGGGATGATTTCGTGATGATACATACCCGTAGGAAGGGTATTCAACTCCGTCAACTCCGTTAGGAATTGATGACCTTGAAACCCGGCCTAAAGGACCCCCCGAATGGAAAAAGAAGAAACAACTAAAAAAAAAAAAACTTGATGGTATGTTGTAATTCGAGGGAAGACATGGATCCACATTGAATATCGAAGATTAATCATTACTATTGAGATGTAACTACCTAGTGTATCGTACTAGATATTATCGAATTTTGTACTATGTATGATGTACATACTACCACATACATAGAAGGAACCTTGAAAATTTCATGTCCTTTAAGGAGATTAGATTCACTGACGTCAAGGGTTAGTTGTTAGCGAAGTACAATACATACATGTAGGTAATAGGCGGGGTTCGTTTAGCTTCCTCGATCATGGGAAGCAAAAAAAAAAGTTGGGGGAATAAAGAAAAATGATGTCGGAAGTAGCTCGGATTACATATACAAACGCTGTCCTTGTTCCAATACGGTTCGGTTCGGTACCTGCGTCATAGCAGTGTGCGGTGATTGTCATGAAAGCAGAGTATCAGATCGGCTGTAGGGTAAGGTACCTGGTATATACCTGATCATGCTAGGTTAGAGCTTTCTTGGAAGATTGGATCATCAACCTAATGTAGGTACTTAGATCCAAGTTTTTTTGAGGTATAAAGGTTTCGTTAGATCCGGGCATCTTTTTTTGTTTGGACTACATACAGCTATCTAAACACCTACACTACACTACCTACTCTCCAATCCAAGCTGAAGTTCACTAAAAACAACAACACAAAAGATACAGATATAAAGATAAGAAATCTACAAATATGGCTCCTAAGGTCCTCGTCGTTCTTACCTCTAACGATCGTATCGAGAGTGCCAACGCCCCAACAGGCTGGTATCTGGTATGTCCCTCTTTGTCTACCTGAAATGGGTAGCACCGACCTATATTCTTCCAACTTTTCAGCTAACCAGCCACCGCCATAGCCCGAATTCGCCCACCCGTGGGATGTCCTATCCAGCAAGGGCGTCGAGGTGGTAACCGCCTCGCCCAAGGGCGGCAAGGCGCCGCTCGACCCTAGCTCGGTGGAGATGTTCAAGGCCGACGAGTCGTCGGCGTCGTTCCTCAAGTCGCAGACCGCGCTGTGGGAGAAGACGGAGCCGATCTCGTCGTTCCTGGGCAAGACCTCCGAGTTCGCCGGCCTCTTCTTCCCCGGCGGCCACGGCCCCATGTTCGACCTCGCCGTCGACAAGGAGTCCATCGCCCTCATCAACGAGTTCGTCGCCGCCAACAAGCCCGTCGGCGCCGTCTGCCACGGCCCCGCCGTCTTTGTCAATGTCACCCTCCCCGGTGGCCGACACCTGCTCACCGGCAAGGAGGTCACGGGCTTCAGCAACGCTGAGGAGGAGGCCGTCGGCTTGACGAAGCACGTCCCCTTCTCCCTCGAGGACCGCATCAAGGAGGCCGGCGCTATCTACAAGAAGGCCCCCGAGCTGTGGGCCCCGTACGTGCTGGTGGCTGATGATGGAAAGCTGATCACGGGACAGAACCCCGGTAGCTCGAAGGCGGTGGGTGAGGCCTTCGCGAAGGCTCTTGGCTTGTAAATGGTCTATTTATTTTATGCTAGCTGTGGCGGCTCTGACGACGATATGATGTTTTGCTAGGCAGATATTGAAATACAAGATATATATAGTATATAGGCCTATCTCCTTAACGTGGTTGTGATATCTACGGTAAATGCTACCTAAATGATGCATAGCTATGCATATGCTCAATGCTCATCAAGTCGTGCTCATCATGCCCAACAAAACGCTCCAAGGCTTCCAAAGAGCCACCTAATCTAGGTAGGTAACCACCTAATACGCGCTCGTCCGGCAAAAACACGACGCCTTAATCGGGACATCCGCCACCGCCAGCGCCGCATCCAACTGCGGCCTAACCGCCTCCGCCTCCTCCTCCCTCCCCAGCTTCACCAGACACTCGTGGTACCCATGCAGCGCCCACACATTGCCCCGATGCTGCAGCGCGCGCGGCAACAATGCCCCTTCCTCCCCCATCCCCAGATCCTCCGCATACACCCCCACCGCACGGTCGTAGTGCCCCTGCTCCGCCAGCAGCGCGCCCAGCGCGTGGCTCGGCGGCTGCATCCACCCCCACGGCTCGTCGTACGGGAGCCCGCGGCTGCGCCGCCCGGCCTCGCGGAGCAAGCGGTAGGCGGCCTCGTGGTTGCCGCGGCGGTACTCGAGCTCGCCGTCGAGCATCGCGGCGGCGACGGCCAGGATGTCGCGGCAGGTGTTGTTGAAGAGCATGCGGGACGCGGGGACCCGGTCGACGGCGTCGAGGAACCGCGACCGCGACTGTGCGGCGGAGGCGACGTCGCCGGTGGCGGCGAAGGCGACGCCGCGCGCGTAGTGCGTCAGCGCGTGCGTGGTGCAGTACAGGGCGGCGTCGGGGGGCAGGGGCAGGGAGAGCAGGGCGCGCCACCGCCCGAAGCGGATCAGGGCGTGCACGCGCATGGCGAGGAAGCCCTCGAGCCAGTCGGCCATGGGCGGGGACTCCACGCGGAGCAGGGACTCGGGCACGGCTTGCTCGAGGCGCGCGACGGTCTCGAGGGCGACGGCGGATTGGCCCGCGAACATGGCGGCGTAGAGGCGGAAGTGCAGGTCGTGCATGCGGTAGAGGGTGTAGAAGCCTGGCGGCTCGGAGGACAGGGAGGGGTGGGAGAAGAAGAGGTCGTCGGCGATGATGGCGGTTTGGTTGGAGGACATGGCGCGCTGGTAGTCGCCGACGAGCACGTCGATGTGCGTGGGCATGTGGTCGAGGTGGCCCGCGTCCGGCACGAGGTCCCGCAGGGTGTTGGCGGCGGGGAGGGCGGCTTCGGGGGTGGTGGACATCTCCATTAGGTGGATGTATAGGTGTAGTAGGCCCGGGTGCCGTGAACCATCACCGTTTTCGTTGTTTTGGGCCATGGATCGCTCGAGCACGGCTTTGCATTCTAGAGTGCGTGCGCCGGGGGCGGGGGAGCCGGTGTGGATGTCCCAGAGCTGCCAGGGAGTTAGGTTCATCATCGCGTCGACGTAGAGGGTTGCGACGTCGAGGTCAGTGGGGAATCGCCGGTACACGGCACCCATGGCGTCGGCGTAGCGCGCGTTCCAGATCGGGAAGTTTCGGTCGCGGTTCCCCTTGCCCTCCTTCTCCTTCTCCTTCTCATCTCCCTCCCCTTCTCCCGCAGAGTGCCCATGCGGATACCGAAACTTCAACGCCTCAACCAACGCCCTTTCCACGGGCGTCACCTTGCTGCCCTCCTTCTTACCATCATCATCATCATCCTCACCCCCCTTAGCCAAGACCAGCGCCTGGTCAACCACACCATGCGTCCTGCGCATCACAGCCTCCAGCTCCACGGGGTCAAAGAAGTCCCACGGCTTGTTGTAGTTGGGGCCCAGCACGTACGCGAGCCCCCAGTACGCGAGCACGCACTCGGCGTCGCATGCGATGGCGCGCTCGAAGCATTTCACGGACTCCTCGTGGTTGAACCCGTACGACCAGATCAGGCCCCGGTTTACCCATGTGCGGGCGGCGGCGCTAGGGGAGGACACGGGGCGAGAGTAGGTGCCGAGGTTGAAGTAGGGGGATGCTTCGTCCATGGCTTTTTTTGTTCAAGGTTTGGGTGAGCCGAGAAGTTTTGGCAACGATTTAGTAGTAGTGATTCACGTGCCAAGGTTGTTGGGGGTTTCTTTTTTGGCTTTTTCTTGCTCTTTTGCTTTTGCCTTTGCTTTTTCGATCACAAGACCACACAACGATAAAAACCCGTTCCGATGCGTTCAATTATAACCCTTTGATAGATAGATTGTTCAATCCAGCTGATTATCTCCCTGAATATGTATAGAAACCAAATAAATCAAGGGTTATCGTTTTTGAAGTCCACGTAGGTATGTATGTATGTATTTACAACTTGCATCTCCGCCGGGCAGAGTCTCCGGATGGATGCCGCGGTGGCGCCATTGTGGTGTTCTGTAATTTGGTTCGCCCGACGCAAGCCTCGGACACGTATTTAGGTGCAAATTCTTGTATGCCTGTTTATGCAGTCTTCGAGGTATAAATATGCAACTAAACTGATTTCCTTGGGGGTGGTGATCTTTCCCATAGGTGCCCTTAAAAAAACATCACAGGGTCATGAACCAAACCAATTGTTGCAACAAATCACGAGTTAAAGCACCACGAAAAAGTGTGTTAAGTTAATGGTATGTAAATTGCTTCGTAAAATAAACTTGAAACTGTCTAAAAAAACCAACAAAGGAACAAAGAAAAAAAATGCCAAAAAGATCCTATCCCGCAAGTAAGCCGAACAACCAAGCCTCATATGTCATGTCCGTTTTAGAATACATCGTCAAAAGCAAATACCAATCAATGCCCAAATACAACTTTTCCCTCAAGTACCTCCCAAAGCCATCCGCTTATTTAGGCTCGGCAACAATGATCGAGTGCCTCATAACCGGGCTGTACGTCTTGATCTCCACAATGCGGAGCCCAGCCTTGTCAAGCAGACTGTGCCACTGGTCCTCGTTGCGCTCCATGGCACCGAGCATCGCGTACATGTGCAGGTCCAAGCAAGCCGACCACCAGTGCACCCCCGTGTTGGGCAGCACCATCTCGTCGATCAGGATCTTGGAGTCCGGGCGCATGGCCGGGACCAGGTTGCGGAGGATCGTGATGGCCTCGGGGTCCTCCCAGTCGTGCAGCACCGTGCGCAGGTAGTAGTACTTGGAGCCCTTGACCGTCTGGTCCTTGAAGAAGTCGTGGCCCATCGCCTGCACTCCCGGGATGGCGGGCGCGATCGAGATCGTCTCCGGCCGGTCTTGCAGAACCACGCGCCCCTGGAGCGCGGGCAGCTTGGCCGTCAGCCGCGCGCACTGGTGGCCCATGCCGCCGCCGACGTCGACGAAGACGGGCTCCTTGCCAGCGTCGACGGGCATGGGGACCACGTCGAGCCAGTCGCCCTCGCGCGGGATGCTCATCAGCCCCTGGAACCACTGCAGGCTCTCCGGGTGCTGCTGCGCCCACGGGAAGAAGTCGAGGTCCGTCCGCGCGCCCTTGTGCCACGCAAACTTGCCGCCCGTGTGGTTCTGGTACCCCGTCTCCTTCAAGAAGTCGGGAAGAGCCTGGTAGGTCGGCCCGCCGATGTGGAAGGCGTACTTGAGGGCGCCCTCGACGCGGCCGTCGGAGAAGGCGCGGCTGGCGTTGTTCGCGGTGAAGAGGTCTTTGCCCGTCTCGACGATCATGCGGATCGAGGCGAGGTAGCGGAGCAGGCGGCCGATTAGGAGGGGGTCGGAGTTGGTGGGGGCGGAGAGCTCGTCGACGCTGAGGGGAGTGGCGCTTTCCGAGAGGCGCTTGAAGATGTTGAGGTCGAAGGCGGATTTCACGACGGAGATTTCCAGGGCCTGTGCGTGGATTGGTTAGCCTTGCTATTCTTTGCTAGGTTGGGCGTGATGACTTAGTTGACTTACAGAGTTGAACATTCTCAGCATGGTATCGTGAGGCGTCTCCAAGTTCTCGGCTAGACCGCGGAGAGTGTCCTCCATTTGCAGGCGGCTGGCTTCGTTACCGGGGCCGGCCGAGTTACCCTTGAGGGGGGTGAGGTGGACAGTGTGCTCGGTGACACCGTTGGCGGCGCCCTTGGCGAGTTGCTCGACACCAGTGAAGGAGTCGCCGGTCTCTTCAACTGCGACGGCAACCGGGGCCTCTTCCTTCTTCTCGAGCTGCTCCTCGCCGCTCATCAAGGCGAGGACATCGGGTCGGGTGCTAGCCTTCTTGGTAGGTGCTACCAGGCCTAGCTGGCCAACCTTTAGGTTAACGGTCAAGCCGTCGATGACATCGGAGCCGAAGTTGTCGATGTTGATGGTGTCTTCGGAGCGGAGCATCTGGCGGGCGCGGATGGAGTGCATGATGCGCATCTGCTCGGGGGAGAGAAGCCCCTCGAGCTCAGCGACACCCTTGGCGTACTGCTCATTGTCCTCGATCTGGCTGAGATCTTCGATGCCTAGCTCGCGCATCCTCTCGAGAAGGCTCTCCTTCTGCTTAGCATCCACGGGGATGAAAGCGTTGAAGCAGAAGTCGATGGTCTTGGATACTTCCTCCTCGGAGAGCTTGCCCTGGACGTCGGCTTGTCCCTGGATGATGGGTCGGAAGTGGTTGAAAGCGCGGTCGAAGGACTTCTCGTCCCAGTCGGAGATGACGGGGTTGTCCTGCGACTTGATCTGCTTTAGGGCGCTGGAAACGACTAGTAGGAAGCGGGTGTATCCCTCAGCGATCTTCTTGGAGTGCCACGTGGCGGCTGCGATCTCGTCGCACTGGCCCCTGATGGAAGCGCAGATGGTCGTGGCGGCGGATAGACCACCGGCCAAGGCCAAGTGCACACCGGAGGAGAAGAAGGGGTCGATGAAGCATGCAGCGTCGCCGGCCATGCGGACGTAGGGGCTAGCGTAGGCAGGCGCGCTGTAAGACCAATCGGATGCGGATTTGAGATCCGTAACCATGGTAGCATCCTTGAGAAGACCCGCCATTTCAGGAGTAGACTTCAGGACATCGTGGTAGAGAGCCTTGCTGTCCATGCCGGTCTCCCGCTTGCGGGCAGTGGAGAGGTGCTGGTTCATGACCACACCAACGGAAACTCTTCCGGTGTGAAGGGGGATAAACCACACCCAGCCAGAGGCATCTAGAGCGGAGTTAGTTCGAAGAACTGATATGGTATAAGTGAAGGGGAGTTGAGAGTTAAGTGCTTACCAGTCAAGGCCTCGAAGAAGGGAGCACCTTCTCGCTTGGTGCCAAGACCATATGTGCCGTGGCCCTCCCAGTATCCCCAAGTAGCGACGCTCTTAAGTTGCGAGCCTTCGTTGTACTTGCGGTTCTTTAGGTACTTGGTGCTCACTGCAGGCTCGAGGTTAGTGATTGATGTTGCTAGAGTACCCAGGAAGAATGCCAAACTTACTAATTCCCGCGCGTCCACTGCCGTCGACGAGGTAGTCGAAGTTGATGGTGCCAGTGGCGCCATCCTCTTTCCGCGACCAGGTCGCAGAAGTAGGTCGACCAGGGTTGGGGATCTCGTCCTTGCCATCGTAGCCGGGGAAGTCCTCAAACTCGAGGCCGTTCACCTTGATGCCGTCGAAGATCTGAGCACCACTCTTTCCAGCGTGTCTGAAAATCAACTCGTCGGCTTCAGAGCGGACGACGTTGTATGCGTAGCCCTCAGGGCCACCAGCGCCTAGGAAGTCGGTGTAGGCATGGGGCATAGAGTGGTTAAGCTTGAAAGCAGCGCCGTTCTGGTGTCATAAGCGTTAGTCTGGTTCTAGCTTAGAGCGCTTCCCAATTAAGATTGGGTAGAAAGACTAAGGTGGTTTAATAGGTACCTTGACGCGGAATCCATAGCTGTCGAACTTCTTGTCAAGATCAATGAATCGTAGGAAGTGACGAATGGAAGGAAGCATGCTCTCTCCAATGTGGTATCTATGGATAATATTAGTCACTCGTCCTTAAAATAAGACGCGAATTGCAGTGAAAAGGAGCTGCTAACCGTGGGAACTTTTCCGCTTCTAGAAGTACAGTGTCAATGCCTTCTCGTGCCAAGGCGGAAGCGCAGTAGGAGCCAGCAGGGCCACCCCCGACTACTAGAACAGTGCATCGCTGAGGAACAGACATTGTTGAAGATGGTATTGGAATCAAAAAAGATAAGAAATGAGGAAATCCAAAAAAGTGAAAAGAGTAAAGAGTAAAGAGTAATGAAAATTGTTGAAATGTTGCTATGATGATGTGAATGAGGCTGGTGTGTGTGTATTCTATTTCTTCTTCTCTCCAAATTCGTTCGATTTAACTTGTCTTTATACAAATATTCATCTCTATACTACGATGTAGGCAGCTGTGTAATCTGTATAGTCTGCCCTGGTATAGCGTGGTAGTATAGGCAGCCCTATAGAAAGACCCCATAATGGTTGGACCTAGTACATCGGATCCCGACGAAGGATCAGCGAACACCGATAATGGAACCATAATCCGGGGTCGTCAGCCCCGGCCGATGATATCTTTAGATCTTGCCTAGGACTCCGAAGTCTTTAGACTCTTTACAGCCCCCAACTAACTTTCGCATCCCTGTGAAAAACGCGAAGAGCCGAGAGGTGGGAACAGCCGATGCTATTTCTTGGAAGTCTTCCTGGTTTCTAAACCGCCGAGTCTTCTCTTGCTATGTTACTTGGCTTTCCAACTTGCATATCCGAGCTGATTTTTAGTGTTGCAACTTTGGTTCTATTCCTGGTCTAGACTCTTTTAACACCAATCACGAATTAAAGTCATCTTCACCAGTACTATCGCTGTTGCAGCCCGGAGAGACCATGTCTCAACAACACCACCAACAGCAGCATTATCAGCCACCACCTGGGGAATTCCAGTTCCAAACCCAACAATCAAATCTTTACCTATCTTCCACGTCTGATTTTGGGGGACCAGAATATGAAGCTACGTACAGATATCCTACAGATTCCAACAATCACCTAGTGCAACCAAATGGCATTCCTTTACCCGACTATAATGGCGATTATCATGATGTTCCAGCCGATGATCTTGCCAAACCACATTCCGACTTTCCGGAAGGAGGTCGCGATGCCTGGTTAACGGTGCTCGGTGCATCAGCCTGTCTCTTCGCTTCGTTTGGATGGATCAACTGTGTTGGCATCTTTCAAGACCAATATCAGACCAACCAGCTCAAAGACTACAGTCCGTCAGATATTGCATGGATTTCGTCGCTTCAAGGTATGTCAGGAAAAAGCTTCGTCCAAGACGTACGAGATACCTGGGTCAATAGCTAACTCAGCGCCACAGTCTTCTTTATGATCTTCGGTGGTCTTTTCGTTGGCAAAATGATGGATGACTATGGCCCTGGTCTTCCCATTGCACTCGGAACATTTCTCCATGTGTTCGGCCTGATGCTGACGAGCGTTGCGGACAACTACGTCTCTATTCTTCTCTCCCAAGGAGTCCTGTCATCTATCGGTGCATCGATGGTCTTCAACCCATCCTTCAACTGCGTTCGTTCCCCCCCACCCCCTATTATCAACGAGCACCACAACTAACTGGTTTTCAACAACAGGCTTCTACTTGGTTCTTGAAAAAGCGTGGTGCGGCACTTGGCCTCGTCGCCATGGGCTCATCCATCGGCGGTGTCATTTTCCCAATCATGCTCATTAATCTGATTCCCAAAATCGGATTTGGCTGGGCTGTGCGTATCTGCGCTTTTCTCATTCTGGCGCTTTTGACGTTTGCCAACTTCACGGTCAAATCGCGACTTCCGCCGCAAAAGCGCCCGCTCACGGCCAAGTCTTTCTTGGTGCCCCTTTCTGAGCACCCCTTTGCTCTCCTGACTGCGGCTATTTTCTTCTTTTACTGTAAGTGTGCCATTTTACTTTACCAAAAAAAAAAAAGAAAAGAAGTCTCTCTGTGCGTATGGAAAGCTGATGAGTTAAATAGGGGGGATGTTTATTCCGATCACTTTCATTGTCGTCGAGGCACGCGCGCAAGGAATGTCGGGTCACTTGGCTGATTATCTTGTTCCTATCTTGAACGGCGCAAGGTAAGTGTCACCACAATACTATATACCTTCTATGGAAATAAGACTAACCGTTCCCCTTAGTATCATCGGCCGAACTGTGCCTAATGCTCTCGCGGACAAGGTGGGACATTACAACATGATGATCATGATGGCCACCCTAACCACTGTTTTGATACTGGGAGTGTGGCTTCCGACCAGCGGCGATGCAGCCACCGTGGCTTTTGCCGCATTATTCGGCATCTCATCCGGTGCGGGTATTGGCCTGACTCCTGTCCTGTGTGCTCATATCTCGCCCATCACTGAAATCAACATAAGGTCCGGAACTGCCCTGACCATATCCTCATTTGCGGCCCTGACGGGATCTCCCATTGGTGGTCAGATCATTGCGAAGAGCTTTGGAAGTTTTGACAACGTCAAGATCTTTGGGGGAGTTGCTTGCGGTATTGGAACTTTGCTCTTTTTGGCGTCACGAATTGCATATGGAGGTATTGGGTCCAAAAAGATATAGATTAGGTTAGAGAGACGGTGGATTGAGTCATGGAATAGCGGCTGAAGATATTACATCACAGCACAACACGATCATAATGGAAAATGGTTCTTAGGGGTATATTACAAGATACAGGGGCAAATCTGGCTTAGGAGTTGATTTAGGGTGTTTTGGACTTGCGATGTATCTACGTTATTTTGTCTAGATTTGAAAATGGAATCATGTGCCGCATGTATCTGTTCTTTCGCCAATGCACCAAGTGACTATCTGTCTGTAATGCTTTACGATCATTCACAATAGCAAGACCTAAGCTCCGAAGTGTTAGTTACTCGTACATGATGAGATTATTACAAACCTCTGATTCGAAATCCGTGAAACTTAGCAAGCTACCTAAGCAACGCCTCAGGCTATTCGGATCCGATGCTATCAGAGCTCCTGTCCACTAGCCTTGAATACCTGAGGTAGCATTCCGTTGCCATGTGTCTTGCTACAAAATTAGACTGGGGCATTATTGTTATGGAGCGAGTTAATTATAGTACAAAACGTCTGCCTAAACCATCAACCAGGCAATTGTTCACGATTCAAATAAAATGAAGCTAGCTTCTTGGCTACCTACCTAGTAGAAAATCAACACTCTCTGAAAGGAAAGATGGAGTTAGTTAGGCACCCAGGTAGTATGATACTACGAACTACCCCTTCCAATTATCTTGGTCCCTAAGTAGGTACCTGGAAAGAAGATTGATTCGTTTATGCTTCACGCTATGATTTGTTGTTATTCGTTGTTCTAGTCAAAACTTCAACTCACTCATCTATTCGCTGTCTGTATTAAACCTAACCACCTCTAACCAAAGAACATTTACAAATCCACAATATCTACACTCAAGGTGGATCTTCTCGGAATCGCATAGTCTGCCCCGTAGGTATTGGTTGAATTAGTAGGTAGGTAAGTAGGCCCAGGTTGGTATCACATCAACTACTCATTGGTTATCAACCTAAGTCAAGGCTTAGAGCTGAAACTGTCAAGCTGAGCCCAGCAGAAGTGAGAAGAACTGGCCAAGGGCGGAAACTAAACTAGCATTGGAACACTGAGTAGAGGAGGCGATTAACAACGTGGATCGGGTGGATTCGTTTCTAAGCCATTATTCACTCCCGAGGCCGGTGTCCGACCTAGATCGATTAGGTAGATGCTTCGCTTACAATTTGATACATGTATTGATAGTTCTAGACGCAGAGTAATTTCCTCCAGCATTTACATATCGGACACCGGCCTTAAGAACCTTTTGGGATTTTGTTGTTTCACATATTCCATTCATTTTGAAAATCCCCAAAGGCCTTGGCGTCAGTTCAACACTCTCTTCACCCTACTGTATTAGTTTATTTCCCAAGTCTTTTTCATCACTGACGGAGCAAGTGAGATACTACTGTGTTTCTTTTCAGCCATCTCATCATCGAACGTTTCAACAAGTTCATCAACATGGCTCGCAATCCCATCAACCTCGAGAGTGTCATCTTTGAAGACTACCTCTCTGCTCAGGGGGCCAGTCTACCACATCTCAACGATGTAGAGCAAGTCACAGACCGGGTCGTCCGCATCATGGGCGGGAACCCGGGCACCATGCAGCTGCAAGGCACCAACACGTATCTCCTGGGGACCGGTCAAGACAGGATCTTGATCGACACCGGCGAGGGCAAAGCCGCCTGGTCCAAAAACATCATCAAATTCATCACCGAAAACCACCTCAAGATCGCCTACGTGCTGCTCACACACTGGCACGGCGACCACACGGGCGGCATCCCCGACCTCATCGCCCACGACCCAGCCCTCGCAGACCGCATCTACAAGCACATGCCGGACCCGGGCCAACAGCCCATCGCGGACCTCCAAGACTTCAAAGTGCAGGGCGCGACGGTGCGCGCCGTGCACACGCCGGGCCACGCCGTCGACCACATGTGCTTCCTGCTCGACGAGGAGAACGCGCTGCTGACGGGCGACAACGTGCTGGGCCACGGCTTCAGCGTCGAGGAGGACCTCGGCGGCTACCTGCGCAGCCTGCACCGCATGCGCGCCCTCGGCTGCGCCGTCGGCTACCCCGCCCACGGCGCCGCCATCGGCAACTTGCCGGCCAAGATGGACCAGTACATCCGCCACAAGGAGGACCGCGAGCGCCAGATCCTGCAGGTGCTGCGCAGCCTCGGCGTGCAGAAGAAGGGCGCCAAGGGCAGACACAGCGTCCCGATTGACACGCTGATCGAGCTGCTGCACGGAGATCTGCCGCGCAGCATGGTGAAGGCGGCGCTGGAGCCGTTCATTTCGCAGGTCTTGTGGAAGCTGGCCGAGGATAGGAAGGTGGGGTTTGAGTTGAAAAGGGGGAGGAGGCAGTGGTTTGTCAAGGAGCGGATGATGGTGGCATAGGGTGGAAATGATGATAGATGGGCAGACACACGTAACGTTTAATGGATGGTCGGAATGGGTATTGGCAGGCGCGGAGTTGTTCGAATATCGAACGGGTTTTGGGTTGGATTATTGGATTCAGAGATTTTTAGTGGTTTACTTTCTTTGCCTTGTACTTTGTTGACGCATTCGTTTACGAATAGACGGTTTTTTTGTTTTTCTATATTGAATACCCCTTTTTTTCCTCTTGGCAAAAGCGCTTCGCTGCGCACCCAACAATACAAAGCTGCAAAATTCACAATACAATGCAAACAGTTACATGAGAAGATCATTTATACACTGAATGAGTTGAAATTAATCATTTCGGTATTAAAAGTTGGAACTGATAAAATTATCGACTCCTCCGATTTTTGAGTATTGTATGGCGATCTACTGAAATCCTGGAATTGGTGGCAACATAGACTCTCGAGATTAACGAATAATTCTCGCCATGCACGTTGCCGTTACGGAGACGTCATGTATGATGGACTTTTGGTCAAGTTATGGATGGCAAAGTCGTGAAGCCCATGTTGGGTGCTCGATTGAAAATTTAAACAAAAAAATACCTAAACACCAATGTTCCCATGAAATATCTCGTACAATGATCCGCGTAATGTGTTTACAACAAAGTCCAAGCAACAACAACTCCAGCAACTGGGAATAGAGTCCTCGCATAGTTCAAGACACTCCACTTCTCCATCAGTGCCCGTGTATCCTCTTCTTTCTTATCAGCGTCCTTAGCCACTGATTCCCCGCTCGCAAATCTCGCAGCCCTCTTCAAGATCTTCTCCTCCGTAGGCAAAACAAACGCCAACGTAAACGGTATAAGCCCAACCATCAAAGCCGCGGCTAGCGACAGCCGAGATACCGTCGGAGTGATGCTTCCGTGCTTGTAATACGCCAGACCTGCGTTGGAAGCGCAGCACAGGGCCGAAAAGATCGAAGGCAGCGGGCAGAGTCGGAAGCCGCGTAGGAAAAGGGTCTTGAACTGGCTTAGAGATGTGGCTTCGGAGAGGTTCGGCTGGTCGAGGATCATGGACACGGAAACGTTGGAGAGACTAAGTTGGCAACCTGAAGTTGTGTGTGTTAGAAATTTTGGCGATCTTGAGAGGGGATAAGGGGTTTACTCACCAGCCACGAAGGTTGACGCCGAGATGCTGGTAACCAGCAGTGGCTTGAACAAAAAGTGCTCCATGATGAATAGCTAGGTAGAGATAGATCGGAAGGAATGCAAAGATTGTCGTAGTAGTGGATACGAGGCGAGCAAGGCTAGAAGAGGTTGATACCAAGACTCGTACTGTCTGACTATGAGAGTATATCCACGTTGTCTAGAACATGACCTCGGAAGAAAATAGTAATCATCTAAGGCTTTTATTTACTCTAATGACAACTAGAAAGTTATTATTAGTATTTCTCACTAGCAGGACTCTTACTCGCATCGCAAAATGCGCAGTCATTGTTCACATCAACATCGGTACCCGATCACCGGAATCCGATATTGGTACCGGTGCCTACCGGTAGGAATTCCTGACAAAACACCAACAATTGTTATTGTATCCGATATGATTCCATACTAGGTAGCTAGATCTCATATCGGATATCGACAAGAGACATTTATACAGAAATAAATGTTATGTTCTTTAGGCAACTGGCTTAGCATCTTTCCTTAGTCTCCCCAATCTTCACATCTCAGCCTTCAAAAGTCAACTTCAATCATCTTCAGTAGTCAATATTCATCTTTTGTCTTTTATCATTCAACTTACAATTTCAACTGTTTCATTATACCCTTCAGCCCATCCGAGCATTCCTAGTATTCAACAACTATCATCATGACTCAATCTGACGCATTTTCTTCAACGACGCCTAGCGAGAGCGGACTCATGAATAGTAGCATTCTTTTCTGCGGCAACGAAGCTCCGAGTGGAGACTTCAAAGGCCATTTCTATGCTTTACAGCGGCGCGCAAGAGACGGCAAATTTCCGATACTCACCTTGTTCTTGGAAAGGTGTACCCATGTATTCAGGAAAGAGGTTGCCAACCTCCCCCAGCCGTTGCAGGTGTCGGTGCCGGCTTTCCAGAATGTCGCAGCCCTAGCCGATTTCTACACGAACAACGGCCCGGGACCCCTAGCCAGCGCTTTAGAGAGTGCTTTGCTTTGCGTGTTACAAGTTGGCATTCTTATAGGGTAAGATCATAATCACAAACGACTATGGTAGGATCTCATCTGCTAACATAATCCACCCCAGACACTACGAAGAGCACGGCCTTGAGTACAATCTCCACCAAGAATCAAGTCACTTGTCCGGACTCAGTATCGGTATGCTCTCTGCTGCCGCTATTTCAGCATCTCCATCTCTGTTCGATCTGGCTCAGGCTGGACCTGAGAGCGTAAGGGTAGCTTTCAGACTCGGGATACATGTCGATCGTGTGTCGCAGAATCTGGAAGCTCGAGATGGCGAGGGCCGTCTCGATAGCTGGGCATACGTAGTTACGGGACTCACTGCTGAGGAGATTCAGAGTGAACTGGATCTCTTCCACACTACTACTGTTCGTAACCTCTCAGTACCATTTCATTGTCTTAGTTTAGTGCCAGGTAGCTAACAAAACATTGCAGTCAAACTCGGAGCTCAGCAAGGTGTTCATCAGTGCCTCTGACAAGCACTCCGTAAGCGTTACCGGACCACCGTCTCGACTTAAGAATGCATTCTTGTTTTCTCAGAAGCTTCGATACTCCCGGCATCTACCACTGCCTGTATACGGCGGTTTATGCCACGCCCCCCATTTATACGGACAGCAAGACGTAACAGTGATTGTCCGAGGATCGCACGGAATCGTTCCCATCTACAGCCACCGCCGCCCAGTGTTCATACCTGTGTTCTCCGTCCAACACGGGGTCCCATTTGGGGCCCAAACTGTTGGCAACTTGCTCGAGGCAATTGTTTCCGAAATTCTCACCGGAACCATTTACCTCGACAAGTTGACCAACGGTATCGTCGACATACTTTCAACTTCATCAAGCTGCCGATTCGTGCAATTCCGAACCTCCATAGTTTCCAAGGCTATCGTGTCGGAGATCGAATCCAATCTGGCAGAACTCAAGATCAACCACGTTGATCTCGTCGACTGGACTACATTGCCGGCCCCTGAGTACAGGGCCCCTGCGTCGACAAAATCCTCCAAACTGGCTGTGGTCGGTATGTCTTGCCGTCTCCCAGGCGGTGCGGACAACTTGGAACTCTTTTGGGACCTCATGGTCAACCGTCGAGATGTCCACTCGAAGATCCCAGCCGATCGGTTTGACCTGGAGGCACACTACGACCCTACGGGTAAAACGCCCAATTGTACAGAGACACAGTTTGGAAGCTTCATCAACGAACCCGGTCTATTTGACGCGGGCTTCTTCAGCATGTCTCCTCTTGAGGTACGAGCCCCCCCCCCCCTATCTTACCTAGGTCATTGACCGTTCATTACACTAACCCCTTATACAGGCAGAGCAAACTGATCCCATGCACCGACTTGCCCTCGTGACCGCATACGAAGCTCTCGAGATGGCCGGATATACCCCAAACCGTACACCCTCAACAAACCCCAAGCGCGTGGGCACATTCTACGGCCAGGCAAGTGATGACTGGCGTGAAGTAAACGCCGCCATCAACATTGGCACGTACGGCGTTCCCGGCGGTGAGCGAGCATTTGCCAATGGCCGCATCAACTACTTGTTTAACTTCGGCGGCCCTAGCTTCAACATTGATACTGCCTGCTCTAGTGGTCTGGCCGCTGTTCAGTCTGCTTGCTCGGCTCTTTGGAACGGAGAGGCCGACATGACGATCGCTGGTGGTTTGAATGTCATTACTAACCCTGACAACTTCTGCATGTTGTGCAGAGGACACTTTCTATCTAAGACAGGCCAGGTTCGTAACGTCTTCTTCTCTTGGTATGGGCGACATAACTAACTGAATTCTCCCTACAGTGCAAGGTCTGGGAGAAAGATGCAGATGGGTACTGCCGCGCTGACGGTATTGGGTCGGTTGTCATAAAGCGACTTGAAGATGCGGAAGCCGATAATGATAATATCATCGCCGTCATCGCGGCTGGTGCCACCAATCACTCGGCCGAAGCTCTGTCTATCACGCAGCCCCATGCTGGCGCGCAAATGGATAACTACAACCAGCTCATTCACGCGACAGGTATCAACCCGCTCGATGTAACCTATATCGAGCTCCATGGAACCGGCACCCAGGTCGGAGACGCCATTGAGTCCGAATCCGTCGCGTCTGTCTTCTCGCCTATGTCCCCCATGTCAGCTAGACGCCGACCGGACCAGTTTCTCCATCTCGGTGCTGTCAAGTCGAACATAGGCCACGGTGAGGCGGCAGCAGGTATCGCATCCCTGCTCAAAGCTCTCCTAGTGTTCCGCAAGGGGCAGATCCCACCGCACGTCCCCATCAGGAGCATGAACCCTGCCGTCCTCAGAAACATCGACCACCGCAACATGGGACTGCCGTCGGAAATGGTTTCTTGGCCGAGAAAGGCGGGCTCTAAGCGACATGCCCTGGTCAACAGCTTTGGCGCTCACGGCGGAAACACGACTATCTTGCTCGAGGATGCCCCCGAGCGTGAAAGGGTTGGCCGGGACCCCCGATCAACCTACCCCTTCATCGTGTCTGCGAAGAGCAAGAAGTCGCTCAAGGGGAATATTAGCACTCTACTGAAGCTTTTGGACACCGAGCCCGAGACTTGTCTGAGCGACCTTTCGTACACCCTATGCGCCCGACGCATGCACCACTCCATCCGAGTAGCCACCTCCGCCAGCAGCGCAGCGCAGCTACGTAAGTTCCTTACCGCCTCCTTAGATGATGTCGACACTCTCAAGAGCGTCTCCTCCGAGACCAACGTTATCATGGTCTTCACCGGACAGGGATCCTTCTACAAAGGTATCAGCTCCAAGCTATACCACGATTTCCCCTTTTACCAGCGCGAGGTTCAGCGCCTCGACGCTGTCGTCGAACGGCTCGGCTTCTCTTCCGTCATTCCATTTATCGAGGCTGGTGCCACTGACTCGGCCGAGGCGAATCCCCTCCAGACCCAGCTAACCATTCTCGTGGTTGAGATCGCGCTCGCCCGACTTTGGGAGTTCCTGGGAGTAACGCCGAGTGCCGTTATCGGTCACAGTCTAGGTGAGTACGCAGCACTAGTAATCGCGGGTGTCATATCGGCAAGTGATGCCATCTACCTCGTCGGAAAGCGAGCGGAGCTTTTACTCTCCGAGTGCACCGTCGGCAGCCACGCCATGCTGTCCGTCCGCGCCAGCGCCGACGCCATCGAGGAGAAGGTAGGCGATCGCCACGCATATGAGGTCTCGTGCGTGAACGGCCGCGAAAACACGGTGATCAGCGGTAAGGTAGAGGAGCTGAATGCGATCCGCTCGCTGCTCAGCGAAGCGGGACTCAAGGCTATGCTCCTTGAGGTCCCGTTCGCCTTCCACAGCGAACAGATCGAGCCCATCCTCCCGGCCTTCACGGAGATCGCTAGCCATGTGGTGTATAAGACGCCGCAGGTCCCCATCATCTCGCCGCTCCTCCAGGATTGCGTGTTCGACGGCAAGACGGTGAATGCCGAATATCTCACCCGTGCGTCTCGCGAGCCTGTGAACTTCGTCGGTGCGCTTGACGCCGCGGTCGACATGGAAGTTGTAGAGAACAACACGCTCTGGCTCGAGTGCGGCCCACATGCCGTCTGCAACACTTTCGTGAGCAGCTGGGACTCCAAGCAGGGTACCTTTAGCTCCCTCCGCCGGGACGAAGACGATTTCAGCACCATGGCGACATCCATGGCTGCGCTGCACGCCAAGGGAGTGCCTATTGCTTGGAACGAGTACTTTAAACCGTACGAGACGTCGCACAGAATGTTGACGTTGGAGTCTTACCAGTGGAACGAGAAGAACTACTGGATCACCTACGAAGGCACATACACGCTGCACAAGGGGCCGAAGCAGATCGAGCCGGCTAAACCGACTATTGGCTCCTCTCCTCTAATTACGTCGTCTATCCACCTCATCACCTCCCAGGAGAAAGATGGGTCCACGGCGAAGGTAAGCGCCGTGTCAGACCTCCAGCACCCGACGCTTCTCCCGTCCGTGACGGGCCACAAGATGAACGGCTACGGTGTCGCTACAACTGTAAGTCTCTACCCAACCGCTCAATGCACCTATCTCACCACCCCAATTACCGAGTTCATATGCTAACCACCACAAACAGTCCATCTGGGCCGACATGGCCCTCACCCTCGGCGAGTACATCTACAAGTACCTCGACCCGAGCTCCCAGAACACCGAGCTGCACATGAACGTCTCCGACATGGTCGTCCTGCACGCGCAAGTCGTGTCCCCGGACTCCACAAAGGAGCACCTGATCTGCGTCGACGCCGACCTCGACTGGGCCACGCAACAAGCGCACCTGCGCTTCTTCGCCCCCACCGGCCCCTCGGACCCCGCCGAGCCCTTCGCAACCTGCACAGTCCGGTACGAGCACGCGTCCGCCTGGGCGCGCGAGTGGCGGCGCGTGAGCCACCTCGTGCGCTCGCGCATCGCCGCCGTGCACGCGCACGAGGCCGGGAACCGCGTCGGGCGCGCGCTCGCGTACTCGCTCTTCGGCAACGTCGTCGACTACGCGCCCAAGTACCGCGGCATGCGCTCCGTCACGATGGTCGGCGCCGAGGCCGTCGCCGACGTCGCGCTGTTCGCCGAGCAGCTCGGCACCTGGCACTCGCCGCCGCACTACATCGACAGCGTGTGCCACGTCGGCGGGTTCGTGCTCAACGCGGGCGAGGACTACAGGGAGAGCTTCTATGTTACGCCGGGGTGGGGGAGCTTCAGGATGATGGGGAGAATGAGGGGGGGGGAGACGTATCAGAGTTATGTCCGCATGGCGCCGACGGGGGAGCAGAATATGTTTTCCGGGGACGTGTATATCTTGCAGGGCGAGGAGATCGTGGGGGTCATGGAGGAGATGAAGTTTAGGCGCGTGGCGCGCGTGCTGATGAATCGCTTTTTCTCGCCGGCTGAGGGTGGGGGCGCTGGGGCTGGCCATCATGATGCGTCGGTGAAGAAGGTCAAGGCGGTCGCGCCGAAGCCACTGCCCACCCCTCTTCCTGTTCCTGCTCCTGCACCCAGGCATACACCCGCACCACTAGTCGTGCTCTCAGCACCCACGCCGCCCGCATTCTCACCTTCCCCGTCACCCGTCATCCTCACCCCACCACAGACCGACGAAGAAAGTCTGGACGGGGAGGAGAACTCGACGGTGCAGGAGGCGCTGCTGCTGATCTGCCGGGAGTCCGGGCTGGAAATGGAGCAGCTGAAGGACGAGGCGCTGTTCGCGGAGGTCGGCATCGACTCGCTCATGTCGCTGGTGCTGGCGGAGAAGTTCCGCTCCGAGCTGCAGCTCGAGGTCAAGAGCTCGCTGTTCTTGGAGTGCGCGAATGTCAAGGCGTTTAAGGAGTGGCTGGCGGATTATTGCTGAGTGGATGATGAGGTGATGGGAGGGGATGGTTTGTGTGGTTGGACTGTTTTTAGACTGCGAGTTCTTTTTTTTTCTTTTTTTTTTTTGTCTTTTGCTGCTCTATGTGGCTTGTAATATTTAGGGGCGTATACTGGTTTGAGTTTCTGGGGCAGGTCACGCGGCTATGAGATTTCGAGTTTTGTTTTTGGTTACGACTATATTCGACAACTTCTTACTATCAGATTGATAGGTATGGGCAGAGGGAATAGATTAAAATATAAATCCGAGATTCTAACCTTTAGTTTCAGTTTTACTGTTTCCCGCGTGAAAAATGCCCCTATTCGCAACATGGTTACTACCTAGGTAGTGAAACTTTAAGCTCGCCTCCAGCAAATAGCTGACGTGTATTTTTCTTCTATCTACTAGGTACTGAGTCCTTTCATAATTCGTGCAACTCGTTAATTGAAGCTATTCGCAACGAAGACCTTTGTTAAGCATGAATATACTTGTCTTTACACTTCCTATCTTTCTCCCCCTGTCTACCTTAGGCTCTATTTTGAGGAGCTCATGTTGAAATTTTTGATACTATAGTAAACCTTAGATACCTCCTTAACTACCTAGGTAGGTATCTAGGATGGTAGTAGCTGGGTGTAGTCATGTTTTTAAGGTTGGTTTCAGCATAGGACTTTTTATATCAGATCTGAAAAAACGTTGATTTATTTTCCACCAGCAAACATCACAGGTGTATCCATTTACTACTCAGGTATATGCAAGCTATACGCGGCCTCAATGTTGTATAAATAGAAATGGATGATTGTGCTGTTGCTTAGCGCTTGCCGGGTACCTGTAAGGAGATGCTTATAAATAAAGGGGTATTCTGTGTGTCTGAGTACTTCGTGATGTCGGTACGTAGGTACCTAGTACTTTCACTCGATGTGAAAGCTGTGGCTTGCATTCATGATGAAACTGGGAGTACGTATGTCAGGGGAATGAAATTCATAGCACTGATACGTAGGAGCTACTCATGACTCGCGTACTTTCAGAAGGACCATGTCTCCCCCCAGCTATTCGGTACCGATACGCGTCGTCCCAAAGAAGGTAGCACTTGGAATTCGGCATCCGATGAAATCTCCTAACTAGGCTTGCTTCACTCCCACATGTCTAGCGCAGGATGCGATAGTTAGCTGAAGCCCCCACGATCCTTACCCGGGACCCCTTACTGCAGGAATAATACATCAAGCACGTTCTGGTGTTGATTGGGTCGGTTAGCTCACCTACTACCCCTTTAGTTCGGGCCTGCCACGTTTTTTCAATACGCGGGTTATAAAGAAGGAAGGGAGGGAACAAGGTTCCAGAAACTTCCCCTTATTCCAAAGGTTGCATCCTACGAAGAGGTAATATTTTAGTAATCATGCGTGAAGGGTCGTATTTAAGCTATTCCTCCTAACCCCTTTTGAAAGCGTCATTGGAAAAGTAGGCTAACTTGGATGAACGAATACGCGTCTTATAAGCACCGAATTTGAAATAATCACAGCTATAGTAGTTGTAGTACCCTATGACCCAAATGATTAATACTCATCTGATAACATAATGGACCCTTAGTTTTACGGTATCTTCAGCGGTGTCCACACGGTAAATAAGGAGGCATCTGGTATATCAAGTGTCGGCTTGAGCCTTGTATGATTCTGTCTCTAAACATCGCGAGATCTAGCTATCAAGTGGTAATACAGAGTTGATCTTACATCTGATCGTACATCTGCTTCATATCTCGTCTCTAAACTCCCTAAAAACGCCCGAAGCTATGTCATGAAGATCATGATCTTGGTATCACTGTCCCTTTTCCTTCCTTCAAATCAAATGAATGAACCCATCCCTTCTATGCCTAGAAAGGTTATAAAGATAGTCCTTCCCGTTCCCAGTACCTAAACAACCTGAAACTGTAGGCTTGCTGCCTCGTCTATCGTAGCTTGGAGCCTTAGCTTCAGCTCGCTGGCCAATTCAGGCACGATTGCGCCCATCTGGCTCTCTTCCTCGTTGCTATACCGTCGCGTATACTGCAGCATGAGCCTTGTTAGCTGCCTAAGCTCTGACAGTAACCGCGAGGAGTTTCCTTCCTCGTCTGTGCCGTTCGTCCGTGTCTCACGGATCAGGGATGTGAATGTGTCGAGAATGGTGTTGCAGGCAGCGGCGGCCAAGAGGACTATCTCAAGCCGCTGCGAGCAGGGGCATATTAAGATGCGGCAGATGCTCTTGTAGCACTGGGTCAGGAACCCAGGCGCTGTGCATAGGGTGTCGGTTTGTAGTTGTTGTAAGCTTAGGTGGTGCATCATGTCCATCAACGATGAGGCACAGTCGGTGGTGTAGGAAAGGTCTTCTGATATCTCGGGACCCACCACGAAGTCGTCAAAGCTCGGAGATGGCATGGGTAGAGGAAGAGTGTAGATGTTATTCAGTGCGTGTTCTTCTGCACTAGAATAGGAACTCCCCGGGGGCGACTGTGACTCTGGTGAAGATCGACTCATGGAGCGCTGGTGGGCCCTAGATCTGCAGATACTGCCGTGGTGTGAGTGTGATGATGATGAGGATGGTGTGTTCTCCGGTGCTTGTGCTTGTGTCCGACTCTGCGTGCGACCTCCGGGGTATGGCCTTCCCATCCGCCGGGTCACACTATATGAGCATCTGTTACCGAGTCTTGTGCACCTTGCGCACGAAGGCTTTTCTTTTGTGCAGCGAACCTTGGACGCGGAACACGCGTCACACGAGTCCTTCAGCTTTTGCTTCCGAGACATCCCCGGTCTGGTGTTGGTGTCCATGACGGGCTTGGTAGTTGTTGAAACTTGGAGGTAATAAGATGAGTGACCTAAGTAATAGTCGATTGTGTCGTGATAGAACAGAACAGTAGTTTGGTATGAATTGAAGAGATGATGGAGTATTGTGCTTATACTCGAAGAGAGTTATCCTCCCTTTTAGGGGTGAAATATACAGAGAACATATATCATATATATTCTTCGAGATCAAGCACACCCTGGCCTATTTTCTCAGGATTGGCACCTGGGGTGGCAACGGGATAGAAGTCTAAGCCTCACTAAGTTCTACTGGGAGTAGTATGTATCTCGAAAGCTTCCCTACATCTTTAGTAAATGAACCGGCCAGGCACTAGGTCTGTGAGCTGGTTAACTGGCAGACTGGTAGCGATAAAAATGGCCATGCACTTATGGATCCTCTTTTTCAAGGCCCATCATATTACTCCATACAACCTGTCCCAGAACCCGAAGGCAGCCGTTTATTGTAGCCTGCAGCCCCACGTCCTATAGCTTGCACGATCTAAGGGTTAGTTGGGTAGAGCCAAGACGAAGATCCATGGGTGGCCAAGTCTCATTGCCAATTGAGGATAAGACCCTGCTTACATGGACTAAGCCCAGTTGGTGCACGCAGTAAGTATATGCATGCCGTGGGCAACAATCGATGCCCTTCATCGTTCCGTCCCAATGGTATACACTACTTGGCCGTGCCGTACACTTTGGACCCGGCTGCCGTCGAGTTATAAAAGCTACAGCCTTATGAATGAAGAAGGGCACTGAGGTCCTGCTGCAACACTTACACACGTCACCATCACTTGGAGATTTGGGGGATTTTGGGATTCATTTTACAAAACGTACGCCAACATGTTGTAGCACAGCAGCACATTTATAGCACGCCAAAGTAACAAAGAAAGAAGGTAAACAACCAATACACTCGGGCCCGATGATAGGTTCAATGGTAATAAAATAGATCAAGCTGAAACCTGGTCTACTACCTCATAATTCAGGCGAGATAACCTTACAACCGCTTTCATAACCTGCTACCTGAGCCTGCCTGGCTATTTTTAAATCCTTTGAAGGACAAGACTTTATGGTGTTGCGGCTGGAAATATTAGGCGACCACTCAACGCCCTGAACGAAGATTGTACCTTCTCCAAGTGAGCGGGATCATACTTCCGTGGATGTCATCACACCCTATCTGGCTTACAAAACATCATTGCATAGTACTATCCATCTCAGCCACAGAGCCGTCCAAGATAAGTAACACACTAGGTTAGGTAGGTAGTTTAACTAAATACTTACCTTACGTAGGGTAGGTACCTAGAGGGAACTAGGTGGCAGATGCTAGGTATTGGGCAGCTCGTAATATTTCACTAACCATCGAGGCTTGCGTTCACGAAATGGGGTATGATGTTTGAAGCCAGTAGGCAGATGTATAACCATATATATTCTGACGCCATTTTTCAACGGAGAACGAGTTATGAGATGATAAGCGTGCGGAAGGATACCCTATGATAGGGTCTGTCCCACCAAATGCGAGCTCTAACCTAGAGCTTTTCATGTCGTTGCGCTAGTAAAAGAACCGAGTGCGATATGATGGTTCTTGTACGCGTAATTTCACGATATTCTACGGGATGCATGGTTTGTAGGTTGGTGAGCGGTTCAGGGGTCCAGAATCAGCAGTGCAGTCCTACAATTTCTTTCGCTAGCCACGTGTCATTGAAAACGGATATTATCAAATACAAAGAAACGCACCCCGCACGAACGGCGGGTGTGATAATCATGGTGGGCAATCGATCCCTGAGATAATCCCAAGATGAATCCTGAGATAATGCTCTTCTTACAAGGCTCCTGCCTATTTTGAGCAGTTCAGCTCCTTTACTGTTGGATAAGTGCAAATTCAGGAATGCTTGATTCATCATAAGCCTTGATCTAGTCTTTGCGGAACAAGCCCTTGGTTAGATTGGGGATTGCACTACTGCCGATCTTGACATGGTGTACCGGCCGGCATCTTTCATCATAAACGAGTAGACCACAGACGATTGTACACGGCTCGGCCGAAGACTACCTGGTAAATCTAAGCTATGTAGGTACAATACACAGTACTCACAGGGCGGTTTGTACAATACGTAGTATTTTTGGTGGCGCTTGAGGCGATTTGGACTAATTTACGAGTATATCACGCCACCTAGTGGACGTGACCCTTCTTTGCTGCCCATAAGTACCTACCTAGTAGGCACCTAATCTACGTGATATTGAGGTTGAAAATTTATCATAATAATTTAAGCGTGAAGCCCCTGTTTGACCTAACTGTCATTCAATGTGAAAGCCACAGAGCCGTCTATATTTACCTAATGCAAACACCTAGGCAGGCAAATTACTTCAGTACTATGCCACGGCCTCTACTCACGGTGTGCCTAAGTCTTTCGCTATAGCCCAGCTGTGTTGCTTAATTAAGATGTATACACGACACCATCGATACGACATACATACAGCGTAAAAGTCTGTCCATAAAATAAAGTCAGCATGCATATACCAATTTCTGACCAGCTTCAGTCGCCCTACCACGATCCAGGCCAAGGATTACTGATGTGGGGTTTGGAACAAAATACTGGATACCTGTTAATACCAGCGCCAGCGCCGCCTGTTTAGTGCCGGCCGGCACCACCACACGGATAGTAGCCCGGCTGGAAAGCTTAGAACGTGCTCAAGATACGCTACCGACAGACCAGTTGAACATACATTAGTATACGCTTCATAGCTTACGTGGATATATAATAGAATATAATAGCTTCTATGCTAACAGAGATAGTTGGCCAATATATACATAGTAATATGCCGCGTCTGTAATTTCTATGATCGCACTTAATCCAGACGGTTCTAAGCCCTACCCATTTTTAGCAGACGTCGCACTAAGGAAAGGGTTCAATGATAAATCCACCTCATTATAATGGTGGTTTGCAGAGTATGCTAACCTAGTTGGCTAGAGGTGCAGAGTACCTATGTACGTTAGTAGTTTAGGGCCATGGCCGTTGCTTATAGCTGAGAGATAGCATTGGAGGAGCTTTACATATGTAGTTGGTTGTGGCCGTTAGGGATAGATTATAGGTTACATAGCATCCGGTAGGCCTCTCCAATCTTTTATTGGACATCTATCTAGATTAATTAGACACCAGACAATTAACTGAGCAGTCAAACAATGCATGTGTATTGAATTATTGGACCTCCTAACGGGGCTGAGGTTGTTTAAGTTTCGATTCGGGTGCATCGAAAATGGCAAATGTTACACAGAAGTTCGAGAAGGATTGGAGCGTCGAATAGTTACCTAATACAAAATTAGAATTGGCGTGAAAAGGGATTATAGCCTCCTTACTAGGTATTCTCCAAGCTATACAGACCTACATAAGTGCCTATGTATACCTACCTATGTATTCAGTTTACCCCAGTTCTGGAAGACTTAGGCAACTAGGATCGGATTCCATTTCTGTCGGGTAAGCATCATCGCTACCTGCCTACTGGGTAGATCACCGGTATGTCGGTAGACGACAGCCTATTTTGCTTGGCATTCGTCTGGTGAATTCCAAGTTTGTTTCGACGTTGAACAAGCCCCTTTGCTAAAGATCGTGGACGTATTATATAGAAAGCTTCACATCGTGTAGATTATCTTACTAACCTTGACATAGAACCTTAGCTCGACTTCATTTTATGACCTGCAACAACGACAATGCACTCTCCTACCCAAATACCAACGGACATGATGCTAGACCAAGAATGGCTCGAGAGTATGGACCTAACCAATAACGAACTCACATCTCAGGAGTCTCCATCAGGTGCTGAAAAGCCCGTCGACTTCTCCCTCTCAACGCCCCTATCCGAGCACGACTTCTTAGGAACCGACAACTTTTCCGATCAGTACTTCGATCACTTTCTACAGAGCGATATTCAGCAAAGCCATATGACTATGGAGCAGAATTTTGGGATGGACTTACAAGCACCTCCCGAAGCATCAACAACAACAGCCCCTGGAACCTGCACCAACCCAGAGACATGTATGATATTAGGCTTGAACACACTTCGAGGCCTACATATACCGTACCCATCTTCATTTTGCATCGTAAACCAGTCAACAGCATATCACCAGCCACGGATGGTTGATGAGGCACTCAGCAACAACGAAAACGCTCTCGACGCCGTGAAACGGATCGCCGAATGCCCCTGTATATCCAAGAGAACAGTACGGATGCTACTACTCGTTATCTGCGAGAAACTGATATCCTGGAACGCAATAATCCTCTGCGATCAGGGAGAAGAGCGGGCTTCTGCCTACAGGAGCCTTTTCGAGACAGATGGGTCAGAACGTCTGGTCACGGGGAGTCACATGCCCGTCCGGGTTGGACAGTTCTCAGCCGATGCCAGCCTTGGGGGTCGAATCCGTGCGTGCATAGTAGTAGACACATTGGAACGCTTACAGACGGTCCTTGGAGATGTCCTACGGGATCCTTTTCCTGGGGATGTGAATAGCGAAAGCTCGAATGGAGTGGTGGAAGTGCTGGACCGCCGACTGAAGGACTTGAAAGCAGAAGCAGCAAGCCGTCTACAAGATGACCGACGATCATAACCACAATGTTTGAAATTCATTAGGACGCCTTATCATAAGGAAAATGTACAGTATCCAAACAACTTCATCAGCCCCTTTCGTCGGTTGTTACATTAGCCTATAGATAGTTGTGATTTATGTATTTAGCGTACCTAAATAAAAGCGACGGGGTAAAAAGTACCTACATTATACAATTTGAAGTTTGCCTCATTGACATTGACATTTCTTCATCGCATTCCACTAAAGACTAAGTACCATTCACTTGAGTACTTCAATACATACCCAGAACTGTCGTTGGTGATATTCGTGTAACACGTGTGGCCTGCATGTGTTACACAACATAAAATACTACCCAAGTTGGAATATTCACAGTGGAAGGCGTCTTCTGATTGGCCAGAAATTCAGCGTTTAATGCAGTGTCACGTAAATTGATCAGCTCCAATTAGGGCTATGTACCTACCAGGTACTATCTCCAGGATTTGCGTAGAAAATGGCATTTTCCATTAAAATTCTTGCATCTCCCAGGTTAAATCATATAATATCACGTGGCATATTATTCGCGAAGATATGTGAATTAGTTGACATGTAGATCTCATCTTCTTGCAAAGGCTATCCTGGAATAATCTATTAATGGATGCATTAAACAGGGTGCATTGCATATCTGCCTACCTTAGGTAGGTACCTAACCTAGTAGATTGGTGACATTTCGAAAAAGGTAGACTGTTGGCCGTTACCTACATACGTAGTTTCAGCGGTTTCCCTCTAACGCCAACAATCAACGATCAGCGCGAAGGCGAAGGCCGATTTCACGATTTAGCCTGACTCATCACCCCAGCTCTCGCGCTCGCGCTTAGTGCTTAATCCTTCGCGACCTCTAGGGCCATACATACATATAACGGCCCCCAAGCCGCGCTCGTTGGAAGGATTCGCCTAGTTATCTGCCTACTAATATACTACCCAGGACCTTACCTTGCCTACCAGGTGCCTATCTCTTTCTCGGAGGCCGACCCTTGGAACCTCCGATCTATGTCCCCGACTTATAACTTGGAACTGCTCGGTACTTGAATCGAATCCTTCGCCCTTATCAACCGACCTCAACTTGATCTCAACCTCTTCCTTGACCTTGATTTTAAACATCGTCAAACGATTTTTGTACCCAAGCATCCTATTTTACTGGTAGAATTGAAAGCGCTCAACCGCCCAATAGCAGATTCCAAAGCACCAAATTGTCGTGCACATCCCTACAAGTCTTCCCTCCCCTCCCCTCCCCTATCTTCACCAAACCACTATATACAAAATGGCGAGTAAACTCATCATTTACCGCGGATTCCCCGTGAAGAACGCCTACGTCTGGTCACCCTTCGTAGGCAAGCTCGAGACTCGCCTGCGCTTCGCCGGGCTCCCGTACCAGATTGAGCAGGGCTCGCTAGGCCAGGCACCCCGCGGCAAAATCCCCTACGTCAGCCTTCCGGGGAGCACAGAGCTTATCAGCGACAGCGCCTTCATCATCCGCAAGCTCGCCCAAGACGGACAAGTACCGGACCTTAACGCCAAGCTAACGCCGGTCCAGCGCGCTCAGGACCTGGCTCTGCGCAGCTTGTTCGAGGACAAAGTCTACTTCATTCAGGCGAGTTGATGGAGCTACCAAATTTTGATCGAACCCTGTCGGCTAACAAATGTGCGCGTCAAGACTCACGAGAGATGGAATGATAACTATGTCACGATGCGCTCGACCGTCATGGCCGCCATCCCCTACCCAATCCAGGTGCTCGTCGGCCTGCTGGCCCACAAAGGCGTGATGCGAACCCTCCATGGACAGGGTACTGCGCGCTGGACCCCCGAGGAGCGGCTAGCCATCCAGCAGGAAGCCTGGCAAGCGGCCGATGACATACTATCTGAGGCACGAACCAAGGCAGCCACCGACAGCAAAAAACCGTTCTGGGTCTTCGGCGGCCCTGAACCCACAGAGGCAGACGCTACGCTCTACGGATTTGTAGCCTCTGGTCTCGTTTGCGAAGCGTAAGGACTACCCACCTACCCGCCAAACCCACCCACCCCTTCTACACTACTTTTTTCCCGCTAGGAATGTCCCGCTGCCACGTACGTAATGCAATGCTAACAGAACCCCCCATATATATGTAGTGCGCCGGAAACACAGAAGAGCGTCCGCAGCCATCCCGTCATCTTGGATTGGGCTGCCAGGATCCACGACCAGTACTTCCCAGACTACGAGAAATGGTCCGAGTAAATGGGGGTACCTACCTACTATCGCTGACGACAACTTATTAGAAGATACAAGTGGCTGGTTGGGTAGAGTCGCTAGTTTCAGGGAAAGAAATGAAGCCACCGATACCTACCTGCCTACAATACTACCTAGGAGACATTGCCCCCCGAGAGGGTTTCGACCCCTCGACTACAAAATTCTCCAAATCGTTAGTATTACGTTGGGCCAAGTCTGGAAATTCGGGTTGGGGAAAAATGGAGAAGAAGTTGAAACGGTTTAGAGCGATGCGAAGATGCCCATACTCGTCCTAGTTCTTCAAGGCCTAGGCTAGATGGGAAACACCACCCCTGAGAAGATTTTGAACCACTACCGAAACCGAAATGCACCTAGTTAGTACCTAATAGCTACACATCATGATATGTGCTTACCTACCTACCCTACCACTAGCAAAATACAATTGAATCGGATTGCGCAATATTATAACTTTACGTACATAATACGTGATAAACCGTGCAGGTGGTATGATTTTCGTAGTAGGTCGTCTAGGACTCTAGGTATACTCACTCGTTCAAGCAACGTTACAATACCTAGGTGGCTCCCTTTAAAAATCCAGACGTGATATAATGCTAAGAGCTATGGATAACTATCGTTACTAACATCTCACCTAACAAGAATTAGCCGCACAGGTCTCAAATCTGATATGTGATTCAAACTTAGATTTGTGTTCCAGACCTGAGACATCTAACCTACGTCGTTAACACACGATATTGCAATACAGACAGACGGTGAGGCCAGTAGCATAGTTAGTTACCTAATCTAGCGCACACCCCGCCCTAAAAAGAACTGAAAGCCAGGGGGGGCTCCACTGGAGAAGCTCGATCCCTACCAGTCAAGGATTCTAGAATGCACAACATCGCCTTAGTTCCCAGGCATCCATTTAAACAGGGCTAAACAAGGCAGTCTATCCCTGGCAGACGCCCGCCAACGCCCCACACAGAAGCAATGGCCGCAATTGCGATGAAGAAAGGGTAGGCTATGGGGCGGGCATTGCAGTGATGCTTGTTTAACTGTGCCGCATTCATTGTCAGGGCTACCTATGGTACTCAGAGATTAGGTAACAAGATATCACATAAAATACCTAGTAAGTGGTTAGTTATAGCGAATATACTAAGAATGGTCAGTGATGCTGTGATTGAGTGAACTTTTGCGTATCAGGGTTGATTTAATTTGACTGCCTGGCAGCATAGCATATAACCAACATTGAGTATTATTAGCATTGCTAGGTAGGCTATGAATTGTATACCTACCTACATGTAGGTAGTAATGACATGTATTTGCCTGTCATAAAACATCAATGATAGGTATAGTTATTAAGACAGTTAGTCAGGGGCATAAACCAGCGCTTCAATTGAAATAATTAGGTAGGTAGGTAGTTACTTAGCCTACGGGCCAACAAGCCGGTCCGGCTTCTAAAATGCTTGACGCTAGCACCCGAAGCAAGGGGGGACCGTACCCAGGTACCCTCCCTCCACTGTCCAGACTCTCGAGATTCAATTCTTTTCTCGCTATCGCGGCTGACGTGAGGCAGCACAATTCACCGTCCCTGCTGTGCGGTACTGTGCCGCATTTCCGCATCTCAGCCCTTCGAAGCTTTTTTTATGGCTCCAGAGCCTTTCATACATGCATCAAGGCGATGTATGTAGCATGCGCTTCTTGCGATTGCGAGATAATCAATCACAACGCAACCTGTCAATGGGTTAGGTTAGGTGATTGATTCAATTAATTTTGTAAGCATAAAGTCATGTGACTTATTGCCGGTCACGTGATACCCCATTGGGTAACCTACTGCGTTTGCATTCTCATGTATTTGATGCGTTCTCTGTTTGTTCATACTACATACTGCATACATACATGTATTATTCTTTGCTGTTTAATACAACTTCTCGCTCAATGATTGTAGTGTCTCACAATCTTTGCTCCCTAAAAACACCAAATATGAGTTTGGCTTGCAATATATTGGACCTGAAGTCCTGTCGTATTTTTATTGCCTCGAGATGAAGATGCCATGAGGCTTTCGCCTATATAGACTGAAGTTAAGTTATGCATTATGTTGTGTAAGCGACAAATTCTTCATATGTACGCGCGCTACATGTTAGGGCAGAGCAACGCAGGTTCCCGTTCAAAGTAGCATGATCTTTCTCTGGGGGCGGGAATCGACATTGGATCGTTTGAAGCATTCGGAGATGGGCAATGGAACATGGGCCATTGCATACATGTACCATCCACGACGATGACCAATAGCTGCCAAACCAGTGTGCGGTTAGGTACCTACAGTATACTATGTAGTTCTACTACTTATCTCATATCCATGCCATTTATTCAGATTGTTTTCTACAACAAAAGAAAATGGAAAAAACGAGGTCAAAGAAAACACATTACCATTCATCAAGTTATTGAAACCTTCCAATGATGCCACCAAACCAAACGCCCGCTTTTGTCTGCCGATTGCCGACAATCCAGGTATGTTACAAATCATCATGAGACTTGATGCACATCCATTTATGTTGTAGACCCAGCACAGGAATATCATGATGGCACGTAAGGTTAGTCCGGATTGGGCTGCCCAAGCCCTAGCTGAAGCTGGGTACAACGACTCAGGCTTCCTGCGTGATATTCTATTAAGCGAGTTCGAGCACAAATCGCCAGCTGCCGTCCGTCAAGAAGCCAAGGTGAGATCAGAAGCGATATTCAGCAGCTATGATACACTCCACGAGATCATGATTCGTCATGAAGCTACAATTAGGAAGCGGTGGGGAAAGAAAATACGGCCCCAAAGGCTCAAGATACTGTTGAATGCCTGGCCGGGCATGCCCGTAATGCATCGTCCAGATTTCGATGCAATCCGAAAGTGTTCCGCGCGAGGGCAATACCTAAAGGCCGATCCTCAATATAGGTCAGAGTTCATATGGCCGTACATCAACCAAGAAGATCTTGTACAACCCAAAACGCTGCTATTGCTGCTTAATGCACGAGGTCGTCATCCCCCATTTGAGTTCTCCGGTACGGATGGGGCTGCCATGCACCTGGGTCACGTCACAAAGGCTATCATACCCATCTTCTTAAGCAAGCATGTCATGATCATAGACGGAGCCACCAACGCTACAGACTATGGCAGATTAATTTCATGGGAGGACCATCCGCACGCTTTTGTCTGGATGATGACCCGGAAGCAGTATTTACCAGGAGAAGGTCTTCTTGTCTTGGAAGCACAGGAAAGGCTTTTGAAATTTCTAGTAGATTGCTGCAAGCAGATTCTGCATGATGTTCCAGAGGACACCCTAACAACTGATGCCTTCCCTGTTCAACCCGAGCCAGCAATTCATGTCGAAGGCGAGTCGAGCGGTCTTGGATCCCTTGCTTTACTGGCGGCAGAAGCTCCGTATCGAGTCCCCACGCATCTCGACCTAGGCCGAATTGTATCTCTCCTCGGCGCCAGAGAATCTGCCGCCGAAGATCATCTTTGGGCCTTGCGAGAAGACCCGAGCTACTTCGCTGAGCAGCTTGAGGACGCGAAGGAGCATCGATCAGAAATGTTGAAAGATATTAATGGGGATATACACCCTACCCTTAGACCTGGCCACGAAACCACATTCTGGGCTCGCCTCATCGGTCAAGTAGTCGCCTCCGCCTACGCCCAACTGGAAGCCTTCTCGGAGCTTCGCCGGCAAGCCAAGAACCTACAAGAATTACAGCAGAAGCATCGCTCCAACATAGATCCTACTAAGGATTTGCCTCAAGAATATCGATTAGCCATTCTAAAGTTCCGCCATTACGCAGACAAGCTAGCTCAAGGCCATTTGGCTGTACTCAGGGATGAAGTTCCTGCATCCCCACCGCTTCGCTCCCGCTATGTGCGATGCCAACCTTGGAACAGCACATCATCCGAGATGGACATCCGACTAAGACGAATCGTTAAAGGCAGCACCGTTGAGCTGGAAACGAATTGGCTGCTGTCAACCTTGATGGTCGACGGGTTCTCCCTATTCCTAATCAGCATGCCCTTGATCCTAGACGAACTCGAGAGGTTGCTGCAAGCGGAGAAGAGTGCATCAGACCTGTTATCCGCCCGCGTCGCTGGAACAATTGGAGATCTATCTATACTATCCCAGTGCATTAACCAGATCGACCTGTACCTCCCATGGGCGCGAACCTTCGAGCACGTCACACTAGATCAACAAAACAGCATCGACAAGGATTACACGGAAACCTTCGCACCATGGCAAGAAATATCGGCTGCTCTTCAAGCCGATGACCTTCAAGAGGTGGCAACGCTAGCTAACCCTCTGCGCAAGAAGTTCTTCTACCCGGTAGAGAAGCGCCGGACTAAGGAAAACGTGGAAACGCTTCGACTGGCTGAACGCAATCTAGACGACGTATGGGACAGGCTCGATCGCCTGATGCACGCCAAGTGTGGAAAGATGGACAGAACCGCGGCACGGCAGCTTCTATCGCAGCCTCGCATCTTGCAACGCACGCCTCCTTGGACTGCGAAAGCTCCCGTGGCAACTAAACAACAGGAGCAGAAGCTGGATGATCTGGATACTTTGTACCGACCTTTATCAACGCTCTATTTCGGGCTCCACCCCCAGGAATCGAAAGACGCACAAGACATCCAGAGAACCAAGCAGAAGACCAGAGGAGTACCGCAGCAGGCCCAGCCCCCGACAAGCCCATCGTCACCTCTCGACACCGAGCTCGCGAACACAGAACCCCAGCCCGCCCCTATCACCGTCGACTCCAAGTCCTTCAAGGTCTTCCGCACCCTCTTCTTCAACCCCGAGTCGACCTCCACGCCGGGCGAGATCGCCTGGGCCGACTTCCTGCACGCCATGACATCGACGGGCTTGTTCTCGGCGGACAAGCTGTACGGCTCGGTGTGGCAGTTCGAGAGATCGGATGGGCTGGGCCTGGGGAGGATCCAGTTCCACGAGCCGCATCCGCGGGGCAAGATCCCGTTCACGATCGCGAGGAGGTACGGGAGGAGATTGAATCGCGCGTTTGGGTGGAGTGGGGAGACGTTTAGGGTGAGGAGGAGGGGGTAGGCGTGCAGTGGGGGGGGGGGGGGGGGGTGATGGGGTAGATGGACTCCAGGTTGCAGTGACTTGGGTGGTCTGGTTGATGTTGCCTGGGAGTCAGAGTATTAATTCTACGTGTTGTAGATGGTGGGTGGATCACGAGATGACGGTTTTACGAAGACATGGGAATACGAAGACATGAGGATATGAAGATACCAATCCAAACCTGAACGTTACTGAAATCCACCTCTCGATGCCAGTGACTAGGTAACATGTATACGTGAGGAATACTAGGTAATCGATTTTAATTTACACAGAGCCTGCCAGACGAGCTCCTTTCCCAGGTAGGGAGTAGGTAGGTATAGGTATTGAGAATGAAGCAACCCCCCCCCCCCCCTCTGTCCCATCCATACCCCCCTTCTACTCAAATCTACAGCCCTACGATAATAGACATCACAACTCTCACCCCTTCCTCCGCCTCACCCTCAACACCTCAGTCATAGGCGGCGCAATATGTCCAAAGAACCAACGATTAGCCGGTCTTCGAGGGATCGGCTCGATCTCGTAGAGCAGCGCGATATGCGCCAGCGCGATCTTCAACTGGTTAGCGGCGAAGAAGCGGCCGGGGCTACGTATAGGTAGGTAGTCATGATGGTCAGCGCTCTTCCTAGACGGGTTGGGATTGGATGGGATACGATAGGGGTGGTGATGATGATGATGGCGATGACGGTAGGTAGGTAGGTAGGTACATACCAAGCATGGCGGCCATGACTAAACCCCAAGAACGTCTCGCTCGTCGCAACCAAACCCCGCGCCTTCCCGTTTCCCTCCCCCTTCTCCCCCATAACCCCACCCACGAACCGAAACGCCCGATACCGCCGCGCGTCAACATAGATGTCCTCGTCGTGATGAATGCTGTACCCCGAAACGCCCACCTTGGTACCGAACGGGATGCGCGAGCCATCTGGAATCGTGACGCCCTGGGGCGCGACGACGGTCTTCATGACGCCGCGCTCGATGAACCCGTTCAACCGGAGGCTTTCGCGGAGGGCGGAGTCGGTGTGGGGAAGGGTTGTTTTTGACCAGGGTTGTTGGTTTTGTGGTGCTGCTGCTGCTGTTGTGTTAGGGGGGCAAGCGGCGGTGGTAGCGCGTAGCACCTCGTCGCGCATTCGGGCTAGCGAGCCAGTGCACGAAGGAGAGGCCGCGAGGTCGAAGAGCGTGTTGGTGAGGGTGATGGCGGAGGACTGGATCGCGGCGAAGGCGAGGACGGAGAAGCGGCAGGCTATGACGCGGGGGTCTAGCTCCGTGGGGTTGATGGTGGGTTTGGAGAGGGCGTGGTCGATGGCCCATTGGATGTAATCGTTCTGGAAAAAGTTAGTCGGTGCTTACGAAATGAGTAGTAGGTAGTTGCTGGGGGGGGTTTCTTCATACCGGAGAGGGGGCTTCGGCTTTATCCTGGGGCCCGTACTTGCGCAGATTTTCGAGTCGTGAGAGGATGGTTGGCATGAGGAATGCGCTACACCGCTGGTATTGGATATAGTCATACAGGGTGAAGATGGGACCGACCAACCTAGTAAGCTGATATATCAGCCCAGTCGTTATTGCTAGAGTTCCTTCACTTACGGCTTCAGAAACCTTGGAAACAGACTTATAGCTGCGGCGGTGAGAGCGACTTTCCTAATGAACTGACTACAGGCTTTTAAGAAGTCCGCGTTACGACATAGGGGCACTCCCACCAGTACCCTAGTTGAGAGCCGGGCGACGAGGGTGAGCATCGTGTCGTAGACCTTCACTTCGCGCCACTCCTCGGTATCTGTGCCCCAGATCTCTTCCAGGCAAATATTTACCTCTTCCACTACGTCGTTGGTAAAAGTGTTAAGTCTCTTCGTGAGCTGGTGCTGGATAATCTCTGGGTGAACGGGACCATCGACAAGGTTGGCATGTAAGAAGGTGTAGTCTGCCTCGAGGAATTGGCGGTTGACCTTTTCCTGGCTCAGCACGGTGTCTGGTTGCTCTAGAAGCCATCGGATCTGTGAGTTTGGCAGGATGATTTGAGGCCCGTTGATATAGTATGGTAGCACGTAAGTCTGGCCGAGCTTGGAGTACTACATCGTTAAAATTAGAATGAGTCTTGGAAATGCTTTGGTTGGTTCTTGATATCAGACTTTACCTTGCTGTACCCCTCGTCCAGAAGAGCTCTCAAATTCGTTATGCCAGTTAAATTTGCTTTAGCTCGAGCCCAGCGGCTCCCCTTTTCTCCGGTCCCGGCCCAGGGGAGGTTAGGTGGGAGTGAGGCGTTCGAGAAAAGACGGAGAACAAGGTTCATAAAGGTGATGGCTATAATAGTTACTAGAATTACTGCAGAAGCGATGAGGACTGTATGAGTGAAGACTGCCATGCTATTCGGTAGGCTCCGGCACGAAAAGGGGAGCAGCGAAGAGCGGTAGGGTAAAGTCGCTACGATGAATGAATACGATAATTCGTCTTCAATATATAATGAAAGGTTCTTCTGCTTGCCTATATAGAAGCTATCCGACTAGAATTCATACATTTATCTTGCATTGTCTAGGCATATATCTCGGCCGGAAGGTAGTATTAACGTTGGGGTTTGAGTTGGAGGGAAAGCAGTCAACACTGCTGATGATGCTCGATGGCTTTCAAGACAGGGACAGTTGAACTAGTATTGAGGTTGACTTGAAAGAATAATGAGACATCTGTCTTTGACACTAAAGAGATCTTCATCTTTGAACCATGCATCTCGTCTATAATTGTTCGGGTATTATTAGCATAGCGATGTCTTCAAGCAGGAGTTACGTATAATCGGACAGTGTGAAATCAGTAATGTTCAGGTAAGTCCCTAGTTCAGTATTTTTGAGTAGTTATCAGTCATACCAACTCAGGACATCGTAAGTCGGCCAGTATCTTAGAAGATAGGGGGGTAATCGGACGGAAGTTGGATAGTGAAGCTAATGACGTGTAGGATCATACTGACTACCTATTCACTCTAACTTCTCACCTCTTCGTTAATTGAAAGTTCGATAATTGTGTAAACAATTTTCCTAGTAAGAGCCTGCGCATACCTGTACGACTATCAAATCAGATGGGAGTCATCAAGAGTCAAGTGCTTACTGCCCAGTTGAAGATCACATATTGTACTTCGTGACCGCAGCCATAGGCCGATCTATCATTTCCGTACGACAGGAGCCAGTCTAGAAGTATTCTGGAAATTATGGAAGGCCCGCCTTATATCATTCTATCTTTAGAAAATTCCAATATCTCGGGTTGAAGCATGAGTAGTGGGCTGTGGCTGCAACTCTGGGCTAATCAGAGTTCAGTATCGAGAAACGGGAATCCAGGAACATAATGATAGTCGAGGGAAGGCTAGAGAAACAGGTCTTAAGTGTCTAAGGTTGTTCTAAGGAAATACTGCTGGGCGCACGAAGTCGGATCTTTTCGTCCGCTTTTCGAGAACAGTTAGATCTTCTATGTGGGAGACGAGAGTATTGTGGGGGTCCATACTGGATAGGTATTATCAGGGACTCATCTCAACGTAACTCTTTACCAGATACAGCTAGATGAAGCAGATAGCACTGTAAATGTTTCATATGTCTCTCAATATATTGATCATGTGCAAAATCCTAGCACAAAGGCGCTATGGTGCGAGTCAAGTAAGACCCAAGTAGCCGGTTCCTGAAGATCATTCAAAGATGGAACAGTCAGTCGGGACGAACCGCAGGTAAGACCCTGCCGATCTACTTAAGCCTTATATGAATTTCTGGCCGGTCGAAAATTTAGGATTGCGTGGCGTTTATAAGCAGTACGTCAATACCACATCTCTTATTTCGACTTCAAATAAAGTAAAGGGTCGGCGATTGCACAGTCGTAGGAATGATGAATGATGAAGGTGTGTCCTTGCACGTAAATCCTGGGTTTTGTCTGGAAAGAGGTTATACAGACCGAGACTATCACTCAATGATGTCTACTAGAGTTGACACTTGCTTGAGCTACCATCGACAGGAATTTGGGTACCTATCTACGAGTACGGCCTCGCCGGAGCAGAAAATAGTTCACGATATGCGACGTACCTTTGATCACCATCTTATGTGCTCGAGTTGGTATGTTAGCCAAAATAAATGGAAGTTCACTGGGCAGCTAATAGGCGGTGGTGTATATAAGCAAGCTGGCGATGACTGGTCAAGCCCAATAGAGAGCTTGTCGATCATAACTCAGGTTAGAGCCAGATAATTCCAAGACTCAATCCAACGCTGAAGACCACCGACCTACAATAATATCATTAGCCCACCATGCACATCTCCACCATCCCTCTCACCCCCTTCTTCCTCTCCCCCCTCCTCTCGTCCACCCTCATCACAGCCGCTACTCGAGAACCCAACCCCATCCAACTCTCCCCCATCCTCGACATCCTCAAAGAAATTGGCAACGCGCCACCGCCCTCGTTCCTCTGGACGCCTCGCCCATCTCCTAGGTGCGCGGCCGTCAACGCGGGGGAGCTGCAGTGCTGCCAGGGGACGTTAGCAGGCGACCTGCCGCTGATCCAATGGCTCGCGGCGCTGTATGGGTACCGGTTGAATCCGAACGATGTTAATGGTGTTCTGTGTAAGTTTGTCAATTCAATACCTGCCTGATCAACCACTACTTTGAATAGGAAGTGGCCCCCTTTTCGTTTAAGCTTTGTAACTGACGGGGGAAATGGTTGCTTTTAGGTCATGGTAATCTGGAGGGCTGTCCCGGCGTGAAGGTGTGTTGCCAAGTCACGGCACTGGTGAGTTAGTAGTAGATGTCTACCTACTACCTATCCCTCCTTGTATCTTGCTTCGTATATAGTGGTTGACCCTGTGGCTGAAATTTCGTCTTACCTAGAATCCGATGCTGTCCTTATACTGTCAGGACTTCAAGTGGGGAAAGTGATATAACCTGCAATGTTAAAGACAGCCTAAGGTGACACTATGATGCAGCCCTAGAGGCATTCACGGATGGAATATGGAGATAGGAGACAATGGTGGTGGTTCTCTAAAACAGGCGTCTGGATGGTTCAATATTTGAGTTTGGTGGTTTCTGTCTATACATGTGCCGTCCGTCCATAATTGTACATAAATCGGTATCTATACAACCACACGAGTGGCTGCTTGTTTGCGATGTGCCTAGAAACACATGTACTTGTACAACGGCACGCAGCATACAAACAAACCCGCTCTAACACCAAAGATACTTGCTTCTGAGTGGTAATGTAATACAAGTCTATAAGGGGTATTTTATTTTTGACGTTTCAACGTGTTCATCGCCATTTCTATCAACCCGTCTTTCGCTTCGCTGGCAGGGAACGCATTAAGCGCAGCGATCGCTTGTGATGAGTAATCTTCTGCTAACGCCCTCGTTTGTTCGATACCGTCGCTTTGGTAGACTAACTCGCGTGCCTAGGAAACATGGTTAGCAGATCCCTTATAAGACGCGAACGACACGTGGATGGGCCTTACCCTTTGCACGTCACCCTCTTGCAGGAACTTCCGCCCGACCAACTTCCCCAACTCCGGTGTTGTCTTCCATGCGAACAATAAGGGCGCAGTCGCAAGTCCTAGCTCTAGATCCGCCCCGGCCGGTTTTCCCAAATCTTTCCCAGACTTCGTATAATCTAGCATATCATCGACCAATTGGAATGCGAGACCCAAATTCTTTCCGTATGCGTAGGCGGCATCTACGGTGGCCGCGTCTGCTCGCCCTAGAAGTGCTGCAGCTCTACAAGATTTCGAGATCAAGCTAGCCGTCTTGAGATATGTTTTTTGAAGGTAGTATGTGAATGTATCCTCCGACCACTTAGGATTCCGCTCGTCGCGCTCCGTGTTCTGCAGCTGCATGAACTCGCCTTCTACCAAGTTGGCAATAACGGTGGCTAGGAGTTCGACTACTTCGGCATTGCGTAGTCGCGCTAGAGCGACTGAAGCTCTTCCTAAAAGGAAATCGCCCGCCAGAACAGCCATCTTATTACCGAACTCGGAATTGGCGGATGGAGAACCACGTCGGGACACTGAGTGATCTATGACGTCGTCGTGCAGCAGTGATGCAGTATGAATCAACTCCGCGATTTCGGCAAGGCGCCGCTGGGAAGGTAACACGTCGCCATCGGAGGATTCGGGCTGCGAGGAGAATTCCGGCGAAGAGGGGTTATCGTCAGATAGTACGTCGAGGGGAGAAATCGCAGAGTCTATCGTTGCCGTAGAATGCGATGGGGGGGATTCCGGAGCTTTAGGACATAACGAAGTCGCTCTAGACATGAGTAAAACTATTAGTGGCCGCACATGTTTTCCCTCGCTTTGTGTGTAGTATTTTGCGATTCGATCCAGAGAAGGATTTCCCGAGCCTAGAAGATGCCGAATACCGCCAGTCAAGTGCTTCATTTCCTTTGCGACAATTCGTAGAGGATCTATAGGTAGTTCGGACTTGGTAGCTCGAGTGACCGCATTGGACACCATATTCGAAGCTACCGAGGCTGCCGCCGCCCATATTGAGGATCTTTTGGGACTATTATGATATAGCGATTTTGATATGCGTATCCGAAGATCTAAAGAGGCCGCTCTACGGCAATCTGAACATGGTGAAAAAACTGTTGGTCGGCCCGCTGCGGGTCGAATTTTGAAGAGCACCGAAGCTCCAGTTCGAAGCTGCATTGCGACTGAATATCAGTTGGGATTTGGAAAATTTTCCAAGAATCCAATTGGTTTAAAGAGGCTGTGAGATAGGTGGACGGAGCATTGGCGATAGACCCAGGTTGTATTGTGATTCTTTTTTTCCTATTCTTCTTGTCTTCTTTTCCTCTTTTTTTTTCATTAATAATTGTCATACAAATGACGCTGATTTTCTACCACGAGTAAAATTTACCGAGGAATTGGAAATCGATCGTATGCTTCGATGTGGCACGGTAGGTACCCGGGTACATAGATGGTGTGGCTAAGCTTTGATAACTCGCCTAGAGTCGGCGTTGGAACTTGGAAGGTCCGATCTGTGGCTGACTCAGTCTAGAGATACATATGTAGGTTACATAGGTACATACATGCCACTATGTAAACTTCAATGTTCATCAGTTCACTCGTTTTTGAGTTTCTCATCTCACTTTCTCGACTTGAAACTTAATTCATCTTCTTCAAACATCATACACCATGGTTCTTCTTACTATGACCCCCTCCATAGTAGAGGCACTAAACCAATTATCCAAGACAAATATTGGTGATGTTGCCAAAAGCCACGAGGGTAATTCGAATATGAATGACAACGTTGAGCCATCATTAGAAGATCCGTCAATTGGAAAACCCATAAGCCATGGTCAGATTATCGATATATGGACGACACTAAAAGCTTCAGAAGGAGGGGATAAGATCAAGCTGGAAGAACTCTTGCGTGGCGCCACGGTCTATATCCCCCCACCACCTCCGAAGCCAGAACAGGTTCGGCATCGCTTTCTTTATGTTGCTTGACTATGCGATGTTGACTCCCGTGCCTATAGACACAAGAATATAAAGCATTGATGGCTAGATTACGACACGAAGAGGAAGAAAGGTCGTATGAACGGATGCTAAAGAAGGCACCTCCGAGGGAATCATTCGCCCGGAGGGATCCCACAGCTCCGATGGCGCATTCGTTTGCTGAGGTCAATAGACCCTCTAGAGCGTCTGATATAGGTGATGAAATCGAGCATGGAGACATTCAGAAACAGATAACACTGGTGATCAATTTTTTGGTCAGTGTCTTTGGGTGCGCTGCAGCTCTTTGGATGGCAGCAAGATGGTGGAGCGTCCCAGCACGGCTCTTCCTGAGTTTAGGTGGCAGCATCATGGTTGCCATCGCCGAAGTTGCAGTCTACTCGGCTTATACATGGCGAATGGAAGAGGGCGAAAAAGTGGAAAAGAAAAAGAAGGAAGTCAAGAAAATTGTTCAGACTTGGATTGTTGGAGAGGACGATAATGGCCAGAAAGTTAACGATGAGCCCTTCAATCTAACGGCCCAGGATGATGCAAATTCCGAGACTAATCTTCGCCGAAGGAATAAAAGTCCGACATGAATTCAACAGGCCACAAAACTTGAATCCGAGATTTATACATATCCGTTTCCGCCTTTTTTTCTTCTTTTTCTCTATTCTAACTTACAGACCGCACTTACATTATTAACTGACCCCTTTACCGTGTATACAGTGCAAAATAGTGGTCTTACTAAAGTTGTTAGCTTAGGCGGGCAGCTGCCAAGCTAAACTCACCACCTGCGAAATACAGTACAGTATCATTAATTATTCTCCACTTAAGTAACCCCACATTCGCGTTTACCCGCGACGCGTCTGCTAAAATCTGTACCAATTTACGCGACTTTTCTCCCTTACTAGGCAATTGCCAAACTATCACTATCCTCGACATCTGAATGTTTAATCCGTTTGGTCTTAACTTGCGCAATATTTAAGAAATGCCTTAAGCTGATCTGTAATATTCAAGAATCTACCTAATAAGAAAAAGTTATATACTAGGTAGCCATCGATATGGAGCGACCAACCATTAAAGCCCACGATACAGAAAGGTTTGTACGGCGACAACTAATAATCCATGGCCTTTGCTAATACTGGTATCACAGGAGTAAAGACAAGCCACCTCGGTCGTTAGTTTTCCGCCCTCTCAATGCAATTGGGAAACAAGCTAATCCGTACAGACGACCACTACGAACATATAGCAAGCGCCCTTTGTCAAATGATGGAAAAGAGCCCGTATCGAAAAAACGGCGTGTCGAAGCTGAGGAACAAATCGTAGAATGCCAGGTTGAAACAACACAACCCACACGCCCTCCTTATGTTCGTCAACCCATTCCGGCCATACCCCCAGCAACGAATGGCTCAATCCTGAGTTATTTCAAAATTATGCCATCCGCACGAAACCATGCGTTATCTTCGACCGAGCCTTCACCTGAACCTTCGTCCGAACTGGCAGAACCTACAAGCACCCCGCCGTCGTCTCCTCCTATGCCAAATATTCAACTAAGGAAACGACGAAGACTTACCACTCGCGTGCCCTCTCGAGCTACATCCGAAGACTTGAAATGCCCAACAGAACCAACGAGAACGGACGAAGAAATCACAGAGTCGCATTTTATTGGCGACCATCATATACCGGTGAAAGAAAAAAAGGATACGCTATCCGATGTCAGCGCGGACACGCTCAATCAGAAAATACCACTGATAAACAGATCGGAAGCTGGAAGACGAGCACGGGCCTCCAAATCAGCCACGGTTCAGACAACTTTAAGCTTATCAGCAGATGAAAAGGGATTTACGGAATGCAAGCAATGCAACATGCTTTATAACCCCTTACACAAGCAAGATGCAAAATTCCACGCCAAGCGTCACGCAGCAATATTGAAGGCAAAATCGGATCAGCATGATAACGACACGTCGGGTTGAGCGTCATAGTTCACGAAGTTACCTCCTATTTATTTGCCTACAATAAGACGATACTTCATAGTTGACTATGCTCCCGCATTGAATATCTCCTAGGGGAAATTTACTAGCTTATGTCCCAATTCATATAACCTAGTTCTGTCACCAGGCGATCCAATTCCGTGTCACTAGAGAAGGGGCGTTGGAATGGATGGTATGCTACGGGCCATCCCAACAACTGTAGCCGTATCAGGTGTGGGCGCTCTTTTCGTGCCATAACTCTCGGCAAGGTACACGATAATTGTAGGAGAAATCTGCAGCTCGAGACTTGGTACCCAAACTGCGCAAGCCTAGGACGTCGCACACGCGTCACATTTTTCGCATGGCCATTCCTGTGGTGTTTGTATGAGCTGTGCGACCTATGGTTCGGAATTGTCATCCCGGGAATACTCAAGCTGGTAACTTGAAAACCACGAACAGGGTCTGACTGAAGACGGCCAAACGAGAGCTTCTGGTGGATACATGCAGCCGGGCAATTGAAGTCGGCATTGCGGCCTTCGAAGTTCAGCCGCAGCGCGATTAATTTATCATTGGGCGAAGTCTGACGAGTCACTGAGGAGATTCCCCTGGCATCCTGCCGGCAAAGCTTGGCATAAATTGTGTCAGCAATTCTCGTCGGCATTCCTCTTTTTCCCAGCCGCCGAATCAACCATTCGTCATTTATAATAGATGACGACGCGCATCACTTCTAAGAATCAGCATAACGCTCTCCACAATTCAAATCACATGTCAGATATCTGGATATTGTAGCACGCCATATTACGACAACGGAAACCGGGCGATCTCGCCTCTCACTCGCCTACCGCTAAGATAGCCGATCTACTTGCCTTCCCCACGAAACATTCAGTCGACAGTGTTGAGTATCCTGAGAGGCGCATTATCCCATCCCAGTTCGAATTGATTGATACTGTCTTAAGTTACCCCATCTATCCCACTTAATCGCTACCTGATTACGAGGATGCGGTTCTTCCACCAACGATGCCCAGGCTAACGGTGATCCTTTTTTTGCTTGGGTATTTAGTCAGACTGTGCTTCTAGGCATTGGAGTAGAGCCGATAAGAACCAAAAGAATATTGGATATTTATCCCTACTGGTACCACAACATATCACATTGACTATATACTTAGAAGTGTATTTATTTATGGAACATCGGGACGATTCTGAGTGTCCCGTTACTTTGATTTGGGCACAACCTAGAATACGAATCCCAGTTTTAAGGAAACCCATTGCGCCCACGTGCTACTCGCGGGCGGGCTTTAAAAACAATAGTTTAAAATACGATGATCTTGTACAATATATGCTAAGCATGAGTTCAACCTATCGAAATACACCCACCATAGATAACGTATATGCTATACCACATGCTATTTTAAGAGGAATCAATACCCAATGAGATGTTAGTATGGGTTATACAACCAGTGCGGATATTTGATTGTTCTATACTGGGTAGGGACCTAGTATAAGGCTGTAGGGTTGCCAGGCGAGTAGGGGGTAAAGGGAGCCATTCGTGTGGAGCATGTAGCTCCGACACTGAATAATATGGTGTTACCTGTAACCTCCAGCGCTATCATGATAATGCCTCCAGCTACCTACCCTACCTAGTGCAGATACTCGGAGCATTTTCTTCGCGTCTCCAACACCAGGTTCCAAGATGTAGTAATCTATTTTGTGCGCGAGATAACTAACGCAACGCCCAGTAATAAATATATAGATTCCCCTGTCTTCCCAGTGCCGGGTATTCTTTTCTCAAGAAGCCTAGAACGTTTCCTGCCTACCTCCTAGGTAGGCAATATCAAAAGACCGAATTTAACCACTAGATTCCTTTGAACTGCCGATCATTAGGAGAATATGAAATACTCGCTATCTTACACTAACACTAGGCCAAGCCATGGCCTTTTACAGTCTTTTATATATCAATTGATCAATATAATATGTAGGTAGCTCCGAGAATATGGTGGTCGCTCCGTAGCAATCAATTGGCTTTTAGAGGTTCCAGACGGTCCAGAACATTCAATGCGGTTCTGCAGAGCGCCCCCCCTTAATGAAGAACTAACAAAAAATTACCTAAAAGGGTAAATTCGATACGCATTCGGCCAATCATGTAAGAGAAGCTAGGCTAATCGCATATGCCCCGATAACGGTTAGGTTACCCAGGTAAAATCGATCAACTGCTGTATTGACGATGACTTCCAGTTTTTCAATCTGCAAATCGATTACTTATAGGGTTACATGGATATTTGTAGGATGGGGGCCGTATTAAGAAGTCCCCCATCTCCAGACAAGTAAAGCACCTGATCACTACTATAACCATGTGTGAAGCTGCTTCAATACATAGTACTATGTGTATTAGGTATACGTATTACATGAAAGAAATATCCATGGAGGGTGTTTTCTCCCCTGTTTGGCTCAAACAGCAGAATTGGAATTATATTCTTCCATGGCTCTTATGAACCATCACACCATGCAACCCGAGAGCTGGGACAGCAAGGTTGTCTTGCATTGCATCCTGTAGTCCATCACTGTTGATACATGTAGAATATCACTTCAATGTCTACATACGTAGTGCTATGTACCTGGGTTGTGACTAAAGTAGACACCTAAGACACACCTAAGATCGTACAACTTAGGTATTCTTTGGCTCCATCATGTAGTTACTCCAATTTCGATCCATCCCTCCATACATTAAACGGCCACTTACAATCACTTTTTCATCATTTATCATCCTGCAGTCATATCTAGATCTCTTTCTTGGGTAGCCTTTGCTAACAATACACGAGCTTCTTGTTATTAACGACTCGCCCGATCTCCCCGAGAAAAACCCCCACTTAATATATCGCCATCGTTCTAACAGCACGGAACTTTCCAGACCGTAGGAAGGCAAAGATATTTCCACGTTCATGAAGTCATATATATGTCATGTCGTTTCCTAAGATGCAGGAACCAACCAATCCAACGCCCAGTAGGGTCTCAGATAGCACTACTAAACCAGTCCCTCTTCCTGTAAGCTATAGGATATCCAAGCAGCCATGTGCAAACTCGGCACGCCGACAGCTGCCATCTCATTGGCCGTCACCTTTGCTTCGCCTAATGTGGCAGCTCAGGAACCGTTCACGAATTTCACCATCTACCCCGAACTTGCTGACCCACCTGTTATAAAATACTCTCCCCTTAGACCACCCGCCATACCTCTAGCTGTCAGGAGCCCCTACACTAGTACCTGGTCATCTACTGCCGGAGGTGGAACTTTGAACAGCCAAAATCCCATATTTTGGTTCGGCCAGGGGTTAGGATGGGAAGGGATTGTGGTGGTCGATGGCAACTCATTCGAGTACATGGGCAGGGTCATCAACGAATATCCAGAGCTCCCCTATTTCAACTCGTCAATTCCAACAGCAGTCAGTTTCGACTCTCAGTACTCAAACTTTACATTCTTGGCTGGTCCAGTAACTATCACTGCGAGCTTCTTCTCACCCGTCACCCCCAAAGATATCTGTCGAAGTTCTATCCCGCTCAGTTATTTGACTACCACGGCGACGTCTAACGATGGCCGCCCCCACCACATACAGTTCTACTCGGACGTAAATGCTCAATGGATAGGGCTAGGGAGCGAATACGACATCATCAAGGAGTTCCACACCGGCCCGGCATCCGGCAACGGAACGGTGAATTCTACCAATACGCCGACGAGCTGGATACTGCGCCCCAGATATCCCGTCCTCTTTGCGGAGGCAGCCGAGATTCCGCGATGGGGAAACTTCTCCTACAGCACTAGTTCCATGGGAGCTACGAATTTCACCTACCAAAGTGGTTCTGCGACCAGCGTTCGATTTGGATTTATCAACAATCGCTATCTTAACAACGATGCCGGGTCAGCTATTCGTGGCTTCGGCAACCAAGAGCCCGTGTATGGCTTCTCTCACGACATGGGCACTTCACTGGAGGCATCAGTCCGTTATACCATCGGCTCAATCCAGTATCCCGTCGTACGGTATCTTCACAAAGGCGGGTTATCGGACTTGGCTCCTTGGTGGCAAAAGTGTTACGGGGGAATGCATGACATGATCCGCTTCCATTGGAACGACTTCGACACCGTCACGGAGCTGGCCAACGAGTTTGAGACGGAGCTGCGTGATGATATCAACGCTTTCTACAAAGACAGCGAGCCTCCGGTTCCTGTCCCTAGCAACCGCACGCAAACTGCAGCCTATACAAACGGCACAACATATACGGCTCAGGATGTTTTGAATGGAACGGACCAGTACGGACAATACTTCGAGTTCGACCCGAACTCCGCTTACGGCTACCTCGAGCCAGGCAACGGTACGGGCATCGCCGTGCCCTTTGTCTCAGAAGCAGAGTCGTACTACGCAATCGTAGCACTCTCGGCGCGCCAAGTCATGGGCGCCTACGTTTTCGCCGTCCCCCCCTCCACGCCCGACAGCTCGTCAGCGGACGACGTGGAACCTCTCATGTTCCAGAAGGAGATCTCCAGCAACGGCAACATGAACACCGTGGACGTGCTCTACCCCGCCGTCCCCTTCTTCCTGTACGCCAACCCCACCCTCCTCAAGTACATCCTCCAACCACTCTACGAGCTACAAGAGGGCGACTTCTACCCAAACACGTACTCAACCCACGACATCGGGACGCACTTCCCGCTCGCAACAGGCCACGTCGAAGGGACCGACGAGTACATGCCCGTCGAGAACAGCGGCAACGCGATCCTGATGAGCTACGCGTACTACAAGTTCACGGGCGACTCCGCGTGGCTGTCGGCGCACTACGGCCTGCTGAAGCAGTTCGCGCAGTACCTGATCGACTTCTCGCTGGTCCCCGCCGCGCAGCTGAGCACGGACGACTTCGCCGGCGAGCTCGCGAACCAGACGAACCTCGCCATCAAGGGGATCGTCGGGCTGCAGGCCATATCGGCGATCGCGCGCGTCGTCGGCGCCGCCCCGGACGCCGCCCTCTTCGCCGAAAAGGCGCAGTCGTACTACGCGGCGTGGGAGGGCTACGCGATCGACCCGTCGGGGTCGCACACGCTGCTCGCGTACCAGTGGCGCTCGAGCTGGGGGCTGCTGTACAACGTGTACATGGACAAGCTGCTGAACATGGGGCTCGTCGACCCGAGGGTGTACGAGATGCAGTCGAGGTGGTACGCGCAGGTGTCGCAGACGTTCGGCGTCCCGCTCGACAGCCGCCACCACTACACCAAGTCCGACTGGGAGGTGTGGACGGCCGCGACGTGCGGCCCGGGCACGCGCCGGCTCTTCGTCAACGCCATCGCGCACTGGCTCAACGGGACCAGCACGAACCTGCCGTTCTCGGACCTCTACGAGGTCGTGGGGACCGGCGAGTATCCGCTGCAGATACCGCATTTCGCGGCGCGCCCGGTGGTCGGGGGCCACTTTGCGCTGCTGGCGATGGGGAGGACGGGGTTGACGGCGGGGACGGAGGCGGCGGGGGATACGAGGGGCAGTTTGTTTACGAGGGGGGGTGTGGAGCCGTTGCCGGGGTACAAGGCGGCGCCGTATAGGAAGAGGGTTGTGAGGAGGAGGGAGAATGAGCGGAGGAGGCCGTTGGAGATGAGGGGGTTTGGGAGACCGTAGGTAGGATAATACATGGAAGGACTAAGATGTTTGGATATTTCAAGGCATCGTTGTTTTCTTTGAGTCTTCTCTTTCACTCCCCTCCCCTTTCCTATACTTGTAGATGCTATATATCTGGCGTTGATAGGATCGGTGTAGTATCCTTGAATAATTCCTGTTTCATTGGAGATAATATTGAAAGCGTGCAGGTTAGATGCCTACTTTCGCCCATCATCGTCTTATAGCGGAATCGCGTTTCTGGAAGTGATACACATTGCAAAAGTGTCTGGCCTAGGTACAGCGCCTACATATATGTGTGAAATGACAGTTACGAGAACTTCATTACTCATCTTGTCAGAACCTTATATTCACTTCAATAAGAGTACACTTTCTTCAACCGCTCCCCTTTGCCTTTCGCTTGCCCACTCACTAGGTACTCACAACTTACGCACCCTCAAGAAAATCCCCAACAAGCTGCATGTACCTCTCGCGGTCCTCCCACATCGACACATGGCTCGAGTTCGGGAGCGTCACCCACCTGACCTTATTGATGACGCGGAAAAAGGGCTCCATGACGAAGTCCATGACCTCGTCGTACTTGCCGTTGAGCAGCAGCGTGGGGACCTCGATCTGGTGCGCGTACCGCCACCCTTCCCAGTCCTTCAGCGTGCCAATCGTTTCGAATTCCGCGTGGCCTTGCCTGTCATTTGGGCGGAGGGGTTCCGGTAAGAGGATGTCTCTCCCTCTATGATGTATGTGTCTGCAGGTGGGGGTCACTTACATAGTATTATACGCCGTCGAGTCCTCCTTAACATTCCCAAACGTCCTCTGCAGCGGCTCCGGTATATCCTCCAACCTACACACAAAGTTCTTCATGAACACCGCCGCCGCCTTCTTGAACGCCTCGCTCTCATGGTCGCCCTTCCTATCGCACTCCGCCAGCGACGCCGCAACATCCCCCGGCATCTCCGCGAGTCTCAGCTGGCACGCCTGCTTGTACAGCGGCATGCTCGCCGGCGCGCCGGACATGACGACGCGCCTGAGGCCTTTGGGCCTGCGGCTCGCGTACTCGCAGACCAGCATGCCGCCCCAGCTCTGGCCGAGGAGGTGGAAGCCGCGGTCGTGCAGGCCGAGATGCGCGACGAGGTTCTCGAGCTCCTGCAGGAACAAGTCCACCGTCCAGAAGCTCGCGTCCCCGGCCTTCTCGCGCAGGTGCGTCGAGTGCCCGCACCCGATCTGGTCGTACAGGAGAACGGGGACGCCACGCTGCGCGTACACGTCTGCGAGGCCGAGGAGGTAGTCGTGCCCGGATCCGGGACCGCCGTGGATGCCGATGAGGACTGGCTTTTGGGGAGTTGATGACAGGTCCCCGATGGTGGTGTACCATGTCTTGCAGGGCTTCCCCGCGCCAGGGGCGTCGAAGGGGAGTTCGCCGGAAGATGTGGGGTATGGCGCTGACATGACTTTCTATTTGGTATAATGGAGGGGGTGGATAGGTAGGTCAGTAGGTAAGTATAAGTAGCCAAGGAAAGGCGGGTAAGATTAGGACATCTGGGGTTGGGATTACTTAGTAGTGTGTAAGAATCTGGAGGAGGAACAAAGGAGGGGAAGAATAAATACAATTATGCACAATTATCTAACCTAAGCTGTTACTGCGTAGTGCAGTGTAACGTATTCCCTTCTCGTTCTCGGTGAGATGTATGTACCGGTACCTGTTATGCAACACCTGCATGGCTTACATAGATACATATATTATATTCACATTATTCTCTTCCTTCACGTAGTATGTATTATTACATTGGGGGCTATACAAGTACGTACAACTTATAAGATGACGGTGATGAGGATGACACCCCGCTCTCTAACCAATGCCATCCCTTACTGTTACATTGTAGGGATATCGTAGGGCTGCAATATGCAGGGGATTATAATAAATTCGGTGGCATGGGATTGTCACTCAAACAGCTGTGTTGACGAGATTATTGGCTGGCATCATATGATCCCTCTCCCTCTCGCCCGATTTTGCTCTGACTGCCGTGGCCATCAGATAAGCACCGACTCAATCTTACAATCACCTCACTCTACATCCATGTCCTTGGCTTTATTGGCCGCGAAGGGCCCAGGTCGATATGTGTAATTCCCCGAGACCAATGTCCTCTGGCGTGCCCAGCCGTCCAGACTCTCCCAGTTCGCGCACGTCGTCGAGCCTTCCAGCCTTTGCTCTTTCCCCTGGAGCAGGTTTTCCTCGTCCACCCACTCGAAGGTGGATATTGCGGTATTCGCATGACACATCACGGCCTGGCGAAGGCTGTTGATGCAGTGGTCTGGTTCATCGCCCGAAAGGTTAGCGATATGTGAATGTATGAATGTAGTAGCGTAGAGCCTACCTGAGTGTTCTGTGCCCATGTGTTCCAAGTACTCAGAGTCCGCGAATTTCGGCTCGTAGTAGTCCCAGTGCACAATCATCCGCAAGTTATTCAGACAATGCAAGTGGTGGTAGACGCCTATGGACCCCAGATAGTCACCGCCGTTCACCTGGACTCGGTTCGTCATATTGACCCCGAGTGTGTCCAGCTCGTCGCCTGTAACCCTAATATCGATGGCTGTTCTTCAGGTCAGCAATATTCGCATGATGGAGTTGCGATTATAAAGTACGAACCGTAGAGTAAATCCTCCCATGCCGCATCTAGCTCATCCGAGGGTCCTAGAGTCCATGGGGCATCTGGGGGATACCACTCCTTCCTCTCCTCGAATTGTAGGCTGTCGCTCACTAGGCCTTTCCAATATTGTAAGTAAAACTTCAAAAGATTCTGACATAGATATACCTAGATACGTACTAATAATCTTGCCCAATGGTTCAGGCGGTTGCTGAGCAGCTCTGATCGCAATATCGACCGTCAACGCCACCGCAATATAGAAGAGCAATGAGATAGTCGCTATCGAGACAGCATGCTCACGTAGCCACGCATAGATTCGCCGACGGCCATCCCCAAAATCACTAGGAGGGTTACTTGTACTATATATAGAGCTCTCTTCTTCTGCCGACTGACGAAGCAGAGGGTCGCTCGATTCTTCAGAGTGTTTCTCCATCGTGTAAAGTAAGAGACCGTGAAAGAAACTTGGAGTGGATTAAGGGATATCGCGAAGAGGGGAGGTTTGGGAAGGTGGAATATTCTAGACTTGAGCGGACCTGGAGGGATCGATCGCCGACCATTAACCTAAGTCCTGGGTATATACCTAGTAATTGTCGTGGGATTGACCACCAGAATGACCATTCACCGAAAATAGATGACCAAAGGCTGCGGGACAGGGCATGTCGAGATACATCCTACATATCAGCTTGCCCTAGTTGGATGATAGGATGGTAAGGCCGAAACGTGATGGGTATAGTGTCTGCATGTCAGGGGCCTGTAAGCATATGGCGCAAGATAGTTACGTAGGGGTGAAGGATTACTTGGATCCCAGCAGTGCAACCAAGTACCGAGATATTTGGTTCAGTTATGTACTTACCGTTACCGTAGGACTGCATGCACATCTTACTGGGAAACAGACCGCTCCCCTTTTTGGGTTCTGTGTGGCACTCCTGGTGATCGATCAATATCGATATGCGACTTCACATGTACTTCCTCGATCTTCCGTGTATGACCTAGGTTGGGTAGGACTTTCTTCCAGCATAAGAGCAGGCGAATCCCAGCGACGAGTCCCTGAGCCGACACCTCACCTTTCTACACCACCTTTGAGACTACCCCTAGAGACTTGAACAAACAAACACAGAACCTAAAAGCTCTCAACCACTGCCCCTTCATCAAAAGTCCAACTTCACAGCATCATAAACAATGCTCTACAAGACGCTCCTCCTCGCCTTCCTCGGGCTCAACGGCGCCGTCTCCGCCATGGTTCTAGGTAACATTCCATAGTTCATTATACCCAGCTACCCTAGATATTGTACATTCTCGCAAGCACATCGCTAACTCACAACTCCAGGACAACGGTCCGAGAAGGCCGTAGCCCGCGAGCCATTTCACCCAAGCATCATCGCGCACGCCGATGTCGTGGACGCGGCTCACGAGTAGAGAGATCTTCGAGAGAAGCCCGGGAGCATGGATGATGATAGATGATCACCCAAGTTAGGGAAATTTCGGTGTCTGCCTATGTTCATGGGTTGGATCCTCTGAGATGCTGTACGACAGTATGTGTGGAGAGGGATGTGATGCTATGGTGATGGTGGCGTTTGATAGTCGTGATGATAGCCGATTAGAGAATACCTACCTGACGAATACCCCTAACCTAGGGTTGATTGGCTATCCACCTCGGAAGTTAAGCTTTCAGTATCTCTTGACTCGCTCATCCCCGCTGTAGAGATAAACATCATCGAGCCCATACCTGCCCAGGCAGCTAGCAGCGTAGTATTACCTAGGTAGTATCTAAGGAGTTAGAGGATAACTACCCAATGCACCTATCTAGTGCGTGCGTCCTCCCTCGCTATTGTAACCATACTATGTATCCAATAAAGGGTGTAGATACCTACCTCAACTCCTAAACGATGCTAGCACGGCATACTCAGGTGGATCAAAAAAGGCTTGTATTGGAAAGCAAGGGTCCTCCCGTCCCGCCCGCGCCACCCGTATATGATCGCCCTACCTAGGTCGGGGCGTACATAGTTACTACTTAGCATTCACGATCAAATAATGCCTGCCTACCTGCCCAGGTCGATTCACGCTAAATGCAGATGCGTTCTGTACAAGCATTCACTCATTCGGCGGCATTACAACTTACGTCGCAACGCTAGCAGACCAGCGTTGCACTGCAACGTGGGCGCTGAACCCTCTGCCCCCTCCTCCTTCCAATGCAACGCATCGCGACATCCACAAGATAGTTAGCTATATACCTAAGCAGGTAGGAATATATATACCCATGCATACCTAACCTATCTACCTAGAACCAGAATAGGATAATACACGGGCGGGCTTGTAGTCAATAGTTGCGCCAGCGCGAAACTCGGCTCCCATATACCTAACCTGGGCGGGTAGGTAGGTACTATGAATATGGATATAGATAGGTATCTTAGAGCCTTATGCAGATAGATGTCCCCATCTTTCCCTATTATTATAACATGGATACATGTTACCTAGGTACATAACCCCCCTAGTAGCTACCTTACCATACGACAGCGACATAGACGATAGATAGATAGATAGATAGATACCTACTAGGTAGTTAGATACAGTGAATGATGAATTCCTAGTATGTAATGGTTAAATATAAGGTATACTGTATTTACGTCGGTACCTATTCACTAGCCAAAGCACCCCCTAACACCACCTGCCCCCCTTACGTACCTACCTACCTACTCACCCATCCCATACAACCCCCCCTATACCTCCCTAATCGGCCCCTTAAAATAATGCCTCGCCCTCAGCACATACCACACAACACTGAAAACCATAACCGTGCCATAAACCACCACACTCCAATTGAGATCCTGCGCCCCCGGATGATTATCCATTGGCCAAAACGACCAAAACAGCAAGAACCCCGCATACACGCACGCGAACGCATTATTGACCGTACCGAACGGCTCTGGGACCCTCCAGGGGCCCCAGACGAGCTGGTGGTGGAGGTCGATGTCGGCGCCGGGGACATAGGGGTGCAGGGCGCCGGTGCAGCGGCGGTAGAGGAGGAGGGCGCAGGCGAGGAGGTAGGAGGAGTAGAGGGCGGCGAGGAGGAGGGAGAGGAGGGCGGAGAGGACGGCGGAGGAGCCGAGGACGATGAAGGAGATGAGGACGGTGAACATCATGGTGGTGAGGATCGAGTAGACGGGAAGCGTGTTTTTGTTTAGCTAGAAGGTTGTGAACCGAGTTAGTTAGATGCACCGAATACTCTATGAAAAAGAGGAGTATATGGGCTAGTACTGGATTTCGTTTCCAGTGCTAGGTAGGCAGGTAGATCGGTAATTACTCACCCTAACTAAATACGTATCAAACGGAAGCCCCTTATCCCTTGCAAAAGACCACATCATCCTTGAAGCGGACGCATAGGTGCTGATGCAGCTAGTAATCGCCATTGTCAAAATAACGCCCACCATGATGCACGCGCCAGGCGTCGACTTAACCGAGTCCTCGAAGATCTGAATAAAAGGGTAAAACACCTTATCGGCGGCTTCCACCGCGGCATCCACGTCTCCGGTGCAGAACATCAGTGCGATGACCATGGAGAATCCTAGTGCCCCATTGATTATAATCGTGTAGATCAAAGCCCGCGGCACCACGACATTGGCCGACCGGACCTCCTCCGACATGTGCACGGCGCAATCGGCGCCGGTAAGGGTGCTAGCTACCGTGGGGAGGCCGACGAGAAAAGCCAGAGCTTGCGATGACCATTCGCCATTATTCGTAAACGTCGTGAAAACGGCGGCCGGCGTGTTATGCGGCGCAAAATAGATCATCGGCACTAATACGCCAAAGAAGCCGGTCAGATGCAAGATCAGGACGAAACCCTCAACCTTGGCGAGAATACGGCCGGTAGTCGAGTTGATGAGGACGGAAAACACGGCGGCAGCCCACATTATCAGCACCGTGTGCCATTGCAGAGGGACATAGCTCGGTTCCGCTAGGACGACTAGGCCCTGGATAAGCGTAGCGACAGAATAACTAGTGGTGATGGCGATGGCTTGCCAAGCGAGTGTCGTGAGCCAGGCCGTCAGATAGCACAGGAAGTTAGCGCACCATTCCGGCGCCATCATGGCCACCCAATGGTACTGCCCGCCTGCAGTGGGCGCAATAGAAGCCAGCTCGGCGACGGAGGCGTACACCGAAGTAACCCCTACCCAGCCGATCAGGAACGCCCATATGACGCCCGCGGGCCCTACGTGCAGAAACGTCGGCACGGATGTCACGAGTATGCCTTCCCACGACAACAGCACTGAGCAGGACAGCCCTAAGCTAGACATGAAGCCAAAGCTCCGATTGAGAAGCGGGCGCTTCCCGAGGCGCCTGAGGGTGGCATCGTCGCGGGAGGCCTGAAGAGCGCCAAAGTCGGAGAAAAGGGAATCGGAAAGGGGACTACTGCCTAGATTAGTCCGAGACGCTTCTCGCAGCTCGATGGAATCTTTAGACGCGGTGGTTACATCCATTAGAGGGAGGGCAAGCTCGAAGGGGGACGGGACAAGAAATGATAGCGTGCTAGAGAAAAGTGGCGGAAACGTAACACAAAATAATAAAAAGCAAAAGGATTAAATAAGATTGTAGTTGATAGACGGGATACCTAGGCGAATAGCAGGAAATCAAATCAATAGCACCAGCTAGAGGCTGTTAGCAACCAGAATGATAGGTATGGTCCTGCGTGTTTCAATGTGCATGCACGTAAGCACATATATCTAGAAGCTCAGAAAACACTGCTTGAGTCGATGACCAATAGCCATATCTAATGCCCCTGGCTCGTTATGCTGCCAGTCAACCATCCTTGGGGGAGGCTTCTTCTCCAGGGATGTGGGTATCCAATGGTCGATCATGGACCTAGGATATTTTATCCGTCTGACCTGTCTGCCTCGAGGCTCTCAGGACATACAGTACTCCGGATCCCCAGCTTCCAAGGTATTGTAAACGAAGCTTACGTTAGGGAAGCTGCTGAAGATGAATCCTTGACCATATTGACTCTATCACCCTAGGTTGGCATTTGGGGTTAGATATCTATCCATGCTATGCACCTCACTTGAGCTGAATATTAGAAAAAGCTTGATATAAGGACACAGGACAAGAGCCTGCCTATGCCGCTGTATAGGTACTACAGCCGTGTTAATTGTGATGCACGGAGGGTTGCATTACCTAGCTAAGAAGGAATCCCCAACGGTAACCGTGATTGGCAGCCTCCGGCATCGAGTGACATTAATTTCGCTCAGCGTCGTCACACATTTTCAGCCCAAAGGTCGACCCCACACACCGGCGTTACTACGCTGTCTCACTCGCATATTTGAACTGTTCCAATATGCAGAAGAGAAGCCTGGGCTGTAATATCATACTATAAGATTATCCCAAAGAGAAACCGATGAAACACTTATTGTGGATTGTGGATTATGGCCAGGCCAGCGTTGTAGAGTTTCGCCGACCTTCCCGGATATTTGTTTATAAAACGCTCAAGTTGCTTGATGCTTTCCGAGTCATTTATGGGAAAGAGGGAAATATTGAATGAACTTCACATTTCTTGAGTATTGATTCGTATGAAGCATTTCAACTTGGTTGAATCAAAATCGAAAAGATGAAAAACAAAAAGAGTTGAAAAGGAAAGTTGAAAGAGAGAGAGTTAAAGAGTTGATGAGTTGCTGGCTCTGTTGTCTGTATCAAGCCTTATCAAGGTTTAGTGCGTTCTTATGTAGGCCCGCTATCCACTAACCTAGTTATTTATCACTATCACTACGACAGGCATTCAAGTCAACAACACCGGCATAAAGTGCGCTCGACGGCTATTTATATGGTATTAAAATATCTTAATATATGTTTATCCAAGTGAAGAATTCGTTAAGCAAAGACATAAAAGTCCCTTGCACATAATCTGGATAGTCCCTTGCTTAAGGCCTTTCCTTTCCAAAGACACCTAACCAATGACCAATTTTCCTGATGGCTTCTTGACCGCCCAGGTACCCAGTTCAAAACGCCGCATTCAGTCATCATAAACCCTGAGTAAAGACCGACCGTGTATATCATGCTTCCGATTCCGATTCCGAATCTAATGCCTCCCAAACTATACATCTAACATGCTTCTTATCTGTTGTGGATTGCCACTCGTAGACATGCCACTAACAGTACTCGAGCTCCTCTCACTCGTACCTGGTCGCCGAGGCTGATCGCTGTTTGCCTCTGTGTTTCTGCCCCTGTTTGTAGAGGCGCCCGTGTTTGCGCTCGGGAACAAAAGGTCAGCTGCCACCTCCATGGTGCGCTCAGACCTCCGCTGGCCTGACTTGCCTCCATAAGGAGTGTACGGTGGCGGCGCAGGTGTTGACCTCGGCACGTTGCTACGAATGCTATTTGTGCGTTGTATCTCGTTCATCTCGATGACGCTATTATTTCTGCCTGGCGCCTCACTTTCAGCCTCCGCCGCCCTCTGCTCCGCAAGAGTTTCAATGTTTCTCGCCGTTGGTCGTCCACCTCCAACCTCCCGTACATTCCGCATGATGCGGTCTCGCATGCTACCTGGTGGAAGATCTCCGTTGGCACGGCGCCACCAAGCTGGCTTTCGAACAAGTCCAAGTTCCTGGTCTAGAGCTTGCCCTCGGTCGCGTCGCTGACGCTGGAGCTCACGGTCCTCGTTCGGACGTAAGAATCCAGCGATAATTTGGATGAGGAGAATGAGAAAAGTAGGCGCATATCCTCCGAGATACATGGCAAGTAGGTTGGTCTTTGCATTGAGAGGCGATAAGGCAAAATCCCAAGCACACAGACCCTGATACCCAACGACCGCTAACGAAAGGGGTAGCATCAATGTGAATCGGAATGGCATGTATCCCAAGAACCCGATGATGCGGTTGAATAATCCGCGATTGCGAGGTTCGTAGTGGAGGATAGAATGCCAAAGAGAGACGACAATAGTACACCAGCACACGAAAAGGCAAAATGTTCCCGCCTTAAAGCGCCCATCTGTGGCGGCTGGTATGGCGTTTTCTACCGTCTGGTCAGGGGATCTTTGAAGCTCAATCGCGCCCCAATTTCGTGGGATAACGAGGAAGAAGTTCTACAGTGGCAAAACTCATTAATACATAGCTCATCGTATTCGTCACATTGATTTTCATGTTCACTTACCAACCATAACCAAAAGTAAAACCAAATTGGCAGCCAAAGCTCGAACATGCCCCTTTTATCGGTTTGGTGCAGGACAAAGGGATTTGGATCGATAAACTGGCGCTCCATCCAGCTACCCCAATGTCGTACACTTTCCCAGACGAGGGCCATTACACCCATCTGCAAGAGAAACCAAAAGAAGACGTTAAGGACAAGAGGGAGTTCCACGACGCGGTATCGGTCAACATCGATTCCGGTAAAAAGTCCGATGAGGGCCGCAGCACAGACGAAAATTCCCCAGTACCATTGCCACCGTCTTCCTATGGGATAAAACCTCTTCTCGGCGGGCAAATGCAACTCGCCGTGCTTCTTCAAGTTGACAAATATGAATATCAATGATAGCGCAAAAGCCACGGCGAAACCAATACCAGCGCGCGCTCGGTCGCCAATAGGTTGGATGGCTACATAGCACCAAGTACTGTTGAGAAAAGTGCCATTGCTTAGGACGCTGACCGGAGTGTAGGGATTGTCGACCAGGAAACACCACGAGCCATTGGACAAAGTGCCATTGGAATAGTAGGTATAGTTCCAAAAGTTTAGGGTGGTGAGGTTAAAATGGATATTATTGATGACTGTATCGGTAGCATTGTCGCCCTGCGGGAAAGAGAGTAGGTCGCGTACATTGATGAGAGTCATGGTGGCAACTAAGACGGACTGCGGATTGCGCGGGGTTTTGGTCGTCGTCTTTTGTTGATTATTGGGGATAAGAGGTTGATCACAGTAACATTAAGATATTAGAATCATGGCCAGATTTAAAGACGACAAAGATACCAACCATGGCACAATTAAGAGAATAAAAAAGAAAAGAAGAAATGTGAAAATGGCGAGGTTGTATAAGGTAGAACTCTTAACTCAGAGAGTAGAGAATAGAGGTGGAGACGAAGAACGACTAACTAATCCGGAGCTTCGGATCGCTGCAATTGACTTTTGCGAAAAAAAAAAAAGTCGCTCAAGGGCAAACAGCTGATGCTCTGTACTGCGTATGACTAGCGCGATAAACCGACTTGGGGATAGTTAGGCACTGATAACAGGGGGTTTATACCGCTAAGTACGTCATCCCGAAGTTCTATTGAGCCAAGATTCTTGGGGTCTTGGAAGTTAGGTAAGTAACTGGATTACCTACATAGGAGGAACCTACATTAGTAAGGCAGATAGATACAGTACATTGAATATTCTGCAGCCAATGATAGTCAACCAGTCACGTTCAAGTGTTTGTCTTTGAAGAAAACCAAAAAGTCAATTTCAACACCTCAACTTCTCTTGTAACCTTTTACTCTGCACATGTGTAATACTCAAAACACCAATTCTTTCAATTCTCTATAGTTACTCTGTTATACTCTACCCTAGGTATACTATATACTTTATACTCTATAACACTACCCAAGAGTCAACAATATTTGTCACTGGTAACCAGCTGTTAACAGGTACATAATAGTATTATTCATCGTCCTTTAACCATGCCGTTATGCCAAGGTCATCAATGCAACACTTTTAATAATAACAACTATCCACATGGATAATACAACCCAAGACTCCAGGCCTGTTGGCTCGTTGGTCTGTTGGTTTTTTGTGCGGCTTACATACCTATTTATGGACGTAGAAATGGCACAGGGGATGAGCCTATATGGCACAGCTCCAATAGTATTAGCATGCTGAGGAAAGCAGGATACGATTCTTCCATCTATTCTCTATTCCACTGTCGCTGTCGCGTTTTTACCAACCTGAAAAGATAAAAACTCGTCAAATAACCAGGTAGCGATGCGTTTGCAAGATGTGACATGGTTGTTATCATTGGCCAGCATGCCTATCGGGCATGCGATTGGCAAATCTTGTCCCAATTACTCTAGCTTTTCTCAATCACGAAACCCACCCCTATCGTCCGGGGCTTACAAGCTCGCATCTCAGCGACCGGCCCCAGAATGCCGCACCTTCAACTCAACCCTGGTGGAGGACGCCATTAAGCAGCTAAAGGATAAGATCTACGATGAGGAGCTATTCCGCCTTTTCGAGAACACATTCCCGAATACCCTCGACACGGCCGTCAAATGGCAAGGGGTTGCTGCCAACAACTCCGCCGAGGAGCTAGCCTTTGTCATTACCGGGGATATAAACGCCATGTGGATTAGGGACTCGGCAAACCAGATCGCGCCCTATAAAACTGTACTGAAGGATAAGAAAGATGACATCGCCTCGCTGTTCCGTGGTGTTATCAACTTGCAGGCCCGATACCTCATCATATCCCCCTATTGCAATGCCTTCCAGCCCCCACCCGAGTCGAGCATGCGCCCGGACCAGAACGGCGGCATCTACGCCGTCACGCCATCGTACGATCGCAATATAGTCTACACTTGCAACTTCGAGCTCGACGACTTTGGAGGCTTCCTGCAGCTTTCGCACGATTACTACACTGCTACCGGCGATGTTGAATTCTTCGGCAAATTCCAGTGGATTTCCGCGGTACAGTCGATTCTTGCCGCGTCGGAGGAGATGAGGAAGCCTACCTATGGACCCGACGGAGTATGGATCAGGCCCGCGTACACATTTCAGTCGCAGACCATGTCGGGCTCGGGCACGTTAGGGAATAATGGCATAGGGAGCCCCGTCAACGAAACAGGTATGGTGCGGTCTCCATTCAGGCCCAGCGACGACGCCGCCGCGTTCGACTTTTCCATTCCGGCGAATATGATGTTGGCAAGGTACCTAGAATCGACTTCGAAGATCATGGAACGACTACCGAACGCACCAAAGGAGTTAACACGCCAAATGCGAGATATGGCCAGCGGGATTAAGGATGCCATCAGCCACTGGGGAATTGTGAAAGCACCGAACGGCAAACAGATATTCGCTTACGAAGTAGACGGCTTCGGTGGCCAGAACCTGATGGACGATGCGAATATTCCCTCGCTGCTCTCGGCGCCATTCCTCGGGTACCTGGATAAAAAGGACCCCGTCTATCAAAACACGCGAGACTTCGTTCTCAGCAGAAGCAATCCGTGGTGGTGCTCTGGCCCGTATATCAACGCCATCGGGAGCCCGCACATTAGGCCTGGAATGGCGTGGCCCATGTCCAGCATCAGTGAGTAATTTCCAGTCGTCGTATTCCAAGCTTATACGCTATAGAACCAACTACAGCGTCTACTCGTTTTTCTTGCCCTTTCATTTGTATTATTACACTATATACATATATATATACTTGATCAAGTACTGACTCCCCAGTGCGAGCAATGACCACCGACAACGACGAAGAAATCATCACAGCCGTCAAGGACGTGCTACGCAGCACCGACGGGTTCGGGCTCATCCACGAAAGCGTCGACACCCACGACCCCAGCCAATGGACCAGGCAATGGTAAGTCCCTCCCCTCCCTCAACCATCTTTTCAAACTACGACGTCATCACCGAGATCCCTCAAACTAGCTAACTGAACTACAACAACAATACAGGTTCACCTGGGCAAACGGCCTCTTCGGCCAGCTGATCATGGACCTGGCGGACAGGAAGCCCGCCATACTTCGGGAGAATTTCCAGCCTTTCTTCATCAACAAGGACTGAAAGGGACTGACTAAAGACGCTTCATGTTTGAATCTGTTGCAACGCGTTATTGTTATCATAGATACCTACCTACCTACCTGACTAGTTAGGTAACACTCTTATAATGAATGAGCTCTTTTTTTTTCTTTTTTTTTTTTGGACGTACCTACATACGTGAAATATAGGAACCATCATCAAATCGATATTTGCTAACTATCAGTACCTATTTGATTTACGTTTCTCTCCTCTCAAGTTGGCCATCGGCCGTCGCCTAAGAAATATAGAGAGCCACCAATTTACCTAGTAATTAGCTCACAATAATCGTATTAGGTATGGAACCTGTTCAACCATTCTCATCTCTTTTCATTATAACTACATCCATTAAATCGAACATGAGGCCTCCTGTAGACACCTGTACCCTGTACCTTCTGAGTTGTCCTGCGACCACATCATTAGGATACCTATTAAAAAAAATAGTAAAAAGTCGACGACGGTCCTCCCCTCCCCTCCCTACCGGGCTCGGGCCGCTCGAGTTAGTCCGCACACAGGGAGCCCACCACCGCACGGATTCGGCACGGAACTTGCCCCCTAGAAGGGGTACCTGGGTGTCCTGCACCACCTCCGATCCAAGCATGAAGTTTATACCGTAGGTACTAGTCCGAGCAGCAACGAATTAGAGATTATGATCTTTAATTTTGTCGAAATATACCTAAGCACCTAACCCTAGGTAGGTACCTAGGTAGGCAGGCACATTAACGGGTAGGTAAGCCAATCCGCCATGCACGCAAAACAGCAAATGGTATATCGTATCCCCCCAACTCCGCGATCCCAATGTCCTGCCATGAATAAATATGTACCCCCCGCGACTCCAACAAAAAAAAAAAAAAAAAAAAAAAAAAAAACACCATATACGCCGTCCCAATGCACATTAATCCGTAATCTTCATTAATTCCATCCATCCGAGCCAAACCCAAAACCGACGACTAGACCTGGGGGTTCTGCAACTGGGGGGACGTGGCTCTGGGCGTTGTGAAACCTAGGCATACCAGTTCTGCGCGTTCTGGTTCTGGTTCTGGTTCTGGTTGTAGTTCGCGCCCGGAACCGCGCCCATGTTATGGGCCACGCTCATGTTGCGACGCATGCCCATGTTGGGGACAGCACCCACGTTAAGTTGCGCGCCCATGTTAGGGATCGCGCCCACGTTAGGGACAGCGCCCACGTCGTGGCGCACGCCCATGTTGGGGACAGCACCCACGTTAAGTTGCGCTCCCATGTTAGGGACAGCGCCCACGTCAAGTTGCGCGCCCATGTTAGGTATCGCGCCCACGTTAGGGACTGCCCCCATGTTGTGGCGCACGCCCATGTTGGGGACAGCACCCACGTTAAGTTGCGCTCCCATGTTGGGGACAGCACCCACGTTAAGTTGCGCGCTCATGTTGGGGATCGCGCCCACGGTAGGGACTGCCCCCATGTTGTGGCGCACGCCCATTTTAGGGACAGCACCCACGTTAAGTTGCGCGCCCATGTTGGGGATCACGCCCACGTTAGGGACTGCACCGATGTTGTGGCGCACGCCCATGTTGGGGATCGCGCCCACGTTAGGGCGCCCGGCCACTTTAGGGCACCCGTCCGCGTCAAGTTGCACGCCCAGCTGAGGTTCCACGCCCAAAGTCCAGTTGGCCTCCGAGGGGTGCATAGGGAACTTCTCTTCGGTGTCACTCATGAGGCCTCGTGCCTGAAGCATGATGGCCAAGCCGTAGAGACGCCTTGTCTCGATTGGGGTTGGGGCGCCCCGCGCGTAGCATCCTGTTTGTAGGGTTAGTCAAGTGGTTAGGACATTAGTGAGAGAGATGGGGGGGGGGGGGGTGGAAAAGGAGGAGGAGGAGGAAGAGGAGAGATAGAATGTGATGAGATGGGAGATAGATCGATGAATGGATGAAGTGAAGGAAGTGAGGTAGGGAGGTAACTTACTACACGCCCCCATCATCGAATGGTACACGAAATTCGGATCTAGAAATTTGTGTGCCGTCAGGGCCTCCACGAGAGTGACGAGCTTCTGCACATCCTGGGCCTTGGCCATCTGCTGCTCGGCGACGAACTTGTTGAACTGGCTCCAATAATGGAACTTGTCATTTAGGTATAGGAGGTAGGCCTCTGTATAGAGTCTAACGTCAGCCTTCTTTGCTCAACTCACTACCTAGGTAGCTAATACTTTTAGACAACAACACAAACAAATCAACTTACTCTCGTCGTCCTTCGGCACCGGCGGCCTCAATCCCCTCACGATGCTCTCCACGTACTGCGGCGGCGGCCCCGCCACCTTGTTCCGGAGGTAGGCCACGAGCGAGGCGTAGAAGGCCTCGCAATTGGCCCTGGCACTGGCATCGTACAGCGACATGCCGGCCTCGACGTAGCGACGCATGTTGGGGTCGGTCGTGTTGATCAGCACCGGCGTCGTGCCCCGATATACCCAATCGGCGCCATCTTGTCCCGTGGCCTGCTGGTTTGGTTTTGGTCGTGGTGGCATTTCGAATTGAAATAAGCGAGTGTTGGAGATGCTATTGATGGATGATGGATAGAGAAAGAAAGGATTGGATGATGTTTGTGAAAGAGAGTGATAGAAAGAGAAAAGGCCACAGATGTATATAGGCGTCGCAAATGGACACCTAAGCTAGGTAAATATGAGAGAGAGTTTTGAAAGGTAGAAAGGTGGAAAGAAAGTTGCGGCTAAGGGTCGACGGCGAGGTCTATGCAGCGCGATGGTGTTAAAGCCCGAGATGATAAGCTGACAGTCAAATGTCAAATGTTCGCTAGGTACCAGGCGTATGACTGGTAAAAGTATACCGTATGGAAATGCTAGTAGTCAGTCTTCTTCCTCGACAGACAACCACCCCCCTCTCCTCATCACCATAACAACCAGACGCGCTCAGCGTTAGAAGAAGCTTCCTTCACTACGACCTAGCAACCTCTTAGCTCTTTTAGTGCCTAATATCTTCTTCCTTGCTTGCTTGCTTAGTCTGGTAAGTAAGCAGGAGGTAGGTAGTCTTTGCTTTGTCTGACAAGCCAAAAATTTGATCTTTGCGCGTTGATTCCACTATATTCTTTGTCTTTCAACCTTGACCAGTTCTCATATTCAACCATGTGTCAAACCTTTCCAAGCCACTTAGCTTATGATATTATTCCCATACGTAGAAGCTGCTACATGTTCCTTGTCTTAGGCCCCTTTAAATCATAGACCATGAAACCAACGCTTTGAAGACATAGTCACATCTTTGAACAATTCGATTATAAAACTTGAAAGGCTTCATAAAGTAAGTAGGTACATTAGGGGTTTGAATTCCAAGTGAAGTACCGACACCCGCAACTCCAGTAGACCAGACCTCCCACCAGAGCAATGAGATGGTCTCCTGCATTCTAAGGTTTACTTCAGTAAGTACTGTTACTGTCTTGATAATGTCAGGATGGTGTTAGTCTTGCCTGTATAGACATGAGATCAGTGAGTAGAGGCTTGTCTTTTCTAAGATCATCTAATATTGGAGATCTTAGAGATCTGTTTATATTTTATATAGTTGACTAGAGCTCGAAGGAGCGATACAAGCGTATGTGACAGTAGTAGAACCAGCACTCCCGCTCTGAGGGGGGATGTTCTTCTCCGCTGCCTCCGCTGCCTTCTTCTTGTTCACAGGGACACAGTATTTGGTGGAGCAGTGGTGCCTCTGGCATCTGTTTAGGATGCTGTTTAGCCAAACCCAGCTAACAGGGGTTGTCAATAGGTCAGCTGTCGCAAAATTGTGCAGAAAGAACTAATTAGGCCTGACTACGGACCTTTATAGAAGCTTCACGGCGCTTATACCCTACCGCAGACGGGCACAGTAGAGTTAGATACTTCTCCTTTGAGACGCTCGCAGTTGTCATACATCCACTTTAGAATGTGGTAGATGCAACTCTCCCCTTTTGCTCTTGCCGCGGTTATAACGTTTCCTGGAACTCTTGAACCTGCTCTTCCCAGACTGCTGTCGAGCCATCCGATCTTGTAAGCTTTCTCCTCACCGTCATAAATGAGGACTTCTTCTCTTATCATGTTGCAAAGAAGAGGGCACGCATTGAAATTGTGACCAGTACGTGCACAGGCATAGCACTCTCCTGACCTATTCGAAGATGAGTAATCTGATCGCTCTCGTCTAGGTAGCCTGGTGTAATCGGGCAGAGAAAGTGATGGCGTATCGACAGGCTCGTATGTCCCAGTAGTCGGGTCGAATAGGCTCCTAGTGTTTCCTCCAGAATCAGATTGCTCAGAGACAGCCACAACTGTCCCAAAGCGTTCTTGCATGTGGGAAGGTAGACCGAGACTGGCTTGGACGTTGACCATCGCTGAAATCACTTCGACTGCTGTGAAGTTTGGTAGTCTTACTTTAATCGATGACGTGTAGACTATTGATTCTGGTACTGACGACTCTAGTACAAGAGAGTACCTCTTTCGTTGCTAGATATGCGACAGCACACCCCACGTCGACTGTACAGGTCGTAGAATCCGGCACAGCCGCAAGAATACGTGCTGCTTAACTTCATAGGATGGAGCACAACAATAGGCACACTCCTTTGGCCTTGTAGAAAGGAAGAGACGGTGAGATATCTTGAAGAATACCAATCAGCAAGGCTGGCCCAATTGCTGGGGGCTATCGGGCAAGTACCCAGGTAGCTAGGTTGCTGAAATGCGTACATCTTATGTTGCAGCTACTGCTGCAACCAAGAAGAAGAGAAAAGGAAGACAGCTTGCTTTATTCCTAACTACAGTGGCGGAGTGCCAACATAAGGCCATATGGCTCTAGTGGAGCCTATGGTGCCTGAGGCACCTGCAACATCTTATAAGTGAGAAACACCCCACCACCATCCCAAATCTCTCTGGGGAGCAACATCGGTGTCTGTGAATTTCGTTGAAGCTCTGGAGTTTGACTTGATCCTTCAAAAGCCTCGTATAAATTGAAAGCTCCGGCCTGAGTAATGTGGCATGTCTGGTCGAAGGCGAATGTGTATGAACCGTTTCACAAAGAGGCCCGACTGGTGGTCGGATATTGTGACTTGACATGACGGACATATTTCATCCGCGGCCCAAGTGCTGGCCAAGACGGAGGTGAACAGCGGTCAAAATAGCAGAAATCGCTTTATGGTTTGCAACAGTACGTTGTAAGCCGACGATTGGAAGCAATGTTTTGTAGGTTCGATGGAATTGAGGATGGCTTCTCTGACGTAGCTGTGGGTTGTGATTCTGCGTAAAATTGGGTAGATAATGATTGAGGCCCATGTTGCCAAAGATCAGATAGCCAAATGCTGTACACAATCTGACGTGGAAAGTAAAGGAGAGAGAGCAGCGGCCCCGAATGATGAGGAAGATTAGACCTCATTCATGCCGCGGGATACTTTGTGGTTCTGCCTAACTTCAAGGAAACTAGCTGTGATGTGGGAGTAATGGCGAAATACCGTACACAATCTGATGTGAAAAGTAAAGGAGAGAGAGGAGCGGCCCCGAATGATGAGGAAGATTAGACCTCATTTATGCCGCGGGGTATTTTGTAGTTCTTCCTAACTTCAAGGAAACTAACGGTGATTGTGGGAATAAGGGCCTTGAGTTTAGTCCGTAAGCTCATCGTCGTATATTGAGAAGAGCCTATTTGCTTAGGAATTTCGTGGGAAATGTGTTGGAAATGGGTTGAAATGTGTTGAAATGTGTCGGAAAGGTGTGAGGGTTCCTTGGCCGGGTCTTTTGTTTTGAACATTGACCTGTTCAACATCTAATGCTGGCAAGCACTGGATCTGGCACTTTCCAGGGCGATAAACCTTCCAAGAGCATGAAACTGCAGTTCCAACCTAAACAACCATCGATTCCGAAGGAACGTTGTGCATATGGCTCGTCATTCTTGCAGATATGCCTATGCATAATTGACAGAGTTTGTCTGGATTTAGCAATCACGACCTATAAAGGCAACCTTCACAATGACAAGGTTATGAATGTGGTCCAAGTCGTTTCGAGCAATCCACTCTGCCAAGTTCTCGTCACAGTCTCGAATAACGAGACTGCGGGTGGCACCGGAAGCAAGCAGCCTGAGCGAGCGAATGGAAGAGGTGATCTTATAGTTCTGCTCGGCAGGCCATTTCGTTTTGCCCAGAATTAGGACATCAACCTGCTTCGAATACTCGTAAAATTCTCGGGCGTTCTCCTCTAGGAGGAAAGAAGCTTGGGCGGGATACCGCCCGCCATGGGCTAAAGCGTTTGGTATTGAAGGAGGAAGCTGTGAGCAGTCATCCAACCGTGACTATCGCCGCTGCCAACTTCATGTCATGTTTCCCTCTTTTGTTTCTTCATTTATCTTTCCTCTTTCGTTTCTTTCGTTACTTTTGTGGAAACCGACGTATGAATTGTGTCCTTTCCGCGTAACTAGACAGAAAATAAGTTTTCGTGCAGAAACACCTGCTCAGGCAATATGTTCGCATTTATAAGATAGGTACACCCCTCGCAAAAACGATGTTGTTCTGCATCTTCTAGGTTCCGCCTCGTGACAGGAAGATCCGTTTACAGACCAGTACATGGCCAAGCCAGGCCTCCAAATCACGATGGACTTGGTGAAGGCGCGTCACGTCGGCTCGCATGCTCTCAAGCTGGGACTGCAGTCTGGGTAACTCAGTAAAGCAGAGTGCTTCAACACGATTGGCGTATATCATGACATCCTAGTAAAAGCGTCTGGTGAGTAATGTACCGACAGGCGAGAATGTGGAATAGATACTATTCCGCTTGAATTCGTACCTTAATAAATTGACCCGTCGGGTGACTCGAGTCACCGTTTTGTCATTGTATCGAACGCACCGCAGCCCAGTGATTGAGGTCTTCACATTGCCAAAGACCTCAATTGCCTTTTAGGACAGTCTCTGTATCCATATATGGATAAGATTGGTGAGCATTAGTACTAGAAGTATCATCGATTCCTGCTTGAAATCTAGTTTGGAGCAGGAAACGATATGCTTCTAGTACCTAGTACATTATACCCATAGAGAAGGTAGAGAGGTGGATGAAGTTGGTAGAGTGAATACCATCTTGAACAAATTGAAGTGAAGAAAAATAACTTGATTTAAAGTGAGAATGATATCAGAATTTTATAAGAGGTTTGATCTGGAGATGAAGTTGTCATATATGAAGTGTCGTTTGTTGATGATGATTGCTGATGATTGTTGAAGAAGAAAAGAAACAAAAGTGAAATCAGTGGGAGGCAGACCTTGTTTATATATTTTTTTCTGATGTCGAAATCGACAATGTCCCTCTCAGAATCAGTAAAAGGCAAGCTTTTCCCATTTAGGAACATGAAGTGAATTTATTCAGAAGGTTACCAGGCCACACTTGTCTCGGCACGTGTGGTTTTTTCCATTGGTCGGTTGTATGTGACTTTTCAGTGATCCTTCTAGGTATTTCGAGTTACCCATACATGAACGATGTATTTTGAGCCTAGTGGCCATAAAGTATTAACCCTAGAAGTATCGAGGTTGAAGGTTACGAAGGACTTCCTTCCGTTATGGTGTTATTGATACATCCCCTATTTTTGGGTGAGTGGCTGGGGTGCTATTAGGCCAGAGGTAGGCATCCATCTTGAATCCAGTGATAACGAATGATGGTTTAGTAAGAATTCATAATTAAGTTTATTTATGAAAAGCGATGGTGAATACATAGTACTAGGTATCCTTTGTCATGCATTGTATCCCCCTTATTATTAATCATCAGATTTGTGTCTATGATATCGATTTAGGATATCATGCGAAGTTAAATTTGAGCACATGTAGCACAAAAGTAGGTCTATCATCATTTGCGGAGCAATCACATATGAGAAAATCGAATGCTGACTCACTGTCATCGCTGTTTTGGCTTTTCATTCATTGTTGTAGGTAGGTTTACCCTGTTTTGCAATTTACTGTTGTCAACAAAGCCTGTCAAGACTCTCTTTGGCTTTATCACCAAGCCTTCCTTCTCCTAATCATATCTTGATGTTCTCAGTAGATTCTCTATACTAACTCCTATATGTATGAATCAGAGGTATCTATCTACCTGCCTGAGTATATACTAGGGCATTTATAATGCCCCTAGATCTGACTCTCTACTTAAATGAATGTCTAGGGACTGCTCTCAGGTACAGTGTATGGAGTCACGTCGAGAATATGTATATAATCTAGGCATGCCCTCATAGCCCATAACGCTCTAGTCAAGTCAATTAAGTACACCACCTAAGCTCATATGCCGTTTCTTTTAGCACCACCATCCATCCCAACTAACCCTCAACTTTCCCAAGCTGCACCTCCATCGTGACCAGCTCTGAAAAAAAAGGGGCGCCTGGCTATCGCACTTCACCGAAACCGGGCTGATGGACGACACCGGGCGGCACCACCAACTACCTCAAGCCCTCCGACCTTTCCAGTCCCGGCGGCGACCTCAACAGAGACTGCAGATCTATGTCTCGGGCCCGTGCGCGCCTACACCACCGACGCCGGCGGGAACAAGGTCTGAGACGATGGCGCACCAACGCGGAGTGCGGCAGAATCGACGCCCTGCTTGACACGGTGTTCGGAATTGGGCACGCCGTTTGCGGGGGGTCAAGGTGACGAGGAGGGGGCATGTCAAGCCGGAGGACAGACGAGGTCGATTCGCTGGTCGATACGTCTGCGAGGGGCAAAGGTCAGTTCTCCCTAGTCTCGGGCCCCTTAAGGTTGGGTATGGTGGCTTTATACGCCGTTTTAGACGGGATGGCTGGCTGACTCAGTGGTAGTCGTCGTACAGTACGACCCGAACCAGCTGGCCGACGAGTCCCTGCCGTACACGCCGAAGCACGGCGCGTGTCGCGTGTGGCTGGAGTCGTCGCCGTACCAGCGGGACTGTGTGGCCAACAGCTGCCAGGGCGGCAGAAGCGGGACGGCTCGTGCCCCTATGCATCAGCTTCAGGGGGCGATGGGCGTGACCGTGACGTCTTCTTATTCTTTAACTACCACCTTTTCTATCGGCTTCCCACTAATAAGCCCTACGATATCAGTCACTTCTTCGATTCCGGTGTCTCAAAAGAAGAAGACTTCTTCTTCTCTAGTTACCACGAGGTCGATTAGTACTGCCACGTCTTCCAGTTACCAGTGCTGCGGTCCGGACTTCGTGTCGGTCGTGACGTTTTCGATGTTTACTGCAACTGTTGGCTCTGAAATAGGTATAGGCGCCAATGCCTCCAAACCTTAGGTAGCCATAATAAGAGATCATCTAGGTATTCAAGATCCCTTAAGGTGATCTTCATCACCTGGACAGGTTTAAAGCCCGCTGGAGAAGTGTAGCTGAGCTGGGCCTTTCATAATAGCACATACATCTCGTCGTTTCTTTGCCTGAGTTCACAAGGGTTGTTATGCCGTGTTTCTTTTTCTCTTCTTTTCTCTATCTACGGCAAAAAAAGTCATCACGACTAGGACTGGAGACACCCTCAAAACAGATACAACAAGAAAAAAAGTCATGATCAAGTAATGGACCCAGCACTTTCCACCAGAAACTACGACGCTTCAGTAAGACCTCAACCATGCCTCAGTATGGAAGTTTTGAGCTGGAATGAATCCATATGTTTCATTTGTTTGTCTAGTTCTCAAAGCACCTATCACGTTTCACATGCATGAAAAGAAAAGTTGATAAAAAAAAAGAGAATGACGTAGAGAGCCTCCATTGATATGAATAGGGGCTAAGCGTACCTACATTGCCGAAAAAAAATGATCGACCTTACATACCTACCTAGTACGTTCCTGTGCTGTGGACTTTGCAAGCGAAGCGATAGGATTCTGCATTTTGGATTGGGACGTAGTACACGTGGAACCGGTAAAAGGTCAACACGGGTCCCCAGGAGTGGATGGATACCTTAGGTAGGCATGGATGGATAGATCCGAGAACCGAATCAACGTATGCATTGGTTATTGCTTTTCCCGGCCTCTCCGGTTGCCGTTGCCACCCCGAGCCTTTCGAACGGCGCGAGAAATTAAAAATTACCACCCGGAGAGACGCCGGCCGTAACCGCGTGCGTGGTATTCTGTTTATTACTTACCAACGGAGGTGTATGTTTACGACGCAACCTATCATCGGCACTTATATATTCGTGGAGGTTCAAAAGTACAGCACATATGCCTACCTGCCTACCTAGAGATATATGTGAGCAAGAGCCCGCTACACCGTATTGCCTGTCAATATCTTACACCACGCCGGGCTCGTTGTGCAGAGCAGAAAACTCGGGCGACGATCCCGGTTCTCGCTTAAGGGGAAAAAGCAAAAAAAAAAGCAAAAATATGAATGAATGAACGACGCTGGCATGTTATGTAGGTAGGTATGTATGTATGACACGTAGGAAGAATCGTATTGGCTGCGAATAAAGATGCGGAACCTACTATGTAGCACTTGCATGTGGTAAACCACGCTACCAAGTACTACAGTACGGCTGTATGGTGGATACGCCAGTACACCTGGGCAACATTTCTATTGATACCTATTATCATCATGTAAACCAAAACCACACAAATAGTAATAAGGGACGCCCTGGTCAAACCTCGTCTAAAGTGCCATTTCTTTTTTTTCCTTTCGCTGTTCCCCCTCTCCCCTGGTTTGTGGGTGGCATATGGTAGTAATACTACAGCTATCTTGACCAAGAAGACTACCTAGCCTAGTAGTCTTGTCGTACGTGGGGGTGCCGCGTACCATTTGAATGGGTATTGGTAGTAGTAACAGAAAGCAAGGTATATCGTCATACACTCACAATCCGAAGCTGGCTGGCTTGGTTGGGCAAGAATGGCAAACATTACAAAGTCTTAGGGCGTTGATTGCGAGTTTGCACCAGTCAGTTCTGGCATGTCGGGCGTAGTCTGGATCTCGGGATGAGGTTGCAATGCCGCAATATCTATATGGTTAACTTGCTGCTACTGTAGGAAGTGGTTCCATATTACCACGATTCGAAGAACTTGGGAGACGAGGATAGAATCATGATGATTCGGGTTGAGTCATCCATGGGACGTATAGGTGGTGGTTAAGGGGAATAGTTGAAGTCTAAAAAGGATCTGGAAACTTGATCTCGATGGACATCTCTTAAACTAAACTTTATTATAAACAATCAGATCAGGATTTGCTATTTGACTTTCGTCTTTTTTAGTAAGGAACATGATTCAGTGTTGGCAGAAGTGGAGCAAGGAACAGTTCTTGGAGTACCTGACTAGTTCTCTATTAAAGTTTGGTGTTAGAAGTGGAAGCGCCCGTAGCTGGGAACTCAAACACTGTAACGCAGTATAGTGCCTAATACTAATGGATCTAATATAGAGGGTAGGTATCTAGGAGGTACTAACTTAGGTTGGCACTATTATTCCCTTACTCTAACCTTAGTACCTTACTCATCCATGTATGTATGTATGCTATGTACCTAGGTAAGTACATCAAAGTAGTACATCAAAGTAGGTTAGTATCGTGGATGTCAAGTTAGGCATGTACGATAAGCGAGGACGGCGATAAGTAATGTGGTGCGAAAGCGAGTGATGACCGTCGCGGGTAAAGTGAGCTTGATGTACTTAGTTAGTATTAGATATGCATCCATCATGGATGGATCGTGCCTTGCATCCTGCGGATTAGTTACACTATTGCTAGAAGTACAGGAAGTTAGGTCATATCAAGTGCTAAATTATACTCAACGTCAATAGGCATGAAGCAGCTATCTATACTCCAAGTCTTTTATCACTTCTTTTTGAAAAATGCCGATACATCAATACCCAAAGAGACCAAAGGGACTGTTGGTTAGAATGTCGGTGTTGTATTAGGACGACCCGGGTTGCTGGGAGTCTCGAACAATGATCTACCTAGTACACACACCTCTACCAATCTGTGTACTAACATGTGGTAGAGAGCCGCGTCATGTTTCGATCCAACATCCATATGTAAACTTCGCCTAGGTACTTAGTACCAAGTAACAGGCTCCTCCTATCACTCAACTAAAACGCGCATCCAGTAAGCACCATACCGATGCGCCGGTATGGCACATATAATATCCATGCATTTCAAAAGTCGTCGTGGATTCCGTTTCATCTCAGCCCTGTCCCTTGGCAGGGCCGCGATTCAGGCACGGATGTACATACATAGTAGTGTGTATATGTATGTACTGGTGTGGAAATATGGTCCTGGGAAGTTCGTATACTGTACACGCAACACACAAGACGATGGACCGGTGATAACGGACTAATAATCCAAAGTGAGCAGTCATCTGATGTACAGCCCTGCTTGAGTTAATTTTCCGTTCTGCAGATGCCTCAACTAGGAAATGCACTAGACAGAACGTGGGAAGTAATCCCAGATCATCAGAGATAATTAACGGTAGGTAATATAGCCCTACCATGAGTCGATATTAGCAATATGATATGACGCCACCCATACCTATCGCCGACCATCCCGTCTCCTGGTAGGGCATATCGATAAGCTACAGTGTTGCGTCAAATTGATGGCGGGGGAGGGGAAGAGGGGGTAAAGCGAGGGGTGGGAGAGAGGGGTTCGGGTCTGGCCGGTGATGACTGACTCTGGCCCCCCCTTGTCTCAATGGACCTTATGGACCCTAGGTCGTTGCAAGGTTTAGGTACCGCTCTTCGTACCTATTAGGTACCTAATAGCACTGAGATATGTAGGTATGTAGGTATGTAGACCTGCATGTGACTCTTTAATAAGACGTCTCAGACTAACATTGAATACCTACATACATAGATGTACAGTATGTGCCGGGCCTTTCGAAAACTTGGGTAATATCGTATAGGTGAAACCATCTAAGAAAGCTCCCGTGTAAGTTCGGGTGTAGTAAACAACTAATTCGCGTATCCGAAATAAAGCTTGGACCTCTCCTAGGTACTGTAAGAGTTATCAATGTGAAAGTGAAAGTGAGGTACGATTTTCGTCCTTGCCGACGATCGTAGCTTCGGTGAATATCTAGGAACCAGTAGTTATCCAGAGCACAATACAGAGACAAAAGGGCTACTTGTCTAGGCAATGTTTTTGGGTCTTACAATTAGTAGGCCGGGCGAACCTGGTGTTTCAGGACTAATGCAGATAAAACTACCGCGTACGTGGTAGAGAGATGGTGGATCATCAGGTACAAGAACCACGATAATGGATAGCATTACGTCTGTCTGTAGCACACAGACTTTGTGTTCCATGTGGCAGGCGGTGAGGGTTGAGTGGCAAGTTCGCCTATCTCTCAACGAGAAAGGCTATACAGCCTTGGTCGTTGATTCGAGTGCAAGCAATACATATGTAGCCACGAAATATCATGTTAGATAAATGTGGTGTGTGCTAAACTACATAAGGGTCATGTCCATTGGTACAAGACCATTGTGGTGAAATAGGCGTAATCGTCAAGTATGTACTACATAACATGTACATGCAGACTCTTATCTCAGGTACATACCTATACATATACTATAATTACCCGGCCACGATACTTGATAGGTACCCGAAGCAAGGTACAGGCCAGTTGTGATGAACTGGCAGGAATGCGGCGAAACTAATGGATAAGATGGATGTCCGGGAACCCGAATGAGCCCTTACACGACAGTCCCGATTACATACAGCACTTGAAGTAGGTATATGGAATGACCCCTTAAAAGGGACAGGACCTCATCTTGTCTGTTGACATTCTCGTGCGATGAGGCTGTTGTGAGAAATCAGACTACAAGTATCGACTAGACCGTAATATTTCTCGGCGTCCCTTTCCAATCATATAACGTAGAATAAAAGTTGGAGGATGAATGTTAACTGAATAGGATATGTAAGTTAATTGTAGTAGATGCTGGACGGGCGTTGCGTCACTGCGTCAGAGGGCGCCGCGGTGGTGTAGATCATACCCATATTGAGCCTAGTTAGCAGCGACCATCTCTTCAAGGGTCGTAGAGATCTAGCGGGTGACGAGAGATCATTTTGAGCAACTCGCATTATTAAACAACAATATGCATCTCCCCTTTCCATAACAGAATCACACTTGAGAGCGAGCCATTCTATGTCACTGATGGATTTATGTGGATACTTGTATGGGACTTGTGTTTATAAGAGATAGGCTAGAAATAAAAGGGGGGTGGGGAGTCTGAAGATGGATCCAGGGAGAAGGGAGAACTTTGAAGGGAAGAGGGAAGCAGAGAAGTAAGCTCGTGATTCAACTATAGCGTACCTAGGTCCCTTAGTAGTCTCGCGGAAAGAGGCCATGTTCAGCAAATCTTATACGTAGTCCGGCCGATTTGAATATATATTCCCTTCTCTTTGCGATATATGGCAGTATAATAATAGTTGGACTTCTTTTCTAACAGTATCTACCCAAGCGGTCAGAATGGGTGAGGTGACACAACAGATGATGACAAAAACGTTCGGGGCGTTCGTTCAGGGACAGTGATTGCAACTGATGTCTGGTACCGATTCGATGCATGTAGCTAGCCTAGTGTTTATAGTCGAACTGAAATATCTCTGCTGCCTTACGAGCTGAAGCGCTTAATATCAGGAATCAGGACTATTTATACCAACTACCCGAGTAGTTCGATGTAGCTAGCATATTAGATTATGATCCATGATGTATTCTGTCTGCGATCACGGCTAGTTGTGGGGACGTATGTGTGTGGTAGGTAAAGAGGATTGGTTTGGGTTTATGGATTTTTGTTTTCGTTTTCGATTGTTAGTTAATTAATGGCATTCAATGCTAGGAGGAACATTGAACGATTGAATTTGATCCCATGATTCTTTCCTAGTACCTAGTACTTACCTACACATCATCGTACCCGAAGCCCGGGGGCTGATTCCCTGGAACACAAGAAATACGCTAAAAGTTGCACCAATCATACCATGACGTCTCTTTTTATAGAGGTGCAAACCCCTGTCAGCCTGTCCTGACTCCTCGCCAACTTCTAGGCCTGTTCCCTGCGCTGACTTCCTTAGTGCTTCTAGTACTATTCAGGTATGTAGTCCTTACTGTCCTAAGCCCTGACTCCTCAGTCCTAATTATTGATCATCGTATGTACGCCGTAGTGTACGCAGGAGAAAAGGTACCGGAGAGGTACCTCGCAGGGTTTATACTAGTTAGGACCCACATGGATGATGATTCAAGGTTCTTGCACAGGGAAAGTACATGCATATACATAAAACAGCCTTGGAGAACAGGGGTAGATAAACTGCCCTGTAGCGGCGCGCCCCAGCCCCTCGCACCAACAGCAGACAGGAATAACGTTGAAAGCTGCAACGTAAAAACCCCCCCTCTTGTCCCCTCTACTGTACCTAGTTTATTCTGTGCCTGCCCCTCTCTTAGTAGCCAAAGAGATCAAACCGACTTCCCTCCATCCCACCAACCCAACATCAAAAAAGACCAACAACCCATAAGCCCCAAGAAAAAGGGAAAGGTGTTCATTGTAATTCTTGCTCCTCTTCGTGATATGAATAATGTCTGTGCGGTTGGAATCCTCCACCTAAAGTCCGCAGCTCTGCTGTCTCACATTTTCAGTTTATACTACCTATCTTAGGTAGGTACATATATATCCATGGATATGTTTCTGCCCTACATACATATACCCTATCGCATTACTAATAAGTAATCTTTGGATCTTGTTCTGTTGTTTTTTTTTTTTTTACCTCACATTCTCTTGGTGTCATCCCCTCATCCTTCATAGATGATAATACCAACTGTTGTCCAAATCCTCCATCAGAGACAATAGAAAAAGGTATTTTGTAACCACAAACAATTCAAATAAAGGCCCTATGGTTCGATGACCTCACTAGCCTTTCCGTCTTTATTAAATCGATGGCTCTTCCTGCGCCTCTAACGAATGAACTGTTGCGATAATCACCAGGCCAGATATCCACTACTGTACGTCCGTCCCTCTATCCACTTTACCAGGCACACACGCACGCAGACACTTCGTATAGCTCTTCATTCGTGCATATTTCCATACCGCCAAGCCTTCCCACCAAGTGTCAACCGTCCCTGTCAAAGAAAAAAAAAAGTGCCATAGGTACGGTAGTTTACTTAGCTACGCTACGGTGTTCCTTAGAAGATTTTACTTAGACACACACGCGCGCACATCAATTATTCAATACATACACCCTGAATCCCAAATACATACATCCATACATACCTCCTCACTTACCTATACATACCATACATACCACACACAACATATTCCCTGCAATTTACACACACATACACATACACATACACCTACATACACCTACATACTATGTATATACATACATAAGATAGGTACTACTACTATACGCGCGCATACATATGTCTTTCCGATTTTGACTAGGGATCCCCATCCATCTAGACCATACCTAGTAGGTATCCCATCACAAGTCATCATTGACAAGCCGGCCATTCCAACCCATCCCTCCTACATACTACTTACCTACCTACCAATCTCATCATATTGCTTCATTACCCCTCCAACCCTTTTTTGTTCCGTTTTAAGATCCCTCCCCTTTTCTCTCCGTCATCCCTTCTTGCCACCTGTAGACCAATTTCCATTATTAGTATCATAACGTTATCGTCAACATAACCAGTTAAACGTTCACTGGTTTCTCACTCTACATTTAATTCAGGGATATTCGATTAAGTTCCTCGGTTGGCCCTCGAGTCGGAAACCTGCAGGAATTTTTAATTCCACTCTTAACTCTCAACTCTCAACTCGCTTTCAGCTTGATCGACCCAACTCCCGCTTCTAGATTCAACCCTTTTGGTGGTTGGCTAGTCCCTGGCCTAGACTCTCAGGCTCTCTTCTCACTCGCCGTTCGGGATGAAATGTTCTGTCGGTAGGAGTACCATAACTGGTTAGAAATACCAGGGAAATTGTTGTGTCGTCCTTGTTGGTTGATGTTATTATTTATTTTAACATCAGACCTAATAGTGTTGCTTGAATTCTTTCTTGCCGCTTGCGGTTGCGGTTGCATTCGCAACGTTCCAAAAGACCAGCATTCGTCATTCCTAAGGTCCATCCTATCGTATCCTACTACCCAAGTCCCCATCTGTCTTACTTTCAGCCGCTGCCCGCCCGACCTGACTCGATCTCTCTACCGAGAACTTCCGGGACCTGAGTGCTCATTCTTAGGAAACACACTCTCAGAATATCAACAACTGACAACTGCGAATGAATAATACCGACTATTTATCATCATTTCTCTCCCCTCTTACTACCCTCTCCGCTTTTATATTTAAAATACCCCTTTAAATATCCCTATCAACCCCGCTATCTCCGCCGCTCGTCCTTTAGAAACTCGCCTCGAGACTTGAGAGCTCTGGCCGAAACTAGGTTTCTACACCGGGAAAGAAGTCTTTCAAAGAGAACAAAAAACCTTGAATAATCACTTGCCAGGGTCCTCAGCGCTGGTATTCAATTAATTTCACGACGGATTTCGGAAACTATACCATGGCGGCGACTTTCCGGCCCGTCAATACTCCAATGGTGATAGATATGAAGAAAGATGATGGGGCTGCACGGTCGCCAACCACACCCACTCCAACAAAAGCCACCTTCGGCCAACGGCCATTACCAACTTCACCGTTCCCGCAAGCAGTCCAGATTCCCGAAAGTATCGAAGAGAAACATACTCCGAAGCGAGAGAACTCACAACATTCGAGAAAGTCTCGAGGAGACTCGGAAGACGTGGATATGGATGATTCAGATGGGGAAAACCAAGGAGAAGATGGTGCAGGATCAGATGATGAGAGCGTGAATGCGGATGGGTCAAAGTCGAATAAGAAAAAGAAGTCGCAGAGATTCTATTGCACCGACTACCCGCCCTGCAACCTGAGCTTTACGAGAAGCGAACACCTAGCCAGGCATATTCGGTATTAATCGCTGTTCCTATTTTTTTCTCTCTGGGCGAAGGGTTTAACTGACTTTCATGATAGGAAACATACTGGGGAGCGTCCATTTCAATGCCATTGCTCCAGACGATTTTCGCGATTGGATAACTTGCGACAGCATGCGCAAACTGTTCACGTCAATGAAGACATCCCGATTGATTCACTTGCGGCCACGGGCACAAGATTTCAAAGACAGATTCGAACCGATCGAGTACGACAACCTGGGAGGGCTCGGGCTTCAACAGCAGGTAGTATGGGTACACCAACCCGGGGTCATGCCAAATCTCTTTCGACTTCAAGCATCAGCTCTGTTGGCTCAACCTTTAGCACACGCGAGGACGTACGCCGACGACCACCTCCTCTAGTGATGGCAGATCCGAGGTCTCGACTTTCCATTGAGACCTATCACCCTGGCACCGAAACCGCATATTCGTACCGGCCACCATCCCCAAGCGATTTCAGCACGCCTACCTCAGCAACTTTCTCGACTGGACAAAATAGCCCACGATGGGGACCTGTCATGGCGTCCCCAGGCGCGTCTCATCCAAGGTCTCAACCTATGTACTCCGGCCATAGAACACCAGGCCGCCGGCTCAGCGTACCATCGGGTGGTATACCATTCCAATCTCCCCACGGTACAAGCCTCGGCCGCCCCCTGTTTGGCCCAGTTCCTCCAAACGCTTCCAGCCATCCTCCATTTTCACCAAGTAGCAGTATTATAGGATCACCGACATCTTCAGTATTCTCTTCTAGACGCGAGTCAACCTCGCAAACAGAAGACTGGCGCCGCCGTACTTGGCATCCCGACTCGACTAATTTCAACGCTGTCAACCCCAGCAGTCGTTTGAGTAATGTCGTTACGCCATCACAATTCGACAGCCCTGTCGCAGCGCCGCTACCTTTAGCTGTTCCACAGCAACAGAGCACAACACTTCGGTTGCCTGGAATAGAGTCGTTTGGACCTATTCCACATCGTCCGGCAACGCCCCCTAGACGAAACCCTTCCCCCATGATGGTGGACTCTGAGGTTTCCCACCCACCGGCAATGCTGCCTTCCACCCATTCTGGCGACTCGGACGACAGGCGCGGTACAGCTAACTGGGACATGGGCTTACATCGCGGTTTGACTAGACTGGAAATTGCGTCGAATAATCCACCACCTACAGATACTGCCAGTAATTGGGCCCGTGAGGCACATCAAGCCGTCGAAGCAGAGGCGGATCGAATTAGATTAAATCCTCCGACTGTACGATTTCACGAGCCGGTAATTGTTGATCGTCGACCACCTGGCCCCGCAGGTCTACCGAGGACATTTCACCAACACACGATGTCGGCGCCATCAATTGCCAGTTCAAGGGAATCTAAGCGACGAGGGTGGTACAATGGGCCTGTAACGGTGCACGCGGACGCACCGCCGGAGAAAATCGCACGAGTCGATCGCATGGTTCACCCAAATATCCGCGAATTTCCTGGATTTCCAGCTCGCGAGAATGCACCTAATCCTTCGCCCAGAGACGATAACTCTGGAGAACGAGATAACATGCTTCGTCTGCAGGCTCTAGTAGCCGTTGCGACAAGTGAGGGGAGTGCAACCACGGCATACTGAAGATTGTAGAAATCTATACCGCAGAACTCTTATACTTCCTCATGACATATCTTACGACCTATCAATACGCCATATATCTGCGAAATATACCTACGAAATATAATACACCTTGAACTTTTACGATGCCCAGTCGCAATGGATTGATGAGGCTCACGATTTCTCTTTTAGTTGTTCTTCCATCAAGCATCTGCATGATATACGATCGTTACTCGACTCACGAAATATACCATCTGCTAGTTTTTTCTATTCTGATTATTTTCATTTTTTAACGAGGCTTGCGGTTGCATTTGATATTGAATTGGGTTATACTACGGCGGCACACGTGGCGTTGGGGGCAGAAGACTCATTTTCTAAGAGGGTGTTATGTAGGTGAGAAGGGCCATCCACTCGTTACATGATCACAGCTATATCTTCCCTGTCGTATGTATGGCGGTGTTTACTTTGGGTATCCTCTCATTCTTATTTTGTTTCTGGATTGGTTGTTGTGGATTTGCACAAGACATGGAAATTAGCGATGATTTATCTTTCTTAGTTGATGACTGATGACATGACTCAGAGATACCCATTCATTTTCAGATGAGGGTAATCACAAGACGGAGGAACTAATGTTGGTCTTTTATTATTACGGTTTTCTGCGCGCAGCAGTGAATTGTGTGGTTCCTCCGGCGGACCTTGGGGCTGTTGCTTCGCTAGTTAGACAAGACCTGATTTCTCATTCCATGATCCGGGGGGGGGGGAGGGTGGTTTGGATTCGTACGTACTGTGGGATTGATACCCCAATCTGTTGGATACTTATTTGTCTGGTTCTCTTTCTTTCGTTACATTCTAGTACATGTTTGGCGATATATTCGTGATCAGATCCCGGTGTAGGCGATGAATACGTGGTTTAGGTAGATAATACCATCTCTCGTTCAGAGACCCCCTTTAACTTTCAGTCCGTGCAATACATTCATTATGTGATGAAGTAGTTTTGGTGGATGGATGTCAAGTGAGTTTTGCAGTCACGGGCCACGTACTTAGGTACGTAAGTTACCAAACTCAGTTTCCAGGCCATAGGCATTTAAAATACATACTCATCATCACAGACCCCGATAGGAAGATACATCCATGGTTAGGCCACCCGAATATGGGCAAGTAGGTACTTTTTTTTTTAATTCTTAATTTAGTTACTAGGTACCTATGTATTGTACTTTGATCAACCATAGGTCTACCTAGCTACCTAGCTACCTACATATGTAGTACATAGGTTACCGCGATAGGTTAGGTACCTAGTAGGTAGGTACGAATACTCTCCAATCACAAATGCAGGAAAGCCGCGAGATAATCGGCCTTGCCGAGCGGGACCCCCTGGGCGCGGAGGATGGAGTAGGCCGTGACGAGGTGGAAGTAGAAGTTGGGGACGTTGTGTTCGAGGATCGCCTGGCGCACGGAGATCTTGTGGGTTTCGTTCTTCCAGGCTCTGTTTTGTTGTTTTTCGTTCATCAGTCAGGTGGTTTTAGCATCAAAAAGCAACCTAACAAAAAAAAAAAGGGGGGGGGGGGGGGGGGGGGGGGTAAAGGAAAAGAAAAGGAAAGAAAAGGAAAAAATCTCACATCTCCGTCTCCGCGCCCTCGAACCCCCCGGCCCTCCCCTTATCCACGCTCTTGAGCGCCTCCAGCGCCCTGTCCACGCGCGCCAGCAGCTGCGCGAACGAGTCCTCCGTCGCGTCGTACGAGGGGGGGTTGGCGACGCCCGCCGCGTCGCCGGTGAGCCGGCTCACGCTCAGGTGCACGTGCTTGGTCGCGTTGTGGATCTGGAAGGTCAGGGGGAGCTGGTCGGGGACCAGGCGGGCGGTGGGGAGGTTGAGGTTGGAGGAGTGGGTGGAGGCGGTGGTGAGGATGTGCGAGAGGGTTTGCAGGCCGCTGGTGTACGTGGGGATTACGAGGTCGTAGAGGGTGGTTGTGTTGGTGTTGGTGTTGGAGGCCATGGTGGTGGTTGATTGGGTGTGTGTGTGTGTGTGTGTGTGTGTGTTTGGGGTTATAGAATATACTTGAACAGAATATGTATCAGTGGAATGTAGAGAAGTAAGTAATTGCAAAGTCACAGAATTGGTGATGATGGTGAAGTTACTTGCACCTATTTATGCCGCGGCCTACCTATGAAGTAAGCCCCTTGCGTTGTTTTCTTTGTCGTGCTTACGTGCTCGGAGCCGGATATATCGCAACTTCGATTTTTTTGTCTTGGCACGGCCTAGATCTAAGTGACACCACCTCATACCGCAGCGGGATTGTAAACCGGTCTAAATGAGGCCGAATTACATTGATCGGTATGTCGTGATGGTCTATCTTCGATGGTGCGAATTGCCCCATTTTTAGGGTATGATGTGATGCGATTCCTAGTCTATAATTCTTACATAGGTACCAGCTTTTATAATATCCCCTCTCTATATGCTCTATCTAGGAATAGTTCTTTTGCTAATCCGACCCATGTTTCCATTGGTAATGCACGATGTAATGTTTTCAAACGCCCGGTAGTTTATCCCAACAATCACCTCACCTGTCCCTCCGGAAGATTCTTTGAAAAAGATCCTTGCGCGGCTTTCCGCCAATGACCAAAAATGACATGATAGCGGTGATGGCTGCCACAATGCCAAATACAAGGTTCATGTTACCATATCCTATGCCATCGCGTAGCGCTCCCGCCACGAGGGGGCCTACAGTGAGTCCCGCACAGAAAAAGAGGGAGTTGAAGCCGTAAAGTTGAGCGTAAGGGCCATTGGTACCGAAGAATCCGGGATTGGCCTTCTCGAACTTGCGCACCACGTCGCTTGATTCGACTACACTAGGAGAGCCAATGATGGCTAGCCCTATACCGTTCAATGCCAGCAGTGCGCAGTATAGAATGATATTGGAGTTTCCGGGTAGCGGGTTATCTGAGGGTAGTCTCAGGAGGATGAGAACAGGAACCAGATATCCGAATCCGATGACTGCAGCCATTTTGGTGCCGTATCGGTCCACTGCCCATCCTGCAATGGGCCCTAGCACAAGGTAGGGTACATCCAGCGCGATGAATAAGAGACCAGCTTGGAGAGACGTAAAGCCAAAGAGACTTTGAGCCTCTGTCGGGATGGTGGCGTCGAAGAGGGCAAGGAGGGAAGCCTGGACGAAGGCGACACTTAGACCGGCAAGTAGCCTAGGGTCCTTGAAACACACAAGCAAAGGGAGTACTCGAACAATACGATTTGGTTCATGGCGTATCTTGTAAAAGTCGTCATCGTTGTCTCGCCTCTTATTCGGTAATAGAGCGTCATGTTCGGTAGCAGGTTCATTATGGTCGCCACCGACTTCTTCATTGCCCCTCGCGTTCCCCTCTACGCCATTCGCACTTTGCAACCCACCACGAGAACCCGAAACCGGAAGATCGAGATACCTAGCAGCAGTCTTCTTCTCAATCATGACCAAGCGCATGAGGAAGTCTAGTCCCAGCACGCCGGCAGCCACCCCGAAGACGCCCGAGTAACCCGTCTTTTCGTACAGCACGCCGCCAATCACCGGGGCCATTAGTTCGCCTATGGATATGAAGGAGAAGATGGAACCGACGACTTTGCCTAAATTTTCGGGGCCGACGGTATCCAGAATCATGGCGAGACCAATCGTCCACACCACCGCGGCACTGATGCCCTGCAGGACCCTAGCGAGGAACAGCACGGCTATGCTCTGGCCGAACGCGAGCAGCACCGTAGCCGCAAGCAGGGCTGCAAGGCCACTGAGAAAGGGGGCCTGGCGGGACTTGGTCCGGTCGGCAATCCACCCGGCCGGCAAGGACGAGAGGACGGAAGCGCCCGCATAAGCTGCCAAGAGGTTGGACACGTAGGATTGGATCTCCTCCTCCGGGATGGCCAGGCGGTTCCGCAGCATAAAGGGTAGGACGGGGACGACGAGGCCGTAGAGGAACAGGTCTGTGAAAAGGCCGATGGCGACGGTGGCGATGATGAAGAGGGTGTTGGAGCGCCAGCGTAAGCCCCAAGGGGGGTTTTTGTAGGGTGGCATCTTGTAAGCTTGAGTAGGCACTTATTGGAGATTAAATAGGTGATCTGTCATTGTAACCCTATAAGTATAAGAGATAATTGTTTATTGCAACTTTGAAGATGGTGTGTATAAATTGAGAGCTGAGTGGCGGGTTCTTTTACTTTTATTCGTCGATTTGGTTTCACAGTGTTCCCGTTCCTGTAGATCGATGACCTCATAGGTACTTTACATACCTCCGATCATTACACCTGCTGCACTACCTATTTACATACTATGTACATGTACACAAACGCCACAACAATCGGCGATACATAGTACATACATACCTAACATATGGTGGCTTATAAGCAAATAACTCCAATCAACTATTTGCCATCCAGCGACTTCTGCATCCACGCCGGAATCGTCTCATACGTCTCGAACCCCTCAGGCAGCGGGATGACCGCCGAGCGGACAAAAATATGCATGCTCGTCTCCCACCTCCACTCCAGGCCCTCGATGCAGCCCCCCTTAACACTGACCGTGTCCCTCGCCCTCCCATCAGCATCAACAATGCGATGCAGCAAGCGGGAGCCGCACTCGGCGCAGAAGTAGCAGTCCTGGCTGCGGCCGTTGGTCGCGTGGGGGGCGCGCCGGAAGACGCGCATGCGCGCGGCGAGCTGGGGCGGCAGGGGAAACAGGCCGGAGGCGGGGTAGATGGCGGAGGTGCCGAAGGCGGAGCTCGTCTGCTTCTGGCACTCGGTGCAGTGGCAGTAGAAGAGCGAGAGCGGCTGCGCCGTCGGCGTCGGGAACGACACGTGCCCGCATTGGCACCGCACCGTCAGTGGCTTTGCGGTTGCTGGCGAGGCCATCCTGTCGTGAGGTGTGGCCGGGGGTGGGGAGAGGGGAGCGGCTGGTAAAGACTCGGGCTTGCTAAACGGCGTCACCCGAAATTGTTAAGCCGTTAGTGTTTTTACTTAGGTGCAAATGATGAAATGTAGGCAGGGGCTCTTGTTTAAATCAAGTTGCACTAGGGAATTTTCTATATAGATATATATGTTATGTACGTAAAGACGGAATAGGAGGAAAAGGGGTTACTAGCGCGCCTTGCCGCAGACCCCTAGCCGTCTCCAACGTGAGGAGATTCGGCAGTTATATGTACATATGTAGGTACTACATGTAGATGATACCTGAACTAGGTATGTAACCATGTACCTGGGCAGGTTAAGTAGGTATCTAGTCAGGAATAACAATTATAATTGATGCCTACGGCTTAAACGGGCTGAATGCGAATAACTTCAATTATCATTTACGGTGTAGTGTATTGTATTACGTAAGCAGGTGGTACTTGTCATTGGGCTGGTCAGAACAGTTATTCCAGGGACACTTTAGGATTAGCACAGCTCTTTATGAAAGAAGTTCTTCACAATCGAAGGAGAGACATCGATTGAAGTAGAAGCGAGCCCATCAGTTGGGTTAGGTTACCTATATAATAGCCTCATAGTGGCACTCTGTGTCGCGTCGATACCTTCTTAGGTTTTTAGATACCCTCGCTCAACATCAGCGGTCTTGTTGCCTTTGAAAAGGGTACCCCATCTTTCCATAAGCCTCTTTGACTTAGCCCTATACCCAACTGATCCCTCTCGCTCCCCCTCTTCTTTATTCCTCTCTTGCGTGCTCCCCTCCTCTGTATCCTCATCTTCCATGTCCTTGTCTGTGTCCTCATATCCCCTGTCCTCAACTACCGTGCTCTTCTCTCCCGCGTTTCTTTCTTCTGCGAGGATGGCATTTGCTTTTTGTCTAATGTATGCTCGCAGCCCTTTCTTTCCCCAAACGTGGAGACCTGCGAACTGCAACCCAGCCCACATCGCTAGTAGAGTCACAGCAACTGAGATCAGTACGGTAGCCGCTAATAGTTCGGTCAGCACTAAGCCAATAGTTTATATGAAGCTAGCCAACTTACCACTCCATTTTCCAACATAATTAGATGAGTAAACACCTTCCTGCTGGTTTCCAGCTTTCCCTTCATTGAACTTGTCTATGGGGAGTGCGAAGAGTGCGGCAACAAACGACAAGGGGGCAAATATGACTGTGACGATCGTGAAGCCAAATACCATCGCGCCCGCGATAGCTGTAGAGTGGGCTTCTTTCAAGGCTGCGTGCTTTTGTTTTAGGTCCAACTGAGTCGAAATATTTCGCTCCACCCTCTCGGCATCTTCTTCCAGTTTCGCAATTCGTCGCCGGTATTTGTTGAATAATACTCGAGGCCGCCAGACCGCGTTCCATTCTGCTTCATTCTTAAAACCGCCTGGAATTTGTGGCACGCCACGTTCGGTTTCTTTCGCATATGATTGATAACCTTGCTGCTGACGCTGCTCCTGATGAGGCCACGCCGTGCTCATGAATTCCTCCCACACTTCCTCCTGCTCCGCGAGTACCGATTTTATCATCGAAAGCTCTTCGCGAAGGTCGCTGATCTCGTGGAAAAAAGCCTTTTCCTGGTCGATGTCAATGTCCTCAACAAGCACACTCTTCATGTACCAATTGACCTCCTCCGATATGATGGACAACTCATTCTCGTATATTTTGAGGAGCGATGTGTGTGTCCTGCCTGAGGGTTTATCGAAGAGTTCCACAAGATACATAAGAACAAATGCGATACCTACATGCCCATCTTTCTCAAATATCCCCTTGGAATGTAAATCATATTTCATTTCCAGCGGTAGGGTTGCGATCACACGGTTGTCAATTTTCCAAATCCAAGTTTGGTGGATGAAGACTGCACTTGTTGGTGATAGATCCTTGTTGGCTACCGTCCTCTTTTGCCGGTGACCCTCGGGCATTTTCCACGTTCCTAGATCTATCAAATAACCAAGCTTACGGAGATATGCCCATGCAAAAATCCATAGCTCACCTAGAAACTCGAAGGGGTGTCCTCCATCGATATCGTTGGGCAGTGTTTGTGTAGCATTTCCCCTTTGTTGTCTCTTCTTTTCGTGACGACTTAGTACCTGGTCATGGTTGCGGAACTCAAGAACATCTTGGGGCAACGCTGGATGGCAGTACTCATCTAATGTATGCGCAATATGATTCTCGAGCCATTTTCCGGTTTCGCTATTGCAATACTTTAGTGATTTAACGTTGATACGACTTGTCTTCCTCTCTTCTATGGTCAACAACTCATCGATGAAAATGAAAGGCAACTAAAGTTGTCAAAACCCAACTGCTCACAGGGACTGAGTGTAGACGTAACTAACCACAAGGGAAACGAAATCTTTGGAACCAACTTGTTTACATTCTGAATATTTCAAAGTTTGAAAAATGCACAAAGGTTCTCTGTATCTCAAGTGCTGGGGTGCCTCCTGGCTTTCGTGGAATTCTCGACGAACTTGGCCGAGGATGCACATGAGGGTTGGTATGGACTTTTTGGTGCCTTCGTCACGGTTTCCGGGGCATTCCTGTGATATGAGGCGAGCGATAAGACCGAGGAGCATCTAGCATAATAGTTAATTAATAAAAAGGTTCCCAATTAGGTAGGTATAAATAGCGGAAGCTGAGTACATTTATCAGGGCCATCTACACAATGATTTGTTAGCAAAATACCTAACCCCTTTTCCTGCATGGTCACCATCGGGCTTACACTATTGCCATCTATTGTCTCCCATTTACCAAAACCCCAACGGAGCTGTTTCACACGTTGATTCTCAACTTCTTCTCGAAGAATAAAATCAGCAATGACTTCCCCTTCATTTCCCTTTTCAGGAACTGCGAGATCCCATACTGTTTCCTCACCCCAGCCTTCTTCCGTTACTTTTGCTCCATTTTCCAAGAGAAATGAAACAGTGCCCCCGTTGTCAGCAGCGACTGCGATAAGGAAGGCAGTTTTACCACGCTGATCCCTTGCGCTGATATATTCTCTCTTGTCCTCAGCAACATCGAGAAGCTGACGGACCGTATCAACGTCTCCCCTTTTAGCTGCTAAATGGAGGGCAGTTGCATTATATGACGTTCTTGCGGTGACATATTCGTTCTTATCATTAGCATTTTCGAGAAGCAGACAAACTGTGTCGACGTCTCCTTTTTCAGCTGCTAGGTGAAGGGCAGTTTCATTGTACCGACCTCCTGCAGTGACATATTTGTCCTTGTCATCAGCATTCTCGATAAGTAGACGAACCATGTCAGCATGGCAGAACTCAACTGCTATATGGAGGGCAGTTTGATGAGTCCAATTTTTTGCAGTGACATATTTGTTCTTATCCTCAGCATTGTCGATAAGCAGACGAAGAATGTTGACATCCCCTTCTCTGGCTGCTATGTGGAGAGCAGTTTCATCACGTAAAGTTTTTGCGGTAACACATTCGTTCTTATTCTCAGCATTCTCGATAAACTTCTTCACCTGCTCCAGGGATGCTCCATCACGAATTCGAGTAGCGAGGTTGCTCGTATAGTGTTCGTTCATTGTAGTGACAGCTGTCGCGTTATTTGGTAGGCATCTTACATCCGGTTAGTCTCCACGGCTTGATGAATTGGTTTAGCTGCCTCGCTTCATTGTGTTGAGTGTGACAAGGGTTGGCTGAGCTTGGAATAGTAGTGCAACAGGTTTGGTTAGTAATTCTCTGTCATCTCAAGGTTACTTAGTTCATCTCCTTGAGATGAAGGAGAAATCCCTACATTCTTATGATAAATCTAGTGTACCTTTCTTTTAGCCTCGACTAATATCGTATTACTTGTCCTGTATAGATTGAGCCTGTCCTTCCAAGGCGTGTTGACAAATGAGGGTTATCGTATCCGCCTAGACTTCTGCTGTGCTACCGCCAGTAGGTCCTGGCACCAATCCCCAAGAAGGGATACATTCGGCCGTATACTTCAAGTCGAACATATGGCAGAAGAAAAAATCCCAAAAATATCCACTGTAAACCGTAAGCCGGGTGTTTGCATATGTACAGCACGAGTACGCCTAACTAAGGGTAAGACACTGTTTCAAATTGATTGAACTCCAGGCTACTTCCAAGTTCCAAGGTCATCTCAGGTGTCAAGGTAAACTAGGTAGGTAAGCAAAGGCGGTCAGACCAGGCGAAACCTTAGGTTATTTATGTAGGAGCCACATGCCGCGCCACGATGAATCAGTTCAAACTTCAATGTTCAAGTTGTACATAGTTAGGTACCTAGCACTTCCTCGCATGGTTCAACCGTTCAGGCCCTTGAAGTCATCATCAGCAACATCTTCACTCTCCCTCTTGCCCTCACGCTTTCCATCCGCCGAGTTCCAGACCCCTTCCGTACCATCGTCCAAAGTCTCCTCGCTCAAGACTTTCCGGGCCTCGACAACGCTAATTTCTGGTGAAGACTTGTAGTTGAGGCCTTTGAAATCATCGGCCTCCTCGCCCTTGGCAACAAGGGAAGGCTGCTCATGGGTGCCTTGCTCGCGAGCCATGTTCAGGACAATGGGCTGGGCCAAGATGGTGGCGCTTGTGGCCAGTATCGAAAGGAGGGAAGTTGATAGCTTCATTGTCGATTTATATGTTTATAGATAGCATCTAGCCCTGGAGGTATGTATCTCAGCGCATCGCAACGTTGTCCCGCCATGCATTAATCGGGTCATCACAAACCTGCTCGGCGTCGTATAGCCCCGGAAACGGAAAGATTCAAGTTGGGTTGATGTATAAACATATAAAAAATGTGATAAATCAAATCATAAACACCCCAATATCATCAAGGATACTAGGAGCTAGTACTCGATCTGGTATGTTTTCTTACATATTCCTATATATAGGTAGACTGTGAAGCACCCTCGCAAGACCACTTCCTCAACATCCAGTCTATGTATGGCAACCCATCCCGAGAGCTTCACTGACAAATGCACATTACCAAGACACGTACCATCGCGACTTGCTAATTTGTAATCACGTTTTCATCCAAGGAAACCCAGAAAGCTGAATTCGTTGTATATGAAGAAATCATAAAAGTTTCGAGTAACCTCCCGGGATAGCGTCAGAATAAACCGCGAAGAGTAGATCCATAACCACATTCTTTAAGATCTCTATACATCCCATAATGTGTTAGTTAAATTGTGAACTGAAACAAGTATCAAAGCCCTCAACTAATATCTTGATGAAATCTTTCAAAATCGAAAGGCGCGTACCTATCCAGTTACACTGTTTGTGCCATTGCGTAGTTTATTTCAACGCCATTCTACCTCTCTTCGCTGGATATCGGTATCCTTCTCGTAAGGTGGCCAGGGCACGGTACAGGGGTAGTGTTCCAAGGATGACTACACTACTCATGTTATAGAAACACAGATAGGCACACGCCATCAATACCTTCAACGTTCACATGAAGTGCAAGGTTAGATTATTAATGCACAAGCCATCCTTTTATCCGTTCCATCCGTGGCAACGTCAAAGGCTCGGCTTGTCAACCCTGAACCACATGCAGACAAGACGTTCCTCGCGGCTAAATAGGTACATAGGTATGGGAGGCGACGTATATAATACCACATAAGACCTTACTCTCTCTCTCTCTCTCTCTCCCTAACCACGCCCCATAACAAGCGCCAATCAACCCCTCAACGCCGAGCCGGAGCATTTGAAACTTGAGCCACGGAAGCTACCTACCTACCTACCTAGGTTAGGTTATATCCATCTCCACGTTATGGCACCGGGAACAAGATCAGGGGTATACCCCACAAGTTGGGGTCTGGAAGAAGCTCCGGGCATCCCAGTCTGATTCGCCCCGGCTCTCATGATACATATATGCAAGAGGTACATATATATATAGCCCAGCCTAGAGGTAGGTAGAATTGATACCTACCCACGATCCCTCCCCCCCCCTTTTTTTTCTTTTCCTTCGCGCCGAGTTATCTACTTGTCCTTGTCACCACTATCAATCAATCAATCAATCGATCAAGCAAGCAAGATGCTCTTCGAAACCGCCATCACAACCCTCGCCCTCGCGCTCAGCGCCTCCGCCCTTGCCGTCCCGAACCCAGTCGAGGTGTTCAAGCGCGCGCACACCGCCGGCACCGTGATAAGCAAGTGCTCGAAGCCCGGCGTGCTGGCGCTCGCCTACGACGACGGGCCCTACCAGTTCACGTCCTCGCTGGTGGACACCCTGGACAAGGCCGGGGTGAAGGGGACCTTCTTCTGGACCGGCACCCTGTACGGTAAGTACGAGAGAGAGGACTTTTTTTTGTTGTGTTTTCCGTGTGGTGTAGGGGAGTGCGTTGCGTTGCCAAGCTGCTTGCTTACAGACAGGCGTATAACTCTAGGCTGCATCTACAACCAGCAGGCCGCGGTCAAGAAGGCGTATGAAAGCGGGCACCAGATTGCCTCGCACACATGGTACGGCAAGCAAACCCACACCAGACACACTTTACCTAGTTTCCCAGGTCCAGCTAACCCGCGAACTCCCCGTTCCAAAAGGACGCACCCGCACATGGGCAGCATGGGCGCGGCGCAGATCAAGAGCGAGATGGAGAAGGTGGAGCAGGCGTTCGTGAACCTGGTGGGCAAGAAGCCGCAGTACATGCGGCCGCCGTACCTGGAGACGGGCGGGCAGTTCCTCGGCGTGATGAAGGAGATGAACTACACGGTGATCACGGACGACGTCGACGCGGGCGACTGGAACAACCAGTCGCCGCAGCAGAGCCAGCAGAAGTTCCAGCAGGCCGGCGCCGCCGGCAACGGCCACATCCCCCTCATGCACGAGACTTACCAGGGCACTGTCACCACCTTGACAAACTGGCTCATCGACTGGGCTAAGACGAACAATCTGCAGATTGTTACGGTTGGTGAGTAAATGCTTCGAGTCGTTGTTGGCGGGATTAGTTGCTAACATGAGACGATTGCTAGCCGAGTGTCTCGACGATGCCAATGGCGCCTACAAAGAAGGGACGTTTGAAGGCAATGGGCAAACCACTTGCTGAGTAGGGGGGGGATGTATATAGGTAGTAGATATCAATATCTAGTATTGAACCTACCTAACCTACTTACTTGTCTGCCTATCGCGAATTCAATAGAAGTTAAGTTGAACTGTAGCTAGTCCATAATGATAATTCTTATTTCGCTATAACAAAATAAAAAATAAATAAATAAGCAAACACCAAAAAATGGCAAAAGGTAACTGCCCATCCTGGGGTCGAACCAGGGATCTTCTGATTTCGCTGTTTTGCTTGCTAGAAGCTAGTAACTAACAGTCAGACGCCTTTACCACTGGGCCAATGGGCAATTTCTCATGGAATCATGGGGCTGTTATTCCGCTCTATATAACTAGCACAGCACGCTAATGTTAGCGAGCCTAGGGCTTCGTGCTAGCTGCTAGTTTCGTGGATTTCCTTACATTGCATGATTGATACATCGAATGGGTTTCAACTGCTAAATGCTATAAAATAGGGAAGTGTTTCCTCCCTCAAAGACTTCCTGTCAGCCTGCCGCGCCTGTGTTGAATTTGTCGAAATTGTTTCCGCACATTGACTGTTGTGGATGCAAATGTTGGACAACCCGTAATATAAGCCCAAGTGTTCCTCTGTAGCCTACGGACTTCCCAATGGCTCTCTCGTCCAGAATTCACATTCTCCCCATTATTCTAAAAGTTGCCCTCAACTGTCCGTAGATTGGTGAGTGATTCATTCAGCTTGTCGTGGTCGTGGTGCTTCCTGCATCAAACCCTCAATCCACCACGGCTCAGATAGGTAGTCGGTGGCAGTTAATTCCTTCATTGCGGGCAGTTCGAAGGAATTAGCTAACCGACCGAGGGCAACTGCATTGGAGAATCATATGAATCAGTTAGGGGTCCAATAGATATATTCCTCTCTGAAATCGGGGAGGTCAGCGTAAGGTCCCTCTGTTTTGATTACTCGTGGCCATTTGGAAGATCATTCGACATCATTTAGCAGATGCAAGATCGCAGGGAGGTTGTTGGGGGTCAATCAAGTAGTCATTGATCGCGACTTGCTAGTTGGTATTGGGTTCATCTCGAGTAAGGCCCAACGAGACCGAAAAGGAGGCTAGGAGTCTAGCAAATAAGAATGACATTAATCATTAGTATCTGTAGGCTAGCCTCTCTGCATACACTTTCATGCCTAAAGGTAGGCGGTATAAAGATCAATGTCGAAAAGAAAGTTGATATTGAATTCGACAACGAAATGGTGGTAGGTAAGGAGATCATGGTATTGGGGGGTAACAATCCCAGTACGTGTTGCAAGTTTCATATTTTTTCATACGCCATTAACGTTCCATATGTCTTTGACTACTACCTCTATCGAGAATTCACAGACTGAACATCAGTCATCCGATGTCACTCAAAATGTATAGGTATCCTTCATATGAGCGGTCTTCTTGTAAAGCTCAACTTCAATGCCAGGATAAATACCTAGCGTTACGTCTCTATCATCCTGTTCTACATCTTCCGAGGTAGACAACGGCATCCTTTGACACACTCTATCCACATAAGGGTACTTGGACAAGTATCATTCCTATACGTACCTTCAAAAGCTTGACAACTTTCTGTAGATACTGCAACACTCATCATTTATAGGTCTAGCTCCAACAACTCAATTTCTTATTTTAGACCGTAACATCCATAAGGCTCACCGCCAAGCGATTACCCCTTTCTTTCAAGTACCGCCTCAGTTCTACACATGTGTATTTTCTTCCAGATTCTTATTTACCTAGGCACCTAAGCATATCCGAGGTATATATCAATCTACCCCGTCGGATTACTCCACGCCGCTTGAGCTTTCTTCAACTTCCGCGCTTGGATACGCCATATTGGCTCCGCGAGCCGTACTAGCTCTTGGCCAAATTTGTTTATCAAATCTTCCACAACGTCCAGGCTGTAGAATTGTTTTATACGCCGCGCTTCCCATTCTTCCTCGGTTCCGAAAGTTGCTACAGTCCAGTCCTCTTTCCACCCATCAATGGCCCGAACTGCCTCGTCGCTGTTCACGCGTATCTTTGTAGCTAGTACATAGAATGATGATCGTACAGCATGCTTAACTCTTGGCTTGAACAGCTTGATTCGGGCGAATGTACTCAGTGACCATAGCAGAAAAGCCGTGTCCAGCGCATCAGGTCTATGCAACAATATCACCATTCGCCCGTTATCCCCCACCCCCTGAAGTCGTTGCAAGCCAATTATTAGTTGCGAGAGTGTTAAGCGTGCGGCTTCACAATTCTCACGGTACTCAGCACGCGCGTACGCGTGTGTACGCAGAACTTGCCCATCACAAATGATGAGATTGAATGGCTCATCTGCTTCATCATCGCCGTATGCATCCTTAGTGAAAAGGCGCATAGAATAGTCAAAGTTGCTGCGGTCAGGGTGCTCCTCGGGGACAGTAGTCGGATCGATTCCCATCTCACCGGCACGCATTGTAAGGTCGCAGAACTTAATGCGTAAACGTGGATGCGTTTCCCACTGTGGAAACAGGACTTCGTGGCCGCCTAGTGATGGTGGTAGGGTAGTGCCACGCACAATAGCGCGCTGATTTAGATCCATGACAGTAGACGAGAAGCCACCAGGCGCGAAACACAAGTCCAAGACACGCAAAGGTGTATCAGTTAGCTTATCAGAGAATTTCAAGATGGAACTAAACTTATTCATCTCTTCGCCAATCTCTCTCATCATTTGAAAGAACTTGAGCTTCCCCATGGCCGTAGGGTAATCAGCACGCTCTCGTTGGGTCTTGAAATGCGTATCGCCTTGGGGGTTTTCCCATCCCTATGATCGCCCAAAATAAGGAGTAAGCCTCAGTCACCAACCAGCTGCTTGTTTGAAATAAGGTGAGGTTCTTACTTGACGTCTAAGCTCAGCTAGTCCTCGATAGTCCTGACTTTTCATAGTCAAGTAGGTGTTCCAGGCCAAACGCCCTCTTTCAAGGGGAGAAGTGGGGTCTGCCGCAGGTATTGGTGGCATGACGGGCCAAACGCTTGTGGGTGATAATGCTGTTGGAAGTAGGTGTGAACTTGGAGGGTGTATAAAACGATAACAAGAGTGAGATTTTCAAGTTCTTGCTTTCGGTGCTCTTGTCTTTGTACTGGAAATGCTCTCGGCTACTAGAAGATGGATATTATAGGCGTAGATACCTAGGTGGGTATATCGAAAGTTGACACGGGATGAGTGATCAGATTGTGCAAGATTTTAGACGGAATATGAATGAAGACAGCAAATGATATTTGGCAATGTTAATGCCCAGCGGTGGGGGCTTTTCTTCTTCTTCTGGATGGCTAACACTGGATGGTTAACATCTGGAACCAATATTTAAACATTTGAAGGTTGAAATGACATTCATGGAATGGTAGGTAGGTACCTATGTAGCAGGTATGTTTACTGCACATGTGGCACCCACCCGTGCACATATGCCTACCTAGGTACTCTAAATACTTTATGTAAGTAGGAGCCTTCCATGTTTCTATGCTGAGGGCAGTTGCAGTTTCGCTCGTTTATTGAAGGCAATGCTGCAACTGCTACCATCCGAACCATTATGTAGGGCGAGATAGTAAGGCGGACGGCCCTTCCCAAATGTTGTCTGATTGATTGAAAGCGTTTGCAGTCTAGGCACATGACTTGATTTTAGATGGGATGTTGCTTCCCGGTGTACGGCCCGTTTATGATGCATCCATGGATGCATGTATCTGGTTGGTGGCGATGACCGAGTGTCTGGCCATACATATGTACCATAAACCTACATACTACTAGTAGTAATACGTACCTGGCAGTAACATGTTTGGGCAGCAGCGCGCCTTCCCATCATGTAATTCCATAATCTTGGAAATCGCATCGCGGCAGCAGTGAGTACCTGACTGATACCTACATATGTACCTTGATGAAATCATTCATACGAACTCAGCTCACCCTTGTATAAACATGCATGCTTAATAATCTCTATATTACATCATTTCTGTGCATGGCAATAAGATTATTCTTCTAAGCGCGGCATCTCTGTATCATCGTTTGGCTTAAGGCTTGCAATGATGACTCTTACTAGCATCCGAGGATGTGATGGTGATTGGAGTTTATAAGACCCATTACTTCAATAGAGATTCACCGAAGCCTGGGGAATTGCACGGCTGTAGCCTACATAAGTATGTACATGTAGACTGAGGGACTTGGGGGTAGTCACGTGGACCCCTGTCCCAGCACACCTGAGTTTCAAATGCAGTATACATACCTACATATATATGGCACCCACCTATCTATCTAAGGCATCTATGTAGTATCATGTTCATTGTGTCCCATATCATACATACCTACATAACTACCTTCATGGATAGTTTACGCATAAGCAGTCACTCTCAGATTACTCATAAAATTTATGGTTGAGTAAGTGAACATGTTAATTATAGATAATTCTGAATATATACATGTAAGCATCTAAATTGAAGACCGCTTGTACGGTATAAATACCATTCAGCGTCGATCTTCAGCTTTACTACTAGTAGTACATACATTATGTAGCGAATAAGTCCTACATGCACATACATGACCTTTGAACATTGCTGCTGTTATCGCTATCCTTATCGGTGCTTTCCTGCCATACGGATTACCATACAGATTAGTTACACATCCAATGATAAGTCAGGTACCGTACCGTACACAGTAGTAACGGTAAAGAGTGGGCCTAGTCTAAATCTTCTTTCACATTTCAATGTTATTTTTCCCTCTCGGCTTTTTCTCGCATCTCAAATCAACCACTAAGCAACCATCCTTGAAGCAGCCAAGTACCGAAACGAGTAACCAAGTACACAAATCGCGTCGACCAACTGCACGCCGCATCTCACGAAGATTCCCCGGACATCCGCCGACAACTTGCCGTACATTAGTCCTATTACCTTTCTTTTAAACAGTTTATGACGATCTTAGATGGCATCTTATCCTGAACCTTCATCTGCTGAAGCTGAGCCAGCTGAGGTCCCAGCTTCAGTATCACAACCCCAATCCTCCTCGCCGTCGCCACCAGCCATCTCTCAACCTCAACCTCAATCTCAACCACAACCACAACCACAACCACAACACCAACCTCTTCCACATCTTCACCCTCATGATCAATCGCAAGTATATGATGGCCTCCCTTCACAGCTGCCCGCTACTACCGTCGCGCATCATGGCCTTCAGGTCCTACAAGCTGCATCTGCAGCTCACCCAACAACTCCCGATCCCGTCGACTTAGCGCAGCAGTATGCTCAGTCAGCAACTCTACAAATGGGCGACGGCCAGTTTATTGCTATGGGCACAACGCCTACTGTTAGCCCCCCCTCGGCAATAACACCTGCGTCGCAAAAGGTATCGCGACTAAGACGTGCCTGTGATATGTGCAGCCAACGAAAGGTCAAGGTATGTTGCTGTGACTACCTACTGTAATCTTTGTCTTCTTGCTATTTCTTTTCCAACCAACCACATGACCCTCAGAAGCAATCTAACATACACCCAAATACAGTGCGACGAGAGCGGCCCGCCATGTAAACCCTGTGCAGATCTTCAAGTTGATTGCACCTTCAACCGAGAGATGAAGCGACGTGGACCACCCAATAAGCATGCTGAGGCTGCGAGAGCTGCGAAACGGCCTCGTAACGGTAACGAAGATGCATCTCCTGTCCCTCATCACGCCGCTGAGACGTTGGTTTCCATTGCCGCAAATCCCCCTTCAGGCGCTTTGGATGCCGAAAACATTGCGCCTTGGCCCATCTTGGAGCTGCTCATCGACGACTTCTTCACCTACATACACCCCTTGTTGCCTTTCCCGCACGAACCTTCCTTCCGCGCCGCATTCAACAACCGCATGGATAGATCAAGTGGTGAATTCTTGGCATTGCTGGCTAGTATGGTGGGCGTCCTTGTCGGCTCTTTTCCCCGAAGTGCGCGAGCCCACCTCAAGGCACAGCACAGTACCGGCCTCTTCCCTTCTGCATCCTCCATGGTGGAACAATGTCGAGCTGTTGCAATGGAAGCTCGGGGCTCCCGTTTCATAATGAAGGAGGAGATGAGTATTGATGATGCAGCGACCAGCTACTTTCTGGGAATTGCTGCCGCTGATACACTACAATGGAAGATGTGTAAGCGCTTCCTGACGGAAACCATGACATTCTGCCGAGAGCTTGGGATCCATCGCCAAAGAAGCGAACCCAGTACTGATTCCCAGTCACTCGCCCTTGGATCAGAATCTAACACTGTGGTTGATAAGCCTATCGATCACATACAGGATCAGATCGGCAAGCGAATCTTTTGGGTTATGGTTGCTGGGGTTAGGTAAGACTCTATTTAGCTACTCGATGATACTTCTAAAAGCATAGCTTAACATGTACTAATAATCATTTAGAACCATGACCCAGCTAGGAGTATCCATTAACGAGATCCCTTTGCCCCCGCTTACTTCCCAGGAGCCGTACCCTGAGCAGCCTGCAGAAGTTGACGATGAGCACATATATCGTGATCATATACTGCCCCAACCCGAAGGTACTGTTTCGTTGATTACTGGCTTCAACCGTAACGTTCGTGTCTACATGACGATGAATGAACTGATCGGCGTCGATATGTGCTATGGGATAAGTTTTTTCGACTGGAATGCCCAGAAGAATATACTCAGCAACGCCCTGGCAAGTGCTAAACAGGCTGCCGAGGACCTACCCCCAGAGCTTCAAGTGAAGACGGATAATCTCCAACATGTTCAGAACCACAACATGGGATTCGATAATTCGGACTTGGAGTACTATCCGCCTGCTCTCCCTCACGCACAGGCTACAAATGATTTGCGACGCATATTTGCGGAGCAGCCTGTTCGTCGTCGCCATCTCCAATTTGAGATACAGAAAGCCAATATTCAATTATCACAACTTGCGACTCGTTCTTATTTTGTAGAGCGATACCTCAACCTCCGCGAAGCACATCGCGCAGGCCCTAACTTTGCTGAACGGGAGAGGACCAAGGAGAAGGATGAGCGAGATAAGATGATGGAAGACGAACGAGAAGTCATCATTCAGAATCTCGTCACAGTGCTAGCGTCCATTAACCAGCTAAACATGGAACCAAACGGCTGCTCGCTCATCAACAAAATACGGCAAGTAGCTAGCACCTTGCTACCTGGCAGCGCAGAACACAAGGGAGTTGTAGCTGCCAAGGCGGAGGAGTACCTGAACGGATTCCTCGACATCCTTATGAGGTTGGAAAAGGTGGGAGCGGCTCCACGTAATGTAGCGATGACGCCTCAAAACGAAGAGGAAGAGTTACGAAATTGGGCCAGTCTCAGAGAATATCAAATCCAGTTCATGTCGAGCGGCGGTTTCCTCGGAGACGGTTACTAGATTTGGTTATTACAATGAGATGATCGGTATTCCAACCTAAGGGGAAAGTTGAACAGGTGGCTTTGGGGGTTGCGTATATACCCAGTAATGTGTGTATGCATAGGTACGAATGTGATCTGTGTAGAAAGATGAGGACGAGCAGCTTCGCTTCGCCAGCAATGATGACTTTAAGATAACTGTTGTGTGTGTATATAAGCCCCCTATCCCTCTTCAGTTCAATTGTCACCGGGAATGTATAGATGGCGCGAGTGTCTATTACTAGAAGTTCATTTGCGAAGAGATTATTTCGTGCCGAGGCTATGCTGCCTACTTGTACATACACATATGTAGATCGTCCATTACGAGGGATTGATGTGAGGTTCTAGGTACCTATTGAGGATATTTGGCCAATGTCTATGTATTATAGATAGTAGAGACGAGGGCTAAAATTCGAATCGTCTTTCTTCTTTTGTTTCTTTTGAAGATTATGCTAGAGCTAGAACCCCAAGTCGTAGTTAGGGGATTATCTGATTTCAGGGTCGAGGTTACTTGAATCATACCTAGGTACAGTACCTAGTCTTCTCAAGCATGAGCATTCTCTTTCTTGGCTGTTATCGGATATTCTGATATAAACGAGGAGAACCGTTTAGTGAGAGGTCAATCATTCACCTTTCGGCGTAGCAATATAGACCGCTCTTGATCAAACCAGGTTGAAATAATTAAACAAAATTTTAGTTAGGGCTCAATTGTTCTGTCTATCTCATCGTCATGTCATAGAAGCGCAACAAAAAAGCAAAGACGAAAACGCATCGGATGCAAAAGCCGTAAAACAACGCCCCCCCCCCCTCCGGTTGCTAATGAGCTACGTCACCAGTTTTGCTTGTGGCACTGGGAAACCCGCAAGATAGATAACGGTGTTGGGAATTATGATATCATGTCGTCATTGTGTTTATAGACGGGGCGGATAGCCATTTGTGGTTGTCTCACGAGTGGGTTTTTTCTTGTTAGTAGCTGCATAGGAGTTAGTTTGTGATGATGATGATGTAGTTGGTGTATAAATACTGATGATGCGTACTTAGGAATTCTTTTCCAAGTAGGAACTTCTAAACTTTTGTATTTGAAAAGACATGAACGCTCGTATCTATGATTGAGAACCATATACATATCTGGAATTCATATAGATAAAAACAAGAAGCAGAAATCAGCATACAAGATGCCGTACCCTGACGAATTCGAGGGTTTCATGATAACGGAATTGGGGAAGTACAAGGACTTTAAAAAACAATCTGTTAGTAATTACGGCCTTTTCCACTCTCTACCTACCCACTGACAGTCAATCTCGCTCATAGTTCAAACCCAAGATATTTGGTGATAACGATATCGACATCCAGATTGAGTGCTGTGGCGTGTGCGGATCAGATGTGCACACGGTGACGGGCGGCTGGGGTGACGCCCCGACGCCGCTGTGCGTCGGCCACGAGGTCGTAGGCAAGGCGGTCAAAGTTGGGTCCAAAGTTAAGGATGTCCAAATTGGAGATCGCGTAGGTGTGGGTGCGCAGATTTGGTCTTGCCTCAAGTGTGGGCAGTGTAAGAACAATAATGAGAATTATTGCCCAAGCATGGTTGGTAAGCTACCTTTTTCATAACTCACATCCCTCCCCCCAATTCGGAGGTCTTTCGGGCACTTGCCGGAAGGAAATATTGTAACGGGGGGTAGTGAAAATAGGGAAGGGTCTACATGAAGGAGACTGACTTCGAATATAGACACGTACGGCGCTCCGTATCCAAAGGAAGCGGATCCCGCCGAGACCATAAGTCAGGGAGGCTTTTCATCGCATATCCGCGCCCACGAGTATTTCGTGTTTCCCATACCCGACGCAATCGAGTCACACCATGCGGCACCTATGCTATGCGCAGGATTAACGGTATGGTCACCTCTTGTACGAGCAGGCACGGGTCCGGGCAAGCACATCGCCGTCGTCGGGTTGGGCGGGCTGGGCCACTTTGCAGTGATGTGGGCCACGGCGCTCGGAGCCGAAGTGACCGTGATCTCGCACTCACCTAGCAAGAAGGCGGACGCTTTGAAGCTGGGCGCAAAACACTTCGTCAGTAGCGGGGACAAGGACTGGGCCAAGCCGCTAGCCTTCACATTCGACTTCGTGCTGAATACGGCGGACATGACACACGAGTTCAACATCACTGACTACTTGTCGATACTGAAAGTTGGATGCCAGTTCCACCAGGTCGGCATCCCCGATAAGCCGATGCAAGATCTGAGCCCTAAACAATTCATGGCGAACGGCTCGAGTATAGGTGCTAGTCATATCGGCTCCCGACCTGAGTGCCTTGCTATGCTAAAGCTGGCGGCTGAGAAGAAGCTGACTCCGATAGTGGAGACGATTCCGGTGGGCGAGAAAGGGTGCGCGGAGGCAGTTGATAGGGTTCGTAGGAATGACGTGCGTTATAGATTTACACTTGTTGATTATGACAAGGCTTTTGGAACTTAAGGAGGTACTTTAACCTATTACATTTGGGTTGATGATAAATAAAAATAAAAATAATAATATCTCCCAACAATGAATCTAACATGAAAGATGAATGTGATAAAGTTGAAGTTATGGTTGACTGTTCTAGGGTAGGCATACAAACTGAACTTTGCTACGTCAAATGAGGCTGAACAAATTAAACCTTGAGTGATGCAATTAAACTGTGGCGGTGCGGTTGGTTTCAAAAGCTGCTAGGGCCCGAGAAGATTGGCGCCAAAAATTTTAAGGCCAAATAAATGTCCAGTGAGCCAAGTCAGCCAAGTCAGTCCAGCATCTTTAACTACTGCCAGAGTCTGCCAGAGTGCACTGCAAGCCTCCAGATAAAGAAAATGATGCACCAATTCTAGTCCACCAACTATTATTCCTTATACTTACCAGTACCACCCTACTACATTAACCTAGTAGGGATATTGTAGTTATTGGTGAGTTATTCAATTTAACAGATTTCAATCGCTTTATCTTATTTTTCCAGGTTCCTGTTTCGATTTTCTTTTTTAATTTTTATTATTATTTCTTTTTTGATTGGTTATCCCACACGTCGCAACATACATTTGTCCGACTGTTGACCAACGGCGACAGATAGGCCAGACAGGGAGAAAGACAGGCAAACCAGACAGACATACCAGACACAATTCAGCCCTTGAGGTCTTAGACTCGTCCACTCGTCCACTCGTCCAGTTTGGCCATTTGTGGGAGCTTTTGGACTTTGAATGCGACTTCGGCTTCGGCTTCAGCTTCGAACTTGACTACGTCTACAACTACGACGACTACCATTACTGCCATTACTATTAACTACTACATACTACGATTCTGTTATCGAGGGATAATAAATAAAGTACCTAATTTGGGAGGGTCCATTAGCCAAAGTGTTAACCATTGATTAACGCCGGGTCCACCCTTTTTTATAGGATCGACCTCTTAAATATTCTACTAAACTGCAGTACAAGTACGTGCCAGGGCCCCCCAGGGATCGTGAGCTGGAAAGGGGACGCAAAAAAATAATAATCCTACATACAAATCAATCATCTTTGCGAAAACATCCAACTCGTCCCGGCTATACCTTATCCAGTACCCTACATAGTATCCGGGCAACGTCAGTTGCTTACCTATACTAATTGTAAAAATCCTAGAACCCACAATTACTTCCCTCGATTCGACTTCGAGAAACACTCTTTGACTACTACATTACAGCATTGAACACATTTGGTGCTTTTGAGGGATCTTTACCCTCACGCGACGAATTCCAACCCGAACCTCAACTTCAAGCCCGACCCCTACTATTGACCTTTGATAAAAGGGGAAGGATAAAACATAATAATAACAATAATAATATGTCGTCGGGATTGACGAGACGCCGCGGAGCGGGTGGCGGCGCGGCTAACGATGAGACCAATGGTGTCAATCGATCCAACTCTGCCCAAAATGTGCGCGACAGCGCCCCCGAGACGAGTTACGAGAATAGCGAGAATGGCCACAAGATTGCCTTTGATCCGCGCGACATCAGCGAAAGCGCCGAGAGGAGTAAACAGCCTAAGCTTACCCTGATGGAGGAGGTCATACTACTGGGACTTAAGGACAAGCAGGTATTGACGACCCCAGCATCATTCATCTGTATAGAATAATTGTCCTAATGAAGCCTGTAATCAAATAGGGTTACCTCTCATTTTGGAACGATAACATCAGTTATGCTTTGCGCGGTTGTATCGTCCTCGAGTTAGCTTTCCGCGGTCGCATCAGCATGCAAAAAGATCCATCTAGACGGCGTTTTCCTCTAGCCGACCGTGTGATCGAAGTCGTTGACGATACCCTAACGGGAGAGGTCTTACTCGACGAGGCTTTAAAGATGATGAAGCAAAGCGAGAAGATGAGCGTCAGCTCCTGGATCGACCTGATGAGCGGTATGCTAACTTGTTCCTAAAATCGCCATCGTTTTATTTGGTTACTGACTATGGTTACGCGCAATGTAGGAGAAACCTGGAACCTCATGAAGATCGGTTACCAACTGAAGCAAGTTCGTGAGCGCCTTTGCAAAGGCCTCGTTGACAAGGGCATCCTCCGCACCGAAAAACGTAACTTCTTGCTCTTCGACATGGCCACCCACCCCGTAGCGGATGGTGGTGCAAAAGACGAGATTCGACGGCGCGTTAGAAACGTTCTAACTCAGCGTACCGTTGTTCTTCCCGCTTCCCAGTTCCTCCCCGAGAACCTCGAGTTCCGATATATCCGTACTATCTCCATGGTATGCGCCGCCTACGCTGCCAACGTCCTAGAAAACGCGCTTAGCACCTTGGGTCATGAGGCTCGAGAGCGCGCTTTCACACAGACGGACGAGCTACTCGCCGAGTACTCCCAGTGGCCCTTTGGCAAGAAGACTACCACCACTGGGATCGGAGCTAACCTTCCCCAAGTCATTTCCGATGTGAGTCTACTTGATCCTTCCCCCAATATTTTCCCTCGGAAAGCAATATCATGCTAATCAAAATACAACCACAGGAAATCAATACTGCCAAGGATAAGGAATTGCAACTTGAAGTTGTTGCCGCGTGCTTGAGCGTGTTCACTCGCCTTGATTCACTACTGTAGACTCCAGTTCCCAACTGAATTTTAATCCCTTTCCACTATTATGATACGAACCTAACTGGCACTTTACCTCGCCAAACTTGACTGTCCGGCACCATATCCATTTTACCCAATACCTAAATTCTCAATTTCCTAATACAACCCGATTCCCACCCGTTATTCTTCGACGATACCATTGCGGACGAGAGTCGTTCTGGATTAAAGAAAGGAGGTTTGATTCAGGAACAAACTTGCATGTAACCGCGGAGTCACGGGGTTTTTGAAACAAACGAAATGATACACGGGGGAGGAGAGAGAAAAAGGGGGCATGTGAATATTGTGCCCATGAACCCACTGAGGATTTCCGGACGGGGCGACGGGCAAAAAACCTACACAAACATCCCATTAGAAATAGGGAGAGATGGAATGAAGAGAGCTATAAAAGGGGGGGAAAGGACGGGGGGTTCAAAGGAGGAGGAGAGGAGAGAAGGGATGGAAAGAAAACTTCTTAACGGTACCCATTAGGCAAGGACTTTGCAAAGGAGAGAAGAGGTTCCCAATCAATCATGTCATTTTTCCCGACCGTGTTGTAATAGTCTAAAAATCATGGATTCTTGTTTTTTTTTTCTCATCCTCCATGCTTCTCCTCGTCCTCCCCTCGGTGTTTCTTCTTCTTTGCCACGATTTGTTTCTGTTTGGTCTTTCTTCTTTCTTCGCCGCCACTACTGCCGCCGTATATGACTGACGTCTTGTGGGAATAGATACCTATTTATTTGATGGGCTGGTTGGTTTTGTGTTTGTTTGTTTGTTGGTTTGTTTGTTTGGTTGGATGTTGGTTGCTGGGGTTTGTGTTTAATTTGATGATTCTACATCACGTTAATACCTACCTACCTGACCTAGGTAGGTAGGTGGGTATGGGAAGGTGGTTAGACGATGTATATCAAGATCATGTCATGTCATGAGCATTATTATTTCTTCTTCTTCTTCTTTTCTTCTTCTTCAACCTTCTTATTCTTGTATATATATGTAACTTGAAGAATTTCCGAATTCTCAAATTGTTCTGCATGTTTGGAGCAAACAACAAAACAGCAAAAAAAAAAAAAAAAAAAACCTTGCTGTTGTTCCTTCAAGGTTGCATTTCCTTTTTACCATTTAGCTGGCTAGTTAGAGGTATGTAGCTACTACCTAGGTAGGCTTCATAGCATAGGTATCCTATTTACTTCTTATCCTTCTACTTCTACTTCTGCCTTTTTCCTGTTTCTGTTTTTATTCTTCTTCTACCTCCCCTTCCGCATCCTCTCCTTCCAACCCCCCTTCTCGAATAACCAGATCGCCTCGATGGCAAACGCCCTCGCGCTGCGGTGACCGCGGCCTTCCTCGGTCGCAGCTTCCTCGTACAAACTGCGGAGGACAGCCCCTTCCTCGAACTCGGCCCACAGGCCCTGGGGCACGGCATCGACGGCGCCGCCGTACTCGCCGCGCCCGAGCCGGTACAGCACGCGGCCGAGCGTCTGGTACGCGACGCACCGCTGCCCCGGGACGGCGCTGCGGCATAGTCGTGCTAGCTCGCGCACGGTGTAACCCGCGGCCTCGGGGGCCTCGCCATGGTGGTGCAGACCTTTGGTTACGGGGACGGCGCGAGAGATCCGCGGGGGCAGGAGGAGGCCCCGGAAGTCGAAGCGGAGAGCGGATACGGGGAGGGAGGATTGGGAGGGGTGGTAGGGGCTGTCGTGGTCTGCGATCGAGTTGGGTGTTGGCACGGGCGCCATCCAGGCTAGCTTGGAGGGGTCGGCGGGGAGTTGGGGGAAGTATTTCTCGTGAAGGAGTTGGAGAAAATTAGGGTCGTGGGGGTCGAGGTCCGCGGGTTGGGGTGGGTGCGGCCAGTGTGGTTTGGGGAGGGGTGCTTTATCAACGTTGGGGGCATTGGGGTCGATTATGTAGTCTTTGGGGGGTTCGCTCGGGGCTGCGTCATCGTCATAGGGTTTGTGAGTGGGTGTGTGTTGTGGTAAGGGTGCCGTGGTCGCTTTTTCTTCCTCGTCTTCATCTGCTACCGAAGCAAAGTGTACGCGCTTGGAGTGACTGGTAGTTGGACTTTGCGCAACGTTAGGATCGGCAGCGCTGACGCTCGGCTGGTCGGATGTGTCTTCTATCTGTATCTTCGGAGGGTCTTGTGTCCGCGTCGCTTCGCTCGGATTTCCCCCGGTGCTGCTTTCATTGGGCTGGTCGAAGGGCGAGGAGTTGCAGGCTTCGTCGAGGTTGGCGCGCTTTAAAAGCATCTCTAGTGTAGATTGATCCAAGCCGCTAAATAATTCTCGCCGGGCCTCTTCGATCTCCTCTGGGGACATGGATGCCAGTCTTTCGTTGTTCTCTCGGTCTATGCCTTGAAACTCATTTTGCTTTAAATCTCCCCTACTCGGTTGCGTCGGTGGGCTCGCATTGTGTAGTGGTGTGGGAAGTGGCTCTTTCGAAGCTGTGGTGAATGCTTTCTCATCAGACTTTGCGCCCTGCCGTTTTGATTTGAAGGTCGAGATGCGCGTGCGCTTCTTGTGCTCGGGGAAACCAGTCGTCGTGGATTTAATTTGAGGAAAGCTTGGAGATTTTGGCTGAGTCACTTCCTTCTCCTGGATATCTGTGATGAGGAAATCCATATTTGATATATAACTTAGTTTGTGCTATAAGATCAAAAGGATGCTTGAGAAAATATAACTCTGAAGGGGAAGGTTGGTGTTGGCGTTGGTGTTGGTGTTAACTGGGTTGATCATAATTCAATCAACGAAAGAAATCGAAGAAATTACAAAATTTGGAAGATTGACGTAACAGCCACTAACGCCCCTCTAAATCGTCACGGGTATCAACTTGTATCTTGAATGTAGCTGATAAAGACTTAATCTGTGGCTGGTGCATCAAATAGCGTATCACTAGCGTCAAGTAGCTCTATTCTAGAAGCTAAAAGGAATAAGCGCGGATGAACGCTTAACGGACCAATGATACGTCATCGGCCCGCGTTTCATTGTGACGGGAGTTGAAGCAAGGGTCTTGGGCTGAAACTTAAAAGAGGTACGTACCGGCAGAGAACGAATTTCCAATCCTTGGCGGGTTACGTTACTCCTCAGCTTAATTCGAGGTAGTATTTTCATGCAGCCTCTAAATCGGGCAATGCTATAGATTACAACTAAATTAAACAAGTATGCTACATAAATTGTATATGTTCATGGACTGATTAAATTATTTATCTCATGATTATACTATTGCATCTGAGCACATACACTACTAGGTACATATGTATCAGCAACAATATCTTATAAAGCAAGATAACCTTGGAAACTGACACTCTTAACATTTTTGGCATTCAAGGTTCTAGGACTAAAGAAACCTTAGTAGGTACATGTACTGCCATATAAGTACATAACCTAAGCTGAGTAACCAGTCATTTATTTGCCAATTCATCCCGTAATATTTTAAAGGATTCATGGATGCACAGCCCTTGATCAGTAAACCAAAAACGTGCGATTTGTTGATACATATGTGACAGTATAGCACAGTATGTACAACACCATAAACCCCACCTAAACCGAGAGAAATCCCGCCATGTCAGAAATACATCCATAGGTCTTAGGTACACTACTGCTTTGTGATAGCGCAAGGGTAAAGAAAAGAAAGGAGGAAGCTTCTAAGTTCAAATCCTTCGGCACATTCATTTCCCCACCCAATCCAGGTATTGATTACTTACCTACCTAACTCATAGTCAATGAAAATCGCATCAACTAGTAAGGCACAAATGTAAAATCATAGAAACGCCAGATGCAAGCAAAGTGCAGAACTTGTTCTATATACGTATAGAATTGAAAATGTTACGTCTAATAATAGGTACCACACTTAACCTTAGATCCCTGTCTTTCTTTTTCGTGCATCCATATCTTAGTAATATTTCTCCAATTGTCAATTACACCCTTGTAAGTATCGCGGCTATCTTGCGTTAAACCAATCTGGTGGGTCCTGTTAGACGTTGGGGATTGTTGATGAAACAGAAGTACGTACCCCACCTTTTCCCTCCTGTCCGTATACAAAGTACCTAAGTACACATCTACGAATTCGGGCGGAGAGAGACTAGAGGCTCAAGCTGCATGAAATCCAACAGTTCCCCACTCGCCCTACCTTTTTTAAGTTTGCCGACCGCTCGGCTCATCCAACCCGCGTCCCTAGATAGCTGACCCATTCAAGAAAAGGATATACTTCTGCAGCTGTACCTGACCACCTACATTTTTATCGTCTCAGATAACATCCGACATTACCTCCAGCTCGTTGCCTGATGTGCATTCAACGACAAAAGCGTACCTCACACACGTACAGGATGTCTCAATTGAAGAAATCTCTTGCCCTTTCTTGATTTCATTACTGAGTACCTAGTACCTGCATACTCAGATACTCTAATATGTACGTATGTGTTTTGTACTGATTATGTACCTACGCATGTACATACATGTAAGCGATCCGCATGCAGTAGTACATACGCTAGTATTATGTATACAGATGTATGGATGTACATATAATGTATAGCTTTGGGCCCGGTATGTATAATTGATACGTGAAAAGAGCATTAGTTAGCGATAGAAAGTACAATACCCCATACTTACAGTATGTCCAGCCACATCGGGAATTTTTAGTTCCTTACCTTCTTCTATCTTGTATTCCAAGACTGCTAATTAGCTGATAGCTATGCGATCCCACCTAATAGTGTACATGTATGTACATAGAAGTATCTGTTTTTGTCCTAGGTCCTTCATAACTCCCGTCCTGGTTCTCCCTTTTTAGGGAAAGTCCCGGTGCATTACCATACCCCTGGTGCTTTCGTTGTTCATTATTTTTTATTTTTGTAACCTGTCTGCATATGTACATAGTTATAGAAGTATATACATATGTATACAACAGCCCTAACACGAACCTAGAAGACTTCGCTGTCACTTGTCACTGTCACGAACACCCTACCTACATACATACCAGTATGCTAGGTACCTAGGTAACTAGGGCCACCTCATCGTTTCCTGCTTGTGAAGTGTCATACGCCCCCCTCCTTTCCTAAGCTGTTCCTTGTCGTTTCCTTGATGTATGTATATACGATGTACATAATTACACACTTACCTGACATTCTCTACATTCTCTACATTATCTACATGCATTCAATGTTCTCCATTTGTCTAAAGTTCCCAAAGTTTCCCCCCCTTTGGCTTTTGGCTTTGGTACAATAATGTATTAGGCTCCATCGTCATCCCCGAGCTTTGGCCAGATGGACCACCACTTGGCTCTTAACCTACCTAGGCATTTGTAGTTAATGACCTTGCCCATGACCATGACCCTCCCCCGTCGGATGACTTTCGCGATCTAATGGCTCTAATGGCTATGCGCCTAATTCGGTTTTCTTACTGCTCTTACCTTTTGCCCCCCCAAAATTCCCATTGCTCAGTTTCCAGTTTCCCCTTGAATTCCTAATTGTTCCAATGACACCCCCCCAGGCTTACCTAGTTCCGATCTCTAATTCAATTTTTTTAATAATAATAAAATTTCCCACGCAACTCTTATTTCTACCTAGGTAGCTTGAGCTAGAACGTGCCCCCATTTTTCTTCGCCGTGTAGGAGAAATAATTGATTCCCATTCCCATTTTCATTTTCCAAAACGTAGCCATCCCCATCTCTTCCGCAATCTTTCACAAACTCTCAATTCTTCCCTCTTCTCTACTACTTTTTCATCACAACAATGATGTGGTTTTGAAGATAAATCCATCTAAACTTATCATTTAGACGCACTTTTCCATTCACTTTTTTTCTTCTTCATGTGCACTAAAATCCAGTGCATCTGATTACACTAGTCTGGAAGTCTTATACCTCTATAATTACGACTTTTTAGTCGAATAAAGTCTGGCTCGCCTTTCTACTTCGCGCATCTCCCTACACAACTCTCGCGAAGTTATTCAGACAAGACCGAACTCCATCTCCAACGCCGCACCGACCACACGATTTCAAGGTCACGTTACTCAATAGCGTGTATACCCGGTACAACTCGCTCCATCGGGGACATCGCACTTAACTCAATCAATCGATTCCCTTTTTTCTTATTTCTTTTTTTTTATTGTCGCGTACCTACGTTAGCAGTAGCTGGACCCACGTGCGCCCAATCTGAGCCAATTCGATACGGTACATATTACCTATTAGGTATTAGGTGGTAGCGCACTACGCCTACTACTAATACTACTAATACTATTACCAAGTACCTACATAGTGTAGGTATAACTTCCAACTTGTTACCAAATTATCTGCAACCCACCGCAAATTACAATTTGCAATTTGCAATTTGTCGCCAATCAGTTACGACAGTCGACACTAATTGTATTAACCAATCCACTTATACTTATACCTACTTGGAACTTTGGATTTATTTATACATGAACGACTATCAACTGGCTTCATAGCTGCTTTCACAAATTCACACTGTCACTTCACTTCACTTCACTTGACTTGACTTGGCTTGACTTGACTTCACTTCAGCTATAAGAATCCTCATTACTAGGTGAATTTTAATTCATCCTAGAATTTTGGGTCTCAGTTGGCTTCCTCTCATTCCTCATCTCGCATCGCATCCACACATACGCACACTGGCAACAACATCACTTAGGAGGAATTAAAGGGGATCTTGGTCGACGTTCGATTTGGTCAAGCGTTTGGGTTGCATCAGTGGATTGGACTGGATTGGCATTTATTTGGGCTTGATCGTTCGACCGCCATAATGGCTGCGGGTTCTAGCAATGCCCCACAGCGATACAGCTCTTCTCCGGAATTATCAGATCCGCCTTCTATGCTGTCAGCCCCTGCATCACCCAGTGCATATAACAGGTCAAAGAATGGTGGGGAACTCGATGAAATTGTAGTAGACCCTACGACTATTCGATATGATGGAACTGGCCAGCCCATGCTTACCAAAGACGGTTTGCCTAGAAGGAAACCTGGCCCTAAGCCCGGAACAAGAATTAACAAGCGAAGTAGTGCCAGTGCCAACCCGGAGGAAGGAGAGAAGGTCAAGCGGGTTCGAAAACAAAAGGATCCCAATGCGCCCACTACTTCAAGGAGGCGAAAGATAACTTCCCTCGATGGCGAGGCCGGTGAACCACCATCACGTGCTACAAGCGTCGCTGGTGGTGCTGGCTCTAGTGTTCTTACATCATCACGGCAGGCCAAAGTCACCGAGTCGAGCACAGTTAACAATCGTCAACAACCGATTCCTCCCCGGGAAGTGAAACGTGAGGGCATGCCAGGATCAATGTCCAGCATTTTGAACGCGGAACCTGAGCCCCCACAAACATACCTTCGTCAACAATCTCAGCAATCTCAACAACCAACACGCCCTACTGCTCCTTCTCGGACGAGTGGTACCAACTATGACCCCATTCGCTCATCTAATTACGACCCTATCAGAGAAACGATGGTTACACATAGCTATTCTAACCCCATGGGCTCTCCTCGTGCTCCTTCCACCTCAAACATCATTAATCGAGCAAGTGCCTCCCCCTCCATTGCCAGTCTTGTTGATCCACCTGTACCCAATATTATTTCTCCTGTTCCATCACATACCTCTTTTGCTCAAAGCCTTCAACAACAATCACAATCTCATTCCCAACCTCCACCACGTATTCAGAAAGAGGCCAAATCAATGTCAGAATCACCTAATCCCTTCCGGAAGGAGTTCGTAGCTCCTCCGGTTCCCAAGCCACACACGACCGAGGCTAAAGAAAGCAAGAATACCAAGGAGGCTAAGGAACACAAGGAGCCCAAGGAACCCAAGGAACCCAAGGAGAGCAAAAAGCTAGCACCACCTCTGGCACCTACCGCTGCTTCCAAGATTGAGATCCGACCAACATCAATTACTACGATTGGTGCAGCTGTTACAAAGAAGTCCGCGCCGAAAAATCACAGTACAGCCTCATCATCCCCTCATGTTAATGCTTCGAAAGAAGCACTTGCGCCTCTTCCTGGTGGGTCCGACCGCTCTATCCTGGATTTTGGGAAAGCCGAACCTGGTTCTGAATTCATCGCGCCGTCTATTGTTCTCAACATTCCATTGAATGGAGAGACAAACAAGTATATCAACTTCATGCGAATGGCCGAGGATCAATATGGTTGGGATGCGCTCCACCCACGACAGGCTGAGCATAAGGCTCGTAAAGCTCGTATCGCTGCTGCGTCTGCGGCGTTGGCCCAAAACGACTCTAGTCGGGAAGGTGACGAAATGTCTGTTGATGAGTCGGACAACGAGGACTCCAATGTTGAGATGGGCGGTATGAGTGGACCAGATAAAGCCACCGATGGCAAACCGGCAAAGAAGAAGAGACATTTCAAGGAGGATGAATATGACAAGGACGACGACTTTGTGGATGACTCTGAATTGTTATGGGAGGAGCAGGCTGCTGCCAGCAGGGATGGCTTCTTCGTTTACTCTGGCCCGTTGATACCAGAGGTCGAGAAGCCAGAACCTGGACGGTACGTATACCGCCTACATTTTAATCATTTAATTATACTAATACGTTTTAGTAGTGACGGTCAGCCCAAGAGAGGACGAGGCTCGCGCGGTGGTCGTGGCGGTGCCCGCGGAGCTACTGCCGCTGCAGGAAGAGGCCGTGGAGGCGGACCCGGATCTCGTGGTGGCGCCGTAAGAAAACCTCGGATGACTAAAGCCGACAAGGCTCAGATGGATCGCGAGAAGGCCGAGCGTGAATCTGCATTCTTAAAATCAACAAATGGAGGGTCATACAACGTTCTTCATCCAGGCAGTCCACAGTTTGCTGGTTTGTAGAGCAATCAGGGGTAAAGTGGAGCTTAGGGATTGGCATGGGGAAGGCAATGAATACAATTGTATACCACCACAGGCGTTCGGCGACAGTCACTATTAATCGACAAGGGGCATCATAGCAGGAGGACGTCACAGACGGAGCGTGTCAACCCCCCGATTTCGATGGATTCTTACGATGTCCCTTGACACACATCGGGGCTAAGGGAAAGGATCTTGCGTATACCCATTTGACGACGACGGACGGATGGGTTAGCTTAGTTTTTAGTTGGCGAGCATCCAATGTCGTATCGTAATGCATGTTTATTTTGTACAGGAGCATCGAGGTTCAGGCGCCAGACTACAAGGAGACTGTACTTTTTGCGATACTCGACATAATTAAGTGAGATGAGTGTAAATTGAAAGGATTTGAAAATATGAGAATGTGTGAATTTTGAGAATTTGGTGGCTGACCCTGACCTACATTCCTAGATTATCTGGAATAAGTTGATTGGTCAAACCTCGTCTTCCCCGCTATTCATGTGGTAGCGGTGCAGTGACTCGGTTACCTAGCTGCCTGGGTCTATCCGGATCGGCCGCAAAGTGGATATCCGTAAAGAGGCGTAACGGCTTGTGACAACTGGTTTTGTGTGTGTTTCTCAGCATGAGGAGGCTTTTGCATTGACAGACCATCCCCTGTCCCGTCTATCATGCTGCGTGCCTACTTAGCTGCCTAGGAAGATACTATTGGTCGTACTGATGCTTCGCCAAGGGTATGGGACATTTATAAGCGTCGCTCTGTCTCTTTTCCTTTGCCCCTTTCCTTGCTTTTTTCCTCTTTCTCTCTTTTCTTGCTCTTTCTTTTCTTGCTCTCTCGCTCTAATTACTTTCTCCTGTAATCGCTTCTTCCCCTTTTGCTATCACCCCCTTTTTATCAGTCAAGCTTCCTATTCAGCATGGCAACTCCTCACCCCCTTTCCGCCGCGGCGTTGCTTTCAGTAAAGGGTTGGGTGGCCGTCGGTTGGTTTTCCGCCCCTTTTCTACCTCAGAGCCCCCTCTTTTACTAACCAATTCTTGGTTTTACGCAGTCACTGGCGGGGGCACCGGCATCGGACTGAGTAAGTACCTACCTACCCCCCTATTATCGGAGGTCATAGCAACTTTTACCCCCCCTCTCCCCCTATTTTCTCTTTTACCCCTATTAATGCACAAGGTGTTTCTTTCCCTCGTTCTCAGTGATAGCCCAAACCCTCGCAGTCAACGGAGCCAGGGTCTACATCACAGGCCGCCGCGCCGACGTCCTCGAGACGAGCGCCCGCATCCACGGCTCCCCCGAGAGGCTGGGGCTGTCGGGAGGCAGCATCGTGCCGGTTGTCGGCGACATCACGTCTAAGGACAGCATTAGGGATGTTGTGGCGAAGATTAGGGATAGAGAGGGTTTTGTTAATGTGTAAGGTTCTTCCCCCTCCAGGAAAGAGGGAGAAGGGAAAAAAACGAGGGGGGTTGAATGCGTTGTGTGCTGATTGTTGCGCGCGGCAGTCTTGTCAATAACGCCGGTACGTGGCTCGGCAAGACGGAAGCAACGCCTGAGGATGGCCCCGAGGCGTTTAGCGAGGGTATGCTTGCTGAGGATAAGGAAGGGAACTGGCAGAAGAGTGCGAAACAGCCCCCCCCCCCCCGCTACTGTGTGTGATGGGAGTCTAACTACTCCATGGCTACACAGCGTACGACATCAACGTAACCTCGCAGTACTTCGTCACGGCCGCCTTCGTCCCTCTCCTCGCCAAGGCCGCGTCCAGCCCGGCCGGGAGGCCCGGGAACGTGATTAATATTGGTTCGATCTCGGGTCTGTTGCGGTTGTTAGTCTTCCCTCCCTATCTACCCTAGTACTTGCTTAGAATGGAGGGGACAAAATAATTAACACCCCTTTTCCAGACCGCAAAACCGCCAGTTCGCGTACAACGTACGCCTACCTACCTAGTCCCTCTTCTCTTCTCTTCTTCTTCCTATCGTCCTAGGAGGTTGTTGTTCTTAGGGTGGTTTTTTTTTCTTCGCTAATACCTAGATGATATCATATTTCAGGCCAGCAAAGCCGCATTCACGCACCTAACGCGCCAGTTGGCGTTTGAGCTCAGCCATGACAATATCAATATTCGCGTGAATGGCATCGCGCCAGGTAAGAGAGAAACAAAAAGCAGATTTTTTGTGTTCATTGGACGCTCTATCCCCACCTTTTCTGCCCCTATTTCTCCATAAGCACCTAAAAAAGCCTCCACCACTTTCCATCCTCCTCCTCCCTATCAATCCTGCAACATAACTCGCTTATTTCATTCCATCTCATTCCTCAAATTCCAAAACCAATCCAAGCCAAACCAACCATACCACATGCTTGCGTACCTAGTAACTAACAAATGGGCAAAACAGGCTACTTCCCCTCGGAGCTAACAACAGGCCCCTCCAACGAGGAGAATCTGAGCGTGGTCGACGAGGAGCGGTTCCTGCGGTTCGTGGAGGGCATGGGCATCACGAAGAAGGGGAAAAGGATGGGTACGCCGGGGGAGCTGGCGAGTGTATGTTACCCCCTTTCCAACCCCCTCTTTTTCTTCGAGATTTCGTAAATTCTTTTTTTATGTGAAGTGATGTGGCTTCTCGTTCCTTCTCGTTCCTTTTCTTCATTTTTTTTGTTCTTTTTTTTTTGGTTTTGGTTTTAAACTTAGGTTGTTGTAGCTGGACTGACTAACAAATGACGGTCGTGTAGGTGGTGCTGACGCTGGCTACCAACGAATTCATCTGGGGCACGATCATGGTTGTTGACGGTGGGTTGTCGTTGACGGCTCCAGGGACTATGTAAGGCTCGGTCGGGGCGTGTTGAGGTAGCCATGGATTTGTGTGGCCTAGGCATCCACGAATAATACCAGTAGGTTGATAGGTCAAGCGACCAGACTGCAGGGCTGGTAGCGCTGATGATATTATGAATGACAAGTTTTCGATGAAAGGTATAAAACCTGCTTGTTTGGTCAGCTACTAATCACGTATGAAGATAGAAGCTAAATATGGCTTACCTGATGAATAAGTAAACGCAGCAGAATTATCGCAAGTGTGAACATGACAGGGATGCCTCAATTAATCCCACGCGGCGCCGCCGGCACACTCGGCGTCGGCAGCACACGTCTCAAGTTCCTCGCCTCCCACGCGAGCTGCCGCGCCGACCCCGCCGAGACGATATCGCGGCGCCTCTCCAGCCAGCGCAGCGCCGATCCATGCGACCTGATATCACGACTCGACAGCTTCGTGCGCTCCACTTTCAACGCGCCGTTGCCATACTTGCACGCAACCGCCTGCCACTCGCTTACAACACTCTCGCGGAGCTCCATGGGAACCGCGTGCGAGTCCAGCACATGCACCGTCGACGTCTTCCCCCTATCGTTGGCGTTCTCCTTGCGGCACGTGTACCGAAAGATACGCACCTCGCCCTCCTCGCCGTGCCAGATCTCCATGACGCCTAGCACCGGCATGCGCAGCGCCGCGCGCGCCGCGCACTCGAGCACCTCGGCGCGGTCATCGGCGGCCCCCTCCACCCGAAGCTGCGCCGAGGTCAGCGAGAGCGCGCGCAGCCTGGGCCAGAAGTCGCGCTGGGCCGTCTCGTCGATCTCGCTGGGCAGGAACCGGCGGAAGAACCACTCGGCGCAGACGAGGAAGGAGGCGTCGATCTCGGCCAGGCGCTGCGCCGTGGCCTCGAGCAGCGTCGACGACATCGGCGCGATGACGACGGGGGCGGGGGGCGCGAGCGCGGGGCTCGAGTCCTCGAAGGCGCTGAACTTGCGCAGGGAGCGCGGCAGCGCGCGCAGCGTCGCGGCGAAGTCCCAGGCCCGGTCCCACTCCCGGTCGCCGGTCACGTCGCGGAAGGTCTCGAGGCGCAGGACCTCGAGCCGCGGGAGGCTGCGGATGACCAGGTGCAGATTGGAGAGGGGCCGGGAGTACTGGCGCGGCGTGAGCAGGGCCCGGACGAACTTGAGTTGGGGGAAGTGGCGGGCCTCGGGGGGGTGGATGCGGCTGAAGTCGTAGTAGAGGGGGGAGCCCATGTGGCGCAGTTGCGTCTCCACGTTCGGCCGCGTCTGCTGGCCGCGGCGCCAGTGGTGGGCCGGGTCATGGTGTGGTACGTAGTCGCCCGTGTAGCCCCCCTGGATGTCGTCATCGAAGCAGTGGGAGCGGTAGTGGTGCTCGCGGTCGCTGGGCGAGTATACGCTAAGGATCAGTTTGAGCCAGAGCTTGCGGGTTCCGATGGCACCACTCCTCTTCTGCCACTTGTCCAGGATGTTGAAGAGGTTCCACAGCGCCTCGGTGAAGATGCGGTTGTTGGTCGAGGCCTCCTTCTTGCTCTCCGCCTTGGCACACGAGTCGCAGCCATAGCGCGGGAGCTCGATACGCAGCCACAACGCCCGCACATCGAACATCCGATGGTCGTCGATGATTTGGTCGAAATAGGAGAGCTCGGATTGGCGGACCACTAGTCGCTCGAAGTTGATGGGCTCGAAGTAGGCTTGCCATTGCCTCGAGACTGCGGCGTATGCCGACTTGTGGTGAGCAAGACGGTCGTCTTGCTTCTCGTCTCTCGAAGTGCAGTTTTTGCCATCTAGGTGTCCGAAGACCATCAACTTCAGCTCCATGGGGAGATCAGACCAACCGGTAGGCATCTTGAAACAGTAGATGATTTAGACGGGGAAGCTATAAGCTGTGGTAGAGGACTACTCTTGTAGTGGAAGAGTTGGTTAGAGTGAATTGGGGATAAGAAGGAAGATGGGGGAAATTAATCCAGATAGATCTTGAAGAGTTGTATTGTTTCTTGAGCACAACTAGAAACAGGGGGGGTTTTCTTCTCTCTTGGTCCAAGGCTCTTTTGACCTTCTCGGGGAAGGCTGGTATTTATGGGTGATTATTGTTTATCTCCGAAAGACATATGGTAGCAATAACCTTTCCACCAAAGAAGCCATAGATCTAAAATCTGACATTATTTTAAGACGGAGATGCTTGATAGAAACCAGACATAGATTAGTTGAAGGTTATCGTGCGTACTATTCGGCTGGTGGCTTTCTACTATTTGGATGTGCTGCGGGTTATTTCGTAGTATTTAACCCAGAGTTTCTGTATCAAGTATAATGTGACTTCATAGTATTAAGCTGGCCTAATACCACCCCTATATACAAATGCTTATACCTCATCTCTTCCATGAATCTAGGTTACCTGCCCTTTGGGGGCTCTGAACTTCAATTATTGAAGTCCAATATCAGTTTTCCCGTTCTTGATTTTTCAAACACGGTAGTAAGAATGAAGCTGCCGTGGCATTTGACGTGTAACTGTAAACATTTGGCATCAGGTGTAAACATTGGCTGGCTAGAGCAGTGCTTAAAGCTGACACAAATGCTCCAAACCATCAAGATAAATCTTATACTATCTTAGTTCTTACAGTAGGTTAGAGTAATGTGCTACCTCATAGTCAGTATCTGTCACTACTGGGACTTTTCAGCAAGCTTCGTTGTTGAAAGTATAAATAGACATTCACGAAAGATAGACCACGTGGAAAACACAAATGCTCCCGCGTCAAAGGTGCCCCGGGAGGCTACATCGTAAGTTTAGACTACTTTGGAAAAATAGCCGGTATCTGCCACTCAGAATTTGGTATATGTGTTGTTAGTGGTTTCAATTAGATATTTACTCGCCATGGTGGTTTTTAACTCCTCTCACTCAATCAAAATAGTCTTCGCCATAATCTTTGCTAGTTAGTGCCACTACCTGAAGCCGGCGCCGGCGCCGCCCTGCCCGGTGTAGACTTCCTAGTCACATGGGACCCTCAAGTTTGTACTTTCTGTATCAGTAGGATATCCAATATCCACTAAGGATGTTAAATAGCAGATAATAGCGAGAGGACGATATGAAAAGCACTAAATAACTTAAATGCAGAATAAAAAAATAAGAAGAAGAATGGCCAACTTAGAGAACGGCGATGAATGAGCATTAATTAGCACGTGGTCCGTGATCCTCTTCCGGATGGCCATCCGGAATTATGGGTCACTGCATGAGTACGCACAAGCCACATCTATGTAGTTACTACTAGTAGTTCTCAGCCACACTGCCACGCAATGGGAGGTCTCCCACATTGATGATGTATGTAACTTTGAATGGTAACTAACTAGGTACCTGATCTCCACTCATCCGTTATGCATCTCTCTCGGTCTTCCGTGCCGTCCAGCTGGAGAGCTACAACTCTGCGACTCCACCGCCAATGAACCCACATCATGACAACAGAATTCACCATTCGCGGGGATCGTTACCTGGAATGTTGAGAATTGATTGGATTACAACACCCCAGGATCTAATGAGCTACTGATACATCCATGGATAGCTTGCTTGATGTTGCATCTGCATTGCCACTCTGACAAGCCCCGCGCCACGCATCACACATACATAGCATAGCTCAAGCTGAGCTCGTACATGTTTTAAGCGTTATACGAAGTATCGTACCTTGATAATACATACATGAAAACTAGGAACAAAGAAAATACAACGTAAAATACAACATATTATTAAAGAGTCCGACTGACTTTATAAGAACTGCATATATGCCCAGTCTACGAACTCTTCTCACTTACATTCTACCCGTGACAGTACTCTTAACCGCCTTCATACTCACCCATCTCTATCCTTCCTGCTTGTCTATCTCACTCATCAGTCCTCTTACCACTGCCTTCCACCAACTTATTCCTACTAGTTTATCTATTCTATACCCTTGGAGCTCCGACAAAATGAGAGGAGGGCATGGACCAGAGCAATACCGCACAGTCGCCTACTTCGTGAACTGGGCCATCTACGGCCGCAAGCACCGGCCGCAAGACCTGCCCGTCGAGAAGCTCACCCACGTCCTCTACGCCTTCGCCAACGTGCGCCCCGAGACCGGCGAGGTGTGGCTCACGGACACCTGGGCCGACACCGATATTCACTGGGAAGGCGACAGCTGGAACGACTCGGGCAACAACCTGTATGGATGCCTGAAACAGCTCAACTTGCTGAAGCGGAGGAACCGGAATCTCAAAGTTTTAGTATGTAAACAGTAGCTGAGATTCCTTCGAACCTACTTACCTACCTACCTACGTATCAGAATACTAACTTTAATGAACTAAAAAAAGTTGTCAGTGGGCGGATGGACATATAGCAGCAACTTCCGGCAGCCGGCCTCGACGCCCCAGGGCCGCGCCACTTTTGCGAACAGCTGCGTCGAACTCATCAAGAACCTGGGCTTCGACGGCATCGACATTGACTGGGAGTACCCGCAGTCGCCGTCCGAAGCCGCGGACTGGGTATCCCTTCTGCGCGCCGTGCGCGAAGCCATGGACGCCTACAGCCGCACCCTGCCGCGACCGTACCACTTCGAGCTAACCGTCGCCTGCCCAGCCGGCGCGCAGAACTACTCCAAGCTGGACCTCCCCGCCATGGACCGCCTCCTTGACTTCTGGAACCTGATGGCGTACGACTACGCCGGCTCCTGGGACTCCACGTCCGGCCACCAAGCCAACATCTACCCCAGCACGTCGAACCCCAAGTCCACCCCCTTCAGCACCTCCGCCGCCCTGCAGTACTACACCTCTCACGGCGTGCCCCCGCACAAGATCGTAATCGGCATGCCGCTCTACGGCCGCGCCTTCCAGAACACCGACGGCCCGGGGACCCCCTACAACGGCGTCGGCGAGGGCACCTGGGAGAACGGCGTGCACGACTACAAGAAGCTCCCGCTCCCGGGGTCCACCGAGCAAATCGACTACCAGGTCGCCGCCAGCTACTGCTACTCCCCCAGCACGCGGACGATGGTCAGCTACGACACGGTGCCCCTGGCGCGCGCGAAGGCGAAGTATGTGCGCGACCACCGCCTCGGCGGCGCCATGTGGTGGGAGAGCAGCGCCGATAAGGAGGGGCCCGAGAGCCTGATCAGTAATGTGGTGGAGGTCCTGGGCGGCCCGCAGAATCTGGATCGCACGCCGAACTGTGTCGATGTGCCGTTTACCAAGTATGAGAATCTGAGGGCGGGGTTTCCTAATAATTAGGCTGCGCTACCTAGGTACCTGGGTAAACATGCTTGGGATCTTATGGGGAAAAGGGTTCGGATGAGAATGGGAATACTTGTGGCGAATGAGGGATAGCAGAGGGCATATATGTAGATAGACACGCCTCTTGGAAGCTGATGCTTCTTTTCTTGTGGATGGGTATGGGCTTTTATGTGCCTTGACTACCTACCTACCTACCTAGGTAGGCAGTCCATAGGGAATTCTCTCACGGATTGAAAGATAGAGAGTAAGTAGTAGATATACTACTATGTGAATGAAAAAAAAATCAATGGCAAATTACTTGCCGGTCTGGTTGCTTTTACAGCTGGGATTTAGTCGAATAGAGCGAGACTTAATTTGCAATACTGCAGTAACTACATATTTCAGAGAGGACACGAAAGTTGCATATAAGCACCAATACAGATATTGAGTGTGGGTTCGAGACACAAAGGGTGTGACGGTGCCATGCTCATCGCTGGATCATAAACAGACAACAGTATCAGAGCTTCCTTTACAGCAGATTTTCATCGAAAGCATGTCATATCATAAGAATTGGGATTGTTTGGTCATGATTTCGTATTCATTGGCACTGAGCCAAGTCATTTACGTAATATCATGAATACTCCATGAGCCATTTCCAGTTTTACTATTTCCCAACTTCCAGAGTCTCCAGGTCGATCTTGCGAAGCATTTACTGCTTTTCGAAGACGTAAGTAAGGTGGCATCGGCCACAGTATTGTCGGTCTTGCATAGCAGCCATGAAGATGCCGGCACCGCACTGTTCTGGTATTAGTATCGAGGCATGAAGACAAAAATTGGTTAGATGGGGATGACTCACGGTGTCGGCAGGGCATTCTCGGCGCAGGCGCTCGATCTTGCCATCACCGTCGACCTTGTAGTACTTAAGTACAGCCAACTTGGTCTTCTTGCGCTTATGCTTGATCTTCTTGGGGGTAGTGTACACCTTCTTCTTTCTCTTCTTGGCACCACCACGAAGGCGGAGGACGAGATGGAGGGTGCTCTCCTTCTGGATGTTGTAGTCGGAGAGGGTACGTCCATCCTCGAGTTGCTTGCCGGCGAAAATCAATCGCTGCTGGTCGGGGGGGATGCCCTCCTTGTCCTGGATCTTGGACTTGACATTGTCGATGGTGTCGCTCGACTCCACCTCAAGGGTGATAGTCTTGCCCGTGAGGGTCTTGACGAAAATCTGCATGATCGCCTATAAAAGAAAGCATGTTAGATAGTCATTATGGGAGAGTTCTGTGGCTGTTAGGAAGACATACCTAGACAATATGAGTACTGCCGTCCTAAGCAATCAATATGATTCTGGATTGTGGAAAGGAAGAAAATAAAAAATGGAGGGGAGGAAGCGCGAAAGTTATTGAGGTCGTCCTTAGTGTGGTGGGTCCTTGCAAAATTCGGGTAATTGAGCATTGACCACTAAACTATTATTCATAATTATCATTAATCACGTGGTAGGGTTGACTTTATACCCTGCCCTTTAATACTAAGCACCTACCACTTCTATGTAGGCATTGTTCTCATTGGTCCATCCCTCATTCTTTTCCTTTGTGCAGTGGGGTCCTGTCTCTCGACCTTTGACCAGACAAATTTCCGCCCACCATTTTCTCTTGACAAGACAAATCTCCCAAACCTCTAACCACCCACTTCTCTCTTCGACAACTACCAACAACCACAAATCGTATGTTCCATTCCAATTCAATCTCTAGTATTCAATTCTCTCTAACACTTTGAGAATTATAGAATACCGCAATCATGGTCAAAAAGAGAAAGAACAACGGCCGCAACAAGAAGGGCCGCGGTCACGTCAAGCCCATCCGATGCAGCAACTGCTCGCGATGCACGCCCAAGGACAAGGCAATCAAGAGATTCACCATCCGCAACATGGTCGAGTCTGCCGCCATCCGTATGACTATTCCCTCCTCCCTTCCCTCAAATTTACCCGCCAGGGGAAAAGCCTAGGAAGCCAACAAATAACTAACTTTTACATAACAGGTGATATCTCGGATGCTTCCGTCTTCGCCGAGTACACGGTTCCCAAGATGTACCTCAAGCTGCAGTACTGTGTCTCTTGTGCCATTCACGGCAAGATTGTCCGGTACGTCGTCTCGTCGAGAGAACGACTACGCGCTCATCTGAGGACTGCGTATGCGCCTGAGATGAGCCTTGGTTGAACCTCGATCGAATCCCCACCCCCATATTATCGTAAGTTAGGGTCAAATATGCTAACAAAATTATTCTCTAGTGTCCGATCGCGCGTCGGTCGCCGAAACAGAGCACCCCCGCCTCGTGTTCGTTACAACAAGGACGGCAAGAAGGTTACCCCTACGCAGACTGCCAAGGCTACATAAATGCTTCGTTTCAGGTGTCTTAGGGAATGAAATCGGGTCTCGGGTCTGGGAAGAATCTGGTCTATCGGAAATGGTTTCCGTTTTGCATGACGAACGGTTTTCGGCATGATCATATCAGATAATGACTTTATGAATTAAGTCATATTTGCCACTACGCGACGTGAACAATGACTCGCTCTTTTGCCTAAAGTGACTGCTAGTTTCCCTGTAATCACTCTCCACGAGTACCTTGAAAAGAAACGAGGATGTCGACGTTGATATAAGCAGGACATATGAATACTAGCTACCAAATGCTAGCCCGCAATGAACCCTGCCCTTCTGCTCTTCTCCCTAAATATATTGTCCTTAATACCATATAGTCCTATGTATATCATGACGTTAGAAGGGCATTGTTCTATTTGATTTTGTGCGCCTAGGGTAGATATTTTCTAAGAACTAGAAAGGGGAATATACAGCTACCTACCTAATATTAGGAGTTTTCGCTAATGCCCCTGAGTAGCAACACTAAAAAAACGTTTCCCCAAAACTATCTAATGCAGTCTATTACTAGCCAATCCATCAAACTGCATCGAATATAAAGCATGTTCACACTAAGTTTTACCAATGATAACCCCGAGATATCTCCATCTCCGGGTACAACGGGGCCTGTAACTCAGTGGTAGAGTGCTCGCTTCGCATCTAATCGACTATTGCGAGAAGTCTAGGGTTCGACTCCCTACTGGTCCAATTCTTTTTTTTTTTGTTCTTGGCTTGCATATTGCATATCGCATACGCAGATGGATACTATTGATTATTGATTTGTGTTTTTTCTCTTTATCAGGAACAAGATTTTATTCAGGGATAAAAAAAGTAAGTAATTCGGTTTTTGTTGTTACAATTAGGTAGGTACTCACAAAAACACTTACACATCACCATCTACGTACGTGTAAACGGCCAAAAGCATGAAGCCCTACACTAAGCAGCATGTCTGGCAGGTATGAGTGATGTAGGTATGATAACCTAGGCCACTACTCGTACTTAAACGATGATATCCCATCTCAGTTGTTCTCGTTCATTTCTGTATAGATACATTGTACCCTGGTCGCTTTCTGGTATTTCTCTAAGATATATATAACTCCAATACTAAGTTAGTTAAGCTTCAGTTCGCGCACATAGGGGGGCCGAGCGTTGAACGAAGTAAAGCTTGACCACCGTTAGCTGGTGGAAGGGGCTTATCATAGGCTTCTTGCATGTCACGTGTGCATAAGTACCTTCACCAAGTGACACCTTCGAACGTTGGGAGCGTCGCTGCTGTTGTCGTCGGATGGGACGATATATCAGATTACGTCTACGTCGGTTGAAAACCAGTCTGGAGAGTCGCAAAGGCTGTTCCTCCCATGGCGATAACATACCTAAGCATTGAGTTGTATGGCAAGAGAGGGCGACAATCGCTTGTTAATTATCCGAATAGGCTGTGTTACGGGCGAAGATGTATCAGTAGAAGTTATCTAGGAGTTGTGAAAACAACTGCGATTTGTATGGGTTGAAGTTGGTGGTCGCAAGTTCTCATCCAGGACCCTTTTCGTAGAACCTGCTATAGTTCTCCTCGTTCAGCCAGATATACCTGGTATCATCAATATCGCGCATATATCTCGCGTCACATGTAAACAGCATTCGTCCCTGTATAGGTACCATACCTAGGCTTCGGTGAAGGAGCGTGCGCTAGATCCACAACGATATGTAACCTGTAGGTATGGCAATACACCTACATGCTGTAATTTACTACCTACCAAGCATGCTGCTGGCGTTTAAGAGTTTCATATTTCTAGGTAGGTACCTATGTAACCCTCAAAAAGCTCAGGTACGCAAACCAACATGTGTGTGAACAAAGGCTACTTGAATTATCGCCGATTGCCCCTATTTTAGTCCGCCGTCGTCGGAAGCCATGCATCGCCAGATACATACCTATAGGAACCGAGCACTTGCAGTCCCGAACATACTCAAACATAAGGCTACAAATCGTAAATCATCTACGATGGGCTATAACCTAGGTAGACGACTCTTCCCCGGCTTCAGGGTTGTCAATGGTCTAACCTAGGTAGGTACCTGAAACTATATGGGGGGGTCACATAGAACAAAGACAGCGTACATATGCATGTAGCTTCCATCGTCTCTATAGCCCTGGGAGATGCTTAGAAACCCCCGCGGAACAACGGTGCTGTTTTGCGTCTTCTAAGTTCTGCCTCGTGACAAGGATCCATATCTCTTATTGTCATACCACTCGACAGGTACAATCTCTAGCAAATGTAGATAGGTATCTTCCCGAATTCAATTCAACAATCAACCACTCATACTTTCTACGTACGAAGGAGAGTTACTCCTACATACCTAGGTAGGTACCAGGAGAGAAACGAAGAACATTGTTCAGCGCCCAGCAAACCCATCTCCCCTTACTCCCCCCTTAGCATCGAGGGTATACACAAGTCCTCTTTTATCCCTGAACAATCACATCTAGCACCTTGAACAACAACATACAATGCCAAACCACCCCTTTGTCCATCATCCCTCGAAAAAATCGCCTTGTCTAGTTCGAGAATAAATATGAATATCTACGCCACGGTGTCATAGACTTCCTTTGTGGCATCTCAGACACAGTTTACACAGTTTACGCAGCTACAAGCTGTACTTCCAGTAGGTACAGTGTATCATTTTTTTTCGGAGCAAATTGACAGTCAGACAATAAAGAAATATAACCGGATTAAGTAATAGTCTTAAGAAACCATTGAGAATCATCTTAAGTACCTCGCGTTGATAAGATAGCGCAACTGTTAATCGCGTCTAGACCCGAAACCCGATGTCGACCAGCAGCAGCAGCAGCAGCAGACCCAGCTCCCGGCGCGAGCCGGGCTCCCCGTTGAAGCCACGACCGGGCCGCTTTACCGAGCACATCGACCGGCCCAGCAGCAGCCACGAAGTCGAGCGCTTCCTGGAACTTGAGGAATTCGAGAGACTATCACTACCATCGTCGTCGCCGAGCGCAGAGATGCCGCCGCGCAGCAGAACCTTGCAGGCACCGCTGCAGCGCAGGAACGCGGTGCGTCGCTCGAACACGGCGCCGGTGGGATTGGAAAACCTGGTGTCGTCGAATCCGAACACGGCTGTAGATGGTCCGATGGGAAAGACGCGGGCGCCGTGGGTCAATGACGCTGCGTTCGTGCCCCAGCGGAACACGCCGCAGCGGAGTAACACCACGGCATACCCCCTGGAGAGGCTCATGTCCGAAACGGACGCAGGATATACCTCGGAGGAAGAAAATGGAGGAGGTGAGTCCCGCAAGTCCAAGTCCAGATCTAGATCCAAGGATATACTGGACGGCGTGTCAACGGTAAGCCCCCTGGAGGAGCTCATCCGCAACCCGCTGGCGGCACTGACCCGGGGCCGGGGCAGCAGCGTCAGGGGGTCCAAGACTAAAGATAAAGAGTCCCGGGAGACATTCTACCACGGCAACGGGCACCGGGTTTCCGCCCAAGAAAGCCGCGCCCATGTCCCAACACCGGTCCAGGTATTAGGCCGACCAGACGCCGGGCCGTCAACCGCGCCGCTGGTCCCCTCCCGTCTGCGGTACGAATCGTCCTGGGATACAAATTTCCCAACTGGACCACCGCCGCCACGCCCAAAAACCCCCACGGATTACACGCCGACGCCACCAAATGCCGTCGGGGTGCTACGGAGTGCGTGGGAAAAGCACTCGCGGCCCTTGACCACCAGAAAACGCTAGATGCCTAGGTAAGTAGTTGCCGAAGCGGCGGGAGCCGGGGTTGCATCCTGCTGCAGCTGGATGGGTGAGTGGGTGGGTACAAATTTTCGCAATGAGTCAACCTAAAGTGTTGACTCAAGGCTACCTAACTACCCAGGTAGGTATCCAGCTGCGACCAACATATGCCCCTCCCTGGAGCGTTTATATTTTGGTTATCTGGATACGTTGGCTGAATTCACCCACCTACATATACCCACCCACCACTACGCGGGATCCGCGGGCGTTGGTACAATAATAACCTATGTACTTTTTAGTAGGTAGGTAAGGTATCTTTGGGAGGTTGGATGTACTACTGTAATGCACATGTAGATAGCAGGCGATAGGTATGCAAGTGCACTGGGCCATATATAGCTTTAAAATAATTGAGTCGAAATATTGAAAACCAAGACCAATAAATCCGTGAATATCTGCTTTTGATGGGTACAAATACCTATATATAGGTAGGTTTGAATCCCCCTTCCCCCCCTTTTTGTGATCGATCACTCTATAATACCTAGGCGCCGACAGTTGATATTTTAGGATTTGCGATTGTATCTCGAACTCGGCTGGATGGATGTTGCTACATGTAGTCTTTAAATTGCCCGGGCTCAAGATGACTAACAAACTCGAATAATGTACTGTACTGTACCTTTCTACCTTTTCTATCACAACTCATGTGGCGTCATCGGTAAGAGTTGCCCCAACTTAAAATCATCCTTGCAAATGAAATCGTGAACTTTTCTTTTTACTTCTTGTTCCGAGGCTGATAGTTAATTGCTATTTCGGTTGGAACTATCTTAGCGCAACGGCCAACGGTCTAACGGTGGATGTGCCGAAATCTTAGGGCGTAGCCGGACAATTCGACTAAAATCATAAATGACGTTTGTATTATAGCAACTTGTACTCACTCCTATATACATAGTACTTATATGTACGTGTGTAGGTGTGATTCCAAGTTAGTAACACGGAACTGGGAAATGAAGATGCTATATATATCATGAGCAGACAAGGCAATCTGATCTAAATTGAGGTATATATATACACATTATGTAAACACCCGTTCTATTTATGGTCGCCGACTAAATTAACAAAGATTACCTACCTCCGAATCATCGACGAAGGAAACATTAACTTGAAATGACTAGCTGGGGCTGATAAATGTGTACGCCCGATGAACTAACATCGAACCAGTCAGAAAACTTGACGCAGATCGCTGTACATACATACATGTAGCATTAGTTCAAGTTGAAAGCTGAAAGAACAGACAGAGAAACATTTATTTGTATTGTAAACATTACCCCACAACAATTTGAACGTGCACAAGATTGTCGAATGATGGCATCTGAAACTGATATCATCTCAAGCCTGCTTGTCCCCGGAATGGCGGTGGAGCACCTATCGTACGTGTAAACACGTACTACAACATTGAATGTTCCAGCTGTCAAACAATCATGTCTACCGTACCTAGGTACCTACATATATAATGTAGGCAGGTAAGCAGTAAGCACATATGTATATGTTGCACATGAAATGTGTTGGACAGCAGGCCTGTCATATGCAAGGCTATGGCTTACTTCTAGATGTCCTGAACAGTTGTTAAGGAGACACGGGGAATTAGGGATTCGGGATCATGTACTATCGATATTGCTGCAGCCACGAAAATCCCAAGGCGTAGGACTAGTAACCTTCGAATTGCTAAAAAAGTACAGAGCTTTCGCCCGACAATCTGGTATCGGATACGAATCTAGAATTCGATTCGTTGCCCGCCGCCCTTCTTGCATTGGCAGTGTGTAAGGTACCTACTATAATATTGCCGCACTAGCAGACCCAGCAGTCTTAGCAGAACTCGAACAGGCATAGCCACTCTTACTACTAGGCAGGTACGCCAGTAAGACGCCAGTAAGACGCCAGTAGGATGGTTGTAATTTGGAAATATTCCGAAACCCCAGAAGTCCCGGGAACCGAAAGACTAAACGAGCGCATTTAGACGTGTGAATTTATGTCGTCACGAAAGGAACCGGTTAGCTGAATATGGTGTGAACTTCCTAATATCAAGGAATAACGATGGGCATGAAGCTTGCAAACTGCCTGCTGAGCTACATATATGTAGATTTTAACTATAGTACCTAACCTAGTATGGTAATACATAGGTGGTAGTTTGGTACATATGTAGCTGGCCTGGAGAAGATTAGGTTATTGGTTCTTGGTGTAGAACCGGGTAGAATTCAAGATCGGAAGTTGTTGATGCTCGATACAATAGTTTCCTTTGCTGAGCCTCGAAGCTACAAGCATGCTATGCGATATAACGCACTAACAGTCACGGTAGAGATGAACGGTGAACTGAACACAAGTTGTGATTGGTCGCATGAATCCTTGCCGCTTATCGCGAACCTGATCGTCCTCCCTTTCAGCTGATCGTGGGTCCAGTATCCCAATGTAACGCAAGTTTGGGACGGGGCGAACGAACATGTGGTTGAGGATAATTAACACCCACAACCAACTTTACCTGAGCACGCACACGCGAATGCTTCGCAACTCTGCCGTAGCGTGGAACTGTAGGCATGATTGTACATGTACATATGTACAATTCATACATACACTAGATGGTCCAACCCCCCGCAAACGGATTCACGCCGGTATTGGAACGGCTACAGTTAGCTGGCTTGGCTGACATAGCGTTGGTAACTTGTCCTATGTGGTGTACCTAGTTAAGTAGGTAGGTTGTAACTTGTTAGATAGATACCTAGTACTGCATGCTCTTTAGCTTCAGTGCTGGTTTGTGGTTCATGTGGGAACAGGGGACGGGGTATTGGTAATGTAGGCGTGTATGTTACTATGTATGTTACTATGTATGTACCTACGTAGTACGTACGTACATACAAACAAACAAACAGGTATCGCATGATCATGATGGTGGCGGTCGAAGCAAAATAGAAGCAGAGTCGGATTCTATTTTTGGGACGACGGCAAGAGACTTTGCGAGGAAAGGCCCTGATTACCGCCTTCTTTGATGACCGTTTCATCAGCCTATTCATCCAACAAGTTTTTATCATGCTAACGCATAACTAGATGATATTCATCCTCGTCGGGCCTTCTCTTCCTTCAATGCCTTTGTATGTGCATCTATCCATGGATATTTTTATATGTTGAAATGGATTTGTGTTCGGCGACGTCTCTAAGCGCTCAGTTAAACGGTAATACGAGTCGTTGAAACAAAACAAGATGTACTGCAAGTGGCCTTGATTGTTCAATATGTCTACCTACCTACCTAGGTTAGATACCATGAGTATGTACCTGGTATGGTACATTGCTAATTGCGACACTAGAGAGGCTGGAAGTGAGCATTTGAAATTCTTACGCCGTTCATGCGCAACATGCATTTTCCAAAGCTGATTCGCTTCAAATGGAAATTTCGTTTCGAGAAGAGACTCAAGATGGAAGGTTTGAAGATTTGGTTGGTTAATGGTATTAAAGTTAGGTACCAAGTAGTAAATTTGTACTAATTTCAAAGGTTCTTCGCGCTTTATCGACTTATTGCATTATCTCGATAACATGCAGCAGCGCAGGTTCGAGTTACGTGAACAATGGTGCAGGGAAGGAGTCGCAAACTTTAAGCCGACAAGCGCGTGTCGAATCTTACTTACATGCACCCTGCCAATTATGTATTAGGTACTAGGCACTAACTATGTAGGAGATGTTACCCCTCCCGAGCTCTTTTGCCCCTGGTGACCCCCTGTTCGACAAGACCTTTTATTGGGCTTTTGGAGCACATGGTTCCTGGATAACTGGAGATCTCATCGAAATGGACTGTTAGGTAAACGGCCTACTCTTTATAGCTTAGATTTTCAACTACACTAACCCTGAATAAGCTAGTGCTAATATGAGTTTGGCAGGTACATATTAAGTACAATCTTTTATGAAGTTCAATATTCTGAGGGAGCAGAGCCCAACATTAAAAGTTTCATTAAGAATCATTTCAGCTGCCAAGTTCATATGCTCAAGTTATAATACATCAATGATATATGTATGTAGTGTCACTGCTTGTATCACTAAACAAACAAGAACCTACCTACCTAGGTTAGGGTAGTGCTCGACTTCGACCTACTGGACTGCACTAGATAGTAGATATAATACCGTCTATAATAACTTGGGATCTAAAGGTCCTATATCCCCGTACTGGTATTGAGTCGTGCAGCCGCATTGGCGCGATCCATGATACTATCTTTAGGGTTGCGTAAAATGCGCACTTTAAAATAAAATGCGCGTATTATTCAAAACCCTTGTAAAATGCGTATTATACCGTATTATTCAAAAGTGGGTCACGTGACCACCCTAGCCTAATACACTTAGTATATACTTACATGTAAACAAACTTTCAACACTTAAAATAATATGGGAAAAATATTTCGAATTGAATTTCAATATATGGGAAATTTTACCATTTTTGCTATGCAATGAGGCGCCCATTTGATCATGCTCTTCGAGCACATTATGATCAAAGTCCAACGCAATCTTCAAAGCTTAGTTCAGCCGGATCACTTAAACGACATATCGAGATTTGCGCGCCTTAGATAGTTACCTGTAAAATTAGGTAATATCACCAAATTTTGGTGCAAAATTTACTCCACTTATGTACCGATCCACTTTTCCAATTCGGACCCACTGCATTTTATAATAAAATGCAATATTATATTTGAATAATACGCGAATAATACGTTTGAATAATACATTCCGCAACCCTAACTATCTTCTCCACTGCGGACCACTTGGGTATGTATCGACTCTCGAGTCGTTACCTCGGCCCCTGTAGATGCCTAGTATTTTTTGGATTTCGTAAACAACATTTGAATCAAGAAGATGGGGCCACGAATAGAATGTACGGGTAAGCGGAGCTACTTGTAAGGAACCATCGATTTTACTCATAAGGATCGCTCACTTATCTTTTCATTGCATATTGTCTAGATTGCTCTCTGGACACGCCGATCTCGAGGCACTATTAGTACATGCTCTACTCATCATTTAGGTCATTGTTATGTTTCATATGGATCCGGTGGTTGACTTGTGTTTCATGAATACCCTACTACATACATAATAGTAGGTACCTTACCTGTCTACCTACACCAGACGTAGGTAACCACCGTCAATTTGATGGGGATAATAAAGTTATAAGGTTGTGATGCCATTTTATGATGGGGGTCTAAGAGTCTGAATCGAGCATTTTGTCATGGCCCTATACTGTGTATTGTCATGATATGGTCCGTTCGGTACTACTTTCATAAGTATGGTAGTGAGAACATTGAATGGAGATGATGGAGATGTTGGCAAAGTCGAATGGTTTCATTGATAATACTATCAGGTATGATATGTATGCACCTAGTTATGTTATGGGCAAGGTTAAAATGTTGTAACATCTATCCGGAGTATATACTTTATACAGCTTAATCGGCAGCTGTAAGTCAGGATCGATCTGCATAGTACCTTATTAATATCGCCCCTCGCCTTTTGACCTAGTATCCTTTGGAGTGTGCCTCTCTTGGGAATAAGTAAGGCATTTTATTGTTGGAATAATCATACTGGCGGAATGGAAATATATGAATATTTACTATTGCGACTGTGATTGTCAGACCGCTAGAAAAAAGACCTTTTACCCCTGGCATTAACACGCACATATACATAATGCACACCATCCCAATGTTACATGCGACACCTCAAGGCAGGAAGGGAGGAAAGGTGAAGTGAAGGGAAAAGAGAAAGAAAGGACCCAAGGTTATAAAACTCGACCTTGGCTGCATATCGATCTTGGATATTATAAGGATGCACATAAATGGAATGAGTCGATGAAGAAGAGAAAGGGAAAAACAAGAAAAACCCCAAGAAACCTAACAAACCTAACAAACATAGGTACAAAGTAAATACTTAGCTAGGAGGTAAGTTTCATCTTGAAATCAAAAATTGCCAGTCAAGAATTGTAAAACTTCTCTCGATATCCCTCTCTCCCATTTCATCTTTCTAGCCTGCTACTACATTAGTATCTAATATCGGACCGGCCTTTAAAAACATTTTTCAATCGGCTGGCGTTGCTAAACTTCCAGTAAGGTTATCAAATTTGGGGGTTCCTCCGTTTATGGTTATTACACCGTTTATCAACTAGCTAACCCACCGACTACTTCTCGGTTTAATCCATAGCGTGACGTTAGTATTGGTTTGGGGGGTGGTTTTTTTATTTTTTAAATTCAGGGCTGGTACTATCCTAGTACTTCGTACAACTTAGGTAACTTGTACATGGATACCACACTCATCAATCACTTAACAACACATTTGAACTGAACATTGAACCCCCAAGCCCAAAAGTGCTCTAAAGTAAAGTCGTACTGTAGTTAGTTAGTTAGTACCTAACTATCCATACCGCGAAGAAAAAAAAACCGATAATCGATTGGACTTTGATCCGTACATTACATCTAAACACACACATACATACATCCACCCACACCTATTTCCCTTCTCCCCTTTCTTATATACCACACCCACATACAGATTACACACCACACACCATATACCACTCAATCCCCGGCCGACCGCTTTGCGCCCTGTCACAGTTTAGTCTCTGGTCTTGAGCGCCAACCCCTCTCTCTTCTTGTCACTCATCCTTCTTCGTCTTAGCCCATTTTTTCAATCAATTCCGTGCAACTTCCCGCACGACCATCTTTGGGACCCTATGTCTTGATAGTTGCTCATCCGTGTGTGCGACTTAACTTCTTCCTTCTCGTGCGGCAATATTGTTTCGTCGCAGCGCAACGCAGCGCAGCCCTTTCGTCGCCAGCCTACATAGGCGGCCTTGTGTTGTGAAGTCAAGCCTTCATTAACCGATCGAGCGACGATATCATCCAGAAAAGAGAGTCAATTTTATTGACATCCAATCCCCCCCTTAAATCTGTTTCGGACGAGAATCCCCCATCTCGCCAAATCAACAACAACAACAATCCGGCGTCTAGTTTAATCGCAAAGTGACTTGCCGTTAGAAGCTATAACCGAAACGCTTCAAAGTCTATAAACAGCGCCCGAAAAATACCATTATATCTTTAACCCCTTGCGGGATTCCGAATCATCTTCACCCATCGTTTGACGGATCAAACCCTTCCCGGTTTAACCACGTTGTCATTGGCGCTGGCTGGCCCGTTGTGTCGACCTCGATTTCGATCCATTTAAGTCCCTCGATGAGCGAATCCTCCCGAAATACGTCAATAATAAATTCCACAAAATCCCACGAATCAATAAGACACGAAAGGTCGCGATAGACAAGATCCACCCCACGATTACATCGATCGACGACTCGCATACACTTTAATATAGTTAATCGACTGTAATAGATTATAGAGAAACCTATAACTTCGCCTCGATATACCCATCCAATTTGTTGGTTGTTCTTGTTAGTCTTTGGTCTTCGATTTTGGTGGAATGATCGCATTCGTCTTTGCTACTGAGTCAACACTGCAAGGGTTGATAACATAGCAAGCGGCGGTCAAGCTGAACGAATTAACCGCAACATCAAATCCTTGCTGAACATGTCAGTAATGCTACAGACTCCTTCGAGGGCATCCACGGCCTCGTCTTCATCCTTTCAACCCATCTCACGCCAAAACACCATGTCTTCCTACGAGGGCTCGCGCTCGGCGCGCCAGTCCAAACGATACTCCATGTCCGCTTTATACCTGTCTATGTCCGCAAACGAATCAGATCTAGAAATCGAAGATGATTTGGCCAAAGGTAAGTGTTGGAATACCACTGAAGGAGAATGAGGAATATGGGTTAGTCATACAGTGATTAGTAATGCGTGATCACGTGACGTGATTACGCATTTAAGTAGATTCATTTAGATAGCCATTTACAATAGTCTTCTCTTGCTCCTTAGATATTAATACAGTTATACACCACGTGTTTGGTATCCCACCCAGCGCTGCTGCAACGCAGCAGCGTATACATTACTACCTACCATTGTATTGCAATACGTGATATATTCGGTAGACCTTGTCCACCGACACTGATCAGTAGTCGACCCGACAAGTTGACTACAGAACAGCAAGGTATTCAGAGGAAGGATATCGGATAGGCCAAGCAGTGAACCCTTCAATGGCAACTCACTGTAAGGAAACTATAAGGCATCCGGACAAGAAGAGATGAAGAGACACAACCCTACCGGCCTCAAAGCCCAAGTAGGATTGTGTGGACTACATGCTAATATCAAGATCTTAGGACCGTTGAACGTCAAAGCTTCACAGCTGCGAAACTACTATACGGTTATAGGATCGCGTCCATCAACGCACGAAGGAACCTTCAACCAACACTACTATCCGAGATTTGAACAAGTCTTAGGACCGTTGAACTTTGCAGTTCTACAACTGCGAAACTACTATACGGTTATAGGAGGAGATCATCTCATAGAAGAGTTGTTCGAAGACCTTCAACCAACACTACTATTCGAGATTCGAACAAGTCTTAGGACCGTTGAACGTTGCAGTCCCACCATTGCAAAACTACTATACGGTTATAGGAGCAAGATCATCTCATAGAAGAGTTGTTCAACAACCTCTGTATCATTCACCCAACAACTGCCGAACCTACGTGGCATCGAGAACCATTCGAAAACCTGATTACAGACCCAACTACACCTTCGCCAACACACTGAAGCGCAAACCTCCCCAGCTTCGACCCACACAGCCCTTGAAAAGACAAACACAATCTCCTTTCCCCCTTACATTCTTATTCCAAGATTGTTGACCATCCCTATATTCATTTCGAATTTTCATCCCTATATCCAGGGAATTGTTTCACATTCTACGATACCCTCGTCTAATAGCATTGCGAGCTATTGGTGATAGCGTCTTCCTATTGCCCCAGCATTGCCCCTAACTCAAGCGCCATATTTACCGCCATCTAGCGCGCTCCAGCAATTACCTAATGCTGGCATACCGCTATTTCCAAGGCATGGCGAAAAACAAGATATGGCAACCCTCGGCACCGAACCACGGGAGTCACCAGACGGCTAATCCTTGAAGACGATGGAATTATTCGGAGACGAAGGCGTAGGAACATAAAGACGGCACAGAGCCAACCTACATGGCGAAGGGCAAATTACCAGCATACGTCTCATGACTAACTTCACCAACCACGTACCTCTGTTATTTTCTATCACTTACTTTCAACCGTACTCAGTACTACGCAATCCCACAAAATGGCAAACCCGGACCAGACCTGGCAACATTACATCAGCGAAGAACATGAAGGCAACGAATTCGACGTGGATAACCCACCCTTTACCAGGGCAGTGACGGATAGTTATATTGCCGAATGCTTCTCGGGATATGATGACCAACTTATAGACGAACCCCTTTGGGATACCTTCCGCAACGACTTCGAAGGATGGACACTCGTTCACTTTAGAGCATCAAATCGTAACCTCCGCACAAGGGCCATCAAGCACTTAAACGACCACGGTATATACAGCTCAGATCGCGGAAACAGCGCTACGCGGCTAGTTGAGATCCTAACCGCCGAGGAATTTCCAAGGTACCCCGAAGAAGAAGCCAGACAAGTTGGAGAGATCAACCCCGACTTCATCTCAAGGAGCAACCCATTTTTCACGGCAAAACTACCCAAAATTATACCGCCTGAGGAGCCACCTACCCCGACTGAACCCGAACAAGCTCCGGTTCAGGATCAACAGACTAATCCCCCTGAACCGCCACACGAACCCAACGTAGTCCCATCGATCGAGATTCCACACAGAACAACACCCCCGACCCAGCATCCCAGGCAGGCGACGCAGGCACAGTCCCAGACCCCGTCCACACAAGACAACCGCTTCCCCACCCCAGTACCCGCAACCGAGACTGCAATGAATAACCTCAGAGCCGACAATCCGCGTCCAACCTACGGCGAGTTCAATCAGAGGAGCATACAAGGCCCCTCCTTAGACCCACCACCCGGCTCCCGATTACCCCTGCCATACAACCAGTCACCGTTCCCTTCACAGATGATGCACAACCAAACAATGCCTCCCCCAGACAGACAACCCCAATACCAGCCCTATAGCGGACCCAGTGCTCCCACTATGTCCTCACCCCGAGCACTCGCGGATCTAGCGAGGATGTACACAAACGAGGACTCCAAGTTTGGCGGAGACAAGTATGACATCTTGGACGAAAAACTGAAGATTTTCAAGGATATGTGCAGACGAGCCAATGTGCAAGCTCACCAGTACCGCGACGCATACTCGACAATGCTAAAGGGACGAGCACTAATGTTCTACTTCAACTACCTAGCCGAGAAGGACCTTACATTCGAGGAGATGGTGATCCGAACGAAAAACTTCTACCACACGACAGAGAATCAACAAATGTATATGTCCGAATGGAGGAGTACAACCATCCACACCGTAATGAGGGAGAACCCCGACGCCGACATTGTCACATGCCTGGAAAAGCTTATCGAACAAATCCAGAGAATACACAAAGGCTTATCAATCAATTACCTCGAAGACGTTAACCTGCGAGAAGGAATGATAAGCGCGGTACAAGGACACCCGGCATTCGCTGGCGTACTGCTACGGCCCGCAGACACCTTTGAAAGCGTCTGTTCCGACCTGCGGAGCGCCGCTGGCAATTCACTGCGATGCAGGGCGTATACAATGCACAACGCTGCGACTGATAGTCAGTATTGGGTTGATCGCACCTACCGAAGCACCAATCGAGGCAGAGGTTTTGTGCCCAACCGCAGGAACTTTACACCAGGTAAAAAGTCGGATAGCCGACGCGGCACCAGCAGCGACCGCTCGAAGAAGTGCTTTGTATGTGGCAAAGCAGGGTGTTGGTCTACTAAACACCCAATGTCTGAAAGGAGAAGCAACCGCTCTAGCTATCGCCGCTTTGTCCAAGCACAAGGATATGAAGACAACGATGACGACTTTGCTGCATTCCTCATCGACTACGAAGGAATAGAGACAGTCCCCACTGAGTCAGGGGACGAAGCAGACACTGACTACGATACATGGATAGCGCAGCAAGACCAGAACGAGCAGGAACCGGAAGGAACCTCTCAATACATGACGGCATATGGCACAGTAAATGGTGAAGAGATTGCCACCATCCTGGCCAACCAATCAACGTACCATGCATTTACCGGCTCCAACACATTTGGCAATGGGCTGGATCACCTACCGGATCCCGTGAGGAAATCCCACAGCAGCCCTTGCATGTTCTACCTCGAGGACCGATACTCGTCGACCTTCCAAGGTATCATGCCAGACACAGGAGCCGCTGGAGTATCTACAGGAGGCCAGCAGCAATTTATGGCGCTCCAACGCATGCACCCAGAAGTGACCCTCGATACATCCACAGCAGGGAACCACAGCGTCCGCTTTGGTGATAACCCAGAGCAACACAATATCGGCACGGCAAATGTATCAACACCATTTGGAGTAATCCCATTCCAAATTGTACCGGCCAACACCCCTTTCCTAATGTGCCTCCGAGACATGGATCGGATGCATGTCTTTCTCAATAACGTCGACAACGTCCTTGTCCACGAAGAGAAAGAGTACCCAATTGTGAGGAAATGGGGACATCCCTGGTACCTATTTGACGACAAGGAACGAAGCCTCGCATACTGTCATTTAACAGAAGGAGAACTACGACAGATCCACCGACGATTCGGACACCCCGCGGCGGAGCGGCTACACAACGTCCTCACGAAGGCAGGATACGACAATATTGATGCGAAGGTAATCGAGAACATCAATAAGTTCTGCCACCAGTGCCAACTACATAGCCCGACACCAGGACGATTCAAGTTCACGGTGAAGGACGATGTCGACTTCAACCATAGCATCTACGTCGACGTGATGTATATCCACAACAAGCCGGTCCTTCACGTAGTCGACAAAGCCACCTCCTTCCAAGCAGCCAAGTTCATGAAGGACATAACGGCCAGACATACATGGAATGTACTTAGGATGGCCTGGATCGATACCTATCTAGGACCACCTGACAACATGGTATTTGATGCTGGCAAGAACTTCACCTCCCAAGAGTTCACCAGCAACGCAAGGGCAATGTCAATTACTGTTGAAGAAGTCCCCGTCGAGGCTCATAACTCAATCGGTAAAGTTGAACGCTATCATGGACCACTCCGACGTGCCTACGAGGTAATCTCGGGTGACCTGCAAGGCACCGAGGCAGATGAAGCATCTATCCTACAGATGGCAGTCAAGGCGGTCAATGACACAGCTGGCCCCGATGGACTTGTACCTACCCTCCTCGTGTTTGGAGCGTACCCACGCCTTGCCGACAGTACACCACCCGCACCCTCGTTGACAGCCCGTGCAGCAGCAATAAAGAAGGCAATGCAGATCGTGCGAAGGCTGAAGGCAAATCGACAAGTTAAAGAGGCCCTCGGGATGAGAAATGGCCCCTCGACCATCGACACCCTTAACCTCCCGCTACAATCAGAAGTGCGAGTATACAGGGAAAACAGAGGATGGACGGGCCCCCATACACTCATTGCACGACAAGGAGAGACATGCACGGTAGACGTCAACGGCAAGCTCACCAACTTTAGGACAACGATTGTCAAACCGTACCTACGCGATGAGAACACGGAGACGCCGATGGCATATGACAGTGAATCTGGTTCAGACAGCGACGGACAGAACGACGAATACGTTCCGACTCTTGAGGACATTCCCCCGACTCCACAACGTCGCGGACGTGGACGACCGAAGGGAAGTAAGAACAAGGCCCAGCATGTTACGTTTGGAAAAGTGTCCTACATCACAACCAAGGAGGCCGCTGATGCGGAACTGGCAATTCAACTCAGGAAGGAAGGAAAAATAACTACACCTGGGGAACCGTTCGAAGCATCAGATGCACAAGAGATTGACTCTCTTATTGAACGCGGTGTTTTCCAATTCGAAAGGTATGATGAGCGCCGGCATGGAGGGAACAGGTTGTTCAACGCTAGGATCGTAAGGGAGATCAAGGGCAAGACAACAACGCCTTACGAGAAGTCGCGGTTGGTCATTCAAGGCCACAACGACGCTGGCAAGGACTTTGTTTTGACTCAATCCCCCACGATCCAACGATCAAGCCAACGAATCATCGTCGCCCTGGCGCCCGCACTAGTAAAGGAAGGTATGAAGCTATGGCTTCGAGACATCACCCAGGCCTACACACAGTCAAACACAACGCTGAACCGCACCATCCTCGCAAAGCTCCCTCCGCAGATCGTACACAAGTACCCCAAGGGAACGATCATGAAGGTAATCAAACCATTGTACGGTATAGCCGAAGCAGGAACCCACTGGTGGGCAACATACTTCAAACACCACCGGGAAAACCTGCGGATGATAACCTCTACGTACGACCCGTGCTTACTGGTAACCGAATCCGACCAACGATTCGGCCTCATTGGCATGCAGACAGACGATACACTGGGACTATCAGACGATGCGTTCAGTAAGCTTGAAGAGGACGAACTCAAGAAGGCGGCATTCACTGCGAAACCCAAGACCTATCTCACACCAAGTGAACCACTACTGTTCAATGGTTGCACGCTCTCTATAGAAGAAAAAGGATCCCTTCATCTTCAACAGAAAGCACAAGGAACGAAGATAGAGCTTATTGAGCACAACCCAAAGGATGCGAAGCAGCAGTATGTGCAGCAACGCGCCCGAGGTGCCTATATCGCCTCAATTTGCCAGCCAGAGGCTACGTTTGATCTGTCCGAGGCTGCACAGCACCCGGACCCTGATAAGGAGGCTATCGTGAGACTAAACAAGCGACTCCAATGGCAGATGGACAACATCGAGCGAGGCCTGCACTATATCCCAATCGACCTCGCAACGGCCAAAACATACGTCTTCGTTGATGGCTCGTTTGCCAACAACAAAGACTTGAGTTCCCAGATTGGATATATCATCTTTGTTGCAAATGAAACCACCCAGGACAACACGTTCACGATGGAAGGGAATATCATACATTGGAGCTCCACCAAGTGCAAAAGGGTAACTAGAAGCGTACTAGCTAGCGAGATATACGCCATGATCCATGGTGTTGATATGGGCATCGCAATCTCTACAACAGTCACGTCGATCCTCAGTAAGCTAGGTATCCCAGCAACCCAAATGATTGTGTGTACGGACTCATTCTCGCTATACGAATGTCTGGTCAAGCTGGGAACAACGAAGGAAAAACGCCTGATGATTGACATTATGTCACTACGCCAATCATACGAACGAAGGGAGATAAGTGATATCAGATGGATCCACGGTGAAGACAACCCAGCCGATGCGATGACCAAGTCAACCGCCAACAAAGCACTCAAGACGTTTGTTGATCACAACCGCATCACCATGCGCCTACAAGGATGGGTGAAGAGGAGCTAGGAACATAGCCTAGGCCTCATCAGAGCCGTAGGAGCCCTCCCGCTTGCCCCGGCCACGCCTCGGCAGCCCAGAAGGAGGACCATGGACGATACCATCATCACCATCGTCACCACCCAAGTCAACGCCCGAAAAACCACCACTCACCCCATCCCCAACAACAGATCCGCTCCCGGAACCCACAACCCCATCAGCACCCCCAGCACCACCAGTAGCAGAAGCCTACGGCCACGATTAGCGCCACCCTCACTTCGGGCACAGAGCAACATACCTGTTCCAACTGCCCACGAAAGGCAGACACATTGTCAACCAGCCTGGTTATTTGCACAACCATGTCCTGCGCGGCATTCACCATCGCGTCCTTAAAGTCTTCCTCGGCACGGCGACGATGACGAGCAGCGCGAACCTCGCTCATCCCATTCCTATTCTTCACGTCCTGAAGACACTTGTATAACGCCATCTGAGCACGACGAACGGCGATCTATACACGAGCAGTCAGACACCACAACGGGACGACATTCTCTTCCAACCACCTACCGAGCGCACTCCTGCATCCTCCCGCAACGCACGGTAACAGGCCACGGCAATCCGAGCCGCAGCCGCCTCGAGCTAGCCAAGTATCAGCAACGCAGTTACTTATTCCTCCTCTCCTTGCATACATACCTGAACACACGGTTTCTTCGCATGATAACAACGATCACACTTTGCCGACCCGTCTAAGGCAAAGTCAGCCCCGCGAGAACCTAAGGGAGTAGACGTACCTACTATCGGTTTCGAAACACCCATAACAAGTATGACCGTCATCGATATCATCGACTCCGGGTACCCACCCTGTCATGGCATAGGCGCAGCGGCGACACGGCATGGAACGCGATGACATGTTGAGAATTCAAAAAAATATACAGCCAGAGGGATTGACTTGATGGAAGAAAAGGACAAAAGATCAAGGAATAACGTAGAGGGAGAGCCCAGCCTTATACACCTCAACTCTCCGGTACCTTTCTGACATATCACAAAACGGTACCATAGTGACCGATAGGTGACTCAGGAAGGTACCACGCGTGAATAAGGCTCACAGAAGCAGTAAGCAAAACGATGTGAATACCTTCACCTTCTTCCTTACGAAAGAAGCACAGCAAGCCCTTTTACTTTTGTTACCCCTCCTTTACCCCTTGCACGCCGACGCCGCAACAAGGCAACCACGCACACCAAACGCGCAACCACGTAATAATGGCCTAATCTACACCTCGGCGATGCACCCCTCAAGCCGCTATCTCACACTACCGTAAAAAGAAAAATTTGCCAGTGTTGGAATACCACTGAAGGAGAATGAGGAATATGGGTTAGTCATACAGTGATTAGTAATGCGTGATCACGTGACGTGATTACGCATTTAAGTAGATTCATTTAGATAGCCATTTACAATAGTCTTCTCTTGCTCCTTAGATATTAATACAGTTATACACCACGTGTTTGGTATCCCACCCAGCGCTGCTGCAACGCAGCAGCGTATACATTACTACCTACCATTGTATTGCAATACGTGATATATTCGGTAGACCTTGTCCACCGACAGTAAGGAGATACTAAATATTTATAAGTAGGAAGCACTCGGGCTAATGATATGGGTGAAATACAGCTCAGAAAATACTACGTGAATTGAAGTCAAAGATTTCCTCTCAGTCGAAGAAGAATTTCGTTCTGGAGAAGGATGTCCGGTACCTCGACTCGCGAATTGCACTTCTCATTCAGAATCGTATGGCTTTAGAAGAGGTTTGTTGAATCCTTCTCCCGTAGTTTAAATGATCTTTGACTGATCCGGTCACCAGCAAAACGAAGTAGCAAGCCATCTCGAAGACGCAACCGATCTACAGGAAGGCACATTTCCCAACGACGACAAGACGCAGAAATACGGCAACCTCTTGTTCTTATTACAATCTGAGCCTCGGCATATCGCCCACCTCTGTAGGCTCGTGTCCATGTCCGAGATCGACTCTCTCTTGCAGACGGTCATGTTCACAATTTACGGAAATCAGTATGAAAGCCGTGAAGAGCATCTGCTTTTGACCATGTTTCAGGTACGTTGCTTCTAATCTCTAGAATTTAGTATACTGACCTCCTGTAGTCTGTCTTGACATATCAGTTCGACACGACACCAGAGTACTCCTCCCTTCTCCGAGCGAACACGCCAGTCTCTCGCATGATGACTACCTACACTAGGCGTGGTCCCGGGCAGAGTTTCCTGCGAACGGTACTGGCGAATAGAATCAATAGCCTCATCGAGTTGACGGACCTAGACCTAGAAATTAACCCCCTCAAGGTTTACGAACGCATGTGTCAACAGATTGAAGAGGATACCGGCAGTCTTCCAGCATCGCTCCCCAGAGGGATTACTGGCGAGCAAGCCGCCGAGAATCCCCAGGTCCAGGCCATCATTGAGCCGCGTTTAACAATGCTCACAGAAATTGCCAATGGCTTCCTAAATACGATTATCGAAGGGCTTGAGGAGGCTCCTTACGGAATTCGATGGATTTGCAAGCAGATTCGGAGTCTGACGAAGCGAAAATACCCCGATGCGAATGACCAGGTTATCTGTACCTTGATCGGCGGCTTTTTCTTCCTGCGTTTTATCAATCCGGCTATTGTCACCCCGAAATCGTACATGCTCATCGACGGAGCACCCTCGGAACGACCACGACGTACGCTAACGTTAGTAGCTAAGATGTTGCAGAATCTTGCCAATAAACCATCGTATGCAAAAGAACCATACATGGCGAAGTTGCAACCGTTCATCCAGCAGAACAAAGACCGCGTCAACAAGTTCATGCTAGATCTCTGCGAGGTTCAAGATTTCTACGAAAGTTTGGAGATGGATAACTACGTTGCTCTTTCGAAGAAGGACCTCGAACTATCCATCACTCTCAACGAGATATACGCCATGCATGCCTTGATCGAGAAGCATACCGGAGAGCTTTGCAAGGACGAAAACTCGCACTTGTCGCAGATCATCACAGAGCTTGGCCATGCACCACCACAAGTGCCTCGAAAGGAGAACAGAGCTATTAATCTGCCCCTATTTAGCCGATGGGAGACGGCCATAGATGACTTGACAGCAGCGCTCGACATCACGCAGGAGGAAGTGTACTTCATGGAGGCTAAGTCAATTTTTGTACAAGTCATGCGCTCTATTCCTGCGAATAACTCTATTTCTCGCCGACCCCTACGCTTAGAGAGAATTGCCGATGCGGCGGCTACATCACGAAACGATGCGGTAATGGTTCGGAAAGGTATCCGGGCTATGGAATTACTCAGTCAACTCCAGGAGATGAAGGTTATCGATAAGTCGGACCAATTCAGCCTGCTGAGGGACGAGGTCGAGCAAGAGCTACAGCACCTAGGCTCGTTGAAGGATGGTGTTATCGCCGAAACCGCAAAGCTTGAAGAGGTGTACAAGACGATCAGGGACCACAACGCTTACTTGGTTGGGCAACTAGAAACGTACAAGAGTTATCTCCACAACGTGCGAAGTCAGTCTGAAGGTACGCGACGAAAGCAGCAGAAGCAACAAGTTCTTGGGCCGTACAAATTTACTCATCAGCAATTGGAGAAGGAGGGTGTGATACAGAAGAGCAATGTTCCTGACAATAGGAGAGCGAACATCTACTTCAATTTCACCAGCCCCTTGCCAGGAACTTTTGTTATTTCGCTACATTACAAGGGTAAGTTGAAATCGGACAGGTTTGATGTTCTGCTAGCTAATCGTCTTTTAGGGCGGAACCGTGGCCTTCTAGAACTCGACCTCAAGCTTGATGACCTGCTGGAGATGCAGAAGGACAACCAGGACGATCTGGATCTCGAATACGTACAATTCAACGTCACTAAGGTCCTAGCCTTATTGAACAAGCGCTTTGCCAGGAAAAAGGGCTGGTGATCACAAAATGCTGGTATCGTAGTCAAATGTTCTCTGGTCATGTCGGCTCATTTTGCTCCATCTACATGCAGCACGTTTGTTTCTAGGACCTGGCGCGGCGTTCACGGCTCGTTACGACTTTGATACCATTTTCTTTTGCTTTGTCGGTGTTGCACTCATTTCCAATGAGGTCTACGTCCTATTGTTTTTGGCTGCGCATCCAGAGTTGCTATATACGCCAATTGTCACGAATTAATAATAACTAACCCTCGATACGTCTGGCAACTACCTGCCAATAGGGTCAATTCCACTCAAACCGACTGCGAATATTATACGCATGTAAAGTCGGCATTTTCTTTTCGGCTCGGTGCCGACGACGAAAAAAAAAACGAATTACTATCGGCACGAACGTCGTTTCTAGTCTTCTAATTATTGGGGGTCGCAATGTCTTGTGTGTTTTGAGTGGTAGAGAGGCCTAGTTGAAAAATTGTCTGTCCACGACATATCTTTGGGCCCTCTCTGGGAAGGAGATGGTACAGAAGACGTTTCGTAATGTCGATGCTACAGTTTTTGTTGGTGTCGGGTCGAGGAAGTACGATGGAAGGCGTTTATATATCTAAGCAGTCGAAAGTCCATTTGTCAGGTCCATTTGTCAAATGCAGAACAATGGGATCCAAATGGGTATCCAAGAGGGAGGAATTGTCTATAGGTTTAATATTGCTCTACTATTGTCATAACGGCTGGTCCGGCGGCTTTTTGTCATGGTACATCTGCAATGTCTATATTCCTCGAGCTTTTCGACGAGGATTGTGAAGGAATCATGTAGCATTTTAGTTTAAGGGGCTCAGCATACATAATGAATCGAAGAGAGCCTAGACGAGAAAAAGGAAATGTTATTTTGTCACGAATGCGACTAAGTTAATTATGTGCACGTGAAAAGTCTTGTACAATACTGGGAAATGCTTTTTCTTTTTGTTCAACACTCAAATGTATTGTCTGATGCCTAAATCTCTACCTCCGTAACCATAGGTTACGAAGTTATAGCCTCAAGTACAAAGTGTTTGTTTGCTTACCCCTGACTTTCCCATTGCTTCAACAAGCACAGTTTATGACACGGGCACAATCAATTCATCGATATCAGGCCCCCATCCACCGTCGATGCCCTCAAAGCTAATCTCGTTATCACCCTCCTTCAAGTCCGCGTGCAGCGTGCTGCTCATCACACTGCTACCCGAGGGCAAGAACGCGAGCTCCTGCGGGGAGCCCCCGTTCACGCGGACGTTCGCGTACCGCGGCGAGCTGTCGCCGTTGACGTAGCGCACGCGGATCGTCGTCCGCGTCGTCGCGTCGCTGTGCACGCCGCTGAACGTGACCGTGCCCAGGTCAGGCCCGCCGATGTACCCCGCGGCCGTGCTGCCCGAGCAGCTGCTGCAGCTGACGTCGCGCGCCTGGCCGCCGTAGGCCGCGGCCTCGGCCTCGTACGCGTTCTCGGCCGGCTTGGCGGCGGACGCGGACGCGCTGGTCGCGCTGAGGTCGGGAACCCAGGACTCGGCGTTCGGCATCGTGACGGAGGTCCCGTCGATGGTGAGCGGCAGCCACACGTAGGTGGAGGTCATCAGGGCGCTGCTGTGCCACCGGTCGCCGAGGTAGATGGCGGCGTTGGAGCCGACGGGCAGCACGTAGTTCGTCTGCGAGGTGTACGTCTTGCTGCCGGCGTCGGCGAAGGTCGCCCACGCGCTCCACCCCGAGGTCAGCGAGGTCGAGGTCGAGTACACGTTGTCGTTGGGGTCCCACCCGGTCAGCTTCGAGCCGAACATGTAGTACCGGCCGTTGAGCTTGAGCAGGGCGGGGGCCTCGATGCTGTCGGACCACAGGTAGGTGCTGCTCGCGACGCTGAGGTAGTCGTCCGACAGCTGCATGATGCGCAGCCCGTTCTGCCGGTCCTCGGACAGCAGGTACCCGGTCCCGTCGTCGTCGGCGAACAGCCCCATGTCCCGGCTCTGGTGGCTCAGCGGCTGGAACGAGTTCACGTACGTGTACTGCCCGCACACGGTGTCGCCCGTCGCGACCCCGACCTTGGCCTCGCCGTAGTTCGACGAGTCGATGTGCATGTACAGCACGTACTTGGACGTCTGGGCGTTGTAGAGGACCTTGGGCCGCTCGACGACCCGGTTAGGCCCCAGGTCGCCGCTGCTGGTGCGGGAGAGCAGGGCGCCGACGTAGGTCCATTGCACGAGGTCCGGCGAGGAGTAGCAGTTTATGTTCTGGAAGGCGCTGCCGTTGGTCTTGTCCTCGCCGATTAGGTAGTACGTTGAGTCGACCTTGATCACGCCGGCGCCGTGCGCTTGGAGGTGTTCGTGGTTAGACTGTGTGCATATGTGGGATTAGTAGGTATTCAGGTAGGTAATTTTGGTGTGGGGCAGTATAAATAAGATATTCAAATAAATTAAAAGGGAAAGGGGCGTACTGCAGTCCATGTTGCTCCAGACACAACTTGCAAGCTTGCCTGTGCGAGCGACGACAAAGTCGCGAGGACTAACGTGCGGAGTAGATGCATCGCGAAATTTTTTTTTTTCAAGAGATGATCGCCTGTGATGATATGCAACGATCGACAATGCAGCAAGGCAAGACCGAATGATTGCTCACGACATGATATTAATATTCCGTGCTTTGTAAAGCGGGCGACTCTGGCCTATTCATATATTGCCCATATATGCGCATGAACGGCCAGGGGGGGGTCGGTCGTCACGCTGCCTCGCCCGCTGTGGAGAATCGAAGGCAATATGGATCCGGATTTCTGGGGTATGATCACCCGCCCGCCAGTTTGCGTTGCAAATACGAGTTCGGGACCCCCTCCCGCCCCCTACACATACTCCACGATGGGAGAAGCGCGCCATAGACAGCGCCGCTTGTCGTCCGGTCAGGTGGTTTTTTGCGTGGTCTGTCTCTTGCGCGTTTGTTTTCCTTCAATCAGAGACATGCGCAATGTTACATTCAAGGTTCGTTGCAAATGCTAGGAGTTCTTTGTTCTGCTATTATTCTTGTTAGTTACTCCTATTTTGGGGTCAGAGAAATCCGGTTCTGTCATTCTTGTCGTCCCTCACCCCCTTTTTCTTTCTCTATTGCCGTGCCAATTACAGGGGCGGCTAAACGGCCGTCCTGGACCCCGTCGATTTTCGTCACCTCGGGCGGCTCCCCACCGATTTATATGTTGCATTCGCTGCGACTCTACGCAGGTCAACCGAGGATTTAATTGGGGAATGCTGCGTGGCCGTGAGGTCAGATAGATTGGTTGCCATCTAAAATAGCTCATGCTGTTTGTAGACAGGTAATTAATTATGCCCCCTTGAAATTGAATACTGCTACCCCTAATCTCGATGCTTTCTTTCCTTTTTCTTTTCTTTTTCTTTTTTCTATTATTTTACCTTGGAGAAGTACCTATGCAACCATCCATATAGTCACGCATAGTCTGGTGTGTAGGAAGAGGACGGAACATCTATAGATATATGCTACCTACGGTGGCCCTCAGTGCATACTGATTCTAGAACTTGCTGGAATGATGGATTCATTCATATCATGTTTGCTGAACTAGCGCGATGAAAAACTCGACTCGTCCTATTAATACCTACCTATGCACCTCATCTCGACAATTGAACGCTGATAATAATATTTGGGTAAGACGTACTTACAGAAACCGTAAACTCTAGATAGAGAGGGCATTTAGTCCACGGTAACAAGTTGCAATGTAATTTAGGTTTTCGTGAAGAGACTCGATGCCATAGCACCACCATGTAAACAACCTCGAAAGATATAATGACTCCAGACTTGAATAAACTTTCGACGAACCCATGGTATGCCTCTTAGTCACGTATAAGTAGAGGGCTATTTTACAATGGGATCAATGCAATGAACCGGCTTGTTTGAATCAGATATCAGCTGGAAACAGTCACGTCGCCGTTTCATAGTGGTCACGTGATACCCCTATTCCAACACATTTATATGCGCTTGGTAGCTGTCTCAGTCAACTTGTTGGTCTAGCCAACTCATCAAGATATGCCTCTGCTACTGACGGTGTTTTATGATGATTCAAGTTGTTGACACCGAGCAAGTACAGCTGTAAGTGTGTGTGAATAGTATTGTCTGTGCATGCGGTGCGTGTGAACTACTTGTATTGATAGCTAATCGCAAGACCTTTTGATATCTCTTCTGATTCACTGTAGATGGTATATCTGGTACGTGATGTTTTATGTGACTTGTAGACTACATTATCGAAATACCACAGCTCTTTGCTGTAGTTATGTAATTCATCTGAACTTAGTAGACACCGCTCATACTGTCTGACGGACTGGTAAACTAGCAGACTGGTTTTGCATCTGCAGCATTCCCAATATGCAGTGACGGTATTGCTCTATATATCTGCACACAACCTTCTTATTCCAGCGTAAATCAATCTGCGTAAAGGGGTTCTCCCTTCTTCGAGTAATCCACAATGCTCGGAGAACCGCGACAACAGCGACTTGATCCATCAAACTAGCATCATAATGGCCGCCCCGATATTCGTGGTAATTTTCATCTTCTTCACTCTCAGCCTTTTCTCTGTAGCCCTTCGCCTGTACTCTCGGTGGCTAATGAAGGCGGGCATCGGCTGGGACGATGGCCTCATCATAGTTGCGATGGCTTGCTGTGTTGCGCTGTTTGGCCTTTCTTGCTACTGTATGTATTCATGCCACCCCCTTTTCCAGAAAAGATTCGGGATTACTAACGGACTTTCTGTCTAGTTTGGAACTTCGGATACGATCGAATTTTGCTTACAGATATAGGGATCGAGATACCCACCATCCTGACAGTATGTTTTCTTTCTTGATTCCTTTTCGATGAGAAGATGCGTATGCTGACCATAGAACTGTCATCACTCTATTAGCTCCTCCTTGCGTTCGAGGTCCTGTATCTGTTCGCCATGTCTCTCGCGAAAGTCAGCGCCGTCTGTCTCTACATGCGAATCTTCATTCAGAAGAAATTCCGCACGATGTGTAAAGTCATTATATTTTGCATAATAATCATGTACCTGGTAGTCTTGATCCAAGAATTCACGGTATCACAGCTGGTGGTCGAACTCTGGGATACCGATGTACTTGAAGGCGATACAAATAAGAAAAATATCGAGATTTGCGTCGCCTGCGTCAACATACTAGGGAACCTGATCGTCTTCTTGTTGCCTATCTACCCCGTATGGCAACTACAGATGAGCATCGGGGATAAGATTGGGCTCATATGTCTCTTCAGCCTTGGGTTCGGGTAGGTCATGGTTCTTGATTAATGCACTGCTGTAGAGTAGCTAGAGCTAACCGAATAGTGTTACCGTGGTCTCGATTTACCGCCTGAATAGGCTTGTGCAATTAGATCTCAGCGCACATAAACTCATCGCGGACGGCAGCCACAGCATGAATCTTTACACCCTCGAGGCGGTACTGGCAGTGTTCTGTCTCTGCGTCCCCGTAGTACGCCCGCTATGGGGCAAGCTCCGCGCACGCCTCCGTGCCCAGACGGGACAGTCGCAGGAAAATCTTCACGGAAACAACGTTCGCCAAAGTATCAGTGAAGTTAAGGACCGTTGTTCCTTCGCATGGACGAACTTCTTAACCCAAGACAACCGCACGCAGTACGAGGTTGCGATCAGGGCGGGTACTCCAACAGCATCAACCACGAATCTAAACAAGTACGACACACATGAGAATAATTCGACAAATGGAGTCCTAGGAGGTTCAAGTGAAGTGATTCAAGCTACGAAACCTCTACGTATTAACGTCAAGAAAGAGTGGAGGATATCGCATGAAACTGCCACAACCTCTCATTGAGAATATTAGGATAGAAATATGAGACAATGTCTAATTATTTGTGATCTGTTCACGATTGTGAATTGAACTTGTCCGGCTACAAGCACAGACAGATCGAATGCGTCAGGGGTGTTTCTGGCTCGGTAGGGTTTGATAAGCAATACGAATATCCCCCCATGGGTGCTTTTCACCTGGGCACCATGACCCCTTTTGACACTGCCGAGAGACGTTACGAGACAGGCGGATGATTCCGTTAGCCGCATGATATAAATCTCACGTGAAAGAGGTAAACATCAATGACCATCATACATAGCACGTATAAACTCGCAACATATAACTATAACTGGTTAGTAGTGCACGAACAAAGCACGGGGTTCATGATAACCTGGGTAGTAGGTAATATGTGAACGTTGCTAAATATATTTATGTCCGGAGAAGAGATCTGCTTCGTTTCCTTAGCCTCCCAAGAGTTTCGTCCTTAGCTTCGGTTCGCCTAGATGGCCATCTCGCCAAGCATCGAGAGAAAGCACTAACAGTACCGGACCTTGACGTAATAGTGCCCCTCGCACTCGATGCGGCAAGCTTGAGTTAAAACATTCGAGTTGCCAAGAGATGACAAGATTTTTTGATGTCCGCACCCGCCCCTATTTAATATCATAACGAACGATCTTGTGATGTTTCGGGAAAGCTTTGTTGTTGGCCTTGATTAGTATGAGCTGGGCTTGGATGGAGTGGAAGAAATATGACGATGTTACTACTATCTATACTATGCAGTAATACAAAACATCTCATCCCTGTTGTATGTAGCTCCATGTCCTTGTCATTCAGAAGCTAGGTAATTACTTAGGTCAGTAGCTTTGACTCGTACGTTATCTTTTTTTGAGAGAAATTTGAATCTTCAGCAGTCTCTTGAGTGATAAGAACCTTGAATGTTGTTTGAGCATTCAGGAAAGCTCTAATCTATGTACTATGTAAAGGGTTTTTAGTGGCTGTACATTGCAGCTGCATGGTAACGACGAGGTTCTGACACCTGACGCATTGACAGATCGACTGAAGATTCCCATGGTTTGGTTTAGTCTTTGATGCAGGATACTACCGTGATTGGCCCTCTCCACAAGTCCCTCATGGATATAATGGATGCTATCAATCTTAACTAGTGGAGCCTTGACATGTGGGTGCGGAGGAAAAAATAGTTGCAACGGGCAGGTACCTGTATTATTTCCTAAGGGATGTTTACCTATTCATATACTACTGCATAGTATGTAGAAATAGGATAATCGAATCGTCGCGTACCTACTTATGAAGCTAATAGAGATCGATCTAGATTCCACAAGAAAGGTTGATAAACAACTCGAAGGACATCTAGACTCTTATATTCTCCATTAAAATGACACTATATTCGCTTTTAAAGTGCTCGTGTACCATAGTAACTATTTACTGTGTGCCTACCTAACCTAGGTAGGTACCTATTGTGTATAACACCTCTCCGCTCACCTGGTTCTATCAAGGGATTATGAACCATGTCTACTAGGCACCTACCTGGCCTATACTAGTTCATTCCATCCATACCTGGGTAGCATACTACGCAGTAAGTTACTACGTCCATCGTTAACCCGATATATGGTAGTGGTTTCGTAGTGCGAGCTAGCCCAGAAACGAAACCTGATTCCCATTTTATGAGCTTGGGCGTCCTGGGGTATCTAGTACCGTAGTATTGCGACCACGTTGTATATCATACAAATTGTACTATAATATTCGGAAAGTTGCGACTTCTCTTCAGCTTCTGGCCCTATCCTCCTTAGCACCGTCCGAAGTATGGACCTCTCCCTCGTGGCTGTACCCGGAAGCCCAATTAAAGAGACCACGCCGGCATATTTGTCCAGCAGCAGCAAGCCTATTGCAAAACACATCCAAGGATGGAGCCTTTAATGCCAAATCACACTAATGTACGTAGCTGGGTCCAGCCCTGATTCACATCCCAGCTAGAGACTCACTTTGGAAAACCTATAATGTCATCTGCTGCGGCGACAAGGCGGCACTGGTACGATAAGCCCTAGCCAGGTCTTTTCTGATCACTATTCAACTGACAACGACGATTTGCGAATCTTGAAACCCTTCAACCTCCACATTACCTACTTACCCAGTTATTTTTTTTGACAGTCGTCGAACACGGCACCTTATTCGTGTACTTACGCTGTTTACTCTGGATATACCTACTGCAATTCTTCAAATCTTAGCATATACCGGCAATCTATACTTATTCCTAAGGATATGAGATGAGGGTGAGAGTTGGGCGATAGCTCGACATTTGCGAATAATCCACATAAAATCAAATAGGACAGCACATTTACAATTGTTGCTATGCCTAGGCTCACCCCATCAATGTCAGCCACGACCGATGGCAGGTCAATGAACGATGGCAGGTCAATGACTGATGGCAGATCAATGAAAGATGGCAGGTCAATGAACGATAGCAGGTCAATGAATGATGGCAGATCAATGAATGATGGCAGGTCAATGACCGACGGCAGGTCAATGAACGATGGCAGGTCGATAATGAACGACGGAAGGTCAATAAGGACGACCGATGGTAGGTCGACGAAAACAGATGGCAGGTCAGCAACAGCCGACGGCAGGTCAACAACGACCGAAGGAAGTAAACGAACCAACAATGACTCCTCCACCCTCCCGATAACCGGGCGGTCCATGTCAACGGCCAGCAGCTGGGCGACGACGAGCTCGCGCGACAACACCAGCACCGAAGGCCTCTTCTTCACCTCTCTCAACTCCCTCGCGCCGACCACCATCGTCATGCTGCACGTGCTCTTATCATCCCACCTCGAGTGGGCGCACTGCTGGCCCAAGCTGACCGAGTACCACCTGCTGCTGCCGGACCTGCCGCAGCACTCGCGCTCGAAGCACGCGGGGCCCTTCTCCTTCGTGGTGGCCGCCGACCTCGTCGCGGACATGATCCGGGCGCACGCGCACGACGGGCGCGCGCACGTCGTGGGGCTGTCGACGGGCGGCTTCATCACGCTCGAGCTGATCCGCCGGCACCCGGACGTCGTGCTCTCCGCCTTCGTCTCCGGCGCCACGCCCGTCAACGACTTCTGGAAGGTCGTCAACTCCAGCCCCAAGATCACCTTCCTCGGCCTCAGCGCCATGCTCTACAGCCCCAGGAGCCTGCTCCTCAAGGCCACCGGCTGGGCCCCCGAGTTCCAGAACAACGAGCTGCTCAAGGAGGTCAAGCAGAACATCACCTCGCGCTTGTACACCGCGGGCTGTCGCGAGACGGCGAACTGGACGGCGGAGGATATGGCGGCGGTGGGGAAGAAGGATAAGCGGATCGCGCTGGTGGCGGGCGGGAAGCAGGATAACGTCGAGGGCATGCGGGAGATGGGCCGGATCATGCAGGCGATGGGGGTGAACGAGGGCAAGGAGACGAGGGTGTTCGTGGTGCGGGAGGCCATCCACGCGTGGAATCTGCAAAACCCGCTGCTCTTTGCGAAGGGGGTACGGGAGTGGATCGAAAAGGGCCAGATGCCGGCGAATTTTGAGATGCTCGAATGAGCTGATTTGATATCATGTTTTTTTTTTTTTGCTGTCTGTCATGTATCAACGGTTTATAGAAGGGCAACATTGCGCGAGGCTACACTTATATATATCCGGGACATGGTTTGAGGCTGTCTGGAAGGAGGCCAGTGTAAACGAATTCGGGGCGAATGAGTCGCCCGATCTTTAGGTAGATAGCTACGAGACTAGAGAAGATGTCGACTTGGTTAATGCCTGCTAAGCAATAATATGATGAAGATACCTATATATTACGCATAATTCAATTATCATCCATGGAGGTTCAATTTTTGATGATGTGTGTTTTTTTCCCGGATTTTACTCAGGGGGCTGCAGATCTAGCTATAAATGAATAGGGGCAATGTAACCTTAAGTAGGTGCCTACCTAGGCAGGGTAATCACACAAGCAAATGTGTTCGGTACCTAAGGCACACTAGATTTGACTTGACTTCAATGTTGAGAGCATATCTAACCCCATTATACTAGTATTTGCAGTGTGCTTAAACCTAGGTACGTAGGCACTATAATGGTCCGCAAGTATGAACCTTCGTGGCTACCCCCCCCTGACCACAACACCATTTCACCGACTATCACTCCGCCTCGTACCCCTCGGCGACCGCCTCCCACCCGTCCCACCCCTCTTCGCCACCCTCTGCGGATCGAACGCCTCCGGCCCAATATACGACGTGACCTCGAGCTCGCCGCTCTTCTTAAACAGCGCACTGACATACGTCTGCATCCCCTTCCCATCCCCCAGCCCCCGATGCTGCGCCATGCCCTCCAGCATCCCCAAGTATCTTTCCGTGTAAGCGCCCCGCCCATGCGCGCTCATCCACCGGCCCAGCCCCTGCGCGAGCCGGCGGTCGTCGGGCCCGTAGCACCGCGTCGGCACGTAAAGCTTGATGTCCGGGCGCGATGTCGAAGTAGTACAGGTACCCCGCGAGCAGGATCGGCAGCTCGACGAAGTTGTCTTCCGCGGCGGGGTGGTACGCGGCCGGGTAGGGGACCTCCTGGTCGTCGGGGAAGTTGGCGCCGAGGGAGGCGGCGACGAGGCTGCGCAGGTCGGCGGTCTGCTGGGAGGAGAGGGGGGTCAGGCCGCCGAGGGACATGAAGGAGAGGACGGAGTTGAAGCTGGTGTGCGGGGTTTGGAAGTAGAGTTTTAGGCGCGCTTGGGAGGGTGCGACGTCGTCCATGGCTAGCATGCTGTGGTGGCTAAATTAGTATATCCTTTGGTTCAGGGGAGCCGGGTCACAGTGTAGGCACACACAAGGGGCTAAGCGCTTGGCCTTCGGGGTGGCTATTCAGGAACTTGTGCATCGCAGCGCGGGCAGGACTGTCAGGGTCCAACTTCTCTTCCCACAGAGCCATGGGAATCTGTTCCTCCGTTTGGCCTAGCCGGCGCGGAATGAAATACGTCTTGAGCCTCATACCCGCGGGGAGAAACTCGGCGGCCGTCATGATGGTAGTCGTGTAATGTGCACCAGCGGCTGCTTGCTGAACGTACCTCGAGCGATCATGGTCGAACAGCGTATTGATGAAGTGGTTCGCCCAGGTGAGATCAACGCTTGGTATCGCTTCCTTTAGGCGATGCAGCAGCTCGATGGAGGCTTGCTGGTTCAGCGGATCCATGGCCGCGCCGGTGAACTGGTTGATGCCTTCCATGGTGAACCGCACGTCAGGCTTGCCGGCAGCCGTGTTCCACTTCCAGGAATACTCGATTGGTGACCCTTCGTGGCCGAGCAGAGACTCCCATTTGAGACTTCCGTTGGGTCCGGGTTTGGGGCCCATGTATGGCACCTTTTCATTGTGTCAGGTATTATGATGAAAAGTTTGATACGTGGGATATATGGTTGGGTGGACTTACAAACCAATGATAATGATACAGAATCGATTCAAACTGTTTCTCGGGAGTGTAGCCAGCTGCGTGTAGCATACTGGCCAGGTGCGGACCTGTCAACTGCCACTTGTAATCGTCGTCTTGGTTGCGCGGCGGTAGGCATTTCGACAGAACTGCATATACGTTAGATGACTTAGAAACTTCGGCCATGTTGCTCTCTTTTCATGAATCTTGAAACTTGGGGTTTCTCATAAAAACTACAGCGGTAGCTACCTAGGTAACTATCCTGCTACCCGTACCTAGTTCCAAGATCATCGTCAATATATACAAAATAACAAACATACCGGTTCTAATTGAAACACCAGCTCATATAGGAACCTTGATCACGACGGCATATACCAATATCCACTCTTGGATCAACGGTTTGGATGGCATCGCATGTCGGGCACTCGGGGATCTTGATGTTATAATACAACGTGAGGGGGATAGAAAAAGAGAAAATGGTATGGGAATCCCAAGCCGGACGCGTGATTTTGGTCGACTGTTGCTGAGTAACTGTTGCTGCTGCTGCTGCCAGTACTCCGAATAATTCCAATAAGTATTTGAAGCTTCGGGTGGCACACTGTCCTTCTATCCCCTATTCCCATTCATTCCCAAAGTTCCTACCAATAACCTACACCAGAACCAATTACGGACCTCAAAGCTACATAACTCATTCCTAGAACTTTGGCATTGCAGCGGTAATTCAAATACTTGATGCCGGGGAATACTAACTCCTGGTGTCGTTTATGGAAACAAGATGGTCAAAATTACGGGCGTACCTAATGGGCGTTATAATCGATATTACTGACAATGACCCTACTATTGCCGCTGCAGAGTTTGCATCAAGCAGATTGGGGAACCGGTCAAGGTTGAGAATTTTCAATGTCAGATCCGGCTTCAATAGGGGATGGATGGTGTCATCCGAAAGTTCATCCTACTCTGAAAGACGTCCAAATATTATGACCAGCGTATTGCCAGAGTATCACCAGCATGACAATGGTCCTTGCACGGACAGGATTCAGGTCATCCAGCTTCGTCACCCGGATTTGTCGGCACGGACTGCGCCGTCCTGCCCCGTCCCTTCTACGCAGAGTCTTCACAGCTTCTTATGCCCTTGCTTCCGGTGTATCAATGAGACCAGCTTGGCATCATTAGTCGTCCTACCTCTATCGCTGTTGTGCCAAGTGACACGATTAGGATGGGTCGTGGCACACGCTCGGGTTACCTACGTGATATGTGAGTGATATAGGAAAGCGTCCGAGCCACGGTTGCCCACATGAAATCCAGATGCTAAGTACCTAGGTATTTCGAAGTTATACCCGAGACATACATAGATATGCAAGAAGTTGTGATGTAATGGTTGCTTACCTATTGTTCTTATTAATCCCTCATCCATGTTACCAAGATCCGGTATTGACCTTGATTGGTGGTGTTGACGTCGAGACTCCTGCTGTCTGAGATTAGCTGGCTACCGACAAGGTCCTTGTTGTCGGGGAATAGAGTGAATGCTGCCGGAATCTACGGATTCAGGGCTGGAATTTGTAAATCAGGATGGCTGAAAGCATACCGGGTAGTGGCTTTCAAGGCCTGATTAGCCTACTTTGGGACTACTGAGAGGTTTGGGAGGCATTTGCAAAATTTGTCGTTATTTGTATTAGTGGGCAGTTGGAAGTATCGGTATAAATGCTTCACTATCCACGAGCAAGGGTTATTATGCATCCCAAACCGATCTACTCATTATTCTGTTCATCTACACGCCATGTCGGACCCCAAGCCTCAACCTCAACCTCAGCCGTTCAAGGTTATTATCGTGGGCGCCGGCATTGCAGGGCTAACCCTAGCAAATGCTCTACAGAAGGCACCCGTGGACATCGAATACGTCATCCTTGAAGCCTACGGCACCATCGCGCCCCAGCTAGGCGCCGGGATAGTACTCCTACCCAACGGGTCTAGGATCCTCGATCAACTCGGGGTATATCCAGCTTTAGCGCGCCAGACCCAAGAAGTCGGCGACAGCGGAGTCTATGATGCAAATGGAACGCTGTTGATAAAGGAGCGTTCCGATACGGGGAAGCTCGTCGGTGCGAGGATGGGATATCCCTTGTCTTGGTGTGAGCGTCGCACGATAGTGAAGACGCTGATGGAGCACCTGGACCATAGCAAGGGCACAATTTTGACGAATAAGCGGGTTAGCCGAGTACAGCAGAGTGAGAAGGATGGGGCCACGGTTTTCTGCACGGATGGATCGTCGTATCACGGCGATGTCGTGGTGGGCGCTGATGGTGTGCATAGCGCGGTGCGCAATGAGCTCTGGAGAACGTTGGAGGAGCGTGGATATCGGGAGCTCGTTGCTAGAGAACGCTGTGGTAAGCATGATAAACATTGAAATTTATTTGGTCTAAATTTTGATATTTACTGAGACAAATAGCTATGACGGCTGAGTACAAGTGCCTATTCGGTATGTCCAAGCCGGTGGCTGGCATGGAGCCCGGATCCACTGACGATACCTGGGGGAAAGATGTGTCGACTGTCACCAGCATCGGCCCAGGAGGGACTATTTATTGGTTTCTTTTTGAGCGTATGCCGCGTATCTATCAAGCCGGCGAGATGCCACGGTTCACCACCGAAGACGCTGTCAAGTTCGCTCAAGACCATCGCAAGGTCCCCATTAGATCAGGTGGAGAAATCACGTTCGGCCTCTTGTGGGACCGACGAGAGGTCGCAACACTGTTGCCGTTGGAGGAAAGTGCGTTCACGCGATGGAGTGTCGGCCGCATCATCTGCATGGGCGACAGCATTCATAAAATGACACCGCATACGGGGACTGGGGGTATGTTGGCCATTGAGACAGCAGCCGGGTTGGCAAACACCTTCGTTCGCCTTGTGAAGGAAGCACACGGAAAGTCACCGCCGTCAACCCATCAAGTAGAAACGGCACTGCGACAGCACGAGAGTATATTTCACGCGCGAGCCGCCGCGAAAGTCAAGGCTGCTGGTGATCTGGCACGTCTTGCGACCCTGCGGAACTTCAAGCACCGTCTTATCGTGAAATTCTTGCTTCCAATCGCTGTCGACTCGCGCGTAGATCAGATTTGCGATATCGCGATGGGCGCCCCCCTTATTGAGTATCTTCCTATTCCTCCGCGCTCAACTAAGGGCACGACGCCGTTCAATCCCTCGCATGGCTTCGGAACGGGCGAGAGTCCCTGGGTAAGAGCGGCGACAGCACTGCCGCTCTTAATAATGGCTTTTGCGGCGCTCAAGATAATGTTCACCGTGGCTCCGATCGAATCAATCCTCGATATCTTGGATCGTGGAGTTTATCGCTCCGGGGGTGCCGAGTTCCATATCATGAATGCATTCTATCATTTTAGACCTCTCGACAACTTTTCGCGATCCGGAGTCCTGCGCTTTATAGTAAGCGGCGAGCACTTCTTTTACCAGACCTTCTCGTTCTTTGCCGACTACGGCGTCTGGTACGCCATTATGCTGCTGGAATCTGCTCGACGCGCCAACCAGCTCACCCCGTTGGGCGTGTAAGTTGTTAATTTGACTAGTACTACTTACTACCTCTCAGTGCCGTTGCTAACACGAACTCGCAGCGTCCTATTCTGGGGCATGTTAAACATGTGGGGGATCGGTATCTTCGGCCCAGTATACCAGTTCGTCCACTACGTCGCGACCCCCATCTCCTCCCTCGCCGCACTGGATATGAGACTTACCGATATTTCCTATACCTCCACCGTGCTTCCTGTGATCCTAGCGACTCATTTCGCCACGTATGTAGACGCTTACCTCCTGCCCAATCCTTCGCACCGCCAAATGGCTGCCTACCTCTGGGAGCTTTTCCCCGTCTGGGCTTTCCTAGCACAGGAGGTGGCGGTTCGGTATATTCTCCCCGAGAGCACGGTGCAGAAAGACCGTCTGGCAAACGTGAAGCGCGACATACCCGTTATCCGCGCGACTATTGGGGTGCTCTGCGCCATCACGACCGGCATTTGGCAGTATACCATATGGTATAGCGGACAGTCATTGGCTGACATCTTCCTGCCCTTCATCAGCGCGGACTTCAGCAGCTTCAGCTTTGAACAGCTTTTCCACGAGTTCTTGAAATGGGACCAGGTGTTCTTTGCCGCTGGTAATATCTTTTGGGTTGCGATTTTTATCTGGGATCTTAAGGCTGCTGGCATGATCCGCGAGAGCTGGCTTAGGCTGGCTGTCTACGGTGGCCTCTTGCACTTGATCGGTGGGAATGGGACGATGCTTGGTTTGGCTTGGCTTTACCGGGAACATGTCCTCGCTACTAGAAGGCATAAGACAGCTGTGGTAAGCGGTTAAATGGCGTATAGATTAGAATTAGAGAATGTAGAATTGGTGAATTGAAATGTTAGAGTGGGAAAGAGCCAGAACCTGCTACGCTGAAGAAAATATACCTAGGGTAACTACTTGGGAATATGATTGAGGTTACACTGTAAATAGAATTTAAAGGAACACTGTACTTTACTGGCTAAGCTTGCTGGGGTCATAAGGAGAGTACCTAGTACCTAGTACGTATCACCTAAAGCTTAGGGGATATATCGCTACAAGTTCCCTAACCTCCAAGGTTGGCTTTTAATTAACACAACCATATAGTTAACTAGGTTAGGTAGTTATAGTAGACACATATTTATACACACTGTAACAAACAAGCTAGTTAAATAGCGGCTAGTCCACTAAAGTATAGGCGGCGTACCACTATATATCAGGGAGCTTCAGCGCCTACAAATGTGCCTATCTAGTGGAGCCCCAGCCATCTCCACCCCTTCACACGCCCTGCAGCTACAATCCTCGCGAAAGATTTATCCAAAACTCGCTACTGGATGATGGGAAAATAATAGCGGAATTGGTTATGCGGGTCATACCGTTTCTTAAGTGCCCTCAACTTCTCAAGACGCCACGGCTCGTAGCCATAGATGGACTCCAGCGACTCGGCACCCGACCCGTAGTTGACGTAGGTCGTCGGAAGCCTCCCTGGCTGGCCTTCGTTCCACAGGTCGACATTATTCCGAGCCCACTCCATCACAGCAGCGTCGAGGCTCGAATTTGGCAGGTATGAAACGACGGTTTGCCTGACATCCTTGTTAGCTTGAGGGGAATTCATTGCGTTATGTGTTGGATGAGCTTTTGAAAGTGGGCAGGAAACAAAGGCAGACGCACATGAGGAGATAGTCATCGCGGAGCGGATACGCCGACGCCTTCGGGTCCTTGTTCCTCACGTTTTCAATCGAGTAGCCTTCCATGATCACGGCAGTGTCTGCAGCGAACGCCGGATACTCGGCTATTTTCTTGTTGAACAGGTCGTAGATCTGGCGCTGCGTCGTGATGTTGTATACCTGCAAACCGGCGGTGCCGACATGGCGAGCCAGCCCCTTGTCGCAAAGACTGTCGCCCACGCCGGTGCCTGTGACATGCATAATTTCTGTGTACGGGACGTTGCCGTCCGTGATATTGACGGGCCCGAGACTATCGAACGGTGTCAAGTACTGTTGCGCTTCCGCCTGAGTGCCCGCGTAGGCGAAAGACCACCAGATTACGGCCTGTTTGGTATCAGCCGAGGAACATAAGTGTCAGGTGAGTAGGAACTTACCTCTGTTTTACTAAAGTTCGTGTTAATGAGATACATCCCAAACTGCGCAGCCATGTTGATAGGCTGGGTGCCATTATTCTGCAGCTTATTCAGCTCTTCAAACAACGGCTCCAGCTTGTCTTGAGTGAAGATGTAAATCTTGAAATACCATGTGTCGTATAGACGCGGGTAGATCTTGAGCTCGAAGCTTGTCACGATTCCAAAGTTGTGACCGGCACCTTGCATGGCCCAGAATAAGTCGGCGTGAGAGTCCTGCGAGACCTCAATAGCCGACCCGTCTGCGAGCACGACGTTCAGCTTGACGAAGTTGTCGCTGATCATCCCGTGGAACCCTTGCCATCGCCCGTGGCCACCCCCTAGGCCGGGGCCTAGCATGCCAACGCAGCCACAGCTACCGGTAGCTACTCGCAGTCAGCTTATCCTTTCTTTTAGGACGAGGTAGTGTTTTTGAGGAAATTTCAAAACATGGTATGAGAAATTTCTCAATGCACGTACTAGTCACATAGCCAAGGTCCCAGAGGTAGTCGATGACCTGCTGATCATAAGTTCCTCCCTGGAAAAGGGCAGACTGCCGATCTTCAGCAAGAGTAATGTTGGTCAATAATTGCAAGTCAATCTCGATTCCAGTGAAATTTCCCTGCTGTGCTGCAAGGCCATGGCCGCGGTTGACAGCGTAAAAGGGGATACCATTGCGCTTAGAGTATTCGACCTAGTTTAATTTAGCGAACTTGAAATCTTCAACATAATAGTTGATTTGGAAAGAGTTAAGTTGGTAGGCTGGTACGCACGACAGTAGCGATGTCCCGCTCTACCCCGACTTGCACGGCGATAAAGGGGTGAGGAGGCAGGTAGGCCTGCCATCTAGCCGTAGCATTATACCATCGTGGGTCATCTGGACCAAATATACTTGAAGAACTGTCAAGTAAGGGTCCAAGATCATGCTCTATCTGAGGGTTTGGTGGGGTTGCCCGTGTTGCTAGACACATATCATCATCCAGGTAAAATGCCTTGGCAAGGGAGAAGAGGCTGATGCCGCGCGTCACGAATAAGTAAAGCCGCATCATTGCTGAAAATATGTATCAAATAAGGGTTAATTAGTGGGTTCTATGAGACATTGGCTTGGTATTATGGCGAATGTTTATTTCTTCAAAATTATATCGAGCTTTTCAATTCAATCACTCGTTGCCGAAACGATTCGGGAACGCGGGAAACGACAGACAGAATACATAATGGGACCGAGGAAAGATAATTCCGGGAGCCAACTCTTGCAATAATTAATTCCGGCCTCCTTGAAGGGACTTTTGTCCGTGAGACGAGGCATTTGGGGGGCGGGGGCGCGGTGTCACGACAGAAATTGGGAAACAAAAGAAGAGAAAAAAAGAAAAAATCACAATAAAGCAGCCAAGATTGTCAAATAAGGCGTGTTCATCACTGCCCAGGTGGATCACTCGAAAATCCGAGCGTTACTATAGTCTACTTAGAGTACGTGAGGAGTTTACACGATTCCCTCTCCGTCAGCCAGCCTCGAGCCGACTAAGCTCAGTGCGCAACATCAGCATAGTCGCCAGCCAAATCGCCCAGATACTCTCCGATAACCTCGCCATTCACCGTCAGAGGCGTAACATCCAGCAGGATGAAAAGCATACGGCCGGACTTCTCCTCGTCCAAGTTCTTCCACTTGTGCATGCAGCCACGGTTGACGCCTAGGTTTCGTCATGTCAGCGGCCGCTACAGCTAGCGTTGAACCACAGAGAGAGGGGGGGGTTGGGTGGGGGATGCTCACTGCAGTCGCCGGGCAACATGACCTTGCTCTCGCCGCTGTCGAGAGAGAACAAGAACTTCCCCTCGATCACGACACCGTAGTCGAGCGACATGGCTCGGTGAATGGGCGACTCCATGCCTGGGGCGAAGTCGATCAGGCGGGCCACGCTACCGTTGGGCACATGGATGGCGGGCTGTTTTGGTTTGAAGAGGAGGAGGGGTCAGCAACAAAAGTACCGTCGTGCTACCACATACACACAAATGCGGCGGCCGGAGAGAGTTGGGGAAGTGTGGAAATGGGTATAATTCACCTCGTTGTTTTTGGCATAGGCGATGTCAGCTTCGTTGTTCATGTCGATGGGGTTGCCCTTGGTGCTGTAGATGATGTTGGCGACGGCCTGTCCTTGCACCATCAGCCTGTGGTGGTCGCCATCGTCGTCGGCAATGAACACGCCCTTGCCGTCCTTGTTGTGCGTGCTGATGTACCGGCGCGCGGGGCGAAGGTCCTCGGCGGGGAATTTGGTGATGGGTCCTTTTGTGGCAGACATGATGGATGGATTGAGGGGGTTGAAATCTAACTTTTTTTTGCAATTGAACTTGGGAGACACTTTTATAGAAATCTAAGGATACTGGCTTATAAGGAAGATTTGATGATCTTGTTCTCATGGCATTGATTTGAGACGAAAAGGTACCAAATTTAACTATGTGATGTCGAGGCTCGATATGCCCGGATGTGTTTACCGTTGTCCCGTCTGACTCGGGCATCTACAGTGTTCCCGGATACACTGCATTTATTGATGGCGATGGTCTCGGGGATGCGAAATTGGTAATATGTGCCGTACCAGCGTGCATCCGTCGATCCCGACCGGTGTCAGATTCATCGGCACTGATAGCTACAACATGCCGTTCATGCCAATATAGTAAAACGCCTATCTACCTAACTACCTTGGTATGCAGAGTCTCGATGTAAATATGGAGCTATTAAATAAATTTTCGACAAGTTATCTTGTGTCGATGTATATTGCACCTATTTTACTACCTAGTAGGCAGCAAACTATCTGGATCTAATAGGGGTGAAGTACTACTAGGTAGGTGGTACCTCAGGTATGAAAGTGTTTATATGCCAAATTGAACGTAGATGGAATTATTTCAAGTTATTATCTGCTAGAGTTACAATCTATGCTTCGCTGATCAAAGAACTGATTCCTGGGTGCTTGTTCTCCAATATCTCCAGCAGTTCTGCCCATACCTTTTTCTGTGTACGGGCTCCATCATCGCTCCTCACGAATGGAGACAGCGCAGAACTACGCAAGGAATTATATTAGAATCTGCTGTTTTGGTAAAGAGAAATCAGGAACACATACTCATCTATTTCGCAATCATTAAGGTATTTCCCGTGGCTTTCCTTGCCTTTCACAATACCTGCCACCAGAGTTCTCCCCCCTTCTTCAGTCGTGCGGGCTACTGTCTTGGTCATGACCCAAAAGCCAAAACTCACAGGAAAATGGGAATTCTTAGTGAGTCCAGAAATACAATAGCCGGGAGTGAGGAAGTTCACAATGATGCACGGGTCGGGACTTGACAAACTGTGATTGGGACGAACGAGTTGGCTCGCCAGCTCCCTGCCAAGCAAAATCAGGAGAAGTTTCGATGTGAAGTAGCTAATAGACATGTAAGTATTTTCGGCATAATGATCGAGACAGAACACATGGAAAATTGCTGCAAGTTGCTCAACATACCGCTGGTTCATCTTTGCTTTTCGCTTGTCACTTAGCACTTGGAATGTATTGCCCTCTTTTGACTCCGGTAGGTTCACCATGACATGCCGATCCGACGCAACTATCGTGAGTCGCGGCGAGATTTTCCACTTCTGAGCAGAGCTTCTCAAAACTGGTAGGAGGAGAATCGCTAGCAAAAAGGTGTTGATCACGTTGACAGTCAACGTGCTCTCGTAGCCCTCAGCAAGTACAAAGTCCTGGGTGAACATGCCAGCGTTCAGGATTACAGCATCCAGACGATCCAAAGTCTGCATCTTGGCTGCAAATTCTTCCACTGACTTTTGATCCAGCATTTCAAGCTCATAGATGCTCACCACGCCTTGCCGCCCGGTAGATTTCTCCAGCTCTGCAACCGCTTCGTCGCTGCCCTCCAGGGCTCGCACGGCGATGATGACATGTGCGGCATTTAAGCGAAGCACGTGGCGGGCAGCTTCAAAGCCTATACCTCTATTTCCTCCGGTTATGAGAACGGTCTGGCCTGTGAAATCATAGCTGGGCACAGGAAGCTTCACAAAAAGCTGGGAACGAAGAAAGGAGAGCGCCGACATCACGATTGCATGTGGATTGAATTAATCGATGTTGCAGGAAAGCAGACAATCGATAAAAAGCTCACTGATTCTGTGTATTATAACTGCTATGTATGTATGTAAGCGTGAATGTGCGACCAAGCTGCTCCAATCGCCCCAAGTTGTACCCCTTTCCGTCATCAACCGACCGAAGAGTACTTGTAGCCAACACCACCCGGACAGAGACAATTCCCATAGCATCCATGTTGAAAACTCCTATACAAATCTATCTACTATCTACCTACGTTATCTATCATACCTAAGCCTTAAATTGAGATTATGGGAGAACCTGCACCTCTGGGGATCCGTTTACCGAGTACATCGCCGGCTCGCCGAGATCCCCGAGGTTACCGACATGACCGACCTACGGAACTTTCCGTGGATGAAGTTGATAGTCGACGTTACCTCCGCCTTAGATACCCTATGTTCCCCGACTTCATTGCCCGCAGACACTTTGCTGACATCGAATGTTTAAGGCAAGGATATCGCTTTTTTGGTTTATCTCCGACAAGCTTGCAGACAACTCAAGGTATGCGTGCTTAACTCCAGAATTTGGGTATGATGATTGATTTTAGGATAATGCTTTAGAATAAGGATCGTGTGATGTAGACTGGACGGTCGATTTTCGCTGGATTGTGTAGGAGTCTACCTGAGTTCCATTTATAAACGACTTTGTTGCACATTCCAGACCTCTGTAGATCAGAAAAAGATAGGTATTACGAAATACATACCAGCTACACAGAGATGCACTATCTTATACTTCTCCTCATTCCATTACTCGCTTGGTCAGCATCAAAACTGATTCTTTGGGCCTTTACTTTGCCTGGACTGCGGACAAAGTCGCTGCCACCTGGTATGCTCTCCAGCTAGTATACGTTGATGGATGTAGAACTGTGTCTTAACAATTTCTAGGACCCCCCGTTCTCCCCTTTCTCGGAAACTCGCACGAAATTCCCAAAACAGGAGTTCATTTACTGTATTTGCCCAACCGTCCCCCCTCACGTGAACATTCAGGTATACTAACAAACGATAGATTTACAAAATGGGCCAAGACTTACGGACCGGTGTTTTCACTCAAAATCGGGCGCGGGACCATGGTCGTCCTGACTTCAGCGTATCACGGATCCCAGCTGTTAGATAAGCGCTCGGCGTACTCGAGCAACAGGCCTCCCTCGTACGTGCTAGGTGAACGGGTCTTTTCTGGAGACCACCCGATGTTCATGAATGCCGACGAGCGATGGAAGTTGCGGCGGAAGCTATACTTCCAGCTGCTGCAGGAGTCGAGGTGCGACAGGGAGCACATCCCGCTTCTCGAGGCCGAGTCTGCGCAGCTGGTTCGCGATATATGCCTTGAGCCGGATTCTTTGATGTTTCATCCAGGACGGATGGCCAACAGCGTCACGATGTGTCTAGGTAGGACAATTAGTGTCCACGTTTTGAAAGGAAATGAGAAAACTAATCTCATATACTTTAGTGTACGGTGTTCGTACCCCTGAATACAATACGCCCCACTACGTCGAGCTGCGCAAAATCATGACAGAGCTCAGCGTGCTCGGTGAAATTGGCGCTACTCCGCCCGTTGAACTTATCTCCTTCACAAAATACTTACCGCAGCGTCTCTGGGGAAATTGGAAAACCCGGGCCGACGTTCTGCGAAAAGGCATCCACGATCTCCACTCTCCGCTGGTCGACCGAGTAATGGAGCGCCGCGAAAAGCTCGGGTCGTGCGATTCCTTCCTCGACCACGTCCTGGACCAGCAGGAGAAGTTGAAGCTTACGAGAAACGAAATCGATGTTATGTGCGGAAATCTCCTCGAGGGAGGCACAGACACGATGGCAAACACCATCCTCACGCTTTGCCAGGCCATGGCGCTCTATCCAGACTTCCAGGAAGAAGCGCATAGGGAGATTGACGCGGTACTGTCTGACACTGAATTGCCTACTTGGAAGGACTTGGAGAGACTCCCGTATGTCAATATGGTGGTCAAGGAGCTCCTGCGTTGGCGGCCGCCTGCCCCTACCGCTTTTCCACATGCATTAGTCAAGGGTAAGTTTTTTTTGGTTTCCCCGAAGTATACGTGGAAAATATTCTCTAAGCTAACATATACTAGACGATGAAATTGAGGGCATGAAACTTCCCAACGGATCAACAGTCGTGCTGAACGTCTGGGGCGTGCACCAAGACGCGACGCGCTACCGCGACCCAGAAAAGTTCAACCCCTCACGGTTCGCCGCGCACACTCAACTCGCCTCAGTCTACGCCAACTCGGGCGACTACGAGAAGCGGGATCACTACAGCTACGGGATTGGGCGGCGCATCTGCCCCGGCATTCATCTAGCAGAGCGCGCACTCTTCTTAGGCGTTGCTAAGTTAATCTGGGGGTTTGATTTCCAGCAGAAGAGGGATGCGGCGGGGAACCCGATTAGCATTGACATAGCGCCTGAAACGGGGTACGATGATGGGTTTTTGAACCAGTGTCGCCCGTTCGAGGTCGATATCACGGTTAGATCGGAGAAGCGCAAGGAGGTGATTCTTGCGGATGCGGCGAGGGCGGAGGCGGACATTTTTAGTATCTATTCGAGATAGCTTGATGAAAAGATGTTTAAGGTTAAGGAGGGTAATCAACTACCTACCCAGGAGCAGATATCATAATTCTTTTTTGAAATGGCACATTGAACTACCTACTTGGTTTTGGGTACTGGGTAGATACTTGAGTACCCAGGTGCTCAGCAAGTAAGGCCATCGCAAATCTTACCCCTGAATAACAATTCTGATTTATAAACTGCTCAATACCTACCTGCCAGTTGGTTTTGTAATGATAACTAGGTACCTAGAAAGTGGTAGGTAGTATTAGGAAAAATTCGTAGAGATCATCATACTTCAACCCTAATAGAAACTGTGACAGTAATAACACGCTGACTGCCTTGAAGATATGTATCGCTTCCACCCAATGACCCAATTGTTGGCATTTTCTCACCAGAGCTTATCTAACACCCACCTACGCGAAGTTACGCGAAGTAAATAAACCTGATAGCCCTGGTTATCTCACCCTGCTTGATTAGTGTACCTGTGAACTTCATCTGATATCGGCATTTGGTCGCGACTTCGTTAAGATGCTGACCTCCAGCTGCTAACTGGCCTAGGTAGGAGGCATGTACCTACCTGCCTATTAGCTACTTACAACTGATCTTCGTATCATAACCCTCTCACACACCTGGCACACCTGGCACACCTCAGACACTAATGCAGACAATAGTAAGACGTAAGACGGGATGGATCGGGTTGCAGCTGACATGCTCACCTTAATGTCTTATGTTGAACATCTGACGAACGCTGCATAATTCTTAAATTCTTAGGGCTGTAATTTTGTACTGTAACTTAGGTAGGTTGGTATGTAGTTCTAAACGAACATGCAAGCACTCAGAGACACGGGGAAGAACTCGAAATGGTCCAATGATGGCCATGACACGACAGATAGCTAACCCAAACCCCATACAGATTTTATGCGCAAGGTATATTCGTGTTCCTAGTTACCTAGATTAGGTACCTGTTAGGAGCTCTTCACCTGTATGGTCAAACCACCATCCACAACCCATCCCACCCCCGTGACGAAGCTCGATCTGGGGCTTGTCATATACAGGACCGCGTCAGATATCTCCTCCGTCCTCGCCAGCCTGCGCATCGGCACAACGGAGTTTATCATCTTGGTGATGTCTGGGTTCCCCTTGGCTGCGTCTGACACCATTGGCGTGTCCACCCACCCGGGGCAAATCGCGTTTACCCGAATCCCGTGTGTCGCGAGGTCAATGGCTAAGTATGTTTCAAAACGGTCAACGTCATTTTTTTTTATTTAACCCAGACTTGAGATGTTGGGCTTGATTTCTAATCGGAACTTACCGGCGTTCTTGGTCAATCCGATGACGGCGTGCTTGGTGGTGGTGTATTGGGTGATGTGAGCGGTAGCCATGTAGGAGTTGGCAGATCCAAGATTCAGGATCACGCCGCGGCCCACCTCCCGCGCTTTGCCACGGTTGTTGGTGACTGTGGCTATTGTCTGGGTCTTCATCACTCGAGCCACGGCTTGGATGCAGTTGAAAGTGCCGATGACATTGATTTGCCAGAACCGGTTCATCTCGGCAAGATCCGTCTCCTCGATCGAGAGATGCTTCTGCACACCAACACCTGCGCTATTGACGCTGTAGTCGATGCGCCCAAAGGTATCTACGGCAGCCTGAACCATCTTGTCGACGCTTTCGACATTGCTTACGTCGACAGCGACAGCTAATGCCTTGTAGTTGGGGTTGGTGGCGATGGCCTCACTCTCCTTCGCAGTCTTCAGCGCGGCCTCGTAGTTGAGATCTGCCAACACCACGCCCCTCGCGCCCTCCGCGGCGTAAGCTAAGGCACATTCCTGGCCAATGCCGCTCCCTGTTGAGTTGTCAGAACACTATTCTGCGGGTATACCCGCTCAAGAACCGGGGGTTGCTTACCCGCCCCAGTCACTACCGCGACCCCATCGATCATAAGAGCCATGCCTTGTTCGTCTAAAACCCCCTTAGTAATTAATACCTAGGTATTGCGCAAAGTAAGTAAGTAAGTAAGTGAGTGAAGTAGAAAAGGCACCTAGACCCTAATAGGTATATGGTATATGCAATGCAGAATAAGCCGGCGGAATGTAGGATAACAGGCTATAGCCAATGTCACTGGTGGAAGATACAGAGCAAGCACCTTCGTGGGCAAGGGATGAAGTGTCCTCGTCTGCTCAAATACAAATGCAAATCGGGGATGGCTTAGAATCCACGGACAGCACGGAACGACGTCGCTTCAGCGTTTAGTCGGGAATTAGCAGAATTACCCCTGAGCCGTGTAGACCGTGTAGACCGTGTGGCCCGGGTAGGCCGGGCACGCCCGGCAACCCACTGCCGCTCGCCTTCCCGCTGTACTTCGATAGGTAGGTAGATACGCATCCATACCTACCTACCTAGTAGGTAAGAACTCAACTTCCCAGAGCTTTAGTGCTGACGAGCAGCTTATATGCATACATTTAGTATTACTATTACTATGTTGATTAGGCATTTTTTTATGTCGCCGCATCTCCGTCTAGCTCCGATATGCAATCAAATTCCTCAGGGTCAAGTCCGAGCCAGAAGTAATGCGAGCATCGTTGAAGATTGGCGGGTAGGACGCTTTGTGGATGTGCTAAGCGTTCCAGGCACTCGGATTGGCTGCAGTGGTGAGGATGCATGTATTGGATGTTTCTTTACTGGGTATACATATCATGCATGCCTAGGTACATACCTAAGGCACCATATATACCAGGTCGGTACCGTACATGCCCTACATTAGGTACCATACGCATCTTAGGTACCCTAGGTGCATACGTACATACCACCTAGCTACCTACCTACTACTAGGTATGCAATCAGATAACCTAACAGGCTGGATGGCGAGAGACGTCATTGGTTCGTTACATGACTACCGCAACAGGTAAACCGGTATACCCTATATATTTCCGAGTTCCCCTGACTAAACTGAACAGGTACATCTTAATCCACGCCAATACCCCCTAGTGCAACCTGCCACCTCCCGACTGCAGCTTTCGTATCCCACGCTTCCCCCTGCTCCTATTGATGAGGCTCTGCCCTATGAACTACATTATCAGAGCCCTTGCGGAGTACCGGTCCGACTGTGGCTTACATGTAGAGTACCTAAGTAGGTAATAGAGTGTCGTAGAGTGAGGGTAGGTGCTGACGCGCTTGACTTGTCTAGGTATTTAGATGTGTACATATGCAAGGATCCACTTGACGTGTATGCAGATAATCCTTTTACCCAAGTCAAATCATTGTGCGTTTATTTTGACGTCTGTCTGTCTTCTTCTTCTATCTATTGGTAGAACTTCTTGGCACTTTCTAGGTATGTAGCTTTTCCTCCGCAAACCAATCTACCTAGGCCTCCGATCCCACGCCGAGCCCGTCCTGTGATAAATACCTGTTCTTCACTGCCTCTGCCTTCTGGACTAACCACATGTGAATGCATTGGCAGGCCATGACGTGTGCTGAGTTCCCGCTGCCTTGCCCCTGTGCGTTCCTGAGCCGGTCCACGGACGCACTGAACTGTTTCAGTACGTTTTCTAACTTTCTGAATTGCAGTCGCCATAGGTGTTGTTTTAGCTCATCCTCCTCGTCTGGTTCGATTTGTAACACCCCCCAGGATAATCTGGGAGCTGCTGTTGTGTTGACCTTGCCCCCGTGTGAGCTCTCTGACGTGTTGGATGAATACAGCGAGCCCCCTGATAGGCTTGCCTTTGCGAGCAGTGATTCGAACCCCTGAAGCACTTGGCCAATTAATACGCTTATGGCCACTACACTACAGTCAGCCTTTTATGAACTTGCCTAGCCATGACAAAACAAAAACAGAAGGAAAAGAAATAAAACATAAAACATAAAAGAGAAGGAGATAGAAGCATTGTAGTTTGGAGTGTAGTGTAAATAAACCAAGGACTGACTCATACCCATAGACATCTCATCCCCCGCGGTGCAGGGGCAGCAGATGCAGTCTTCTGAAACATTGATGGCGCCCCGGAGTATGGAGAGGTGGGTATCGAAGGAAGCGTCATCACTCTGTAACGAAGTAGGAATGGATAGAAGCTGCTTGACGACTCGTGACATGCAGCCGCATGTGGGACGATCGGAGTTACTGGAAGCGAACAGCCCCCCCAACCCACCCCGCGTGTTGTTGCCCCCCATGTCTGGGCTCACAAGGGACAGGCCGTTGCTAAGAAAGTCATACGTCTCCGCCGTCATGTCAGCAATCGGATCGAATGTCGACCCCAGCCCCGACGAAATGTCCATCGGCTCAGGATGACCCTCCATCTCGAATCCGGACATAAAGTGCTGCTCGGAAGAGGAAGAAAGGGAGCCGTCGTTATGCGATCCCAAGGCCATCTCGTGCTGAAAAGCCACCGTAGGCTCGGTTGCAACGTGAATGGAACCATTTCTTTGCCGTGAAAAGTCTATTGTAGTATCTGTTTGGGAATTGGCTGGGGGTAAAGGGGATAGTGCGGACTGAGATGATGCCCCGATGCGAGGAGCGCTTTTGTGGCTTCGACGCGACAGCCCGTATATACAACCGATCCCTTGCCGCTCACAACGTGCACATTTTGGCTTTGCCTGGCTACATCGTACTTTGGACTCATTGCACGCATCGCAAGATGCACGCAATTTAGCAACTTTGCCATCAATCGATGTTATCATGTCATGGCATTGAGAAACAGGCGGTTTTCGGGCTCGGCAAAGGAGACGATAAAGGGGCAGCAAGCTAAGAACTTATTATAGACAGTTATTTCCATTGATCCAGACACTCGCCTGATTATCTCATCCATCAATATCAATTCCATTCATTCAATTCAACTCACTTCTCATGCCTGTCAGACAAGTTTCTCCACTAAATTTCCCCGTGTCAAAGACATTGGGCGTGTATCACACCAGAAACAGCTTCGAGCATAGTTCTTGGATGCGAGGATCGTGAAGCAGGGCTAGGCCTCGAGATCCCCTAGCCGGCTCAATGGTGTAAGCTTAGGAGTAATAGATAGGCCAGACCATGGCCTCCTGCTGCTAACCCTGTACGTAGATAGTTTGTCACTGCATACGCCTTGGCCACTCTATCTGTATCAATGAACGCGTAATGAGAAACATAGTTACAAAAGAACAAAGCTGTCACATTTCAAAAGATCAACGCTGACGGTTCGTACGAGTGCTGCTGACAATGCCTACTTACCTATCTACAGATTTATCTACTTCCATGGGCAGTTACCTACCAAATCTGCCAGGCAATTCCTAGCGATTATCAAGAGTAGACTGATAGATTATCGGCAGTTCTAGGACAGCATGGATATTTCTCTCCTCTGCAATGTAATCAAGATATGTACGTAGGTATTATATACAGTGCTACAATGCTACATCCAACTACATATGTCCCTACATACATAATGTATGTAGAAGGTGAGATGAGGAGGTGATAGGATTTGTGTGGTCACGCACATGCATCTACCAACGCCACCAATACGACTTTCCGTCTCGCATCCCGCATCCCAACCTGGTCATTGGCCTCGATAAACCGCCCCGGTGGCCTTATCTTTAGAACATGCATTATTCCGTCACACGAAGCCATTTCGTCAGTACCATACTGTCGTTTGCTTATAAAACGGGTTGTACATGTCACGCCGTTCCGTTCCATCAAGGTAACGCACGCAAACAAGTACCTTTTCTCACCACTACTACCTACTAGATATCATTACCTAGGTATGTGTTGTGAAGACTAATCAATTCTGAAGGTGTAGATGCTTCGTATTCACTCAGCTATCTTGGCTATCTTATTTCTTACGAACCAACTCCTCGTTCTTGAAATGATATAATACCTATCAGATAATCTCTCCTTTACCTAGTCACTAGATATCATTCGGGATTCGGTGTGTTTGTGTGTGGGTGGGTTACTGCAAACGGCTGAATCATTTGGCAAGCAACTTGGTCAGATTGAACTCCCGCGTGAAGATGCCGTCCTTCAAGGTTGTTAACAAAAACAGCAGAACAGGATAAAGGGGTTACGGGGTATGCGTTACCCAGAAAGTCTTTGGTAGAAACGTATCTCCAAACCAAACTTCGAATGACCGTGCCCCAGTCCAGAACCAAGCCCGCGGGTGCTCTTTCAACACCTCGGCGACAACTGCAGTCGCGTACTGCTGTGGGCTTACGGTCTCTTTTACACATACGCATGTTAGTTGGAGCCCAAGCATCTTACTTCGAAAACTTTTGCTATCTCGATTTGAAACTTACGCGGAGATCTTCGCACATGGTTCTGAAATTCCTTCTCTAGAGGACGATAAAATGACTTTTCGGGCAGTTTGCGGCTGTTGTCACGCTTCAAAATGTTCGTGCCAACTTCACCGGAGATGATGTTGATTACATCGACACTACACTGTTAGCATCAAAACACCAAAAGAGGATGGATGGGGAGGTAGGTTTGTAGGGTGTGTAAAGATTTACCCCAGTGGCTTCAACTCTACTCGAAGCGTGTTCCCCCAATGGTGAAGAGCTGCTTTGGTCGCATTGTAACTTGCTGGAAAAATATGTAAGCTATTCGTATCTAAGGTAGATAGTCAAAGTGTGAAACGTGGGTTGACTTACACCCATAAACATAAGGAACGATACCCCCAACACTGCCAATGTTAACAATCTTGCCCTTCGACTTGATAAGCATTGGGTGAAAGATGTGGACCATTCTCATTGGCCCGAAGACGTTGACAGCAAACATCTTCTCGACTTCTTTCACCTCGGTGTCGATCGCTGTCATCGTGTAGCCTAAGTACCTTGTTAGACATCTGCCTAAGGTACCAATAAAATGGTAAATAAAGGTTCCATACAAATTCCGCTACGTTACTGTTAGTTCAGTGAATCAACAATGTCATGTTTCGGAAAACTTACGCGCAGTTCACGAGAACGTCGAGATTACCATTTGTAATTTCAGAAATAGTATCTCGTAGTGTTATGACATCGTCATCTTTGGTGACATCTGCCGTATATGCGTTGATGCCATTGTTTGTGAGATGATCGCGTGGTTCGTGAGCCAATAGAGTCGTGAAGACTCTACAGCCTTGAGACATAGTATAGACACCTAAGTTATTATCCTGCAAAAACCCAAAGAGTTATCACATACCCTTTGACTTGAACTCAGCGGCGAGAGCATGTCCAATTCCTCCCTCACCACAACTAAAAGCTTGTAAGTACAATAAATAGGCCATTTGTCTTTTGTCTTCTGCTCTTACCCAGTGATCAAAACGCATGGAGCACGTGGCTCCTTCATTGTTGGTGGAAAAGAGCAATCCTAGTTCAACAAGACAGATTTGTTGTAGATTAGAGAAATGTCAATGAGTGGAAAAGGGGGGTTACTTGGCAGGAACATACAAACGCAAGTAAATATTCTAACTTGAAAAATATTACTATGCGAGATTTATCACTTCCTCATTTTTTGAGATATCAGATTTCCCTTCTGATTAGAAAGGGTCATCGATACGCGTCTTAGCTTCCTTCTAGCCGGCGTCGGCAACTGCACCTAGCCGGCCTCTGGTCTCCGGCACCATCCTCGCCAGTCGCCGATGCGGCCGGCAGCATGTATATCGGTAATGCTAGTAAGAGTCTAGAGCTCACCTGGGGACGCTTATCTGAAGATCATTCCGGTGAATCGGTGACATCTCCGTTCGCGGAAAAGGGGGATCCTACAGAGATATGCTCGGCAATTGATTTTCCCATCGCCTTTCTCACGAAACGTCTGGTTGGATCGTCTTCTATGGACAGCGATCAAGGGGAAAATGCAGTTCTCTAATGCTATATGCTCCGATAATGAGACCATAAGACGGTCAGATTTGATAGCCGTTGAAACATGTCTCACGTAATCTACATCGAGTGTCTTTGGTATATTACATCTAGTTGTTTTTCCACGTTTCGAAGTTTGATATCCAGGTCAACTCTAGTATCTATCTCTATCCATAGTCTAGATTCAGAGGGTCCTAGACATTCCTAAACACAATTTCATTCACAATGGCACCTATGATGTTTTCCCCTGACTCGAGCGAAGACTCGTCAGGTCCATCTACCCCCCCTCAAAGCGTGTCTTCTATAAGACCTTCTGAGCCAATAGCGATCTGTGGGTTGGGTAAGTTCTCACATGGCCTAGCCATAAGATTCCGTAGTATCTATGTTAGCTCACTCTTCTAGCTTGTCGGTTACCTGGAGACTCGTCGTCCCCGTCCAAGTTCTGGGATCTCCTATCGAAAGCCAAGTCTGGCCAATGCGAGGTTCCGAAAGATCGCTTTAATGTGGACAGCTTCTATCACCCCCAGGGCATGGACCGCCCAGGAAGCATGGTGACAAAGGGCGGATATTTTCTCAATGAAGATCTCCGAGAGTTTGAGAATTCCTTCTTTGGGATCAACAACTTGGAGGCGACATACATGGATCCTCAGCAGAGGAAACTCTTAGAAGTTGTGTTCGAGTGTCTTGAAAATGCAGGCATTCCTCTCGATCAGGCTTCCGGGTCAAACACTGGCTGTTACGTTGGAAATTTTACCTTTGATTTCATTTCCATGCAGATTAGGGAGTCCGACTAGTACGTATCCCCCTCACCCCATATTAGCCCCTTTTTTGAGACAAGAGATAGGGCTGACTGAAGTAACCAGTATGAACCGTTACTCTGCAACTGGTCTAGGAACTACTATCCTTGGAAACCGTATCAGCCATGTTTTTAATTTGTTAGGCCCTAGGTAAGTTATTTCTGCCATATTTCTCATGGAGGCCGCATTACTGACCCGGGTCTCTTCCTTAGCCTTGTACTTGATACCGCATGTTCCTCATCCCTCTACTGTCTCCACGTAGCATGCAAGGCCCTAGAGAACTATGAGTGCGATGCGGCTGTTGTTGCTGGTGCCAACCTCATCCAATCCGCAGAGCAACACATTGCCACAATGAAGGCCGGTGTGCTCTCTCCAACATCTACATGCCACACATTCGACGCCTCTGCGGACGGCTACGGTAGAGGTGATGGTATCGGAGCCTTGTATGTGAAGAGGCTCAGCGATGCGATCCGAGATGGAGATCCTATCCGAAGCGTTGTCCGAGCCTCAGCCATTAACGCCAATGGGAAAACCGCTGGAATCAGTCTTCCCAGTGCAGATGGCCAGGAAGCCGTCATTCGCAAGGCTATGGCAAAGGGCGGAATAAGCCCAAGTGACATCACGTACATCGAGTGTCACGGAACAGGCACTAAGGTAGGAGACGCCATCGAGGTGGATGCCTTGTCGCGCGTGTTCCAACGCACGCCCCAGCAACCTCTTCTTATCGGATCCGTCAAAAGTAACGTGGGTCATTCCGAAGCTGCAAGCGGTATCGCGGGTGTTCTCAAAGCAACTCTAGCCCTCGAACATGGCCAGATTCCGCCGACCTACGGCCTGAAAGTTGTTAACCCCAAATTGAAGATCGAGGAACGCAACTTCGGCATCCCAACTGAGGTCACCAAATGGCCTGCTAACTCACCCCCCGTACGACGCATTGGAATTAACTCATTTGGATACGGAGGAGCCAACGCCCATGTGATTCTTGAAGAAGCGCCCCTGAGCAAGATCCCTCAAGGCGAGTCTAGAGACATAGTTGTCTCCCAATCTGCCGTGGTGCTACCCCTATCCGCCACGACCCCAGAATCCTTGGACGCCAGACTGGCGGATTTAGCCGATTTCGACTTCACCAACGTCGATATTCTGGACCTCTCCTATACCCTGGGGTCTCGACGCACCCATTTTCCCGTGCGAGGTTTCCTAGTCGCTTCGCGGGCGGAGCCAATCGCAAGTTCGTTGAAAACACGAACTTTGATCACCAGCGCGTCTCCATCCAAGAGCACAAGCTCTCCCTTCGCTTTCGTCTTCACGGGACAAGGATCACAATGGCCTGGCATGTGCCGCGAACTGTTTACTGAGTTCCCTGTATTCCGTCATGCTATCGCCGAGATGGATTCAGTACTGCAATCTCTTCCCCACAAGCCGGACTGGTCTCTCCAAGAAGCTACCTTGGATACGCAGAATGTGGACCTTATCCACCTACCCCAGAGGTCGCAGACCTGCTGTACTGCTATCCAGGTTGCGCTCCTACAGCTCCTCGCAACCTGGGGTATCTTCCCCAGCATGACTGTTGGGCATTCCTCCGGAGAGATTGCTGCTGCTTTCGCAGCTGGGCATATATCCGCAGCCGAAGCCATCGTGATCGCCTACTACCGTGGGTATTGCGTATCAAAGTCTACCACGAACGGCTCCATGATGGCTGCCGGCTTGTCTCAAGCGGCCGCCACCGAGGAAATCCACAACCAGGGACTCGACGGGCAAATACGAGTTGCGTGTGTCAACTCTCCAGAAGGTGTCACAATCTCTGGGAACAACGACGCCATCGACAAGCTACTGGCGCTCTTGCAGGAGAAGAAGACGTTTGCGAGAAAGTTAAAGACAGGTGGGCAGGCTTACCACTCCCACCACATGTTGGCCATTGGAGAGGAATATGAATCGAATCTCGCCCAAGTCCTGCCAACACTAGGAGATTCAATCCGGATGCCGAAGGGCGCCACTGTCATGTCCTCAGTCGTTGTGGGACCGAAGTCATCCGGTTTCACTCCGAGTTACTGGCGCAGCAACCTCGAAAGCCCCGTCCTATTCACTCAAGCCATTGACCAGATCAACAAGATTGGTGAACACTGTTACATTGAGCTTGGCCCTCACTCCTCCCTCGAGTTGCCCATTAAGCAGACTCTGGCAGTTGCGGGCATCTCGGGTTCTCAAGTCAAGTACGCAGCCCCGGTCAAGCGCAACAGCAATGCGCTAGAATCTGCACTGAGCTTCGCCGGAAGCCTGTGGCTGCAGGGATTCAACATCGACTGGTCCAAGGTCAACGGGCTCAACACATCCTTGAAGTCCTCGACACCCCTCTGCCGCGTGGTGACCGATCTCCCGCCCTACAAGTTTAGCTACGAGAACACTCTATGGACCGAGTGCCGTGCTAGTCTTGAGTACCGCCAGCGCAAGTACCCTCGCCACGAGCTGCTAGGAACGTTGACGCCTGGCGGTAACGGCGAAGAGTTCATCTTCCGCAACATCCTCAAAGTGGACGATGTTAGCTGGTTGAAAGACCACAAGCTCGAAGAGACTGTGGTGTTCCCTGGTGCTGGATACTTGTGCATGGCCATGGAAGCGGTAACACAGGTCACGAACACCGACATAAGCAAAGACCCTTCGTTTGAGCTCTCGAATGTCAACATCATAAACGCACTGGCTCTTTCGGAAGATGCCGTTTCCCAAAAGGAAATATTTACCATGCTGCGCAAGACAGCCATCACGAACACCACGAGTTCATCTACCTGGTGGGACTTTAGCATCTCTACGTACCAAGAGGGTACATCGGTCCAACACGCTACAGGATCCATCGCCATCAACGCTGGCAGTGTAGCGTTGAAGCCAAAGTACCAGGCTCCTGAGGGGTTATTGGAGTCGACAGCCAAGCGTATTTGGTACGAGAAGTTCATCAAGTACGGTCTGAACTACGGCCCATCCTTCCAGGCGATCTCCGAGGTTCTAGCACCACGCATGAAGTCAGCCTCATTCTGCGGCGCGACGACGCCCTTACTGACTGCCTGCGGGGATCCATTGACCAAATATCCCATTCACCCCATTACACTTGATGCGATGATCCAATTAGCCATTATCGCTTCCACGAACGGTGTTCCCAAGGCGCTCCGAGCTCAGGTCCCTACTAGACTAGCATCCATTACGTTGAACACAGCCGCACGATACTCAGATGAGCAGGCTGTAATGAACACACTGGTACAGAGAACCGGCCCCGGATCATCCGAGGGAGGTGTCGAGATCCTCAGTCCCAACGGCGAGGTCCTGGCACAATTCGACAAACTGAGGCTAGCCCCTTACCAGGCCGCTGGCCAAGCTGAAGACGAGGATAAGCGACACCCTGTCCTTCGCGTCCTGTGGAAACCCGATGTTTATGGTCTTGGTTTCATGAGCAGCGACGACGCGGCAGCACACGCGCAGAAGTTCGCTGATGAGGCTGATTCTCCTGTCTCCGATGATGGACTGCTCAAGCTTGGGGCTATTCTAGACCTGCTTGTGCATAAAAACCCGCGCCTACGTGTTCTCGAGTTGGGTAATTCTTCTCATGACTTGACCCTTGCCGTTCTGGAGCTCTTGGCCTACCATACCGACTTCAAGCGCATGTCGACCTACAGCACCGCCTCTATTACGGAAGACGGATCGTTCTCAGGAGGTGTCGTAGATCTCGAGACAGGGGAGCGCAACGAAAAGCCCGCAACTCTGGAAGATGGCGTATTTGACCTCGTTATCATTCCAGGGGCTGGCTCTTGGCTTAGCGACAGTGTTAGCAAGGTTAAAGCGCTGCTGGCAGACGACGCAACGATACTAGCCCTTTGCCCCGGCGCCACAGGAGACTACTTGACTTCAAGCGACCTATCATGCCTTTCTTTCCCTGTTTCTCAAGAACAGGCTAACCTCGTCGTTGCCCGTCAAGCAATTGAGCCAAACAAGGAGAAGCTAAAGAGCCACAAATTTTTGATTGTCGAAAGAGAGCAGTCGAGACTTGGCTCAGCATTGGCCGATGCCCTCAGCGCCATCCAAGGCCACTGGACCACGCGCGTTCTGCTACATGAGCTCACTGCGGAACATGTGGCGGCCGAGAGCACCGTCTTCAATCTCTGCGAGGTCAACGCTCCTCTCTTGTCAGTAACATCCGAGGAAGACATGAAGCGTATCAAGATCATCACCGACGGCGCGTCTTCTCTAGTATGGGTCACCAACGGAAACATGCTAGAAGGAGACAAGCCCGACTACGCTCTTGCATCCGGTCTGGCACGTACTCTGTCTCTTGAACAGCCGTCGCTCAAGTTCTACAACTTCGATGTAGACGAGCCCGACGTCAATGCCCACATCACTTCGCAGCGTCTCATTTCCGTCCTGAACCAGCCGGGCGCCAAGGAAGATCTAGAGTTCGTGCAGCGCAAGGGTGTGGTGCACATCAGCCGATTCACGCCGGATGAGGAGATCAACAAGGAGTTCCGCGTGAAGCAGGGCCTCGAGACATCCGACTCGAGTCTGGGAGATGTTGGCGATGTGAGACTGGATATCAAGCACCCTGGGCAGTTCGACACGGTTTACTTCAAGCAGCTTGAGCCGCCGCAGTCTATTGGCGAGACCGAGGTCCGCGTCAAGGTGGCCTCGGTGGGCATGAATGCCAAAGACTACTACGTCCTAGCCGGCCGTGTGGACACGCCCAACGCGACATGCCAGCTCGAGTGCGCTGGTACAGTAGTGCAAGTAGGTTCAGCTATCACAGACCTTACCGTGGGCGACCGAGTCGTCGCCATGGCGCCGACGCACTTCCAATCCTACCAGACCCTGCCTCGGTGGGCATGCCACAAATTGCTAAGCACAGAGAGTTTCGACGTCTGCGCAACACTGCCTTTGGTCTACTCTACTGCTATCTACGCCTTACACTACCGCGCTAACCTCCAGTCGGGTGAGAAGATCCTCATTCACTCTGGTGCCGGAGGTGTGGGAATGGCAGCAATTCAACTCGCACTTAACGCGGGAGCGGAGGTAAGAAGAAGTATAGTTTCAAGTTAATGGGGTGATTTAAGCTAACAAAAGGGTTTTAGGTATTCACCACCGTCTCGACCGAGGAGAAGAAGCAGTTCCTGATCGATACCTACGGCCTCAAGCCAGCGAACATCCTGAGCTCACGCGACACCTCCTTCCTAGACGGCATCCTCAAAGCCACTTCCGGGCGTGGCGTAGACGTCATCCTAAACTCCCTGACCGGCGACCAGCTGCACGCGACCTGGCGCTGCGCCGCGGCCTTCGGACGATTCGTAGAAATCGGCAAAGTCGACCTGACTAGCGCGGGCCGCCTGGAGATGGACCAGTTCCTGAAGAACACGACCTTCACGGCCTTCGACCTGAGCAACCTGTACCACGCCGACAACGACGAGTACCACACGCTTTGGCAGAGCCTGCTCTCGCGCACCATGGCGCTGTACCGCCAAGGTCGCATCGCCAAGCTCGAGCCGCTGAAGGTCTTCGACGTCAGCGAAGCCACGACCGCGTTCCGCTACTTCTCGTCGCGCAGCCGCATGGGCAAGGTCGCCATCAACCTCGAGAACGCCGCCTCCATCATCAAGGTGCAGAAGCTGCGCCACCGCACGCGCTTCGACAGCGAGAAGAGCTACGTGATGGTCGGGTGCCTCGGCGGGCTCGGACGCACGCTCTCGCGCTGGATGGTGCAGTACGGCGCGCGCAAGTTCGCGTTCCTCGGCCGCTCGGGCACCGCGAAGCCTGCCGCGCGAAACCTGATCCAGGACCTGCAGGCGCTGGGCGCCGAGTGCACCGTCGTCAAGGGCGACGTGTGCAACGCCGCGGACGTCGCGGCCGTGATCGCGGCCGGCCACGCGCTGGGGAACATCGGCGGCGTCGTGCAGGCCGCCATGGGGCTCAACGAGGCGCTGTGGTCCGTGATGCCGAACGCCTACTGGCGCACGGGCATCGACCCCAAGGTCCACGGCTCGTGGCACCTGCTCAACAGCCTGAAGGCGATCGGCCAGGACGCGCAGCTCGACTTCTTCCTCATGACGTCCTCGGTCTCCGGCAGCGTCGGCACCGCGACCGAGGCCAACTACTGCTCCGCGAACCACTTCCTCGACCACTTCGCGCGGCACCTGCGCAGCCAGGGGCTCCCCGCCGTCTCCGTCGGCCTCGGCATGATCTCCGAGGTCGGCTACCTGCACGACAACCCGGAGATCGAGGCCATCCTCCTGCGCAAAGGCATCCAGGCGATCGACGCCGACGAGCTCGTCCAGCTCATCGACCTCGCCATCTCGTCGAGTGCCACGATGGGCATTCACCACGCCCACGACACGCTGGCCGCGGCGCACCTGCTGACGGGGCTCGAGGCGTTCGGGCTCAAGGAGCTGCGCAAGAAGGGGTTCGAGGGGTCGTTCCCGGCGCTGGACGACCCGCGCGCGAGCGTGCTGCAGAGCGCGCTCGAGGGCGACAACGCCATGCGCAACGCGAGCGTCGGTGGGTTGCCCGCGGAGGTGGCGAAGGGGGTTGAGGCGGGCCAGACGCTGGGCGAGGCGGTGCTGGACCACATTCGCCGGCGGTTCGGCAACCTGGTGCTGATGAAGTATGAGGCGGTGGATGTCAAGAAGCCGCTCGCGGACTATGGTATGGACAGCATGATTGCGGCGGAGTTCAGGACGTGGTTCTACCAGAATATGGCGGTCGATGTCCCGCTATTGATGCTGCTGGGGAAGACGTGCACGCTCGAGGACCTGGGGGGTATTGCTACGGCGGGGATAGAGGCTAAGGCATAGAGGGTTTTCTTTTTTTTAATGACTCTATTATAGATTATTGGTGGTTCTCGCACGGTTCTATAGGTTATTAAATAGTATCTCCAATGAAGAATTCAAAACATAGAAGCGTTCGATATGATTCATTGTGATAGGGGTAACCTGTAGTAGCTGTCCAGCTATACGCTGTATTCAGATAGAGCTGACGGATCGGCAAGATGGTATCCGCTACTTCAGCTACACCTCATAGCCTCTTTGAACTGAATTATTACCTGCGAATGTAGCCTACCATAACTAGAGCATATACACATGTAGCTGCCTACCTAAGGTAGGTAAGTAAGCAGACTCACCTCCTAGATAGGTATCTAGGTAGTCATTAGAGAGAATCTAGGCTTTACGGGGTAGTCAGCCCTAAATAAGCCTTGGAATATGTTGCAGGTGCCTGAGGAGCCATGGCACCTGAGGCACATGGCTCCACTAGGCCTGCCATATATTGGCACTCCGCCATCGTAGTCTGGAATAAACCCAGATTTCTTCCATCCTTGTTACTTCCATTCGGTTGGAATTTGCCCTGCAATAGAATATATCCATGTACTTTTGTACTCTTCAGTGACTAGATCGTATAAGAATACTAATCTGTTCCACAACGCGGGGAAGCTGACGAAGAAATAAGAATTCTCAGCTAGGGCGGTCAACTGAGACAGTCCTGTCGACAAAGACAGGAGAAACCGAGATTGAATGTCGACATGAATAATTAGGTAATAATTAGGTACCAGCTGGCACAACATAAATGCAGAAAGGTCATGGTACTTTCCGAGTTTTTAGTCGTGCTCCTTATAGCGTCGCCTGTATCACCTCACCCCCCTGAGATTGGAGAGGGCTCATCGAGATTCCAAGAGCCCCGTCCCTAATGTGAAATATAAAACTTAACAAATTTCATACCATAATATTACATAGAGCTAGGTAGTATACACATTTCGCGTAGATTCAGTATAATTTAGGTTAAGTCTTGGAGTAGCTTGAACCAGATGGGTGTGCTACTCAGAATCTAGAATGCCTTGAATCCGTACGCCGTTATGATCATGAGATATTTAGGTGCAAGCCATAAGATGAATAAGGCGGGTTATTCAACAATGTGATGGTAGGATACCAGGAGCCATTTCACATGGATGTCTTCAAGGTGTGGCAGCTATGTAATTCATGGCAGCAGTATACGGTGAGAAGCATCCTAAAAATACAGCGTCGAAGAATATAAAAACACAGAGCCGTCCGTCCTGGGAATTTGGTTTCTACACAGAGATCAAACACTCAAACCAACCTGGAAAACAAGCAGGCCTCAACCTTCAAGCCTTCACAACAGAACCCATACTTTACCGCTTGACTTTCTCTACTCTCCCCACCATCAAAGATGAAGACAAACTCCACCATCCTTCTCCTCGCCGCCCAGGCCCTCAGCGTCCTCTCCTCTCCCTCTCCTGCCCCCTAAGACTTAGAATGCGGCACTCTCGGCATCATGAAACCAACCCACCTCCCCTCGGGCATCGACCCTTCCGCCGCGCGGAAATGCATCGAGCACCCCCTAGGAAAAATCAACGACGACCGCTCCACGCCTGTGCGCCGAGACCTCGTCGAGCGCACCTGCTGGTACGGCAAGCCGAGTGGCTGCACCAACGGCTACTGCTGGAAGAGCTGCGGCAACGGGCCCTGGTGCTGGACTGCGCGCAGCGGCGGCTTCGGCGACTGGTACACGTGCAGCAAGGACAGCGACTGCAAGACGGCCTACGCTTGCGGGCAAGTGGCGGGTGATGGCAAGTGTGACTCTTGCGGCTGCAGTTGTTAGAGGGGGAGAGGGGATGGGGTGGGAAGGTTACGATGTCATTTTTTGGATGGAGTGGGGGAGCTACTATACCTCAGCAGGAGAGCTTAGGGTCGGCGCCGTCTCCAAATGGAGCAGGCCATTGTCTCAAGCTTGCGTCAAGCCATTCCTTTTCTCTCCGCACATGAGATATTGCAGACTTTCGTTAAGGCAGGTGCCCAAATACATCACATTCTTTAATAAATTTCATCTTGTTTCCAAGTCTGTAGAGCCCCTTTGTTACCTAAGTAGGTAGGTAGGTACTCAGGGGTAAGCTTATAAATCGTGTCATGTAGAGTATTACATAAGCCACCCCCTATTTCGTATATTTCCCCCCTAATTCCAACCTCTGATAAAATTTTGGAATTCCTTCCTTTACTGGATGCTGAAGGGCTCATTGAGGATCGAATGGATAAAAGAAGCCATCGCAATACCTATCATGCATTTCTCCGTTTGCAATATGCAATAGTACCTCCACGCTGGGCGGGGCTCTGTACTTGGTACCGAACGAAGAATAGCAGGCGTGCCTTATTTCTAAGGTTGATAATTTGGCCCCACAAGGATCGCAAACCTTATCATCGCCCTCGTAACCGACCTTTCTACCTAGGTACCTAGGTACCTAGTACTACCTCCCGAAGTTAAACTTATAAGTGCCCGGAAAGCAACAACTATCACTTCCTGGGTGAGAACTCAGGTACCTGGGTTTTCAACCTAGGTTGGCTCAGTGGTGAGGTGCGAAAACCACCAGGGCTCCCCAAAAAGTGCGGGTTCCGAACGAAAACCACTGTGGGACGCCCGAGGGTGCGGGTTCAATCCTGCCACAAATCTTTTGTTTTTTTCGACTTTTTTTACTTTTTATCTTTTTACCTTTTTGTAGCACCAAACACCATGGATAGATATTATCTCGCCTTCTTTACTCCATGTTGTACCCATACATTCTTCTAGCCAGAGCCAATACACTATACCCACCCTGCATCCAAAAACTGCAATCATATTTTCGGACTAATCCGCATACTCATTTCTTAATGCTCTTGCCAAACAACTACCTAGGTGCCTGGTTCTCGTCCATCACAGGAAGAAGATAGTCACCTACAACGCTGGGCTCACTCAAACGGTCACACTGGTGGCAGGCAGTATATTCGCGAGAGGTCCTCCAACTTTTACCACGACATATAAAAACATCAATTCCAAAACAAGCGTTGATAATCCTCCCCCGACACTCCTCAATAATCCATTTTCATCACTTTCTTTACTAATATGCCTCGTAATCTTTTAGGAGGCAAGCGGATGAGCTTCACCGATCGGAACTATTATCATACCCTCGTAGGTAGTCTCGACGGAAATCGAAAGCATCATGTCGAGAAACTGGAGGCGTCACGTGCTAAAGGACGATGGTAGTAGACCCGGAGAGTCATGTGATAACCCCGATAGCTACCAACCTAATTCACCTGCCTGCAGTCTTTGTTTCGCAATACATAATTAATTTCAATATTAAATGTGTCGGGGCCATCGTTGGAATAGGGTGTTTTTGGAATGATTGAGCCCTTTTGGGATGATTCCAGCCTTTTGGGGATAGTTCCTTTTTTTGTAATCATTGGAACCATCCCGTAACCGTCACGGGACGGTTCCTCAACTACGCATATTTCTACCAAGGAGGTCAAGAAGACCCGATTAACAGAAGTTCTACTCACTAATTCTCTTACCACAAAGTCCCTCGCCTCACTCCGTAGGCTGAACCAAGTTCCAATTGCAAACATTGAAGCGACAAAAGGCTCCAAGCAGCACATACGTAATAGTTGAAAACCAGACCTCCCCCCAAGGTGTAGAGTATCATGTGAAAAAGAGTGTTGAATACTCGAAACAGGAAGGTCAGAATAAGATAAAAGAGCACGCCCAACACGCTACACCAACTAGGAACCAAAATGTGACATATAAAAGCAGCCTCTAACTATGGCTCGATGGGACAGCTGTGTCGCAATTGGGCCTTTCTCCTCCTTTTCCCACCATCCGTGCGCACTCAAACTGCAACAGTGGACGGTAATGTAGGTAGGTAGGGTAAGCTAGCAAAAAGCTACCTTAGTACCCCTATTCATTACTGTCATATCCCAAACTAAACTCCATCGGAAATATTCCGTTGAGACAGCACGGGATTGGATTGGATTGTATGGCGAAGCGAAGCGAACCGAAGTGTTCTAGTTATACGATGGACTAAGAATGCCGGACTGCTACCACGAGAAATCGTCGGATGGACAATTTGTTGTTTGGCGAATCAAAGAGACTGCGTTAATTTAGCACAGCAACATATAAATGATAATGGGGTAAATACACATGGGCCTCTCATGGTTATCTATCATCGCTACGACAGAGGTAATAAATATCACACAACCGGTCTTTTGTAGAGTCGGTCTAAGCACTGCTACTGTGCCCTTCATGTACCTAGTATGCACAGTTGCCTCATATAACAAGGAATATGGTGACTGGGGCCTGAATTGCAGAGCAAAGAGTTGGAGATTGGGTTACAGTCTACGCATCTACACAAAGAACCATCGTGGACATGAGCCGTTCTGCTGATTTCCAGGTGACCACTTACTCAAAATAGCAAGTATTACCAGACCAGACAGACCGTTTCCAAGTTTGCATGTGTTTGCTCAGTGCTACGGTGTAGGATTTTAGGGTTCTACTGAAGAGATATGTATGCCGGGACCTGCATACGGTGTACAGACTGCATTGATTAACGTCAGGAATATTGAAAAAAAAAAACCAAAAAAAAAAACTATGGACCTGCATACATATCTGTAGATATCCTATTAACTAACTATTACCCAAGGTTCGTTCGCCTTTGAAATGATTGACGATAACTCGAGCAGACCACAGCAAAGCATTCCCACAACCAATTACTGGAAATGGCGGGGTGCAGAAAGAGAGATAGATATGATATGTAGCTCTAAACGACCCTTGGGTGACATGAATCTGGACGAGAGCCCGTCTGGAACCTCTGGACCCTCTGGAGTCTGGATGATAATAGCGTATTAGCGTACATACCATACGCTGTGACCGCTTTCTGAATTTGCTACCTTGGGAAGATAATTAATTGCTTGATCCCTGCATGCACGTGGATAGTAGAGGGAAATCGGCCTAGTGCCATTCCCCGTTCAGCAAGTTCACATGCAGTAGTATATCGCCGGCACTAGACTCCTTTGGTACGGCACAGACAAGCGGTATATACCTATTTCTCACCGGCATTCGAAGAATTCGAGAAATTGTCCTAATTGCCGATAGAGCATGTCATAATATCATATCGAACTTTGTTGAGGATATATAAAATCCCCTATGTAGGTATGTAAACATTCGTGTATGTACGGTGACTATAGCAATGGCATATCCCTGGCATCATCTACGATTCCGTGATCACCCGTCGGAAATTCTCCGATTTTACTTAGATACACGTACAGCCTGAGATATCTACCTACCTAAACGGACTAAACTTATGTACCTTCCGGGAGTAAGGCGGGAGAAAAGAAAAGGTAAAAAAAAAAAAAAAACGCTTTGATGCTTGGCAAATGAGTCCCAAACAAGATAACAATTCTGCAGCTGTGGATTAATTAGCATTGGGGCCAATCGTAATTGTAGGATATTACTACTTTTCAATCTATCGTAACCGGCGTAGCGGACACTGCAAAGCGGGAACCAGATCAAGTCCTACAGATCTATGTTTGCCTCGAGTCTGGGGACTGACTTGATTGAATAGGTAATAATTCAAGGATAGCTACATAACTACCTGCCTAGTACAGTACATACAATATTATGTACGTCTGTATGTGCCTTTGAAGGGGGAATGTGGCGATTTTATCACTGCATGAGGCAGAACATGGCTAGCGGCAGCGGCTATAATTCCGTACCTACCTCTATCAGATCAGACGGAGAATAAAGAAGAATACGCCCAGCTGGCCAAGCCTAACTTTCCGTCTCGTGTGCGTCATGAATTGAGATGAGACGAGGCGAGACAAGATGCTTTTTACAGTTTCCCATGCGCAAGCCGAAAAAAAAAAACTCCTCGCTTACTTACTTCTTCCCACGAACCTAGTTGCGAATTGCTTCTTCGGAGGATTTGACCACAAGACTGGTCTAGGTTATTTAGTATGTCGTACGTAGAAAGCGAACGCGCAAGCAACTTATAATTCTGTCGGCCCATTCTTAGAAACAATATGCAAGCCTTAAAATCCTTAACACCATTAACAACCAATCACTGTTTGATTTTCCCAACTAGAGAGGAACCGGCACCATGCGTTCTGACCTGCATGCAGTGTGCGAGCGACCACCCCCCCAAGGACCAGGGCGGGATACACGGGGGGATTGGGCAAGTGCGCGGGGAGGGGGGCCGTACCTATCAAAGCGGACAGCAACCCAACATCTTGAACCTCGGCGGCTCTAGGGGGAGGGGAGAAGAGGGGGATGACGTCCGGGGAACAAGGAAGAGGTTCCTCCGAACCATCCTTACTAATCGTTTGATCGTTTTTTTTCTTTTTCTTTTTATTCGACACTTAACTTATGCAAGTGACGCCTTAGCCATATGCATGTCTATCTGATTGTCTTCTATTTCTAGGCATGTAGGTGTGTAAAATTGTTCCTAATCACATCTAATCGGTCATCTGCACACCATATTGATTGTGATGAAAGAAGCTTGGAGTTTAGCTACTTCCCGAGACTGGTAATAAATCGTCTGATTCTGAAAGATCGCTGCCTTTCATCGGCTTGCCAGTTCTGTGCGTACAGTTAGAAGTGAGATGTAGATGAATGTGATGATGCTGTAAGGTCGAGATTTCGAAAATATTGGTGTTGGTGCCCGAGATGATTTGTGACAAGTCTCTTAAGCTTACCGTTCTTGATCCTCTTTTAATAACTAAATGCTACTAATTCTTTTCTTTCGATCCTCCTCTTTTTAACCTTGACATCGTGTCTCTGGGGAGGTTTATTTATATATACCTACCTACCTACGTTAGGTCGGCAATTAATATCAAAAGCAAACTTTCAACATCACGAGAATTTTGATCATTGTCGACTTACACTAGACACCTCTCCCATCTTCAACGACAAATAGTCGGTCTTGCCGATGCTAGCGAGATTATCGTTTAGACCTACCTGGCAGTTCTCAACCTAGTAGTTTCGGGGATTATTTGCAGTTTGATATAGGACCAAGAACTGTAAGATCAACAAGTTATAGGGGGCTCGAGCGGGATATACACCTTAAGGGGATGGGGTTTTGTGAGTTTGAAGAGAAACTAAGTTAATTGACGAATAGAATAACTTGTCGAGGTTCTTGTCACTTCAAGCTTCAAAGCTTGTAAACCTTGGAAGCTTGAGGTTTTGCTGCATTCACGTTGTACACAGCATTGAACCTTGGAACCCTTAAAACCCCTTACCCCCCACTACCCAGAAAAAGAATACGCTAAAAAGGGGACCCCCACTAGCCCGCCTATGCATCAGGTAGCACAGAGACAAGGGGACACGCCAGCGACTCTCAGGGTTCTGTACCCCGTTCTATTAGGTATTCCAGGGTTGTATCGACCTATGTGTACTAGTACCACCTAGAATCGTACCTGCCGACCTATCTTTATTGTTACCTAGAGCGCTGAAAATGGTACTAGACGTATCATCAAGACCTGGGTAACCTTGGATCGTAGATGCTACTACTAGTAGTAGGTACTCACTATGTAGTACCTAATGTATCAACTCCAAAAGTTGCGTGTAATAGTGTATGTACCTGCCGTATTACAACAGCTCGGCCCAGCCATCCGGGTCTTATCATCGCCATCACAATTCTTTCTTTCTTGTTTTACTTTCTCAGAAACATTGAACTTTTTTATTTTTTATTTATTTTTTATTCATAGCACTTTTTTCGACTTCCACGACAATCACATCACACCATCACGCATCACCTCCACTACTTTCACAACTTGTCCTGCGTCAAGTTAAACAAATCATCGTCTCATCTCTTTTTTTTTCTTTTCGTCATTTACCATCCGAACCCACCTCCTCCGCTTCTTTGGATCGACTTCGCGCACCCAAACTTTTACCTTTCAATTTATTGATTGGTCCTTTTGGTTTCGCGATCCGAGCACACGTTTCGACCTCTAGATATTCCCCAATCGCATTGAATCGCATCGCATCACACTCTACCTCGCCACCTCTTCACTGCTTGAATTGTCTTAAACCCAACTTCAAACCGGAACGTGATTAAATTAATCTTTTTTTTCGACCCATCGCTTTAAAGTTGATTTTAATTCCTGAACGCCTAGAATTATATCAAGCCTTTATCAAGTGAAATTTGGGATATTCTGCTTTTACCACGGTTCACCTATTGGGCACTTACTAGGCACCTACTGGGTTGGTTCACTTCCTGTGACCGCTATAAAACGTGTGTTATAAGTCAAATTTAACGGCGGTCAGACTGAAACGAAGGAAAGCTGTTGGATGCAAGTGGAGCTACGCTAGCTACAAGAACTAATTGCTTCGCATCCTACCTATATCCTGTACCTGCCGTTTCTCTTGGTACCAGGCACTAGGGAATCCAAGGTCGGGCCCCAAAAGAAAAATAGAAAAGAAAAAGCAAAAAAAAAGAGAAAAGGAGAAATTGTAGTCAAGCGAAACTTCCTTCCTTGCAGCTATCTTTGCCCTCTTGAGCTCCTTTCGAATGCATACAGTCCCTGCTTGGCAGTAAAGAAACAACCGTGAGAGAACGAGCTCTACACACTCCCTAGCTAGTACTCACCTCTAGCAGGGCTATTGCCATATTGGGACTAACAGCTCACCCACATACACGTACTTTGCTGCTCGAAGAACATATTGTCGCCTTTTCAGGAAGGACTGATACGAGGAGAGAAAGGCAAGGGAATAGGTGCGAGCATACGAGCGGACACAACCGCAACCATGAACCACCAACAACATCAGCAACAACCCACTTCGGCTCCACAACCACCCGTACCTATATCGATTACGATATGTGGTGATGGCGGTTGTGGTAAGTCATCTATCACCCTACGATTAGTCCGTTCACAGTGGACGTCCGAGTACGATCCAACCATCGAAGACAGCTACAGCATCACCCGACGCATCGATGGTACTACCTATCACCTATCCCTGACAGATACTGCCGGCCAAGAAGAGTATCGCGGCATGTGGGCATCGTCGAATCTCAGCGCCGACGCTTTCCTCCTAGTTTATGATATCACCTCGCTCGATAGTCTCGACGCTCTGAATTATTTCAACGATCTTATTGATATGGAATCGGAAACGCGCTTAGATAATGCGGCGCGGGCGAAGAAGGCTGGCCTAAATGCTGGAAACAGAAGAGGGCCCGGTGGAATGGGAGGCGCTGGCAGTGGTGCGAGGATGATCCCCCCAGTCAAGATCGTCGCCGGTAACAAGTGTGACCTACAAGAGTCACGACAGGTCTTGGCAGCCCAGGGCCTAGAGTGGGCACGCAAACGTGGATGCGGCTTTATGGAGACAAGTGCACGCCTCGAGGTCAACATTGAAGAGACGTTCGCTCTCATCGTACGTCGCGTTGTAGAAGGCCGCCGTCTAGCCGAGATGGGCGTTCTTGACAACACCGAGATGGATCGCCGTGGTGTCACAAAGCCCCTCACGCCCCTGGGTAGCAGCGATGACCGCGATACGGATACGGAGAAGCCAGGACGCTCGGGCCTGATGCGAGGACCACGACTCGGCGACGGCCAACGACTCGGTTTCGGCATGAGGGGAAGAGATGGGTTCTGGAGAAGTCTGCGATGTTGGTAGGGAGGGATATTCTCCATTATTGCCTAATACGATCGCTATAATGAATCAGGCGAAAATCATTCTCATCCCCCAGGACTCTCCGAAGAGAGAAAACTGGACACGATGCACGGAACAGTGCACGGAGGGCAACAGTGCCGTACTATTGGAGGATCTTACGAATCAACGAAGCAAATCATTCTCAGCCTAGGTACCTAAGTACAATGGTTGTGATCCACTAGGCTTAACCCCAAGTGAGTTGTGTGTTTTTAGGAGTCAGCACTTGGGTACCAAGGCGAGGAAATCGAATGAGAACTTGCACTCTTTTCAAACGACATATTATATCCCAAGGATTCAGGCGTTTAGCATGAAGGAAAGCAAGCAGATCGCATATTGGGGTTTACGGGCTTTGCGATTCTTCTGTCTACGGTTGGGGAGATGCATTCTGGCTGCTTGGCGTGGATGCGCATACATGAAGGCTTGCTGGAGATGAGATGCTAAAACTAAAAGGATTTCGGCTCTTTTTACGAGTCGCTCGCTTTACATACCATAATACATTGAAGAACTTTCGAACACTCATACTTTTATGTTCGTACCTGACTATGTGAGGCTGCGGGAATTGGAGAGGGTGTTTCAACGCATCCAATGCATGTCGTCCGCTCCGATGAATAATACTAATGTCGATGATAATCTGGTAATCCCAGATATTGTATCTTCTTTTTCCTTTCTAAGGCACATGTTGTTATTGAGACCCCTTAATAATAGCAAAAGCTATTAAAGGAGGAAAAACGAACGCGAAATAAGATATTGAGGTGGTTGATTTCTAAACAACTAAATGATGGAGGACTAGGTAATTCAGGTTTACATGCTAGTTATACGAAGTATACGAGCCGTGCGAATAATGGACATGGTAAAAGCAAGGCTTCTAATGTCAAAAATGCATCTGCATATACATACCTTAGTTATAGCATAATAGTGGATTACCAGATCAAGTCGATGAATGGGACGTGGTCAAATTTCTCGCCGCACACATAAGAGCAAGCAACAGCATAAATCATAGGTACGTAATTCTAGACCTCAGCCCTGCCCAGTCCTATGCCCCGGATCTGCAAGGTAAGATACCTAGTATGTATATATCTGGGACCAAGCAGCGTGCAAATCCCAATAACTAACTATGTACAATGGCTAAACAAACAAAAAAGACGGGATGGCTTGACGTTTCAAACTAAGAGCGACTTTAGGTTAGGTGCTAGGTATGTCAAGGGTCTAGTTACCCGGGGGGGTAGCCCAGGCAGAGATCTTTGCATGGGAGCGGGGGGGGAGGGGCTATATGACGAAGAGGGCTATATAGTTATATGTAAGGACGTATGCAGCCTCCGTAGGCTCCGGGGATTGCCTAAGTAGGTATGCCAGAGATCCCCGCGCAGCGACGATGTTTTGTTTGCTCTGCGCCTTGTAGCAGCAGCATATGCCACACGCCTTACGTCTGTTTCATCACCCGCGCTTGAGAGAGGAGAGGGCGACTCTACATAGACTGACGTGTCTAGCCTAGTTAGTAGGGCCGCGTATTCTTTCTTGCCTTTCGTCGCCAGGGAAATCCAGTCCCTCCGACTAGGTACCTGGGAACCACTCGAACGCTCTCTCATATATCGCAGTGTACTGTAGGTATGCCTAATCAACCTCATAGCCTCTAGCTACCCTGTTGTATACTTGCTTCTTAGGGTGTGCAATGCATCGCCCAGCGAGGGATAGTGCTCCCTCAACCACGACCTAACCGTCGGGTCCGAGTATATCGTACTACTACCTACTCGACTTCTTTGCATCCCCCATGTCCCCCAATACCCTCACCTCCTCCTCCAGTGCAGTATTCGCCACAAACCCCCCCTCGTTAATCTTCCTAACGGCAGCCACAACCTCCTTCCCAGCCTGCGTCAGCTACTGGTTATAAGGCATGCGCAGCAGCTCGCCGCGATCAAGACCGGACGTCTGGTCGATCCAGGTGCGCGCCGCGATCTCTGCCGCCAGGTCATCGGCTACCACCAGGTGAGAGCGCGGGTTGGGTACAGGCCCCCGTGCATAGCGCGCAGCTTCGTCGAAAGCCCCTTCTCATCCTCGGGGGGCGGTGATCCCGTCGTCAGGTAATCGAATCGCGTGCAAGACGCAAACAGGGTATCTCTCTCGCAGCTCCAAGCTAACATCGATCGAATCGATCATGGCTCTCGAAGATGGCCGTTTCTATCTGTACCTACCTAAGTAAAGTAACGGTCCATCCATCCAGCGGATTCCACGCCGTCCCCGTCTGCACATCGTACGTAGCCTACATAGGTAGCCCGAGCCCACTATGCCCTGTCTCCAGAATAAAACCATACCCTTCGTCATCCCCGTCCTGTGGGGAGGCCTTGGGGGTGGGTGAATGTGCGTTGAGGAGGAGGAGGTTTGTTTTGGTCCATTATGTTCCTGGGTACCTAGGTAGTGGGTAGAACAATAACTTTCTGGGGTAAGTGAGATCGAGAATGGCTTGCCAGTTCTCCTGATGGATACCTATATATGAGCTTCAGAGGTTAGTGCGGCTTCCTTTCTTTTATGTATGATACGAACAAGGTGAAATGTGGATGGCCTGCTAGGTATCCATTATGCTGCAATGAACCCGCCGATGACTTTGCAAGAAACCCTTCAGCCTTTTCTATACCTAAAGAGAGAACAGCAAGACCTCCGTTTCGCAGACCTACCTAATCCAATCTCCAAAAGTGAAGCTTCACATCTAGTTGGATTCTAAGCATAAAAGTGCAGCTTTGCGGGTGGAGGAAGTTTCACAATCAATCCCTGCCTAGGTGTACTCCGGTGTTCCATTGCATAGGATAGGGGCTCGCCGAATCAATTAGGGTCCAAGAAACGATGCATCGCGTGTTTCGGTACTCTTCCCATACGCGCGCGGCCGCTTGTTCACATATCCGTAGAGTGGTAAGTCTCGTACGGTCCTACAATGACTAGGTACTTACCTAGATACCTACCTTTGGTTATCTCTATCCGGCTTCCCTCTTTCATGATGTAAAGAAAGCCTGCCGATTACTATCCTAAGCTTTGTGTCGATGTAGTGTTTGAAGAAAGCTCGCCCTCCGGACCGCGTGACCAGCTACTACAGCACATGCTCACATTCAGACATCTAACTACGGGTCTTTTCATCACATATGCAAACTAAACAGCTTGAAATGATTAAACTACTAGTTATCTCTATTATTCGTATATCTACCTCTTAATAGCTGTTCCATCGAAGGACTAGGCACCTATCTATCCTACCCAAGGTATCCCGAACTGCTACTTGGTATCCCGATCAACGACCCTTACAGTTTCCTCCTCAAATCCCCGTACTCATCCCATCTACCCCTATCTTCACATTACCTAGGTATCACAAGTCCAATTCCCGACCTACAACCTATCGCACATCCCCCCCCCTTTTTTTTATTCCCCCCTTTAAAAAAAAATCATAAATTCATTTCATCGGCCAAACGCACAGAAAAAAAACACAAGACATCAAATCAACGCAGCGCAGCAACCCCCAAAAAACAAGCATCATGAACATCATAACACAACCCCCCACACCAACGCCGCCACCGCCACCATCCCCATCCCCATCCCCATCCCCGTGCCCCTCCTGCCAGCCCCCGAACTAGCAATGGGAATCGTGTACGTGCTCTGCCCCGCCGGCGTAGCCGTGCTGGTTCGCGAGTACGAGTAGACATTAGGGTTGGGGCGCGTGGGCGTTGCGACGGCGATGCCTGCGTTGATCGTGGTGTTACTATTGCTATTGCTGCTGTTGTTGTTGTTGCTGCTGGCGAAGTTTGGTATGCCGGCGATGGCGTTGTTTGGAGCGGTGGTGTTGGTGAAGGTCCAGGTTAGGTTGTTGATGGTTGTGCCTGGGCTGATGGTTGGGTGTTGCTGTTGGGGACGTTGTTGCTGCTGTTGTTGTTGTTGTGGTAGCTGTTGTCCCTGTGGTTGTTCTTGCGCCGGCGCCGGCGCTGGCAAGGACGTGGAACGGGTGGTGGTAGTAATACTCGGCGCAGCAGAAAACTGCGGCGTGGGATAGGAAGGGTTGAAATCATGCGGGAGAGACACAGAAACCGACACCGAGGGCGTGAATGTAGGCGGCGACATCGGGAACGTCGATAGCCCCAAGCTCGGGTTCTGCTGCGCGAGCACGTGCACCGTCTCGAGTATCGTCACCATTTCGGTTGTGATGGCGCCGACGGTGCAGCCAGCTGCTGACACGGAGTCGCAGGACGTGATGGTGTACGTGTTGGTTTCGCAGCGCTCTGTCGTGACCAGTGTTTGTGTGACGGTTGCGGCTACGCGTGTCACGTCGATTTCGGGTCTCGTCTGTGTTGCGATAGTAGTTGGGGTCGTTTCGATTTTGGCGGCAGCTGGAGTCGGGAGAGAAACTGGAGCGGGAGGGGTGACGATGTCGCCGGGGCAATAGGTCGTGACGACCATTTCGTGACTAGTCATGACTTGCTCGCTCATCGTGTACTCGAAATGCCGGTAAAAGGTGCTCGTAAATGTCTCTGACGCTGTGAAGGTTTCGCCCATGGAGTAGCCGATGGAGTAGTCCATAGAGTAGGCAAAGCGGTGCTCCTCAGATTCGTTCTCATCACAATCTTCGTCGCGGAAGTCGGGAGAATTGGGCCCAGGAACCGCCCTGTCGACAGTAGAAGCAGGAGGCGGCAGCATTGGGGAATCTGTACAATCAGGATCAATCCCACCACCCTCAAGAGTAGTTGTCGCTACCGGCAGCCGTTGGGCCACTGTCGGAGTATCGCAGGAGCCGGGAATGTTAGCCGCCGCATCGGGGCCAGCAGGTACGGGAACCAAGTTCGATCCGTCGCCGCAGGGGACGTATTCTGCCATGTAAAGCGCATTATTGTCTTGATCGAACGTAACTGTAACAAGGTCAGTATTCTCCGGTCCCTCGACGGAAACAAGAAACTACAGCAGGGAAATCAAAAAGGAATGAACGACCTACCATACGCCCCCCTCAAAAACGTATCCCCCAAGATCCACACGCCAATATCCTCCGTATACCACACACCCAAAAAGCAGCTATCGCCGCCATACCAGATGAAATCACTGTAGCCAACCGTGATCGTCACCGTGCTGCCCCCATCGCCCGCGAACCCAAAATCCACCGTGCCGGTCCCGTTCCTCAGGTCGCAGGGCACCGTGTAGCCGCCGTTGTCGTCGGACTGGGCGCCGGGGAACTGGGCGGCGATGGCGGAGACGAGGGACTCGGGGAGCAGGGAGAGGGTGGTGCCGGAGTCGACGACGACGGAGAGGGGGAAGCTGGGGTCGGTGATGGGTGGGGATTGGCGGCGGGATACGGGGGCGTTGGTGTTGGGGTCGGGGTTGAGGGTGAGCGAGGTGAGGGTTACTGCGTAGTGCCTAGGTTCGATGGAGGTTAGACTGTCAGCCTGAAATATGAATGTAGGTATGTATAAATTAAGGGGGGAAAAGGTGGCCAACTTACGGATCAGAAGGGTCGGTAGGAATCTTGGCCAAATTGCCGACATACTTATTAGTGTCGACGCCACCGAAGACCATTTCTCCCGTGACGGCAGCTTTTGATATTCCCTAATTAGCATACACTCATCCATCCATGCGACAAGCAATTTCTTGCAAACTTTGATAGACACTCACCAGAAGGCGCGTTTTGCCCGCCCAAATCCAAGCTGAACAACTTGCTATTCGTGTATCCCTGGGCATCCAACGAGTCCACGACGGAGGGATAATCAATGACGCCGCCACCCTGGCCACGACCTAGACCCAGGATCCCGAACCAGACATCACTGGACGAATTCGAGACGCCGAACTGCTGGTCCTGGATTCTTGCACCTGCATCTCTGGCGTTAGCAATGAAAAGGGGAGAAAAAGCAATAAAAAAAGCGAAAACCCACCAGAAATAAACACATCATCCGTATAATAGCTCCCCGACGCACTCCCCTCACCATACTCGATCCCAAACCCCGTTCCCAGGTCCTGCGCCGTGGACGACAGGGTGGGGTCGTAGTGGCCGAAGGCCTCGCAGTACTCTGTGACGTCGGTGGCGGAGCAGTTGGGGTTGACCCAGAGCTCGAAGGAGCCCGTGTCGATGAGCACGTCGACGGTCTGCGGGTTTGCGGCGTCGGTGCCGATGGTTACTGCTTATCGTGTTAGTCATGCTCGTATATGAAGTTCGAGTCCCGACATTTTTTTCTTCTCGTTTGCTATTGGGGTGGGTAATCTTGGGAAAGATAAATGGAGAAACTTACACTCGGCGAAATACGCAGCCCCATACACGCCCAAAACCTCCGTGGCAAAGTACCGGCGTGCCAGACTCGGGGTCCCCACGCCGCGGCTCTCGACACGGCGGAGCGGGAGCGAGAGTACCGCCGACACATCTTTGAACATAGCCGTAGCATTGCTGCTGCTGTTGTTCACCGATCCACTACTCATGGTTGTGGTCGTGACATTCGGGAAGGTAGCCGCGCGCCCGACGCCTATGAGCAGGGAGCTCGCGATGGAGAACAGTATGCGGGAAGGGGGGCGGGAAGAAGAAGAGGGGGAGAACGACGACATGATTGCTTGCTGTGCTTGTTCAGCGGCGTAGCGAGTGTCTGTATCGTAAAAGATAAAAAGAATGGTATTGAAAATAAAAAAAATGAATGTTTATGTCGTATAAAAGATCGACGAACAAGCGAATGACCTGACAATCAATCAGAAGAGAGAGAGTGTGTGTGACGAAAAAAAAGTTTCCATTTCATGGGCGGCATCGTGAGTATATCACATCCTCAGTCATGGAATTCGAAACCGATACCCAGGCGATGCTCAAGGCCCACCCCTATGCTCCGTTCTTCCCTGTTCCCGAGGGGATGGAAATCGACGGAGAAGAATGTAGGGACACACATGCTTCAGAGACATCCATATATATACTCTCCCATTCTCCAGTCTCTCATCCACCCGTGGCTTAGGGCGAGAACCACCAAGACACTGAGACATGCCAGGCACATAAATCTTGTTGGTCGGTCGAGCAACCAAGGGATGGAGGGGGCTGGTTTTGAGTTGGATTTGGGTGTCTCCAATTTCTATATTAAGGGGGCTCGTTCATCGATCTCGATTCTTTACCTTGTTCTAGGGCGAACATTCAATCTAGTAGCTCTCCTAGATTGCTCACTCGTTGGCATGAGATCTCGATTGAACTAAAAGTAGTTCCCTTCCCCCCTTCCCCCCTTTTTCTTCTTGTTTGATCACGATAGCTTAAGTTCATCTGCATTATACAACCTATCCGCTCAATAATAATTGACGATAAACGATTCTAGGCAATCGATAGGTCGACGAACTTTCAAGAATGGGGCATTGTGTACGATTTTGCGACCTACCCAGTTCCATTCGTAGTTCTAATATAGCGAAAGGGGAGGTGCACGGAAATTGCATCTTACCGAGGGATGAGCAAAGGACTAAAGCTTTCGTTTCGAAGGGAGGCACTATACGCCGACGAAGGGTATTCGACAGCTACATAGTATGTTGAATTGGCATGAGAAAACATTTAGCATTACCATTCACCATCAAAAAAATCAAACCCCCAGATCTACCTGTATCGTCAAAATGACCCATCTGGCCTAACCGCTCCCAAGCGCCGTACTCTTAGACTCCCGCCCATCTTCCTTCCCTCTTACCGGAGGGAATTGCCTATGCGGTCCAATGCAGTTGTAGTATAACCATCTTCATTCATGCATGCATACTTCTCTCATTTCTTACTCGTTCGCTTGCTCGCTCATTCGCGTAGACATTTGTGTGCGGGTTCTGTTTGCAGTCTCTATGCCTCGGCCTCATCCGCCTCATTTACCCAGTCCCGCCACTGTTTGTATTCGGGGTACTGCAGTGAATTTTTCTTGCCCTGATAGCGCACCACCTTGAGGTCCACACTCTGCCATTTCTCTTTCCGACCAACCCACCCGGCCTTGCGCATGAGGCTTAGCAAAGTCTCCTCCTTCGTCCAGCCCTGTTCTAGAGCAACATCCGGTAGGTAAGTGGCACCGTAGCGACGACCGCGGTCCGTGAAACTGATGCGTAGACCGTGGGTGCCGATCTCCCAATCCATTGCGTCATCGCAGTCCTCAAAGTTGGTCAGCAAGGTAACGGCGACCTCGAGCGAAGGCAGTTCCCGCTTGGAAATAGGATCGAATCGGGTATCGTGCACAGCCGAAGTGATAGCGTAGGACGACAATCCTTCATCAAGTTCCTGGGCCTCGAACGTCCCAATGCAACCCCTCAGAGAAGTATTTCCCGAGCGAGGAGACACAGTATTCCATGTCACGAATAGCGGCGACTTGGTGATTACGTCTTCGGTGTCTGGAAGAGAGTCTAAAGAAGTTGCGGGAGTGGCGGTGCTAAGGGACGTGGTCGAACCGGATGAAGGTGAAGATGAACTGCTTAACTCGGAAGCATCTGAATCGACTACCCGTCTGAGGGCTGGGATGCGCTTCTCGAGACTTTCTGTTTTGTCTGCGGCTTGCCCTGCCCTACTTTCTAGATCATTGTTATATTTAGCCCAAGTCTTTTGGATCTCCTTAAGGCTCATAGACTTGCGATTTTCGAGATGCGCAGCCAGAGTCTCGAAGCAGTAGAGGCAATGTTCGATAGTCGCCATATTTGCTTTATGGTTACTCGAATCTTGGTAGGTTTGAGTGAGGAAACTGTTGGGTGACGGCCACTAGGTACCTAGATAGGTAGGCTGCCCAGACGCCAAGAGAATACCTGAGAATACCTGAGAAAAGCGAGACAATAGAAAGAAACGAGAACTAGAACGAATCAACACATGGAGTAAATAGATACCTATACTGGGAACTATAAAACTTGAGGGCAAGTTGGAAACTAGCGGCGGCGGCGGGTAAGAGAAGAAAAGAGAAGAAAAAGAAACGGAAAGGCAAGAAAATGAATTAATAATTTAGGCCGCGATGGAGAATCCATGAACCACATGCACTTAAACATATCCTCATCACCCCGCTTTCTGTTGGAGAACCTTGAAGTAAGTTTGTAGATTAGCAGTCGATTAGCAGTCGATTAGCAGTGCATTCCATTTGCACAACTTGCATAATAAACCGACCTTATCCAACAAAGCCTCACTTACATGTAGGTACATATGTAGTTATCTCTCGCCGACCCAAACTAAGAATAGCTAATCTTACCTAACCTAGGTAACTAGTACGTATCATTCATGCTCAAACTTGAAGGCGTTGGCAGCATGCAAGCTTGATTCAGTACACAAATATTAACACATCATCGTATGCATCTCTCTCACTCCTCATTGCTGACTTCAATGGAAGTAACTGCATACTTAGGAAGCACGGAGCCTAGATACCTACGTATCCAAATAGTTGTGTTAGGGTATACAATTGAGCGATGATCCATAGATACGCCACTCAAACCTACATTGCAGCCCACGTGGTTGTGATCATTGCCTGCCCGCTTGTTCACAGAGGTCAACCCCCAAACCAAGGTCTGGCACTAGGAATCAATAGTCCATGATTGCAGAAGACACATCATCCACCAGCAATAATCTCCCCCTTCCATGGTTGCCCATGCAAATCTTCATAGTAACTCTTATCCATACCCGCCATCTCTCTCGCTTCGGCGTTAAACGGGCCTTTAACAGCCCCCCTAAAATGCTTCTGCACACTGCTCCGAAAGACCTGCACAGGGTCCGTACCCTCCTGTTGGCAGATCCAACTGAGCCACCGGTGTCCCGTTGTAACATGCGTGATCTCGTCGTTATGAATTATATCCAGGACCTCAACACTTTCGCCGTCCTTTGCGTTCCGGAATTTCTCGATCGTCAGAGGATTGATGTCCAGGCCCCGTGCCTCGTGGACTAGCGCGATGACGCTTATTCGAGCACGGAGGTCGTGTGCTGTTCTGGTGGCGGACTCCCATAAACCGTGATGCACTGGTAATGCGCCAAAGCGACTCCCCATTTCTTCCAGCCTTGCTCGCAGAAGTGAAAAGTGCTTTGCCTCATCGTTGGCGACCTTGAGCCAATCATAGAAAAACGTCCGCGGCAATGGCTGTGCAGTACCCTCGCCATCGGATATGGCTGTGTGGAATGAAGCAAATCGGACAACGATATCAATAGCGAGATCGATAGCCCATTGTTCAATATTAGCCAAAGCATGGAGCATCATGATCCTGCTCTTCAGATTTCCCCCCTTGCCCGCCTTGGGCATCTTGCCTGGCTCTACCTGCGTTAGGTTTTGCCTCGGCGGCTCTTGGGGAGGAGTCACGGTGTCAGCCCCGATTGGCATGGGTGAAGAAGTTTGTTCGCGCGTAGCGAATAGAGAGAAGAGATGAGTGGTAAGCTCGATTTTGTGCTCGGGATTGCACGTATTCAAAATATGAACACACCAATCGCAAAGGGAAGCATCTTCGCCAAGATACGTTGGAGAACCTGAAGGCTCGACTCTGGGGCCATGTTTGAACTTCACCTTTTCGCTTACAGGCTCGACCTTGACCAGCTGTAGATTCTGGGCCTCGGGGATGCGTATCGCCACGCGTCCATCTTGCACGGTAACCGGAAAGGTGCAGGCTTTGATGCCGTAACTTGACTCACCGGTCTCTACGTTGAAATCATATGCGTGCCAGGGACAGGAGGCAATGTAGGATGAATCTTCGATGTCTATATGCGCATCCGTCATAGGCCCACCAGCGTGCGGGCATTCAGCCTCCATGGCATAATAAGTCCATGAATCTGAGTCTTCTGCGGTAGGAGGTGTTATGGCACCTATGCGACCAATTTTTGGTAGACGGAAGAGAACAAGGCGCTTGCCATTGGAAAGTGTGATGGAGTGTCTAGCATGTTGAAGATCTGCCAAATGGCCAATATCCACGATTGACATCGTGGTACAAGAAAGAAGATGTTGAGGTAGGAACTGAAAAACTTGTGGTGGCTTGTATTATGTAGAAATGTATGTGATTGAAAGTGTAACGTGAATGTGGCTGTGCTCTTACTATTTCATGTGCTAAGGTTAGTGGCTTCAACATCAGGAATGATTTGATTGCCGTCAAGGTTCTTCTTTTTTCTCCTTCTCTCAAACACCAAAGAAGTTAATCCGGTCTCATCCTTCTCGCATCGATAAAAGGTTCAAAGATTAGAAGGGTCAGAACGCACTGGCTTCTGATGACGAGTCATCTCTGGGGTAGATACCTATCTACTACTAGTAGTAAGTAGGTACCTAACAGTGCTAACCTAGGCAGTGCAAGTGTGCGTGCACCTCCAAACAAAATAACAACAAAACAAAAGAATGTAACTACATGTAAAAGCGAAATACGAAATAGACACGAAATATTAATTGTTATATCTCCGGGTATTTCATCTTGGAACACTTGGAACACGGGATCCCCAGTGCCGTCCCTGATCGGCTTCTTCGATGCCAAGCTTGTTTCGCTGTTTCTCTCATACTAATAGGACTGCAGCGTTACATCGCACCTCGTAACCTAGCCTTTCCATAGCAAAACACCAAGCGCGGCTCAAAAACAAGCATTACAATCTGTCACAGCGTCGTCTCATACCCCGGCCTGCCAAACTGGCCTGCTGGCCTTCCGGAAGCTCGTCGCCCAATCCTTTTTCTCGCCAACCCAGCAATGTTACCTGGCCCGATCCGCTCGTTAAACTTCTTTTCAAAGATCTTGTCCGCTTGTCGGTAGATCTATAACCCCTTGGGGAAATGGGTCTTCCTTATGGTCGGGTATGAGCTAGTGCTAAGGCCTGTCTCGTCTTGTCTTTTCTTGTCTTTCAGTCCTGTTTGTTTCTTCGAGCAAGCCCCCCTGGGGAAAAGAGAGGAGAGGAAGGCCTGGACCCAACGTCAAGGCGGCGCAGGCGGAGTCGCAGCTCGTTACCCGATCCAGCACCGCTGACGGGAAATCACCTATCCGCGTGTCTCAAGTAGCCTTGCGTATGTCGAAGATCCGTCAAGAAATTCATGACGATCCAGATGCGTCCGTCATCGCGTAGTAATGTATCAATAAGAAAATACGATAAGGATGAAATCGCCATTACAAAAGGGCCTCTAGTCCAGTGCCAATTTTTCTTGATTTTCCCTTTTCCTCTTCATCCTCTGTGAGTAATCTAGTTGATCAGCCTTCATTTCATTTCAGCATATTCGCACAAGCTCGTCGCCGGCCGACCTTTACCATTCTTTCATTAAACAAAGAACAAAACGACTCTTTACCAGTAGTCCAACGACGAAACCCAAAAATCAGTCAACATGAAGCTCTCCGTTGCTATCTTCGCTCTCTTCACCACCGTCGCGATGGCGGAACTTAGTACGTTGATCTCCCAAGATCCAACTCTGATCATCAGATGATGGACATGTCATGTATTCAGTAGATGTACTAACCTCCACTCCAGAGAAAGTCCCTCGTTCGCAAAAGATCCGCTCTCGGCAGGCGGGTGACGCCCAAGTCCAATCGGCGTCCATGACGACCGCCAACGGCGAAGTCATCCCCTTCGATGCCGCCAACGTCTACCAAGCCAGCAAGGACGCTGGCCTCTAAACAAGTACTTTTCGGATGGAGAGCCAACAAGACAAGCGTGGAAGAATACCTACCAGTCCACATCTCTGCCAACTTACGTACGACCAATTCGTTACATCCGACATTTTCATTCTACGGCCGAATTGCAATTGATACCAACCACCACCTATACAGAATGGTGCATGACTACCAGGCGTCAAGGATGGATATAATTTATAGAAAGCACTGAAGGGTGGAGGGGGATCGACGGGGGAGCGAAGGCGAACGAGCGCGGATGGGTAATGAAATGGGCAAATGGGAAATGGAAACTTAGGGCTCGAATTAGATCGAGCCGAGCTTGAACTTATACCTAGAGTATTTGTGAATATCTGATAATCTACAAAAAATCACCCTTTAAGTCAAGTCGAGTAGGGTTCAATGCTTCTCCCTCCAGTCGTAGATGCACACCTGACCTACACGTGTAGCAACCCCTGTAATTATTCACTTGTATCATGGATCAGGGCTGAATAATAACCTGGGAATTGGCAGGTTCTTGATTCTTGATTCTAGGGCACTAAACTATACGTATAGTTAATCATTATACGGTATTTATTCATACATACCGAATTATACCATTATACCCATACTAAAGTGGTATAATATACCGTATAGTAGATTATCACATACAAACCTTCCATTTTCCATCTTTTTACCATTAAGTCCAAAGCTTTCCTTGCTTCATTTCTTATCTTATCTCGATTATGTAATAAATTGTTTGTTTACTTATTTATTTACTAATATTTTTGAAAACTTTTTCGAGATTTTTTGAAATTTATTACAATTAATGCTGAAAGTTAAGGGAAAATATCGAAGATATATATGTGAAATGTGAATAACCCCGTTATTTGTGGGCCCGGGAGGGTTCTTCCGTTCCGCTATACGTATAACGAATCATTATACCGTGTAAATACATGTATCATACGTATAATACTTATACGTATAATAAAATTTCGTGCCCTACTTGATTCCCTCCTACATAGTACATACATAGTACATACATAGTACATACTAAGCATGCAGTAAACACCATTTTAGCTCAGCTGAAGGTCTAAAGCCAAGGCGCAGCTCATAGGCGCAATAGTTGCGTATATCACCGGCGTCTAGTTTGTTTTTAGCACATAACTCCGTCTTCATCTATCCCTCTCTTAACTATTCTGGTAACTGACTGCTATGTACCTAGGTAGGGAACGAGGAAGTTCAATGCTTTTACGACTGGATCCCCCACAACATTCCATTTACTCAGTTGGAAGCGGTGGATTATTATTTATTCGTCGACGCTTCTTTCTTCCATTTCCTTTTTTTTTTTTGGTCTTGGTCTTGGTCTTGGTGTACGTTGAGAGAGCGGGCGCTTACTCGAGCCAATCGTGAATGTAATTAAGGTTGGATAACTACTAGGTTAGTTAGTTAGTTGGTAGTTAATCCATCGATAGCATCCCGCAACCCGCATCCCGTGATAAAGCGAACTGGCATACAAGCATGGCGTATAACTACAGTAGATGGCGCATGTACGGCGTACAGTAATAGCACCAATAAACCGCAAAGGAGGAAGGGAAAGGGAAAGGGAAAAGGTAAGATAACCAAGAGGGAAGAACGCAGAAGCAAGGAATAACTAATAAGGAACGATGCAAAGAAGAATTAACACGGGAGCGGCATCCTTTTTTTTTTCTTTTTTCTTTTTAATTCATCCAACATTCCTGCCGCTTCACCGTGCCCTGTCTCTTGTTACTGGGGGCAGATACATAACTAGGCAGACCAGACCAGACCAGACCAGACCAGGGAACATCGAATCTCTTGCATCGCTTAGTTATACATAGTTCCCGTCGCCATGACCTCTTAATAGTTAACGATGAATTTAGTTAACGTTATTAAATCCCGAGGAGAAAAAAAAACGAAAGAAAGAATCAACCCATACGGCAGGCAGGCAGGCACCTATGTAGTTTATGTACATAGTTAATGTATCCCCTTTATGCATTCATTGTAATAAGGAAACCTGACAAATCCCATCCATAAACGCGCCCCGTTCGGAAGAACATTGAGCAGCCAGCCAGCCAGCTATGGCCAACATGAATAACATTGTGATAGTCGATTATAATAGTTAGGCGATTAGGGGTGGATGGATGGATGGATGGTCCCCATTGCACCGTGGGTTTTTTTGGGGGGGGTTTTTTTTTCTAAATTTAGCATATGCCGCGGCATGGGTTGTGGCTGAAGGCAGCAAGCACTTATTTTAATGTAGGTAACTATGTGGGTTAGGTTCCTTTTGTACAAGTTACAACAGCACTGAAGCATTAACTATGGACCGGCGAATGGTGTTTTAATAATTAGAATAGATGTAACTAGTTACCTCTAGGTTAGCTGGCTGCCTGCGAAAAGAAGCTGGATACATACATAGATGGGTTTTGTTTAGTTACATCCGTTCAGCCCGAAATCCATTGCTGTGATGTTTATTTTGATCCAGTACCTACCTAGGTACTGCACTTTAATAGGTAGGTACCTACATAGTGTAGCGTAGGTACAATACAATACACACATCTTCCAAGTTCCCACTCACTGCATGCACAACTACATAGTTAGGTAGTAGATCGTTCGTAAACATCACCATTCGGAGTATTAATTTCGTACCTTCAAGGGGTGATCTCAAAACTCAAGCAAGGGGAATATTGCTTGTTCGTTAGCGATCAACTACTCCTTCTATTTTTATTCTGTCTTGTGTTTTTGATGCAGATATTTTTGAGGGGAAAAGCCCGAAATTCGCACATGAGCATTTGCATCAACATCTCTGTTAATGCATAACTAGTAACTAACCAACGAACTAACTAACCTACACTAATAGAATAGATGATGAGCTGCAAGTTGGATGTATGTACGTACAGTACATAACTAGCACATATCAAGAAGTAGGAGGAGCCAGGTTAGCTTTTCCACGTTCGATTCTCGTCGTCCCATCCCTACACAGTTGACAGTTCATCCATCCATTCCCTCCAACGTCCCCATAACAAGAACACCAACCATTGGATGGCTTCGTCCCAAACCGCCCAAAACCAGCTTAGGCCCGTCCTAGCATCTAAGGATTCTCCTGTCAGAAAAAACTCAGCCGCAACCCCATTTCCCAAGCCCTATTTTCTATCTGTATGGGCTTAGCGAGCCAAAAGTCCTACATGGTAATTTACTCCACGTTTATGAACTAGGTTTAGGACTAGGGGAAGCTGGCTGGTTGTTAGCTGCTGGAACGAAATAGTTATCTCCTGGATCCAATGGCTGTTGCCTGTTGGCGAAAAAAGCCAGGTGCTGCTGGCAACCCAACAGCATAGGGCGGTTTGGTGCCGACGCACATTGGCTAACTGTGGGCATTGGAATGGTTCAATGGCGTTTATTTCGTTATTTCCCAGCAAAGTGGATACATACGTCTGCCTGATCCGGGACCCGGCAACTGGGCTGAAAAGACCCAATGTGTTTGGCGTAAGTCTCTTATGCACCGGGCGCCATGTGGATGGACTGAGGCTATGTTAATGGATGTTCCTGGGATATCACGTTTGCTTTTTCCTACACAATTTTCTGCCTGGTGATCTTTATATGATGGCCCCTATGCCCACCCGAACTTGCTTCGCAAGATGTCGTTCAACATTTGCTACATAATCTAATCTTCACCACTTCAACGACGACAACGATAACTATTAGGTGCAGCTTTAGTTTAGCCTTATAAATACGAACCCCTTACACTTACCGAATAAAGGAGGGAAAATACTCACCTTTCTCCACCTCAGAGCCAGAAATATAATCGTAGTGCTAGGAACCCCCGGTGGATAAGGGGTGAACCGAAGGCTTTATAAAACAGGGAATATCGACGATGAACTACAAACACAGGGATAATGCGCAATTCAGCAGGGCAAAATGGAGGAAGCGGTTGCTCATACCATGCTGGATTATCCAAATAGGCCTTCTACTGGGAATCGTTGGCTTGTTCTCATTTCGACTTTCACGTACGGTCTACACCTGGGAGGAGCAGGAGAACAAGGGAGACGTTCCTATGGTAGAGTTCGTGTAAGTTTTCAGAGTTGTTGGGTCCCGAAAATGGGGGCCAGGCCTAGGTTGCCATGAAGATTGGTAACGCTAACCTGAGTTGCTGCAGATGGGAAATCATTAATGTGGTGTTCTCTTTCGTTTCGCTCATCATAATATTTGTATCGGTGGCGAAGTATATCGCCGAGGTGTTAACGCCGCTGCCGTTACTATTCGCAAACATCATGAACCTCGTCCTCGCGTCCGCCGTCTTGGCGCTTGATATCGTGGTTTACACCCGCTTCCCCGATAGAAAGTACTCATTGACGGGTATAGCGATGGACTGCATAATAATGTGAGTCGGGTCCGATATAGGTGCGCTATAGGGGAAATAACTAACCAATCATCAGAGCCTTCACCCTCATCCCTACATTTTACTCGGTCGTCATCTACCGCCGCCTACTCGAGTACGATGACTACCACAGTCCTTACAACGCCAAGCCGTACGGCTACGCCAGCGCGGAGGAGCCCGAGGAGGCGGCTTACCGCGCATCGTGGCTCGAAGCACCTACGATGTATGATCCCACGAATCCTTCAGCCACGGCCACACGGCCACGCTCCTTGTCCGCCGCCAGTCGACACTTATCCATGACTCTCAATAACCGCTCCTCCCTAACTCCGGCGGCACCCTCGCCAGAAGAAGCCCAATCACGGTCGCGTCATGGCAGCTATGACCACAAGCGAGATACGCAGTTTGATGAGTACATTCGGCGACGATCAAGCGCCGGAAATTACTCCAAAGAGGATATCAATAAGGCACTAGGTGTTGAGTTTGGCTGGGAGGACAGCCAGGATCAGCGAGACAGCATTATCAGCGCGGGGTCAGTAGCCGTAGCGCAGCCGAGGCCAAGAGGGGACTCTCTCTCGTCGAGACAGATAAGCTGCGAGGCGAGCATCATCAGAAGCGTCAGCAGTAGCACCACTACGACAAACACCACAGCCACCTCCATATCCACATCTACGTCAACACCTGCCATGACGTTGGAGGCACCAGCAGGAATGGTCAGGGCACACAGTTTGAACAGCGTCCCAGAGGCGCACGAAGAAGAGGACCCAGACCACAAGGCCAAGGCCGGAAGGAGCCGAGGCGCAAGCGAGAGCCAAGAGGTGCTTCTACGAGGCAATGGGATATCGCGGTCCAGCTCTGGGTCGAGCAAGAGGAGCTCGCGGCGGTTAGAGCCCGTCGAAGGGTTAGAGGAGGTTGAGCTGGGAGGCCAAAAAAAGGAGAAGAGAACTACCATGATACCCGAGAAGGAAGTAGAATTGTTTTTGAATTAGTACCTTGTACCTGGGTGCCCTAGGTGCAAAGGCTGCCTACGAGTATATAGTACATACCCATGAAGCTGTAAATGATTGATACAATGTGATACGATAGAAAGTTTTGGTTTTACTTCTTTTTTCGTGCCGTGTTAACTTTTCTTTTCATTCACTTTAGCTGTACAGTACCTGCCGATTTTGCAGGTTAGAGGGTTACATAGGCAAGGGGAGTCTTGTGAAACATTGCATGACGTACCTCAAGATACATATGTAGTATCGATTAGGGAAGGGAAGTGGGGGCACCGATTGGTTACTAACTAACTCACATATGATTGGATCCATCCCCATAACTACCTAGGTACCTAACTAAACTACATAGCTGGATATCTCACCACCAAATGGAGTTAGTTAGCTCACTATTAACTAATATGTCCCGCATCACTTCCCTACCCAGACTGCGGGGCGCTGCGGCGGCTCACCCCCACCACACCACACCAATTCCCCACATCTGCTTGATGACGTGAGGCTTTTATCGAGTTGATCAAGTTCACGACATACACTATCGTCTCAGTGCATTCAAATCCAACCTCCAGAAACTGGCAACCTCTGGTGGCCTGGTTCGGTCGGCAGCTGTGAGGTCCTAGAGTCAATGTTTACCTTGATACTAAACACTACCTAGGTACTATGTGTAGAAGCTTACTAGTAACTAGGTAAAAATACCTAATTATCAAGTCACTTGTAGCGCACTTATAACGAGAATGTTCCTTTTCACAAATCAACAGCACTAGGATGAACTATCTAGCAACCAATCTAACTACGGCTCAGATGTAAATCTGAGTTCCTTGTCTCCCCTCATACCACATATTTTATCTGACTTTATCCCCCCAATATGCAGCCTTACGAGGTGATGGGCCATAGTAAATTCTTGGTACACCAATGCACATCCTCCACCTGAAATCTCCGAAGAGCACAGGAGCAATGCCGTCAACATAAAACCCTTGTCATCATCAAATCCTTGTCATCGTCAAATCCATATCATCATCAAATCATGAGCAAGGCACCTCACAACGCCCCGAGAGGCTGCTAAATTGTTGTGAGGGCCCTGGTCTCAATCAGTCCAATTTGTTGGCGAGAAAATCGTAGTGAAAATTGATCAACCCCTAGAAATCTGGACCGAAGTCCAACCGGTGTTCCGAATGTACAGTGAACCGAGTAGCCGAAACCGAGAGAGAGAGGCATGGGTAGAACAAAAGATATGTTGTACCACTGAGAAGTAACTGAGAAGCAACTTAGACATACCACATAGTGCTGTTGATGAATTGGACCATTTGTTGAGTTGATTTCTCGCCCTCCATGGGAAGAAGCTTTGGTGCCTCCGTATACTTGGATTGCTCGCTATAGATGTCCTCGTCACGTCCTTTCTGTGGGTGTCCCGGCTTACTGCCCGGCGCAATGAAGTTTTCGGCCGGGATTGACTCATGTGAGCGAGCACGATTTGACGCCAAGTGCGAATAGTACACCGCAGGGTGTAGAGATACTGGCGTTGTGGATCGGCAATACTGGTAGCATTGCTGGTAAATCATTCTCATTAGATCATTCGACTTCACTTTAGCTTCATCGAGAATGACCTGGTAGTGCACCGGGCGAGCTGTGCCCTGGATTGCCGAATGTGAGCAAAGATAGAAATCGAAATGCTGGGGATGCGTTACATCTTTATCCACAAGTGTGCCGGGCAATGGGTTGCTGTTGCGATCAGAAGAAAACTTGTCACCAGCTTTCGGGAAGAAGCGGACGTGATGACGCTTTGTCGCAATGATGACTGTGAAATCAGGATCAGGGCAACCCAATTTCTTGAAGACAATTCGCATCTGTTCAACCTCCTCATCCAGAACAGCTTGGAACTGCCCTTCCGAAACACCATCGCGAAGGTAATAGATATGAAGTGGAGACGCATTGTTGGAGGCAATCCAGAATCTAACAAGATTTGTAAGCATCGAGTGCATGCTTTGAGGTTGGATCGTTTCTTGACGATAACCGTTGGTTTGGCACGCTGCGGCAAATCGAGTCGCATTCTTATCCATTGACATAGTAAGGGCAGCCATGGATGGTTGCGAACTACCTGCTCCACCATGCGAGACATCAACTCCAATCATGGCGGTCGGTCGTGTCCAGAACGGTGGAGATGCTGGTTTCGAAGGGTTGGGGACCTTGCAGGTAACACCACCAAGCTTGCTATTTACTTTCATAGCAACGTTGCTCATATATTGAGCTTGACACGTCTTCACGTGGTTGCCTTGGAGACACTGAGACACAATGCCGAACCGGCAGTCCATGTTCCTCTTAATACGCTCGTACACGAGCTGATTCTTTGTCGGTAAAACGAAAAAGATGATTTGAGGATAGGCTTTGCAAAAATTGCCAGTGTCATTCCATGCTTTTTCGCAAATCTCGGAGTAACTGCCGCTTCCAAATGGGATTTGCTTGACGTATGCCGGTTTCTCAACTCTACCGCCATGATTGCGGTAAACACCAGAGAATTGTCGAGCAAAGTGCTCGAGCTCGTTCATTTGACATGTCTTCATGTCCCCGCAGAGGATAAAGGACCATGCCTTTAGAGGAACAGTGTTTGGCTCCAAGAACTTCTTTCCCCGTAGATCCCAACGGCCAGAAGTTCCGGGGTTGATCTTCTGATTGCCAAAAGCGACTTCGGGAGCTGGGAGAAGCCTGGCATCTGTAGTTACCATCTGAGGGTTCACCTTAATGCCGAATGCTTTAAGGTAAGGGTCTTCTGTCCACTTCAGATGCGTAACGCCCTCCATGATATCTTGCTTTCGCTTTGGAGGCCTAGTAGCGGCCTGCTTAATCATGTCCGAAGTCTGCAGGACGCATTAGCTGAAGCCCAATTATTTTTAAGGTGGAAGGTGCTGGGAACATACCTGGTGAGGATTCAACTTGAAAGTGTACCTTTGGTGGTTGATGATGTTGCACAGCTCCATGGGGAAAAACCCCCCACGCGCGCTCTCAACCAAAGGCAAGTTGGGAAATTCGAGACGGATGTTCCATCGCTGTCTGTAATGTTCAAAGACAGAGATGTTCTGTTTGCTTCCGTCTTCTAGTTCTTTCTCGAAGGTAACAGTCTTTGAAGTCGCACCCTCGAGGCCGTACTTGGTATCGAACATAATGCGCTTGATCGTATAGATCTTGGGCTCACCTATCTTTCCTCGATGGTTCACATTGAATTTCAGCTTGTGTAATCGCCGCAAGAACGTAAAGGGCTCGGATGGGATGATCTTGTCCCCGGCCATTTGTGGCTTTAGATTATACGCCATCTTCGGAATATTCCCTACAGAAATATGTTAGAAAGGATATTCCGCATTAATCCCGGCAAGACTTACACTGTTGCCACTCATCTTTTTGAGAGATGACTATTCTCAATGCCAATGAATCAATGCTATCAACGGGCCAGAAGGCTGTCTGGCATCTGTCAACGTTGATCATAAGGCCCGTGCCTCCTCTGTTGATCGTCTGAAAAAGAACTAGTTAGCAACTATTATGAGGCTATCCAAGGAGTCTTGCACTTACCTCGCTCAGTCGAGGAGCGCAATAAACGCCTTGGTTGACGACAAGGTCGCCTGCAAGGGTGCCACGAGGGAACAAGGGATCATAGAAGTTGCGTTTGATGGTGACCCACTGCTCAGATGGGAACTGACGTAGACAGTGGTCAAAGAAATCTATCAGCCTATTAGTGATGCTCATCAAAAGCGTGTAAGTATAATTCAAAGACTTACTCATGCACTCCAACACGTGCGAATCCCAACTAGTTTTGCCAAGGAGGTAACCCTTGAGATAAGCCAGACGAATTACCTTAGTCTGGCGAATAAAAAGATGATACACGCTATGGCGGGTGACCTTCTGGGCCACGTCCTTATGAATAGCCTCAGCTTTTTCCTTGAGTGAATCAAGGTCAACGATGACGCGTGTCTCATTTCGCTCAATCATTTCCGAAGACCTGCGCAAGTATAAGCTTGGAGCATTCAAATCTCGATCAAGAAGAAAACTTACCAAGCGAGCTTGTTACCATCATACAACCATTTACCCCCCTTCTTCCCAAGCATCTCGGTCACGGTCTTTGTGTTCCAAACCTTCTTAACCAAGGCATGCGAATCCTTGAGATTGGGTTCAACAGTAACCTGTTACCTGGTCAGAGGTTGAAATTAATCATGGAATAGTCAAATACTCACATCGTACTGATAGATATCCTTGTCCGACCAACTTGTGACTGGGAAAAGGTTGAGCTGTACCTTAATCCCCTTTCCATCCGTGTTAAAACCCGGACGAGCCGCAAAACGGCTCTCCTTGCCCTAAATGGACCGGTCAGTATTATGTAGATATGAGGAGGTAGGGGGGACTAACCATTCGGAAGGCATCAGCTGGAAGATCCACTCGCTTTCCAACAAGTTCAGTCGCAGTTATAGGTGCACGATCACGAGCAGGGTCAACTCCCGTGCCTTTGGGAAATCCAGAAGGCTTTCCGGTGCTTCGCGTTGGAGATCCAACTTGGGATCCATGCTGGGATCCATGCTGAGAACCGTGCTGTGAACCGTGCTGTGAACCACCATGACGAGAGCCGCCATGCTGTGAGCCGCCATGCTGTGAGCCGCCATGCTGTGAGCCACCATGCTGTGAGCCACCATGATGAGAGCCACCATGATGAGAGCCACCTGAAGCGGATCCGCCGATGGATCCGTGATGGCTAGACATTTTGGCTAGTCTAAAGGATATCAAAGGTTAGTTTCTTTCCGGACCAAGAAAACCAACATTAAGAATAATAAGATGAGAAGTTTCGCAAAGGTTGTCATAGAATGATTGATATGTAAGAGTGGTGAGACAATGAATGACAAGGTAAAGGGACAGACAAAACCTGAAATGGATACTCACCTGCTTGTATCACGTCTATCTCCTAAGATAGAGAGACTATCAATAGACGACTTGGTATCAGTAAATGAATGGTTGTTAAACGATATTGATTAGATAAAACCGTCGAAAGAAAAAGGTCGGATAAAATTTATTAATGAGAAAATGTGTCGGTCTGAGATATTACCTGGTGTCGAGGGACTTGTTAGCACTATGATGTGGTAGAAGAAGATGCGATAGAACAACAATGGTGATGGAAGAGTGTTGCTCAAGAACTGATTGAATATCGATAGGATGTTGTGGCTGCGAAAAGAAAAGAAAAGAAGTAACAAAGGTTTAATTCTTTCCAAGTTAAATATTTCTCATAAAAAGATGGCGTTGAGTAAGAACGTGCTTGTGGTAGAGTTGCGGATATGATTGGGGTGGTTTGCACTAGGGAACAACATTGAAGCCTTATAGTTGACTACCTAGGTACCTAATAGGTGCCTAGGCTGGTAGGTACCAACCCAGGGCAATCCACGATTGGTCACCCACTATTGCTTTCATCATGCTGAGCAAAGAAACGTGTTACTCACCTGGTTTCTCATCCCAGGATTGCTTCACGCAGGTGTGTTTTGTATTATAGGATGTAGAAATGAGATGAGAGTAGGTGTTGAGAAGCAGAATAGAATGGTCCCTTGTAAGCGGTGTTATGAGGAAATGAAAAACGACTTACCTAGCTTCTAAATTTGATTGAGCAAGAGTTATCTGTCTAGGGACACGTTAGTTGGAGTTACCATGTAAACAAGATGGTCGGGAAGTTCTAGGCCGCGGTCGTATAAAGTGCAGGAACGTGAATCTGGGGAAAGGAAGATGCGTAAGAGTATGGGGCGATTAACGTAAAAAGTAAGTGAAGGAGCGATGATGACGGTTCATGGGTTTATTCTGAAGGAAGTTCACGGTAGAATATTAAGAGGAATTAATGTGCTTACCTTGAGAATAAGGAGGAAGGTCGTGTTTGTGTTATGATTAATGAACCGGTGAAGTGAGAATGTAGGAATGCGGGAATATGGTGTGTGGAGGAAGAAGAGGTCGAAAAATGGCGAGGTCGAAAAATTATTAAATAGTCGAAAGGCGGAAGAGAATCAGCCTTGAACGACAGCCAGGTCAGAAATTTGACAAAATAGGGAAAGCGTACTTTGAAGAAATAAATAGGTGCTTGACGTCCTTGTATTTCGACAAAATAGGGAAAGTACAAACTAGATTTGATGGGTTTCATCGAGTTATGGATGTATTTTGCTCAATGGCATCCTTAAAAGTTAGGGTCTTATGTTTTTTTGGATATAAGTGGTCGATTAAATGTCCCATGATGTTGGTGCCTGGTAGCCAAGGGGTAAATCCTAGGTCTGTACCATGAATTGGGTTTTCTTAGAAGTATCTACCTCTACAGGGCAGGAAGGACTCAGGCGGCATGTTTTAGCGACATTCAGAGTCTGTCTAGTGAAATCCCGATTTACCGAATGCATATATGAATGTATCTACATTATATGGGTACGTGGGGCTTACAATGTTTGATGTTGCCTTTAATTGTGAGGCTCAAGGAGATAGATTTCAGATATAAGGAAGGTGCGTCCGTACTAGGTGGTACAATGCACCTACACCTGTCAGTCAGTGTCATACCTACGAGGCTATTCATTTATTAGCTATTAAGTTCTACGTCATGGAACAATATCAAGCCGTGGTCAGATCATGTAACTTCCAAGTTTAGACCCAGGAAAGTCAGAGGCCACTCTATGGATACATAGGACACAATTTATATCATCGGCGATCAGACACGAGAAGAGTACTTTCATTACAAGGCCATATGTGGCAGATACGTAGCGTTGGGTAGTGTAAGAATCGATATACGAATAGCATGTAGGACTATCTACCAAGTTATTGAACCTCATATGAAGCCCAAGAATGGTTCCTGGGGAGTTGGTAATAGGTTGCTAGGTAGAGAATCGAAGTAAATATGTACCTAGGTACCGGCTAACTACATATCATTTGCAGAACGCCCACGGTAAGCCTTTTTTTTCTTTTTTTCTTTTTTTTACAACTGCCTTGGATATCAGGTATCTACTCTAAGTTACCGTCCATCCATAATGGCATGCCATTTCTGGTAGGCATGGCAATCGTCTATATATGACGCCTAAGGTATTCGCCAAGCGGCAATTTTCAATTTCATACGGCTCATGAGAGTATTGCATTGAATTGAAAATAACCATGATGTTAACGACTGATGAAGTCATCCAAATCTACTAGAATGCAAACATATTATGCTTTACTGTAGGGTATCACGTGAGCTTTTGTCTACGCGACCGTCCAAAAGGTCACATGACTTTTCACGTCTCCATGCGACCAACATACACATCATTAAAGACAAGACCCGTCATGCGTGACCAGAAAGGATTTACCTAAATATATTTCATACACCAGCATTATCTTCCTTTTCAATTTCCACAAAGTATATACATTATTGTTAGCACCGACAAAGGATGACACGCTAGATACTCTAGGATATTTTTAAGGGGTTGATCAGCGCGTGCGGAGAGACAAGACCACATAATTTCTCGCAGACCATTTGAATAAGGGCTTTAACTAACTCTAAGAAGCTGCCAACACAGCGCTTGAAGTTATGTAAAGAATGCCCTGTCACTATGACTCCCAGCCACCTGTACCTTGGTCTCAGCATCGCTCATCATCTTGCTTCCGGGGTTCTATATGATGACACTGAATTTATCATCTGCCCGCGTCGTACTTGCGAATAAATTTAACGGAAATAAACTGCTTAGGCAATAGTAAAAAGTTAGCAATTGGCCGGATGTAGTTGAGCTTCGATAGAAGTAAATTATTATTAGACCAAGAATTGGTAACGTTTCAAAACCATTAGAGAGGATTTAACATAACTGTTTTCACCCAATAATTGGGTAGGTACTCAATTATGAGTAGTTACTGTTTGCTATTTTGTGAAAAAGGTTTCTAGATGAATGAGCAGCTCCTCTCGTTTCGTGTTATCGTCTCTTGTTAGTTCGCATGAAGGGAGAGAAGGGGAAGTCCGATGGGTAAACTTATGAGTGCCTAGGAGGGTTGATGTATCAAAGGGCAAAAGTTTAAAGTCTTCCCCCTAACTTGAGTGTCTCCTACACCATTATTGTGAAAGCTTCGAATATGAAAGCAGAGATCGAGTTGTGATCACTACCGTCTCGGCCGTCTCATGAATACAGAGCATAGCGTAATCCGGGCTTCATCTTGGCACAACACAACTCTGTCAGGGAGCCATTATCCCTAAGCCGAAGAACCCTTAACTCATTCGTACGAGACCCAATGACTTTGAGAAAATAACGATGCATATAATTTTTTCCCAGAACCATTACTTAACGTAATCAGCATAGACGAAATATGGCTTTGAGCCCTACGTACAACCCACGATTACATGAATAGAGCAAGAGAGATGGGTAGAATATCTCGATCAACTTATTTGGTATTTACATAGATCTTTCAGCAAAGCTCGACAATATGAGTAAAGGGCCCGCATTGACATGGTAGATATACGCAATAGGAGAATGTCATCATGTGCAAAGTGAAATTCATCGACTACCTACGTAGACATTGATACATATTTTCCCCATACCTAGCTTTCCATCATAGTATGGCTCCTAGAACCCAGCTTAGGATTGAATCTTGATCGGACAGTACTTTGATGGGAACCCGAGCGTAGTTCTCGTCCTCCGATTTACGCATACCACTCATTTCATCGAATAAAAACCAAACTCCAGAGATGCAATCAGTCACAAGACATTCTATGCATGGGGGATTCCTCCTTTATAACGCCACTAGTGGTTCTATATTCAACTAGACAGCAATCGGCTGCTGTGTGCAACAGTATTGGGCGAGTACCACAAGACCTTGTCGTTAGGTTGAATCCACATAGTTTATAAATGTAGAGTACGGCGCTAATAAAAGCCACCATACTGCTGAGGATGTTGAGTTGCCCCTGTATTATACTGGGGAGGCGCATAAGCTCCATTTTGCCATGCAGCAAAGGCCGCATTTCCTTGGGCGGAGTTCTGCGCGAGGGGATTGAACTGTGTCATTCCAGGTGCTTGGTAAACAGCAGGAGGCGGCTCGTATGATCCGCTTGAACCAGGGCGGAGTGGGGAGTTGCGATAGGGCGCTGATGCCTGGCCAATTCCACGGTTTGCTCCGGCGAAGGGACTAGCTGGCCGGGCAGAAGGGCCTGGTGAGTCTCGGTTGGTATGCGGATATGACTGATACTCGGACGAGGCTGGTCGAGTGTGAGCATGTGATTGGGCCGTGTTGCGCGTTGCGATATCCTTCTGAGCTTTCCATTCACTGTAAGGGGGAATGAAAGTGTTCTGGATCAAACGAACTACGCGATCCATGTTGAAGTTATAGCCACCGAGATTCTCCATAGTAGGAATGAGACCAAGGAGGAAGAGAAGATCTCTGGGAATATGAGCATATGGTCCAGCAGTATGCGAAGATGTGCCCTGGCCTTGTGCCCGTCGTTGTTGGTCGAGGCGTCGACCTGCAGCACCTTTCAAGGGCGAAACACCGCGAGCCAACTTTCGAGGTGGATAATCATCCTGATCCTCTTGCGGAAAGGGACGTTTGGGTGAGTTTACAAGTGGTGCAAACTGCGGCAAAGGGCTTCGTTCTATCTGTGGTACTTGGCGAGGAGTACTTCGAGACGAGAGGGATATTTGTTCTACAGATTGCATAATCTTAGGTCGCATCTGTTTGGCAGGGGAGACGATAACTCTGGCCGTGATAGGGTTAAATCTATCTGTCGAAAATCTGGCCGCAAAATGTGCGAGACTAGTGTCTTCAGGGAATAGCTCAGTCATCTGCTTTTCAAGCTCTTTGACCTGAGCCAGTTCGCCGAATTGGGCCTCATAACCATGGAAGTAGGCATAGATCGGTTTCAACTTGGGGGTCAGTTCTGACTTCTCCTTGAAGCGTTTAACAGTCTGGGAGAAGACAACCCGAGCATCTTAGAAGGCGTTAGCAAATTCTGAAATGTGGATAAAACCATCAGTGTAGGTACTTACTAGTGAAATCACGCTTGACGTGAAGATGTTTGAGATATTCAACGATGAAATGCTCTTGTTCCGGGAATAACTTGGCACCTCGTTCGAATATTTTAGTTGCCACGTCATCCTGATATACATCCCACTCCATATGTGCGATTTCAAGGTACACATCGCTAGTAAGTCGGCCTCTCTGTCGAGCTTCAATAAATAAACCTCGCATGCCAACTGGGGGAGTGCTTTTGCCATGTCCTTGTCCTTGTAGTCTCCGGTAGATGCGTGCGAGGGCAATCCAAATATAGGATATGTGTTGTGATAACATTTGGATTTGGGCAGCAAACCCATCCTGCACTGCTTTAATCTTCGACTTCACATTTATAGCATCTGCCGAGGGTTTCTCATTTATCTCTCCCTCGTCTTCTTCGTCACCATCCTCGTTACCCGTGGCCGTAGAATTGAGGGCAGCGTCTTCTTCGTATCTTGCGATAGTCGTGGTTTCTCGATCTTTCAGTTTCTTAATCATGTTATAAAGTGTCTCGAGAACCTGGTCGCAAGGTGCCCTGATGGATTGTACAAGAGCGGCTTTGTCGACGTCATCATCATGCGGGGCTTGGGTTGATTCGATTCGGTCAGCATGCTTCAGAGCCAGTAAAGAGCTCTCCGGGTTAGCTTCACTACCCTCGACAAGAAATTGAAGACCGACGTCCTGGCCTTCTGGACTAATGATATTGGATTCAAAACACCATTCAGCTGCATCAACCCACATCTCTGGCCAAAAGCGTAACGCCATCAGTGATTGCTTGTATGTGTGAAGAATTCTTTGTTGATAAGTATTCGGATCGTCACTTTTCAATACAAGCGGGTCGCTTTTCTCCCAGGCGATCCAGGCTTTCCACAATCGGACTTGCTCCTGGTATTCCTCGCTGCCCCCAAAGCCCGAAGCTGGAGGTAGGCGGGGCAAAGTCGTTCGCTGAAGACCACGGGTTATGTTCTCCAGATGAGTGTTAGCACTCCTAGCCGTCATATAGGATGGCGACCGTTCCTGAAGGAATTTGCGACCCTGTATTCTATTAGCCATGGGTTTATATCGTGGAAGTGAGGTACTACTTACCGTCATCTTATTCAACCCCATTTCAAATTGGTCATACTCCTTCCACAACAAGTTCAGATTTGCCATGGGAATAGAGATAGCCCGTTGGTACGCTTTTCGAAGAAGATCCATCTTCTGTTGGTCTTGCCAACCAGCACCGCCAATCTGGCCAGGGCCAGCCTTGAGAAACTGTATATAATCTTGCCAGATGTTTCCTGCGTCTCGGTCTTGGCCAATGGAGCTGAGAACGAATTCATAGGATTGGCTGACGGTTTGTCGTGCTCGACCAGTGGGGTCGTTCAGGTCATTTCTGCGGCGAATGTAGTTGAGGTACGTTGTCCAAAGTTGAACATGAGGAATCGCTCGTAGGGTTCGGGTGAAAATCGACTCGGCTTCCTTGGTGTTGTCAAGGCTAAGCTCCATGTCAATGTATGTGGCCCAAATCTCCGCCTACAAAGATGTTAGTAATGTGTGCAACAAACGAACAAAGATATTGAAACTTACAGCTTGTGGGAACACAGTTAAAAAGCGTTCATAGACAGATCGCGTCTCGTCTATCTTGTGTCTTTTCTTCTGCTCATCAATCAGAGCTAACCAAGCCTCGAGGTCTCCGCGGGGATCTTCGGTAATACGGTCCTCGAGGATACCAACGGTATCAGCAGGTAACCTTGAACGTGTCGCAGCAGCAGCACTTGCGGGATTAGAAGATGACTTTGGTGCAGGATCACTGCTCACTTGAGCAGGAGCATAGTTAGCCATATCTTGCGAGACAGAAGTTTGCTGGAGCTGTTGTATAGGTGAGTGAGTGAACGGTTGGGCTTGCGCCTCCGATGGAACAGGTTTCAGAGCAACTGGGGGATAATTGGGGGCGGGGGCGGGGACATCATCATCCTCCTCGTCAGAGGAATTGACAATAAAACCACCTGCAGTCTTGGGCTTCTTGGAAGGGCGCGGGGAATCAGAAGCAGGACGCTCTACAATAGGCGCCGGTGCAACAGGAATAGTAACGGATTCTGGATCATATTCTCCACCGTCTTCATCATTGGAGTCATCACCAGCAGATGGAGCTTGTTCAATAGAAACAGAAGATTCTTGCTTTTGTTGATCGCTATTCTCAGTATGTGATGTTTGATTCTCAGAAGCAGAGTCAGTAGCAATACCATTCCAACCATCTGCGCCGCTCCATGCGGGAGGGCCGCCCTGCTGGGCAAACACGTCGCCCGAATCGTCGGTAGCCATAGTGTGGGAAGTGCGCTAGATGGAAATGGATGTCGAGTTGATGGCTGAGTTGTCGGAGGTATTATAGATGATCGCGCAAGGTAGTGTGAGTAAAGAGAGTCGTGGGGGGAGTCGCAAAGGTCGCAGCGAAGGTCATTAGCAGAGATTTAATTGAGGATGGGAAGGGATATCGGGTAGTGAAGGCGACTAGAAGATAAGTAATTAGTATCGTATCAAGTACGATAATGCAAGCCGTCCCAAGAGTTAAGATGTTGTCAATCGGCATTCACGTAGGTGCACATGAATGGGAGTGATCTGGTCGAGGACAATGAAAGAAGTTGTTAAAGAAAGGTTCTAACCAGTCTGGAGCTTTCACAAAACAGTACTATGTAAGAATAGCGCTCTTGCTATCAAGGGCAGAACACACTAAGTAAATCAGACGCTAGCTATTTTGGCATTAGCGCGGCTCAAATCTCTGCGCACGTACCACGAAATCGACATGTAATACCTTCCTAGAATCCTAACCTAGGTGTCTACACTGTACTGTCCCTACCATAAAGTTCATACACATGCATATAACACTTGCCTTGAAGCTCGAATTATGAGGTACATTGAGCAGTACACGGTACATCGTAACTGCTTGTGCCTCAATATGTACTGATCAATGGAGATGGAGATAAAATACAAGGATTTATTTTGCACCTTGTTATTGGCATCGGATTGAACCTCGGCCAACCATTCAGATGCAGGTACAAGTTTTTAACTTTTTGCATATCCATTCCAGTTGTTAGTGATCCTGCTAGCTTCAAAATTGTATGCCATGCCTTCAATGTTGGTGACTACCAACTTTATGTACAGGTAGATAGATCTGTTTACAATGAATATCACTACATATTGAAGTAGACCAAGTATTTATGCAGAGGCAGCTGCCACATTTAAGTGCTGTGCATACATCAAATATCTACCAGGTCCTACCTAGATATGTAACATAATACCTAGTTAGTAGGTAGTTACCTAGTATTAATTACATTATGTACTCAAGTGCTACATTGCTGTAAGTACCTGGATACATATCCATCTCAACAATTAACACACTGAACGGTTAAGCACAAGCCACGTACTGTGCACAGACCAACACTCGATCCTTCCATGTTAGACATGATCGACAGTACCCGACTATAAAAAAGTACGTACCCGATGCAACCACTGAACGCGCTTTCAATTTGTAGAAAGCGCGTCCCTCGCAACTGGAAAAATAGAATAAAATAAAATAGGGCCCCTGCTGGACCCGCGCCAAGTTAACCTGGTTAGGTACCTTTTCGTCGCAAAACAAACACTAGTGTAGGGAAGCAGTTGCCCACCGCCAACTCTCCAGGTCTACGAACTGTTTCTTTTCTTTTTACCACATGCACACACAATTGAACTCTTCTCAAACCACCAGCTTTCTCCATTCCATTTTCTTTCATAAATTTATCAACCCATACACAATAACTCATACACCGCCACAACCTCCAAGATGTCGGTCGTATCCCTTCTGGGCGTAAATATCCTGAACAACCCCGCCAAGTTCACCGACAACTATGTCTTCGAGATCACCTTCGAATGCCTCGAGCAACTCGAGAAAGGTATGGTATATTTAATTATCTGGCAATACTACCCAAGTACTTAGATATAACTGAACCTTCAATTAACTAACAGTGGTGTAGATCTGGAGTGGAAATTGACCTATGTTGGCTCTGCGACCTCGTAAGTCACTTATTCTTTCTGGCTTTGCTACCCAACCAGCATAGTCGCTAATCTCAATCGATCAATAGCGATCAATATGACCAAGAGCTCGACTCTCTCCTGGTCGGCCCTATTCCCGTTGGAGTTAACAAGTTTATCTTCGAGGCCGACGCTCCTAAGACCACCCGTATTCCCGATGCCGATATCCTAGGTGTTACCGTCGTTCTTCTAACCTGCTCCTACGATGGTCGTGAGTTCGTTCGCGTTGGCTACTATGTCAACAACGAATACGAGTCGGATGAGTTGAACGCCGACCCCCCTGCCAAGCCGATCGTTGAAAAGATCCGCCGCAACGTCCTGGCTGACAAGCCACGAGTCACTCGCTTTGCTATCAAGTGGTATGTTGACATCCAATCACTACACTTGTTCAAGAGGTCCTTGCTAATCTGAGATGAAGGGATTCTGAGGCATCTGCTCCACCCGAGTTCCCTCCTGAGCAACCGGAAGCCGACCTTCAAGCTGACGACGAAGAATACGGCGCCGAGGAACTCGAAGATGATGCTGAAGAGGAAGAGGGAGCTGCCGCCGAGAATGCTGGTGAGAGTAGCGCTGCCGCTGCGACTGCTGATGGCGATGCCGAGATGGCAGGCGTTGAGGAGAATGGAGAGCCTGCTGAGGAAGACGAGATGTCTGAAGAAGGAAGTGTCGACCTTGAGAACGAGAGTGAAGATGAGCTCGAAGAGGAGGTTGAGGGCGAGGTTGTCGAGGGTGGTGACGATGCCATGGATGTCGATGAGAAGCCTACTGCCGAATCCAAGTCCCACGAGGTCATGGCTCATTAAACATCGTCCATCATTTGACGATGTTTTCATTTGCGTCTCCGTTCGATAATGACTTTTTTTTAGGGAGGCAGGCACTTGCGAAGTATTACACGAAATTATGAGGAGGGTTGGTATGAGTGTTTATTGGCTAATGGCGGGGGCATGAATACCTACTCTTATGATGGATGAATGGCAAATGGCAAAAGTATTGCTTTGCTTACAGATTTCCGGGTTTCCCTTTTAGAATCACCGATGCGATGTGACTTACAGCACAAACTCTTATTTTCACTGACCTACCTACCTAGGTAGAGTCTTTCGATTAGGTAGCTAAGAAGAGATCCATGCCATTAAATGTTTCCTGTTTTACAAGTGCCCAGGTGTTTAGGTGCGAGGCGTAATATTCGATTTAGAAGCATCTCTCCTTGGACCCGATACCGAATTCGCTACAATACGTCATCTCAAAATAATTCTTTTCCTCCATCAACTAAGTACAATTTACCCCTTGATCATCCCCAGGCGCCAGCTATGGGTCTTGCAAGGGAATACCAGAGTAGGATTCATAAAGCTGTGCCGAATATTTCGTGATCAACGTACAAAATATGCCCGAACCATTCTGAGCTCCGCTTTGGGTAGACGGCAACCGACCAATCACACTTTTCACGAACTAATGCCGTACCAGTCCATAGGTCAATCGCAACGAGAAGCGAGAAATACAAGTAAGATACGGGAGTTAGGCCAGGGGTCGGTCCAATACCAGTCAAGATTGTATTGCGGGGTTGGAGAATATACGACCCCTGAAGCATACTGACCATGCGAATAGAGGTCGACCCGAGCGAAACCGAAGTTCGGGAAATATGTCTGCGGTGTAATATCCATGTAGGCAATGTCCCGATTTCAAATAAGGTGCAGACGTGCCGCTCTCATCTCGAACCCAAAATCATCATCATAATACCTTTCGCCACGTCATAAGGCATCAAATCAAGCGGCTTTTTGGGTAAGAAATATATGATGGCACTTAAGGCTGACGAGATCACGAAGCATAACACCGCTTCCTCGTGCTGGATCGTCATCGACAGCAAGGTGTACGATGTGACATCATATTTGGAAATGCACCCAGGCGGAGCGGCGATTTTGGTAAAGAGAGGCGGAAGAGTACGTTGCCCAAGATAATATCTCGTCTTATTAAATCTGTAATCTTCTTCGAACTTCACTGCCTCGTGCACTACGGAAATAACAAGATAGGTAATAGGATGCTACAGCCGGCTTTCGTAAGGTCCATTCACCAGATTCGCTGCAACATCTACCGAAAGGGAGCTGCTTGGGTGAGATAGATGCCGCGACCCAGGCCTCATTAACTGCTTTAGCAGCATCATCGAGCGAGTCATCGTCTCCATCCACAGCAGCATCGTCTCCATCGCCCGCCCAGGACGGCCCACCGCACATCGCCCACTGCGTAAAGGTGTCCGACTTCGAGGCCGCGGCGCAGGGCGTCCTGTCCCGCAACGCACTCACCTACGTCTCCAGCTCCGCCAACTCCGCGCTCTCCCTCCAGGCGAACCTAGCCTCCTGGTCGCGCATCCGCTTCCGCCCGCGCGTCCTCCGCGACGTCCAGCACGTCTCCCCACAGACCTCCATCTTCGGGCACGCCTCGCCGTACCCCTTCTACCCCTCCGCCATGGGCCAGCTCGGGCGCTGCCACCCGGGCGCCGAAGCCGAGCTCGTCCGCGCCATCGCGCGCCGCGGCGCCCACGCGCTTATCAGCGCCGAGTCCACGCTCCCTCTCGAGGACATCGCCGCCGCGCTCAAAGACGAGCAGCAGAAACCACCACTACTACCACCACCGTCCAGCCAGACGGCCGCGTTCCCGCCCTCCCAGCTCCACTACCAGCTCTACGTGCACACGTCCCGCGCCATCACCACCGCCCGCATCCGCCGCGCCCGCGCCGCCGGCTACCGCAGCCTCTGGATCACCGTCGACACCCCCGTCCTCGGCAAGCGCACCGCCGACCGCCGGCTCCAAGCCGCCTCCGCCCTCGACGCCGGGCTCCCCGCCGCCACCGCCGCGCAGGCAGGCTTGGGCCGGCGCACGCACGCGCCGCAGGGCCACCTGTCGCCCTCCGTCTCGTGGGCCGACCTGGCGTGGATCCAGGCGGAGTGGGGCGCCGACAGGCCCGTGGTGCTGAAGGGCGTGCAGAGCGCGGAGGACGCGCGCCTCGCGCTGCAGCACGGGTGCAGAGGGGTCGCGCTGAGCAATCACGGCGGACGCCAGGCGCACTCGGCGCCGGATGCGCTGACGACGCTGCTGGAGATACGGGAGTACGCGCCGGAGGTGCTGCTGGCGGGGTTGGAGGTCTTTGTGGATGGGGGGTGCAGGGATGGCGCGGATGTGCTGAAGGCGGTTTGCTTGGGGGCGACGGCGGTGGGGGTGGGGAGGCCGTTCTTTTATGCGATGGGGGCGTATGGGGGGTTGGGCGTGGAGAGGTGTCTTGATTGTAGGTTTTCGTTCCCCCCTCTCCTATTTTCAAAGAGATGTCTTCGGACGTGGGTGCTAATGTGTGCTTTGCGCAGTGCTCGCGGAAGAACTACAATCCGGCATGCGACTCCTGGGGATAACGTCCCTGGATGAGGCACGCCCTGAGATGGTCAATGCTACGCGGCTGCTTAACGAGATGTGGCGGCCTGAGAAGAGCCGGTTATGAAATACCTATTCTGCTGAAAAGGTACAACGCAATATTTTTTCGAACGGTATATGCCTAGGGAGGCAAGTAGATATGTTGTTGTACGGATACATAGCGTGGTCAATTGGATACATTCAGAGAGTTATTTTGGATATGCTGGATGGATCAAGATAGGAAAACAAACAGTCTTGGATATAGTGCAGATAACAAAATTGTAATGAATATAGCACATCTTTATTAGAGTAGTTGGGATATGATATATACCAGTGGGTAAGTAGATGCCAAACTCGCGATGTTGCACTTGATAACCCGTTGGTAGCTGGTGGCAGCTCCCCCTGATGACATAGTCCTTGGCTCATCTCAACTTCGTATGTTTACTCAACTTGAAAGCCCACATCAAGCGATACGATATGTCATGTTAGACTATAATTGATCGAATTATGGATCCGGCGTGATATTGCCCGTTGCAGAGTGCCCATTGGACTTCCTGTGGCTGTCTCCGTTATAAGGGGAAGCGTTAGTGGGGGGTACGGCGGCGCTATATAAGCCCCGATTCCTCTGAAATCACCAGCGACAGTCTCGATAGCGTCTGACTGTAAGCCCGGTTAGCGCCGCGGTATATGGCCTCCAGAGTCCAGCCCCAGAGCCAGACTCGTTCTAGCAGTAAGGTGGATAACTATGTACGTCGGGTTCGAATCCGGCGGCGAACGTACAAAAGTGCTTCTGCTTTTCAAAGAAATAAGGACATAAGGCCTGCCATTCACTACCCGAAGCGATCCAACGTGACTAGATGAATCAACCATAATATGGTTGTGCCACGGTCTGCTGTCTTGATGTATCCCATGCGCTAGTAATAGGCCGTTCGTTGCCAATCAAGAGATTTTGACAATAACCTCGGCCGAGTTATCCTGGAAGGTTACATAACACAACTGCAAATCCCGACTGAAAAGTTCAGGCGCAAAGTTGACGTCGCTTTTTTGCGACAAGATCGTATAAAATGTATGCATTTTTTTCTTTTTTTTTTCCTCCATTAAGTAACTTGTATAAAACCGTCTAGACCAGGTATATCTACCAAACCCAAAATAAAAGCTACTGTTGATCATGAAGCTTAGTCATGTCGTCGATGATGTGCGCACATAATGGAAATACTGTGCCCTAGGTATATAAACATCATCAACACAACGGACTATCACATACGACCATAGGATTCGGAAAACTCGGGATCCCGTCCGCTCTCCCATAGATAAGCCGAATACCGCCAGATCAGTAGTTGGGTCGGTGACGACCAGCGAATCCCTGGTGTTGTATGTTTTTTTGACCTTTTTTTCGTTTTTTTATTTTCCGTGGGTTTTAGTGCTATCGTAGACTAACATACCTAGGGAGCTAGCGTATTAGTTCGATGCGCATTTTAGTCCCGGGAGATGGAGGCGGTAGCGCTAGGTTTATGGGTAGTACGCGGGAGCTAGATTGACGGGACATGACGGCGTGGATGTAAGGGAGGTTTGTATCACGTCTCGCGTTGAATAGGAGAACTTTGGTCAAGTTAGTTTCAAAGCTCTATGATGACCACGTGGTGTTGGGACGGTGGGCCAAATCAATTGAAACCGCCAACCCGCCAAAACATTAAAAATATTGATTATATAAGCACAGGGTACAAGGCTCGCCATACAAATTTATATGGTAATAAATGTACCTTTTTAAGGAGGAATAATGCTACATAACCTACCATATACCACCATATACCACCATATATACCACCATATATACCATCTTATATACCATCTTATATACCACCATCAAAGACTCTAGATATTTGATAAAACTTATTCTGAATAGTCAATATATATATACAATTAATTAGAGAGGTAAACAACAGCTGAACAACGGGTGAACAACGGGTGAACAACGGGTCAACAACAGCTCAACAACAGCTCAACAACAGCTAAACAACAACCCAATTACATAGGTGGCTAAGTATGTATTTAGGTGCCTACGTATGCTACAAGCCTCTAAGATACCTCCTAAACAGCTATTTAAGCAGCTAGAGGCTAGAATAACAACTGCAGAGACCTTTAGGGCTGTTGTTAACCCGTTGTTAAGCTGTTGTTGACCCGTTGTTGAGCTGTTGTTCAGCCGTTGTTCAGCCGTTGTTCAGCTGTTGTTGAGCTGTTGTTTACCTATTCAATTAACTATATATATATATATATTGACTATTCAGAATAAGTTTTGTCAAATATCCAAAGTCTTTAATGGTGGTATATATGGTGTGGGCGCAAGGTACATTTATTACCATATAAATTTGTAAGATAAGCCGTGTACCACGTGCTTTTTTTTCATGTTTTGGCGGGTTGGCGGTTTCGTTGATATGGCGCACCATAGTTGGTGTTCTTATGATGCGCCGGTCTTAATTTGCAAGTAAATATAGTTTGACTCAATATGGCGTTTGATCGCGTACAAAGGCACTGACACTTACAAGTGTACCTACTCGCCCGTTCAGTAGGTAATCCTCAGACTGCAAATGCGGAGGGGTGATAGACAATGGCAATGCTTACCCTCAGTCCAGCCACTCATTCGCTGAATATAAGCAGCTGGAATGACATCAGACTTGGCCACTACTCACTCCGTCTTTACAAGAGTAGATATCTTGGCAAGAATTTCTTATTCACGAAATCACAGACTGACTGCTCGATTCAAACAGAGAATGAACGTGTTTAGTCATCTACCAAGGTGACGGTGATTGAACTTCGGTGCCTGCCGCTTCGCGTGCCTCGGTACGCAAGCTATTAACCAATAATGCTGAACATATTGAAAAACACGAACGATTGGTGGTATCTTAGGTCCTAGATTCCGTATCGGCTACAGGTCCGTGGTTAGATCTTACGCCAAGTGCAGGGGCTGCCTGGCAGGGCATTTCTCGAGTGACTCGAGTTTCGCTGATAGTGTTTCGTGTTCGACAATATGATCGTTTCTTCGCGCGTGTCCGGCAAATGCAATAGAAGTTCCTACCAAGTATGTTGAATGTGAAAGGCGACGGTTGTTATATAGATAGCTCGCTACTTAGGCACGCCGTGGTGTTTCATTATATCGTCTTTTTGCTTTAGCCAATTATGGGGTTAACTATGGGGTTACAGATGCCTGCTGCAGATTGATGATCACCGGGATATTGACAGGCATGTCTGTCCAAGACGAGTTTTGACAGCGAGTAATTATTACGACGGGCCGAAAGGATAGCTGGGCACTGAGTGGTATGGGATGATTATTATATGATTGGATTCTACTTCATGGTAACGTCTCGTTCACTTACATGTAATCGTGTTGGAAGGCTTCTAGAAACTTGCTAGAAGCAAGGTCTAACGATAATATGTAACTAGGTAACTACCTAGGTATCATATCAGATATGCCACTGGCATTTGGTGGCGCCATACATATTCGCAATGGCCATTAACTGTTGTTGATGATGATGTGGCTGCTGTTGGGCAATAACATCAGTATGGAGCTCAACTGAGACTCATACTCGAATTTTGAAAGTATCTTCTCGTTCACATGGAAACTTGACTTTAACGTATCCAAAGCCTTCGTATTATTTTACAACTACCAATTTGCAACAAGCTCTCTAAGCTTGTTAGCTTCCCGACCTAGTATTTGATAAGCAACTTACTTCTTGGACTCTTGGCCCTCCATGTATGTCAGCACGATAACAAGACTCAAGCCAATAACCAGTTCTTGTCTTGCCCAGTAACATAGTGGCGTGACCAGATCTCTTGTCCTTGGCGGCTTTATACATACACCAAGCGAGGTACGGATCAGGATAAGATCGTCACACGGTAGGATCTGAAGTGGTATCGTCTTGTGCTGCAGAACTGGAGCAGCCCCAAACGGCAAAGGGTCTTGCCCCGGATAGGTACGGCAGCCAGGTAAGCTACGGAACTCCAGGGCTATGAATGCTAGGTACTAGCCAAGCAAGTCGCACCGTCAGACCGATACAATAGGAGGAAGGTAGATACCCTAGATAGGCTGTCATACATGTCAAGTACGTACATAATAAGGTTAAGCACAGCTCTTTATCACAAGCCTCTCTCCCATTAACTTCGCGTTACAATAATTATATTTTGTTTTCTTCCTCCCTCTAAATCGCTCCCAAAGCATAAGCAGTGTTTTGACTATCGTCAAGCTGCTGTTCGAATAGTATAAATATCATCCTTGCGGGCAGTGCCCAGCTCAATGTCGACTTCAATAGCTTCTAGCGGCTTTTAATTCAATCAATCGCTATTAAATAGTATTACTTTTATATGCTATTCTAATTCAGTATCTGGTACCTAGCTTCTGCTCCGAGAAGACAATCGCAAAGCCGCGTACAGACCAGTTCCCTAAATTCCGACACCATGTCGGCCGACACGAATCACAATGGCGTGGAGGCCACTGAAGGTGCCCCACCAGCAGTGAGTGAGAAGATGGCACCGACGGAACCGGATCTCGCTGCCGTGAAAACCGGTTCGGGATCGGACGTTGATGATATTCTGCGGGGACCCAATGGCGAGCAATATCCCACCCAGGAAGAGTTCGATACCTTGCGTCGCGTGAAGGGCCCCATCACCTGGATTATATACACTATTGCTTTCATCGAGCTTTGCGAGCGATTCGCATTCTATGGCACTACGGCCGTCTGTAAGTCTAAAACCGTGATGGCCTTGCATCAGCAATCCTAGGTACGTACGTACTAGGTAGCTAACCGGTGAATAGTCGTCAACTTCATCGCCCAGCCTCTTCCGGCAGGCTCTACCACGGGCGCTGGCGGTACAGATCTACAAGCTGGTGCTCTCGGCCAAGGCCAACGAGCCTCCACTGGCTTGACCCTATTCAACAGCTTCTGGTCCTACCTGATGCCTCTAGTCGGTAAGTAGCTCCAATTGTAGTTGTAGTAGTAAGAGTAATTCTAACCGTTGGCGAACTATTTAATCATAGGTGGTTACATGGCCGATACCTACTGGGGCAAATACAAGACCATCCACGTTGCCATCGTGCTCGCCATGTTCGGCCACATCATCCTCATCGTCTCGGCTCTACCACCCGTCATAGCCAACCCGCAAGGCGCCCTAGGCTGCTTCTCCGTCGGCCTCATCTTCTTCGGCATCGGCGTGGGCTTCTTCAAGGCGAACATCTCGCCCATGATCGCCGAGCAGTACGAGAGCACGCAGCCGAGAGCCGTCATCAAGGTGCTAAAAAGCGGCGAGCGTGTTGTCGTCGACCCCGTCTTGACCATCTCCGTCATCTACATGCGCTACTACTTCTTCATCAACGTCGGAAGCTTGACCGGCTCGATCGCGATGGTGTACGCCGAGAAGTACGTCGGCTTCTGGCTCTCGTACACCCTGCCCACCGCCCTGTTCATCTTCTGCCCCCTCATGCTCCTCGGCTTCAAGAACAAGTACGTGCGCCGACCGCCGACCGGGTCCGTGCTCGGAAAGGCCATCGCGTTGGTCGGTCTATCGATGAAGGGCCGCTGGTCCGCGAACCCGATCACCACGATCAAGAACCTGCGCGAGCCCGGGTTCTTCGAGCGCGTGAAGCCGAGCAAGATCCCCGATTCGGAGCGCCCGGCGTGGATGACGTTCGACGACCACTGGGTGGACGAGGTGCGCCGCGGCTTCAAGGCCTGCAGCGTCTTCGTCTGGTACCCCATCTACTGGCTCTCGTACAACCAGCTGAGCAACAACCTCGTGTCCCAGGCGGCGACCATGACGCTCAACGGCGTGCCCAACGACGTCGTCAACAACCTCGACCCCATCGCCCTGCTCATCTTCATCCCCATCTGCGACAAGTTCATCTACCCCGCGCTGCGCCGCGCCGGCATCAAGCTGACGCCCATCAAGAAGATCACCGCCGGCTTCTTCATCGGGTCGCTGTCCATGGTGGTGGCGGCCATCATCCAGCACTACATCTACATGCAGTCGCCCTGCCGCCTGCCCGTCGGCTACGGCTACGTCGACAACTGCCGCGCGTACCTCGGCCTCCCCGCCGACGCGCCCGAGTCCGCCTTCAAGCCCCCGCTCAGCGTCTGGATCCAGACCCCGGCCTACATCCTCATCGCGTTCGCCGAGATCGCCGCCTCCATCACGGGGCTCGAGTACGCCTTCACGAAGGCGCCGCGCAACATGCGCGGCTTCATCACGGGCGTCTTCTGGTTCTCGCAGGCCTTCTCCGCCGCCATCGGCCAGGCGTTCGTGCCCCTCGCCACGGACCCGACCCTGGTCTGGCTGTACGTCACGGTCGCCATCATCTCGGTGCTGGGAGGCGTCGGCTTCTGGATCAACTTCGCGAAGCTCGACCGCGAGGAGGAGACGCTGAACGCGCTGCCGGATAGCTTGTTCAAGGGGAGCAGGAACCAGGATGAGGATTTCGAGGCGCTGGGGGAGGCGCAGAGGGAGCAGGAGAGGATTAGGCATGCGCAGGGGTTGGATAAGGGGGCGTGAGGGAGATAGATGGAGAGAGGAAAGGGAGAGAGAGGGAGGTGCTTGGAATATTTATAAACCGTTCCGTGCGCGTCACTTGGCATATATGCTACGCGCGGATGTCTCCTGGATGATAGACGGATGAAGGGATGGATAGACGATGTCCTTCGTGGCTTGGAGATGAAAAAGAATACCTGTGTAAATATTGACAGTACTCAGTAGCAAGTTTATTGTATGCGCATGATTATTGATACAAGTCTTTAACCTCAATTAAGGCGATTGATTGTCTTTTCGGTGATGAAGGTGAGTAGGTATGTACGTATGTGCTAGTGCGAATTGCCTGCCTTTGCATGTAGTCGTGAAGTCTTTCACGTAGGTATTCTATATTGAGATAAATCGCCGTACCTGGCTCTTTTAGAATGGTATATATGGTCTATATCCGATGTTAACAGATCCTGCGCGAGATTTGATCCATCAGACCCAAACCCCTCCCCCAAAGACTCTCCTCGCTCAAACCTCCCGGGCCCGCTCATCCCCATCCTCCCCCTTCGAGTCCGCCGCCTCCTCGACCGCCGTGTGCCTCCTCAGCCTCCCCGCCTCATCATGCTCCTCGTCCCACCTCGCCAGTTCCCCCAGCGGGACCCGCACCAACCGATGCATCGTCGCGCCGCTCCCATCGTCCACAGTGAAGATCTCGGCCCGAACTTCGTATTTCCCCCACCGCGGCAGCAGGTACATCCAGAACACGTAGTACACGCCGCAGAGAAGGATGAAGCCGATGCCGACGACGCAGTACGTCGCGTACCAGAACGACACCTCGCCGGCGAAGGGCCCGCCCTTGGGAGGGATCCAGGGCGTCGCGATGATGTAGACCTGCAGGAGGATGTAGAAGATGACGACGACGTCCCAGGTCCGGTAGGGGGCGGCGTGGCCGACGCGCTTGTGCCGGTACCGCACGAGGTAGAGGCCGATGGCGAGGAAGAGGTGGAATATTCCGGTGGGGTAGGAGCGTAGGCTTACGACTGTTTTCTTTTGGTTAGTATCTTGAGATCCCAGAATGGGGGGGAGAGAAATGGAGGAGGGGGGGAGACGTGGTAGGTAGACGTACCGAATTGGAAAGCATCGCCGGCAGGGGGGGCGACGGTCATGATGAATGTCGTGAACCAGATGATCAGGTACGGCCCCAACGGTGTGCCGAAGGGCTTAGTCGAGACCCAGAACTCGGTGAATGGCAGCACGCCTTGTCTGTTGCAGATGTCAGGTTCAGTGAGAAGATCATATAGCATACCTAGGATAGAAGGGGAAGGCTTACCGTCCAATTTCTCGGATCATGCGAGACTGGCCGATCATCACGGCTACTAGATTTGCGAATGCGCTCAGTAAAACGAGGACGTTCAGCGCTTGCTCAGCGCGTCCCTTGCCGAAGACAGTGATGAAGAAGACGCCGGCGGCAACCTCCTTGGACTTGGCAAACTCTTCCTTCGGCACTACGTAGATGCATCCATTAATTAGCTTCTCACTTAGGCCTGCACAGGGGGGGGGGGGGGGGGATCATAAAGAAAACATATATAGTGCAACGGGGCGTGGAGACATACCAGCAGCGAAATACGCGATGTTGCAAAGCAGATACAAGATGCCGACCACCATAACTGACGTGACACCGTTCCTCCTTAGTGTGGGGATGGGGTTCTTGATCTCGTTGACGACGTTGAAGGCGTTGGCGAAGCCGGTGTACGAGAAGACGATGTTGACGAGCGCGACGGCGAGGTCGTTGCCGTTGTCCGTCGTGCCCTCGAACGAGTTCCGGAAGTTGACGCCCGGGTCCGTGATGTGCTTCACGTTGCCGCCCAGCACTACGAGGCCCGTGATGCTGATGCTGTGGAGGGGGGATGATCGTTAGTCGTTGCAGCTACTTGCAAAGGGGGTTTGGAGGGGTGGGAAAAAGACATACAAGATGAGGGTTATGATTTTTACGGCGCCGAGGATGTTGGAGAGATATAGTGAGTACTTGTTGCTGACGATAACGCCTAATTGTTCTTATTAATAAAGCCGGCGATGGCTTGAAGGGGTGGAGAGTGATGGCCTACATATGACTGCGACAGTGTAGCTAGCCACTGCTACCCCTTTCAACTGCCAGTCCGTTGGTGTGGTGCCCGCAGCTTGGTAGACATATCGCGCCAGGACTGGTAGAGTGTTAGTGGCATATTCGATCGCATTGCATTGAGAAGTTTATACACACCAATCGCATTACTGCTAGCAAACGACAAGACGACGGAAAACACGGCGAACGCAATGGGGAAGAAATGCTTGGGCCTGGGATACGCCTGCTCCAGATAGACGACCTCGGATCCGGAACGGTTCGGAAAGAAGCTGGCGAACTCGAGATAGACGTGGAAGCCCGCGAGTGCGAGTAGCAGGCCAATTGTCCAGTAAATTAGAGCGAGACCGACTGATCCCGTTCTGTTCAAGATGGTTCCAGCTTAGATATAAGACGCGGGTTAGCGAGGCGCAAAGTAGAAATTGCATAGTGATTAGGAGGCCTTACGCGTTGAGAAAATACCAGTGCCGATCATCTGGTTGACATTGAGGAAGATCACGCTCAGCCAGCCGACTTGGTACCCCAACGGCGACTTCGATTCCACGGGCGCCCCAACGGCCTCTTGGTAGGAAGGCTTTGCGCCGTTGCCCGACTTCTCAACGGTATACGCGAGATGGCCGTCGTGAATAACCGACACATCAGACGCGGACGGATCGAGCTCGACGGCTGTCACCTCGCTAGCAGCCTGCCGCTGCCAAAACTTCGAGAAGGCCATTAGCGCAGTAAATCCCGTAACTTCTGGTTAGAAAATGGGAAGGGAAATGGTAGTCAACTTTCGGGAGGAATCGTCGCTGCCCGCGACATATATTAGAGGATATCTACTAGATACAGTCCATTTTTAGAAAAAAAATAGATTATGCGTACAACATGGTTGCAAATGATGAAATATCAACAACGAAGGCGCTAACAAGGTCCCCCCTTTCGTACGAGATGACAAGGCCCGATGGTACAATCGGTGCCAGACCAGAAGCCGTTTCGGTGTACCAAGGCTCTAGAGTGTGTGTTTTTAGTAGGAGCCAATTCGGCCGAGGCAGACCCATTATCTGAAACCTAACATTGACGAATACAAGCCATGGGGCTTCTTGGTAGCAGGCCAAGACACGTATTATTTTTTTCTTGGAGAACGAGTAGAGATAATGTTAGTTGGTGGAACTGTTGACCTTCCTAGGTGAGAGGGGCCGAGGAATCACGCAATCCGAGTTGGACATGACAACCATGTACCGCGGGGCCGCCGATGTCACGGACCGGCCCTAAGCGTAAAGATGCAGGGAAAAAAATAAAAGTTAGGCGTCGATTTTCTAGAAGCATACGTGTGGTTATACTTTCTTCTTGTGGTTTTGGCTTGGAGTTCTTGGTATAGCCCATTCACCGGGTCCTGGTCGAGCTAGAGCGTAGAGGCTGTGGATAGCGTCTCAAATCCTTATCTTCACGTTGCCATAATTTGATGCTGAAATGTCGTCTTAATCGGCAGTTACACATGGGAATCTTGGTGGTAGCAATGCTCGTATACCATACGCGGCAGGCAAAACATGCGATTGGGGGTCACCATATATTCCTGTGCACCCCCCTATATGTAGGTGTGCATCCCCGTACCCAGGGCAATTCAGATCGGAATCTATGTGTGTATGAATACAGCCAATAGATTCCACGAAAATATACTGCATCGCGTTGAATGTATGCAATCATTGAAGAGCAGCCAATTGCAGCGGTCTTCGTAGTGGCAGGAAATCAAAATGTTCAAAAAGAAAAAGAAGAAAAAAAGAATAAGTATAGGTAGGTACAAGGTAGGTAGGTATTTACTATTAAAAAGAAAAAAAGATTTGAAAAAAATACAAAAAAGCTCGGTACCCCCCAGGATTGAATCCAGTACCTACGAAAAACTCCTGTGAGCAAGTCGTACTGTCAAGTTAGCGTTTTAGTGAAGGGACGCATCCAGCATATGACCAGTCGGCGGTAGTTTTCTCTAACCTCTTGTCTACCCAACATGTGGGGTCGGTTGAAGTTTACAATGCAATTTAGATTTATATACCCTACTCTACTGTGGTACGTGTTATAAGGTAGATAGGTTTTGGAATGGGTATGGGCAACTGGTGGGTTGTGATACTTCACCCTAAATTCTCACCCTTAGGCCGCCAGGTTGGAAATCAGGGGGTACAAAGGTTATATCGCCAGTCATCCAAACTATCCCCCCCACGGTGCCCACCGCTGTTGACGATAAAGGGTATACGCATGTAAACCAAGACCTTCTCTTCATTTTGTCCCGTTACTCGTGGTTCGGATGTATGGCTCAAGGGGCAGAATCTGTGACTCAGGAGGTACGTTATCATAAAGCTGAACCCATCTCTCCTTCAGCACCTCCGGCGTCTGCCACGCATTCCCCGGATCACGAAGCCAAAGCCTCAGAAGATGTCGTCTTAAAATGCAAGTTAGAAACACAAGCGATGGTACTTGATGAAGCTGGACGGTTGAACTTACTGTTTCTCTCCCTCGTTTGTGAAACCGTCCCTCGCATGGAACAGTGCCAGGTTGTTCACATACTGGATATCCCCTTTCTGGAAATACGTATCGACGCAAAACTTTTCTCCGAGGAAGTGCAGTGTATCTAGAGCCTCAGCTTGGGCTTCAGTGATGGGTGGGATGTTCGGGCTTCGAGGTAGAGCGCCAAACCCGACGAACGACCTGCGGGCATACTGCAAGGCTAGGCGTTCTGGAGAGGAATCGGTGGCGGGCAGATAATGCATCAATGGCCTTAACGTGTACTGTGGGTCCGACTTCCCATAGCTAATAAAAGTCTTATGTCAGTTTTTATGATGGTCAACTAGGATTTAGTATCAGGGGTAGCATACCTGTCTACAGCCCAGTTCTCGGTCAATGTATGGATGAGGTCAGGACGGGTACGAGCAATCTCGTTGTATACCCTCCATGTACTCGCGAGCTTACTCGCACCACCTGCAGCGGCAGTTTCCAGGGCAAAAAGAGCCACTATATCGCCAGAGTCTGTATGAAATACCTGCTTGTCAGTGGTATATGCGGGGCTGCCGATGATGCCGTTTCTCTCGGGGCCGCTCAAGTCCTTGATGTGAGCTAAGGTGACTGCAGCAGGTTTACCATCGTATCTTCTATCTTGACAGCCTCGAAGAGGAGCGATGTGCGACGATAATCCCGCGTAGATGATGACGTTCTCTTCCCGCGTGTGTTCATCGACGCGTAGGCCGCGAATCACGAAGAACCCATGGCCATTATGGAGTTCATCTGACAGGCGCCGGAGCTCATCGTGAAGATTTGGTAAAGGGAACGTCTCCTGGTTTACATAACCGATAGGCAAGCCGAGCGCTATGGATAACACTGTCAATATGGCATGTACCTGGTTTATTAAAAAGATGTGCCACTTACACTTAAAATGCTTGACTGCGAGCTCTATTTCATCGAGCTGGGTTGGTGCTAAGACATAAGTCCAGTCGTATGTTTTCGCAAGGGTGCTTCCCTCCCATACCAACTTCCCAGTAAGTTCCTGGGGCAGTCCTTTCGGAAGCTCTTTTGGCAACGTATCAGACTTGAGACGCCAGTCCCTTCTAGCTTGGTATTTGGTGAAGTCTGGTGCGTATGAAATATCTGGCTGCCCAGGGGGGGCCACAGCGGGAGGCGTAACTAAATAGGTAACGGTAGTAGACATGGTGTTAAATTGTACTCGTCGATATATGTTGACGCTTGGCCTGAGTTAACAGGCATCTTCCATTACCTATATATTATATTGTCCACTAGAGGTTGGATGCCCGAGTGTAGTTTCATGCACTGTCGATTGCGTCATTCGGGGAAGATATCACCTATATTACCATCCACCACCTCCGCACCTTTCAATCATACTACACTCCTTTCCGTTCACGGCGAATTACGTTAATTCATATATACTACTAGGTATGTACGTAGTAATATAGTATCTCTTCGAGGCCATTGGTTTGGATCCGCACATCGGAATCCCAACTTCATGTCATTCGGTTTGAAATTACCTTTAGGTAAACTTGTTACCTTATATCAATGACGGAATTTACAAGAAAGATAGGTACCCAAGCATACTCCGTAAAATCTCAGACAAACGATTTCAACGCGAGGTCGCGCCTAATTGTAGTCACGTGATTCCGCAATTCCGGTCTGATTTATTGATTTTCCTCGGACACTCCCCCCCTTTTTCCCCTGAAACCTTCCTTGCTTCCTTGTACACCAACCTATTTACGATATTTGGTTCGAGAATGGCATCACCTCTTCTCATAGAAGGCAATGATCTCAATCTTCGACTCATTGGCATCGCTCAGCGGACCTTTGATGTTTCCACCTCTATTCAGACCTTGACAGAACAATGTTAGCATCCATTTCATAGGTATAGTTGGATTGATGCAATTTGAAATGCTTAACAAGATGATTATTTTGTTACCTACCTGAGGTTGCTAGAACAGGAAGAACCATTGACAGGTCGGCCTTGATTCATGCAATATTTATCATGTCGGATAAGCGTGATTACACCATAACTGTCGCTGACAAATTGTCTCCATGCATTATTCCATCAAATCGGCAACGGCGGAACTTCCAGTGTTAGGTAAGATCAGGACGGAGATATGAACCGGAGTTATCAGAGGCATCTGATTACCAATCGGCTGATATCGATTGATGTCTGCACCTAGGTACCTGAAAACATAGTGGTAGCCAAAGGCTCAAGTGGCAGCTACATATGTATACACTTACAGAAGTGGGGCAGCGTTTAAACGATGACGACGTTGCATGCAGATATTGTGTCTCATATTAAGAGTAATGGCAGAAGAATAGAAACTATAAGAAGGTTTCGGTCTGCGCTCGTATAACAATCGTGAAATTATCATCAAACCTTTCTACTCCTTTACTTACAACTGTCTCCGTTTTCTTCATCACGACTCAAACTTGAAAGTCTCGTTACACATTGTTAAACACTCCACAAGACCTTCAATCGCTGCTCATCATGGCCCAACATCAAGCCGCATTCCTCGATGGCGTCAATAAGCCTCTTCGTGTCGGTCCCATTGATACGAAGAAGCCTGGTCCCACAGAAGTCTTCATCAAGGTCGCAGCCGTAGCTATTAACCCTGTCGACTGGAAGATCCAGCAATATGGCGCATTCGTTACCAAATGGCCCACCATCGTCGGAGAAGACATCGCTGGCGAGATCATTGAAGTCGGCGAACAGGTCACTAGGTTTTCCAAGGGACAGCGCGTCATCACTCACTCGACCGCGTTTCTAAACCAAAGCGCTGACAAGGCGGGCTTCCAAGAATATGTCCTCAACATTCAGGAAGCTGTCGCCCTCCTCCCTGACTCTATCAGTTACGAGGCCGGCGTCGTGCTACCCCTTTCCGTCTCTACTGCATCCGCTGGGCTGTTCCAGTCCTCGCACCTTGCCCTGGACAAGCCGAGTACGACTCCCAAGAAGAATGGCAAGAAGCTGCTTGTCTGGGGCGCTAGCTCGAGCGTCGGCACTTCAGCCGTCCAACTAGCCGTAGCTGCGGGGTACGATGTCATTGCAACGGCGTCCGAAAAGAACTTTGGGCTGGTGAAGAGTCTAGGTGCTACAGCTGTCTTTGACCACCGTAGCCCCACCATCGTGGCAGACCTAGTGGCCGAATTGAAGAAGGGCGAGTTTGTTGGTGCTTATGATGGTAAGTAAATATCTCGCCGGGAGGATATCTACTTGGGTAGGTCGATATTTTCATCAATGCAGGACTAATTCCACTGCGCAAATGTAGCCATCAGCTTGCGCGAGACTCAACTTGCCATTGCACAGGTGGAGCAGGAACTCGGCGGAGGTTTCATTGCTACCGTTCTTCCTGCGATCGAAGATGCCCCTGCCAAGGTAACCATAAAAGGGAGTACGTATGAACCTTGCTACCCTTTTTACTCAAAGCACCCTCGCTAACCGATATCATCCAGCTCTCGCTTTATCCATTTTCAAGGAGCACGCGGAGGTAGGCAAGGCAGTTTGGGAAGACTTCCTCCCGCAAGCACTGAAGTCCGGGCAATTCAAACCGTCCCCGCCACCGAAGGTTGTAGGGAAGGGCCTAGAAATACTTCAGTCAGCGTTCGATGAGCAGAAGGCTGGAGTGTCAGCGGCCAAGATTGTTGTCACTTTGTAAATGGCATATAGTAACACTGTATTGTAATGGAAGGGATGTAGGAAACCATCCTATGATAATGAGATTTGTATAGAATAACACATAAATGTGATACTAGGTAGTCAGCCAGTTGTGCGAAGGTCGTACGGAGACTTGGGCAGACGAAACCATCGTGGCAGTTCAACGACAGCTCTGTGATAGTTGTATAACAACTCACCTCCCAGCGTGACGTTACCCAGAAACAACATTGAAGCATTTCAAATCCAACCGCTGGAGAAAAGGACAACATAAGGGATCGTGTTACGTAACAGATCAGATGCTGTGCAGTTTGTGTTATACGGCCAGCTCTCGCCCACTCACCCCCTTCCCAATATTTTTATAAATATCCCATCATAACTTCGAATATCAATAAGCAATTTCACATTCCAAACACGGCCAAACGATTCGGCTCAAATATGATGCTAAGTATAGTTGGGATCGTGAATGCGAAATAAGCGCCTAGTAGTAGGCACGACAAATGGTCGCAGCTACCTGCCACTATTACCCGACTCTGCTTTCTCCTCACTGCGCACCTACTTCATTCACCGTGCAAGTCTACCCGCCGCATGTCCGTAGGTACCTAGGTTAGGGGTGTTTCGAGAACGAGTTCTGCTGCCACCGTGTCGCGGCGTTAAACTTGCCAACCAACCAGCCAGCCAACCAACCGATGTCTTTTTCTCCTTCTACTCTTCCCCCTCCCATAAAAGCATGTCTGACATTCTTCCCCCCCCCTCTCCTCCGCAACCGTCAAAGTCTATGCTTCTTAGCCTACCTACCTAGGTACCCAGACAAACCAAACCAAACCAAACCAAACCCTTTCATCATCCCCCGTAACCACCATAAACGTCCCCCCCCCCCCTCCCCCCGCGCACCCACTGCGCCATCGTCCGCCGCTGATGCACCTCGTCCTTTTCGCGCGCTTGGCGAACTACATAGATCCCACTCACTCCATGATGCAGCAGATGGGTGGTGCAGCTCGCTGAGCTTTGGCGTCTGCTCGGCTGTCGCGGGGCGCCGCGCGAGCGAGCTTGGCCGTTGAGCCATCGGTCCGTCGTCTTGAGACGCCGGCGCCTTGGCAGAAGGGACATGGCGAGTTGGCGAAGGGGGGGGAGGGGGGGGAGGGAAGGAAAAGCGGCTCTGGTTTCATGAAGTTGTGGTTGTCGGGACAAGGGGGTGAAAGATATCTGGGTGTTGTTATATATATATACCCGAGGTAGATTCGAAGGGTTCGCACGCTCTCTCTCTCTCTCGTGGTACTGGCGAAGCATAGGTTGGTTGGTTGGTTGGCTGGCTGGTCGACGGAGCATACCGTGAGAAATAGACGCCCTGGTGCTTGATGGCGGAGACGTCTCGAGATAATTATAGTGAACGAGAGAGTGTGTATTACAGCGCTGTAAGTTTCAGGTAGGTATTCTGGGAGTCACTGCCAGCACGCTTCGTTGACAGCGAGCTAGATGGATGGATGACTTGTCTGGTCATCTGAACTACCTACCCTCTCCTAGTGAACGGTTGAACGCTGTGGCAGCATTGCCACATCAAACTTGGGCATACGGCCACCTATGGCAGGAGGGTTGAACGGCACATCTGTGTAATGAGTGACACGATATTTCTTATCCCGGTTCAGGGGTTATCTACCTACCTAGATAGCGTCTCTACCAAGATGGTTTGGTATTGCGTACATAATGAAAATCGAATCTTATGACATAAACGAGGTTTCAGATTCCAAATATCCTTGATTTAGATATTGAAGCTTCGGGTTCGTCATGCTTTGAAGTGATGAAGTGTTGAGTAAAAAAAAAAAATTTGAATAGATAGGGGTCAAATAAGTCTGTGACCCAACGTTCCACGACATATTCAAGTGCCACGCGCAGCGGCTCAACGGCTTCGCGCTCGACTAGAAGAAAGTCGGTGCCTGGCGCAGGCTGTAGACGTACAACAAGCGGTGGATCGTCGGCGCGATGGAGCGGAAGCTCGCGCGGGGCGGCGCGAGGTCGAGGAGATGTGCCGGCTTTTCTTCGTCGGTGGAAAGGGGCCCGAGGAGGTGGACGAGAGCACGGTGAAGGATGGGGAAGATGATTGGGGGGCCGAGTTTGAGGAAGGATCTTTAGTTGTAGGTATTTCCATACATATAATTGGTGTCAACTGTTATGGTGAAGTTCAACATCCTCGACCGCAAGCATGGCTTTCACTTGATCTCATCGAACCGCTAAGCAATTTGTAAACCGCAAATATAGCATGGTTAAACCACCAACGTAGGCAGGGTATTCAATTTTTGTAAGTCTATCAAAAATAATAATAATGCAGTTTATCGCTAATTTATGAACAGCCAATGGTACAGGACCCCAATCTAGACGCATTATCATTTACAGCATTCCATTACTGACACCCCCAAAACCCCTTTTGTTGTTATTGTCTATTTGTTGTTGCTTTTTTTTTTTTTTTTTTGGTTTCTATATTTACGAGGAAGCCCAGTTGGGAGTCCAGTCAACCTATTTCCTCTTGTTAGTCTACTGCTGGGTGGGTTCTTGGGTAGACGGGGGGGGGGGGGGAAAGGGGGAAGGGGATGGTGGAAAAGGTGGGAAACTCACAACCGAAGGATCAATCTTCTTGAGATCCGCGATGCCCGCATTCGCCGCATCAATTGCAATCTCATTCTTCAGCAGCTCGATCGCGCGCTCGACACCCGCCGTGCCATAAACATTCGCGTACATGAACGGGCGTCCCAGCCCGACGGCACGCACGCCGGTAGCCAACAACTTGACGACGTCGGCGCCGTAGCGGACGCCGCCGTCGGCGTAGACCTCGATCTGGGAGAAGACCTCGGGGGCCTCGCGCTGGATCTCGATGGCGACGTCGAGCGGTGACCGCGCGCCGTCGATCTGCCGCCCGCCGTGGTTCGAGAGGTAGATCGCGGGCACCTGGCGCTCGACGGCAATCTTGGCGTCCTCGACAGTCTGGATGCCCTTGAGGATGATGGGGAGGCTGGTTAGGGTGCGGATGTGGTCGTAGAAGTCCCACTGTGGTTTGGGTTAGTTTTTTGGTCGCTTATTAAGGGGTGGCGGTGGTATAAACTTACGGTGATTTTAGTGTAGGAGGCATCACTATAGATGGCGTATACGTTAGTTCAAAATGTCCCCAAGTGCGTTTCGGGGAGTAGGTGGTGGATAAAGAGAGAAACTTACGCAGAACCGACACCGTAGCGAGCGGCGCGGTGGCGGTTGCCGTTGGCGGCCGAGTCGATGGTGAAGACGAGAGCCTTGGCGCCCGAAGCCTCGGCACGGGCGAATAGCGCTTCCGAGGCGGTGTCGTTGGAGTCGAGGTATAGCTGCTGGAACACGACCTGCTCTTCTTTCTTGAACGTCGAGATCTCTTCAATCGTCAAGCTCGCATAGATGGCGGGCTATTTTCCCCCGGAGTTAGTATGCGTTTTTTACTGAGAAAGGTTTGGGGGAGGGGAGCACATACTATGTATAGAATGTTTCCGTTTGCGGCACCCTCAATTAATCCTTTCTCAGCATCGTTGTTGCCATAGCCACCGCGGGCACAGGGGCTGATGAAAAAGGGCGCAGAGAAGTTGTGGCCGAGGATGGTAGTCCTATATCACTGTGTAAGAAGCCGTGCCAGAGAAAGATGTGTAAGTGGGATAGCGTACGGTAACGACGACTCGATATCCACAATATCTACCATGGTTCTAGGACGAAGCGAATAGCGGTTGAAGACCTCGAGGTTGTTGCGATACGACCACTCAGCAGCGGCACCATTGCGATAATAGGTGTAGTTCTGGATAGGTAGATGTCTTCGGGCCGCCGCATCGAAGTCTGGTAGTCCTACCAACTGGTCGAGAGGCGGTAGTTCTCCGGCTGGGAGACTGCCAAATACATCATCGAAACTTGAATCTTTGTTAGCTTTCTTTCTTTACTATATACCTAGGTATGTAGTATGGTCGGGGTAAATAGTGAACTCACCCAGTGTCAGGCTCGTTGAGGAATGGACGTGCCGCCAGAGCTCCTCCAACGGCGCAGAGCGAAGTAAGTACGTGACGCATCTTGAGCTACTTGAATCTAGGTAGGTATCAAGTATTAAGTGACGTAGTGTGAGGGATTACCGGTACAGAACACTTCGGAGCTGGGATGATGGGATGGGGGGATAGAGTAGTGTATAAGAACACCACCCTCCATGAAGAAGGAATCCTCTCATCTTATTATATAATGTGCAGCATGAGCTTCTTCGCAGCTACATTTCTCTAGTGCCCGTCTAGGTACATCTTAGCTCCGTGCCTGACCATCTCTCTTTTGGAAGGAGTTGCTGTTAAGGTTCACCAGCGCAGCAAGCAGTAGTCGATTCTGTCATCGTTGCCAAGGCCAAGCGCAACTCCCATCATCTATTCAAGGAATAGAAACGTGCCCGGGATTTGAAGAGAATGACCCATCTTACATCATGCGCCATCCTTGGCCGGGGCGGGGGCAAAGATTTCATGAATTTGCTTTTGGTTCCTTAACTAATAATATTTTTTTCTCTTGTCTCTTTCCTATTTCGACCAAGGGTATCGTTGCCAGAGTTAGTAGCTATGGTGATGTTCGTGTCAGGAACCAACTAATTTATTGAGCCCGGTTCGACCGAGTCTTCCGGTCCGCCTATATACCTTCTCACCATAGTCCCAAACGAGGCCTTGGGGGTGCTCGGTCAATACACCTGTCTCTGTTAGCAGGATCGGTCCGCCGAGAGAGGCTAGTTTTAAGCTACGTACCAATGCATGTGATGCCCGGTCAGTCGGAGCCAGAACATGGTACAAGATAGCAGCCGGTACCTGACATCGGATTCATGCGTCGGTACCTACAAGAGGAGGGTAGTAATGTAGACTCGAAGCTACCTTAAGCAGCTAGGGCTGCTAGGTACAAGGTAGGCTAAGGCACATTCTAGGCTGAAGATCAGTGGATACGATCAAGGCTGGTCTAGTGTATAGTATGGGCATTATAACGATGGATGACAGAGAAACCTCTTGATAAGGCTTACAAATAAATGCCAAGTGTCGGTTGAAACGATCTGATTGCCCTCTTCAATATTTATATGAACAGCACAGCCCAAGCTGCATTATCATCTCTCAGCTCGGCAACCTAATACTCATAAGAGCAGGTGGAGTTTCGTCCGAAAAATAACGAATATTGGCATCGCACGTAATCCTTGGTATTAAATCCTTCGGGAAAACATTGAACACATATTCGTAAGATCCTGCAAATCCAACCGTGAACTTGGTGATGGGTAGAATATCGTCACCGAATTATTGTGTTATATTAAAGTCAAAGGATGCGTCGCGTATGTGCTTGCTTGCTGGTGAAAACATATAATGATTAGGTAAGTAGTAGGTAGACATGAGATATCAACTCATAAGCGAGTTCGGAGTAGTTAGTCTAATGTGTGAATTTACCTAGGCGTAGATCCTTTGCACGTAATAGGCATCTAGTGGTGATCATTATTATGTCGACATGGGCAAGAGCTCGCTATTGTTAGAATTGCGATTCCGAAACCTCGGACTGGTTGCCAAGAGGATGGGTTTGCGAGATTATACCAAGTGGAAAATCGTATTCTTTCTGACCATCACAAATCCCCACCACGATTGATAAGATTGATTATCTTCCCTGCTTCAAAAGGGCTAGGGAATATCACCAAACAAAACTTTCATTATGCCACCAGACATTCCGGCCTTTCTGAACCCAGACTCCAACATGGGACTTCAGTTCACGAGCCATGGCTTCAGGTCCACATACGATCACGGCAACCCGTTCCTCTAAACCTTGCTTAAAGAAGTCATCAACAATCTTCTTTAGGTCGGGCCGTTTGCCCATGCGTCTTGAGTCAGTATCGAGATTACTAGCCAACTCTATCGCATCATCCTCGTCGCCCGAGTCAGTAACTTGGTCCGCGTCCCCAAAGACGTCCCCAGTTAGGTATAAGTGGAGGTTTTCGTCGTCTAGAATGCTTCCCGCAGTCCCATTAACCGGCCATGTCGCATCGCCGGCTTCACGGACAGCCCAGACCATCCGTACGCGGGCAGCTGGGCTTTCAGTAGTAATTAACCCTAAACTGTGTTAGCTTACCCTCCCGCAATATCAGAAAATACATCTAGATGGGCTTAAGACTGGAAGTGCCGCATTCAGTAGGCACTACTTGGGTAGTTACCGTCTTTAAAAGAGAAACTAGACGTAGGGCGCCGGGACTGGAAAAGATAGTATACTTACTAGACTTTAGTTAGCATCTACATATATGAGTTATAAGACGGGTGCGGACCCCGAAAGAATTCGACCCAAGGGACATTACTTACCGATACAGAGGCAAAATATAGGTGGCGCCGACTCCACCGGCGACGAGAAGAATACGATTAAATTCTGAACCTGTCAAGCTTGGAAACTTCTTGGCGCACCCGTAGGTACCGTCGATATTCAGTGGTATCTTGGTACCTGTCAAATGGTTCTGGGCGAGACGAGCTAGGGTCTTAGTCATGAGTCCGTTCTGGCATCGCGCAATTAGAGTTAGATTTTGCGACTCCTCGTTCACCAATGCAATGGTAAAAGGATTGAAGGTGGCTTCAAAGAGGAGGAACGCCGCAAAATTGGCACCAGAGGCACGACGGGCAGCAATCGGAATACTCAGGTACACGTGCATCCCGTGATACTTGCGGAAGCGACCGAGTTTCTTGGGTGGGAGGCTGGCTACGATCTTGACCAAGCTGGTGCCTGGGATGCGCTCTAGAGTCGCAGGTGCCGTAATAGTGTCGAATCTGCGTTTCATGATATCGAGGACGAAGACAGCAAGTGCCTCGATCACGTATTCACGACCTCCATGGTGAGAATGGAAGAAGATGGCCGGTGGGAGGCTGAATGCTACAATAAGGTGGGTGATAAAAAAAACCCTATAAGAATATTGACGGACAATTCGAAGAGCGGTGGTGTTCATGAAGCTCAGGCCGATGAAGGAACCAAGACCAAGTGCTGGGATAAGGCGGACGATTCGTTCAGCCAATACGCCCTCTTGAATATAGAAATTAAGGAAGAAGGACACATGCAAGAATAGCAGGAAATATATGATCCAACCAAGGACTCGATGCCATCGATTAACTTGCTCGTGAGAAGAGCTAAAGACGAAGGCGATGGGGTTGATACTCTTAAGTGCCAGCAAGTATTGCATTGGCAATTGAGAAAGCGCCACTATCCCGAATCTCTTAGTCAAGTGAATGTAATCTGGATAAAATTAGCATTTTCTCCTATTCATCAGCCATGAGATGGATCCACCAAGCAATGATTTCATATTGACTAAGCAAAGAGTCGCTGCAGGTATGAAAAGGCATGAAAGGCATCAATTGAATAATCAAACCTACCATTTCCAGTGTCAACCACGCAAAGAAACATCAGCCATACAGTCCAAATGATGCCGATGATGATCTGATCTCTCTGCCCCCAGGTTTTCCCCAGAAACACGACATCATCGCTGAACCACCATGCGAATCTCCTTAATAAACTAGCCAAAGAGCCGGTAGTACTGCGTCTAGCTCGTTTTAAAGTAGGTGAACCCGGAACAGCTGAGTAAAAACCGCGTTGTGGTGTAAGTCTCTTCACCACCCAGGACATGAACCGGTAGAGTAGGAACAGGGCGATAGGGACTAATGCTGAAAGTTGCGCGTACGCCGCATGTCGATCCAACGACTGCCGGCGAGCGGTTTTTTGAGCCTCATCAAGGGCAATAATTCGCCATGGCCAATCCATCTTTTAAACTGAAAGTCAGCGGTTTTCTCTCGTTGAATTTAGTAACTCCGGTTATCCGTAGGAACTTCAATGTTGCTATTCGGAGACTTTGAAGCCTATCTTGACGGTCGGGACTATGTTCTTTTTTCATAAGTATTGAAGAGCGCAATCGGTATTTTACCTTGAGTTAGGATGATCAAGCTGTTAAATTGTCAACGGCATCAGGACCAAAACCAGGACCAGAATCAGGATCGTGTACCGTGTCACGAAAAGGACGCTACGTAGTACTCGGGACTCGGTACCATTTCTCTTGGTCTTGGAGATAAGCCACTAATAATAGCTATATTTTTAATGCACATCTTACTACTACTAGTAGTATGTAAATGGCTAGTGGTTATCACTTCCGGCTTTGAAGGTCGGGATGTAAGTGTGATGCCGACGCGCAGCAGTCGACGAGACACACAATGAAGCTACTGCATGTCTTATACTGATAGAGGATGTGATTCTCCAAGTATCAAACAGTTGTATGGACCTAAGGTTAATATAAGAGGTTGCCAGCATCAAAGATGGAGTATGGAGCAACATTAAAGATTATTCAAAATCTAGCAAATGAAGGGAGAGTCTGGGAGACTACTAATTACTAGTAGTACAGACTTAGGAGTGGGTCAATCACCGTTAATACCGTTAATTTGCCCGAACCCACATTTGACGTAAAACCAGGCTAACCGTTCTTGAAACGTCTGCCCCAACTTTGGCCAATGTGCGATCTCCATCACCCCGCTTTACATACACCGTCTTCCAGGACCAATATAGGCAATTATATCTTACCCAAATTTCAACTCAGAACAGGTTCCTGGCAACAGAAGCCTACAACATCCTGGTTTGGTGGTCTAGTGGTATGATTCTCGCTTAGGGTACACCCTATGCTCAGCTTGCGAGAGGTCCCGGGTTCGATCCCCGGCCAAACCCTTTCTTTTGCTTTTTGAATTTTTAGTTAGTTATTTCTATCGGATTTTGATTCTTTTGCTATTATTCATTAAACTACGCCAGCAGTAACCGTTTTATGCCTGTATTAATTAATTCGATTTATTCATTGTTCTTAGCAGCCCCCCGAAATAACATGTCATTCTTTCCTTTACTTGTCATTATTCACCTTCAAGATCCCAGCCAACATGAGATCGAATAAAGCCTACAATAGCCTACAATATCATTGATCTCATCAGGAATCTTATCAATGTCCCAGATTTTGGTAAACCCTCCATTGCACTTCGTACCCAGCAGCCTCTCCTAATTCGACCGGCTTCTTGTCGTCTTCTTTTCCATGTCCCAGAAATGTCGGAGTAGATTTCGCTGTAGTTTCCATCGTGGGATTAGGTATCGGATCAAGATATAGAAGATCTCTTTCGTACTGGGAAACCTTGACTACCGCGTTCTTTGGTTCGTCGTCGCCCGTATTGTCAGCTGTAAATGGGCCATTCTCTCCATCCGATTTAACAGTATCCTGCTTAACGGCATCCTCAATATCGCTGCGAAACGGGACGTACCCGCACATGCCCACAAACCCACCCAACGGATACTCAAGACTGAGCAGTCGGGAATATCCAGCGGTCTCCCGGGAGCAGCTCAGGCAATGTCTTCCCGCTGGAGGTTAGCCCTGTAGAGAGGAACTCTTTGCCGAATTTCTCGCCGGTGGAGCTTAGGCCGTGGAGAAGGATGATGGAGTGGGAGTGCACGGAGGTAGGCTCGACTATGCAAGTCCCTTGATGGCCCGGGTCGGAGGGGCCGGACGTGGGTAAGTCCTGTGAACTCATTACTGTCTCGCCGGGGACGTAAATAGTCTTGAATGATGTTTATTGGCTATTGAAGAATGAGAACTTGTCGAGCTGTTCCTGAGATTAGGACACAAAGTTCGATCTTTCTTAATTATTGGCGACCTGGAGTTTCATGACACCATTTAATACAATTGGTTTGCATATCTCTTGGTGTTGGGCAATACAGACCCGACCAAATCACTATCTCGTTTTCAGAGCAGTTTAGTCTAGTCTTTCAGCTTCAGGTTGCTACTCCGTAAACTACCAGTCTCTTCTACAGCCGTATACTATTTAATTGATTTTCTCTTATGTAGAGGCCATCCTATTTTCATTAGCACAATAATAATCAATATCAAGAGGACCAAAAAAGTCACAACTCACCAACATCCCCTCCCACCCAAACCAACTCAAGACCCACGCAAACGTCGTCAACCCCCCCTGCCAAATAACCTTCTTCACCTCCGGCCTCAGCAGCTCATCCACCACCCTCCTCGCATAAACCTCGCGATCCATATGCGGTGCCCTCTCCAGCATCTCCCTCCCCTCAATGAACCCCCTCGCAGCCGCATACAAACTCCTCTCCGGCAACCTCGTCGGCGCCAAGTTCCCAAACAGCTCCGTGTGCACGCTCCCCGTCTTGACGGTCACGACGCGGATGCCGAGCGGCGCGAGCTCCGGGCGGATCGTCCCGCCCAGGACTTCGATGGCCGCCTTCGACGCGTTGTAGATCCCGAAGAACGGCGGGCGCACTTGCGAGTTGATGCTGCAGATGTTGACCACCATTGGCCCCCCACCTCCGGCGTCGTGTGGGTTGTTTCTCCGCGCTGATGTGAGCAGGAGTGGCAGAAACGCCTGCGTCACGGCGACTACGCCGAGGACGTTGACGTCGAACACGCGCCGCGCGTCGGCGACCGTGGCGTCGGCGAAGGGCATCACGTGCATGATCCCAGCGTTGTTGATCAGGATGTCGAGGAAGCCTCCCTCGTCCTTGTTGCCACCGGTTAGGACAGCGACATCGCGCACAGCCTGCGCGATGGAATCCTCGGACGTCACGTCTAGTTCAAGGGTCTCGATGCCGCGGTCGCGTAAGGGAGCGAGATGCGCGGCGGAGACGTCGGTGGCGAGGACGCGGTGGCCCCGCATCTGGAACTCGATGGCGAGGGCGGAGCCGATGCCGCCGGGGCCGCAGCCGGTGATTAGGATGGTTTGTAGAGGCATTTGGGGGTTTCCTTTGTTCTTGGGTGGGGAAGGTACCTAGGGTAGGTAGGTGGTTACCGTATACCGTATTTGCAGGTCTTGAAATCAATGATCACTTGATAGTTGCAGGTGGGTGAAATATTGAATTGGAGATGTTAGGTGCTAGCCTAGTACGGTACACGGGGTACAAATCAAAACTTAAAGCGAGTGAGACTGAACACAGGCTGGTCCTTGAAGTTATTGTCTCACAACGACGCATTCGCCTGTCGTTATCTCTGATAGATACCTACTTTCCTGCCTATGTCGACATTTACCCCTATTCTATTTATCAAAGTGAGTTTATTATGAATGTATTCAGGCAATCAGACGATCAACGAGTGATGCTTTATTGAGAATGCCATTCAATCTACTTTGGAGTACATGGATATTGCCATAACGGTGATAAAGGGGGCCATTCCCTAACTTAAATGATCTTGCCAGGTAGTAAATCGTCGGTGACTATCCGAAGACTTGAGAATTACTCACGAGCCAAGCATAATAATACATACCAAGATAATAATTTCATTATAGACGGCGTTGGCAGAAACATCAAGTTACTACGAATGGCAATATGTATTTTGACAAATTGCAGAATAATTTGAGATTTAATTCCATGAAAACGGACCAACGTTTTATCCTTCTCGACTGCTCATATGCAAAGCCAACTTACAACTCTTTCCTCGATATTAGCACAACTCGATTGTTGAGAGCTTACTAGGTAGTAATGTATGTCAAGACTCCTCAAGTTTGCAGCGAACCCTATTACTTTCCAATATATCGAAGCTTACTATATCTTATCCTGTCCGTCGGCTCTGGCCAAGTATTACAATGAGTGACTTTAGACATCTGCCGTACGATGATACTAGTTCAATGCGACGTCAAGTCCAGAGCCACCCCACCGGGTAATTCAGAAGACGTATGTTTCCCAGTGCAATACAAATGAACTACCGATTCTTTATAAACTGTACTCATGCGCATTTTATCTTGAAACCGTATATTGGAGTTTGTACTGGGTCATGGCCACCCTTTCCGATCAACGGCTGGCGGAAAGCCCAGGGTCGAAAAAGCTACATTTCGTGATTGTACGTATACCTTCCAAGTTCCTATAGACCAACTATGCATGAAAACATTAGTACTGATAATACTTCTAGGTCGGCGGCTCGCTAGGCGGTCTCGCAACCGGTCTTGCGCTCAAAGCGCTCGGCCATGACACTACGATACTAGAGCGCAACCCCGCGCCCCTATTGCAAGACCAGGGGGCCGGGATAGTCGCAGGAGGCGACACTCTCAAGTTGTTCGAGCGGTACAATCGATGCGACCAGCCATTCTCGGTACCATCAGAGCGAAGACAGTACCTCGACAGAGATGGCAACGTTGTGCACAAGGTGGACACAATGCAGTACATGACCTCGTGGGACCTGACGTACTACCTCATGCGGGCCAACTACGACGGCATCGAGAGCCCGTACTGCAAAGTCCCGCCCCCTATTCCCGGGCATGGGAAAGCCACGCACCTGCATGATCGCCAGGTAACACATTTCAAAGAAGAAGGCGACGGCATACGCGTGTTCTGGAAGACCAGCTCGGGGGAAGAAGGCAGCACAGCCGGCGACATCCTGATCGGCGCCGACGGGCCCAGCTCCACGATCCGCAAGCTCCTCGAGCCCAGCGTCGAGCGCAAGTACTCGGGCTACTGCGCGCTGCGCGGGACGCTCATCGAGAGCGAGGCCAGCGCATGCGCCAGGGCGGCCTTCAGCAACCGCTTCACCTTCTTCCACAGCCCCGGCGTCCAGATCCTCGCGTACCTGATCCCCGGGAAAGACGGCACCGTCGAGCCCGGCCGGCGCCTCATCAACTTCGTCTACTACACCAACTTCCCCGAGGGCTCCGCCGAGCTCGAGGAGATCATGACGGATAAAGATGGCCGAAGCCGCCAGATCACGGTGCCGCCCGGCGTGACGAGCCCGGCCGCGTGGGAGAAGCAGCGGCGGCTCGCGCGCGAGCGGCTGCCGGCGCAGTTCGCGGAGATCGTCTGCGGGACGCAGCGCCCCTTCGTGCAGGCGGTCACGGACGTGCTGAGCCCGCGCAACGAGTACCTCGACGGCAAGGTCGTGCTCATCGGCGACGCGCTGGCGGGGTTCCGCCCGCACACCGTGGCGTCAACGTCGCAGGCTGCGTTCGACGCGATGCTGTACGCTGATTACGTCGCCGGTAAGGTGTCGAGGGAGGAGTGGAAGAGGGAGACGATGGGGTTCGCGAGGTACATCCATAAGAGGGGCGTGGATATGGGCGAGCGCAGCCAGCACATGGATTTGCCGGTGCAGGAGCATATACATGATCGCAATGTGGCGTCGAGGCCGAGGGAGCAGGAGGTTTATCCTGACTGGGCGATTGCGGTGTGATTGTGTAGTTACGTAGCTAGATGTGATGAATAGGGGGTGGGATTAAGACATGTATGCGCCTTAGATAAATACAAAAGAAGAACAGATTATCTTGTTAAAGTTCCCGTTGGTTATTCAAAGGTCCGTCTCTCCCCTTAATCACAAACACAACCAAGTAAAACCCAACACCCCTATCTCACCAATGCACAGTCGGCTTATCATCAGAGCTCCCCGACGGATCTATACGCTGACAACTCTCATAATCGCCCATCCGAAACTGGCCCCACGCATTCCTCTCCACCGGATCGCACGTCTCCCACACCACCCCAAACGTCGCCGTCAAAGCCGGGCCGACCAGTCGTCCAAAGACCCCGTTGCCCGTCTTCGAGTACCCTTCCTTGGTCAGGTAGGCCTGGAACTGGAACTGCACCTGCATCTTGTCGTCGTACGAGTACTCGGCGCCGGTGAAGCACGGGGACCAGGCGGGCTTGTCGTTGCGGATCGGGACCTTGAAGTCTGCGTCGTAGAACCCGGTGCTCCCGAAGTCCACTCTCGCTCGAGGAATGTTCATCTAGTCCCATTATCAGCAAAAGCGAATACCTATCTAACTACCTACCAGGGTAATAATATCACTGGCTTAATTGTGCTACGGGCATGGGAGGGGAAAAAGACTCACCAGATACGACCCCGAAGCATTCTTGACCGTCGGCTCATTGATCGGCTCGCTGTTCTTCAAATGCTCCCACTGGAAGTACGCGTTCGCCGCAAAGCTCTCCAGCCTCGCGCCCCCGCTCAGCTTCGCGTGCCCCGTGTACGTGACGTCCTCCAGCGCGAACCGCCACCCCGAGGGAAACGCCCCGAGCTCGATCGACATCACGCAGATCGCCGCCTCGCTGTCGTACTCGTCGGCTGGCGACACGCTGGCGCGCATGTCGGCGAAGTCGAGCTTGAGGGTATTGGGTTGTAGGGCGAGGCTCAGGCTCGTGGCGGAGAAGCAGCCGGCTGAGTTGGCGCCGCGGATGCTGAGGATGGTGGGGATGGTTTGGGGGGAGGTTTGCGCCAGGGAGAGGGTGGTGGTGGCTAGGAAGGTGAGGATTGTTATCGTCTTCATGATGGTGCTGCTGGCAAATATTTCGATAAGGAATGGCAGCCGTGTGCTAATACTCTATGATACTTTGGGGACTGTGAATATTCAGAAGATATTTTCTTGTCAATCATACATGCCATGAGATCGGGCTTACGGAAATTCTTTCGGGAAAGCTCAGGGGCTGACTACAACTGTCGATCTAGGAACTATGAGTTGCGAACACACAAGAGGATGAAACTAGGCTGTGAACGGTTAATTTGAAAATAGGTATATGAGCTACTTAAAGTGGTCTTCACAATAACCGGCAATGGTATATGGTGTTGTCGAACCCCAGTTTGAACAGCACCGGATAAAGTCTCCATATGTACCGCAAGATATCTTTGGGCATTGACTGCTGCTATGTTTTAAGTAACCAGTGTATTATCTTGATGTATATCTCTATCATCCTTTTGATAACGTCTTCTCCTCAACTTCGACAGTCTCCTTGATTCAAGGGGTTTAAGACCTTATTGGGAGCCTGCGTAGTAGATATTCAACACGTCCTACATCGAAGATATGCTCGACATGACACCTAACCCCTTCTCACATAGTTCAAGAGCCTGATCTACAGGCCTTTCTTCTATCCAGCTACTTAGTCTTCATAGCACTCTACACCACTCTAACCTAGGTAGAAACTTGATGATTTTCGCTCGAAGACTCCAACGGCTTCTGCTCCCAGCTCGAGAAAATACGGAGGCCAAGCCATTATACGTCAAAACGATCCTATGACCTCTCACAGTACCGCCTCCACGCTATTCTGTGCTGCGTACTGCGTGAATATTTACCTAGACAGCCTTATTTTTAAGGTTGAAAAAGTGGCCCCTTAACTGGTGCCTCAGGATCGCAAAACTCACCACCACCGCCCTCGCTCGTAACCGACCTTTCTACCTCCCGAAGTTAAACTTATAGGTCCCCGGAAAGCAACAACTCTCACTTCCTGGGTGAGAACTCGGGTACCTGGGTTTTCAACCTAGGTTGGCTCAGTGGTAAGGTGCGAAAACCACCAGGGCTCCCCAAAGAGTGCGGGTTCAGAACGAAAACCACTGTGGGACGCCCGAGGGTGCGGGTTCAATCCTACCGCAAAACTTTTTTTTTTTCGACTTTTCTTTTTCTTCCAACATGTACCTAGGTATCTACCTACTAGGTAGTTACCCAATGCTATGTTTATGAAATGAAGTTATTCACAACGCAAGGCCCCTCCTATTAAACTAGCGATGCAATTGTATTCCACACTACAGGCAACAAGCATATCTAAGCTACCTTAACTATCAAGTACCTCACTTTCTCGCATCATCTGCCACGGCCTACACTAATCCAACCAACCACTCTATCGGTATCATGTCTTCACCTGTCTTCACCACCCCACAATCTATCCAAGTATTGGTGCAACCGCACGCTTACACACCCAACTCCCAACCTACCTCCCTCCCTATTAGGTACCTAGCGCCCACCACGCTTGCAGCTACCTTCCTAGCTACCTACCTAAATCCTTACATGCAATCGCCACCAAACTCGCGGGGAAAGCATGACAGCTCACCATTGGCTCCCGCGTTATCCCACCATGTAGCTCAATGCGACATCGTCCACTTCCTTTCTCCCTTCCCTACCCTTACTACGCAAGACGGTTCAGGGAGTAGGTACCTAGGTATGTGTATCTCCATGACACAGATAGCTCGCGGTAGGTATTGGGCTAATAAGCCAAAGCAAGATAGCATGTGCAACGGGTCTAGAGGACCCCCTTTGACCCCCTGGAGCCGAATGACGGGGCCAGCATGGCGATGTTACATTCGGTTGGCCATGCATGGCTTACTCACCAACCCAAGCAGGTATTTATCACCAACTGAGGCAAGTGTTTACTAATCAGAAGCTCTTTTCTATGAGCTGTTATAGTATTAATATTATGATGCTATCTCGATAATAAATTTGCCTTCAACTTATGGTAGGCACCTACGTAATAGGCAGAGGACGGGCATAACTATAACTGTATAGGTCGTGAAGGATATATGCTTCCTACCTAATCTTGACTTTAGGTACCTATATAAGAGTATCCTACTCACTGAACGACCCAACCGCATCAGCCCATTCCTAGACATATCATCCCGAATAACTATCCCCTTGATAGACCCAAGATGCGTCCCCTCGCTATATCTATATCCCTCCTATCCCTCCTCCCCACCCCCAGCCTCACCACATTCTTCTACCCGCACCCCACCGCCTCCCTCCTCGAGCACATCCTCGTGGACACCTGGGGCGCCTACGCGTCCAACTTCTCGTCCGCCATCACACCCTGCGACCGGTACGTCACGGAAGTCGGCGCCGCGGCCATAAACTCTCACAGAACGACGTCTGCGCAGTGGCTGCGCGTGGCCTTCCACGACTTCGCGACCGCGGATGTGGGCGCGGGGACGGGGGGCATCGACGCGAGCATTGGGTTCGAGACGGCGCGCGAGGAGAACAAGGGGAGTGCGTTTAATGATAGTTTTACGTTCTGGCGGCCGTTTGTGAATGAGTTCGTTTCTAGTAAGTTGTTTTATTTATAGTGGAATGGATCTTTGTGGATTATTGCAGAAAGCTAAACATAAGCCCGACGGCTTCAAAGTGGCCGATCTGCTAGCGGTGGGGACAGTCATGTCGGTGCATTTGTGTGGTGGGAAGTATATACCGTATCAGTATGGCAGGATAGACGCAACCGAGGCAGATCCTAGGACCGGCGTGCCTGAGGTAGGGACGAGTATAGAGGCGACGCTCGCCCAGTTCGAACAGGCGGGCTTTAATCAAGCAGATGCCATTGGCTTGACGGCTTGTGGCCATACGATAGGATCTGTGAGTCGAAGTCTCCCCCTTATCGTTGGTCGAAGCACACACTGACTGAATTGCAGGTACATGCCGGCGGCTTCCCCGAAGTACTCGAACAAACTCTGATAACATCAAACAACACCAACGGAGCATCAAACTTCGACTCTAGCCGGGCAGTCTTCGATCCATTGGTGGTGCGTGAGTATATCGACAACACCGGCGCTAGGGGTGGCGCGCTCGTAACCAGCTATAATGAGACAAATAGGTCGGATTTGCGCCTGTATGCAAGCGATGGGAACAAGACCATGCTGGACTTATACGCACAAGGCGATGGGTTCCAGGACACCTGTGTCACCTTGCTAGAGCGCATGCTCAACACCGTTCCTTCCAGTGTTCAACTTCAGCCTGCGATCACGCCAGCACTGATCAAGCCGGTCAACGTGACCTGGGATGTCACCAGTGAGAACCAAATGGTGCTTTCAGGGAGAATCAGGGTAAGTGCTAGATGCAACTCAGGAAACCGAAGGGATAAATTGCTAAGAAGTAGTCAGTTGTTGTATCCTGGGGAAGTCTCAAGTGACCCAGTTTCGATCACTTTCTCGAATGGCTACACAGAGATGTTGGTCCCTGAAGACGGCCTAGGAACTTCTGCGTTTAGACTAGCCGATAGCCAAGCAAATGCTACGGCGCGATATCTATCGTTTTCGATACAAAGTACTAATCTGTTAGAGGCGTCATCTTTTACTATCGCGACGAACGGCTTTGAGCCCCAAGTCTGCCAGATTCAAGATGAAGGATTTGTTATTCCCAGTATGACTAACCTTGATAACGGCAAAGTGTCTGTCACGGTCGCAACAAGGATAGGGAATATTGATTTTGATGCGTCGCAACTGGCCGTCGAGATCGGAGCTCCGGTGGCGCAGCCTCTTACTCTGGTGCCTAAGATCATACGGACAGTAGTCAACCTTGGTGAAGTCGAAAGCCCAGTCAGTAACCTACGCTATTGGTCTGGATCCGCTGTGATCGAGGCACCTACAGGAGCCGTGAGTGTGGGCTTGCTCTATAAGGGAGATGTTATCGACATCCTATTGCTTGACGCTGCAGTGGCAGGTTGGTAGACCCCAGAATACGGCGAAGACAGCGCATCGGGGTCATGCATGCAACACACACCTAGTAGTCAGAAGAAAAAATTGTCCGAAATGGTAGATGTGTTAATTGGTAAGATCTTGTTAACCTCTCCTCCTTATACGCATGTTCACATACCAATACCCTTTTCAGTAAGGCTAAGCGTATTCCAATCATGGCAACAAGTATTTAACATAGGTTGCAACTTATTACCCGGGAAAGGCTATAAGTTAGGTTAGAATCCAAGCCGCAGCCTGTCATAAGTGACGATAGCAGACTGCCAAGTCATCACAGCTAACTTAGCTTCCTAAAACGTCAATAGGTGTTCTGAATGAAATGGCACATCTTGGGATATGCGCAAACGCAATTGGCTACCGAATCAAAGAATATCTGGCGAGCTCCTTGCTGTATCGGGATACACCCTATGAAGTATCGCATGTGCCGAATGTTGGGTTGGTGCTATTGATTGTTAATATATCGTAGGCTTCGAAGAGATGCTTTCGGCGGTGTAAGATAAAACTGGCGTCAGCGCTGACGTTAGACACTCATCCCTTTTATTCGTGTTTTGTTATAAAGGATACTCTTTTGTGGCGCCGAATATTTAACAAGTTTATAACCCAAACAAAACATCTATGAATCATCAATCTGTACGACAAAAAGAATGATGGCTCCTGGCGCTCCGATAAACGAAACTCACGGGGTTGAGTTGCCCCCGAGGTATGAGATTCGTCTCATAACGCCCGACCTCAGTGACTGGATTTCGGCCTTGACATACTTCAATCATCATTTCGAGTCGGCTATGTGGAGCGCTATAGACGAGGGTCATCTAGCGAGTATGGCTTTGAAGGCATACCATCTTGGCAAGTTCCTCTACGAGATGCCCGAAATGGCAACTAGGAATGGCCTCTCCTATTGTATATGGGACAAGGAGTTTGTTTTCAAGAGGCCCGAATCAGCCGCCAAGGGTGGTGCGTGTTACTGGGATGACTTTGATCTTAACGACCCCGACCTTGAAGTAAATGCGCAGCAGAAGTTGAGCGATGCATTGGATTTCCCGATTGTCGGCTTCGGCTTGTCCTATGACAAGTTCGTCCCTAAAGATCCGAAGAGGTGGGAGGCCGGAATGAAGGCCATCCCCCTGATAAAGCTGCTAGGAGAGTATTATGAAATACACGATCCACGCCCTAAAGGGTCATGGGAGCCAACAGCACCGGGGCAGGTAATCGAGCGGGCAGGAACGGGTACAAGGGAGGATCATCAAGGGAAGGGACTCATGAAGTCTCTAGCCAGATTCATCATGCTTGAGATGAAAGCCAGAGGGTTTCAAGCGATTCAGATCAACTGTGGAGCGCCGCAGGTCCACCGGGTGTGGTCTACCCCCCCGGAACCATTCAGGAGTTCTACCATATGCGTGTTTCCCACTTGGTTTTACGAAAAGGATGAAGACGGCAAGAAGATGCGGCCTTTCGAGAAGTCAAAGTTGCCTAACATGTTTCTTGTGTGGACGGAGTTGTTGGATAAATAGACTGTGTGATTAAAGGGCATAAGGGTCTGGTGATGTTGGCAAAGTGGTGCTTCCGTTTGTGTCCCGAGAAGATTGCTTTTGCCACGTCATGCCGAAGTCACTAATGAGTAAAGAGTAAAGATCAAAAAAGGATCTTTGTTTAATAGTATCTCGTGTTGACTATATTCGTTTCGTTCATCTGTGAAATCATCCGGTCTCGTGGAGTTTAAAGAATTTACCTAAAAAGTTACCTAAAGAAAGCTGAGACGAGATGTAGAGAGTAAATTCAACATTGAATCCATTAGCTAAGGTATGTATATATCCATTATGTATTTATCCCAGGTTTGTAATTATCTAGTACAGAGGTGATATGCATTTACTCGGTCTTACATAGTACATCTATTTATGTATGCTAGGTACCTAGTAATGAGCCACAGCTACTAGGTACCTAGTAGTTGCCTTTTAACTGTTATTCTCAAAGTTCTAGCTTGGACCGCTGACATCGGAAGGTTCAAGTTTCGAGTCTTCTTCCACCATAGCACTGCCACCAACATTCAGCCAAGCCCGCTAGTCCCTTAGGTGCATACCTTTTCTTGCGTTATTGATCTCTTATCTCGAGTTTATGACAAGTATCATAAAGATGCATGTGGCCCAAACATAATATTGTGATATATCTAGAATCTACAGTAACAGGAGCACTCAGAAACCCTATTTCAAGATACTAAGTAATATCCATGATTTTTTTCTCTTGTTTCTATTTACGCAGACTTTAACCTACATAGCCCCCAATCTTCTAAACATGGTATGCATTTATTATGCAGGCTTCTAACTATGCACCTAAGCGCTTCAGATGCTTCGTTTCAGGTGGTACGTCATGTTATAATAGAGCAAATACTACCAGTGCCAATTGGAAATTACAGGGGTCAGTTGGGTCTAGGCCATCGAGTAGCTTGGACCTTGACGGCAACTGCACAGTGGGCATCAATAAAATGTTAATCATACGGCATAGTAGAGTTGAGGCTGTGTGGCTGATGCAGGGTATATTTGCAGTTGTCAACAGGTGGAGACAGGTGTTGGAGACGGCGATTAGCCAAACGTACATCCCAAAAAAAGAAAGAAAGAGTAAAAAAGAAAACATGACTCGCTTCTGATTTTTTCACTTCTTTCAACCTTCGTCCCTTTCTTTCTTTTAGCCCACCCTCAAGCTCCGTTCCGTCACGGTCACGTCCACCCACCGCCTTGCGTCAATCTTCCTTTCTGGGTGACCTGTCAAATTCTCTTCTTATTCTTCTCGACGGTTTTATCACTTTTGGTTCTCCGCCCCCGCGTGCGTTTTCCGAGCTTGCCAACATTTTGGTTCGACAAGTAATTCTGCAATCCTCCAAAGCACCAGAAACAGTCAGCATCGCCGCGCCGCTTCTAAAAGAGAAAGCAGCAGCCTTCTTGTGCAGCAATCTATCGCGACTGTAGCACAAATTCATCAAGAGCCTTGCGCAGAAAAAATAGGCACCCTATCGGACACGAGTCTTCCGATAACCCTACATTTTCTGCCTAGTATTCTTTAAAAAGAATTTCAAGAATCATTACCGCTGCCACCAAGCTCACTCTGACTAGCCCAACTGACCAAATCATCGATTTTTTTTTTCCTGTAAAAAATTTCACTCAGTTGCCTTGTCTGCCTCGCTGCTGCCCGACCTTCCGGTAACGAGAATTTCAATACAAAATAAACTACGAGAACGATATAATTCTGCAACTTGGATCTTTTTTCTGTGACTTTGACTAGTCATGGCGAATCCTTTGCAGTTTGCTTACCGAACCCAGAAGGCTATCGGCGTCACTGATGCCGCGCCTGTCTACGAGCCTCTTCCTGGATTTGACAAACCCGAGGGGACTTTGCGGTGCTGTGTCTACTCGCCCTGTGGTCGATATCTTGCCTGGGCCTCCAGCGATCGTGTTTGCGTCGTTGATGCATCCGTTGGCCATGTTTTAACCGAAATAACTCTCGCCAACGTCTTCGAAGTCGCTTTTTCACCCCGCGGAACCTACCTGAGCACGTGGGAGCGCCCTGCGAGGGACGAGGCTGGTGATGCCAACAAAAACTTCAAGATCTGGCGGACAGTCGAAGACTTACCTGAAGGAGCTGAAAAGCAACCCTTAGGAAAGTTTGTTCAAAAATCCCAAACAGGTTGGAATCTTCAGTACACTTCCGATGAGATGTTCTGCGCCCGCATGGTAACCAACGAGGTACAATTTTACAACAGCGACGATCTCACCACGGTCTGGAACAAGCTCCGTGCCGAAGGCGTTGCTGATTTTGCTATTGCGCCTGACAAAACCCATAACGTCGCCGTTTTTATCCCCGAACGAAAGGTTTGTCTCCTACCACCATTTTTCAAGTTGACCTGAAAACTAATCCTTTATATAGGGACAACCTGCTGCTGTCAAGGTTTTCAATGTTCCTCAATTCACCGACTGCATCTCGCAGAAGACGTTCTTTAAGGGTGACAAGGTTCAACTCAAGTGGAATAGCCTGGGAACGAGCCTAATTGTGCTGGCACAAACGGATGTTGATAAGTCCAACAAGAGTTATTACGGGGAAACAACTCTCTATCTACTTAGCGCTAACGGCACTCTCGATGCTCGCGTTACTCTAGATAAAGATGGGCCAATCCACGACGTTGCCTGGTCACCGAACGGGAAGGAGTTTGGTGTCATTTATGGCTACATGCCCGCGAAGACCACTATATTCAATCATCGCGGCATCGCCGCACACTCTTTCCCGATCGGCCCCCGAAACACTCTCAGTTTTTCACCAACTGGACGGTTCACTTTGGTTGCCGGATTTGGTAACCTCGCTGGTCAGATCGACGTTTACGATCTCGAGAAAGACTATCGAAAGGTCTGCACTATCGAAAGTGGGAATCCTAGTGTGTGCCAGTGGAGTCCTGACAGCCGCTACATCATGACTGCCACTACGTCCCCTCGTCTCCGTGTTGATAACGGAGTCAAGATTTGGCATGTTGGGGGAGGCATCATGTACACTGAGGACATGGTGGAACTCTACAACGTGACCTGGAGACCAGTTCTTCCAGAAAACCTACCAGGTGGTGATCCGCTCCATCCTGTTCCCACCCCGCATTCCTCTGCAATCGCATACTTGGGAACGGTCAAGACCCCATCGAAGCCTGTAGGTGCTTACCGACCTCCAGGTGCCCGAGGCACATCTACACCCCTCCATTTCAGACGTGAGGATGAAGGAGGCGCTGCTCACGTGGTGAGTAATGGGTCTCAGGGCATGGGTCTCAATGGATTTGGAAGGTCACGCCGCCAAGTGCCGGGGGCAGAATTTCTTGAAGCCGGTTCACGCGGGGTTCCTGGTGCACCATCGGATGTTCCAGGAGCTAACGGCGACGAGAATTTGTCCAAGGCAGCCTTGAAAAACAAGAAGAAGAGGAATAATAAGAAGGCGAAGGATGTGGAGCACAAGGACGGGGATACCGGTGGCTTGGCTCCCCCGACTCAGGAGCGAGGTCCGCATTCTGGAAACGAAGGACGTAGTCCTGAACGTCGAGGACAGCAGTACAACCAGCAGAGGCATCACCGAAGTCGCTCGCGGCACACCCCCCAAGGCGGTAACAACCCTGGACGCAACCGCAGCGGAACTCATCAGAATGGTCAGGCACCCCCTATGGCACCACAGATTCAAACTTCCCAGCCCCCTGCTGGTCTTGATGCCGTAATCTCCCCCGGTAGCCAGAATCCGGCTTCGAAAAAGCTTAGAAGCTTGCAGAAAAAGATCCGTGCGATCGAGGACTTGGAGATGCGACATGCTGGCGGCGAAAAGTTGGAGGATACACAGATGAAGAAGATCGCGACGAAGTCGTCAGTAGTTAAGGAGTTGGAGGCGATGGAGAAGGAAATTCATTGAGTAAAAGTTTGCGGCCAATGATAATATCACGCGGCTTCGATATGTGTCGGACTTGGTTCTAGTTAGTCCACTCGCAGGACACCGGTTAGGGGCCTTGGGCTAGGTAAATTAGAGTCCATGTACTGTAAAACTGGCGTTTGGGGAATGAAAAGGCTAGCCGGTTTTAGTTGACTCCTGGAGAGGCAGGCGGTTGATTCTCTACTGCTTCGAATCTAGGCAGGGCGGATGGCTAATATAAAAACAACTCCAGACATAAAATCCAAGCGTCAACTGCATAGTGTTTTTGTTAGATGCTTTGATTTATTGTACGGGTGAAATGTGTTGTGATGGGTTGCTGTTTTTCTACGTAGGCCTTTTCGAGAGGTGCGTGGTACTTGTTTGTGTTTTACCGCTGATAGAGATGGCGGTGAGATGGAACATCAAATGATTACTGTGTAGTTATTTATACAGTGAATACCTCGGTACCTGGTATATAGGTAAAAAGTACGCCCTATCTCTCACCCTTTTCCAGTGTGTTCACGATAGCAATCAGGTGGAGCGGGGTTGACAAAGGGGGAGATTTGGGGTTGTTTGGCCATGGATGATGACAATAGCAGCGTGTTTTTGAGCAAGGTGCTATATACACGTTTCGTATCGCTTGTAGGTATGCCGTTTTTATTCCAGGCATCTTTCCATCATATGTAGGTACCTATATACCTATTTACCTACCCAGGTAGGTATATGTAGGTATGTATACCGATATATATAAGTACCTAACCTAGGTATAGTTGTGCGAAGTACATGCCTACGCCTTCCCCCCTCTCCCAAAAATCACGAAAAAGGGGGGGGGGAAGACGCAGTAGTGTACTAACGCAACTCGATCTCTCGATCTCTCATTACCTACGTCTCGCGACTCAACTCGGCCAAGAACAAGACAAACTCCATCTCCGCGCTCTCGTCGCCGGCGAACGCGTCCCGGAACCAGGCCGCGATGTCGGAGAGCCGGCATTGGCATACGGGGAAGCTCTTGCTGTTATTATCGTTGTTGTTGTTGTTGTTGTTGTTGTCGTTGTTGCAGTTTTCGTTGCTGTTGTGATGATGATTATTGTTGTTATTATCATGGGGGTTATTGTGGGCGTTGCTGGAGCTACCCCAGTACGGTACCCCTTCGCCGCCGCGCCGCCACCGTTCTAGCGCGGGGTCGTGGTCGTCGAGGTCGAATAAGTTTAGGGCTGGAGGGGAGGAAGAGGAAGAGCAAGAAGAAGGAAGGGCATTGGTGGTGGTGGTGGTGGTGGTGGTAGTGTCGAGGCGGCAAGAAGCGCAGGAGCGCGTGGATTTCGCGTAGGAGCACGTTAGCACGGCGGACATGAGAACGCCGGGGATGAGGAGGGGGTTGAGGATGCGGCTGCTTCTACGGCTGCTCGCGTGTGGCGTCTGCGTTTGCGTTTGCGTTTGCGTTTGCGCAGTCTCGATGGCAAAAATCCTGCATATGCGAGCGGCGCCCCACAGCGCGGAACGCGGACATCCAGAAGCAACCCAGCCGCGCAAGTGGGCGGCGGGTCGGCGGGTCGGGATCGCGGCTCCTGGGCGTGACTTGTGGTAGTGCCCGCGGGGCCGCAGCGTGTTGAGCGGCGCGTGCAACTTCAGCGTCGAGATGTACATCAGCGTGAACGTGAGCGGCGCAATCCGATGCTGCCTGCGGGTGTCCAGGCGTCCAGCGAAGTACCCCGCGCGCACCTCGCAGTCGGAGCGCCGCAGGTGGCGCCACAGCGTCATGTGCGGCTCCGACAGCCGCGCGAAGTCGACCGGCGAGGCCTCGTTGACGAGCTCGTCCGACATCGAGCTGTGGGCCTCGCGCGCCGCCTCCCAGAGGTGGCTCTCCGTCGCGCAGGTGCTCAGGTGGTAGTCGATCTCCGTCAGGCGGTAGGGTAGATTACCCACGCGGTTGGCGTCGAGGACGTCGCGCATGAAGAAGGAGAAAAGTGCCTTTTCGCGGCCTGCGGGCTCGTTCCACTGGAGCGCGCGCCGCTCTTCTTCGTTGGCGGCGGCCCAGAGCTCGGCGGTCTTGGGGAGGGGGATGCAGAGTTCTTGGTAGCGCACTGAAGGGGGGTGGTCTAGGAGGATGCTGAGGTAGGTGTCTATTCGAAGAACGGAGAAGGCAAATCTGATTAGGAGTTGCTTTATTAGTATGTTGCCAGCACTGGCATGGTAGTGAATTAGTTGGAAGTGCCTACCTGTTTAATTGTTCTTGCACACGCCAACCAAGAAATGGGCAGGCACAGTTTTCCATGTTAGCCATCTCATGACATGTATATTGACCGTTAAATATGCCAAGGTGCCGACATGTTGATACTAGCAGCCCTGTGAGGTTGAGCGCCCTGGCGACCATTCCATCCGCGCTCTATGCATGTCCACGTTAGCTTCGCACTGATAGCCATACTCACCGAAGTCAATTTACACACCAAGGAGCCGAATGTATATACGACGTAGAATAAAGCAGCTTGTAATATATACAGTGGAGGGTTAAGGTCCTGCCAGGGTTAGAGTTAGTTTTTATACATCGAATTTGATAACGAATAGGCAACATGATGAGGACTACACACCATTCGAATCCGTATTACTTCGTCAAAAACCACCGGGGAGATCTTCTCGTGTTCGGAACCGTTCTGAAGCCAGCTGGCCAACATAACCATGGATGCTAGCAACACCGTAGGTGCCTGTTCTACCTCGAACGTGGGCTCATGTAGTATGAGCCAATGCGGATGAACCTCTGAGAAGAACACATCAACGAGCCTCTTTGTGAGAAGCGAATTCCTAAAGAACTTGTTTTCTAGGTCTGACACATGAAGAGATTCAAGTGGCCTAGGAGCAGTTCGCTGTTGCCACCAAGGTGACGATGGTGGTTGGGAGGATCTATTTGAGCCGTTCGATACATCATGGGATGTAGATTCGGCGCCATTTGTACTGGTGCTCGACTCAGGAGAGACATGGCTATTTGCTGTCGCAGCGGCCTGAGTTTGGTGAGCAGAGCTAAAATCAACCGGCGTGGTTGAGAACGGCTGCGAAACCCAGCCCTCTGGCGTTGGAGGAAACCATGGGGTTTGCGTCTGGCCTGCAGATAATATGGCAGAGGATTGACTGGTGTCTACTCTTTGGCCATTGTCTGCGCCACTGAAGCGGCATTCTGTCCAGCTAGACATGCAAGCCTCGCAAGGCGAGTGTCCGTCACATTGGGTGTTTCTTTCACGACATGGCAGACAGATTCTAACCTCAAGTTAATCTGAGAACTATCTAAAGTAGCGGGGACTTTCGTGTGATCACTCACTGTCGCGCTCCCCTTTCTCCTCGTGAATTTGAGAGTTCAGGGCTGTGATCATGTTGTTTTAAATGTCTCTTATACACATCACTGGCGTATATATTAGCGATTCTGTATGAGCTCGTGTACCATTTCAGATGGTTAATACCTCCTAGCGTAACGACGGCCACATACATGACATTTATACTGATGCTCGGGGTTGTGAACAAGGTTGTGTCGATTCAAGTGTTCTTTTCTAGTGAATTTCTTACCACACCCTGGAAACACACATTCCCAACCCCGTGATAGAGAGGACATGTCGAGATGGTCCTAGTCTTTATGGAGATTCACCCCCTTGTCGTCACACCCACTAGATTCCCACGCTACTCACCTAACCTAGAAGGGTCACTGTACAACTTTAAGGTGTACTTAGTATACAGTCATGGACTCATGGTATGTCTTGAAAAAGGTACCGCTGATTGGTTGGTATACAAGCTTAACTCCGGAGAAGGCTTGAATAAAAAGGAAAGGTCCGCCGGAATGATCCCCTGCTGAGGGTAAAAGGGGGGCTTGTGTTGCGGGGAGGACTGATTGCCGAAGTATTGGTATTGTTATGTAGGTCAGAAACGAATGCAAAGAGAGGGAGAGACTCCAAGAGAGAAACGGAGACGGAGAGACGGGAAGCTGCCAAGCTGGTTCTTTGTCTCGGTTATCTCGGTTCTACTTTTGGTAAGCCGATATATCCGCACGCTAACTAATCATCTTAGTGCAATTAGTGCAATTAATGCAATTAGTGCATGTGGGATGTGGGATGTGGGATGTGGGATTCCCCCTTAATGCACTGAGGTTACTAGGTACCTAATTACATAACGCATGATTCGAATGTGGGATCTAGGGATGTGTGTTTGCTTCGGCGAGATTCCATTACACAAGTGGCTGATCGAATCTTGTGTTAGAATTGTCTCATAAACTAGTAACTATATGTGAAGCTTATAATAACGGAGGTAGATACCATTAGTCATTTCTTCAATAAGTGATGCTTAGAAATATCCCCTTACCTAGCCTAGAAGAGCAAGCTCAGCACTTCGTATATTGATATGTTGTACGAGGACCTCGGTATATAAAGACAAAGAGGCCCCCTTACTGAAGACACAACATCCATTTACCTCATCTCATAACCTCAAACAACTACAACAACTACACCGACTCTTATAACCCTAACAGAAACACCGGATTCATCATATACATATAACATCAACATGACCACCATTACGAAAGTTGCCGTTGCCGGGGTAAGTGACCAGAAGAAACCATCCATTACACTTACCACTACATGTTTTTCAAGTAGTCACTAACAAAGATGTAGGCCAAAGGTACCCTTGGAGAATTTGTGTTGGAAGCTATCATAAACGCCGGCTTCCAAGTAACCGTCTTGAGCCGCAAAGAAAGCACCCAGACTTTCCCGTCAACTGTTACTGTCAAGCACGTCGACTACAGTTCCGTTGACTCCCTAACCGAGGCCCTGCAAGGCCAAGATGCCGTCGTATCCACCATCGGAGGCCACGGACTGTCACAGCAGATCCCGCTGGTCGAAGCTGCCGCTAAAGCCGGCGTCAAGCGGTTCCTCCCGTCCGAGTTCGGCTCCAACACCTTCAACGAGAACGCCTCGCAACTCCCCGCGTATCAGCAAAAGGTCGAGGTGCAGAAGGCTCTGGCCAAGGCAGCTAGCGAGAGCGGCCTGACGTGGACAGCCGTCATGTGCGGCCCCTTCTTCGACTGGGGAATCGAGACCGGGTTCCTCGCGAACCCCAAGACCCGTACCCTCGAGCTGCCCGACGGCGGCGAGAACAAGTTCTCGGCCAGCACGCTAACAACCGTCGGGAAAGCCGTCGTCGCCGTGCTCAAGAACCCCGAGCAGACCAAGAACCGCCAGGTCTTCGTGCAGGACCTCGCGCTGACGCAGAAGGAGCTCGCGGCGCTGCTGAAGAAGGCCGTGGGCGCGGAAGGGTGGACGGAGACGGTGACGTCGATCCAGGAGAAGATCCAGGAAGGGTACGAGGAGATCAAGAAGGAGAACGGGAACTTCTGGGTCTTCCTGTTTGCGAGTCTCAGGGCGGCGATCTGGGGCGCGGGGTACGGCGGCCACTTCGAGAAGCTGGATAATGAGCTCTTGGGCATCAAGCAGCTTACCCCTGATGAGGTCGAGGAGGTGGTTAAGAAGAGTGTGGCGAAGGCACAGGCGACGCTGTAGGGGCGATTATGGATGGCAGATAGATAATAGATGAGGTCGTCCAGGCATGATGAATATAGCGTTAAACACTTATTGACCACGTTTTTTACTGAGCTTTGATTCATATCAGGAATAGGTCACGTCAGTGGAATTCACAAATGAGATCGACCCCAGTGTTGCCAAATCCAACAAAAGCCAACAGACATATTAGTGAGCGCCATTTTGGTCGTAAATTGTGATTAAAATTAACCAGTGCTCATCATTCCTATATCATTCCCTCGAAATTCAACGCTTTCCCGCTATGCAAACCAATCCCTTTTTGTAGTGTCCATGTATCATCATTCCGCAACCTCATTACGTGCCAGCTCATCCTTCTCGTCCGCCGTCATATCAGCAGACGCCTTGCCGATCCGCACCGTTATCGCAGCACACAGCGTGAAAGCAGCCAGGCCCAGCCCGGTCCAAAACCCAACCTGGTATCTCTCGCGCAGGCCCGGGTTCTCATCCTCGTGCAAAGTAGCCCACGTCGAGACCGAGAGCTCGGCCACGCCGAGCCAAAACGCCAAACCGAGATATCCTAAGCTGGTGATCAGTCCCGCGGCGGTAGCCTGGAGACGCTGGGGCATCGCTGTGGTCAGGAAGATGTTCGTCACGTTGTACATGATGTCGATGCCGATGGTGCCGCATGCCATCGACGGGAATATATAGGCCCAGTAGATGTGAGTTGTCGAAAGCCCTGAGACAGGTATCAGGGGAAATAGCATTGTGCACACTACATAGCCTAGTCCGGAGATTATTAGTAGTATGTGACCCGAAACCATATGCAGGACAAAACCTCCTATGATTGCGAGTATGAAGCCGCCCAGAGCGAGGGGGATGAACCACACGGCGGCCTGGATGGGGGTTGCGTGGAGAACTTCCTCGATGCTATAGGCCGACTGGTTAGTACAACCGTATCTCACAAGATAGGGGGGCATGATCAACTTACTAGAAGCTCGAATAAAACAAAAATATAGAAAAGACCCCGAAACCGCAGAAGATAAAGACGGATATACGCTTCATGTACTTTGGGCGGAACAGCTCCGCCGGCAACAGTGGCTGAGTCGATACCCACCCCTGGACATACACCGCCGCGCAAAGCAGCAGCGCGCCCACGATGAAAGTGACGTAGATATACGGTGTCCTCCAACCATCAGGAGCGTTCCCGCCATCCGTAAGCGCGTACACGACCAGAACCAGCCCGGGCACAATAGTGCACACGCCCCACCAATCCATCCTCACATCGGGGCCATCGTTTCCCAGGTTCCTCGGGATGGTGAAAAAGCCCGTGACGATGAGCAGAAAAACAAACGCGGCGCCGACCCAGAAATACACGGTCCAGTCGGCGAGCTGGCCCGTGACGGCGCCGATGATGATGCCGATGTAGAACCCCACGCACGCCGCGGCGCCGTACAGGCCGAACACGAGGTTCTTCCTCGGGCCCGGGCGGTACGTCTGGCCCAGCAGCGCGAGGCCCGCGGGCAGGAAGGCGGAGGACCCGATGCCCTGCATCGCGCGGCAGGCGATCAGCATCAGCGGGCTGCGGCTGAAACCGCAGACGATCGACCAGACGAGCAGCCAGAGGTGGCCGCCGAGGAAGACGTAGCGCCCGCCGTGCTGGCTGCAGAGGCGCGAGAAGGGCAGCAGCAGGGCGGCCGTGGTCAGGTTGATGACGCCGGCGGGCCAGGTGCGCTGCGACTCGGGGATGGCCAGGGCCTCGGCGATGGCGGGCATCACGATGTTGAAGCCGCTGATGAAGTACTCGCTCACGCACAGCGAGGTCACGATGGTGAAGACGAAGCCGGCCTCCGCGAGCCAGTTAGGGAGCGTTGGGGGGCGTTGGCGGCCGAGACGCTCGAGCTCGTCCTTGCCGCCGCCGGCTAGGATCTCGGAGTGCTCGCTTTCAGGGGTTCCCGAGCGCGCGGTGTCGAAGATGGCGGCGACAGCCTCTGTTGGCTGGGCCATGGTTTATGAGATTCGCGTGTTTATTTATTAGTATCGTCAGTGAAATAGCTTTTAGTGGTTCGATGTATTGTATGGTAATAGATTAAATTCGATAAACAATAATAGAGTACAACAAATAGTAGAGCGAATAACTAGAAGTTGCGGTAACTATCCAAAGGCAAGACTCTCCCAAACATTAACCCACCAGCCCACACTTATAAGTGATGGCAAGGACATCTCGTTCGATTTAAGTAGTGACTGCTAAGGATATAAACGATGACTCTTCAACGGCGGAAACAACGACACCCAGAAAAAAAAAAGAATTGCCGTCCGTGTCATGGAGTCTGCGGAAAGTGTTTCTTGGTTACCATATTGGGAAGCCCATCGTATTATGCGATCGAAGTTTGTGGATAGCGTTTGGCTATAACTATTATGGGAGGTAGTGTATATGGGAAAAAAGAGGATATAAGAGAAGTCTTCGAAGAGCTGTTATTGGACAAGACTATAAAGTTGTGCTATGTAGAAGCTAGGAGAAACTGATAATAGGCCTACTAAGCTGCATAACTTGTGTCTTGGCTGCCCTTTACGGCATAGACTGAGCTAACTATCAGCTTTAACTCGTCGACGGCCTGTCCACTCTAAGCTCCACTTCGTCGAGAATTTCTTACAAACCAATTCAACGGTCAACCCGTCATCGTCAACCACTCGTCCGTCTTGTTACATAACTTTCGGGGGGCGTTTTTTGTTTGAAGAACACTAATTCCCGGTATTCAGGTCCCTTACCTAGGACAAGCCTTATTTTTATACGTAATACATTGTGTCTACCACAGGCTCTCACCTACAATCCTTTCCGTACCACCGGAGTTGGTTTAGTCATGAATGCAAAGAGCCATAACAAGAGGCCATAACTCGCTTAATCAAACGATCCTAACCCCCTGCCTGCCGCAGAATCTCCATACTTCCAATACCGCCTCTTCCGGCAGTGTGAACACGGGGCACAGAGAAAAGCCACCAAACATCCTTCTCGAGGTAGGCTCTAGAGCTTGCCGATCCTCGTAGGTGGGTAGGTAGGTAATGGCTACACCGAAATCCTGCCATAACTGCCGTGTGCGTCGTCGACGCTGCGACCGCTCAGTCCCCGTATGTTTCAAGTGCGCGAGCACCGGGCAGGAATGTCTTGGGTACGGCAAGCTGTTTAAATGGGTCGACAAGAAAGCAGGGCCGGGGAGCCGGACGATTAATAAGGAGCTTCCGGCCGGGCCAAAGGTAGTATTATCAAAGACCCAAGACGGCGGCCTACAACATCATCATAATAATCATACCCCGTCACAGCCAAGCAGCCGTGATACCACCCTAGATGTCGAAATCTTCTCCGGTAGGGCAACCTACCCCCTGCTAGACCCGCTATTTCAGGATCTAGATTCGTCGACGCGGCTCTATCTCAACTACTGTTAGTCAGTCCAGTCCTCAGCCCCAATCCCACCACCACCATTAATCATCACCATCATCGTCGTCGTCCTTTCGTCTGTTTGGTATATTTCCTATTTCGAATGTCAAATCATCTTATCTGATGCCATCCCCACAGACGCAGCCCAGTTCTGCAAAGACCTCGTGACCTACGACTCGCCCCGTCGCGGCGCCAACCCCTTCCGCGACCTGATCCCCATATCGCAGCGGTACCCCTTCCTGCGGGAGATCATCGTCGCGGCGTCCGCGCTGCACTTCTTCACCGGCGTCCGCTGCTCCCAGCAGCCCGGTGCGATCAACAATATCCTCGTCGACGCCCTGCGCGCGCGTCACCATGCCATCAAGTCGCTGCAGCGCGTGATGCGAGAGCAGCAGCAGCGGGGCCCGCTCTGGGACAGCGAGACGGAAAGAGACGCCCTGCTTGCCGCTGTTCTTTTCTTTGTCAATTTCTCGCTGATCGACTCTGGTAAAGACGACTGGCGCGCGCACATGAAGTTCGTGGGGAAGCTGCTCGGCATGCGGATAGCGGGTTCGGGTTCGAGTTCTTCTTCCTCCTCTTCCTCTTCCTCTTCCCCTTCTTCCTCGCCGCAGCAAGACACTTCGCTGGCAACGGAGTTGGATTCGCGATTCGATACCCCCCCAGCTTCCCCTTCCCCCTCCCCTTACTCTGACGCTGCTGAACCATCGGGAGCTGTTTCCGGGGTTTCTCCATATCCTTCTTCCTCCTTATCCATATCCGTCTGCGACTACGTCGTCTCCGACTCCATGGCCTACTACGTCTGGCACCACGCGCTCGACTCCCTCGTCTCATCCGGCACCACCCCCTCCCTTCCCTCCCTCCCCTCCCCCTTCTTCCCCACCCCCACCCCCGACACCGACGCCGACTCCTCCAAAATCCTGCACATCCTCCTGCGCACCGAAGCGAACAGCTACCACAGCTGCCCCGCGCACCTCCTGCACGCCATCTTCCGCACCTCCCAACTAGCGCGCGACATCCGCGGGAACAGCAACAGCGGGGTCCTCGACGACGCGCAGATGCGGCGGTGCGTCAGCCTGCTGCAGGAGACGCGCGCGTTCGACAGCGGGCGCTGGGCGGAGGAGGCGTGCGCGAAGGTCGCGCTGGTCGTCGGCGAGGTCGACGGCGCGGCGCTCGAGCTAGAGTACAGAAGGCACATTGCGGCGACGTTCCGCGCGGCCGCCGCGCTGTACATACTGCTCGCGGCGCCGGGGGCGAGGGGGCAGGCGCTGCGGCAGCACCAATCCCAATCCCAACCTCGTGCAGATACAGATGTGCCTGCACCGCTAAGTCTAAGCGGGGAACAGCTCACCTTCCTCGCGGCCCTCCCGTCCACCCCCGACCTCGCGAGCACGATCCTGCACCACATGTCGTTCATCCCGCCCCACAGCCCGCTGTTCAAGTTCGCGACGTGGCCGACGTTTCTCACGGGGGTGGAGACGGCGGACCCGGCGCGCAGGAAGTGGGTGCTTGATCGCCTGAGGGGGATGCGGGATATTTGTCCGTGGGGCATGCTTACGTCTACGATTGAGACGCTTGTGCAGATCTGGAGGATGAGGGATGGGGTTGGTGTGACGGGAGGGGGAGGGGAGGTAGGTGGTGATGGAGAGGAAGGAGTTGGCTTGGCAGGGGGGGAAGTGGTGAGGCCGGGAGACGCGGATACGAATTGGTTGATACTGCTGCAGGGGTTTAAGATTGATTGCTTGATTGTGTGAGGTTAGGAGAGGGTTTTCATGGCGTTAGGGGCACTGGGTCTGGGTCAATTAGATGTCGTGTATGCTATTTTGTCACTTGTCTCTGCTTAGATATTAGATGGGTATCTAGGTATTGGCCATGCTTTGACCATCAGTGTTTGAACAATTGAAGCTATCAATGCCCACTCTACTAGGCCGAGTAACCACAGCTTACCATCGTCGTCCAGGTAAATCTACTCGCAAAACCACATCGCCAAGATCATTGTCCCAAAACACACGCTATCCTAACCTCAAAAGTCAGCAACACAGTCATACCCAAAGAGCACATAGAGATAGATACGGCGTGGGGGGGCTTTTACCTCCTTACCCCCTCCCTCACGGCATACTCCCTGAGACTAAATATAAGCCGGAATCTACCCGGATTGGCAGCTGAGTATGCTTCTCCCGTCGCCATGATGACCCCCGCGGCAGTAAAGCGCTTGGATAGCAATCTTTCAGCTGCCCATGCATCCCCGTTGGTTTCATCCAGGGGTAAGTAAGGTGCCAGGTCGAGCCAGAGGAAGAAGCCTGCGTTGCTGAGCGGCCGTTAGAATGGACACATAGTTGATACTCAGTGTGGGGAGAAAGAAGCGCACCCCTTTTTATGGAAGCTAATGTTAGCTTTAGCGAGAAGGTCCTCGGCTACCAGCCGACCATGCAGCAATAGCCTGTGTGATTTCTCCAGTAATCCCGTGACATACTCCTGGTCTTCAAGAATCTTAGCTGCTATCTCCATGGCGAACTGCGACGGGGACGAAAAGCGACTAATCACAGGATACGTATGAGCAGTAATCACGCTAGATGTCTGTCCACGGATGCAGGGGACCTACCAGATAGCACGTGTGGCGTTCGTGAACTCCGTGTTCTGAGATATTATGCAGCCGAGACGCATTCCGCATGCGCCGAAGTCCTATTCACGGTGTTAGAGCCTGGCGGTAGATGGTGGAGAGGTCACCCACTTTCGACATTCCATAGAGCACGTGAACTTGGCGAGGGTCGATGATGCCTGTAGGATCAATTTCTCGAATGGACGTGAATTTTTCGGACGGGCGGTTATCATCATCCCATTTGTACACCGAGAGAGCATATATCTCGTCGCTAATAATATGGATTCCCTTGGACGCACAGAGGCGCATCAACCCAATGAGAGTTTCACGGGGGTAGCATTGGCCTAATCGGGTTGGGTTAGTTGGTAGCTAAGTCAGCTATTTCTACGAAGCGACTGACTTACCTAGGGGGTTATGTGGGTTGCATATTAACAAGGCTCTGATATTGATGCCGCGCGCCTTTGCAGCCTCGAATCCAGCTTCATATGCGGCAACGCAGTCTACAGAAAACTGATCGGTGTCGCCGACATCTACGTACTCCAGGGTTACACTATAGGGGCGTAATGCATTAGGCCTAGGAACATGGTATCGATGTGATATATCACTCCTTACCCAGTTCTCATGGTCAAATCTTTGGAAAAAGACCCGTAGATAGGTCTCCCAAGAAGAATGGAATCATTGCTGTAGGGGTTGCAGGTTACCAAAGCGCAGACTTCGTTCAGACCCGTCACGCCGGCGGCATATGTGATCTGCTCGGGATCGATGCTTTGCGCAGGCTTGAAGTGCGCGTTCAAATGCTTCGCCGTCGCATTCCGCAGACGGATCGTACCTGTGAATCCCTCGCCGTACGTGCAGCATATTTTATCAAATTGGCACTAATACCAATATTATTAGTGATTCCGAGGCTGGAAATAGCTTTGCAGGTATAGCCTACATGGGTGTTGATGAATTGAGCGAGGTCATCTTGCACCAGCCACTGCGAATATGTCAGTCGTCAGGAGTCTATAATAGATAGATACCTACTGCTCATAGATATCCGTGAGATTTTCAGCTAACATTTTCTGCATTTGAGAAACTCACAACCCCATTCGGGTTGCTCACAGGGTCATAAGAATTTTGGTATCCATGATTGAAGCTGATCTTTGCCCAGCTTGCTCCTCTGGTAGACAACATACTGCTTATGTGAGATGAAAATCGAGAGAACCAGAAGTTGCCTTGGGAAGAATTGGCAGTTCCTCACTCCAAATTCACCTCAGGAGACAAGTCCTTTGAACACGTCGACAGACGCCGCAAGCAGGTAGCACTGAGTCGCTCATGAGCGACATTCCTAAGCGATCATTGTCCCTCCCTTCCAAGGGGACGATAAATGTGGAGTCTGCGCCGTTCTGCAGGCCGACAGCCGTCCGGGTCCTCACGTACACGTGTGTAGAGAGCCGCCCCGTCTATCCCCCCTTTTCTGCCATTGCTAGTATTCTAAGCTAGCAATTGCCAATATGCGCCTTACATATGGTACGCCAGTGTACTCGATTTTTTAGAGGGACAAGGAGATTGCAATTGGTCGCTATGATGCTTGTCCACACGGGTAGATACTGTGCAATTCCAGGCCTTTCGTATGTTTGGTCACAACTTCGTATAGACAGGTACCAAATTTATAGTCAGAAAGTCAGTGGACTTGGAGAAAATTAATTGTTGAATAACGCCGATGGTGGAATATAGGATTGGATGTAGGAGTGCGCATGGGAATTGAATCCCTAGATACCCAGGAATATCTAAGTCGCACCAGCTTAAGTGACGCGCTTCAAAATCCCAAAATCCCAAATCCTTTCTATCCAGATCACGACTGGACCCAATTTACAGTCCTGAAAGATACACGTTGCTCGCTAAAATTACGAACTTTCATGCGCGATATAGTTACTTCGTACCTAGGTACATACCTGTCCGTTCCCGTTTTAGCTCGACCGAGCCGGTTCGAATCACGGCGCACAGGCGTTCCGGCCAAGCCAACGGTGTGCCGTCATTTAAAGGTGAGGGAGAGGCCCTAGACCGGTCGGTATAGGCAAACTGGATGTAAGATTCGGGATGCCCCAAGCCCCCAACCAGTGGGATGAAAGAAAAAACGCTTGCGATTAGGTAGGCTGGCTGGCTGGGCGGCCGTAAACCAGTTTCTGCAGTTTTTGCAGTTTCATTAATGTTCTTGCACTAAACGTCCGGTGAGGCGAAAAAGAAACAAGATGAGAAAAAGAAAAAAAAAAAAAAAAAAAAAGAAGGAAAAAAAGAAAATGAGATACGTTTAGTACTACATAGCAGGTACCAAAGTACGCAGGGAGGATTCATACAGGCGAGGATTATAATGGGCCGGTGTTAAGTTTAGGTGTTTCTATTGGCTGGGTTCCTGTAGGACAATTAGCTTAACGTGGAGGATTCCAGTGTCAACTTAGCGGCTTGGTATGTCCTTCAGGGAGGGCCTTGTCACATTTCCTACGAATACAGGAATCTCCACGCTACCATGTATCCTTCTCGGGGGTTTCATGCAGCGCTAGAATACGCAACTCGATGACTCCCAGAGGTGGTTCATCTGACCCTTGTAGGGATAACAATTCAGGTAATTTAGCATGTACTGGGTACTTGGTGTAGTGTGTTGTTATCGCATGTTTTGAGGTCAAAGAGACAGTTTGTTCTTCAATTGATGTTTGTACCAAACAATACATAGCGATCAGCAATGCTGCCAATGCAATGAATGCATACATACATATGTAGTACTAACATGTGCACCTCGAGGCTAGGGCACGAAATTTTATTATACGTATAAGTATTATACGTATGATACATGTATTTACACGGTATAATGATTCGTTATACGTATAGCGGAACGGAAAAACCCTTCCCGGGCCCACAAATAACGGGGTTATTCATATTTCACATATATATCTTCGATATTTTCCCTTAACTTTTAACATTAATTGTGATAAATTTTAGAAAATCTTAGTTAATAAATAAGTAAATAAACACTTTATTACATAATCGAGATAAGATAAGAAATGAAGCAAAGAAAGCTTTAGATTTAATGATAAAAAGATGAAAAATGAAAGGTTTGTATGTGATAATTTACTATACGGTATACTATACCACTTTAGTATGGGTATAATGGTATAATTCGGTATGTATGAATAAATACCGTATAATGATTGACTATACGTATAGTTTAGTGCCCTACTCGAGGCTACACAATAAATACACCTATGTAGTATGAAGAGCCTCTGCTGAGTTTCAGCCCTAGAACTTCTCGAAGGCATACTACTATCTCAGTATCTCATCAGATCGATATCTCGCATGCCTAGGCATACTTAGGTGCCCATGCGCATTAGCCATCAGTTGATTATGCCTCCATTTCCATCGCGACGCCATCTCTCCTGACGCGGCCAAAAGATAACGATATCTCCTGATATCAGTTTTTCGATAAGTATTCAAGTCATATCATTTATATCAGTTACTCATGGATCCTTCTTATCTCTATATGATATCTATCATGTCTCCTATGTAGCAGCAGCCCATCTATTGATACCAAAATCGAATTATCTCCGTTTGACTTCACTCTTCGACGTCGGTAGGCTGCCATTTAAATTAGAGCCTTGCCAACTCTTATCTTAACTATGTAAGTAATCAAATCAAGAAGTGTCGCCGCATTTAGCACCGAGCCAGCAAGTCGGAGGCTGGCTGGCTCGGTAGCTTAAGAAGGATCTGCTATGCCAAGTTTAGGTCCGATCAACGAAAGTAGGTCGAGGATCTTTCAGCTGCCTTGCGCGCACGCGTGCTCTTTTCCCTCCGCCAGTTTTCCTCCAATAAGTTATTTCCCTTTAAAGTTCTTATCTGCATGGTCGGGGGTTCGGTATTGAGCCTTGAGCCTTGATGCGCTATCCAATAGGTATGTTTATCAAGCCCAGGCAAGGCAGGCAGGCAGGCAGGCGACATACCCTGCGACATGATATTATGTTCGGTCGGTATATCAGCTCAAGTTTGATTCCATCGCTGCTCAGAACGTCGCGGCACGGGACCGATGTCCTTTAACGAAAAAAACGAAAATAAAGTCTTCGCCGTGGCTTTCGCTTGAATTCATTCGCCTGGAGTCCTGCAGTATTACGGCATCGTGCGTCTTCAGCCTGTCTAGTGGAGCTAGACCCTTGACGCAACTTATCTACACCTGGTAGAAACGTAGCATGGGTTTTCACAGTATACATAGTGCTTACCATGTAAAAGAAACAAAAAAGTAGGCACAGTGGACTGATACCTGTGACTCCAGACATGTGTAGATGATCTTGGCAACGGGCCGGTTCAGAGTTAGTGGGCATTTTTGGTAGAAATTGCTTTGACACAGGTATTTCTTCTCATTCCTTTATTCATAGGTTTGTTGTGTATCCTTGGCATTTCTTGGCTCGAATGTTGATACTCAGCTAAGTTAAGATGTCTATTGAGATTCAGCCGTGACACTGCATCACTGCATACGTCTTCTCGGTGACAGTTTTTGCAAAGAGGCTGCATGTGTACCGAGGTAGGTAGGTATAGTTGATCTATGTATTCAATTTTACCGGGCTATAAGCAAGTACTACATAGGACACCTCTATGTAGCCCTAGAGTGCAAGGCTTCAAAGGTTTAGAGCCTACAGAGGTACCTATTCTAGGTACTCCATTCACTAAACGTTACAACTTACCCCGTCTGTGCCTTGTAGATCACCCCCGAATGGCTCGTGCAGCGTGCTACCTATTGGGGCACAGCCCAAACCAAGCAAGCGTCACGCGAACAGCGGTGTAACCCCCACTATCTAAACAATTAGAGCCTAGCTGGCGGGCAGGATGGGGTTAGCCCTGCTTAGTTTTCCTAGTACCCTGTCGGTAATGATGACATCAATAGTTAGGTACTCTGGCGGTTTACCATTATGGGAATGCTTGTAGTAACTACAGTACAAGGCTACATAGCTTGTAGCCCTCACATTAGCGGTACCTGACGGCAATACCTATCCAGGGTACCTAGGTACATGTATAGACCATGTAACCACCCGGCCGATAGCCTTCAAGTTCTATTCCTATTAACTAATCTTCCTAACGGTTTTTCTTTTTATTTAATGCTTATCTATCCCACCCCTCTGGTAAAAGGCAGTTGAAAAGAGAGAGAGAGAGAATATCATCTGTCTAGGTAGTAGTATCGGTTTTCATTAGCCAAGTCGTTGTTGTTCGGTGTTGTTGCTGTTGTTGCTTTGCTCTGCTATAAGCAATACAGAGTATACTACTTACTCTCTGTTATTTTCCGACCGTGGAAATAATCCCCAAACGCCATTGCGTGCGTATTATAATGATATCGAGGCCACGGCGCTTTCAACAAACTTCCTACACCATCTCCAACATTCCGCTCTCTCAGCGGAGTTCGCTCTCGTGCTCTCAATATGGCGGCAGCACACGATAAGCCCGAACGCATCATCGACGAAAGTATGAAACGAGACGAGAAGGGTGGTGATGCCTCGAGCGGCGAATACCGTGAGGCTCTGGTCGAGGCTACGTCCGAGAACCAACTTCTTCGTCATTTGGGCAATCGTCAGATCCAATTGATTGCCATCGGAGGTAGTATCGGCACCGCGCTCTTCGTGAGCATCGGTGGTGGTCTCGCCAAGGGCGGCCCCGGCAGTCTTTTTATTGGATATGCTATCTTTTCCGTCATGGTTGGCATGGTGAACAACTCTCTTGCTGAGATGGTGACGTACATGCCGGTTTCGGGTTCCTTCATCCGCATGGCTGGAAGATGGGTCGACGATGCTGCTGGGTTTACGGCTGGATGGAACTTCTTTCTCTATGAAGCCTGTCTTATCCCCTTTGAGATCTCCGCCATTAATCTGGTACTCGAATTTTGGCGAGATGACATACCTCCGGCAGCCATTTGTGTAGCTTGTATTGTACTCTACGCGTAAGTTGCCCATCCCTGAATTAGCCCCTATTTTTATCTTGGAGTATCAAAGTAATTAATAATTTTATAGGATAATCAATGTCGCAGCCGTGAAATATTTCGGGTAAGTGTTTGGTTTTGGCCCCCCCATTCCCCCCATTCTACCCCGGATCTCCCCCAGAATCTCAGTCTTACTATCACCCAACCCCCACCACATCCGCCTCCAACCAATTAGCTCTACCTCGGTTACCTACTTTAGTTGGTATTTTGTACTAATTTAGATGATTTAGTGAGGCAGAGTTTTGGCTATCCACTGGTAAAATCTTGCTTATATGCATATTATACACGTTTACGCTCGTTACCATGTGCGGAGGAAACCCTCAGCATGACGCTTATGGTTTTCGGTATTGGTCTAATCCAGGAGCTTTCGCCGAGCACCTCCACGAAGGCGCATTAGGCCGCTTTGGAGGCTTCCTAGGTGCTGTCTACTCCGCCGGTTTCACCGTAGTCGGACCCGAATACCTCGCTATGGTCGCCGGAGAGGCCGCCCGCCCACGAACTTATCTCAAGAATGGGTTTAAGACCGTGTATTGGCGATTCGCTGTTTTCTTCATCGGAGGAGCGCTCTGCGTTGGTATTGTTCTTCCGTATAACGACAACACGCTACAGAATGCCGATACGGGAACTGCCGCGGGCTCGCCCTATGTTATCGCGATGCAGAACATGGGCATTGGAATTCTACCGCACATTATCAACGCCCTGATGATCACCAGTATTTTTAGCGCAGGCAATGCCTACACCTATTGCGCGATGCGATCCTTGTACGGACTTGCGTGTGACGGTCAGGCCCCCCGTATCTTTCAGAAGACCCTCAAGAACGGTATTCCCGTCTATGCCTTCGCGGCTGTCATGGTTTTCCCGTTCTTGTCGTTCCTGCAAGTGTCAAACAACACGGCCCAAGTTGTGACATGGCTCGCCACCCTCACGCAGGGAGCGCAGATGATCAACTACATCATGATGAGCCTGACGTACATATTCTTCCATCGAGCCTGTAAGGCACAAGGCCTCGATCGTAAGACGCTACCATACTACGGCTACTTCCAACCATACTGCGGATACATCGCTCTGATATGGATGGTGTTCGTGGAGGCCACGTTCGGCTACACGGTGTTCGTGCCCGGCGGCTTCAACATCGCCGACTTCTTCTCGTACTACAGCATGGCCATCGTCGCCTTCTGCACGTACTTCGGCTGGAAGATCTACCGACGCACCAGCTTCGTTGCTCCTGAAAAGGCCGATCTGATCTGGGACAAGGCCCAGATCGACGCGTACGAGGCCACCTACACCGAGGTCCCCACCCGCTTCCGCGACGAGCTTAGGGATATCTTCATGAAGCGCCGCAAGAGGGAAAACTACATGGGCGAGGATCCGAACTAGAGCGCCACCCTCGCTTGACGAGTTTTGCGCTCGGGGTTTTCTTCTCGGAATTCTAACCGGGAACGGTCGGTTATCTAGCGGGAAAACCGAGCTGGGATCCTTTTTTCTTATTTAGGTTTTGGTACATTGCAAATGGAGGGCAACAATCTTGTCTATATGTTGCCTGGCCGGTGATATGACAGGCAGTATGTATGTACGTTTGGGTACTTTTTGATTTGTTGGAGAAAAAGTCTTGATTACTACAGCAACATACAGGTTAGGTGAGGCAGGTAGGTAACCTGTTCTACGTTAACACCACGTGTACATGGTTCGGTGATAGTTATATGTAACTATGTACTAAAAAATTATAAAAATAGGTACTCAAAAACTCAAGTACCTAGGTAGTCTTTTTGTTTCCCTGTGCTAGATATCATGTGTACCTAGGTAGGTGCCTGTCGTGTGACGGGAGGGGGTTTGCGTGCCTACATAGATCGGGAACCATCGTTCACATGGCAGAGTAGGTACCTACCTAGGGATGCATCTCGTCATACCGTTACATTACCACGTTCCCGGGCGAAAGCGACTAAAAAATAAAAAAACACACACACTGAGAGGGTTGTAGTAAGCAAGTCAAGTCCAAGTTAAAGTCCGTCATGTACATGTAGGTATTGGTTTATTAGGTAGGTACTGTATATAATGTTATTCGTATTCAACCCGCTACATACCCAGATAATACCTAAACTCCGACTTCGTTCCATTCCGTATTGAAAAGAGAAGTACCTATGTATGCAATGTCCAATCTCATCTTATTTATTTATTTATTAGTATGTAGGTATTGTATTGTATTCGCTTGCAACCGCTCTAACCCCCCTATTTCCAAAGAGGGGGAAAGGGGGGGAAAAATTGAATGGGTAGTCTGTAGGTATGTATGTAGACCGCCAAATGCGCTGAACTATTTAAATTCACATAAAGCTGTTGATGACAGTGACGATTGTTGTATAAACCATGGCGATGATTCCGAGCCCCATGAACACTAGATCACCCGCTTTTGCCTGCCACGAAGTTGCGACGCCCTTGTAGTGTAGGTATGCCGGGTAGATGTAGACCAAGGGAACACAGGCAAAAGACCCGATCAAAGCGACGAAGCGGTCGAGGTTGGAGGCGCCGACGATGGAAATAGCACCGCAGAGTATGACTATCAATGTCCTGAAAGCATTCTTGATCCACTTCGTGCGAGTGCTCTTTTTACCCGAGTGGCTTCCGAAAACCTTGCCCTCGATGATACGAATGGCAGGGAACATCTGGACGGGGGTTCCGACGAGGACTGCAAGCGAGTAGAGGAATTGCACGGCGTTGACGAATTTGCTGTCTTGCGGGTAATTGTTGATAATCTCTATCGAGGTGTTTACGCCGAATGTGGCATAGCAGAGAACACCGACAGCAGTGAATAGGACTGTGATCATGAGCATAACCACGGCGAGAAGCCACTCGAACCGTTCTGGCTTCGCCATAGAGGATTGGATCGGGAGAATGAGGCCGATGCCTTCGAATGTGAAGATAGCTGCACCAATAGTCAAGGTATACTTGGCCGGGTTGAAGAGGACGACACTCTCGTGGATGCCATTCGCTGCGAGGTGGGCAATGTCAAAATAGTAGATATAGGTTACACCGAGTAGGATGCAAGAATCCGCGAGTAGCGCCACCGGACCAAGTTTTGCGATATTCCGGATAAAAGAGAGGGGAATCAAGACGATGAGCTGTATGAGAATGAGGGTCGTAGGAGATAGGGGACTATCACCATGGGCAAGGGCTTGGAGAAAGGATGTCATGTTCTCAGCCACGAACACTATGCCTGCACATACAAAGCCCAATTGCGATAAAGTAATGGAGCTTAAAATGAGCCCGCGCATTCGGTCCCCTGCGATGGCCTGGCCGATATCTCCATAACCACCACCATGCCGTGACTTACAAGCAAGAAGCAGATGAAATGCTAACATGGTGACTGCCGCCACGACCAACATAGTGATAGATGAAAATAAGATGCCGCCATTCTTGAAGGCTTTTGGGAGAAACATGATTCCGGTTCCGATGAAAGCCTTCAGTAAGGTGAAGAAGGTTTGCTTGGTGTTAGCAGTGGCAGAACGCAGTCCTCGTGAGCTCTTACGACGTCCGAGGAGTGGTCTAGTTTCACGAGCCCGTTCGTCATCGTCATCCCCCTCCTCGGAAGAAGCGACTGCTTCATCGTCAGAATCAGCGAGATCCTCACCAGCAAAGCTCCCATATAACTCCAAAAACTCGACGAAATTTCTGGTGATGGGGTTCCTAGCGGCCCATATTTTCCGCTGGAGTCTTTGCTGTATAAAAGCTCTGCGGAACCCTCCCGGGGCCAATTGGTCGCTTACGGTTAGTCCATCGGCATCGGTGCCTCCCATGATATCTTGGGGATGGTGAAAAGTTGCTGCTCGCTTGTGCATCTTTACTCGAGCAGCTGTCTTGAAGAGGTCACGGTGAATGTCACCTCCTTGGAGTTTCAGCGAAGATTCGGCGGGGACATTTTCTGTTATATCGGGACTAGACGATGATGCAGCAGAAGAAGCATTGATTAATTCCCCGTCAAATGCAGCCGAGTACCCAGATGGTAGGTGTTCGGAGACAACTTGGGCCTCATGCCTGGTTTGGTCTGATGGTGGAGCGTCCGCCATATCGATCGATCGATACTCGGCACGATACGCGATACGATACGATACGATACGATACGATACGATACGATACGATACGATACGATACGATACGATACGATACGATACGAAGCAAGATGTGAGGCGGAGAAATAGATCTACTAGTTACACACGCATATAATTATAATAAGCCTACTTTGGATATTTCCAAGGACATAATGCGTATGTATAGCTTGAGATGTAGTTGAGATGTAGTTGAGTTGGGTTGAATTGTAAGCGGTTTAAGAGAGAAAGAAGCTTGGAAAGCTTCAAATGTTTGAATTCATAGAGACGGTGAAACCTTAAAAAAAATACGCCCCCCAGCCAGGGCCGACGATGTGCTGACCTAGCGACTAGCGGCGTGCCAGGTGGTCCACCTTCAGGCACCGTTAGCCACCGTTAGCCGTTAGCTTCACTTCTGGGCCACTGGCTCTTGCTTGACTCGTCCTGGAAATCCGCTGTAATTGGTCCGGAAAAGCCTTGCGGGGTTCAGAAAATTCTAGTACGTACCGCCACTCAACATTCCAAAGTTTTAATCAATGGTAGTTACAATATAGTACAGTTTTCCAGTACGGAGATACTGTACGTAAATATCATTGAGTGACTGAATATTCTCAAGTAAGATTGATGTCATTTTAGATTGGCTTATTGAAGCACTGAACTTTCTAGTAAAGAGGTAAAACAAATATTGGTAGAATATTAGGTTATTGAATGCGTACATAGTGGGTAGCTTCACAACATTGAACTTCAAATGTTGTAACTAGTAGGAGAGTGGAAAGGCGGCACATGCACATAACTATAGTTATTGTTATGTACGATTGAAACTTACATCGTACTATGTCAGTCTATGTGCATTTCACAGTGGATCCCGCTTTGTAAAGTGGAATGACATGGCGGGGTCAATGTAACTATTCAATGTATTCAATGTATTCAATGTATTCAATGTATTCAATGTATTCAATGTATTCAATGTATTCAATGTTCTCAATGATTTCAATAAGTTGTATCATGAATTGATGAGACTGAACCTCTAAATAGAAATCGAAGGAATGCTTACAGTATTTGCGAGTGCTCTTGCATTAACCCTATATACATAATTAGTAGGTCGCATACTACTAGTAGTACTAAAGTACGGACCTACCATTTTCGGCATGCTTCTTCAACAACTGGACATCTGATTGGCGTTTGACCGACCAGTCATATTAGGTCATATTAAGTGATTAAAAATCGACCCCCTCGGTGAACGGTCGCCGGACGGACGAAATTCTGCATGAGTAAGTAATTCGGGATAGTGCTCCTTGGGCAATAACCCGCTCCCTCTACCCCTTATTACCACTCAATCATACAATCACCTTCGTAAACGCGGCCATACCATTGCACCGTTCTTTATAATACATTGTAATAATAGAATACAATGGAATATGACGATGACTCCTTTTGGCATGCCAAAATTCTATATATAATCATGGGTATTCGCTGGCATCTGAAAACAATAGATTACCCCTTATAAGAACCAACTCTTTCCCATTGAATAAGATTAAGTGATAGAAAACAGTCACAGTCACTTCTTCATACAAGACATACTACCCTTATCTATACTTATATCAAAACCACACACATCTCAGCATCATGCCTTCTTACTTTATAACAGGAGTGTCCCGGGGACTAGGCGTAAGTGCCATAGTAAGAATAACAAGCCAAAATGACCATAACTAACCTCTCAACTAGTTCGAGTTTGTCCGTCAGATATCCGCAGACCCAAACGCCATTGTCATTGGAACCAGTCGAAACAAGGAGGCTACTGAAAAGAAAGTAGCTTCTGTACTGGGACGCTCCAACATCCACATCCTGCAGGTGGATCTGACAGATTATGCATCTTTGAAGGTCAGAATAGCCATGGATCTTGAAAACTCTTGAAAACTCTTGAAGCTCTCTTGAGAGCACTATGCTGACGTGATGAATAGAAAGCAGCTGAAGACACGTCCAAGATTACCGGCGGGAGCCTCGACTATGTCATTGCCAACGCGGTGGTATCTGACCGAGTCGATTACAGAGATATCGGAGCCCTGTAAGTTCCTTTCATCGTCTTAACACTCTATGGAAAGAAATTCAGTTGTGAGGCTGGTGTCAAGTCACATTCTAACAAAAACAGCGTTGACGAACCCGAGCTCGTGGAGAAGAGCTGCTTAGACGCGTACAAATCGACCGTCATCAGCAACTTCCACCTCTTCAACCTCCTCTTACCCCTGATCCGACGCGGCACCGCCAAGAAGGTCATCGCGATAAGTTCAGGCCACGCTGATCTCGACATGATCAACAAAGTCGGAGTCACCTCCGCTGTCCCGTACTCCATGAGCAAAGCCGCCTTAAACATCCTGGTTGCAAAGTTCAGTGGCCAGTACAGCCGCGAGGGGATCTTGTTCCTGTCTCTCTCGCCAGGGCTTGTGGATACGGGCAGTGAGGGGAAGGAGAAGTTTGAACGTAAGTTTTCCCGTTCTTATCCTCATTTCTTGAAGAGGACCCCTTCGCCCTTCAGGATGGCTGCTAACGTCATACTCGGGGGATAAGTCACGGACGCCGAAAAACAGGGGCTTAATAACATGATTGCCCAGTTCAGTGCCTATGCGCCGGAATGGAAAGGCGCAATCACGCCAGAACAATCCATCAAGATGTGTTTGGACGTTATCAATAACGCCAGCGTTGAGAAGGGTGACGGGGGTGCGTTTTTGTCACACTTTGGTAACAAGCAGTGGCTATGAGTTGGAAGGGGAGAAGGAACCAATGCTCATGAATTGTAAATGGATGATGAGTAGTAAAGATCATTCAAATGTACACCACTCCAATCCAGCTATATATATGCTAGTCTAACCTTAGTCTGTCGTTATCTCTATTGGACATAAAAGACCATCAAAGGACTTGCCTTGACATTATCACGATGACGCGAAGAAGAGGGATGGGATTATCTTTGAAACTTGACGCTGCGATAAAATCACGATTTCTTTCAATACAAATGTAGGATATATCATTGATATATACGATGGTACACATCATTTTGTACCTATATGCCGCGATGTCTTTTTGGATGTGATAAGAAGCATTCCAGACTACTATCAAAGGTCAGAGGTCGCCATTCGCATATCATGACACTTATCTGGAAGCGTAAATGACCTGTGTAAGTAGGTTATTTACTTCGCTCCAATTGCCAAAGGTCAGTCCAGTCGTAGGATTCCTCTGAGAGAGGGGCTCAAGTCACCTCCAACACTTGGTTATAACCTCCTTTCTACATATAAGCTAGCATGAATATGACCTTTGAAGAGTTATCGAGAGAGTCTGGAGGCATAGCAAAGACCATATGTAAGGTTAGAATAGGGAAAGGCATCGCCCAGTCGTGTGACAAAGAATATCGGTGATAATATATGTCCGTAACAACTTACATCGAACAAGTCAAATCCATCCATCCATCCATTGATCCCAATATCCCAATAACTTTTTTTTTTTTTAAAAAAAATGAGCAATCCCAAGATCAACACCAACTGCCACGACCTCACCATACAACGCTTTCCATCTTTCCCCAATCCACCCACCCATATCTCTCAGCCGCACCCCTCCACAAAGAGAGCGCGCAGATTTCTACCCTCAGAAATATGACGATCCCCAGCACCGTTCTTTGTCACACATATCATATCATATCAGCTCTGCGTTGTCCCCCATCCACGCGCACGGCCCCCCCAAACCCCTAACCTGCTCACCAGGCCTGCTGCCGCTCTACCTCTCCATCAACCCTCACGCCCCTATCTATCTATCCACGATGATACTTCCCCAATCCCCTCGCGTATAAGAAGCACAGGAGGCCGCCCGCCATCCTATCCAGCCTCCCAGCTCTCCATCAACGCACCGGTCTTCGCAACACTTAACATACATACATAACATAACATACCTAAGAAACCACTCGCATCCCACCGCGTTCATCGTACGAAAAAAAAAAAAATGTCATCGCAATCAGCAGCCCGACCCGGCCGCGCCGGCAGCTGCGACTGCTCCGACAACACGGACACCGGCGCCAGCCCCAGCCCCATGGGCCGCAGCGGCTACGACGTGACCGACACCACGGGGCCGGGGCCGGCGAAGCCGAAGCCGCAGCCGCGGCAAAGGAGACTGATGCAGAGGGCTGAGACGGAACGGGGACGGGGACTGGTTGGGGGTGGGCACAACTATGTGCTGTTTACTGCGGTTGCGGTTACGATTGTGGTGCGTGTGGTTTGTCGCTTGTTCTTTGCCCCCTTTTTCGTCTCGATCCCCTCCCGCCTCCACTTTTGTTTTTCTTCTTCTTCTTCTTTTCTTGGTGATGTTGTGTATTGACCAAGTCTCACTGCTGATAGATCGTGCTGCTGCTGCGGTAGATCACGTTGGTCATGTCTGTTCCGGCGGGGCCTGGCGGATGCGCTGCCTAGGTACCTACCTACCTACCTACCTACCTATCTACGTTCGTGGTTCGATGACTTCAACATGTCTAGAGCAGGATATCTACCTAGGATATCCGGGATTGGGGTGCAACTGGTTCGTTGTTGCGTAGCCCGGATGGGTAGCCCAAAGCTCAAAAAGGGGTGGGGGGTTCGGGCTTTGTGAATCAGGGGCAAGGAAGGACAGACTGGATCGCGGATCGATAGACTAGTTGAGATTATGATTTGACTGAATTGATTTATCTTGTTTACGAGCTCTTCCACATGCTAGATAATATACGCATACACGTATTGAAAACTGTCTGCGTGATGACATATGCGTCATACATTTGAGATTCCCCCCAGTGAAGTTGTCTAAGTACTAGCAGGTAAATAGTGCCGGCCCTAATGAGATACATGTCAGTGAAACCTTCATACCCAACGTTAGATTAAATGCTTACCTGGAATGGTATACTTGCTATCCTTGTTCATGGAGTAGATGTTAATGAGGATGCCGGGGTCGTTTTGCTTGTAGATACCAGGGAGGCTGTAGACTGTGGGTGTCTTGGATGCTGAGCCTCCCGAGATATTAATCTGCGCACATTCCATCTAGACATAGTTAGGTTGACGGTTAAGTATTTGATGAACTTGGAATACGGAAACATACATAGAGCTGAGCGCCCTGGTTAGAACCGGCGCCGTGCAGCGCGATCATCTCGGCGCGAAGGAGGTACTGACCGTCTGGAAGGCAGTTGGGAATCGTGATTGGATGCTTTCCCTGGTTGTTGATGACTTTCGAGGTGCCCCATACCCCGTTGTTGTAGCCATCTTCTTGGATCTTGAACCTAGCAGACAGTAAGCATCACTCTAGCACCAGATATTTGGACTTTTGGAGTGAGAAGTCTTCAGCACTCACCAGCCATTGCCGTATCCCTTATCTGTCGTCGCATCGTCAACTTTCTTGAGATAGGCCAGAGTAGGCCCTAAGTGACTAGCATCCATAACGTCGCCCGGACCCGACGTCAGGGTGTGCCTCCAAATAGCGTTGACAGTAGACCCTGCTTTCACGTTGATGATCTTGTCAGAAGGCGTTGTTGGGTTAGGGCCGCCATTGCACGCCACGTCGTTAGAAGTTACATCCGTGATAGGCCCATCGTAGGATGGGGTTCTGATGCCGTATGAGACCGGGGTCGTTGTCCCGTCAGCCTCAATCTGAAGAAATATAGTATGAGCGTTTGCCAAGCCCACGCTGGTGATGGCGGCTGTTAGCAAAGAGTACCTCATCTTGTATGCCAGGAGTATATTAAGGTTGATGCGGTGTTCAGTTGATAGCTAAGATCAGCGGGAATGAAGATCTATTAATTTAGAAGTGCGTAAACCGGAGACATGATCTTTTATAAATAGCCGGAATTGCTATATCCATGTCCGTATTGGCAACACCCAGCCCGGAATCTCGGGCCCTACCACATCTTCAATAATACTACTAAACAGCGGAAGATATGTAGTGAGGTGTCTCCGTCAGGCTTAGTTCCCTCACAACTGACCAGTGGCACGGAGGCGCTGCACGGAAGCGGGACGGCCCAGGATCTATTAAGGTCCTAGTGCTGTAACATATCGCGGTGGGTTGGGGGACATCGCTCTGCCGTGAATGATCGGCGGAGGTTGCATATCCGGATCTTTTTTCGGAAGGCCCTAAATCAACGACAAGGGTTGGGATAAAAAAGAGCACAAAAGGTTGTGGCATCTGGTTCCATGTAATGCTATAAAAAACTTGTAGACGAACCCAAATACCGGGAAAGACCTTTGTATATTTGAAGAAAGAAACTGCCTGGACACATATTCCTGTGGTGTTCAACAACGGGTTCTATTCTCAAGCCGTTGATGAACACCACCAGAAATAGACCAATGCAGGAAACTTGCCGCGTAAAAAGGTGTAAGGAGTTAATCCTCAGTACCTCTACTTGGCACTAACGAGTTTAAATTTCATTTCTGGTAGGTGATACCTGGGTAGGTAGGTACCTAGGTAGTGATATAACTTGGAATTGTAACATTGAAGTTGTAGATGTCTTCTCAGGTATTTGATTGGTAAGATACGGTCGTATTGAGCCAAGACAAATCATTCCCCTAAACGTTCTGTTAAACTCTTTAGGGATATTATCCGGATATTCCGGAATATATTTACCTAAAAAGAAATAATGCATTAAAAGGGCGCTTCTCAAAGTCAAGGTCTCTTATCTTGCTGACTTAGCTTCCCCACATTAATTTCGATAACATGACCTCAACTTGGAGCGCAGGGTTGACACTTCATGATAATTACTGTACCAAGTAACTACACAGATGCACATACATCTGTGCCGTGTTGATTGACGAGGGCTCAACATGGAGGGCACGCACAACGGCCTAGAAGCCCCCTTACCAGGAGCGCATCGTAAGCCGCAACGCAAGTCGGCCATACTAGCGCTTTTGGCTTTGCTGCTACTAGTCAATCTAGCTACCAGCCTTTACCAACTTCCTCTGAACCGCTTGATCGAGAGACGCCTCTGTCTAGACTACTACAGTGTCCATGACCCTTCTATCATCGACGACGATGGGAAAATCGATGAAAGGCTTTGCAAAGGGGTTGATGCTGTGCAGCAGGGTCTAGCATGGACTATGGGAATGGTGGATACTTTGTGGATTGTTGGTGGTGAGTCGCCTCGCGAAGCCCAAGCTCAATGGAAACGCTGACATGAAATAAGATTTTGTAATGACTATTCCCCTGGGCTTCGTCGCCGAAAAGTATGGCCGAAGAACAGTACTCTGGCTTAATCTCATCCCAAGACTATTCATGCTGGTTTGGATTGTCATAGTGGGCTATTTTGAAGACAGCCTACCCCTGAGGGCCATCGTTGTCGGCCCGAGTCTTTCCATCCTCGGTGGTGATTGCGTATTTAATTCCATTGTTTATGCGCTCGCCGCTGGTTTGACGGATGATAATGTAGTTAGGTATGAACCCCGTGACTGACCTCTTCAGGTGTCTGTTAGTTAATTTATCGCAGGGCGACATACTTTAGCTGGACAAATGCTGTATCTTATGTTGTGACCTTCGTTGGCCCAGGTCTCGCTGGCGCAACTATGACCTTAAACTTGCTCCTACCATTTTGGATCAGCATATGCTTATTGGTCTTGGCCATCCCCACCATCTCACTCATCGAGGACCCCGCGCGTAAAGCGTCAGAAGTAGAGGAGGAGCAGCGGCAGCCTCTTATATCGTCGCCTACTCTAAAGGCCCAAGCGTCTAGGTCTACTATATTGGGACCCATCACCGAACGCCTTCGTACTCTCCGTTCTATCCTAAAGAGCCATCCCAGAAATCTTACTCTTCTGCTGACCAGCTTCTTTATCACGTCCCTCGCAAGCTCGGATACTAAACTCTTAGCTCAATATATATCAAAAAGGTATCATTGGCCGTTCGCCTCGGCGGGGTATCTTTTATCTGGAAAGGCTATCGTCAACTTTACGTTGCTTACCTTTGTAATTCCCGCTATTCTCAGATCTCGAAGTTCGTCTAGCCAGTCCCAATCGCTCTCGGATCGAGACAATGTTCGTTACGTTCGAATCTGTTTGATATTCTCAGTCTTAGGCGCATTGGCCATCGCTTTGGCGGTGACGGTGTGGCTATTATTTCCATCCCTTCTTTTATACTCTCTGGGTGCAGCCCTTCCTGTATTCACTCTTGGCCTATTAAAGTCGCCATCGGTGTCGCCAAAGGCGGGGGATGACCCAACTAGCTCACCAGACCCAGAAGCGCACATCTTCTCCATTGTGATGATGGTCAAAACTCTTGGTTCGTTGGTGGGGGCGCCATTGATGGCAACCCTATGGGTTCGGGGCATATCAACAGGTACCTTAGGAGTGCCTTACTTCGTGAGCGCGGCTCTGTATTTGAGTGCGATTATTGTTTTTGCTGCATTTAAAGTGCGGTGAGGCCGCGTGCTGACGGATGGGACGGCATGGTGGTGCCATTTAGACCAAATATTTTCCAAGGTGCAAAATGATAATCATATGCAAATCATGCAGACGCCAAGGCAACCTACCATAACCTAGCTAAGGTTACTGTAGATGCACGGCTTCAATGTTGGCTTTATGGTCATGTTTGAATTCTCCTTTAAGTGCATATTTGAGTAACATGACTGAGACACGCAGGTTACTCTAGGTATTGTCTGTCTCCCCGTTTGTGGTGGGACAACCGTGACGCCATTGACTTATCGATCTACCAATCATATAATTCAAACAAGATTATACTCGACAAGAATTAGAAGTCTGGATCTCATTAGCCTTAAAATTAGTGCAACCCGGCTGCCGGCACCTCCAATGTATGTACAATACAATACTACTAGTAGGCTTCCGCTCTAAGCAGCTACAATTGCACTAGCTAGGAATTTCCACATTGAGCTTCAGAAGCTTTCATTAGCGCCTCATGATGTCAAGCTTGCCTTTCTAGCTCAATCACAAACATTGTTGAATTAGAGCCTCTCATTCCATAACATAACACAACACCATTTCTCTATTTCTATTTCTATTTCTATTTCTATTTCTTTATTCTTCCGTCAATCAAAACATCTTGCCGTGTCGATCGTCTACGTAGGTAGATGCGATTGTGGTCAAAATGGCTTACAACCAGCCAGGAGGTGAAGCTGCCTCGTATTATAACAACACACAACAGGCACCTAGTCAATACGGACAACCTCAGTACGGACAACCTCAATATGGACAACCTGGTCCAGGCCCTCAAGGTCAAGGTCCAGCCCCAGGTCCGAATAATGGAAATGGCTATGGCAACGAGAAACCCATGTTCGATCAAGCCTTTAAGCTGGAACGCCCCAAATACAACGATTTGTGGGCCGGCATTCTTGTTTGTCACGTCGCATATCCTACTTGAAGATATAGTTGTTGACCTCATTCTAGTTCCTCATCGTCGTCGCTGGTTTCGTTGTTGTCTCTGGTATCTCGATCAATGGTTATGGTTAGTCTCCTTCCAGCCACCAGTTGTCTTCCACACATTCTAACCAATCATCCAGCTTCCAACAAACACTTTCAGGGGGGTGGCATTTATGACTCCGGCTCACAAGTCGGACTGAATACCAACACCCTCATCCTGTTCGCTTTTGTGCTATGTGTCTCCATCGTCTTCAGCTATGTCTATGTATTACTGGCACGCCAGTTTCCTAAACAGTTTATCTGGATAACGTAAGTCATACAGAAGACCCGTTTGGTGACGATGCCCAGAAGCTGACTTTCGGTGTAGTGGCATTCTCAACATCGTTTTTGGCCTCGTCACCGCAATCTACATGCTCACCCGCCACTACTACTCTGGCGGCATCGTATTTTTGATTTTTGTGGGCTTCCTGATCTTCGCCTTCATCGTAAGTTTGTCCTTCATTGTGCCTGAAACGAGCTGTACTTGCTAACCTATTAGTCCTGGATTCCACGTATCCCTTTCAGTGCGCTAATGCTCAAGACGGCTGTCGATGTGTCGAAGACTTACGGTCATGTTTACCTAGTGAGTGCGCTTGGCGGCCTTTGTGCAACCGCTCTGGCTGCATGGTACTCTGTCACCTTAGTAGCCGTGTATGCCAAGTTTTCCCCAGGGCAAAATCCAGCTTGCGCGCAAGGGGCTGGTGGCTGTAGCAGCGCTAAAGTTACTGGCCTGATCGTTTTCATCACGTTCGCAATGTACTGGATGTCGGAATGGCTGAAGAATACCATCCACACCACTATCTCCGGAGTCTATGGATCCTGGTATTTCCATCCCCACAACCTCCCTAGGGGCGCTACTAGAGGCAGCCTCAAAAGAGCCCTCACATACAGCTTCGGTTCCATATCTTTCGGCTCCTTAATTGTCGCCATCATCAACTTCCTAAGACAAATGTGTTCAGTTGCTCGGCAAAACGAGGCGGGCCAGGGTAATATCATTGGGGTTGTCATGTTTTGGATTCTCGGGTGTCTTATCGGAATCCTCGACTGGGCAGTCCAGTTCCTGAACCGTTACGCTTTCTCGTACATCGCGCTCTACGGCAAGTCCTACATCGCTGCTGCTAAGGATACATGGAATATGATCAAGCAGCGAGGTATTGACGCTCTCATCAATGAATGTCTCATCGGCCCCGTACTTTCTATGGGAGCAACGTTTGTGGGCTATGCAACAAGCCTATTAGCCTACTTATTCCTTGTAAGGATTTACTCATGAAAACCACTACGGACGACTTGCTTACATTACATCACAGGTATTCACTAGGCCAGCGTACAATGCTGACGGCTCTTACACCGCTGGTAAATTCTTGTATTCCCAAGCTTCTATTGAACCCTATTTATTATATGGGCTTAGTAGATCGTATCTATGGTTGCTGGGAACGTAACTAATGCTTAATGTGAATAGTTGTGGTGGCCTTCGCTTTCCTCATCGGTCTACAAATTTGCAATATCTTCACAACACCGTTGAGCAGCGGCATCGACACAATCTTCGTAGCGACTGCGTGGGAGCCTCAGGCATTGATGCAGAACCATCCCGACATATACGATGCCATGGTAAGAGTTTATCCTCAAGTGCAAGTGGCCATCCACGCCTAATCACTAGGTATGAGGTCTCACTCTTCTGTCACGGCTGTGCCATTTCGTGACATGGGCGCGATCCAACTTTGGTCGAAGCATAAAAACACGAAACCCAATTCTTGGAGCATAATGGGTAATGGGGTGTAATTGTAAGTGATTTGGGCTCACTTGCTTGGCAGGAGGTCAGAATGGATAATAGTAATTGTTGTAATGTCACCATACGCCTAGGGTATCGCAGAATAATCCCATAGATAGGGGTCGAGCCCGACACAGGTAGATTGGCGCGAAGTTTTTTGGTGCTACAAACACTTATCAAGTTAATTTTTTCATTACACTGATCAACCTTAGGCCTCGTATTGAATCTTTCGTATATCAACACCGTCCTATGTCATGATAAAGTCATTTTGCTTATCTCCCTAGCAAGCAATCCAAACGCTAGGTAGACTTGATAAATTACTAAGTGAAGATTCCATCTGCCAGGTAATGAAGTTGAAGAGGTTACGCCCGCGCGTAACATGGTTATGCTTAAATATATATATATTGAATGGCAACCCAATCCCATAAGAGTACCCTAGTTTGAATATCCTCCTATGTATTCCCATCTCTAGTGAAGTGCTGAAGAATACCTAATTATATCCCATGTCTGTCTAAAACATCCCAAAGTCCCATATAAATTTTGTCACACCCTCCTTTTTTTTTATCCCCTTGAGGCCAAAACTACTAACCTAACCTAGGTAGGTCAGCGCCGCTGGTGCGTATTATTCTCCTCATCCCAGGGAAACGGATCGCGGGCCCCCGCGTCGCCCGGCCCCTGGCGCTCCTCCGTGATGACGACGTCGTAGTTGACGACAATATTCGATTTGCCCCCGCTCTTGAGCGTCAGCTCCTCCTCGGAGTCCGTCCGCCGCGACAGGTCGGACGACTTCGTCGTGCTGTTGTTGTACCGGTTGCTGGCGGTCTCGTCCTCGTGGCGCGTCAGCAGCAGCTCGTCGTCGTTCAGCGGCGGCGGGCGCGACCGCTTCTGCGAGAACGTCACCAGCGGGTGGCTGTTGTTGCTCCCGCTCGCGCCGCCGTTCTTGCCCCCGCCCCCGGTGAAGCCTTGCGACGGGTGCCCGCCGGACGCGGTGTGGCTGGAGCCGCTGAGGGTGCCGCCGCGCCAGGCCTTGTAGAAGGCGCTTATGCCGGGCATGTTGGCGGCGATGATGGCGACTTCCATCTCGGCGGCGGAGACGGTGCAGATGTTGCCCATCTCCCACAGGATGTCGTCGGTGATGGTGAAGCGGTGGATGATGATGAGGCGCAGGCAGGAGACGACGACGGAGGAGCCGCCGGTGGTGACGACGGCGAGGACTTGGAGGCGCCGCTTCAGTGTCATTTGCAGCGAGAGGACGGTGGTCAGGGGCAGGAAGAAGATGGCCCAGTCGACGGCGATGAGCTATTGTTATCTATGGATTAGTCTACGCGCCCATGTAATATAAATGCTGAGATAGCTCGCCGAACACGGGGGAGAGAGGACTAGGTTAGACTACTGACCGAAGAGGCGGGCAACCACAGGGAAATCGCGAAGTCAACGCACTTCACGCCGGGGTGCTTCTCGGGAGCCCAGTATGCTTCGATGGGGACGCACTGCAGGCAGTACAGGACCCAGGTCCCCGTCGTCACGAAGACGTTGGCGGCGATGACGCAGTGCACGGCCAGCTGGAAGTTCTTGTCCGGCGACAGCCGCTTGAAGAAGAGCAGGAAGCTCATCTTGATGCAGAAGTGGAGTAGAAGGTAGAGGATCTCCTCGGCGAATAGATACTGTTAAGGGGCTCGCAGGTCTCGTCAGTTTATGATTCTGTGTATGGGATCTTGGGGAGCGCGGAGGCTCTTTTTTTGTTTCTTTCGTTTTCTTAAATATTGTTTCCACCCACCTTTAACATACGGGACAATGCCGTTGGATCATTTGCTAATACTTCTTTTTGGTGTCTGTAACGAAACTGTTAGTTTTGTAAACTACCCACATATGTTGAGCCATTGGTTGCGGAAAGAATAATCAAGTACTTACAGTCCAGCACCAGCACTCATGAAAAGGTATAATATGGCATGCTGTCCGCAGTTGACAACCTATGTGTAGACGTTAGTAACTCAGTAAGTATAGAAGACTGTCGGTGATAATCGCAAATATCGTCGCCAAAGGAGGGCCTGGTGACTATGCGCAAACTACTTCGTTACTTACCGCGACCAATGTCATCGCCCAGTCATCATAGCCAAAAGATTGTAACATAACGCCTTTCGTCCATAACCGCAATAGCGCGCTCCCTTCGCCCAGAAAAAATAGGATGTTGATGATGGCATGGATAGCCGGCCGCATAGAATCCGTGTATTCGACCATCTTCGCCACCTAGGTGCTTCCAAAGCACCGGATCAACCACAACACGGCAACCGCACCGGCCTCAAACCTCGTCGGATAACGCTTCGCGAACCTGTTCACAGCCACGCTTCCTCGGGGTAGTGGCTTTTGCTGCTGTTGGGAGAGAATTAAGTATGGAGACTGGCACGGCGGGAGTAAAAGTTGGTAATATTGAAACTGGACGAGGTAGGCAAATATACCATTCTGGGTCTGTTATTTCCTTCAAGGTTCTTAGGTAGTATTATTATTTCTTTTCCACAAATATAGGGCTTAAACAGTAAAATTTGCGCTCCAGTCGCCGCTTTGCCTCTTGATATGATATGATAGGATATGATATAAAAGAGTGACTAGAAATATGGGTAGTAGTAACTAGGGGGGGGAGAAATAGCTAATACATTTAAATCTAGAATCTCTCAAGCATTTCTTTTTCTTTTCTTTTCGAAACCTCAAACATTCGATACACAAGACTGCAAGGTTCGTGATGCTGGGGATCCCTATCCGCGGCCGAATAACATATCCAAAAATACAGAATTACAAAGATCCTGGTCAACGGAAAAAACGGTACGAACTCCTTTTGCTTGGAATTCAACATGCAGGTACATATAGGAAGGTACATATAGTTGATTGTAAGTTGTTATGCCTTTACATTCATTGACGAGAGAGGCACATAGTTCATAGCGTAAACCAGGATTAGGGGGGGGATACGTCTGGAACTTCTGGGACATCTGGGACTTCTTCTTTACTGATCAAGGGCTTACGTAGTGGATTTTATTTCTACCACGGTTATAAAAGAGATTAAGGCCAAGTTGTTGCAATAATTCCCGAGCTTACGGGGGTTGATTGTGTCGCTCAACTGCCCATTTTTATTTATTGACGAGGGTGATTTTACCTATGATTTCTTTTTCGTTATGGCAACTGGGCAATTGGGCAATCGGTGTTGTTTCAAAATAGGAGAGAGTTCCAAAGCTGAACTGAAGGTCAAGTCTATGGTCAGTATATGAACCGTGCCATACTTGTGATTGGATAGATTCGAATAGCAATAGAACTGGACATTGCATCTGCATATTACATGACACATGTAAGTACTTACAATACCTTTTGTCTGACAAAAGAACAGGGGCTTTCTCCATCTCCATCTCCATTTCTCCGTTTCCCAAAATAAGAACATTTGAACCTTGAATTGGTTATTGTGTATTTCCCCCATTTGCCCCCCTTTGCCTCCCCCTTGAGTAGCATAATTCACCAGATCCATGATATATGATATGTAATATATACAAACCCATAAAATGATAATGATACTATTGCACATACAGTACTTACCTTGCCCACTTGTATACGATTTATATACCCAGACAGTTATAGAGCAAAATACTGTACCTACACACAGATGCAGCTGATATTGTATCCATATGTAGGTTGGTATGTCTGTGCGTTAAAGCCTTACATGCACATCTTATGATTTTTAAAAGGCCTTAGTAAAAGATGAATTTGATTGGTTGAATTGACGACGAACCGATGAACGTTGGCCGATGGTGGCTTAAGTGGCACATGCAGAATGCACACCTACGCGATTATGATTCCGGTTGATTGGATCTATCCATGATACTATTCCTCATTCTTCATCAAATACCACGTGGTTAACCTAGTGCTCTTTTTGAACCACAATGGTAACCACGAAGGTAACCACGAAGATTTTGCTGCATACCAGCCTACCTACCCTACATATGTACCTCCCAAATCTAATCTCACCATGTGCGTATGGATGGTCTACTATCTAATCCCATACCAATATGAACGTTTGTTCGTTTGTATGGCCTATCCTCCCCTCCCCCCTCCCCCTCTCCCCACCTTACAACACGTATACAGACCAACCGTCAGCCAGGCAGCAAACCAAAATACCAGAATATGATATATTATCAGCCCCTACACAGAACTCCCCCTGGCTATCTCCCGCACCCACTGTTCAACGCCAATGGCGGAGTTTTGAATGTCATTCAGGAGGAACTCCAGAAAATTAACCATGATCCATCGGTAGATCAAGAGTGGAACTGTGCAAATTTCGGGCCCTTGATTTTCGGGATAGTGCGTAGATGCCTAGTTTGCGTGGAGTTCCAATTCTGATAGACTTCATACTACTTACAAACGTTGAGAAGCCTCGAAAGGCCTGGGTTCCTGGAGCCTGAGTACCTTGATATTAGTAGATATCTTTCTAGGCTTGGTGCTAAATAGAGGAGGCTCTTCATAGTGGTAATCTTGCTAGTGATGGTGAACAGCCAGGGGGTTCATTCTACGACATATAAGTACTGGGTAGCTGTAGGCTGTAGCTCTGAAGAACAAGTGGAATGATTCCTTGGGGCAATCCGCCACTAACGGCCCCTTAAAGGTAGGAGCCAAGTATGGAGACACGGAACTAGTAAGGGTCGGGTCGTCACGGGCTACTGCCCCGAGAACTAACACAGTACCACCCGTGCCGCATCCTACCACCCGTCCCGCACTATGCTACCCGTGCCATGGCTACATGGGTATCAGGCAGCTACTAGGTATTCCTGACCCAACCATGGAGGGAATCATAATCAATCTTTCTTTTTTCAGATCCAACCCTCTGTCGGCGGTGAAGGTATCTCTCATTCATACAACCGAAACATTTTAGGTAAGAGGCGGTCAAATCCGAATGACTTGCTTGCTTGTTCATACATCATACATGATACGCATTCTACTTAAATAAGCCTTTTCGAGCCGCAGTCCAAATCCAGCAGAACAGAAAATCCCATCTATCACATATCACCATACCCCCTCCCTCCCCCTTAAAAAACGACTACCACCACCCCCGCACGATATACCACGTGATTGGAATTTTACCAACCTACAACACACACACCCCTTTATCATCTAACCCAAGACTTAAAATAACCATCATGTCTACATCGCCGAAGGTCATCGAAGAAGCGAAGGCTCACCTCAAGGAGCACGGCTGGGCGCGCATCCCCTCGGTGCTGAACAAAGAGGAAGCGGCCGAGGCGCTGGACCGGCTGTGGCAGGCGAACGCGAAGGCCAAAGCGCGCGGCGAGGACTCTCACCTCGCCTTTCTCGACCCCAACGCGAACAACGTGCGGGTGTTCTACCTGATGGAGCTGGACAAGCTGTTCCGGGAGCTGATCGCGCACCCGACAGCGGTGGAGATGGTGAAGTCGGTGCTGGGCGAGCAGTTCCTCATCAGCAACTTCACCGCCAACATCGCGCGGCCGGGGTCCCACAGCATGGCGCTGCACTCCGACCAGAGCATCGTGTTCCCCGACCCCTGGCAGGACATCTGGGCCCTCAACGTCATCTGGTGCCTCACCGACGTCCACGAGGCCAACGGCGCCACCAAGTACATCCCCGGCTCCAACAAGTGGGTCTACCGCAAGGAGGTGCCCCCCAACGCCCCCGACCTGCTGGTGCCCTTTGAGGGAAAGGCGGGCGATATCATCGTCATGGACGGCCGCGTCTGGCACACGTCCGGCAGCAACGTGACGAAGGACGAGGACCGCGCGCTGCTGTTTGGCTACTACACGGCGCCGTTCATGCGCCAGCAGGTCAACTGGACCGCGAAGCTGCCCAAGGAGATCCAGGATACCCTCGACCCCCAGATGAAGGAGTGGCTCGGCCTGAACCCCGTGGGCAACATCGGTGTCACGGGCGACTTGCGGTACATGGGTGTGCAGTTCCCTGATGCGAAGATCCCGGAGAATAAGGCGGAGGAGAAGGTGGCGGTCGCTTAGGGTGGCCGATGGAAATGAATATAAAAATGAACTTTCTGCCTGGGTACCTAAGCATTGCGATGCAGATGGGGCTAGAGTGCCGCCTGTCGAGGGAGGTCACTTGCTTAGGTAGTTATGATAACCACAATAAATAAACACTTTACTCAGTAAACTATGCGAATTGGAAAAGTTGTGATATGTAGAGTACCTACATATTTTCGTAGTTAGGCACATACCTTTGAACCATTAACTACAATTGTTTTACAAAATAATACATGAGGCTATTCACAATCGAATTGTTGTGAGGCGGTTGTTTGCCATTTTCTTGACGCTTCTATTTTGTTGCACGCCTTATACCTTACCTAGGCAGGTACTGAGCGAGCACTTTCAACAGCCATCTAGCCATCTTACTATGCCCTCTCCCCATATTAGTATCAACTGGCAACCAAAAAAGGAAGCCAGAATGTACCAACTATATCTATCACAACGTCTCCGGACCCCCGAGACCCACTGAGCCGATCTATCTATAAGCGAACCGATCGATCGGGTGTTACCCATATAAATCCACTCGAATCGCCGAGACGGCTAAGACTTGGACTAATCTAATTAATCGACGATTCGACTATAGTAGCAACTAACCTAGCATTAACGTGAATAGCGTCGTTCAATCCATTTGAGGAACTTGAGTTAGCGTTTGCTAAGTACCTATTGTCCGAATTCTAGGCTGAGCAGTCGCCTAGTTAAAAAGTCTATGTACCTATGGGTGATTAATTCATGGACAAGTCTCCAGGGCTTGGAGTGCTATGCCTAGCCTAAGTACCTAGCACTGTTCCAGACCAGAGGCGATGGACTACTACTAGTAGTAGGTTGGGGTTAGCGGGACTTTTCAGGGGGATACCTGCATAGTCAGGTGACTAATTACATGTGGTAATTACATGTGACTCCCCAACTCACTTCTTACATCGACCTGCCTAGTCGTTCACCATCGCCCCTTATGAAATACTAGGCAACGACTGCTGCCTCCAGATGAAATTTCCATTTTCGGGACAGATACCCAACTATATAAATCGCGATGGATCACCAAGAGTAGCAAGAGCAGTGGCGCGAAGTAGTAGTAGTGCCCAACTGACCCATCATCTGCTGCCTGCTTGGCATCGCCATTCCTCCAAGCCTTTTCGTTCTCTTGCTTGCAAAACTACGACAAGACATATAGGAACAATGACAAATACCAATCCCTTCTCAACCCTTCTCGGGCAGCATGATTCGATCGCCATCGCTAAGCTAGCCTCCCTCCAGCCAGCCGCTGATCGCGATGCTCCTATCAAGGTCGTTATGACAAATATGAGCTTGAAAGACACTGTCTACGAATGCATTTCGTACGATCGTTCCTTGGCCAATTCAGCTAACGAAACCCTGGTGACCATCTCCGTGGACGGCGAGGACCAGGCCATCCCCTCCGCTCTCGAAAGCGCACTGCGCATGTTTCGCCGCAAGTTTCGGCCCCGCTATCTCTGGGCTGACCTGCTGGCGGGCCGCACGCCGGAGGAGCGCAGCGCACAGGCGAGCATGCAGCGCCAGGTGTTGGAGAACGCGGAGCGCACGCTGTGCTGGCTAGGGCCGGACAACGGCGAGAAAACGACTAGGGCCTTCCAGACAATCCACGAAATCAGCCGGCGCTACTCCGCCGCTTGTCAGGAGGTGGGCGTGGGCCCCGACGACGCCTTCACCCGCATCACCATGCAGCAGCTGATGGCGCTGCGGGAGAAGCTCTTCGACTGTGCCTTCGACGATCTCAACTCGTTCGACTTCAGCCACTGGAACGTGATCTACGACGTCTTCGGCGCGTCGTACTGGCAGTCCGTGCAGAGCGTGTCGGACATCGTGCTCGCGAAGGCGCCAATCGTCGTGTGCGGCCGCAGCAACATCCGGTGGCACGACTACATCGCCGCGTCGCGCGGCATGCCCATTTTCCAGGGCAAGTTCTTCCGGGTGCCGCTGCTGCCGCACGTGCTGAAAGGGTTCGAGATCGCCAACTCCATCGAGATTGCAGAGCGCCGCCGCCGCCTGAACGAGTCCGTCGAGCTGCTCCCCATGATCCAGACCGCGCGCGAGTGCGCCACCAAGGACCCGCGCGAGACCGTCTTCTCCATGCAGCTCATCGCCACGCCGTCGCGCCGCATCGAGTTCCACGACCAAGGGCCCCAGCCGCTCCCGGCGATCGACTACACGAAGACGGTGCCGCAGGTCTTCGTCGACGCCGCGCGGTACTCCGTCCTCGAACGCCAGGACCTCATGATCTGGTTCGGCGAGCGGCCCCCCTGCGCGCGCCGTCTCCGCCGCCACGCCCGCCGCGGTGGTCTGCCGACCTGGGTCCCCGACTACACCGCCGAGCCGCCTAAAAAGAACATGGCGCCATTCAACCCGAACACCCACATGCGCGGGTGGTGGGACCACATCACCCCCGCCTCCGCGCGCAAACCCCTGCGCGTCTCGTACCCCGACGACGACGACGCCGACGACAGCACCAGCACCGCCGCCCGGCTACACTTACAAGCGCGGCCCCTCGGGCGCATCACGCACGTCTCACCCATCTTCAACGGCGGCAACCTTCGACGCCTCTGCTTCTCCGAGTTCCAGAAGCTGATCCTCGACACCTCCAACTCCCCCAACAACTACTACCCGAACGAACCCCTGGCCCTCACCAAAGACCGCTTCTGGCGCACCCTCCTCCTCAACACCTCCACCTCCCACGACGCCGCGGGATCCCTGCGCTCGTTCCCGCCCCCCCCTCCCTCGATGGCAGCGCACTTCGAGAGCCTGGTCGCAGACGGTGCTCAGCATGCTGGGGTGCACGCTGGCGGAGCTGCAGACGGCGGAGAACGCGGCGCGGATCCGCGCGAGCGCGGAGCTGATGGCGCTGGTGCCGCGGTGCGGGGCCGCGGCGCCGTTTGAGGAGGCGCTGCGGGCGCGGGCGGTCGGGCGGCGGTTCTGGCGGACGGCGGACGGGCGGTTCGGGATGAGCGCCGTGGAGGACGTGGTCGCGGCGGACGGCGCGTTTGTTGGCGAGGACGCGGAGCGAGAGGTTGCCGAGGCGGAAGAGCGAGAGGCGGGGGGTGGGGAGGGAACGAGACGCCCCGACCTGGGCCGCCTGTTGAACGACTCCCTCGCGCGCTCGATGATGGAGGGGTTCCAGCAGTTCCTCGCGCAGCGCGACCCGCACATGGCGCAGGTGGCGGCGCGCGCGTTCAGGGGCGAGGTGCCGGGGGTGAGCGAGGAGGAGGCGGAGAGCAGGCGCGCGGGGGGCGGGGTGATGAAGGGGGACTTGGTGGTGGCGTGTGTGGGGGGTTTCTTTCCTTATATTCTGCGGCCCGTCGCCAAGCTTCCACCACCACGTACGGAAACGAGAGCAGAGGCAGAGGGAGAGGGAGAAGGAAACCCAGCGGCGCTGGAAGAAGAGTCCACGTACGAGTACGTCGGCGAGGCGTACCTGCACGGGGCGATGAACGGCGAGGATTTCCAGACGAAGCGGTTCTTCGGGCTGGCGAACTCGACGAATGTTGATGTGTCGAAACTTGTGGATATTACGATTGTGTAAGGTGGGAAATGGAAACCGCAAATGCGGAAGAGGGGAATGAAAAGAGAATTGGAAAGAGAGTAAGCAAGCAAGCAAGCAAGCAAGCATTTTGTTTTTGTTTTGAGGAGAGATGGGTAAAAGGGGTGGCATCTGATATGCGTACCTTGGGAAATGGATTGAAGGTAGGTAGGTAGAGATATTTAATATGCAAGTATATACTTAGGTAGGCTAGGTAGAAGGGGGTAGGTGCTAGCTTATGAAGCTGTCGACGAGATATCATGATACATGCCTGTGTAGTAAGTAGTAATCACTAGACAATAAAAAAAACAAAAAAAACCTGAGGATTTTACGTCTTGACATTCATATCTTTTACCTTCGTCAGCAAATCTAAGTAGGCTGATGGCTCATTCGAATAAAGGGGTTTTCACATGAGTGGCTGTTTACTCGGTGCCTGGCAAAATAAGTACACATATGTAGACGCATAATGGGAAGCCATTTCACATCTCTATACTCTAGCCCCGTAGTCTTTCTCATTTACTCTCAACCTTTCACATGCACAACTACACACACATACATAACGAACCAACGAAGCCAATAATCACAGGGCCAAAGCAGCCAAACATTATATTAAAAGCAAAACTAAGCGTTGCATAATCATACGCACGAGTGCTCACTTGGTACCATATAAAGGTCGTCTCCCAATCCTAAGTAGGTATGTTGCCCTAGGTAGGTACCTAATCCTAATCAAATACGACCATTCTTTAATAAAACCTTGACCCTCTCCTTGAAAAAAGCCTGACATAGATATGAGGCGAGTGCGTGTGCCTCTTCTTGACTGCACGTCTTCAATCTATAATAAGACAGTTGAGCCACTGTCTTCGTCCTAGGTCGGACTGCTATGGTTGGCTTTTGTGTTTCCGCGGAACGCCCATATAACTCCGTAACGATACGTGGATCGTGAAAAAAGACAAATACCTCCTCCCTGATGTTCTGAACTACCTTGATGACAGCATTTGTGTTTTATTGCCACTACAACTTCTTATCCTCAAAATAGAACTTTCCCAGCTTATCACCATCCTTCGAGTTACCTAGGATCGGGCCTCGGGCAGCCTCACCACCATCGAGGCGCTCTCGCACAATGCGCTCGGCAGCTTCGCGAGAGGCTGGTCCACCAACTCCTTCTCTAAGAGCACTTGTTCGTGGCTGCCCGGGTTGGACAGGAATGGGACCGCGGGTTGTGGTGTCGACAAAAACGTCATCGTCAGAAGTACCGACATGACCACCACCATCTACAGCAACGCCGTCAACATATTTAGCATGCCGTGTTTCTGCGGCAGCAGACGCGCTGATGGGGGTGTCGTTACCATTGTCTCGCATCTCTCGACTGCGTGCTGAAGCTTCTTGGCTTAGACCCGAGCTGCTTCGCTCCAGGCCCCATACACCTGTCGCCCCAGCGGTACCAGGTAGGGGCCTACGGTGGTATATAGGGCCACTGACAGTGCTGTTTGCGCCCTCGCCGAAACCAACTAGACTGGCTGTACCGTCATCACTCATGCGGTCCTCAAAACCACCAACGGAACGACCGGTTATGTCTTCCATAGGATCCATGGCGCCGGAGGTAGAATCAACATCCATGGGACGATAGTTAGTGTCCATACTCATGCTACTGTCTTCATCAACTTCGGTTAGGTCGGCATCCATGTCAAATTGTTCGGCCTCGGTAGTTGTCCGCGCTCCGACACTACCCGTCGCGGAGGCCGTGCCGACCGTGCTCATCTTGGTGATTGCGACTGGTTGGCCATTGGAGTCGAAGTAGGCGGGTGTGAGGGCAGCGGCCTGTTGCGCGGCATTGGATGTAGGCGTAGTCTGAAGAGCGTTCGGATTGCCATTGTGTGGTTGGTTCTGGTTGGGGGCGCGGACGGTATTTACACGCTCGAGACCGGCAAGACGACTGATGCGATCTGCACGCTCTGCTTCTAGGCTATTGGTGGATGAGTGATGTTGATGGCCTCGGGGACCTCCGAGACCGTGGTAGGCATGACCTCGATGGCCATCCTTGATAGCGGTAGTAGAAAGGGCGGAGAGGGAGGTGGTAGTGCTGGTAGGAGTACCACTGCTCGATGTTTCTAGTTAGTCACTACTATATCCAACATGAATCAAGAAAGCAAGGGGTATAGGATAGATAGGGATAAGGATAGAGATGGGGATGGAGATGTCTTATATTGATAACATACGGCATATCACTAGGAGTATCCGGATTGGATGGTGGGGGAGGCACATTGATGAGCATTGGTGCGGTCTGTTGTTGCGACATCTTGATGACGTTGGTAGTGGATGATACTTCTGAGGTGGTTAAAGATCAAATGGTGAATACGGGGATTCTATTTCGCGTGGTTGGCGCGTCAAGATAAGACAAGAGACACGACTTGTCAAAGACACGACAAGGCGTGTTGGATGACGAATGGGAAAGATGGGCTGATGTTCTTGGTGTGGTGGGGGGAAGAGAGAAAGCAAAGTGTTTGTACGATTTGAATGGGGACAGAGAAGAAATAGATCAATGATGAATGCCGATTTATTTTGTCAAGGCGTTCAGCGCAAAAAAAAGCTATTGATGTATTATTACAACAAGACGATATCTAATTGGGGGATGACGAAGATTGATTAGGTATATGTATTGTTGACAGTTGACAAAGAAATACCATTGATTTTTTAAGATTCAGTGAAGGAAATAAGAATTACAGGGAGCCATACCACACAAGGAAGGCATAACTATCTGGAATCAATTTGATGCGTGTTTGCTTTGCCTTGGACAGCTCTAGGTACCTACGTACCTATTTGCACGCCCAATGGATTTCAGGGCCCTCCCAAACCATTACTAGTGCTAGTAGTATGAGGTGCAGCTAAGGTGGGGGATGACGTAGGGCTGTAATTAATCCCAATTGGCTTTAGCGTTGAAAGATCTCCATCTTTTAACTCCCAAGTAGGTACGCTACCGTACGCTACCCTTTTACCCTTTTCCTCTTTTAAGTTTTAGGTACATAAGTAGCCCTGGAAAGATAGTGGCTTCAATTACAATGAGTACCTACTAGGTACTAGGTTAGGTAACTAACCTTATCAGCCTAGCAGTCCAGGCCGCCAGAGGTATTTATGGCGATCATTGCCTAGAAATCTTGCAATTGTAAATAGTGTATAACTATTATATGGAATGACGAATTTGGAGTAGATACTTTTAAAAGTCCAACCCATTTTGACAATTTCAACTTAGCATCTCCAGGTACTTACGAGTTGGAACACCTATAGAAGATCACAAGCTAATTGCAGTCTCTGATGACGTCATTACATCTTCCCCCAATTCTCTAATTCTCAACCAAAGACCAGGCCCGGTGACCTTCGAGAAGCCATAACAAACCTATACGTAGATAGATATGTAAGATGTTTGGTTAGAACACTCCAGGTGTAAAGTCGACAACTTGGATTTTCTCGACTAGCTCTTTGATGTCCACGGAAAACTCCATATGAACAGGGTCGGTCTTCAGATAATACTCCCTGTCTTCTTCTCCATTCTCAAAGTAGACAACGAATGCGTGTGTCAATCCATTCTATTTTGGAGCCTATCAGCATTGACTAGGGATTATCAAACAGAATGCCGATGATAAATGTACGAAATGGGATTTAACGGACCTGAAGGTTCTCTGGACTGTTGTCTTTTCCTCCACCGACTACTTTGAAATACGTTTTCTGAGTTGTGGGGTGAAGACAATTGTCTCCCAGAGAAAGAAATTTACTGCAAGCCTAAATAAGTAGACAGAAAACGGTTAGTAAATCTAGGCAAGTGCCTCATGATAGACATCTGACAGGTACACTAGCATAAGGTGGCTTGGACGTCTTACAGATTTGACCTCCTCGGGAGGTATAAGATCCTTGAACTTTAGCAGGACCAGGTGATAAATGGCCATGATGTGAATGATTATAATGCCAGACAGGTTTTATGAATTGTAGCTTTTGACATGAATGAAATTGAGAGACAAGTAAAGAAACGAGGTAACAAGAATCATATTTGGGTTTTGTCTGGGGCAATGGATGATTCGGATAGATAGTTCCAGAGTGTGCTGACTGCTGACTGGCATCTGACTGACGTTGAACTGACCATGTCGCTTACTCCGCATTAATGGTTCCTTCTAGCTCAAAAAGGCCTCATGATTTACAAGATGTCTATCAAACCCATAGTCCAGATCTGATTAAAGGCTTATCCTTTGATAAACTTACATGTAGGTCACTTAGGTGTGTACCTTTTCATGTTCACACCTTGAAGTTGTGCATATGTACCCTACTATACCATGTAACTATGTGATACATTGACGTATTATGTCAGGATGCACATGCAATGCGGGAAGTTATGTGTTTATCGGCTTAAATAACCCCACCACATTGTATTTACATAGTATTGTAACTACGCCGTACATACTCCGTACCACCAAATTCCAATGACTAATCTCTTAAGTATTGTTAAGGCTCTTTAACTCCGAGTCTCCGACCAACAAGTACCGTCAGTGTAACCTGCAGCTCAGTCGTGAAACTTTACATTTGCCACGTCAATTCAAACATCCAAACAATATTCAACGTTTGACAAGAACAACAAACAGCACGTAATTCCCTTTCGTGATACCAACTTCAGGCCCTTACCATGAGGAAAGTTGAGCCCTCTGAGGATGATGAGTTAGGGATATTGGAAGATAAAACAGAGGCGCTTCCCTTGCGCTCCAAACGGACTGAGAGAGCATTGAAGAAGCAGGCGAAGAAGACTAAAAAGATAGGAGAGCAATCACAGGATCTGATGAACTTGCCATACGAACTCGTGTTGCAAATTCTGACGCTTCTTCGTCCTAGCGACCTCTTCAACTTGCAACGCGTTAGCAAGGCTTACCATGGATTCATTGTTCAGGATGGACCTTGGATCGCCAAGTCTATCATGAATTGGCGCTATGCCTGTCTTAAGAAATGCTTCAGGTTGCCTGTACTCATGGAAAAGGTTGACCCAAGCATTCAAGCTTTCATCCAGAGTCCCGAAAGACTGGACCTTCACATCGTTCATCAGAAACCATATAAACACGTTCAAGCCCCGGATCCAGCTGAGATATGCACCTGTCTAACCTGTCTGTTGCGCTGGCTGTCTTTATGCCTCATCGTCGACTTTTCCCACTGGCAGAAGAACTTAGATATGGGAGAACCGATTCCGATGATAAGAAGAGGCAAGAATCCTGAATGGAATCGGAATCTAATAGCTTCCAATGCAGCTATCGTACGGAAAGCCCTCCATAGCCCTCTCTGGTATGCTAGACTACTTGAGGCCCATTTGAGCTCAACAGTGAGGTCAATAAGTCGGCATGCCGCCAACAAAGGCAATAAAAGGCATCGTTTCCGCATGTCCCGGCGGGAGATGGAATCCGGTGCCGACCTATTCTTAGAAAGAAGTGGCCCTCCAAGCTTTGATTTCCCCTTTCACAGGGACAACTATTATATGCTAGAGGCCTACTTGCCCAACAGAGGATGGAATGCTGAACATGAGAAGTGGATGTACGTACCGGCTAACCAGCACAACCTGGACATTGACTATATTGCCAGTAGGGGCAGGATACGACGCAAAAGAGCTGCTGAAGAAACCGAAAGGCAACCAGAGGAGGGACAGAGAACTTGAATGGTATCTAATATTCATGTTGATTTGTTCTGTCAAATTTGTACGGGAAGCTAATATTACTAGATGCCTCGAATGTCATATAATACACCCCGCATTCCCTGTCATTATTTTCGAAGCTCGCTGACGGCCCCGTCGCGAGCTTAACTGGCCTTTCTACCGCCCCTCTATAGAACACCGCACCTAAAATTCCTATACAAGTGCAATCCCCTAAAATAAGGACCCCCACCTGTTTGTTACTAATTGTTGATTCGGACCATAAAGAATCAGTCATTTCCCAAGGCCTGAGAAACCCTTATTCCTTCCAACGCCCCTATTTTCCTGAAAATTCCACGGATACTGCTCAATTGAAATGATTCTCTTCTCATAACACGGGTTACAGAATCACGCAGCACGGGGACCACACTCCTTTTATCCTACGCTCATTTTGGACTTCCGTGTGGCCCGGGCATTCGAGCTCCAAATTTTCAGGTGTCCGATTAAAATGCTTACTTCGAATCTTGTCACGAAATCTCTTTGGAGGTATAAGCAAAGAGGGTGATCGAGTCTTGGCAACTTTGAAGCTATCACTCTGGGTTTCGTTGGACATATCGGTCGCGGTTCGCTGCTCTGTGGGTGGGTGGATAACTATGTGCTGGGGCGGGCTTAATTCGATGTCTCTCGACCACGACGAAGTTTCTTCTGCGATGCTGTTGTTTCTGGACATGCTCCGCCGAAGATCCTTTACTTTGAGGCGTAAATTGTCGAGATCAATCAACCGAGGTTTGCTTGGGTGACATTGGCAGGCCTGCGCCGTACCCTTGATGATGCTGGCCTCAAAGGTAGAGTCGGAAGAGGGGTATGCGACGCTATCGCGGAGGGCCACCGATCCCCGATTCGATGGACAGGTGCACTCAGATGTTACTGATCCTTTGCGAAGTCCCCATATTCGAGGCCCAGGGGCGGCGCGTGCGCTTGAAGGAGAGGCGGGGGCAGTAACAGCGGTGGCGGTAACAAAGGTGGCAGCGGTGGCAGCGGCGGATGCTGTGTAGTAAGAATGTGTACTATTCGTCTCGCCAATGCTCCCCCGATTATCCTCCATGACATCTATCTGGCCAAACTTCAATCTTCTGTCTTCTCTTATGTTTTTCGGCTTTTTCTTTATTTTTCGGGTGTGATGAGGTTGTCGGCTAACAGAGGTAACGCAGTGTGTAAGTGGCTCTCAGTCGTGTGGAGGCGCGAATAGAACAATAGATTCCCACTGGGGCTCTCGTGGCATTAAAACGACCGCCATTGGCAGGACACACGGTATGGGGTGAATCATGATTCTCGACGTGTTCCAGTCACTTACGTGGCATCGCTATTGCTTACATTGGGACCCGTTCATCACTTTAACCTCATTGTCTGGTGTACATATGTGTGCTGTAAGGTGAATTACTAATTGGGTATCATCTACCTACTCTCCACAGTGTCCTAAATTTAGTGACGCACATTAGCGAGCCTCTTCTGGATTGCGGCTTTATTGCTTGATTCCTTGGCTTCGTGAGCTGTGGGTACATACGACTTACCATAACCACAATTCTATTGGTTTGCGTGGGGATATGGATCGCGATTCGATGGGCTATTTTTGTTTGTGTTCATGATTCGTTGGGGATTGCATTCATACTCTTGTAACGTCATTTCTAAAGGAACACCTCCGATTTAGAACTTATCTATGAACACCTACCTAGGTTACCTATGCTGGTAGATAGGTACCCAAACGTTATTCCAGCCCTTGCTTCCTGCGTCTCTCTTCGGTCGTGCTGGCGGCCCGTGCCGCTATGGCGTGTACGGTTATATGCAGGCTGGTTGTGATGTGCTGTGCTGATAAGGGGAGATCGTGCGCGAGACCACGATGCGTTGGAGTTTGATCATGTTTCACATAGCCAGGTACCCAGGTATCCACGACGTCGCTGCACTAGATTGGGTTGTTTGGGGGGGGGGGGGCGGGTGGATGCATACGGGACTCTAAAGCGGATCTGTGTTTGGATCGAGCGGGAGACTAAGCGAGACCCTACGGTTTGTTCCATTTGCTCGGGTCGAGAAGCTACTTTTCGGCAATATCACGGTAGACCGGCGCTGGGGTTGCTTCCGGCGGGGGACCGGGCTTGGCGGGGCACTTCTGAGATTTACTGGTCGGATGAAACTAACTTACCTAACCTTAGTCGTCAACGAGCATTCGTATTATGACTTTACTGAGCAACATTGCTACTGTTACTAGCTGTCTATCTGCTAGCTTCCAGGCCTCTTTTCAGGCCATCGACAAACAGATGGCTAGGCATATGTGGGCCTTAGCATGATGGCTTTGAAGGTCGACCTAGTTATGTCCCTTATTCCCTAAGAAACTCCTCATATTAATATAACATGAGGTCGTTTTCTTTGGAATAAATAAAGGAATACTTGTGTATATACTGCTAAGGCTTGCTCATAATGCCCACCCGAGGTCTACCCTATGGGAATGTCAAAAAACGAGGAAGTCGTTGACCAGCAGGCCATAACTACTACGTTTAAGGAAAGCAGCTCGCGAGCAAAAGTCCAGCCGTGTCACCACTAACAATAAGATTCTAGAAGCGGCAAATCCAACAAACACATGACCAGGGAAGATCTACTAACTAGTGAGGAGGGCCCTCGGCTACACTTGCCCAGGTGAATATAACACTGCCTTGAAAGAAGGCTCCTCCCTTTCAACAAGGCAACGTGGGGGGGCATTTACGAGGATGGAAAGCTTCCGTATTAGTAATGACTTGTATTGATCCACCCTATTTCATCATTGACGTATGTGCGGGCGTCCCGGGGGGTTGTCACAAAGTGTCTTGTTTATGGGGGGGAACAAAGGGCTAGTCTTCTTCCTACTTACTAGATACAGCACTGTTGATGTTTCTCCGAGGAAGTAGAAATGCCATCTCATTTAAATCATACATACTCTAAGATCGTGACTTCATGTTTGTGAAATTACCTACTTGCTGAGCTAGCTTCAACGTAGCTCAAGTACAAGATTTCTATACCTACTTTTGGCCGCAACATTCCTACATTAACCTACAACTTCTGCGAGTTAAAATAACTCTCAAACATCCCCAAAAAGAGAAGCGGCATGTAGTTTGAAAGAGAAATTACTAATAGCATTACAGAATTGTGAAGTCCTTGTGTTACGGGCAGCCTCCTGTGGCGAACTGAAACTTATCAGCCTCAGAGTCTGCCATAGTCCAACGGTATTAGATTTGAGACCGGGACTTATGGTTAAGCTGTTGCTAAGCAAAATCCTTTGTGATTTCGAAACTACCTAGATAGACAATTGTGTCTCGTTACACTTTTGAGTCGAGTACCTATGTTGCCTCTTTACGCTTTTGACCTTGATCTCTTTGTTCGGGACTATGAAGTATGCTACATTCCAGCTACATGGCAAGTCGGTAACTGTAGCTACCGAGGTAGGTCTCAGAAGGTAACCTAGGTATGGACTCCGAAAACAGCTTTGTTCATCGGGATCCCGAAAGTCGGGATACCCGTTTGGCGGGTATGGTGGCGCATCGGGAATACTTCAAAGCCATTGTAGCGCGGGTAGGCTAACCCTGTTATCTGATCCTTTCTTTCACCCCCCGCCACTATACAGGAGATTTGGCTACTGGAGACGAAGAGAGGGAGTGGAGGATTTACGAAATGCTATCAGCATGAAAAACGCATCGTAGGTCTTCTAGGTCTTCTACGCAACGGGGTGGGTGGTCGAGCATTTGTTTTCGGGTTGACTTGGTGTCTTTAGACGAGTAAATCCTACTATACCACATCACAGAAACCAGAAATCTCACACAAATACCGAACTAATGCATATCCGCTTATAGCAGCTACGGTTTACGTGTAGGTAGTCATCATGGCGCTATCGTCTACTGGCCTTCGGTTCACGATCATAGCTTTCGTGTCAAACGCCCTAGCCTTCACATGCCTTATCCTCCGATTCTGGTCCAGATATATCCAAGGCACTCGCATCGCCTTTAGCGACTATATGGCAGCTGTAGCCATGGTGTTCTCGGCCGCAACAGCTGCTACATTTATTGCACGTGAGTCACCCCCCTTTCCCACCGGTATTGCTTTTCGTGAAATCAGGGTTAACATAGGTACGGTATAGCTAGTTTTATGGGAGTTCTGGGGTTTCATCTAAACGAGGTTGATGATAGGATGCTCGACATCAGTTTACAGGTTCGTATCAGACCCCCCCTGGTACAACCTAGCCTCAAACGACGATCCCTTGACTGACTTGGGCCCCTCCCCTTCACTCCAGCTCTTCGTGCCCGGCCAAGTCCTCTGGGCCGTCGCAAACTCATGCGTGAAGTGTTCCATCCTCTCGCTCTACACGCGGCTCTTCCCGCGGAAGCAATTCTGCAGAATATGCTACGCCATGATGGTTCTCGCGTGGGCATATTTCGTCATTGTCATGGTCGCCACTTTCGCGCTCTGCCACCCCATCCAGTATAACTGGAACAAGAAGATTCCCGGAAGCTGTCACGGCGAGGTGCACGCGTATCTGTCTACGGGGATAACCAATTTGGTCATCGATGCGTTTATTGTGACGCTGCCGATACCGACGCTGCTGGGTTTACGTATGTCGCTGTCTAAGAAGCTAGGTCTTATAGCTATGTTCAGCTTGGGCTCAGTGTGAGTTATACCTAATCCTGCAGATTTTACTCATCTTCGGGGGAAAAAATTGCTAATGGCTAGGTGTTTTACTTAGAATCTGCATCATCTCACTGCTGCGCATCATCTGGATAAACAGCTGGGACCTGAACGACCTCACCTACACACTGGCCGACGGGTCGAACTACTCGATCCTCGAGCCCGCACTCGGGATCGTGAACTGCTGCCTGCCTACCCTGAAACCGGTCATAAAGAAGATAGCAAGAACATGCTTCCCCAAACGGAGACAACAACCGCCGAACCAGGCCCGCCGCCAACTAAACGAGAATAAGAAAGTCTCCGACTCGGAAAGCGGAGCTGGAGGTGGTGGTGGTGGTGGTAGTATTGTGAATCCAAGGCGTGGTGAGCAGACAGACGGCGGCAGTCGCGCGACATGGGACGATGATATTAGGATCACGAATATCAGTGCCGCGACGCACTCGGCTGAAGATCTGGCGACGGCGACGGATTTGGAGGCGGGGGGGAACAACGCGATTACGGTCACAAGGACCTGGGCGGTTAATGATGGGAGACCGTTGTACATAGGTAGGGAGGTCGATGCGGAACAGCAGGTGCAATAACATAGGGGTGTAGAGGGAAATAGAAATAGAAGACGTTAATTGGAAACCTTGTGGTTTGAAGTGACTTGTGAAGTGTATTGGAACGATCCTGAGATGGATGGAATATAATATCTCTAACATCTCCCCAGAGATTATGGAGCTTGCATACCTACGTACCTAGACAGTAGACATAGGTATTGTCGTCTTTGTTCTAACTAGGCCCCGTATAGTCTATCCTACCTTTGTTATCCCCCGGGAAGACCCTTGACAGGCGTCTTCTTGTCCTTAGTATATGGTCTACGATCGCTATCCTCAATGCTATACCTCTTGTCCTGTCAAGCCAAGGGAGGAAGACTAGAGCTTGATATCCAGCTGCGAATTAGCGTTGTAATATTGGGAACCTCGAGTTTTGTGTCTGTAAGTGGATGTTCAACATGGAAGGTCTCGTGTAGCGTTAGATGCATCTGGGATGAGTAGATAGACACATGGCTTTCACCTCTACCTCATACGGACTCAGGCCAAGACTACAGATACTCTGGCCAGTGGCTACAGTCACTGTTGCGGGTGCTGCTGGCCCCACTAGGGTATGGTTAGCTTCTTATGAGCTGCCTTATATTGGCACGACGCCAGCATATTTAAGAATAAGCAAGTGTTGCAGGTGCCTTAGGCATCCTTAGCCATATGGCCCTTATGGCCATATATATTGGCACTCCGCCATCCGTAGTTTGGGAATAAAGCAAACTTTCTTCCTTTCCTCTTTCTTCTTCTTGATTGCAGTTGTATTACAACAAGTTATGAGCTCCGTGCCGCTTAAAAAGCGCCGATTTGATGCCAAAAGACATCAGATAATTAAAGGAAATATTATGAAATATTGCTTCCCTCGGTTTTTATAAAGCCAAGATTAAACCAACGAAATATAGGCAAAAAACCTATCCAATATGAAACCAAATTAAAAGATAAGGTTACTAAGGAAGGAGCCTAAAAAGGTATTAAGGTTGAGTATCGTGCCTATCCATTTTGAAAAGAACCCACCAAATAAGGTTTTAAACAAAGCCACCAAAATATTCAAAATATCAACACGACAGGAAAAATCCTAAAACAATAAACTTAATTATCAATAATAACAAAAAATCAACGATAAAATATAACACTAAATAAGTATTAAAATTAATCAAGAAACCCGCCAAAATAGCAGAAGGCTTATTACATTTCCCACCAATTCCATTGCTTTTCGACGAGTATGGATTTAAAGAATGGAAAAGATTAGTATGCTAACATTGCTAATATTACAGACTTAATAGATTTATTAATGGTATACGATAAGCGTTTCTACAAGGAGCATCCGATGAAGTGAAACGAAAATATCGCAAAAAAAAAATCCATTATATAGCTCTATTGACAAATTCATTACGCAATCCAAACGTAACTGCCTAATTGGAAGCAGCTGGTTGGGAAGATGAAGAAGACGATCCTAAAGTGGTTTACAATCTGGTATTGAAAACAATACCCAAAATCTTTGAACAATTAGTATCCTAATTATATTACCAACTGAAAAATTTTACCCTTAAAAATAGAATAACTCTGCGTGACTATATGATTAAATTCAAGAAAATATCCGACAGATTTAAGTAACTAAATCTTGATTTATCTGAAACCGCAAAGATATTTAACATGATGGAAGCCATTAAGGAACGATATCCAAATTAATATCGATTCCTAAAACGGGATTACCAAAAGGGAATCCTGACCTGGCAACTATTCCTAGAAGAATTCACACAAAAGGCAAATAACAAGGACTTAGTGGTAAATACAATCTTGGGAACCTGAAGTTGACAATCTGGGCAGATACTGCTTTTGCAGACTATCTAAGATTAAGAAAATCAACAGAAGCCCATCTAATGACCCTAGCAAAAGGCCTTATACATTGGAGTTTAAAAAAACAATCACTAGTCGTACTAAATAATACAAAAACAAAGTTTATCAATCTATCTCTAGCAAAACTATCGGGAATATAAATATTAAAATTCCTTCAAAAGTTAGGATATCCCTAACCAAAGCCTCTACTGCTTTTCTCAGATTCAGCCAACGCGATTGCTACAGTTCTTAATCCTCTAAATATAGTAAGAACCTGTTATATCGATATCCGGTATAAATGGATTATTAACAGAGTTTAACGTGGAGATATTGAAATCTAACATGTTGGAACCAAAGAAATGATAACAAATAGACTAACCAAACCACTGATAAAAGAAAAACACAAAGCCTTTATCCGATTAATAGGTTTAGAAAAGTACGAATAGAAAGAATAAACCTACAAATATTACTTCAAAAAATTAAAAAAAAAAAACGATTATTATTTCAAAAAGAAATGGAAAATTATACTTTAATTACCTAACTACATAGCTTCAAAACCACCCACCGACAATAAATATGGCAATAGCTGCATGGCTTTATGCCAACGAAGGTATGTTACAAATGCCTTAGGCATCCTTAGCCATATGGCCTTTATGGCCATATATATTGGCACTCCGCCATCCATAGTTTAGGAATAAAGCAAGCTTTCTTCCTTTCCTCTTTCTTCTTCTTGATTGCAGTTGTACTGCAACAGCAAGCTTTCTTGCCCAGGTGTTTCTCTTTTCCCATTTCTTGGCTGCTGCTTAGCTGCAATAGTCACCTAAGGGAACAATTTCGCGTTTTGCTAATATTTGACGTGATCTGATAACTCAATGTAGTGGGAAACAAGAGAGGGTCTAGGCAAGCTTTGAAAGAGCAAATAGACCCTAAGCTCTCACATTTTCTTGGTCTCTCCGAGGCTATAATCTTGAACTAGATCATTTGAATCGTAGCTCCCCACGATGGGTTATGGACCAGTAGCTTAACTAGAAAGCTTAGCTTCTATGATGTATCTAAGTGGAGGCTAGCGGGATGGCTGGTAAATAAGGAATATTTGCACGTGGGCCTGCTTCTAGAAGTATGTAAAGGAAGCCCTGAATTATTTTTGACATGTATTAGGTACCTAGCCTGGGGTTGTCACAATGGTTGAAGGCATATCTTACATAGCTGCTGGGTTGAGTGTAACTCGCCGCTTTTGCCACAATTGACTTAGGTTACAATAATCATGAATGAATGAATGAGATATGCATATATATTATAGGATATAAGGCGAATGGCTTCCTTGAATACCTATTTTTAGTCCCAACTCCATGCTGAGGCTTGAAGCCCCCGTTTCCTTCTCGAAGCCATACCGATACCTTGGTAACACCCCAGCAGGTAGCACATGGATGATCTAGGAGGAAAACACCGATAGATACCACTACGCATGTACCTATGCTTGTAGCACACATAAGTGTTGAATTGCCACAATTTTATTTTGGCTTGAGACTGCCAATGAAAGTGGACCGGAGCGGATGGCGACAAATCGCGACATTTAACCTCCAATTTTCATCATCAGATTTATGCAGTTCAAAGGGTACATGCTTGAGACAATCTTCAATCAGAGCCTTTCTATTGGCTTATCGCACGTTCATGCTTAAATGCATGGTGATATCTTCAAGGGTCGTGCTATCTTAACGTTACTGTACTTATGTTGAGTATTAGTAGTAGGAGGGTGTAAGCTCCAAGGGTGGAATAGCTCAAGACCCTTCTGATAGTGACGTGCTGTTCCTTGCTGCGCTACTATGTCAGGTACGAATTCAATCGGAACCAAATATCATTGGCAGTTGTGATGTTAGATATGGCAAGCTATTCCCGAAATCCTGGAAGTACCTGCGCGTTTTCTAAGGGTGCGAAAGGGGGGCGTACAGGCGAGCGGACACTGTCCGAATGTAGGTTACCTTTGACTATCTCCCGAGAATGGAAGCTTTTGACAGAAGGAGGCGGGGTGGAAAAACAGGTTCTAATATCTCAGCTTTTTATTCATCTACAATCACACCATAGCTGCCATTCCATTGTGAGATCAAATCATACCTACTTGGGTAGTTATCTACGAGAATAAACCCCATTATACCCAGATCTAGAACCCCCACACCGGAAAACATGGAAGAAGCAGGGTTCTCGGCCGATATATGTAGTCGAGATTTCATATCCATGTCGATGATACCATATGGCTGGATTGGTGGGTCGGTTGGTGATACTGTGGCGGCCTTCATCTGAGCCAATGGTGCTACTATATAGAGACAGACGTAGTACCCTCTGACCTCTCAATTCGATAAGGTCGACCGTCTCAGATTCCTCATAGGACGCAACATCAAAATGGCAACCGTACTCTTTCGAGGCCTCGACGAAAAAAAGACAGTCACCGAGTCGACTACATCGCTTGGTAGTGACGCACCACCTCTAGGTGCACCCAAAGAGGAGAAACGTTTTTGGTTTCAACGTACGAAAGACTTCGACGAAAACGCAATTGCTACGCAGGTAATGCAACCCAAGCCCAGCTCAGCCCAGCCCTATAACTGCCATTGACCTCCAAGAACACCAACTAACCCCGAGTTGCTACATACAGCCTAGTGTATTCGATGATGCCCAGACCGCCGAGAAATACCTTCCTCGCCCTGATTGGTATGCTGCACACACTCTAAACCAACTACCTACCAAGCATATAAGCGCGGAGTCTTACACATGACAATAGGGAGAACTCGCACCGTTTCGACCCCAACGCTCGATGGACGTGGGCTGAAGAATATGCGATCGTCCGCAAAATCGACTGGAGGATCACAGTATGGGCGTGTATCATGTTCATGGCGCTCGAGTTAGACAGAGCCAATATATCGCAGGCGCTGACTGACAACTTCTTGACGGATCTGAACTTGACTACGAACGGTATGCTTGTTTACCCATCTGCCTAAACTGACATTACTAACCAGGCGGCAGACTATAATCTCGGAAACACCGTCTTCAAGCTCTCTTTCTTGCTCGCTGAGCTTCCATCTCAGCTGGTTTCTAAGTGGATGGGTCCGGATCGATGGATTCCCTCGCAGATGATTCTCTGGAGCATTGTAGGTGGGGCGCAGTTTTGGCTCTCAGGCCGAACTTCGTTCTTAGCTACACGTGCTCTGCTCGGTATACTGCAAGGAGGTTTCATTCCTGATGTGAGTATTTGACTCTAGACCCCCGCGAATCTTACCTATGTTTAGGTACCCAGTACTAATCCGATGATGTTAGGTCATCCTCTATCTGTCGTATTTCTACAAACACCACGAGTTGACTCTTCGTCTTGGATTCTTCTGGACTATGATGAGCGTAGCCGACATTATTTCAGCGCTCTTGGGCGCTGGCCTGTTGCACCTGCGAGGCGTGCTCGGGTACTCCGGCTGGCGCTGGTTGTTCCTGCTTGAAGGCTTGCTCACTCTCGTAGTAGGCGTCTTCTCCTTCCTCCTCATGCCCGCTGGCCCTTGTCAAACCGCTAGCTGGTTCCGTGGGAAGAACGGCTGGTTCTCGCCTCGCGAACAGACGATCATTGTCAACCGGGTGTTGCGCGAGGACCCGAGTAAGAGCGACATGCACAACCGACAGCCGATCACGCCGAAGCTGTTGTGGAAGTGTCTGAAGGATTACGATCTCTGGCCGCTTTATATCCTAGGACTCGTCTTTCAGATCCCGGCGGTTCCAGAGCAGCAATACTTGACGCTATCACTTCGGCAGATGAAGTTTGACACTTTCACGTCTAACCTTTTGTCTATCCCGTATACAGTCATCCACAGTGAGTTGAAACATGCAAGTGAGAAGTGTTCATGAGTTCGACAGACTAACAAAGAGGGTTAGTTATCATGATGCTTGCAAACACATTTGCAGCCGAGATATTTGGAGAGCTTACTTTGATAGCCATGGTTGGGCAGTTCTGGATTCTGCCTTTCCTGATTTACTTGAACGTCGCCGACACTGCCAACACCAACAGATGGGTTATCTACACAGTCACAACTCTCTTGTTAGGGTATCCCAATGGTAACGCTTTCCCCTTAAGACAATTTGCTTTCTGTAAAAATGCTAACCGTCGATCATCAGCCCATCCCATCCAAGTCGCCTGGAACTCACGCAACTCAAACACCGTCCGAGCTCGCACGGTCTCCGCCGCCTGCTACAACATGTTCGTGCAGGCCGGTGGCATTATCGCATCCAACATCTACCGTGCCGACGACGCTCCTTTATACCGCAGGGGTAATAAGCAGCTGCTGGCTATACTCGCCATGAATATTGTGCTCTACGTTTTGACCAAGGTATATTATGTCTGGAGGAACAAGTCCCGGGATCGAACGTGGAACGCCATGACCGCTGCAGAGAAGCTCAATTACTTGTCGACGACTACGGATGAAGGGAATAAGCGCTTGGATTTCCGGTTTGAGCATTAGACAAAGAGGGTATATCGACTTATGACGCTATTCACAACAGCCTACAGTCAATAGATGTTTATCATAAGTTGTGACCAATTCGTGTCGCAAGAGATTAAGATGCTATTTCTTCGTAGTGTTTTTCGATGCTCAAAACGCTTCTGATATGTGCCAGGACTAGATCGATTCTATTAGGTCGTCAAGCTATACACATAAGGTATCTCACAGCCAACTAAAATGCAACTATTCCGGTCGCGATCTCTCACTGACGCACGGTCCTTTATTTTGCTCCTTTTCCGCACGGCCACAAACAACAACCTCTCCCCCCTCACCCATCACCGCGCAACCACATCCGAGATTCAACCCGGACCAAGAGACAGTATATAAACCATTAAAGCAGTAGAATTCTCAGCCGGATTGGAATGACCTAGTGGTTCGAAGTGTTCGAAGAATAGAAAAAAAAATTCAAATCACAAATACAACCGCCACTAGGTCCTGGGGTTCGATTCCTCAGCTGGCTAACATAAATTTTTCAATTTCTTTTTGACATGCCGGATATATTGCCCACAGTATAACTTCATTCTTGAAATACGCCATTCATAATTGGACTTGTATGAGAACTTCTACTAAACTAGGCAATTCGTGTCGTGCAGGTGCGTGGTTCATCCCGCGTGGCACAGCGATAAATCCACTCTCATCTCTATCAGTCAGCAGTCGCATTATTACTTGATTATCACAATTCATAAGCTTATTTTAAGACCATCTCGGTCTGGGGGAGATCTTACTATGGTAATATGGCCTAAGCTTGACTTCCTTACATGGACTTTACGGAGACAAGGTACATCAATCTCATCAATTCATACGAATGATTGGAACAGCTCTATTTTGCAAATACATATAGATTATAGACGAGACAGAAACCTCAAGGCCCTACATGCTTTGGCTGGCATCGCGCATTACGGCTTCATCCAACACGACGTAACCTACCACCATCCAAGTCTAGGTACCGTCTCCTGAACAGCAACCTACGCAGACATTTCCTGGCCCGGAATGGAGGTCACCCCTGTAATACTGTTAGCCGGACAAGCCCTAAGATAGATACTTGGGAGATGTAACTTACATCCATCAATCTCCTCCTTCACAACAGGCGCCTTGGTGCACTTCATCGCCTCCTCGGAGGACTGGGTCTTGAGCTGGCTGCAGACGGCGCCGTTGCAGCGCGCGTCCATGGCGCGTTGGAGGCTGTCGCCCTCCCAGCCGAAGACGTAGTCGCCGTGCTGCGAATAGCCGTTCCTGTCGATTGTGGTTAGGGGTATTGTCGAATTATGGGGAAGGATCCTTCACAGAAAAAAACAAAAAGAAAAGAAAAGAGGGGGGGGGGCTAAAAGTAACTCACTTGTCGTTGGTGCTCCACACGAACGGCTGCGAGCCATCCTCGGGCCATAAGTTCTTGTCGTTGAAGATTCGAGTCTGTGTCATTTTTCACACATCGGGGTTAGCGAGTGGCCTGTATCGTATCGAACAGCGCAGAGAAAAGTTGAGCTGGGGATAATAGCGAGCCCCTTTTTCAAAGCCCCTTTGCTAAGGAGACAAAAAAAAAAACTCGCAAACTGAGTCCGTTGACCCTCGAGACAAAAACGTGCAAGAGAAAAAAAATCAACAACGCTTACATCCCACATAACCTCCAGCATGACCTGCGGAATCTTAACCGGATGACTCTGAGGGCACACCCCCGACGCGCCCACCCCGGTGCCCGGGGCCCCCGAGCTCGGGTACGCCACGTGCGTCTTGTGGTCGGGGCTGTCGGTGTTCTTCCCGTCCCAGCAGGTCGGGAACGTGATGACCGATCTGATGCCGCCGTCGCAGAAGCCGCTCGGCAGCGTCTGGCTGTCGGGCGCGCCGCAGTTGATGTTGGTGTTGTCGCCCGTGCGCGGCATGCAGCGGTGGCAGACCTTGGGCGCGTCGCCCGGGCCCGTGAGCGCCGCGTCGCCGACCAGCATGCGGAAGCCCGGCTTGAACGCCGTCACCGGCGACGACCCGTCCGGCGTCGGGATGTAGTACACCGTGATGCCGCCGTCGGCGCGGAGGCCCTCGCTCGCGAACTGCGGGACGCGGCGGTACGTGCCGTTGCGCGCGCGGAAGTAGAGCACCGCCGTCCAGTAGTTGGAGAAGTCCTCCGAGAAGGTGCAGCTGGTGCAGGTGGACTGGCTCGGCAGGTCGTGGGTCGCCGGGTCCATGGACGCGTTGAACGAGTTGCCCCCGACGATCTGGTGCAGGTGGGGCGAGGGGATGGAGCCGGGGGTTACGAGGGGGTCGAGACGGTCGACGACGAGCTGAGAGCAGCTGAAGCGCATCATCGGCATCGCACCTTGGCTGTACCCGCGCTCCATGAGGAGGAAGAGGGCGAGGGCTTTCCACTGCATTTTGGAGTCTTGGTACCTACCGTTGTTGGCGAGGAATTATAAAAATGGCTTGTCGTGGTGGTTGGGTAGAGGAAACCGGGATAAAACTTGGGCCATGGATCTGGATTGGGTCGTAAACTCCTATATACTGAGATGATCCTGCCACGATTTCATCCAGGACATATGCCGCTGGGCGCTATCTTGTTCGGTTCCTCTCAAATTGCTTCTATATTGGCACATTTAGGCAATGGCGGATGCTACCTCGACTCCACGAATCACAGATGGCTTCTGTCCACCCCCCTGAATCTTGGACTCATGAATACTCTGCCCTCGAGCAAGCCATGACCTATTAAATGTAGGCTTATCTACATTATTTGCATATGCTGCCAAAGAAACGTCTAGAGATTTTCGGCGTAATATTTTGACCGGTAGGTAATTCCAAATCAACCCGCATGCCCGGGTGCAAGGCGTCACTAAACCTGGGCTTCACCATCTGTGATACTTTGAACCACGGTAATGCGCATCAACCCATAATAAACTTGGAAGCAGTTTTATATACCTACCTAGGTACAGACAAAGTAGGTGTATTAACGAAGTAGATGCTTGACTTACCATACTCCACGAAATAGGGGGTACCTGCCTAGGTACTAGGTACCTATGTTGCGAGTCTTGGTATGCCAGATTATATTTTTCATCCCACAATACTGCCCGCGAGCATACCGCGTAACCTGATATAAAATCCATAGATATTTTTCACTTAGTACGAATACGCCTTTCAACTAATCATGCCATTGCACAAAAATAACATGCTCGCTAAATCACACTCCCCCCGCCATCCCCTCAACCCTCACGCCTTCACCACCTCCTCCTTCTCCAGCACCCGCCTCGACGCCAACCACTCCCCCTTACTCAACGGCGGCTCCGTATACGTAACCTCGATCCCCAACCCTCTACAAAACCCCGCCACCCTCCCCAGCCCATCCCACGGGAACCCCGTCTCCTCGTCCGGCGAGTAAAAGTTCGGCCCAAAAACCACGTGGATCGACTTCAGCGGCACCGTCTTCGACGCCGCTGTCGCAAACTGCCGCAGCCACAGCTCCTCGCGCTCGCCAAAGGTATCCCACGACTCGGCGGCGCCGGCGTACGCGTTGAGGTTCCAGGTGAAGCTCTCGAGGCATGGCGCGAGCAGCATCGCCGCCTCCGCCTCGTCGTAGGCGAGCGGGTGCGCGAAGTAGTACTTCGACAGCGCGAGCACCCTCAGCTTCGGGAAGCGCGATGCGTCGGGCAGGTGGCTCGTGGTGGAGGCGGCGGACAGGGCGCCGAGCGTCAGGCTTTCGAGCGTGTCTTGGTGGGAGGAGAGCCAGGAGCCGACCATGGAGGGGGTGATGCTGTGGCGCCCGGTTGGCCGGCTCTCGAGGCTGAAGTGCCGGAGGTGCGCGGGCCAGCGGATCAGGGTGGCGGTGCTGTCGGCGTCTTCCTCGTAGTCGGAGAGCATTAGGGAGGTGAAGGGGGCGGTGCCGGCCTGCGCGCTATCCAGAAGGGGTTCGGCTGATGCTGATTTTGAGATCCCGTGGAGAGCTAGGTGCTGGAGCGCCGAGCCTTGGACGTATTTCACCACGGTGGGGAGGTCAAAAGCATCGTTGTGTTTCTCGAGACGCAAGTGCTTGAGGTCCGGGGTGTTGGCTAGAAGACGGGAGATCAGGTCCCAGGTTTCGCTGTGGTATCGTTGAAAGCCCCCGCGCACAGTCAGACACCGGACTCGCGCGCAGCCTGTTAGGAAGTCATCTGTGATCAGCGGGTCCCATTCCGGTGTGGCGAGGAGTGGACGATCGGTGCCCCAAATAAGCAAGTGCCGACAATAGCGGCGGAGTGATATATCCGTGCGATGCAGCTCGGCGGACGACGATACAGTAAAGGTGAGGTCGCGGTAGAGGAAAGACGTGGCTAGCTGGTTCAGACGCCGGGATACCAGTGTCAAGGCTTTGGCAGTGTCATGGCTTGGGCGTTTGGGACACCTGCAAACTAAAGTGTTGTTGGGTAAAGTAGAGAACTCAAGGATGAGGAGAACTAATTCGTCGGGTAAGGTATCAAGGGAGGTGAATTTCAACATTTTGTGATGAGGTGTAAGTAAGTATATCTATGTATATCTCATCTCCTGCTATAAGTTACTATAAGTGAAAACGGAACCTTTTTCAAACCAAAAAAAAAGAGGAAAGTTTATCAGAACTGGCAATAAAAGTTCATGTCAGCTCAGAGCAAGCAAACAAGTTCTAGGATCTGACATACTTCATATAGTATTCCAGTAAGAGGGATGTGCTGTCGGATGGTCGTTAATAAGAGCCCCGAGGGATGCTGATAGTATGCTGATTACCCAGGCTAGGTACCTAGTAGGCTAGTAGGCACCTATAATCCCACTGTTATCCGCCATATGACTCGATGTCCCCGCTCCTAGAATGGCGGGGTTCGGTACTATTGTCCGTCAGTTGCCTTCAAGGTTGGCGGTACTTGGCCCCTGTCTTCGTATGGTCTCAATAATAACAAACACCACTGCAGTCAGTGACTGGCGATAGGATCGTGTATAGATAGGTGCACTAGCTTTGCACCGCCTGCTTACGTGATACCAAGGCCCGGAAATCTTATGTATAGTTATCAGTCATCAATCATCGGTTGCCGAGTATGCTTCCTTGTTTTCCGTTATACGCCTCTTGGAATTTTGAGCGAGGTGCTTCACCTTCGTTTCATTTTGTTTAAAATGATAAAGAATGTTTATTGATGTCTATTTAGTTAGCATGACAGAGGATTGCGTTGAAATCTAACAGGTATCCAGGTGTATCTTTTAGTGGGGTTCTCATCATCCTACGCTCTGCGCCGTAATCGTCTCCTCAGCCCCCATGTCCGGCTCCACGCGGGCGCGGGGGACAATATTTTAGTGTCTCAGCACTAGTTACAGTGCCTTCGTTTCTCTCGCGACTTCCAGGATCTGATTTACCAGAGGCTGTACATCTGTACTCTTAAGGGGAATTCGATGATCGCCGTTCCACTCCACTAACCGCGTGGTGTTGGGATCGCAGTATTCCTCGAGAAGTTCCCTGTGTAGACTCACGCCCGGATCGTTAAGGCCGTGCACATGAATGGTCGGTAGCTTTAGTATGTGGTTTCCGCTCATCATCTCCATCAGGTCCGGTCCACCTGTGAGGCCAATCTGCGACGGGTGGGCCAACATCGATGATTTGAACACGTCGGGGTCTAAATTCACAAGAGGTGCGCGCCCAGCCATTACAACTGCGAACTTCCAATTCGATCCCGCTCGATCACTGCCCAACTTTTCTGTGCGGATTTGCTGTCGAAACAACAGGCTAGCTACCATTTTGGCGCCTTGGCTAAATCCGAGGAGAGCAACCCAAGGGCCGGTGGCGCCTAATTCGTCGTCCATATCCATAGCTTCCTTTAGCTGAGCTTCAATCTCAGTGACCGCGGTGTGGTCTTCTACCTCAGACTGCTCGGGTAACCAGCGCAACCACCGCTTAAAGGGGCCGTGTTCTGCGTACACTGACAAGACATCTGGTCCGGCGGTGGATGAGAACGGGGCCTCTGCGTAGACCATGCGAAAGTGGGGCTCGAGCGTGCGCGACAGCACGCGGCACTGCGCCCGAAAAATGCGAGCGTTAGTCCCACCGCCGTGCAAGCAGAGAATGCGCGGTAGGTGCAATGTTGAGTCTGCGCCGTTAATATCCATGTTGACGTGTGTGGCGGGTACGTAGTTTAATCATGCAACGCTGGAAATAGTTGGAAGAATGGGCGGTGACAGTAAACAATAGCGGCGTTGTATTAATCTTTAATCTTGAAAGATTGAGGCGTATAAAATTGAGGAATTGAGTAGAAAATAGTGTCACCCTGTTGGGTACCTGGGTAGGTGGACAGTAGGGTATAAATTGTACCAAGTAGGCAAGGGACAAGAGAAACTCCGCTTCCGCGTCCGCTTGCACTACGGACGGTTTTCGCTCCCTTTGGACGCAAGAGATCTAAGCTTACATCTCTTGGTAGAATCTAGTAGGCAGGATTGTCCAGCGCAACATGCCCTTAACCAATCAGGGCAGCGAGTGGCATATTTCGGAACGGACTTCACCAATGCCCGCATCAAAGTATGTCAGCTATGTCAGCTCCAGCAACGCACGCAGTGAGAAAAGTTGTTCCTTGGCAGTAATGAACTACATAGTAATTAGTAAAACTTTACTAAGGAGGGACGAGTTAAATGTAAAGTTTTACTTAATAAAATCGTGTTGTGGAGCCGTGCCTATGAGTGAAAAAAAAAGCTCGGGCCCGTTCCTTGCAAAAATTGATAAGATAAGCCTATGAGTGAAAAAAAAAGCTCGGGCCCGTTCCTTGCAAAAACTGATAAGATAAGGAGCTGAGCCTCCACAGCCTCAATTCAGCCACTTTCCATTCAATTCCATCCATTCAGTTCCATTCTTAATAATCAAAGCTGACTAATCCAATCCATCTTTTTAATCCAATCCATCTTTTCTAATTCTTCCATTCCGACTTCTTCTTTTCAACTTTTTTCCATTCAATCCATTTGATCCATTTAATTTATTTAATCCATTTAATCCATTCAATCCATCTTATTAATCATCTTCAACACCACCACCTAAATCAAATATTTCAAGAAATATTTGAAATAATTGATTTACATGGTGGTGTTGAAGGTGGTGTGGAAGGTGGTTTGCTGGATTTGGGGGCTGAAAAGCGATGCACCCAATCAATCAATCAACAGCTTGAAAAGTTGGCTCCAAACGTTTCACTTTTTACTAGCGGCTCAATAGGTCCAGATTTGAGCCAATAGGATGGCTTCAATTTCAATAGGCTTACTAGCGCTTAGTTTGCCTAACTGTTTGCCTTGGATGGTTGGGGTACGTACTGATGGAGCGTGCTCTAGACCGGTCTATATAAGGGCTCTCAACCCCCAAGCTGTTGTAATTCTTTTCTTCCTCCTTTCAACCACCTTTCAGGTTTCAAGAGCTTTTCAAGAGCCACACAGCCTCAACCCAGTTGATCCATTCAATTAATGGCTGATGCACCCATTCCGAGGCGGGTCGGCCGGCCCCGGAATGCTGCGCTGCCGCCGCTGCTGCCGTGACCTGCTCCAGGAGAGCTTTCAGAGCTTTCGGGAGGGTTTATCCCTGACGCTAACATGTGCCATCAGCCGTAAATCCCCCCCCGGGGCAGTCCCATCGCCGCAAGCGGTTCCCAAATACAGCCGGCCTCCGACAACCGGCTTTCCTCCGAACCTCCCTCCCATACTCCGAAAAATCCCCCCAATCCGACAATTTCTCCCCATCCGGCCAAGCCGATTCCAGCCCTAACACCTGTAAGTCCCGGCGCATAGGTTGATCTAAGCTTAGTAAATGGAGTCACGTGATATTCGCGTCGCTCGCGTGAGTATTACGTAATCGGTGCCTGATATTAAAGAAACCTACCGTCACGTGATTGTTATGTAACTATCGCCTCACGTGAAAGAAAGGGCCCATTTAACCTGGCCAATGGCTGGCCTTTAATTGGGTTAAACATTTGGGTGATTTAAACCTGTTTTTCTTCTTTTCGAGCGGAGCGAGCAGCACTCCGCAGGAGCCGCCGGAGGCATGATTAAATGTTTACTGTTTAAATAAGATAAAAACAAATAAACAAAAGATGAAATAAGTAAAATAGTATTTAAAATCAAAATTGTTGCGGAGCGACGATTTTCCAGATATCAAATTAATAAAGTTTTACTAATTTAAATTGCTTGCAATTTGCCGGGTATTTTACTGCATTAAAGTGGGGTGCAATTATGTAAGTAAGTACTACTATGCCGTATGTATGTATCCACATGTACCTATCCATCCATCTCCAACTTGGAACCAGTTGACATTTGAACTTTCAAGGTTGACTTCAACAGTTTAAAGTAAACTGTGTGGTACCTAGTAGTTCTACCAGTAGTACCTGACAAGTATATACCTAACTTAGTAGGGTAGTAGTAAGTTAACAATGACAACTCCAAAGGACTGCACTCCATTATCGCTCCATCATCACGACATCCATTTTTCATCGATCAATGTACTACATAGTATATAAAAATAGCACCAAACTCCCACTTGTAGTCTCCAGCCCACACAAAGCAGCATTTTTCAAGTCCCAGGTGACTTATATGCAGTAACAATGACTCTGTCGCTACCGCCAGAAGTCTTACTCATCATATTCACCAATTGCGCCATATCTAGCCAAGATCTAAAGTCGCTGAGGCTCGTCCAGAAGTCATGGGAAGGCATAGCTACAAGGGAGCTATTTCGTCAAGTGTACCTCTCTGCGCTTATCAGAGACCGCGATACATTTTTCAATATTGCAAGACACCCACGTCTATCCACCATTCCTCGCATGCTCGTGTGGTACGAACTAGAGAGAGGCACATCATAGCATGATATGGACGATCTTCTGTATGATATGGACCAAGATTATCCACCAGAGTTCTTCATGGATATCGCCCGACAGATACTCTTCGATACCTTCTGGTTCTCTCCAAAGTCGACGCGAGACCCAGACGGGGACCTAGACGAGGAAATCTTCCGACAAAAAGCATCAACCCTTGACGATTTCTTCCCTCAGTTTTGGACTGCCCTGGACGCCATGCCCCAGTTACGTACCTTTATCAGTCAAGCAATGCCTCCATGCCGCCTACTCACCACTTCTTCCACAGCCTACCCAGCAACAGCACAACTTTTGCATGGCATGCCTCATGCCATCGATTCCGATATACCTATACCCATGCTCGAACATACGCTCTTGGGCACTGCTGTGAGCACTGCTGTAAGAACTGCTATAACGAAGAGTCGCCATACTTATCCCTTGAAGCGTGGTCCATTCAGTCGCTTTTACTTTTCCGACTCGGGCAGTAGATATGGTACCCTACCTAGTATTCAATTTAAACATATTCACTCCCTTTTCACTACCTTGACACATCTAGATATGTACATCAGTCGTCCAGTAGAATATAAATATGTGGAGGCCCTGCGGGACTACATTATGACGGAGAAAGGGCTCACTCACCTCCGTATATGTTTTGAGCACCAAAACTCACTCATTCACGTGTCTCCGAATGAGGTTGGTGCATTCGAGCTTCTTTTCAGCCATCAAAAGTTTCATCTACCGAAATTGCGCTTTTTGCATGTATCAGAATTAAGAACCGAGCCGAGAATACTGCTACAAATTCTCAAGAGGCACGCAAGGACCTTAAAGTCGCTGAGAATCGATGATAACATTGAACCACAAGTCCTCCCTAAATTCCTTCAACTGGCACGAGAAGATAGACTTGAGTTAGAGCAACTTTCTATCGTACCCACGCATACGAAAAACTACCACTGCTTGTCAGTGTTGGGACTTCCAGCCCACGAATATCTGGCGCAAGAAGAGGATGACCTGATACCACTGCAGATTAGATTCAACGAGTTTGCATTTGTGTGCAATCTGGATTTTGGTTGGGAGCTAGGCGGTTGGAAGACAGCAGTAATTGAGGAGCGCCATGGAGAGAGTGTATTCTCACGCGCGTACTCGAAAGAGGAAATGGCTTTGCTGGACTCGGATAACCGTGACTTGTGGTATTGTGCCACTTGGCCCTATCCAGAGCCCTTCGGCCAAGATATCACGCCTTCACGCATTAACTATAATGAGTCGGACTTGGCAAACACTTATGATAAAGTCTCGAGGGAAAATGCTTCTCATCTCAAACATCTACAAGAAGCCCCCTCGTGGAGATATCATTGGGACATTCATAGGGAGATTCAACATTACTCACGATGCGCTGACGACGATATGGGTCCACCCCTATCCACCGAAGGCCATGAATCTGGTGGTGGGAGCTACCAAGTGCCGACAGAGATGTGGTATTTCCAGCATCGCAACGGAGAAGTAGCCTTCGGAGACGAGCCGCTAGAATTCTAGGAGGATTGGGAAGGTTCCGAGGCTGGAGACTTGACTATGCCAACTCCGTTTGGATGGACGAGCAATGTTCATTATCTATCCCAAAACTCGCCTCCGCCGGTAGCAACACTGCTCCACCATGCTGAAGCACCCCAGTTAAAAAAACCAAGAGACGCCCCCCCCGGCGTATTAGTCCCATATGATAGCGCGAACGACCCGATGTCTCATACCTATTGGCGGAATCTTCACCCAATTCCACCTTTAATCATGCGTGCTGGGCTTAAGAGTCGTCCAGAACGGCCACGGCCACTATTCCTGTGAAAATAAAGCGAACTAGGTTCGTTACAATGAGCTGATAGACTGGTATCATGGGTATTTGCTACATTATCAGATCCAGAGCATAGGTACAATTAACCACTGTTTAATAAAACGCTGAGAACAGCCGCTAGGTACATAGAATTGGTCATTCGTTTAGAATAGAAGCTTTTTCATTCCGAATGATTATCTTGTGGATCCAACTGCCTCCGTGCATATGATTCACCTTGGCAATTTGCTAACTACCTAGGTAGATTTCCAACCTTGACTCTCTGTCTGTGACGTGTAGGTTTAGCAATGACTGGAAATTACATACGCGATCCATATTGTTACCTACCTTCGATCACTATCGCTATAGTAACTAATTACTGTTGTACTTATCTTCAAAGAGACTTTGAGCAATGGACAGCACTAAATGCCTACCTAGGTATTTCAAGTAAGTATGTGTTGAATAGGTTTCCATAGATACGTTGTTTAATGGGAAGTAGCAATCTACGGCAGAAGTAAAATACCTAAGTTAGGTGCTTACACGTAGTAAAAATATCACTTTCAATTTCGAATTCCCTATCAGGAGGTATGTCAAACGCTAGGTACTATTTATCACCTAAACTCAGGATATCACAGATACCTCGACCCCGCTAGTAGTAGTATTACCCGCATACCTACTACCTAGTATCCAACCAACTTCAGCAGCCTCGACGGCATAAGCCAATTCGTCGTACCTAGGTACTCCGCTGTACGCAAATATTACCTAGGTACTGACCTGCGACTTCCTGGCAAGAACAGTCAAGCCGGACCAAAAAAAACGCCAGCTGGAATTTTTACGCTTTTACTCGCTCACACACTTACTACAACTACTACTCACCTAACCTACCGCCGCCGCTGCCGCCGCTGCTGCTGCTGCTGCTGCTGTTCTTTGATCTTGTTCTCGCACGGCTCGCACTCCATGACCCGGCTCCCCAGGTTGTTGGGCCGCAGGTTGGGGCACTCGGGGGTCCCGGCCAGGGGCTCCGGGCACGGGTCGTAGTTCCGCACGTAGAAGTACCAGCGCGTGCAGTGCGGGCAGTAGAGGTTGGTTAGGTCGGCGTTGCACATTGTTTGGTTGGTGGGGGTTTATGTGTCGGGTTTGTGTGGGGTTAGGTAGGAGGTTGCCTAGTATGGGAAAAATGACGGAGAAAGGGGGGGGAGGGAGTGGTGGTTGGGGATGAGATGGGGAGGGGAGAGAGATGGTATTGGAGGGCCTTGGTTATTGAGACGAGTTAATGTTGTTATATATAGGTAGGTACTATACGAAGTAGCCATTCTTGTTTGTTGAGAAGATGGATGGCAATGCCCCAAGGTTTCGACAATTGATCCCCCCCTACTAGCCTACAATGGACTACGGGTAAATGCCCTTGTTGTTTGTTGAAATGGCATTTTGTTTTGTTTCGGCGCACAAAGCGTAAATGATTCCCTGCCAGCTGGTGAATGGTTCTATGTTTGGCGAGTGTATGGCCACGGCTTCCACGCAACAATGCTTTGTTTAAAAAGGCATTGTAACGCTGACCCCTGAGAAAGGAATCGCAGTAACACGACACAATACTGGGGCAACGTGACCGCTTCTTGAATGTACAATACACACTACCTGATATATTTCCGTAGAAGAGGGCTTTCTCATAATCTGGCCTACTTTCCCAAATCGTAGCCAAATGAATCATCGCCGCACCACTGTACGACAGGGCTGTCATTTTTTAAAGACAACTACCTCGATTTCGCGTTGAACTGGGAACTTTATTCTTCATTTTCATCATATGGGGCTGGTCGAATGTTGGGATCAGAGGCCATTAATGGTATCGGGGGAGGAAGGGGGAAGTAGCAATATATGCAAAAACGTTTGTCGCGTAGAATGATGGTGATAAACATGCTATCCACGCATTCTTTCCCATCTCACGGCTTGCTGGCATCTCTGTTTTGACCGTCCACTTAGGACTCCAAAGCAAACGATGGTGGATGTGATATGGCGTTGAAACGTAGGTGGAGGTGGAGGCCTTTGGTCGCGGTGGTGCCTCTGTGACTACCTACGTAGTCATAGATCCTGAATTGATAGCTAAGGAACTCGTGGTTGGTATATCCGTGTTTCTGGTTTGGCGTACTCATCGCGTTTTGACTTTATCCATGCTTCAACGGTGCGTCCCGAAAGGACTTGAATTGGCAGAGTGGCAATTCACGACTCTTTCAGATGATGCCTCCGCCAAAGGTGCCTTGAGGTGACACCAAGCTATGGTGTATCATGTTGCCATGGGGAGAGGCTTCTAACGGCACCTCGTGCGTATATCACCCGGGATCGATAACAGCAATGCCAAGTTGATGAAGCACTAGGTAGCAAGCGTGTCTGAGACGTAGTTCTTACTGCGCTTCGGAAACTCCTGTAGCTATTCAGAGCGCACCGGCATGGGGTCTGATGAAGATATCGCGTCGGAGTCTGGGAACAGAGAAAGTGAGTTATTGAATAGAGTAACAGTGGTATGGAGGCCATCTAGAATAAGTGTGTCCAGGTATTTTCGTATTGTTCTGTAAGTGTCTGTTAGTGGGGCAACCCCACGTACCGCAAAGAATTTCGGTGGCTACAAGATGTCTTGAAGATCCCAGAAAAAGGACATGGGAATACCATCGTGTGGACACATAAAAATTGCAGGTGGGCGGATGGATAGGTGAGCAGGTGGATGGGCAAGTAGTCAGAGATAAATAAATATATACGAGAAGACTTGGTGTGCTATTCCTACGCAGAAACCAAGTCACCAGATAAAACTATTGAAGAATGGTTTGATTTGATTGGAAATGCTACTATGACTTATCTACTACTAGAGGAGTCTGGTTGAGACCAGACTTATTGATTGATGTTCAAATGTCGGGTGTTTTCCAGAGCAGAAGAGACAATGAAGTTCTCCCTGTTGCTGGAATACCCATTTCATTCTTCAACATAGTTGGGCAGGCATAAGCGCATAAGAAGGTGCTTTGCCAAGTAGCCATATATGTTGGTGAGGTTAGTACCTGTGGTTAGTCCCTGTGGTAAGTAGTTAGTAGAGGAGGGGGGGAGACAAGCCAAAAAAGGGTAGATCATGTATGTAGATGGTGTTGTAGATGGTGTTGTAGATGGTGTTGTAGATGGTGTTGTAGATTGTTTTGTAGATTGTTTTGTAGATCGCTATATAGATGGCCATGTAAATGGTAAAGTAGATCGCTATAGATCATGAAGAGATCGTATGAATAGATCACCTAATGAAAGGTTAGCACAATATTAGATAGAGATGAGAGAGATGGACATACCTGTGTATAGACATTTCGTGGCAGATTGCTTGCCCACGAAAGTAGAAACCTTTGGCGGGCAGATTGCTTGCGGGCGAAAGTTGGGAAGGATGGAAAAAGAAGGATGGAAAATTGGGAGGACGGCCTTGCTTAAATACTTTTTCGAGGAGTGGGGCTAGTTACTGATTAGAATCAGCCATTACGCGCTAATCCGGATTCGTACCATTTGATTTCTGATTGCAAAAAGCCCATTGGGATTAATTAAATAAAACTTAAATGTAGTCGTGGTAGCGAGACAATGGTAGTGCTGATGATACTGTGCCTAAGGTTGATATTCCGATATTGAGGCTCTGTACAGTGGGGGCGTTAGTGACTTGGCCATTGTGGTGGGGAGAATACAGTGGCCAATCAGAACCCTTGTTCATTTCCTAAAACAGAAACTTCCCTCACAATTGGTACGTACCGATCTAGTTATTTTGATTATCCGGCGCACCGATCCTGAATTTTGATTGGCTATTTATTTACCACAGTACGTCCTTATGTACCCCTGTACCCAGCAAACTTCTACACAGTGTGTAAATTCTTGACGACAATTCTCTGATCATCACAAAAATCCTTCTGATTATTCACAATACCTGTGACTAACTACCTGTTTCCAACGACCTTCCTCAAATAATCATCACAGTAGGGTTAGCCAAGCCGTTCGCAGAAGACAGAGCATTTATAGCTTAGCTAATGCCAAGAAATCGGCCTCGAAGCGAGTACTTGGGCTGGCATGTCTCGCCTTGTTAAGTTAGATATTCCCGAAGTCAGCTTAGGCATTTTGGTGACACATGACCAGAGGAGAAGGTTTGGGAACGAGACAAAGTTATTGCGCGAAGAACTCTATCGACGTATACGCCGGCGTCACCATGGCCTCAACTCAACCAGCAGGACTTACTCCGATTAGAGTGCAGGAGAGTGTGCAAGGTTCCTTCTGATAGCTTAGATAACTAGATCATATATTTTTTAATCTTTGAATTCTAGCTCTGTTACTATTCACGATTAGAATGACTAAGTTATAGTGAACCTCGAAGGCGCAAAACACCGTTATTGCGCGGGGATCTCTAACATCTCCCCAGGGCTATGGAAGCTACCAGCCGAAGCCGTCATTATCCTCGCCAGACTCCGATGAAACGACATCCCAACCCTCCGACTCCAGTTGTGGATACGCGACTGCGGATACGATGCTGTCTTCGGGTTTGCTTTCATTCCAGCAGTCCTTGTAGTCATCCCCAACTTCGTCTTGTTGGTCGCTCTCCTCGATGGGATTGGGGTAGCAAACCTCTTCACTTGGCTCACAATACACTGCACCTCCCTCTTTGTCGTTAGCGACTCCCTTCTCCTCCTCTTCTTCTTTCTCTAGATTGGAAGAGGAAAACTGGGGAAAGAAGGTTTGGTAAGTAGAGAAGATAGAGTGTTTATTGTGCCCTGGGTGATCCATTCTCAGAGCCTGCTGGGAAGAACCAGTCATATCACCATCGCCCATAGCAGAGGTAAAAGAACCTCTCTGCGCCTGGTATGAAGCCCCAGCGTCTCCGTTGTCTCGCCAGCCCCATTCGGCTGACCACGATTGCAATTCCTCGTCACGGAAGAGGCGAGGGTAATAGTCCATGTGGCCAGCCCTGTGTCGGCACTCGGTGCAGGGCCACTCGGGGGACGAGCTAGCCGGGAGGTGCCCAAACCCCATCCGATCCGCCCTCAGTTCCGACATGTAGCGATCAAACTCCTCGCGCATTCTTTTTAGACAGTCCGAGAGTTCTGAGCGCGCGTCTTGGAGGAACGTATGAAATGTCTCGCGCATACCACGTACGTGCGAGTTACCCACGTAGTTTTGTATATTGCCGCGAGATTTCCGAGTGGGGATTGTGTCGATGGTGCGAGAGTCGGATATGGCAGGCGATTTCTCTGCATCAGTTTCGTAGCGACTTGTATCGGGGTCTGGGCGAGAACTCTCTGCCTTGAAAGTATTGTTCACCTTTGCTATAAACCCTTCTATCTTGGCAATGGCGTTGTCCATTGTGCTTGAATATGGCGGTACTGATTCGTTTGGGAAACATGTGGCGTGCGCCGATTGATCCCCATACATCGCGGATATATTAGCATCGAACGCGCCACCAAGTATGGCACGAGTTTCGCGCCTGAGTTGTCTGGTCTTGGTCGGATATTGTGGGCTGTGAGGTATATTAAATTCCCCAGTGGAAGAGCTTGTGTAGCAGCGTTGGTGAATAGGAGAATGCTGGAATATGATTCGGTCTCCTGGTACCTCATTGGAGACACTGGCTTCCATACTTAGGGGATTTATTGGTTGGGAAGAGCTATTCTTAGTTAGATCGGGAAGACCCCAAATTCGTTCATGTCTGTTTCGGATGCCAGAACTGCGCGAGGTATTGTTGACCAGCGGGGTCTGATCATCTGTATCCGAAAGTGGGAACATATTTCTTAGTGACTATCTACTTCAGAGAAAGAATGGCGAGGGGAGAGCAGGATTTTCTCAAGAATTGTGAATTATAAGGTGGGTGAGATGGGCAAAATTAACTTGAAAAATTACAAAGGATGTGGGAGAGAGGAGGGTGACTTTATAATCCTCAGTGCTCAGATCTTCCATTAGCACTTGGGTGATATTAGAGTTCTAGCTTTGACATATATCGTAGACAAAAGTAGGCAGAAGTAGAAACTCTGTGAGCTGAACGAAACGCATCATCCCTTTAAATATCTGACCACCTGGTGCCTGTGCAAATAAGGCGATGGGTTTGAATGCATTGACTAGTTTTTCTAGGCGTGGGTGCCTTCTGAAGTGCATGTGAAGAAATGTAGCGAGTCCATGTGTACTTAGGGTAGGTAGGTTAGTTAACGTTTTGTATTTCTTATTCGTGCTTTTGGGATGTCAGTATCATTTATGGCAGCACTATTGATTCTCTTGAACCGACAAGTAGGTTTTAATCTGTTTGATTTTCATTTGTTGACTTTGTCCTTCTATGATTCTGGTCAGAATAGTTAGGACGATAAAAATCCCCCGTCCGTTGTGTCCCCGTGTGTGTCCCCATGAGTGTCCCCGTGAGTGTCCCCGTGTCCGAACTTTCTCTTTCCACTTGTCTGTGGCCTGTAGGGAATCCCCCTTCCTCCTCTTGCTCATCTTGCACTACTGGATGCATTCTCACGATGGGGTACTGGACCTTGCGATCCCAATCCTCGATCGACCAAGGACTGCGTAAGAAATTCGCAAGCTCATGAAGGAGTAACTTCGTGTTAGCTCGACCCAGGAAGTCTTTAAGCATTTCTTCTGCTTGGCCTTGACTTCCTTGAATATCCACAGCCTTCAGGATGGCAATTATATACTCGAGCAGAAACTCCGCGTTGGTTGCACGTCGTCTTGTCATTGCATCGTCGTTAGATTGCGCGGTAGGTGGGGTATGGAGAAACTCGAAGACTTGCAATTCCCTTCTCAACCATGATCGTGCCCGAGAAACCATCTCGGGGTCAGTCTGAAACAACTGGGGAGTCAAGTCGCGGAATCCAGATATATGATTAGATCCGACGTGTAGAGAATAAAGTTGGTGACGATAAACTTGTTTACGACGAAGAAGAGCCTCCTCAGAAGTTAGCTGCCTTGGAGCTGTAGGCGGGTACCGAGACCGAGAGCGAAGATATCTTTGTAAGGCAAATCGAGTTTGTTGATGCCGAAGTCGCAACTGCGCATGGTGCCATGGTGGGTGTTGAGATTGTTGTTGTGAGAGGTTTGGTAATATGTTGGGTAATACGTTTTGTGATGGCTCTTTTGGAGGAGGGACTAGATATACTTGGTTTTTCGCATCCGCTCCATTATGGTTGAAGTCGTACCAGACTTCGTTGACGTTGCTCTTGCAGAGGGGGCACTTCGCCTGTTGCTCAAGCCAATTGATCAGGCAAACATAATCGAAGTTTCGGTGACCGCAAGGTCGAGCCTCGCAGGCTTCAGTGACGCGATCGAGGCAAATAACACAACATATTTCGTTTTGGTTGGCGGTGTTACCGGATTGTCTTTCTGATGGTAATACTACTTCGGCAAGGGCATTTTGAAGTACTTTGGATGGTACTTCAGCTTCGTCTACGTCTGTTTCCATGTTGGTAGAGCGTCAGCGACAGAGATACAAGTCGTATGACGTTGTCGTTGTTGTCGTTGTTATTGTTAATGTTGTTGTTGGTAACAAAGCAACTGACTGATTAGTTGATTTAATTGATAATACGTAGGTAGGTAGGTACCTGGTAACTAGCCCAGGACCTAGGTACTAGGTAGTAGGTACTCCGCAGAATGGATGAATGGAAAATAAAGGTGGAGATCCCATTCAGTTCATCAAGGTTTATTTTTAGGACACTGTTCGGAAGATAGATATACCGATGGTCAACGTGAACGATTTATTGATTAGAGCTGTCTTGGCATGCAGGTGAAAGCTGTGTAGCTGCATCAATGATAACTAACTTATCCTAGAACCCCACTAGTTCCACTACATTATCACTTAGTTAGCTAGGTTAAGGGGTTTGTATTGTACCGCGTCGCGTCTTCAATTAATAAATCCCCATTAAACTTCGTCACTAGCAATACGCGAATAAACATTTCCTATTAAATCACTTTTAAGCAAGCCACCAACCCTTGAGCAAATCCGAAATTAAACTTGCTAACTTTACAACTCCCGTTCAACTTCCTCACATAAACATTCGACCAAGATGGATGACATTGAGAAACAAAAATATGAAGCGACGTCCAAGGAATTGCGGGCAGACTTGAAGCTATTTGAAGCTGAATGGGCAAGTCGCAATAGCGGTGCAAAACCACGACGCGAGGATATCAAACAGAATCCTGAAATAGGTATGCTAATTACAAAAGTATGCTTCTGATTTTTCTACCTGATGGCTAATAAAAATTGGCTTCAGCCCAGAAATATAAAAAATACAACCAAGTTCGTGACATCCTTGCTGGAAAGATCCCTCCCCCCAAGGACAAGGAAAGCAATCGGCAGTCTATGAATAGGCGAAAGCATAAGTCAGATGAAGACCTCTCCGAAACACCCTCCAAACGGTCAAAGAAAGTCGAAGCCGAAACACCCCCTCATATGCGAGAATGGATCATAGATCCCGAAATGTTCGCGACGCCATCCACGCGTAAGCTCTTCAGCCCTGCTATGCCTACTTCAATTGGGCCTACTCCTCAGAGGGATGGACGAATTCTAGGACTATTTGACTTGCTGGAGGAAAATAATGAGAATAGCCCCTCGACGTGTCGGCAAGTCAATGCTTCGGAGGATATGAACATCCAGGCTACGCCTAGCAAGAAGTCTGGAGGGATCGATACCGCAAAATTGGGCAGAACCCCAACATCTACAAATAAGGGCACAATGCTTTTCGTAACACCCTCAAAGCGACAAAGCGACAACGCAGCCCTAGGTAAAACACCAAATTCGGTTAGCAGATTGCAATTTTCCACGCCATCTTTCCTTAGACGAGCCCCTCTTGCTGCGGTAGACGAGAATGGTGAATTCATCTCCCCTGCTCCATTCCGTCTTCCTCGCAAGCCTTTAGGTCGCAGTTTGAGTAGCGTAGTTGCTGGTCTTCGAAAACTGGAAGAAGAAGCTGATGAGGACGACATGGACGCCTTGCATGAGATGGAGAATGAAGAGGGGAGTGGGACAAATCCATCAAACACTACCAAGCCTGCGAAGCCTGCGAAGCCGAATGATGAAATTCTTGAGCCAGATAGCCAAGCTCAGCAACTTCTTGGTGGATTTGATGACGACACTCGTTATGATAGCGCACCAGAGGAAGCATTGGGCCGCAACGGGCAGCCTCTGAGAGTCTACAAGAAGAAGGGGCAAAAGCGAACTACTCGAAAGGTGAACATGAAGCCGACTCAGAGTAAGCGGCCACAGCAGTCTACCGAGGAGCAATCGGATGTCGACGATGAGGATGTGCCTGAGACGCAGGTGAATACCACCAAGAGTAGTGGCGAGCCTCCGCTGGATTTGGGATCCGACTATGAATTTGACCCCTCCGAGGATGAGCGCCAGGAGCCAAAGAAGAAGGTCCCGGCTAAGAAGGTCCCGACTAAGAAGCTCGACAAGACGAAGAAGGGAGAAGAGACTAAGAAGGGAGACAAGAAGGAGGGCACAGTCAAGAAGGCGGTGAGGAAGGTTAATGAACTGGCTCACGCCAACTTCAAGAGGCTGAAGTTGAAGAACCATGGAGCTAAAGGACCCGCAGCTGGAAGCAGGTTCAGACGCCGTCGCTGATTACCGGCATCTTGCCTAGATTGGTCCTTGCCTACGAATAAATAAATAACGAGTGAAATGATGAATATACCTGCATAATTATGGTACCTGATGTACCCGTGCCTACGATTCAAGTTCCTCGAGGCTCTTTTGCTTAATTTGCGACCCGTGATAGCCTCATGCATAACCCCCTCCCACTTCTCCATTACCTAACCTACCTAAGACAACCCTCAACACGACAACAAAATCCTCAGTATATTTAGTTGAACACCCATCGCCAAAATGGACTAAGCTACAACTTCTGTACCTGAAGGCCCCTTGCAAAAGTTTTTACATATTCCGCATGACCAAAGGTGGGAATATCTCAAGAAGGTTATCATCCGAGTTCACATGGGAGAAAACAACAAGCTCGGTCAGCTTGCCGAACGAATGAAGACCGAATATAGTTTTGATGCCCAGTTAGCCATCCTATCATACTTCTATTAAATTCCTATTGCACCAATGACAAAAGTAGAAAGAGAGTGGGTTCATAAGTTGATTGCTGGATTCAAAATATTTCTCGTTTATCATTGCTATTAGATCTGCTGGAACATGGCTTCACGACTTTTGGATGTACGCCTTCATGACAACCGAGTACAGGGGCAAGGGGCCAGAGATTTGAACCCTGTCTTTGATCAAGGCAAGGTCTCTCTCTGTCGTCTAATCTAGATCCCCAAATCGATCAAGAAACCCTTCCGGCTTCACCCCCCGCGGTAATTTATTCAAACGTACATAGTAATCCAACGCAATTGTGCCGGTGAACTCCATTGGTGTCAATTACATCAACGCATCTGGGCATACTGTAAGGGACAGTTTGCTCATCACGATCCTTAGGTCTCATAGTACTGTTAAACCTGATGTTTTGGGAGATACGTTTGCCGGTCAGTCTCGATTCCCTGGCGATCAGGTTGACCCCCGGGGGAGACGGGGTGCCGACTCTCCTTGCATGCAGCACCTGTACAACTCGAGAATACCAGTAGTTCCACTTGAATGGAAGCACATGTTTTGCCATACATTTGTTCAAGCTGTTTGACAGTGTTTGTCATAATGTGGCAGTAATGTGCCTTGGGACATGGCGACCAAATATCAACGCGAAGAGTGGCTTGTTTACTAAGCGCTGTCAAAACTGCCGATCAGAACTAAAGACTGGATCTCTTCACGCTCTTATCCTGACTGCATTCCATGTTGCTAACTCCTGCCTGCCTGGCAAGAATCTCTTCGGCATGATAGCTTGTCTTGTCTGCCTTTTAGTCTATCGGGTCGATCCTTGTGATACTGCGGAGATATCCATTCCTGCACTGTTCGGACATAGGTAGCTCAGAGGACTATTGCGAACATACACCTATGAATGCAGCCGATCTAGCATCACGGGCAACTTTGGAAATTGTGGAATCGTGGAGTGCTGATGTTAGGCTTGGATGGGAAGTTCTTGTTGCCATCGTCCAGCACGACCTACCTAGCATCTAGCAGGCCATCACAACCTCTTGATTCGGAGGATGATTTGAACTGCAATCATAAAATGCATAAATTTGAGAGGGAATCCAAAATGAAAGTGGTTTATTGTAGCAACGAACAATTGGGACTGATCCGGGCGGCAATACAAGCTGAACTACTCACATACCGTCGAATTAATGAAGGAGATCCTTGACTGTCTAACCGCTTTGACATGAAGAATCTCCTTGAAGCGCTGAGAGGAGGCGGTGGAGGATCTTTTGACACACTCATTAAATATTATGAAGAAACAACAGCTACAAGGGAAGAGGCATGCACATATTACTACGGCAACCTAGATGCACCATAAATAAATTTTCTGAATGAAATTGACTCACGAACTCCCCTCTCCCCCAACACCTACCTCACCGACAACCCCTTCGCCAGCCCCCGTTCCAACACACCCACAAACCTCGTCACATCCCGCACCGAGTTATAAAAGCCAAACGAAACCCGCAAACCCAACCGGTTAACCGTGACCCTGACCCCACCCAGCTCCCTCAAATACGCCCCCCACCCCTCCGGATCCAGCCCCAGCACACAGATATGCGGCGCCCTCCTCCCGGCCTCCCGGGGGCCCAGGAGCGGTATCCCCAAGCGGCCGCACTCGCGCGCCAGCAAGCCCGTCAGGCGGCACAGATGGGCCTCGACGTCCTCGGGGCCCAGCACCTCGAGGTAGAACCTCAGGTACGCCTGCGCGGCCACGACGCCCAGCAGGCTCAGGTTCGCGTGCTCGAAGCGCCGCGCGCCCTCCTCCCGGAGCTCCACCTCGCCCCAGCCCCCTCCCCCCTCCCCTCTCACCACCAGGTCCGCCGGCAGGTTCTTCACGGCGGACATGCTCACGATCGGCGGGGGCGCGCTGCCGATCGCCGCCGCCGCCGCGGGGGAGACGTACAGGGCGCCGAGGCCCGTGGGGCAGTTGAGCCCCTTGTGCAGGCTGAAGGCGGCGGCGGCGACGCCGAGGCGCTGGACGTCGACGGGCGCGAAGCCGACGTGCTGGGTTAGGTCGGCGAGGACGAGTATGTCCCGGCCGTTGTTGTTGTTGCTGCTGCTGCCGAACGCGGCGCTGATGCCAGCCACGTCGTGCCGCTGGCCGGCGTCGAAGGAGATGGTGCTGAGGCCGATGGCGCGCGTGCGGTGGTCGACGTACGGGCGCAGGGTCTCGGCGTCGACCGCGTCGATCCTGCCACCATCGCCATCACCACCACCACCCTCCCCTAACCCCGCCGTCCTCACCCTCCTAACCTCCACCCCCCTCTCCCTAAGCGCCAACCACCCGTACACCTGGTTCGGGTGCTCCGTATCGAGCAGCACCACATTGTCGCCCCTCTCCCACCGCAAACAGCCGATAAAGCCGCCCAGGCCCTCGGTCGTGTCGCGCGTGAACGCGATCGTGGCCGCGTCCTCGGCGTTGATGCACCGCGCGAGCAGACGGCGCGTGTCCTCGCGCGCGGCCTGCCAGTGGAGCTGCGGGGTGGACGAGTAGAGGGCGGTGGAGGAGTAGCGCTGTTGGGGATTTTAAGTTAAGTAAAGAAATTGTTGCGTTGCGTTCAGAGTTCAACTTCTTTTTTCTTTTTTTTTTCTTTTTTTTTTTGGGGGGGGGGGGGTTTCTTTTTGGCTTCTTACTTACCGTGATGGCCTCGTGGATCACGAGGTTCGAGGGCGGCGCGGAGGCGGCGTTGAGGAAGAGGACGTCGGAGTCAGGCGGCGAGACGAGGGGGACGAGGTGCCGGTGGGACTGGAATTTGGTCGAGAGTCTTCTCGTTTCTGAGTCTTCTGCTTCTCCGTCTAGCTCTCCTCCTTCTTGGCCTTCTCCAACTTGGGCTTTGCTTGCGCTGAGGGTTGTGGTATGTGAGGTATTATTCTGTAAGTCATCATGATGATGATGATTATGTTCGGCTATCGCCTTGTTCTCTAGGGGACCCAGGGGACGGGAAACCATTTTCTCCTTAAGTCGAGCTCTTGTCGGTGGTGCGAAGGGTGGCCGATTAAGATTTCCTTGTAAGTTAGGAGGTGAGGAGATCAAAGGTTGGATAAAGTACGATACATAGTCCCTATATAAGATAGAGGACGCTGAAGATTAATGATGCAAGTAAAAGCTCGGTAGGTACCTACTCACCTATCTATCAGAATATTACCTTCCTATAGAGTACCTACTTACCCAGTAGGCAGCAGCCGAGATCTATCAAATCGGACTGGATTGCACCATACTCCCCCCTATACACGCTACGCTTACCTCCCAACCCCGCTTCGTATAAATGGCCAGCGAAGCCAATCACGATGGTCTTGTGTTGCGTGCATCGGGCATAGGACGTATTTCCCCGAGCCCTTCGAATGACATAGGGGGGGTTGCGAATCGGAGATTTGGTATTTGACTTACATATCTTACCTGCCTAGGTTGGAAGGCAGGTAGGTACGTGATTGGTACCACTTATGTATGACAGCATCTAGAAGATGACCCAGTATCCAACCTACCATGGTTAAATAACTTTTTAATCAGAATAATTCCCCAAGTTTGAATGATTTCTCCCAGTTTCTATTATTGGGTGAAGTTTACAATGATCCTCGCAGGTAGTTAAGGGGTTCCCGCTTTGGTGCGTACTTCTACCACGCAGTCAATAATGAAAAGTAAAAAAGTTCTTATACAACGAAACAATCCATAAGCTCAAACTACTTCGGTATTAATTAGATAGTTAAGTTAAAATATAAAAAGCACAAGGGTATTCATTTCCATTTCCATTTTTATGTTCCCAGACCAAGCAAGTCAAATATGAACAGACAGTAACAGCTTTAACGACTAAATATGCCCCTCCCCCTATCCCCTTTACCCCCTGAACCTGAACTCCGGCTAAAATAATAATTCTCAAAAATCCAAACTCTTTTACGCCCTCACCGTCGCAGTAACCGTCGCCAAGTCCGTAGCAGTCGTTGTGGACGTCACGATCTCCTTCTCCGTCACTGTGACGGTGACTGCCGCCGGAGTGACCGCGGCATTTGTCATCTCGACCCGGTTCGCGGTCGGCACGATGGGCCCGAACGGATTGCTGCCGCCAAGAATCGCTGTCAAGGGCGGGAGGGGGTTCACGATCGGGCCGTTCTCGTCGGCGCCGGAATCATTAGTAGGAGAGGGTTCGGGCATGGATGTGGATGTGGATGTGGTGCGTGTGGGCGGTCGTAGAGGGGAGCCGGCGGACGAAGTAGAAGTAGCAGTAGCAGAGGTTGTGGTAAATGTCGAACTCTCCGAAGTGGATGTTGAACTTTCTGCGATGGAAGTGGAGCTTTCTGAGCTGGTAGGAATCACGGTAACAGTTGCCGTGACGGTCTGCGGTGGTACGATGGGGCTGGATCGAGTCAACGTGCTGAAAGTGGTTGGCACGTAGGTCACCGTTACGGTTTCCTTAAGCGGCGTTTCTGTGCTCGAAGTTTCAGCAGGCAGCGGATTAGCGATCGACGGAGACGTCTGGGTAGACGACCCCGCACCCGCAGTCACAGTAGTCTCGGCCGTCTTGGTGATGATCGGCGTGACCGTCACGGTAACTCCATCTCCGCCAGAGCCTTGGGATCCCGTAGGGGAGTTGGCTGCGGCTGAACTGGGAGCAGAAGGTGCAGCGCCCCCTAGTGCTTTGGCTACGGTAGCGTCATCCCAACAACCGATCTGCACACCTGCCACCGTGTTCATGGGTAGGGCGTAGCAAGTCTCGGCGCCAGGGCAAGGAACGATCTCGAACGTCCCAGCACTAGAACACTTCCCAACGTTTCCGTGGACACACGCAGCCTGCCCGGCTGTGCATGCAGACTCCTCAGTTAGTCCGGCAAATACCGCGTTGTATTGGTTCGCGCTAGCCAAATTGCTAGCGAGCACTTCGGGGGAGACTGTGGCGGTCGAGGCTGGAACGGAACTGATAATAGTCGGGATCGCTGCATTTAGCGAGCCCGTTGCTGATACTGCGTGAGACACGTAAGATGACTTCACCACCGGAACAAACGAGGCTGGTGATTTTGTAGATGTATCAGCTGCTGAACTGGACGTAGCAGAAACTGACGTAGACGTAACAGCAACTGAAGTAGGAGAGCTGGCTGAAGCGGTAGAAGCAGTTTGCGTACTTGAAGGGGAACCTGCAGTAACCGTCTTAACTTTAGAAGACGTAAGGGTCACAGTACTAGACGGTGTAACGGTGCTAGACGCTGATGCACTTGTGCTGCTGGTAGACGGCGTCTCCACAGATGCGACCGACGTTGAACTAGCTGTGGAGCTATCCGGAGTCGTGATGAAAGTCAAAAGCGGCGTTGTAATAGCTTGGGACGCAGGCGTAGAAACGGATGTGACCGAGGCTGAACTAGCTGCGGAACTAACCGTGACAAGAGTCACACTCGGCAATGTGACATCCTGCGATTCAGCATTGGAAACGGTCGAGGATGCTGGCGTGAGTGGAAGAAGCAAGGAGCTCGACATCCCGGTAGACTTCGTTGACGGGGTCGCATTTAGAACTGATGACGACGTACTCGATACGCTAGTGGTTGAGTTTGTGACGTCGGTGGTTGAAGCTGACTCGATAGCCACTGTGGAAGACGGAAAAATGCTCACAGTGGGGATGGTAGTACTGTCGTTGAGAGTGAACGATCGAGAGATGGAAATAGAGGCTGTAGATGCTGTAGAAGATGCAGAAAGTGTGGAAAGCACGGAAGATACAGAGCTACCCGGCACCGAGGGAATGTGTGTGCTGGAACTAACTACAGTCGACGACGAGGCTGATAAAGTAGCTGATTTCAAATCTGTTATTGAAAAGGTGATTAGAGATGAAGATAGCGTCGACGCTTCACCGAGCGCTGATGCCGAGGAGCCTGCATCGGAGGACGTCGTGGGGGTGGTGGCTATGCTGCTCGTGTTCGCAAAGCTGTAGACACTGGAGGTTCCTGCTACATCTCGCCATCTCAAGCTGTAAGGTATTAGTCGACCATCATCCAGTCGGACTATCTTCTTCAGTACATACCTTTCTCCTCGCCTCAGCGGACCTGCCGCCGAGGCCTCGGAGAATAGTAGAAGGTGTGAGAATAAAACTAGAATGAACATTTGGAATATGGTTTTGGATATTATTTTTTTTTCCTGGGAAGGAGAAATGAAAAGAACGTATATAGGAAATACAAAAACCGAAAGGGAATCGTAGGTGCAGTTCAAGATATGGCTGGCATGGAACGGCGATTCATATTACCTCAGTCTAATAAAGAACGGAGTTATCTTAAAAGAAAGGCCTAAAATATCTTTAGAATCGAACAAGAGCACGGAGGGATATGGACACAATAGTGGACGGGGAAGGAACAATGATGATAATAGAAGGCGAACAAAGAAAAAAGAATAACGGAGAATAAAGAGTCGCAATAATGCGCGAGGGCGAACTACGAAATCTAGAATGACAATTACCGACTTTTGAAAATCTTTGCCCAAAAAGCAGGGGGAACACTGCCATCTTGTACAAGAGCAGTGAAACAAGACCGTGGAATGCCATGGTATGTTGTCCGACCTATCTTCACCGTGACCTTTACGCGCATGATCCGAACAGACTAGGTTTCCCAGTAGTCTCGGCCAGTATGGGACGTTGAACACTCATAACAGCAGCTTGAGGGCCATGGAGAGGGCCCGATATAACCGATATACCAGATAGATCGGGAGAATTCATCCAATGAAATTGTCTTAGCCTAGGTTATTTCGACGATGCTGGATTAAACGGCTAGAGTGAGGGTAACCCATTTTCGCTGTTACCTACAGTATCATGTATAGATTGGGTTTGAAGAAAGGTTGGCTAAGCGCTGCGATGGTTCTTTGAGTCCCTTCATTTCGCGTTTGACAAGTCAAAGATTGAGACGCGCGCTTGCGTGTTATTGGTCGTTCAGGCGGTCGTGGTTTTGTTAGCGGGCGGTTACGAGACCTCTGAGCCAATCGGTTCAGCCTCTATAGAACAACCTGCGGCCACGAAACAATTAGCCCCCAAGTTAAAAGACCAAGAAATTGGTGTTATGTTACATACAATGAAATGGAAACAATAGAGGACCAAAATAGCTGAAATAGAGCCTGGGCCCTGGTGTATTTGAATAGAAAGAGAGAAAGAGAAAGATGCAAGAAAAGGGCGCCAAGGCAGTGAATGGGTTAGGTTAGGTCAGCGATATGTTGTACTACCCTGGTCACATGACTAGGTAGGTTAGGATTCTTCCCCTGCCATATTTACCCCTTTTCTCTCGGTCGCTTTTGAGACGGATTATGCAGTTAGGTAGTATAAAAAAATAGCATTACTCTAAAATAACCCCGTCTATCAACTCCCAACATGCTCGTGTATAATGCACTCTGAACTCGCCATGCTAAGAACCTAGGTATGTATAGGTAATGACATAACCTGTCGAGATATGACATCTCTCATCATGATCTGCTGAACGTTACCATCATGTCTACTCTATCATAACCCATCATATCAAAAGAGAGAAAAAGCAAGATTTCATCCGACCGCGTAAGTAGCTAAACCACTTTCCGCATCGTGCATCCTTTCATAGCTCCTGCTCCTCCAACAGCAAGCTCTGCAGCACCTTGAATTTAAGCGGCTTGGTCAAGAACTGCGACATACCGGCCTCCATCGCCTCCTTGCGGGTATCCTCGTTACCGACACCCGTGATAGCGATGATAGTCGACGGTTTTACATATAGGGTACCTCTCTCCTTCTCAAACTCGCGGATCTGCCGCGTCGCTTCGAGACCGTCCATGACTGGCATCTGCAGATCCATAAGCACAAAGTCAAATGGCTTCTCTGCTTCCTTGAATTTATTGACTGCCTCTAGCCCGTTCATGGCTTCGGCGTGGGGAAGCTTGATCTTGGTCATGAACGTCACGAGAAGCTTGAGGTTGATCGAGTTGTCGTCCACCAAGAGCACACGGGGTATCCGTTTCCCCCGATCGCTGGATCGGTCGCGGAGGTGTGAAGCTGTCGTGGAGCTGCTGGGCTGGCCGCTAGGTATTGGAAGCAGTCGAGTAACCTCTTTCTTGTCAAATGGTGTCTTCAACCGCAATTGTTCTGATTTCCACCTTAAAATCTCAAGTGAGGGCCTATATCGTTTTTCCGCCTGGTCGTAGATGATTGGTAGAGAATTCCACCCAGCTTCCGTGGCGCGCCCTGGGGACTTACTGCTAGTTGGTGACGAATCTCTAAAGTGTAGTTCACTAGCTTCAACACGTTGAAGACATCTCAAAAGTACTTTGCCCAGCTTCCGCGCCCCCACCGGTTGGCTAATCACTTCAATGACCCTACCCAACGACACGAGATCTTTGATACCGGCTGCCCTTAGAGCTGCAGCTTCGAAGGCATTTGTACATATAACGAGCAGTGCCGCTTCTTTGCCTGAAATGCCCTTCGACCTTCGCTCAAAATGCTGCTGGACTAGATGCTCAATCGGCGGTGGCTCGGCGTAAATGAATACTGCTGTGTCGGGATCTGTCTCAATAGTCTTGCTTTGGATTACCTTCATATCGAACCAGTCTCGACAGAAAGTAGCAATGGAAGACTCAAGCTTTGAAAGCTCCCCAGAGATATAATTATCGCTGCCAAGGAGAGGGTCCAAGATGCAGACTGTTTTACCCGTTGTAACTTTGATAGTCTCGCGCGACAGGTCTTCTTGGATCCCAATATTACGGTCTCCATCGGCAATCTTCATGGGCATAGTAATACTAACTTGTGTGCCAACTCCTTTTTCGCTATCAACTTTGATTTTTCCTCGCACTACCAAAAGTAAGTTAGCGGTCGCATCTTGATGTAAAGAGACAACGGGGGATAAATAATCATAGAAACTGGACATATCCAATGGGAAAGACTGTCTTTCGAAAGATGCGACGGAGGGGCTGAAGAACGTGTGTGTGGGGAGGTGGGGAGGGGGATGTTGAATCTGAACTATACGTACTATTTTTCACAATCTGTGAAGTGATGGAAAGCCCTAGTCCTGTCCCCGGCGTGAAGGAGTTTTCCTGTGAAAATGCTTGGAACAAATGGTTGTTGATGAAGTTTTCAGACATGCCGATGCCAGTGTCTTTCACGGAAAATTCGATCTCGACCTCCGACGGGGTGATTGGCTTAGCCTTCAACGAAATATCGATACAACCCTCTTCGCAATATTTAATCGCATTTCCAACCACATTCATAATGACCCGGCGGAGCCCTCCTGTTTGCCCTTCCAACCACCAAGATTGTAGCTTCTGAATATGAAGTAGTAAAAACACCCTGCCAGAGAACTTGATACTGCCAGCGTGTATCTGCTCTTCAGTGGTCGAGCTGTCGTCGATGGCCATCGATTTTATTTGCTCAGATGCCTCATCGACGGGATCGTGATGTCGAAGATTCATCTTTCGAAACGTCTGTCCAACAAACACTGCCTCGACCACTTCTTCGGTGAGGAGCGCGAGATCAAATTTGGTAGACATAGGTTCCGTCGTCACATCGCGTGAATCTCTCCATGTTTTTCTTTCCTTGGTGGAGTCCAATTTCAAACTCGCTCGATTTAGGTTGTTTATTTTTGCGTAGTCCAAGAGGTGGTCGATGGTATCCAGGAGCGTCTTTCCGCACGTTTCTATCGCACCGACTAAGCTCATCTGATAAGCTGAGGTCATGGTATCTTCGAGGAATTCTAAGCTTCCCAACATCCCATGTAGCGGGGATCGCAGGTCGTGAGATATAGACGCAATGAAAGTGGACTTGGCAATGTTCGTATTTAAAACTTCCATGCTCGCAACTTCGCTCATCATGCAGGAGCCAAAGGTCTTAAAGTACGGCAATGCATCGTCAGGGTCGCCCATGCTAAAATCGTTGCCCCAAAGGAACCCAGCTGCAAACCACTGGCCTTGGGCGTAGTTGAAAAGGGGTAGAAACATGAGCCATTTTGCACCAGAAAGGTAACTCAATAGCTCTCGCGGTAGTAGAATGTGAGATTGGTCCTCGAGATCCAGAGACATCTTGATAGCATGACCTGAGCCGCCTCCAGCCACTACCTCGTCGGTGACGAAACCGTTATCAGGCTCAGCGCGACCTTTACTCAAGTAGAAACACTTGCCGAAAGGGTATCGTAATATAAGCTTCTTCAAGCCTTTTCGCTTCACTATACCTTGACAGCTTTTTTCATCATCTCCATTCTCCACAGACATACTCAGGAGATCTGCCATTTCGTCTAATCGATCACCGAAGACTGCCTGGGGTAAATTAGTTCCATATTTAGGGGATGATATGATGTCTCTCCCTACCTTGTCGGCCCTCTTCCCTTCATCTTCAGTCGACTCGAAGTTGTCATCTACGGCTATGTTGGCATGGGCACTGGTGGGAGGCGAAACCACCCCCTCGGATTGACCGTTGAACAATCCGGATCCAGCGTCTGCAAATGCACATCCCGTAGCCCGTGCTTGCTGACAGAGCAATTGCGATGCCTGTGTGAAGATTCTGCGAATGTTACCCTTAGACGAGTCTGATTTTTCCTTGTTCTTCGCATTGCTACCAGTTGAGTGTTGGGGCCCTTGGTTTGGGTCCTCTTTACCATCCGTAAACGTAACACGGGTAGGTGAAACGTAATTGGATGCTGTCGCAGTTGCCGATCTTGGAGGGCTAGATCGTCCTCTTGCGGGGGGAAGCTGAGGATCAACTGGGGGTACGTCTGGATTGTGATTGGCCTTGGAGGATTCCTGGGCACGATCGCCATTGCTTAATTGATATTTATATTCAGATAGATCCTCTAGGAAATATGAGATGCCTCTCATGAAACCCCGTTCTGAAAGGCGCCCGACAGTATCCACTAAGATGCACCGAGTTAATAAATCTCATTTTTCACGTGCTTGGTAATTGAGTTATGGGAAACCCGTTTGGGTACCTGAGATCAAGATTCTTCTACTCTCCCTATATTCTCAATATACCACAAAGCACAGGCAAATAGGATAAAGCGACTATTTACTTACTAACCCTCTCAAGATGGTTTGTAACGATCTGAGCAACATCTTCCATGAATTGGACTTCATCGAGAGTGAGACCTTGAGGCCTTGGTTTCATGTCGGAAACGGCGTACACGCCAATGGCGTGGCCCTGTTTTGTGGTGATGGGTACACCAGCATAAAACCTTACACCAGGGTTGGATGTGACATAACGGCGATATTTGAAGCGGACGTCCTCTAGAGTATCGTTAACGATCAAAGCAGGAAAGTGTACATCCCTGCCTTCAGCGTCCTTGAATGTAGCGGTGACTCCGAAAACTTCCTGGTCCATACAGTCGTCGCGCGGTAGAGAGACATTTCCAAGCCATAAGTGGTCTTCTGGGGCATGGCGCCTCTCGTCAACGAGGGAAAGGGTCTGTGTGGCTTCGGCGAGAATTATCTGAGAACTGGAGTCTATGAGAGATATCATGCCCCGCTTGACGTTCAATCTCAAGGCGGCCAGTTGGGCAAGGGCGGTAAGAGTGGTATCATGAGAGCAGCGGGCGGTTGGTGCTTCATCGGAACCGACATTATCTGGTACGGTCTTCAACTTCTTGGAATCAAGCCATGGTTGATAATATTTGTTTAGATCCCGTTGCCTAGCCAATTCGGTGCTGCTTACACTCGAAGCGCGCCTGGTTCCAGCACCAGCGGGGGACATGATGATGGATCATCAATCAATATTGTGATGGATACAACCTAAGAAAGGCAGGACTCGCATATAGCAATCTAATCTAATGGCAATCTTCACAACTGGATTTTCTCGTGGCGACCGTGGCGACTTTTGTTAGCGCGGAGCAGCTTCCGGCCGGTAGTATGGTATTGATGGCATTGATGGCATCGAGTACATGTATGTAATTACCAACGTCTATGGATTGATGTCTTAATCTTAAAAACTGACCACTAGCGTTTTTACCTGCACATGTGCACATGTGGCTACATAACTGGGTAGGTATCTACATAATGTAGGTAAGTGAGTTATGGGTATTTCATTAATAGAATAAATGTATTAAACAGGTTGGGGGGAAAAAAAGAAATTAAATTAAAGAAAAAAAAAAAGTGTTTAGGTAATTGTGCTCGAATGACGATGTGATGACGATGTCTTAGAAGTGGGGGGGAACTTCTTCGGATAGGTAGGCCAGGATGGGAAAAGGAAGACTTATTTCCTAAATACTAGGTAGTTACATATTTATATAGTTTTTACATGTACTTTCTTTTGATACCATGAATTATAGAAGCAATGTAACATGTTCTCCCATCATACCTACTGATTTCTAAGATGATGTACAATTAAAGTGACAATTACCGAGTCGCTACCTAGTACCTAGTACTAGGTAGTATTTCAACTGCCATTTTTGTTTACACAATCTAATGCTGTTGATTCGATCTTGGCAAATAGGAGCACAAGGAACGCTAATCTCATTCGTCAATAATAGGTCCGCGGGGCAACTCCCTCGTTCCCCGCCAGGATCTGCCGCTGAACACCCGGATCATCACTGATGTGACGTGATAACCCGTTCTGTCGGGCCAGCACGATCTTCGAGGCGTTTGACGTAAGGGGGATGGTGGCCATCTTGTACATATAACTTTTCGATTGCTGGTTAGATGGGGAGGTAAATAGATCGACGAGCCAGAAGTACTGGATGCGTTTAAGCTTAATCAGACGCCATTGGCTTGTGGAGACGGGCAGCGCTTGAAGGGGTTGGATTGCGCTCTATCCAAGGCCATGTATGCAGAGAATGCCAATCGAGGCTCCCTTGGGACCAAATTGTCACACATTTATGATTACAGTTACATGTACCTCCGCATCTTGGGGACAATCAGTAGGATAATCAGTCGCCATTGTGATAATTCATCGCTCTAGTTTATGTAGCTATGTAGACAGCCTAGTTGTAATGCATTGAAGTCGTTTCCCCATCCATGTTAGCATATCTTGCAGTTTCCTCTCATCATCACGCACGCAAAGCCTTGCAGCTGCCTCCCATCAAAGCAAAGTCCGGTAATTCGGGTGCCCGGCGGGCACCTTCACCACTGGATATCCACAGGCGCTGTGCCTGTTTACACCGCCGAAAATGTTCTAGAAACTCGCGCCGTAAATATAACTTATCGCGAACCTCGGATACCCAATTTCCAATTGAGGTGCCGAAGAGGCCTTCCTCGAGAGCGAGCTGACATCCGGCACACGATAATCCTCGCTCAGCTTTGCCGGTTCGTTTATCATAATAAGGGAGCTCGCACGCCCCCATGAAATTGAATTTTTGATCTCGTACCGGATTGGGCGGCGGTGGTGCATCCGACATTCGTCCAGTAATTAGCATGGCCTGGTAAACAGACGCGATCCTAACACGGGTTTCGTATACGGACTCCTCCATCGAGTAGATTCCAGGCAACGTTCTGAACGACCTCAGTTGCCTTGATCTGCCCTTGGTCATGCCGAACTGTTTCCGGATAGCGGCTAAAGTTTTCACTTGGGCTTCCGGAGCCACCTTCAGGCATTTAAAACAGCATCGATGCCAGTTTAAGAAGGATATAAATCCGCTAAATTCGCCGCAAGAAACACACTCCTTGGTGCATAGTGCGTAGTAGCATTCAGATAGAGAAACAAAGGGGGCATACCCGGTTCGCCCCAAGGCGCAGATAAGGTTCATGCCATGGGAGGTCACAACCTGATATTCCCTAAGAGAGTCCACTGTCTGTCTTGATCTCAAATTTGTTTGTCGAAATCGGGCTAGAGAACGCATGTCCAGGCGTAACAACACATCTTGCAAGAGCTCAAGAGGTATTCGATTGAGGGAGCCGAGTCCCGTGTAAGACATCCGTGGGAATGATGTGGCTATTGACTCAGCATTTTCTAATATGTAACTCGGGATATGTATCGCAGAGCGAAAGAAGTCTTCTCGATGGTAGGCGGTGGCTCGAACAATGGCGTCGGCCTGCTCCTCGTCAAACTGGTATTCAGTGGCGGAATGTAATCCACCAATCACAAAGAGATCCTCCATTGTCATTTTCTCAGTTGACATATTGTCGGTACCCTTGAATGAAAGACTGGCGAGACTCGGTATATGATGAGGACAAAGTAATGTGATTTATCGAATGATCACGTGCACCGAAGGCGGGCATCAATTAGGACAAATTCTTCGTTCTAATTCAACACGACTTCGATGGTCTTGATAGTGTGGCGCAACAACATAGGGCACAGTATGCAGCGCCTTTACAGATTGTTGCCCAACAATGCGAATAATTGTTTTGTTAACTGCGTTGCTTGATTTAATTTTTTTTTTGTAAAGGAGAAGGAAAAGTTGGAAGTTGTAAGGAAGTTTCAAAATACCTAATAAACGTGGGAAGTATTTATTTGCCATGTAAGTGGTCACGTGCTAATTTTATGTGACACTACAATAGGTGACGGTGGTGGCCCACTATACACAACCATGCTATGCCTGCAAAAGTACGAAGTACTCACCTACAAACAGAATTTGACAACAGGAAGATATTAAAATGCCTAAAATAATAATGATACAATTACTCAGGTAGGTAGGTACCTAGAACCTATGAGTTTATTATTAGGTACACATAACACATACGTTGTAGGCACACAGTATACCCAGGCTTGACATTGAGGGGAATAGGGGTTCAATTATGATTACGGAGTACATAGTATCATTCACCGTTGCAATAACATGACTCCTTTCCAACACTTAGTAGTGAAAAATTGCTGACGTTGAAGCGGGGACCCCATACTCATAGCCAGAATCATTTCGCCTATTCATTTGTAATTCCATGATCAGGCGCACCACAATCTGGGCACTTAGAGCCGTTGACCTGGCTGGTGAAAGGGTGTCCACGGACACATCTACGCCAGCGGCCAGTTTCCTTTAAATCTTCCCTTATCGCGTCCCAGAAGGAGCGATTCTCTGGTGTAGGGGGGTAAATTCCCATATTGTGATTTGCCTGATGAGCCATGGCGACGAATTTCGCCAATAGCATGCGGCATTCCTCTTCCTGACGAGCATATCCTCGCCTTTCCGCCATGCGGATGACTTGCTCACATTCCTTCTCCGTATCGCCTGTCTTAATTTTCACCGTCGTATGGGATTCTGATACATTACCCTTCAGCAGCAGAAAATCACCCAGCACGATCAAGTAGCAGCGAATGAGCAGCATTCGCAGCATGATTTCGCCGCGAAGCTGAAACTTGAACTGATCAATTTCTAGACGAACTGCACTTCCCGCCATCTGGCCAGTGTGTTGAGTTAAAGCATACGGCTGTTCTTCTCGTATGACTTCATGTAGGAATTTGTAAATGGATGTGTGAAGTTCGATAAACGCAGTGTACCGACTGTTCCCAATCCAGTCGTAAATAGTCAGCATTTGGGCGATGGAGCTTCCACTGATACGAAGAACCCCTTGCCCTCCAAACCGCTGGAGATACTCGTTGGATGTCGTTGACTGCTGCAGTTGCTCTTGTTCGTCAATGAGATGTCGTTCAAACTCCATTATGCGGGAGTGAGACCAGCTAGCAACTTTCTTGACCGAATCGTCAAGCAAGCATTGACGGATAATCATACCGTATCGTGCAATGTTTCGCAGGCTGCCACCACATTGCTGGCAGGATTTGATGACGGTTTCCCAGAAAGGCTTAGGAAAGCTTTTGATAGAAATGATCTTGCCGTCCGCATCACGCTCATATTGTTCAAAGCCTATGATGAAATCCATGGCAGTTCCTGGTATGATATGGCCGCAATCGAGAAAGATGCAGGGTTCGGCATCCAGGTCAATATCACAGTATTTTCGTTCATCGAATACGACAACCATAGTGGTCTTGATTTCTTCGGGGCCACACACTTGACAGTATTTCGCATCAGGGCAGATTTCTCCGCACAGCGAAGGGCCTAGGTTAAGCACAAATTAACACTGGAGCTTCTGAAGATGCAACTTGAAGTATCTACTTACATCGATGGCCACATGATAACAATTTGCTACAACGCTTAGAGCAGGGTGTCCAGTTGCACGGCGCCGCACATCTAATAGATCTGTAGTTAGCACAAATAGAGACCGATGTGCTGGATAGTAGACTCACGGTAAAGTACACTGGCTGTGTGGGCAGCTGGACGCGCAAGTTGCCATATTGCAAGGCGTGCAAGGCTCAGAACAGGTCTTGGAACACTTCGAATGCGAGCATCGGACCTCACATGGCATCTCACATGGCGGGCAGTTATCTCCAAGATGACACTCTTCGGCACACACATGCGTGCAGGTGCTGTGTTTGCGACCGCATGGTGCCCGGCAAATCAAGTTGGCACCCGTAACATCTTGGAAGCAAGGAACTTCTATCTGATGACCGCAAATCGGTATAGTCTTTCTCACAAGTTCATCGCATTGGATGAGATGTGGTTCCTGAACCTGCCAGCATTGAGGTGCGGTAATTAGGTGGCCGCAAGGAAGAGAAAGGCTCCGTCCCTCCAGTGCGAGCTGACAAGTCGCCTCGCGGGCGTCGTTGCCCATATTGGGGCAGAAATGCCCACAGGATCTCATCCTTCGTTGGCAACGTAGAAAGTAGGTATCACAAATTGTTTCAATGTCCCCTCTGCTTTTGTGGTGAGAGGGTTTGCAATTAATGTCAAGCAAGATTGGAAAATGATTTATCTAGTCAGCTCCTAGATGAGTACGGAGAATAGTCGAGTTGCTTTTATGTTGTAAGTGGGTGTGTGTGTGGGTATGAGAGAGAGGGAGAAGGTTGACTTGATGCCGTATGGGAAGAGGGAAGAAGGAAAAGATCGTTAGATGAAACTAGTGAGCTGAATTATTTCTTGGATTAAATCAGAGAAGAGGAGGAAAGGTCAAAATTCAACAGCTGAGGTTGTACATACATAGGCACTAAACATGACATAGGGGCAGCACATTTCCTGTGAATGTTGCGCCATTCAAGGCACAAAGCAACATCAACATTGAAGTCGATTCGCTACAGACTATCTACTAACTGCACAGTTGTATGAGATATTGTAGCATTAGGTAGGTGCCTAGGTACTTTCTGTTATATGGGAAATACCAATATGGGTTGCCAGAGAGCGAGAGACTGGCCGGCAGTCACGTATTGGAAATCCAAGTGTATACCTAGGTAAGGTACCTATTTATTACCCATAGACCCATGACGATTATCCGTATCGAGTCTATCTAGGTATTGGACAGATATGCGCTCATAGCACTTAGAACCTAATGAAGCTCACACCTAACGCTGTACAAATCGATTTGATCGAAGTTGTACTGGGTAATGATGGAGCCTGGGAAAATGAATAATGTGCACTTAGCAATTTATCCACGCCATTTGAACTTGATGAGTATATTCTCCTATACTAATCACGTAGTAGGTATATATCCCATGACTAGTAGCATCCAAATTACCATAGTCTTCTTAGTTCTTTCTACTTGTAACTTGATTCGTGAAGTAGAAAGTTGGAAATCCCTGATTGGTGAGGTTGTATGATTATATTAACTGAAACAGCCCACCTTGTGCTTATACGTACCTAACTACCTACTAACATAGGTAACTATGGTGCTCTGTTTCTTGCATAACAGCTAAAGACGAGGTTTGAAAGTGAGCATCTACGCGGCGGTATAGTCCTTGTGGGCACTCTAGCTAAGAAGACTATAAAAAGTGTAATGCATTATATGGACTAAAAGCACGACCTTTTAGAGGGTTGTTGCAGGCTCTTTGCCTCTTAGTCGTAGCGTATAGGTGACTATACAGTAGTGGCAAGGCCATGCATCACTGAATTGATCACTTGTTGTAGTGCACTTGCTTTTTGTGTGCTCACATGGCAATATTATAGATTCACATGTTCATATTAAAGTATGTACAACATCTAGCCTTTGTCTACCTAGGTAGACTTGTGTTATTGGCAAATAAATACATTCGGAATTAAGCGGGCAATTGTGAGAATGTCTAACGCCGAGTTAACCTAGAAACTCAACTGGATGCATTGATGCGCAAGGAGTACGCGCCGAGGTAAATGAAAATCGAATTTTGGATCGTGTTTAAAAGATCGGTTTACACTTATGGCATTATCGATTAAGTATAAATTAGGAAATATAAATGTTCTCAGCCGAAAAGCGTCAATCTACAATGTCCCTGGTTCTTAGTGTGGGACGACCAGCTCCTCTTGAAATGCTACGTTAGGTTTGGACTGGGATACTTGTTGCATATTCGTCTACTCCTGCCTACTTGAGACTTTTTTTTAAAAAAAAAAAAAATCAACGTCTTCTTTTATGGAATCCTATCTCCCCACTACCCAGATCCCATATTCCCCATGTCTCAAGGGGGGCGATGCGAGGATGCGGCAAAGCGGCGTGGTAGCGTAGCGTTCCCCTGAGTGGCTCCCCCATACGACAGTGCCGTATAGGATCATCATTGGTCAGCCCTCTTATAGAAGAGTTTCTAAACGCCGACGAGAGATCATTATCGGGGGCTTTCGGTGGGTGCGGAGGGCGAGGCGCTTTGTTGCAAATCCCAGGGGCTTAACATCCTCGGTCACTTCGGCCTCCAACTCCTACATCATAGAAACGACAAGGCTTGGTACAGGACATTGTATACTTGACATATTTTTTAATATACTGGGCATCAATTACGAATGCAACGGAACCTCGTCACTCGGGTGTACATTGAATAATTTGTTCCTTTTCCGAGTATACCTCCCTCGTAGTCAAACCGAGCGTGAGGAGGAGTGGGGACTTCGTTCAAGGAAGCGACTATCGAGTACAGAGCAGTATAAGCTGACCTTGCACATACCTACGTCAACATGTCTGTACAAGATATTAAGATGGAGGGAGAGCCCATTCAAGTTTCTCCTGCCATAGACCGCTCTCCAGGTGACTCTCCTACAAAGAATACCAACTTGAAAGCTTCGAAGAGTCCCCCAAGAATCAGAAGTATGGGATCAGAAATCATGCCTTGTGCCTTTGCGGATGTCGCAGTCTCATACCGGATGTATATACTTGACGACCTTCTCGCAGAACCACAAGAGATTATTCATGACTGGAGTCGAAATTCTTTATACATAAGTCAACGACACAGGCAAGGCAACACCTTCGCGCCCATCGAGCTTTCCCATGAGGTCGCCATATTTGATATCTCAGTTGGTGACATCGTCTCCTCTGTTGACATCAGCCCCTACACGGGTCCTCATTGTATGGAGCTAGACTCGACATGCTCTTATCTTCACGTCCACGTTGATGGCGGGACCATCTGGATCGACCTTCATTCGAGAGTGGTTACCAACTTCGAACCATCACAGAAGGGGAGGCGTGCGCAGAGGACAACTGAGGATTTCATCGCTGAGATCGATTTGAGGTCTGGAAAGATGCGCCAAAGGGTGAACGTCCCAGAGGGTGACAGAAGCTGCAGCGATGGAAGACATGTCACTTTTTCTGCGCCGACAATTCGGTTCGCTAGTCGATCATCGAGCAGTGGACTGCCGGTGGTGGATGTTGCGAACGATCATATCGTCGAAGCCATCAAAGCAAAGTTTTCGACAAAGACACTCTACGTCACATCTCGGAATATTATGCTAGTTTAAGGATCACTGGTGGCGGTATTGGCAACCTTGGAAGTCAATTGGTACTATTATATAAAGTTTTTCTTGCTGTGACACCTTGAGCGTTAGGCTTCAAGAGCACTATGGAGTTGGGACATCTCACGATGAGTAGATGATACTATAATAATAGCTAGGTGTATACAGGTAGATTGTTTGCTTAGAGTTTAGAGGATTCAGAATTTTCCTAAAAGTCTATAATCTTATTCATTTTCTATGAAAGCCATGTTATTATTTTGTGCATTTGACGTTGGATCATTCAAGGGTTGTTTTCTCTCCCCCTTTTCTTTTTAATTATTTACATGATGTCCATATGTCAACGTAGACGTTAACGTAAACTCAACGTAAGCTTTGCCTCAGAACGCCAAGCTTTCGGGACCGAGTAATCGAGTATGAACGGAAACTTGGAAAATGGCGTTGGAATAAGAAACTCCAAGGTTGTCCGATCTAGAATGCCTGGTATCCGGTCCGCTGGCTGGCGGCGTGCGCCCTTACTAAGCGAGTTTCGGCCGAATTTATATGGGGTTACATTATTAGCACAGACTGTCAGGCTATCTGAGTACCCTAGTAACTGACACTAACCTATCTATAGCAACATTTCCAAACCTTGAAAGTCTAGTTAGGTCTAATTGGGTTTAGTCTGCTGCCGTGCTTCAGCCCTACAACTAAGCCTCGACCCAGCTTTCATGTATGATGTCTCCCTTGCAGCTGTCTTTGTCCTTCTACCAAAGTAGACCGCTAGATGGACCAAAACCTTGCACCACTTGTGCTTTTGGTTGGTCTGACAAACACGTGCCATCCCCCTTCCTACTCCCGGAACCAAAGCACCGGGCGTCCGGTCATTATCTACCGATGACAATGGAAGTAGCTCCTACTTACCCGAAGGTCTGTTCGTAGCACCATGCAGGGATCTGCCCCACTAGCTCGGTTCGAAGTTTACCTACCAGGTACCCTAAGCCTTTAAGGTAGGTACTAGGTAGGACCTGGTAGGTATTATGCATGCTGGGTATTGTACATACTTAAGGTTATGCCATGTGCTTGCGTAGTCCCGGGAGAGTGACGTAGTGGTAGACGAAGGTGGGGGTGTCACGATGCAGGGGTATCGATTAAAGTATTAACACCCCTCACTTTCACTTTCACTTAACAGCTACTACCATGTAACTGATCTACTTGCCTTGGCAATCGAGAAATCACCTACACTACCTAGGGTAGGCACGGCACAAGTCCTTTTGACAACTGCCCCAGGGCTATGTGACTGTGACTACTATGTAAATTACCTAAGTAGGTAAATCACTTCGGTATTTACATAAGTGGTTATGCACTAACGTTCTATTTCCATCTTTTCATCACTACGTTGCAGCTTGAATAGCATCGGTCCTTCTACACTACTCAGCATCCATGATGTTAATAGGATTACTAATCGGCAACTCCTTATTTAACGTAATACTATGTATGTACTGTACCAGCACTGCGCCATATAAGAGACCAATCCTCTCCGGCGTTCCTAAGGGTGGGGGGTCCACGTGTTTTCCATTGGCGTGGAAGGTTCCGAGATTACTAAACATATGAAGACAGCGCCGCACGCTTCATGCACGTGTAGGTATGTATAGCCACCAAGCTTTGGATCCTACACAGTATCTTTTCTTCCCTCCTATAGCCACGTCCCTGATGCTGTCACATTCATCAACGGCACCACAGAATCGAAATGTTTCAAAAGACTGAATCTAGGAGGCTGTGAAGAAGCTGGCGATCCTAGTGACTTGTGCACATGTAGTAGGCAATGGAAAGATTATCTTATGAACTGCGCCGCTTATCTAGTGACAACCGATGAACCTCGTGTCCTGTGTCATTTATTTCTGGATATCTAGTACGATCAGACAATACCGTGGCAGAGTTGTCAAGTTCAGTTTGGCTATGTCATTCATAAAGCAACAAATCCTTGAATCCAAATAGCATCGGTGTTGTACCAGTTACTTTATACGAAACCAAGTCAAATCAAATCCATAAAGACTCTCCTTATCAAGACATACGACGGCATAGTAGTATACAGGCCGCATTCAATACTAGTAAAGGCTTCATACGCATTACATAGCTCTTCTTCTGTAAGACATCATGACATCGATGTTCTATCGAGATTCTGCAAGGCAGATATACTAGGTATCATTATGGATAACTAATGGCCATCAGCTCCTCCCCGCCTGTTCCTGGGTCTGATAGATTTGGTGTATGAGAGTTTAAATCCTAAGTATGTAGGTCTACGGATCTGGGGCAATGCGGCTGCTGACTTTGAGGCGTAAAATAAGCATATGTCAAATAAGATGTAGATAGGGCATAAGGCGTGAGATCACTAAATCGGGGTGGCATCTTTACAAAGTCCACGGTCTTTGGAACCCTAAGTCCAGAATAGTCCCGAAAGTGTAAGCAAGCCGCATTAGGCGAACCGGACATAAAAAAGCCAATGAAATTCAATGCTCTAACCTACCTACCTAACGTTACATGTGTATCTTCTTCATTACTCAGCAACATAGATATAATGCCAAGCCAATACATACCTGTATGTATACCTAGGTGCATATGCATGCTATACTTGATTTATACAATTATTCGCTGTGTAGGTCGGTTGGATAGCTATAATCACATAATTTGACGATGTAAAATTTACCGTCCCACCCTGGCGCTATCCGCGCTCTATCTACATTGGTATCATATTGAGTCATCATATCAGCAACATTGAACTGCATGTATATGTATGGCAATAGAAAATTAAGCAGATACATATACATAGTAGTTAAGGTTGAAGATTGAACGATTGCACATGTGTACATGTGAAATCATGCAAGCACCATTTCTAGACGAAGTCAAGAACATTGATGAATGTGTACTGTATTTTCCTTTCTAACCCCATGCATTTGCAGATTGTGGCTTCCGTAACGTGCTCTTGTTTGACGCCACTACAGATACCTACTATCTAGATATGGATGCAGCTACCCATGTCTCAGGCATATGAGTAGGTATCTACATGTATTCTGATCAATCACCTTTTCTCTCCAGCATCTTGGCGTCAGAAGAGGGCAACCAAAACGTTGAAACGGGTTTCTCGTGTCAAAGCCCTAATAACTACAGAAAAGAGGGGGACACGAGAGTAATGTAGAAGTCTTGGTAAAATTAACCAGGCATAAACGGCTACGCTCGAGGTTCTGAATACATCAGATGTTGAGTCAATCAATTTTAAGAAGACTTCTGGAGGTACTACATATATGTACTATGTATGTACATGTTAATTTATTTACATTGTAATGGGCGTCGTTTGCAAGCCTCATCATTGGGATATGCCTATACGCATGCATGTATCCCCATAGTAGTACATATATGTATCTACCAACTGTATTACATCAATGATGTATGTATATATTCATACTTACCTATTAGACACATATAGCGTTGAATATTACATACATAGGGTATATAAGTATAACCACCTCAGGTAAGTGCTCAATGATGTTGGTACATACGTACATAGTAGGGTAGTAATGACTTATCATATTAATAGTATGCATGTAGGTAGGAGCGACCTGTTTACATACTACGGTATTGACCAATTAAAGGCAGTTTAAATATTGGGCTTTGGGGTTTTAGGTGTAACTGCCTTGCTGCCTGCAGCTGAAACGGACGCTGGGCCAATACCACCAGACCTCCAGCTACTAGTATGTACTTTGTTAGTACATGTAGCCTCGTGTCGGTTGCCTCATTTGCCTCCCCTCCCGATGCCAGCTTCCCGTCACGGCGCCTATCCAAACAAATGTTTCAAAGTAAATCATTTATCTTTATAGAATTTGCCATCTTGCCATGTGGTTCCACTCGACTGAACGACTCCAGACACTGCATATCTCTACCTACAACTCACCAACATGTCCATCTACATCATTATCATTTGAATCCTCAGCCTATTCGCCCATATCCATATCCTCATCTACCGAAATCTAGCATAATCCGATTATTTTCAACGATCCGGTAGAGTAGTACCCCCCTCACCCTAACCTTTAATCTTTTCATTCAACAGCCCTCGACTGTCTCCCCAAGTTATTTTTCATAGTTTCTACAACTTTTCCATAGCAGAGAAAACACAGTAGTTTAACTTGAATTTTTATCCATGGCAAATTACTCACGGCGATGGAATTCGAAGAACTGCAAACCCCGATGAGGGTTCTCCAAAGTATATTTCATCATATTGCACTACCCGCAAAGCTACCATCTGGCTCCGAATCTTATATCGACGAGATAGAACTTGGAATATTGGATCGCCTTATCATTGCCGTCAAACATATGAGAGATGTACAGCCGTACGTCAGTTGGCAAATTTGGGACTCTATCCGGAGGACGCTTTTGTTCTGCAAGACGCTTCATATGAGTCGGAGGCTGGAGAGAAGCCAGTTGATCTCCCATCTCAGAGGACTTGGCAACTCAGACCTGGTCATACTCCATGTAAAAGCTCAAAATGCAGGGGTACTGATTCACAAACCAACAGAGTAAGTTTTTATAACCCGCACAATAGAATACCTTACTCATGAAATATCTACAGCCTAGAGTTTCGCGGAAATATCCTATTTGAAACCTTCGAAGCCTCACCAAAGCGTGAAGATGTTTTAGCATCGCAAACTCTTTCATGGAAATTTCCGGGAACAGCTGTCTTAGTACCTTGTTCAGTGTTTTACGAAGACTCCTTTCTTGAAAATCTCTCCGCCTTCCTCGAGCAATCTTCTGTCGAGTCGACTCAAAAGTTCTCTGAATATATCACCAAGGCAGGACGTGCGGTAGCAGAGGACAGAGAAACCCCTGATCCAGCTTTGATTACATCATTCTTCACGGCATTCCTTGAGGCCAATGGGAGGCGCATCTCACCAAAGGTACTCTCCAAAAGAGTCAAAGACGATGTTTGTTGGTTTGACCGTGAGTCTCCCTGGAGAAGGCTTCCTTATTGGCTTGTTTTGCGTGTTTCCATTGCACGTTACTTGGCTTTAATGATGGGCGGAATACATGGCAGAATTCAATACAAATTTCTCATGTGCCTGGTTCACGGGATAGTCCTCAATGACACTCATGATGCCATCGATCTAGAGGATCAGGACTTCCTCAAGAGAAAGCTATGCAGACGTCTCTATAAACTTGACAGGGATTGCCTGGGACATTCAAAGGATATTCAAGAATCATGCAAACAGTTGACCGAGGCCTTGATGCCTCAGTTAAACCGTATAATTGGAGCCAGTTCCACCAGAATTGCCAGTGCATGGGATAAAGAACAGCCAAAGATAACTAGAGTCATCCCGCCATTACCTAGACGCGCAAAATCGGAAGATCAACGATTGAGTCTCACACTGAGCCGCGGTTACCTGGACCAGGCTAGAAACAGGTTCCGAGATGCAGACTTATACAGACGGCCACAAACTTACTCCAACGCACATCAGTCTAAGGTACATATTCAAGCCTTCGGGAACAAACTCCTTGGTCTGTTTGATGAAGAAAAGCAGATTCGCGATACTGTGGATAACATGGGCACAAGTCCCTTGAGCTTGTCGGCACGAGTCCGGAAACTACACGCAGCTATTCTTCATTATATCGATAAAATCGAGGGCCTTTACGATAATAATGCTGAACAAAAGTCCAATATGATCATAACGGTGATGGAAATGTGGAAATCCCTCGACGATATTGCCTGTACCTTGTTTCCCATCTTGTATGACTTCCATCCCGTTTTTACCCCACGGTTGATGGAAGTCCTTCATCTCCCTCTCGTCCCCGATGTTGCTCGAGTACGGAACGTCCAATCGTATATTCAAAGTCGCATCACTAGATGTGGTGGAACCAGGAGCACTTTATTTGATGATCCCGGAAGGGGGTGCTTTGCAGACAGATACTTTGATGATTCGCCTGGTGCGGCCGCGGTAGCAAACCTCCTTGCCGAGATACAAGCGACCTCCGCATCGCAACGAGAGGAGAAGGAAAAGGAATGGCGGGAATTGAATGGTGAATATGAGCGACTAACGAAGCAGTTTGAGTCGGCGACATGCATTTACGTTCCACAGTTCGATAGCGATTACCCAGTTCATAACCCTCATTCTTGTCCAAAGTGCCAACTTGATAACCAAAGGTCTAGAATGGTAATCAGAGCCTTCGAGTCCCCATTACCTGAGGATCCCATCATGGCGAAGGCCGTGGTGTTTGAACTCAGATGCCCAGAGACGCTTGCTGCTTATCGAGATGCTACGTGGGCAATCTTGTATCGAGTTGCAAAGGAAGATCAGGGGCCAGGAGTCAACCCAAAGATATGCCTTCAAGAATACGTGGGGCTGCAGCCATATTCTAAAGTACCCGGAACCATATCACTTGCGTCAACGATCAAACCCTGTAAGCGTTTGACTCCCTATGTTCTTTATGTAAGCAGTTTCACTAATATCGTGTAGTCATGATGACACATTACAAAATAAGGAAAAGGTTTCCTGTTGAGCTAAGTCAAGTATGTCTCCCAAATGGACTGAACCGCTATCTTGGATACTTCGATAAGGCTACCCAATCATGGCCTGGTCGTGAGAGAGTACCATTCACCTTCGAGCACCACTGCAAATTGATGTTACCCAAAGGATCACCATTTTCAACGCTCTTTGAATCTCCAAGCTTCAACGTTTACGGGAATGGCCCATCTTCTTATGAAATTACGGCATCTTATTCATCTTGCCCCCCTGGCATCAATCCGCATGAGTACATGGGCTTCCAATCTCTCCTATCTGGCAAGCGTCGACGCTGGCTCACCATTTTGACGGAGCTTGGGTCATCTAATATCAATTTGTCTACCCAAATGGCCGTGCTTCTCTTTGATCACCTGATACACCAGACCGGAGCAGTTGACACTGGTGAGGAACTCTTTGGATCTATACACTACGTTTTCCGTGATCCGTCCTTCTGTGAAGCCATATTGCGTCAACTCCGGGTGAAACTGGATGGGATTGCCTCCAACTGGCGTGAAACGCACTTGATGGAAATCGTCATCATGTTAGCATTGCGGGTCGCCTCATTTACAGCCTTATTCACGGATACCATTTACTTGTCTAAGATTGCCTCCAGTCTTATCCTTGATGCGAGGAGATGTACTCTAGAGTGGGTAGATGCATTGAAGACGGCTCAGAACTGTCAATCGTACCTACTATGGGCTGCACTCCTTTGTAAGAGAACATTTGCCTCTCATGAGATGGCAATAAATCAAGACTTCGAAATGAGTGAGTTGCCTACATTCCTGAAATGTAGTGTAGCTGTCTACGATAATATCCCTGATAACATTGACTCTCTGGGGCCGATATTGAAGAAGACCTACATTCGCGACTTAAGAATGATGTACAATTTGAAAAATCATATACGCCGATCATTCAACCTATCTGGAAACGTCGCTATACTCAGCTTTCTACAAAATTCGTGGCCAGGGGCCAAATCTAAATTCATTAACTCCATCACATTCGAGACTGATGACTGGATGCAAATTGAATTGAACGATTTCAATGACAGAATTGATGTCATCAAGTTCAACTACATTTTTGGTATTTTGCTGATAAATGGCGAGCCACTGGGTGTAAGTGTTCTTCAGGCATATGAACCCCCTATACGTTTTGCTAATCACTGTCCATGCAGAAACTACCTACCGACCCTAAAAGTACCATCATCCTAGAGGAACTGTTTGGAAGCCAGACAAGCCTCATGAGACACCCATCCAATAGTCCTGGAATGACACATGGTGAGTATCCATGTCCTTCCCTTCTCCAATAGCTCGATTCAGCCAAAGTGGGGGACCCGTCACTAATATATGATATGATTTAGTGTTGGATTTCAAAAAGGAAGGGTACGAAACTCATATTGGATACGACGATGGAAAGCTCATCATCCGCGCCATCAAAGGCACACAAGTTCTAGAGCTTATCCCAAGAGAAGTATTCCGCAACGACAGTGATTTTGACCTCCCTGCGCCTTTATTAGACAATTGCATCCACTGGCTGTAAGTCATGATAAATAATTCCTCAAAATCGTTTCGACGCTGAAATGAGATATAGCGATATTGTATCCGGGATTCTCGAAATCCGTCCCAAAACCAAAAACATATGGCGTTCACATCCGCAGAACTGGAAGTTGGATATAGCAACATCTATATGTTCACGATTCACTCCATATACCAGAATAAAAGAGACACTGGTGGATCCCTACTGTCCATTGTTCAAGCGCGTGTCGAACATCTTCTCCTGGTTCGAGAAGCCTATGCATTTGACTATCTATCAGCCAGGTATCCGCTATTCGCTCACTGTCGACATGCCACGTATGATCTTAAGATGGTTTGTGAACCCAAAATCGCTGCTGCAATGTCAGCATTTACGAGCTGAGATTGATCCATCTCAATGTATTGGCACAGTATGTAACCCCCTGGAACTATATCTAACATTAACACTTAAAATCGTTCGTTTGGGATGAAGACTAAGCTGTATATCTAGTGGTATGGATTTGATAGCAAACTAGTCTGTCGCGGTCTTATGGATCCTCAAGAGCAGTTTGTGCTTGTACCGCTAGGACCTCTCAAAGCGAGAAAAAGAGGATGCCACATTCAGGTGTGTGCCCAATTGTCAGATACATCATCGACAGTCGTTTATCGCCGCTTCAAAGTAAACAAGACTCTTGGCCGGATTGATTGTGCTGCTGAGCCTGGGTTGGTCTACAAAAAAGCAGAGATACACGCCCTCACTTCTTTCCTCTTGCCAGACCCGCTTACAGGCCTGACTGGAATTGAGAGTTCTTTGGCCATCTTAAATTCTGGAATATCTCAACCGTGGTCACCCTTAACTGTCCTTCCCTCTACCATTTTATCCTCGATTTCAAGGCTTTCTCCAAAACGGGAATATTATCCCGAAAAGTCTAAAGTAATGAAGAAGGAAATATGGGATCATCGGCTCCCCACGATGATCCAGCGGGAAGAGTTCAGTATTCTAGTAGATCAAATTGTCTCGCAATCTACCAGATTAGCCCAGTTTCACTCACAAAAGATGGAACCGGTGGAGTTCCCCTCATCTGGAGATACCCATCTGAACATTCGCGCCCTTCATCGACGTCGCCTACACGAGAGATCCAATAACTACGACTTGGTAATTAAGAAGCCACAAGACCAAATATACGAATCCAGACATTTTCCTAACAATATGAGTTTGAGATACTCTAATGTTCTGGAGGCAGTCAGTCTAATACGCAACAAGCCTGTATTCATGTCTACCATACGAGATCTCGCACTGAACCTTTCACAGTCCCTTGATATCAAGGGTTACCAACAAACCTTTGAGAGGATTACTCTTCAAGACCGTCTCGATGTTGATATTCGGCATGAATGGGGCCCTTTGGTGAACATGGTGAAAGACATGCAGGATCAGTATAAGCTCATGTTCTTCATTGGCATACTCTCGTTCCGGTCTGATGCCAATATGCCCTTAATTCGAATATTAATTGCATTTGCACAATGGGATATGCTGAAATCTTTAGTTCTCCCTGATTGTGTAGAGTACCATAGTTTCCGACCAGGCCAAGCACCACAACTCGACGTGCTTGTTAAGCTTATCGAGCCCTTCCAAGCACCCCCTCCACAAGATCCACCTCTGATGGAATATGCGAGCAGCAGGGAGCAACGGAAGCGGTGGCAAGCTAGAACTACACACTACCAGAACGCAAATGCAGACTGTAAAGACTTTGCGCAGTGCCTGATATCTGAGTGGCCTACCCCCAGCCCAAGCGGAAAGAATTTCAACCCTGATGCCAATCATGATTTTCTGTTAGACTTGCCTGCGGCTCTGGAGAATGTGCGTCGTGAGTGGGATATATTATACCGCAATTACAAATTCTGTATGCATCTTGAAGAAGTTCAGAAGGTTTTGGATCAAAGACATTCGGATATCAAGTTCCAAAAGCCTGCTTTTGTGCCATCTGATTTAACATTTCCCATTCAACAACCAGGCTATGATCTTCCTGGTCTTGGAAGCCAATTGATGAGAGTTTCTATTTCCAAGTTCACACAAGCCCTCGCCAAAAGATACTCGAATCCACGTGGAAAGAAAGCCCAGCTACATATAGCCTCTGATAATGGCACTTCGACGTGGCCTTCGCAGCAGTTGAAACAAATTATTTGGGAATTATCTACATCAAAATCAGCTATAAAACAGAGATACGCCAGTGATTTGAATGAAAGTTTGGCTGTCTTGAAAAGTCGTAACTCGCGAATAGCAACGGTCATGGCATCACCTCGGCATACAAGTCACTATACAGTTCTTGAACTTCAAAAGCTCATTCGGGATCTCTTCAAAGAGATTGAATCAGCACTACAACAGCCGACTGCTACGCATTCTTGGCGACAGATCACTTGGCTGCAAAAGGGGCAGCTGTGGCCTGCCATATCCCCGGTCGCCCTACTCGAACAAATTCGATCGACGGCAAACTGCTCGTTCGGTAGTGGAATGAAAGAAACTATTCTTCACTTTGCTTTATCAATAACAAACCTTCAAAGAGAAATGCGTCTACAATCTTATTTGCTGTCGAAAGAAAATGCTCGCTACGAAGAAGAGCTAGCGAACTTGGGCCATCATAACTGGCGCGTGGAAGATTACCCAGACTGGCTCTTGCTCGAAGTTGAATCCGATTTACTCATTCGCGAAACTCAAGTTGAAGTCGCATTGGCCATCACAAATCCAGAGTCCAGGGCCAACAGTGTACTTCAGTTGAACATGGGTGAGGGCAAAACTTCGTGCATTATTCCCATGGTTGCGGTACTCCTTGCGAATGGCAGAAACCTCGTAAGAGTCTCTGTTCCCAAAGCTCTATTGCAACAGACAGCTCAACTACTTCATGGACGTCTGGGCGGACTCGTTGGCAGAGAAACATGCCACGTACCGTTCTCTCGAAAAACTTCCACAAAAGAAGACCACATAAAGTTATTCCAGAGAATTCATCGCGATATTCAGAAAAGGCAAGGCGTTATGCTCTGCCTTCCAGAACATCAAATGTCGTTCATGCTCAGCGGCCTCCAACGTGTTCTGGATCAGCAAATTCCAGAAGCCAGCTTGATGATTCGAGTTCAAAAATGGCTCCAGTTGTATGCTCGAGATGTGTTGGATGAGTCTGACCATACACTAGCAGTCAAAACGCAACTTATTTACCCCTCTGGATCACAAATGACCGTCGATGGACATCCTCATCGATGGCAAGTTGCCGAGCAACTTTTAACCCTCATGACTCTGCATCTGGATGATCTTGCCGTTAGATATCCCCACTCTATCGAGGTTGTCAAACGTCCACAGGGTGGTTTTCCTTTCATTTTCTTCCTTCGGCCAGATGTGGAGAATGAATTGATGAGACGCCTCAGATATGATGTCTGTATGGGTGAAAGAGGTATAATCCCAATTGACTCGCTTGAGCCTGCTGACCGTTCAGCCATCAAAGAATTTTTATCTGGCGGTAAAATCCAAGATTCCATCCTAGACCGCATCAATCGCCTATGTCCTGATCGGCCCCACGTCAAAAAGACGGTTTATCTGCTTCGAGGACTATTCGTCCACCGGATTCTGTTAATGGTTCTCAAAAAGAGATACGGCGTCCAATATGGTCTTCACCCCCTTAGAGATCCCGTGGCGGTCCCCTTTCACGCAAAGGGGGTTCCAAGTGAGCAGTCTGAGTTTGGACATGTTGATGTGAGTAATTTCAGCGCGAGAGTTGTTGATTCAATAACTATTGTACATGGTACTTTGTTGTTGAGATATATATATATATGCTAACATGGATATGATAGGTGGCCATCCTTCTGACAGCGTTATCCTTTTATTACCGTGGTATCAGTGTAGAGCAAACCCGACAGGCCTTGGAAGCTGTTTTGAAATCTGACGACCCTGCTGCCGAATATGATAAGTGGATAGAAGACGACGACTTCCCAATGTATCTCAGTGATTGGCATTCAGTCAACACTGACGACTCACGGCAATTGACTCAAATTTGGGGGTTTGTACGCTACAAAGTTTCTGTCATCGATTACTTTATGAACAACTTTGTGTTTCCAAAACACGCGAAGCAGTTCAGGATTCGATTGCAGTCCAATGGTTGGGATATACCTTTATTCAACGTGCAGCATGATAACGGAACCAATAGCAAGACACTGAGCACACGCAGAGCATTAACCACTGGGTTTTCTGGTAAGTACCTATCTAATCAATATCATCACCTTCCCCGAGAGCCATCCCTACTAGGTATTCACCAAGTCAGCACTCCTCCTTTAATCGTTCTTGGGAATAGGTAAAAGCTTTGGATGAAGCCCCACTGATATCCTCCCCTCATAGGCACAAATGACATCAAACCACTGCTGCCCTTGACCATTCGACAAGATGACTTGCCATCATTGGCACACACAAACGCAGAGGTTCTTACATATTTGCTACAGCCACGGTCTAGAAATTACGAAATAATGGTTGATTCATATCAGAAACGGATCGATGAAGATCAATTCTTAAATGTGTTGAAACGACATGACATTCGCATTCTCATAGACTCTGGGGCACAAATTCTTGAGAAGTCTAACAGAGAGCTTGCCGAAACATGGTTGAAGGTAGATGGCCGAGCGACTGTGGCATTATATTTTGATGGCGATAGCCCCTGGATCCTCTCCAAGCAAGGTGCGAGAACACCGTTGCTGGCTTCACCATATGCGGACAATCTTAATGAGGTTCTCGTATATCTAGACGAGGTATATTTATAGCACCCTGAAATTTTCAAAGAAATGAAACTCACACCCCCTTAGGCTCATACACGAGGAACAGACCTCAAATTTGGACGAACAGCTCGTGCTGCTCTTACTTTAGGATTAGGCCAGACTAAGGATCATACTGTACAAGGTACGTACATAACAAACTCGATGTGTTCAGGATTTATCAAGACCATCAAACTGATTTTAATCAGCTGCGATGAGATTACGTCAGTTAGGCACGACGCAATCCGTGGTATTCTTCGCTCCGCCTGAAGTCAACCAGAGCATTCGAGACTTGTGTAATAAAAGAGAACATGAGAAAGTATCCTCTTATGACGTGTAAGTTATAGCATGTTTTTACTGTCTGAATGCATCTGTCACCCATATCTACTACATATGTAAATACACTAACGACGTCCTAGAATCCGCTGGCTTATCAACAACACATGCGATGGGATTGAACAGCTGCAGCCGCTATATTACTCCCAAGGCATAGACTTCTGTAACCGAATGCAAGCAGCAGACGACTTCCCAGACTTTTTGAAGGATGATGATGACAGGTCGGGATTCATTGACGCTATCAGGCATAAGGAACGACAGAGCTTACAACAGCTCTACGGGCCTCATGCTAAAGCTAAAGTTGATGTGTCACTGAAATCCAATCCTCAAGTTGCGGGATTCGTCCGAGAGCTTGAGAATCGGAAGAAATCTTTCCAAGACACTGGCCAGGCTGTTCATGCCTCGGCCCTGCAGGAAGTTGAACAGGAGAGAGAGACGGAAATAGAAGTTGAGGCTGTTCGACAAGTTAAAAAGCCAATTCCATGCACACCTCTGAAGTTCCCTGGCCTACACAGAGATCTGGAAACGTTTGCTAGAACAGGAAGGCTTGGTGCTGACTCGCACACCTTCGTCCATATACTGCAGGCTCTCTCAAAAACCGCGCTAGGAAAAAAGTACAAAATCAACCACGGGAAGAGTTCATCGCAGCTATTCGTTTCATCCGAGTTTGAACGGACCGTGAAGCTGGTATTTGAGTCAGCTAACGATAACTTTCTGGTACTGTTTCTCTGCCTTTGTCCAAAGGTTTACCTTAGATACGTAGTATATTGCTAACACTCCTTAACAGCGTCCTGTACAATGGATCCTCTACACTGCGTCCCCAGAGGTGGCGGTGGTGGTGACGCCCGAAGAAGCTGAGCTCCTAATCCCAATTCTCCGAGAAACGCAGAGGAGTCGAAGAGGCTGCATAAGCCATCTCATGACCTACGCAGCACCAGTCACCAGACGCATGATGCACTTCAACCAATTAAAGTATTTTGCCATGCCGCCTCTCCCCGAAGATTGGAATCCATCCGAGTGGCTCACCACCGAGCTTGGATACTTTGCAGGGAGGTTGTACTTCGATTGGTCTGAGTATGGTAGCATATGCAGGTTCCTCGGCATTGACGTATCGGCACCAGGGGTTGATGAGCTCGACAGCTCAGAGGTAGACACGGCCGAGCCACAATCCACCTCTGCCAAAGATCAAAGCACCGAGGCATTTTCCGCCCCATCTGATTCATCGGATGCCGCTGCCAAAAAGTGTCAACTGTCCAGTTATCAGTCCAAACTTACATCGAAGCCTTACACTTTCACGCAGGAGTATCTAGCCGTTCGTCGGCGGGGACAGGACTTCACCCACACTCCCATGGGATTCTTGTGCAGTGGCAAATTGTTGAACCAGTCCAGTCCATTCTTCCGCACTGAAGACACGGCGCGGCCGGTGGGCCTAGTCCCCATGGGTGGGGCGCAAGGCGACGACGCTGACGAGGAGTATGCCGAAGAGGGATTGGAGTTGGGCAATCATGACCCTTCAGCGGAGGTTCTGGATGATGAAGTGCAAAGGGAGATTGAATACGATGAATCCGAATTGCAACGGGGTAATGATAGCGGGATACAGCTCTCCGACGACGAGAGTCAGCCCTCCGTCAGGCAGCAGAGAAAGATTCGTGCTGAGAAGAGGGCCACGTGAGGTGGATTTCTTTTTTCTTTTTTTTATCTTCGCTTGTCAGATGTTGGTGTGATTGTTATAGGATCTTGCTTGGCTTTTCTTTCCCTGCTTTGCTTGTCGCTTGGGTTTTACGAGTCGGTTTCTTTCACGCCTTTCGATCTTAGGGGTTGCATATAACTAGGTTAGGCTAATGTAATTGCCTAGGTTAGGAACTATGTAATGATTAATGAACGTTTCGTTTTCCATCTTAACTCTTACAGGTGAACAGGTACCCAAATTGATAGTTTAAGGTCATTACAATGGTTGAATGGAATTACCCCTATTCTAGTTCGGCGAGTGGTACTCCAAGTTTGGGGATGTGAGGGTAAGTACCTAGTAGGTATATGACTGTCAGATGTCTGGTTTATAGGTACATAGAGGAAGGGGAAGGTATTTGTACGTATCTTCTGACGACTCGTAGCTGTATTCAGTTGATACCTTGACTACAAGCTGGATTAGGATACCCCTTTAAAAGTGGGTATCCTGCAGCTCCCCTCCATTATCATTTTTATTTGTCGCATGCCCAAATCAAAATGTAATCAATTTGAAAAAAAAAAAAGTTTGTCACGCAAATAGCTGTGCGCTTATTTATACATGGGGACGCTCTCTAGACTCTGGGTTTATTTAAAGACTTGTTCAATGTTTGTTCCTTGCGAGCCCCTTTAATACATCGTTAGCCCTTTACCCCGCGGTTCGTGTGGGGCTTTCGAAATAGGGGTAATTGGGAGGTTTGTGATCTTGTAGGGAGTTGGAGGATCACTAGGGGGCTTTGTCATGAACATGGAACTCGAGTGTTTTTTTTTTTTTTTTTCCAGTCTATGAAGTCGTATGAGTATTAGGTATATTAACAATAACTACGTAGTCACTTCTTAATTAATAATAAGATCCAAGTACCTAGGTAGACAAAAACCAGCATAGCCAAGCCAAAGTTTTCCCCCAACTACTAGGTGGTGCCTATATCAATCAATCATATCCACAGCCCCCTCCCCTCCCGCCCATCCCGCGCCCCCTCCTCCCTCCCCCCAACCCAATACCTCAGCTCCTCCCGCACAACCCGCAGCAAACCCTCCCTCGTCTCCGGCGTGGCGAAAATATCCACCACCTCCCTCAGCATGGCCGGCACGTCCACCAGCTTGAACGCGCCCCCGCTCCTCCTCCTCCCCCTGCTGCTCTTCTCCGCGCCGCGCGCCGCAGACGCGCCCGCCGGCACCCTGCCCCGCGAAACGCAGTCCACCGCCTCGACGACCAGCTGCGCGGCGAGCGCGCGGCACCCGAGCATCGCCGTGCACGCGCACGGGGCGCCCGCGATGCCCCGGTCGCGGCGCGCGATCAGCCGGTCGCGGCGCGGGGACGCCGGGTCGAGGAGCGTGAGGCTGTAGCCGAAGCGCGTCTGCGCGCCGCCGTCCTGCCTGAGGAGGTCGCGGTAGTGAGGGGGCTGGCCGGGCCTCACCTGGCAGAGGAGGGGGAGGAGGTGCGGGGTGGCGCGGAGAGTGTCTGCGGCTTCGGCGCGGGGCCCGATGAGGAAGCCGGCGTCGAGGGAGTGCTGCTGCTGCTGCTGCTGCAGGCGCTGGGTGAAGAGGGGGTCGTTGAGGTCTTTGACGTGCTCGACGAGGACGCCGTACGTGTTGGGGGCGGCGGCGGTTATTAGCGCGGCTTGGGGGGGCCCGCCGTGGAGTTTGTGGTGCGGGGCGATGACGTGGGGGATCAGGGTGGACTCGAAGTAGTGGTAGCATTTCTCGTTGTCGGGGAGGTAGATGGATGTGTCGGGGGGGTCGATGAGGAATACGAATGGCATGTGGCCCTGGGCGAGAAGCTTGGGCACGAGGTCCATCATGATGACTGTGGAGAAGAGGTCGCGGTCGACGAACAGCGCTATTTGGAGAGGCTTGCTAGGCGGTAGGCCAACCAGGCCATCAGCGATCTGCGAGGCGTGTTTCGCGATCCTGCCGATATCGTCCACGAAATGATAGGTTCCACGAGTGAGCGAGCCGATGGCGTAGAGATCCGGGCCGGCTTTGTGGTCTGCGAAGCCGACCTTGATGCCGCCCAGCTGGTCGGGCTCTACGAGGTCTTTCCGGATCATTCGTCTAATAAGAGGCGATTCTAGCTGTATAACGCTGATGTCGTGTTCCAGTCTCGCAGCCTGCACGATGCAGTCGACGCCGATGCGGCTTTCCTGCCCCATCAGAAATGTTCCCCTTTTGTTGCCGACGCCCTCGTCCTTGATGACCTTGAAGTTGTCTCTTTTAGCGAGGTCGAGTAGAACCACCGCGGCATAAAATGGCATAGTCTCCTGGCATATCGCCCTCCAGGCCGGATGCTGTTCCAAGATCTCGGTACTCCCCGTCAACGCCGCGCGGTTCCACACTCTTTCGGCAATAGGTTTCAGTGCATCGAGGATATCCTGCGTTCTGACGCCACTAGCAGCCAAACTACTAATCTCGTCGTTTGTCTTCTGACGCACTACCACGTTACTCCTCTCGCGTGCGTTCGTTTCCAGAGGGGGTATATTCATGGCGTTGGCTCGAAGGAACATGTGATCGAGCTGGTTGAGCAGCTGCTCCAGGGTTACGTCCCCCTTTTCCAAGCCACGCACCAGCGTGTGGATAGTGTAGGTCAGCGGGTAGCTCCGCGGGTAGCCCTCCACGCGTGGGAAGCGTCCGTCGGGACTCATCATTACTATCGGCCCCTCGTGATGGCACTCGTACAGCTTTGTCACTACGTCCATGGCCGAGGAGCCAGTGCCCACCACCCCTACCGCAGCGTCATTTGGAATCGCGCCGATCTTTTTCGCGGGCCAGTTGCTGGGGAAGTTACTCTGCTCACCGTTGAGGTAGGTAGTCTTTTTTGCCAGAAAGGTACCCAGCGCCAGCACCACCTTTTTCGCATACACCGAGCACCCGTCTGGAAACGCGACTCTGTACACGAAGGCGTCTTCTCCCCCAAGCTGACAGCGACTCAGATCCACGGCCTCGCGGTGAATTAAGCGGAAGTCCACGATGAGGTCCCAGGCTTTCTGGTTGATGTTCCGCAGCGTGTCGCGCAGGTATCGGCCGTACACCTCTCTGTCGCTGTAGTCCCCCCCTTTTCCATCCTCGTACATTTTACTCTTCTTCCAGTCTATGAAGTCGTTGGGTTTGCCGTGGATCAGGGACATAGTGTCGTCGCGCCGGTTCAGGATGGTGCCGTCCGTGTTCGAGGAGTACGTGTTCCCCTGGCCGGGTTCGTCTCCTGCCTCCACCATCACTAGGCTATCTAGCGACCAGCCGTCCTTGGATTTGTCTAGCACGGACTGCGCAACTGCGAGGCCGGCGGGTCCGGTGCCGACGATGAGGACATCGGCGACTTCTATTTTCTGCAGGCACTTCTCGCATGGGTTGTCGTGGTCGGTGTATATTGAAGTCCGGTGACTTGACATTTCTATATGCATTGGTCTTTTGGTCGAACTGTCGAGCAGGTGTTGAATTGTTCTTGCCAATGAAGGAGCTCGACGGTCTATTTAACATGGATTTGCTACGGTAAGTTCTATGACTCTAATCTTCAAGATGGGATGAAAATGCATTATACAAGCATTTAAGGCCAAGTCACGCATCATCATGTAGGTTAGCACGATATGTTGGAAGCCATGACACAGGCACTTCCACTGCTGCGATCAATAATGAATCACTGCCAATATGGCAATTTACAAAGCACGTTTTTCATATTCAGACATTTATAAGTGCTTAACTACTATTTTTGTATATATAAAAGATTTTTATCTAAACAGCTAACTATTCCACTTGATCGGTGATTATAAAACAGATAAACATACTACCTAGTATATATACTAAGATAGGTAGATATACTCAATGGTCTATCATGGTTTGAACAGCATAACAACGATGCCAGTGATAGAGATCAGCATAGCGATGAAGATCTTCTGCGCGATAGATGCCGCGTTGAAGCCACCTGCATTTGCAACTTGCAGCGCCTGGCCCGTCGCGGCTGTGGGCTCGCCCTTTACAATTGCGGCGAGGGCAATGATGATGAGAGTCACCAGGACGAGGCGAGGGACGATGTAGCCAATGGCAGACATTTTGGATGTTTTGGTTGGGGTTTGGTAATGTCCTAAAGGAGCTTTTTGTAGTGTTTGAAGAGTGAAGAGTTGATAGTTGAGAGTGAAGAGTGAAGAGTTGAGAGAGTAGTCTATGACTTGGGTTTGGAGTGTGTGGATGCTTCTTCTAATTTTTCTGGAATCTACGCTGCATGTATCGACATATATATACCTGGGAGTTGGCTGTACTTGTTTTTTTTTCTTTCGAAATATGATAGCATGTTGTTTTTCTTAGGTCTGCTTTATACAATGACGTTGTATGGAATTAAAGAAAAGCAATAAAGGATTGTTTGAAACATAGCATTGGTTGAAACAATCGCTTTAAAAGCCAAATCAACAATACCTACCTACGTAGTCGGTAGGTAGGTAGTATGTATATGATGTTAATTGTACCCGGAGGCTGGAGCTGGTTGCTCTAGGGGAGCCCACGTGACACCACCACCCCTTAACAAACTCAATTTTGAGATGCCCCCTCCAAAGTTTCACATCACGTGCTCGGTTCCCCCTATTCTGGTGGAGGGGGCATCACCTTCAAATAGTTGACCTTTGAGTCCGTCTAGTTTTTTCTCTTCGTCACTCCAATGCAATCTCCTCAACCACTTTGAGATGACCTTGACTCGTTCCACTGGAAATACCACGGAACAGAGAGACAGAGGAGGGTCAATGGGATGGCAATCACGAAGTAAACCCACGTTTCAGGTGCTCGACTATCTGACAACTCTTGTACGTTCATCCCAAAAAGACTTGCAACAAGCGTCATGGGAACGAAGAAGAAAGCCAAATATGTGATTACGGTTGCTCGATGTGCGTTCACCAGACTCCGTTGAGCTTCCCAGATCGACATGGTGTTCATGGCGATGGCGATGTTCTCGTTACACTTTTGAGATAGTGTTTCGGCTTTGTCACGGAGGTGTCGAAAGTCGCGTTGGAGAGAAGTTGCCATATCTGACACATTTACACCTGATCCAACTGGCCTACAGGCTGGCCACCGTGGTAGATTATCACTGTCGCCCCACCCATCGAGGAAGTCAATGGCTTCCGTAAAGTAGAGTATAGCGTGATCTAAGGCCAGCTTGTCTCGTTGTAGATACTCGGCGCGCTCATTTGCTAACGACGACAGACGGCTATGTTGACATTTCTGGACGAATGCGAGGAATTGTAGCCAGCAGAGAGCCGAGGTTTCTAGCATATCGGCGACAAAAGCGAGGGGTTCTTGTGGAGCGGATCTTCGAATATCTTCCGACATGGCTGTGTCTACTTCCGCTCTTGCGAGGAATGGATTCGGGTGGGAAATAAAGGCGTTGGAGTCCCAGTGCAGGGGATGTATTAAACTCATTGGATGGGAGGTGTTTAGAGGATAGAAGTACGCCCCGTACTGTGAAATGGGGGTCCAAGGGGGCGAAGCCAGTCGAGGACCACAATCCGTCATCAGAATACCAGACCATTGTGTGTTGTCCATTTGGTGCACGAGTAGTGATGCCGACTGCTGAACCGTGAAGAATAGATCTCCATGCAGACTGACTCCCCGGACTCTCTCCATCCCGTCAATTTGACCTTGTAGAAGATCTCTTATATAATCTACCGTGTTGCTTCCAAGTTTCTGTGCCATGTCCAGTCGGTTTTCCTTATCTGGGTAGAACCCTATGCTGATGAACTGGACAGTGAAAATGTTTGTGGGTCGAGACGGCAATGAACCTGGCCTAAATGATACTGGCGGATCAATGTGGCCCAAAAACAACTCGGGAGCGATGTTCAGTCGAGAGCCCAACAACTGGAGCAGGCAGGGGCGGGGAGTACCGCACACCACAACAATTTTGCCACGGTCATCCTCGTGAATCTTGTCTAAGGGAATAGACAGGTTATTGGGAGCCTTAGTAAGATCGCCTATGATTTTGCTGGACTGTACATAATCTCGCATGGGCATGGCAAAAGCCTCGTCAGGCCTAACAGAGATATGAAGCGTGTCGTACCGACTCCGATCAATGATCAATTTAGAGATAATGTTCGGGCCTTTTCCAAAGGATGAAATGGCTAGGCATTTTTGCACCTTGTCATTCCACTTGCTAATATTCGTATGAGGGCTGGCGGGATTCATATGGATTCCAATCGATTCGTATGAGGCACTAGGTTAGGGAATATGGTGAGATCTTTGGAGGGCTTTCTAATGAAACCACAGCCTTGTGGGCACTTCTATTTTAATGTTGGCTGCTAGATACCCGGGATGCAATGACGTACATATGCATACAGCTTTGTGGCATTGTACCGTTACCTATATCGGGGATATAGCCCCCACTTTCTGAATTCAGCATCTAAGATCGACGTACTTCGTATCTAGGGTACTACATAGGTAGGCTATGGTTCACCCTCTACCCCCCCCCCCCCCTTACCGCCACACAACCTACTTACCACCCTACCCACCTAACTTCAACAGACAGCCACACATCCTCAAGAACCCTTTCACCTCGGAAGCGGCAGATCCACCCACAAACGCAAATCCCTCGAACTCGCACCGACATACGCCTTCTTCGGAGACCCCGTGAGCCGCCAATCCCCAGCCTCGGCATCCCAGTTGCTCAAGTCGCGGTACGTGACGTTGAACACCACGGTCTCCGTCTCGCCTGGCTCCAGGGGCACCTCGTCGAACCCGCGCAGCACGACCTTTGGTTCGTTGGGGCCGCCGCGCGATATGTACTGGTTATTTGTTTCAGATTTAGTACCGCTGCAGCCAGGATGGGTAAATTGATAGGATGGATGGATGGATGAAGAACTCACCAGCTGCGGGATCTCAGCCCCCGTCACGTCCCCGCTATTCGTGATGTCCGCGTGTATGACATACAAGATCTCGTACTGATCCGGATTACCTCCTGACGGCCCACCCGCCGGCAGGATCGGCTGCGCGGACGCATTGTGACTGCCCGCCGGGATATTTTCCGTGGAGTTCGGGAAGCTGGGGCTGTTGACGTAGGGGTATATGAACCTCGGAATCTTGTCAAGCCCCTCAGGCGCCACCGCATGCGCGGGGTCCATGTCCAGCTCGCCATACGTGGGCGCCGGCGGCGTCGTCCCGCTGGCCGGTGTGTACACGCCTGGGTCTCGAAGCTCGGCTACCAGGTTCGTGTACGTGAAGTTGGTGTAGCTGAGTCCGAAGCCGAACTCGAAGCTCGGTTCGATCTCTTCTCTGTCGAAGTACCGGTAGTCGATGAACACGCCCTCAGCGAAGTCCTGCTGCGGCGTGGATGACGTCGAGTTGAAGAGGATCGACACCCCCCAGTCTTTCGCCTCCTTGCCCCACGTAAACGGCGTTCTGGCCTGTGGGTTGACCTTGCCGTATAGTACGTCTGTTAGCGAATTGCCCGACTCCTGAGAAGGTAGGCCTGCCCAAAGAATTGCGCTGACGTTCGGGTGTGTTTTGAAATGATCGATCAGGACCGGGCCGACACTATGTATAACCACGACGGTGTTAGGGTTGACCGAAGCCACCGCCTGAATTAGCTCATCACCCCCTTTCCAGAGGGTTAGGTTGTTTCGATCTCCCATGTTGCCATCGAGGGTGGTGTATCCCTCTCCCGAGTTCGCATTAGCAAACACAATAGCCACAGACGCACTTGCCGCTGCCTCCCTAGCAGCGTCCAGATCAAAGTTCCCCTTGATATTCGTGAATGCCGTGCCATCCTCCCCCGCCTGTTTTTCCAGAGCCGTAGCTGGCGCGATCAAATAGGGGTACTCCGCTGTCGCTGACCCCCACCCCATGGCAAGAGTTCCGTTATTGCAGATTCTGTCCACGCAGCCATTGGGTCCATCCGGATTATCCTGCGCGTCCTCACCGATAACCGCGATGCTCTCAGGTTTTGTGAGGGGCAGGGCTCCGCCGATATTCTTCAGCAACACCGTCGCCTTCGCACCGATCTCGCGAATCAACGCGCCGTGGTCCGCCTGCACGTCCACATGCCGATTCACCGTCGTCTTCCCCATCTTCGCCGCCCAGTATTGGAAGTCCTCGGTCTGGTTCGTCCAAGATGAGTAGTTGATATCGACCTGCTTCGTGTCTCGCCCAACCTTATAAAACGCCGCCATGATGCGGATCGCCATGTCGTCGAGACGCCATTGGGGGATGGCGCCGCTCAATACGGCTTCCGTCAGCGCTCCGCCCCAGAATGTCCCGTACGCGTTGTTGGTCCCGAAGCCCTCTCCAGGCATCGTCATGTCCAGTCCAGCGAGCGCACTAGCAACGTTGCTGTGCTGGGCGCCCCAATCGGAGACCACTAGATTCACTATCAACCTTGCCATAATTTCAATGACGGAGAATCACCAAGAGGTAGACACGGAGGCAAGCAACTGCGATGTTGAAATAGCTAGATGGACAGGAAAGTAAGTACTAGGTAGGCAACTTACCAAACCCCTGAAACCCCAGCTCGTTCTTCAGCAACTTATTCAGCACATACGAGTTCTCGCACGCGAAGCTGCCATTGACCTGGTTGTACGAGCACATGACACTGCCCACACCCGCCCTAACGGCGTCGGCGAACGGCCACAGGTACAGCTCGTGCATGGTCTTGTCGTCAAGGTTGCTGCTGATGCTGCCGCGGAAGTGCTCCTGCTCGTTGAGCACGTAGTGCTTGACGCTGGCGACGACGCCCGCGCTCTGCGTGCCCAGAATCGTCTCCGCCACCGCCACCCCGCTCAGGAACGGGTCTGGCCCGAAGGCCTCGAAGTTTCGTCCGCCTGCCGGGTCTCGTCCGAGTGGGCCCACGACGGGGCCGAGGTGGATGTCTAGATATCGTCAGAGGCGCATCCATTTTCAGCTTCTGGGTCATGTTCTTCGTTTCGGTAAACAGGGGATTGGTTTGTGCGTAAGACTTACCAATTCCCTTTCCCGCAAACTCCTGGCCTATCGCTTCGCCTCGTCGCCGGAGAAGAGATCGCGACCATGTCGCCGCTGCGGTGATACCGGCCGGGAATACGGAGTTGAGATCGGCTGTCACGACACAGTACGTGCCAATTAGCATATTTCCATTGCTTGCGTCATCTCGTCTCCTTCCCTCTTCACCCCCTTGGAAAGCATGTCGGAAATGCAACGCAACTTACTATACCGCACCCCCACAGGTCCATCCTGCAGACACAAATGTCTCAATCCGAGCCTAGGGACCGACCCCGTATTTCCCGTGCACAAGTCAGCCTGATTCCCAGTTCCCGTTGTCAAGTTGACTTTCTCCAACAACGTGAGTTTGCTAACGAACTCCCGCGCCTTCTCGTATGCCTCATCCCACCCGGGTCCTCCTGTACCCCAGGGCGAAGGATACGATGGCTCAAAGGTAGCCTTCTTCTGGGCGCCCGCACCCGCGGCTAAAGCGACGATTGCTGCTACTACAATTCGCATGGTGTTAATATCTTCCCACTCTCTCTCTCGTTTGTCTTACAATCTATGGCCGCAATAATTGCGAGCTATACACAGTTAAATCGGGACGAGCGTCAAGTACGATCGAAGATGAAGCTTCTAGGTTCATCGGTAGGTATCTACAAGGTAGGTACATAGTAGGCAACTAATCGAAGTGGTCTGGTCGTGTCATTAAGATCTATGAACGGAGCCAATTACCATAAATGTATCCCATAGATCTAGATTGCCGTCAAGGGGTGCAACATACCGAAGCAATCAGAAGGAATTATCGGTTCAATGAACCGGGTGTCCGATTGCCTATTGAGTCTTTCATTTACGGCAGAATCCGGAAGATCTACCATAGGATAAAGTCGAGACAGCAATGTCCAGGCCCTAAATCATATTTCTAATTTCGACTCCTCGAATATAGACTACTTAAAAGGGTATTCACGACAAAATATTCCAACAGAGAAAGTAGGAGTAAAAGGGGTTATCAGTCATCCACCAACGTCGTTATGAATACCTCCACTAGCTTACCCCTTTTCACTCCACAGAACCCATATCCATGGATAGGTAACGTCTAGGTAGGCACCTAAGAAAATAGAATGGAAAAACAAAGGTAGGCATGCACAAATAAGCGTACATTTCATGTGAATTTGCTCGTAACCGTCCCAAAGATCATCTTCCTCTTTTGCTGGCTGACATACTTGCCCATATCGTCGGCCCATTTCTGGCTCGTGTCGGCAGCGTTGTCTAAACTATCGTTCATGAGATTTAATTTCTCCGTTCGCTCGTTTAGCTGCCTGGTAAGGTAATCACCCCAGCCCTCTTGGCTCCCAGCCGCTGCATAGTTCTGAGTGGACTGCCCTGCGTTCCGTTCTATCGCCGCCGTTGCAGACATCATCCGCTTGCTTGCAGGCCGGTCTGGGCCACCAATTAAGAGATCCAGGTCTGTCGGTGATACATACTGAGTACCCGAGAGCCACTGTACATTCGAAATAGTTGGTCTCGGTGGTATTTCAAGTTCGGGGTTGATAAGTTTGTCAGCAGTGTTCTCTATCTCCTTACCAGTACCCCATACTTGAAGAATCGCAAGTTCAGACGGCCCGGTCCAGCAAAATACTTCGCCATCCTCAGTAACTACGGAGTTACTAACCCGACTACCATCTATCATCGGCATTGGATAGCTTCCGATTTCCTTTAGCCCCGGTAGACTAAAGGCTCTTGCTGTTAGGTCTCCAAAGACGCCAACTAAGGCCATTCCGTGCAGTTCAAATTCCGTAACAGTAGCGGCATCACAAAGATAATCGTCAAATGATTTTGACGCTCCTTTGGAAGTAGCAGGCTTGAAAATGCGAGCTTCACTCTGCGTGACTACAACGGGGTTAGCAATTTCTTCGAATGTTGGTGGCCAAATAGAGCGGGCGACTTACCAACTACAAGCAGGCCATTAACATGTTTACCTTCTCGGAGTCCGGCAACAGCGTGGCCCGTAGCAAGCGCAGGCTTGCCGGTGTCAGCAACGATCGGACAAATAGACACGACTCGGTCATTTAGTTGTGCCACTCCTGCTAGTGCAGCATTGTAGCCACCGCCAGAAGGTAATATTTTAAAGGTTATAACCTTGCCGAGATTGGTGCCGACAAAGCAGCATATACTAGAGTATTTATCCTCGTCGATGGTCATCACACCGAATTCAATTATCACTGGCCATTCTTTGCTCGTTGATACGCTTGAACGGCTCTTGAGAAAGGATGATCGCCTCTCTTGTTTCACAAATTGGGTCATCGAGGCTTGGAAGATGATGGAAGGACCTCGAAGATCAATGATACTGATGAACCCATTTTCAGAGCCAACAGCAAGGAATCCAGCATCCGAGGCTTTCAGGGCGCTTATCGAACCTTGCATCATTTCGTATAATGAGCGTGGTTGAAGGCCACTCTTGAGAGAAGATTCGGCTCTCGTGCTAATATTAGTTATCCCGCCAGGGTTGGATTCAACCTGTGGGGTTGTGGGTTTCCCAAAGTATTGATTGCCCTCCCAATGGTAGATGACAACTTCGCCCCTGCTCGTCCCTACGGCGAATTCTCCAGTGGCAGAAGCCAGAGTCATTGCGGTAACATTCACGTCATCGTACCGGTCGAGAGCTCTAGCAACATCAACTTGTAGTTGCGAAGGATTCTCAATCTCGTCACCATGACCCACATCCCAAATACGCACCGTGCCGTCCGCGTGGGCAACTTGAATAATAGTCCGCCCCTCAAATCGTCGGCGCGGGTGTGGCGCTGCGGCTCCTCCTTTTACCAGAGGTTCACCTTGAGTCCGGTTCTCGATCATTCCAAGCCAGCGACCACGGTCGAGGGTGGTAATGGCGAACTGAGTCGCAAAGGGATGAACAAAGGATAGAGATGGATGCAGTTGATTCGTCGGCGAAATAGGATAGCCACTTGGGAAACTCAATGTGAGAATTTCTCCCGACGAGAGCAAAGTCATGACGGCGATAGGATCCTGAGCACCAGAAAAGTGAGGTGACAGGCGTGGGATCAAACAGAAGTTGGCAATCCCCACACCAGGAGGAGTCTCCAGAGTATTTTGACGTTTACCTTTCAGATAATCCGATAATATCTGCCAAGTGGAGGTTGCATAGTTGGGGGTTACTCCAAGTTCGATGAATGTCAGACCATTCGACGGCTCGTCCATCTTCTGACCACCAGCAATGAGAAGCCCGCTATCCTCGGGATTCTGTTTACAGCACCAGGCGATACGCTCATAAGGGTGCTTTGGACTTGAGGATCCCGGGTGTGGCACAGCTCGGTCTATATTGGTGTCATATAATGTTCTGGCCATAACCAGACGTCCGTCCTTGGAATCCCAGAATACCAAACTTCCGTCATCATGTGCAGTCAATATGAAAGTCCCGGTGGGATGCCATAATGCGTGTGTGACTTTTGGCCTTCTCATAGATTCAAAAGCTAGACAAGAACCGCCAGGGGCCCCTGGTGGAACTTGGTACTCAAAGAATTTGTTTGGCACGTTCTGCTTGAATGAGTAGACCACTACACCATGCGAATAGGCAATAAGCAACTTCCCTATATCGCGGGGGTGTAACTGCATCGATATTAAAGCCACAGCTCTAGCATTTGGATCTTTCTCTAACCAGAAATTAGGTAGTCGAAATGGCGACATTCGTTCCCGGTCGAGATCGTATGCATATATATCTCCAGTCTGCATGCCGAGAAAACACCAATCCAGCATGGGATCAGTAAGCATGCAACAAACGATACCAGGGGCACGAAAGCCCACGATACGTTTGCCAGTATCGATATCCCATATGGTCACCTCATTCTTAGTATCCAAGCTGACTAAGCGATTGTTGCAGAATTGCACATCTGAAAATGAGCATGATCGGGACGGGACCAGCAGTTTATGGACCCGAACTTGTCCAAAGACATATATTCTGCCACTTCCGAATTTAGACTCATTTGTGCCAACAGCCAGAAGAGACTGGACAGGCTCATGGGCGATGCAGCTTCATAGTGGAGTCAGTTGCAGAACCATAGGATACGGATATGATAATATACGATGATGTGATGATAGTGCTAGGTAATAGCCTACTATGTACTTACCTAATCTGAGAATTAATTCCATATCGCGCGCGATCGTCGGGTATAAAAGAGCCTGGGAGAATACCAGCAGACAGGTCATTTTGCATGCCAGACTGCTTTCCTCGAAAAAAGCTCGCCATGACTCAAACACAAGTATTTCCTAAGTCAGGTTTCCGTTTTTTGGCTTGGAGGTTTAGAGGTTTAAAGGATAGGTTAGGCTAAGTTCAGCTTGATTCGATTGATCCTATCCCTGAATGTCTCCAGTGTCTTTAAGTATTTAACCTACCTAGACAGATAGATTAATTAATCTAGCCTAGGTTAGTTGAATATTGCTGGTTATAGGTGCGGATAGCTGCGATAGTACAGGTTGGTAGGTAATCACGGTATTGTGTGTAGGTAAGCTGAGGATCAATGTTAATGGATTAACTGGAAAGGTTGATGAGTTAATAAGCGTACCTAGTTTATACGTCATTGTTGTTTTAAATAGATGTTTTAGCACTGAAACTCCTATGTACTGCCCCCAACCCCGCTGAGCTTGTAAACTGGAAGCCGCTTTATCCGTCCGTGCCTTTAAGTAACTAGTTATGCAGTTCACAGTGTGCCCAGTGCGGCATCACGCCACGAGCAGCCGCAGATGCTAAGAAACACGTGATTCAGGATATTCCCCAGGTTGGTCAGCTTCAATTTTTAATATTTCATAGGTAACTATCATTCAACAATAGCTTTTAGTTATTTACCAGAATTAATTTCACATTCCGGTTGTTTCGTGAGATGGAAATTTGGTCTTGGTCTAGTCATTTTGCATCACTATGAGCATTCTTCTACATCTATATTGGCTCTAGTTTCCTCTGTCTGCCCTGGCCCAGTTCAAGCATAACCCATTCGTAGACGGCCCATTGTACCGCGTTCACGAAGAAGGCTCTGATACTGCATACAGTCAATCCCCTAAAGAAGACCCGCATGCCACCTTCGTTATATGCACCTTTTGCTATATCCATAGCACCCAAGCGCTTTTTTGCGGGTAAAGATGAGCCTAGTAACGGTGTTCTCGTCACGTCATAGGTCTGTGTCTGAACTCTGGTCTTGATCACATCAAGAGGAAACACACTAGCCCAGGTAACAACACCGGCCAAGCCTCCACAAAGCAAGACCTTGGCTGCATCTTGCGACCAAGGGGAAGAACTTTGCCGATTGGATTCGACCCATTTGCTACTCAGCTCGTAAGACCAAAAGTAAAATCCATATCCAATGCTATCCCTCAGCGCAGTCACAACACCTCCAAAGTATAAGCCTCTGATGCCTTCGGCTTTAAAGACTTGCTTGGCGATGCTCCAGCTGGAGGCTGGTGGGGACGACAGCTGAGCCCTACATTTGATAAGTTCGGTGGGAGTGCTTACTACCCAGGTTGCTAAGCCGCCGATAGCGCCAGCGACCCAGGTGGTCCAGAGGTTCGACGATGTATTGAGTGCGCCATTTATAGCAGCCTCGCTACGATTATATGAGACGAAAAGGAGGGCGTTCAGGGCGCCATAACCGAGTACTGGCGCTGCTGTTCCAGCGAGCAGGGCAGACCTACTCTCAAACTGCCGTAGATAGGAGGTGGCCGTCTGGGCAGGTATAGCATCTTGTGCTTGTAAACGAACTTTGATGAGGTCCAATGGGTTGCCAATCAGGATGCCAACAGCGCCACTGACATAGCCAGCCCAGAAATCGGCAGACATTTGCCTGCGGAAAGCAAAGGCAGATAAATGCCTCGGGACCCCTGAATAAATGCAGCTCCTTGGTTTATCAATTCATAAATTTTGTCACCTCCAATCCATGAGTATCGTATTGATTGAGAAAGCAGCATATGGGAAGATAACAATAAGATACTCGTTAACAATTATGATTATGGTAAACACACAAGTTACCAAACGGATACTACTTGAATGATAAGGTGTGATCTGAGGTTAATGCTGGAATGCGGGGCAATGAAGCTAAGCATGATTAGTGGGTTGGTTAGTGCATAGGTATCGACCATCTCTAGAAGTTAACAGCTTTAACCTTTTGTCATTGCTACACAGGCGTTGCATATTAAGTATCTGATAAATAGCTGAGATATGCCGATTTCCTACATATGTGAAGTAGCTCTGGTGCCGCGAAGTTATAGGAGCAAAATTGAACAAGTCGAAGAAAGACAAACAAAAAAATGATGAGTAACTAATTAAGTATCGCCAATTATTAATTAGAGTTTTATTTTCACGTGATCTGGTGTCAATCCCCCGCTAGACAATGCTAATGAAGCGCGTCGCGGTTTCCAGCGATCAACAAAGTACCTACTGAGTACATGCATAATTATTAAGTACTACCTACCTAGTAGTATGTAAAATTGTAAATTCTAGGCTGCAAGACTTTGGAACTTTATTGTTGACCTTGGGCCTTTAACTAATTTCCAACTCATTATATTAATTATCATAATTCCAGAAATTACTCATACTCCCGGGGAAAAGAGAAAAACGGAACAAGAAAAACAAATCAACCCGGATCAAATGTAACTACTTGGCCCTGCTCTCCCAATATCGTTGAGCTATCCGGCAACTAACATTACATAGGGCAACAGACTCACCTTTGACCCCATCAGTCAAGCCGAATAATAACCCAGGAAAACGTCTTCACTCCCAAAAATCCAAGGATCAGTTATTCAAGCCATTCAAATGTCCTGGCGCGGCAAGAGCAACACCAGCCGCAGACCGTCCAGCTCGAAAACGAAAAAAGGTTGACTACAAAGGAGCTGGTGGTGATGACTCAGAGGACAAGCCTTATACGAATGCCGACCGATTAGCTTTAGCGAACCGAGATGTCAACCGCTTTCCCGTCTTCCAGCCAAAGGACAAGGACAAGGTCTTCAGAAAAGCCTTCAGCATACCTCTTATCAACAAAAACAATGGCTCCTACAACCCCAACCGTCCGCCACCCACCCTCGGCTTAAGACAAGGCGCTGCCTTTGTAGCCAAGCCCCTACACGACCCCACCGGCGAATTCTCCATTGTGCTATACGATCCTACCATTGATGACAAGCCCAAAGTGGGAGATAAGCCGAAAGAAGATGAAGTCAAGGATGAGGAGAAAATAGATGCGCCTCTGGTCCACAAGAGCTTGGCTGAGATTCTAGGCATTCGAAAGAAGGTCGAGGGTGAACACCCGAGAGTTCCAGTTGTCATCGATCCAAGGCTCGCCAAAGTGTTGCGGCCACATCAGATCGAAGGTGTCAAGTTCATGTACCAATGTGTCACTGGGATGATCGACGAAAAGGCCAATGGTTGTATTATGGCCGACGAAATGGGTCTAGGAAAGACGCTGCAATGCATCACGCTTCTCTGGACCTTACTTAAACAATCTCCAGAGGCCGGCAAGACGACGATTCAAAAAGCGATCGTGGCATGTCCCTCTAGTTTGGTCCGCAATTGGGCTAACGAATTGACTAAATGGCTTGGTGCTGATGCCATCACCCCTTTTGCAATCGATGGAAAGGCGACCAAGGAAGAATTAGTTAGACAATTACGCCAATGGGCAATTGCTAGCGGACGTGCAGTAACACGGCCAGTCATCATTGTCTCCTACGAGACACTTAGGCTGAATGTTGAGGAGCTTAAGAACACTCAAATCGGCTTGATGTTGTGTGATGAGGGCCATCGATTAAAAAATGGCGACAGTCGAACGTTTACTGCTCTAAACAACCTTCAGGTCACTAGAAGAGTGATTCTTTCTGGTACACCCATCCAGAATGATCTTTCCGAATACTTCTCCTTGATCAGCTTTGCAAATCCTGGCCTACTTGGTAACCGGCTGGAATTTCGAAAACGATTCGAGCTTCCTATTCTGCGAGGTCGAGATGCCGATGCGAGTGAACACGAACGCTCCAAAGGGGACGAGTGTTTAGGTGAGTTGCTTGGCGTCGTGAACAAATTCATCATCCGGCGCACCAACGATATTCTATCCAAATATCTCCCAGTTAAATACGAACACGTCGTATTCTGTAATCTGGCTCCCTTCCAACTTGATCTCTACAACTACTTCATCAAGAGTCCAGATATTCAAGCGCTTCTGCGTGGCAAAGGAAGCCAGCCTCTCAAAGCCATCACCCTACTCAAGAAGTTATGCAATCATCCAGATCTACTCAACCTCGCCGATGATTTGCCTGGCTGTGAGGATTTCTGGCCGGAGGATTACACACCGAAAGATTCACGTGGACGCGATCGAGATGTCAAGCCGTGGTACTCTGGAAAGATGCGGGTCCTCGACCGAATGTTAGCACGAATCCGTCAAGATACAAACGACAAGATTGTTCTCATTAGCAATTATACCTCCACCCTCGACCTCTTCGCTCAGCTCTGCCGCCACCGTGCATACGGCCACTTGCGTCTCGATGGCACCATGAACGTCAGCAAGCGCCAAAAGCTTGTTGACAAATTCAACGACCCAGATGGCAGCGAATTCGTCTTTCTTCTTTCCAGCAAGGCTGGTGGCTGTGGTCTCAACCTGATCGGCGCCAATCGTCTCGTGCTCTTTGATCCCGACTGGAACCCGGCAGCTGACCAACAAGCGCTCGCGCGTGTGTGGCGTGACGGACAGAAGAAGGACTGTTTCGTGTATCGGTTCATCGCTACAGGTACGATCGAAGAGAAGATTTTCCAACGGCAGAGCCACAAGCAATCGCTATCCTCTTGCGTCGTCGACTCAGCCGAGGACGTCGAGCGCCACTTCTCGCTCGACAGTCTAAGAGAGCTTTTCCAGTACAGAGGTGACACACGCAGCGACACCCACGACACGTTCAAGTGCAAGAGGTGCAAGCCCGACGGCAAGCAGTTCATCAAAGCTCCCGCTATGCTGTACGGCGATACGAGTACCTGGAATCACTTTGTGAACAGCGGGCTGAAGCCTATACAAGATTTGCTGCTTAGGCAGGAGTGTGGAGAGGAGGAGGTCTCGGCTGTGTTCCAGTATATCTCACATTAAGGAAGGGCATCGAGATACCCATACTTGCTTTGCTTCATTCTTGGGAACGGCGAAGAGAGAGGGGCGTATGTATGGCGATGTGACTTACGGGAAGTGTATCTAATGGTTGGGTTGGGTTGGTACCTACATATAGTGCTGATAGTGCTGTAAAGACAGACGGATGGGAGGGATCACGACATGATATGGCATTGCACGCAAAGGGCGTTTAAGGAAATCACGGAGGTGTTGCTTCACGAGGAATGATGCATTGTTAGATGACTAACCTAACCTAGGTATATAAAGTTGCATTGGCCGAAAACTTGCTCTGTTGGCTTCCTTGGGTATATTAAGCGTTGAGCGTTGCATGGTTGCTTTCGTGATGTTTTGTTGTACGGCCAGCCAGCCAGCCAGCCAGCCAGTCTTAACTATTCATTCGTTGCCTGTTTATAGATATCTAAAGCTATTACCGTTGGGCTATTCAAGTTCGTCGAGGTTCTTCACCACATATTAGCACCGATCTGGAAGCTCTCAAGTAGCCCTTTCTCAGAATAGAATATCGTGGTCGTGGTGATGGATGTCATGACGGATATTAGAAGGTGATGTCAGTTTCCATACCTACTCTATAACTACCTACTACCTACTAATGCCATAGGTAGGTATATAGCACGTAAGTACTGAATGCGAAGTAACGGGGGGGACGGAAGTATAGTACCTACCTAACCTAGTAATATGTCTCCTGCCTTTCTTCAAAGATAGGAGTACTTCGCATATCTTCCGTAGGTATTGGCTATAAGCCATTTGATATTTAGGTAGGTACACCTCCGTATGTAGGCTTGACGGGAGAAATCTTATATATATACTCCGTGATATTGCTGGATATACGCATCAGATCACATCTAAGTACCATCTCTTCAAACTTTGTATGCATGTCTCAAGCATCGTCAAAATAAAGGCAAGTTTTCTTCTATTATGAGATCTAATCCTTAGCACATGTCCTGGGCACAAGACTCTATATTCTCACAGCAAGCTAGCAAGTAAAGCATGAATAATCATCTGCACAATGGAAATCTCTCATAAATTTCCTATATGTACCTAAGCCACCTTAGTTTGTTCGCAAGTCTACTTCCAGGCATCTAATGCCTTGATCTACAATGCAATAGATCCACGGACTGCTATAGTCGTATCCTATACCTTGCACTAATCCAGCGGGCTGTTGTGTATTAACCCAACTGAGAAATGCTGGTCGAGACGTCTTCGTTTGGGGAATGGCCAGGACTTGCATGTGGCTTGTGTGCATTTCAAACAAAATGGTATCATATGTATAAGTCAGGAAAGCCACTGCCAATATATGTCAGGCATAAAACGTGACACGTTACATAACAACCTAGAATCAAGAAGATTAGTACGTGTACAACATTACGAGACGAGTGACGGGAATAGAGATAAACATAGAGGAGCAAGGGGGGAGAAACTTACACAGTCGTCGTTTTGCTTTCCTTGAGGGATACCCATTTCCTCAAAGGTGGAAGGGCCCTGGTTAACTTTGGACCCTGGTTTTGAGGCAGGGGCCGAAGCGGCTGAGCCGGGCGTGTTGGGGGGCGGACTCGCCAGTGCTGTCCGTCCGGGTTGGGGTGGTGCGCTTGCACGGCCTACGTGATCCGCTGCTGGACCAGGTCGCTCCTTTAACGGTACTCCAGGTCCAGGTCGGCCGCCGCTGGATATTCTCTGGCCACCGGGACCTCCTTGAGGCAGTCCCATTGGCATGGAACTATTGCGAGGTCCAAGGCCACCACTCATAGTCGGAGTAGACATCGTTGGAACCCGGCCGCCGTGGTCATAGGGGCCGGAAGAAGCCCTCGGGCCAGGAGCATGCGGCATTGGCATAGATGATTCTCTCGGGCCATACCCACCTGGGTACTGGCCTGGTGGGGGTCCTTGCTTAGTGAGTCGGTTGTGGCCCGATCCGGGTCGTTGGTCATACCCCTGCGGAGGTGGCCGTGTATCAAACTGTCCCGTGACGGGACGGGCTTGACCTCTAGGTCCTGGGCTGGGCTGCCGATAACCGGCTGGGGCCTGTGGTTGCCAAGTAGCAGAGACTGGCCGACCACGGTTCGGGTCCATCCCAGCAGGAGGAATGGGGAGTTGACCGGCAGATTGGGAAGTGTGTAAACCTCCGGGGTGGCCCGGAGATTGCGTTCGAATTCCAAAGGAACTTCCTGGGCGGTCCGCGACTGGGCCTGCAGACGGCCGAATGCCTGATTTGAAGTGGGGCGACAGCTGCGGCTTTGACATATCGTCTTCCGGGTAGGGTACAGCAGCAGATACTGGGCGCATCGACGAATTCGATGGTCTGTCATCTTCGGGGTACGGGGCTGCTGATTGTGACCTTTCGGGAAGGTTTACAGTAAAGGCTGGGGGACGGTTACCACCGCTTAAACCAAGTCGAGACATATCAGGCATATCGGTCTGGTTGAAAGTTGGCACTCTAGGAGATGGATGAGGAGACGCTCGGGGCGAATTCTGGTCTTCCGATACTGCTGGCATAACATTATTCGGTTTGGTAAAACGTTCAGGTCTGTTGCCTCGCTGAGAACCGTGCTTTGACTTGATTCTCGTCAACGCCGTAGTCTCGTGGTCTTGCTTCGATAGTGTCTTAGACTGCGAGAGACTCTCCAACCGTCCTACGGCGTCCTTATTACCATGCTCCGCTGCTAACTCGTACCACTTCCGGGCCTCTCGCAGATCCTTGTCCACCGATATTCCGATTTCGTAGTAGTAGCCCATTGCGAACTCACCAGTTGGTAGCTTAGTCGCAGCGGCTAGCTGGGCGTACTTGAAGGCAAGAATCTCATTCTTGGCAAAGGTCCCCTCATATCCAAATAAAAACCATCTGCTGACACCTAGACATGCCTCAGGCTGGCCTTGTCTGGCAGCGAGACCATAGTAGTGTAACGATAGGGCCGGATTAAAGTCGCAGCCGAGCTGGCACAACTCGTAAGCCTGTCCCATCTTCAGTTGGGCCTTAGCAAAGCCGAGATAGGCAGCCTTTTCGATATACTGCCGAGCAACACCAATATCATATGGCAAAACTCCTTCGGGGATCGCGACATCAGGGAGGTCTCTCGCGATAAGCATTCCGTACACGAAGGCGCCTTGAGGCGCATCTTCGTCGGCTGTATCAGCGGCGGAATGTATCAGATCCAGTCCTCTGGGAATATCTTTGGGCTGGCCTCGCTGGCCTAGAAGATTGACCATTCCCAGTCGATATGAAGCTGCCGAGTCCTTCGCAGTCATACCCAATCGATAATGATTCATAGCCTTCTCCATGTCATTTGAGTTCTCAAATAGCATACCAATTCGATAATCAGCACGGCCCCAGCCAGCCTGTGCAGCGGTCGAATAACTTGTATACGCTTCCTTCTTATCCTGTCGCTTGCCAAACTTACCGAACTCGAGCCACTTGCCTCTAATGAATAGAGCTTCGGGATGACCCTGGTCAGCAAGGTAAGAGACTATGTTGATAGCGTCGATGCGCAACTCATGTTCAATCTTAGGCGTTGCCACGCGCGGCGGGGGATCTCGATCGTTAGTAACGCGTAAGGCCTCCTCTTCCCGAATGGCTGCCTCGGCGGCTATCTCGACGTATGAAAGGACATCGCGAGCCCAGCAAATCTGCATATTGGGGTCGTTGGAGTGAAGAACATGTTCGCGGCTCTCAGCCAAGACGGCTTCCTTCTCGTCATCGCTAGGAGGTATGTGTTCTCCTTGGACTTTGGGGAATGGGGAGAATGAGGGTAATTCGCGCATATCCTGAAGGTTCCTTTCGAATTGTGGATTGCGGTCCTGCGTCTCGTGAAAAGGACTGTAGGTGGAGCTGTCGAAGTTGGATGCGGGACTGTAATCAGTGGCGGGGTTCCGACCCTGTTGGTATTGCTGCCCAAACCCTCCAACCTGAGTGTTCAATACAGTCGACAAAGATGGTTCGCGTGAGTGTCGCGGACCATTTCCTGATGTTTGTGAGGATGGATTTCTCGAGTCGACAGATCGAGCTTCCAGTTCCATTCGCTGTAGACCTTGCTGCATGTTTTGAGGAACTTCTGGCATTACCCTATTACGTTATAAGTGGTTAGGTTATATGTTAGAGCGGGAGAAGGACAGGTCAGGCCGGGTCGGGTCGGGGTCAGGTGTGGTGTGGGCAAGTTGTGGCAAGCTGACATTCAGCATTCAGTCACAAGAACCAGTCTGGTATGTTACAATGTTCATCTGGTACATATGTCTGGCATGTAGGATTATGTTTCAAGATGTATGTAGTATACAAGGCGTAGTAGTGATAAAAGGTAGAAATAGAGACAGAAAAATGGAACAAGTAAAGAAAGCGCCAAAAAAAAAAAAGAAGACCAAAAAAAAAAACACGTACCTTTGTGGTGAGGGTGCCACTACTTCAGGCATATAATAGTCGTCCATGCCCCCGGGATAGAAGGTTGCCCCGAAATTAGGCATATCGAAATCGTCTTCGCTTGACTGCGGCTGGTGAGGACCTACATAAATATAAGAAAGATGCACTGTCAGCCCGCGCCGTTTTTCTTTTGCGCCAATAGTCAACCCCAGTTCAGGTCCAGTTCGGCGTAATATTGTCCTATACTGTGCTGCGCTGTCCTGATTTTGGTTTTAAGGAGGAGTCGATGCTGTAGCCCTGGAGCCGTTTTCAATTTATGGCGGGGTTCCTCTCCGTTTATTTTCTTCCGTCTCCTCCTCTACCAAGGTTCCAGATGTTCCAAGGGTCGTAAACTTGCGCTGCTTTTCTGATCTGATCTTGGGCTAACTTGGTAGTTTGACCTAAGCAGATTAAGGTACGGTATCTTGTATCCAGATGGGGATGATGGAGACGATGGTGACAAGGATGATGAGGCCCTAGAGTTCCAAGAATAGATCTCACGGCGTACGGCTGGTATTACAGGTGTGTAAGGCCTGTAGGCTACAGGTATGTATTGTATTGTACTTGTATTGTACTTGTACTGCAGTCTGCAGCTGTGTATGTTGTGCTTTGGTGGTAAAAGGCGTTCTTAGGATGTTATTTGCCGATTTCCGATAGAAAGGGGGTTAAAAGAATAATAGTGATAAATGTAATAAATGTAATAAATGTAATAAATGATCACAGTTCATAGTTCAGAACAGTATCAAATGATTATCCCCAGGGCTGGTGCTTCTTCTTAAGAAAGACCAATGTCGGGTTAGAATTGCTGTGTATGAGTTGCTGTAAGTAACTTGTAACTGGTTCCGGCTGCAATTGCTGAGGGGCAGAAGGGGGGCAGGGCAGGCTTAGGTATGCACCGGTCCTCGCTACTGCCACCTCCCTAAGGTTGTAAGGTTGTAGTGACCTTCCACTACTAACTTGAAGTGCTTAGGTTGATACATGAATATGCCTAGGCCCTAGGTACCTTGTAGATACTTGGGTAGGTGGCAGACAGTACATGTAACGCAGACTGGCAGTAGGTGCTATGTACTTGTAGCATAACCAAAACAACCAAAGCAACCTTGGAAGGTATGGGTACCTAGCAGGTAGATAGTAGGCGGGCGGGAAATAGCGCTGGAGTATAGGTAGATTAGGAAGTCTGATAGGCTACCTGGTACCTAAAGCCTCTCTAAATGTTCCAACGTTGGAGGCTTTGGCCATCCAGTCCACCTATCGTATCTCATCTTTTAAATTAAATTCTTTTTGATTCTTTATGGAGGGTTGCGATAAATAAATCCATGTGAGCCAACGCTTGGGCAACAAGTATCGACGTCCCGCCAGTACCTAAGAAATATGTATGTTGGTCTGGTATTTGATATTCCGCGGGGCTTCTTCAGCAACATCAATGATTGAAGCCTATTACTAGTTATCTTCTTCTTCTTTTTCTATACCTAGTAAATACCCAGTAAGTACTAAGCAGGTATCCGAGAAAGGTCTGACTGAACACGAATCGCCGACCCGGCACAGACTGTGCGAAACAAATATTGCTGCTGGGCGGTAGTGCTAGAGTGCGTACCTGCATGATCGACCCGGATAAGGGGGTCATATAGAGGGTCCCAACAGACGGCAACATCCATGGTGGACCAACAACCCGGGAAGGCCTTAACCAATATTCGGTCGTAGTCCCGGAGTCCAGGTGTCAAGGTGTCAAGGTGTCAAGGTGTCCAGGTGTCCAGGTCCATTATCCAGGAAAGGATTAAATGAAATGAAAGCAAAGCATTGTTATGCTTATTACTTACCTACACCATTTCCAGGTCCCATATCCGAAGCCCTTTCTTGAGGCCGCGCGTTAGCCTCTGAACCCTGTGAACTCTGCGTCATCATTGTCGTTGTGGTGGGCGGTGCCGTTGTCAGATTTGTTAATCGATCGCCTTCGCAACCCTACTAGGTAAGGCCTAAGCCTTGTGCTGACCTTGTTATGATTATGGCAATTCAGGTTATATCTGGATCAAAGGACCAAAAGAAACAATGTCATGATGATACCTAGTAAGCAAGGCAAGAAAACATGCTTTGTAGAACTCGAAAACCTCAGGTTTTGATTGGGATCCTCGGGCGTCTATATAGCACGATTGCTTCTATTCTAACAGGTTCCCTATCTTTCACCCTAGAAAAATTTGATACATAACAGATGCATTAAACCAAGCCCAGAAGCAAACAAATATTGTCTGAGGGGTGAGGCGAGATGAAGGGATCGTCCAACGCACATGTGTGCTTCTCACTTAGGCAACTAATCATCCGGTGCGAAATGAAGCCTTCGCATCCTGTAGGTTAAGAATACTACGAGGGCAGGAGAGGAATGAATAGTATCATCCTAGCCAGGTTTGTCTGCGGGTGAGCATGCTCCAAAGACTAACACGATTAGGTACCGTAGGTAAACTGGTAGATTGCAGAGATGTAGGCTGAAGGGGCTCTGTTTTCGGTTACGGGCCATAGCCTCATTATGTTTCTATTCTAAGATCAGCGGCATTAGCCCGTCACCTTCTTTCCTACCTATCAGGATGTAACAAGCTGTCACGGCCGCGAAGGCTCGAGGAGGTATTACTATGGTAGCCATTTGCGCCATTGATCCCAATCCAATTTCATGACGATCCTCTTGGGGCATGCTAACATGTTATACAGGGGTGCTCGTAAAAGGAAACGCAACCACAGATGTCAAATAGTTACCCTATCAGCCTATCAAATTTATGATGTCTTGGGATGGGTAAGGGGTAATCACTATAAAATAAATAGAGCACCATGGTTATTATATAAGAGACGGGTAGGCATGTCATCAACATCCATAGGACATAGAATATCACTGCTCGACATCTCAAGCAGTAAGTTAAGTATTAACAGCATTCTGTATGGGTAGGTAGATACTAATGTAGGCAGGTAAACAGTACGTACGTGTTTGTCGGAGTGGGCATAATGCAATAAACATGGGTTCATCTAATGTGCCATGTGTTCCCAAGGGGGTTGACACATAAGAGGCGACAAAAGAAGCGAAAGCCATAAGTGGAAATAGACACAGGAGAGAGGTGATGCGTGACCAATACCTCGTGAACATGTGAAGGTCATCCACCGATAGTTTGGTGAATTAACAAGATAAAGTGTCCGTTAGCTTCCCAGGTACCTGTCTATAACACGTATGTATGTAGAAAACGAACACATCACGGCTATGGTCAGGTGTATAAAGTCAGAACATTTAAGTAATTTATGATAATCCATACTTGGTAGTTTATAGAATTCCAATCGAAGAATGAGTTGAGTTTGCGGTAGACTCTTTAATAATTAAAATATTAATGTTTTAGGTACATAGTACTGTACATACATCTAATAGTAATGAAAGAAGCAACGGTTCAAGTTGGAAGAACCTCGGGCTCTCCAGCCACAGTTGCTCTTAACAGGCTTAGCAGCCTCAACTGTCTTGCTAGAAAAAGCAGCTCCAGCCACAAACAGCACCAAGCTCATCAATCGAAATCGAAATCGAAATCGAAATCGGAGCCAAGTGGGTCAAGCTCCTTCTCTTTCGTCAGCCTCTCAGCCTGCTTGCCTTTCCTGAACCATACCAGAAATAATACCAAACCAACATCATCAACCTCACCAATTTCCTCAAACTCGAACCAAACACCACTTTCGTCTTCGTCCTCTTCTTCTTTATCATCTACCCATCGAATAAAACAGGAATTATCCGGACCCCGTATCGTGAAACTCCCTTCAAGGCCATCTTCACTCGTAGCGAAGCTTAAGCCCGACAACGAAGCAGCCATTATTACCATCCCAACTCCATCTTCATCCTCATCTTTCTTAATCCCGACAGCAACAACAACAACACCACAGTCTACCGAAACAATGGCCGAACGAACACTTCAGCAGATACTTACCCAACTCCGTTCCAACCCCGGACTTCCCTACTCCGAGGCCTCTACCCTCCTCTCCAAAGCCAAGATCGCCCTACTCCAACTTAAGGCCGCGACACCGGGCGCACCCGGCACCACACCACAGCATCTAGCACTAGCCCGTGACGTCTACGAGCAAGGAGCCCTCTTCGGTATCCGTGCGCGCAATCCAGAAGCATTCACCCGCTATGTGTCGCAGCTGCAGCCCTTTTACGAGCTGCCCACCACCGTCCTAGCCCCGCAGTCCTCAAGCGAACGAAACAAGGTGACGGGTCTGTATCTGCTGCTCCTTCTCACGCAGGGCCGATATGCCGAGTTTCACTCCGAGCTCGAGACCCTGAGCACACGGGCCAAGGAAGGTGGTGGTGCGACCGAGATTGAGGGAGATCGGTTCCTGGGGTACCCGATTAAGCTAGAGCGATGGCTCATGGAGGGCAGCTACGATCGCGTGTGGAAGGCAATGAAGAGCCGTGAGGTTCCCAGTGAGGAATATGGTGTTTTCTCAGAGGTAAGCACACTCGCCTTCCCCCCCACCATCACCAGATCCCATTTTACCAGACCATAAGGTTGAATATAGATTAACCACCCACCGACACAGATCCTAACCTCCCAAATCCGCTCCGAGATCGCCTCCAGCAGCGAGCGCGCATACCCATCTCTCCCCATAAGCAGCACCAAGTCCCTCCTTTTCCTCGACTCCGAGGGCGCCGTCGTCGACTTCGCCCGCCAACGTGGCTGGCTTATCAGGGATGGCCACATCTACTTCCCCAGCACCGCCGTCACCATCGAGGGCGAGCCCATGACCGCCGGGGAGGTCGAAGACGAGGATGAAAAGGAGTTCAGCCGCATGGTTATCGAGAACGCGCTCGGCTACGCCCGCGAGCTCGAGACTATCGTCTAAGCTTGTCCCACGACGAATAATTCCTATCTCATCTAAGGAGGGCAGAACTTATAAATTCCAACTCTTCTTTGGACCACGAGGGCTCAGATAAAACTGAAATGCACTTTACAGAACTGGGGCAGATGCAGACGAGAAAGAACAACGCTATGGGTTGGCAAAGTGGCATGCAGCAAGCACATGGACACACGTCATGGGATGAGATGAATAAATGATAGCTCGCATAACATAGGAACAGGAGAGGAGAGGAAATCTCCGATGAAGTTTAATAATACCACACACAGGCCATGGGACAACAACAACAACAAGCTACTATCTATCTATCTATCTATCAATCTTAGAGGTCCAGGGCCAGACAACCCCAATCCAACCCAACTATGGAAAAGAGGGTGAAGTTGGGAAGGAAGGAATGCGTTTTTATCCGTAGCCAGGCGTTATGTATTTGTGTATGATACAGACGTAAATAAAAAAAAAAGAGACAAGGACAAGCAAGCAAGCATCAATCAATAGACACTGGCATGAGCCCACCCAAGAACTGAAGTTATCACCATCCCTATTCGTGTTTTATGACCTATACTAGGCACCTACGGGTGATATATACGAGTGAACCCGTAAAGTCATACCGCCACCACTTGAGACTCAAAAAAAGGACTTTCTTTTCTAACCTAAGTTTGTGTTGTGATCGATAATTCTCTCTCCTATTTTACCACACGACAACTACCTAAGGTTAGTTTAGTAAGTACCTACTATCAACTCGCCTCGACAACATAAGCAGGGTTTTTTACTTTCGTGCAGACAACTCCTTTCCATCCCAAATTTCTAATATCATTAGAATCTTTTGACCCCTCCCGGCCCCCCTCTCGTTCAACAGCAGTGCTTCGTTTCCGTCATTCATTCAGCCCAGAGTCATAAGAACTACACCCATCAAGAGAACAACCGTAGCCCACTTCCATGCTTTCCAACCTCGCACACCTCACAGACAGTGCAGACAGTTCCCTTGTACTTGCTGTGGTACTTGGACCCGTCGAACGCGCACTCCTCGTATGGTGTGCCGCTGTAGATAGGCGTGTGACTGGCCGCGCATATCTCAAACTCTGCAAACTGATCGTACTCGATCTCGACTGTGTCATGCGGATTGCGCTCGCATGTTGCTTTTATTTTTCGGGCCTATTCAAAACAGTTAATTATAAAGTTACAACTATAGTAGGATAATGCATAAGGGGTAGAAACTTACATTTTCAAGAATCCTGTTAGCACCACCGTTGGCGAGAATACGGTTCGCAAAGCTTAATGCCGAGCTGTAATTCTTACTTCTTGAAGCTAAGTTCATTGCATTGAGTAGAGCAAGCTGTCGGTGAGGAACTTCAATCTTGGGAATTGTGAAATATGCAGACAACTCGAGACTTCGCTTCAGAAGGGCAGGGTTGCCATTCACGACGTCGGTGGGGCCTAACTTCCTTCGCGCAAGCTCGATCGACATTGCAGTAGTATACTCACTTGCCGAAGTAATCAGTTTCTTAGCTTCTGCAACTTCACTCTCGCTCGAAACGACGTTCGCGAGCATAGCATGTAGAATGCCCTTGAAAATCTGTACACCCTCCTCGAGCTTATTTGCCTTCATCGTCTCGTAGCCCTTGTGAAGGTCATTGGTAGCAAGGTGTTCAATGTCGCGCGGGATGATGGGAAGAACCTTCCTATGATCTGTCTCATCCAGATTTCTGCGGACATAGTTGACCAGGGGCGGTAGGTTAGCCGAGGCAGGTAGGAAGGTCCTTGAGGCGGAGTAAATTTCTAGGAAACGGGGTTTAAGAGGCGCAAAGTTGACGGCGCCAACTTGTCGGTTGAGGAGGTTCATAGCTGACTCAAACGAACCTCCAGCAATGTGATCCGCAGCTAATGGAGAATTGCGAGCCCATAAATCCGCTTCGCTGCTACCAGCACCTCCAGCATCTGTGCTCTCAACATTCACGAAGTCACTCTCAGCTTCGGGAACAATGTCGTCGCCTAGGTCCCATCCGGCAGCGTCCTCATCTTCTTCAGCATCCAGTGCGCCATTTCTCTTGGTAGTCGCCTCATCCGCACCCTCTTCTAATTCCAAGCCAGTGGCAGCTGCTGAAGGTTCGTCTTCAAGATGTATGCCTTCCAGTTCACTAGCGAGAGCTTTCTCGAAAAATGATTGCGACGTCGCTTTTGTGGGCCAGTTGGCCTTGTAAGTTGGCACAGTTGGCTTTGGTAAGGTGAGGCCCTTGCCAAATGTAGGCAGTTTCAGTTGGTCTTCAGTAACGCCAGTCGCTTCCAGGATAGATTGACACTCCTCCTCAAGGCCATGTGCTTTGGCTGTCACATATGCCAAAGGATCTAAAGGAGTATTAGCTTTTTCTTCTTTTTTGCAAACAGCAATTTTGACGCGGATTACTCACATAAGTCGATTTCTTTAAACATTTGAATCCTGTCCTCAACTTCACCCAAAAAGAGCGCGTTTTGGAATCTCGCCGTGAAATCACCTCGGTGCTCAGCAATCTTGGCCATTCTTGCTAGCTTTGAGTGGTCGCCAGTTGCAAGATACAGGAATGAAAGCTTGTCGAACTGTTTCAATTTCTGATATGCCATCTCAACAACCTGGTGGTTTCCATGCGCCAGCGCCTCAGCACCCAATCTCGTCCAAAGCTTAGGGCGGTCTAGTTCCTTAGCCATCTCTACAGCCACATCAAGGTTTCCACATTCGATAGCGAGTTCAAATCGGGTTGTCGGGTCTTGTACGAACTGCAATGCGATCTCGGGGTATCCTTTCTTTTGAAGGTACGAAATGATGGATTGACCAACCAGACTAGAAGTGCGTATAATATGAAGCATCTCCTCATAGTTGCGCTTGACTAGCGACAGCTTAAAGCGATACTCAGTCGGATCAATATTCAGAATCTTAGGCCTCGCACCACGGTCAAGGCAGTAGACACTTCGGCCCTTGACTCTCACAAGGTATACTGTTTGGTCAAGAGTCCGAACAATTCCATTGTCGCCGTTCATAAGCGTGTACTTGATATGATTAAGGGTAGAGTATAGGAGGACTCCTGCATCGTCCCAAGTTGCACTCTTGATCCGAATAGTCTCATGCAGTGTGCTGACCTGCTCAAGTGTTTTTGTCACGATGGTGACATTGTGCTTGCTCAAAAGCGCTGCATGAAGACCATCGTTAGACCAGACAACATACTTGACACCATTCACGGCCAGCTCAGCAACACTCTTCTTTTGCTGGATGTCGTAAAGGTGAACTGCGGTGGGAGTGATTATGAGTAGATTTCCGGTACCACCAAAGTAAATGTCAGTCGTTCCCACAGGAGGCTTAAAAGATCGTGCCGTGTTATTTGAGAGATCCTTGATGTCTACAGTCTGCGCAGCTGTGTTAAGGACAGCAAAGCGATTCCGAGCGACGAAGATGGCAGAATTTCCTTGTCCACGCTTCGAGTCAGTTGCTTCCAACGCGCCAGAGCCATCCCGGGGCAGGTTAATAAGCTCATACGAGCCACCCTCGGCGGGCGAGATAACCAGGACGGAACGTTCAGCAGGGTTATAAGACAATGTCCGGGGCGGGACCCAGGCACTACCAAGTCGCTTCAGGGATAACAATGTCGGGCTCTCAGCATTCTTCTGGAAATCGTAAGAGCGAACGTGCTTCTCTTTGGTGATGAAAAAAAGCGAGTTCTGATGGACAGTAGAAGCTGGACGTTCCCGTTCTAGTTTGAATACCATTACACCATTGTCGTGACCAGCCGCAAACAAATTGATTTCGGGGTGGGCTGCGATAACCCAGAACCGGTCGTTTTCTCTCTTAAAGGATTGGACAGCGGTACGTTTCTGCGAATCCCATACTCGAATCGTCTTGTCCTCGCCACAAGATAGGATAAGGTCTTGATGAGGATGAAACAAGCAACCTGAGGCGTTCTGGAAATGGCCGCGACAGGTGTCAACCTCCCAAGCCTTGGTTTCGCTAAATCGCCATAGCTTTATAAGTCGGTCGTCACCGGCCGAGACAATGTGAGGAGCAGTTGGATGGAAAGATACCCAGTTAACGCCGCGATCGTGGCCCTCGAGCACAAACTTAACCATTGCGTCGGTGTTACCAAACATATCGGTCTGCTGCGCATTGGATCGGGCAACCTGGTCTTCGAATGACATAGATGTCGGGGCGGAGTGCTTCTTTCGCAGCCCAGAAATATCCCATACACGGACGGACTGATCGAGGGAGGCGGATACTACAAGGTCGTCCTTGGGGTGGAACTGAGCACACATAACATAGTGGTTATGTCCAGTCATCGTACAAACTAAAACCCCCATGTCAGCAAATCTTTGCCTTGAAATGCCTTCTTTCGGTGTAATCCATACTTAGCGAGCGATTCTGCCAATTCCATATCCGAATAGTTTGGTCATCTGAAGCAGATATTATCCAAGGCAACTCGTGGTGGAAGAAGACTGTTCGGACATAGTCAAGATGTCCGTTCAAGGTGAATAGACATCGCCTCGTCTGGTAAGACCAAACCTTGATCTTGTAGTCGTCGCCTCCGGAAACGAAGAGAGGTTGCGTTTTATGGAAATCGATACCTCGAACGGGGCCATCGTGCTCTTCGAAGCGGTCAATAAGGGTTCCCATGCGGTAATCCCATAATTGAATGGTCGAAGAGTGTAGGGAAACAAGAATCCATGGTCTGATAATGTTCTCGAGTCAGTATTGAACAGCGGTGACGACAAGTAGAGATATATCGCGAAGGGGGGGAAGGTATCGACCTTTTAGGGTGAAAGGCAATGCCTTTCGCTCTTGAAGACTTGGACTCGAACTATAGTAGAAAGCATCAGTAAGCAAAGGTAAAGATCTGAAAGGTATGCGACTAGGTTTGAAGCTGTGTGGGCAGATGAATAGGTGTCTGCATACCTTTGTTAACATTCCCGAAGAGGCCTGCATTATGAAGGATATTAGAGGCAGCAGGAGGCCCCTAAGCTTCTGTCATGAAGAAGGGTAAAGAAAAGATGCGCCCAGACGCTGTGAAGAGAATTAGAGGTGGTGAAAGTAGAATTAAGGAATTGTGATAAATGGTGGGTGAGCTGTGTGGCTCTGTATTTTTGTGAAATATTATGTCTTAACACCAACTTTGATTGTTCTTTACAATCGTTAAGTTAACCAAGTCAATTCGTGGCCCAAAAGTAACTGTGGATTAATTCCTGACTGGGTTCCAAGTTCTGCCCATGCCTGTCCACCAGCTGTCCTGATTGTGCCGGACGGACTAATTATTATTCCAGACACTACAGTGGTTATGTGTACTGGGTACGATACTCACACGCATTTTCCCCAGTGAATATAGGTACTAGCTACAAGATGGAGGGGCAGGTTTCACCTAGCAGTAGCACTGATAAAGTTAATAAAGTTAATAAAGTTAGCTTTAATAACGTGTAACGTCAACTGGCTGCCCACATCCGCTAAATTGAACCCCTGTAGCTTCAAGCTTCAAGTTTCTATGTACTATTATGTAGTTTCTCAAGTCTTTCTTCTCATTGGTGATCTTTGGATCTTTGGCTAAACTTCATTGGTTAAGGTTCCTCTGTAGCTCTGCTATTACTTACATGCATGCATGTACAGTGCTTGTACGTACCTATCTATTTGTTTAGGTGTTCAATTGATACTAGTACAATACAGTTGCTTCATCGACGTACTATACTACCTAGGTATACCTAAAATAATTATATATTACCAGTGACATACATCATTTATAACTTGTTCCAGACCTACGAAAAAGCCACTTTGCGCCTTTCAATAACAGACTTATTTATGATGACGACCGAATAAGAATTCTTACTTTCAGCCAGTCTACAACATACAGCATATGTGTTGTTCATAATCTCTTTAGCTCAGCTCTGCCGCCTGCCTGAGCTTGCGACAGAGCTATTATACTTCTTGCCCCTCCACTTACACGCCTCACCTACAGTGTCCAGTAGTATTTAGTAGGTCCCTAACTACAAGATATCATGATACGACTTCTCCAATTGCCATGTGGCCTTACTGCCACTCTTTTGGCCACTCTCTGCTTGCATTCTGGCCATGTCGTAGCCGGGCCATCTATCAATGTTGCTATGCAGGCTGCCTTTCCTGCTCCTCCATATCTTGTCGAGCTTCTGTAGGTTGCGTACATATGAGACAGACTTTATAATGAACAACAACTAAATGTAGCGTAGAGAGACTGCCGCGGGGGAGAACACAACATCGTATTTCCCCTTACTCGACCGAATCGCCGATGGAACCTTCGCAAATGCAAAAACGGATAAGGACCTATACGAAAAGTTTCTTGACATCCTTCAACAAGATGGTCATTTTCAAAGTCCCGAGGCCTTGTCCACCTTTCGACTCGCTCTCTCCATGAGATCAGCAGCTCCCAGGATAGAAGCGCATTACCAATACTATGACACGGCCGTTGTGCCGTCACTAGAACAAGCTAGAAATGACTGCGATGAATGGGTGCTCCTGGGTGGGAAACAGTATTGTTCGGCCTCGCTTGCGAACTCTGAAGGTCAAGTCTCAGGAGACACGTATGTACTATTATTTCAAATTTATCGGCCTTTTCTTACAAAAAGACAGACAAATACGCTCACTCCCGTTCGACCGAGCCTTGGGCGCTGGGGCTGAGGCCATTTTGTACGCCGATATCACTAGGCCTGAGTTTGGCCCTTTTCACAAATCATTAGCTCAGATGGCCCGAAAAGGAGAAGTTTCTTACCGCCTACGATACCGTATTGACCAAGCCAAGGAACGAGAGCCGCTGCCGGTTAGTGGATATGGGGTGGAGCTTCAGTTGAAACGAACAGACTACATCGTTATTGACGACCGCGATGCTGAGAAGTCTGAGACAAGTTCGGCTATCGAATCTGTGCCTACCGAAGTGGTGCTCGATGGGGAGCAGGAAGTCACAGATCTCAAACCCCTATCGAGCTCCGAACTATCATCGTTAGGGCTTAAGGCTGGGTCGTTCATCATGCAAAGCGATGACCCCTTTCAAACCCTAATCAAGCTAACTCAAGACTTTCCCAAATTCTCTGCGTCAATTGCAGCTCATAATGCTTCAAGCGCGTTCGTTACAGAACACCGAAAAAATCGAGCTTTGAGTGTTCCTGCCGGGATGAACGTCCTTTGGATGAATGGCGTTCAGCTGATCGAGCGACAAATAGATCCATTTACTCTCGTTGATGGCATCCGCAGAGAACGAAAGCTCATCGAGGGCGTCACAGAATTAGGTTTGACTGGGGAAGAAGCCGTGTCTTTACTTGGCCACCGTGAAGTGACAATCGCCAAGTCTGACGACGAGCCTAGTAGATTTGATTGGCGAGACGAAATTGAAGAGGGTCGTGTTATTGTCTGGTTGAACAATATTGAAAAAGACAAGCGATATGCTGAATACCCTACAAGTCTCATGGCTGTGAGTATTCGTTCACCGATAATATGGAGCACTATTGAATGGCTGACCATCTTGACAGCTTATGCAAAGGACATACCCTGGGCAGATCCCACCAATTCGAAAAGATATTTTCAATCTGGTCCTTCCGATTGACTTCACTAAATCTGAAGATCTGACTCTGGTCGTTCAGCAGCTCCAAATGTTCATTAAGAGGTTGTTACCTGTCCGCTTTGGATTGGTTCCATTAACACCAACCAAGGAGGCTGAGGAACGAGCAAAAATAGTATACTACGTGCTTGAGAACTATGGTCTGGCTACTCTTATGTCTTATCTAGAAGCTTGCAGCATAGGGACAGCCACTGAGCAATCGATTTTTGAGAAGGCCATCAAAAATCGAACTCCGAAAGATGAGGACAGCAGGGCTCTTCCGTTTAATGAAGTTATCGAGTCTGAAGCCTATATGAAACAAGTCGAACTTGCAAAGCATTGGGTAGAACGGCTCAACGCTGATACCGAAATACCTCCGATGTTTCTTAATGGACTCGCTATACCGCGAGAAGATAACTGGCTTCAGACAATGAGCATGAAGATGAGCAACGATTTACAGATGGTCCAGCAAGGCATTTTCATGGGCAAAGTCAGCGACGATGTGTGGATACCCGGACTCTTCATAGAAGGTGCCCCGACTCGGCGTAACCCCTACATCTTCCCAGAGAGTAATAATGCCCTTGTCGTCTTAGACGTCAATAAGTTGTACTCGGAACATAGCGACCTATTTAACAAAATCCCGGTCATCGAAGCCAACCAAGATACGAGCAAAGAATCTTGGGCAACCCTTACTATCGTGGCTGATTTGACCTCTGAGCAAGGTCTGCATCTTGTATCTTCTGCTTTGGCCTTCCGACGCAACAACCCGGGAATACGCATTGACATTGTCAACAACCCACCACCATCTAGCAATGTACAAGATATTGCCGAATTGCTCACTACCCAGCTCTTGGAACTCGCGAACCTCAACGAGCTAGAATTCCTCGAGCAAGATCCGCGTGATGCAAAGGAGGGCGGATATAACGCCGCCTTGTCTCGATTCCTATCAGCCACTGGGTTTGCGCCAGGTGCCCAGCTTCTCATCATCAACGGTCGTGTTGTCGGTCCATTTATTGCCAAGTCGACGTTCAAAGAAACGGACTTCGAGCTCCTCCTCGAATTTGAACAGGCTACTCGTATTAATCCTGTATATAATGCGATTCAAGCACTGGGTTTGACGGATAAAATCTCAAATCCGCTAGCTGCGGCTAAGCTCACGTCAATCACCGCCTTGTCGACCATTTCAGACCTTCCAGAAGGAATATTTGAGTCTGCGCCGACCCTACGAACGACCATGTTTGACCAGTGGAACTCAACCCATACAATGATCCATGTCGGCGAAGCCTCCACGGCCAGTATTCACTTTGTGGCCGTCATCAACCCTGCTAGCGAGTTGGGACAAAAATGGGCTCCCATACTCGAAGTTTTGTCACAACTTGATGGTGTCTACATGCGTATTTTCTTAAATCCCCAAGAGAAGCTCAGTGAGCTTCCAGTCAAGAGATTCTACCGCTACGTATTAGACTCAGCACCTTCATTTGACGATGCTGGAAAGGTCATCTCTCGAGGCGCGACATTCAAAGGGATTCCTTCCGAAGCTCTTCTAAATCTGGGCATGGACGTTCCACCTGTCTGGCTAGTAGCAGCTAAGAACTCGATTCACGATCTTGACAATCTCAAATTGAGCTCGATCAAGTCAGACGTGGACGCCGGGTACGAACTCGAGCATATCCTCATCGAGGGCCACTCTCGAGAAACCTCGGGCGGTGCGCCCCGCGGTGTGCAACTATTGCTTGGTACTGAGAGTAATACTCACTTTGATGACACAATCATCATGGCCAATCTGGGCTACTTCCAATTCAAGGCCAACCCTGGTTATTACAATATTTACCTCAAAGAAGGGAGAAGCTCAGAGATATTCGATATCATCAGCGTCGGCGCAAAAGGCTACAACGCCGTTCCAGGCGATGAGGGCACGGAAGTGGCTCTTATGGACTTCCAAGGTACCACCCTATACCCACGGCTAGAGAGGAAAGCTGGTATGGAGCTAGAAGACGTTCTCGAGGAGAGTACAGCAGACTCCAGTGGGGACCTCCTATCTCGTGGCCTTAAGTTTGCCGAGGGGATTTTGGGCGGATCGAAGCCAAAATCTAAGTCTGTCTCGGCGGAGGAGCATGCCGATATTAACGTCTTCTCTGTGGCAAGCGGTCATCTTTACGAGCGCATGCTCAACATCATGATGGTTTCTGTCATGAAGAATACAAACCAAACGGTCAAGTTCTGGTTCATCGAGCAGTTTCTATCGCCTTCCTTCAAGGAGTTTATACCGCACTTGGCGGAAGAATACGGCTTCAAGTACGAGATGGTCACATATAAATGGCCCCACTGGCTACGACAGCAGAAAGAGAAGCAACGTGAGATTTGGGGTTACAAGATCCTCTTCCTCGATGTGCTCTTTCCTCTCTCGCTCGACAAGGTCATTTTCGTCGATGCGGATCAGATCGTCAGGACGGACCTGATGGATCTCGTAAATCTTGACCTAGAGGGCGCGCCTTATGGATTTACGCCGATGTGCGACTCCCGAACAGAGATGGAGGGCTTCCGGTTTTGGAAACAGGGTTATTGGAAGAACTACCTCAAGGGAAAGCCGTACCATATCTCAGCCCTCTACGTGGTTGATCTCCGCCGCTTCCGACAGCTCGCTGCCGGCGATAGACTTAGACAACATTACCACCAGCTATCGGCCGATCCGGGATCCCTTTCCAACCTCGATCAAGACTTACCAAATCATATGCAGTTCGTGATTCCGATCCACAGCCTTCCGCAGGAGTGGCTTTGGTGCGAGACGTGGTGCAGCGATGAGAGTCTAAAGGAAGCGCGCACTATCGATCTATGTAACAATCCGCAAACCAAAGAGCCGAAGCTCGACCGGGCGAGAAGGCAGGTTCCGGAGTGGACTGCATACGACGACGAGATCTCAGCCGTTGACCGACGGCGGAGAGGGTTAGCCGCAGATACAAGCACAATCGGCGATAGTGATGCTCAGAAGAAGTTAGTTGGGGAAGATGACGGTGGTGTTGAGAAGAACACGAAGAGCAGACGACTTGATGAGGATACCGAGGCAAAGACGAAGAGAGTTAAAGATGAATTGTAGGTACTCGACATGTTATACTCGACATGCTCGACACGAGGAGGTGCCAGGCAGGTGTATATAAGTAACATAAGAATACTTAGGTAACCTAGTATATAAGTAATACTAGGTAAGTAAGTATAAAAAGACTCGATGATGTGGATAAGTTATACCGAATGCACGTCTGTGACATTGACCTATAAATACTACATATATATTGCTCAGGAGATGCTACCTATATTTACCTAGCTACCTACATATGTAACCTATAGTACTATGTACTATGTAGGTAGACATGATACATCATGCATGATACGGTTGATACCTAGGGACCTGTTTCTGGATACACTCCGCCGTGGTGTTTTGGCTTGGCAGCGGACCGGGTCGGGCCGGAGTTTTTACTGTATTGAACCATTGATTCTGGTAAGAGGTACAAGTACATGACCTACCTACGTGCCTACGTAATTCAGCACTACGTAGTACGTAGTACGTAGCCCTGGAGGTTAGGTAAATACTAACTAGTAGTCAAGCTTACTAAAGTCTAACCTTAAGTGGTATGTATTAAACCTATCAACATTCTTCCTTCTTCCATTAAAGCGCATTTTAATATAAGAATTCCATAGAATCCATTGAATCCTATTAAACTTTGGCATTTCCTCACGAGTCACGAGTCAAGACTCAAAGACTCAGGACTCACGACATTATTACCTAATCCTGCCCACCCGCTCCTTCGGGGAGGCAGTGCATGCACGCCATTCATCCACCCATCTATCCATCTATCCATCTATTCAGTATCTATCTATCTATCTATTTGTCTTAGTATCTTAGATATCTACCTACATAACCATCTATACATACTAACAATTATCCACCATCATCGTCATCTAACCTAGTACCTACATACATCATTCTTTTTGGGTGCTACGTTTTTGTATCCATCCATTTTATTTTAAATAACTACCTACGTAGTTAACCTATCTACAAAGCTCCACCGCCAAAAAGGGTAAAAGGGAAAAAAGGGAAAGAGAAAAACAGCTAATAGGTAAACTAACCTACATTACCTCCTACTTAATAGCAGGTTTACAAAAGAAAAGAAAGAAAAAGAGCCAAAACACTTCTATAAAAAAAAGCTACAATGGATCTAGCCCGGTCCATCGTAGCGCCGCTTGTCCCGCAGAAGCACACACACACGATCATCTTCCTGCACGGGCGGGGGGACACGTCGACGAACGTGGCGGACGCGCTGCTGCGGTGGTCGCGCGATTCCGAAGGACGGTCGCTGATGGACGTGTTCCCGAGCGTGCGGTGGGTTTTCCCCCAGGCCGAGGACCGGCTCGCCGAGATTCAGGGCGTCGAGGTACCCCAGTGGTTTGACGTCTGGAACATGCTCGACTTCACCGACAACGAGGAGCTCCAGGTGTTTGGGCTCCGCGAGAGCGTCGAGAGCCTCCGCCGCATCGTCCGCGCCGAGGCACAGCGCGTCGGCGGATTGCACCGCGTCTTCCTCGCCGGCATCAGCCAGGGCGGCGCCACCGCTGTGCATACCCTGCTGCACCTCGGGCATCGCGAGGATGGGGAGGTGGAGGGTGTGCGTCCGTCGAGGCTCGGTGGGCTGATTGGGTTTTGCCCGTGGCTGCCGTTCCCAGGGGGTTCGCTGCAGGAGACAAGGGAAGTGCTCGGGCTAGAAGAGGAAGGGGGTTTAGAGGTGGAAGGAGAAGAAGAAGACAAGCTAGAGAACGACGACTTCGTGCGGAGGACGCCGGCGTTTCTGGGACACTGCGCTGACGACCCGATCGTGTTTGTGGAGTACGGGAAGCAGCTGCGGGATGCGCTGCGCGGGTTCGGCATGGATGTCTCGTGGCACGAGTATCCCAGCGGCGGCCACTGGATCAACTCACCCAAGGGAGTCGACGACGTTGTCGAGTTCCTCAAGACGCAGGGGATACCGGCTGCGGAATGAGGCCTGCCACTGTTTCTTTTTGACAGTTTTCTGCCCGGTGGCTGGCTTCGAGATACGATGCGCCTTACAACGACGAGAGAGAAAGAAAAGGAAAAGGGGAGAGCTTGCATTGCAGAAGGAGTTTATGCCTTTTTATTTGCTCTCGGTGCTTGAGCATGGATGGTCTCTGAAACCTCCTTGCTACAAGCCGAACACGGAGTTTTCTCAGCTCGAAATTTCCGGCGTCATTCGATTCTTGAATTTACTACGTCGCCAAAATTGGAGGCTTCCGGTTGTTGCTGCGATATACCTATACACCCTTTACGATTTTAATGATATACCATATGGGTAATATTTTCAAGCCGGATGCCTCGATCAAGAAGGAGAAGATATAACCCATATACCACTACAATGAGGCGGAGGAGGAGGCCACAAAACGAAACTACAGGAACCGCCTGTCATGAGGCTGCCTACGCCGCGGTGGGTTCAGCTGGCGGGCGGAATATAATTATGCCACATTTACAGGCCACGAGATATAGGTTCTTTCAACCAGGAGCCTTTGGGGAAGATGCATAGCAAATTGAATTAGAGCGGATTGATTAAAGAGGGGGTGTATGGAGTTTTCACTCCCCATGGCCTGATAGTTGATCTTTAACTATCACCAGGCCGAAGAAAAGAAAAGAAGATGACTAGGTTAGCAAAGCCATATGCTACATTTTAGGGAACAGGTGTTGCAGGAGAAAAAAAGAAGAAAAGGACCAGTTTCTGACCATGTCGGGGTCGGGAGCTGGTGAACATCCCTTGACTAAGGGAATATATCATGACATTCATTGACATGTGAATCTACTTAAAAGGCGGGACATATCAAGGGAGGATATTATCAGAATGAAAAGTTACCCGTGGGCCACCAAGTCGTCTACAAACCCAAACCTACCCACTACGCAGGTAGGAGGGTATTCGGTAGACAGGTAGATAGGAATCCATATAGGTATAATGAGTCAAAAGTCATCACATGTAACCGCTTACAACTGTGCTCGACTAACATGTTTCTTAACAGTGTCTCTCGCGATACTATATCAATCAATCCTACCGTATAATAGCGACACGCACCGTGCGTCGGATCTCGGGTAAACTATCCTCATCAACCCAAGTCCGTGCACCGGCACCAGGAAACAGGTCTTATAGCAAGATATAACAGCAGCAAATTCTCAGGAGCGGGATTGTATAAAAGTACTTGACTCATGCCTTTTACCTGACTCAACCTTGTGCAACCCACAATGCTCCTTTACACTAATCTTTGGAAACACTATTCTGGAACACCCAGATTCAATTTTTAGTTTTACTGCTTTTCTCTTTTTTTTTTTTGGCCTTTCTTTTTTCTATGCGCCAACCAACGCCAACAACCAACACTCATTAATTCATTTATTGATGTTTATTATTGATGTTTTGTATTAATGTTTTTTATTAATATTTTTTATTGCACCTCATGGATAGCATGTTGTCGATGCATGCATGCAATTATTTTTACTTCCTTTTTTACTTCCCATTTCAATTGAAAAGCTTACCGAGATATTACCGCGGTGCCAACAATGAGACATTATGAGAGTAGGCGGGGTAGGTATCTAGTTACTTTTGTGCCCCTCTGTTGCTATGGGTGTATGTAATGAAGTGACGTGCTATTAAAGATTTAAAGGTTCTAGTAATTCTAGCTGTGACAGAGAAAGCTCAGCTTCAATTATACTTATCTACCTACCTATTTTTACGGATTATATCTGGATCTAAAAAGCCAGCCATCAAGGTCCACGTTTCCATCTCCAATCCCAAACCATTGAGTAATTAATTAGTACTATACATTTAAGATATTTAACATGTCGGCCGCTTGTATCTTCTGCAAGATCATCAAAGGCAAGCTAAAGCGTCCAACCAAGTCCCGAGATACCCGTATTGTCACTTCATCACCCAGGACAAACAAAGTAATAGCTTTATATGAAATGCAACCGCCAAACTAACAGTATATATAAAATAATAATAGGAGAAATCCCCTGCTTCAAGCTCTTCGAGAGTGACAAGACCCTCGCCTTCCTCGACATCAACCCCTTGAGCAAGGGCCATGCTGTAAGATTTCCCCCCTTTCTCCCCTCCCCTTTCCCCTTTCCCCTGCTACATCAAGTAAACACCACCTACTCACACAACACGCTAGCTCGTCATCCCCAAGTTCCACGGCGCAAAGCTAACCGACATCCCCGACGACCAACTGGGCGAGATCCTGCCCGTGGCCAAGAAGCTGGTGACTGCCACCGGCGCCTCTAACTACAACATCCTCCAGAACAATGGCCGCATTGCGCATCAGGAGGTCGATCACGTGAGTTTTTTAGTCTTTCTTTCTTTTTTTTTTAATATATATATATATATATCATCCCTCCTGCTTCTCCTTAACTGTTCTTCCTCTCTTCCTCATTGGTCCTCTGTTCTTTTATTCTACACGAGCAGTTTTGTGGAGTAATTGAAGGTAGAAGCGGACGATTTCGAAGAAAGGAAATAGAGAAAAATTCTCCTAGTACTGAGCAAACAGCTAACCAAATCACCATCATCTCTAACTCTAGGTCCACTTCCACATGGTAAGACAACTAACTCCCTACTCTCTTCTGCCCCTACTCCTACTCAGTCAGCCCCTTGTTATCGATACTGACATCAACTAACTCGCTCACCAGATTCCCAAACCAAACCAAGACCAAGGACTTGGCGTGGGCTGGCCTCAGCAGAAGACCGACATGGAAGCTCTCAAAGCCCTGGGCGAGGAGCTCAAGTCTAAGATGTGATGGGGCCTCCGCTGAGGGCCGAAAGCTTGCAGTCGGAGATCACTCTGTTATAGGTCCTTACCTACACGACACAGAAAGGGGAACGTGACGTGATAAGCATGAATAAATACCTAAATCAAATAAAAAAGAACTTCCAGAATTCGCCTTGATCGCTTTTTGGTGATATGTATTGATACCAAAGTAGTAGTAATAGTAATGGTACCTAAACCTTAGTCTATTCGCTTTGCCCACTTCCATGACCCTTTATCCATGAATTTTTTTAATCCTCTACACACAACCCATCTACCCGCTTCCTTGGAGTTTTCAATCCAGATCATCCACCGACGTCTCTCCCGCTGCCAAAGCCGCCGCGGTTCCGTTAGTGGTGGTGGTGGTGGTGGCTGGTGCTGTCTTGGAAGGGTAGTAGTCGAGCTTTCCATCACCTTTGATGACCCCTATCCTGTCGTAGAGGGATCTCGATCGGAGGTAGGGGTCCAGACGCCAGTACTGTTCCCTCAGCTGCTTGGCGACGGCGTCGCGCTCCGAGTGTAGGGCCGCTCTCTTCGTGGCGTCGGTCTCGTTGATCCACTCGATTGTTTTGCTCTCGTACTCCTCGTACAGTGCCTCACGTTCTTTCACGAGTTTCTGCTTGGTCTCGATATCCTTCATTTTGGCATTCTCGCCAGGTACGGGTTCCACGTATTGGTACGAGTAGCCTGACGTGCCTTCCAGGTCATCTGGTACCTTGTCCGCTGCAATGAACTCTTCCAGGTCCTTGAGAGTGTTGGTGAAATGCACCTTGCTTGCGACTACCGGGTCAAGCCATCCACGAACAATCTTCCAGATGCCTATAGTTTCGGTTAGAGATTACACATGCACGAGATGGGGATATTAATGATATCATGATATGACGAACCTTGGAAGACCCACGGGGACTTATGTACAAGGACTACCCCTAGACTCTCGGGGTAGTTCGCCTCGAAGCACTTGATCATGAATTTAACTGGCGCATAGTCCTATGCAGAATTAGCTTCCGCCTTTCATAGTGACACTACAACCTTTTTCTTCCTTTTTTTTTAAAAAAAAAAAAAGAGAAAGGAAGAAAAAAAGAGCGAAACTCACCATATTGGCCAATGAAAATCCGGTTAGGTCGAAGACGACGCACTTTTTGAGGGTCAGTTTTTATATCCTAGGTACCTAGGTAGATTTCGATTTCATGAGGAACTCACAGCAGTGTCGACAGGGGGGGATAACATAAACCGGGTTGTCTCGATAAGGTAGACCGTGAATCGCTCGAGACCCTCTTCTGATTGCTCGCCCGCTCTGTGCAGGCGGGCCCTAACAAAACAGATGGGCCTCCCTGCTTTGTCGGTTCCATAGCAATAACTCTTCCCCATCCGCAACTGCGATAGGAAATCCTCTGCTAATTTCTTGTTCTTCCCCTCAGCTGTTTTCTCGTTGATGGCGGCATATTCCTCGCCATTCACCATAATTTCTTCGTCAACGCGCGAGTCCGAGCATCTCCAGTTCATAGTCGACATGAGCATAACGAGTGCTCGTTGCAAATCCCATTTTCTAGCTCTGAGGAAGCGGAGGAGAAGGGCGTCAGGATGGTCATGTTTCACCATAGACCAAATCGTGGCTCTTATCTGCTCTGGCGAATGTGTAGCGAGGGTCTCGAGATAGGTCTTGTTCTCGCCCCATTTATCTTCAGGGTCATTCTCTTTGATACTATCCATGGCAAAACTCTTGGAAGACGTGCTACTGCTATCCTTATCCTTGTCCTTCTTCTTCTTAAAAAGGGACATTCGTTTCTTCTTAGGTTTTTCGGATCCCGAGTTGTTGGCTTTCCCCGGTGCCTCAGAGGCGGTCTCTGATTCAGCTGTCCCCTCCTCGCCAATCACGGCGCATACCTGCAAAAACATCTCCCAGAACTTGCGCAGCTTCTCATCCTGCTCGGGGGTTAAATTCCCCGGTCTACCTGGAAGGGTTTCCATGACTTCTTCAGTGTCGTAGCTGGAGTACTCTCCAACGTTTGGTTTCGAAGCTGAAGCTGAAGCTAAATCCAAAGGTACTAGGTTGTAAAGTACCAATGCGCCGAGTGCGAACAAGGGCGCAATATATAGCGCAAGAGAGATCTGACTCTTCAAACACTTCTCGTCTTCGCAGTGGTGGGCTGGGTATCTCCGCGCCTCAAAATACGTGTTCCTCGTGAGGAAGGGGCGCAACGATGAGCGGAATGCGCGCGTACTTGTACAGCTTATGCGAAGATGCGGTGGTTTCCCACGGGGCAGTGCAGACGGCCAAGCTAGATGAGCTCGAGAATGGACAGTGGCCGAGAATGCGCGTAGAGGTTTAAAAGAAGAGCAAAATGGAGAGCTGTGCAAAATGGGAGCTTTACAGGTTGCGGATAGACCGGTAAGAGTATTTAAACCTATCCTTGGAGCTTTGAAGAAGCGAAATGGTTGTGATGCTGATACTTTCATATGGCCCAGGAACAGCCAATGTCCGACGGACCCGAGCTACCGTATCGCCGTGTAAGCGCACTTTTCTCCCTTTCCGCGTATCGAGCTTGGCTAGCTGTTTATTCTGTGGCAGGAAAAAGGAAGAGGGTAGCTTGTTTGCGTGATAAACAGGCGACGTGGGTGACAAGGCGCAAAGTAGCGCCTCGAGTAATAAAAAGATAAAGGAGAAAGAGGTCTGAAATGTTGGAGCTACCAATGCTGACGTAGTTATGTATACGAGTTTTCGTATGTCTCTGATGAGCCAATCGTATTTTGCTAGTCAGCTGTACTATGCCGTACCTTGAGCCCGGAGTAAGTATTATTAGAGAATCTTTATTAGAGAATCTTTATTAGAGAATCTTTAGGTCAAAGGTAGTATTATATGTATGTACTAATTAGTTCGTAGGTAACATTGGAGTTGTATTCCAAGGTTAACAACATTGAAGTTGAATGAACTGAAACCCTGTATTCCGACCGGTACCATACAAGATGCATGTGTAGTACTTACTACTTAGACTTTCATTATGTAACCAGTTGGCACTTTTAGTAAGATATAAGATATCATTATGCAAGTTCTAGGATCGTGCTACCCGAGCCGTTGCGCAACCGTTCAGACATCTAAATACTAGCAATATGGCACGTGCACACTGCACAGTAACTACCCCCACCATCCTTCGAAGTTCAGGTTATTTCATCGTTGCCAAGCATTGATTGACCTACTGTACACCTACTATGTACATGCAACTTTAGCTAGCCTTCCTATGCAAGACAACCTTGAACCCTTGGAGTCACCAACCTAAATCGCAACACCTAGATAATTCTTAACTACCTACCAAGGGCAATCAGAAGAAAACATTCGAGACTCGACCACACAAACTACTATTGGCTTTAATCCCGCACCAATGTCTGCAAACGAAGGCCACGAAAGCGTGCGACGGCCGCGCTCCACGTCGCGATCGCGTCCAACAACACCCCTCCGCCCCTCCTCCCGCTCCTCCTTCCGCGAATCCGCCCAGCGCAGCGTCGAGGGCAGCGAACCCTTCCCGTTGAACGTTTTCGAGCCAGCGTTCGCCGAGCTTTCCGACGCGGTTGCCGATCTAGAGGCCAACATGATGCACTTCCAACTTATGCACGAAAGTCTCGCTCGGTTTAGTGAGGACTTCGCAAGCTTCCTGTACGGACTAAACATGAACGCTTTTTGCGTGGATTTTCCGGAGGTAGGTGGGCTGGAGGGTTTACAAAGCTACATACAAGATATGATAAGGTCTAATAAGGGGTGTTTGTAGGGACCAATTGCCGAGTCATTTCGTAGAGTCAAGTTAAACGAGGACCAACAACCTACCACGGGCCGATCACGAAGCACAGAACGAGGAGAGATGATGGATGGGGAGACAACATTCATGTATGCGAATTCCGTTTGTTTGAGGCTCTGTGCCAATATTCTGATTATCTCTCTAGGACTACGGATACATCCTTCGTAGAGAATCCACCAACCGTGTCCAAAGCGACCCCCAAGAAGTTCGCGACACCTGATACCCGCCAATCCCGTATGCCTGGTCCATCAAGAGGTGGCACGCAATCGAGAGGTAGAGCTGGGACAAGCAGAGGTCGTCCGAGTGGTCTTGTGAGGCCGAGAGCTCGTGGGTTAAGATGAGCCATGCTGATGATTGACCATCAATCATACGAATTTATATGGTGGTGAAAAGCCTGGAGTTGCATTGCCGCATTGTTGCATACTAATTCATAGTAAAATGCGCCCAGCAATGCGCTTGATCGACGACACTTGGTTGATCTATGGAGAGAGACCTATATCACGAGAGCGTCTCTCGAGGTTCATAAAGTGAGATGGGAAACAATCAGGTTGCCATAATAATCTCGTTGTCGGCAGTCTTCGCGGCTTGGCTGGGCTCTTGGTTGTTGGTTTGCAGGCCCACAGCTGCCTCAGCCTCCTTCTGAGTGTATGGTTCTTCGCGAAGTTGCTTGACTCTGCATTGATAATGTTAGATGAGCTACTAGGTAGGCAGGCTAGATACCCAAAATGATGAATGCAAACGGACCTTCTCTTGTGTGGCTTTCCCTTCCTATGCCTTACGAGGTTCACCTCGCTCTCGTACCACTTGGCGCATTCGGTACAATACCATTTACCCAAGTCTGGAAGATCTTCCGGGGCTTTCATTCCCTTGAATTGGGCAAGGTGCTTCGGGGAGATGAGGTCGGCTTTGATCTGATCAAGATCCCTCGTCTTGCGACGGGTCTTGCTTAGCGTGCGCTTGTTGGTGACTCCCATGATCTATCCGTGATGGCTGAATATGGTGTAGTGTAGATGTTGTATGGTACTATGATGGAGTGAAGATGGTATGGTAGACATTGGTAGTAGCAAATGACATTAGGTAAGTTGATTTGCAGATTTCTCGACTGTAGAAATTTTGGTGGGGTCAAACTTTTTTTTGGGCCCCGTCGCGTTCTAAAAGGTGGTCATAGCGTTCTTACTCTCTTTTTATGGAAATTTACATGTGCCGTGCCTCCGAATTTGATCCGGGGACCCATTCCGCGTTGCAGGGCCGGGCGAGCGGCATTGTAGTTTTAACAAACATTGTTAAATTTTGAACAATAATAACTAGTTAACGCTGACGCAATCAGCATTAAGCACCGAGTACTAAACGAGCACTAAACTAATAACTACTAGTATTCATTTATGATTTTCCTCCTATTTTCTTATTTTTGTTCTCCTTGGGACACAATATTTGCCAGCATCTAAAAATGAATATTGAATAGCAATATTGATAATAGCATCTATGATCTAATAACAGTGTTGCAACTTGCAATTAACAATTCCCTCTTTACCGAATCGGTTCAGTCTAACCTAGTGTAAACAATTCGGCCACAATTTTGAACATACACCGAGGCAAGATTTCCATATTCCCCTTGTCATTAGCATTTCCGCCGATTGGCCAATGGCGGCCCACCCGATTGGTCTCCAGACTCTGCAAAATTTTGTCTTGGCCTATCGAATTTGGCCTGCAGACCTCGAAAATGTGGGCCAACTTGCATTCGTGAAGCGATTCAGGGCTCCTGCATTTGCGGCGGTACTTTGTGGACAGCGAACTGGTACCTGCGGCTATTTCGAAGATACATTCACAGGCTCAGGCACGAACAGTGGAGTTTAGGTTGAATGCCAAGTTGGTAACTATATACCTACATGTATGTGTATAGAGGCATTGATGTTACTTGTGTTATCAGTCTTGCGACTCTCATACCAACGAAGAGAGAATCTGGACTCAGTGTTGTGTGCTTAGTTTGTTGCAGCAAGACAAGGAAGGCTAGCCTAACTACATGTATCTATGGTAGCAGAGTAGGTAGTTCGGAAGTTCCTGGTAGTATCTTGCCATGTGTAAAGACATCAGTTCCAAGGTTGGTTTGTGGCGCTTGCTACCCTCCAAGCTATAGAGATGGGCAGGGATCGACTTCAAAGTTAGGTCATAGATCTTTTCAGCTTGCCAATGAGGCTTTGAGATGTACCTACAGTATTTTCAATGTTGGAGGTCTTAGCAATGTCTATAATGTGATTGAAGGAAACAAGCCTATTGAATATTCCCTATCATGAAATCTATGTATAACTAGTAACTAGTCAACTTCAACATTGGAACTAACATTGAAGCTGCTAGGCAAATACTAACCTACTAACTTACTAACCTAGGTACTAGGTAGGTAAACTGAAGCCTGGGTCCGGAGGTGCCTAAGTTAGCATCAAGACCGTTTTCATCCGATTCACAAACCGCACAATTTGACAGAACTCTTTAATTCGGGGTAAGAATTTACTTGTATCGATAATTGTTATGAACAACACGGAAGGAAATGTTTAAAAATTAATGGTACACACCTATATACGGGCGGATGAGATGGAGAGTTAAGTTGAATTTGATAAGGACGATACGTAGCTTTCAAATTCTTGACCAATTAATAAAATTGGCGTTTTCTTTATCTCGATGCAGTGTGGCTGACATATCCCAGAAGGCAGGGTGAGGTCACAGCTTTTACTTGAAAGTAATCGGATTCACTGTGATTGGTCCATTCAGCCGGGTAACATTATTTACAGTGGATGTACCTCTTCGTCTTAGCCGAAGTACCCTGATACTTCCTACCACTCCCTGATACCCAGCAAGCCTAGCCACCTAAGCGTCGATTTGGACCAGTAGGCTTACCAGCTTCCCTTTCCCGTAGCACCGTTATAACGCTGTACCGTCGTACCGTCATTAGTAGCATCTTTAATCGCAAACCACAAAACTCTCCACCTTTTCTCTTCTTTTCCCATCACAACGTTCTTTTTTTTCCCTTTCTTCGTCCGAACATACCAATTCCCTTTCACCTGAGCTTATTCCTAGAGACCCATTGTGTTTCTCTACGAATCTTCTTACCTCCCCTCCTCCAACCTCTATAATCTAATAGTAGATTTGTCCAGACTGATCCTTCACGTCTGAACCCCTCATACCTCTTCCTCAGGACCGCGGTTGTCACCATGTTGGCCACTCGACAGGTCCTGGGCAATGTCGCCCGCTCGCGGGTCATGCCAGCCATGAACCTGCGAAGGTGCATGGCCACTGTGACAGACTCCCCTCTAGACAAGAAGGTAGCTTTATCATCCCGTTCGCGAATCTCAAGAGCTTGTTAAGATGTCCGCGATCAAAGACTAATATTTCCCGCACATTATAGGTCAAACAAAACAACTGGGAAGAGGGCAACTTTATCAACTACAAGAAGATGTCTGAGAACCTGGCGATTGTACGCAGCCGCCTAAACCGACCCTTGACCTATGCCGAGAAGATCTTATACTCCCACCTTGACGACCCCCATGGCCAAGACATCCAGCGGGGTGTCTCATACCTTAGGTTGCGACCAGATCGTGTTGCTTGCCAGGATGCCACTGCTCAGATGGCTATCCTCCAGTTTATGTCCGCCGGCAGTATGTGCCCATTCCCCCCTCTGTCTTGAGAGTAAAGATATCTTCTTGGAGCTAGCTGGTTTAGGAGCAACCACTCCTTAACTGCATCATAACTACTCCAAAATATACCCCAATTCTTGCAGACCATTACTGAAAGCGATGATTACTAACATTCACTACTCCAGTGCCTTCCGTTGCTAACCCAACTACCGTCCACTGTGACCATCTGATTGAAGCACAAATCGGTGGCGTTAAGGATCTTGAACGAGCCATCAACATCAACAAGGAGGTGTATGACTTCCTTTCCTCAGCATGCGCCAAGTACAACATTGGTTTCTGGAGACCTGGCTCTGGTATTATCCACCAGATTCTTCTCGAGAACTACGCTTTCCCCGGTGGTCTACTGATCGGCACTGATTCGCATACCCCCAACGCTGGTGGCCTGGGTATGTGCGCTATTGGTGTTGGTGGAGCTGATGCCGTGGATGTTATGGCCAACCTGCCCTGGGAGTTGAAGGCGCCAAAGGTCATCGGTGTCAAGCTGACCGGTGAAATGAGCGGGTGGACCTCGCCCAAAGGTGTGTTCAATCTTCCTCGGCATTCTTACTAAATACTAATAAAGCTTCTAGATATTATTCTCAAGGTTGCCGGTATTCTTACTGTCAAGGGTGGTACTGGTGCTATTGTTGAGTACCACGGACCTGGTGTCGAGACTCTTAGTGCAACTGGAGCTGGTACAATCTGCAACATGGGTCAGTCTTTGCTCCCTTTTCATGTCACTTTCCTCCGTCTCTCAATATCATTCTATGACCTTTATCGTTTAGTTTCATTGTCCCTTGTACTAACTATGAACTAGGTGCCGAGATTGGAGCTACTACATCTCTATTCCCCTTCAACGAACGCCAATACGATTACCTGAAGGCCACTAAGCGCTCGCAAATTGGTGACTTTGCTCGCTCATACGCCAAGGAATTGCGTGAGGATGAGGGCGCCGAGTACGACCAGCTTATCGAAATCAACCTTTCCGAGCTCGAGCCGCACATCAACGGTCCCTTCACCCCCGATTTGGCCACCCCCATCTCCAAGTTCAGCGAGGCTGTCAAGGCCAACAACTGGCCTGAAGACCTCAAGGTCGGCTTGATTGGATCCTGCACAAACAGCTCCTACGAAGTAAGTCTTAAAAGATATAAGCTTTGTTCCATGCAGAACCAGGAATTGGAAACTAACGTCTTTGTAGGACATGTCTCGAGCTGCTTCAATTGCTCGGGATGCTATGGACCACGGACTGAAAGCCAAGGCGGCGTTCGTGGTGACTCCAGGAAGTGAGCAAGTAAGAGCAACAATCGCACGCGACGGTCAGCTTCAAACTTTCGAGGAATTTGGCGGTATCGTCCTTGCCAATGCCTGCGGTCCCTGCATCGGCCAATGGGATCGACGAGACGTCAAGAAGGGCGAGGCCAACTCGATCATCTCGTCCTACAACCGTAACTTCACTGGTCGAAACGACGGCAACCCTGCCACCCACTCCTTTGTTACTTCCCCCGATCTAGTCGTCGCTTTGTCCATTGCTGGCACTCTTCACTTCAACCCCTTGGCCGACAAGCTAAAGGATAAGGATGGTAACGAATTCCTGCTGACGCCTCCTACCGGTGATGCTCTCCCAGCCAGGGGATACGACCCTGGTAACAACACCTACCAGGCCCCTCCTTCCGATCGCTCGACCGTCTCTGTCCAAGTTGCACCCACATCGGACCGTCTCCAGGTCCTACAACCCTTCCAGCCTTGGGATGGCAAGGATGCCCTAGATATGCCTATTCTAATCAAGGCCAAGGGCAAGACCACGACAGACCACATCTCCATGGCCGGCCCGTGGCTCAAGTACCGTGGACATCTGGACAACATCTCGAACAACATGCTGATCGGTGCCATCAACGAGGCCAATGGCGAGGCGAACAAGATCAAGAACTCGACCACTGGGGAATGGGGCGCGGTTCCGGCTGTAGCTCGCGACTACAAGGCTAAGGGTATTAAGTGGGTTGTTATCGGTGACTGGAACTACGGTGAGGGTAGCTCGCGAGAGCACGCCGCTCTAGAGCCCCGCCATCTTGGTGGACTTGCTATCATCACACGAAGCTTTGCCCGTATTCACGAGACCAACTTGAAGAAGCAGGGTATGCTTCCTCTTACCTTCGCGGACCCTGCCGACTACGACAAGATCAAGCCAGATGACAGAGTGAGTTTTGAAACTTTTTTCCCTATTCAGTTTCATGAGACAAAAGTTGGCTAATATACATTCCTATCTAGATTGACCTGCTCTGCACGGAACTTGCTGTTGGCAAGCCCATGACGATGAGGGTACACCCCAAGGATGGCAAGCCATTTGACGTCCAGTTGAACCAGACGTTTAACGAGGCACAGATCGAGTGGTTCAAGAACGGTAGCGCGTTGAACACGATGGCCAAGAAGGGGAAATGAAAAGGTTTAGGACCTAAATTGGTAAAAAGAAATCAGCAATAAATAGGGGACGTGCATGCCGGCGTATTGTGGGGAGGCATGCTAGAATTACTACAAGCTCATGGAGTGTATAGGGAGGGTTTGGGTGTACGGATGTCATGTTGCGTGGGATCATTATATTTCCAAAACCCCGCCGTGACGTTTTACCTTTGATATTTCCAGAACATTTTCTACGTCTGTACAAAATGAAGTCGTTAAAAGATACCTATTTAAAAAACACTTGTCTACCTAATACCTCTTCTGTATTCTGTGTCCTGTGTCCTGTGTCCTGTGTTTTGTTCATGAAGGTTGAAATGGTAAGGAATCCAGGGGTATTGAATATTTATCCATGGATTGCTAGCAAGCTGCCCTAGTAAAGGTAAAATAGCACGTAGCATACCTGTTGGAACAGATAAGGTGGTTCCGTGATCACGGTGGGTTGCAAATAAAAGGTCAGAATCATGAATGTAGTTGAAGTTGTTAAGTAGGATGGAAAGGATCGAAGATCCTTTCCCAATTGAAGTAAGCTACAAAGATGGGCACGGGCCATGTGGGTCACGTGACTGTTCCCCACAATTCCCACACTGGCTATCTTTTCTTTTCTCGTGCCCATTGCTTCCGTCCATCACTTCATTCCCATTTTCATCCCAATGTATCAACCTCTCTTAACCCATCCCTGTAATCGTAGTGTAAGGCAGTTAGTATCGACAAATGTCTTCAGTGCCTTGTTAGCCTTCGTTTTAGTCATAGCATCAGCCGGGTTGTCCTCTCCCTGGATCCATCGGATCTCCGCAATTTCCCGGCGTTCGTATGATTGTCGTAGTGACATGATGTCAATCATCAACCTTTTCTCTTTAGTAGTACCCAGTTTGACTAAGCATTCATACAGGGAGAAAGAGTCAGTACAAACCACGACTGGAACCGTCGGCGGGATGCCTCGTTGGTTCAAGATCATTGTAAGGGTTTCGCCAAGGGCAATTCCCATATCAACACCATGGATCATCGCGTATATCTCGCTGGCGAGGACACTTCTGGTAACTCTTCGACATTTTGTCGAGCTCCAGTGTATCAGGTTGCCCTTTACCTTGAAGAATTCGTCGTTCATCGCGTCGTCGTTATTCGTCAATTCGTTTCCGAGAGCGATTATGTAACCTATCTGCGAGCTTAAGTCTTTGTTGTTCGCGAAGGATCCGTCCACGAACAAGAACAGTTTGGCATCTGGGAGGTTAAGGGGAACGTATCGGAGTCCTCTGTCTAGGTTCTCGAGTTGCCATTGAAGTCTGTTGTTCAGTCGGGCAATCTCGTCCTTCCCAGGCTCCTTGTGTTGTGCTGCCTCGGACATATCACAAGTTGCTTCCGGTTGGCATATGGTGGCGATGTAGGCGCCACGGGCTCTCTGTCGGATATACTGCTGGGCAGCATCGTCAGCAGACTCTTCAACAAGGGTAATTTTCTTTCCCTGCTCTTTCTGACGCAAATACAGTGATCCGTCTGTATTTTTAGATAGAATACAACCATTGAAGATCAAGGGTTCTTCGTCGGTGAGGTAGGTCTTAGGCTTGGCCAAAAGCTTGGCTTTCTTCAGTTCTTCGTCTTCAAGGCGGTCGAACTGTTTGTCGGAGACACCGAGGGTGTCATCGGTTTGCATACCGACCAAACCAAAACGTTCGTCTGATTTCGTGACGAGTAAACAGGGGTCGTAGGTTGAGGTTTTCATATTGAGTCGTTCTCGATGGTGCTTGAAGTAAGTAGCCCACCAATGTGTTCCGGCTTCGGCAATCCCGTAAACCGGTTTGAGAATTACCATAATAGTACCCTCCGGGTATTTCGGAACAAGTTCGGTAGGTAGTCGTGCTAGAAGCTTGCGATTAAGGGGCGTGTTGGATTGTGTATATGCTTGCGTAACGTCACGCAGCCAGACAATCATGCCTTCTTGTAGCAGCGCAGGGGCAAGAGCTGCAATAACTCGTTGGCTCGCTCGCTGGATCGTTGGTGACTGGGTCAGTATCACTCGTTTTCCCACGTCACTGTGTCCTTGGACAACAAGTCTCGATTTCTCATATGGGTTGTCCGTTGCTTTGCCCTTGATTTCACGGACGATTCGTGAATTGAATATTCGGATGTTGCCGTGCTTGGCATGGTCGTATTTTTCAAATGAAAATACGCCTCGTCCGATCAAGCCTTCAATTTCTTGGGCATCGGAGGCTTCAAATGGTTGTCCCGGCGTGGTAATCTTGCCTTCGTTACGTAGCTGTATCGACAGCTGTCTATCGATGACTTCTTTCTGGGTCATATTGGCAGCATTCTCCTTTGGCTTGTTCTTGCTACCGCGGGGACGTCCTCGTCCTCTTTTGGGTACGCGTGGCTCCGGATCTCGTTCCGGTGCTTGCTCTGGAACGTATTCGTCTAGATCGTCTTCATCCTCCGGTTCACTTTCGGATTCGGATTCGATCGGGATGTGCGTAGTCTCATCGCGGTGATAGGGCTTCACGACAGTTGTCCTGAATTTGACGGGTCTGTCGTTGATCTGGACGGTGCACGTTTCGCCGTCTCGTGCTACCAACTTGTAGGGTCCCTTCCAGCCCTTGTTTTCCCGAAACACTCGAACTTCCGATTGCAGGGGGAGGTTGAGGGTGCTCAACGTATTTGGGCCGTTTCGCATACCGAGCGCCTCGCTCACCTGTCGTCGTGCCTTCAATTTTCGGACTTCCACCATGGCCTTCTTGATGGCGGCAGCTCGCTGGTGCAGTGATGGCATGGGTGGTGAGCTTTCGACCAATCGTGGATATGCCCCAAAGACGAGCAATGTCGGAACCAGACCATCGGGTCCTGCTGTGTCATTGACGGCTTTCACAGCCATCTGCAGAATGTAGGATGGTTCCATGCGGTGCTCTTTCATGTCTTCGGAAATAACTTCGTAGGCGCGTCTCAACGGTCCGTGGTATCGTTCCAGTTTGCCGATGGAGTTGTGTGCCTCCACAGGAACTTCCTCCACCGAAATGGCGAGGGCCTTTGCGTTCATTTTGAACTCATTTGCCGTGAAGTTCGTACCTGCATCAAATATCAGGTTGTCAGGTGGTCCTAAATAGGTGTCGATCCAAATCATTCTCAAGGTGTCCCAGGCTTGTCTTGCAGACATGTCTTTCAAGAACTTGGCGGCCTGGAATGAGGTTGCCTTGTCGACAGCGTGAAGTACCGGTCGACCACCAATGTACATGACGTCAATGTATATCGTGTGGTTGAAATCGATGTCATCCTTGACGGTAAATTTGAATCTTCCCGGTGCACTACCGTGCAGTTGACATTGGTGACAATATTTGGTGATTTTCTTGATGATTTCAGGGTCGACATCGTCATATCCGGCTTTTGTAAGGACATTGTGAAGGCGTTCGGTCGCCGGATGGCCGAATCGTCGGTGTATTTGGCGTAGTTCCTTCTCTGTTAAGTGGCAATAGGCGACAGAGCGTTCTCGTTCCACCAAGAACCATGGATGGCCCCATTTGCGGACAATAGGGTAATCCTTATTCTTATGGGTAAGCACGTTCTTCACATTGTTGAGGTATATCCCCAGCCGGTCCATATCGTTCAAGCAGAGCAAGAAGGGGGTGTTTGTGGGCATAATCTGGAACGGGATTGTTCCAAATGGTGTTGGGACTCGTGCTGTGCCCAGGTTCTGCTGTTCTGGGTTGTCCCCAAAGCGAACTGTATGTTGACCGGCAGTGGTGGTGTCGAGTCGGATACTCGGATGGGTTCGTTGCAGAGCTTTCAATTGGGGTTCACCGCCCGATGATATCCCGGCTGCTCCCGTATCGGGGAGTATGCCCTGAAAGGCGTTGGCATATCGGTCTTCCAAGTAGAACGCGGTCGGTACTTTGGAAGTCTCGTGAGGGGTTGCGGCCGTTGCCTTTTCCAGATCGTCGTTGTCGAACAAATCAATTCCAGTGAAAGCATGCATTGCTGCCTGGTTTGCAAGAATGTTGGCAATGTTTTCGCCATCAACAGCACCATATTGGGTCAGGTACTGTGTTGAGAAGGTCGGTTCTTGTTCACCATCGTCGTAAATATCATCTTGGTCTTCGTGGGTAGCATACCACGAGTCAAAGTCAGCTTGGTCTTGCTCTCCATCGTCGCTTGTGGCGACATCAATTCCCTCATAGTCCAAGAGGAAGGCAGCAAAATCCTCATTCGTATCTCCTTCTCCGACTTCTTGAACGTAGCGACGCCATTTGTTCTTCTTGGCTTTGCGTTCACTCATCGGATGCTTCGTTGACCAACAACCAAACTTGCCGCAGACAAAGCATCTCTTGTCTTTCTTGCCTTGTCGGTTATCATAGCGGCGTCCAGATTGGGCACTTCTGGGACGGTAGTTCCCTTGAGGCCTGTTGTTGTTGTTCCTGTATGTTCGATCGGTCCAATATTGATCGTCAGGTGCGAGGTACTGTGAGTTATGGGTACTGCAGCGGTGGGCAATTCCGGCTGCACTGCGCAGGTCAGAGCAAATGCTCTCGAATGTAGCAGATGGTTTCAGAACAACAATGCTGAAAGCTGGGTGGCCTTGGACGGCGCTGATCATGCCATCCTTCAGGCTGACATCTTCCATGTAGTCGATTGACAGTCCTTTCTGGAGACGTTGGACATGTTCAATCAGTATATCGAGGCAAGTAGGCAAATCCTTATCAGGATTCTCCTTCATCGTAGTATGGATCGTGGTCGTTCTCCACTCGTGCATGTACATTTGTTGATTTTCGGTAGTATGGAAGAAACTTTTGGTCTTGGCGACCATTTGCTCCCAAGTAAGTCCTTTCTGGGCAATCTGGTTATAGTAATATTGCAAGGCGCGGTCCTTTAGCATGGTTGAGTAGGCGGCAGCGTAACCCGAGGGTGAGACTCCGGCTTTGCCACACATATCCTTGAAGATCTTTATCTTTTCGTCAAGGATATCATACTTATCACCACCGAATTTGATTTTGTCGTTGTTGTACATCTTAACAAGGTCGGTAATCGCCCGCGAGTATTGTGGTTCGTACGACGGTCGTTGTTCATACGACGGTCTTTGTTCAAAAGGGGTTGCCGACTGGCTATTGCCTCGGTTCCCTTGGTTGTCCCATCCTTGGTCGTCCTGATTGTCTTGGGCTCGGTTGGCTGTTCCTGACCGGAAACTTGGGTTCATGTCTGGAGGGTCAGGGGGTCGTGAGTTGCGTTGTGGAATCGAAGGGCCTGCAGCTGGTTTCTGTCGAAAAGCAGTTGTATTACCAAATGAAGGGTAATCATCGTCATAACCGAAGAATCGGCCAGACACAGTGGGTCTCTGGCCTCGGCCTGGACCTGGACCTGGTCCCGGACCTGGAGCTGGAGCTGGAGCTGGAGCTGGATTTCGTCCAGCTTGGTTGCTTGGGGCAAACAGACCACCTGGTCTGTTCGAGCCAGCCCGTTTGTTCGCATCGGGGGTTGGAGTGGCAGCGGTCACCTCAACTTTTGGAGTGCCTTGGTTCGATCCCATGGGTCGTCGTTCATGGGTTTCCGAAACTTCACTCTGGTCGTCTCCTCCAAAAGATCGTTCTGAGTCGGTACCACTCATGTTCTTCGCATCTTGCTGCAGCTTCCTCCGGTAACTGGGGTTTTTCATGGAGACAAATGTTGTAGGGTACTTCGTACTTGCGTTCGCAGCCTCGTCTTCTGATAGTGCAGGAAATTCTTCTGCATTGGCAGCCCTCTCGAGTTTCTCGGCAAAAGCGCGACCGGGAGTTCGTATGCCGTGCTTAAAGAGATGGTCAGTCATCTTCGACTTCAGTGTTCGGTTTAGTCTGTCGAAATGTCTTGCTTCCCAACCGTCAAAGTCGACTCGGTATTTCTCCCAGAGGTCTTCATCACAGAGGTCATCGTCGTACATCAGGAATGTCTCCGCACAATATGTATCCAGCGCCAGGGCATCCAACTCGTCGATGCCTTCCAAGTCCACCTCCTTGCCGCTGTATTCGTCCTTGATATACGTATCCCATGTCGGGCGGCCATATTTTCGTTCGGGATCCGGCTCTGGAGTCGGGGTAGTAGCTAGTCCCTTTCCTTTCTTGGAAGGGCCCGCCATCTTGGCGGTTACTTATGCAAGTGCAAAATAATGAACGTATAGAGCTTGTTGTAATGAGTGGATATCGGGTGTGGTGATAGTAAGAAGTTGGGTGTGGATGTTGTGAAAGAGTGGATAGACGTTAGTGTAATTGGGTTTGTGTTTGTGGGTTTAGGTTTTTTGAGAAAAACTTTTTGCGGAAAAAAACTTTGTGGGTAGTGAAAAAAAAAGTGTGACCTGAGATAGTGGGTCCAAGCACAAAAAGTGCAGTCGCGGGTCAAAGAAAAATTTTTCAATAGTGCAGTCGCGGGTCAAAGAAAAATTTTTCAATAGTGCAGTCGCGCACTGGCGCGAGGTAACGCGGGGCTAGGGTCCACAAAATGGATAGCGCACAAATACTCAGCTGTCAAAATATGACGTAGTCGTCTTGAAGGTCTATTCCCAACTGTATTTTCCAAGCAGATCGGCCCGGATAGGTATCAGCTCGGGTAGGCTTTTCGGTTTGGGTAGGTTTTCGGCTTGGGTAGAGGAATCGGCCGAATTTTGTCGAAGCAAACGTCGTCTCGTAGCCCAGTGAAGGGATCGTCAGTCGGATCGTTTGTGTGAAGGGCTTTCTCGTGATGTTCTCGGGTACTGTTGGCACAGACGTACGCGGCGCCTCGAGTATTTACCGATAGATCTCGGTCTGGTCTCTTCGTGCGTGATGGACGCAAACCTGTGGACGCGGACACAATGCGGCGCCCCGAGGTTTTCAAGTTAGCACAAGATTCCCGTACTTGTAGTGGTTGTGAATTTCGAGGAGTTTCAGTCCAGAATTTCCAGATGGAATTTCTTATCCAGGAATTTCCAACCAAATCTAGAGTTGCGGGTCTCCGTCTCTTCTTATCCCAATACCATCGACGGTATTATTCGGTATGAATCTCCTTGCTGTCTGTGATTGACTTATCTTGTCAACCACTGATCAGTGTTGGAACAGATAAGGTGGTTCCGTGATCACGGTGGGTTGCAAATAAAAGGTCAGAATCATGAATGTAGTTGAAGTTGTTAAGTAGGATGGAAAGGATCGAAGATCCTTTCCCAATTGAAGTAAGCTACAAAGATGGGCACGGGCCATGTGGGTCACGTGACTGTTCCCCACAATTCCCACAATACCTGCCAACATAATAATTAAATATTTGCCTCGGGACTTCCGGGATTGGATTAAATGCAATCGATAAGGCATTGTATGTAGATCAGTTCACTGGGCTACCTTAGTACATACATAGTACGTACTTTACATAGCAGTTGCAATCGAGTTCCTTTCTAGCGTGTCATCTTCGTACCTTACTACATGTATGTATGTAAGGTATAATAATGTTCGGCTTATTTCAATAGACTCAACCCCTGTCAACATTATTAACCTCTTCTTACTGCCGCCTGTGTAACTATTGGTAGGACTGACACTTCAGCCGTCAAAGCACACCACTCAACTTTATTCCTCCAAGTCGCCTCCCATCACTCTTCTACGGTGATTCGGATTGGCAGCCAATAATCCATTATATATCTAAGCGAGACAGAAACATATACTGTCTGTGCTTTTGTCGATATATAACTACCTACCTAGGCTAGATATCTGCCTAACAACTTTGTTTTTTTTTATCAAAAAATACCTGATATACCCGTTGAGAAAAAACGACCAAGACCAAGCGACTAGTGGACACGATTCCCTCCCAACCTCACGACCTCAACCGGTCACCTCTAACTTTTACTGAGGAATGATGCCTACGGTCCAAGGGTTCAGTACGTTGCGGGCGCGCTCGTACGTGTTTCGGCTGCCGCTGTTCACTCGCGCCATGATAGTCGTTATGGTGGCATTTTGGCTCGGCGGGCTTCAGTCTGTATGGGATCTGCGGCAATGGGGCGCGCTCATTCCGGATGAAATTGGCCTCGCGACAAGTGAGTCTTAGTTTATTCGCAGCAATGCGCCCTCGTGGATCGTCTGTTATTGAGGTCCAACTTGTCACTGACTAATGCGATTCCTATGCAGTGTACCGGGTCAACACATTCCCGTTAATCCACCTCAACTTCTTCCACGCCTTGTTCAACATACTCTCCTTGACGCCCCTGCTAGAGAGGTTCGAGACCGAGTTCGGCACATTGACGTCACTCGCCCTGTTCTTCGGTCGTAAGTGTAATATCCAGCGGCAAATACTCCTGGCCGTGTCTAGTTGGATCGAACTCAAAGTTGACACTCTAGTATAGCCTTAACGACAATACCTGCTTTCGCATACATTTTCATAGAAAAGTTTATACTGAGAGGGAACACGGCGGTCATGGGAGCTAGGTACTTACATCACCCTTCGATATTATTGAAGACTCAATTTGGAGTGCTGACAGTTGGGGCGGGATAGTATCTGGGTGTTCCTCCTACTTGGAGTGGAAGCTATACGCACTTATAAAACGAACCCGTACCTTGTAATCGGAACACACCATGTCCCGACCTGGATAACACCTCTGGTGATGGTGTTGGTCGTCGAAGCGCTCATCCCCAACACCAGCTTTGTTGGTCATCTGTGTGGAGTGTGCACGGGCTACCTATGTAAGTCCACCTTCTGTTCAGCTTTTACGCGCTTGGTTCCTTGTCGCTCATGAGAAATTGTCTAGTCGGATTGGGATACCTCAAATTCCTGTCGCCACCGGAGAAGGTACTACGATGGATCGAAAGCCGTCTAAACCTACTAGGACGATTACCGCACTATGTCAGCGTGGACCAGAAGACGTACGGAAGATTTGGGGTGTTGCCGACGAATAACTCGACCAGCTCGACAACACCACTAGGGCTAATAGGCTCTTCACAGAGGTTAGGTCCGTAGTACGGTTTGCGCAGCGTGGCCATAGACAGAGCAGAAGATGAGAGAAGATCAAGGTGAAAGAATGCTACCTTGTATATAGCATGCGTTTAATCAGCATTCAGGCATTGCATGACACAGGAGTCTTGGAAGGGAAACAAACTTTGGTATATTCGTGTTATGAGGTCTGGAATACTTTGTGGGCCAAAATAGCATAGAAAAGGGGGTTTGTTTGACTTGTATCAATAGTAATCTCGAGCGCCTTGAACCCTTTTTACGATGCATCGTGTACCTATATGCATCTATACACTGTAGTATAACTGCAGCTTGTTAGAAAATAAGCATGTAAAGCATACAATGATATACATAGTTAATGGTTAATTAAGCTAATTAGGTCAATTAAGTCAATTAAGTCACTTAAGTCAATTAGACCATAAGGCTGATTACCTAACTTAAGTAGTAAAAAGCGCTAAATTAAAGGACCTAATGACCCAAAGAAGGACCCAAAGGAGGACCCCTGAAAGTTCGCGGTTAGACTTCGTGTTACTTTAACTCAATTCGTGCTGTATCTACACTAAGGTAGGTACCTACTTATGTACTACCTAGGTTACATATGTAGTAGTTACTAGGTATACCGCGATCTGCACACTTCAATTACTTTACAACATTTGAACTCTCAACTGAACACTTCAAGGTTCCCTTTAAACACACATCAAGTTGAGCTCGATGTAGTTATACCATTCATTCGTTTCGTATTTTAATTCAACAGACTTGAGCAGCTATGCCGCGTCTACTCTGTAAGTTCTCTTCGTTACGAATTTCTATAAAGCATTGGCTAATTTAGATATCCAAACTCCTAGCTGCGGCGCTCGTCCTGCGGCGCGATCCTCGACTACAGAAGCTCCCACCGTACTTGTCTCTTCTCTGCATTATTGTCGGCGTTGTTTGGCTATTAATGCTACCTCTCGATCAATACTCCCGCCGTACATATATTAGCGAGAATGCGCTCCTGCCCGGTCAGGTCCACACATATTTTGGCGGAAGCGATCAGAATGTCTTCCGCGCTTATAGGCATGAGATCGATGCGCTACAGAATAAGACGAATATCGAGTGGGTTGCTTGTCATTCTTTACAGGTACTGGGTGTGCAGGTCTGACAGGTTTATAGGGTGAACGACGAGCTCGAGAAGATCTTCAAGGGTGTCGGTCTTAAGGTTGGCCGCCAAAATTACACGTATCACTCTTCCGGCCACACATACGCCGGCGAAAACGTCTATGCGATCCTACAAGCTCCCCGCGGCGACGCTACCGAAGCTATTGTACTCATCGCCGCGTGGAAGAACGTTAAGGACGAATTCAACCGCAATGGTTTGGCTTTGGCTCTGGCCTTAACCCGGTACTTTAAGCGGTGGTCGCTGTGGTCCAAAGACATCATTCTCGTGGTCCCACACGATAGCCGGGCTGGCCCGCAGGCGTGGGTCGATGCCTACCACGATGCCCACGACCCATCTCAGGTAGCCCCGCTGCCCATCAAATCCGGTGCCTTGCAAGGCGCCCTCGCGCTCGACTACACGCAGGACAGCCGCTTCGACTCGGTACACATTGTCTACGACGGCGTCAACGGACAACTGCCCAACCTCGACCTGATCAACTCGGTCGTTAGCATCGCTAGCGGCCAGATGGGCATAGGGTCCGTGCTGCAGAACAAGCACCAACACTCCCAAAAGTACGACGACAACCTTGAGACCGTGCTCCGCGGCATGCTGTCCCAGGCTTTGGGACACGCTTCCGGTCCACATAGCGCGTTCATCCCGTATCACGTCGACGCAATCACCCTGCAGCCTGTGGGCAATACCTGGCACGACGAGATGCAGTTGGGACGGCTGGTGGAAGGCCTGTTCCGAAGTTTAAATAACTTACTCGAGAAGCTGCATCAGAGCTTCTTCTTCTATTTGCTGATCCACAAGCACCGATTTGTGAGCATCGGCACGTATCTGCCGAGTGCGATGCTGATCGCGGCCAATTTCACCATCATGGCGATCTCTCTATGGGTTAAGAGCGGATATAGAAAGGTTGACCCTGCTGCTGAGGGCACGGAGGCTGAGCTTAAGAAAGCGGATGGAGAGGTAAAGGGGGCTGCTCAGGGAGGGGAGGCGGCGAAAGAGGTGGTGAGACCAGCCTCGGTGGCTGTTGAGCGAGATGTACTTCTTCCCCTGTGCTTTGTGGCGGGTGCTCAGTTCTTAGGCGTTGTGCCCCTTTTCGTGTTCAATACGGCGCCGTCTGGTGTAAGTTTTCTCTCCTTCTCTTTACCCCTTCACATCATGGTGTTATTCTACTCTTATCTCATATGCCCACCTTATATTCCCCCCTTTTTTTCGATACAGCTCTAAACTAACGTACCACCAATATAGCTACTCACCCCAATCTTCGCCATCTTCACCCTTCTCAACGCGGCTCTCCCGCACCTCGTCTCTTACCTCCTAACCAACACCGGCAACGCAAGCGGGATTTTCAAGTCCCCCACGGCCCAGCAGTACAACCTCATCAAATCCTTCTCCCTCCTTCTGCTCGGCATGTTCCTCTCCACCCTCGCCACCCTCAACTTCTCCCTCTCCTTCCTCATCGGCCTCCTCTCCTCCCCCTTAACCTTCTCCCAGCCCTGGTCCGCCACCGTCGCCAGGTACGCCCACTCGGGACTCCTGCACGTGCTGAGTCCGCCCGTCGTGGTGCTCGCGGGCTGTCTGCTCGCGGGCGTCGGGGTCGAGACCGTGCTCGCGGAGGCCGCGTTCGGCTGGAGCGTCTGGGGCCTGTATACCCCGCTCATCGTGTGGTGCGTCTGGTGGCCTGCGTGGTTTGTCGGCCAGGTCATTGTGCTGGGACGGCCGGTTAGCGATGGGGAAGGGAAGGAGAAGAAGGCGTGAATTTTTTGGTTTTAGTCTTATTTTTTTTTAGTTCCTTTTCATCCGATGTTTCTGGCATGGCTTGGTTCTCTGGGAATGGGGAGAGATGGGAATTAGGAAGGGAGCGGGTGTACTAGCATCCAGTATGTGTATGTGTCTTGCCTCATGCATTACTCATATTATTTAGTCAGGTAGGTGGGTAAATACTTGCCTAGGTACCTACATATGACACGATAGAGCGATAGAGCAGCGAGGTTTTGTCCTTGCTTCGATCACGATAGCACCTAGATAGGAGAGAACGAAACTCGGAAGAAAATTACCCAACTACCTAAGGTTAGGTGCCTACCTACTGTACTCGTGCGCACTCGCTTCCAACCTTCAAGGTAAAGCATTCAGGTACCTACCTCAACTCAAGTAAGGAAGAAAAAGGGGGAACCTATTCATATCACTTGGAACAGCTCTACAAAGCCTTTAGTTCGCGTGTACAAACATATCACGATACCATCAGTTACATACTACGACTATAATTTGCACTAGCCACTAAGCACCTAAGCACCTAAGCACCGCGGTGATAGCAGTAATACTAATAATGTTTTTGTCTTCTTGCCTCCAAGGACGTGTGTCTATTAGTATGGACTATCATACAAGGCTATTTGTTGGCCTCTCATCTGTCTCTCCATTTTTGCCTCTCGGAGAGAGAGGCAAGGGGGCAAGGGATGTGGACACTTCCTTGTCGAAGTTTCTGCCTGTGGCGTATATTCATGCATGCAATTCGACAACACTTTTCCACTTAGAAAAGTGTTCAAATGAGTATTGCAAATGGACAGACACACTTAAGCTCAAGGAGCCCAGATATCCTGCCCCGTAGCCTCAATCCAGTTGCCCAGCTTATTCACATTCTCGCCCCATTCGCCGAGACGCTGGCTCATGCTAGCGATCTGCGTCATGTCGAGAATACGGGGCTGGACCCATGTGAAATTGACAAGCTCATCCACCTCGTCGATCGTACCTCTTACCAGTCCCAGACTTAAAGCCTTCATGACCAAGTGTTCGATCTCATCCTTGCGCACTTTGGTATCAGCAGAAATAGTGTTGAAACTCATGGCGCGCTGGTGCGGTGGCCGACGAAATACACTTTCTGTCAGTGCCGCTAGGTAGATCTTCTGTCGGATATCCTCGACGTGTTCCTTCAGTAATGGGTTCGTCGAAATGTGGCCCGAGAGCATATCGTAAGCGGCTAGGTCGCCCCGGTTAAAGGCTAGAAGCAGCTCCTGTAACCAGGCGACATCACCAGTCAGGGCAGCGAGAATAGGGTGCTGTAGTAGCTCGCCAAAGTTGTAGATGGAGTCGGAAACGAGGGCGGCGATACCCAGGTCGTAAGCCCGGGCCTTGCGCTCGTCGGGGGATAGAGAGGACAACTCAATGCAGGCGAGGTAGAGGAGGGCATTTCGATAGTACGAAGCGAAGTCGGCCTTGGCCTGATAGTAGTCGGCGTTTACCTGGTAGAAGGCAGCGTGCACCTTGGTCTCGACACTGTCAAAGGAGTCCAAGATTGACTCGGCCTTATCGAGATCTACACGTGCAGCCTCAAGGTTGTGCAGGTCGAGCTCGACACGGGAGACGGCGACAGTAGCGTATACGAATGCATCTTGGGAGTTTTCGTTATCGACTTTCTTGGCGAGGTCAAGGAGGAAGTCAAGACGTTCTTGGTCATCTGTTATGCCATGTGTTAGTATCGCATCGTATATAAGATACTCCTTGCAGAGTATCCAACAGAGTATCCAACAGGCTACAGAGAGTGAGTGAGTGAATTACCTTTACATTGGGTAGCAGCCTTGAGTCCAAGGTCGACAAGCTTCAGTTGGTTGATCTTGTCAGCAAACTTTAATATGAAGACCTTGTAGAACTTGAGTCGCTGAGGTTCGCTCTTGGGATTGGCGAAGAATTCGATTAAAGCGTCAGTAAGCTGATGCCACAGCTTGCGCTCCCAATAGTTCTCGAACTGAATAATGAGGTATTGAAGTTCGTCCGGGGTCTCGTCCCGCTGGTCGGCGAGGAAGTCGGCGATAGTGTCGACGTTCATGATATTGTTTATGACTTCTGTGCTCTGGTAAATTTTGTTTCCTTCCGTTCGGATATGATTTTGGTCAGTAAGTGAGGTGTTGTTTGTTTCTTTTGTCTGTTGGATGTTCAAGGTGAGTAAAGTTGAGTTGAGCTGAGTAAAGTTGAAGTGGATACTACTAGTAGTACCTACAAGAGGAAGAAGTACTAGGTAACTACCCTAGGTATGTAAATGTGGATGAAGCTCAAGAAGCTACAATCAATACGCGGCTGGTGTGCAGCCTGTCCAGGAAGCTGCGCTGAGTAGGGTACGTAGGTACTTTCTTAGTTCCATGTTCCATTGTACTACATACCTAGTAGTTACATGTAACTTATGTAAGTTAGTGTAATCGATAATTCCTTGTGGCTTGCCTTTCTTTCGTCAAATAACCAACTTGAATATTGTGGCTTGACTTCTTCGGAGCTCAACTTTCAAGGTCCCAAATCCCACCAAAGTACCGAACAGCGAACAGCGAACAGCGAACAGTCAAAGCTTCAACATTCCCAAAGCTGTATCGTAATTGGAAAGGCCGCCTCTTTAAGTAAAGATGGCTTCCTTTCCCACCGCAGTGCGGTCCAGTCCAAGACTAGCATTCAATATTATCCAAGCCCGTCGCATATCCGACCTCACCATCACCCGTACCGGCAAACCCATCCTCCGTGTACAGGGTGGAAGGTCAGTCATTGCGATGATCCTCTTGTGTCAATTGACAATTGATATAGTGATAATTGCTAATCCGTATTAACTGTTAGATCATCTCTCGGAGGTATATTGTGACCAACCACTACAGACGCTTTTAAATCCTGATCGTTTACTATATAGGCCACACTGCGACAGTATTTGGCGCAACCGGACAACTTGGAAGATATATCGTGAATCGGCTAGGTACGAACGAAGGACCATACAATTTGCCATAACCTAGGCGCATACGATGTACGTTCCAAACTAATGATACGTCGTAGCACGCCAAGGATGTTCGGTCGTCATTCCTTACCGAGAAGAGATGGCGAAGCGCCATCTCAAAGTTGCTGGCGATCTGGGTCGTGTCAGTTTTATCGAGTACGACCTACGCAACACCGAATCGATCGAGGCCAGCGTCAGACACTCCGATGTGGTATATAACCTCATTGGTCGGAATTATCCTACTAAGAACTTCACTTTGGAAGATGTTCACGTGGAGGGCACTGAGCGCATTGTCGAGGCTGTCGCCAAGTACGATGTCGACCGTTATATCCACGTCTCTTCCTATAATGCCGACCCCAACTCACCCTCCGACTTCTTCGCCACCAAAGGGCGAGGAGAGCAGGTTGCGAGAAGCATCTTTCCAGAAACCACCATCGTTCGCCCGGCCCCTATTTTCGGGTTCGAGGATAGACTCCTCATTCGGTTAGCTGGCATCACCAACATATTTACGTCAAACAATATGGAGGAGAGATACTGGCCTGTTCACGTGCGTATCCATGAAAGATACAAGTTGGAATAGTAGGGATCTGACCGATGTGAATATAGTCCATTGATCTTGGCCAAGCGCTAGAAACCATGCTATACGACGATACGACAGCCGGACAAACGTATGAGCTTTACGGGCCTACGAACTACTCGACAGCCGAGATTTCCCAAATGGTAGAGAATGAAATTCACAAGAAGCGAAGGCATATCAACTTGCCCAAGGCGATACTGAGGCCGGCGGCCAAACTACTCAACCAAGTACTCTGGTGGCCAGTACTCTCGGCAGAAGATGTAGACAAGGAATTCATTGACCAGACGATCGACAAGAAGGCCAAGACATTTGCTGATTTAGATATCACGCCTGGTGAAATAAGCAACTTTACGTACCACTACCTAGTAAGCATTACCCCCCTCTCTTGATTCAGTGGTGTATGTGTATGGCTAACAGCCCAACAGCAAGGGTTCCGAAGTTCTGCGACGTACGATCTCCCGCCGGCAACGGAGAAGGAGAAGAGGGAAGATAGAAAGTATTTGCATGTGGCAGATGATCAATAGAGGAAACTTGAGCCTGAGTATTTTAGTTTTTTCCTCTTTTTTTTCTGTAATTCTCACACAAGCAGAAGCAGAAATGGAAAGTCATTGCATTGTAAATAATATACAAAGACCTACGTAGTTGTCCTTGATACAAAAGTCACGTAGTAACTATATGAATATTTTTGACATGAACATATTCTACCATATTATGTTGTTGTATTGTTGTATTGTTATCATGTGATGATGTTCTGGTGTTGAGAGCCATTTTCTCTGCTCTTAACTCGGGATGAATTGTGTACTTGTACTATCTTGAATTTGTACTTGCTACTAGTAGTGATTTTGCCTTGTAAAAAACTCAATTATTCTTATTCTTTATTATAAGCCGAGCCAAACAAGAATCCAAAAACTTCAAATTTCCATCTAAGGGGGTTTTTACATAGTATAATCGGTATAATCGGTATATTCAGTGCATATATATCCAAATTGAAACAACTCAAGTTGTCGATATGACCGATAGCGACGACGAACCAATGTAAGAAACACCTCAAGGCTACATGCCATATGCACACACGCACACACACACTCTCCCCTCATCTCACCATGTCGAAAGATAAATAAAAAGCCAGTACTAATGTTTCATTTAGAACTCTCTCATCCCACGCCCTCGCGGCGCTGCAGGAGTTCTACGGCGAGCGTGATGCGCACGCCGACAAGTTCGAGAAGCTGAAGACGGCCGCGGAGAAGCAGCATGACGATGCAGCTGCTACTGCTGGCGCACCAACACAGCCCCTTTCTATGGATGCCTTTACTGAGGATTGGAATGAGTCTCAGTTTTGGGTGTGTGATGCGTCTTTTTACTTCTCTCCCTGCCTCTCAGTCTCTATGTAGGCCGAGACTGACTTGAAGTGTACTTAATACAGTATTCGGACGAAACGGCTACGCTACTGGCTACACAGCTGCTCGATGGCGTTGGGGAGGATGAGACTATTGCGGTGGTGTCCGCGCCAAGTGTCTTTGTCGCTCTGAAGAATCTGTTGGTAAGTACTATATTTCTCTCAACGTTGCTTCTGAGCCTAAACCCCCCCTCCCCCCTTGATATCAAAAGGCATACTGTACAAGTAACACCCACTCACCGTCTTCACAGAACACACCCTCCGACACCAGCGCCCCCGTCCCCAAACCAAAGCCAAAGCAAGTCTACCTTCTCGAGCACGATCAGCGGTTCGCCGTCTTCCCCGAGTTCGTCTTCTACGACTTCCAACAACCTACCAAGCTCCCCGCGCAGCTGAAAGGCGCCGTGGATCGCATCATCTGTGACCCCCCTTTCCTTAGCGAGGATTGCCAGACCAAAGGTTTGTATTTCCTTTTTCTTCTTTTTACTTACTTTTCTCGTTGTTTCTTCCCTCCTGCTCCCCCCCCCCCCCCCCCCCCCTCACATCCCCTTATACATATACTTCAGGTCCCTACCTCCCTATCCTCCCAACCAACCCAACTAACAAGACTTCTTCTTCACCCACACCAAAAGCCGCCCTAACCGTCCGCTGGCTCTCCCGCGCCACAAAGACAGCAACCCCACGCCTCATAGTCTGCACAGGTGAGCGCATGGCCAGCCTCATCACGAAGCTGTACCGGTTCTTCGGCCTGCGCACCACAACGTACGAGCCGCGGCACGCGCGCGGGCTTAGCAACGAGTTCTACTGCTACGCCAACTACGAGCGGGATGGCCTGTGGCAGTTCCGAGACGACGGGGGATCCTAATAAGGAAGGGTGAGGGTCTTTGTGGATGAGGCGGCGTAGATAGATAGATAGATGGATACCTAGGTAGATATATCTCTACATCTATGCAGTTTACCTCTTTAGATCTCATCATTATTAGTGATTTACTTAAAATATCTAGTCAGGATTAGATGGGGCCGGCTCAATAACGCCCCTTATTCATATAGAATCAGAACTAGCAATATCATCACAAAAGGTTGGAAACTGGAGTTCATCGTTAGGATTGCTCGTTTAATGCGTCTTTCTCTGTCTCTTTCTTCTCTCTTTCGTTCTGTGTGTATGTATGTGCATGTGTGTTTTTCTCTATTCAACACAATGTACACGTAGTAAGCAACGCAACGCGTAAAAACATCTCATAACCCCCCTAAACCATGTAAATGCTTTCAAAAACGCCCAGGTCCGATCCCGCCTCTCCATGGAAACCCAAGTGGGTTCCAACATTATCCTTTACGCCAGTGATCGGATGATGTAGAATAGTAAGTAAGCCTGGCTTCCGAGGACATCCGACTTCTTGGCCAGTTCGACACGGTGGTCGTTGAATGAAAACCACTACAATCCACGTTAGCTTGACAGTCATCCAAGGATACATGATAGGCGTAACTTACTTGTTCTCCCACTCGTGAATACGTCACGTAGTGACCTGACTTGGTTAGTTTCATAGAACTCTACAAGATTCAAGAGTAGGAGTACTTACCTGTGTCAATTTCTCCAACATGTTCAACGACACTTAGTAAATCGTACGTGCATGATCGGCTCAGTTCCTGACTGTCCCGTGCGTCTGCCGTCCTACCACGGGTAGTATAGGGAAGCATGTTTAGTTGCAGTGGAAATTGTACTTTGGTACTAATCTTGGAGGCAACGCGATCTCGACTTCCTTGCTTGAACTCAAATCTCTAAATATATTGATTAGCATTCGTGTACTGACAAGCTGGCCTAATAGGGGGCACCTACCTTAAGCTGTATGGACAGAACGTTGGGCAGGAGTTTTATGCTATGATCACGTCGAGCCTGTTGTGAAGAATTGCAGTTCCTACAGCGATATTCACACTTGTCGAATTTGATGTACTCCTCGTCAAGACACTCTTGCAGGGTCAACGATGCGGTCTTAGCAGCTTTCTTGCCCTTCTTCTGCGATAGGTTCTCCAAGCCTAAGCTCAGATCCAGAAACGATTCCACCGCATTTGTGACTCCGCCACAATGCTGACATGTCGTCTGACTCTGAAGCTTTCCGTAGAAAGTCTGGTGGATGATGCAGTTGCAGCTGTGTTCGCTGCCTGTCTCGGGTTTCTTACCGTCGCCGTTCCTCTCATGTAGCTCCTCGGCGAGAAACTGGAAGAATTCATGAGCATCTTGCTCTTTGGTTGTGACTAGATTCTCGAAAGCTTTCTTCTCCGAGATCCAGAACCCAGATAGAATATTCGCCGCCGTGTAACCGTTAGTATTCTCAAGGGCATAAAAATCCTGGAACATATCGTCCATCGCGCAGCTGAGACAGGCAGGTATTTGACAATCACTGCTCTGGTGTCCATCGCTGAGGTAGAAATTTCTAAGTAGGGGGTTGTGAAGAAAGCTCTGTAGGACGACATTCTGGTAGCACGTGGCGCCAGCGTTGTAAATACCCCGAAGCCCATCCGCCCTACATGAGGCGATGGTGGTATTGGTGGATATATATCTAGGATCATCCTTCAGGGGATCTTTCACCGAGTCCGAGAACATTTCCTCGTGCTTTCTCTTACGGCCTAGGTACGTTAGCCCGGTTGCTCAGTCAAAGCATCGTTTGCAAAACAACTTGGCCCCAACACTCTACAGCAGAAAGGTTGCCATGAGTGATGAGACGAAGAGGGGCGTAGACATACTTGAAAATGATCCAGTACCTATCTTTCTTACTCTCAGTTCCTCTAAGGTTGGGTCCCATACGAAGTCTTGACAGAATTGGCAGAATAGTGCGCCACTTCGCGAATCCACATCTACAGTATGTCAGTAAAGACACTAGAGACTAGGGACAAATACTTGGTAGGACTGGAGCAATACTTACAGAATCGGTGGCTCTTCTTGTTTCCATGCTTCGAGCGCTCTTCTTCAGGAACAATGGTAGAGCACTGAAGGCAGAGGTAGTTGGAAGTCAGAGAGGTAACAATCTGGCCATCCGGGCCCTTGCAAGTCTGGGGGACCAGGGGCGTGTTATCAAAGATGACACGCAGAAGCATCTTGTAGTATTGTATAGAACTATTCATAACATCCGGGCTATTGGACAAAAGTAGCTGGACGTGCTCTGAGGAAGATGTTAGCATGCGATCAAGCAAGATCACTCAGCCCCTCTCTTGGGATTATAATACTGACCACAACCGAATAGAGGTGTTCCTGGGGTGGGAGACTTGATCTTGACATTCTTAGGCGATGCCGGGGTAGTAGGTCGCGCAGCCATGATTCCCACCGCAATTGTAATGTAGTATAAACTATGTATGGAATGACGGCTACGGTAGGAAGTGTAGGAAGTGTAGGAAGTGTAAGAAGGAAGATGATTCGGGCGCGGGGTGTGGATTGGAAGTTCTGGTGGTGGCGGCCGGTACGAAGATAGATTGTGTGGATGTTAGACGGTAGACGATGGACGGTGGACAGTGGACAGTGGACAATTGAGAGTGGACGATGGACGATGGACGATGGACGATGGACGAAAGGCAGGTGGGCTTGTAATCACGATGACAGTATTTGGTCTGGTTCAAGTTCTGGGACAGCTCTCTGCCGTGATTGGAATGGGTGTAAAGAGTGAAGACACATGAATTTATTGGCTACTGAATAAGTAGGCTGGTAGATTGGTAGGTAGGTAGGTAAGTTCGACTAGAGAAGGACGAGTAAGGCTCCGGTGTAGGTCGGTAAAGGTAATGCTAAAGTAAGGTAGACCAAGGTAGACCAAGGTAGCAAAATAACGAGCGATTACACCGAGCCGGCGTGCTATTGTAAGCTCCTAATTAAAGATGAATGCGATCTCGTCGCCAAATTTCTTGTCTTGCTTCACTTTTTTGCACCTTTAGTGTTAGTCTTCTACTACTAGTATAAGTCAAGTAAGGCAAGTGTTGGCCAAAGGTTTTGGCTTACAAGAATTTTGAGATATTAGTTAGACAGGTTGTTGAACTCTATGAAGCGTAAATAACTGCTCGTGTGTAGTCTTGGTATTGTCTTTCAACAAATCGCAGGAAAGATTACCGGATTACGGATTATGGATCACAGATGAACAATTGAAGCTTGCGCTGCGAGATGCTTGCGATTCCTTATCAGCACCTGATCCACCTAATTAAGCTACCTTTAATAGCTTTAATTCTTCTTATCCGACACACTAGTAGCAAAAAAGATCCAGGGGTTCGTTGGCACCTATTTACTTCAAGTTAAATACATTGAACCATGAAAAGTACTTTTAGACTAGTACCTACTAAATAACTACCTAACCTAGTAGTATGAAATAACTATGCCGACCACCGACCGAATGAACTCTCGCGATAGCACCTACATCATGATACATACATAACTACGGTATGTACATGGTAATAACATTTTAACATTTAAACTCAGCTGACCAAGACACCTCGGTATTTCAATGTGCATGCATCATACAAACCTGAACCCAATTACTAGTAATTTACGATATGGCACAATCCAGCCTCATTATATCCTCATCAACTAACACTATACTAAGTAGTCAGATCAGCCACAAACATGATAATACACTTTAATTATATTCCCTCCACCTAGATACTAACAGCAATAGCGTGTTCGATAGCTCAGGCCTCTAAATATTATATATTCATCATACTCATTACCTCCAGTAGTGGTAGTATATGCAAGCTTTCCGAAAAAGTGCTTTCACCATGGCCGTCCAGCTTGCGCATCTACCCGAGGTCGAACGGCTAAGTCCTGCTTGCATTCGTATTCTCGGCGGCAATCCAAGCAAATTCACACTCCAGGGCACCAACACGTACCTGGTTGGGACCGGGTCAGCTAGGTTATTAATTGATACTGGCGAGGGGAAGCCTTCGTGGATTGCCGCCCTAAAACGGACTCTCGAGGAAGAAAAAGCCACGGTCCAAAGTGCTTTGATCACGCACTGGCATCATGACCACACCAGCGGGATTAGCCAGCTCCTAGAGCATTCGCCACAAACGGATATCTACAAATGTGAGCCAACCCAAGGCCAGCTGAGTATCTCAGAAGGTCAGAAATTCCAGGTGGAGGGGGCTACTTTGACCGCCGTACACACCCCAGGTCACACTACTGACCACATGGCCTTCATCCTACAAGAGGAAGGCGTGCTGTTCACGGGCGACAACGTCTTGGGTCATGGCACAGCCGTGTTTGAAGACCTAGGCGCCTATCTGCGCAGTCTAGCCAAGATGGAAACCTTAGTCTCGGGCCGCGCTTATCCAGGGCACGGTCCGGTGCTGCCACAAGCGAGCGCCACGATCGCCGAGTATATAAGTCACAGGCAAGAGAGAGAGAAGCAAGTCCTACAAACTCTCGGATCTGAAAAGGACGATAGCCTGTGGACGGCTATGGAGCTGGTGAAGATCATATATCGCGGCGTTCCCGAGAGTCTACACATCCCCGCGGCAAGTGGCGTGGTTCAGATACTCCGAAAGCTCCAGGACGAAGACAAGGTCGTACAAGAGGGTGAGGATAGATGGCGCCTCAAAGATCGATCAAGCTTATAAGGAGAGCATTAAGTATGCAGGAGTGAAGCATGATGGGAAGGTCTCGCACAAAAACAGATTGGATTGGATCAATGACAGCCAGAGATGATGATGACTTTACATGAATTAAACGCTTTGAATGATGGACGTTGAGTCTGATCTGCAAGCTACGATCACCACGTAAGCCATAGTGGGACAGACGGATCTTAGGCAACTCAATGCTTTCGCCCTACGTGACTCGGCCCTCCGCATACATATATTTAGTTTAGGAGAGATATCGCCTCAATCTAGCATTTAGGGGTCACGGATCCAGGATGGAGATCATTACGGGGTAGTACCAGCATGTTGGGAGCCGCACAGCCTTAATATGGCACGCAGGGAGACGGACGTACATACATAGCAACCTATGTACGTCAATAGCCCCCCTTAGATCTTAGATAGGGCCCCTTTTTAGATTTATCAGGTAGATTTTGTGAGACGCGGGGATGCAAGGAGGCCTTTATTGAACTACATACATTGCAACCTCGACCATGGGTTTTCACTCGGCTGTAAGCTCTAGGAGCCGTGGAGACTACCCGGATCTTCGGAAGCTCGGGGCCAAGAAAAGAAGTCCGATATTTGTAAGCAGGTAAAGGGAAGGGTAGTTACGGGTTACATACACAGAGCTGAAAACGGTTTCTCTGGCAAGGCTTCAAGAAGGATTCATTTCTTTATTTAGATATACTCACGTTAGGTCGTCTCTATACTAGCTAACAGCTGTCTGCTGATGCTGCGAAATTCCTTCGCCGTCCTTCCGTTTCGACGACGGGGTTGTGTTGTCTTAAACTAGCCCACTAGGTGATGGGGATTCCCCGTCGGCCGCGGCGGGGCCCACGAACAAAAGAAATCTGCCAATACTCATTCACGATGTTAAAATTGAGGCCCCGAGGAGGCCGAGAAGGCCGAGAGGGCCAAGGAATGTGACCAAGACCTAGGCAATAGTAAGGCAGGTGGCACAGGTGGTAGTGGTTAGCAGTAGTAGTAATATTTGTAATAGTTGTTGTACCAAAGTTCTTCTATTTTTCCTCTTTGTGTTTTCTCTGTTCTCCGTGGAGAGAAGAGAGAAGTCAGACGTACATAGCAGCGTGGAAGTTTATGCTATAAAGAGGCTATATTGGAGAAAGAGCTCGGGAAGTTTGGAAATCGGCGTTTGCCTAGTTACCTGGTGACGTGCCTACTAGACAAGGTAAAAGATTGCGGTCAACGCTCGCTTAGGATGGCTGCTAATGTCGTTGGCTATATGTACATGTGTATCGTGCCTAGGTATGCATGTATGTCGTTGCCGTCGATCTTTTCCAATGCCTAGCAGTTGATTGGTTTTACTGCGAGGCTAGTCTCGAATACTTACATAGGACTGGTGTCAGTGGTGTGTAGCCCCCAAGTGCTATGGGCTGCTTCTTCCTTTTTAGATGCTTCTGTTCAACGTGAAGCGGACAACTCGGAGTCCGATTGAGGCACGAGGCACATGCAAGTGCATGGCACATTGGTACGATCCTTACATCAGGCATCTCAGATTTCCATTTTGCGATGTAGACTGGTACGGTAAGGCTGGGCGAGTAGACGATTGCCATATGTCACAATTTATAAGCGACATACATTACTACATACCTTCGATTTTGATTCTCGATCCTTATCATGCTGAGATATATTTACAGTTAATGCAAACTAACGATGTACTGGTTCTTACTAGGCAGCTATGGAAAGAAGAAGTTTAGCATATAGATGTGAGTTGTCGGTGTCTTACTCGCTTCCGTCGCTTCCATTGCTTCCAACGTGTCCATGCAACTACGTTGTTGCAGATGTCACCCTCCGGTTTTTTTCGTCCGACCCAAGGCCACAGTAGATTGCCATCTTATGTCTACGGATATGTATCTAACCACTCTTCTATCCTTATCTCCATACATACCATACCTATGCTTGCATTTGCCTTAAAACCAGACCAGTCAGAGATCCATCCAAGGAGGGGTTCGTCAGCTTAACTGCTAACCTCTTAAAAGCTCATCGTCAGCACATGTTACAGCTGGCTAGCAATGGAAGGATTTCACCATCGGCAATTGGTGGGTTACAGCGGTGCGGCTAGTGCTGCCGTCTCTTGCATGATGGCTTCCGGGAAGCACTAGACGAACGAGGGGCAACGATGAGCGACGCAGTCCATAGATGCTATTGCACTATACAGATAATCAATCCTACCGGAGTTAATTTTGTGACAGCGGTTGCTCAAGATAGAGTATAGATTAACAAAAAGTCCCCAGTGAGTATGTCGTTTTCATAGCAGTTTGGCTATACCTATGGGCATGTTTATTATAATGTACGAGATGGGGGCTTCTTTTTTTGCACCGAGTCGAAAAGCCCATCTTCAAATTCCGGTATAAGTTGAGAATTGCATCTTGAAATATTTTACGGATGAATGCAACCGACTTTCACCCCCCCCCCCCTTCTCACCCACCAAAAAAAAAAGGAAAATTTAAATCTACTAGGTTAGATACATACCTAGGGAGGCTACATAGTAGCAAGACCCTTAATAACTACCGGTTGTATTAGCGCGGCTCCCAAGAAGCTCAAAAGGCTGAGAGATGTGTCATCACTAACACACATGATCACCCAGAGATCTCGACACGGCCGACACGGAAGCGGATTTATTACATGTAAGAAATTGTAAGATTTATACAGATTTTTATAACTATGTACTACTAGTTATGTAGTAGTAGTACTGTAGTACTATGTACATGCAATGACTACATAACATGGAACATGGATAAGTGAGGCTACCCTAGAGAAAAGATCTACCAGTTTCGAACAGACTATGTATTAAAAGAGAGAAAAGGTCAAAAACCAATCCCCGCAGGACAGGCCTTTTACCTGTGTCCTCTTATCTTATCTATAGTAGGTGGCACCTGCCACAGTATCTACTGGGGGGGACACAGGTCGGGCGAGCGGCCCGCTTTCTAAGGTACAATGTTGTGATAGCATAATGAGAAGAGTCCTCAAACCATGTAGTAAAGCCTAATACCCCCAGAGAAAATCTCGCAATTCCCAGCAAAAAGGAAAAGAATGAAGGAAAGTAATAAAAGTCCCAAAAGAAAAGAAACGGAACGCCAACAAAGGAAACCTCGGCAAATGAAATGGTAACAAAGGAGATTGTAATAGAAGAAAAAAAAGAGGTAAGGATATAGACAAATGAAATTGTTAACAAAGGAAAAAATAAACAAAGGAAAATTATAAGGATGCAGTTACAAAGGAAACATAAGGATGTAGTAGGCGTCCCCTTCCCCTCTCACACTTATTTGTCCTTTTTTCTCCCTGACCTCTTCCTTTGCAATCGTGACCATAGGGGTAGGGCCAGCTCATTATCCGTCCGGAGATAGCCCGTCCGGGGGGAGAAACGCTTGAGGCGGTTCTCATGATACGTCATCTTTCCGACAATGGATCCGTCCAGATTGCGGAGTTGGTGTGAGGACCGCCCAACTCGTGTTCCCACGATAAAGGGTCCCGTCCATTTTTCCCGAAGCTTCGGGGTCTTGCCTTCCTGGCAGACCATCACCAGGTCATCCTTCTCCACTCGGGGCGTGCGAGAGGCATGCACACGGCTGCGCGCCAGCCGTTTTTCCTCCCCCAGCTGGAGGACCGTCTCCCGACAGTGTTGGAGCCTTGCCAAATGGTCCATCACCAAGTCGTCGAGCCGATCCTCAACCGGGAGGAGCTCCGCCCCACCGCTTCGCAGATGACGCATCAGTGAGCCCAGGTTCTCCGGGGGGTACTCCTGCTCGAATGCTCCGACCGGCAGGTTCCCGTAAAGGATCTCGTACGGCGAGAATCCAATACTCTCCATGTGCCGGCGGTTTACATTCGCCATTACTCCTGCCAGCTGGGACACCCAGTCCACAGACTCCACCGGTGTCTCCGTCGGCAACGGATTGACAGTTTTTTTCAGCACAGCCTGGAAGACCCTGTTGAACACCTCAGCGAGGCCCACGCTGGCATGTGAGCCCGAAGATCCATGGATCACCGCGATTCCCATCGACTTCACCTTGGCCACCGTCTCCGCCGACACAAACGCAGACCCAGGGTCGAGGTAAAAGGCCAGAGGTCTTGTCCCCATGTTCGCGACCCACAGGTCAAATCCCTTCAGCGCGTCTGCCGACGTGGCCCCTTCAGTCGGAATGGCCCAACCATATCGGCTGAAGTAACACACAATGACCAGGATATGTCGCATTCCATACGGCATTGTCGGAAACGGCCCAACAAAGTCGGCGGCCAGAACCTGCAAGGGTGCGTACACAGTGACGGGCTGCGGGGGTATCGGAGGTCGGGACGGCCCATGGTACGCACAGGAGAGGCAGCCTTCGATGTAGTTGGTTACATCCCGGGCCATGCAAGGCCAGTACACAGACCGACTCAGCCGCTTCAGCGTAATTGCCTTGGAGAAGTGCCCGCCCACATCATGAGCCATCTGGAGTGCCCCGGCTACCTCTCCCCGACAGAGGCACCTCTGCCAGTGGCCCTTGTATTCATGCCACAGTTTACCGTTCTGAAGTTTGTAGTATCTCGCTCTATTCCGCAGAAGGCGTGATCTCACACGATCCAGCGGGTCGACGATCCCCTCCGTGAGCACCTGGTACACATCCGCATACCAGCTGTCCCGGGCGTACTCAGAAGGTGCCTCAAACTCCGCCGATCGTGAGGTCAGTACCGGACCCCTCAACGACTCCAGCAACGCCTCATACCCATCCTCGCCATCACTCCACCTCCACCGCTGGCGGATAGCAGACTCGGATTCGCCGCTCTCCACCAGTCTGGTGAATCGCGAGACAACATCCGTCGGGTCTCGCCTGTGCGAGTTGAAGATGTCGTCCATCATCTTCTCTCCTTCCTCCTTTTTCATGGACTTGAGGAGGGCCTGGTACCCGCCGGCACCATCCTTCCAGACCCAAGAGCCATCCGGCCCCTTCTCACCAAACGGCGCCAGATGTTCCACCTGGTCACACTCGTCCCCCGGGAATATCGTCCTCGATAATGCATCGGCTACCCGATTCCGCCTGCCTTCAATGTACACAATCTTCACATTCAGCATGCGCAGCTCCGACGCCCACCTGGCATATATTCCATCTACATTCGCCGAGTCAAGGAACCACGTCAAGGGCTTGTGGTCAGTGTGGATAACTGACACCTCCCGGGCCTGAAACATGAAACCGTGCCGTCGTGAGAACTCCACGATGGCACACAGTTCCCGCTTGTACGTGCCATAATTCCGCTGGGTCTTCGTGAACGTGAAGCTGTCATACACGATCGGGACGTAGGCTCCGTCCCTCAGCTGCACCACGAGACACCCAGCGCCTTGTCCAGAGGCATCGGAGTACATCTCCACCGGGGAGTCAAATGCAAGACCATGCATTTCAACAACCGCCGACGTCAAGTCCTTCAGCAGCGTGAATGCAAGCGCCTCCGCCTCGCCCCATTTCCAGTCAACATTTCCCAGGAGTCGTGTCAGCGGCTTGGAAATCTCCGCGCAATTATTGATCCATTGCCTGCACGGCCCGATCGCACCCATAAAAGCCCTGATGTGGGACTGCTCCGTGGGAACCGGCCACATCCGAAGCCTTTCGCAGCGCTCTGGCTTGACAAACAGGCGGCCGCCCACGTGGTGCACCACCCCCACTGCCAGAATCTCCTCAAAGCCTATGTAGACCTTCTTGTACGCCAGCCGCAGACGGGCCCAGAGCAGTCGAGGGAGGAAATGTTCCTCGATCCAGTCCCACTGTTCCTCCACGTTCCGATGCGTAGGAAATATGTCATCGATATAGAAGCCCATGTCCGCAACCTGTGTTGGCCCCGCCGACCGGATCAGGGATGGCTCCGGTGAGGGCGGTGGAATCTCTCCGAACGCGACATGCATCATCTCCGTAAACGTAAAACTCGCCGTCTGTGAGCCCTGGGGCATCCTTGTCGGTTGCAGCTGTGGAAACCCCGCCACCGAGAATGCAAACAGATGCCGATCGTCCGGATGGACTTCGACAGCCCAGTACCCATGTTTTAGGTCGAATTTTGAATACGACCCAATGCTGGGATCCGATAGGTGTGTATGGAGGTCTGACAGGAGCGTAATGTTCGTGCCCGGAACGTCTTCGTTGACATTCGAATAGTTGAACGTCAACCGCGGCTCGGCCCAAGGGTCTGGATTTGGATCATCCTTGTCCTTGGACACGAGGACAGGCTCGGCGGACCAGTCCGAAAGGACCCCATTGGCTGCTTTCGTGGACTCGTACATTCCCGCATCGAGCCCTAGCTGGATCAAGTGATCCAGCCAGTACTTTTGCGGGACGGTCCATCGCCGCCGCTTCGACCGGCTCCACGGTTTCGTCCCCTCTGTCAGCCTCACGCGGTGCTGATGCAGATCTGAGGGTGGGATGTCGAGGATAGATTTCGCATCCAGCTCACGATACGTATACATCCCCCTGGCTATCCTCAGGCGCAACTTGTCCGACACCAGCGGCCCAACATGAACACCCGTCTTCACCAGCCATTCAAGCGCGTCTGCGTCCGACAATTCTTCCCGAGACACCAGAGGCAGGCGAACGATGCGCCGTTTCGTAGGAAATGGCACTCTACCAGAGCAATCCGTCTCCGATTGTTTCTCCCCCTCAATCCTGGTCCGCACCATCTCTCGCCCAGCCGATGGCGTATGGGCCTCCTCCATCGACACGGAGGCAAAGCGGGACGACAGCGCTGCTCGGAACCGCACTCCAAGCGGGGCCGACGCCGAAAGCCGAGGCGCATGGAAGAAAGCCCAATCGTGGTATGCATCAACGGTGTCCATGTCCTCGTCACCGTCAGACGACCTCTTCCGACGCAGTTTCCCGACATGCTCAGGTCGACTCAGTTTTCCGAATCCGACGACTCATCTGTCGAGTCCGAGTCGGACGACTCATCGTCCGAATCCTCCGAATCCCAGGCTTGCTCCTCAGATGTCGGCGGGACTCGCAGATGGTTGACCGGATCAGCGATTGGTCCTGCCGCACCAAGCGCGATGCGATGTCGTCCCACAGGGGCCAGCAAGGGGCCGACCAAAGTGGTCTGTGTCTCACCATCATGAACGTCCCCGATCGTGAGCGTGCTTGCTCGAATGTCGAACTTGGCTAAGACATCCCAGAGCCAGGGAATTCCCAGCAAAAGCAGGCAATCCCCAGGCTGGCTCTTGGGCCTTACAATTGCCCACACGGAACGCCAGATCCCCCGCACACCGACATTCAATAACACAAACTCGTGAATCTCGCATCTTCCTCCGTCTGAGGTCAGAAGGTGAAGGGGTCTCGTAACAAGGTCCTTGAGTAATCTCCGCTTCAGACCAAGCTGTTGCACCAGCTTGTTGGAAATTACGTTCACGTCGCTCCCCTGGTCAGCTTGCGTCGATTTGGGTGGAAGCACGGTAGACATCATTTCGTCTCCCCTCTTGAAACGTAGTGCCACATCTAGACAGAAAGAGCGGACCAGCTTGCACAACGAGCTGCCGTTCTCCTCTTGGTGCTCTCTGGACGTGACATTGTCCAGAATCTCCAAGGAACCGGCTCGTGACGGCACCACGATTCGCTCAACCTCCGCTGCCTTCGACCCCAGCGGGTCGGCGGCCTCCGACCTCTTCAAAGCGGCTATCTTCCGCGCGGCTCGCTTTTCAGCTCTTGCATTTTTTCGTGTTGAAAAATGCCTAAACTGTTTAGACGTTTCAGGGGAGATCTGAAAGAGGTCCATGAGCGTTAGGGAGACTTGTATCTTTTTGGCTAGGGATTTGAAGTCGAACACCGCCTCTCCATCGAGACCATGGATCTGTTGAAGGCCCTTCCGTGGCTTCGTCCCCTTCCCCTTCTTCTCTCCTTCGACAACAATCGGGATGGCCCCAGAGCCGTCCCGGCGACGCTTTGGTGGCGGCTCATCGTGTGAGGCTGTGCCCAGGTACGACGCAAGTTCGACGACCTCCTCGCGCAGATCATCTTCCATTTCTGAGAGGCCACCCAGAGATGTGGGGCTCTCCTTTTCCAGAACCAGCGTGAGAGACTGTGACCTAAGTCCACCCTCAGCTGACGCCTCTGGATCATCGATCCCAGAGTCGGATGGCGTCTCCCGGGCCTCTCGACACATGCGCTCGTCCTCCTCGAAATGTACATGGAGATCGGGCTTGCCTGACCTCTGTTCCTGAAACTGCCAGGGAGAAGAGTCCTGGATTTGTTCGTAGAACAATTGAGCTGTGTGCGCCTCATACCCGTCCGAGGCTGAGCCCCCCCCAAAATCGAGAGTTGTACTGCGAGAGTTGAGATTTCGGGCTGCTCCAGCTTGACCATTATTTCCCTGGGGAAATAGGATCGCCTTCAGTGTCGCAGTCTCCCATGGAAGAAGTTGTTGTTCCTTCGTTGCCAAGCATGCCATGGAGACATGTCCGAGCTCGCCGCAGCGAAAGCACACTTTCTCGAATGGTCTCAATTGATACGACCCATTTACCACTGGGTTCTTCGACGTCTCTCTCGGTGGGATCTTCTCATATCCGGCACGGCCTCGGCCATAGGTTGAGTTTCCAAACGGAGCATCTCGTGGAGGAAAAGTTGATGATGGAGCGGATGGGGCTGCAGCAGTTGCAGTAGTGTGGGGAGTGTTAGAGCTGCCAGAGGAGCTAGAAGAGGTTGGAGCAATCGAGGGACCCCTTGTGTTCAGCGAGGCATGTTGGTGTCTGCCACTCCAGTCAGGGAGAGGCCAGCGCGGTCCCGTTGTCCCTTGTGATGCCCATGTCGACTGGTGTGCAATGGGAAACAATGGAGAGCCCGATGTAGGAAAATACGGGGGGCCCGACGGAGGAAATAAAGGAGAGGCCGATGTGGCAAGTGTCGTCATGCCTGATGCCACCGTCCAGGGGTATTGTGCTGCCAGAGCTTGATCAACTGATACTCCAGTCCGATCAGCGACCATCTTCTCCAGCATCTCTTGTCGAGTCTTGGACCGATAGGACTTCGCAATGTTGTCCTTTTCCTCGATTATCGATTGGCAGTTCCGGACAACGTCATATGCCAACCACAGTGACTTGCAGTTCCGAGCATTCTTGTCTATGCACTCGGCCCGCAGAACTTGGTTTCGAAGGCCATCAACAAAGCGACCAATGATTGTTTCAAGCATATTTATCTCAAGAGCGGTCAGAGCCGGCGACAGTACATTTGTCTGTGGCGTCTGCTCTCGGGGCCGATCCCGGGCCCCCATGCGTCTCAAAAGGTTCTGTACCCGTGAGTAGTATGCGGCGAGTGTCTCATCCTTGCCCTGGGCGAGCTCGTTCAGATCGGATACAGGCCGATCGTTCAGCTTATCCACCAGCGTCGCTGGAAATCTGTCTTTTAGGGCCTGCTCGACATCTGTGAGGTCCTTCAGCACGGCGGTGCCGTTCTCGGCTCGGTCGAGTGCCTCTCTGAGTGCTGGGCTGCTATCCAAAAAGGTCGCAGCTTCGCCCTCACACTGCATGTCGATCGCCTGCAATATGCCGGAGATAGGAGGGATGTCATACCCTGCACGCCGAAACTGCCATTTCAGGCGGTTCAGCCATCTCGCCGCTGACTCGCCACCTTTGAAACGACCACATCCCGACAGGTCTGGGACTTGAAAGTAATGTGGGGTAGCCATTGGACTAGCCGGAGTATTTTGGAATGGAGATGGGATGGAGTTTTCGGTATCTGGTTCTTTGTTGGTGTGTGGATCTACAGGGTCCACAATGGGGTCCACAGGTGATGATACAGGAGATGGGTTTGTTGGTGTATGATGATTGGTTTGATGGGATTGATGGAACTGACAGGGTTGGTGATGATCAGTTTGGGGAATGATCGGCGTTCCAGACATGGAAGATTCTGAGAGGGGAGAAATAGTTGATGAAGTAGCAGGGATTAGAATGGAGAAAAGGGGATTGTGATTTGTCTCGATGAATCGGTCGGGAAGATCAGACCAATAAGGTAACTTGTCCAGGGACCCTTCGGATATGGACATGAGCAAATTGAATCGAGTGATTCTCAACAACAATATAGTTATCAACAGGCCCAGCAGGGTCGATAAAAATCAGTTTAGAAGTATTGAAACACCTTCAGAATACCACAGTAATATCTTTTACGATGAATCTGAATGAAACGTGTAAGACATTGATGAATGACACTTGTTCAAAACCAAAAAACAGCCTGGACGAAATCACCAGAAAAGATCTACCAGTTTCGAACAGACTATGTATTAAAAGAGAGAAAAGGTCAAAAACCAATCCCCGCAGGACAGGCCTTTTACCTGTGTCCTCTTATCTTATCTATAGTAGGTGGCACCTGCCACAGTATCTCCTAGTTAGACCCACCATCTCACCCTAGTCCAGGACCCATTCCTGCTATCCTGGTAATCCATAGCCGGGTCTTTCTTGTAGCTTCCAAGCTCTTCAACCTCTTTTAATTCCTTAATTCCTTGACAGCTTCAACACCCATTGTTGCCGTTTTGGTTAATTACTTCGGAAGCCTCGGATGATCCATCGTACTATTTTCTACTTCCACCACGCTATCGCTTCATGGCCAGAGCCACATGAGAATTAGAAGGAGGATGGAAAAAGATGGTTCGATCGGATGAACAATGAAAATGCGCTTAAGGTGGACCCATCCTTTTGTTTCAATCATTTGATGTTGCTCTTACCTAGCTCTTACCGTTTTATTTTAGTTATTCTGAACCCAGTGAACCCAGTGAACCCACCCACATACATCAATACTACATACATACATCATGTAATCCATAATGGGTACCGTTGTACCCAGAAAAAAAAGGAAGTACATCCATAGCTACCCACAAGTTCGGAATTGCGACCTCGTGGGCAACTGCACTGGGCACGAATTGGAAATCGCTGACAACGTTTATGTCCGTCTTCCATCTTCCATCTTCCATCTTCCGTCTTTGGTCTTTGGTCTTTGGTCTTTTGACTTTGGTACTTGTAACTACTGAATTCAAGTTCAATCATTGATGTTCTTACTTTTACAGTTCAAGTCACTGCTAAGACTGCTAACCTACCTTGTACCTACCTACCTACTTACCTACATACATAGCCCGAGGTAGGTAGATTATCTACCTCAAGTGCTACTTTTACTTATACACAGTATACATACACGTGTAGGTATTAGATTATACGAAGTATATATAATCTAAGCCTACCTACGCGCTTTCTTTCTTCCTCCCACCATGATGTTATTCTTTTCTATTCTGCCTATCCCCGTCCTCTTTCCTACTCTTATAGTACACGAGGACTAGATTCCACTGCTTCTTCATCTGATCTCTGTTGATTCTATACCATTGATCAGCCGTACACAGCTAAAAACTAACCTACTCTACACTCTGATCTTGCTCAGGCTCACATAAGCTTCGAGAGGCGTGGGAGTCAAGTTGAACTTTCAAACCTTAGGGGGGCGTATGAGTGTATAAGTGACCATCAGACGCTTCCAAGCTTGCTACTAGCTTAGCTTATCCACGGACCAACCCACCAGCAGACAAAGAGCCGGGGGTTGGGCATGTAACAATTTCTCTTCCAGTTAAACACGCGCCATCTTTCGGATCAGCATATATTCTAAACAGCCAACTCGCGACATGAAGTCGACTACCCGGTTTGCGCTCCGGCTGTTGGCGCTCGTCGCCGTAGCAGGCGCTCTTCCTACAGCTCTTGCTCACGGCCACGATGACCAAGACGCAACCGACATGGACATGAATATGGCAGAGGACCCGAAGCCGGACCTCGACTCCTACCCGCCGACGTATTTCTCCCATCCTGAGCATGTAGTGGAAATATATGCGCATATCGCACTGATGGTGATAAGTTGGATAGTCATTCTACCATCAGGTAGGAAAAGAGTTCTAGTGACCATAATAGCCATGTGTAGTAATTCTAACCAATCTTCCCAGCCGTCATGTTTTCGATTGCGCGATCACGATATACCCTTGCGATCCAATTTCTGTTCCTCGTTACGAATGCGGTCGGCCTTCTGCTAGGCATTACCTATAACGCGAAAACTCCCGATTTGTATCCAAACAACGCGCACCACAAGTTAGGTTGGCTGGTTACTTGGGTAGTTAGTGCGCAGGTGGTCATCAGCCTCATAAGCCGCATTGCGGGCGCAGCTAGTAGGAGCGCGTCTTCTCAGGCGGCTGGGAGGGAGGAGGAGCAGGCGTTCATTCCGGTTTCTACAGAGGCCATGGCCGAGCACCAGCGCATGAATGGCCCTCTGTTATCTCAGCAGTATCGATCGTCCAACGACAGTGGACAAGGCACGGAACCACATACAGAGTCTCTACGAAGCAACTCTGTTTCAACAACTATCGGCCGAGAATCACCTATTGAGTTAAGCGATCGAGGAGCACACTACGAAGACGAGGAGGAGGACCTTCACTTCAAGCCTGAGGAGCTACTCTCTTCCAAGGCTCCCAACTCATTTATCGCCAAATGGACTAGCAAAATTCCCAGCCGAGCTTGGAAGGTTCTCATGTTTATTTACAATTTCATCGACAGGACAATTCTGATCCTAGGCTATATTGCCTTGTGTACCGGTATTATTACATTTGCGCGATTCTTCGTAAGCCAATCCACACCGAGGGTGGTTGTTGTTGACTAACTAGAGAAAATAGGAGGGACACGGTATCTTTAGTGGACTAGCTCATTGGATCAAGGGTGGTATTTTCTTCTGGTACGGCTTATTAACTCTCGGAAGATGGTCCGGAAGTTTCGGTGAGCTGGGCTGGGTAAGTCGGAGCAATTACTGGAGATTCTATTTTTAATGAACTATTCCCCCTTTTACTAACAGTTTGTAGTCATGGAATATCCGTCCCAAGCAAAGCTCTCAGAAGTGGAGGCCTACAGCCGAATTTGTCGAAGGCGCTCTCATCTTTACTTACGGTGCGACCAATATCTTCCTTGAGCATCTAGGCAATGCTGGGCAAGAGTTTAGCGCTCAAGATTTGGAGCATATCTCCATTACCGTTCTCTTCATTGGAGGTGGTCTGGTAAGTTTCTTCCCTTCAAGTCCAGTAGGTCGAATGTTTGCTCACAAGGTGATGTAGCTCTCCATGCTCATCGAGTCAACTCGAATCCGCGATCTTCTAAATACCACAGTGTACGACGCCGCTCTCGCGCATCCTAGTCATGCGTACAGCGACGAGGAGCGCGAAGCGTTGCAGGCACCGAGCGAATATGAGTTTTCCATTAACCCTATTCCAGCACTCGTGATTCTACTTCTAGGCATCATGATGAGCTCGCACACGCAACAGTCTATGGTTTCCAGCATGGTTCACAAGCAGTGGGGCAATCTCCTGACTGGTGCATCGTTTGCTCGAGCTCTCACATATGTGCTCATGTATCTGAAGCCTCCACGTTCCATTTTACCGTCTCGGCCCCCGACAGAACTGTTGACTGCCTTCGGCCTCATTGCAGGAGGCACCATCTTTATGGCGAGCGTGAGTACTTATTCTATTACACTAGTAAACATGGATTGTAACTTGAGTACTAATGATTACATCAGGCTAGCGATACGGTCTCCGGAATGATTCATTACGACTTGGATGCCATGTTCTTCTACACCGTTACGATGGGATTTGTCGGCCTTCTAATGGCATGGGTTGTCGTACTCCTGGCCCTAAAGGGTTGGGCTGTTCGCCGAGAATCCAATCGATCTTCTAAATCGTGGGCATTAACTTCCCGTGCCTGAGAGGACTTCAGCTCTTCACCGCCAGCGAAACAATAATTTCAACTTCAAAAAGATAATATTTCAAAACACCAATCATTTACATAGAAACCCGCCCGGATATCCTTAACCATAATGCATGAACGGCTACTGGCAGGTCTAATTCTTAGATTACGGCGCATAGGGGTAGGTGGCGGTCTGTCGCGATATACCCCAGATACTCCTCTATATTCTTTTACAGCTTCTTTTTTCACATTCTGGACTTTCTTTTTATCAATGATACCCCTAGGGAGAAGAAGCATGGATTTGAGGATGATTTGCCGGTTGGATTATATCATGGGGATTAGATGCCCTAAAAAGTCAGATCGTCGGCGAACGAGTGGGCTTGTGGGATGATATGGACTACTTAATGACCCGATACCAATCGAAAGCTTATGCTTACCACCTATATTAATGAACAATGAATAAATCAATCCGTATCATATTGCAACTTCGAATTGAAATCGTGCCTGTTTTAGAAGTACTGCGGTCAGTTCGTGATTAGTATTGTTAAGTTAGGTTCCAATACGCGATCAGCAACGTACATAGCCCTACCTTCTATGGACAGTGAAGCATTTCCCAGCTTGCAATTCGATGGTTTTTTCTATACCATGATGAAATTATTCTTAAGGTGTATTAGACATCGTAAAGAGATCTGCATAGGGAGACGATGAGAGCAACATCTTTTGGGCAACTTACATTCAAGCAGCGCCTTGTCCTTGTTGCCTACTTGAGTATGTACCTCGCAGCTTCACAGGTTCGAATTACTTCATTGTTATGTGTCAAGGTAGGTATTTATATAAAGGTAATATACTACCCATCCCCTAAACCTCTACCACGTCGAGGACCCCTTTTTGAGGCCCGATGCAGTGTGATTTCAATGTCACTCGCTGTAGATACCCAAAAGCGACCTAAACATAACACAGCGTCCTCTGTGCTTCCCATGACTGAGTAGAAGGACACCCTACAGTTTAGTAGTCACGCAACTCTGTAATGAATTAATATGAACAGCGGTATCTATAGACTATGTACCCAAAGGGGTATCAGATCGCAAGTGATTCTTTCAAATATTGCGAGGATCATGCTTGAACATATGGCTACAGGTCTGGAATCGATAGTCGAGAGAGTATGTCGGGTGAGTATTGCTATTCTCCAGGCCAGAATCCTTCCTTTGCCACTGTGGCTTCCATACATGTGAATCTTCCCCTACCGTGACCTACCTTGGGTTGATCAAGACCGTGGATGGGGAGCGGAGGTGGACGCAAACGATAAATAGATGTATGTAGACGATGGGCTGTTGGGGGCGATTTGCCTCCAACATGCCTATTATCCGGCTTTAGATGTTTATAGGCTCCTAGGTGTCATGGCTGATATAATCTGCATATGTTGACTGTGTGGCAGTGCAGCCGACATTATTGCTTCTTTCCAGCTCATTCTGACCCCTGATCGACCTATTCATCTTCTCATTAATGAAATTCTTGATGGAGAGGTACGGTGTTTTCTTATGGCTGGAGCGTGGCATTCAAGCACCCCCCCTAACTGTGCTTGTAAACAGGCAGGACGATTAGAGAAGGAGAAAATGATAAAGGGTGTAGTGTACCCAATAACAAGTTCTCCTGCACCTATAAACCATGTGATGATCCGATCCTGTATAGCCCAACTTTCATTCTTTGAAAGTGACTCATATTGCTATATCAAGTTTCGATTTGTAAATATCCAGAATCTCGTATTCTGCATACTGTATTCATGATTTCGATATGAATATATCCTGTTGCCTAGGTTAGTAGGTATTTCTGCAAGAAATGACTCAAAGCTCTTTTGGGTGACTCAATACAGAATTCATAGATGTAGGTATAAGTGGTGAAATAGTGACACAGAAATGTTCAAAGTTGTCTACCTAATATTTATTGATACCTATACTGCTAGTAGTATATATGGACATGGTATACTAGTAGTAGTTAGTAGGTATGTTTTAACCTTTGGAACTTGGAAGTATGACTGAGATTTTGGACCGGGGTTATGCTGCCTATTGAGGTTAGAACAGCTAGAATGCATGAACGAAACAAGTGAATGAAACGAATGAATGCGATTGCTTGGTGTAAGGAAGTCCTGGGGAAGCAACGATTGTGTAAGAATAAAAGTAGTAGAACCTAGCAAAAGTTACATCATCGAGCGCCCCACCAAATGTTCAAAGTCGCAAACCTGCAAAACAATCGCCCGATCCAACTTTATTAGTTAAATACAACTTCAGTCATTCTAACGTTGGCCGTTTTGTGTGAAATCTTGAGGAATTACAGTCTTCTATTTCTCTAACAGTATCCGAAAAACAAAAACAAAAACAAAAAACATCTTGTCTTCAACGTTACCTTATCTACAAACAAGCCATGGCCGAATACAAGAGCACCCCGCTATTTGGAGGGGCCCTCATCGCGGATCTCCCTGCTACCTTTGCCGATGTGAGGTATGTTCACCCTGCTTCTTTCAAGTCTTGTCGCATTCATATGTATACCTTATGAATATAACATTAATAGTAAGACTAACATTTACATCTTGGACCCTTCTACGCTAGTACCATAAGACAGGTCCCCGACAACCAAGAAGTCTACATCGATAAGGATGGCTTCACCAGTATCATCTTCGATATCATTGAGCGCGTCGGCGGCCCCGGAACTGGCCCCGAGATCGATGGCAATGCTTTAACCATACACCTGGAGGAGCTTGTCGCAGATGACATCGAACATGTCAAGGTCTGGAACAGTACCCCAACTCAATTCTCGAGACTAGAGTACGTATTGCCTACCCCCCCCTGGTGTTGTGCTGTAATACCTCATAACGTGATGGGAAACTAACCTGCGCCGGAATCGCCACAACTCACAGTGATGACATACCGGCATACACCTTAATAGCAACGCATACCCCCAAAGCAGATCCCGCGAACCCGGCTAGCAACAAGACTGACTTCACGGCCCTTCTCATGACCCTGGTACGCCTTGAGCGCGAGAAGACGGATATCCTCATTACCATCAACGTACCCCATATCCGCGGCGAGTACGACGAGGTGGAAGTCGATCTGCAGCTCGGTAAGCAGGGAAAGCTCATCGGCGACGCCGTCGATCACGCTTCCAAGATCTGGGAGACCTTCAAAGTTAAGGATTGGGGTCTATTCAATGAGGTCTGAGTGCTCCTGAAGCTTGGATCACGGAGGAACAGTGCGCCGCTAGTGCGTTAATGGGATCATATACTTCTACATATCGCTACTTAAGAATCTGGGGTTTGGGTTCGAAGAAGTAGGGAGACGGATAGGAGGGGAAAAAAAAAGGATGATGGGAGAGCACAAGAGAATGGCGGTCCACATTTGGAGGAATGACTTGCTTGCTTTTCTTTATATTCTTGTATTTGGAAACCTTTGGAATGGGGAAGGGTTCAAGAACTGACACGAAATTACGAACGAAATATTATGTAACTTACCTCACGGGTAAGAAACTGGTGGCATTACGACAAGGCCACGATGAGATTGGGATATATCGCCTTCTTTCACATCGAATGAAAGGAGATGGAATGTGATGTGATGTGATGCGCATTAGATAGCTTAGGTAGTGTGTATCGTACGTGTCCTACGGTCGGCTAGATCCCAATAGATCAATAGCAAAAGACGTAGTTCAAATGTTCTTCTGGTTGTTTTATAGGTAACTACTCGCCTACTTTGTCACTTGATCCTGTTTTCGGGAATGTTACCAAAAATAAAGTGTTCCAAACTTTTACTGTTCCGCCAAGGCATATTAGCTACGGGTAGGTGCTTCTTTTCAATATTGGCTTCAGACCTGGATTATGTAGGTACAACAACTCCATGGTGGTATTTTATGATACATACTATCTAGGTAGGTATTCACAGTGATATGTTTCGCTAGAATTCGCATTCTTGCTCCTATGCTTGCCCTGTCCATATGGTACGTTCGTCCGTTGGCTCATCCCATCGGTTGCACAATTTTGCCCCTGAATTAATTAACCGTCAAATTTCCGTCATTGCCCCGTAGTGCTCCCTAGATGAGATACCTAGGTTTTCCGACGACGGAGACTACCCGAAGATATCGTAGGTGCTCTGAACCGTAGCCTTAACCATGCCCCGCTTTCCCATATCACTGCCGCCTCCTCTTCCATCATCGTCATCGTCGTCTTCAATCGTCAGTACCTCCACCGCAGTCCGCAGCTCCTTCACAGTCTGTCCCCTCTTCTGTTCCAGCAGCCCATTCTGCTCCTTCTGCTGCTTCCATCTCACCGACACAATTGCCATCATCTCTTTAAAAGACATGCTCGGGTTCGTCTGCTTCAGCGTCTTTATCTCCTTGGCCGTGAACTCCTGGTACGCGCTCGGCTTCTTCTTGCCCGGAGTCATCGCGGCCGTGGCTGCTGCTGCTGCTGTCGTCACTGCCGTTTCCTTCCCGTTGATGGTACCACCCGCTAGACTAGCCATGCCGTTGCTGGCGCCACCGGCTCCCCGCACCGCAGGCTTGGTCTGGATAAACTGTCCCCTACACTTACCGCACCGCTTGGCTTCCGTATCCAGGCTTTTCGAGTGCCGCTTCACCTCAGACCCACACGCGACGCACTGCCAGATGAATTTGTAGTCGATTTCGTAATTGTGTTTCGTGGTGACCTCGATGCCCCGGTCCGCGAATGCGCGCCCGCATAGTGCCCCAAAGTATTTAAATTCGGAGCCGTGCGCCGCCTTAACCCTGCCGTGGAGGAGAAACACGGCGAGATGACAGAACTCGTGGGCCACGGTGTTGAGCAGGGATGATTCGTTGCCCAGGACCTTGGTGGCGAGCTCGATCGACGCGTAGTGCTGCTGCGTATCGCGTTTCTGGAAGCTGCCGTCCGCGGCCGGCGTGCTTACTGAGACTGTCTTGCATTTCCAGTGCGCTCGCCCGGCCGTGGAGTTGAGTGTCTTGGACCATGTGATTTGTAGCCCGCCCGTGTTTTGCGTGAGTTGTCCTAGCTGGCCGTCTGTGACACGCTGATCAAGCTCAGCGAGGAAGGATCGTGCTAGCTCCTCCTTGATCGCATCGAACGTCTTTTTCGCGTTCCGCTTCTCGAGGTTGATGCTATGTTGGCGGTTCATCTTGGTTTTGGCGTCGTCCCTTTTCGCTTTATTCTTGCTGCCGTCATCAGGCTTCTTCTCTGGTGAGTGTTGGTCGATCCAATCGAAGTGTGCGTTGCTGTCCCAGAACTCCTTCTGCTCGGGCTTCCATGGCGACGGTGGTATGGGAGGCGCTTTAAAGGGCGAGGCAGGGAGTGTCTTTTTCGGTGTGGTGGGTTCTAGAGTATGCTTCTTAGGCCCCTTGACCAAAGACTCGTCAGATTCCGAATCCTCGTCAAAGCTAGACCAATAATCAGTATGGTTCGTCATGTCTGCGATAACAGTAAGGGGGGCAAGGTCTTTGTTGGGTCTTACATCTGAAGTTTCTGGAAGGTATCTTCTAGGCTTCCGGACTGAGATGCTTTTAAGGATCTGAGGACAGAGTCACCGCGCGCCTGTTTCCGAGACGCTTGCTTTTTGGGGCCGGTGATTGCCTCCATCGGTTTCCTACCAGCAGGAACAGCTATCTTCTTGCTTGGATCTTTGAATAGCGTTCTTTGGGGGTTGGCCCACTGAGATGTTGAGCCTTTTGGACGTCGCCCCGGTGGCGTTAGGGTTGGTTCCGCATCTGATTTCCATGTATCCGTCTCGGAATCTGACATTGACAAGAATTCCGACTCATCTTCCTCTTCCTCTTCCTCTTCCTCTTCGCTAAATTCCAAGAGGTCTTTCAAGGCATCATAATCCTTAACTAACTGAGTCGAGGGTGTCAAACGGCTCGTTGATTTCTCTGAGACTTTTCCACCCTTCACAAAGTCGTTTTTCTCTGTGCGGGTTTGCTTGAGTGGTTCCTTACCCTTTGCCTCTGATAGATTGTCTGGGTGTATCTTAGAGGCAACTACACGGGAGCTTGCTTTACGAGCCTTCGTTTGTCGGGCCTTCATTGCTAATGGCTCTGATTCATCATCAGAGGGGTCGTCAGCCTCGGTACTCACCCCAGCTCTAGGACGAGATTCCCTAAACTTGGACGTTCGGCCTTCTTTCTCCTTGCTGGGTACGGTATCGTTCCAAGGTTTCAAGAGAGAGCCATCCATAGTCTGACCTTGGCCAAGTTTTCTTCGTCGAAGAGGGGTAGGTTTTCCTGTCGTGTTTAAATTGGCAGGTCCATCTTTTGCAATGCGTTCTATCCGTGGTTTCGATGTTTCTTTTAATCTCTTGAGTTCGTTTTTGTCTTGGATTCGTTGGATGAGCACATCGACTTCTGGGAACTCGTCCTCGCTACTAAACCCCGACTTGCTTAACATAATTACGGTGACGGTATGCTTATAGTGCTTCACTTCATAACGAATGCTATAAGTGGTTAATTATTAATTGCCATGGAGTGTTAAGATTTTGAAAAGTAACCTAGGGAAGTTTGATACCTAGTAAGCTACAGTGGGTTTTTTTTTGGTTGCCAGGCAACACGCGGGGCTGATCGCGTCTAAAGACCACGGAGTCACGGACCACAGTGCTACCTACTACTACCTACATAAATACCCTAGGTGAGCCTGGTGAGGTAGTTATGTAATACGATCGTACCATACGTCGTACAGAGTCTACTACAGACGAACGGACCTGCCTGCGATACATGTAACTAAAACGTTGAAACTTAAAACTCAATTCTCCAACCAAACAAATTAACTAGGTTACCTACCTACCTACCTAGGGTACATAGTATTTAAGGTCCATGCACTTTTGAGCTGACAGGAATTTGATGGATCGTTTAAAGCGTTTATTAAAGCCCCTGACCTGGTGGATAGAACAATACCACACACTACCTACATAGTACTGTAGTATGTGTAACATACACACTTAAGCATCATAAGTGTCATACCTCACGTGCATTCTAAAATCGGTTGCTGAAAGCCTTTGCGATACTACAACTACATAATACAGGTGGAACTTGGGAGAATTAGAGGATTACAGCTGATCGATTGATGGCGAGGTATGTATGTAGTTATCTGAGAACAGCGGAGTTGAATCTGTGTCCGCTAAAATAGTGAATCCCACCTTGACTTTTTTCGAATTTTTTCTCTCTCCCTCTTCTTCAGGATTTTGCTATATTCGATCGAATGTTCCTAGAAGGTAAGTGATCAGGTAACTAACCAACATAGTATACACTACCTACCAGTGCTACCACTACTTACTATGTAGCTAGTAAGTAGTAGATATCGTGAGTGCAGCCAACCAGAATATTAGAGATGATGCTTTGCACCCCCTGAAATTCCCAACTAGGAAGATCAAGTTAAGAATTGCATATTAGTAGGAAGATGAATCCTACCAACCATCGAGATTGACCCATGCCCCCTAAACTAGATAATACTAGTTAGTACTACTAGTAGTAGCCCAAAATAGATCGAACACTTTGTTCGGAAATCCTTTCCAGTTTAGTTTGCCTCCAAACTGGTTTGATTCTTTAAGTTTAAGTCAAGTGTGAAAGTACATAGTATTTGTATTTAAACGCTTACCTAGTGCTGGGCTACATGAAATTATCTATCATTATTATGTGCATACATCGGTAATCAGACGCATTGAACGCGCTCAGTGGGAAGCGGGATTCCTGGCCGTTTCTCTATGTGCATACGATGCCCTACATACATAGGAAAGTATTTATATGTATATAGTTACACATATCATGATGGAGTTATAGACAGTTCCTCACTACAACTACCTGCAGAATATTTAAATTGCGCTACGCGTATGATGACACTGTATGGATATGTACATACGTATGTAATTGGAGCATTTCGTCATCAAAAGCCACAAGAAGAAAAGTAATGGCCGGTACCTGCATGTAAACCGGGCTCGCCATTCGCTAGTCCGCAGGTCAACGTGTTAATAATGTTCGTCTGTATCGTTCATTGGACGCCACTGCACATTCATCACGGATTTTCTGACTTAGGTAGGCAGCCAAACCGTCAATCAGACGTACATATGTACATTCATACTACATAAGATACTTAGTTACCTAGTATGTACATTACATACCCAACATTGAAGCGGACATGTCATTAGGGCTTTCCCTCCCTCCCTCCCATCCTCCCGTCTCACTATCTCTCATTGTCTCATTATTCACCATTCACCACCCGCCTCTTAGGATTTGTAGCCCGGTGGCGCATTTATCGAAGTCGCGTCACTCTTTGTAGTTGACTGAAATGAACAAATGAATAATTAGATGATCGAAGAAAGTGAATGTACCATATGAATGTATCATATTCCATACATGTATCATCAAAATTCCAATTCGTGTAGGCACGACGAGATAAGTGTAGATACCTAAGTACTATACAAACGGCATGCGTTGGCGTAGTATACTAAGTAAAGTGGACAGCATCTTGGTGTATCGTATCTTAGACGAACTTGGCCGAACTGGTGGCAAATGGCTGCAAATGGCTGGCTTGAGCTGCTTTGGGTGGGTTACATGCCTTGCCGAAAAGTAGCTGTTGACAATTAAATACGAAGACAACACGATCTTTAGTTGAGTGCGATACGATATTTGATATTCTCAGTCTGACCCTCTTTATATTCTTTTTTTTAGTGAGTATTAATAATAGTTGTATGTCGTTTCATTTTGAATAGATCATGTATTTATTCCTGGGGGAAAGAGAAGCTTTATTGTACATGGGCTGCATGACAATTTTATAAAGGGGCAACTTGCAAATCGTTTTGCTTTTTAACATTTGAAGATCGATTGCGTGTTGGTGGTGAAACGAGCCGGTTTCTGGCTCTAAAAGGTACATACTAATTATGTATGTACTGCACTAGTACATGTTCGTAGTTAGTGTTATGTACATAATACAGTATGTACACAAGTACCTTAATCTCTAGTACTATCGGATATACTGTGTCCTTGGCGTAGGTTTGGCCTGGCTAGGCCAGCCGACGGAAGAGACATGAACGGCCGGTCCGATGCATGAAGAAAAAAAGGACAGAAACTCTAACTATCGTACTCTCCTATGTATAGCCGACCGTAGTGAAGATGAACCATGATGGTGACAAGTGGAAATACTTCAGATGACAAGTTGAACTCTGATTTTAGGTAGGCGGGCAGAGGCGGGCAGTATTGTATGTATACTATAGTTATGTGGCAGCATGGTAAGATTCTGTCAAGATTCTTTCGGCATGCAGGGAATGCAGGAAGCAAAGGGTTTGAACTCCGCAGCTCCGGTATGGAGGTTGTCTGATGTCTGGTGTCTGATCAGATAGGTATGTACATAACTAGTTATAAGCACAGTATGTATAGATAGGTAGACAGGCAGACAGGCAGACACTGACAGGCAGACACACAGAGGTTGGAACAATTCCTTCAAGCGACATTCAAAGCGACATTCAAAGCGACATTCAAGGCTTGAAGCAACTCCTAATTATGTACCCCTGTTCTAATGGGATTTCTCAACCAATAGAACACGTACTCCTGCCACTGATGAATCAAAGACGGCTTGATTTGGCAATGGCAAAAACTCTACTACGACGTAGTAAGTTACTGTACTACTAGTAGTATCGTACCCAACTAGTACTCGTTTAATGCAATGCATACATAGATACAGTACCTTCATGTTCAATGTTGGTTTCAAATAGAAGCCTGAAGGTGTGTACATAGTTAGTTAGTGCTCAATCGCATAAATTTCCACTCTGGCCTCCATGTCCAGCAGTTACCTAACCTAGTAGCATCTCAACGGTACATGCATAGTTACATACGTAGCACTATACTGAGAGAAGCAACTCGAAATACACAGCCACAATCCCATACTATGTACATAGCAGGTACTGTGTTTTCAGTCTTTGACCTGTAGTCTTGAATCTCGATCTTGATCTTTTCATACGGTACCTACATACAGTACGTATGAATTTTGATAGGAAATTAAAAATTCACTGAAACTGCTCTCGCAGGCTGCCGGATGTGTCGGTGTTAAAGAAAGAGTGGATATTTTATCCACATGAGTATCAACGTTAAATGCGTATAATATGCTCTTAGACGCCTCACCTGTAATTATGGATCGATACCTCTGTACGGTATCCAGCACTGTACATTCCTACTGTAGGTACCTAGTATGTAGTACTGTGCATAAGCTAGCGCACCCCTGGCTAGGGGGCGACGCTAAACCACGGATAACGCTGGCTGGGCTGGACTAAGCTTCGCCCGATCCCCCTGGCTCTTTTCTCCTTTCTGGTTATTTTCTTGATTTTCGATCCCAAGTTCCATATCCCCAATCCCTTCCCCCCCTCTCTTGCCCTTGACAAAACTTGTTTTACATTCGCTTTCATCCATCGACATTTCTAAATTTCTCTTGCTCTCCTTCTTTTCCCAAACATTCCCCCTTTTTTGTCATCTCGCCGCTTCATCTCTGGTGTGTAGAAAAACCGTCAGGGGAAAGCGTGTAAGGGTTTGCAGGAAAAAAAGAAAAGAAACGGGAAATATTTCGAGAAGAATCTACGCAAGACAGACCGAGAGAGCTGTATCCTTTCGTTACTTTCAGGTGCCATTTGGCTGCCCTTTTTGTGTTTCGCTCCCGCTACCCCGTTGAATTGTCAACGCACGCTCGTTTAACGGTCCGCGAACAAAAACAGAAACCTTAAAGTCAACAAAAAGTACTTGAATTGCTTGATCGCTCATCGAACGAATTAATCCAATTCAAAAGTCAATCATTCATCAATTATCTTTGAAAATTTGGGACTCGCCGACCTCGTAAAGAAAAGGAGAGATTTTGGAAGGCCGACCTTCCCAGATTCGCCAATCAACGCGTGCTCAGTACAGGCTTTGGGTAACCTACCTGCCAGGGGCTCGTTGCGCTAACTAGTGCACTAATTGTACAACCAATTAGTGTCGGCTGACCGCGTCGCCAGGAACTTGAGAAGTCAACATTCGCTTTGCACTTTCCCAAGTTTGACACCTGCCTGCGCCATCCTGTACCACGAAATCCAACGCATCCTCTTTCAACTGGAGGTCAACAAACAAATTCCACCTTAGCCACTTACTACTTCCATTGTAGTAACCACCCTGTCACCAGGACAATTTCTGCTTGTGGCCGGCCACATCGACACCCATACTCAAGTTAATAATACTAATCACGACAAATTACTCCCACTCGTTTACCTAGATTGAATATCTAATGACTTTTTGATCTGTAAGTCTTAACCTGCAATTCGAGTTTTCCCCAAACTCAATCCTTTTGCAAAGTTTGCTAATAGTGTGTGCGATCCATAGAACTTATCTTGCGATCAATCCCGAATTGCCAAAATGTCGGGGTATCCAGCAGGCGGCGGCGGCGGTGGTGGTGGCCATCATGATTACAATGATGCCTACGGGCAAAACCACGACTCATACTACCAGGACGAGCAGAATGGTCAATACTACGACAACAATAACGCCGCCAACAGCGGCAACAACTATGATGCTCCTGGACAACAGCATCACGGAAACGATGGCTACTATGATGAATCGTGAGTTACCTTCCGGCCCTCTGTTATGTTTCTGCGGTTACTGATAATATCTAAAGTGGCTACTACAATGCCGACCCCAATAACCCTTACGCTGCCGAGGGCGGCTATTATGATGGCCATGATCAATACCAAGGAGCAGGAGGAGGTGATTACTACGACGATGGTAATGGCTACTACGACCAATATGGCCAAGGTGGCGCCGCTCGTCGAGGCGATTCCGAAGAAGATTCCGAGACGTTCAGCGATTTTACTATGAGATCCGACATGGCTCGCGCCGCCGATATGGACTATTACGGTCGTGGCGACGAAAGATATAGCGGTTATGACAGCAATGTAGGCGGCAGGGGATACAGACCCCCGTCTTCTCAAGTTTCCTATGGTGGTAACCGTTCGTCCGGCGCCTCTACTCCTAATTATGGGATGGATTATGGCAACGTTCCCGGCGCTCAAAGGTCTCGAGAGCCGTATCCAGCATGGACTTCGGATGCGCAAATTCCCTTGTCGAAGGAGGAAGTCGAGGACATATTTTTGGATCTTGCCAACAAATTCGGATTCCAGCGTGACAGCATGCGCAATATGTACGACCATCTGATGGTGTTGTTAGATTCCAGAGCCTCTCGGATGACTCCGAACCAAGCTTTGCTTTCACTCCACGCTGATTACATTGGCGGTGACAATGCCAATTACCGGAAGTGGTACTTTGCTGCTCACCTTGATCTTGACGATGCTGTAGGCTTCGCGAACATGGGCAAGAAGGCTCGCAAGTCTAGGAAGAAGTCCAAGGGAAAGAAGGGCGACCAACCCGAAGACCAAGTTCTGGAGGATCTCGAAGGCGATGACAGTTTAGAGGCCGCCGAGTTCCGCTGGAAGACTCGGATGAACCGCATGTCTCAACACGACCGAGTCCGCCAAATCGCTTTATATCTGCTTTGCTGGGGTGAAGCGAATCAAGTGCGATTTATGCCCGAGTGCCTTTGCTTCATCTTCAAATGTGCAGATGACTATTTGAATTCACCCGCCTGCCAAAATCTGGTCGAGCCGGTTGAAGAAGGAACATTCTTGAAGAATGTCATCACGCCCCTCTACCAGTACTGTAGAGACCAAGGATATGAGATCTCTAATGGAGTGTATGTTCGACGAGAGCGTGATCACCATCAAATCATCGGGTACGATGATTGCAACCAGCTCTTTTGGTATCCGGAAGGTATCGAACGCATCGTTATGGAGGACAAGAGTAAATTAGTTGATGTGCCTCCCCAAGAGCGCTATCTGAAGCTCAAGGACGTTAATTGGAAGAAGTGCTTCTTCAAGACTTACCGGGAAACGCGGTCTTGGTTCCACATGATTGTTAACTTCAATCGTATTTGGATTATTCATTTGACCATGTTCTGGTTTTACACCGCCAAAAACGTTCCCTCTCTCCTGGTCGGCAAATCATACGAGCAACAAGTCAATCAGCAGCCGCCGGCATCAGCGCAATGGTCAGTAGTTGGTGCTGGAGGTGTTCTCGCTTCATTGATTCAGATTATTGCTACTTGTGCAGAATGGGCTTACGTTCCGCGACGATGGGCTGGTGCTCAGCATCTCACCAAGAAGCTCCTCTTCCTGATCGTTGTGTTCGCCATTAATCTCGCTCCTAGCGTCTACGTCTTCGTGATTTGTGACGACAAAGCAAGAGAGGCTGAACCCGCTAGAATTTTAGGTATCGTCCAGTTCTTCATCGCGCTGGTTACCTTCCTATTCTTCTCTATAATGCCTCTTGGTGGCCTCTTTGGCAGCTACCTCACGAAAAATTCGCGCCGCTATGTTGCCAGCCAAACTTTTACCGCCAGCTGGCCGCATCTCAAGGGTAATGACAGAGTCTTGTCATATTTCTTGTGGGTAGTCGTCTTCGGTGCCAAGTTCGGAGAGTCGTATACTTATCTTACTTTATCTCTTCGCGATCCCATTCGATTCTTGTCAATCATGGATACGTCGTCTTGCTTGGGAGACTATATTCTCGGATCTATTCTTTGCAGATACCAGCCAATTGTCGTCATGATCCTCATGATCCTCACTGACTTGATCCTTTTCTTCCTCGACAGTTTCATGTGGTATGTCCTGTTAAACACGGTCATCTCTATTGCGAGGTCGTTCTATCTTGGATCATCCATCTGGACACCCTGGAGAAATATCTTCTCGCGACTTCCTAAACGTATCTATTCTAAGATCCTCGCGACGACGGACATGGAGATCAAGTATAAACCGAAGGTCTTGATTTCCCAGATTTGGAATGCCATTGTTATCTCCATGTACCGAGAGCACTTGCTCGCCATCGATCATGTTCAAAAGCTGCTATACCACCAGGTTCCATCTGAACAGGAAGGCAAACGTACTCTTCGAGCGCCGACCTTCTTCGTCTCCCAGGAAGATCACTCCTTCAAGACAGAATTCTTTCCTACTCACAGCGAAGCCGAGCGACGTATCTCCTTCTTCGCTCAGTCTCTGTCAACACCGATTCCTGAGCCTCTTCCGGTCGATAACATGCCTACGTTTACCGTTCTGATTCCTCACTATGGTGAAAAGATCCTATTGACTTTACGAGAAATTATTCGTGAGGATGAACCTTACTCTCGCGTGACACAGCTCGAATATCTTAAACAATTACACCCTCACGAATGGGATTGCTTTGTCAAGGACACCAAAATTCTTGCTGACGAGACATCACAATTCAACGGAGATGAGGAGAAGGGCGAAAAGGATACCGCCAAGAGCAAGATCGATGATCTACCCTTCTACTGCATTGGATTCAAGTCTTCTGCCCCCGAATATACCCTCCGAACTCGTATTTGGGCGTCGCTTCGATCACAAACTCTCTACCGTACCATCTCTGGTTTCATGAACTATAGCCGTGCCATCAAGCTACTCTACCGCGTTGAGAATCCTGAAGTCGTCCAGATGTTCGGTGGCTCTTCTGACAAATTGGAACGCGAGCTCGAAAGAATGGCTAGACGCAAGTTCAAGCTCTGCGTCTCCATGCAACGTTATGCCAAATTCAAGAAGGAGGAAATGGAGAATGCTGAATTCCTTCTCCGAGCGTACCCTGATCTGCAAATTGCCTATCTTGACGAAGAGCCCCCGTTGGTTGAAGGCGAGGAGCCGCGCATCTATTCTGCTCTGATTGACGGCCACTCCGAGATCATGGAGAACGGTATGCGACGACCCAAATTCCGTATCCAGCTCTCTGGCAATCCAGTCTTGGGTGACGGCAAGTCCGACAACCAAAACCACTCTATCATCTTCTACCGTGGCGAGTACATCCAACTCATCGATGCCAACCAGGACAACTATTTGGAGGAATGTCTCAAGATCCGATCCGTCTTAGCTGAATTCGAGGAAATGAAGCCCGAAAATGTCTCGCCTTACACCCCTGGTGTGAAGAATGAAAGCCCGGCTCCTGTTGCTATCTTGGGTGCTCGTGAGTACATTTTCTCGGAGAATATCGGTATTCTTGGTGATATTGCCGCTGGAAAGGAACAAACATTCGGTACCCTCTTCGCAAGAACTTTGTCCCAGGTTGGTGGCAAGCTCCATTATGGTCATCCTGATTTCCTCAACGGCATCTTCATGAATACTCGCGGTGGTGTCTCCAAGGCTCAAAAGGGTCTGCATCTGAACGAAGATATTTACGCTGGTATGAATGCCCTTCTCCGTGGCGGGCGTATCAAGCACTGCGAATACTACCAATGTGGTAAGGGTCGTGATCTTGGTTTCGGATCTATTCTCAACTTCACCACCAAGATCGGCACCGGTATGGGTGAACAAATGCTCTCTCGAGAATACTACTATCTTGGCACACAACTTCCTATTGATCGCTTCTTGTCATTCTACTATGCCCATCCCGGTTTCCATTTGAACAACATCTTCATCATGCTCTCTGTCGAGATGTTTATGATTGTCTTGATCAACATTGGCGTTCTTCGACACGAAACACAGCCTTGTGAGTACAACCGAGATGTCCCTATTACGGACCCGTTGTATCCCACCGGATGTCAGAACACGGATGCCCTTATGGATTGGATCTACCGCTGCGTCATTTCTATCTTCGTTGTGTTCTTCTTGAACTTTGTGCCCTTGGTGGTGCAAGAGATAACCGAACGCGGGTTCTTGCGTGCAGCAACCAGATTGGCCAAGCAGTTGTGCTCTCTCTCGCCATTTTTCGAAGTCTTCGTCTGTCAAATCTATGCCAACTCGGTGACTCAGGATCTGTCTTTTGGTGGTGCCCGATACATTGGAACTGGTCGTGGTTTCGCCACCGCTCGTATCCCCTTTGGCGTCCTGTACTCCCGTTTCGCTGGCCCTTCTATCTACTTCGGCGCGCGTCTGCTAATAATGTTGCTGTTCGCGACGCTGACTGTGTGGCAAGCGGCCCTGGTATACTTCTGGATTTCACTTCTGGCCCTGGTCATCTCTCCATTCTTGTACAACCCTCACCAGTTTGCGTGGCACGACTTCTTCATCGACTATCGCGATTATCTTCGCTGGCTGTCACGTGGCAATTCTCTTAGCCATTCGTCGTCTTGGATCTCTTTCTGCCGACTTTCTCGTACGAGAATGACCGGTTACAAGCGCAAGGTCCTTGGAGACCCATCTGGCAAGCTTTCCGCCGACGTTCCTCGTGCGGCTATCACCAATGTGCTCTTTGGAGAAATAGTCGCGCCTCTTCTTCTAGTAGCCGTCACACTCATTCCATATCTGTTCATCAATGCTCAGACTGGTGTTTCGGCCAACGACCCGCAAGCTAAGCCCACTGCATCATTAATCCGCATTGCTATAATTGCCTTTGCACCCATTGCTGTCAATGCCGGTCTTCTCGCTGCCTTATTCGGTATGGCATGTTGTATGGGACCACTGCTTAGCATGTGCTGCAAGAGATTTGGTAGCGTCTTGGCGGCGATTGCCCATGCTGTTGCTGTCATCATATTGCTTGTATTCTTCGAGGTTCTGTTCTTCCTCGAGGGATTCGACTTCACGAGAACTCTTCTAGGAATGATCACTGTCGTGGCGCTTCAACGATTCTTCTTGAAGCTTATCATTTGTTTCGCACTTACTCGTGAGTTTAAGACGGATCAGTCCAACATCGCGTTCTGGACAGGCAAGTGGTATTCTATGGGTTGGCACTCCGTTTCCCAGCCGGCACGTGAATTTCTCTGCAAGATTACCGAGCTCAGCATGTTCGCTGCCGATTTCATCCTCGGCCATTTCCTCTTGTTCATGATGGTGCCTATTATCATTATCCCACAAGTTGACAAGCTCCACTCTATGATGCTCTTCTGGCTGCGGCCAAGGTACGTTTTAAGTCTACTTGAATCTAATCTTACATGCTTGTGCTTCAGTGCTAACATTTTACCCTAGTCGTCAAATTCGCCCACCCATCTATTCGATGAAGCAGTCCAAGCTCCGAAGAAGACGGGTTGTTCGCTACGCTGTTCTGTACTTCTTTCTGCTTATCCTTTTTGTTGGCCTGATGGTGGGACCATCCGTAGCTGGCAAGTTCCTCCCTGCGAATATGAGCAAAAACATCGAGTCATCCCTCGGCCTCCCTTTCCCATTGTTCCAGCCCGCCAATCAAGACAACGACAACACCCAGAACCGTACGGAAACTGGTACGGGTAAACCAGGCTACTCAGGGCCAGGACTGGCGTCTATGACAACAGGCGCAAACGCAAAGGAGACGGATTCTTCCGACTCTAAGAAATTCAGATTTGTCTAGTTACTACTAAGAGACATCTGTATGATAGAAATCAGAGGGAGAAAATGAAGCGGCTGGTGACTCTACTAATTTGGAATTAGGAGGGGCAACCGGAGTGGTGGTTGAAGTCGTTCGAGGCAAGGTGCTGTGTATTGAAGATGAAGAGCGTCATGGCACATGGTATTTTTATTCCTCTTAGAGTCACGGGCATAAATAGTTGCAGGTTTTTCTTTTTCTCTTTTTCAGTCTCTGAAATGGATCGAGATGGTGTTCAATAATGATAAGGATTCCTATTGCATTTGTTATTTGAAATGTTTTGATGCGCAACGTACAAGTCACTATGTGCATACATGGTAGTATTAGGTGTTCAATGTTTGTCTAAGATGAGAGCATGTGCTAAGCGAATGTGTAAACCGACTAAGTTGCATAAGATGCTTCATCGTCAAGCATACCCTAGGCAATGTAAGGCATCCTATCTTAGGTAGGTAGGTATCTACGTAATCATACATAAGGTAGGGTAGCATCATGGTATGCACGGTCGATGGCCGATGTGCATACAGATAAGAATGTGAACAACTTTTTACATAGTAACCTTACCGTAAAATTTTTAGTTCTCCTCATTCGTTAAATATACCCGATGTAGGTACTAGTGTAGGTCCTGGTTAGGTATGTAAGTGTTGAATATATGAAAATGACGTTGTGAGTTAACTTCATAGTTATGTAGTACATGCACTTAAAAAGTCTCAAATTTTCCTTCGGTAGATACTACATACATTATCCTAGGTAGATTAGTCTAATTAGGTATGTATGAGGTAACTAGATAGATGTACAAATCTTTTTTTATATTTTTCCCCATCCATGAATGCTTTGCATAAGTTTGGGTTTGGTTGGTCTAGTTTTTCTAGCCGTTTTTGCCGTCCCAGACTCCCAGCCCGTTTAGTAGGTTGGGGGGTTTTTTTCTTCCTATTCTTTTTTTTCTATTAATTTTTCTAATAGATTTCAGGAATTGCCTTTTTGTACCGGGGAACCAAAGAGGAAATGAGAATCAAAATATATATGGTACTTCCTCTATTTGGGAATATGCAATGATAATCAAAGTAAGCGTTCCTCATTCCTTTTTTCTAGTATAGCAACGTAACGGTCTTAGGGTGGACTTAGTTGCTTGGCTCACATCCCAAGATCGTCACTGATCTCACCGCTTAGATACCGAAAGGGGCATAGCAGGCAGCAAAGGAAGCGAACCACGGGCTTAGCGGGAGGACCGGCTCTTGCAGGGTTTTTATAAAACTGAACCTGATAGGATGCCGGCCCTGGCATGATATGCCTGGCTCCGGCGGCTTATAATGCGGCTGTTTTGGGCGTCCGACGCCGTGGCCGAATTTCACGACTTCAGCCCTTCGGGCGCCAGTGGCAGGCGGGTAACGCTGCGCTACGACGACCGTAGCCGGGTGTCCATGAGATCCATTTTACCATTGACCATTTGGATGAGGTAGGGGCCTTACTTAGCCCATCCACCCATCCACCCGTCCATCGATTCCACCCCCATCAACTACCCCCATCACCCCATAACCCATCCTTTGCCATTGTGGAATCATGGGGCGGTGGGTAACAATGACGAAACTTGGATGACGATCTTCAGAACTGTCCCCATAATAAAAAAGGGAACAATTTTTGCCTCTGCTATTACATCTGTCACATCTCACCTCCCAGCTGCCTGCCGCACTTCTCCGTACGTAATTCAGCGCTATCGTGAACCGGCAAACCGCCAGCGTGTGGACACCCAATCTTATGTTTTATTGTGGAATTCTCTCTTGGGAGTTCTTGGGAGCTTCTTGGGACGTCTCAACTGTTATGATGACATTCACTCGGCCCTTGTTCGGTGGCACCCACCAAGACTCGGTTCCAGCAGGTTGCGGAGGTGCTCGACCCTTTTTTTTTCTGGGTATCTGGAAATGCGTACGGGCCCTTAGACGACATGTGAGCATAGTTTGTAGCCCAGCATAAACATATATAACACGGGGTTGGTGGACCTCATCTCTTTTCCCCAATGGCCTGGAACTCGTTCTATTTCCCTATCTCATTACTTCTTACTTTAATCCCCCTTACACCCAACAGCACTCAGGCCTTGACATTCAGTAATATACTCTTCTGATCGAGTGAACGAGATAAGCCTAAGCCCGGCCCTACCGACAATGGGACACAAAGACAACGCCGACGGCGTGCCCACCTATTGGGGCACGTCTGGCAAGACCTTACAAAGAATGATTACGGCTGTAGCGACGACAGACTTCTTACTTTTCGGCTACGATCAGGGTGTCATGTCTGGCATCATCTCCGCCCCGGCCTTCACCTCGGACTTTCCCGAAGTCGAGGGTGACAGCACGTATGAAGGTTTTGTCGTGTCAATCTATGCCGTCGGCTGCTTCTTAGGCGCCTGCTTTATCCTCAGTTTCGGTGACCACCTCGGTCGCCGCCGGTCTATCTTCCTCGGTGCTGCTATCATGATTATCGGTGTTATTATTCAGATTACGGCCATACCTAATGGCTCAGGGGGAGGTGCCACGGCACAGTTTATCATCGGACGGTGTATAACGGGCGTAGGAAACGGCATCAATACATCAACAGTGCCGACTTATCAAGCAGAGTGAGTACTTTTCTTTCGTGTTTTTCAACGTACAGGTAACTGTCGATGAATACTTGCTAACACATACCAATAGATGTAGTCACTCGCACAACCGTGGAAAGCTGATCTGCATTGAAGGCGGAAACGTCGCCATCGGAACCTTGATTGCGTATTGGATCGACTACGGCTGCACCTATGGACCCCATGAATTCGTTTGGCGATTCCCCATTGCCTTCCAATGCGTTTTTGCCTTGGTTGTCATCATTCTCATGACACAACTCCCTGAATCCCCACGATGGCTTTTAACCAAGGACCGTAATGAAGAGGCAGCTACCGTTCTAGCAGCTCTCAACCATCAGCCCCGCGACCACCCGGAGATTCAAACCCAGGTCGCTGTCATCGTGGACGCTATTCGTGTTTCTGGTCACGCCGGTGGTGTAACTCCTATGTCGGCACTATTCACTAACGGTCCGACTCAAAACTTCCGTCGTCTCATACTCGGCGCCTCATCTCAAATGATGCAACAGCTATCAGGTTGCAACGCTGTTAGTAAGTAGTATTCAAACCCCTACCTTTGTCTTCTAGGCGCCTATAATTGCTAACGCTCTTGAAGTTTACTACTTCCCAATTCTGTTCCAAACTTCGATCGGTACTTCTCACAACTTGGCGCTGCTTCTTGGAGGTGTTAACATGATCGTTTACTCCATCTTTGCGACTACTTCGTGGTTTGCCGTCGAACGTGTTGGTCGCCGCAAGTTGTATCTCATTGGTACCGTTGGACAATGCTTATCTATGGTGCTTACTTTCGCCGCTTTGATTCCTGGCACTGAGGAGGCGGCTAAAGGAGCCGCTGTCGGCCTTTTCGTAAGTTCTCCTACATCTATAATCTTATTCTCGCTATGGCTATGGCTGTTGGTACTGGTGGATACTAACCGGAATATCCTATTAGACCTACATTGCCTTCTTCGGTGCTACTTGGCTACCGTTGCCGTGGCTCTACCCTGCCGAGATCAACCCTCTCAAGACGCGAGCCAAGGCCAACGCCACTTCAACTGTGTCTAACTGGCTATGGAATTTCTTCATTGTTATGATAACACCAGTGTTATTGAGCAATACTGGACAGAACGGCTGGGGCACGTACCTGTTCTTCGGTATCCTCAACGCCATGTTCTTCCCCATCATCTACTTCTTCTACCCTGAGACGGCGGGACGTACCTTGGAAGAGATTGACGTCATCTTCGTTAAGGGCTACGCCGAGAAGATCAGCTACGTAAAGGCAGCCAAAGAACTGCCCCGCCTTAACGAGACGGAGGTGCAGCAGAAGGCTCGCGAGTACGGTTTAAACCTATCGGATGAGGAGGCGACTGTCAGCATTCACGAGAAAGCTGAGGGTACCCTTTCTACACCCCCTTCAGATTAAAATGATGCAATGATGCATGTCTAGGCATGAGAAGCAGGTGGCGCAACAGGGAGCAATGGTTGCTTATGTTGTATCACTCAGCAAGGCTCATATCCGAGCTAATGATGACTGACATGGTACGAAAGTGTTGACGTTGAAGTTTACGTTTGCGCTGCCAATGTTTCGATGACGACAATGAGCGAAGTGGTCAGGTTGGTCCGTTGACCAAGACACGGTGTATGTGGCTGTAATTTACAGCAGAAGGGAATATCCTAATGTGGTATTCTTTTTCATTTTCCATCTAAGGAGTTGACAATCAGGTTATTGATTTTATAATGTCTTTTTTTAAGTATCTATTCTTTCGTCGTTTCTTCACGGGTTTGTCGAGATATACCCTTGGGTCTAAAAGACCTAAACACGCTTGGATAGAATGCGGCTAGATCTCTGCATGTTGCATAGAGAGATAAAGAACATAGACGGGCGAGTACCTCATGTCATTATGCATTCGATAGAGACCATGAATATCAATTGTCTTGCATCAAAAATACTGCCTGATGTGATGATGTGATGATATGATGATATGATAGTGTGATAGTGTGATGACTTCGTCAGCCCCAGTAGGCACATAAAACATAGTCTCTTGACGTTAGATAACAACCCTAGAGGGTATACGCTAGTATGTGGTATATCCTATCCATCTTTGTCTGGTCCATACAACCTCACCTGCATAGCGATCCAATAACTCCAATTCGCTGGGGCCACGCACGCCAGTGACAACGTCACATCGGTGATTGGACGCCTACCGAATACTCTTTATCTTCCCTTTGGCAACCAGAGCAATAGATTGCGTCTCGATTATCTGAGCCTTATCTGAGCCACATCAGTAGATACTGATGTCTATTAGATGTACTACTACTATATCAGTCTTATGGATCATCTTTAACTAGCACCTACCTGATAGCCCTGTAAATATATCATGTATCTGTAGACTTATCTATAACTATACTTGACTCGTTCCCTTGAGCAACACGAGTCCAAAATAAGGAAGCATCTGAAATCTACTATGGCAAAAGTGGCCGATTTTCACGGGTGGTTCACGCCGTTGGTGTTGACTTTAATCCTGTTGAGTTTTACGCAATCCATTGCAGCTCAAGATACATCCAGTACCGTTTCGGTATACTTGCCAGCTATCAGATCAGCACAATGGTCTCAACTACGGGGCAGTATCGTGACCAGTGTGGGTCCATCATTCCACCTCCCTCCTCCTATTCACCTACCTAGCCCCCTATTATTGTTAACTCTTCTCAATCAAAAAGGATAACGAGGAAACTGTATACACAATCTTCTGTGCCCCTGAGCAAACATCGACCCCTGGTGACCGATTCGCAAGTTGCTCCGTCGGCGACGACCGTCTCCCTTTCACATTTACCGAGGGACCCTCAACCTTACACTATGACCATGAGGACTCTTCTCTGTACGTTCTCAACCACCCCCCCCCTTTTTCCAATCCACACATAACTCCTCGTCTCCAAAGAAAAAAAAGAAAAAAAAGGCCCCCCCAAGAAAGCCAAGCAAACAATCAAACAGACAAACAATTACCTACCTACCTACCTACCTACCTACCCTGGGAACAATAGTACTTACACAAATTAAAAATCTAACCTCTCACGCACCCCACTTATTAACCCCAAAACAGCACCATATCCCTCGGCTGCACCCTCACCAGCACGACGGCCGCGACCTGCAGCGGCACGACCTCTCTTGGCCCCGCCTTCTCGCTGGGGCCCCTGCACGGGCCCGTCAACACCTCCGTCCCGGCGCTCGCCGTCATCGGCAGCGACGTCGGGTGGGGCGTCCTCACCCTCGCCGCGCCCCCCGCCACCTCCACCGCCAGCGACGGCCGCACCGTGACGTACTACCCGTCCGGGAATAACAGCAGCACCACCACCACCACCACCGCCGCCGCCGCCGCCGCCTCAACCGCTGGTGGAGGTATAATCGGCACAACGGCAACGGCAACAGGAACAGCAACAGAAACTACTACCGCCACAGCCGAGACCAGCGATGGGGATAATAATAGTGCCGCCTCAGGAACTAGTGCCACATCCACAGGCGGCGCCGGAACGACGAGGAATCAAGCAGAGAAAGGGGGCGCGGGAACCTGGTTGGCCGCCTTGGTTTCCGTGCTTCTCGTGCTGCAGTGAAATGGACTACGTATTGTGATTACTCCCTGCTGGACACTTTATCTATCGATATTGTACAATACATGTTTTTTGGGGGGGTGGAAGAGTTCAAGTAGTATAACTAAATACTTAACAGGCCTTGCCATACGTATGTATTCACCCTCCGAATATCGAGTTTCGAGGGAGGTATATTTATATATGTATATATATACACGACACAAAGCACGCATCATCGTAGCTAGAGAAATACAAGGAAAAATACAGCGATCAAATTGATTTACAGTGAAGAGGATACCGGTCAAAATCGTACACATCCTCCCATCTCCCATCTCCCATCTCCCTTCTTTTCTCTAGCCATTTAGACCTAGCCGCCATCTCTTCAACCAATTGTTGCCATCCATATTCCTAGCCTCGTTAACTCGTAACTTGTTTCATCTCTACCTAGGTAGACACATGGCATCCACACTCGCCATTCTACTGATCACTGGGCGAGTAACGCCCTCCCATACCCCAAAACTGCTCTGCCATAAATGTACCCGCAACGGGTTTCTTCCACAAGTCGTTAAAAGCCGTGAAAAGGATCACATCCCCGGCATTTTCTACATACGCGCTTTTGATGGAAGAAAGTGCGGTGGATTGCTGGTCCATTCCGGGGACCGCGGCGCCGTTCGATTGTCCCTGCCAGGGCCATCCTGTCTCTGTCACCACGATACGCTTGCTCGAATCTGACATTTTGCTGCGAATCTTGGTGACAGTAGAAGTGACGAACTGGCCTGCTTGATCAGCGCCTGTATTCGGGTCGAAAAAAGGGTGGACATTAACAGCACAATAATCCGACTGATCGCAAAGCTCGGGATGGGCAAGCACAGCGACGAACGTATCGACGACTACTACTGGGCCTTGATACCCAGCATCTCTCAGTCTGAAGCGTGCTTCCGTCAAGGCACCCAGCGACTGGCTCACCGTGGCTCCACCATTGTTGACCAATTCGTTGCCTACCGAGACGGTGTCGACCATACTCCAATCATGGTCCAGACCTGTAGCCATGGTAGAGACGGCTTGATCTATCGAGTTGATATCGAAGATGCCCAGGAAGAGTTTGTTGCCGTAATTCTTGGCCGCGGCATACGCTTTGGCTACTTGATCGCAATCCACGCCATACAAGCGAATGACTCCATAATCCTTAGCTATAAGGGCAAAATCTGCGTCCACTTCGTCCGCAGTCTTGCAGCCTCCGTTGCCCTTATAAGGAGAGTAGGTGACACCATGAAGAGCACTGTGGTTAGAAATAGGAGTAGGTGTCGTAGGAGGATCCGGCAAGTTTGAGCTCGCCGGGTATGTGTTTACGGAGGAAGCTGGTTTAGAGAAAGAAGTTTGCTGGTCGGTTGCTGGCACCGATGGAACAATCGGGGGCGGCGTAGGAGTTGTTAATAACCCCGATATCGTAGCTTCAGTTGACACAGGGGTTGCTGGTTTCTTAGACGTATCCACCGACACGGGAACATAAACAACTTGTTCCGTAGCGGTACGGATTGTGTTGTTATCCTGGTCTACGTAGACTACAACTTCGGGGATTTCCGTTGTTGTGCTGCGCGTAGAATCAGTGATGGTGATCTTGTCCCTCTTCGTGATGATAGTCCTGTGTGGCCTATGCCGATGGACATGGCGATGCCCTGATATCGTATTAACTCATATTACCACTGTGGCTGGATCTACAACTCACTCGGCTGTCCAGCTGACAGGTGAAAAAGGGAAAGGAAAGCAATGGAAGCCGTTGTAAGCCTCATGATATCAGTACGTGAATGTGAAGATGGGTATTATCCGAAAGCAAAAAATCGTAGGATTCGTGGGAGACAAATAACAGATGGGCTGGGTTGTCAGCGAACCAATGAACCAAGAGAGCGAACGAGTTGGTAAATAGGAGAGTTAGCGGCAAGAGTAAAAACAAAAGGGAAAGATGGACATGAATGGGACAATAGAAAGACGAGAGTCGCCAATGGGTATCTATTAGTTACAGGAACTACAAGAAGAACAAAAGGACACAAAGGAGTGAAGGAGAACAAGTGTTTGTAGGTGAGGGTATGAGATATCAAGGAAGTATGATGAGGTTCAAGGACTTGAGCATCGAGGCCCAACCCAAGAAACGGTGTCAACAGCATGGCATCTGGTGTGGCGGAAGCTACCCCGGTGTCAGGAAGGGAAGAAATCAAAACAATAGATAGGTCGGAATGTGCGTTCCTGGAGGGTTCCTGGAGGGTCTCAAAGAACAATGTGGTGAAGGAATGATGGTGGTCTCAGGGAGGAAATATGACGCTGGAAATATAAAAGGATTAAAATCAAGGGAGGGTGCCATAGAAGAGGACAATAGAAATAGTTAATGTTAGTTATTATGATCTGAGATTGGGTACTGGTAGGAAAGAGGAAGAATGAAAGGATGGATAAAAAGAAAAAGAAAAAGAAAAAGAAATACAGAGAAAGAACATTGAAGAGTGCGTACGAGGAACTGGGCAAGCTTCAAGTTCAATGTTGGTAAGAACGCCCTAACCTACATAAGTACATACCACTATGTAGTATACATGTACACATCAAGTCTCAGAATCCCTCCTTCCTACATACCCTGGATACCCTAGGTACTATGTAGTATGTAGTACTTGAATAAAATAAATAAAGAGAATTAGTAATTAGTATTCGGGTCTATAATCATCTGACTTCAAATCTTGGTGGCGTAACCCCTATCCCCCCTCCCCCCTCCCCCCCTTTTCTATCCTCTGTACCTAAGAATAGCCCGCCCTATACAGCTTGCAACGTCCACCCATCCCATAGTTATTCTCCATCCGTGTCATGTCATGTCATGTCATGTCGTAAAGGAACGTAGAACAGTGAACGAGATCATGAGAAGCTGAATGTCTCCTAGGCAGCTAGCGTTGATTGACGGTTCGGTTTCCGCGTCATGATCTTGGTGATGGCATGTCGAATTGTTACTCCTGCCTTTTCAATTTCCTTCTTCGACAAGCCCGACGTGATGCAAACCTTGAGCGCCGGCCTAATGTTAATATCTTTGGTGCCGATGCTGCCCATCATCAAACGACTTTTGGACCGCGTGATGAGTACCCCATTCGCCAGTGCCTATGCCTTTCTGTTAGTGGACATATTATTCACAAGACCCCCAGACCCCCAATGAATCGGCCATTCTCTTTACTCACCTCGTCCGTAATATCGAGGAACAATCGTTCCTGGTCTTCATTGCTTAGTTGCTTAGATCGGACAACCTCGGGCTTGAATACTAGCAGCATGACGGGGTTTTCTAGGTCACTGGTGCATTGGACCCAATCGCTTCGCGGATCAAGCTGTGCTCTCATAGCTCGGATGTTCTCTCGGCACTGAAGTAGGATGTCAGGGTTGCATTGCAAAACATTCAATGTTTCGCTGGCCGTGACGGCAGCCATGGCAGGGAGAGCGGCTGAGAAGGTGTAGGAAGCGGCATTGATGCGTTGGTGGCGTATGACGTCTTTTGAACCGGCACAGAATCCGCCGGCAGCACAGAGTGGTCCCGCGAGCGATCCAATGATCATGTCCACAGCCTCCGAGTCGACATTTTGTGCCTCAGTTAATCCGCGCCCGTTGCGACCAAGTACACCAAATGACCAGGTCTCGTCAAGGGCAATGCGGAACTTGTATTTTTCCTTCAATTCAACCTATAGAATTGATTCGTTTAGCCAAATGATTCACTCGGCATTATGCTCTTTTGTGGAAAAGTAAGAGTCACTTACGAGTTTAGGGAGATTGGAGCAGTCGCCAACCATTTCAAAGATGCCCTCAGTCACAATGAATCGCCTGGTCAAGATCTTCTTCTTCGCTTGCTCCTCGACTACCTTCTTCATCACTCGCTCCAGATCTTCCATGTCGTTGTGCTCGTACCAGCGGATATTGCTTCGGGAGGCCTCGAGGCCTTTGCGGATCGGGTAATTGACCATCTTATCGGCCACGATCACATCTCCACGTTTGCAAAAAGTCGGGATAACGCTAGAAATAGTTGAGAAGGCATGGGCATAGACGATGCTGCTCTGAGTACCAAGAAAAGTCGCGATATCCTGCTCGGTATTCATATGGACGTCTTGGGTGCCGTAGAACTGGGGCGGGCCACAGGGGCCGACTCCATAGGTGCGCAAAGTCTGAATCGCCTTATCTTTGATCGAGTCGCTTGCAGTGAGGTTATAGAAGTTATACGAGGCGAGATTTACAACAGTCTTGCCGCTAGATAGCTTTACTTTCGGACCAGTCGGACTACCCGGGTGATATTAGCAATTAGGAATTGCCCTTTTCCCATTGGAGTAAGCATAGATCTAGAGATGGTACTTACCCAACAATAACGGGCTGCCTCTCTGCTTCGGCTTCCTCGAGGGGGGTCTGGGCAGCAACAAGAGGCTCGGGCTCCCAGTCCTTGACGAGTTCATCGATCTCATCTTCGCGAAGCTTGACGTAATTAGGATCGTGGGTAGGGTAAGAAGGTGAGAGAAGATATCGAATAAAGAATAGAACCAGAATGAGTTCTATGGCGGATCGAACTGGATCATTCTGATAGCTAGACTGGATGTACCGTATCAAGACGGCACTTCCGGGGACTTTTTGAAAGGCGTGAGAGATCTCGTGAAGTGAGGCCTGTAAATATAATTGGGCCTCGTGGAGATCCATTTTGAATCAATTCAATTCCTTTGGATGTTTATTCAATAAAGAACATTGAAAAGAATTCGATATGGAATGTACATCTAACTAGAAGCACGGGTGTATATATTCACAGAATTCGTATGTACGTTGTAGGTAGGGAAGAGATTATTTGGTTCGTTTTTAGGGGAAGGTCGGCAACGATCCCAAAATGGAAGAGGGTCTCCTAATAATTAATTTAATTCCGTTTGCTTACATTTGAACATTTGTACTTGAACAAGTTGAACATGGTTAAAGATCCTACAGGCTACTATGTAGCCGCTACAGCAGTACCATAGTACAGTATGATACCACACTAGTCAATTTAAAGACTGCCCAGGTGCCCTATTCCACTTAATTTATTAACTAATCCTACTGATTTCTACCTACATGGGTAGGCCCGGTAGGTAGTAACTATGTGGATCTTATGTAGCTACTAGGTTAGTTAACTACCTAAAGGCTAATGTAGAGCGGCTAGAGCCTACATATATACATAGCTTACAGTGAATCAGTGAATCAGTGAATCAGTGATGCATTAATACATACATGTAACTAGTAGGATAACTACTTGCATACCTAGGAATTTAAGATATACTACATACATACATACCTATACATCAATGATATGTAGTAAGAAACCATTCACGCCTCGAGAGCCCTGACAAACGCCAGGCTTTCGTTTCCTTCAACAACCTTGGAAATCGGATTGTAATATCCCTTTCCGAGCTGTCGGATATACGATTCGGCCACTTTGATCCACATTACTTTCTCTGCTCTGCTAGCTCCCATACCTTGCCACACCCAGACCGTAGTGCCGGAGTCGAGTAGGAAGATGTCGTGGCTATCTAGATCGGAACTGCTCATTGCGGTGCCTTCCTTCACCAGGTCAAACCGCAGTTGACCTGAGGCATCGGATAGGCGGAATAGCCTGCGAGGGCGCTGTTCCGCCTCATGGCTCTTGGAGGCGATTGGTCGGGGGGCTTGAAATGATACCTCGACGTCCCCACCACCAAGCATAGCCACTATTGTCTGTGATTTTGACTCCGTTTGCGATAGCACTTCAACCTCGATGTGTTTTGCAACCGTCATGTCGTGTACAACTTGCGCAGCCTTGGCCTTTTCCATCGGGCTACAACCCCTACCCTGCCAAACCCAGATCTTATTGTTGCGCTCCAGCACAAATACGTCATTATCGTCTAGGCTCTGCCAGGTAGGCTCAACCTCGTAGACCATGACAGAATCAGCCCGTTTGGCAGATGGGTGCTTGAAAATTCTGAGTAGTGTGAGAGTCTCCTTCGGTTCTTCCGTCTCTACATGTGTGAAGCCTGATTTGACGCCACCGGAGAGAACTCGGATACGAGAGAACAAAGCGATGAAATCCTCCGACGGCTCTTTCTGGAGTTCTCGATGCTGTGTAGCTACGCCGTGTAGATATTCGTCTAGCTCGACCGTCTTGTAAGCGGCAGTACCCGCTTCATCCTGCGACGTCTTGTTCCCAAGCCAAAAGTAAACATCGTGGCTGAGTTTTTCTTCTCCATCCTTGCTCCCGACCTTGTACGAGTACAAAACAATATAGCTATCTCCTTCATGGAAGTCGCCGTATTGCTCTTTTGGCCAGGGCACCACCTCGAAGTTTTCTATTCGCCAGATATAGAGCCCGGGTGTTTGTCCCACTTCCTGCCAAGCTGGTTCGGTAGCGGCCGAATTGTATTTGACCTTGTGGTCAAGTTCCGTTCCTATATATTCCACGTTGCTGTCTCTCCAATCGTATTCTTTCATATGTACCAGTCCTTCGTATGGTGCCATTTTAAGAATATGAAGATGGTATGCAATATCGGCGTGGGTTGACAAAATTCTTATTGGGATTGATGGGGTATTTGGGTAGACAGAGGCCTACTACATATGTACAGTATTGGATATATTGTGATAAGTAGTTTCCATTGACGTTAACAACCAGAGCTACATGTAGGTAGGGAGATGTTTATGAATTACGTTAATTTGGTTGCATATATGGAGAAGGTCCACGAATACATGTACGGGAATATTCGGATACCTATTCTTTTAAAACATTCTGGGGCTTGATTGATGAGTAAATGGTCCAATTGTGATTGCGTTCAATGCGTCGTGTGTTGTTGGCTCTCTTCAATAATATCATATAGCGATAACTAACTATACCTAGTAGTTATGTATTATGTAATTAGATATGTACGTACTAACGTTACTAGTAGTACGTACCTAACCTAGGTAACTAGTTAATTAGTAATAGTTATGGAGATTTTTCAATCATTGGATTAAAAATTTACGACTCTACATCAATAACTACCTAAGGTTGCTCTTTTTCCCTACAAATGTACTAAGACAACCACAACCTCTTCACTGATTTTCAAACTTGGCAGTAAAAGGGAGAAAAAACACGAGGACGCAATAAACCACAATGTCGAACAAGGACGCCACGACTCAAGAGTTTACCTCTTACTACCTCCAACAAAGCACCAAGGAGTTCGCAGAGGACTTGGACAAGATTCGAAATGCCGATGACTTCAAAGGCGATGCAATAGCCATGCTTGTCCAATCTCTGCAGCAGGGTACATCTCTGTTTTCTACAGCCGATCAGAAGAGGGTGATCGAGGCGCAAAAGTCGGGGGTTTCGAAGGACAGATGAATAATGGATATTACCTGGGGGTTTGCGTGCATGTACATACTCTCTCCCTCATCTCATTCATAGGTGCATGATAGAAGAGATCGTTTCAGCCACAGAGGTTCAAGGTCAACAATGATTCTCTACATAATACCTACCATATACTTGATTCACTCACCCTACGGCTACAACTTACTTTGTTCACTTATAATCAAGTAGAAAAAAAAAATGAAAAAAAAATGATAGATAATCTGGAATGCTCTCAAAGATAAAAAAAAAAGTAAGCAATATTGAAGAATAAGTTAGGTTAGTTGAAATTGTGGGTTTTTTTTGGTAAGCATACCAAAAAGCAAAAGATTTCGACACGAGCAGGATTCGAACCTGCGCGTCCTAAGACATGAGATGACAAGATTCGCTGGTGGCAATTCAAGTCTCACCCGTTAGACCACTCCGGCATCGTGCCTTGATAAAAATAGACTTTTAAAGGAGTTTATATATTGTAGCAATCATGTATGTACGTTTTAGGTGGCTTAGCTCCAAGTTAGTACATACTACATACACAGTACCTAGTACATATGTAGTACTACATGTATTGTAGCCTGTACACTAGGTATGCACTACATGTATGTACTATGTAGGTGGCAGGTGGCAGGCCGCAGGTGCAGTGTGACTGAGTGTGTACATACTTTAGTGCCGCTTTGGCTTTGATAATCGTTTAATTGACGAGTCCACTTTGATATATACATATTATCCACATTTAAGACTCTAGCAGCCTGAGTCTACTAACATTGAAGGCAATAGGGATACATATCATGTTCAATGTTCTCTTCAGAGCCATCTACATAGTAGTTACTAATATTTGAGAAAATAATATTTATATAAATATATGTTCTGTCTATATTCTGTCTATCATATAGATATTGTACAGTAATTCAAGTGTCGGAACAGTTGCACCAAAGATCATGAGGGTATCGTAGTCAAGTCATTTATTATCGTCAAGTGCATCTGAAGCCAACAGATGGGTAGAATCAAGCATGAGCAGAGAATTGATTGAATATAAGTACCCTGCAAAACTCCGCCTGATATTTATTGCGTAGAGAGCTAAGACCAACGCCATTGACTCCTTACAACCTGCGTCATAAACGTCATGAACGTAAAATACGACCTATGTTTTGAAACTACATACCTAAGAAAACCTCCCTCCCTCTCTACTGCCAGCACGAACACAACGTAAGAGACCTCACGTAGAAAGAAGAGTGTTGCTTGAAAGGAAGAACAACGTGACAGTACCGTTTGCGGCTATCATTATCGAAGTAGGATCCTTGTTTAGTCTCAAGGGGGTCAAGAGTTGATTTTATATATTGTAATTCTACAGCCCTAACGTCGAATATCTAGGCTAGCACGAGTAGACTCGATAGACGGGCGAACCGAACTGCTAGAGCTTCTTCGTCTTCTTGCGCGCTGCTCGCTCGGGTCTGTAGGGTTGAGACCAGTGGACCTTGCGAATAGATTGAGGATATCTGTCAAGGTAATAACGCCAATCAGGCGCCCGGATAAGTGAGATCCTGGTAAAGTAGATGCCGGGGGGACCGAGGGAAAATGACTGCCAGTAAGAGATGTTTGCGATGAAGACGGAGTAGGAACAAAAATAGTGGGGCCCAACGACGGAGTACCTGGCGCCGATGGGGATGGGGATGCTGACTCCACTACCCACATTCTGTGCGAGTGAGTAGCGACTAGCTTGGCCACGGTGTGGGCGAGAGTGGAATACGGGTTGACATAAAATACCGGGAATGAGTCCTTGCCCTTCTCAACGCCTTTCTCGGTCAGGATGACAGATATAAAGTGCATACATGAATTTTGGAGGAGAGGAAGGCTCGTGGAGCTGGTGAGAAGCCTGACATCTGCGGAAGAGATGTTACCGACGACGTTCAGACCGTTATCAACTACAGCGACACTCGATAAGCCCTCCTGATTCATAAGGTTGAGAGCCTCGGTTAAGGGACTGTCGGCGCTATGAGGTTATTAGCAGATTAGTCAAAGTAAAGGTAGAAATACCAATATTGAACATACTTGATAGCAAGTATCTGTTGCGACCCAACGCCTAGGTCGCGCAAAACCCTCGGATAAAGATCGTCGATGACGCGGAAGTTGATACCTTCGTTCCAGAAGAATTCTATAAGCTTCCACTGACTGAAGATGCCGACGACATCGGTATTGTGGTTTGTAACAAGCATTCGATGTACGCCGCTACCAAAGATCTCGATCGCCTTAGCCAAATCATCATCACCCTGCAAAGTGACGAGCGACTCCTTGCGACATATGGGTTGGATATCACGGAGTGGTATGTTGACACGGTCTTGAGCTCTCTTCGCTATCGAATCATATAACTCGACCAGATCCTCGCTTGGATGCGCCAACCCTACCACAATCAGAATGTATGCATTCAAGTCATTGTAGTCGAAGGTCGATACGGGAACGGAGCTAGTTGCGTTCTCTCGGATGATGACAACATTGGTCGAGGTATTCTTGAGGAGGGCCTAGTGACATGGTTAGGAATGGGTAATTCGGATAGATTCTACGCTGGGGCTAGAAGCAGGGTGTTACCATTGTGGCGTCCTCCACACTAGTATCCATATCAACCCAGAATACCTCATCTTTGGACACAAGTTCACCGATTGCAACATCGCGCCAATCTCGGCCAGCGAAACGAGGACTGTGCTGTCTAGGGGCGGGCGGGTGATTGAGTAGTTCCTGGATGGCGGACTGGGTGAAGGAGGGGTGTCGATGATTTCGTGGGGAGGGTGGCAAGCCTCTCAAGTTCTCTGCGAAGCTTGAGCGGTGGCTATGGGTGATGATATGGCCCGACTTGTGTATACTCGAAGAAGAACCAGTTCGTTGCGGGGGCGGCGGTGAGATGCTTGTTTCTTTGGAATCTCTGCCTCCCCTGGCATATATTGCATTAGGATCCATAATGACGAGAGAGAAGAGAGCGATAAGATCTTTTCTTTGCCGTAGTAGTGGTGGAGGTGGAGGTGGAGGTGGTGGCGGTAATACAGTAAGTGGCTATACGATCACTGGTAATTGTAAAACTGAGTGAATGGCGAATGGTAACTTGAAGTAGCTTCGAACATTGAACATTGAGCATTGAAGCTCCAAGGATACAAGTTACTTATATGTAGGTAGGTAAGTAGGTATGTATGCAAATAGCTAGCTTAGCTAGCTGAGGGAAGAGACTTAACTAGCCTTGCCTACCTTAGTACCTACTTACTCATGTACAGACAACAAAGATCATGGTGTTGCTTTTTCTGTTGCAGGTGTTTGGTATTTGTTGCAGTGTAGTATTGACATACCTAGGTATCTAGGTAATATCTTACATAGTAGAATACATAGCATGTAATGATATATCTTATCAATACATGTAATGTCAATAATTCAATTATGTATGATATGTATGATGCGTAGGATGAGATTACATACTATGTATATACAACATTCCTCGTTATGGACAGTACAACCGGACTCCCCTTGACCTTCAATGACCTTGGCTGCTTACATGATGTATGTAGACAGTCAACCCCTCCTTCACCTTATACCTACACTAGTAGACTAGTATTAGTAGGCATGTAAGTATACACCGTCACCCATCTGTCATTTGCTAGGTCTGGCGGGGTTTTGTGGGACATGGGAAATAGTGGGCTGATAGATTAGTTACTTACAGTAGTTACCTAGGCTAGGGTATGTAATTAACCATACTAGGTACCTCGCCATAACTACTGTAGATGGTATTATGTATTTATCCTACATAGTAAGATCATTTTCACGTACCTGCATACTATGGATATATGTACTATGTAATATCATTGATGTCAACGGTATGCATGATATCAATCCATCTCAACTTGAACCAACAACTTCAAAATGCCATTCCCCCATCTCTGACCTACATAACAGCCGGCCAACCTAGTTTAACCTAGTTTGTTCCTCTCATTGCTGCGTCAAGTTATCTCTTGGAACATGATGGCCGGGCAGATGTTCTCGACTTCAAGGCTGTTGTATCGACTGATAAGGGGCAATACGTGGCAGCATAGACAAGCAGTGTACGTTCGAGGTTATAGGAATCTATGGCCAATCAACTCAACAAGACCTTTTGCATTGGCAGACAAGTTAGGAACAAGAAGCATCCTACCCTAGGTAGTCATGCTAAGGCTCGTACCTACATAGTTAGACCTAACCTAGTAACTTGAATGATTGATGATTGATTACCTACCTAGGTACCTAGGTGGGGTATATTGGATCCAGTCTGTAGGCACCTAAACATTGAAGTTAGTGAATATTTATAGGTGCCGTGGCGGATAGGTGATGTGTGTGGCACTGTGTGCTACTATGCGCCTGGCTTAAACCTTAATAAACCAACCATGAAGCAGACTGAAGAAGGTGTACCTTCCATCTTGGGCTAGTGTTGATTAGTTTTCTTTTTCTTTTTCTTTTGTTTTTTCTACTTTGGCCGTGCGAAGAGAAGCATGGTTTTTTAATAAATTTTTTTTAAACAATTTTGTATTAGTTCAACCACGGTGAATGGTGAAGAACGAAGCAAAAAAAAAAAAAAAAAAAAAAAAAAAAAGATCAACAGCAAAGACCTCCCCTCTTTCGCGACCCCTCGTTACCAATTCATGCCAGCCAAAACATGATATTACTTACAATACCGATATTAACAAACTAGACCGCATATCGCACATTACCTCTTTTAATTCATGCTGGCTTGGATCTATTCTTACAGTTGCCTTTAAGAAACCAAATACTAAGCATTCGCACTCGACAATTTCCCCTCGATATCGCAAAATCTGTAAAGCTGCCAGCGCGTTCAACCCGGCGGGGCATATACACATACACATTAACACACACACCACACACAGACACAGAAGACATACACTTTCAACATACAACAACACGCAGCATATACCATACCTACACTCTCCCACTATCATATTCGCTCGTCACAAACCAATCTGACCCTGATCCTGGTTTTGACCTTCGCCGCGAACTTGTTCTTTCTAATAAATTTTGTCTTTGTTTACCTATCTTATTATTATACCTCCCCCTTCTCAGGCCTCTTCCCTTTTTTTCTCAGACACCTCAGTTACCAAACCTAACAATTACAAATCCACCATGTCGGTACTTCCGGCAGAAACCCACGCAGAGCTCACGCAGCTTCTGCAAGCTCTCCAGTCCCCAGACAATTCCATACGGTCCCAGGCGGAGGGGCACCTACAAAGCAACTGGACCAATACTCGTCCCGAGATCCTGTTGATGGGCCTAGCTGAGCAGATAGCGGCTTCGAACGAAACATCAGTATGCAATCTCACTCTATCCTGTCTCACATTTACTTACTGTGTGCCCGAAAACGAAAAGACTGACCATTTTCAACCTTTGTTTCTATAGCTCCGTTCTTTTGCCGCAGTTATATTTCGTCGAATAGCTTCCAAGACTCGCAAGTCCGACAAAGGTGACAGCATCGAGATTTTCATATCTTTACCTACCGACCAGGCATCTGTTATCCGCCACAAACTCCTTGAGGCCTTAGCCAACGAGAGAGACCGCCTGGTCAGGAATAAAATCAGCGATGCCGTTGCCGATGTCGCGAGGCAATACTCAGAAACTAGTTAGTTTTTCCGTTACCCTTTATTATCTTCGCTTCATCTATCCTACCACCCGTCTGGCTTTGCATTCCGCAGGGGATCATAAATGATAGCGAGAGATCGTGTGAGGATGGATACACTCAAGAGAATGGATACTGACAGAATTTCAGGTGAGCAATGGCCAGAGATCTTGGCTGTTCTCTTCAACCTCAGTATGGCGGCAGATGCGGGCCAGCGCGAGACGGCCTATCGTGTTTTTGCGACAACACCGGGTATCATAGAGAAGCAACATGAGAGCGCGGTATTGGAGGCCTTCAACAGAGGCTTCAAGGACGATTCTGTCGCCGTTCGATTAGCTGCTATGGAGGCCTTCGCTTCCTTCTTCCGCAGCATCCCTAAGAAAGTCCAACCCAAATACTTCTCCCTACTCCCCGATGTCCTCAACATTCTACCTCCAATCAAAGACTCGCACGACTCTGAGGATCTCAGCAAGGCCCTTGTTGCCCTTATCGAGCTAGCCGAGACCTCCCCTAAGATGTTCCGGCCCTTATTCCATAACCTCGTTATGTTCAGCATCGGTGTGATTCAAGATAAGGAATTAAATGACCTCTGTCGCCAAAACGCGCTCGAGCTGATGGCTACTTTTGCTGACTATGCTCCATCCATATGTCGAAAGGATCCGTCCTACACGAACGATATGATCACCCAATGTCTAAGCTTGATGACGGATCTCGGCGAGGACGACGATGACGCTGCCGAATGGTTGACCTCTGACGATCTCGATCAAGAGGAGAGCGACCTCAACCACGTTGCTGGAGAACAATGTATGGACCGGTTAGCCAACAAACTCGGTGGCGAGACTATCCTGGCGCCCACGTTTCACTGGCTCCCGAGGATGATGACTTCAATGGCATGGAAGGATCGTCATGCCGCTCTTATGGCCATCTCTGCCATTTCCGAAGGTTGTCGCGATCTTATGATCAAGGAATTAAGCCAAGTCCTTGAGCTAGTGGTCCCAGCATTGAAAGACCCCCACCCGAGAGTTCGCTGGGCCGGATGTCAAGCCCTCGGCCAAATGAGTACTGATTTTGCGCCAACGATGCAAAAGGAATATTACGATATTATTTTGACGACCATTGTTCCTGTTCTTGACTCCCCTGAAGGCCGTGTTAAAGCTCATGCCGCTGCCGCGCTAGTCAATTTTTGCGAGGAGGCGGAAAAGAGTATTCTTGAGCCCTATCTCGATGACTTGCTCTCTCACCTTTTCCAGCTACTCCAAAATGAGAAGCGCTACGTTCAAGAGCAGGCTCTCTCTACAATTGCTACGATCGCCGACGCCGCCGAAGCCGCCTTTTCTAAGTATTATGATACGCTGATGCCTTTGCTTGTCAATGTGCTGCAGCAAGAGACTGAGAAGGAGTACCGTCTGCTTCGCGCGAAGGCTATGGAATGTGCGACTTTAATTGCATTGGCTGTAGGCAAGGAACGTCTCGGGAGGGACGCGATGACTTTGGTCGACCTTCTTGCCAACATTCAAGCTAATATTACCGACGCCGATGACCCTCAGTCGCAGTATCTCATGCACTGCTGGGGGCGTATGTGCAGGGTCATGGGCCCAGACTTTTTACGCTTCCTACCGAATGTTATGCCTCCTCTAGTTGAGTTGGCTAGCGCTAAGGCTGATATTCAACTGCTAGATACGGATGATGAAATCGAGCAAATTCAGCAGGAGGATGGATGGGAGTTGGTGCCGCTCAAGGGTAAGATGATTGGAATCAGGACTAGCACGATGGACGACAAGCATATGGCAATTGAATTGCTGGTGGTTTATGCTCAGACTCTAGAAGGACATTTTGCCCCTTATGTCGCCGAAACGATGGAGAAGATTGCGTTGCCTGGCCTGGCATTCTTCTTCCACGACCCCGTTCGGTTCATATCGGCCAAGCTTGTACCCCAACTTCTTAGCTCGTATAAAAAGGCCTATGGACCCGAGTCCAATGAACTAAGGGGCCTATGGGCTGGCACGGTTGAAAAGCTACTAGAGGTACTGACTGCTGAACCCGCCATTGACGCCTTGGCTGAGATGTACCAATGCTTTTACGAGTCGGTCGAGGTGGTTGGGAAGGACTGCCTGAGCCAACAGCATATGAGCAAGTTTATCGACGGAGTCCATTCGGCTGTGGAGGATTACAGAGACCGCGTCATTCGGCGCGAGGAGGAGAAAGAAGGAGCAGCAGCCGAAGACGCCGAGGACGAAGCCGAAGAGCTTATGCTTGCCATTGAGGATGACCAAACATTGTTGTCCGATATGAACAAGGCATTCCACTCCATTTTCAAGAACCATGGCTCTGCTTTCCTCCAACCATGGGAGCGTCTCATGGGTACTTACCAAAGTTTTCTCACGTCGGCAGATCCTACACAGCGCCAGTGGGGGTTGTGTATCATGGATGATGTTTTGGAATACTGCGGTCCGGACAGCGTCCGATATGCGCAAGCTATTAGCACCGCTCTTCTTGAAGGCTGCAAGGACCCTTCTGCTGCAATCCGGCAAGCCGCGGCGTAAGTAAAGTTATGATTCCCATCTTTTGTGGGCGATTGCTGATGTCTCTTGACAGGTATGGCATCGGTGTGGCCGCTCATCGTGGTGGGGCCCCGTGGTCTCAATTCCTAGCCACTTCGATACCTTACCTATTTCAAGCCACCCAAATACCGGATTCTCGTGGCGAGGAAGCTGTTTATGCCACTGGTAGGTTATCTTGTTTAATAAGGGATATGATGTGTAGATCTAACGTAAGAGACAGAGAACGCCTGCGCAGCTATTGCAAAGATACTTCATTTCAACAAACAAAGCCTACAAGATGAACAGGCCATTGCAACCCAATGGTATGTATATATACAGTCGTGTGTTGAACAGTATCACTAACCACTTCGCTAGGGTTAACACTCTACCCGTTACCAATGACGAGGAAGCAGCCCCATATGCCTATGGCTATCTGGTGGAGTTGATTGAGCAGTAAGCGTTTTAGCCCCTTGAAGTAAGCAAGCATAAGCATTTTACTAACACTGGCGCAGGCAAAATCCAGCAGTACTTAGCCAAGTGGACAAGGTGTTTGTGTACGTGGGCCAGGCTCTCGAAGCTGAGATGCTCCATGGGCAGCTTAGTGCACGTGTTGCCAGAGCTGTCCGAATACTTCTACAGTCAGCAGGTGTAGATCCCACGCCACTGTTGCAACAACATTTCACGCCGGAAGGGCAGCAGGCTATCACGCGTCACTTTGCATAGACGGAGTGTGATGATGCGCATGAGCCGCCGTGACCTGGCTAGTTTGAGAAGCCGTAAATGTTGGGCTTGTGAAAAGTCACTCATCGAGACTGGCTAGGTACAAACAAAAAGGACGCCGAGGCTCCAACCACTACGCCACTCTCGCCCTCCCCATTCAGCCTACTTACATGGCCAACCATAAATCCGTACCTTGGCTCTCCCTTGGGGTTGACTTGGAGAGTGAATAGAACTGTTTGGGCCATATAATGGCAGGTGGTTTTCTCGCAATTGCGATGAAATGAGATCGAGATTAAGGTTCTTAGATCATAGTACATCTAGATCAGGCCGTTCTTGATTTAGTAGCTGCTTAGCTAGGAATATAGGAAGAAAGAAATGATCAGTGCCGAGAGATACCTATGTTTTAACTTCTGCTTGCTACAGAGTAACCCTACCGTTTCGAACACCAAAAATCATGGTGACGCTAAGGGAGTTGAATTTCTTTCTTTTTTGACATGAACATACCTAGCTCCCCTGGCTCCGTATGGTAGTATATTGGGATCTAGGTAGTGTTAACATTCTCAAGAAAGGTCCAATCAGAATACTAGGTAAATAGCCAGGGTTAGTTGTGTGATGATGAGCTGAATTTACATCATGTTCCCGTATGAGTTGCGTAGGTAGGTAGGTAGGTACCTACCTACATATGTATAAAAATGTCCTTCCCAAAGATGTGTACTTAGACGAAGTGAGGTTATTTCAAAAATTGGCAACCGAAGCCTAACTAATAGCGTAACCTAGGTGTATAGCTAGGCACTCTCTCTACCTTTCTAATAATGAGTTGATTTTTATTTATCTTATTAATTACATGCCTGTGTACTAGGTTAGGTAGGTGGGTAGAGGTAGGTGGGTAGAGAGCGTACAAGAAGTCTGATGGTATAAAGGGGGCATTTATTTGCTACCTCAAGAGAGACTAGTCACTGCCTAGATGCATAACAGTAATCATGCTTTGATCCATTATGCCGCCTGACCTCTGGAGCGAATTCTCCAATTACGTATTAGCATTGCAAATACCCAGCTGGGAAAAGTGGTATCTTGAAAACTCCCAGACGGTTAGAAAAAAGAGAACCTTGTTTCCGCACCAACGCCGTAAGTACTAGGTAGGCATCTGCGACAGTATCGAAGATGGTACCAAGTCACATTTCGCTTATAGCATTCTTCTCTAGGCCGACTTGCTAGGTCGCAGACGACGACTGGACAGCAGTAGCGGTAATGGCAGCGTCGATCTCCCTATCACGAACACTCCAGCCATCGTAGACGGCCTTTAACTTGTCATTCTCTTTATTGATAGAGTCGACCAGGCCAATGAACAGGTCGCCAGCGAGGTCGATCAGTTCCATGCTCTGCTTGTCAGCCTCTGCCTTCTCCATCTCCTGACGCTTTTTCTCTTCCTCTTGGCGTAGCTCATCTCTGGCCTTACGCTTCGCTCGACGGTCCTCGGTTTCACGTGCACGGTCGGCAAGATAGCGAACACTATGACCCAGGCCAGCGCTCTCGTTCGATAGATCCCGATGCGGACGATCTAGAGGAGGCTGAGAAAAGAACAGCACACGACCGGCTTCGTCGTGCTGAAATTGGTCCCGTACATCCTTCGGGATCTTAGCATTGAGTGCATCATCCAGGCGGTAGACCTCGACTGGACGGGGCGGATTGTAAACAATAGCCGGGGCGTGGGGGCCAGGGCTAGGTGCAGCAGCAACAGAAGGTCGGACGGGCGATGGCGCAAGACGATGGGATGGGTCGTAGCCAGGTATGGGTGTAGTCATCTGATGAGGGGGAGGGTGATGAGCTTGATGGGCTATAGGAATTGGGCTGGCACTATATTGAGGCGGGTATGTGTTGTTGTAAGCGGGAGGCTGATGCGGTTGATGGACCTGAAAATGCGAAGGCTGGGTCATCTGTGGTGTGGCGTGACCATGACTATGAGTGCTGTGATGAGGGCCCTGGACGGCCTGGGTAGAAAAGCCGGGATGGGCGGCGGCGGCATGGCTACCGTACTGTGGAACAGGAACAGGAACCGGAGTGGGACTAGGGCGCGGCGCAAAGTGATGAGGTGTTGCATAGGCGCCTACATGCCCAGGAGTTGGGGTTGGTGGGGCAGGAATGGTGGGGAAATGAGGAGTATTTCCCATTACGATGTCGCCTTGTCCATCAATAGGGCGTGTTGCCTGCATCATGGAAGGACGTCGTACCGGTTCAACAATGGGAAGCGGTGGAGGTGACGGCGTTGGTTCGGGTGGAGGAGATTCCTGTAAAAAGAAGTAAGAAAATGAGAAATTGGTTTTTGTTGTTGTTTTTTTTGGGGTATTTTTATTTTTATTTTTCTTATTTCTTTTTGGGTAATCGTAAAATTATGCGACTTGACTTATGTGACGCGCTCCAGTGAGACATTTGGAAAGGGGAGGGAGAGAGGGAGGGAGGTAAGAGAAAAGGAACAATGTAGCACGTGCAAAATCTTCTTAATTTCTTTTCGTGTTCTCTTCAATATTTTGTTATTCGCAAAAGGAAAAAAAAAAAAACCGAAGAAGAGGAAGAAGAAGAAAAGAAAAAGAAAAAAAAGACATATAAACCAAACCAACCGACAAAAAGTGAAAGTTCACAGATGCAATCGATAAGACAGGAGGAGGGACAGAGGTGATGGAGGGGGGAGAAAAGAGAGACGATCAATAATATTAATGATGATGAAATAAAAAGGGGATAAACTTACATTCGGTTCTCTATTTCGACAATGAACAGCTCCAATAAGGGGTGGTGCATTAGGCGCTCCCCAGGTTGGTTTAGGTAGAGCATCTGTTGGTTTCGCGTCGTCTCGTAGAAGATGCTTGATAGGACTAGGCACTTTTTTCAGCTTTCGAGGTATGTCGAACAGGTCCATTTCATAGTCCCTTTCGCGAACTTCGTCAGGCACACAGCTCGCCCAAGTCTTGATCTTGTTGAGCCTATGCTTCTCCTCATTATACCGCGCCTCGCAAACGTATACCTCTTTGTCCTTGGGAAATCCTCGTGGTCTACCTTTGTTGTACCGCGTCACAAACATGACAAAACAACGATCCACAACCTCACTAATCCGATGGTCACGGTATTGTCCCGTTTTGACTACCTCGTTCTCTAGGAAATGCTTCTCGAACCGATGGACTGTCTGCTCTGGTCGATAGTACCAGCATGCATTCACCCACTTCTGCCCCGATTTATCCTCCCAAGTTCGGTAGATCTGCGCGACGATGGGCTTTGTCAAGTCGTTTGGATTTGTGATATGAACCCAATCGCCTAAGCAGCCATAGTCAGTATCCTCTGGTCTAGTCTACACCTCAGCGGATTCTTGAGACGGGACTTACCAATCCTCCAGACTTCTCCATTATGCAGAATCTCCGGCAAAGGTCGTCGCCCATCTTCGTCTTCGAAGTCATTGTCGGGCTTGGCCTTTTCCTGCTCGGCAAGCAGGTGGGCTTGACGCTGTAGCTCCAAAGCATCCTGGTACAGCTGGCTATCTTCCTCGTTGTATTGCTTTGCATTTTCAAACAGCAAGTCAAGGTCCTGCAACGCCTGGTCTACGTTCTGATACTTTTTCCTCTTCGCCTTGCGCTTGATGAGGTCCATTGCAATGGGGTTTTTAATAGCAGCAAAATAATCGGGCGTCGTCTGCTTATCCGGGAGTCGCTCGAATGGAACGATCAGCAAATCTCCGTTCGGATGTTTGAACTTTCGGAGGCCTTTCAGCAGCGCGTAGATGCGAGCCTCGAGCGGGGTGAAGACCTTGGGAGGTCGGCCTCGCTTTTTATGTGCATCATCTCTCAAGTCAGACTTGCGACCAGAGATCGAATGGCGGCCACCACGTCTCCCTCGTCGTCGGACGCCATCGTCATCTGAATCGTCGTCTTCGTCGTCTTCGTCGTCATCTTCATCCTCCTCTTCTGCCTCCTCCTCGTTCTGGTCTGGAGGCGGGGAGTCTTCTGCCTCGGGAATCTCTCCTAGGTCGGGAAGTACGGCATCTTCTGGTTTAATGATTCCGTCGTCGACTAGCTTCTGCAATTCCTCCTTGAAGACTTCACGCAAGCGAACAGCATCCTGGAAGAATTCGGAAGATGGGCGGTTATATACCATGGCATTATGTGAAATCAAAGCGACATCTCTAACAAACTCGGTGAAGGCGGTATATTGTTTCTTGAGCTTTTTGGTCTATTCGTCAAGTATGAGCGCGGTGCAAAGGGAACGAATAATGGGAGACAGGACACTCACCCGGATCGTACTGAAGGCGATAGGTTCTTTAATAACCTCGTGGTATTCGGGGATTAACCGTCGGTTCGGGATGCGCTGAAAGTGGGAGGCGATGTGGTAGCCACTATAAATTCGCGTGGATTAGGCACGACTATATCTACATGTTTAGACAATAAATTCACAAACTCACTCGTCGTCTTTGTAGGTAGAAAGGTAGTTTGCCGTATTTTCAATGACATTAAGCATGTCATTGTTGAGGCGATTCGGTATTCGTTCATACTCAGGTTCGCCATCTGCATCGATGTCACCCTCGGCATCGGCGTCGCCACTGGCATTGGCCCCTGAGTCTGCGCGTGCGCCGACTGAGACACCCTCGCTATCATTAGTACCCCGATTGCCTCCCACACCCTTATATTTTTCAGACTCTTGCGCCGTTACGCTGTTGTTGCTGTTGTTGCTGGTGTCATCGGCACTATTATTCTCGGCTGTGGCTTTGGCCTCGATGGACTCGCGCACCTCGACCGCGCTCTCGGCGGACTTCTCGGCGGACTTCTCGGCTTTATCAGCCATGATTGGAGGGCCGAAACCAGATGAGGGGGGAAAATCAAATGGAAAAAGTTTATATGAGAATTATATAGCTTCAATGTTTGGTCTTAAAGTGTTGTGTTTGTGAATTAAGTAAACAATGGCACGTTAGCTGCTACCTCGTAGTAGATGCATCAATGATTGGAAAAAGTTGCTGGGGCGGCTGAGCTTAGTACGTAAAATACCATGCATTGTACAATGTACAATACAATACAGTACAATTGTACAGTAACTAGTTACCTACTAACTAGTTACATACCTAGTATGTAGGTACTAACCTAGGTAGGTTCAACCGTTCAAATTTCAATAGGTATGCACGTACCTATTATAGTATGTACTACGGCGTAGTAAGTTAGACTATGTACGTGCTTACATAATATTAATATCAACCGGAGTTTGCCCATTGCTCCGGCCTGTACCGTGACATAGATACCTAATGGCAGGAACCTCGGAACTTAGAAGTTACATACGATCCATCATGCTGATTTATTAGAACGGCAAGCACGATAGAGATGGCAGTTCACTGTCGATTTCTTCAATACATGCATAGTGTGTGCCTAGGGTAGTATTCCATGTATGCGTTATTACATACCTAGGTTAGGATACTATACTACATACAACGAAGCTTGGGGGGGTTTTTTTTCCATCCTTTTATTTATTTATTTTCAAAGAAAACCTCTTGATAGTAAAATCTTCCAGTCTCATCTCAAGAGTCGACTCGTGTCATTTTTCTCATATTAAAACCATCTATCACTATTTCTAGTTCAGGCAACTAGGCTACGTATCGACGTTTGCGATCACGACGGCTCAAGATTGCTACAGCAAGAATTGTACCGAGCTGTGCTACCGTCGTAGCGAGCACGCTAATGAATCCACCGCGAAAGTTGGGGGCTCCGCTTGCTGGAAATTGCACCACTTGCGTCCCGGCCGTGATTGCTTGGCCAATGGCATTCATGCTGGCCGTCACTACCGCTCGCTCCTCAGCATCCCCCGCCATAATCACCGATGCCCAACCCATCGTCAGAGGCGAGCAAGCTATTGTATTTGTTAATGGGCGAATTTGAGGTTATGAGGTTATTAGAAAGAGCACCATAACGTACCAGCCTCGAATCCGGTGAGAATAAACCCAGCCAGTCGTCCACTTTCACCAACTTCCCAGACCACGAGGAGAATCATACCCACTAGGACCGGGAAGGTTACGGCAATAGCCGGCACCCAAAACCGGCCGGTTCTGTCCGCAACGCCACCACTAAAGAAAGCGACGACAATGCTCACTGCTGTAACTATTGTGGGTATCGTATTGATCTGAACCACAGAATATATATTGCTCTTTGCCTTCAGATAAAGGGAGAAAGGCTGGCTGCCGGGTAGGAAGTTTTGGTCCATTAACGTCCATTGGGTTACAAAAACATACCAGTGCCACCGAGAAAATACCCGTCTAAATATGTCGCGCGATAGCTGCAATCTCGGCGGCGCAACAAGTCCCTCTATCCGCTTACGCGCGAGAGCATGCTCTTCAATTGTGATGAAGCGAGGTTTCTTTCTGCACGGCACGTCGGGAAAAACGAAGAAGCCTCTGGAATAGGTCAATGAATAGGTCGATTTACAGGTACATACCACCAAGGCATGGCCTTCTTCTCTGGTAGAACTCACAATACTGCTATAACCAGGGTAATGATACTGTCGACGATGAAGAGCCACCTGTGAAAAGAATTATCAGCCCACCCCCTTCGATCCTCGGTCTAGCTCTGCATACCTCCAGCCTGTTAGACCATGTACTTGATTCAAGTTAGTATAGGCAGCGGCCTGCAGATACCCTGCAAACATAGTACCGAGTGGGCTTGCGATAAAGAAGAGTGCAACGCGGCGGCCAATTTCCCCAGGCTTATACCAAGACCCGATTATGTAGATGGTTCCTGTGAAGGAGCAGCACTCAAAAAGGCCTGTGAAGAATCGCATGGCGTAAAGCGTCTTAACATTTCTAGCCCAAGCAAGGCCGAAGGTAGACAATCCCCATCCGATCTCAAGGGCTGGTAGAACTCGGTTGGCTGGGTAGTGTGTTAGAAGATAGCAAGCTGGAATCATAAAGGTACAATAGGATGCCCAGAAGGTTGCCGTAATGTAGTTCAGCTGGTCGCCATACATGCCGAGCTCTTCCTTCATGCCGCTGAAACCCTTGCGCGGTTAGCAATCCAGCGGGATAGATGTGGTGCAATACATTGACTCACCTGACATAGGCGTTGGTGATGGACTGTTGGTCAAGGTATTTGGTGAAGAAAGACAAACAGCCAAAAACCAATATACTGAGATCGAGTTTCAGGATGAGTCGCTTTTCCTCGTGGGGCATATCTTTTGGATACCATCCAACAGATGTCATGAGCTTAATCCAAGGATCACCGATACTAGAGATGGCATTGCCATTGACTCCGGGTGGGCCCAGCTGTTGTTGTACCGGTTGATGGGCCGTCATCTTCTCGCTATTCTCATCCCTATTATATTATATATGATTAATTTCACACTACAGGTTTCATCTTGTATATTCCGATGTCACATACATGACTAGGTACCTAGGTTAGGTAGGTATATATATATGTATATATATTTATATATTTTAATATGTTATATTTATATGATGTCGTAATTACCTTTTGTTATGGCGGTCTTGTCTCCCATTGCTAATGAGGTTGAAAGCTAAACTGCATGCCCTCTTCTTCTGTTACATTACAGGTTGGCGTCAACGACAGCTACAATGGCGTGATAAAACTGAACAGTACAGTATTTTACATACATATAGTAAGTCGTATATCGTGTGAAGGCTTAAAAGCTTGCCTTGCCCCCCAACTCATATACTGAACTACAGACTGCCTAGGGTACTCGGTATAGATAGGTATATAAGTATATAGATATACGGATACCCGATAAATTGTATGTACGGAGTAGTGATGTAAGTATAATATTGCGCTTGCTTGCACTTAGACCCTAGTCCTAGGTTGAATGAGGGGTTCTTTTCTTTCCTCTACTAATTACATAAGTATGTACAGTCTAGACTTTAGTTAACTATTCCCTTTTCTCTTTTCTCTCTCTCAACATACATGTATTACAATGTTCCGATTTAATGTTCACGGCTCATGGCTTGCCTATTAAGCTGCTGTTGCCAAACTAATTCCTTACTTTTCTTCCCTTTTTTTTTTGGTTTTATTTTCTTTTCTCTTTTCTCTTTTCACTTGTACATAGAGGGGATCTCGACGAGCCATAATAATTAAATCGTTAAAATCGGCCAACCAACCTGTCATGGATTTTTAAGTAGGTACATACATACTGATTAGAAAAAAGATACAAATACGATCCTCGTAATATTGAACTAAAGGTTTATTTATTTCCATTTCCATTCCCTACTCTTCTTGTACTCTCTCTACTAAGGTTAGGCATGTACATCGACATCCACTTCCCACTCTCCAAGTCTCCATGCCCTCCAGTCTCCCCAGTCTCCCCAGTCTCTCCAGTCTCCCAATATACCAAACCAACTTTTTACTCCCTCGTAAACCAACCAAACCAGTAAATACATAACCCATAACCATATCTGTTCACCTTTCCTAGCTATGCAGCTTCGTTACAGGGTCTCCTCTGGAACCCTAACCCTCGAGTTGGATGACGATGCAACCGTTAGTCAGCTCTTCGAATCTCTCAAGTCAAGCCTTGGTCAATCTGCTATAACTGTTAAGTACGGCTGGCCTCCGAAGGCGCTGAGTGTGGCTGATCAAGGCGACGTCACTCTGAAGTCGCTAGGGCTTCAGCGTGAGAGCCTCACCGTTGTCCCCGCCGAGAGCAGCTCTGTTGAAGCCCCAAAATCTATCCAGCAGACCACCACTACCTCCACTACCAATTCATCCGGTAATCAAGAAACTGGCATCAAGGGCCAAGACATCCGAGTTAAACTGGATGATAAGGATACCACTCTAGGTATGCAAACCATCACATCTAACCGCATTCGTAGCCCGTATTCAGGCTAACTCAAAGTGCGCGCTTTCCTCCTTGCTCATTCGTAGTCCTACGAGTTATGCCCGACGACAATAGCTGTCTCTTCACTGCCGTGGGCGGCGCTCTATGCGGCGTGCCTCTCACGGAGAACGGCTTGCTCGACTTCCCAGCAGAGCAGTATGCACCAGAAACGCTGCGCCGACTTGTCGTCGATTGTATCCGCAACAACCCGCACAAGTATACCGCCGCCGTACTTGGACAGTCCCCTGCAGCCTACTGTGACAAGATGATGCGCCCGGACACATGGGGCGGGGAGATCGAACTCTCCATCTTTTCCGACGTGTTCAAGCTCGAGTTCAGCGTTGTGGATGTCAAGGGAGGAAACATAATCACGATTGGTGAGGGCAACTGTTACAATCAGCGCTGCGTGCTCGTTTGGTCTGGCATACACTACGATCGCGTCGTCGAAGTTCTGCTGCCTGACGAGAAGCACACGGAATACGACATCACTCGTTGGCCCACCGAGGGTTGTGACTACGTCCTGGAAGGCGCCAGGAAGATGTGCAAGACACTTCGTGATGATCACCATTACTACACAGACACCAGTGACTTTATTATTCAGTGTAACGAATGTGGATGGGTTGGTCAGGGTGAAAAGGCTCTCACCTCTCATGTGACCATCACCGGCCATCTCAACATCACCGAGATTACAGACAACTCAACTTAGTTGATTATCATGCATCTACCTTACTGGGTGGCAGTGGTTTCAGTTGACATAGTCTCTTGCAGAGCACCGCATATAATGAATCTGATACCGTGGGTCGTGGGCCATGTACCTAGCTAGAGACATAGCATGATATAGTTTGAGAGGAAGGAGAGGCAGAAAAAGACAAAGGAAGGAAATATTATTCAGGAGGATATGCATTAGAGGGCGTTGGTTTCTAGCTCAAGCTTTTGCGAAAGCCTTCATATCTGCCTAAATGGTTAGGCTAGTAGTTGATACCATATAATATACCACTATCATACCACTAGGTAGGAGATGACAATGTGAAAGGATATTTATGTGTAAATATTGGTGAATCTGTGTAATCCGTCCCCGGTGCCTTATGGTAGCACTAGACTACGTCGTGAAGTGATAGAACGGAATGATGACCAACTTTGAAATAGCTTTGCATACTATGTAGGTATGTATGAAGCTACTTGCAACACAGGTATACAAAGAACTGGAGCTAAACCCCCCCCCCCCCCCCCCCCCCCCCCCCCCCTTTTTTTTTTTTTTTTTTTTTTTTGCTTTTTTTGGTTTAAAACAGCAGAGACTTTATATGCAAGCTATATACCTGACCTAACTTGAACTATTAAATAGCATATCGTTGCCAACCCTGATGGCAACTTTCCCACTTATAATAATACAACTAATATGAATACCCCCATCGTTAGGTTCATGAATTAGCACTTGTGCGCAGGGCGATGCCTTCCAAGGTACGACAGCGTCCTCCATACACATCCGATCTGACGCGGAGGTCTTAGTATTGTTGATCGTCATTCCGTCTTATTCGTGAGTCCTCCTTCTCCTACATATGCAGTAGACCATGCAACCAGCCAACCAGCCAACCAACCAACCCCTCATTAAAATCGATATGTTATATAGTACAAGTCGTAGTTTACCCAGTAGTTGCCCAGTAGGCACCTTTATCAATCCACTTCCCAGCCGCGGCTATCCTCTGCTCTCATGGAACGGCGTTGACCCCGACTAGTTGTCTGCGTAATGCTGTCTTGGCTACTGCTATTGCTACTCTGCTTACATCTCGCCATAGCGTAGTCTTCGTCGTCACTCCAACTGCTAAACTCACCGTCGGAGTAGTCCCACTGGACCGGGATCTTCTCACCTCTTTCGCCGAAGCCAAACACGATGCCTCGCCACTCGCCCGCAGCAATCTTGGCAGCAACTTTCAGCATGAGGTCCAAGAGATAGCTAGGTGGGCCAAGGAATATCTCTACTGTCTTTTGCACAATCACACCTGGTAGCCGACGAACAGCAGCTATGCGACTCTGCGGGGGTTGTCTAGGAGGCGGCGACGAGAAGAAATTGGCGGCGGACGGCAGCGGTGAGAGCGCACGTCGGCTGATAGAGAGACTATTCGGTCTGGGTCGCGGTCGTTGCCGAGGCTCCGGGCGCTCTTCCAATGCGGATGGGTACGATACCCTCGAGGAGCTATCAACCGAGGCCGGATTGGTATGATAGTCTTCACTATCAGCGGGGGACTGCGGCACGGGCGAAGGCGCCTCATCACTACGCTCTGTAGCGCTCGCAGGACTCTGAGCTAGCGTTCTATTCGTATCGGGGGAATTCATGTTGACTAGGGTGTCGCTTGCATTTGTTAATTGATGAGGAACATCTTCGTGTGGTGATGGGAATGGCGGGATCGACGGCGTTACTGGACGTGATGCTGGCGGGGATGGAGGTAAGGGGTTCACTGTCGAGTTCCACGACTGTACACTATGAAACGACTCGGTAGAGACAACCGGCGAGTTTCGTTCCGATATGGCAGGCTGCGAAGCTTGTGGAGGTTGGAGTTGCGCAGCAGTGTCTGGCAACACCTTGGATTCAGACGAGGGGGGCGGATTTACGGTAGATAAATGGGGCGGAGCAGTGTAGGCCCGAGCAGTATAGGCGCGGCCAGCCAACGCCCGACTCATTCGCTTCTTCGAAAGATTTATGGGAGCGACACGACCGGATCCCTCAAACGAATTCGGCTCATCAATAGAGTCGAGTTCCTTTTCTTCGACCATCTTGGTAGGCTGCGCGCGACTAGGTGTAACGTTGTTGTCTCTGACGCTATCCCGAGAGACGGTTGCTGGTCGTGACACGGAATTGACCTTCCTGCGGGTATTTGAAGATGTTGCGTCCATGCGCGCCAACTGGTTCTGATCGTCGTGGTTTGCCAAGAGGAAGCTCGGGATGTCTACTGGTACTCTAGGTCTTTGGGCACTATCTTCTTCTCTTTCATCAACTATAGATTCTTCAAATCTAGATCTGTACTGTTCTAGGTTCTGCCAGTCGGTATCGTAGTGACCATCGATCTCGTCTGCAGAAATACTGGCCCGCCTATCTTTGCCGAATAGCCTTGCTGCTGCTTGCGATGTGTGTAGCGAGAAAAAGGGGGATGATAGCAAGTTTTTGCCTTCGGGAGTCCAAGGTTTCTTGGGGGTTTCCTGTTGCTCCGGCAGTTCTACAGTGAAGCTCCTCTCAAAAGGACACTCTGTCTTCTCAAATTGTAAGACTCTGTCGAGAACATCCCTCAGTAATGAAGCGCGGTCTTGATCGTCGGGTTCGGACACAGGAAGTTCGATTCTCCAGAACTGCGGTCGGCGTATTTGCAAAACGAATCTGCTGTTATCCTCGTCGATACACCAACACTGGCTCTTAGGTAATATGGGCTGTAGGGCAGAGCCACAACTCAGGAAGGCGACGGACTTGGGGGCGCGATAGAGGCTTAACTGGCCTTACAAGGTTTTCAAGTTAGCTAAGGGGAAAATATGGATCCGTAGATTTGTAGATTCGGAGATTCAGTGAGATTCAGTATGATTACGTACCAACAGCGATGGTTCTCTCAAGTCGGGACGAAGCTGGTAAGGTACCTGGTCGATCCTCGGTGGTGGAGAATGAGGATCCGCGGCGAGTGGCTGTAAAAGCAATGATCTTGACAGAAGGGTGACTATAAAGAGTCTCTACCAAGCCTTCGGATTGTGGCGAGTTAGAAGGTGGGACGGTTGAGGAGGAAGAGGAAGATTGAGAAGATGGAAAGGTAACGGGAGCTGTAGCGACTCGTCGAGAATGGGGCATATCTTGTCTGACGGGTACGATCTTGGGATCGGCTGCCATGGTTGACGCATCCCCAGCCAAAAGTAAATCGTGTTGAATGTGGATCGAACCGGGTGGACTGGGTAGTACAGTACAAGGTAGTTGAATGGATATGGAAATGGATTAAGCTCCTAGGAAGTGTGGGCAATACAGCGCCCAGATCATGTCGAAATTCTGCGGGGTCGTATGATGAAAAGACGGTGTGCTTGGAGAAATATACATATATGTATGGATATATGCTACTGACTGTATGTACGAATTTATGTCTGGATATCGTGAGCCCAAGCTAAAACTCTAGGTGTCTCAGTTGTTCATAGTTGATAAAAACACTTGATAAAAACAGGTTGAGGTTAACAAGAGATCTAGAGTATGATCGTTAATGAATTTTCTATGATTTATTTACCTAACCACCTAGTTAAAGCTGGGACTTCAGGCATCGTAGGTGACTATCGTAGGATAGGATAGGATAGGACAGGATGGGACAGGATGGGACAGGATGGGACAGGATGGGTTGGGGGGGGGGGATCATGGGATGCATGTCAGAGCTTGCAACGTTGGGGGGTGGAGGGAAGAGGTTAGGATGAGAAGCTTGGACGAATAATGTACTGAGTTGGGGATGTATGGGATGTATGGGATGTACACCAGTACCCGCGTGACCTATCAATAATGCTCAAGTTCAATGTTACGCGCGCGGCGCCACAAATTAACCTGCCTAGTAGTAGTACTACATACTAAACCATTCATTTACTTACCACACGCGACCGTTACCGCGGTGCCCATTTCTGCCGAGGCCTAATTACTATGCATACTTACTAGTTACATACTACTAGGTACATATGTACTAGGTAGTACATGCATTAGTATCAAGCACAACGGTATGTAGCACTTGAAACCCCTAAGTTCTAGGCTTCTAGCATTACAGACCGGTGTCGGGTACCGAAGTGGGATTTAACTTCAACGCTCCCGAGATCTCCATCCCCCACATGACGCACTAATACATAGTTACAGTACATGCTTTAAAGTGCAATTCTAAATTTATTGATAACTTCAATGTTGATAAATTGATAACCATGGAACTTGCGCAGACAGTCAATCATTTAAGTTATATACCACCTAGGGTACAAAATTAATTATTCTGCCATTCAAATTTCATCTTAAACAGGTATACACTCAGATCATCATAATGCAAGTCCCCTCCCCATTCTCCCTCCTTCCTCCTAAGTATTCTTTGGAACAAGGCTGCGATAGAATCAATTCGTTATTAAACTGCCCCAATACCTAGCCAGACAGACAGACAGACAGACAGACAGACAGACTACTTGTTCTTGTATGTTAAGCCACCACCGAAGCTATGCTCGCTATTCTTGCCCCCAGCTGTAATCTCACCCTTGGCAACGCCGCTTTCAAACGCGCAGCTGCCCATATCTAGCCCCTTTGCCGGTCCGGAGGGCATGATGTCGATATCAAAAATATCCACTGGTAATCCGAGGGTCGTACATGCATTTGGTATGTCGACGATACCTGCCACGTGCCCCTGAATTGGTGCCGACGATAGCAAGAGGTAGATCTGATAATCATTGTACCCGAATCGCCTGAGATATTCGATACAGCCTATTCTAGTTAGCCCACCATGTTATACAAATGCCTATGTTGACTTTTCTCAGAGATTTCTCGAAACACACTCACGCAAAGTAGTCTGCCTATACGCCACCGCTACATCCATGTAATGCTGCTTGCCATGCTCATCTACAGAGAAGCCTTCAAAATAAATGCAACGTCCCGGCCCGAAGTGTGGCTCTACTGGCCCCGGAATGTAAATTGGTGACTTAAGACCCAAGTCCGCTATCCCGTTCTTCATGACTTTGAAGTTGATCGTGATGATGCCAGCCATCTCGATAGCCCCACAGAACGAAATCTCGCCATCGCCCTCTGATCCGGGTTAGCATTATGAATGTAAATATATATATATATAAACATGTATAGGTATATTCTCTTGTATAATGGTATGTTGAGTTGGGTGGAAATATCTGAGACTCACGAGAGAAGTGCAGGTCTCCTACGCTAAAATTGGCGCCTGGAACATGGACTGGAAGGTAGACCTTGGAGCCTCGGCTTAGGTTCTTTATATCACAGTTCTACAACAATAACAAAAGTCAGCAATTAATTCTTTGAGTGAACTTGTGGATAAAAGTTGAGGCATGTATCGGGAGTGGAAAACTCACGCCGCCATGCTCTCCTCTGCCTGGGATCGTTCTAGCGCCCTCCCGGAAAATCCTCTCCTTCAAGGCTGCATCGGCTGCGCCGGCGTGCGCGCCTTTAGGCTCTGGCGGCAGGGCAACGACCCTATCTAGCTTGTTGGCCGAAATCAGCTCGGCCTCGCGCTTGTTCCAAGTTGCTAGAACCTCGGCCGAGGGCGCGCATCCCAAAATTCCGGGGTGAATCAGCCCTGCGAATTTAACATGCGGGATATGACGCGAAGTAGCGTATATGCCCTCAAAGTCCCAAATGGCTTTGGCGGCAGAGGGATATATCTCGTCCAGGAACCCTCCGCCGTTTTCCTTGTGGAAAACACCGGTGAACCCCCAGGGTTGGTCTTGGAATGGCTGAATATCCATGATTTCAACCAGGAGGATATCTCCTGGCTGAGCCCCTTCGACCTCAAAGGGGCCCGTAAGGCAATGAACTTTGGTAAGGTCGACGTTACGGACGTCATCTGCACTATCATTGTTCCCAATCTGGCCCCCAGTCCTACGCATGCAATTAGTTTCTATTATAAAGTAGCATGTATAAGAAGAATAATAATAATAATATTATTATTATTATTATTATTAATTAAGAAAAACTCTCTTAGACTTGCCAGTCAAGACATTCAATCTTCACAGTTTCTCCATCTTTGATAGAGCCGATGGATGGAACTGGTGTAGGATCAGTAAACCCGCGTTGAAAGGTAGGTTGTATCTTAGGGTCATACTGTCAGGATGCCACCTATTCTGGAGGAAATATGTGTTAACCTTGGGCACATGTTTGACTAATGAGCCAGGTTAACTTACATGAATGTTTACCTGCTCCCAAGCCGGTTTGTCGAAACTAACCTTACCGGCGGTACGGATAGCAGTCTTGCCCATGGCAGAACTTGATTATATCTAGGTAGGGTAAATTCTACCGCAGCTTCTCTTCTGTTGACAATAATATGGGTAATATGGTGGTATAGTAGTGGATGTTAGATGTGAGGTGGTCTCTATGCCCGTTTATGAATCAAATACCTACCTACTTACATGTCATGATACATAGGTATCTAATGAAATGTAATTACATGTAGTTAATATAAATCATAATAACCCCGCACCATAAGATGTACGTAACAACAGTCTATCATGTCTATTATCAACAATCGCGATAGTGAGGAGAATATGCAGGAATAACAACCTTGAAGCTAGCCATGTATGTAGGTCTCATCCATTTGTCCCCCGCACGGGATGGGATGCTTCCAGGTTCTTATCTCACATCTCAATGCCAACCATCCATCCATGTCCGCGGAGTCTACTACATAAGTATGTATGCATCTAGCTGATAAGGCGAGTTCCATTCAGTCTTTTTTTATGCTCTTATGCTAGTGTTTGAGCTACTCCAAAAAAAAAAAAAAAAAAAAGAAGGCTTAATTCATAATCTCCGGAGAATATGATAACGATAGACAGACTTAAGCCCATAGCCCATATCTAATACATATTTTTAGGCCACATGGATAGATTACTTATCTGTATGTAGGTGGTGCGTAGCTAAAAGATGAGTAAACACTTGCAGTATACACCTCACATCTTTACGCTAGGCAATAGCCAAGGTTGAGTTATAGGTCCTTTCTTTCACTCTGGCTTACTTCTTCACCATATGATGTCGACTGATGGCCGTGAACAGCGTCCAAGTTCGCTAGCGGGCGGCTGAGGAATTCATGTTTGTTTCTCCAAACCTGCTGATTCTCTAAAAAGTTTTCCACCTCAGGGCCGGAAGCTTTCGGCGACGGAGGGGGGTCCGTAATCTTAGTAATGAGGTATGCTGTGGACGCCTCGGCGATACCGTATATCAAAACACCAAGTAGCGGAACGCGTAGGAGGGTGTAGAAGCCGATACCGAAGCCAAACAGCAGTCCTTCACGGCTACGGAACCAACTGCGCTTCTGCGCCTTGGAAAAGTGAATGCGCGCGAAGTACGGCTCCAGGAGTTCTCGCATCAGACTACGGGATGCAAAATAGGTTTGTAGGAATATGACGAGGTATCGCTTAGGGAGAAAGACCCCCGTCCCGAAGATGACGGCGGCAGGGCCTAGGCCCACTGCCTTATTGAACGTGTAGAAACTGGCTGCTGGGAGTACGAAGCGGCCAACATAAGGGACATAGGACAAGGCGAATACCGCGAGGGAAATCAAGGCTTTGCGAGCAAACCGCCACAAGAACATGCTGATTGCCTCGGCAGTACTTGTCGAGTGCGTACTTCCATCCGTCTGCTTGTACTGGCGTAGGTTTGGATAGTACATATCCCGAAGCGTATTGGGATCCTCATTCTTATGCTTTTGGACGTAGGTCATGTCAACCCATCGCAACGAATCCATGAACCTTCGAGTAAGCTGTCAGACAAGTAACTTACATCAATGATAGGTAAATATAAGAACCGGAGCGTACATACAGGTTGTCTAGTGTAGGAGTCATGTATCTCATGAGGGTTAGGAGAAATAGAGGAATTTGTAGGACATGGTTGGCTATTAAGTCGAGCCCATTCACCAACGTATCATCCCACGTGGCTTTGTCGAGATCAAAGATTAGAGACAGGAAAGCCAGAAGTAGCTTGATTCCGATTATCTGGCAATAGCAAGGTCAATCCATAGTTGACTTGGATAGAAATCTCATAGAAGCGTAGTCAAGTCACTTACAGGAATGGCAATAGCTACACGAATAGCGATGCCGGCACCAACGGCTATGGCAGCTTGCTTATAATGGGCATTTGTGAATATGGCGGGGTTTTGTAAGGCACGGTGAGCTAGAAGGAGGGCAATATGGTCAATTACCAAAAGAGATGCTTAGGATATGTAACTGTCTAAAACATACCACCAACAAGGGTTAACTGTATACCGCGTAAGATGGCATTGAGATCGAAATGGGAGATGTCGAAGGCCTTCTTGAGCTCTTCCTTATCTAGCTTGTCTACTGGAGGCTTCTTTCGTTCAGCCATCGTTGCAATGACAACTTCCTACAAGAGAGGAGAGCTGTGAAATCTACACGTGAAAAGTGTTATAAAAAAAAAAGGAAGGCAGAATGAATGCTTTCTGTTGATTGTACTCGTTGATTAGAGAATGATGATTTAATGGTTAGGTATGCATGTAGGTAGGTGTTCAATGATGAACATTGAAAAATAAACACATGGCATACATATGAAGTTACTCTGGATGTATTGTATTAATGACGAGATCCTATTTACATTACGTCACAGCGCTAAGATATAACTATTATCTTATCGATTAGCCCAACTACATAGTTAACTTACATTACATAATATATACAATGTAATTCGAAGGTCGGAAAATACCAAAAAATACCAAAAAATACGAAGAATACGGCGTATTTGGAAAAAGGATTCATTCGCTTACATTTTAGCAATGCCATGCTGGTGAAATAATGCCTAACACACGCCGTATTCCTCCATTCAATGCGATTGGTCGAAATCCCTATGAGGCTGTGAAAGCCTCATGTCAGAGGCAGATATATGACTAGAATAGGTTAAGAGTATTACTATTAGATATCCAAGCAAGAACTTGAATCTGGTTGATACGACAATGACATCGGTTTGTGACTGGAGGTATAAAAGGAGGCCATGGTACTGTATCTGCTGGCTGATGTAGGTGAGTGAGTGATTAAATGTATCAAAAATAATTAATACTTTATATGCTATTCGGGCAACTGCTATTTCTGTATATATTCATAAACTGATCTGATCTGGTCTGGTCTGGTCTATTCACCATGGAGAATGGGCAATACGTCGATGGTAGTTGGTGGTTCTTCGCCCCAAACAAAGGGGCGCCAGTCTTCTTCACAGTCGCCTTTCTTGCCACTGGCTCTGTTCATCTCTGGCAAACAATGTACGTATTAATCGTACCCCCTAATAAGATGCCCGATCGTTCTAATCCTCCAATGCAGACATCATAAGAGCTGGAGACTCACTGGCCTTTACACTATCTGCGCTCTATTGTTCGCCGGCGGTTTCGTGTTGAGGATATTAGGAGCATTCGACTACACGAATCTCATCTACTACATTGTCAGCATCTGCCTCTCTTATGCTGCTCCGTTAGTTGTCCACTTACCACTTCTCTATGTTGAAAACGCCACTAACCAAGCTAATTGTTAGGCCGCTGTATGAACTAGCCAACTATTACATACTCGCTCGCATACTCTACTTCGTCCCTTACCACTCGCCCATCCATCCCGGCCGCGTGTTGACCACATTCGCTGCCATCTCCTTGATCATCGAAACCTTGAATGGGATAGGTGCATCTTACATGGCGAACCAAACACTCCCGCAGGAATTACAGCAGACGGGTCACTCGCTAATCAAGGCCACCTTGATAATGCAACTCATCGTAGTAACCCTTTTCATCGCGCTTGCCACGACTTTCCATACAAAGTGTCGGCGCAGCGGCATACATCATGCCAAGATTAACCAGCCGCTTTTAACCCTTTATGTCAGCAGCGCCATCATCATGGTCAGGTGTATTTACAGAACGGTCGAGTTTTTCGAGATCGACGGCCAGAACCAGACGTCACCCGGATTTAGCCCTTCAACACTCAGCCCTATCATCCGCTATGAGTGGTTCTTTTACGTTTTCGAAGCAACTCTTATGCTGTGCAACAGTGTGTTATTGAATGTTCGCCATCCACGTCGCTGGCTCCCCCAAACCACCAAAGTCTATCTCGCCAAGGACGGTGTGACAGAAATATACGGCCCAGGATACAAGCAGGAAAGAAACTTCTTCTCCACACTCGTTGATCCCTTTGACATATACGGCATGATTAAAGGCAGAGACAACACAACGCGTTTTTGGGAGGAGGCGGACGAGGTAGTGGAGTTGAAGACGAGCACTAACCCAGAGCCACCACCGACGCCTCTGAGACAGACTAATCAATCGGTGTAAGATGCTTCGACAAGCACCCACGTGCCCTGAAGAAGCTAGGACCCGTTCTTCAATCATCTTCATTACTATGGTACGAAGAATAAGAACAGCAACCCGTTGATGAGGGTTCTTAGGGCGGTGAGGCAGTGAGGTAATGAGAATACTGTCATTGTGCTTTATCCCACGGCGACAGATATATCATGATCATGTACTGACACGTTTTTGATTTGGCAAGGGCTGACTATAAAGGGGGCTGGGGACTTTGGATCAGTCGAAGGAGCCAACGCGAAGTGGTACCGTGGATGACGGGACCCGAAATCTACGTGTATGCTCACGCCTCGTCGACTGCCTTGTTCGAAAACGACTCAAGCATATGACGGGTTCCTCTTATGAAACCGATAAGCTCATATGATATCAGCTGCCGTATTCGTGTAATCTGTACGATTGGGATGCAAATTGAAACGCGAGGTAGATAATTGGATCACGGTTATGTGTGGTTCTGCGGTGTTGCGGTTCTGCGGTTCTGCGGTTCTGCGGTTGTGGCTGATAGTTAATCCGATGTTCCAACTAACCTAGATATATTCACCGATGAGTTGTTCCTTTTCGTTTTCTTTTCCGGCACGGTAAAGATTGACGATCCTCAGCATTTCTATTCTATTTCTAGAAACCATTGTGACCCGCTGTAGTCTGTGACTTGTGGTTTGTGACTTGTGAAGATATGTATGTAATTTCAACATTGAAGATAGTTACCACTTGAAAGAATTAAAGATTAAAGAGCTAAGTATGTAGTTACACTACATATTAATGATAGGCTAATTGGAATGAATACGAGAGCATTGATTGGATTAACGACCAGAAGAGGAAGAAAACGTCATTAGTACTTCTACGACGTAGTACCTAACCTAGCCTATGTGCATATGCATGTAGTTATGTATCCCCTTAAGTGGCATAAAGCAGCAGCAGACACACCGTTACTAAAATTAGTAGCAGATACATCCAAGCCAATTTACCTACCGCCCCATAATTTTATTATCCAATAAAATTAACAAATTCTATAGGTACTTGATTTACCACTTATTTTTGCGTACGCCACTTGTACCAACAGTACTTAGAATTACATAAAGCCACATTACAAGTGCCACATCGAGATCGTGGCTTAATGTTTACCATACTTTCTGGCATCAGCTTTGTTTACCATACTTTCTGGTCAGCTTTAATCATCGACGAGAACGTCCCCAAATATGGTTTCCTTGACAAGCTTGACAATTAGATGCGTTTTTTAGATCTTATTCGTTCGTGATCCGTAAATTGCCCCCCTACAGGTCGTTTGAGAGCCGCGTTTGCGTGCAGGTACAGTATGGACCAGCCGTAAAAGGGAATAGCCTCATCTAAAACACGGCTTATCCAATCCCCTAAAGCCCAGACAGAGCTGCGCCGGCGTATCGGGCCCTTCTTAAAGAGTAGTTATCGAGATTATAATTATTCAATTACAGTTATACTAAAAGCCGGAATAACCTAACGCCGGCCAGCTTTGTACCGCGTTGTATTTGAATGAAAAATGGATCAATATATGGGGTTGTGGGTAAATGTGGGAATAGTGGATTGAAAACGATGTACTAGGTCTTATTTTTAGTAACGGTGTGTCTGCTGCTGCTTTATGCCACTTAAGGGGATAGTACTGTTAGTACATTATATCCCTGTATTTCTCCAGAGTCCAGTCCCGTTAGAGACGGTTGTATTATGGGATAGTTATATGGGACACAGCCCTCAGGGATTATCATCCTCCCCCCCTCCCCTCTACCAAGACTAAAAAGACCCAGGAAACCAAGAAACCAAGGGGTCATCCAAGCGGATCTTCTAATATTCATTGTTGATGTACTATGCCGTACTATGTATGTAATAGGTAGTATTCCCCCTTACAATGTACTGCCCTTACATACATACGACATAGTACTGCCCTTGCCGGCGAGGCGGAGCTATACTGCGCAGCTACATACAAACTGATACAGTACCATGGATGTCATGTACATATGTAGGTAGTGTAGGTATTTAATTGAAAATCAATTTGAAAATACCGTATTTGCTGTAGTTACTAGGTTCAGGTTGGTACTTCGTATGTAACCATACCTAGGTATGTATGTAGTTATGTAGGCTAGATAGGATCATCTTTGCCGTGCGTGCCTCCAAAAAAAAAAACCTAAAAAAAAAAAAAAAAAAACCTTCAATGTTCATGTAGACCCTATCATACTGATTCATACATACCTACATAACACTCCATTTGTACAGTAGTTAATACATGTGTTTACATACTTACATAGTAATCAATTCCGACACATCCTTTTCTACCAACCCTCCCCCTTTGTTTCCCTCTCTAACTGGTCTCCGACAACTTACCTATGCTTCGACTCCCAACAGGATCAACCAACTGCCACTTATATTCCTCTACCTGCGTATTCTCTAACATCAATACACTGGAACAAAACACTGGAACAATACATCCATCCTTCCAACTAGGTTAGTTAACTCGTCTCTGCTTTTGCGGCTTAGTAGACTCTGGATCGAGTTTCTGAGGCTTATCCTTCCTTCTTTATGCCATGAGCGAGGAACTGCCCTAATATAACTAACAGACTCACTTACACCACTACATACATAGCTAACTTAGCTAAGCTTATATTTTTGGATGACGGCACGGAACCTGCCCTTTTCGAGCACTACGCGTTTAGACACCTTGGCATCGTACTAAGGCTTACCTATCACTGCTATCAGTCTAAGAACGACAGCGTAACTGCAACCGTCCATTTTGTTTCGTCGCCTCTTGGTCAGCCGCCATTAGCCCGACCAGGAAAACTCTTAAACCCCTTAAAGCCTGCCCGCCCTCCTGCTTACTTTCCTTTTGCCTCCCTCTTCCCTCTCCTTTCCGAGGTATGTGGAGGACGGAACCTATCATCATGGATCAAAATCGGAATAAGCCAATACCAAACGACCGCAATCACCTCTCTAAACCCCAGATATTCGTACAACTCGCATTCGGTGTATCATGGTCCCAACGACATGCCCCGCAAACGCATACTGTCACTTACATGTCCCGCAATTTGAAGAACGCGAGGGATTCTGGAAATTTTCCACGTCAGGTGCCATCGCCAACTACGAATTTCTTAGCTCCAGAACAACGCCAAAATCGGAGAGAGCATCCAGGCCGACACCATCACCAAAATAACCAACATCATCCAATACAGAATGGGTGCAACCGCCCCCATACCGGCGAGCAGTCTAGTGACCAATTAAGACCCCGGCCAAGAAGGGGCTCGACGGATGAAGCTTTACATGGCCGAGGAAGGTCAGCCCCGCCACCCTTTAACAACAATCCGTGGGATGTTCATCATGCATCGGCATTGTCCATATTCCCGCATGGTACACAGGATGACAAGGGACCTTCGCAAATGTGGAAAGCACTGCCAGCACCACCTACTCAGTTCCGGCTAGGGGAGGATGGATTACCGTGGTCTTCTTGGGCACCGGTGGACGTCCCAGATAGCGGAGAGGATGGCGGTGACTGGTCTTATGCGAATGGCCCCGTTCCATCAGTGCCAATTTCTACAGAGCAACCTCGCACGGAGGATCCCGAAAGGGTTCGGGAACTCGAATCACTATCTACAGCTATGATGACGGTAGATAATGGGTTCGAACACCAATGGTGGTATCAGGGGCAGCGAGAGTCGGTCGAAAGTTGGTGGCCACGAGACTTGGAGGCTTCGGATGATGCAGGGACGATGAGTACCGCAGAAGCCACGCTACTCGCAAACATAGAGCCACCCTCAGCAATAGAGCCCGACGACGATAACGACTATGCTTCGAATTACCATGTCTTGGTATCACCAATATCCGATGTGGGAAGCCCAACCCAGGGCTTTAGCCAGCCGCTCCACAGGTCCTTGACAACAAGGTCAGAAGAATTATGGTTAGAAAGGTGATAGCGCACTATTCGATGTGCATGGGTTTCACTCTTCGAAGCATTAGGAACCCTCCAGAGTACGGTCTATGCCATAGACCGAATTGTCCCTTCGAGTTATATTACGTGTAGCGGTCGAGCGATAGCTATGTCACTAGTCAAGAGGTGATAATATAGAGGCATGCATATTATTAGGCGTTTAGGATATTGTTTTAACAGGGCCATGCAGAGGCATTATGCGGAGGATATTCCCAAAGGTTATAGGTAGAGTTAGGACAAGGTCATTGGAGATGTTATTAGAAAAAAAAAAAGGGGGGGGGGGGGGGGGGGGGGGGGATGGAGGAGAGATGAATGGCTAAAGGATAAGCTATAACCACTCTATCTACCTACGTAGGTGTGCAGAACACTAGAGTATAAGTGATACATATCGATTGGTATAATTTACGAACCACCAGGTCGACCCTAATGATATCAACAAACTAACTCCCCTCGCCCCTCTTTTGTTTCTTCTCTTTTTATTTTATTTTATTTGCCTTGTACTGCTAGTTACAGCAACTACAACAGTAGCATACCTACTTGTGTATTTGTCACAGAGAATATTAAGTACACGGCAAGCACGCCAGTTGATGGACCTACGAGCAAGGGGCAATCTTAGATAAGATTTCAAAACCCAACGCTACTGTATAGTAACGTCCCATCCGACAACTCACTAAATCTATCTTTTGTTCCCTTTGCAACTTCAAGGAACGTGTCACTGTAATGGTTCCTGTGCTACGTAGGGGCAGAATTGTTGCATACTAGATTCTACAATGCTGCCATGCTTTGTTACGGCACAGCATAGAACCCCCCCTATCCTGTTGTCACACTTCTGGGCTTTCAATCTCAGCAGGCCTATCTAGCCAACACCCCAGCGCTCAGACAGTTACCCGGTATGCCATATATATTATGCGTGCATGTGCCCATAGATAGAACACGTTGTTTCTGCAGTCAAGTACACAGGTACCTGCTTGCCAGTAGGTTAGATACTAACCTAGGTAATTACGTATATATTGGCCTATGAAAATTCTCAGGTAATAGGCTAGGTAGTCAGTCAATAGGATGAAAGGATTTTCGATATTCAAGAGTTGGGGCAATACATCACAAGACATCATTAATAGACCACTCAACAAGGAGAGGAGTAGTTTTTCTTTAAACTATCTCTAACCTAGGAATGCCTCAAAGCCATATTGCCTAATATAACGATCAAATCAGTTCTCGTCCGTCAAGTAGCGTTCATGTTCGTGTACGTCGTTTCAACATAGCATAACAAAACACTCAGCCAACTAGCAAACCAACGTATCGAAAGGGCGAAACGGAAGCCTAGTCCTGCTCCACTCCCATTTCACCGATATGGTCTCTGATCCTTAGTTGACATAGCCATACTCCACCACCAGGTCAGGTTCTCGCTTCCTCCATAGTCCGTCCTCATCCTCGTTCCCTCTCAAGCAACTGTCCACTCTAGCTGTATAACATATCGAACTAAAATAATGTTGGCAAGAAATAACCGACCGCAAGATCCACGACGCCGCGTATATGTGTACAGCCCACTTCCAATAGCCCATTGAGGACAGAAAGCCTTCATATCTTTCTATCAGATTTTTAGAGAATCGAGTTTTGCTGCTAGGGCGCCTCAATGTAAGAAAGGAAAGCAAAAGCAAAAAGAAATGGTAGAATAGAATATGAAAGAGAAAAGGTATCTCTGCACAATCTCAATTCGAACGGGCAAAGAAAAAGAAACCAGGTTGAAGAAGGCAAGTTTAGGCCACTAAAACCGCACATCCTACATGCTTACTTCTCGTTCTTCTTGAATAGCGGTCATTTCACTACCAATCACGCCACCCTCAAGGAGTGGTTGGCTCGGAGGGGGCATTGAAAACGCTTTGGAACCGGTCGGTGTCGTGCTGGCGCTGCCGGGGCCAGGGGTCACACTAGGGACGGATGACTGATTTACCGTGGTGTTGGTATCGGTTTCGGAAGGTTGCTCATGGATCTCACCTGTCGGGACTTCTCGCTGTAATGGGGATGAATGTACAGGCGAGTTGGACTTCTTGCTTGCCGCATCACCATTGCCACCCCGAGAGGAATTTCGTGGAGAGACCCTGCCCGTCTACCATGTGTGATTAGCTGAAGAGCACAATACAGACTGGCATTAAAGAAGGACTAACCTGCTTTGCCCACCTAAGGCCGCAGCTGTTACACAGGTCTCTTTGGCCACTAGGACCTCTTCTCCACTCGGGTGTGTTGCGGGTGTGGCAGTTGGCACAATCTCGAACAAAATTTCCAACCCCCTTTCTACGTTTGCGTTTCTTCTTGTTCGACAAAAGACCGTGTAGTTCCTCGGCTAATACCCGGTTTACCTTCTCCATTTGTCTCAGCTCATACTGCCAGCTAGTACACCTTGTCGTCTTGAGCTCGTCGAATATATTATCATCCGAGGCGAGAGCTCTGTCCTGGTTACCGGGGGCCATGCCACCACCTGCAGCAGCGGATACGACTCCAGGACGCTGCTCATCTAACACTTGATTGTCTTGTAATACGGTGAATCCGGAAATCGTCTTCGGATCGTTGGGCGAATGACTTGTGAGCCCTTGTCTGCTAGATAAGGAGGATGCAGTTGGCCCGATTGCTCGGGAGGACGCTTTGACTAATTTCGTCTGGGCCAGCAAGAAGGTTGGCTTCTGTCCCTCGGAGGCATCGCCTGGATACATGATGGTATGTGCCTGTAGGACCTGACCACGACGATTCTGTACCTCATGCTTGCAAGTGACTATACGCCCTCTTCTTGCTTTCTCTATAGATCGACCAAACTCGGCCCGTGATTCTTTCCGCATTAACTCTTGGATGCTTGTCCCCACAAGATTTTCCGGCTGCAAATCCAAAAGAGATCGAACGTTAGCAGACACAAATAGGAACATTCCAGACGTGGAAAGCTTTGTCCACAACTCGCTATCACCTATACCACCATTCAACTCCAATTCACGCCGGCTGAGTGCGAAGACGGGGCGCTTCCGTCCAACGAGAATTATACACTTTCGACCTTTCCCTTGTTCAACAAACAGCGAGCCATGGCTTTCAAACCAGGTATATCCACTTTGCTTCCTTCGAATGCGGAATACTATATTTACCGAACCACCCGCGGTGGCATCCTTGAGCTCGCGGGTAACGGGTACAATGTCAGAGGGATGAGATATAGACGAGATGGAATTCCCAACTAGCTCTACAGCGTCGTATTCGAGTATGCGTTTACAGGATGGCGATAAGTATAGAAACAATCCTTTTAGTGATAATACGTGGACAACATCATCAGCATTTTCCAGGAGCATTTTATCCCAAGATTGCCGATGCCAGTCGGAGACTGACCCTTTTGGGTTGAATTGTTGCAACAATGTTGATACATCGTCGACGCCTAATGTTTGCCCATTTTCTGGTTCCCACTGACTCGATGCCGGCGGTGTCCAGATGTACTGACCGATGTCACTATGTTTATAATTGACCTTCATCGTACCTGGGCCCTGATGAGAGGCAATGGCATCGGGACATTCCACAAGGTCGATTTGAAACCCAATAATATATCTAACCTCTGATGTATCCCACGGTATAGGAATCATCGTTAGTAGATTCAAGAAAGGTTTCCCCCCCTTTCGGTAGTTGATAAGGCTTTGTTGAACTTCTTTGCCTTCTGCAATTTTCTGCTTCAAGTTGTAGACAGCTCCGTTGTCGACAAACTCCCGCTTCGTGCCCGCTTCTACTTTACCATCAGGCGCCTGAAGAAACCGACAATTCTGACCAACAATTTCGTGTTGGCTATATCCGGTCAGATTCTGGAAGTTATCCGAAACGTATATAATAGGACAGTCATTCATCGTAACATCACAAACGACGAAGGCACAAGACATGTCGACAGCACCAAGGTTAACTTGGGGACTCTTCCTTGTAGCCACAAGCCAAAGAGCCTTTAGCATATCGAACCCACTTTTTGAATAGATAGTTTTCTCCTTTGAGGGTTGAGAATTAATGACAGAATCAGTAGGGACAACAGGCTGGGATGCAGCGGTACTTTCTGGGGTCGTTTCCGTTGTAGTTTCCATGGGGGACTCGTAGGAAGGCGTAGTCGATATGAGAGCCTGGGAAGGAACCTGCGCGGAGGATTGGGGTGAGATGCTGGGCTGGAATCCATTCATGGTAGTATCTACACTGAGATTCGTCTGCGGTTGATTATGGTGGTTTTGTGTAGAGAACTGCGGAGAAGTGCTCATTATACTGTCCTCGCCCGTATCCACAGACATGCCGGTACCATGCTCATTTGGAACACCGCCCATAGTGTTATTTTCAGTGGACAAATCCATGCTAAAATCGGTTGACAATCCATCCATAGGGTTTGATGAATAGGTGCCCGGCATTGCTGCGGCTGGCGTGAACAAACCCATGGCATGGTCAGTGCCTATTTGGCCCATATTCATGTTCGAGAAGGCAATCATGTTCCCTACCATGTCTGGAGAGAGCGCCGAGAAATCATCAGCGAGCATAGTGGGCGAAGAGAAGGTAGCCGAAGTGCCTGGGAGGGTTATGTTTGTGTTTAAAGAAGGAAACCCAGTATTCATGGCGTCGGTAGAAGTGTTCGGCATACCGCCAAATTGATAGTCTCGAAAATCATTATCATTATTACCGAATTCCATCATAGACATTCTCCGATCAGGTTCTGTTTGTGACATTTGACCGGGAAATTGCTGAGGTAGGCTCCGTCGTCTATGAAGCTCCTGGGAATTGTTTCGAATGATATCATCAAGGGAGTCGGCGCCCACTAGGGAAGAGTCCGGATTCGCGACCGTGACAGGGCAGTATTGGGGCTGGCGGGCTGACTGGTTTATGGAGCCGTTAGCCTGCCGTCGCTGGTTACGCTGCTGTGCATGGCGGCGTTGCAGCTCCTCCTGGGAGAGCTGATTGCCGAAGAAGTTATCCATTTCAGTCACATCGGTCGCCTTAGTGGTGTCACCGATATTTGGAGGCTGCGAGACCACTTAGCACAAACCGTATTATGGTTATCAGCCTGTGTATAGGAAGCAGCTTCGGTTCGGTTACGCGGTAGGTGAGAGGGATGAGCGATATGATAAGGCTATCAGCACCTATCATGTGCAAAGGCGTAGATGGACAATGGAATTAGCAAGACTCGAGGTTACATTAGAGCTCGACCCGCAAGTTGTTTCATAGGACGATATTCAGAGCAGGCGGTTAGATTTCAACACCCATGAAAATGGATCTCGTTAGGGCGGGATATCTCAGATAGCTCGATGTACAAATATAGAGGTTAAAACACGTGGTAGGTGTAGGCTCGACAGGCGGGTGCATGTAGACTTGCAGGCGTCCCTCTAAATACTATGGGCGTAGAAAAACTAGAGAGGAAGGAGCTAATATTCGGTCGGTTCGATAAATAAATGGACAAGGGAAGGGAAGCAAGTAGTTCTGTCGGAATGCGTAGGAAATCGGTCACAACTTGACAAATAGTAACTCGGGAAATATGGGCGCCTTTTGAATTACGAGGATGATGAAGAAGACTAAAAGTCATGAATAATGGTAGCAATTATCATGGTGTGAGGATGTTTAGGGGGAAAGATGGCATTCGGATAGCTCAACAAGCCAACTCCTTCGTCAAAGGTGGGAGAATGGAAAAAGAATGCAGGATGAAGGATGAATTTGGGCCGACCGGGGTACGTACATAGGTAGTAAAGTGGAGTACATACATGTAGTATGCAGTGTAGGGTAATCGCAGAGTACTGGGCAAGATTCTAGGCCCAGCCGAGCCAGGGAACGGGGAAGGGCGGAAGGTATGAACGATCAGATCCAATTGATCGGACAAATGCCCCGTATTTCTAGATTTACAATGTACATAGTACCATATGAGACGGGAGCTAGATCGAAAACGCGGGGCAATATTAATACGTACCATACTATGTAACCTATTGTTAATTTGTTATCCTACTGTAGTAGATAAACTGATATAGCTATAAATTGCCAGGTGATGGATAAAGTTGTTAAAAAAAGAATTGAAGAATTGAAAAATCAAAAAATGATAAAAATGACATATCGCAACGATAATAACTAAGAGGCGGGATACATATGCATATCGCTTGCAAAGCTACGATAACTGTGATAATTACCTTAAATACAGATGTAAAATCTACTGTGGCTGATATTATCATATTACATGTATGTATACAATACAAGGTGACAACTGAAAAGCAAGTTCTTTTTATTATTAAACGATCTCTCATTTTGGAAATGTCAACGGTACATAGTAGTGATGACCTATTAAGTGGAGTACATGAAAGATGGGACGTTGAGGCTGACGGTTGACCCCGCCACTTCAATGTTGGCTGTTACATAGTTACATACCATGTAACTATGCCTAACTCCGATGTCCCCTTATCCATATGTACCCGTCAGGCGTAACACAATAGGTATGTACATCGCAACCTAACCTCAGTGCTTACTTTAATTTTGAACCTTGTACAACATCTCAGTGCTATCATCGACATAAACCTCAGGTTCTAGTACATAGGTACTATTGATTGAATCTCCAAGCTCCTTCATCAAAAATAATACTACGAACATATAGTAACTCACCTTTCACTTTTTACCAGTCACCAATAATTGTTTTTTTTTATTAATCTTTTTGGCACCTCTTTAAGATCTTCTAGCCTAGTTCCTTTGGTTGTGTAATTCAATTCACTACGAAACTCTCAACTATTCATTCTACTTCCATTATGAACAAGAAACTTGCCAACGATTAAGCAGCATCTTTGTTTAAGAATAGGTAGCAAGCAACCTTGGAGACGAGGTAAGTCACCCTCGCTTCACATACTATCCTCCACCCCTCCATCCCTCCATCCCTCCATCCTAGAAGCAAGACATCATCTGCCATCCTGTCGACTCCATCATAATGCCTAACCTTTACATCTACACCACTACACATCATCACCACTTCTCACCTTCTCGCCTTCCCCGTTTCTTCTCTCTTAGCCAACGTAGATTCTCGCAATCTACAATCATCCGACTAACACACCACAGATAATTGTCTAATTCCATTCATCATTTATTTGGCCAAGTCTACTGCTGCTACTTGGTTACTAATATCATATTCCTTTTCTAACTGAGAATGGCCTCAAGCTCTCTCTATACTGATGGTCACGCCATTCCGTTACTTGCGAAAGGGAATGAGGCGCTACCCCAGAAGTCCAACCCAAATGCCTACAGCGTCGTTAAGAAACGGTCAATCCCACGACTTGGGGATGGCCTCTGTGGCATCTTCGCGGCCCTGGGCCACTCACCTACCAGGACAGTGAATTCCACTCCTTCTACTGTGGTCACAAGAAGCAATACCCCAACCTCCACAGCATCACGGCAGACACTTACCACGTGTATATCAACTCCTGATATTAGCATCATTTCATCGAATGCCGGCAGTCATGCTGATGTTATCGAGAAAGCCACTACTAGCAACAAGCGGAACCGCTCATATCTTTTTTCTCCAATCTCACCCGGCGTGTCCATTCAAGAATCAAACAGCCTAGTTCAGTCCCCTCCAGCCCTTGGTGCATATGGTTATGTTGCATTGCCCCGTGATGGTGACACTCTATATGAGATATCACACCCCACCGTGCCACCAACGTCATCAAACAGCAACCAGGTATCTTCAACGAGGCTCGAGGCTCATACTTGGCTTCATAATTCACAACAGGCATCGTTTGAAGTTAGGCAAATTGTTGTAAAAGATCATAGCAAAAACACACTCGGCAACCTCAACTCATTCGGAGCACACGAAAAAGGCGATCAAAATGAGTGTCTTATCGCACAACCCCAGAACTGCGACGGCTCCTTCAATCTTGAACCTCTCGAGTATACGGAACCACTTAGATCAAACCTACGACCTTCATGCCCAGCTCCGGTCCCCGTCGCAAAAGTCGATAAACAGCGGGAAAGGTTCTATATTAAGTTGATGGATTACGTCAATGCCGACTCTGCGCTTGTTAGCCCATCGCAGTCATCGCAGGCGAACTTACATGTCTTTGTAGATATGTCTAACATATTCATCGGGTTCTGTGAGACGTATAAGATCTCCAGAAAAATTCCAATGAGGCGCAGGATTCATGCTCCTCATTTCTCGTTTAGAACGCTCGCCCTCCTGATGGAACGAACACGATACACCTACAAGAGAGTACTAGCAGGATCTGCATATGCTGGAAATTCCCGATCTCATTGGCCTGCTCACTTCTTCGAGGCTGAGAAATTGAATTATCAGATGAACATATTCTCACGTGTCCAGAAGCGAATACCTTCGCCCGCCAAGTCCAAACAACAAGGTAAAACAACACCTCAGGGAAAGGCCCGGTCATCACCCTCTGATGTAGTCTATGATAGTGTTGCCGATTCAGCAGGAGACCGAATGGCTAGTACCATAGAGATCCGTAATGGGGAGCAGGGTGTTGATGAAAACATACATCTAAACATGATGGAAAGTATGTGGGACTACATGCATGAACCAGGTACCATCGTGTTGGCCACAGGGGATGCCGCAGAAGCTGAATTCTCCCCGGGCTTCTTCTGTTATGCTCTTCGAGCGCTCGAGAAGGGCTGGAGATTCGAATTAGTTGCCTGGAAACGAACAACATCATCAAACTGGACTAGTCTGGCACACTCTAGCAAATATGCCAATCGGTTCCGGATCATCTTCTTGGATGACTTTCTCGAAGAGCTCCATGCGGACATCCTTCCCGGAGCTTGATATTCTCTGGCGCAAACTAGACCACAAATTCCCTGCATAAGGCTATCGGTCCTACCACTTCGCTCGCTATTGCATCACACCATGGCGCTTTTCTTCTTTTTCTTCTTCTTCCTTTTTTTTCTTGCTTTTCTTTTCCCTTTTTCGTGTCGGCTCGTATTGGCCGGCATGTGACGTGTTCTAGTCGCGCACATTTGAGAGAGGCTTCGCATTTGATTCGGTTTCGAGCAATATTGTGGGGACATTCACGATATTTAACCGGCGGAACAAAAATATGGTCACTCTACGACACTATTTCGATCCAAGCCATTTATAAGATTCATCTGTGGTTGGCCTTTATTTACACCTCAGGCTGGTAGGCATTTGCTATATAACTTGCAATAAAAAAGACAAAGATGAGACGAGTACATGATATGAAAGTGTTCCTGCGGGCACAGACCGGTCTCGGAATACATCAACAGGACCAAATATGAAAAGGTTCTGTGGTTTGGAGCATCAAAGGGTGGAGTTTGGAGATCATGAGAGGGGTTTCCCTTAGCTAGGTACTACCTAGTCTAGAGGTTTGGTGGAACGAACAGGGTTTGGCATTATCGAGATGCCTATCGACAGTTTGGGGGACTCGTTCATATATTGCAGGCGTTTTGCCTGGGTTCTAGGACATATTTTCCTTCGTGGTCTGGGTTATTCGTGCATTGATTTTGGGTAGGAGACGTCATAAAATGGCATGCACATATCTCGACTGATCAGGGACATGATTCTGGTGCTGATATTTATTATCGAGTGATACCCATCACGGTAGATTCCTGGAGGATTTGGTGGAGTATTTCTGGCATTCTACGCACGCTATACAAGCATTGGGGAACCCTGACTCATCAGGCTTATTATATATGCTGGCGAATGAAGCTCATACGTGAATGGGTCATAGGTCATGGGCCGCGAAGGAAATGGGAACAGCAGAAAGAAGCCTACCTAGTAGGCATTGGTCTCTATGCAGGTGGACAAAAAACCAAGGGAGGCTATGTACATATTACGATAATTACGTAGACGAAATAGGCCTCATATACTACCTACCTTATATCGTAGCCTTAGAGCCTACTTACAGCTTATTCTCTGAGTAGCACATTGTGAATTTCAGTATATGTAGGCCAAGCAAGGCCCTCAAAGCCTCCCGCATAGATTAGTGGTGATGATTTCAAGCGGTTGAAACCATAGTGCTCTTGAGACATTCTGTGATGTCTCGATAATACTTATCTAACTAGGTACATACCTAGCTGATCCGAGGCTTGAGTCGTAGAGTAGGTTGGGTTAGGAAGCGCCCCCGCGACCTCCAATACCACCCACCGCTACCGCTTGCACTATGTGCGCACTGAGCTCAGGTAACTGTCTGCCTCTTTCAGTTGGTTGGCCAATAAATCTGATCTCGGCAAGATACCGAAGATATCGCCCAACGTCCTCCCTAGTGATTCCGTAGCCCGAACTCTCATCTATTCCTGTCCATCTAGTCCCGTCTGTCTTCAGCACTGAGGATGCGTTCCTATCGTCTAGCTCCGGGGCACGAGTAGTCGCAGGAAGATCATTCATACAAAAATGTGCCAGCGGCATGAGGGCATGCTGTTCTTGGTCTTTCTCCAAGGTACCCGCCGACACAAACCTCTCCAGCTCCTGCTTCCAGGAATCGTAACTGACTTCTGGCGTCTTGTAGCCGTAGTACTCTAATATCGATAAATACTCGTTCATGCGAAGACGCGGGTGAGCGGTGACGTGAACAACATGTACTCCACCCTGCAGTGGATTGAGGGCAGCAGCCACGACAACTCGGGCAACATGGTTCACAGGGACGGCGTTGACAGTATTGATGATACGCGGGCGTGCTACAAGCTGTATGCAGCCTTTCAACATTCGGATGAGGAAATCGTCCACGTTGCAGACGCCAGTCTGAGAATCGCCCAGTACGTACCCGGGTCGAACAACTGAACCTCGGAGGCCTCGTTTCCCAGCCTCTCGAACAAGTTGTTCCGACACCCACTTAGTCTGGCCGTATCCTGTCCCCAGTCCAGTTCGGCTTCCCTGCATATCATCATTTTCCATCACAGCCCCCTGCCCAGTTCTAGTCTGTTCTTCGGACAGTTTGATATAGAAATCTGTATCAAGAACACTAGTTGAGCTAACAAAACAAAAGGCCTTAGCCTTCCCTTCGTTACAGAGCTTCATCGCATCGATAGTCGACAGCACATTAGACGGCATCATGTCTTCGTACTTTCTAATCCAGTGGACAGTGGCTCCATTGTGTATGACCACATCGACTTCCCGTGATAGTTGTTGCCAGGTAGATTGGTCGATACCTAATTGAGGTTGTGATAAGTCACCCACGACTGCGCTCAGTCTCTCCGCCCAGTCATCGTTCCACAAACCATAACCTTGAAGAGAACGGCGAAGTCTTTGAAGCGCTGCCGTTGAATCTTTGACACCTCGCACGTGTGCGATCAACCTAACGCTGCGGGCTGTCCGGTCAAGGATATCCTTCACAAGGTAGGATCCCAAGAACCCGGTTGCGCCTGTAAGGAAGACTGTCAAACATACAGATGGATCGATTGTCTCGAGATCCACTGGCTGATAATTATCATCCAGGCGATTCAGTAGCTCGTCTAGCGATAGGGCGTAAGCCGGATCCCCCTCTGGCTTATTTCCGGTGCTACTATCCACAACATCAGTTTCCTGAGCTCTCTTCTCCACGTGAGAGCTGAAACTGGCTAGGTCTGGGTGCTCGTAGAAGGAATTAATGGAGACGTCTGCCCCTAAGCCCTTTCGAACTTCAAATAGCAGTTGCTGAGCTAATAAACTATGTCCACCGAGATCAAAAAAGTTATTTTCCCGTCTAATGGTTCTCGGATTCAGACCGCGAATGAGATCTGCCCACTTTTGGGCCACTGAACGTTCCATATCTGTTAGTGATTCCCAACTTCTCAAGTCTTCCTCTGAAGCATCTTCAACGCGCTCGATGACATCTGGGAATGGAAGATTTGGTTTGTCAACCTTGCCGTTAGGGTTTAAGGGGAGCTTTTCAAGGACGATGTAGATGCTCGGTACTGAATATGCCGGGAGTCTAGACTTCAAGTGGTCGCGTACTTCAGTCTCCATACTCCGATATTTTTTCAAAAATACCCGTGTGGGCCCCATCTCAACGCCTTCATCTTCCACCTCCTCTACTCCCCGAGCTGAAGCCCAACGGCGCCACTCAGCTGCCTCTGGGACCAGGTAGCTTACTAAAGTTGGCTCCTCATTTCGATCTCTCCGCACGAGTGTTTTACAATCTCGAATCAGGGGGTTCTGGCTTAGATTGCTGTCTATGTCGTTTAGCTCGATTCGAAAACCACGAATTTTGACCTGGTCATCTGCACGACCAGTACATTCGACGTCTCCGGACTGAAGATATCGTCCTAGATCGCCTGTACGGTAGAGGCGATCCCTTGGGCCTTTGTAGTACGTTCGCCAGGGTTCACCTTTGCTCGTGCTCTTATCCGCTTCAACCCACATCTCGTTGTTGACGAACCAGTTCATTAGGAATTTCTGCTCATTGAGCCCCTCATCCCCCAGATAGCCCCTAAAATAAATGGTCAGCAATAAAGCGAAGGAGGCGCCTGAGAAAGACTTACTCGGCAAGTCCAGCAGCCCGGACAAATATCTCGCCTACCTCCCCAACCTGGCATTGTCGGGTTCGGTTTTCCCTATCGACAACCAGAAGCTGGACATTTTGCATCCCTTGTCCAGCTGGAACAGTGTCCTTAAGTGTCGCTAAAAAGTCAGGGTCCCTTGCTCGGCTCGGGACTTCGAAGTAGCTAACAGATCTCTGAGTCTCAGTAGTGCCATACATATTAATAATGTTGGCATTCACGGCGAGCTGTCTTAGGGACCGGCACTGCCTGGTGGTTAATACGTCGCCGACAAAAAAGACGTGTTCCAAGCTAGGAAATTCAGCCGTTGCGCCTCCCACTAGAATTTGACCCATTGCGGGTGTGAGATGCGTGACAGTAGGCTTCATTTCTCGCATCCACTCGGCGAGTTTCTCGTGCTGGATATCCTCTTTGGATGGGACAAGGAGCTGTGCTCCTAGGAAGAGCGGGGTAAATATATCTCTCTGTACAGGGTCGTGGGCAAGGCCAGAGAGAAGGGTGAATCGACTTTCAGATGACAGATGAAAGCGCTCGGCCATCCAACCGAAGTACTTGGTCAAGCTAAAATGACGACCAAGAACCCCTTTTGGTCGGCCTTCACTGCCTGATGTAAAGGACAGTGTAGGGTTTGAGTCTGGACCAACGACCACATTAGGAGGCGCTGCTGCAGATTTCCTGATGTTGTCAAAAATGTCTTGGGCCTCCACCTGCCCTCCAGAAAGGATACCATTGTCGAGGAGGCGTAAATCGGGCACTTGCGCCTTCAATTGAAGCTCTTGGTCAATATAGTTCTGCACCAGGTCGGCCAGAGGACCATTCTCATCGGTTGCACGGCCAATTTTGATCAGGGCTCGTGGCTGAGATACCTCAAGGTATATCTTCTGCCTAGCTGGGGGATAAGCAGGGTCCAGCACAGTCATGGTAGCACCGGCAGCCTTGATTTACAATCGCAAGGTTAGTCGAGGCACGAGATCCTGATTGAAGCTAAATCGCAGACTAAGTAGGTAGGGGAATTGGGCTACTATATCATACCAAAGTACCCATTAATGCAACGACCAGATCAACCGATCGATGGGCCCAAATCATGACAACGTCCCCATTCTTGATGCCGGCATTGTGAAGGTACCAAGCAAGGGTGTTGGAAGCCTCATATATCTGGCTGTAGGTAAAACATCTCTCAGGATGGGTTGATGATTTTGTTTCTAAGACACATGTATTATTGGGAAACCTCTTTGCGGAAGCCTGAAAACGCTCATGGATTGAGCCAACATACCCCGACCAGTCAAGGTCGACCGTCGGGTCAGGTAGCCCGCCCATGAGATTGGTAAAGTTATATGTCCAAGCACGAAGATAATATGAGCAGATAAGTTGTCACTCATTAAAGAGATTTGGTATAAAGCTTTATGAATAACAAGAATAAAGGGTTAAAAACATGTGAGTATAAATGTATGGTGTGTGAAACTTAGGTTAAATCTTTTTTTTTCATTTCGTATAATAAGGTAACGTGAAACGGCTAAGTTGATTAAGTTAGTATAAAAGGTTAATAATGCCATGTATAAAAAGCTTATCTCAGCAAGCTTAACTTAAAAATCAAAAAATGGCGGGCTACACTTATTAACATCATTTTTTAACCCGTACACATATACATGTAAGGCTAAAAAAATAATGTTTGTTATGGGAATTATGGGGAACAGTCACGTGACCCACATGGCCCGTACCCATCTTTATAACTTATTTTAATTAAAAAAAAATCTTTAATTTTTTTTATTTTATTTAATAATTTTAATTATATTTATAATTTTAACCTTTTATTTATAACTTATCGTAATTATAAAATTATTTTATTTATTTTAATATTAATTAATGGTTAATAAAATAAATTAATTATAAATAATAAGGAAATTTATATTAAATAATATTATTAATAATATTAAAATAAAAAAAGATAAAAACTTATAACTTTAAATTTAATTAAAAATTTTTAAATAAAAAATTTCATTTAAAATTTTTAAATTAAAACTTTTTAAAATTTATAATTATTATAAATATAAGAATTTTATGTTAATTTAAAAATTTTAAAACGTTATATTATATTTATATTTATAAATTTATATTTATTATATATAAAAAAATTAAATTAAAATTTATCGGTAAATATTTAAAGCGTTATATTATATTTATATTAATAATATTTAAAAATATTATAAAAAAACTTTTTATATAAACGATTTAATTAATAATTTTTTTATTAAATTATAAAATAATATTTACTTTAATAAAATTTAATTAATTCCTTTATTTAAGCCGAAAACTTACTTAAATTAATACTTATTTAAGTTAATTTATTTGAAAAATATAATTAAAAATATATTTTTTAAAATAATTACGTTATATTTTAATAATTAAGTATTTATACGTTATTTATTTTATAAATTTTAATTTCGTTATTAGTTTTAATATAAGTATCGTGAAATTAAATTAAAAAAGCTTATATTAAAAAGGTTAATTAAGATTTAAAAATCTTAATTATTTACTTATATATTTAATTATTTTAATAAAAGAAGCGTTTAAAGGTATGTGATAAGTGGCTTTATTATTACTTTTACGCCTTTTTTTTTTTTTTGTTTTTTTTTTTTTTATGTGTTTATAATTAAGAATTATTATAATCCGATTAAAATTATTAATCCAAGCATTCATTTAATTTATTTAACCTTTTTTAGTCTTTTCTACCTTTTTTTAACGATATGGATTATTTTTTAATTAATTTGTTAACCATTTGAAATAATTACGGTAAGGGTATTAATATTATATATAAAGGTTAATTTAGAGCAACACTAAATCCGCAGTAGGAGTACATGCATTTGGTCCGCAGTACTACCTGGTCTCCCATACAAATTTAGGTGCGCGCACAAGTACCACTGCCACAGCCAATTCAACACCACTTCAAACCCACCCCAGCCCATCCAAACAATTTTTCAAAAATCCCCAAAGACATCCATCTTTGTCGCCTCGACGAGACGAATTGATTGATATATGTTTCAGATCTCAGAAAATTCAATTGATCGAGATATTGATTAATCTTTGATTGATCTCATCGGGCCCTACTGTATCGTGTCCTGAATCAAGGTGGTAAGGCAGGTGGCCCATGCGCGGTACCGGTCGCAACTTGGAACTTGAATAACTTGAGCAATCCGGGCCGTACAAACGTGGAACCGGGATCAATATGATCCCTGGATTGAGAGCTTCAAATTGACATCTCCAATCAAAGATTTGAGGATGGCTTGGATGGGTTGCAGTTGATTGACAACTTGGTGTGTACTGGAGCCGCCGGAGCTGCGCTACTAGCGCCATACTGCAGACAAAAAGCTAAGTACTCCTACTGCAGATTTAATGTTGCTCTTAATTTATTGGTTAAATTTAATTCCTTAGTTAACTTTAGTTTATTAAAGATAAGTTAATGATTTTTATTAAACTCTTTAATAAGTTATATAACATTTTATATTAGGAATGGTTTTAAATACCACTTATTAAATTTTAAATTATAGTTTTTTTAAGATATTAAATATTTTAATATAAGGTACTTTTTAATATAATTAATTTAACGTTTTTTAAATTTTTTGATTTTATATAAAATTAAATTGTTATTATTTTCGTTAATAAAAACCTAACCTAACTTTAGCTAATGCTTTAATTAAAGGTTTATATTAATAAATATAAAAATAAAATAAACGATTAAAACGATATAATAAATCTATTAATGTTATAAAAAATTTAACTTATAAATTAAATTTCTAATTTTTTTTATAACTATAAAAAAACTTATATATTATTTAAACTATTTTTGCTTTAATTTCTTAAGTAAATAATAGCTTTTATAAAGCTTAAAAAAAATCTTTTCCTTAATATTAAATTATTAAAAATTCTATTTAACATTATAACAAATCTTAACGTTAATTATAATATAATTAATGGTAATCCAAACTTCTTACTAATATATGTTTTTTTAAACCTTAAAATCTATTACGTTAATATCCACTTCTAAAATAAATAATAAGATATAAAACTTAAAACTTAATATAACCTTATTTGATAATTTTCCAAATATTAAGTAATAAAAATTATTAAAATTATACTAAAAAACGTTTAATATCTTATTTTAAAAAATATTAAAAAAAGCAACGTATTAAAACCTTATTATAATTTTAACATCTTAATTACACCTTTTACTCACACTATTTATTTAAGCATAATAACTTATTATTATAATAGTTTTAATATTGTTATAACGTTAAAGCATTTACCATACTTTGCCGGTGAATTTCTAATCCTTATTTATAATTATTTTTGCTAAAAAGCCTTAATTTATTGTAATAAATATCTTATAAAATATTTTAGCTTAATCCTTAACAATATACGTTAAATATTTAAGAATTAATAAGGTTTTCTTATTAAATTTATTAATAATTATTATAAAGGAATTGTAATAATCGTAACTTAATATATATTATATAATCTCTTTAACATTAATTTTAAATAAATTGATTATAAAATTTATATAAATTATATAATAAGGGATATTAAACTCCATAATTAGTTTTAATTTCCCTAAGGCCTTTTAATAATTTATTTAATTAAATTAATAATACAAATAATAAATAAAATATTAACATAATTTCTTTATTAAATGTTAAACGCTAAAACCGTTTAAATCATATATTATACGATATAATTTAAAATAGTATTTTTTATTATAAATCGTTTTAAAAAGTGCTTATATTTAACCTTTAAAAATGTATAGTTTTTAGCGGCTGTCTTACCCCTCCGTTTAAAAAAAGCCATCGTCTTTAAATATATATGTAAAATTCCAAGCCAAACATTATGCTTATTTTTAAATTTTTAGTTTAATAATGATCTTAATAAAATAAAGATTGTTAATATATTTAGCCATTATGATTTATTTTTTAACGTTATTTATTTAAACGTATATTTCTATTATATAATTAAAATTTAACAGCAAAAACAAAAAATATTTATCACAATTATTATCCTTTACATTAAAATTATAATCATATTATTTAACATCATTAAATATTAAATAGGAAAATATAAAAAATTCCGGATTAAGGATAAGGAATATATAATATTAGAAAATGTAATTAAAATTATTAATAATATCGTTTAAAATATTCTTCATTTCTTTAACAACCTCCTTTTCATCGTTAAAATTAAATAGTATTAATAAATAAAATAAAACATTTAACATTAAATTTAGTTAATTAAGGATATATTAAATATTTAAAAAAAATTAAAATAAATATGTTAAAGCTAATATAAGCTATATATTTAATTTAATTAAATTAATAAAACATAAAAAACTTTAATTTACCACACCACAAATAGATTTATAATCTATTAAAATTATTATAAAATATTTGCATAATTAAATTTACACCTAAAAATACTGATAAATCTACATTAAATAAAATATTTCCAATTTTATGGCTTAATAATTAATCTCCGCCTTAATAAATATCTTATTTAAGAATTAGATTAAACATATATTATTTATATTAAATATATTACCATTTCATTTGTTTTTATAATAAAAAATTATAACGTTATAATTTTGTTTTAAAAAAGTATTTATTTTAAAAAATATAGTTACGCCATAATTTTAATGCATTAAATAAATTAAATCTGTAAGTTAAATTTAAAAGAAATAAAAAACTTTTTTTATTATTATTATAGGTTTAAATATAACATTTTTTGCTTATTATTTTCTGGTTATCGATATCTTTAAAATATTTTTAATATTATTTTAATATTTAATAATTAATTTTGTCTTTTGCTTTTATAACGGTTTGGCCTTTTAATTATATTAAATAATATAACATTTTAAAAATCTGATTATTTTAATATATATTTCTAAATTGTAAAGGTTTATAAGTTAAGCGATTTTTTGTAAAATATTTATCTAGTTTTACGTTAAGTTTATATCGATGTTGTTAATTATAAACTTAAATAATTAAATAATTAAATATTTAATAAAGGATTTTGCTATAATTAATTATAAATTTAAATTTTAAAAATAGGTAAATAACTTATTTAAATATTTTAAATAAATATTTGTAAAAATAAAACTAATTGTAATATTGTTTATATATATATGGATAAAGTCTTGGAACGTTTATAATTTCTGGTTTATAAATTTTTATGTAAAAGATATATTATTACGAAAACTTATAAAAATAATTTTTGACATTTTTAACCCTTTTAATAATATGATTATTATTTAATCTTAATATAAAAGTTAAACTTAAAACTAATAAAAGAATTTTAATTTATTAATAATAATAATATATTTTTTACCGTATATCTTATTTATTATCTCGTTTTAGAAAAATAATAAGTAAAAATCTAATATAATAATTTTATTTAAAACCTTAAAATTTATTATTATATAGCTTTTATATTATCCGTTAATGTTTTTTTATAAAACGAAGATAAGATAATTAAATAGTATGGGATCTTTTATTTAATTAATTTTTCTGTTTTAATGCATATTGTTGAAAATTTTATCGATTATTTTTTTATCCTTAATATTAAATAAATAAACTTTTATAGTTAAATCGATTTGGTTTTGCTAATTTTTAATAAAAGGGACTTTTATTATCTCGTTTTTTTATATATTAACGTAATTAAGTTAATCCTAAATATTATAACGTTTAATAAATTTTTTAATTTTCTTAATAAATTTAATATCTAAATCTCTTTTATATATAAAAACCCCTTATTTAATTTTAATAAATGATAAATTAGGTTGTTAAATTTTAAAAGAAAGGATTATAAAGACCTCCCTAGCTTTAAGCATGGCTTAAATGTCTTAAAGAGTAATTTATTAGGTAATAAAAATGTATGTTAATTTATTAGAAATGGTTATATCGGCATTAAACCATAAATTAATATAATAAACGTTATATTTATCTTTTTTAACTAATGTTATAATTATTTAAATAAAAAAAACTTTTTTTTAAAAAATTTAAATTATACCATTGTTAATATAATCGTATAAATACCCTAAAAAAATACGTTTAAATATCGTTATGATATTATTTGTTATATTTAGGTAAGGGATAATTTTAACGATATTTATATTAATAAATACGTTAATTATTTTGTTATATATCCTTATAAAAACATAATTTTAGATAAAGTTAAAATTATTTAAGGGTGGTAATTTAGCATATAATATAGAGATTTATATAAGTATTTTAAGTAAGATAATTATTTTTATAACGTTTAATACTTTTTTATATATAGGATTTTATTTATAAAATATTATAATAAGTATTATAATATTAGTATAAAAGGTAAAAATTATAATAAATCTAGAGTAATTTATATTAATTTTATAAAAATATAGAAAAAATATTTTTAAAAAAAGGTTTAATTTTAATAGATTAAGGTTAATTTATGCGTTAATAGTAAAAATCTTTTACTTACTTTTATTATTATATAGACTTGATAGGGCTACTTATCACATACCTTTAAACGTGTCTTTTATTAAAAATAATTAAATATATAAGTAAATAGTTAAGATTTTTAGATTTTAATTAACTTTTTTAATATAAGTTTCTTTGATTTAATTTTACGATATTTATATTAAGATTAACATTTAATAGCTTTGTTTTACTTTTTTTAAATTCGTTTTTACCTTGCCGGCGACCTTAGTTGTCGTAAAGGGGTTAACGAATTCCTTAAAAGGCTTGTAATCTTTTCTTATTTTATCATTTTTCCCGTTTATCTAATTTTCTTTTATCGAGATTTCGCCTTACCGGTTATACGCCGAAGAGGGGTTTTCTGGTTTATTATTATTATTACTTATTTTATTATTATTATCTTTTTAATGGGTGCGTCGGCTGAACTTGGAAATTAAGGTTTTTTTATAATAAAGATAAATGAAATTAAGTTATTAAGAGAAGAGTTCGTTACACCACTAATATCTTAAAGCTCTTAATTAAATTATTAGATATATTATTAGTTTAATCGATAATTAAGAGTTGGCCTAATATATTAGCTAGTTTAGCCGATAAGTAAATTAGGAACTTATTAGAAAAATTAAAAAAAAATTTCACTTATAATTTTAACCATTAAATTTTATTTTATAACCTTTTTATTTACCAAGCCTTAACCGATAAACCTTAAACCTTGTTAAATTCTTTTATTATTTAAACATTTAATACGAGATACCTAACTTTAGTCGAGCTTATTAGCCTATATATAAGAGAGTTTGCTATAGGAATAAATGACTTAGTTTTAAAGGATTATAAGATATTCTTACCGTGGTCCTTCTAAACGGTTAATAAGCCGATTAAAAGGTGGTCTATGTCGTTAAGAAAGGGCGGGGGAGGTTAAAAAAAGCTAAGTAAATCGGATAAATGTTTGGATCGACAGTTTTGGTCGGATCGTGATGATTTTTAGTTGCAGGTATATATAAAAAAAAAAAAAAAAAAAAAAGGCGCGGGGGTAGTGATAGGGCCACCTGTTATATACCCTTAAACGCGCCTTTTATTAGAAGTAATTAAATATATAAGTAAATAATTAAGATTTTTAAATCTTAATTAACCTTTTTAATATAAGCTTTTTTAATTTAATTTTACGATATTCATATTAAGACTAAGACCCATTATATGCTTATGTAACCTTGGGACCCACTTTGTGAACATAAATAATTATTTATATTTCCTTAATTCCTTATGTTAAGACTTAAGGCTTTATGTCTTAAGATTATAAAATTTATATAAGTTAGTAACATTTAAGAACATGGTTTATTAAAAGTAAACTAAGATAATGTGTATCCCATTACGAGACCCATTATATGCTTATGTAACCTTGGGACCCACTTTGTGAACATATATATTTTAAATCCTCCGAGACATTATCTTAATTTACTTTTAATAAACCATGTTTTTAAATATTATTAACTTATATAGATTTTATAATTTTAAGACACGGAGCCTTAAATCCTAACATAAGGAATTAAGGAAGCATAAATAATTATTTATGTTCATAAAGTGGGTCCCAAGGTTACATAAGCATACAGTGGGTCCCGTAATGGGATACACATTATGTAAAGCTATTAAGTGTTAATTTTAATATAAGTATCGTAAAATTAAATTAAAGAAGCTTATATTAAAAAAGTTAATTAAGATTCGAAGATCTTAATTATCTACTTATATATTTAGCTACTTTTAGTAAAAAACGCGTTTAAAGGCATGTGATAAGTGGCCTTATCACCGTTAGATTTTAATTATATAATAAAAACATATATATAAATAAATAACATTAAAAAATAAACCATAATAATTAAGTATATTAATAATTCTTATCTCATTAAAATTATTATTAAATTAAGGGTTTAAAAATAAACGTAACGTTTAATTTATAATTTTACATATATATTTAAAAATAATAACCTTTTTTAAACAAAAAAACGAAATAACCGTTAAAAATTATACATTTCTAAAAACTAAATATAAACATTTTTTAAAATAGTTTATAATAAAAAACATCATTTTAAACTACGTTATATAACATATAACTTAAATAGTTTTAACATTTAATACCTAATAAAAAAACTACGTTAATACCTTACTTATTATCCACATTATTAACTTAATTAAATAAATTATTAAAAAGCTTTAAAAGAATTAAAACTAATCGTAAAACTTAACATTTTTTATTATATAATTTATATAAACTTTATAATTAATTTATTTAAAATTAACATTAAAAAAACCATATAACATATATTAAATTATAATTATTATAATTCTCTTATAATAATTATTAATAAATTTAATAAAAAATTTTTATTAATTTTTAAACACTTAATATACACCGCTAAAAATTAAACTAAAATATTCTATAAAATACTTATTATAATAAATTAAAGCCTCTTAATAAAAATAATTATAAATAAAAACCAAAAGTTTATTAATAAAATATAATAAACACTTTAACATCGTAATAACATTAAAACTATTATAATAATAAGCTATTATACCTAAATAAATAACGCAAATAAAAAGCATAATTAAAACATTAAAATCATAATAAAATTTTAATATATCGCCTTTTTTAACATTTCTTAAAATAAAATATTAAACGTTTTTTAATATAACCTTAATAACTTTTATTATTTAATATTTATAAAATTATTAAATAAAATCATATTAAACTTTAAACCTTATACCTCATTATTTATCTTAAAAATAAATACCGATATAATAAACTTTAAAATTTAAAAAAACATATATTAATAAAAACCTTAAACCGTTATTAATTACGTTATAATTAATATTAAAATCCATTACGATATTAAATAGAATCTTTAATAATTTAATGTTAAAAAAAATCTTCCTTAAGCTTTATAAAAACTATTATTTATTTAAAAAACCAAAATAAAAATAATTTAAATAACGTATAAATCTTTTTACAATCGTAAAAAAAATTAAAAATTTAACTTATAAATTAAATTTTCCATAACATTAATAAATTTACCGCATCGTTTTAATCGCCTACTTTACTCCCACACTTATCGATATAAATTTTTAATTAAAACGTTAATTAAAATTAAGTTAAATTTTCGTTAATAAGGATAATAACAACTTAGTTTTATATAAAATTAAAAAATTTAAAAAACGTTAAATTAACCGCATTAAAAGAGGCTTTATATTAAAATATTTAATATCTTAAAAAAGCTACGGTTTAAAATTCGACAAATAATATTTAAAACCACTTCTAATATAAAATATCATATAACTCGTCGAAAAATTCGATAAAAATCACCAACTTACCTTTAATAAATTAAAACTAGCTAAGAAATTAAACTTAATTAACAAACTAACTTTTATATATAACATTAATACCCTTATTATAATCTTTTTAAACAATTAATAAACTAATTAAAAAATAATCCACATCGTTAAAAAAGGGTAAAAAAAGTTAAAAAAAGCCAAATAAATCGGATAAATACCCGGATTGATAGTTTTAATCGAATCGTAATAATTCTTAGTTATAGGCACATATAAAAAAAAAAAAAAAAAAAAGGCGCGGAAATAATAATAAAGCCACCTGTCATATACCTTTAAACGCTCCTTTATAAAAATGGGACCAGGTAAAGTTAATATGCTAATAGGAGTGTATTTAATTTAAAGCTTAAGAAATAAAAAAGAAGTTATTTTTATTTATTAATGCTTAATAATTTTATATCTTATAAAAGAAAATTATATAATATTTAAGATATTAAGGCTTGTAAAGCCTATAAAGCTTAAAAGGTCTTATAAAATCTTAAAACCTTATAATTATCCCCTCCTTTTAAATGTAATTATTTTAATCGTTATCTCATATATCCTTTAATTCCATCTTATATCTCTTTTATTCCTTTTTTTTCTATTTTTTCTTAAAAAATTAAATCTTCTTTTATACATTTCTTATATTATTTTTATTTATTTATTGGTTATATTCTAATAACCATCCAACCCACTTAATTAAATATAACATTTATCCTTAATATTTTTTTTTTTAATAACTTTTTTTATTTCCCATTTCTTATCGTTATTTTCCAATTTTAACATTTATAAGAAATCTAATAACTTACTTCTTTCTTTTATATATTAAAATTCTAATAATAAAACAAAAAATACATTATATAATCTTACATACTTATCGGAAAATATAAATTAATATACGAAAAGGCCCACTAGCTTTAATATCCTTAAAAATCTAATAAACTTAAGTATAAGCTTCGGCTTAATCCTTTTAAACTTAATATTTTTAATAAAAAATCCCATTAAAAATCCTATATTAAATATAAATAACTTATAATATTTATTATAATACTTAATTTAATATTTAATTACATATTTTTAATAATTTTTTACCTTCTTATAAATTGCTTTTAACTTAATTATTTAATCGTATTATTAATCTTAATATGGGTATTATAAAATTAGATTAAAGAAACTTATATTAAAAAGGTTAATTAAGATTTAAAGATCTTAATTATTTATTTATATATTTAGTTATTTTTAGTAAAAGGAGCGTTTAAGGGTATGTGATAAGTGGCCCTGTTATTACCCCCACGTCTTTTTTTTTTTTTTTTTTTTTTTTTTTTTTTTTTGTGTATGTTTATAATTAAAAATCATCACGATCTAACCAAAACTATCGATCCAGGTATTTATCTGATTTTTTTAGCCTTTTTTAATTTCTCCTGCCTTTTTTTAATAATATGGATTATTTTTTAATTAGTTTATTAGTTGTTTGGAAAGATTATAATAAAGGTATCGATATTATATATAAAGGTTAGTTTGTTAATTAGGTTTAATTCCTTAATTAGCTTTAATTTGTTAAGGGTAAGTTGGTGATTTTTGTTAAATTCTTTGACAAATTATGCGATATTTTATATTAAGAGTAATTTTAGATATTATTTATTGAATTTTAAATTGTAGTTTTTTTAAGATATTAGATATTTTAATATAGGGCGTCTTCTAGCGTAATTAATTTAACGTTTCTTAAATTTTTTAATTTTGTATAAAATTAAGTTATTATTGTTTTCGTTAACGAAAATTTGGCTTAGTTTTAGCTGGCGTTTTAATTAGGGGTTTATATTAGTAAATGCAGGAGTAAGGTGGGCGATTAAAACGATATAGTAAATTTACTAATGTTATGGAAAATTTAATTTATAGGCTAAATCCCTAATTTTTTTTATAATTGTAAAAGGATTTATATGTTATTTAGATTATTTTTATTTTGGTTTTTTAGGTAGATGGTAGCTTTTATAAAGCTTAAAAAAGACCTTTTTTTTAACGTTAAATTATTAGGGGTTTTATTTGGCATTATAGTAGATTTTAATATTAGCTATGGTATAATTAATGGCGGCCTAAGCTTTTTATTAGTATATATTTTTTTAAACTTTAAAATTTATTATATTAATATTTACTTCTAAGATAGATAATAAGATATAAGATTTAAAACTTAATATAATTTTATTTAATAACTTCTTAAATATTAAATAATAAAAATTATTAAGGTTATATTAAAGGACGTTTAACATTTTATCTTAAAAAATATTAAAAAAAATAATACATTAAAATTTTATTATAATCTTAACGTCTTAATTGCATTTTTTATTTATACCGTTTATTTAAATATGGTAATTTATTATTATAACAGTTTTAATATTATTATAACGTTAAAATATTTGTTATATTTTATCGATAAATTTCTGGTCTTTATTTATAATTATTTTTATTAAGAGGTTTTAATTTGTCGTAATAAATATCCTATAAAACATCTTAACCTAATCTTTAGCAATATATATTAAATATCTAAAAATTAATAAGGTTTTTTTATTAAATTTATTAATAATTATTATAAAAAAATTATAATAATTATAGTTTAATATATACCACATAATTCCCTTAACGTTAATTTTAAATAAGTTAATTATAAAATTTATATAAATTGTATAATAAAAGATATTAAACTTTATAATCGATTTTAATTCCCTTAAGACTTTTCGATAATTTATTTAATTAAATTAATAATACAAATAATAGGTAAAATATTAGCATAATTTCTTTACTAAATATTAAACGCTGAAACCATCTAAGTTATATACTATATAATATGGTTTAAAATGGTGTTTTTCATTATAAACCGCTTTAAAGAATGCTTATACTCAGCCTTTAAAAATACATAACTTTTAGCAACTATCCCACCCCTTCGTTTAAAAGAAACTATCGTCCCTAAATATGTATATAAAATTTTAGGCTAAACATTACGCCTACTTTTAAACCCTTAATTTAATAATAATTTTAACGAGATAAAAATCGTTAGCATATTTAGCCATTATAACTTACTTTTCAACGTCGTTCATTTAAACGTATATTTCTATCGTATAGCCAAAATCTAACGGCAAAAATAAAGAATATTTATCGTAATTATTATCCTTTATATTAAAATTATAACCATATTATTTAATATTATTAAATATTAAATAAAAAAATATAAAAGGTTCCAGATTAAAGATAAGGGATATATAATATTAAAAAATATAATTAAAATTGTCGATAATATCGTTTAAAACGTTTTTTATCTCTTTAATAACCTTCTTTTTATCGTTAAGGTTAAATAATGTTAATAAATGGGATAAAGTATTTAATATTAAATTTAATTAATTAAAAATATATTAAATATTATAACGTTAAATAATAATTAGGATAAAGGATTTAATGTTTTTTATTTAAAAGTTATTTTATTTAATTATAAAAAAGTTGAAAAAAAAGAAGAAAGAAATATTTATTAAGATATTCTTATCTTTATATAATTTTTTATAATGGATATTTTAAATGGTGTTTAAAGTTTAAGAGGTAGGTACGATCTTAAAGCCTTAAATTTTAAGAATTATATCTATTATAATAATTCCTTTTTTTTAATAAGACTTATCTTAAATCTTATTGTTATCTTTTATAAGTTCTTAAGATATTAGTTTTATACGGCTTATCGTTATTTTCATATAAAAGGTTAAAGTTATTTTCTTTAGCTGTTTTTAATTATATGTCGAGGCAGAGTGGGGGACTTACGGCTTTTAGATTTTAATTATAATATTCTTTTAATAATTTTATAGAATTTTTAAAATTATTTGCTAGATATTATTTAAGATTTAAATTATAATCCTTCTATTTTATTTGATATTATAATTTTTTATAATAAAGTTTTAATAATTTAATTTTTTTTATTTTTTATTTTTTTTTATTAAAATTTAAATCGACAATTTTATTATTAAGATTAATTAAGTTTTATTTTAAGATAAGATTATCGAGATTCTTATATAATTTATTAACGTTAAATTATTTTTAGTTTTTTTAAGAATGGAAGAATTTTAATTTATATATATTTAATCTTGTAAGGTATTTTTTGATAATTTTATAAAAAATCGATATTATTAAAAAGCTTAATTTATTATTAAAACGATTTGTTTATATATTTATTTTATTACAAATAAATACCTAATCTTTAAATCTAAAATTTAACTTTTTTTTATATTAGTTTATGTTATGAGTTTATTATTTTTATACGTATTATATTATTTGTTTTATAAAATCTTTTTATTCTTTTATTTATTAAGCTATATCTTAAGTTTTTTTTTATGATATACGTTTTAGAATAAATAATTATTTTAAAGATCTTATTTATGTTTTTTAATTATAAATTATCTATATAAACTTTTTTATTAAAATTTATTAAAAAAAAATACCCCTCAATAATTTATATAGTATTAATGCTTAAACCTTATCCATAACTAATAATGCTTAAGATTAATTATTTTAAAAATAGTTTATAAAAAGATGTAATTTTTAATTAATATATTCATTTATAATCTTTATTTATTTAAATAATTGTTTATAGCTAATTATGGTAAATTCCAATTTTGTTCTATATATTTAAGATATTTTATTGGTAAAATAACTAATAAATTATCTTTTTTAATTATTTATAATAAACATAAGTTATTTTATTTATTTGTAGGGATCGTTATAATATATTTAAATTATGTTTTTCCTGGTTGTGGTTTTATAACATAAAATAGTTTATATTATTTTAATAAGTTTATTATATCCGTTTTTATCTTTTAGCATTTCTTTAAAATCTATTACAAAATATTCTTATCGTTTATTTAAAATAAAAAAAGATAAAAACAATCCCGGAATCTTATCCCTCAAAACTTTAATAAATTGATAAAGGCAATTATTTACATACTAGTTTATATATATATATATTTTTAGTTATTAATATTAATTAGATATTAATTTTTTAGTTTTTCTTTTCTCTGGGTGGGCGGATCTAAGGTAAGTATATGTTTTTTTAATAACTTATATTTAAAAGAAATTTTATTTAAAGATTATTAATTATCTTTAATATAATATTAGTTTTCTTTTTATTTTTTAATTAAGTTTTTTTATAAATCGTTTTTTAATTTAATAATTGGCTAATTTTAAGTTAGTTTTATTTGTTTATAAAAGTTTGTTTAAAAGTTTTATTCTGGATTTTTTTGGAGGGTTTATTTTTTCTAATATAAAAATTGGAATAAGGTTATTATTAGTATCGAATGATATTGTAATTAATTAAAATAATATTATAATATATTATTTGTTACGTTTCTTTTTTTACGTATAAATACCTTTTATAAGTTATAAGAAGATATTTAAGATAATATTCCTTTCTCCCAATCGATAAGTAATTATAAAATTATATTAAAACATTAATTTAATTTATCTTGTTTATCGGAGATTTAAGATATGTTTTATATTAAAATATTCTAATGCTTTATAATTTATAATAGTAATAAAAAGGCATTTATTTTATAAGTTAATTAATTTTAATCGTTAATATAATAATTTTTTTATTATAGTTAATATTTTTTTATTGTAAATTCTGTAATTTAGTTCTGTCTTGTATAGGTTTTTAAAATAAAAGACAACCAAATATTAAAGGTTTTTAAAAGATATCTTTTAAGATAATACCCCAGCTGTTATACCGTTTATATAAGAGTAGGACCAGGTAAAGTCAATATACTAATAAGAGTGTATTTAATTTAAAGCTTAAAGAATGAAAAAGAAGCTATTCCTGTTTACTAATGCCTGGCAATCTCATATCTTACAAAGGGAGATCACGTGACATCTGAGACATTAGGGCTCGTGAGGCCCACAAGGCCCAGAAGGCCTCATAAGGTCTTAAGGCCTTATAGTTTAAAACGTTGGTTTTTATTATTATCTCCAAATTATAATCAAAATATCTAAAAACCGGCGCCTTAGTTAATTTTTGTTTAAATTTATTAAATGTTTATTGATATTAGAAAATCCAAATTAAATCTGCATATATATGTATAAATTTAAAGAGGGGTTTTGTAATTTAGCCGTATTTCTTAATAAATTTCTTATAAAAGTTATAAAATCTTAAAAATAAACGTATTTTTTTTATTATAGCTTTTTTATTTTAAATTGATATTCTTTAATCTTAAATAACTTTTATTTTATCTAAATCTATATTAATTTTTTTAAATTTAATTATATAATTAAGAAATTTTGTTTTAATTATGTAAAATTTATATTTAATAAAGTTAGCTTATAAGTTAGTTTTTTATAATTTATTTAAGATTTTATTTATATATTTTTTATATTTTTTCTAATTTTTTAAATAGATTAAAATATTATCGATATATACGGTGTAGAATTTGTTTAAATATCTGTAAAAAATATAGTTAATAAATTTTTAAAAGGTAAACGATCTATTTATTAATTTAAACGAAACCATTTAATATTTATAAGTTTTATATTATGTTTAAAACGTAATTAAATCTTTTATATTAAAAATTAATTTAATTTTATAAAAAAATTATTAAATATTAATTTTAATAAAAATTTTAATTTATATAAAACGCGTTAATATCTTTTTTATTAATAGTAATAAGTATTTATTTTTTTAAATAATAACGTTAAGCTTTTTATAATCTATATAAAGTTATAATTTTTTGTTTGCTTTTTTTAAAAAAAGGATTAATATTGTTTATAATATCGATAATAATTTAATAAATTTCTTTTTTAAATATTTGGAAATATATTTTTAATAAGTTTTCATTTTTTTTAATGATATTTTATATAAAAAATTATATCCTAAAGTTTTCGATTTATCTTTCAATTTAATGTTATAATCGATTTTAAATTTATGCTTAAAAAGTTTATCCGATATTATTTTATTAAATATATTTAAATATTTATAATATTATTTTAAAATTAACTTTTAAATTTTTTAATATAATTTTTTTTTATTTTTAAGGAGTAACTTATTAACATGTTAGTCTTTTATTTATTTATTTAATATAAAAAAGTTAATAATAATAAACTTTTATATATTTGGTTTTTTTAATATTTAAAAAAATCTAATAATGCTAATGTAAGTTATATTAAATGGTTTATGTTTATATTATCCGATTTTATCTTTTTAAAATATATAAAGTTTTTATGCGTTGCAAAACTAATATTTATCTATTTATAACTTTTTTTTTATTAGGTGGTAAGGCGGAGTTAAATTTATTTCCCTTTTATAAAAGCATTAATTTTTTTTTAGTTGTTAATTTATGCGGGATTTTCTTTAACGATATTTTTTTTCTAATTTATAAAATCGTTATAAAAATCGTAATAATATTTTAAAAGTTATAATATAAATAAATATTTTTTTTAAATATATTTATTTAAATTTTTTAATTTTTTATTATATAAAAACTTCGTTTAATATTTATTTTAGAAAAGATATACCTATTTATTAATTTATTATTTTATAAGCTTAGTTTATATAGCTATTTTTTTTTTATTTATTTTTTTTTTAAAGAATTTATTACGTCGTTTTATGTTTTTATCGTAAAATAAATCGGTTAAAAAATTTCTAATTTAATTTATAAGAATATCTTTTATTAAAAATAAATTAAAAACTTATTTTGGCAGGAAAAATAAATAACCTTATTTATAATTTATAAATAAGTTATAATTTTCCATAAATATACGTCTTAATATTATATCGTATTTTATGTTTATCACAACCATTTCCACGTTAAAAATTACCCTTCCCTACACACATAAGTTTATCTTTATTACCAAATTAACCTCTTAAAAAATCTTACTATTAAAACCCACCAAACTCTTCAGCACTTTTTTTTTTAATATTATATCTAAATATTTTATTAATTTTTTAATAATTACCTTACTTATTATTACATTAATCGATACTCTTATATTAACTAATGCTTAAATTATTAATAATTTTCTATTACAAATTATTATAATTTCTACAAATATAAACAATCCCCTTAATAAATAATCCATACTCTTTAATCTATTTAATCCTTTCGTAATATCGTTTCTCAATTTAACTACACCTACCCTAAAATAAAAGTCCACTTTCCCTAAAATTAATCTTTTACCATTTATATTACCGCTACATTAACCTAAGCTTCGTACAAATATTAAATTTTATTTTTATATAAATATTTTAATTTTTGATATTTAAATTTATAATATATAAAACAAAATCCTTTATTTAAAAGCTCTTTATAATCGTTTATATTATAAAATTTTATATAAATTTTTTAATTTATTATAATAATTTCAATTATTTAAGAGTTTCTAACACTTACCGTAAATATTGTTTATTAAAATTTTACTATAAAGGTTATAATTAATTACGATATATTTTAAATAATACCTCTAACCATAAAAGTTCCAACTTTTAACTAAATTTATCCTAAAATAACGCCATTTTTGATTCTTTTAATTCTTCCTTTAATTAATCCTTTAATTAATTTAATTTATTGCTATATTATTTAATTAATATAATAAATATAATCGTGGCGTTATAACGTAATGTAAAAGTTTTTAAAATTAATGTTTTTATTATAAAGTTTATTTATTATTTTTATGTTTAAATATAAGGGTAATTTCTTGTTAAATTATTTCTTATATTTAAATTATAAGATTCGCATAAATTTTACTGTTTAAATAAATATTAGTTTAAAAGTAGTGAATTTTTAATTTATTATTATATATAAGTTTTAAAATTTAATATAAGTTTTAAAGTAAGTATTATAATCTTTAAAAATTAATTTAAAATAAGTTATTATTTTGTCTTAGGTTATATATAATAAAAAATTATTTGTTTTATTATATATAAAAAATATAATAATTTTTATAACGGATCTTTTTATTTGGTTAAGGATATATACGACGTAATTTCTTTTATTAATAAAATAATTAACGTTATTTGTTAATTTATTTTTTAATAATATATATTATTAAATAAATTTAATTTTAGGCTTTTTGGTGTTTATTTTATTATTTGTAAATATAAATAAGTTTTTAACTTTTATTAATCGTAATAATTTAGATTTAATAAATTAATAAACGTTTAAGGTATTAGCTATTCTTATAATTTATTTAAAAAATAAATTAATTTAATTATTTTGTTTCTAAAATTCTTAATTATTTATTTCGATTATTTAATCGATTTTAATTTAAAAACTTTTAAATTTTTTTTTAAATTAATTATTTAACCTTGTAATGTATGTATGGTTTTTTTTATTTATTTATAAGTTAGACTTATTTTATTAATATTGATATTAGTTGTAAATTTTTATATGTTAAAGTATTAAATTTATTTATAAAATCTTCCAATATTTTTAAAAGCGTTTTTAATAATTTTAAATAAATTGTTATTTAATTAGGAGAATTTTATTAATAGTAATGTTTGTGTTTTTAGTTTTTAAAAGATTTTTAATAAATATTTAAATAATAGTTTTTGGAATATTATATAGTTAAATTTTATAATATTTTTTGTAAATTTAAATTCTTTTTAAATGTTAAGTTATGTAAATTATAAGGTTGAAGTTAGCGAGATAATTAATATGATAGGGGTTTATCCTATATAAACGTTTAAGGTTAATTAATTAATTTGTTCTTAAATATTTTAAATGGTGTATTTTTGTTTAATAAAAGCTGGAATGTTTAAATATTTATCTTATTTGATTTTTTTAAATTTCTTAAAGAAATAAATATAAATAAGCCATTTTTTAAAATATTTTTTTAATTTAATTATATTTTATATAAACGGGTTTTTATTTTTAAAGTATATAATAATTGGAGGGGAAAAATTATAAATTAACGTGGCGATTTTTTTAATTTAAATATTTTATTTTATAATAAAATATTTTATTTAGTTTTTAATAATAAACGTTGGTATGTTTATTTTTTAAGTTATGGGATTGATTTTAAACTATCTTAATAAATTGCTTAGTTACGATATGGTTGTTTTAGGTTTCTTATTATAATTATATAACGATATTTTTTTTTAAAGATATAACTTTTTTAAATATAGTTTTTTTAATTTTTTTATTATAACGTTAAATAATAATTAAAATAAAGGATTTAATATTCTTTATTTAAAAGTTATTTTATTTAATTATAAAAAAGTTAAAAAGAGAAAAAAAAGAAATATCTATTAAAATATTTTTGTTTTTATATAATTTTCTATAATGGATATTTTAAATGGTGTTTAAAGCTTAAAAGGCAGATGCGATTTTAGAGCCTTAAGTTTTAAAGATCGTATCTACTATGACAAATATTTAAAAGAAATTAAAATAAATATATTAAGATTAATATAAATTATATATTTAATTTAATTAAGTTAATAAAACGTAAAAAATTTTAATTTATTACGCTATAAATGGATTTATAATTTATTAAAATTATTATAAAATATTTATATAATTAAACTTATATTTAAAAATGTTAGCAAGTTTATATTAGGTAAAATATTTTTAATTTTATAACTTAATATAATAAACCTTAGCCATAACGATATGGAAAAAACACCACCCTTAATTCGTTATAAAGAAATATCGTTATATAGAAATAAACCTACTGTTATGGTCCGTGTAATGCCGTTGTACCTTTACTGCTATTTTATTGGAAAAGGTACTTACTATTTTATGAAAAATATTATATAATAGATATTATATAATAAGCCAATTTTTCGGCGATTAAATATCGTGGCAGTGATTAAATTTACCTGAAAAAAGGGCAGTTTAATTAGCTACCAAACGCAAAATTCCACTTATTCCACTAAAGATTTATTAAAATAAAATAAACGGTTTTTTACACATGGTTTATAACGATCTTAGTGGTGGCGGTCAAAAAATTAACGATATATCGTTAAGGTTAAAATATCGTTATTTCCCATATAAAATTGCAATGTTCCCAAAATTATATCGTTATATAAAAATATCGTTGTTTATCGAATCATTATAACCAAGGTTTATTGTAATTAGTTTCCACCTTAATAAATATTTTATTTAAGAATTAAATCGGATATATATTATTTATATTAAATATATTATCATTTTTATAAAAATGGGACCAAGTAAAGTTAATATGCTAATAGGAGTGTATTTAATTTAAAGCTTAAAGAGTGAAAAAGAAGCTATTCCTATTTACTAACGTCTGGTAATTACATATTTTACAAAGGGGGATCACATAACATTTGAAATATTAGGACTTATGAGACCCACGAGGCTTAGAGGGCCTTATAAGGTCTTAAGGCCTTACAATTTTATCCATTTTTATAATAAAAAATTATAACATTATAGTTTTATTTTAAAGAAGCATTTAAATATCTTAAAAAATATAGTTATATTATAATTCTAATATATCAAATAAATCAAATTTATAAGTTAGGCTTAAAAAAGATAAAAGATTTTTTTCTTTATTATTATAAGTTTAAATATAACATTTTTTATTTATTATTTTCTAATTATCGATATTTTTAAAACATCTTTAATATTATTTTAATAATTAATAATTAATTTTGTTTTTTATTTCTACAACGGTTTAACTTTTTAATTATATTAAATAATATAATATTTTAAGAATCCGATTATTTTAATATACATTTCTAAATTATAAAGGTTTATAAATTAAGCGATTTTTTATAAAACGTTTATCTAGTTTTATATTAAGCTTATATTAACGTTATTAACTATAAATTTAAATAATTAAATGGTTAGATATTTAATAAAGGATTTTGCTATAATTAATTATAAATTTAAGTTTTAAAAATAAGTAAATAACTTATTTAAATATTTTAAATAAATATTTATAAAAATAAAATTAATTATAACATCATTTATATATATATAAATAAAATCCTAAAACGTTTATAATTTCTAGTTTATAAATTTTTATATAAAGAATATATTATTATAGAAATTTATAAAAGCAATTTTTAATATTTTTAACTCTTTTAATAATATAATTACCATTTAATCTTAATATAAGGATTAAATTTAAAATTAATAAAAGAATTTTAATTTATTAACAATAATAATATATTTTTTATTACATATTTTATTTATTATCTCGTTTTAAAAAAATAATAAATAAAAATCTGATATAATAATTTTATTTAAAGCTTTAAGATTTATTATTATATAATTTTTATATTATTTATTAATATTTTTTTATAAAATAAAAATAAGATAATTAAATAGTATAAGATTTTTTATTTAATCGATTTTTTCGTTTTAATATATATTGTTAAAAATTTTATTGATTATTTTTTTATCTTTAATATTAAATAAATAAATTTTTATGGTTAAATCGATTTAGTTTTATTAGCTTTTAATAAAAGGGATTTTTATTATCTTATCCTCTTATATGTTAACATAATTAAGTTAATCCTAGATATTATAACGTTTAATAAATTTTTTAATTTTTTTTAATAAACTTAATATTTAAGTTTTTTTTATATATAAAGCCTTTTATTTAGTTTTAACAAATAATAAATTAGGTTATTAGATTTTAAGAAAGGGGGTTATAAAGATTTCTTTAATTTTAAGTATGGTTTAAACATTTTAAAAAGTGGTTTATTAGGTAGTAAAAGTGTATGTTAATTTATTAAAAATAGTTATATCGACGTTAAATTATAAATTAATATAATAAATATTATATTTGTCCTTTTTAGTTAATGTTACGGCTGTTTAAATAAAAAAAGTTTTTTTTTTAAAAATTTAGATTATATTATTATTAATATAATTATATAGGTATTTTAAAAGGATATGTTTAAATTGTTAGTCTTGGTATAGGTATTGTGAGATTAGATTAAAGAAGCTTATATTAGAAAGGTTAGTTAAGATTTAAAGATTTTAATTATTTACTTATATATTTAATTACTTTAATGGAAGAAGTGTTTAAGGGTATGTGACAAATAACCTTATCACTACCCCCACGCCTTTTTTTTTTTTTTTTTTTTTATATATACTCGTAACTAAGAATTATCACGATTTAACTAAAATTGTCGATCCAGGTATTTATTTAATTTGTTTGGCCTTTTTTAACCTCTTTTATCCTCTTTTAACGACGTGGATTACCTTTTAATTAGCTTATTAGTTATTTGGAAGGACCATGGTAGGAATATCGGTGTTATGTGTGGGGGTTGGTTTATTGGTTGGGTTTAATTTTTTAATTAGTTTTAGTTTATCGAGGGTAAGTCGGTAATTTTTATTAAATTTTTTAATAAGCTATGTAACATTTTATATTAGGAATAATCTTGGATATTATTTGTCAAATTCTAAATTGTAGTTTTTTTAAGATATTAAATACTTTAGCATAAGATGTTTTTTAATGTAATTAATTTAATGTTTTTTAAGTCTTTCGATCTTATATAAAACCAAGTTGTTATCGTCTTTATTAACAAAAACCTAGCCTGGCTTTAGCTAACGCCTTAATTAAAGGTTTACATTAATAAATGTGGAAATAAAGTGGGCAATTGAAACGATGCGGTGAATTTATTAGTATCGTAGAAAATTTAACTTATAAATTAAATCTTTAATTTTTTTTATAATCGTAAAAAAACCCGTATATTATTTAGATTATTTCTGCTTTAATTTTTTAGGTAAATAATAACCCTTATAAAGTTTAAAAAAGATTTCCTTTTTAATGTTAAATTATCAGAGGTTTTGTTTAATATTGTAATAAATTTTAACGTTAGTTGTGATATAGTTAATAGCAGCTTAAGTTTTTTATTAATATATGTCTTTTTAAATTTTGAAGTTTATTGCACTAATATTTATTTTTAAAATAGATAGTGGGGTATAGGGTTTAAAGTTTAATATAACCTTGTTTAGCAATTTTTTAAATATTAAGTGGTAGGAGTTATTAAAGTTATATTAGAAAGTATTTAGTATTTTATTTTAGGGAATGTTAGGGAAGGTGATGTATTAAAATTTTATTGCGATTTTAACGTTTTGGTTGTGTCGTTTATTTATACTATTTATTTAAGTATAATAATTTATTATTATAGCAGTTTTAATGTTGTTGCGATGTTAAAATGTTTGTTATATTTTGTTGGTAAATTTTTAGTCCTTATTTATAATTATTTTTGCTAGAAGGCCTTAATTTATTACGATAAGTATTTTGTGGAGCATTTTAATTTAATTTTTAGCGGTGTATGTTAAGTGTTTAAAAATTAGTAAAGTTTTTTTGTTAAATTTATTAGTAATTGTTATGAGGGAATTATAATAGTTGTAGCCTAGTATATGCCATATGGTTTTTTTAGTGTTAATTTTAGGTAAGTTGATTATAAAGTTTATATAGATTGTATGGTAAGGGATGCTAGGTTTTATAATTAATTTTAATTCCTTAAAAGTTTTTTAACAATTTATTTAATTAAATTAATAATACAAATAATAGGTAAGATATTAACGTAGTTTTTTTATTAAGTGTTAAACGTTAAAGCTATTTAAGTTATGTGTTATATGATGTGGTTTAAAATGGTTTTTTTTATTGTGGATCGTTTTAAAAAATGTTTATATTTGGTTTTTAGGAATGTATAATTTTTAGCAGCCATCCCGCCTTTTTGTTTAAAGGAAATTATTATTTTTAAATACATATATAAAATTCCAGGCTAAACATTACGCTTATTTTCAAGCTTTTAGTTTAGTAATGATCTTAGCGAGACAAAGGTCGTTAGCATACTCAGTTATTATAGTTTGCTTTTTAGCGTCGTCCATTTAAACGTATATTTTTATTATATAACTAAAATCTAGCGGTAAGGGTAAGAAATATTTATTATAATTATTGTTTTTTACGTTAAAATTATAACTATATTATCTAATGTTATTAAATATTAAATAAGAAGATATAAAAGGTTTTAAATTAGAGATAAGGGGTATATAGTATTAGAAAGTATAATTAAAATTATTAATAATATTGTTTAAAATGTTTTCTATTTTTTTGGTAATTTTTTTTTATTATTAAGGTTAAACAGCGTTAACAAATGGAACAAGATATCCGACACCAAATTTAACCGACCAGGGATATATTAAATATCTAAAAAAAATTAAAATAAGTATATTAAAGCTAATATAAGTCGTATATTTAATTTAACTAAGTCAACAAAGTATAAAAAACTTTGATTCACCATGCCATAAGTGGATTTATGGTTTGTTAAGATTATTATGAAATGTTTATATAATTAAATTTATACTTAAAAATATTGGTAAGTTTATACCAGGTAAGATATTTCTAGTTTTATAATTTAATAATTAATTTTTACCTTAATAAATATCTTACTTAAAAACTAAATTAGATATATATTATCCATGTCAAATATATTATTGTTTTATTTATTTTTATAATAAAAAACCATAACGTTGTAACCCTGTTCTAAAAAGGTATTTATCTTAAAAAATATAATCACGTCATAATTCCAATATATTAAATAAATTAAGTTTGTAAGTTAAGCTTAGAAAAAACGAAAGGCTTTTTTTTCTACTATTATAAGTTTAAATATAACGTTCTTTACCTATCGTTTTTTAGTTATCGGCATTTTTAAAACACTTTTAACATTATTTTAATAATTAGTAATTAATTTCGTCTTTTACTTTTAAAGCGGTTCGACCTTTTGGTTATATCAGGCAATATAACGCTTTAAGAATCTGGTTATTTCGATATATATTTTTAAATTATAAAGGTTTATAAATTAAACGATTTTTTATAAAGCATTTATCCAGCCTTGCATTAAGCTTATGCTAACGCCATCAACTATAAACCTAAGTAATTAAATGGTCAGATATTTAATAAAAGATTTTACTATAGTTAATTATAGATTTAAATCTTAAAAACGGGTGAATAACTTATTTAAATATTTTAAATAAGCATCCATAAAAATAAAACTAATCGTAATATTATTTATATATACATAAACGAAATCTTAGAACACTTATAATTTCCAGTTTATAAATTTTTACGTAAAAGATACATTATTACAAAAATTTATAAAAGCGATTTTTAATATTTTTAATTCCCTTAATAATATAATCATTATTCGGTCTTAATATAAAAACTAGATTTAAAATTAATAAAAAAATTTTAATTTATTAATAATAGTAATATATTTCTTACCGCATATTTTATTTATTATCTCATTTTAGGAAAATAGTAGATAAGAATCCAATATTATAACCTTATTTAAAATTTTGAGATTTATTATTATATAGCTTTTACATTATTTGTTAATATTTTTTTATAAGATAAAAATAGGATAATTAAACGGTATAGGATTTTTTATTTAATTAACCTTTCCATCTTAATGTATATTATTGAAGATTTTATTAATTATTTTTTTATCCTTGATATTAAGTAAATAAACCTTTATGGTTGGATCGATTTAATTTTGCCAACCTTTAATAAAAGGGATTTTTATTATTTTGTTTTTTTGTATATTAATGTAGCTAGGTTAGTCTTAAATATTATAACGTTTAACTAGCTTTTTAGCTTTTTTAATAAACTTAATATCTAGGTTTTTTTTATATATAAAGGCCTTCTATTTAATTTTAACGAATAATAAATTAAGTTGTTAGGTTTTAAAAAAGGGGGTGGTAGGGATTTTCCTAACTTTAAGCACGGCTTAAACGTTTTAAGAAGTGGTTTATTAAGCAGTAAAAGTGTGTGCTAGTTTGTTGGAAATAATTATATCGATGTTAAACTATAAACCAATGTGGTAAGTGTTATATTTGTTTTTTTTAATTAATGTTGTAATTATTTAAGCAAAGGAGATTTTCTCCTAAGAAATTTAAATTATGTTATCGTTAATATAGTCGTGTAAGTGTTTTAAAAAGGTATGTTTAAGTATTATTATAATATTATCCATTATATTTAAGTAGGAGATAATTTTAACGGTGTTTACATTAACGAATATGTTAATCGTTTCATTATATATGCTTATAAAGGTATAGTTTTAAATAAAGCTAAAGCTATTTAAAGGTGGTAGTTTAACGTATAACATGGAAATTTATACAAACGTCTTAAGCGGAATAATCGTTTTTACAACGTTTAATATTTTTTTATGTATAAGGTTTTATTTATGAGTTTTGTTATCCGCACCCCCCCTTTTTGATAAACAAGCCTTATTCGCACCCCGGTACATTGAGATCGCAGCGCAAAACGTCCGAGCTTCAAGGCTAGCTTCCATCAAAAGATCCAAAAAAACTTCCAATCCAAGAATCGGATTGAAATGCATCCAGCACCATTAGAACCGTCTCAATTAGACGGTCCAAATGATATATGTTTCAAATCAATGCGACCTCTGGCTGAAAAGTTATTCGAGTTTGAAGATTACATTCCACCTTGAAAATGGTACAAATTGAAGTGGTCCGTGCATCACGTGATGCCCTTCGCCTAGCGCCAGGCTAGCGGCAAAGCGTCTATTTCATTCTTTTCTTAATAACTTTACAGCTACCGGTCGCATCAATCTGAAACATATATCATTTAGACCGTCTAATTGAGACGGTTCTAATGGTGCTAGATGCACTTCAATCCGACTCCTGGATTGGAAGTTATTCAGGGTTGTGTGTTTGAAGCTAGTTGGAGCGCTCGGACGACCGGCATTCTTTCACTTTTTTTCCATGTACCGGGGTGCGAATAAGGCCCTTTTATCAAAAAAGGGGGGTGCGGATAATAAAACTCTTATTTATAAGATATTATAATAGGTATTATAATATTAGCGTAGGAGGTAAAAGTTATAATAAGTTTAGAATAATTTATATTAGTTTTATAAGGATATAAAAAAGATATTTTTAAAAAAAAATTTAATTTTAACAAATTAAAGTTAACTTATATATTAACGGTAAAAATCCTTTATTTATTCTTGCCATTATATAAATTATTAATTATAAAATTAAAAGTAACTTTTTTTATTATTTTAATTATGTTATCGATTTTTTTAATGTTAATTAGTGGTATTATAGTAATTTATGTGTTAAGCATATAAATGATAAATTAATTTTTAGATATTATTACGTTTAAATAATTAATATTAACATATATTATCGTTTCTTTAAAATTTTTAAAGGTTATAAAGAATTATATATACGTATATAATACTAATTTATTATTAATATTTAAGTATCCTTTTAATAATTAGGTTATAATTATGTTAAAAAAGTTATTTATTATAAATATATCCTTATTATTAATATAAGTTTAAGGATTAATGGTTTATAAGATTAGATAATTTTTATAAATATAATTAATGAAGTGTATAAAGAAGTTAGTAACGTTTTAAAATGTTTTAAAATAGGTATTATATATATAAGAAATTACGTTTTTAATAAAAAAGTTATTTTTATAGTTTAAGTAAGCGTTAACAGTTTTTTTAATTTTATTATTAAATTTTATATATATCTTTTTGTAATTTTCTTTTTACTTTTTTTTGAGTATAACGTATCTAGTTTCTTATAATTTATATTTGGTTATTTTTATATGTGGGAATTGTGGGGAACAGTCACGTGACCCACATGGTCCGTGCCCATCTTTGTAGCTTACTTCAATTGGGAAAGGATCTTCGATCCTTTCCATCCTACTTAACAACTTTAACTACATTCATGATTTTGACCTTTTATTTGCAACCCACCGTGATCACGGAACCACCTTATTTGTTCCAACATTATATTTAAGTTATTAATTTTAATTTAAACCTTATTTTAAATTTTGGTGTATTTATTAACATATTTAATAAAGCAAACCTAACATTGAAAATATTAAGTCTACAATTTCCAACCATAATAAAGATTACGTTTAAAGTAAGAATTAAATCTTTAACTATAATTATAAAAGCTTTTTTAAATATTAACCGGTTAATTGCTGCAGTTTTAAGATTTGGCTAAATAATTAAAACCTAAAAAATAACTTAAATAATAATAATTACTTTGCAAAACAAAATTACCATAATAGTTTTAACTGGTGTAGTTTTATGTGGCATAATTATGTTTATAACTAATATATTTACACTAATTGTCCGAAAAGTGAGGTCTTGCGTTTTAATTAACGTTTTTTTTGTTAAAAACAATATTAATAGTAATTAATTTTTGGCTAGTTTTAATGGCAGGAGTTATAAAAATAATAAAGAAATTAAAAGTTTAATAATATAATTTAACCGATATAATTTTATTTTAATAAGAACGTTACTTTTTTTAAATATGTTATAAATAATTATTTAAAATAATTTTATTTTTTGGTTTATTAATAAATTTGCAAAGATTAATTATTAAAAAATTATATATTTAAGCGGTTTATTAATTAATAATAATAAATCTATAATTTTTAACATATTTTATAAGTTTTATAGCTTAAGATATTATGTTTACGTTTTAAATAAGCTTTATTTTATTATATATTATTATTTATATTTTTTAAGGGTATTAATGGGATTAAGTTTATAAACTTAAGTAATCTTAGTTAAGGTGAATTTAAGATTATTATGGTAGGAAGTTTATTTGTTTAATATAAGGCAAGCTTAAAATTAAATAAATGTGTTATCTTAGAATAATTAAGTGAAATTAATGAGGATAATGTTAGTTTTAACTAGGTGAAAAGAATGGTTATGGTATATATTATAGAATAAACTAATATTATATTAATGTGTATTAAATTTAATGGTTATATAATTTTTAACGTTAGTAGATATGGGGGTATTAGGATAGAAATATTTTACGTGTTATAGTTTTTAACTGTGGAGATTTTTGTTTTTTTTAAAGATGGCATTTGCAGCGGTGTTAATGTTTTTTAAGGTTTTTTAGATGGTATTATTTTGGAGGATGATTTTAATTACGGTAATTAATTTTGTAATATGTTTTTATTAGTTTTTATTTATTATAAATTTAGAAAATTTTTATATATTAATATAAATAATATTTATTTTTAACAAAGAAAAATAAGGTAACTTTTTAAGCGATAATAAAAATGGTGGATATAAAGATTAATAAAATAGTAAAGGAAGTTTTATAAGTGGAGATAATATTATTAAAGGGGTTATTAATTATAGTTATAATTATAATATAAAAGGGGTTGTTAATAATAATAGTAATTAAGGTAATATTAAAAGGATTATTAAAGATAATTATAGCAATAATATTATTAATAATATTAGTAATGATAATTAAGATAGTATAAAAGGGGCTATTAATGGTAGCTACGGTAATAATATTGTTAATAATATTATTAATGATGGTAATTGGGGTGATATAAAAAAGGCTATTAATAATGGTTATAGCAATAATATTGCTAGTAATGCTATTAGTGATAATAGTAGTAATAATAATAAATGGGGTAAAGGTGGTAAATAGGTATGTAATAATAAAGGTGGGAATAATAATTATAGTTTAAGGAAGTTTAAAAGTAGTAATTTAATGTCTTATAAGATTTTATAAGTAGTTATTATAAAATTAAATATAAATGGTTTTAAAAGTTTATTAAAGGGTTTAATAGAAAAAGGAGAAAATAAGGTTAAATTAAGAGATTAAAAAGGTGATGGGTTTAGTGGGTTTTGTTATAAATAGCTTAGCTTTTTAGAAAAATAGATATGTTTTTTATCTTTTCTTTTAAAATTAAAGTTTGTGTTAAAAAAGTTAAAAATATTAATATTTATTTTAATAAGGGTATTATTTAGGTTTGGTGAGTTATTAAAAAGGTCTTATAAGTTATAACTATTAAAGAAAGGAAATATAATTATTTAATTATTTTTTAAATTATGTTAAAGGATATGTTAAAGTAATTGCGATTTAATAAACTAGGAAATTACCCCTAATTATAATATAAGGATTTTAATGTTAAAGAGCGGCACGTTTTCTAAAATCTATAATATGGTTTTTAAAATCTGCAAAATTTATAAGGCTTTTATTATTGCTAAGAGTATAAGCCTTATAAATTCATATTTAAAACGTTTAGGTTTAGGAGATAAGGGGGTTTCTTAAAAGGGTTTTTATTATATTAGTGTTAAAAGCCTTAAACGATTAAATTAGGTGATATTAAGAGCTAACTTATTAGCATAAGTAATTATTTATTTAGCCTTAAACTGGTTAACGTACCATTTATTAAGGAATGGTGATACTTTTGTGTTCTGGCTTTAGCTTTAAGTAATATGGCGTTAAAAGGGTGGAGACGCTTAAAACTCCTATTTAATATAAGGCAGTAAGTTAATAACTTCAAAAAATATCCGATTTATAATATTAAGGTTTAATTAACATATTTATGATAGGTCTTTATTCTTAATAATGAAAGCCGCTATTTAGCAAAGGTTTTAATAATTTAAAGTCGCCATGGAAGAAGATAATAATAATAAAATGGATAATAATAATGGTATAAATGGATAATAATAACAGTAAACTAAAAGACCTCTTTTTTAACGTATAGCCGGTAAGGCAAAATCTCGATAAAAAAAAGGTAGGTGGGTAGGAAAAATGATAAAATAGGAGGGGGTTACGGGCCCTTTAAAGAATTCATTAGCCCTTTTATAACAATTAAAGTCACCGGTAAAATGAAAATAAATTTAAAAAAAATAAAGCAAAGCTATTAAATGTTAGTCTTAGTATGGGTATTATAAGATTAAATTAAAGAAGTTTATATTAAAAAGGTTAATTAAGATTTAAAGATCTTAACTATTTATTTATATATCTAATTATTTTAATGGAAGGAGTGTTTGAGGGTATATAATAAGTGGCCTTGTTATAAATATTATTATAATATTATTTATTATATTTAAATAAAGGATAATTTTAGTAATGTTTATATTAATAAATATATTAATTATTTTATTATATATTTTTATAAAAATATAATCCCAGATAAAATTAAAGTTATTTAAAAATAATAATTTAACATATAATATAAAAATTTATATAAGTATTTTAAGTAAGATAATTATTTTTATAACATTTAATATTTTTTTATATATAAAATTTTTTTTATAAAATATTATAATAAACATTATAATATTAACGTAAAAAATAAAGATTATAATAAATTTAGAATAATTTATATTAATTTTATAAGAATATAAAAAAGATATTTTTAAAAAAAAATTTAATTTTAATAAATTAAAGTTAACTTATATATCAACGATAAAAATTCCTTATTTACTTTTATTATTATATAAATCATTAATTATAAAATTAAAAATAGCCTTTTTTATTATTTTAATTATATTATTAATTCTTTTAATGTTAATTAATAATATTATAATAATTTATATATTAAGTATATAAATGATAAACTAATTTTTAAATATTATTACGTTTAAATAATTAATATTAACATATATTATTATTTCTTTAAAATCTTTAAAAATTATAAAAAATTATATATATATATATAATATTAGTTTATTACTAGTATTTAAATGTCCTTTTAATAATTAAATTATAATTATATTAAAAAAGTTATTTATTATAAATATATTTTTATTATTAACATAAATTTAAGGATTAATGGCTTATAAGATCGAATAGTTTTTATAAATATAACTAATAATATATATAAAAAAGCTAATAATATTTTAAAATGTTTTAAAATAGGTATTATATATATAAAAGATTACGTTTTTAATAAAAAAATTATTTTTATAATTTAAATAAACATTAATAATCTTTTTAATTTTATTATTAAGTTTTATATATATCTTTTTGCGACTTTTTTTTTTGTTTTTTTTTAAATATAACATATTTGGTTTTTTATAATTTATATTTAACTATTTTTATATCTAAATTATTAATTTTAATTTAAATTTTATTTTAAATTCTAATATATTTGTTAACATATTTAATAAGGTAAACCTAACATTAAAAATGCTAAGTTTATAATCTTTAATTATAATAAAGATTATATTTAAAGTAAGAATTAAATCTTTAATTATAACCATAAAAATCTCCTTAAATACTAACTAATTAGTTGCCACAGTTTTGAGATTTAGCTAAATAATTAAGGCTTAAAGAATAATTTAAATAATAATAATTACCTTGCAAGGTAAAACTACTATAATAACCTTAACTAATATAACCTTATGTGGCATAACTATGTCCATAATTGGCGCGTTTGCGTTAGTTATCTAAAAAATAAAATCTTACATTTCAATTAATATCCTCCTTATTAAAAGCAACATTAATAATAATTAATTTTTAACTAGTTTTAATAATAGGAGTTATAAGGATAATAAGGAAATTAAGAGTTTAATAATATAATTTGATTAATATAATCTTATTTTAATAAAAACATTATTTTTCTTAAATATATTATAAATAATTATTTAAAATAATTTTATCCTTTAATTTATTAATAAATTTATAAAAATTAATTATTAAAAAATTATATATTTAAACAGCTTATTAATTAACGATAATAAACTTATAATTTTTAATATATTTTATGTGATATCAAATAATAATTAGGATAAAGGATTTGATGTTCTTTATTTAAAAATTATTTTATTTAATTATAAGAAAGTTAAAAAGAGAAAAAAAGGAAATATTTATTAAGATATTCTTACCTTTATATAATTTTCCGTGGTGGATATTTTAAATAAAGTTTAAGGCTTAAGAGGTAAATGTGATTTTAAAGCTTTAAGCTCCAAAAATCGTATCTATTATAACAATTTCTTTTTTTTAATAAGATTTGTTTTAAGTTTTATCGTTACCTCTTATAAATTCTTAAAATACTAGCCCCGTACAACTTATTATCATCCTTATGTAAGGGGTTAAAATTATCCTCCTTAACCGCTTTTAGTTATGTGTTAAGGCGGAGCAGGGGATTTGCAGCTTTTGGATTTTAATCGTGGTATTTTTTTAATAGTCTTGTAGAATTTTTAAAATTACTTATTAGATATTATTTAAGATTTGGATTGTAATTTTTTCATTTTACCTAGTATTATAATTTTTTATAATAAAGTCTTAATAACTTAACTTTTTTTATTTCTTATTCTTTTTTATTAAAATCTAGGTCGATAATTTTACCATTGAGATTAGTCAAGTTTTGTTTTAAAATAAAATTATTAGGGTTTTTATGTAATTTGTTAGCGTTAAATTATTTTTAGCTTTTTTAAAAATGGGAAAATTTTAGTTTATATGTATTTGATTTTGTAAAATATTCTTCGATAATTTTATAAGAGATTAATATTATTAGGAAGCTTAATTTGTCATTAGGGCGGTTTGTTTATATGTTTGTTTTGTTATAGATAAATACCTAATTTTTAAATTTGAAATCCGGTTTTTTTTTATATTAGTTTATGTTATGAGTTTATTATTTTTATACGTGTTATGGTTTGTATATAATATTTATTAAAGTATAAAAGAGAAAGGAAGAAATATGTAAAAAATATAATACTTTTTTTTATTTTATAGGGATATTATATGAGGCAATATTTAGGGGTGTTTGGAGATATAAGTTTTATTTTATAATAATATCTTATTTTTAAATAATAATTATTTGTAATTATTTTAAAATTGTAAAAAAAAAATATAATTATATAATAAGAGGTAAAAAAATATTAAAAAAAATAAAAAAAAATAAAAAAAAAATAAAAAGGGAGAGAAAAATAGGTAAAAATGAGATTATTAATTTAAAGTAGTTATAGAAATAGATATGAAAGTAATGATTTATGAGTTGGTTAGTTGTTGTAATTAGTTATTATTATATAATTATAAATGGCTTTATAAGTGGCAATAATGTGAGGTGTTATTATTATCTTTTTGCTTTTTTTTAATATGTTAAAAAAGGTGATATAGTTGTGTGTATTATTAAATTTTTGGATTTTTATTAATTAATTAATATATATAACCTTATTTTATCCTTTATAAATTTTAAATAAACTTCCCTTTTTTATTATTAAAATATTGATTTATATATTTATTAATATATTATATTTATGAGTTTTGCTATTCGTATTATCTTTTTTTGCTATCGGGGCTTATCCGTATATCTAATATATTTCTTAAAACTTTAAATCCGGGCCTTATTTAGCGCCCCTAGCTGCCCTTATTAATTCAATCTAAATAATTTTTTGAAATATATAGTTATAAACATGCAACCGAATTTAAATGAAAGCGTATTTAATTATTAATTGATTGATATAAGTCTTAATTTGAGGCGATAGGTGGTCGTAGAGTTATTTAAGTAAATACGTGGTATCCTAGGTGGCACGTGATTACCTTTAAAGCCACATTAAGAGCTTTTAATGCCACGCTAAGAGCTTTTAAAGCCGCTTAAGAGCCTTAGAGCTGCCTGGGCTACGTTAAGGAGTGCCACGTGACCCTTTTCGATACAATTACCAATATAACTTTTTAACCACATATTGCCTTTGTTTAGGGTTTATATTAATTAATTGGTAATTAAATGCTTATTTAATTGAATTTGGTTGTATCGTGGTGGGATATGTAATTGAGAAGTTATTTAAGGTTGAAATTGTTGAATAAGGTTTGGGTTTAAAGGGTCTAAGGGTGCTAAGGGCCCTTAGTGTGGCCTTAAGGGCTGTCACGTGCCTTCCGGGCTGCCATTATTTTCTTGAATAACGCTGCGACCGAGTATCGCCACAGTTCGAGAGCTATATTAATCAATTCGAAATTAGACGCGCTTTCAATTGGTTTTGGTTGTACCATGGTGCGACATGTGGTTGAAAAGTTATTTGGATTGAATTGATGGGGGCAGCTGGGGGCGCTAGGGGCGCTAGGGGCGCTAGATTAGCCCTGGATTTAAGGTTTTAAGGTTTTAAGGGATGTATTAGGTGTACGGATAAGCCCCGATAATAAAAAGAGGTGGTACGAATAGTAAAACTCATATTTATTATTATTATGAATATTTTTAAATAATTTTTAAATATTTCTTAAAACCCTCCTTATATATTATATTTTTATTATACGATTAAGACATATAATATTAACTTTAATATTATATTTAAGTTTAATTATTTTTTTAACGATATTTTAAAGGCCTTTTATAAATATTACTTTAATAAATAAAAAAAATACTCCGGTATAAGTTTTATTATTAAGGTATTAATAATTTATAATTTAATAATATTAATTTTTTTATAGCTATATATAAGGATAAAAAATAATATCGTTATTTTAAATAAATTATTTAATATTATTACTTATTTTTTTACTTTTTATTTTAGTTTAATTAATTTTAACAATAAAAAGAAAAAAGATTATATTTATCCTTTTAAGTTTTATTAAAATTTTATTAATTATATTTATCATTTTTTTAATAATTTTATAATAATTAAGCAAATTTATTATAATGTTTTTAATATAGTAAATAAAATTGTTATATGCTTAAATAAAAATATTATTTATAAATAAGTATATTATTAATAAATATATTTATTAAGTCTTGCTATCCGCACCCCATAAAATTGCTATCGGAGCTTATCCGCACCCCAGTACATGGGAAATTGGCGTTTAAGGGCTGTTGGTCCGAGCTTTCTAGCTAGCCTCAAACATATAATCCGCAATAACTTTTCATCCAAAGGTCGCCGCATGGTGCATCCAAGACCATTAAATCCGTCTCAATTAGACGGTCCAAACGATATATGTTTCAGATTGATGCAACCGGTTGCTGCGAAGTTATTCAGAAAAGAGTGAAATAGACGCTTTGCCGCTAGCGTAGCGCTAGCCGGCACTACGCGATGCACGGACCACTTCAACCTGTACCATTTTCAAAGTGCTTCTTGATCTTTGAATTCAAATAACTTCGCAACCACCCATCGTATCAATCTGAGACATATATCATTTGGACCGCCTAATTGAGCTGATTTGAACGATATAGGATGCACTTCAATCCGAGTCTTGGATTGGAAGTTGTGTTGGATCTTTTGATTGAAGCTAGCTGGAAAGCTCGGACCAATGACCCTTAAACGCTAGTTCCAGATGTACTGGGGTGCGGATAAGCTCCGATAGCAATTTTATGGGGTGCGGATAGCAAAACTCTATTTATTAACTTATTATTTACGGTTTTTTTTTCTTACGATAAGTTTTTTTAAGTTTTCTATGTTAGCGGTAATATGTTTAATTATTTTATAAAATAAAACTGATTAAATCTGGTTTAAAACTGCTGTTAAATATTAGTTATTATTTAGCGATACGGGATATTTTTATTGGGTTATAATAAAAATAACTTTTAAGGAAAAAATGAAATTTTTTTTAACAAATAAACTAAAACGGCTTAAAATTATTAAGTATATAAATAAATAACTAATTCTTTTAAGGTAATAAGTTTTCTTAAAATAATTATTATTATAAGTTAAGGGGTTTCCACCATTTAAAAAGGTTTAATTTCTATAGGTATTTTACATAAAATATGATTATATTATTATCATACCCTTTTAAATTATCTACTAATTCTTAAATAAATTAATATAAATACAATTATTTTATTTTATAATATAAGCCCTAAATTATATTTTTAGAATTAAAGATTTTTTCGAAATATTATTCCTTTTTATTTTTTTTATTATCATCCTTATCCTTATTTACTAGAGTTACTTTAATAGCTTGTTTGTCGTATTTTTTGTTTATTTATTCCTATCCTATATAGTTTAGGTTTTTTTTAATTAAACAGTTAATATAAAAAATTAAAAATATTAGATTTATTTTAGGTAGCAATTATATTATAATAACTTTACGATATACCTTTATAACCTTAAATGGCCTTATTTATTTATTATTAAATTTATTTATAAGTTTATCCGTCCTAATATACTTAATGTTTACTTATACAAAATTATTAACTTTAAATTTTTCGGCTTTTTAACAATATGCATTTACGTAATAAGCATAATATTCCTATACTTCCGCTATAAACGCCCATGCTTTGTTTATAATATGATTTATATAATTTATTATTTCATTAACTTATAAGAATTCTTTTTATTATTGTTGTGTGTAAGAGGTAATGATATAAAAGGTTAATTTCATACCCATTTTTAAATAAAATCCATAGTTTATAAAAAAAGGAATTATCCCAGTTATTTTCAATATTTAATTATTGTTTGCAAATTTGGTTAGGGGTAGTTAATTAATTTAATCATCTTAATAAAAGGCGTAATATATTTATAAATATTATTTTAATGTTACGTTTATTATTTTAATTTGTTTATTAGTTTTTAGGTAATATATAAATAAATAAGCTAACATGACGTTTAACTTATTATATAAGGCTCTTTAAAAAATAGATATAAATTAAGTTTCTTTATTGGATATAATATTTTTAAAAATATTATATAAGTGGTAAACATTTATAATAAAAATATATATAAATATTTTAACATTTATATCCTTAATTAATATAAAATATTATATTTTTGTAAAACAGTTAATAATTATTAAAATATATTTATATATGATTTTATTTTGTTTATATTTTAGTAAGGGTTTAATATAATCCACTAATATATTAATTTATAGTTTATAAAGGATAGGTAAAGGTTTTAAAAAGTTTATTAGTGATTTTTTACTATTTTTAATATATCGGCATAAATGGTAGCTGCGTATAAATGTGGTAGTATCTTAAGATATCTTAAGTTAAAAATAAGTTTTTTGGAGTAGGTTGTACGTTTTAATCTTCCCTAAATATCTTGTCGATATTAAGGCATATATTTATTATAAGATTTATAGGCGAAGGTTATCGTTTAAAGGAATAAAAAGTTTTTTTTTAACGTAGATCTATTTTTATAACGTTATATAATCGTTTATATTAAGTTTCTATAGTTTTTATAATGGTATTAAGAATTGTTATATTTTTGGGTTTTTTATTGTTTTAATTATTGTTTATGTTTTTTTTAATGTTATGTAAATTTAGTTAATGAGGTTATCGATAGGTTTTGTCATATTTAGGGTTTAGAATATTAATAGGCTATTTATGGTGGTTTATTAGTGAGAGGGAAGTAGGGTATAATTATAATATGTTATCCTTTTGTTTAAAATGTTTTTTATATTTTTAGGGATGTTATTAAGGCGTTGGGATAATGTGTTAGGGATTGTGGCTTTGGTTTTAAACTGATATATAATTTAAAAGCGGAAGTTGTTAAGGAATTTAGATTATTATATTTATTTTTGGTTTAATAGTTTGGTAGTGGTAAAGTATTAGAGATTTTTATAGTTAATAATTATTTTAACAATGTTTTTATATCCTTAAAATTTTGGTTGTTATTTTTTAAAAATTTTAATAATAATTAAAAATTCCTTATTATAGATTTTATAATTATATTTTATAAGGTTATATTTAAATAAGAAAAAAGTGATTGGGTGTTAAAATCCTTATATATTATTTTAATATAGGATGTCTTTAGATGTTTAATTTAATATATTAACTTTTATTATTATTTTAAGGCTAAGGTTATAATATTTTAGGATTGATACGTTTATAAAAACGTTTTTAAATTATTAGAACATTTTTAATGTATTATTAAGCAGTTATCCCGTTTATTTTTTTTTTTTATAAGGGATGTAAGGGGATATATAATGTTAAAGAAATTTTTAATAAATTGGCAGTAATAATTTATAAAATTAATAAAACGTTATAAATCCCTTATTATACTAAGAAATTCCTATTTTAAGATAGTTACAATTTTCTTAAAATTTATTTAAATTCTTTTCATCGAAATAATCAGTTTTAAATATTTTATTTTTATTGTATGAAATTTGTATTTATGGATATCGAATATAAACCTTACTTTAATAAATTAGCCTAGTATATTACATACGTATCAGCGATATTTTATACATGAATTATTATATATTAAGATGTTATTTAGGTATATTATAGTATATTTATCAAAAATATTAAATAATATTTTGTTAATATAATGTTGGAATATGTTGGGTATGTTAATTAAATCGAAATTGGCTATTAGATATTTGTAAAGGTTAAATTAAGTGATAAAAACTGTTTTTTATTTGTTTTTAAAGGCGATTTGTAGGCGGTTAAATATTGCTATAATATTAAGTTTGGTGAATATTTTGGTTTTCCATAATATGTCGATAATTTCTTTAATAAATAAGATGGGATATTAGTTTTTAATGATAACGTTATTAAGGTTGTGATAGTTTATATATAAGTGAATATTGCCGTCTAATTTTTTGGCTAAAAGGATTAATGTTATAGCAAAGGATTGGCTAATGTGGATAAATTTTTTAGTTAAGTTTTTATTTATAAATTTATGTATTATTAATAATTCTTTTAGGAATATAAGTTTAAGCTTATGATATGGTGGGGTTTATTTTGATATAAGATTTATTTTATAGTTATAGCGTTGGTAAGGGGGTAAGGTTTTAGTTTCCTTAAACTTAAATGTTTATATTAAGTTATAATATTCTTTAAGCAATATTTTTAAGATCTTATTTATTATTAGCAATAATCTTTTGTTTAAATATTTTTAGATATTTTTTTTAATATTTTTTAGAGTTAAAAGGCTTTTACTATTTATTTTTAGAAATTCTTTAGCCGTGGTAAGAATAATATATTATTAAAATATTATTAGTTAATAAATATTTTTTAGAATATTTTATTTAGTATGTTAAAAATAATTTGGTTTAAAGATTATTTGTTAATAATAATTAATACTTTTATGTCTTTAAATTAGTTAATTTTATAAAAAAAATCTATTAAAAATATTTTTTCGACGTATATATTAGCTTTTTTATATAATATTAAAAAACTAACTATTAAAAAATTGCAAATATTTTTTTTAACGAAAGGTTTTTTAATTATTATTATTTTAATATATTAAAATTTTATTAATAATTTAATTTAATTAATATAATCCTTTTTTTCTATTAATTTATAATTTATTATTACCAATTTTAAACATAGGATTAACGTTTTATAAATAGTATAATGCCTTACTTTTATAATATTAATAGTTTAATTAATAGTTAGGTTATTTTATTATAGCTATAATAATTTTAAGATAATGTTAGGGCCGTTTAGCAATTAAAAGTATAACTTAAGCGTTTTTTTAAATTCTATTAAAAAAATAATAAGTTTATATATATATTAGATAATTTTAATAATGATGTTATTAGTTAATCATAGTATATAAGGTTTGGATAATAATGCGATAACAAATTCATATCGTTACATAAAAAATTAATCTACAAATCTTTTAAGGGAATATTTTAAATTTATTAAAATTTAGGTTTTAATTTTATAATTTTTATTAAAAGTAATAATGGAAAAAATAAAAATTATATTAAAATTTATAAAATGTAAAAATAAATCGTCTATTTATAGATTAATATTCATACGTTTCCGGCTATATTTTATATTAAAAACTATTTTTTCCCCTATTTAAAACCTAATATATCTAAATTATTTTTATTTTTTATATCCTCTTTTAACCTTTCCTCATCGTTAATTTTAATATAATATAAATAATTTTTTAATAATGCAATAAAATAATTCTTAATTATATATCCCTTTTTTTTATAGTATAAATAAAGCCTGGCTTTTTATTATATTAATTTTTTGGTGTTAGTTAGGGATTATTATTTTATTAGAACGTTAATTTTATTAAGGATCATAAGGTTTCTTCTTTTAAATAAGATTAAGGTAATTATTTATAAATTAATAAATATAAAAAAAACGTTTTATCTATTTTTAAATATTTATTCTATAATATTTTCCACAATATCATAATAAAATTTAACCTATTCAACAAACACAATAAAATTTAATTAATTAATTATTAAAATTAAAACCTTTTATATAGATTTACTCACTCATACTTTCAAAAATTCCATTTTTTAGGCATTAAATAAATTATATTTATTAACAAATTTAATAAATTCTAAAATAAATTTAAAAAAAGTATAATCCTTTTAATAATAATTCTCCAAAGATTTTTAAACTTTTACACCTAGATTTTATCTTAAATATATAATATCTAAAATGTTAAAAATTAAGGCGTAATTTTGTTAATCCTTAGATTATTCTATTATGTTAAAAAGATTAGAAATTATCTTATCCACTCATATTTTAATCCTATAAAATACGTTATTGCTTAATTAAAAACAAATATATAAGATATGGTTATATAATATTAAGTAAAAATAATTATTTATAATAATTTTCATATAAATAATAAACCGCTATCATAAATATACCGCTTCCCTTTTTATTAATAATTATTCATCTTTAATAAAGATTTTAAAATCAAAAATTCTTTAACGTTAAGATTAATAAAAATAATTAATATTTAATATAATTGGCAAATAATATACTTACTATACCTGTCGTAATTCCTCTCATAGATTAAATATTCGATTCTTAATAATAAAAGAGTTTTATTAATATACCTAGATCTTTCCTTATTTAATAGTAATATATTAGGCTATATGCCATATAATTATCATAAAAAAAGCTTAAGTTTTATTATATGGTTAGAGCGTTATATATAGTTTACAAAAATTAATAGTTTAAAATTTTTAAAGCATTTTAGCTGAAACATAAATATTTTTAAAAAAAAAACCAATTGAAATAAAGCTATTAAATTATAATATAATAAAATAAAAATCAAATAATAAGCCTATAAAGTTTTTAAAAGAATTATTTTTTCCATTATAAGGTTTTTCTATTTAAATATCCTAATATATCGTAATTGATATGCATAATTATTAAATTTTATCAAAATATTATATTTACAATTAAATTTATTAATTTTAAAATTTTAAAATTATTTTTCTGGTTTTTATAAAGTGCCGTTATAATTTGTATTAGTGTTAAAATAAATTGGTATTAATCTTTAAAGTTGTTTTGGATTGTTTAAAATATATTCATAACTTATATATTAGATGTTGTGAGGTTTAGGTGGTGTTGTTAGGATAGACCAGTAATAGTTTTTAAGGTAAGATTGGAAATGGTAATGTTTAAAAATTTAATAAATATTTTAAACTGTTATGGTTTATATATAACATTTATTAAAATATAAAAAAAAAAGGAAAAAATATATAAAAGACATAATATTTTTTCCTACTTTATAAAGATATCGTATAAGGCGATATTTAAGGGTGTTTGGAGATATAGGTTTTATCCCGTGATAATATGCATTATATTATTTATTTTATGAAATCTTCCCATTTTTTTATTTGTTAAACCATATTTTAGGCTTCTTTTCGTAATATACATTTTGGAATAGGTAGTTATTCTAGAGATTTTGTTTACACCTCTTAATTGTAAATCGTCCGTATGGGCTTTCTTATTAAAACTTGTCGAGGGGAGATATCTCTTAGTGACTTATGTGGTATTAACGTTTAAACCCTGTTTATAGTTGGTAATGCCTGAGATTAATTATCTTAAAAATAATTTACGAAGGGGCGTAGTTTTTGGTTAATATATTTGTTTATGATTTCCACCTATTTAGATGATTGCTTATGGCTAGTTATAACAAATTCTAATTTCATTTTATATATTCGGAACGCTTCGTCGATAAAGTGACCGATAAACTATCTTCCCTGGTTATTTACGATAAACACAGATTATTTTATTTATTTATAAGAATTATTATAATATATCCAGGTTGTGTTTTTCCTAGTTACAGTTTTGTGATATAAGATGGTTTATATTATTTTAATAAGTTTATCGATAACCACAAAAATATTGTTATACCCGTTTTTATTTTTTGACATTTTTTTAAAATCTATTACAAAATACTCTTATCGTTTGTCTAGAATAGGAAAAGGCAAAAATAATTTTGGAGTTTTATCCCTTAGAACTTTAGCGGATTAGTAGGGGTAATTGTTTACATATTAATTTATATATATATACATTTTTAGTTATTAATATCGGTTAGATATTAGTTTTTTAGTTTTTTTTTTCTCTAGGTAGGCAGATTTAAACCAAGCGTATGTTTTTTTAATAATTTATGTTTAAAAGAAATTTTATTTAGGGATTATTAATTATCTTTGGTATAATATTAATTCTCCCCTCATTTCTTAATTAAGTTTTTTTATAGATCGCTCCTTAACTTAATAATTAGTTAATTTTAAGTTAGTTTTATTTGTTTATAAAAATTTATTTAAAAGTTTTATTTTAGATTTTTTTGAAAGGTTTATTTTTCCTAACATAAAGATTAAGATAAGGTCGTTACCGGTATTAAACGGTATTATGGTTAATTAAAATAACGTTATAATATATTATTTATTACGTTTCTCCTTTTACGTACAGGTGTTTTTTATAGGTTATGAAAAAATATTTAAGATAGTGTTTTTTTTTTTTGGTTGGTAGGTAATTATAAAATTATATTAGGATATTAATTTAGCCTATCCCGCTTATCGGAGATTTAGGACATATTTTATGTTAAAATATTTTAGCATTTTATAATTTATAATAACAACAAAAGGGTATTTATTTTATAAGTTAATTAGTTTTGATTATTAATATAATAATCTTTTTATTATAGTTAATATTTTTTTATTGTGGATTTTATAATTTAATTTTGTTTTGTGTAGGTTTTCGGAGTAGAAGGTAATTGGGTGTTAAGGGTTTTTAGGGGATATTTTTTGGGATAATGCCCTAATTATTATGTCGTTTGAGACGTTAGTTTTTATTATTATCTTTAAGTTGTAGTTAAAATATTTAAGGATTGGTGTTTTAATTAATTTTTGTTTGAGTTTATCAAATGTTTATTAGTATTAGGAGGTTTAGGTTAGGTTTATATATATATGCATAAATTTAAAAAAAGGCTTTATAATTTGGTTATATTTCTTAATAAATTTCTTATAAAAGTTATAAAATCTTAAAAATAAGCATATTTCTTTTATTACGGCTTTTTTATCCCAAATTAATATTCTTTAATCTTGGATAATTTCCATCTTATCTAGGTTTATGCCGACTTTTTTGGGTTTAATTATATAATCGAGAAATTTCGTTTTAATTATATAGAATTCATATTTGGCAAAATTAGTTTATAGGCCGGCTTTTTGTAGTTTGTTTAAGACTTTATTTATATATTTCTTATATTTTTCCCGATTTTTTAAATAGATTAGGATATTATTAATATATGCGGTGTAGAATTTGTTTAAATATTTGCAAAAGGTGTGGTTAATAAATTTTTAAAAGATAAATAGTCCATTTGTTAATTCGAACAGAACCATTTGATATTTATAAGCTTTATATCGTATTTAGAATATAGTTAGATTTTCTATGTTAAAGATTAGTTTAATTTTGTGGAAGGTTTATTAGATGTCGATTTTAATAAAGATTCTGGCCTATACAAAACACGTTAGTATTTTTTTTATTAACGATAGTAAGTATTTGTTTTTTTAAGTAATAACGTTAAGTTTTTTGTAATTTATATAAAGTTATAGTTTTTTATTTGCCTTCTTTAAAAAAAGGATTGATACTATTTATGGTGCTGATGATGGTTTAATAAATCCCTTTTTTAAATGTTTGGAAATATATTTTCGATAAGTTTTTATTTTTTTTAATAACATTTTATATAAAAGATTATATCTTAAGGTTTTTGGTTTATTTTTTAATTTAATATTATGGTTAATTTTAAGTTTATATTTAGAAAACTTATCTAATGTTATTTTATTAAATACGTTTAAATATTCGTAATATTATTTTAAGATTAATTTTTAAATTTTTTAACGTAATTCTTCTTTATTTCTAAGAAATAATTTATTGGTACGTTGGTTTTTTATTTATTTATTTAATGTAAAAAGATCAATAGCAACAGGCTTTTATATGTTTGGTTTTTTTAATATTTGAAAAAATTTAATAGTGTTAATATAGGTTACGTTAGGTGGTTTATGTTTGTATTATCCGATTTTGTTTTTTTGGAGTATATAAAACCCTTATATGTTATAGGATTAATATTTATCTGTTTATGATTTTTTCTTTGTTAGGTGGTAAGGCAAAATTAAATCTGTTTTTTTTTTTATAAAAGTATTGATTTTTTTTAATTATTAATTTATACGGAACTTTTTTTAATGATATTTTTTTTCTAGTTTATAAAATTATTGTAAAAATCGTAATAATATTTTAAGGATTACAATATAAATAGGTATTTTTTTTTAAATATATTTATTTAAACTTTTTAATCCTTTATTATATAAAAACCTTATTTAGTATTTATTTTAAGAAGGATGCATTTATTTATTAATTTATTATTTTATAAATTTGGCTTATGTAGCCGTTTTTTTTTTATTTGTTTTTTTTTTTAAAAATCTATTACGTCGTTCCATATCTTTGTCGTAAAATAAATCGGTTAAAAGATTTTTAACTTAATCTATAAGGATATCCTTTATTAAGGATAGGTTAGAAACCTATTTTGGCAAGAAAAATAAGTAATTTCGTTTATAGTTTATAAATAAATTGTGGTTTTTTATAAATATATGTCCCAATATTATGTCATGTTTTATGTTTGTTACGACTATTTTTATGTCGGGAATTATTTTTCTTTGCATACGTAAATTTATCTTTATTATCAAATTAATCTTTTGGGAGATTTTACCGTTAAAATCTGCCAAGTTCTTTGGTACTCTTTTTTTTGATATTACGTTTAGGTATTTTATTAATTTTTTGGTAATTACCTCATTTATTATTACGTTAATTAATATTCTTATATTAGTTAATGTTTAAGTTGTTAATGATTTTTTATTATAAACTATTGTAATTTTTACAAATATGGGTAATCCCTTTAGCAAGTGGTTTATGCTTTTTAATCCATTTAATTCTTTTGTAATGTTGTTTTTTAATTCAGCTATACCTATTTTGGGATAGGAATTCACTTTCCCCAGGGTTAATTTTTTACCATTTGTATTACCGTTACATTAACCTAAGTTTTATGTAAACGTTGGGTTTTATCTTTATATAGGTATTTTAATCTTTAATATCCAGATTTATGGTATGTAAAATAAAGTCCTTTGCTTAAAAGCTTTTTATAATCGTTTATATTATAAAATTTTGCATAGATTTTCTAATTTATTATAATAATTCCAATTATTTAGGAGTTTCCAGCGTTTATTATGGGTGTTGCTTATCAAGATTTTGCTATAGAAGTTATAGTTAGTTACGATATGTTTCAAGTAATACTTTTAGTTATAAGAATTCTAGTTTTTAATTAGATTTGTCCTAAAGTAGTGCCATTTCTGGTTCTTCCAGTTTTTCCTCTAATTAATCCTTTGGTTGGTTTAACTTATCGCTGTATTACTTGGTTAATATAGTAAATATAGTTATAGCGTTATAGCATGATATAAAAGTTTTTAAAATTAACGTTTTCGTTATAAAGTTTATTTATTATTTTTATGTTTAAACATGGGGGCAACTTCTTATTAAGCTACTTCTTATATTCAAATTATAAGATTTGTACAGATCCTACTATTTAAACAAATATTAATTTAAAAGTAATAAATTTTTAATCTATTATTATATGTAAGTTTTAGAACTTAATATAGGCTTTAAAATAAATATTATAATTTTTAAAAATCGATTTAAGGTAAATTATCATTTCGTCTTAAGTTATATATAGCAAAAAATCATCTATTTCGTTATATATAAAGGGCATAATAACTTCCATAGCAAATCTTTCCATTTAATTAAAAATATATATAACATAATCTTCTTTACTAGTAAAATAATTAATATTACTTGTTAACTTATTTTTTAATAATATATACCATTGGATAAACTTAACCTTAAGTTTTTTAATACTTGTTTTATCATTCGTAAATACAGGTAAATCTTTAACTTTTATTGATTATAATAGTTTAAATTTGATGGATTAGCGGACGTTTAAGGTATTAGTTATTTTTACAATCTATTTAAGAAATAAATTAATCTGATTATTTTGTTCCTAAAGTTTTTAATTATTTACCTTAGTTGTTTAGTCGATTTTAGCTTAAAAAACCTTAACTTCTTTTTTTAAATTGGTTATTTAATTTTATAACGTACGTATGGTTTTTTCTGCCTATTCATAAGTTAAACTTATTTTGTTGATATTATTATTAATTATAAGTTTTTGTGTGTTAAAGTATTGGATTTATTTATAGAATTTTCCAATATTTTTAAAGATATTCTTAATAATTTCAAACAAATCGTCATTTAATTAAAAGAATTTTATTAATAATAGTATTTATGTTTTTAATTTTTAAAAAATTTCTAATAAATATTTAAATAATAATTTTTGGAATATTATATAATTAAGTTTTATAATATCTTCTATAAATTTAAATTCTATTTAAATGTTAGGCTATATAAATTATAAAACTAAAGTTAACGGAATAATTAATATAATAAAAATTTATGCTATGCAAACGCTTAAAATTAATTAGTTAATTTGTTTCTAAATATCTTAAATAATATATTCCTGTTTAATAAAAACCAAAATATTCAAATATTTATCCCATCCAATCTTTTTAAATTTCTTAAAAAAATAAACATAAATAAGCCATTCCTTAAAATATTTGCTTAACTTAATTATATTTTGTATAAATAGGTTTTTATTTTTAGGGCATATAATAGCTAAAGGAAAAAAACCGCAGACTAACATGGCGATTTTCTTAATCTAGATATCTTATTTTATAATAAAACATTTTATTTAATTTTTAATAATAAACATTAATATATCCACTTCTTAAATTATAAGATTGGTTTTAGACTGTTTTAATAAATTGCTTAATTACGACATAATTATTTTAGGTTTCTTACTATAATCGCATAATAATATCTTTTTTTAAAGATATAACCTTCTTAAATATAATTTTTTTAATTTTTTTATTATAACATTAAATAATAATTAAAATAAAAGATTTAATATTTTTTATTTAAAAATTATTTTATTTAATTATAAAAAAGTTAAAAAAAAAAAAAAAAAGAAATATCTGTTAAAATATTCCTACCTTTATATAATTTTCTGTGGTAGATACCTTAAATAAAACTTGAGGCTTAAGAGGCAGATACGATCTTAGAGCCTTAGGCTTTAAGGATCGTATCCACTATAACATCTTATAAATTTTATAATTTAAAATACTATATCTATATTTTAAATAAGTTTTATCTTATTATACATTATTATTTATATTTTTTTAAAGGCATTAATAGAATTAAACTTATAAGTTTAAATAATTTTAATTAAGGCAAATTTAAAACTATTACGGCAAAAGGTTTATTTATTTAATATAAAATAAGCTTAAAACCAAATAAATATATTACCTTAAAATAATTAAATAAAATTAATAAAAATAATGCCAGCCTTAACCAAATAAAGAAAATAATTATAATATATATTATAAAATAAACTAACGTTATATTAATATATATTAAATCTAATAATTACATAATCTTTAATGCTAATAAATATAAAAGCGTTAAGATGGAAATATCTTATATATTATAATTTTTAATTATAAAAATTCTTACCTCTTTTAAAAATAACGTTTATAACAATATTAATATTCCTTAAAATCTCTTAAATAATATTATTCTAAAAAATAATTTTAATTATAATAATTAATTTTATAATATATCTTTATTAATTTTTATTTATTATAAATTTAAAAAGTTTCCATACATTAACGTAAATAATATCTATTTTTAATAAAGAAAAATAAGATAACCTTTTAAACAATAATAAAAATAATAAATATAAAAACTAATAAAATAATAAAGAAAATTCTATAAGTGGAAATAATATTATGTAAGAATAAGATTAGGTAAAGTTAATATGCTAATAGGAGTGTATTTAGTTTAAAGCTTAAGGAGTGAAAGAGAAGCTATTCCCATTTGTTAACGCCTGGTAATCTCATATCCTACAAAGGGGGATCATGTGATATCTGAGATATTAGGGCTTGTGAGGCCCACGAGGCCCAAAGGGCCTCATGAGGTCTCAGGGCCTTACATATTATTAAGAGGGTTATTAATTGTAATTATAATTATAATATAAAAGGGGTTATTAATAATAATAGTAATTAAGATAATATCGAGGGGGTTGTTAAAAATAATTACAGCAATAATATTATTAATAGTGCTGGTAATGGTAATTAAGGTGGTGTAAAGGGGGCTATTAATAATGGCTGTAATAGTAGTATTACTGGTAGTGCTATTAATGATAATGGTAATAATAATAATAAACAAGGTAAAGGTAATGGATAAATATATGATAATAAGGGTGGAAATAATAATTATAATTTAGGGGAGTTTAAAGATAATAACCTAATATCTTATAAGATTTTATAAATAATTATTATAAAGTTAAATATAAGTAGCTTTAAAAACTTATTAAAGGGTTTAATAAAAAAAGGAAAAGATAAAATTAAATTAAAAAATTAAAAAAGTAATAAGTTTAATAAACTTTGTTATAAATGGTTTAGCTTTTTGGAAAAATAAACATATTTTTTATCTTTTCTTTTAAAATTAGGGTTTATATTAAAAAAATTAAAAATATTAATATTTATTTTAATAAAAACATTATTTAAATTTAATAAAATACTAAAAAAGTTTTATAAGTTATGGTTATTAAAGGGGAAAATATAATTACTTAGTTATTTCTTAAATTATATTAGAAAATATATTAAAATAATTATAATTTAATAAATTAGGAAATTACCCTTAACTATAATATAAAGATCTTAATATTAAAAAACGGCGTATCTTCTAAAATTTATGGTACAGTTTTTAAAATCTACAAAATTCTTATCGTTATTAAAGATATAAGTTTTATAAATTTATATTTAAAACGTTTAAATTTAAAAGATAAGGAAGTTTCTTAAAAGGATTTTTACTATACTAGTATTAAAGGTTTTAAACAGTTAAATTAAACAATATTAAAAGTTAACTTATTAGTATAAATAATTATTTATTTAACCTTAAATTAGTTAACGTGTTATTTATTAGGGAATAATAACGCATTTATGCTTTGGTTTTAGGTAATATAGCGTTAGGAAGATAAGGACATTTGGAATTCTTATTTAATATAAGACGATAAATTAATAGCCTTAAGGAATATGTAATTTATAATATCTAAGTCTAATTAATGTATTTATAATAAGTCCTTATTTTTAATAATAAAAGCCATTATTTAGTAAAGGTTTTAATAATTTAGGGTTATTATAGAAAAAAATAATAATAATAAAATAAATAATAATATAATAACGGTATAAATAAATAATAATAACAGTAAATTAGGAGACCCCTCTTCAACATATAGCCAGCAAAATAAAATCTTAATAGAAGAAAAATAAATAAATAAGAAAAATAATAAAATAAAAAAGAATTACAAACTTTTTGAGGAATTTATTAACTTTTTTACGATGATTAGGATTGCTGGTAAGGTAAAAACAAATTTAAAAAAAGTAAAACAAAGCTATCAAATATTAGTCTTAATATAAGTATTATAAGATTAGATTAAAAAAGCTTATATTAGAAAGGTTAGTTGAGATTTAAAGATCTTAACTATTTATTTATATATTTAATTATTTCTAGTAGAAGAAGCGTTTAAAGGTATATAATAGATAGCCCTGTTACGTATATTATTAATATATTTTTTTTTAAATATTATCATTAACATTAATTTAAATTATCAAATAATAACTTATAAATGCTATAAAAAATAATATATTTATTATTATATTATTTACATTATTATATATAAATCATACTTATAATAATAATATTAGCTAATTAACTTATTTATTTTTAACAAAATAATGTAAATAATTTTTAATAATTTAATTAACTCTCTTTATTTAACCGTTTATTTAAGGATAAAATATAATAAATAATCAACATTTTACTTAAAAATAAAAATATAACCTTAACCAATAATCACTTATAAAAATGGAATTTTTATTAGTAATAATATTATTTAATATATCGTATTTAAAAAAAATATGTTTTTTTAATAATTTAATTAAATCAATTATTATAATATCTATACTTATAAATATAAACTTTATTATTTTTATATATTTGTTTATTATAACGAATATTACGTTAATCTTTTTTTTTATATTATATTATTGGAAGTTTAATAATAAAATCTATGTTTAATTCTTTTTAAAGGTTTAAGGTAAAAGGAGTGATTTAAAATTTTTATAAGGTTTATACTTAAATGTTTTAAAGTTTTAATAAATCTTATAACTTTTAATCTATTTTTAAATTTCGATCTTTATATTTTTCTAATAATACTTTTTTACAAAAAATTTATATATACATTTAATATAGAAATATCTTATAAATAAATTATTATAATATCGTAACATTATTTCTTCCTTAATACTTTACTTATTAAAAATCTAAATTTAATTCTAATATCTAACCAAGCCATTATTACTAATACTCCAATAATAAAAAACTTTACTTATTAAAATTCACAAAATAACTTTCTTCTATTAAATGTTTAAATTAACATCTTATACATTTTTTAATAACCTTTTAAAACTATTTAAACTTTAATTGATATAAAATTCTTCTTTTATAATAAATATTTAAATAATCGCTTTTAAGAACATTTATACTTTTACTTTAAACTTTTTAATATTTAAATTACTACCCTACATATCTTTATCGCTTATAAAATCTTCTAAATTTAAATCATTAAAATTTAATATATTTACATTAATAAATCTTATATTATTTAAATTAAAATCATATTAATTATTATTTTTAAGATTATTAAAACTATCTAAATCCATCTCATTAAATAAATATTTTTCATTATAATAAAACGCTTATACATTATATACATTTGCAAATATCTTATGCTTAACTATAAATATTTACATTAATATTATCTTCGATTTAAATATAAAAATTCTCTAATTAATCTTATCTTACTTCTAATAATTAAAACGTCAAGATAATACATCGGTTAAATTAATTTTACCACTTTAATAAATAATTTTAAAATCATATAAAATAAAAAACATGCATTATTATGCTTATCTACCATTAAACTTTAATTATTATATAAAATTCTCAAAGTTTTTATAATTAAATAATACTTTAATAAAATGCTTACTACCTTAAAAATAATATTACTAATATTTAAATAATTTTATAATAACTATCATTTCTTAATTAAACATATTATACCATAACTTAACTCCTTTAAACTTTTAAGATTAAAAAGTAATAAAATAATAATTTCCTTTTTCATTAAATTAAAACAAAATACTAAATATAATAAAACTTAAAACGTTTATTTCAAACTTTATAAAAAATTTTAAGTTAAAATAATAAAAGAAAAAGCTTTTTATAAAAATATTATGCAATTCATAAAATACTACTTATACATCGCCATTAAATTTAACTTTTCCTAGCTTTTTGCCGTTAATGCTTCTAATTAATAAATTATTTAAAAATCTTATTATTTATAAATAACCTTTAATAAATTATTTATAAAAATTATAAAATCCTAAAAATTATTAAATCTTATAATATAATATAAGTATTAACTATTCTTAAATAATTATAACCTTATTAAGATTTATGTTTATTCTTTTTATAAAGATAATATATCTAAGGAATTCAACTTTTATTATATAAAATATACACTTAATTAGTTTAATATAAAAACTATTCTCGCGTAATCTTTATATAATTTTACACAAATATTCTATATATTTTACACAATTTTTTAAAAACAATTAAAATATTATTTAAATACATAATATAAAATATATTAATATATTTATATAATATTTTATAAATATAATTTTAAAAGGTTGTTAAAACATTAATTAGCTTAAATAACATCATTAAATATTTATATTAACCATATTATATTCGAAACACCGTTTTTTATTCGTTTCCTTTTTTAATTTATACTTAATAATAAACATCTTTAAAATCGATTTTAAAAAAAATCTTAAATCCATTAATTCTATTAAAAATCTCTAAAATAAAAGGTAAAAAATATCAATTTTTTTTTAATTATTTTGTTTAGATTATAATAATCGACGTAAAGTTATAATCCTCTATCCTTCTTAAATATAAAAAAAATAAATACATTTATTAAACTCTTAAACTCTTATATTTTTCCATACTTAATATTTTCTTCAATATATTTTCACAATAATTCCAACTTATTTCTTATTAAAAAGTAAATTAAACTATAAAAGGATACTTATTTAAGCAATATCTTAATAAAATAGTTTATATTTTTATAAAATAAAACATCATTAACATATTTATACTTAAATACATCTAAGAATTTATTTAATTTTAAAAAAATATTAATTTTTTTGTTAAGGTTTAAGATTATATTATCTTTTTTATCGATAAAAACAGGAAGTATTTTTATAAAATTAATAATAATAAAGATATGAATTTCATTTTTAAAGGAATATTTTACAAATTTATAAAAGATAAGAATTTCACATAAAAATATATTCACTTTAAACCATTAATAATTATTTTTAAGGTTTAAAATAATCTATTTAATTTAAAACGTTATTATAAATAATAATATTAAACTACCATTAATATAAGGATCTTAATTAATCGTTATATATAAACGTTTAAAATTATACGTTATATTATAACTATTTATTATAAGTTTTGCTATATGCATTACCTATTTTTGCTATCGGGGCCTTAGGTGCATTACCATTAGGTATTGTACATCTCATAAGTCCCTTAAAACTTTAAATCCGGAGCCGCCCCGGGCTCTTTAACCTTTTATCTAAATAACTTTTCAACCACATATCGCACCACAATGTAACTAGGTTCAATTAAAAAAGGATTTAATTGCTAATTAATTAATCCCGGTTTTAAATAGATACGATACGTGGTCGCAAAGTTATTTAAATAAATAAGTAACAGCTTAAAAAGCACGTAACTACCCTTAAGGCCACATTAAAAGCTCTTAAGCCACGCTAAAAGCCCTTAAGCCACTTAAAGCTAAACCTTATTCAATAATTTCAATCTTAAATAACTCCTTAAAACATATAACTATAAACGTGCAACCGGATTTAATTAAAAGAGAATTTAATTATTAATTAATTAATACCGGCCTTAATTTAAGGCGATACGTAGTTAAAGAATTATGTCGGTAATTGTCTCGAAAATAATCACGTGACACTCCTTAACGTGACTTCAGGCGGCTTTAAGGCTTTTTAACGGCTTTAAAAGCCCTTAACGTGGCATTAAAAGGTCTTAATGTGGCTTTAATAATGGTCACGTGCCTCCCGGGCTGCCACTTATTTACCTAAATAACTTTATAACCACGTATTATATTTATTTAAAACCGGCATTAATTAATTAGAAATTAAGTACGCTTTTAATTAAATCCGGTTACACGCTTGTGATTATATGTTTTAAAAAGTTATTTTAATTAAATAAATATAGGCAGCTAGGGCCGCTAAAAGCGTTAGATTAAGCCCGGATTTAAAGATTTAAGACATATATTAATACTTAATGGTAATACATTTAAAGCCTTAATAATAAAAATAGGTAATGCATATAATAAAACTCTTTATTATAATTATTAAAACCTTATAAACGCCATAAATTAAGCATTACATTTCTTTTATACCGCATAAAATAAACGTTATATATTTAATTTATTAAAACTTAATAATTTTAATAAAGAGTTTTATTATTTGCACCTTATAAAATTGCTATCGGAGCTTATTCGTATCTTAGTATATCTGGAATTAGCGTTTAAGGGTTATTGGTCCGAGCTTTTTAGCTAGTTTTAATTAAAAGATCCAACATAATTTCTAATCTAAGATTTGGATTGAAGTGTATTTTATATCGTTTAAATCAGCTTAATTAGGCGGTTTAAATGATATATGTCTTAGATTAATACGATGGGTGGTTGCGAAGTTATTTGAATTTAAAGATTAAAAAGTATCTTGAAAATGGTATAGGTTGAAGTGGTCTGTGCATTATGTAGTGCTGGCTAGCGTTACATTAGCGGCAAAGCGTTTATTTCACTTTTTTCTGAATAACTTTACAATTACCGGTCGTATCAATTTAAAATATATATTATTTAAATGCTTTAATTAAGACGGTTTTAATGGTTTTAGATGCATTATGCGGCGATCTTTGGATAAAAAGTTATTGCGAATTATATGTTTAAGGCTAGTTAAAAAGCTCGGACCAATAGTCCTTAAATGTTAATTTCTTATATACTAAAGTGCGGATAAGTTCCGATAATAATTTTATAAGGTGCGGATAGCAAGATTCTTAATAAATTTATAATTAATATAATTAATTTTAATATAATTATTCATATCCGCATATATATCGATCCTTATTTATACATCGATTATAACTTATACATAAAAACGTAATTTTACCTTTAATTAAATATTATACTTTATAATTAAAGCTTTTATAAAATAAGGGCTTTTCCCTTATCTTATAACTTATTAAATAATTTATTATTTTTACCTTTTTCTTTTTTAATTAAAGAATTTTCTTTTTATTTTAAAAATTTTAATCTTTATTTCTTTTTTTTAAAACAATTATTAGCTAAATATTCTTTATTATTATAAATATAACATTTAATATATTATTTAATCTTATAATCTCATAAATTCTTTTTTTTCTTATTTAAACTGTTTTTCTTATTTTAATTATTTTGTTTCTTTAATTTATAATAATTATCTTATTATTACTTATTAATATATATATTATTATTTAAATTATCACATTAACATTTAAGGATTGTTATTAAATAAAAGTCTTATTTTTTAAGCTTAATTAACCATTGCTACTTTTAAGGTTAACTTCACACCTTTAAATCTATTAAAATATTATTTAAAGCTTAACTTTAATTTAAAGAAGAATTAAAAAACTTTAACTTTATTTATTTTAAATTTAACTTAACGTTTAAATAAATTAAAATAAATATTAAAATCTTTAAGAAATTATTAATAAAATTATTTTACTTATTTAATTATTTTGGCAATTTGAAATTTTTAATTCTTAGCGTTTTTTAAGAATATAAATATTTAATTTTTAAATTTAATATAATTATTATATATATTAACTCGCTTTTTTTTAAACTTGCTATTTATATAACATTTTTATTATATTTTGCAAGATTTTTCCATATAATTAAGAGCATATAAAATACATTTCTTCAATTTATTAAATTTCTTAAAAACTTATTTAAAAGTTAAATTTAAGTTAATTAATCATTTTTTACGCTTTTAAAAGGATCATTTTATTTAAAATATAATTATAAAACTAATTTTAATATCGGTCTTATATTCGTTATCTTTAAACGTTCGAGATTTTTAATAATAAATATTATTTAATTTGCAATTTCTTAAAAAAGATAATTTATTTATTATTTCTACTTTAAAGATTTTTATTTATATATATATTTTTTTAAATTTTTTTAGTTTTTTAATATAAGTCTTAAATTATTAAACAATCTTTTTATTAATTAATTTATCTTTTAATAATTCCTTATCTATTAATGCCTTTAATATTTATTATATTTTTTAATTATTATCGTTATTATTATCTTCGTTTCTATTATTAAATTAATTAAAAAATAAATAAAAAATAAGAAATCAAAATAAATGGGAAAAAAAAAGGAAGGATTTTTAAAAAAGATATTTGCTTAACGTTTAATATTTTTAATACGAGCTTAATATATAAATTTTACATTTTTATTTTATAATTTATTAATATCCTTTTTATAATAAGAATTACGATATTATTATGTTAAATTAATAATTAAAATCTTTTTCTTAAATAACATAATAATTACTAAATAATTAATTTAAGAAAGCTTTAAAAATATAAAAGTAAAACTAGATAAAGTTAATATATTAATAAGAATATATTTAATTTAAAGCTTAAGGAATAAAAAAGAAGTTATTCTTATTTACTAACGCCTAATAATCTTATATCCTATAAAGGGGGATTATATGATATTTAAGACATTAAGGCTTGTAAGGCCCATAAGGCCCAAAGGGCCTTATAAGGTCTTAAGGCCTTACATCTTTCCATTAAAAATAACTAAATATATAATTAAACCGTTAAGATCTTTAAATCTTAGTTAACCTTTCTAATATAAGCTTTTTTAATCTAATCTTATAATACTTAACTAAAATTAATAAAAAAAATCTTAATAAGGATTTATTTATTTACTTTAATATATTAATTAAATATATTTAACGTTTTTAAAAAAAATTATTAATTAATTATATAAAAAATATTAATTTAAAAAATGATATAATTAATATTATTTAAGGTTATTTAGCTTTTAATATTATTATTTTAAAATTATTTATTATATTTAAAAATATTTGTTTTAATTTTTATAATATAGCTAGAATTATTTATTATTATAATATTTATAATTTATAATATTATATATTTAACGATTAATATTAAATTGATTAAATATATAAAAATAATAATAATAAATTTTAAGGGAATTATCGTTTTAAAAGTGCTTAATTTAAATGCCGTTATAATAATTAATAAAGTAAGAAAAATAAGAGATATTTTATTTATAGCAAGTTTAATTATTAGTTAACGAAGTATTTAATAAGTGAATATAAGGTTAAGAAGAATAAATGGCGTTATTACGTTTAAAAAATTAAAAAAGGAAATATAAATAAGGATTTTATTACCTTCCTTTTAAATTATAAAAAAATTAATATTATTATAAGCGACGATGGAAAGTAAAACTAAGTTAATTTTAACTTATAATATATAACCTATAAAAAATAAAATAATATTTATAATAATAATAAATAAAAATTAACTTTTTTAATATAATACTTAACCTAATATAATATTATTAATAAAGAAAACATTATTAATATTCTTATAAATTAAGCAATAATACATGCTTTTATTAAAATTAATTTATTTAATAATAACAATTTAAAAAAAGTAATAATTATAACCCTTTATAAAACTTTTAAAGTATTAATTATGTTTTACTTAAAAAATTAATATATTAACACCTTTTAAGGCATATTCCTTAATATAAAAATAGCTAAAATATTATTAAATGATAAATCTTAATTAAAAGCTTTATAATAAATTTATTTAAGTATTTAATTTAATATTACTATTATTAATTAATATATAATTTACTTTAAAAATAATTTAAAATAATAAAACTTAAGTATAATATAAGTCTTAATACCATTTAAAATAATCCTATTTTAAATTATATTTATAAATATTTTTTTTATTTTATTTAAACGATATAAATCGGTTAAAAATATATTTTAATAATGTGAAAAATATCTTTATTTATAAAAATAAAAATTACTTTATTATTTACAAATAAAACTATTTATAATTTTTAATAAAATTATTAAAATAAATAAGGTGGTTTTATGATCACGATAGGTTATAAATAAAAGGTTAAAATCATAAATGTAATTAAAGTTATTAAATAAAATAAAAAGGATTAAAAATCCTTTCCTAATTAAAATAAGCTATAAAAATAAGTATAAGCTATATAAGTCATATAATTATTCTTTATAATTCTTATATTAGTTATTTTTTCTTTTTTTATATTTATTATTTCTGTTTATTATTTTATTCCCATTTTTATCTTAATATATTAACTTTTTTTAAGAGTTTTGCTATCCGCACCCCATAAAATTGCTATCGGAGCTTATCCGCACCCTAGTACATGAGAAATAAGCGTTTAAGGGCCGTTGGTCCGAGCTCTCCAGCTAGCTTCCATCAAAAGATCCAGCATAACTTCATGAAACGGAGCCCTATGATGGTGCATCAAACCTCATTAAATCCGTCTCAATTAGAGCTTCCAAATGATATATGTTTCAGATTAATGCGACCGATGGTTGCGAAGTTATTCAGAAAAGAGTGAAATAGACTCTTTGCCGCTAGCGTAGCGCTAGCCGAGAGGCATCACGTGATGCACGGACCACTTCAATTTGTACCATTTTCAAGGTAGACTGCAATCTTTCAACTTGAATAACTTTCCAACCACCGGTCGGATCAATCTGAAACATATATCATTTGGAAGCTCTAATTGAAACGTTTCATTTGATATAGGATGCACCATAGCAACTGCTTAAACTGATGTGGGAATATGTGATTTTATAACGATTGGACTATTAAAGCTCGGACCTTTTGCGCTATGTTTTCAAATGTACTAGGGTGCGAATAAGCTCCGATAGCAATTTTATGGGGTGCGGATAGCAAGACTCTTTTTTAATTTATTCCTATAATTATAATATAAGACAATTAATATTAACAAATATCTTTAATACCTTATTAATTTTTATTTTAATTATAATATTAACTAGATTATCCTTTTTTTAAATTTATTAAATCTTTGTAATTTCTTAACATTTGTATAATTAATATAATAATATAATATTAATTATTAACCTTTTTTTTTAATAATATTTAATTTAATTAAATATTTATATAAAAGAAAAAATCAATATAAATTATAATTAAAATTATCGATAAAATATCTTATTAATTTAAAATTATTATAAAAGTTTCGTTAAAAATAATTCCCATATTAATATTATAAATTATTGTATATATCTTATTAATAAAAATATTTTTAATAACTTTTTAATATTTTATTAAATTCTAATATATTAAATTATTCTTTATTTTAAAGAATTTATCGTTTATCGCATCGTCATTATTTATTAATTCATTTCCAAAAATAATTATATAATTTATTTACAAGTTTAAATCTTTATTATTCGTAAAGGATTTATTCATAAACAAAAACAATTTAACATTTAAAAGATTAAAAAAAACATATTAAAATCCTTTATCTAAATTCTTAAATTATTATTAAAATCTATTATTTAATTAAATAATCTCATCCTTCCTAAACTCCTTATATTATATTACCTTAAATATATTATAAATTACTTCTAATTAACATATAATAATAATATAAACGCCATAAACTTTCTATTAAATATACTACTAAGTAATATCATTAATAAACTTTTTAATAAAAATAATTTTCTTTCCTTACTCTTTTTAATGTAAATATAATAATTCATCTATATTTTTAAATAGAATATAACTATTAAAGATTAAAAATTTTTCATCAATAAAATAAGTTTTAAGCTTAACTAAAAGCTTAGCTTTCTTCAATTCTTCATTTTTAAAACAATTAAACTATTTGTCGAAAACATTAAAAATATTATTAATTTATATATTAATTAAACCAAAACGTTTATCTAATTTCGTAATAAATAAATAAAAATCGTAAATTAAGATTTTCATATTAAATTATTTTTAATAATACTTAAAATAAATAACCCACTAATATATTCCAACTTCGATAATCTTATAAACCAGTTTAAAAATTACCATAATAATACCCTTTAAAAATTACCATAATAATACCCTTTAAATATTTTAAAATAAGTTTAGTAGGTAATTATATTAAAAACTTATAATTAAGAGTGTTGCTATCTGTATTCTTATTTTTTGCTATTAGGGCCTTATTCGCATTTTTATACATCCCCTAAAACTTTAAATCCAGGCCTAATTTAATACCCCTAACGCCCCCAACTACCCACATCAATCTAATCCAAATAATTCTTTGAAATATATAGCCATAAATGTATAACCAAATTTAATTAAAAGCACGCTTAATTTTGAATTAATTAATATAGGTTTCAAATTAAAACGATACGTAGTTGTAAAATTATTTAAGAAAGTAGGTGGTAAGTTGGGCAGCACATGACTAACCTTAAAACCACATTAAAAGCTCTTAATGCCACGTTAAGGACTTTTAGAGCCGCCTAAAAGCCTTAAAGCCGCTCAAGCCACGCTAAAAAATAACACATAACTATTCTCAAAACAAATATTAATATAACTTTTTAACTGTGTATTGCCTTAAGTTGTGGTTGGTATTAATCAATCAATAATTAAATTCTCTTTTAAATAAATTTAATTACACGTTTATAACTTTATATTTTAGAAAATTATTCAAAATTAAAACTATTAAATAAGATTTAGATTTAAGGGTTTTAAGGGCGCTAAAGGCCCTTAATGTGGCCTTAAGAGTTGTTACATACCTCCCAGGCTCCCATTTATTTTTTTGAATAACTTTACAACCAAATATCGCCTCAATTTAAGATTTATATTAATTAATTTAAAATTGAATGCGTTTTTGATTGAAGTTGGTTGCATTATAATACGACATATAATTGAAAAATTATTTGGATTATTTGGATTGAATTGATGGGGGTAGTTGGGGACGTTAAGGGCGTTAAATAAGATCCAGATTTAAGGTTTTAAGGTTTTAAGGGATGTATAGAAGTATGGATAAAGCCCCGATAGCAAAAAATAGGAGTATGGATAACAACATTTATAATTAAAAGGCATATTAAATTATATATATGCTTACGTAACGTCATGCAGCCAAATAATTATATCTTCTCGTAATAACGTAAAAATAAAAGCTATAATAACTTATTAACTCGCTTATTAAATCGTTAATAACTAAGTTAATATCACTTATTTTCCCATATCATTATACCTTTAAATAATAAATCTTAATTTCTTATATAAGTTATCCATTACTTTACCTTTAATTTCACAGATAATTTGTAAATTAAATATTTAGATATTATCATGTTTAACATAGTTATATTTTTCAAATAAAAATACGCCTTATTTAATTAAGCCTTTAATTTCTTAAATATTAAAAGTTTTAAATAATTATCTCAATATGATAATCTTGCCTTTATTATATAATTATATCGATAATTATTTATTAATAACTTTTTTTTAGGTTATATTAATAACATTCTTCTTTAGCTTATTCTTATTACTATAAAAATATTTTTATTTTCTTTTAAATATATATAACTTTAGATTTTATTCTAATGCTTACTTTAAAACATATTCGTTTAAATCGTCTTCATTTTTTGGTTCATTTTTAGATTTAGATTTAATTAAGATATGTGTAGTCTTATCGCAATAATAAGGCTTTACGATAATTATCTTAAATTTAATAAATCTATCGTTAATTTAAACGATACACGTTTCACCGTTTTATATTATTAATTTATAAGATCCTTTTTAACCCTTATTTTCCTAAAACACTTAAACTTCCAATTATAAAAAAAAGTTAAGGATACTTAACATATTTAAGCCGTTTCGCATATTAAACACCTTACTTACTTATTATTATGTTTTTAATTTTCAAACTTCCACCATAGCTTTTTTAATAGTAATAGTTTATTAATATAATAATAACATAAATAATAAACTTTTAACTAATCATAAATATACCTTAAAGATAAATAATATTAAAACCAGATTATTAAATCCTATTATATTATTAATAACTTTTATAACTATTTATAAAATATAAAATAATTCCATATAATACTTTTTTATATTTTTGGAAATAATTTTGTAAACATGTCTTAACGATCCATAATATCATTTTAATTTACCGATAAAATTATATACCTCCATAAAAACTTCTTCTACTAAAATAGCAAAAGCTTTTACATTTATTTTAAACTTATTTGCCATAAAATTCATACTTACATTAAATATTAAATTATTAAATAATCTTAAATAAATATCGATTTAAATTATTCTTAAAATATCTTAAACTTATCTTATAAACATATCTTTTAAAAACTTAACAGCCTAAAATAAAATTACCTTATTAATAATATAAAATACCAATTAACCACTAATATACATAACATTAATATATATTATATAATTAAAATTAATATCATCCTTAATAATAAATTTAAATCTTCCTAATACACTATTATACAATTAACATTAATAATAATACTTAATAATTTTTTTAATAATTTTAAAGTTAACATCGTTATATCCAACTTTTATAAAAACATTATAAAATTATTCAATCACTAAATAATTAAATCGTTAATATATTTAATATAATTCCTTTTTTATTAAATAATAATAAACAATAAAACGTTCTTGTTCCATTAAAAACTATAAATAACCCCATTTGTAAATAATAAAATAATCTTTATTCTTATAAATAAAAATATTCTTCACATTATTAAAATATATCCCCAACTAATCCATATCGTTTAAACAAAATAAAAAAAATATTTATAAACATAATTTAAAACAAAATTATTTTAAATAATATTAAAACTTATACTATACCTAGGTTTTATTATTTTAGATTATCCCTAAAACAAATTATATATTATCTAATAATAATAATATTAAATCAAATACTTAAATAAATTCGTTATAAAGCTTTTAATTAAGGTTCACCACTTAATAATATCCCAGCTACTCCCATATCAAAAAATATGCCTTAAAAGATATTAACATATTAATCTTCCAAATAAAACACAATTAATACTTTAAAAATTTTGTAAATCACAACCGTTATCTTTTCTAAATTATCATTATGAAATAAATTAATTCCAATAAAAACATACATTACTACCTAATTTACAAAAATATTAAAAATATTTTCGCTATTAATAATACCATATTAGATTAAATACTATATTAAAAAAATCGGTTTTTATTTATTATTGTTATAAATATTGTCTTAATTTTTATAAATTACATACCATAAATTAAAATTAACTTAATCTTACTTTTTATTGTTACTTATAGCAATATTAATTCCCTTATAATTTAAAAGAAAAATAATAAAATCCTTATTTATATCCCCTTTTCTAACTTCTTAAACATAATAATATTATTTATTTTTTTTAACTTTACGTTTATTTATTAAATACTTTATTAACTAACATCTAAACTTACCACAAATAAAATATCTTTTATTTTTCTTACCTTATCAATTATCGTAATAACGTTTAAATTAAGCACTTTTAAGATAATAATTCCCTTAAAACTTATTATTATTCCTATATATTTAATTGGTTTAATATTAATCATTAAATATGTAATATTATAAATTATAAATATTATAACGATAAATAATTTTAGCTATATTATAAAAATTAAAATAAATATTTTTAAATATAATAAATAATTTTAAAACAATAATATTAAAAATTAAATAACCTTAAACAACGCTAATTATATTATCTTTTAAACTAATATCTTCCATATAATTAATTAATAATCCTTTCTAAAAATATTAAATATATTTAATTAATATATTAAAATAAATAAGCAAATCTTTATTAAGATTTTCTTTTATTGTAATATAAATCGTAATTATTTTCTATTTGTATATATACATTTATTAATTTTTAATAATATAAAAGAAACTTTTAATTTTAACAATTATTTATTCCTAAATAAATCCTTTTTAAATAATTTAATTATAATAATATTATAAAACACAATTTTTTAATATAGTTAAATAAGTAATAATATAACCCAAAAATAAAACTCTAGCTTTATTATATATATCTTTAAAAATTTTTATTTTCTCGTTAAAGATATCATATTTATCATTATTAAATTTAATTTTATCATTATTATACATCTTAATAAGGTTAATAATTGCTTATAAATATTATAATTTATATAACAATTATTATTTATATAACGGTCTTTATTTAAAAAAGGTTATTAATTAGTTATTATCTTAATTCCCTTAATTATCTTATCTTTAATTATCTTAATTGTTTTAGGCTTGGTTAGCTATTCCTAGCCGGAAATTTAGGTTTATATTTGAAAGGTTAAGGGGTTGTGAATTGTGTTATGGAATCGTAGGACCTGCAGCTAGTCTCTGTCGAAAAGCAGTTATATTATTAAATGAAGGGTAATCATCATTATAACTAAAGAATCGGCCAGATATAATGGGTCTCTAGCCTTAGCCTGGACCTGGACCTGGTCCTAAACCTGGAGCTGGAGCTGGAATTAGATTTTGTCCAGCTTAGTTACTTAGGGCAAACAAACCATTTGATTTATTTAAGCCAGCCCGTTTGCTTGCATCAGGGGTTAAAGTGGCAGCAGTTACCTCAACTTTTGGAATACCTTAATTTAATCCCATGGATTATTGTTTATAAGTTTCTAAAACTTTATTCTAGTTATCTCTTTTAAAAGATCGTTCTAAGTTGGTATTATTTATATTCTTTATATCTTATTATAACTTCCTTTAATAACTAGGGTTTTTTATAAAAATAAATATTATAAAATATCTTATACTTATATTTATAACCTTATTTTTTATTAATATAAAAAATTCTTTTATATTAATAATTCTTTCAAGTTTCTTAGTAAAAGTGTAACCAAAAATTCATATACCATATTTAAAAAAATAATTAAATATCTTCAATTTTAATATTCGATTTAATTTCTTAAAATATCTTATTTTTTAATTGTTAAAATTAATTTAATATCTCTTTTAAAGGTTTTTATTATAAAGATTATCGTTATATATTAAAAATGTCTCCGTATAATATATATTTAACGCTAAAACATTTAATTTATTAATATTTTTTAAATCTACTTCTTTATTGTTATATTTGTCTTTAATATATGTATTTTATATTAAATAGCTATATCTTTGTTTAGGATTTAATTTTAAAAAGTTTAATTTTAGAATTAAGGTAATAATTCTTCCTTTTCCTTTTTTAAAAAGGCCTACTATTTTAGCAGTTATTTATACAAATATATATAAATAATAAATATATAAAGCTTATTATAATAAATAAATATTAAATATAATAATAATAAGAAATTAGGTATAAATGTTATAAAAAATAAATAAACGTTAATATAATTAGGTTTATATTTATAGATTTTAAATTCTTAAAAAAAACTTTTATAAAAAAAAAACTTTATAAGTAATAAAAAAAAATATGACCTGAGATAATAGGTTAAAGCATAAAAAGTACAGTCGTGGGTTAATGAAAATTTTTTTAATAATGTAATCACATATTAACGCGAGGTAATGTGGGATTAAGGTCCATAAAATGGATAACGCATAAATACTTAATTATTAAAATATGATATAATCGTTTTAAAGGTTTATTCTTAATTGTATTTTTCAAGTAAATCGGCTCGGATAGGTATTAACTTAGGTAGGTTTTTCGATTTAAGTAAGTTTTCAGTTTAAGTAAAGGAATCAGCCGAATTTTATTAAAGTAAATATTATCTTATAACTTAATAAAGGGATCGTTAGTTAAATCGTTTATATAAAAAGCTTTCTCGTGATATTTTTAAGTATTGTTAACATAGATATAATACGACGTTTTAAGTATTTATTAATAAATTTTAATTTAATCTTTTCATGTATAATAAACGCAAACTTATAAACATAGATATAATATAACGCCTTAAAATTTTCAAATTAATATAAGATTCTTATACTTATAATAATTACAAATTTTAAGAAGTTTTAATTTAAAGATTTTAAACAAGGAATTTCTTATTTAAGAATTTCTAATTAAATCTTAAATTACAGGTTTTCGTCTCTTCTTATCTTAATATTATCGATAATATTATTCGATATAAATCTCTTTATTATTTATAATTAACTTATTTTATCAACTATTAATTAATATTAAAACAAATAAAGTAATTTTATAATCACGGTAAATTATAAATAAAAGGTTAAAATTATGAATATAATTGAAATTATTAAATAAAATAAAAAGGATTAAAAATCTTTTTCTAATTAAAATAAGTTACAAAGATAGGCACAGGCCATGTGGGTCACGTGACTATTCCCCATAATTCCCACAAAAATAAAAACGTTTTATTATTTATTATTACTTAATAAAAAAAGAATTACGTTAAATATACCAATAATTTAATTATTTAATAACCGAACATTTTTATAATATTTTTATAAAAATTAAATATAATAATATTAATTTTAAAATTATTAAAAAAATTATTAAATATGAGTTTTGTTATCCGCACCCCCCTTTTTTGATAAATAGGCTTTATTCGCACCCCAGTACATTAAGATCGCAGCGCAAAAGGTCCAAGCTTCAAGGCTAACTTCCATTAAAAGATTTAATACAACCTCTAATCTAAGAATCGGATTAAAATGCATCTTATATCATTCGATTCAGCTCAATTAGATCTTCCAAACGATATATGTTTCAAATTGACGCGACCCGTGGCTGTAAAGTTATTCAACTTAAGAGATTGCAGTCTACCTTAAAAATGGTACAAGCTAAAATGGTCCGTACATCACGTAATGCCCCTCGGCTAGTGCCAGGCTAGCGGCAAAGCGTTTATTTCGCTTTTTTCTAAATAACTTTACAACCACCAGTCGGATCAATCTAAAACATATATCATTTAGATTGTCAAATTAAGACGGTTCTAATGGAATTAGATACATCTCAATCCGATTCCTGGATTGGAAGTTATTTAGGGTTATATGTTTGAAGCTAGTTAAAGCGCTCGGACGACCGGCATTTTTTCACTTTTTTTCCATATACCGGGATGCGAATAAAGCCCTTTTATCAAAAAAAGGGGGTGCGGATAACAAAACTCTTAAATATTATTATTAATGTTAATTATATAATAATACATTAAAAAGATTTAAATTTATTATTAAAAATAATATCGATTTTAATTATATAATATATATTAATAATCAATTAATATTTTATGTTATTAATAAAATAATCTTATTTTAAGTTATTAAATTCTTAAAAAATATATTTATAAAATAAGTTTAAAATAAATATAAAGGTTTTTATTATTTTAATAAAGGAAATTCTTGTAAAAACATATAATTTTATTAATAAATTAAAATAATACTATAAATTATTAAAATGTGCCTATAAAATTATTTTTAAAAATATAAAAAAATATTATATAAAATTATTTTATATTTTATAAATGGTTATAAAAGTTATTAACGATATAATAAAATTTAATAATTTAATTTTAATATTATTTATTTTTAAGGTATATTTATAATTAATTAAAAATTTATTATTTATATTATTATTATATTAGCGAATTATTATTATTAAAAAAATTATATGTGGGAATTGTGGGGAATAGTCACGTGACCCACATGGTCCGTGCCCATCTTTGTAGCTTACTTTAATTAGGAAAGAATCTTCGATTTTTTCCATTTTATTTAACAACTTTAATTACATTTATAATTTTAACCTTTTATTTACACCCACTTATAATCACGGAACCACCTTATCTGTTCCAACATTATAATAAAAATCTAAAAATTAAAGGTATAATAATAGATAAGTAAAGTGTTTAATATATAAAATAGCTTAAATATATTAAATATTTTTAACTTTTTTTTTTAATTAAAAGTTTAAATATTTTAGGAAAATAAGGGTTAAAAGGGATTTTATAAGTTAATAATATAAGATAATAAAATATGTATTATCTAAATTAATAATAAATTTGTTAAATTTAAGATAATTATTGTAAAACCTTATTATTGTAATAAGATTATGCATATCCCGATTAAATCTAAATCCAAAAATAAACTAAAAAGTAAAGACGATTTAAACGAATATGTTTTAAAGTAAGTATTAAAATAAGATTTAAAGTTATAAATATTTAAAAGAAGATAAGAACGTTTTTATAGTAGTAAGAATAAGCTAAAAGAAAATGTTATTAATATAATTTAAAAAGAAGTTATTAATAAATAATTATCGATATAACTTTATAATAAAAACAAGATTATTATATTAAGATAACCATTTAAAGCTTTTAATGTTTAAGAAATTAAAAGCTTAATTAAATAAGGTGTATTTTTGTTTGAAAAATACGACCATGTTAAGTATAATAATATTTAAATATTTAATTCATAAATCGTTTATAAAATTAAGGGTAAAGTAACGGATAACTTATATAAGAAATTAAGATTTATTATTTAAAAATATAATAATATAAGAAAACGAATAATATTAACTTAATCACTAATAATTTAATAAGTAAGTTAATAAGTTATTACAGCTTTTACCTTTATATTGTTATAAAAAGGCATAATTATTTAATTACGTGATATTATATAAGTATATATATAATTTAACATATCTTTTAATCATAAGCTTTTAATATAATTATTTATTAAACTTATTTTAAAATACCTAAAAGGTATTATTATAGTAATTTTTAAACTGGTTTATAAAATTATTAAAGTCGGAATATATTAATAAGTTATTTATTTTAAGTATTATTAAGAATAATTTAATATAAAAACCTTAACTTATAACCCTTATTTACTTGTTATAAAATTAGATAAACGTTTTATTCTAATCGATATATAAACTAATAATATTTTTAATATCTTTAAAAAATAATTTAATTACTTTAAAAACAAAGAAGTAAAAAAAGTTAAGCTTTTAATTAAGTTTAAAACTTATTTTATTAATAAAAAACCTTTAATTTTCAATAATTATATTTTATTTAAAAATATAAACGAATTATTATATTTACGTTAAAAAAAATAAAAAAATAAAATTATTTTTATTAAAGAATTTGCTAATAATATTGCTTAGTAATATATCTAATAAAAAGCTTATAACGCTTATATTACTATTATATATTAATTAGAAGTAACTTATAATATGTTTAAAATAATATAACATAAAAAGTTTAAAAAAAAACGAGATTACCTAACTAAATAATAAATTTTAATAATAACTTAAAAATTTAAATAAAAAATTTTAATACGTTCCCTTTAACCTTTTAAATACCAAATTATTCTTATTTATAAATAAATCTTTTGTAAATAGTAAAAATTTAAGCTTATAAATAAGTTACATAATTATTTTTAAAAATGAATTAATAAATAATAACGACGTAATAAACGACAAATTCTTTAAAATAAAGGATAACCTAATATATTAAAGCTCGATAAAATATCGAAAAGTTACCAAAAATGTTTTTACCAACGAAATATACACGATGATTTATGGTGTTAATATAAGAATTACCCTTAGTAAAATTTTTACAATAATTTTAAATTAATGAAATATCTTACTAATAGTTTTAATCATAATTTATATTAACTTTTTCTCCTTATATAAATGCTTAATTAAATTAAGTATTATTAAAGAGAAAAAGTTAATAATTAATATTATATTATTACGCTAATTATATAAATGCTAAAAAATTATAAAAATCTAATAAATCTAAGGAGAAAATAATCCAACTAATGTTATAATTAAAACAAAGGTTAATAAGATATTAAAAACATTTATTAATATTAACTACCTTATATTACAATTATAAGGATAAGTTAAAAAAGGTTAATATATTAAAATAAAAATAAGAATAAAGTAATGGACGAAAATAATAAACGCAAGAAAAGAAAAAATAACCAATATAAAAATTATAAAAAATAGTTATATAACTTATATAACCCGTGCTTATTTTTATAACTTATTTTAATTAGGAAAAAATCTTTGATCCTTTTCATTTTACTCAATAATTTCAATTATATTCATAATTTTAACCTTTTATTTACAACTTATTATAATTATAAAACCACCTTATCTATTCCAATATTTATTATAATAAATATAATCCTTAAAGCTTAAGGCTTTAAAATCACACCTACTTCTTAAGCCTTAAGCATTATTTAAAATATCCACTATAAAAAACTATATAAAAATAAAAATATTTTAACGAATATTTCTTTTTTTTTAACTTTTTTATAATTAAATAAAATAACTTTTAAATAAAAAATATTAAATCCTTTATTTTAATTATTATTTAATATTATAATGTTTTTAATTTTTAATTTAGGTAAAAACTATAAAATATGTTAAAATAAATAAAGTGGTTTTATAATTATAAATAAGTGTAAATAAAAAGTTAAAATTATAAATATAATTAAAGTTATTAAGTAAAATAAAAAAAATCGAAGATTTTTACTTAATTAAAATAAGTTATAAAAATAGGTATAAATTATATAAGTTATATAATTATTTCTTATAATTTTTATATTAGTTATTTTTTCTTTTTTTATGTTTATTATTTTTATTAAGTGTTGCTATTTGTACTTTTATTTTTTGCTATTAGGGCTTTATTTGTATTTTTATATATCTTATATATCTTTTAAACTTTAAATCTAGGCCTAATCTAACGCCTTTAGCGCCTTTAGTTGCCCATATTAATCTAATCTAAATAATTTTTTGAAATATATGGTTATAAACGTGTAATTGGATTTAATTAAAAGATGTTTTAATTCTGAATTGATTGATATTGGTCGTAGAATGAGGCGATATTTGGTTGTAAAGTTATTTAAAAAAGTAAGTGGGAGCCTAGGAGGCATGTGACAGCTCTTGGGTTATATTAAGGGTCCTTAGCGTTTTTAAAGTCTTTAGATTTAAATCTTATTTAATAGTTTTAATTTTGAATAATTTTCTAAAATATAAAGTTATAAACGTGTAATTGGATTTAATTGAAAGAGAATTTAATTATTGATTGATTGATATTAGTTGTAATATGGGGCGATATGTGGTTGAAGAGTTATGTTGGTATTTGTTTTAATAGCAGTTACGTGATATTTCTTAGCGTGGCTTAAGCGGCTTTAAGGCTTTTAAGCGGCTTTAAAGGTCTTTAACGTGGTACTAAGAGCTTTTAATGTGGTTTTAAGGTTAGTTACGTGCCGCCTGGCTTGTTATTTATTTTTTTGAATAATTTTGTAACTATGTATTGCCTTAATTTAAGACTTATATTAATTAATTTAGAATTAAATACCTTTTTAATTGAATTTGGTTACACATTTGTGGCTATATGTTTCAGAGAGTTATTTGGATTGGATTGATGTAGGCAGTTAGGGGCATTAAATTAGGCCTGGATTTAAAGTTTTAAGGGATGTATAAGAGTGTGAATAAGGCCTTAATAGCAAAAAATAAGAGTACGAATAGCAACACTCTTTTTATTTATTATTTTATTTTCATTTTTATAAAGCTTTAAAACCTTAAAATTTCTTCGGCCTTTTTTTAAAAAAAAATATCTAAAAGTAATTCATCGGCTTATAGCCTTTTATTTATCTCAGTGAACTTAAACCATAAAATCTATACTTATATATCTTTTTAACCACATCAGCTTTTAACTAATTATAACGATTAAGCAAGCTAAAAAGATGAACACAGACTTATGGTCTAAGCATATTATATCAAATTTTGGTTAAAACATTACCAATTTAATTAATTAATCAATTAATTAATTAATTAAAAATATTTAATTACGTTTGTCTTATTTATCTAACTATTAAGCTTTTAACTAATTTAAATGTAAGATCTAAAAACATTTATAAAACAGGCTATAAGCTGTTTTATCCAGGCTAGATCGGATTATTATTAACGCGGCGTTTCACGTGATTGTAATAAATGCGTTTTAAAAGCCTTCTAAAAAAGCCTTTCAAACGTCACGCTTTTTAAAGCCTTTTAAACATCACAACCAAATGAAAAATATCTTTAAGGCTAGATATTGCAATTATTTCTATTGAAAACTTTGTTTAAAACGATTTAATCCAGTTGTTATATCATGATTGCTGGCAAACATAATAATTTTTAATATAATTTTAATTAGAATAAATTAGAACGTCGCATTTTTAAAAGTCTTTTAAACGTTACAACCAAATAAAAAAAATCTTTAGGATTAAATATTGTAATAAAATAATTGCCAGTTTAATTTGGAATCATTTTATAAGATTGTTGTGGCGTGGTTGTTAGCGAGCATAATAATATTTTAACATATTTTAATTAAATTAAGTTCTTATGGCAAATATTATTGCAATTTACGGTCTCTGCTTAGACTAAAAATCAAAAAATATTATTTTTTTGGCCCCACATGTACATGTGTACAGGCCAAAAAATGATGTTAGTGGGCGCAGCCCGCCATTTTTTGATTTTTAGGCTGAGCTCGCTGAGATAACCTTTTATAAGCTTCGAGACGGGCCTTTAAATCACTTTTAAATATTTTTTTTTTAGAAATCGCTGCGTTAGCCGAAGAAATTTTACTTGTTTAATTAAAAAATTATTTTAAAAAATTAATCTTAAAAAGTTAATCTTAAAAAGTTAATCTTAAAAAGTTAAAAAAAGGTTAAAAATTAAAAAAAGGTTAAAAGTTAGGAATAAGTAATAAAAAAAAGGCATAACCATTTAAAGAATAAGGTTTAATAAATTATAATAATAGTAATTATAAAAATGCTTATATGGTAATAACCATGGATAATTATAAGTATAATTATTTATATTTATAATTATATCCATTTATATCTTAATATCACCTTCCTTTTAATAAAAAGGATAACGTTTACGTTATTTAAATCTAATATATACACATTTAATACATATATATTTAATATATATATATTTAATATATACATATTTAATACATATACACATATATATTAATATTTAATATAAATCTTTAAGTAAACCTATATTACTTTAATAATTAAAATAACTTTAAATAATCCTTTTAATAAAATATATATGGTTTTAATAATTAGATTATTTAAGGCTTTACTAATGGCTTATACGTTAAAGCTTTTATAACTTTATTAATATATAAAAATATAATTAATAAATAAAAATAAAACATAAATAAAAATATAATTAATAAATAAAAATAAGATTTATAATTAAGTAATAAATAAAAATAAGATAATTATTAATTAACCTTTTAACAATTAAAAAATTTAAAGATTTTCCAAATAAACATATTACTCACCCCTTAAATAAACCGAAATAATATAAAAATTAAAGGTTTTTTAATTGTAATAAAAAATATCATTAAATAATAAAACCTAAAAAATCAATTAATTAATTAATATATAAAAAAAACTAAGCTCCCAACGTTTTAAGCTAATTATATATACATTAATAAAATTTAATAAATTATAATAATAACAATAAAAATATACTTATACGATAATAATAATAAAAATATGCTTATATAATAATAATTATATTATTCACCTATCCACGTTTATAATTATATCTTAATAAAAAACGTTAAAAAAAACGTATAACTATAATTAATAAAGTTTAAAACAATTAACATAAAGAAATATAACCAATAAAAAGCGTTTGCTTTAAAAAAATGTAATTAATGAAAAACTTTTAAAAAAAACGCACAATTATCGGGTAATTAACGTTAAAAACGATTTAACCAATCCTAATTTTCCTACACAAGTTTTTAAGAATTACAAAAATATTTAATAACGTAATTAATTTAATAATTCCCCATAATAATTTCCCATAATAATTTTCTAAAAAAGTTTTAACATAAAAATATCCTTTAAATAAATAAAACCCTTTAAACCTTATAAGCCTTATAAGCCTTAATGTTTTAAATATTATATAATCCCCCTTTATAAAATATAAGATTACTAAACATTAACAAATAAAAATAACTTTTCTTTTATTCCTTAAGCTTTAAATTAAATACATTTTTATTAATATATTAACTTTACCTAATCCCATTTTTACATTTTTATTTTAATGTATTAATCTTTTTTAATTTATTCTTATAATTATAATATTATAACATTAAATAATAATTAAGATAAAGGATTTAATATTCTTTATCTAAAAATTATTTTATTTAATTATAAAAGAATTAAAAAAAAAGAAATATCCATTAAAATATTCTTACTTTTATATAATTTTCCATAATAAATACCTTAAATAATACCTAAAACTTAAAAGATAAATATAATCTTAAAACCTTAAACTTTAAAAATTATATCCACCATAATAATCCCCCTTCTTTAATAAAACTTATTTTAAATCTTATCGTTACCTCTTATAAATTCTTAAAATATTAACCCCGCATAACTTATCATTATTTTTATATAAAAAGTTAAAACTATCCTTTTTAACCACTTTTAATTATATGTTAAAACAAAATAAAAAACTTATAGCCTTTAAATTTTAATCGTAATATTCCTTTAATAACTTTATAAAATTTTTAAAATTACTCACCAGATATTACTTAAAATCCAAATCATAATTTTTCCATTTTATTTAATATTATAATCTTTTATAATAAAGCTTTAATAATTTAACTTTTTCCACCTTTTATTCCTTTTTACTAAAATCTAAGTTAATAATTTTGCCATTAAAATTAATTAAGTCTTATCTTAAAATAAGATTATCAAGATCCTTACGTAATTTATTAACGTTAAACCACTCTTAACTTTTCTAAAAATAAAAAAATTCTAATTTATATATATTTAACTTTGTAAGGTATTCTTCGATAATTTTATAAAAGATCGATATTATTAAGATGCTTAATTTATCATTAAAACAATCCGTTTACATATTTATTTTATTACAAATAAATACCTAGTCTTTAAATCTAAAATCCGGCTTTTTTTATATTAATTTACATTATAAATCTATTACTTTTATACGCGTTATATTATTCGTTTTATAAAATCTTCCTATTTTTTTATTTATTAAGCTATATCTTAAGCTTTTTTTCATAACATACGTTTTAAAATAAATAACTATTCTAAAAATCTTATTTACGTCTTTTAATTATAAATCGTTTATATAAACTTTCCCATTAAAACTTATCAAAAAAAACATCTTTTAATAATTTATATAATATTAACATTTAGAGTTTTGCTATCCGCACCCCATAAAATTGCTATCGGAGCTTATCCGCACCCCAGTACATGACAAAATGCTTAGCGTTCAAACGCCGTTGGTCCGAGCTCTCCAACTAGCTTCAATCAAAAGATCTATCATAACTTCCAATCCAGGAATCGGATTGAGGTGCATCTTATACCATTCGAATCAGCTCAATAAGACGGTCCAAATGATATATGTTTCAGATTGATGCGACCGGTGGCTGCAAAGTTATTCAAGTTGAAAGATTGCAGTCTACCTTGAAGATGGTACAAATTGAAGTGGTCCGTGCATCACGTGATGCCCTTCGCCTAGCGCCAGGCTAGCGGCAAAGCGTTTATTTCACTCTTTTCTAAATAACTTCGCAACCAGCTGTCGCATCAATCTGAGACATATATCATTTGGACCGTCTAATTGAGCTGATTCGAATGATATAAGATGCACTTCAATCCGAGTCTTTGACTGGAAGTTGCGTTGGATCTTTTGATTGAAGCTAGGTGGAGAGCTCGGACCAGCGGCCCTTAAACGCTAATTTCTTATGTACTGGGGTGCGGATAAGCCCCGATAGCAATTTTATGGGGTGCGAATAGCAAAACTCAACATTTAAACCTTATTTATAATTAATAATATTTAAGACCAATTATTCTAAAAATAATCTATGAAAAAGCGTAATTTTTAGTTAATGTATTCATTTATAATCTCCACTTATTTAAATAATTATTTATAATTAATTATAGCAAATTCTAATTTCGTTTTATGTATTTAAAACGCTTTATTAATAAAATAACTAATAAATTATCTTCTTTAATTATTTATAATAAATATAAGCTATTTTATTTATTTATAAGAATTGTTATAATATATTTAAATTATATTTTTTTTAATCATAGTCTTATAATAACAAATAGTCCATATTATTTTAATAAGTTTATCGATAATTACAAAAATATTATTATATCTATTTTTATCTTTTAATATTTTTTTAAAATTTATTACGAGATATTTCCATCGTTTATTTAAAATAAAAAAAGGTAAAAATAGTTTTAAAATTTTATCTTTTAAAACCTTAACGAATTAATAAGGGCAATTATTTATATATTAGTTTATATACGTATATATTTTTAATTATTAATATCGATTAAATATTAATTTTTTAGTTTTTTTTTTCTTTAAATAAGCAAATTTAAACCGAATATATACTTTTTTAATAACTTATGTTTAAAGAAAATTTTATTTGGAAATTATTAATTATCTTTAATATAGTATTAATTTTTTTTATTTCTTAATTAAACTTTTTTATAAACTATCCTTTAATTCGATAATTGGTTAATTTTAAATTAGTTTTATTTGCTTATAAAAATTTATTTAAGAATTTTATTCTAAATTTTTTTAAAAAATCTATCTTCTCTAATATAAAAATTAGGATAAGGTTATTATTAGTATTAAACGATGTTATAATTAATTAAAATAATGTTATAATATATTATTTATTACATTTTTCCTTTTATATATAAATGTTTTTTATGGGTTATAAAAGGATATTTAAAATGGTGTTCCTTTTTTTTGATTAATAAATAATTATAAAATTATATTAAAACATTAATTTAGCTTATCTTATTTATTAAAAATTTAAAATACGTTTTATATTAAAATACTTTAATATTTTATAATTTATAATAGTAATAAAAAGATATTTGTTTTATAAGTTAATTAATTCTAATTATTAACATAATAATCCTTTTATTATAACTAATATTTCCTTATTATAAATTTTATAATTTAGTTTTATCTTATGTAAATTTTTAAAATAAAAAACAATTAGATATTAAAGATTTTTAAGGGATATTTTTTAGGATAATACCCTAACTACCACATTATTTAAAACATTAATTTCCATTATTATTTCTAAATTATAATTAAAATGTTTAAAAATTAATGTCTTAGCCAATTTTTATTTAAGTTTATTAAATGTTTATCGGTGTTAAAAAGTTTAAATTAAGTTTATATATATATATATATAAATTTGGAAAAAGGCTTTATAATTTAGCCGTATTTCTTAATAAATTTCTTATAAAAATTATAAAATCTTAAAAATAAATATACTCTTTTTACTATAGCCTTTCTATTTTAAATTAATATTTTCTAATCTTAAATAACTTTTATTTTATTTAAATCTATATTAACCTTTTTAGGCTTAATTATATAATTAAGAAATTTCGTTTCAATTATATAAAATTTATATTTAACAAAATCGGCTTATAAGCTAACCTCCCGCAATTTATTTAAAATTCTATTTATATATTTTTTATATTTTTCTTAACTTTTTAAATAAATCAAAATATTATCGATATATACGGTATAAAATTTATCCAAATATTTATAAAAAATGACAGGGCCACCTATCACATACCCTTAAACGCTCCTTCTACTAAAAATAACTAAATATATAAATAAATAACTAAAGTTTTTAAATCTTAGTTAACTTTATAAGAATTGTAAGGAATAATTACATAATCTATATAATTTGTACCCATCTTTATAACTTATTTTAATTAAGAAAAAATCTTTAATCCTTTCCATCTTACTTAATAACTTTAATTATATTTATAATTTTAACCTTTTATTTATAACCCACCATAATTACAAAACCACCTTATCTATTTTAATATTGATTAATGGTTGATAAAATAAGTTAATTATAGATAATAAAGAAATTTATATTAAATAATATTGTTAATGGTATTGGAATAAGAAAAAATAGAAACCCACAATTTAAGATTTAATTAGAAATTCCTGGATAAAAAATTCTTTATTTAAAATCTCTAAATTAAAACTCCTCAAAATTTATAATCATTATAAATATAGGAATCTTATACTAACTTAAAAACTTTAAGGTACTATATTATATTTATGTTTATAAGTTTATGTTTATTACGTATAAAAAGATTAAACCAAGATCTATTAGTAAATACTCAAAACGCCACATTACATCTATATTAATAATATCCAAAAATATTATGAGAAAAGTTTTTTATACAAATGATCCAACTAACGATCCCTTTATTAAACTATAAGACAATATTTACTTTAATAAAATTTAGCCAATTCCTTTACCCAAGCTAAAAACCTATTTAAATTAAAAGCCTACCCAAACTAATATTTATTTAAGCTAATCTATTTGGAAAATATAATTAAAAATAAACCTTTAAAACAACTATATCATATTTTAACAACTAAATATTTATACGTTATCCATTTTATAAACCCTAATCTTACATTACCTTACATCAATATATAACTACACTATTAAAAAATTTTTTATTAACCCACAATTATATTTTTTATGTTTAAACCCATTATTTTAGGTTATATTTTTTTATTATTATTTATAAAGTTTTTTTTGTAAAAGTTTTTTTTAAAAACTTAAACCTATAAATATAAACTAAATTACACTAACATCTATCCATTCTTTCATAATATCTATACCCAACTTTTTATTATCATTATATCCAATATTTACTTATTATAATAAATTTTATACATTTATTATTTTATATTTGTATAAATAACTGCCAAAATAATAGGCTTTGTTAAGAAAGGAAAGGGAAAAATTACTATCTTAATTCTAAAGCCAAACCTTTTAAAACCAAATCCTAAATAAAAATATAGCCACCTGATATAGGATATATATATTAAAGATAAATATAATGATAAGGAGGTGGATTTGGAAGGTATCGATAAATTAGATACCTTAACATTAGATATATATTATGTAAAAACATTTTTAATATATAACAATAATTTTTATAATAAAAACTTTTAAAAAAAATATTAAATTAACTTTAACAGTTAAAAAATAAAACATTTTAAAAAACTAAACCAAATATTAAAATTAAAAATATTTAACCATTTCTTTAAATATGGTATATAAATTTTTAGTTACACTTTTGCCAAAAAACTTAAAAAAATTATTAATGTAAAAAATTTTTTATATTAATAAAAGATAAGGCTATAAATGTAAATATAAAATACCTTATAATATTTATCTCTATAAAAAACCCTAATTATTAAAAAAAGCTATAATAAAATATAAAAAATATAAATAATATTAATTTAGAATAATCTTTTAAAAAAAATAACTAAAATAAAGTTTTAGAAACCTATAAATAACAACCCATAAAATTAAATTAAAACACTCCAAAAGTTAAGGTAACCGCTATTACTCCAACCCTTAATGCAAGTAAACAAATTAGTTTAAATAGATTAAATAATTTATTTACCTTAAATAACTAAATTAGATAAAATCTAATTTTAACTCTAAATTTAAGACTAAGTCTAGGTTTAAGCTAAGACTAAAAACCTATTATATTTAACCAATTCTTTAATTATAATAATAATTACCTTTTATTTAATAATATAATTACTTTTTAATAGAGATTAATTGTAGATTTTATAACTATTCCATAACATAACTTATAACCCCTTAACCTTTTAAATATAAACCTAAATTTTTAATTAAAAACAATTAATTAAGCCTAAAACAATTAAAACAATTAAGGATAAGATAATTAAAAAAATCAAAATAATAACCAATTAATAACCTCTTTTAAATAAAAACTATTATATGAATTATAATTGTTATACAAATTATAAAACTTATAGATAATTACCGATCTTATTAAGATATATAATAACAATAAAATTAAATTTAATAATAATAAATATAATATTTTTAATAAAAAAATAAAGATCTTTAAAGATATATATGGTAAAGTTGGAGTTTTATTTTTAGGTTACATTATTACTTATTTAATTATATTAAAGGATTACATTTTGCAATATTATTATAATTAAATTACTTAAAAAAAACTTACTTAAAAATAAATAGTCATTAAAATTAAAAATTTCTTTTATATTATTAAAAATTAATAAATATATATATATAAATAAAAAATAACTATGATTTATACTACGATAAAAGAAAATCCTAATAAAGATTTGCTTACTTACCTCAATATATTAATTAAACATATCTAACATTTTTAGAAAGGATTATTAATCAACTACATAAAAAATATCAATTTAAAAGATAATATAATCAACATTATTTAAAACTATTTAACTTTTAACATTATTATCTTAAAACCATCTACTACATTTAAAAATATTTATTTTAATTTTTGTAATATAATTAGAATTGCCTATTATTATAATACTTATAATTTATAATATCATATACCTAACAATTAATATTAAACCAATTAAACATATAAAAATAATAATAATAGATATTAAAAAAATTACTATTTTAAAAATGTTTAATCTAAACACCGTTATAATAATCAACAAAATAAGAACAATAAAAGATACTTTATCTACAACAAATTTAAATATTAATCAACAAAACATCCAATAAATAAATATAAAATTAAAAAAAATAAATAACATCATTATATTTAAGAAATTAGAAAAAAAAATATAAATAAAGATTTTACTACCTTTTTCTTAGATTATAAAAGAATTAACATCGCCATAAACAACAATAGAAAATAAAACCAAATTAACTTTAACTTATAATATATAATCTATAAAAACTAAAATAATATTTACAACAATAATAAATAAAAACCAACCTTTTTAATATAATATTTAACCTAATATAATACTATTAATAGCAAAAATATTGCTAATATTCTTATAAACCAAATAATAATATATATTTTCATTAAAATTAATTTATTCGATAATAACAATTTAAAAAAAATAATAATTATAACCCCTCATAAAACTTCTAAAATACCAACCATATTTTATTTAAAAAATCGATATATTAATGCCTTCTAAGATATACTCTTTAATATGGGAGTAACCAGGATATTATCAAATAATAAACCTTAATTAAAAGTTTTATAATAAACCCATTTAAATATTTAACTTAATATAACCACTACTAATTAATATATAATTTATTTTAAAAATAATTTAAAATAGCAGAATTTGGGAACGGCATAAATCCCAACATTATTTAAAATAATCCCGTTCCAAATTATATTTATAAATATTTGTTTTTTATTTTATTTAAATAATATAAACTAATTGAAGATATATTTTAACAATATGAAAAATATATTTACTTATAAAAATAAGGATTACCCTATTATCCACAAATAGGACTATTTATGGTTTTTAATGGAATAAAAACGCTTTATCGCCTATTATTATTTGATAAAAAAAGAATTATATTAAATATATTAACGATTTAACCATCCAATAATTAAACACCTTTATAATATCCTTATAAAAACTAGATATAATAATATTAATTTTGAAATTATTAAAAAGATTATTAAATATTATTATTAATATTAATTATACAATAATGTATTAAGAAGATTTAAATTTATCGTTAAGGATAATATTAATTTTAACTACATAATATATATTAACGTTATATATATTAGTAGCTAACTGATATTTTACGTTGTTAATAAAATAATTTTATTCTAAGCTACCAAATTTTTAAAAGATATATTTATAAGATAAATTTAAGATACCTTAAAAATAATTTAGATCGATATTTATTTGGGATTGTTTGATAATTTAATATTTAATATAAGCATAAATTTTACAGCAAATAAGTTTAAAATAAACGTAAAAGTTTTTACCATTTTGGTAAAAGAAATTTTTATAAAAATATATAATTTTATTAACAAATTAAAATAATATTATAAATCGTTAAAACATACTTACAAAATTATTTCCAAAAATATAAAAAAGTATCATATAAAATTATTTTATATTTTATAGATAGTTATAAAAGCTATTAACGATATAATAAGATCTAATAATCTAATTTTAATATTACTTATCTTTGGGGTATATTTACGATTGGTTGAAAATTTATTATTTATGTTATTATTATATTAGTAAATTACCATTATTAAAAAAGCTATAATAAAAATCCAAAAATTAAAAATATAATAATAGGTGAATAAGATGTTTGGTATATGAAACAACTTAAATATATTAAACACTTTTAACCTCTTTTTATAATTAAAAGTTTAAATATTTTAGGAAAATAAGGGTTAAAAGGGACCTTATAAGTTAATAACATAAAATAATAAAACATGTATTGTCTAAATTAACAATAAATTTATTAAATTTAGGATAACTATTATAAAATCTTATTATTACAATAAAATTATATATATCTTAATTAAATCTAAATTTAAAAGTGAATTGGAGGATAAAAATAATTTAAACGAATATGTTTTAAAGTAAGCATTGGAATGAGATTTAGAGTTATAAATATTTAAGAGAGGATGAAAATATTTTTATAGTAATAAGAATAAGTTAAAGGAGAATATTGTTAATATAATCTAGAAAGAAATTATTAATAAATAACTATCGATATAATTTTATAATAAAGGTAAAATTATTATGTTGGGATAATTATTTGAAGCTTTTAATATTTAAGAAATTAAAGGTTTAATTGGATGAGATATATTTTTATTTAAAAAATATAACTATGTTAAATATAATAATATTTAAATATTTAATTTATAAATTATTTAAGAAATTAAAAGCAAAATAATAAATAATTTATATAAGAAATCAAGATTTATTATCTAAAAGTATAATAATATAAGAAAACAAATAATATTAACTTAATTATTAACAATTTAACAAATAAGTTAATAAATTATTACAGTTTTTACCCTTACGTTACTATAAGAAAATATAATTATTTAATTACATAACGTTATATAAATATATATATAATCTAATATACCCCTTAATCGCAAGTTTTTAACATAATTATTTACCAAACTTATTCCAAAATATCCAAAAGATACTATTATAATAATTTTTAAATTAATTTATAAAATTATTAAAATTAGAATATATTAATAAACTATTTATTTTAAATATTATCAAAAATAATTTAATATAAAAATCTTAACTTATAACCCCTATTTATTTATTATAAAATTAAATAAATGTTTTGATTTGGTTGGTATATAAATTGATAATATTTTTAATATTTTTGATAAATAATTTAACTATTTTAAAAATAAAGAATTAAAAAAAATTAAACTTCTAACCAAATTTAAGATTTACTTCATTAATAAGGAACCTTTAATCTTTAATAATTATATTCTATTTAAAAATACAAACAGATTATTATATTTGTATTAAAAAAAGTAAGGAAAGAAAATTACCCTTATTAAAAAGTCTACTAATAATATTGCCTAATAATATATCTAATAAAAAGTTTATGGCGCTTATATTACCACCATATATTAATTAGAAACAATTTATAATATATCTAAAATAATATAATATAAAAAATCTAGGAAGGACAAAATTATTTAATTAAATAATAAATTTTAATAACAACTTAAAAACCTAAATAAAGGATTTTAATACGTTTTTTTTAACCTCCTAAATACTAAACTATTTTTATTTATAAATAGATCTTTTATAAATAATAAAAACTTAAACTTATAAATAAATTATATAATTATTTTTAAAAATAAATTAACAAATAATAATAATTGTGACGTTAAATAACAATTGAGATAAAGGATTTGATGTTCTTCATCTAAAAGTTATTTTATTTAATTATAAAAAAGTTAAAAAAAGAGAAGAAAGAAACATCCGTTAAGATATTCCTGCCTTTATATAGTTTTCCATAGTAGATACCTTAAATAATGCTTGAGGCTTAAGAGGCAGATGCGATCTTAGAGCCTCAAGCTCCAAAGATCGTATCCACCATGACAATAATGCAATAAACGATGAATTTTTTAAGATAAAGGGTAACTTTATATACTAAAGCTTGATAAAATATCAAAAAGTTACTAAAAATATCCTTACCAACAAGATATATATAATAATCTATAATATTAATATAAAAATTACCTTTAGTGAAACTTTTATAATAATTTTAAACCAATAAAATATCTTGCCAATAATTTTAATTATAATTTATACTAACTCTTTTTCCTTATATAAATATTTAATTAAACTAAATATTATTAAAAAAAAAAGGTTAATAATTAATATTATATTATTATATTAATCATATAAACGCTAGAAAATTATAAAAATCTGATAGATTTAGGGAAAAAATAATCTAACTAATACTATAATTAAAACAAAAGCTAATAAAATATTAAAGATATTTATCAATACTAATTATCTCATATTACAATTATAGGGATAGGTTAAAAAAAATTAATATATTAAAATAAAAATAAGAATGTATAAAGTAATAGATTAAAATAATGGATTAAAATAATGGGTATAAAAAAAGAAAAAATAGTTAATGTGGGAATTGTGGGGAACAATTACATAACCCACATAATCCGTACCTATTTTTATAACTTACTTTAATTAGGAAAGGATTTTTAATCTTTTCCATCTTATTTAATAATTTTAACTACATTCATAATTTTAACCTTTTATTTACAACCTATTATAATCATGGAATTATTTTATTTGTTTTAATAAACTTTTTTAATATAAGTTTTTTTAATTTAATTTTATAATATTTATATTAAAATTAATATTTAATAATTTTATTTTATTTTTTTTAAATTTATTTTTACCTTATTGGTAATTTTAATTATTATAAAAAGGTTTTTAAATTTTTCGAAAAGCCCGTAACCTTTTCCGTTATTTTTCTTGTCTATTTATTTTTTACTTACTAAAATTTTGCTTTATTAATTTTATATCAAAAAAAGATCTCCTAATTTACTGTTATTATTATTTATTTATATTGTTATTATTATCCATTTTATTATTATTATCTTCTTCTATAACGATTTTAAATTATTAAAATCTTTATTAAATAATAGCTTTTATTATTAAAAATAAAAACCTACCATAAATGTGTTAATTAAATCTGGATATTATAAATTATATATTCCTTAAAGCCATCAACTTACCATTTTATATTAAATAAAAATTCCAAATATCTCCACCCTCCCAATGCTATATTACCCAAAGCTAAAATATAAATACGTTATTATTCCTTAATAAATAATATATTAACTAATTCAAAACTAAATAAATAATTACTTACATTAATAAATTAGCTTTTAATGTGGTCTAATTTAACCGCTTAAAACCTTTAACGTTAATACGGTAAAAACCCCCTTAAAAAACCTTCCTATCCCTTAAATCTAAATGTTTTAAATATAAATTTATAAGGCTTATATCTTTAATAACGACAGGAATCTTATAAACTTTAAAAACTGCGCCGTAAATTTTAAAAAACATACCGCTCCCCAACATTAAAATCCCTACATTATAACTAAAAGTAATTTCCTAATTTATTAAATTGCAATTATTTTAACGTATTTTTTAACATAATTTAAAAGATAATTAAACAATTATATTTTCCCTTTTTAACAGTTATAACTTATAAAACCTTTTTAATAATTTACTAAACCTAAATAATATCCTTGTTAAAATAAACATTAACATTTTTAATTTTTCTAATATAAACTTTAATTTTTAAAAAGCTAAGCTATTTGTAACGAAACCTATTAAACTTATTATTTTTTTAATCTCCTAATTTAACCTTATCTTTTTCTTTTTTTATTAAACTTTTTAATAAATTTTCAAAGCTATTTATGTTTAGCTTTACGATAATTACTTGTAAAATCTTATAAAACATTAGGTTATTACCTTTAAACTTTTTCAAATTATAATTATTATTTCTGCCTTTATTATCTGTAAGAGTGGGACCAGGTAGAGTTAGTATACTAATAAGAATATATTTAGTCTAAAACTTAAAGAATAAAAAAGAAGCTATTCCTGTTTGTTAATGTCTAGTAATCTTATATCTTATAAAGGGGGATTATGTGATATTTAAGATATTAGGGTTTGTGAGGCCCATAAGGCCTAAAGGGCCTTATGAGGTCTTAGGGCTTTATATTATCGCATATTTATTTATTACCTTTATCTCGTTTATTACTACCGTTACCACTATCACTACTAACAGCACTGCCAACAATATTATTACCGCAACCACCATTAACAGCTTTCTTTATACCATCCCAATTATTATCATTAATAATATTATTAATAATATTACTACCGCAACCACCATTAATAACCCCTTTTACACCATCCTAATTACCATTACTAACATTACTAATAATATTACTGCCATAATTACCTTTAATAACCCTCTTAATATTATTTTAATCATTATTATTATTAATAACCCTTTTTATATCATAATTATAACTATAATTAATAGCTTTCTTAATAATATTATTTTTACCTATAAAACCTTCCTTACCATCTTAATAACCCTTATATCCACTACTCTTATTATCGCCTAAAAAATCATCCTATTTTTCTCTACTAAAAACGGATACTATTTACGCTAACATATAGAAATTTTCTAAATTTATAATAAATAAAAATTAATAAAAACATATTATAAAATTAGTTACCATAATTAAAGTTATTTTCTAAGACAATATTATTTAAAAAACCTTAAAAAATATTAATATTATCGTAAATATCATTTTTAAAAAAGGCAAAAATCTTTACGGTTAAAAGTTATAATATATAAAATATTTCTACCTTAACATCCCCATATCTGCTGGCGTTAAAAATTATATAACTATTAAATTTAATATATATTAGTATAACGTTAACCTATTTTATAATATATATTGTAACTATTCCTTTTATCCAATTAAAACTGATATTATTTTTATTAATTTTACCTAATTACTTTAAAATAATGCATTTATTTAATTTTAAACTTATTTTATATTAAATAAATAAACCTTTTGCTATAATAATTTTAAATTTGTTTTAACTAAAATTATTTAAGCTTATAGGCTTAATTTTATCGATATTTTTAAAAAAAATATAAGTGATAATATATGATAAAATAAAGCTTATTTAAAACGTAAATATAATATTTTAAATTATAAAACTTATAAAATATGTTAAAAGCTATAAGTTTACTATTGTTAATTAATAAATTATTTAAATATATAATTTTTTAATAGTTAACCTTTGCAAACTTATTAATAAACTAAAAAATAAAATCATCTTAAATAATTATTTATAATATATTTAAAAAAAATAATATTCTTATTAAAATAAGGTCGTATTAATTAAATTATATCGTTAAACTTTTAACTTATTTATTATTTTTATAACTTTTACCATTAAAACCAGCTAAAAATTAATCATTATTAATATTATTTTTAATAAAGAAAATATTAATTAAAACGTAAAACCTTACTTTTTAAATAATTAACGCGAATATGTTAATTATAAACATAATTACGCCACATAAAAATATACTAGCTAAAAATATAATAGCTATAGCGGTTTTATTTTATAAAATAACTATTATTGTAAGGCTTTAAGACCTTATAAAGCCCTTTGGGCCTTATGGGTCTTATAAGCCTTAATGTCTCAGATATTACATAATCCCCCTTTATAGGATATAAAATTACCAGGCATTGGCAAATAGGAATAGTTTCTTTTTTATTCCTTAAGTTTTAGATTAAATACATTCCTATTAATATACTAACTTTACCTGGTCCCACTCTTACAAAATTATTAATTAAAATAATAAGTATGACGTCAAATAACAATTAAGATAAAGGATTTGATGTTCTTCATTTAAAAGTTATTTTATTTAATTATAAAAAAGTTGAAAAAAGAAAAGAAAGAAATATCCGTTAAGATATTCCTGCCTTTATATAGTTTTCTATAATGGATACTTTAAATAATGCTTAAGGCTTAAAAGGCAGGTGCGATCTTAAAGCCTCAGGCTCCAAGGATCGTATCCACCATGATAATAAGGTGTAAATTATTAAAAATATTATTTATTAATTATTTATTAAATATAAACAAATTATATATAATGTAATATTAAATTTATAATAAAAGTACATGCATTTTTATTTATAATATCGACGGTATATATGGGTATAACTTTACTTTAATTACTTTAAAAATTAATTACTTTAAGTACGTTTTATTTTTTTATTTAATATATACGTATTTATATAATATATTTAATATTTCTTTTTTAATGCTTTAAGTATTTATTTAATTATGGATTTATATTATATCTTTATTATTTACTTTTTATTATTAAATTATTTTTTTTCTTTCTTTTAAAGCAACATTAAATCTGCAATAAGAGTACATGTATTTTATCTGTAATAGTATTTGGTCTCTTATATAAATTTAGGTGTGCGTATAAGTATCTTTACCACACCTAATTTAACGGCATTTTTAACCTATTCCAGCCTATCCAATTAATTTTTTAAAAATCCTTAAAGATAGTTATCTTTATTGTTTTAACGAGACGAATTGATTGATATATGTTTTAAATCTTAGAAAAATCAATTGATCGAGTTATTGATTGATTTTTGATTGATTTTATTGGGCTTTACTATATTGTGTCTTTAATTAGGGTGGTAAGGGAGGTGGTCTATGCGTGGTATCGGTCGTAACCTTAACCTTAAATAACTCTTATAATAAAGTAGCGGCGATCGTGTAATTAGGATTAGTTTGCTCCTTAAATTAAGCTCTTCAAATTTATACCTTTAACTAAAGATTTAAAGATAGTTTAAATGGGTTGCAATTGATTAATAGCTTGATATGTACTGGAGCCGCCGGAGCTGCGCTACTAGCGCCATATTACGGATAAAAAGCTAAGTACTCCTACTGTGGATTTAGTGTTGCTCTTCTTTTATTACTTTATTATTTATTTATTAATAATGGATATTTTAAATTTATTAAAAGGGGGTTTTTAAGGCGGTTTTCTTTTTTAAAAAATGAAAGAATTATTTAATTTTTTATAATTTTATGTTAAAAATAACGGTTATGGTGTATATTATATTAATATGTTTAATTATAAAAATAAAAAGCTTAAATATTATAACGTTTTTTATATAAAAAATGTTAAAATGTTTTTTAAAGTTAAAACTAAGTATAAAAAACGATTTAATAAGAAAATTAAATGTATTTAATAAAACTTTATAATTAATTATAATCGAAATAAAGGTTAAATATTTTATTTATATAAGGAGTTTAATATATACGTTAATTATATAGCTAATTATGGCTTTTATAATAACCTTATTTATTAATATTTTATTAAGGATTAAAAACGATATATTAAAGGTTTATATAATATTAATGCTTAAATTAACTAAATATTAAAGTCTTTAAAAGTAATATAACTTAATATAATAATTATTAAATAAAATATATATAATTAAATTGTAAAGATTTAAGTTATAAAGCTTTAAGGTTTTATATTTATTTAAGTTTTTTTTATAAAGTTATGTAAGGGGTGTTTAAAAAATAAAAATAAAAAATTTATATAAGTTTATTATAAGATTAAAAAAGGAAATTAAAATTATTTTAAATATATATTTTAAGTATATTTACGGTTTATTTTAATGTATTAATATTTTAATTAAATGATAAGCTTTAATTATATTTATAAAATTAATTAATATAATATATTTCTTTTAAATATGTGGGAATTGTGGGGAACAGTCACGTGACCCACATGGCCCGTGCCTATCTTTGTAGCTTACTTTAATTAGGAAAGAATTTTCGATCTTTTTCATCTTACTTAATAACTTTAATTATATTCATAATTTTAACCTTTTATTTACAACCCACCGTGATCACGGAACCACCTTATTTATTCCAACAAAATATTATTAACGTTATTAATAAAAAAACTACGTTTAATATTACGTTTATAATTTTTTTTAATAAAAAAAATAAAAGTTTTAAATAAGTTATAAAATCTTTTATTCTCTTTTTTAAATATTACGGCTATAACTAATTAAACGTTGTAATATTAAATTATAATAATTAATTTAAAAAAGCAGTTTTAACGTAATTAATAATTATTTAATTTATACTTTATATTTTTTATATTAATAAAGAGTTTTGCTATTCGCATCTCATAAAATTGCTATCGGAGCTTATCCGCATCTTAGTACATTGAAAGTTTAGCGTTTAAGGGCCGTTGGTCCGAGCTCTCCAGCTTGCTTTTGTTAAAGACCTACTATAACTTCCGATCTAGGATTCGGATTAAGGTGTATCCTATATCGTTTGAATTAGCTTAATTAAACGGTTTAAATGATATATGTTTTAAATTGATACGATTGGTGGTTGCGAAGTTATTTGAATTTAAAGATTAAATAGCATTTTGAAAATGGTATAGGCTTAAGTGGTCTGTGCATTACTCTAAGTTAGCTAGCGCCACATTAGCGGTAAAGCGTTTATTTTATTTTTTTCTGAATAACTTTACAATTACCGGTCGTATCAATTTGAAATATATATCATTTAAAAGCTCTAAATAAGACGGTTTTAATGGAGTTAAATACACTTCAATACGATTTTTAGATTGGAAGTTGTATTAGATCTTTTGATTAAAGCTAAGTGGAAAGCTTAAACCAACGGCGTTAAAACGTTAGTTCTAAATGTATTAGGGTGCGGATAAGCTTTGATAGTAATTTTATGGGGTGCGGATAATAAAACTCTTAATAAAAACGTTTGTTTAAAAATAAGTTAAAAATAAAAAATTACTTATAATAACAAATGTAAGGTTAAGGAAAGTGAGGTTAAAAAAATATAAATTAAGATAATTTTAAAGGGTAAAATAATAATAATTTTAATTTTATTTTAAATAAAAAATAATTATTTTATTTAAATAATTACAACCGCGGAAACACGTTTAAAATATCATTATTACCACGTAAAATGCCTTAAATTAAAGCAATAATTTTAATATTATAGGTATATATAATTTATTTATATAATAAAACTAAGTTTAATAACATATAAAAAAAGTTAAAAGAAAAGTTTAATAATATATAATTAAAGGTGATTTAATATTTATAAAAAAAGTATAATGTTAGTTTTAATATAAGTATTATGAGATTAAATTAAAAAAGCTTATATTAAAAAAGTTAGCTAAGATTTAAAAACCTTAGCTATCTACTTATATATTTAGCTATTTCTAATAGAAAAAGCGTTTAAAGGTATATAATAAGTAGCTTTATTATTACTTTTACGCCTTTTTTTTTTTTTTTTTATATATATTTATAATTAAGAATTATTATAATCCGATTAAAACTATTAATCTAAATATTTATCTAATTTGTTTAGCCTTTTTTAATCTTTCTTATCTTTTTTTAACGATATAGATTATTTTTTAATTAATTTATTAACTATTTAAAAAGATTATAGTAAAGGTATTAATGTTATATATAAAGATTAGTTTATTAATTAGGTCTAATTTTTTAACTAGTTTTAATTTATCGAAAATAAGTCGATAATTTTTATCGAACTTTTCGATAAATTATGTGGCGTTTTATATTAAAAGTAGTTTTAAATATTATTTGTTAAATTTTAAATTATAGTTTTTTTAAAATATTAAATATTTTAATATAAGACGTTTTTTAATATAGTTAATTTAATGTTTTTTAAGTTTTTTGATTTTATATAAAACTAAGTTATCGTTATCTTTATTAATGAAAACTTAACCCGGTTTTAGCTAACGTTTTAACTAAGGGTTTATATTAATAAATATAAAAGTAAGATAAGCGATTAAAATGATGCGGTGAATTTATTAATGTCGTAGAAAATTTAGCTTATAAGTTAAATTTTTAATTTTTTTTATAATTATAAAAAGATTTATGCGTTATTTAAATTATTTTTATTTTGGTTTTTTAAGCAAATAATAGTTTTTATAAAGTTTAAGAAAGATTTTTTTTAACGTTAAATTATTAAAGGTTTTATTTAATATTGTAACGGATTTTAACGTTAATTGCGGCATAATTAATGGCAACCCAAATTTTTTATTAATATATGTCCTTTTAAATTTTAAAATTTATTATGTTAATATTTATTTTTAAGATAAATAATGAGGTATAAGGTTTAAAGTTTAATACGATTTTATTTAGCAATTTTTTAAATATTAAATAGTAAAAGTTATTAAAGTTATATTAAAAGACATTTAATATTTTATCTTAGGGAATGTTAAAAAAAGCGACGTATTAAAACTTTATTACAATTTCGATGTTTTAATTGTGCTTTTTATTTGCGTTATTTATTTAAATGTGATAGCTTATTATTATAACGGTTTTAATGCTATTACAACGTTAAAATGTTTGCTATATTTTGCCGGTAAATTTTTAATCCCTATTTATAATTATTTTTGCTAAAAGGCCTTAATTTGCTGCAATAAATATCTTATAAAACATTTTAACTTAATTTTTAGCGGTATATATTAAGTGTTTAAGAATTAATAAAGTTTTTTTATTAAATTTATTAGTGATTATTATAAGGGAATTATAATAATCGTAATTTAATATATATTATATGGTTTTTTTGGCGTTAATTTTAGGTAAGTTAATTATAAAATTTATATAAATTATATGGTAAGGGATGTTAAGCTTTACGATTAGTTTTAATTCCTTTAAAGTTTTTTAATAATTTATTTAATTAAGTTAATAATATAAATAATAAATAAAATATTAATATAATTTTTTTACTAAGTGTTAAATATTAAAGCTGTTTAAGTTATATATTATATAATATGGTTTAAAATAATGTTTTTTATCGTAAATTATTTTAAAAAATATTTATATTTAACTTTTAAGAATATATAATTTTTAACGATTATTTTATCTTTTCGTTTAAAAGATGTGGGAATTGTGGGGAACAGTCACGTGACCCACATGGTCCGTGCCCATATTTGTAGCTTACTTCAATTAGGAAAGGATCTTCGATCCTTTCCATCCTACTTAACAACTACAACTACATTCATGATTCTAACCTTTTATTTGCAACCCACCGTGATCACGGAACCACCTTATCTATTCCAACAAAAAAGGCTGTCGTTTTTAAATACATATATAAAATTCCAAATTAAACGTTATGTTTATTTTTAAGCTTTTAATTTAACGATAATCTTAGCGAAACAAAGGTTATTAACGTATTTAATTATTATAGCTTATTTTTTAACGTCGTTCATTTAAACATATGTTTTTACCATATAGCTAAAATTTAATAATAAAGGTAAGAAATATTTGTCGTAATTATTATCCTTTACATTAAAGCTATAATTATATTATTTAATGTTACTAGGTATTAAGTGAAAAAATATAAAAAGTTTTAAATTAAAGATTAAAAATATATAATGTTAAAAAATGTAATTAAAATTATTAATAATGTTATTTAAAACGTTCTCCGTCTCCTTAACAGCCTTTTTTTTATCGTTAAAACTAAGTAACATTAATAAATAAAATAAAACGTTTAATATTAAATTTAGCCAACCAAAGATATATTAAATATTTAAAAAAAATTAAAATAAATATATTAAGGCTAATATAAGCTATATATTTAATTTAATTAAGTTAATAAAGTGTAAAAAATTTTAATTCACTACGTTATAAATGGATTTATAATTTGTTAAAATTATTATAAGATATTCACACGATTAAACTTACATTTAAAAATATTAGCAAATCTATATTAAATAAAACATTTCTAATTTTATAATTTAATAATTAGTTTTTACTTTAATAAATATTTTACTTAAGAATTAAATCGGATATATATTATTTATATTAAGTATATTATTATTCCATCCATCCTTATAATAAAAAATCATAACGCCATAACCCCGTTTTAAAAAAGCATTTATCTTAAAAAATGTAATCATGCCATAATTCTAATACACTAAATAAATTAAATCCGTAAATTAGACTTAAAAAAAGCAAAAAACTTCCTTTTTTATTATTATAAATTTAAATATAACATTTTTCGCCTATCGTTTTTTAACTATCGGCGTTTTTAAAACGCCTTTAACATTATTTTAACATTTAATAATTAATTTTGTTTTTTACTTTTACAACGATTTGGCCTTCTAATTATACTAAATAATATAGCGTTTTAAAAACCTGGTTATTTCGATATACGTTTCTAAATCGCAAAAATTTATAAGTTAGGCAATTTTTCGTAAGGCGTTTATTCGGCCTTACGTTAAGCTTATGCCGACGCCGTTAACTATAAACCTAAATAATTAAATAATTAAATATTTAATAAAAAACTTCGTTATAATTAATTATAAATTTAAATCCTAAAAACAAGTAAATAACTTATTTAAATATTTTAAATAAATATCTATAAAAATAAAACTAATTATAACATCGTTTATATATACATGGATAAAGTTTTAAAACGCTTATAATTTTTAATTTATAAATTTTTATATAAAAGATATATTATTATAAAAACTTATAAAAATAATTTTTAACACCTTTAATCCCCTTAATAATATAATTATCATTTGGTCCTAATATAAGGGTTAAACCTAAAACTGGTAAAAAATTTTTAATCCGTTAACAATAATAATATATTTCTTACCGTATATTTTATTTATTATTTCGTTTTAAGAAAATAACGGGTAAAAATCTAGCATAATAACTTTATTTAAAGCCTTAAGATCCACCACCACACAGCTTTTACACTATCCATTAATATTCTTCTATAAAACAAAAATAAGATAACTAAACAATATAAGATCTTTTATCTAATCGACCTTTCCGTCTTAATATATATTATTGAAAATTTTATTAATTATTTTTTTATTCTTAATATTAAATAAATAAACTTTTATAATTAAACTGATTTAATTTTATTAATTTTCGATAAAAGAAACTTTTATTATCTCGTTTTTTTATATGTTAATGTAATTAGGTTAGTCTTAAATATTATAACGTTTAGCAAGTTTTTTAGCTTTTTTGGTAAATTTAATATTTAAATCCCTTTCGCATATAAAAGCCCTTTATTTAATTTTAATAAATAGTAAATTAAGCCGTTAAGTTCTAAAAAAAAAGGTGATAAAGACTTCCTTAGCTTTAAATATGGCTTAAACGTCTTAAAGAATGGTTTATTAAATAATAAAAATGTATGCTAATTTATTAAAAATAGTTATATTGATATTAAATTATAAACCGATATGGTAAGTGTTATATTCGTCCTTTTTAATTAATGTTATAATTATTTAAGTAAAAAAGGCTTTTTCTTAAGAAATCTAGATTATATTATCGTTAATATAGTCGTATAAATGTTTTAAAAAGGTATATCTAAATATTATTACGATATTATTTGTTATATTTAAATAAAGGATAATTTTAATGGTATTTACATTAATAAATGCGTTAATTGTTCCGTTATATATCCTTATAAAAATATAGTTTTAAATAAAATTAAAGTTATCTAAAAATAATAATTTAACATATAACATAGAGATTTATATAAGCATTTTAAGCAGGATAATTATCTTCGTAACGCTTAATATTTTTTTACATATAAGTTTTTATTTATAAGATATTATAATAAGCATTATAATATTAACGTAAAAAGCAAAAGTTATAATAGGTTTAAAATAATTTATATTAGTTTTATAAAAATATAAAAAAGATATTCTTAAAAAAAAGTTTAATTTTAATAAATTAAAGTTAATTTATATATTAATAATAAAAATCCTTTATTTATTTTTGCTATTGCATAAATTATTAATTGTAAAATTAAAAATAACCCTTTTTATTATTTCGATTATATTATTAATTTTTTTAACGTTAATTAATAATATTATAATAATTTATACGTTAAACGCATAAATAATAAACTAATCTTTAAACATTATCACGCTTAAGCAATTAATATTAACACACATTATCGTTTCCCTGGAGTTTTTAAGGATTATAAGGAATTATATATATATATATAATACCAACTTATTATTAACGTTTAAATATCTTTTTAATAATTAGGTTATAATTATATCGAAAAAGTTATTTACCATAAATATATCCTTATTACTAATATAAATTTAAAAATTAACAGCTTATAAAATCAAACGGTTTTTGCAAATATAATCGATAATATACATAAAAAAATTAACAACGTTTTAAAATATTTTAAAATAAATATCATATATATAGGAAATTATGTTTTTAATAAAAAAGTCACTTTTGTAATTTAAGTAGGCGTTAATGGTTTCCTTAATTTTGTTATTAAATTTTACATATACTTTTTTATAACCTTCCTTTTATTCCTTTCCAAATATAACATATTTGGCTTTTTATAACTTATATTTAGCTACCTCCACATCTAAATCGTTAATTTTAATTTAAACCTTATTTTAAATCCCGGTATATCTGCTAACGTATCTAATAAGGTAAACCTAACGTTAAAAATGTTAAATCCATAATTTTTAACCATAGTAAAAACCCCGTCTAAAACAAAAATTAAATTTTTAGCTATAACTGTAAGGGCTTCCTCAAATATTAACCGATTAATTGCCACAGCCTTAAAATCCAGTTAAATAGTTGGGATTTAAAGAATAGCTTAAACGATAGTAATCATCTTATGGGGCAAAACCGCTACGGCCGTTATATCCTTAGCCGGTATATCCTCGTACGGCATAATTACGTTTATAACCGACACGTTTGCACCAATTATTTAAAAAATAAGGTTTTATGTTCCAATTAATGTTTTCCTTGTTAAAAGCAATGTTAATAATAATTAATTTTTAGCCGGTTTTAATAATAGAAATTATAAAAATAATAAATAAGTTAAAAGTTTAATAATATAATTCAGCTAATATGATTTTATTTTAATAAGAACGTTATTTTTTTTAAATATGTTATAAATAATTATTTAAAATGATTTTATCCTTTAGTTTATTAATAAATTTATAAAAATTAACTATTAAAAAATTATATATTTAAATGGCTTATTAGTTAGCAATAATAAGCTTATAGCTTTTAACATATTTTATAAATTTTATAGCTTAAAATATTATATTTACGTTTTAAATAAGTTTTGTTTTATTATATATTATCGTTTATATTTTTTTAAAAACGTTAATAAAATTAAGTTTATAAGCTTAAATAATTTTAATTAAAATAAATTTAAGATTATTATAATAAAAAATTTATTTATTTAATATAAAACAAACCTGGAATTAAATAAATACGTTACCTTAAAATAATTAAATAAAATTAATAAAGATAATATTAATTTTAATTAAATAAAAGAAATAGTTACGATATATATTATAAAATAAGCTAATATTATATTAATATATATTAAATTTAATAATTATATAATTTTTAATACCAGCAAATATAAGGACGTTAAAATAGAAATATCTTACATATTATAGTTTTTAGCCGTAAAGATTCTTATTTTTTTTAAAAATGGCATTTACAATAATATTAATATTCCTTAAGATTTCCTAAATAATGTTATTTTAAAAAATAATTTTAACTATAACAACTAATTTTATAATATACCTTTACTAATTTTCGTTTATTATAAATTTAAAAAGTTTCTATATATTAATGTAAATAATATCCGTTTTTAGCAGAGAAAAATAAAATAACCTTTTAAACAATAATAAAGATAATAGATATAAAGATTAATAAAATAATAAAAAAGATTTTATAAATAAAGATAATATTATTAAAAAAATTATTAATTATGATTATAATTATAATATAAAAAAAGCTATTAATAGTAATAATAATTAAGGTAATATTAAAGAAATTATTAAAAATAATTACAATAATAATATTACTAATAATATTAATAATAGTAATTAAGATAATATAAAAGAGGTTATTAATATTAATTATAATAATAATATTGCTAGTAATATTATTAATGGCAATAGTAATAACGATAATGATAAACGGGGTAAAGATAATAGATAAATATGTAATAATAAAGGTAGAAATAATAATTATAGTTTAAGAAAGTTTAAAAATAATAACCTAATATTTTATAAGATTTTACAAATAATTATTACAAAATTAAATATAAATAGTTTCAAAAATTTATTAAAGGATTTAATAAAAAAGGAAGAAAATAAGGTTAAATTAAAAGATTAAAAAAGTAATAGATTTAATAAGTTTTGTTATAAATAATTTAACTTTTTAAAAAAATAAATATACCTCTCGTTTTTTTTCTTAAAATTAAAATTTATATCGGAAAAATTAAAAATGTTAATATTTATTTTAACAAAAATATTATTTAAGTTTAATAAATTATTAAAAAAGTTTTATAAATTATAACTGTTAAAAGAGGAAAATGTAATTATCCAGTTATTTTTTAAATTATGTTAAAAAATACATTAAAATAATTATAATTTGATAAACCAGAAAATTGCCCTTAGTTATAATATAAAAATCTTAATATTAAAAAACGGCGCATTTTTTGAAATTTACGGCGCGGTTTTTGAAATCTATAAAATTTGTAGGGTTTTTACCGTTACCAAAAATATAGGTTTTATAAATTTATATTTAAAACGTTTAAATTTAAGGGGTGGAAAAGTTTCTTAAAAAGGTTCTTATTATGTTAATATAAAAAGGCCTTAAACGATTAAATTAGGTAACACCAAAAGTTAATTTATTGGCGTAAATAATTATTTATTTAACCTTAAACTGGTTAACGCATCATTTATCAAAGAATAATAATACCTTTATACTTTAGTTTTAAATAATATGACATTAAGAGGATAAAAGCGTTTAAAATTCCTATTTAATATAAGATAGTAGATTAATAGTTTTAAAAAATATTCGATTTATAATATTAGGGTTTAATTGGTGTATTTATAATAAGTTTTTATTTTTAATAATAAAGGTTATTATTTAATAAAAATTCTAATAATTTAAGGTTATTATGAAAGAAGATAATAATAATAGAATGGATAATAATAGCGGTAAATTAGGAGATTTTTTTTTGATATATGGCTAATAAGATAAAATCTTAATAGGAGAAAAATAGGTAGGCAGGAAAAATAATAAAATAAAAAGGGATTACAGGTTTTTTAAGGAATTTATTAACCTTTTTATAACAATTAAGGTTATTAATAAAGTAAAAACAAATTTAAAGGGAGTAAAATAAAATTATTAAGTATTAGTTTTGGTATGGGTATTGTAAGATTAAATCAAAAAAACTTATATTAGAAAAATTAGCTAAGATTTAAAAACTTTAGCTATTTATTTATATATTTAGTTATTTCTAATAAAAGGAACGTTTAAAGGTATGTAATAAGTGGCCTTATTATATATATTTATTTATAAATAATAAGTTAATTATTTTATTTATTAATATTATAATTATAACGTATAAATAATTTTATTTATAAAGTTAAATAATAATAATATTAAAAAAATTTTAAGATATAAGTTAAAATAAATTTATTAAAATTATATAATATTTTAAAGCGTATAATTATAATATAATAACATAATTATATTATTAAGTTATAATAAAAGGTAATTAAAATTTATTAATATAATTTAAGCTTTTAATAAATTAATAATATATTTTAAATATATATAAGAAAAGTTATAAAATTAATGTTATTATAAGTATAAATTATAAAAGGTTATTTACTTATAATAATTAATTTAATTTTAAAACATATGTTTTTATATAAATGTATTATTAAAGATTAATACGGTTTTTATTATTATTATAAGTTATATAAAAAGATTAAAATATTTAAGTTTAATTTATATGTTTAAGGTATTTTTTATCTTAAAATTAACCCTTTTTAACATATTAAGGTTAATATTATAAGTTTTTATATAAATATTTAAATTATTACATTATTAACTATTATTTAAAACTAATAATAATCTTTTTTTACATATTTAAAACTTATATATTATTAAACTATATAATAAACTAAAAAACCTTTCTTAAATATTATTAAAAATTATAACTTTAAAAGGTTTTAATAATTATAATTAATAACAATTATTAAGAGGTAATTAACACCATAAATTTTTAATTAAAAATTTTTTTAATAGGAAATAATAAACAAAGTAAAAGAATAAATAACAAATATATAAATAAGATAAAAACGTAATAAACCTTATAAAGATATATTTTCTTAATAAATATAATTAAAAAAACAACCGGTTAATATGCTTAAAAAATGCTTAAAAAAGCTATTAAAAAGGATATATAATTATTAATAAAGTAAGGTTATGAAAAACCTTATAAATATTTTCAAATAAATGATAATATTTAATAAGCAATTATTTAATAAATAATTATTTAATGAGTGTTGCTATTTATACTCCTATTTTTTGCTATTAAGGCCTTATTCACATTTTTATATATCCCTTAAAACTTTAAATCCAGGCTTAATTTAATGCCTTTAGTGTTTTTAGCTACCCACATCAATCCAATCCAAATAACTTTCTAAAACATATAGCCATAAACATACAACCAAATTTAATTAAAAACACGCTCAATTCTAAATTAATTAATATAGGTTTCGAATTAAGGCGATATGTGGTTACAAAATTATTCAAAAAAGTAGGTGGCAAGCTAAGCGGCACATGACTAACCTTAAAATTATATTAAGAGCTTTTAGTGTTACGCTAAAGGCTCTTAGAACCGTTTAAGAGTTTTAAAGCCGCTTAAACCACGCTAAGAAATAATATGTAATTGTTTTTAAGACAAATATTAACATAACTTTTTAACTGCGTATCGCCTTAAGTTATAGCTAATATTAATTAATCAATAATTAAATTTTCTTTCAAACAAATTTAATTACACATTTATAGCTTTATATTTTAGAAAGTTATTTAAAATTAAAACTATTAAATAAAATTTAGGTTTAAAGACTTTAAAGACATTAAAGGCCCTTAATATGGCCTTAAAAGCTATCATATGCCTCCCAGGCTCCCACTTACTTTCTTAAATAACTTTACAATTAAATATTACCTTAATTTAAGACTTATATTAATTAATTTAAAATTAAATGCGCTTTCAATTAAAACTAGTTGCATTATAGTACAACATATAGTTAAAAAATTATTTAGATTGTTTGGATTAAATTAATAAGAGCAGCTAGAAACGCTAAAGGCGTTAAATGAGGTCTAGATTTAAGGTTTTAAAGTTTTAAGGGATATATAAAAGTATGGATAAAGCCCCAATAGCAAAAAATAAGAATACGGATAGTAACACTTTATTTAATAAGTAGTTATTTAATAAGTAAATAATTAATAAGAAATATTTTTAAGAAAAGTTATAAAATAATAACTTAACCGCTTTCATAAGATTTTACAACTATAATTAATAACGAAAAATTTAAAAAAAGATTTTTTAAATATTAACGATTTATTTAAAAGAAAAATAAATATAATCGATTTAATTAATAATAATTAAAATTAAACCTAAGTCTTTAATAAAAATAAAATAAATTATATAAAAAACTTTAATTATAATAAAGCTTTTATAATAATATAAAAATATTAAATAATAATAATTAATAATTAATTACCATAAAATATAATAATTTAATATATAATAATAATTAATTTTTAAAACAATTAATGGTTTTTAAAGTTAAGGTTATACTTATATATATCGTTAATATTATAAATAAAAATGCATATACTTTTATTATAAATTTAATATTACTTTTAAATTAAATATATTTTTATTAATTTATTAACTTTACTTAATTTTATTTTTATAAATTTATTTTAATAAAGTTTTATTTAAAGTATAATATTAAATTAACTTTATTAAATTGAGTTTTGCTATCCGCACCCTTAAAAATTGCTATCGGAGGCTTATTCGCACCCTAGTACATCTGAGATTAGCGTTCAAACGCCGATGGTCCGAGCTCTCCAGCTAGCTTCAATCAAAAGATCCAACACAACTTCTAATCAAAGAATCGGATTGAAGTGCATCCTGTATCATTCGAATCAGCTCAATTAGACGGTCCAAATGATATATGTTTCAATTTAATGCGATCGGTGGTTGCGAAGTTATTTCAATTCAAAGATGAAGAAGCACCTTGAAAATGGTACAGGTTGAAGTGGTCCGTGCATCGCGTGAGATCGACTAGCGCCACGCTAGCAGCAAAACGTCTATTTCACTCTTTTCTAAATAACTTCGCAACCGCCTGTCGCATCAATCTGAGACATATATCGTTTGGAAGCTCTAATTGAGACGGTTCTAATGGTACCGGTTGCATTAAGATGCACCATTTGGATAAGAAGTTATTAAGGATAGTATGTTGGAGGCTAGCTGGAGAGCTCGGACCAACGGCGTTTGAACGCTAATCTCAGATGTACTAGGGTGCGAATAAGCCTCCGATAGCAATTTTTAAGGGTGCGGATAGCAGAACTCATTAAATTAATATTTATAATTATTATATAAATTTATAAAAATAAATCTTTTATAAATAAATTTTAACTTAATTTCTTTATAATTTATAACTAGTTATATGGTAGTATTTTAATATTTATTTTATATTTTAATTAATTGCGATAATTATTATTTAAAAGCAATATTAAATCTGCAGTAAGAGTATTTAGCTTTTTATCTGCAGTATGGCGCTAGTAGCGCAGCTCCGGTTATTCCAGTACACACTAAAGCTGTCAATCAATTGCAACTAATCCAAACCATCTTCAAATCCTTGATTGAAGATTTCAATTTGAAGGTCTCAATGTAAGGAGCAGATTGACCCCGGTTGCACGATTGAAGCTGTTCTATTGCAAGAGGTATCCATGGTTGAAGTTGCGACTGGTACCGTGCATGGGCCACCTGCGTTACCACCTTGATTGAGGACAACATACAGTAGGGCCCGAAGAGATCAATCAAAGATCAACCAATTACTCAATCAATTCAATTATTTGAGATCTGAAACATGGATCAATCAATCCGGCGCATCGAGGCGACAAAGATGAATGTCTTTGCGGAATTTTAGAAAATTGATTGGATGGGCTGGAGTGGGTTTGAAGTCGTGTTGAATTGGGTGTGGCAGAGGCACTTGTGCGCGCACCTAATTTGTGTGGGAGATCAGATAGTATTGCGGACGAAATGCATGTAACTACTCCTACTGCGGATTCAGTGTTGCTCATTTTAAATAGTTAATAATACATATATCTATCTAACATAATAACATCTTTCGAGGATCCTCGATATATTCTTTTACCTTTACCAGGAATTGAACAGCCTCCCTACCATCAAGAAGTCGATGATCATAAGTTAATGCTAAATACATCATCGGTCGAATCTCGATCTTACCGTTCACAGCAACAGGACGTTCCTTGATCGCATGGAGACCCAGCACAGCACATTGCGGTAGGTTGATGATTGGTGTACCCATGAGAGAACCGAAGACGCCCCCATTGCTGATAGTGAAGGTACCACCAGCCATGTCCTCGATTGTCAGCTTGCCGTCCCGAGCTTTCTTACCCATGTCTGCAATAGCTTTCTCGATTCCAACCATATCCATGGATTCGGCATTGCGGACCACTGGTGTAACCAAACCCTTCTCCGTGGCAACAGCTACACTGATGTCGACATAATCGCGGTATACAATAGTATCACCACCGTTCTCACCCTCAATGGAAGCATTGACAGCAGGAATATCTCGCATTGCCAAAACGCTGGCACGAGAGAAGGCGCTCATGAATCCAAGCTTGACTCCGGTCTTCTTGAGAATTTCATCCTTGTAAAGCTTGCGGAGGTCCATTAGAGATGACATATCGACTTCGTTGAAGGTTGTTAGGGAGGCAGCTGTGTTTTGGGACTGCTTCAGGCGTTCAGAAATGCGCAGGCGCATTCGGTTCATCTTGACACGGCGCTCTTCTCGGCTTCCCATGACAGGACCAACACTAGCTGAGGCATCCTTCACGGGCTGGGATTGTCTCGGGGTAGGCTCCTTCTTGGGTCCCGGTTGAGGGGGTTCAGGCTTGGATGATTCAGGCTTCGAATTAGGGGTTGAGGCTTCCTTGGGTGCATCTGACTTGCTTTCACTCCCTGTGGACTCCGTCCGCGACTCGGTAGCAGCCCCCTCCCCCTTTGCTGGTTCTTTTTTCCCTCCGGATTTCTCACCACCCTCAGGTGCCGCGCCAGGTTCGATCTTTGCAATTTCTTGATCAACAGTGACAGTATCTTCTTCGTTGGCCAAGAGCTCTGTCAGCACTCCCGCTTCAGGCGCGTTGACGGCAACATCGATCTAGGGAAAATAAGCGTTAATATACCAGAATACCTAGACGTATAGAACCAAATAACATGCACCTACCTTGTCGGTCTCAATGGTTGCGATTTCCTCATCCTGCTCGACATAGTCGCCAACCTTCTTATTCCATTGCTTTAAGGTGCCTTCAGTGATCGACTCGGCCATTTGCGGGACTTTGACGATGCTTTGCGCATAGGTGCGAACCTGGGTCATAAGGATAGGTAACGGAATACAGCTTCGTAATGGTTGTTGCTGCACTGGCTTGCGTAGGACACGCGCCGCTGTGAGAACTCTTCTTGACATCATTTTGACAGAAAAGAGATGCTGCAATGCTGCAATGCTGTAATGCTGTAATGCTGTAATGTCGCAATGCGATTTGGAGGAAAGAAAAGTCGGCAAGGTTTGGCAAGTCGTGAGTAGAAATGATCGTTGGGGTTGACAAGGGGAGGGAAATAAAACAAGGCACAACGACTTCAAGGTGAGCTAGAAAAGAAAAAAGAAAATAAAAGGGAGAAAAGGAGAGAGGAGGGAATTGAGAATTGAGAATTGAGAATTGAGTCTACTGTGTAGCTCGGTGGTCAATTGTCAAAGCCTGCAATGACAAGACTCAAGAAAATTGGTTTATGTGTTATGTTTGTTATCTCGGTTCTGAATTGGGGAGAGTAAATCGCCTAAGAAAATTTAGGGAGTCTTTTTAACCTGACATTAACTTAGGTAGTTAAACGTTAGCTGCTCTCCATCTTTCCGGGTACAAAGAGAGAGACCTGCCTTATTTTTTATTTATTTTTTTTTATTTTTGTTTTTTTTTAACTCGCTCACTCTTTCTCCCTCTCTCTTTTCTGTTACGGTTCTTCCCTTCCCTAAACTATGTAAGGCTAGTTAGTACATACCTAGTAGTATGTATGTAGTATGTAGTATGTACTACTTCAGTTGAAATCTTTAGGCACAGTACGTGTTTTTTATCGGAAATGAAAATCACCGATGCTTTCTGTTAGGTAAATATTTAGGCGGGCTTCATAATATCCATACCTTTACCTTCATTATACCGAGGTTATGTACCTAGTATCATGGCTGGTTTGACTACATTAAGTTAGTAACTTTCCGATTATCTTGATTTTCATATGTACACAGTACTACACACTACATGGCAGAGAATCCTGGATAAACAAGTTCCCGCTCCGATATGTCTCTGTGGATTTAAAGTGGACCATACCTTACCTTATCCTGCGAATTGATGGGTTCCAATTGATTGAGTGGGATTTCCAACACTAATGCCCTCTCCAGAATTAAATCCTTAACTGTTATACATTACCATAACGACTCAATTCTTGATCTTTATCGACCGCGTACGGAGACTCCTCATCAACGCCCCCATTTTACCGTATCGCGCAACCTGGTAATCATCGCGCGGGAGCAGCTTCGGTGCTGCTGCATTTCCTAGCTGCAGCTTGCAGGAGATTTGGGCCGGGTGACAGTGGCATTGCGATTGGCGAACACGAGCAAAATACCTTCCACCATGTCGAATCGACAAGCTGCCTTGTAAGGCCAATTAGACATATACCTAACTTCTTACACCTTCCAACTGACCTTGTATCATAGGTCACTCTATCGTCGTTCTTTAAAGCTGGCCCTTGACTGGGCCGTCCATCGAAGCTTATGGCGCGGCCAAGCTCTCTATATTCGATCTCTCTTCGAGGCCAACCGAAACATCACAGACATTAGAAAGCAACGGGTATTCTCTTTCTCCCGCGGCGTCCTTGGAGCCGAGATATAGTGGCTGACTGACGGATGTCTTCATAGGCATTATTAAGCGAAACAGAGAAGCTGTTAGAGACATGGAAACACCCTGACCCGTATTGTAATCCGACAGCTCCGGGAGGTATGGATATTAGTCCCTATGATACCTTTGCATGAAAGAAGCTTGCAGACTGCTAACGCTTCAAATAGGATCCAAATACGAGAGGAACTTGCCAGCACATACCACTGATGGTTGGTTCACATTCATTTCAACGTTCTGCTACTTTCGGTATACTAACGTCTCTACAGCTCCGCCGCCGCTGAAATTTTAAATGCAGGGCTTGGGGAGAAAGGCAAGGAAAACCGTAGTGGGTGGCTGTATATAGTACACGTGAGTTGTGGGATAGTTTTAAGCCGACATGAAACAGATAAATCATATCTGGGACTCTCATTCTTACCTTACTGGAAACCCTAATCGTGGATGAATATGAATATCATAAGCATGTTGACTGGTTTACTTGACAATTACGACGGTGCTGCTTTGCGACGAAGACCGTCAGTTACGCTGATCACTGGATAAGAGACACTGTGGCCTAAATGCAACTTGGCAATAATCGGGAGTTGTTTAGAAAGTATTCTCATTCATGTCCATTACTCTGATGGATTCTGCCTGTAATGTACAGCCCTAACGCATGGAAAAGCAAAACCGTGCCCGACCGTGACCCCGTGGTTCATGAAACGTCCCAAACGACCAACTAGAAAACAGAAAGTGACCCCAAATTATAGCTCTTGGCTCGCGTTCTTGCCAGGCTTGCCGGTCTTCTTCGGGAGAAGGTCTAGATAATGTTAGACTCCAAATGGTGGAAAGAGTGATAGATGTGCTTGACTTACTCTGGTGGATGTTGGGCAGTACACCACCCTGGGCGATGGTGACGTGGCCGAGTAGCTTGTTCAGCTCCTCATCGTTGCGGATGGCCAGTTGAAGATGACGGGGGATGATACGAGTCTTCTTGTTGTCACGGGCAGCGTTGCCAGCCAGCTCGAGAATTTCGGCAGCGAGATACTCAAGGACAGCAGCGAGGTAAACCGGGGCACCTGATGATGCGTTAATAATGAACAATAGCGAACACGACACTGCTTAACATACCGGCACCAACACGCTGAGCATAGTTGCCCTTGCGGAGCAGTCGGTGAACACGACCGACGGGGAAGGCCAAGCCGGCCTTGGAGGATCGCCTATTGAAAACATTCAGGTTAGCTATTTAATTTGACTAGGCTGGTGTAGATGAAGGCTAAACGGGACACTTTGCGTTGTGCGCGCTTGTCATAAAGCAGAGGATAAACTTACGATTGCGCGTTCTTGGAACCGCTGGCCTTGCCGCCGGATTTGCCGCCTCCAGTCATTTTGATGGTTGGTTAATTTGAGAAGGGTTAAATTTTTGATGTGAAATGTCGAAATAGACAAATGCTACTAATAGCGCGAATCTGAAAGGATGGATGGTTTGTTGTGGTTGATAAAGTTTGAAGAGTAGATGGAAAATGATGGAAGAGGTTGAAAGTTGGTGGGGGAGGAAGCTGCTTAAGTATTGTCCGTCGCGTCCTAGAATCAGAATCAGAGATCACCAAATTGACGGGTGGATTGTGCGCCTAGTCCGCATTAGGTCATTTTCGGGGGTAGGTGGTGGGTTTGGTAGAAAAAAATAATAACTAAGGGAAGCAGCACTACATCACGCCGTATGCAAGGCATAAGGATAATCTTCTAAGCACAGGCCAACCGCTAAACCTATCTTAGGCCTTAGATAGGCGTGCACTTTCTATATTTTCTTTGCATTCATTATTTATCCAATCATAATTAAGGTTATATGACTGATGCACCATGATTTAATATTAAGTAGTTGCATCTTTAAGGCTGCCATTGCCCATTTCCATTGTCCATTACAATCCCCATCCATATCAATTAATTTTTGATTTTAACATTTGATTACAATTACGGCAGTAACGATAATAAATAACAAATAATAATGACATGGTTATTAGCCATATCTTTCGTTTTTTTCTCCCACCCCCTTTTTTTTTTTCTTAAAATCAGAGATCACTATCCTTTTCTTTGCATCGTTCTCATTCTATATGTGACTACTATCATTAGTTCTTATTGCAGCTTTGCCGCGACCAAGAAGGAAAAAGAGGAAAGGAAGAAAGCTTGCTTGGTTCTTAACTACAGTGGCGGAGTGCTAACATATGGCCATACGGGCCATACGGCTTTACTGGAGCTTATGGTGCCTGAGGTACCTGTCACAGTTCTCTTCGGCCCATTATGTTTATTTTGTTTACACGCCCTGCTACCTAATAACCTCGAACTAAGTCATTTTTTTTTGGCAAAAATGAAACAACGATACCTCACTTCATCGTGGAAAGCTGTCCAGATCCGAGGATTTAAGTTGACTCGTAACAGTAACATTTCAGAAGTGATGAGGAGAAGCTTTAAAGTGCTTTCGATGATATCTACTTGGGCTGATATGAATGTTATTTTAAATCGTGCTATTTCATCACATTTCAGCTACATTACATACAGACTTATAAACCATAGAAAACGTAGCTAATATAAACATTGATTTCCAGACAATGTTTAGTGTGATTCAGGATCGTTTAAACCACTTATGTGATTATATTTTCGGGGCTTGACAAATAAGAGCGTTGGACCGGAGCCGATACGTGCGGGATCCTTAGCTTACTTCCGGATTTAGGTACCCACGTAGATGGACAATGACTTCCGAGATATTGTCCCTCAGTAGTCGGGTCGTGGGAATGGCTTCGTATGCAGCTCCATCGGGGCTTACCGGGCTTGCGGGGCTATTTGGGGTGGCATACGGCACCGACACCCGTGGACTAGCTAATGGGTATTTGGCACCGCGTGTTAGATTCCATATGGTGACAGGTGTTACAGAGTGCGGAACGGAGATGTGGGGTCGAATCTGCGGTGAATGATATGCACTATGTATGTAAACCGACCGATAAATGATACAGTATGTACCTGGTACATGATAAATTGGAAATGCCAAAATAAATAAAATATTTGATTGGCTGAATTCTTCCTCCATTTTGAACTGTTTCCCCTTTTGTCAATTGTTTTGGGACCTTGATTTGGGTGTTAATGGTTTTGGCTGGATTCCAAGGAAGGTGCCGGGGAGCTTGCACTGTTTCTCTGAGGGCCTGTGCATCAAAACGCGTAGCCGTTGTATCGCGTTTTACTGGTGTAATGTGGGGCGCAACTAGCTTATCATTGCGGGTGCCGGGCGTTAGGTTGGTACTTTCATCATGTATCTTTGGTTTGTTAACCCTTTTTGGGGTAGTCGCTTTTTTTATTTTAAATTTTACGTGCAACCGTGCAACTACGCAGCAATAAGGCAAGATCAATCAATCAGTTAAAACCTTACGAGGATCAAATCAGTAATCACGCTAGCGCCCGCAACCAATACAAAAGGACTTGTCTCCCACCACCTTTTCTCCGTCCAACATCTTCGACTTCTCCCCCATCTTCCATCCACAAACTTTATCAACACCACAAGCATTTCGATCTTCCCAACTTTTGCATTTCGCATTATCAACTTAATACAAATCAAACCTTTCGATTTTATCAACTTCATTATTCAACATGCCTCCTAAAGCTGCTGACAAGAAGCCCGCCGCCTCCAAGGCTCCCGCGACCGCTCAGAAGGCTCCGGAGAAGAAGGATGCTGGCAAGAAGACCGCTGCTACCGGCGAGAAGAAGAAGCGCACCAAGGCGCGCAAGGAGACGTACTCCTCCTACATCTACAAGGGTAAGTTGCATTCCTACCTACCATGACGCGTCTTTGGTTGACGCGTCGCGTGATCCATATTGAAATATGGCGATTGTGAATGTTATACTAACAACAACATCAGTTCTCAAGCAGGTCCACCCCGACACTGGTATCTCCAACCGTGCCATGTCCATCCTGAACTCTTTCGTCAATGGTGAGTCATCCTTCCGCGTTGTGCGACTCATAGTTCACTGGAAATTCTAACAAGTTTTATGTAGACATCTTCGAGCGCGTTGCCACTGAAGCATCCAAGTTGGCCGCCTACAACAAGAAGTCCACCATCTCTTCCCGAGAGATCCAGACCTCTGTCCGCCTAATCCTGCCCGGTGAGCTTGCCAAGCACGCCGTCTCTGAAGGCACCAAGGCGGTCACCAAGTACTCGTCGTCAACGAAATAGGTGCTTGGTTTTGTGCGTCTGGTTTGTCTTTGGGCATGGGGATTTTTCGCTTTGGCATCACGACGAGACCTCGCCAAGGCTTGGAATCAAGTCCCAAATATGGAGTCTCATAAATAATGCGTTACGGATGGTTTGCTTTTTAAGGGGGCAATGTCTTCGCCCAACATGGTACGGGGTTCGCGGTTGTACAATACTCTTTCCCGATAGGGCTTCGGAATGAATCTGCATATGACCAAAAGAAACTGACTTCAATACTCGTGAAATGTGCTTCCCTAATGTTGTCGAGATAAACTGTCTTGCACGTCATTCGTATGCGACATTTAGATGCCTTGGAAATCTGCCCATCGATTCCACCCAAGCTGCTTTTTAATCTTCGTAACCCACAATGCTCATTCAATCTTTGCCAAATCACATTCGTATCGTACAATTCAATTTGCTTGTGTTCAATGTTTCCTATGACATAAAAAATACATGTGATATGGCGCTGCCCCTAATATTAAAACAACAGATATTATGTGTACTAGAGTTGTATCTTGGACATACATGAACCACCTGTGCCTGGTTATGCTGTTATGAAGGTGGATTTACATAGAGAAACTCGATAAATAAGATGCCTGAGTGTTTAGGTGTAGCGTTTACGCATCACCAAGTCCCGCCTTGGATTTCCTGACCACCTGTGTGATAGGTACCATGATCCCCTTATTTTCCTCAGTTCCTAGAGCCATGCCCTTGGACCAACCCATCTTTTCTAGCATCGCTCTGCCTTTATTCTCTACACCTAACTCTGCGGCATGTTGGCCTACAACGTCACCATCACGGTAAGTGAGTGTATTTTTGAACCGACTTTTGCCGTTCCGAGCTTCGGCTCGTTTGAGTATTCGACTTTCATTTACTAGCTTATCGTCGACGTCAACACGAGGAAACCATGGTTGCTTGATGCGGTTAAATGTTCTGTCGAAAGTATTTTGGTCAAATCGAAGAGTAGCTTTGGAGCGGTAAAGAACCGGATACCTATCCTTGCCCTTGCCGGCTGACTGCGACTTGATCTTGAACTTGTTGGCAAGGGCATGGATAGTTTTGCGAGTGGCTTTATCAAACGGTGGTAGAGTGAGTCTAAAATTGTTAGTGTGCTACATACTCATTCATGTACGAGATGATAGTTTGAATTAGGGGACGTACTGTTCTTGAGAGCCCAGAAGGAAATTTTCCAGCTCGTCCGCAAGATCGTCAAGAGACATGCCTCCAACATACTTAACCCGAGGATCATCACGGTCGATGTTTTTGCCGAGTAACCCCTGTGAACGCAATTCTTCGCGAGCTCTCTTCTTCTCCGCCTTCTTAAGACGATCCTTCTGCCAGGTTGACTTCATAACTTCCTCAAGCTCAGAATCGGATACATTGAATGACGGCTGCCCCTTTTTGAAGTTGTTGAGGCTTGGCCGATGCCAGTCCATGAGATCCAGCTCGTCAAAGGCGTCTGCCATTTGTGTTGCACTAGGATATTGTCCTTGTTTTTGTGTGATCTTGGCCCTCTTTAAATCGCCTTTTCTCTTACGACGCGGGTGAACCTTAGGGGCTGTCGACCACTCATCGCCGGAGTCCTCGCCATCAAATAGTACTATATCGTCGCCACCCAAACCCAGGCCTTCCTGTTTTGCGAGCATGCGGGCCATTTGTTCATCTGCATTCAGGCGACGTTCTTGATCTTCTGAGCCAACACCATCCTCGGAGCCTTCGTCCGTACCAACCTCACTGCAAAATCCACCGGGAACAGCATCGCTATCAGTGCCACCGAGGTCTCTCAAAATATTAAAAGTATGAAATCCGAGGTCTAAGTCAACTACATCTTCATCGGCATCCTCCTCTTCCTTCCAATCCTTCATATTTGCCATGTAATCGGCAATCATAGCTGCTTCCTCGTCTGATGTCGAGCTTTTTCTTATTTTCCGCTGCTTACCACGTGTCTTAGGTTTAGAATCAAGAGATATATAATCATCCATCTTCGCACCATTGTCTGGATTGGCCGTGTCTCGATGGAGAGTCTCTTCAACGACTTGAATCTCACGATCTAACTCTCGAAGTTTAAACGAATTATTACTCGCATCATCTTGGCCTAGGTCTACCGGAGCTGGGATCGGCTCTTGACGACTGCGATCCCTGCCCTTGAATAATATAACTTCCTCGCTAGAATCCAGATCCTGGTCTGATGAGAGGTTTGAATGTTGTCGAGATTTCTGTACCGAACTACCCTTGGCAGCGCTAAGTTTGGACAGCTCCGTGGCCGATAATTGGCCAAAATTCGACTCTCTATCGAGGGTTGGATTTGGATGAGACGAAGCGGTGTCCTTGGACAGAACAGTATCTACCGCTGCAGTAGCAGGCTCACTAGTCGTATCCGCATTTACTTGAGCCTCGTCGACAGTGGTTAGTTGCATCTCCAGATCCTTCAATGGCTCCATAAGGCCAGCACTTATAAAAGCAACGGGCTTATATCTTAATTGTGCATCGCGACCAAGGGCTCCACGGCGGTTGAATGCAGTGTTCCTAGCCTCTTCAGCAAGCGTGTAACCTAATTGTACCATTCATTAGATTTAACGGCCCAGTAATTATTTATAAATCATGATTATTATTTCTTATTTATTATCTTGGTAGGCTTATGGATGGTGTAGCATACCGTGGGCTCGCACAAAGCCTTGGGAGGCTGAGGGCGAAATGTTGCTGCCATTCCCTCCGGATGGGTTTGCACGGAAACCACCATTACGACGAGGGAATTGCTGACCCTTGAACCGCGAGCCTGTACCGCCCTTTTTATTTCTAGCCATGTGAGGAAAGGGTGTGGCTGAAGACTGATGGATGAGAGATGTTCCCTAGGTAGTTAGGTCGAGGAGTTTCAATAGGACAAGGCTGGAATATCCAGGACAAGAAGAAGAAATGGGCGATTATGTGATGATGATGATAATGTGGACCGGATCATGTTTAAAACCCGATAAGCGGGTGCTGATGTATCTAAGTAGAACTAGGCACAGAAAGGTTGTATGGACTGAACTTTGAGTTTGTTTCTTTTCTTCTTCTTATTTATTATTTTTATTATTTTTATTATTTTTATGGTATTATGCGTTTATGGGTTGAATAATGAGCAAAGAAGTGCACATGAGAAGGACATTGATAAGATGTTCAAGATTTCTAGGTACAGTAACTACATAGCTACGTACCTAGGTCCTAGTGTCTGGTACTATCATCTATGTAGGTTACAGGTAGTTACCTACCGTACTCCAGAGTGGCACTAATTAATGCTTGCTTATCGATTAGTTAGTCAACTTCCCTTTTTGTTTTGTTTTTTGAACCTATGACAACCATAAGTTCGTCACAAGGCATTCATTAAAACTCTCCTTCCTTCATTTCATCATTCAAAGTTGTACCCTCCCCTGCCCCTCCCCAGCCTCTCCACCACCGGATTTGCACTTCACACTTCACCTACTACATACATACCTAGGGTATGTAAAGTTATTGCACATATGCAAGGTAGCCTTAAGTACAATATATAGTACTTAATGCATACTATATACCATGCAGTTACATACTAGGTATGTACTGTACGTTAAACACATTCAGATGATCCAGTATATACATATGTAGCACGTATCTTATCTTACTTTTGCATGTAAGTAGTACTTCAATGTTCAATGGTCACCTCACCTTACCTTAACTTCTACTCATTAATAGCAACCAGCTTTCTTGGTTAACAACTATTACCTACTTTCCCATCTTGCCCACTCAAGAGTCTTAACAAGAATCTTAAGTCCACTACTCGCTTACTTTCTTCCATTCTCTATTTATTATATGCTAAGTCAAGCCCTGGGCGCATGGTTTGTTGTATGTACTTTGTCTTTCAAAGGCCTTGGTCTGGTCTGGTCTGACTCTATTTCCGTCCATTCCATTTATCCATCCATCCATCCATCCATCCACCACCTATCCATCCACCACTGGCCCATCATATTACGCCGACTTACCTAGCTGTCATCCCCATTATTCACAGTACCATAGCTTCACTTCATCGCGAAGATCTTGGGCAAACGTTCGAATCTTCCGTCACACAATTATACTTTCTTTTTCTTTTCTTTTCCCCCTTCTTTTGGTAGTCCTTCTACATCTACACGCCCCCTCGCCCCCTCCCCCCGCTGCAACGGCATACAGGCCATTAACAGGACTATTGTTCTTATCAGGGTGTATTGGATATATTATATATCCATCAGTTCGGTCTCATCGTAGCCAACTTCTTCCCATCACATACTAGTTTCCCACGATGGATACCACGGTAGACCTTGGCAGGCGCATCGTTCAGATGTTCTGGGATCCCGAACCTACCAACGATGTCATCCGCGACCAGCCAGTGTGGTGTCTCGGATCTTCCTACAAGCTAAATAACAACCCGAGTCCCAAACACGACTCATCTTCGTCCTCCGAACCACCTCCCAAGGATTCCATTCAAGCTCCCGCCAGACTACCCGAGACGCCTCCAGACTCCACCTCCAGCAGCCTTGATTCATCACTAGCCTATGATGAAGCACCTCTAGATGGGGGCTGGCCTCCTGCTTTTCTCGACGATTTCGAATCAAGACTATGGATGACTTATCGATCCGAGTTCGACCCCATAGCTAAGTCGCAAGACCCGAGGGCCCTCTCCGCTCTGTCATTCTCAATGCGCCTCAAAAGTCAATTAAGTGATCAAACCGGTTTTGCCTCTGATAGTGGGTGGGGTTGCATGATCAGGTCTGGCCAGAGCTTATTAGCCAACGCTATGCTCGTGCACCGAATCGGCCGAGGTATGTCAACCTCATCATGAACATGCTGGCGTATTGCTAGGCTGGTACTAAATCACTTATAGGATGGCGAAGGGGCACATCAACCTTAGAGGAGAAGAAGATTGTATCCCTATTCGCGGATGATGCTCGGGCGCCTTATTCAATACACAACTTTGTGCGCCACGGTGCTTCCGCGTGTGGGAAATATCCTGGTGAATGGTTTGGTCCTTCAGCCACCGCAAGATGTATTCAGTGAGCAATCCTCTTCCCGCTGGGAACTTTGCGGCGCTTCGATAACCGAAACTAAACAGTAAACAATAGGGCATTGACCAATGCGAACGAGCCGACGCTACGCGTCTATTCAACAGGGGATGGGCCGGACGTATACGAAGACAACTTCATGAAAATCGCTCGGCCAGATGGAACAACCTTTCACCCAACAGTTATCCTAGTGGGCACGCGCCTCGGCATCGACAAGATTACACCAGTGTATTGGGAAGCCCTTGCCGCATCTTTACAGATGCCCCAATCGATCGGTATCGCAGGGTAAGTCTGTTTTTGAATTTGACCAATTTCTCTTGTCTTGCTGCCTGCTTCTGACAAAACTTAGTGGACGCCCATCATCATCGCATTATTTCATTGGAGTCCAGGGCCTATGTTTCTTCTACCTCGATCCACACTACACGCGGCCTGCTTTGCCTTATCACGAAGACCCCAGCGAATATACCCAAGAAGAGGTTGACACCTGCCATACACGAAAGCTACGACGACTACACGTCAAGGAAATGGACCCCAGCATGCTCATCGGATTTCTTATTCATGACGAAGAAGATTGGAGGGATTGGCGTAGAGGCGTCAAACATGTGCAAGGGAAGGCCATCATTCATGTGTCAGATCACGACCCGATTGCACAGTTAAATGAGTCGGGAGGGGCCATCGATGGGGTTGAGACCCTAAGTGATGATGACGATGATGACACAACTTTGGAAGAATAATTAAATGGCAGGCGCAACGTTTTGTCGGTCTGGTGTATTAAGGGAATACCACTAGGTAATAGTCGGGCGTTAACGTGTATTGTGGGTGGCTTTGAGTAATCATTGGTTATGGAAATATCATGAGTACCTACTACTGAATTTTAGCAAGCACCAACATGCAGCTAGTTTCTCAAGCAGCAGCCCTCTTGTGCATTGCGGGGCCATCGTCGAGAGAACCATTGTCTAGTGGCATCTCTCTCCTTTCTAGGTCTTGAGAGAGATGGCGATGTGCTCATGCTGGGCTTGGCTGGAGGTTTGCTTGGCCTTACTGCTACACTGTTATCAGATGGGAATGTTGTAATCGCCTTCTATGTCGTCATAGTAGCAAACACTTATCGCCGACTCTTGTTAGGCTTGGTTGTAGTATTAGGTTTAACTGCAGCATGGCCTGTTTCCTTCAAGTGCTTGAAAAGCTGGGTTCTCGACTCGAATTTAGTATTACACGCTGCACATATCTATCGTTGTGAGCAAATATGTTAGTCATAGTAGGTTTAGCTACAGTGTGTGTATGTGGCATCGCAACTTACGGAGTCGTCCTGTGTTTGGGACGCAGCTTGCCGAGCGGCTTTCTTTTCTCTCTTGGCCTTAGCTTTACCGACCTTCTTGACGGGCTTACTGGTGGCAAGAGAGATATCATCTATACTGCCGACAAGATCATCAGCTTGGTCTTCTGGGTCTCCCTGCGAAATAGCTGGCTTCCCCAGTTGTGTCGAGGCAAGACGTGCTGCTACAGCGTCTCGGGAAGCATAACTGCTATCTTCACTCTCATCCTTGTCCTCGGCCGTCGTAACCTTTGGGCTGGTAGGTTCCATGTCAGTTGTAGACGTTTCTTCTGCCTGGATAGATACGTCGGTGCCGCCTTTCTCAACACTGACTGCATCGTCACTGAGTACAGGAATCTCGGACGTCGAGGACATTGATGGATTTTCTTTGTCCAAGTTAAGGTTTGCGCTCTCCTTCTTCATATGTCTTTGCAATTGCTGCACGGCCTTCGTATGTTTCTTGCTCTTCTCATGAGCCTCGTATTGCTTCTCGCTCTTGAATGTCTTGTTACATACTACGCATTCTATGTGCTCGACTTCAGACTCCTCGTCCGTCTCAGAGAAGTCGCCCTGGTTGTAATCGTCATCCTGAGGTCGCGCCCACTCAGGAACGGCAAGAGGATCATTCAGCTTCTCCTGGTTTGCGGCTCTTGATCTAGCTGCCTGTGCCGCTGCCGAGTCGCGCAATATCTTCTGCCTCTCGGCCTCGTATTGTGTATCAGACACACAACGGGGGTCACGCTTGCGAACGAAGGCGACGAGCAACCGCACAGCATTATTGAACTTGCGTATGCCATCGTCGCGAAGTTTCATGTTCTCTTTCTCCATGAAGCGGCGTTCCCTCCGGTCTGGAGCCTCTGAGAGCCGCCATTTATCTTTCCATGAGAAACTAAGCCTGGTGGAGAAATTGGACCACCTGCTGTAGAATGTCCGGGCGACTCGATCGCCATCCTTGGATGAGCCGAAGGGGGGAAAGTTAGGTGGAGCTAAGCCATCCCACTCAGCGACTGCAAGTTCTCCCTGGGCTATTTTATTAAATGTATCTTGCAGTTTGGTGAAAAAGCCGGCCGGGGAATCATCGAGCGGGACTGATTTGTTGAGACGACCAATCAGGGTGTATATTTCGTCGGCGGTAGTTAGACGGACGTCGTTATATTCGGGGGTTGCTTCGGTATCGGCCGGATCGTCACCACGGAGAATTGCATCACGGTGAGAGTCGTACCAAGCCCGCTCCTGTGGATCAGAGAGGACTTCATAGGCAGATTGGACTTCAGCGAACCGTTGGGTAGCGTTTTCGACATCACCGTAATTTCGGTCTGGGTGCAGCTCTAGGGCTTTCCTTCGATAGGCCTTTTTAATTCTAACGAGGATTGAAATGTTAGCTTAGTGATTTCGTTTATATGCACCTACATGCACCCATATCCATATACTTACTCGTCATCGCTAGCTTGACGATCAACTCCTAGTAAATCGTAGTAGTCGGTTTTTTTGGGCGAGTCATCGCTTGCTGCAGCGCCTTTGTGAGATGACTGGTGGGCGCCCATTGTGGGAGTTTTAATATATATAGGGACGTCGGTGGGAAAAAACGCAATTAGAAAAAGTCAGCGGGGGGTAAGAAGTTTGCATGTCAGTAAGCTATCCAATTAGATGCTTTGAGCCTTTATACGCCAGAGATGGAGATGGGAGATGGAGATGGGAGATGGAGATGGGAGACGGAGATGGTAATGTACGAAATGGAAATTCTTCTACATGTATGATATGTGTACAAGGGCGGTTGCTATGTACAATACAACAAGAAATACAAAGTTTTACTAATATGTTATTAAAAATTAAAACTTAAAAACTAAAAATTACACGTCACTTGTGCCCCGCGCATTAGTTTTGGATATTAACTCGCGTGATCATACAAGGGGCTGAAAGGTAAAATCTTAGATCTAGTTACCTAGTAAGGCTGCAGATGGGTTTGGTAAGATTCCGTAAGAACAAAACACCCATGCAATTCCCATTCTCTCTGTGTACATATGTACATCTGTACATACGGCAAACTTTTGCCGATGTCCTCACTAAGGCTCACTTCAATGTTCCATGTTCAATGTTCACTTGCAATTCCTGCTAGTCCAATCTAGAACCTTGACATATTTGCCCCATACTACTATGTAGTACTAATAAGTTTACTATGTATAGCAAACATAATGCTCTCACTTGCTCATCTCCGTCTTATAACAACAGTCATTGTCAGATATATCAGATATATAAATGCCTAGTAAGTATAGTTTTAATGTTCAATAGGTATTCAATATTCTTGTCACCTACCTACATACGTGCTTAAGTACCTACTTGAACATACTATGTATAACTATGTAGGTCTGATATCAAGTATTGACTCATCTACAGTGATTCTACACTCGTCCATTGTCCCTTCATCTATTCAAAAGGAGAAGAATATATATATTTCAAAATATATCCTAATATATTGCCCTTTAGCCCGATAGCCGCTGTTTCTGGATGTCAGTTCACAGGGGGGGCCTATTGAGTCATCATAGACGCCGTCAATTTGTAGATATATTTCCGTCTCATATTCTTCATCAGCCTGTATGAAGTTCGCCCAAGAATTCCGGAAGGCTCTACAACGAGAAGGTATACCACACGCATACATATCTGATCCTCTGCTTCTTTTATTACTAAATCTAGCTCCGTTGCTAATCAGGTGCATTTTCGTAGGCTTCCCGCAGAAATGGGTTGATTCTGCCGTTCCTTATGGTCAGCTCAAGAAATGTCTAAAAAAGGTCACCAACGAACTTCACGAGCTCGGGCTGGATAAGGATACATTAACTCAGTTGGCCGCTAGTCAAAAAGATCCGTCTACAGTAGCATTTTATTATCACTTAGATGGCGCAGCAGCTAATTCCAAACTGTTCCGTCCACGACTTACTTTCTTCGTCCATATCCAGGATGGCGTCGCTGTTGACGCAAAGTTGACACCGTCAACGCGGGATTTCTTGGAGAAAATTGCCTCCAGTACAGGCAAGGCGCAAAATATTACAGCAGACGAGTCAGCCCAGATATCAGCACAGATAGGCCCAGCTAATTTCACAGAGGCTTCCGGCCCTTTCAGCCCCCGCCATATTTCCCCGTCTGAAGACGAAGCAGTATCAATTCAACGGGTCGAGGTGCCCTTAGTCTTCGACAGTGAATTCTTTGACATTCTACAGACTGACGTCTTCAATCTAGATGCGCTCCAGGGAGAAGAGCAGGACAAAATGGGAAAGGAAATAATGCTTTTGGGCCAGGATATCAATAAAGCCACCAAGCCTTCAAAAGGCAGAAAAGCAAGGGGAGACATGGAAACGTGGCGCAACATTTTCGAATTGTATTTGGACGCTCGCGTATTCTTCTCTACGCGGGAGAATGACCATGGTGCTCGGACAAGTCCCCAAGCCGTCAAACAACTCAACTGGTTTCAAGACCAAGTGCTGTCGAGAAAGCTAGCATATGGCCTCAAGCTCGAAAGCAGTCGAAAAGCCTACACTAGGTTTCTTAGCGTGAATGCTCTGCTCCTGCAGATCCTCAAGTTTCAGGAGATTAACAGCTTGGCGGTGACCAAGATACTCAAGAGTATGTTGCTCGGTTACACAACCATCTATTTTCTGGTTATTTCCCTTGCTAACCACCCAAACAGAATTCGATAAGAGGACTTCGCTTGGTGTCTCTCGAGTATTCCCTATCACTGTCAAATCCAACCACTTGCTAGCGGGGAGCGTGGCTAAAGACTTATGTGCTCAAATGTCAAACGATCTCATCTCTGTTGTCCCTCAGCTTGATGACTACCTCTGTCCCATATGCTTCACTGTTGCGTACTGGCCGGTGAGATTAGACTGTCAGCATATATTCTGCAGCCGGTGCCTCGTCAAGATGTCGCGAAAGGGAGAGAGCCATTGTCCCCTTTGTCGAGCCGACGTAGTGATGCGGGCCAGCCTGGAAAACTTCGACAGCAAACGCGCTTCATTTCTTAGGGAGTATTTTCCAAAGGAAGTTAAGGAAAAGGTCCGAGCCAATGAGCGCGAGCGCAACAAGGAGATATTTGGGCCTGACTATTCAGACTCTCTTTGCTCTATAATGTGAGGGCTGTGTTGATACCTACTGGGTGTCTATCTAGACAGTCATGACATTTTATGACACTCGATCTTAGATGTCTCTAGCCCTCGCCATATTTATAGGACTGGCGGACTATCGCCTGGTGTAGCGGCCGTAAAGATACGTATCATTATTATCAAATGAGAGCTACCTACTGTTCAGATTCATTTTACAATTGATCTCGTCTCAATCGGGGGTGGATCCCAAACGATATCCTTTAAATTCGTCCGTTGTCGTGCAGGTATCGTCAACTCAGAACCATCGGCAGTACCCGGCAGTTTAATATGTCTCTTGTTCTGAACCATGAGCATGCCCTGCAGAGATGTACCTTCAACTATGTTGCCGCATCCCGGGTTCTCCCCGAAACCGATAGCTCTTCTAGCCAACCAACTTATACAGCCATACAGAATCATCGCTTCGCTTATAGTTCCAGCCTGGTAGATGGCTACACACCAGGCTGCCATCTCCAATGGGTCACCTGAGCCTAGTGGTGTAAAGGCGTTTCCGACATTGTTTATGCCGATACAAGCGGATAGGCCGAGATCCCTAATCATGGAAATTACGTGCAAAGTACCGCGTGGTCGAGCTTGAGACGCATTTGTTTCCAAACCCGGACGACCCATCATAAACAAGTCACTGCTGGGCAAACCGACGAAGTGGATGGGAAGCTTACTTTGGATGATAATTGTAGCTAATTGCTCAAGTTCCGAGTCGCATAGTACAGTAAGCTGTGTGCAATGCCCGAGAACTATGGTCTTGGACTCGTCGGCAAGAGCAAGCCAGTCATGTGCCTGAAGCTGTTGGACAACGGAGAATACCATGGGTTGATTAGGAGGCAAAGGCGTGGCTAGGTTGTAATCCAAATGGAAATCAAGATGCAGACGATGGTGAATGGCGGTGGTGATAGCCCATTTGATGTTCCGGAGTGATGCTTCTCGGGATTCCTCGACGTATGGGGTTGTCCCTAGAGCCTGGATACACGAGGCATATTCCGTCAAGAGAGCGGTGATTGTTAATCGATTCTCGTCGCCGTGAGCGGTTGAGAAGAGGGGATCCTGGGCAAAGGCGCAGATCTGCATCTCTAGTAGATGGGCGAATTCCGACTTGAGACGAATGGCGGTGGTTAGGGGCAGTGAGCCAGTAACATGGTCTAGCTCTACAAAGGCACGGAGGCAAGTCACACCCTGTTGGTAGCTCGTCGCTAGAAGCTGACGGCCTCGAAGGTAGAGATCCTCGTCGGTATAACGCTGCTTCGCCTTGGATGTATTTCCCAGGGCCTCATCAAAAGAACCAGTGTTGGGCACAAGATCGGAATAGTCGGGATGCCTATTTGAAAAGGAATTGTTACAGGTTAAGATGTAGGCCTTGTCAAGATGTATGTGTGGGTGGCAGAGGGCAGGCAGTAATAGCTTTGGAGGCTCGCCGGGCATATGCTGCGAAGGGAGAATTCGACAAGCTTTGCCATCCTTGACATGGATGTCCCATCGACTTTCAGCCTCAGCTGAGCTCTGGCAGGGAAATATTACATTGTTGAATTCCATGCTGAGTACTTCGTATCTAGGTAGGTATCCTAGGTGCATATATAACTTGAATCAGCTTGGTGTAGCACTGTAGCTGACAGGGGATGCGATGTATGTAAGTATGTATGCTATTAGCGTATGTATGTATATATATATATATGAATTGGGACACTACTATGTAGCTATAAGAGTATGACGTGTAGTATGATATGCCAGTACTACATGTACTTACTTCAAAATTCTAGCTCCGATTACGGCAACTTAATTCAATGTTTGATACTATACATAGTACATCGTAGTACATAGTACTAACCTTAGTATGTTTAACAAAAATTAATAACATTATAACATTAAACCTCCGTAACTTCAACTCAACTCATACCCACTCACCACCTACTCACCCACACACTCACTCACTTACATACTTACATACTTACATACTTTTACCTCTCTATCAGCAGACATAAATATAGTAACACAACAGTTAGTCCAAGATGCCATTGATCGAACTAGGGGACTCGATCCCCCCCAATACTGCTCACGTGAGTCTTTGTTTGTATTTGTGAGAAAGATGAGATGAGAAGTTGAGGCCAAGTTCTGATATTTTTAACAGGCCGTGAGCGTTTCGCTTCCTACATGGAAATCAAACATAGGGTACGAGGAGGGAGAGGAATGGGTTCTCGGCACCATGGTCACTGGATATCCGAGGTTCTTCATTCATAAGAGTACCCAAGCCTTCGGTCGTGACATCGTCGCCAAGTATGGAACCGCCAACCAGCAAGCTATGCTCTTCCCAACCAAGAAGATTGCCAACCGGTGTCTTGAATTCATCCGAGAGAAGGCCCCGCATTCTATTCTAGCCGATCTTGACGTTGTTCATTTGTCCCTAGACCCGGCTAAGAAGATCCCATCGACACTACAATCCGCCAGTCCATCTATATCTGCCATTCTTTTCTCCCCTGATGTATTCCCCTTTGCGAAGCAGTATTGGCAACACACCGGTGACGGCGTTTCCAGCCGGCGCGCCGAATTTTGCCATGGCTTGTTCAAAGAGAATATTCTCGTGCTTGATCAAAATGTATCCTCACCCCGCCTGCAAAATAAACTATGCCGTGGGCCAAGGAGGTATCAGCGCGCCTCCATGGAAGATCATAGCAATGGATTCAATGGAGCACATCATACTCACCATTATCCCGTAACCGCGGATTCGCCCACAGACAGCGATAACACGGATACGCTAGAAACATCTAGATTTTTAGAGGAACGATATGGAAGAAATCTGGACCTCTCCCTCGTCCCGAATGCCAAGTCTGCCATCCGACGTCGTATAGCTGGCGTCCTAACTACGGATATTGACCTGGAAAGTACAACGGCCTTGCCGACCATGAGCTCTCACGCACGTGGTATCTCCAACCTCCAAGAGGAGGACATATACTTGGTTCCTTGCGGCATGAATGCCATATTCACAACCCACCAAACGCTACTGAAAGCCCGTGGGCCTCTTAAGAGTATCAATTTTGGATTCCCCTATGTAGATACCCTCAAGATCCTGCAGAAGTTTGGCCCCGGTGCCGTATTTTACGGCCATGGCTCCCCGGCCGACCTGGACGACCTCGAGAGCCGCCTGCGGGACGGAGAGAGGTTCCTCGCTCTCTTTTGCGAGTTTCCCGGCAACCCCTTATTGACGTGTCCTGACCTCGAGCGTATTCGGCGGCTGGCAGATGCGTACGACTTTGCGGTCGTCGTAGACGAGACGGTTGGCACATTTGTTAACGTCAACGTCCTCCCCTTCGCCGACGTTGTCGTAAGTAGCTTGACTAAGATTTTCTCCGGGGACTGCAATGTGATGGGGGGTAGTATGATACTGAATCCGAACAGCCGATACTACCAAACCCTCAAAAGCGTCATGACGGACGAGTTTGAGGACACGTACTGGGCCGAGGATGTCATTTTCATGGAGCGCAACAGCCGGGACTTCGAATCGCGCATTGACCGGATCAATGCCAACGCCGAGGTTATCTGCGAGATACTGCTCGCGCACCCCCTCGTTACCAAGGTGTTCTACCCTAAGTACGTCGAGACGCGGGCTAACTACGATGTCTGTAAACTACCACACGGAGGCTACGGGGGGCTCCTGTCGTGCACATTTCAAACCACAGCGCATGCCATGGCCTTCTATGACGCCCTCGACACAGCCAAGGGACCGAGTCTTGGCACTAACTTTACTTTAACGTCGCCGTATGTGATCCTGGCGCATTATCAAGAGATGGACTGGGCCAAGAGCCTAGGCGTCGCCCCAGACCTGATCCGTTTCAGCGTCGGGCTCGAAGATGACCTGGCATCTACTTTCACAAAGGCACTCGAGGCGGCTGAGAAGTGTCAAATTTAGCGATTACGTAGGAATGTATTGGTACGAACCAAGCTAGGTAATCATAGATATAAATAAGTAAAAAGGGGAGAAAGTGGAAAGGGGGAAAAGAGGGAAAAAAAAGGGGGGGGATGAATGAATATCTAGAACAACCTCATTAGATAGTAAAATTTATAGGATAATCTCACTCACGACGAACCCGACGACTCCTTTTATTTAGGTGCCCAGTAGTTTACCCCTGATTTACTTGGAGAATTATTTAGCTGGCTGGCAAGTAAGTAAGTGGACAACCACCAGTAGATGACTACATGTTTTACTGATCCTAATCCTATTCTATCCCAACTATACAATCACGGCATAACCAAGAAGACTGATGTTTTGTATCCATTTAAAGAGTAGGAATAGTTTGTCTAGGTATGTATACAGTTGAATTGTAGAAGCAACGAAATGCCGCATGATCCTGTCTTTCATGGTACCTGGGTATTTGGTACTTGCTGGATTAACAGGATAATGAGCATAACTAGGTATCTTCTCTAGTAGTTAAGAGAAAATCATCATTGACAAACGAAAGACAACATGACATGTATACATATATACATATACTGCCCTTAGACTCGTCAATTAAAGCACATCTTAGGACGGCACTCATCATTGCCCACATGCTGTAGTAATATACACCTTTACACCGATGCTAGCCTTCCTAATGTTCTCTTCTTTTTTTTTCTTGCCCGTCTACCCGCTCTATATTTACACACATTAGAAGTGGATGGCCTTCGAGTATGTCGCCATAGCCGCCTCCTTGAAAGCCTCCGCTAGCGTCGGGTGGGCGTGACACGTGCGCGCGATGTCTTCTGTTGAAGCACCGTATTCCAAAGCCAGCGTGGCCTCGGCGATCATTTCTCCAGCATTAGGGCCAATGATGTGACAGCCTAGTAGTCTATCTGTCTCAGGGTCGGCGATCATCTTGACTAGACCTTCCGTGTCTAGATTAGTCTTGGCACGGGAGTTGGCGCTGAAGGGAAATGTTCCGATCTTGTACGGTATGTTTTGTTTCTTGAGGTCCTGTTCACTTTGACCAACCCATGCGACCTCAGGATGTGTGTACATGACGGACGGAATAACGCCGTAGTTGACGTGACCATAGCCCTTCTTGATATACTCAACTGCGGCAACAGCCTCTTCCTCGGCCTTGTGCGCAAGCATAGGGCCGAAGGTGCAGTCACCAATGCAGCGAATATGCGAAGCCTTGGTGCGATACTCAGAGTCAATGACCACCCGGCCGCGATCGTCTACCTCTAGACCAACGTTCTCAAGACCAAGTCCGGTGGTATAGGGGCGACGGCCAATGGCAACGAGGACGACATCAGCTTCGAGCTGGGGAGAGAAATAAGATTAGTAACCAGTCTCAATGAATTCTAGGGTGGGCAAAAGATAATAATTAGCTAATAGTCACTTACAGACTCGGGCTTGCCGCCCTTGGCAGAGTCAACCTCGAGCTTGACCTTCTCACCGCTCGGGTCGCCACTGACGACCTTGGTGCCAAGCTTGAAGTCGATACCTTGCTTTTTCAGAAGCTTTTGGGTCTCCTTTGCAATCTGGGTATCCATGCCGGGGCCACCGATTTGGTCGAGGAATTCGACGACAGTAACCTTGGCACCGAGTCTCGACCATACGGAGCCCATCTCGAGACCGATAATACCACCGCCAATGACAATCATCTTCTCAGGGACCTTCTCGAGGGATAGGGCACCTGTGCTGGTGATGACGCGCTTCTCGTCGAACTCGAGGCCGGGGAAGGGGGTCGATTCGCTACCGGTAGCGATGAGAATGTTTTTACCAACCACGCTCGTCTCGCCACCATCGGAAAGCTGAACCTTGATTTCGTGCTCGCTGGCAAAGGAGGCGGTACCCTTGATATACTCGACACCGTTCTTCTTGAAAAGGTATTCGATACCTTTGGTCAGACTGTTGACGGAGGTATCCTTTGCCTTCATCATGGCCTGTAGGTTGAGCTTGACATTGCCGACTTCGATACCTCGAGGCTTGGTGTCGTGGAGGACTTGGTGGTACAGATGAGAGTTGTTGAGGAGGGATTTGGAAGGGATGCAGCCGACGTTGAGACAAGTGCCACCAAGAACACCGCGCTTCTCAATGCAGGTAACTTTTAGTCCTTCCTGGCCAGCCTTGATCGCTGCGACATAGCCGGCTACTCCACCACCAATGATAACGAGATCTTTTTCGCCTGCGCCGAGTCAGTCAGAGGGATGAGCTGGATGAGGCGAGGGAATCTGTCGAAGCAAAATATATCGAAGGAAGTATATCGAGGATAAGAGGGGAAAGGGTTATTAACCTGCTTCAGTAGCATATCCTCTTCTCCATCGTGATATGGGGGCGACGACTGAAGGAAGGCTAATGACATGATAACGGGTTAGCGGGCTAATAATTTGGTTTCTTTTCTTTCCCAATGTCTAATATGTATTACATATATCACATAATACAGACTCGGGACTCGGGACTTTACATTTATGGATGTTGGGTTCTGGGGGGGAGCGACAGTGTTACTTACGATGAAGGAGTGCGCAAAGCAGATCGTACAGCGGACCGCTGTATTAAACGGCTAGTAAGCATCATGTCTCTGCTTTGTATGTTACGGAAAAGAAAAGCAAAAGAGGAGGGGGGGAGGGGTAGAGAAAGTATATCTCTCAATTGGTGAGAGGGGGGAGACGAGAAGGCGAGGAGGAGGAAGAGGATGAGGGAGTTATTAGATTTGCGATGAATAATAAGTTCGGAATGAGATTTAAAGATTTCAACCGTTCCCAAGTGTTTTTTTTTGGGGGGGATATGAGGTGAGAGAGTGCTAACCTAGAAAGTTTTGGGAGGTCCGGGCGTTTCCATTAAAACGGTTCCGTTTCAAGTAACTACGTATTATCTGTTATCTTATGTACTACTAGTCTACCCGAAAATAACCGATATACTGATATGTAGGTATGCACCATGAATAAATATCTACCTACTAGGTACCTACCTACATATAATATGTACATATTCTATATATTCTTAACCTCTTCTTCCTCTTCTCACCCTAGCGATTCCGTCGTCAGCAGAGTCTTGAGAACTTGATATGCTATCTCGCAACTCTTCTTAACCGCACTCTTCTCTTTTTTCCCCTTCAAGAGATCCGTATGTCGTACCTTCTTCTTTAAGAAGTATTGCAATCCACGCGCATGTTCTGCATCTAATCCACCAAATATTTCCTTCAAACCGTCCCCCTTACACTCCTGAAGCATCGAGATTAACATCACCTCGAAAAACATGTGCGCTTTCTCCTGCAGCATTGCCAAATTGCGGTGCTTGATTACATCTGCAAGCCGCAGACACCGGCTGGCCACCAGAGACCCGTACATCTTCCCTGTGTTATATACCCATCGCATGTCGTAATTAGTCATGTCCTCCGTGTCAACCTCGTCTCCTTCACCAACATCGATATCTTCTCCCATCTTCCTAAGCCGCGTAGTCAGACAGCGCCGGAATTGAAATGATAATTCTCGGTCCCCGGTGAATTTAGACGAGACCAGCGTGTAGTAGTGGTTGTATTGCGATTGTCGTTCACTACTGCGGACAATCACCTCCGGTACTTCTTTTCGCTGGTGTTTGTTGAGCCTCAACTTTCGAATGAGGAGCTCGGCGTTTTCGTAATCTGTCGCCGCGTGCAGAGCAACAAATATCCGTTGCCGTATCTCTGTATTGAAGCCCTGCTCCTTAGCTAACTGCCAAAGATCGGGAATGCCGAGGTCATCATCGTCGATTTTCATCATTTCGTCAGCATCGTCAGCATCGTTGGCATCGTTGGCATCTCTTCCCTTGCCACTGCCCCCAATTTGGCTATCAGGCCCATTTTGACCTCCAGACCAGCTGGCCCCAACAAGCCACCATTTTCCGTGTTTATCGGCATCCTGTATATCCTTGAGGCCCATGCGTAGAGGTTGCACGTCCTGCGAACCGCCCAGGGTAGCGATGCGTTTCCTGAGCTGGCTTCGCTGGTCTGCCATATCTTTGTTGCGAGTCGCTGCTTTCGTTTTGTTGCTCTGGAGTTTCTTCATCTCGTCAATCATGAAACTAGTCCTGACTGACATCCCCTTCGAGCTGACCGGCTTGACGCGATTTACAATATCCCCTAGTGCATGCGGATCATCACGTCTTAGAGATGGTCCGCATAGTTGGATAATTCTTAAAAGCAGTTCCGTATTGAGCTCTGAAAGATTCTCTAAGAAGAGACGAATATAATCAAATATGATGTTGCAACCGACAACCTGCATGTTGTAGAGCTCGGCAAGCAAGGCAATGAGGTGTTTTGAACCAGAGTCCGACTGGTCGCCAGATGCTTTCTCGTAATGCTGGCCAAAGTTTTCCATGAGTTGCTGTATGTAATAGGCGCTAAAGGCCATGCCCACGGCTTTGTGCATCGCTGCAACAAATCCAGCTGTCATCGTAAAAAATGCATCTGGCCGCTTTTCGGGTGAGGCTACTAGAGCCAACACAAGATCTACTATAGTGGAGGTAACAGTTTGTCTTGGATATGTATCATAGAGGGTCACGAATTCCTTGACTATACCAACCATGCTGTCATTAGTCAATCGATTTATCAAACCCTGGATACGCCTTTGGATCTGGGTCTCTGCTTCGTTGGGCGAACCCAACTGCTTACGGAGCGATGGGGGGATATATTTGGCAACACCTGTCGAAGGCGCAACATAAGGATTTTCTCGCCGTGGTCGTGCAGGCTGATGTTGTTCTCCGTCAGAGCAGCCCTCGAAGACATCATTATCGTCATCGTCACTTTCGAGCTCACCCCCCTCGTCGCTATCGAACTCTTCTGATTCGGAGCCACCCTTGTTTCTGTTACTGTCGCCAGTAATAGCCTTAGCCGCAGCCTGTGCTTTTCTCCTCTTTTGGGCCAACCATTCATCTCCCTCCGCTTTACGCTTTGTCTTCGAGCGGATTGCTGTGTCCTCCTCCTCGTCATCGTCTAGACCGTCCAGTAGACCGCCAAGACCATCCTCTTGAAATGACTTTGGCAGAGACTTTCTGCCCCTTAGCCCTAGTTTCCGTTCCAGATCTGCTATCTCTGCGTCATCCTGAGTAAGTTTGTTCCGGGTTGACTTAGAGGGCCGAGGTAGGCTTGGCTCATGGTCTTCGGCGCTCTTGCCATCATCTCCCTCAGAGCCAGAGTCAAAACCAAGGTCGGAACCTATGACAAGATCATCCTCATCCCCATCTTCATCGTCGAAGTCTCCAGCACCCATGTCACCATCCTCAGAGAATACATCAGACGGTGATGAATTTCGCTTGGATTGGTGTGGTGTAGAGACCGAGCGTAACTGGGGCCGGTGAGACTGTCTTTTTTCAACTCGTTGAGCCTTGCGTTGCTCTTTTCTGGATAGTTGCCTCTTGGGCTTCCATTTTCCATTAGCAGACGAAGTGGGTTGTTGTGTCTCCAACTCCTTCAAGAGCGATGAGGGAAGTGCCAACTTTCGTTTAGGTCCTGTCCCCATGGTTGTAATGTATGATGCTATTGGAAGTGAGAGTGAGTGTGAGACACCGTAAGCTTTACATGTTATGAAACTTTTTGCTGGTGACAGAATGATATCTATGTAGATATGTATTGTGTAGAGGGAGAAAGATTTGTGATATTTTCAATTTCATCCATGGATATTAAAATTTCCAAGAATACTATGTAACTCGGTACAATGGGTACATGCTTACATAGTGAAGATACTTTAAGGGACCCACTGCGGGAATGCATTAGCTCCATTTCGACCATGCATAATTTGAACTTCTATTAATTAGGTAGTTACTTCGTATGTATGTATGTACATTGTACATACATGTAACTACCTAGTAGTGCTGAACTTCAACTACATATGTAAATTACATCCCACCAATTTTCTTTTTTTTGAGTTGCACGTTCGTTCGTCTCGCGACTTCGTCTTTAAATGTTCTTCTTTGGTCGCTGAAATAAATCCGACGAGGATGGGCCAACTAACTAATGATGAAGTACGCACCCATAATTCTTTTTGGTGTCCTTTATATTCTGTGTATTCCTCAAATATTGACTCCCTTGTTAACCTTCATCCCGCAGTTCTTCGTCAAGCTCACAGAGCTCTTCGATCAAAGAAAAGGCAAAGACCGTGGCTCTATAACCCTGGTCCAGAAGAGATGTATGGTTTTGCAGTTCCCTAGTTCCCTAGTTCCCTGATCTCCTGATCTCCTGATTCCCTGGGGAACTATATCCGCGGAATCGGATAGGTCCTATCACTACCAACTACCACTGGCAAATATCGATATCTAACTTATCATACTATTATTAGTATCCTATGACCAGCCTCTCTCGGAGCCAACGAGCGACACCACATTTCCCGACCTAAACCCTCCGAGGCCAATGCCTGTGCTCATCAGGGCCACAAATTCCAAGGGAAAAAAGCGTCGTGAGGACAAGATTAAGCTGTCAACCGTAGTCGAACCCGAATCACTTTCTGTCTTTTTCGAAAAGTACGCCGAAGTGTGCAAGTCGGGCATGACCTCCTTAAAGCCGAGGGATCGCAGTAAGAGGAAGGGCAAGGCGAAGAAGAAGAAGGGGACTGCGACAGCCTCCGGTCCCTAGTCCCCGTCTCGAGCTTGTACGCGATGTTATTTGTCACCACACTCCTTCCCTCGTCAGGGAAAATCTCCTACCGACGTAGTATTCTACGTGTCGGTACGCATTTAGGAATGGGATACTATCTTTAAGGGCGGTGCCTAAACATCAACACCAGATCCCCTTACTCAGGCTGTATTGTCCAAGATGACATATGCAGATATACCGTCTAGGATGGACGTCGTTCTATGGGTCTATTGAGCTTAGGCGACTAAGCCGCCAGTCTGTTGTACGCATATGCATGGGACGTGAAGTAAAATTCTGTTCCAGCATTTGAATATTAAAAACCTCCAAATTCTACAGTCTTCATTTTCCCTTGTAAAAGCCCCTTACTTCAGAAAAATTATCTGATAGTCTCTCAAAGTGATAGGATAATAACCACACAAGCTACCTAGGCGGTATTTGTGGTCTCCTGATCAGTTGCGGTCAACAGATTTTCCTCATCAATGCCTACTCTCCTGTTGCTCCCTAACCTCCCTGCAGTCTTCACACTCGCTTTTGATAGGCTTTCTGTCATTGCCCACATACATACATAGGCTTTCCGGACACTTTTCGCCTGGGTCCTGGCTATCACAGCTGGAAAGCTTCTTGTACTTTATCCACACTCGCTTGCAGGCGACGCATTTTTGATGATGAATCTCACACATAAGTCTCGTCTAGAGCTGGGAATTTTCTTCGTAGAGTGTAAATAGTAGCTTTTCGATTTTGGCTTGAGGTGTTTATGATAGATTAGTCGCTTGCTAGGATTGTTGTGTTGCGTTTGTTTCGGGCTTCCCTTCGTATTTCGTCAGGTACGCCGTTGGATAAACATTCTTCACGATTCCTTGCACTTGTTTAGTAGTTGCTAGGGACAACTGCGAATAGTTATAGTTCTGCGCGAAAGAGTCATGATTTGATTCCATTCGAAAAGTTGAAACTTGTATCGCAACTTGAAGTAAGCATACATCGTTCAACAACCCGAGCGTGGAAACACCCACAAGTACGTAGGTAGGTACCCAGAAGAGAGAGCAGCGATGTACAACAGTACAAGTGATTCATGGCTTAATAGGATATGGTCAGCATCGAAATGGGTATCATATTCAGGAAATCTAGTAGGTCTTTGCAAAGAATAGGGGCGCTAAAACTTGAGCATATCGTCCGTCTTTGTTTCGGCAACGCAAACACATCGCCAATCTGCGACACCAGGGCTCTTTTGCCATTGACTCACAACACTTTTACACACTCATGAACCATGCCAGCCAGCTCTTGATGACCTGCACACTTCAAGCCAGCCTTTCTCTAGCGGCCTACGCATACCACTGTCACTCCGCATCCTACGCCTCGCTCACTTGATTTTCTTTCGCCTCCCTAAACCTTTCTCGGTATTAGACCAGCCACCACCCAATCTAGAAATTTAGAATGCTATGTGTTGGATACAATCTAATTTTGAGCGTCTCGAGCGTTCTCATTTCCTTACGGGACGTCATTAACCCGGTACTAACCATTCAATAACGCAAAAGGGGGCAAAGAGATAAAAGACCGTTTTTTTTTTTGTGTCCTACCAAACGTGGAGCATCAGACTGCTCTCACCCTCAACCCAGTTGGTCCACCACAAGAATGCACCCGATTTTAACCACTTTCCTCCCCGTTGTTTTCTGCCATGGAGCGGGTCGCCTATTGAAGTGGTCTTCATCTGCGGCAATTCGTGTTGAGAGCCTTGCCATGATTTGTTACCGCAGCCGGAAGGAGATACATTGGATATTTGGAGAACATAAGAAACGAGTGCCATATGAAATGAGAAAAAAAAATGAAAGGCGAATAGTACAGATATGTAAGAACGGACAGCGATTGCTCGTCCTTACCAACTCATCTTCCATTGGTAATTATTCAGTTTGGGGAGTAGTGTCCAGCTGATTTGATGAAGGTAGGCAACGCAACCTTGAGAGGTTTAACACGGAGACTGCGAGATAGGCCGGCCTGATATGAAGTGTTCTACATGATCTGATCTTGGGTCAAACCACCATGCGCATCGGTCTCCATACTGTCACCACCGCCCGGGGTAACGTATTTGACGTAGCTTAGACCGAGAGGTCGTCCGCCGTAATGATAGGCTTGAAACTTCGAAATGGCAGTCTCTGCGGTTTGGGCATCGTTAAAGCGAACAACGCCCGTCCCACGGGATCGCCCACTCGGCTCGTATTGAATTTCAGCTTGTTCGACTTTGCCAATCGTAGTGAATAGTTCAATCAGGTCCTCGTTGCTGGTTGACCAGGGAAGCTGAGAAGTCATTAGTGGTTAGCAAGCAGATCCCTAGGAATAGTTGTTAGAAGCACCACAATCTTACATTTCGAACATAGATGATCTCGCTTGGGTCAGTGCCAGCGGTAGCAAAATCAGTAAACGGGTTCGGAGCTGCTGGGGCAGAAGTCGTGGTATCAAATCCACCACCACCACCACCACCGCCACTAGGAGGCCCACCGTAGCCTCCCCGTCCTCCATAGCCGCCGCCGCCGCCACCACCACCAACGCCGCTAAAGCCTCCGCGACCGCCGAAACCTCCACGGCCTCCGTACGAGCCACCGAAGCCGCCGCGGCCTCCAAAGCCTCCACGGCCATAGCCTCCTCCTAACCCTTGATGGGCAAAGCGGTCCTCGCGTACCTCGAGTAAACGACCCTGCCATTCGAAACCGTTGAACTGTTGTATAGCATTGCGCGTGTCTTCGGGATGCTCGAACATGACAATCCCAGACCCTTTAGGTCTTCCATCTGGACCTAAATGAACATCGGCTCGTATAACTTGACCGTTTCGAGCTACAATGCCTATCGTTAGTGTCTAACGTCTGACCACGATGATTAGTAACTTCTGAATAGGAAGACTAACCTGCCTGGCGAAACAGGTCCTTGAGATCTTGCCAGCCCACGGTATATGGAAGCTATAAGTAACGTTAATAACCAAAGCTGGACACTTGAAGTTGCAAGAATGGGGAAAAGAAGCGGGAATGGACAAACGTTGGACACGTATATCTGGCGGTTGCCACCACCAGGCATACCACCACCACCGCCACCATAACCCCCGCCGCCGCCGCCGCCTGCACCTGCGCCAACGGCTCCTGCACCTCCACTATAGCCGCCTTGCATTCCGCCGCCACCGTAGCCTCCGCGGCCTCCGGTTGCGCCGATAAATCGTGGTTCCGCTTCGCGATCCTGAGCCTAATTTTAGCAGGTGTATAGTACTTGCCTGACGAGTGGATTCCTTACTTCACGGACGTAAACGAGTCGGCCCATCAGGTTCTGATTGCTGAGAGTCTGAACAGCTGTTTGTGCTTGCTCCCTTGTAGCATATTCCACAATTCTGAGATGGGTTAGTAATGGCACCGGATAAAGATATCTTATAAGACCAAAGACGATGTATGGTTTACTTACCCGCATCCCTACAAAAACCCGCGGACGATGTCCCAACCCGTCAATCCATCAATTCCAACAAAAAGCCAAAGAGAGGGAACCAAAGAGAAAACCAGCCATGAATCACGTGTAGAAGCCCACCTTAGACATCCCGTTCGGAAGTAATAAAACATCGGCAAAGAGAACTTCTCCAGCTGCAAGGCACATTGCTGTTAGCGTCCAACTTTTCCTTATGGTGGTGGTAGTCCGTGTAGTATCTCACCCTGGCGCATGAAATCTTTGAGGTGGTGCCATTTAACGTCATAGGACAGATTGCCCACATAGACACGGCGGTCCTGCTGCGACGTCTCGCGAATGTTATTCATCATTTGTTCCCGCGCAGCTGCACGCTCTTCGTAAGATCTTTGAGGGGGTCCTCCGTAGCCCGAGCCTGATCCTCCAACTGGTGCCCCAGCTCCGGTCATGGGAGATCGCGATCGTCTGTCCGATCTACGATAGTCGTCCCGGCTTCGAGACCGGCTACGCGGTGAATATGATCGACGGCGGCCTGTGCGTCCTGGGCTCCTCGAACGACCACGTCGGGGAGAGCGAGATCTCTCGCGCTGTAACTCGTCAGCATTTGGGTGGGGTATAAATGACATTAGAAACAGGATAGTAGCTCGCTATTAAGCTACCAATCTGCAGGAAAAGGGAAGAGAGGCAAAGAGAGTTGAAGTGTGGTAGTGATGTTCTAGAGGGGCTTTGGACTGGGGACTTTGATGTTGACATGGGCAAAACAAAGTCTTCCAAAACAAGAGAGAGCACAGGCTTTTAAAGCTTCAAAATGATTCGTTCTTTGGGGCGGCAGCAAACTTTATATGCTGGATCCAGCCAGATTTGACTCTTTGCCCCTCTCTAGCTCATAAGGCGAAAAGATGACGTGGGGAGAAGCTTGTGAAGTGTACACATGAATTACCCTCTTGTCATCTTGCTCTCTCCCTCTTGTCGTCCTGTCAACCTGTTATCTGTGCAGACCGACTCTCATTGTTTTTTAAGTTTTGCCGCCGCCTCCGTCCAGTACATTTCAAAGAAACTTAGGCTGTGTAGCTGACATAGGGGTGGAATGAGGTGAACGATGTAAACGAGAGGTGTTTTGAGATGCCGGCTGATGGCACCACGCCTCAACCTCGAAAAACCAACAAACTCGCTGTATGCAAATAACTTACCTTTACAGGGCGGTAGGTGTCTCCGGAATCAGCTATCGAAAGTGTCGCAGGTTAGAAGTGGAAATCCCAAAACAAGGTAAACGTTGGAGAGTGGGAAGAAAGAAAGGAAGAAAGGAATGGGCAGGCAGGCAAGCAAGCACACAGACAGGCAGGCAAGCAAGCAGCGAGTTATTAGCGAGAAGTCAATTCCAGACAGTCAACTGTGACAATTTGGCGGGCCGCAGTTGCATATGGGGGTGTTCGAGAGGCCAGACCGTTAGTGGATCGGGAAGGGGAAACGTCCAGGGACGGGGGGTGGGGGGGAAGCGCGGCGTATAAAAGGGCTCTGGAATGGGCTGCGATTTGTATAAAACGGCACAAAGGGCAGAGTGAACGAGGATAGAAGAACTGGTGGAGTGAATCGAGAAAGGGGGCATGGGAAGAGTGTGTGATTGGGTAGTGGTGGGGGTGGGAGAAGGTGGGAATATTGATGGAAGCGGGTAATGCTGTGGGTTGTTACAAAGCTTAGATGTGAAGAGAATGTAATAAGTAGTAGCACGTCGCAGAGGCATTTTGGTTTTATGCTCCAGGACATTGGTCGGGGGTGGGAATACCATAGACCAAAGCAGTCAGGGCAGGATCTGATTCGGCAACCGAGGTGTATGGGAGTGCAGGAGCAGGTTAGGTAGTTAGGTGGTATACAAAGATGTATACATATGTGTGTGTGTGTGTGTGTGTGTGTGCGTGCGTGTGTGTATGTGTAGGCAGGTAGACAGTCAGATAGGTATGGGTGTACAAAATAGGACATATATGTAGGCAGGAGGTGGTAGAGGTAGTAGCAGTAGTAGCATTAGTAGTAGTAGTAGTAATAGTAGTAGTAGTAGTAGTAGTAGTAGTAGTAGTAGTAGGATAATAGGGTCTACTATGAAAGTAGCAAGGAAAACCAGTACCAGTACAGCATACAAGCAACGTGGGTTAGGATGATAAAAAGAACATGTTTGTGTTGCTTCAAGATATCAAGGTGGTGTGGACTTACCCATGATCGAAATATGTTTAGAAACGACTTTGTTAAGCTTAGCCGCCTTGTCTGAGAAGTTTTTTTTTTTTCCTTCACTCCGCCGAGAAGTAATGTACCGACAACGAAAGCACTGGTAGGCCAGGAAGTAAACCTGTATTGGAGGGGTGAGTCTTCGAAGTGACAAGGAGTGTGTCGAATCTTTCGGGGATTGGGACAGCACGGGTTGGGACCCTCGCTAACTGAGAGGGAATAAAAAAGGGGGGAAGGGGGGAACTGAATGCAGTGCTAAGGTTCGAAAGAAGAATAAAACACAGAGGGGTACAAGTGTGCTTGTATCGGTGTGATTCAGCGCCTCTGCATTCGCATTGTATAAGAGACCGACTGGGCTGACAAAGGGCCTAGGCTGATCTCGTATACAAAATAGAGAGGTATGCAGGAAGGGGGAGGGAAAAGGATACAAGCAACAAGCAAGCGGCTGCCGATATCAGCACCAACAACAGCGGCAACACCAGTTGTAGGCAGTTGCAGGCAGTTGCAGGCAGTTGCAGCCCTTTCGAGACACGCAGCAGCAGCAGTACACGGGTAAAGGCGCGTAAAGCAGCAAGGCAAGGCTATGAAGGAAAGAAGGAACGCGCTGTGTCCCAAGGTTCTTTTTTTGCTTGGTGTATAGTAGGTATAGTGTATAGGGCTTAGGCAGGTATTGTGAAGGGTATGTATGGTATGTACGGTATAAGGTAGGTGTAGGTAAGGCGAGGTCCGTTTGCTGGCTGATGTTTGTGCGATGTGTACAAAAAATGAGGTTAGGTAGGTGCAATGGTGCATGTGGGAATAAAAAAAAACATTAAAAAAAAACAAAAACAAAAAAAGAGATCACAACTAGGATGGTGGGAAGGCATGCATATGCGACCTGATGGCCGGCGGCTCTCATACGTACGTACCTGATCTTGAACCTGATATGGTATTGCTGCTGCAGGAGAGGGTACCGGACTACCAATCCCAATAGTATTGACGAGAATAGGAAATGGGAAAAAATAAATCTGGGGAGATGCGGTCGGCGAATGCTGGTTGTGGACAGATGGGAAAATGGGCTGAAAGCGACGCGATTGGAAAAAAAAGCGGCCCCCCTAGATGGAAGAGATGATTATGTACCGCGTTCCGAGTCAGCTGAATTTGACTCTGTGGTTGGTTGGCTTTGGGGGCTAAAGCATTCGGAGACGTGAAAAATATGCCCCGTAATCGTGATTTATTACCGCTAATGCAACAATGTTAGCACTGTCCATATCCCTGTCATGGTCACAGTAAAGTGTAACTTGAAAGTATTGCGATATAACGTTAGTGCGTAGAATGTACTGTACTGTACTGTATTATATTATATACTGTAACTTACTTAACTATTAACTACATATGTAGTACATAATATTAGCAGCTTACCTAGGTAGTGTAGCTGTAGCAGGCTAGCAGCCTATGTCATGTAGTGCATACATAGTTAGCACCTACCTATTTAGTTAGTATCCTATTAATAAAGTTATTAATTGATTCTTTCCACATTCTTTCAACATTGAAGTTACTTTCAATGTTATAAACTCTATTAAACTGAGAACTCATGCTTTAGCATAGTACTAGTGACATATGTAGTTTCAATGTTTCAATGTTACATACATGTACGTGCATGTATTTATTCATTGATTTGTTTATTCCCATCCATCAATTTTCAACATTAAGCGTTATACATACCTACTTAACCTAGACATTACTATGTATGTTTGTATGTATTATATATTATACGTCAGTTTCTTCACAACTTCCATTACGCCTCCAAGGCAGGTATCCAGCCAGAGCTTACGTGGCTACCTTGATATGTAGGATATTCTACACCGGTCAAACTCCTATCCATATACCTACCCATTTACCAGCTTATCCAATACATATTCCGTCGTTCAAGTGCATTGGCACGGCACTTTCAGAATCATAATTGACTGGCTACAATACGCCAAGGCTGTAACCCGATGTGCTTCGAAGACTGCAAAGCGACACTGATATTAGGGTTACGGGTAAGCACATTCCATACATTTCAACACAACATTGAATATGCCTCTAGGTACATATTCACCATGTATCTGTATATAAAGGTCGATGATGAGGCATTTAGGATAGGTACTTGAGCTTTTTCCCATTGCTTCTTCGGGGGGATATAGGATGTTTCAATGGCCAGAGGTGAATACTAGGTAATGTCACTTACATATGTATATACAAATATATGCAGTACCTATATTTAAGTACTGAGTATGTATTCAGTAGTTATTGAGTATCAATGATACTCCTAACCTAGTACCTAGGTAATTAAGCTACAACACATACTACATACCTAGTAGTTGCCGGCCCCTAAATCACTTCTGTAATCTCATAGGTAGCCTTACCAATAAGCATATGCTTGCCTTATTCGGGACGTGCATAAGGCAACTTTCTAACCTTTAGGGCTACCGGCCAGGTCCAGCCTACATTCTACTAACATTGAACCATAGGAAGGTACCTACATAATAGGTAAGTAGATTACTAGTAACTAGATAGGCGTAGATGTAACTGGCTACCCTAGGTCTGTAGTGAGCAAGGATGAATGAAAATAGTTCCCGCTCCAAATCTTTCAAGGAGCACAACCTTGGCATTATATCGGTATTCCTTCCATAAACTAACTATGTACGAATATATACCTACACGTAGTACTAGGAACATGATCAGGCACATCAAATATACTACTTAGTTAGTACCTAGTAGTATTGTGTACGTATAACTATCCCCTGAAAATATACCTAACTACATCAATGTGTAATATATCATGTATCTGATATTATCAAGTACTTCGTACATGAAACTATGTAACTACCTAGTAGTACGTACAACAATGAAGTATACATGAATACATGACTCGGATTATGTACATGATATGTATAATACATGCATAGTACCCTAGGTAGGTATACCGCTGACTGCTAACTATAGGGGCAGTACTGCCAGACTGCCAGTAACTACATGCACATATTGTAGTTACCTACATAGTACTAAGTTGGAATGGGGGGTCCCAGGCCCTCCTGGTCTTCTGGCCCCCTGTCTATTAATGGATCTAGTCTAGCCGCTTTTAAGATAGCGCGGTACATTAGAAAGAAAGAGATAAATTTCTACAATTTAATTAGTTAAAAAAGCTCCAACTGCCATTCTAAGCATAGCTCCTCAAATCCAGCCAATTGAACCATCCCACTATTCCCCTTTGGGTTTAGCTTTTTTGATTTCGGTCCTAATACAAATAATATGCTTAATTCGGACAAACGTCTCATTTGGATCCGGATAAATCTTGGCTTGCTTAAAAGGCTTTAAGCCTTTCCACTAGCCGTTTTAAGCTAGTACATTTAGCTTTAAATAGCCAATCGGATCAAGAGTTGATCCACTGCTTTACCTGCTTTTTCGAAAAGCAGCCTTTTGATTGGATCGTTAGCTTCAATCGGAAAAACCGTTTGAGCCGCTTCAAATATGTCACGTGACTTACGAGGGGTTTGCGTCCAATCAAAAGGCTCGATTTGGATCAGCTGAAGCAGTTGTTGATTTGTCCTTGTATGGTGTTTCGTGTATACATATAACTAATGTTGCAAGATATTGTAACAAAAATCAAATAATATGATTGATCAGCTGATGAGGTGATGAGATTTGATTGGCTGAATAAAAAAATAAAAAATAAAAAATGTAATAGTGGAAGTACATAAACACATAAATTAAAAAGCGGAACCTTTGTTGAACCGCGCACTTTTATTGGCTTTTAAAAGACGCTACTTTACAGGGGGCCGAAGGACTTGGAGGGCCTGGGACCCCCCATTCCAACTTACATAACTACCTAACCTAGTAGGTATATGTAGCAACTTACCCCAGTCAAAAGTGGCCCAAGCTTCACAACTTTTGAAGTTTTTAACCATGACTAACAACAACCGAGATTTAAACCCATTAATGATACACATATATTATCTAGCACCCCTTGGTTTTCTCTCACATTAACTTTTCACTTTTCACTTTCCACGTTTAGCTCTCACAATATATATGTTCTATGCAGTCCTACGACTTAATTCTTCACGCGTCTATCAAGCGGTGCAAATCACATAATAATCGATGCAAGCAAGTCTTCCTTATGGCGGCTGGTGCCGTAGCCATCGTATTAGAGACATTGGCCCGCCATGCCAGCCATGCCAGCCATGGATGTCTCATAATCCAAACTTCCCCCCCCCCCCCATTTTCCTCATCTGTACGTACCAGTGTCAAGGATCGTTGTCACAGTCGTATCCGAGCCCAGGGTACGCTGTCATATGCAGGCACGTAACCACGCGTACGCAGGATGTGTAGCCTGCGTCTGCTTCTGCTTCTGCTTCTGCGCTTCTTCTCATCCTTCGGGACTTGTATATCAACCTACGAAGACACAGTGGCACACATATAAGAAAGTATAAGTATACATAATAAGTCCGTATGTTTTACATACTGTATGAAGAGTTTCCCAGCATTCCCATGCATATTTATTTGCCTGTCCACCCACTTGGCTTGAAAGTTGATGGTGTGTTTCGATTCGAGACGCAAAGAATCTACCATCATTTGTTGCCCTAAAGGCCAAGAGCCTAGTTCGATTTTTCTCTCTCTCTTTTTTCTGACCTGTCACTTTTGTGAGGAACATGGCTGCCATGGTTGGTCCCTAAATGGCCGGCTGCAGCGAAGAACCAAGGGCCTTGTGGCCCTCGACTCCGAGTCCACGCATAATATCCTACTACGTACATGTATGTATGTATGTGTATGTAGGTAGGTAGGTACTTATTACTATTATTATGGAGAGTTCTTAGCAATCAATTGCTAAATCACCAAGTTTTACTTACGAAGGTCCTTGGTGACTTGGTCGTCATGTGCTGGGAACATGAAGCAGAGAATACTTGCATATCTACTAGGTACCTAGGGAAGCGTTCCCCCTTGCAGGCAAGGCGATGCGATAGCGAGTTGGTGGTGTAGGTCTTCTTTCATACATACCTAGGTACATCCCTTTCATACCCCTTTCCTACCTCTTATGTGCTCCACGCCGTGCCGCAGTAGCGAATCCCTTTGACCGGCAGGAACTTGCTTAGCGGGCAGAATACCTACGCCCATTTATTGGAGGTCGCACCAATATAGGTACATATGGGATTCGGCGTCTTCCCCTACTATGTACATGCCCGAGAAATGGTTCCTATCACGTAGCCTTTCAGAGCGCATTAAGGGGGCCATAGTTGGAAAGAAATATCATATCAATGGGGCCCCCTAGACGATGCTTTGCAGAATCGATCGAGGAAAGCGTCCGAGCCAGACCTTACCAAGCTCACCGCCATGGGGGAAAGGTAATCGTTTGAAAGCGAGGTATGCTTAGATACCTAGGTAATCCTGGCGGAAACATGAAAAGGCTCCCTTGCTCTTCCGCTGCCAATATTGGCACTCGAAACACTCGAGGTATACATAGTACACTCGAGGCACTGTCGTTTAACGACACAAGGCTGTCACCATCGCTGCCCGCTAAATCAAATCAGGGAACTTTAAGGTAGCATCATCGTTACCGAATCCACGACTTATTTGCTAGTTCGTAAGGATAATTTTTCTATTCCCACGCCCAGGTGAAAGCCTGTATAGCGATTGGCGACTGGTCCATTCACTATGTGACGCTTCTCCAGGACTCGGAGCCAATACTCGTTCTCAGCCGCGATGAGGTGGTGACACAGCAGATGTGGTGCTACTAAACCAATCCTTTACTAGCCATGACTTCGTAGTATCACATCCAAGGTTCACCTGTTGAGAGGAAAGAACACGGTCCCGCACCTCTTCCCTCATACGACAGGTTCGGAAGCCCGAACTATCGGGATCGCTCCCAATCATATCCTAAATGTACCATCGTTAAACCGGGCTAAGTACTCAAGAGTCTCAAATATGGGATGAGCTACCAAGGAGACTTCTGCAGTATATTCTACAGTATATCACACTCATCATCGTTATCTTTGTTACGGAGCTAGACACGGGATACCTACTTTCCGGACCTTTACTCATCCATGCAGCTAAGCATATAAGCCTGGCAGGTACATCTTTAGATATTTTATGTTAGATATTTGCTATATGGTGGGAGCCTAAACTCTAGGACGGCTGTTATCCCGCCCCAACCCATTGCCTACTTCGCAATAAGGCAACGATATGCGTATGCAACTCGTTGGCTCATCCAATGGAGAACCACGGTGCTCATCTCACCAGCGAAAGTACCTATTCATGGGTAGTGCCGGGGTGTTGATATGAGTGAAAATATCTAACAAGTCGGCGGGGCTACATCCACTGCTTCAATACCTACATTAATACATAACTGTATAACGAAGCAGACTGAAGCTACCTAACCTTAGGTTAGTACCTAGTCCCACCGACTTGTTCGGGTACTTGAGGAACAAAAGTTCTCTTATCACGTTTTTCGCCACTCCACACGGCACAAACATAGAACCCAATGAGAAAACTGACCGCCCCTACCGGATGCTAGTAGGGCTGCTGGCGCAACCTCCCGTGGAGATAAGTCACATCACTGCCCTGGTATCTACCTACACTGTAGGTATGATGCCTACATGCCTACAACAACGTGTCTATAAAGAGGACAAAGGGAAGCCACAGAGAAGAAGAAAAGGCTTGAGAGCGAAGGGAGAACTTGATATGTACATGAAATGAGCCGCATTTCTTCAAATAGTTACTGTTCTCTCTTCCTTTCAATGTTCTTTGGACAACAATCTATTATATACTTCCCGCGTACGACCATGTCGAGACTTCGGGTGTGCTTTGCTTTCTAATAGAGTATGAGTTCCAGGCCTGCTTAAGTAGGTACATACTTACTTACGAGATACTTAAAATCCCTATGTAGGGGGTTCAGACTGTTTAGTAACTGAGATATGACTAACAGAAAGAGTCGAAGTGTGTACTTATATGCCCCCGTCTGTCCTTGAAAGCTGTTATGTAATACATCCATGATGTGTATCACATACATGTAGTAATAGTAGTATCATTCAATGTTAATGTATGCGCATGTACATAATAGGATGTATCAATGATGTATTTAAAGGTGTATGTACCAAAGGCACTTGACAAGATTGAACATTGAACATTGAAGTTAAGGTTCTATGTAGTATGTACATAACTATGTACTTGGTCTTCAAAGTTCAAAGTTCAAAGTTCAAAGTTCAAAGTTGTATCTTGAGGCGGGCCGGAAGATCTCCGGTCCAAGCTTCGGCCGAATCCAATTGACAGCTGCGGCCGATCGAACGGCCAAAACTTTAAAGATCGTCCATCTCTAAAAATGTACGTATCTAATAACTATGTATTATATGTATTAATTAGCTTTTGTAGCTTTGGCATCACATTTTATTTACTACCACCAGACATACATACATTAATCCATTCAAACCTCAAATCCAAATAAACATGGCCCCGTCTCGGGCTGTAGCCAGACTAGCGACCGTCCCGCGGCGTGTTGCTCAACACCAACAACGATTCATTCACGGGCCTGTCTTGCGCCGATCTTATTACTCCCACGACCACCCCCAGCCGCAAAGCATATACAACCCTGCCGAGGAAGCCATTCTATCCGCCGCCTACTGTCATGTCCCCGAACACGGCTTCACCCAACGCGCCCTATCTCTCGGCGCCCGCGACGCCGGCTATCTCGACATCAGCACCAATCTACTTCCCGAGGGTCCCTTCAGTCTGATCCGGTACCACCTCGTCACCCAGCGGAACGCCTTGGCCCCGCGTAGTAAGGAGATATTTAATGCCAATGCCACGGGCGAAGAAGGGGCGGCTCCTACGTCGGTGCAAATTCCGGACAAGGTCGAGCGATTGACGTGGGAGAGGTTATTAGCGAACCAGGACGTCAACCACCGCTGGCAAGAGGTGAGTCTCGGAACCCATACATCAATAGCCACTCCCCGCTCCTTGGCTTCAATGGCCAATGCGTAACCACTCTATACCCTGCTCCGCTCCTCTCCGTTTTATAAGACCCCTACATCAAATCTCTCCATCCAGTCTGTCAGCCAGCTAACCCAGACACCCCCAACCCACAGGCTCTAGCCGTAATGGCGCAACCCACGCACGTCCCCGCGTCTCTACGCGAGCTAGCACTACTGGCAGACGAGATATACTATCTAGCCGGTGATCCTTCGGTCGACCCATCCTGGTATACGAAGCGCGGGTCTCTGTCCATGATCTACGCCTCGTCCGAGCTCTTCATGACCAACGACCGGTCTCCCGGCTACGACGAGACCCGCGCTTTCCTGCAGCGCCGCCTCGACGAGACGAACAAGATGGGGAAGACCCTGGGCAGCGTTGCCCAGTGGGTAGGCTTTACCGCCTCCGCTGGCGTGAATGTGCTTCGGAGTAAAGGGGTTAGGATATAGAGCATACCCGTTTACGTAACAGAGCCGGTGAGATAAAAAAAAATCAAACTACCTCGTATGAAAACACACACACACACACACACACACACACACACATGTACTATATGTACATAGAGAAATTCCCATGCGCACGCATTAAAGACGGGGTTCACAATCACCTCAGAACTGGTTGGTCTGCAGCAGCATTCGAGGTAAATTTCGAAGCAACTAGCTTTACACAGCGAGCTCGCCACTATTTGTACACTATCTCATAATACAGCAATGAAGCCATCATTACCATCTATTGTCGAATCCTTAGCCCACCGAGCCAATCCTATAACCACCCTATCACCCTTTCCTTCCCTCGGCACATACAAACATGCCCGTGTGGGATCCCTTGATGTTACCGAACACAGCCTCCGAACGCCCCGGACCGGATCAATGGACACCAGAAACAAATTCATGGCGGGAGGGTATCATTATAACTCAGAAAAGAGATTCAACTTGTGGCATTAATGGTCTGCCAGGCGTGTCTGTCGAGGGTCCGTGAGTCTAGTACACAGTTAGTCAGTCCTACTACGGCCAATATACGCTCGAGGAACCAAGATAAAATATAGTTACCTGATAATCTTGACATCTTTGTCGATTTTTGCTCGGCCTTCGATAGCATTAGGGGTAATGAGAATGAATTGCTTGCCAACAGATCGACGAGCCGTCGTTATCTACCCAGACAGGTTAATATAATATCATCGATGGTGTCGGGATAAATCAACTTACCAACATGTTCGTGCTAATGGCACGATTAACATTGTCCATAAACACGTCGAATTCGTCAAGGCACCGCAGGGGAGATCCCATAGCGTCCCAGATGGCGAGGAGAAGACATATAGAAGAGAATGATTTCTCCCCACCGGACAATGTCTTGGTATTTCGGCCCGAGCTACTCTTTCTCGTCTCATCGGGCTCGACTTGAACTTGTAGTCTCTTGGCCTTGTGATCAAGGAAAAGCTCACCCCTGAAGCCACGCTCGCTGAGCAGATAGTTGAAATTGCATCGAGCATGCGCAGATATGAGCCGCTGGAAAGTTCTCCACTTGCGCAGCCGATCCATCAACGCTTTCTTCAATTCATCAACAAGCGAAGTTAGATTCTTGTGGGTTTTCTTAGCCTCCCGATATTCTGAGATTGCTTGCGACGCGCGATTCTGGATTTCTTCATCCGATGCACCTAACTGGCCACGGATCTTCTTCAACTGATCCCTGATGGACTCGAATTTGCGCTCGATGCTCCGAACGGTTTCCCCTTCAGGTATGTAAGCTCGTTCAGGAGCGACAGCGCTTGCCTGTCGTATATAATCTGCCACAAGGTCTGCCTGTCTTTGCCTCGCTCTTTCTGCACCAGCCTTTTCCTCCTTTGCCAATCCCAGATTCTCGTAAGCTTGGTTCTTCTCAACTAAGGCTACCCGTCGGGTCTCGTCGTATCTCTTGGTCTTGTCTTCGGCCTTGACGATTCTTGTTTTATGCTCTCGCGCAGCCATTTTGGCTTGCTCGAGGACCTGCTTGAGGCCCTCTACCTCCTTGTTTATCTCTTGTTTCTGTATGGCTAGTTCGCCATACTGGTTTCCGTAGTGGTCCTTCTGAGCCTGAGCTTCTTGGAGATCCATTTTATACCCTTGCAATTTATTATCAACGCCTTCAAACTTGTCAAGTTCCTCTTCAATATGCGTGACTTGTGCTTGAGCGTTGCGCAAATTCTTCTCGAGCGTCATGCCTTCTTTCTTGTGCTGCTTGAGATTCTGGTTACAACGTTGGTCCGCTTGCTGCACCATTCTCCTCGCCATGTCCAACTCTCGAAACTCCGCCCGAAGTTGGTCGAGGGTGTCTTTAAAGTAATTAACTTGTGACTCCACGTCTTCCGTCTTCATGCGGGACTTTTGGTCATAGCTGGGGGCGATTGGGGTGGTGCCCAAACTCTGACCGCGATTTGTGATTCGTACAGCGTGGCCTCGTTTCTTTTCCTGGAATGACAAGCAGGCGGTGACATTCTGCGGTGGTTGTCCGTCTAACATGACGCGCTCACCCTCTGAGCGGTTCTCGATTAGAATAGTCTGTTCGATGTTGTGATTGATAACCAACTGATCTCTCACGCGTGGATCACTAATCTTCAGCGCTCTTAGGATCGTGTCGAAGCTTTCGTCTGGCTCCTTCAAATTCCGAAGCGAAGTCCCCGAACTTATGAGGATGGGGCTATTTCGGATTCCCAATCGTTCCATGTGAGAGAATAGCCGTGTTTGATCACGCTTACTCGCGACTATAAATCCGTTTAGGTTACCTCCGAACACCTTCTCAAGGATGGCTGACCACTGAGGTTTCGTTAGCTGGATGAAGGTGCCGATAGGGCCGATGGGCTTTTGCGAGAAGCTACTGTCGCTATCAATAATTCGCAGAAGCTGGGGCATTTGTCTATCGAACGCAGCGAGCGGATCGCCACGGTTTTGAGACAAAGTTTGCAGTCGTGATTCTGCATCCGACACTTCTTTCTTCTTCTGTGCGACGAGCTCGTCGGATTCTGCCACCTTCTTTTGAGCTTCATTCAGTTCTTCGAGGAGACTAGGAGTAGTGTTGCTGTGAGCCTTTAAGGCCTCCCGGATATCTTCTACGACTTTTTTGGCACTGTCTAGCTCTGACTGTTTCTCAGCAAGAGCTCCGCCATTCACGTCTTCCAGGCGTTGCTCTTCTTCGCGTATTTTTCTCTCGATATCCTTGACCCGTTTGGAGGCATTCGTAAGTTGTTGATGAATGTCTCTCTCTTGGGTATGTATCTCCACCACTTGACCTTTGGCCTGGTTGTAATTGAACTTGGCTTCATCTTCTTGCTCTTTGAATTGGCTTTCCTCTTGGCGGAGGTTGCCCAATACTTCCCCCGCTTCACGGATCTTATCGTCGATTGTGGCAAGAATCTGGGTCTTCTCTTCAATCGTCCCTTCCGTCCGGATGATCTGTTCTTGGGCTGCCATTATGGCGTCTTCTTTCCGCTGCAGATCATTCTCCTCTTCCATGACCTGGGCCCATGCCAACTGGTTTGAGTACAACTTGGACTGTCTGCGCATCTCTGCGCTCTTGGTGATTGCGTCTCTTAGCTTGACCGCTTTCTCACTCTTTTCTTTTAGCAGTCCAATATCTTCCTCGTAAGCGATCAATCTCGTCTCGTTAGCCTCGAGGGTTTCCTGGAGGAGCTGATAATCTTGATCAAGCTGTTCCAGTTGGGTTCCTTGAACAAAGTATTTGTACTTGGCAGCCGGGGTAGCAGCATTGAGGAACTGGCGCGCATTGTCCTGAGAGAGTACGTTAAGGGGGTTGTCGACCTGGAGGCAGTAGTACTCGACAACGTCGTCCACATCAGCCTTTTTCGTAGAGATGGTTCTGCCCTGCTCATCTTTCAGTTTGAACCCACTGGAGCCAGATTTGCTGAAATGTCGTTCGACAATGATGGACTGTCCAAATAGATCTGGCTTGTAAGCATCAGGACCCTGATTCTTGATCTTGACCTCTAGGGAGGCATGCTCTTGGCCTTCCTTGACAAAGCTTCGTAAACTGCCACCACGATTCGTCGCGCTAGCTTTGCCGCCTAAGCATAGGGTGATGGCGGTGAGAACGGCACTCTTGCCACTTCCATTTTCTCCTACGATGAAGTTGAGTAGGGGGCCGAGCTCCACACTCAATCGCGTATGGCACATAAACTGGCAGCAGACAATTTTCTCGATAATAGCGTTGAGGGCTACCTGGTTCTCGCCGAGGGTATGCGGGCGGCTTTTCAAAAGCTGTGTTGCTCGTTGGTCGTCTAGATCGGTATTCTCTAGATGTTTAAATCCATCATCGCGCATCATCTCGTACTGCGTCGCAGCCGGTGGGGTAGGAGTCTCTTCCCGGTCTTGCATCACGTCATCTTCGTCGCCAGAAACAGGAGTGTCTTCTCGGCGGGATGCCCGCGCTGATTTACTGCTGGGGCCTGCGTTTGACATGCGTACTTTCTTGCGCTGCTACGCATACATGATTAAAAGCTAGCACATGGGGCCACTATAGGAATTGCTACTTACAGTGTCGCCTTTAAGGCTGGAGCTAGCTTGAACAATGGTAACGCCATTGCCATTGCCATTGCCCTCGTCGTCGTCGTCGTCGTCGAATGCAGCGCGACGAGAGCGCTTATTAGTGGCGGAGGGCATGGCCACTTCGCCAATTGGTCGTGTTTGTTTCCAGATAGAATTCAATTTTAATTCAATTGAATTTTATAACGAGTAAGTGGCAAGTGGGTAAGTAATGGATGATATTTAGTGTTGAGCCTTTCTTTTTCTTTTTTTTTGGTCTTCCCTTTTCTCCCTTGATCTTTGAAAGAGGGGATGGATTGGGACTGAGACAAACGATACAAATTGTAGAATTTGGATTGTTGGTATGAGACCCAAATAGGTGGTACTAAGTATGTAGTAGCGGGCGGTTAGGAGTAGACCGTTTGTCAGATAAGGGTAAGGGTCAATGGTCTGAAGGAATTAAGGTAGGATGATATTACAATTTGGGCGGCTGACGCGACTTGAGACGCGACCAGTATCTAAGGCTAGAACGTGTTACTGTACTGTACCCTATCAGGCTATCAGGCTATCTACTATAACTACCTTATAAGTGCATATATGAGATAATTGAGGCAGTTTAGTATGTGTTAAGTTAGACTGCCCCGCATTTACCCCATGCGCAGATCTTATCTATTTAAACAGTAGTAATTGTCTACCACTAGTAGGTAGTAATACATACAATGTCATACATAACTATACCTAGTAGGTAGTTAGTAGTTAACTAGTTAGTACCAAACATCTAATATTCAAGAATTCATGAAATTTCAAATTAAAAGGAAATAAAAAAGAAAAACATACCTAGAGGTCACATTCATGGATGTCGAAGAGGCAGTCCACTTCCCCGAGCATGGCTTCGGAGAATTTCCCAGGAAACTCCCAGAGAACTGTGTGGAGTATCTATTGTTCATTCTTGACAATAAACTCGAACCCCGAAATGTTCTCCCTGAATTAGAAGCTGTTCGAAAGGCGGCTATAAACCTATGCGATACTGTTGCTAAAGGATATATATGGCAACGGGACTCCTTCCAGCTCCGTATCGAAAGAGATCAACACCTAGTTTATCTACGAGGAGTCACCGACTATGGAGATTCAATCGAAGACGAATGGCTCATAGTCTACATACTGAGGGAGTTGACTAGGTCCTTCCCGAGCCTCTGGCTGAGAATTTTTGACGGCGATGGCGAATTTCTGCTCATTGAGGCCGCCAATGTCTTGCCAAAATGGTTAAGCCCAGAAATAGACAATAACCGAGCATGGATACATGATGGGATGCTTTACATAGTTCCTCTTGCCGCCAGCTCGGGTAAAAAGATTGCATTATCCCTGGCAGAGGCTGTCAGATACATCCAGTCAAACCCAGATGATCTTGTACATTCTACCTTCGTTGAAGCCGAAGCCCTTTACAGGCTAGAGAAATACCCCGGACAGATCACAGATTCGATTCACAATTCATTGGCCACCATACCTAGGAAACTGGCGTACATCCTACACGAGAGGCCCTCCACCATTGCCCCTGCCGTTGAAGCGTTCTACCTGCGAAACCCAACCGCAATGAAGCCACTTGCTTCATTATCTGGAAACCCGCACTTCCCCCCTCAGGATCTGGTGACCATCAGCGTGAAGTTCACCAAGGTACTATTCGCTCAGCTCAAATCCCAACGCTTTGCATATCCTCCAATATGGAGCAGCATTTTCGAGGCCGCCGAAAAACACAGTTCTACTACCGAAAGCACACAAAAAGCATTGGCACATCTAGAAATCGGCATGAAGATAACGAGCGGGTTTGAAATGCTTGCTACCAATGCAGATAAAAGGGATAACCGGCTGGCACGTGAATTTTCCATGCTTCTGGAGGATATGGAAGAAGATGGCGCTGATGTACTTCCAACGAACGAGGATATGGAAGCTTGGGAAGACGTGCACAGGGAAGATGATGAATCCTGGCTAGACATCAATTTCAACGACTTTGAGAATGAGTTGCAAGGAAATCGTGGGTCTAGGGAGGGGGCTAGTAATGGGTTTGGTGATGCTGCAGCACAGGCGGATCTTCAGAAAATTGTCTCTCGCTTTGAGGCCTTTCTAAACGACGAAAAAGCTGGTGTAGAAGGCGCTGATATGGAAGATATGGATCAGGACGACGATCTCGAGGATGAGGATGAGGATGAAGATGAAGAGAGTGAGGACGAGGACAAAGAGGTCAGTTTCGATGAAGAACAATTTTCCAAATTGATGAAAGAGATGATGGGGTTGCCATCTATACAGAGTGATGAATACGAAGGTGGACCTGGATTTTCAAGCAAGACTACCACAGGCGGTATTGTTCAAGGGGAGAAGGAGAGAGAAGAGGACGAAGATGAGGATATCAAGCAATTGGCTGCTCAAATGGAGGCTGAACTAAAGGGACATGGTGCACTTAAACTTGACCCCAGGCCCCAAGCACCAAAAGGTGTTATAGCAGGAGACGATGGCAGTTATAAGGGCAAAGAAAAGGCTATTCTAGAATACGAGGCCAAAGAAGGAGAAGAAGAAGAAGGAGAAGAAGAAGAAAGTAGCGATGAGGAAGTTGATGTCGACTATAACCTTGCCAAGAATTTACTAGAAAGTTTCAAGAGCCAGGCTGGAATGGCTGGGCCTGCAGGTAACATTCTCGGGATGATGGGATTACAACTCCCTCGAGACGAAGACGAGGATGAGGAGGAAGATGGTTAAGAATATCTACCTACTCTAGGTAGGGTAGGTATGCATATGAGTACTGTGTTGAATATACCTCACTGTATTGCATATTCCTTGCTAGGTATGTAACTAACTAGGTTAGCAGTTTTGCATTTGATTAATAAGGTAGTTATTGACTTACCTAATAAATGTATAAGTACTAACTATTTCTTTTAACTTTGGAACCCCACTGTATACAGCATGGAGCGACGTCACTGGATCCTTTTCAACATGTTAATTATTTGGTGTGCAAAGACGTGCACGACTTTCAAGAATTGACATCTGGAGATCCAACCTTACCTACTAAACTTCGGTGTCTAATTCGATACCATCAATAAACACTAAGCCCAGCCCTACTTCATATGAATCTATGGTTTCACCCTTGCAATGCGACAATATAGGGTACCTCAAACCAACTCCATCATACCCCCTGTGAACGCGACATCACGACATCGTTAAAGACCCAGATGCCCTCCAACGAATAAACAACACTCCCCCAGAGCTGAGCTGCAACACAAGCAATGTGGCCCACCAGCAGCGTCTCCAGCCTCCAAAAGACGTATGACGAGACTTATCTGAAATGCTCAACCGCCGTCTACTACGAGAGCCAGGTATGGCTATCTATCCCATCAGAAGATCCCATCAGAAAGAAACATGTGCCCAAATTATCGTCTACGAATAACCCAATTAGACTAACACCTGTTATTGTTATACATTTAGGGAGACGAAAAAGAGGCAATGGTATGTTGGAGGAACGCCCTCGACCAGATACGGCAAACTCCAGCGATCAAAAAACAGAATAATCACTCCAATAAATCCGAAACAGAACGTGCCTTGTATGAAAGCCTTAGGGAGTTGGAAGTACAATGTAAAGAAAGGATCGATCTTCTCGAAGCCCTTAGGATATCGCGAGAGGACGACCCATCATTACAGCTCACACAATCTATCAATGCCACTGAAACTAATGCGAGTAGTCGGTCAAACACAAATACACCAGAGAGGGGCTGGATTGGTGATGGGACGATACCTGCTATAACATATACGGAATTATCTAAACCACCACTTCCCAAGCGGCCTTCTTTCCCTTCTAGAGCCTCGTCAGAACAGGCGGTGGTGGGGCTCCGCAACGCAATGATGGATCAAGACCTATCACCTTCGGGGGCGAGGCCACCTGCACTACCTCCATACGGTACATCTACTCCTAGAAAGAGGTCCTCTAGATCACCTAGTCCAGAGAAGCATACGATGAGAACGACTCTGCGGTCCAGCAGACAAGAAAAGCCACACAAATCAAAATCCACACCATCCAAGCTAAGCAGGGGTCCCGGTGCTAGCAAAGCAGCTACTTTGGCGTGGAGTAACCTGGAACGGGGTTCATCGACAGATGCGATGAGTTCGTCATCAAAAGTGCCTGATCCACGACGACCTCAGGAGCAGATGCGGAAGAGTTCCTCGAGGCATTGGGACAGCCACACAAGAAGATTAGTGACCTCTCCTGAAGCTTCTGGGACTGCACCCATTGGCACCCGCCCGAGTCCTGAACCATCAGCACGAAACTCGGGCGATTACTCATCTACTACTACTCCATCCTCTCTTGCCCTAGGTGCCGCCTCAAGCGCCCTAGGAGCGTTAGTTATCCAAGAACGACAAGAATCCAGCCCTTCGACAACTCGAGCAGAACGGAGATCTCCGTCTAGAAAAACAACCGGGTTGAGTTTAGAGGACACAAAGTTTGCCACTCCTCGAATACCGGTATCATCAGATGCCTCCCTGAGAGCAGGTTCCAGTTCGAAACAGAGTCCCGTAAGGAGAAAGCCTTTAGATCACGGTAGAGCGTTTGAACCCAACAGCGCTAGAAAGCGCGTAGGTCGGGAGATGTCTGATTACGACGGAAAAGAAGATGCGTCTTCTAGTGACGGAGAAATCAGGACGAACTCTTTCATCCGGAAAGTTAAAGGCAAGCAGAAAGAGTCTCCTGTGTCTTCTAGCGTCGATGGCCGCTCCTCGGCCGACTCTACTGCTGACGAAGAAAGGAAGGCAAAGGACGGATGGGAAAAGAGGAAAAAAGCGATGATGAAAAATCTACCAGCTGGGGTAGATGAGGCGGCCGCAAAAGCAATCTTTAATGAAATTGTAGTGCATGGTGACGAGGTCCACTGGAGTGATGTCGCCGGCTTAGAGATCGCAAAGAATGCACTGAGAGAAGCCGTAGTGTACCCATTCCTCCGTCCGGATTTATTTATGGGCCTCCGTGAACCAGCTAGAGGCATGCTACTCTTCGGGCCTCCTGGGACGGGGAAGACGATGCTTGCCCGTGCCGTGGCGACAGAGTCCAATTCCACCTTTTTCTCCATCTCGGCGAGTAGCCTGACGAGCAAGTACCTCGGCGAATCTGAAAAACTGGTGCGTGCATTATTCGCATTAGCGAAAATGATGGCACCAAGTATTATATTCGTTGATGAGATAGACTCCCTTCTATCCCAGCGCACGGGATCTGGGGAGCATGAGGCCACGAGGAGGATCAAGACCGAGTTTCTCATTCAATGGAGCGACTTACAACGAGCTGCTGCGGGTCGCGAAGGCACAGGCGGAACGAATAAGGAGCGAGGTGATCCAAATAGGGTACTAGTATTGGCAGCTACCAACTTGCCATGGGCGATTGACGAAGCAGCAAGGCGAAGATTCGTGAGGCGCCAATATATTCCGCTACCAGAAGCAGAAACCAGAACCACTCAGTTGAAGACATTGCTCGGCCAACAGAAGCATAGCCTCACAGACACCGATATTGCAGAATTGGTGGACTTAACAGACGGTAAATTTCACCTTGAACGGATTCTTACGTGATTTCGGCCCAGTACTAATCGATGAATCTCTACATAGGCTTCTCCGGCTCAGACATCACCGCATTAGCTAAAGACGCAGCAATGGGACCTCTTCGCGCCCTAGGCGAGGCTCTCCTCCACATGACAATGGATCAGATTCGACCTATAGAACTCGCAGACTTCAAGGCGAGCCTTCGTATGATCCGCCCTAGTGTTAGTAGGGAAGGACTTCAGGAATATGAGGATTGGGCAAGGAAATTCGGAGAACGGGGTGGGTAAGAAGTTCCTCACGGGAGACACCCACGCCATAAATATTGTACTTATTAGACGGCGAAACGAGATAAAGGGGTGGCAATGGGAAATTGGCGTTTTTGGTAGCTAGGAGATGACTGGTGGATGGGTTGAAATACGATTCTTAGGACGATGCATTCAACCAATATGAGTTACATATGTATGTTGATGTGTCGCCCTTCCAGTTGCATCAGTTTATACATATACATAATTGTACATACGATACACTAAGAAGGTTCCCGTCTCATCGTAGTTGAGGAAATGATCGAGACGGCGAGCAAGGCAAGGTATTACTCTTTTTTCTTTCTTTCTTTTTCTTTTTTTGGTTCTTGTTTGTAAGCTTAGGTATCTAGGTAGGTATCCCCATCAAGCATACCTACGTACCGCTTTGATCAACGCCGCCTATTCATGTAGCTTGCGAAGATTCGGTCTTGAGGGCTTTCTGAATTGGCCGCAACGCCATATTGACTTGCAGTGCCAATTTCTCGGATCTAAGTAGCTCCCTATTTACGGATCTTGTCAAGTCTCTCCGCTGCACTTTGATTTCTCGCTTCGCGCTTCTCTCTTGTATCCTCTCCTCCAGAGTGGGAATGGGTGGCCGTTCGTCGATAGGGTCGCCGAATGGTGCTATAATATCCTGGACGACATAACGCACATCTTTTGATACTCGCCATGACGATGTTATAGATACGACGTCGCCTTGTCGTAGGGAGTTACGGGGGTCGTGGACTAGCTCGCATCGCGGTTGTTTGAAGTACTAGATATATGAGATTGGTTAGGTACAGTTTATGTTTTACCTGTTGGACGAAGATAATTAAATGGGGGTGTGGTCTAGAGGGGGAAACTAACCTTCTGCACCTTCTCTTCCCATCGCAGTCCTCCTAATTTGACTTTCACAGTCTTGTCCATGCGACCAGCTGAGACCACAATGCCCTTCATTATCTTGTGGGCATGTCGCGCAGCCCCCGCCAATTCTGTAGTGACATTCATTTTTTCCTCTCTCTTTCTTGAAACCTCGGGCCTCTCCTCATGTGGCCCCAGGGTGCGAGGTGTGTGCGGATTTCGTGCGGATTTCGTGCGAATTTCGGGGTGGTTGAGCTGCTTGATTCGTGTTGATATTTTGCCAGTTAATGTTAAATGGTCTGAAAGCTTTTGGGATACAAAATACAAAGAAATCCAATTGGATGTGCGATGGACCCACATCTCTTAAGGAAAATTTGATTATGCCGGCACTAGATCTGCCCGGGGGCCGGGAACGGGTACGGGCACGGTGAATCCACTTTAAATTGGCTAAATTGGCAACTTCAACTTGAAGTTACGGACCTGTCACATCGCAACTTGCTAAGGTACCTACCGGTAGCCAATACCTATCATAGTAGTTATTTTTATACTTATCATATCATCTAAATGGACATAAACTAATTGATCCGTCCCGCACCTTCCAAATAGATGGACGTAAGGGCTCTATCCAAACAAGCCAGTCGAATCAAGTAATAGCAATAATGATAGAATACCTCAAATCGAATGTGACGTGTCATTTTGATTTCCTTGGGACTGTATATGTATTGTGAGTGATGCTAATCTTAGAAATCGCCTGGAAGCCTAGGTAAATCACAACCACCACTCAAATATGCGAAATATGTCACTGTCTATTTCTGTCAACTTACTATCATGTGTGAGCATATGAATGAATTAAAAAAGAGGAGAGGCTTGAAGAAGACGTGGCGCTGGTTTTGGGGTAGGTTGTCCTTCATAAAGAATATGCTGCATATGTATGTTTGCTCGAATCTGAATGGATCCAGTCATGCTATTTAAGCAGTGGTACATGTAGCTTCTATATTGTTGAATCAAGTTCAATGATTGGCATGAGTGACCTAAACTTGCTGGTCGTCGATCTTTAGAATGGCATGACCTGGAGGATAAGCTGAAAGGCTTCGAGGGTACCAAGAAAAAAGCAGAAAAATTAGGATTTCTGATCCTGAACAACTATTGTACGTAATTAAGGGAGACGTCGGTGTCCGAGCAATCAGAAGAATACTACCATTGTACCAACATAGGTAGTAGTATGTAAGTAATTACACAGTAGGCAGACATTCACCCGTTTAGTTTCTCCGAGGTCCTTGTTTCCAACGTTTGGACTATTAACAAACAGTAATACTCTTAGGAGCCTAATGTGTAGCAATTGTGCAACGATAATAAGTTAAGTCAGAATTATCACTGCATTGATTTCCTCTTTCCTTTTTCCTTTTTTTTCGTTATTATCATCTGTGAAGACCTCTGAGGTATGTAGTAGATGTCCGTGTAAAAATCGGAGACATTGACCGGATGGGACCACTATCGTCTATTTGTGGTGGATCTGTCACTCCGATGGATCCTTGAAGTCTCTAATTCAATGATCAATGGTCCACTTACGTACATGATTTTAGCACGTACATATGTACATGTAATAGTCACTACATGCGCCATAATGTACATGTATGTAACTATGTACCATTAACTAGTTATGTGCACCGATGCACTGATGCATTTGTAGTGGGGCATTATACATATCTAAGATGGAGGGGTTCAAATGTTATGAATTGTGTAGTAAAATTGGCAATTTGGAACTTCCAATTGTCTATCCTTATCGGTGGAGACTGGGGTGCTACTACTAGTGTAGACCAAACCAAAAAAAGCCCTCTTCACACTGCGATACTCTTTTACTCTTACCAGATTTGATTCTTCTTGATTCCCTCTGAAAAAAAAAAAAAACCACCATTCTCTTCACTTCAATCCTTCATTGCACCTAATACCCGCAAGTCAGCATCGGACTCCGACTGTATATTTTCCCTCCTTCTTTACAACTTACATTAAGCATATAACCATTTATTTAGTTTTATTTGCCGTGGTCCATCATAACTCATAACTTTATAGAGCATTTTCATCTGAATTTGCAAGTTCCGTTTGCTCCATTTACTCCATTTTGCTCCATTTGCCCTGTTCGCTCCAGAAACACCAGCAGCAGCTATGCCTTCCACCACAGAGTATCGTGCCGGGAAACGACCTCGTAAGTTCCAGTAGTTGCTTTTTTACTTTTTCCCCGTTTTGTTTTGTTTTTTTTGCTGTATGTCAAAAGGGGAAACGTGGTATCCATCCATTTTTCCTCTTTGGCCACTCCACCCTTCACCCTTAGGTAGCTCCGAGCAGCCCCCCAGCCGTGCTGCCATCTGCATCTTTGATCTACCTACACCGCATGCAAACAGACGATAAACTAAGACCACCTGTGGTTCATGCGGCTTTAACTCGATAGCTCCCGCAATAATAATTATTATCCTATTCTTCTTCTTGCGATATCAATCATTATCAATTCTAACAACAATGCCTTCCCTCACAGGTACTCAATCCTTACCTCCCCCAGCTCTCCCCCAGCTGGTCGCCGAGCAGCATGTACCCATCGCCTCCAATGACAAGGACAGCCAGAGACTGATAGTTGTCCTGTCCAATGCGAGCCTCGAAACTTACAAGGCCTCACACGGAGTGGGTCGCCCCGGCCTGCCGCGGGAGGACAAATACTCGCTTCTGAACAGCGACGAACACATCGGCGTCATGCGCAAGATGAACCGAGACATTAGCGATGCCCGGCCAGACATTACCCACCAGGTACGCCTAGCGTCATGACTCCTAATAATTCTACCGCCCTTCAACAATATTTTACTCAAGTTGGCATTCAACATGCTGACAGCCTGTCCCACTAACATAGTGCCTCCTCACTCTTCTGGATTCTCCTATCAACAAAGCAGGGAAATTGCAGATATATATTCAAACTGCCAAGGGTGTCCTTATCGAGGTGTCGCCAACTGTCCGTATCCCCCGAACATTCAAGCGATTTGCTGGTTTGATGGTCCAACTGCTCCATCGACTTTCCATTCGCTCGACCAACTCGCAGGAGAAGTTGCTTCGTGTCATCCAGAACCCAATCACGGATCACTTACCACCCAATTGTCGAAAAGTCACGCTAAGCTTTGACTCAAGCACGGTGCGAGTTCGAGACTATATTCAAAATCTGGATCCGAAGGAGAGTATATGCGTCTTTGTGGGAGCCATGGCTAAGGGTGCGGACAACTTCGCGGACGAATACGTAGATGAGAAGATATCCATTAGCCAATATAGTCTCTCGGCCAGTGTAGCTTGCAGCAAGTTTTGCCATGCTGCTGAGGATGCCTGGGACATCCTCTAGGCTAGACTGCGCCAGCCCCTTCCGAAAGGTGGAATGAAGGAAGGTGAGAAGGGGAGCGAGTGGTGGGACATATTAGGTATGAATGATTACACGGGCGTTGACTTGCGGAACCCGCCATACAACATGACGGCTGACGCAGGCCCGCTCTGAGCTTGGGTCTACGGGTTTTGTTCAGTCTCTGTTTTTGCAACCAAAACATCAGGCGTTCAACATGAGATCCAAGACGTTTTCGCCGTCTTTTGTGGCCACTTCAACTTGGTCCACAACCCCCTTCTCTTTTTCTTTATGCTTCCCTTCTTGGTTACATCACGTCCCCATCGTCTTCGATACGAAGACTCGTGTTGACGACTGTGGGACAGCTATCAGTCGAGACTGATAATGTTGAGAGATAGCCCGATTATTAGTAGGGCATCGCAGGTTAGTTGAGAAGCGGATCTGATCTGTGCGGCAGGACAATGTGTCAGCTCCATGCTAGACAGGCTTGCTCCGGTATGCAGGATGCTCCCTTGGAATTGATTCGTGGAGAGAAATGCTCCACATATTGATGTATGAACCTTTGCGGTTCAGCCACTTCCATCCTAGAGAGATGAAGCCAGCGTTAGAAGTGGGTATAGCGAAGCTAATGGTTCGGCATGACCCGAGTACTTTACAATTCCTCTCACCATTGGCCTTAACTACTACGTTCGCGTTGTAGTTATGACCTGGTATTTGCAGTCCCCCGTGAAGAGTCAGGCGTGTACTCGGACGTAAGGTGAAGATGAAGATAGATATGGTTGGTTCTGCGTTTGTGTGGGGGTATGTACAAAGCATACAGGGTATAATATCTATACATTTAACTATATGTATACTATATGTATACTATATGTCTACTATATGTCTACTAGGCATGTGTACACAGTTGCTTCGATCTCGGTCAAGACCGCAAATCTGGAATAGAGGGGAAATAGTCCGATGGGGGGGAAGGGATTGATAGATACATACACCAGACCCTTACCTTCCAAGTTCTTACGCATGTATATACATTGCCTAGTATCTAGGGAATTCGTAAGCACCACACATACATATGTTGCAATGGACAACCAAGCATGAACAACATACTACAAACAGCTGTAGTCGAAATCTTTGAACTAGCTAGGTACATGGTAGGCATTCTTTTTTTTTTTCCTTTTTGGAATCTAGAGTCTAGACCACCGGTGTAGATTACGTACCTAGGTATGCACGTGTATGAATGAGGTGTATCGGTTACCGTACTAGTTAGGTATATTCAACATTGAAATTTGACTACTAGTACTACTATGTATGTACATACATACTATGTGCTAGTATACATGTAGGTTAGTTATTAATGCTACCAAGTAGTTAGGTAGATGTACATCATCAATGTAGGGTTGATGTAGGGTTGATGTAGGGTATTGAATATTTCCGGCTTGGGCCACGACTATCACATACCTAGGTATGTAACCTAGGTTTGTAACCTAGGTATATGTACATACATACCTACCTAGGTAGTACCTAGGTAAAATACGTGTAAGTGCCATTGTCCACTGAAAAAGCGGACTGTGGAGAAGGTGTACAGGGGTAAGTGACTGCAGTCACTGCACTGTTACTGCAGAACAAGAAGATGGAGAAGGCACAACTGTTTATAGGTGAATTGGTGAGTTCTAGGTTTTCTGCTTGGACCGGGGACAATATAGTGACCACTTTTTCACTCTTTGCCCTCTTGCCCTCTTGCCCTCTTGCCCTCTTTTCCACTTCTAGATTCTTGCACGTACAGTATATTCCACTAGTCCACCTATTCCATATATTCCAGCACATACAGTACTAACCTTAGCACTTACAACTCCTCTCAACCAGATTTTACAATCTCAACTAGCCTAACCAGGTTAATCCAATCATCTGTGGAATATGCAGAATCTGTGGATGTTCCAGTTTTCCGTCGAGGGTCTGCTTGTATGTCCCTTGAGACCAAATCCATCAGTGTACTTTACAGAGTTAGCTGGCGGACAGGCGGACAGGCGGACAGACAGGCAACTTAGCAGACGTTCCAAGCATCAAGCACCAAGCATTTTGAATATAGAATTCCAACCCAGTGTACGTAGGTAGGTATGTATATGGCACAAACCTAACGTGGCAGCTCGTCTTCCACTACCATTACCACGGTGAGAAGGCCTTTAGAGCCATCGCCAAATCCGTGCCCGAGCCGATGGATGGACATACAGGCTGGCCCTATCTCTGCCGCCTACGTTGCGTTAGCGCTGTGAGGACTACCATATACCGTTTAGACTTGGATCGGTCCCATATCCATTGTGGACTATTATGACAAAATCAACTAACTGGCTTCGTCGTAAGTTGGTACATATCTGTCGACGGTGTCGATAACCATGGTTTGTGATGCGCATGCAAGCGCTGTGGGCCTTCACCTGCCACTACAACACTCCACTGGATTGCTTCTTGTTCGGTCTATTGCTCTACACGTGTATGAGTTAGTGAGAAGAACGCAACTAGACCAAGTCAGGTACCCAGTTGCGTTCGATCGATGAGGCCCGCATCTACCGGAGAATTGCTAAGACATGTCAGGATAGTTTCCTACTGCATCAGTACCTAATGATAGTATCTCTGAGCTTTCTGAGCTTTCTGAGAAACGTTCGTCTATTGGTCATCTGTGGGAAGCTCTTCCCTTTAAGAGACTCGTCTGCCACTGTTGTTGATACATTCTATTCTCGAAGAATTGCTCATTCTGAAGAATCCCGACCACTCTCGTTACTACTGAACTGTCCGGAGAAGAAGAAAGACTTGGTTTCGAACTCTTTTTATTCTTTTTATATTTTGAGTAAAACTTTTGCTCTAGTCTGCTCACTTGAAGAACCTCTATATTCGTCTATAATTCAACATCAACAACACCTCTCGTTCTACCACTCAATATAACCTAATATATTACATTCAAGAACTTCATCTTAGAACCCCTATCTTACTATTAATCGGTAACTTCTTCCTATTTAGCCCACAGCACCGCTGCTAGTTGGCTAACTAGATCTCTCCATAGCATCCCTAATTTGCTGTATTTAGCAGCTTGCAAAAATCAGTAGTACCTTATGCAGGTCCTGCCGTTTCTCCAAGTCTCAGACCTGCCCCCGTCGGCTTCACTCTACGCCGCCATAACCCAACCACTCGGTCTCCGGTTTGTATCCGCCGACTCAGCGTCGATAGTCTTCGGTGACCTCAGTTCACCTACCCCTGAACCGGTCTTCGAGGTGAAGAATAGCATTCGTCCCAAGGGCCAAGCAATCCAACCCTGCCATCTGGTTCTCTCTGCAGCATCCCCCTCAGCGGTTTATTCTTTTTACACAGCTGCCCTACGAGCGAACCCTGCTTTGGAGGACGCTGGGAAAAACTTCAACTATCTTCACATACACGACGACCCCAACTCTATAGGTGATAGCCGCGCAAGAATCGGAGATTTTGACGGAAACATCATGGAGGTAATTCATTCTGGAAGCCGTGCGGGACGTCGCAGCGAATCTTCCTCCCGAGAAGTCAGCCGTGTTCTGGATTGGAACCTGGACATGAATGCTGCCCCGGCCCATTCGCGCTCCATTGCGTCTGGCTCTAGTGGAAGCAGCCGCGCTGCTGGCAATGAGCCTTACACCATAATGAAGAAAAGTGTTACGACATCGACTGTCGAACATGCCCCACCGGAAAGCCCGAGGGGATTCAGTGCTACCGGTCTGGTTGGCTCCCTTCTCGGTGTCGCTGTCGGTGCTGCTGTTACCGGTGCGTTGACTTACGGCATGGGAAACAAAGAACGCGAGCGCGAGCAGGCGTATCAGGAGATGCCCCCATTCATGCGACGATCGACCTGCCCTGACCAACTCCCTGACACCCGACCTAGATATTACCCACCGACCAGTTACGGGGGTGGGTATTCTCAGGCTGGAACTCCTAAAAGCAGAGCGGGCGATGATATGGATGATCGTGCCAGCCGTCACTCAAGCCACTACACCACTGGCAGCAGATCTCGGGGTCGTAGTCAATCCACGTCGAGACAGCCATTGATGATTACCGAGGCTGAGCATAGAAGTAACGCTGGCTCAAAGCGCAGTAACTCCCCTAGGCAAATGGCGGAGGCCGACCATCGTGGTCATAGGGGATCGAGACATAATGAGGACCGCCGCAGCCACACCGGATCAAGGCATAGTGGAGACCACCACAGCGGGAGGCCCGCCTCGCGCTCGCGTCGGCACTCGCCCGAGTTAGAAGATCATGGTTACTTCAGCTCAAAACACGCCTCGCCGCGACCCTCCAGGCACTCGCCGGAGTCGGAAGATCATGACTACTTCAGCTCGAAACACGCCTCACCACGGCCTCGCGAGCCTGAAGTTGAGACCTACGTCTCGGCTCGATCAGATAGGTCGACAGCCGCAAGTCGGCCTCGGTTAGCTAGGGTTGAGACTGCGCCGTCGCGAGCGTCCTCCATAGCTGACAGCCGGTACTCCGCTGCCACTGTTCGAGGCCCGGTAGCCAAGAATCACGGTTCAGCTAGGCATAACCCACAGCCAGAGAGCAGCGTCGGAACCAACTATGCTTACTGGAACGGTGAGGCGTGCAGCGTTGCACCAAGTGATAGCATCAGCAACGTTGGCAACCGCCACGGCAGACGGTCACAATATGCTTGATTCATTCCGCTTCCCTTTATCACACTCCTTTTTATATTTACGACGACGACGACGAAGAAGAAGATTACGTATACACGGCTTCTCTGCCAATAATCTAATTGGGTCAGGTGTCTCACAGAGACAACACTACATTCATTACTTAGTAAGAAGGGAGAGTTTCGGGATTGGGAATTTGGTATTCGGTTGACATGGGCAGGATGCTGTTGTTGTTGTTTTATTTATTTATCTTTTGGAAATAGACCTGAGCATATGGTATACATTATCTGATTGGCATCGTATTCTCTCACGAGTTTTCTCCGGCTGCTGGTCACAAGATAAGCCTCGAGGAGACTTGGTACAGACGAGAAGAAAATGTTGCTTGTATGTATGTTTTCTTATGCGGCGGCCTATAGAATCTCACTTCACATTTGATGATACTCCGAAAAACAATATATCTTAATTGAGGGCATAATTTAGGTGACTAGACTAGATACATACATATATACAACACATACAGGCACATATAGGAGTCAATAGGGCTTATGGACTTCAATATAATGGCCAAAAATTATCTAGCAAATGCCCATGAAGCCTCCGAGTGAACGAACAATTTATCAAAGCTTAGTAGTTCACATCGCTCTCCACACGCCTAACCCCCCGTGCGTGAGTACATTTAACGAATTAGTTCCCCGTGACATTCAGAGCACGGTCCAATCTATCCAAGCCTGCTAGAGACAGAGGACCGTCTGTGGTGAGGAGGACCTTTCCCCTTTCGCTTTTGACGAAGAGCTTCTCCACAACCCTCAAGAATCGGGTTACGTAGGCGCTGGTTTCAGGGCTGCTAACACTGTCGAGGCCAGCGATTACGAGGTAGTACGCAGGGACCCGGGGCAAGTCGGCTGGCGCCCACAGAAACGGGAACGACTCCAGGATCCGGAGCTTCTCGTCGACGGTGCGGCCGCGGTACACCGGAGCCCACGACCGCCAGTTGGGCGGGATGAGAGGCAGGATCTCGTCGAAGAAGCTTCCCAGCAGGGATTCGAAGGCCCGCAGCGCTTGTTTCTTGCTGGGCGGGCGAGGCTCAACCGCAACGAAGATCACCGGCTTAATGGTGGCGATGACGTCCCAATCCTGGCCGTGGAGCCACCGGGCGTCTCTGCAGTAGCGGATGGCGTCGACGGCGATGCTGAGACCGGCTCTGTAGGCACCGTGCGTCTTGATGGCGATGGTCACGGGCTTGGGGGTCGATATGAAGTAATTGGCCACGATGTCGATGGACCACCAGCAGCCGAGACGCTTGGCGACCGCGTAGTTGTTGTCCTCGGCAAGCTGGTAGGGGTGGACTTTTAATAAAATCGGCCTGCGATAACTGGTGGGCAGAGCTAGCATATGGGATATTCCTCTTCCTCTAGCTGATGTAGACTGGCCTGCAAATCTCCATGCTTCCCTCATCGTGCTGTGCTGTTGGCGAATGTGAAATGATTAAAATGATTAAAACGATTCAGAAAGTGTAGGGGAAATTAAAGGATAGGTTGGGATGTTAGATGGGCCTAGCTGTTACCGTCGTTGTCGTCGTTGCCATTTGAGTTAACAGGATATGCCTGAGAACAATTGCCTTGTTGAGGCAACAGCCCTGCTGTTCATGTAGACAATAGAGGGTGAATTGGTCTTTATACTTCACCAAGACACTCGCTTTGTGTGTTGAAGCTAACCACCCTTCTCGACCTTGAGGCCACAGGCTTCTGCTTATGCCGAACATGACGTCTTGGTTAGACCTTGGGCTACGTTAACACACACTAATAGCCCAAGGTGTGAGGGATGTAGGCGAGAAGATATGGTTATGAGATGCCTAGCCCTTCTTTCACACATGGCGTTCCGACTAAGGCTATGCTTATGGCTCATGACAGTTGCCTTTGTGCTTACATATATGGTATTTCCATATACGTGATATTCCTTAGAGCCTCAAACGATACAATTTGCTATCCAGTTGCAATTTACAGTATACAGTATACAGTATACCTAACTACACGCCTTAGGTCAGTCATGTATCCATGGATAGCTTACTAGAACCCCCAGATTTCAATAGTTATCAGTAAACATTGCAGTTCGGTATACGCTTGCCTGATACATAATATTGGACATGATATTCTATTTTAGTTAGTACGTGAATATGTACACTGCATGTAGGTAGAAAAGTTGATCTACATAGGCTCACTTTAGCTCCTTTGTAAAGGTTCATTGTCAATCTTCTTATTACTTTAAATTGTCTCTGATTGTGAGAGCTTTCTTGGCGACAAACGTTTGGGAATAAAGCCAATGAACAAGGGGCCAGCATTAGAATCTGCTTGACGAGACTATTCGCCTATCTGCCCGGCAACATGGAAATAGGGGCCCAGGGGTAGAAGATACCGAACGTTTGGAAGCTAAGTCATACGAGGTCATCCCACGCAAGCCAGCTGGTTCACATTTATGGCAGACATAGAAGAGAAGAAAGAAGAAAAAGATTGGGCAGAGGCACGAAAAGAAATAATACTTCTGCAGTACATGCCGTTACGTCCCTAGCTAGGGACTCCCCAGTAGATCTCAGGGGTCCAGGCCAGGGCCAAGGACTAGAGATCAAGGATCAAGGGTCAAGGGTCAGGGTTGGTTCGAGTGATTGTGGCCAGTGGCCAGTGAATCCAAGATTGGAGAAGGTGCGGAGAATGGATGTGGCTTCGTGAGTTAATCTACAATGATTGGCCAATTTCTGCGAGTTTAGCCCAAACGGAATGCTTGGAGGACAAACCCCCCACTTTGGTGTCCACCGCTAGTTTCTTCGATTTGACAAAAGTCAATTAACATTAATCCTTCCATGATTTGTTAGTTACATATAATACATAACTACACGTGTATGTACTAGGTAGTAAAGTATGAAATATTGCTAACCTAGTACAATACAATACATTTTCTTCATCTTTCCCCATTCCCCATAACATTGAAATGGTTGTGTAAGACTACTTAAAACGAAGCGACCTCTACGCCTTCCTATATAATCATCTCCTTTTTATCTAAGACACTGGTAGATGACTAAAATGGCCGAGAAAAAGTATCCTCTCCTCTCCAGGAGAGAGATCGAGGGCCTAATCGCCGACGGACGCAGCATCTTTATTGTTGACCAACAGGTCTTCAAGGCAGACGCTTGGCTCCAGTACCACCCAGGTGGTGACAAGGCCATCCGACACATGGTTGGTCGAGATGCCACCGATGAAGTGAACGCGTTTGTGCTACCTTAATCCCGAACATTTACATGATATATCAAAATGTATACTAACACATCATCTTCACCAAACAGTCTCCATTCCCCCGAAGCAAGGCAGCAGATGAACCGTTATCGAATTGGAAGGATCGACGGAAGATGGACCAACTTTATCCCCCCTATACAGGGCGGGAAGTTCAGGTTGTTGTCGGACAACCAGGGCGTTGAAGACGCTGAGACCACCACAGGAGAATGCGACTCGGCTTCTATAGGAACCTTGAGTAGTCCGACTTCCCGCGACCCCTCTCCGGTGTTTGACGGTGCCGAATCCGCCCTACGAAAGCGACGGGCTGCCAATGAAATACCACCTGGCTCACCCTCAACAGCCTCAGTATCTTCCGTCGAGCCTGAGAATGACGGGATGTCATACCTGGATACCATCACAAAGGAAAAGACGACGCTGGATCTGGAAAAGTATCCTTCCCTGGATTTTACTACCCAGGATAGTATAGTGACCAAGTATCGTGCCTTGGGTGAACGCATCAAAGCCGAAGGTCTCTATAAATGCAACTATGGGGCATATGCAATTGAGCTTTCACGATATTCCCTCCTTTTTGGTCTTGCCTTTCTCTTCCTACATTGGGGTTGGTACGCCCTGAGTGCGGTGTGCTTGGGTGCATTCTGGCACCAACTTGTCTTTACGGCCCACGATGCTGGCCACATGGGTATCACCCATGGCTTCCACACAGATACCGTCATTGGTATAATAATTGCCGACTTTTTGGGGGGTCTATCTCTGGGATGGTGGAAGCGGAACCACAATGTGCACCACATCGTCACCAATGCACCCGAGCACGACCCGGATATCGAGCACATGCCTTTCATGGCCGTGTCTCATCGTTTCTTTCATTCTCTCCGTTCTACCTACTACGATCACGTAATGGAATACGATGCTGTCGCAAAGTTTGCCCTCAAGATCCAGCCGTACACGTATTATATACTGCTACTTTTTGGGCGTTTAAATCTCTACCGTCTATCTTGGGATTATCTGATCATGGGAAGAGGTCCCCGGAAGGGACCAGCGTGGTGGCACAGGTGGCTCGAGATCACCGGCCAAATTTTCTTCTGGACATGGTACTTCTATGGTATCGTCTACAAGTCGATTCCCAACAACGGGGATCGATTCATCTTCTTCCTCATCAGCCACATGGTCCCGATGCCTGTACATGCGCAAATCTGCCTTTCTCATTTCGCCATGAGCACGTCCGATCTTGGGCCTCATGAATCGTTTCCTCAGAAGATGCTTCGCACGACCATGGACGTGGACTGTCCCCAGTGGTTAGATTTCTTCCATGGTGGCCTCCAATTCCAGGTCATACACCATCTATACCCTCGAATCCCACGTCACAATCTCCGGCGCACCCAGAAGCTGGTACAGGACTTCTGTAACGAAGTCGGCATTCCGTATGCCTTGTATGGATTCGTGGATGGTAACAAGAAGGTCGTCGGTACACTGGCCGAAGTGTCGAGGCAAGCAGCCATTCTCGCCAAGTGCCAGAAAGTCATATGTGAAAGTGATGATCCTATTCATGGGCATCATCACTGAAGTCTCGATATGACACCTGCTGTAACGTTGTAGTCTTCATAGACCTTGTAATTAGTAACTTCCGCCCCTTGGCGGAACGCCCACGTGGGAATGGCCTTGGACATAGATGGTGTTGCAACTTTTTGCAACTTTTGCCGTATCTTACGATTATCTCCCACTTAATGTAACCATGCTGAGATGCCTTCAGACCAAATCCCCTCAACCTTGGCGAAGTATTTACTGTTGATCCGCATCATAGTTCTTTACGAATGACGAATTGAATGACCCGAATGAGACTCAAGCCAACGAGAGGGTTTCATGGCGTGCCAATGTTTTGGCAAGCAAGGGCAGTCAAACCTACCAATAGCCTTGCTGCTTTGATGTACAGCCTGTCGACACTCTGACTGGAGTTGGGCGGTGTGTCAGTCGCTAGGAGTATCTTACCCCGAGACCTCCGAATTCTCTCCAGAATCGGGTTCCTATTCCCGTAGAGAGGGGAGGGCGGTCGACTACGTTGGTGCCCTACCGGGCGAGGGGATATTTGCCCGAACTCGTCCACGATGTATGCCTCTTTTCTATGATATGATATGGCAGTCTATACTCAGACTTGAATGAATCATTATACATTATACAACCTTGATTGACTCCCTATGTCTCGATCTAAGCTACCGATTAGTAGTTGTTTTTAAGCTACCTGCTTACGTATATCGCGTTCTCGGCATTTCATTGACTCCCTGCCGACGGATAGAAGGATGTCAATGGAGAGTTGGGCGAAGCTCGTCAGGTTGAACGAGTGAGCACGAGTTCTCATTCTCGGTTCCTACATGACGCGTCTATCTGTATTGGCCGCCAGATGCTGATATGTAGCAGTTCCATCGCTTTCTTGCAGGAATACGTGCCTTGGCCCAGTTGCTTGGATAGATTTCGATCACACTCTCTATATGAGTAGGGTGCGAAAGGCTAGCATATTTTTCCTTCACCGGCCTCCAGGTGGGTGATGTAAGTAGCCGCGCCAAAGAAGGAGATTGGCAGAAATGCTCCTCATGTCGTTCTGCAGCACGTCAGTCGCTCAGTTGTTTGCTACGGTCGTACATTTCACAACAATGCTTCCTGCAGCCTTCTTTGCATACCGAGGACCTATGGAAAAGACTCCGCTGTCAATTCTTCGCGGAAAATCCTTGCTCACTCGCACAGCCGTAATATCTTCAGCAGTAGGCAGAGGGGGAAAAAAAAGCAAATATTCTGACCATGATTGGTGACTGGGATTGCACAGATCATCAATCCTGTCTCTTCAAGGCACGGACAACGACATGTATAGTGTATATATATTAGAACCTATCCTCGCTGTCTCGGCTCATGGCCGATTTTCAACCATACTCACCAGTGTTGCAAGCCTACAGTTCATCATCCAACTACCCTTGATATCCACTTGACATATCGTCTTTCAAGCGAAACCCCAAGTCTACCATAGTCATCTCTATCTCGAAAATGAGTCCCGCGAAGATGGACGAAAATGCAGCCGCGCGGATTCAAAAGGCTCGTGGCCAAAAAGTAATATATTACTACCTACACCACCCAAGCTAGGTAGATGTCCCTTACTTACCATTGAGTAGGACTCCTTCGCCAAACGCGCAGAGATGGCCGCACGCAATAACAAAGACCAGAAGCGCGACGGCCTGGACGGTTCTTGGCGCAAAAGTGATTCCGGCCAAAAGAAGGCCGATGGCAATCCCGAGAAATAAAGAGAAACGGAGCTTAGAATCCCCCCCAATCCACTACCCACGGAGTTCTTGGGTTCCTACCCATGCCATTCAACAATTAGGGGCGAGGGTGGTGGCAGCGCCTGAAAAGGGGGGGGGGGGGGGGGGTTTAGGGGGCTTGCGAGTCCCCTTTTGCTTTTTTGTTTCGTGCCCTTTTTTTGCTTTTTTTTGCGATAGATGACAGGAACAAGAACAGGGGAAACTTTGGTCTGGGGGCGTCGATGAAAAAGCCGGGCTGTGTCGTACGATTTGGATTGTAACTGTACGTAGGAATGAGATCTCTGCGCCGGTAATAATGCCGACATATAGACGTCACTTGCGTTCTCTCGTGCATATCCCACATTGATTTCTTCTCTCTGCTTCTCTCGCTCACCCACTCCTATCCCACGGCCTAACGCGGGATGTATCTTGGATATGCCTACCTATGTAACTGTAGATGGAAGCATCGAGTTTGCCTCCCTTTTTTTTTTTTTTTTTTTTTTTTTTTTTTTCGGTTTTTGCTTTTTCTTTTCCTAGTGAGGAGGGGAGAACGCGTAAGGTAGCAGAATAGCCGCCGCGGTGGCACGATGCTTACTGTAGGACTTTAGAAAAGAGGCGTTGTTTCGTCGTTGCTGCCGCTGCTGCCAAGGTTACCCACTTGATATGTCAATTATACATATGTACACGATGCGTACCCCGACAAGTTCAGGGCGAAATCTGACATGTCTTTTCAGTTCATGTACCGACTGACCGGTTCAAGTGGCTGTACCTACTACATGTAGTAGGTATGTGCCCACAGACTTGGCGCTACATACATACGGAGTCAGTTGAACTACCTAATGAACGGCTACATATATAGGCACCTATCAACAAGCCGCGTAAGAGAAAAGGGGGGAATAAAAACACATATATAAATGCTTGGACGGTGTTTAAAACTCAATGCTCCTTAAGTTGTTGTTATGCTTCTGGTTATGCTTCTGGCCGTTTATTGATTGCTCTACCCCCTTTTTTCTCAGCTGTCGGTGTATAAGCCCACGGTATCGCCAGCGCGGTAGTGATAGATTATTTGTACAGTTGTTGAATTAGTTTGAAGTGGATGAGAGTGGTAGCAGGCATGTATTAAAAGAGATGATTTGAAAAGAGATGATTTGAACTGATGGCTGGGGACAGTTATGTCGCACTTCCGATCTCGCGTACTACTAGTAGTAACTACCTGTCCAGCACATGTATGTAACTGATGTAAGATACATCCTGTAAGATACATCCATGATGTATGTATCTATCTACCTAAGGTTACATATATAGGTACCTAACCTTAGGGTAGCTTGATTGCCGCCTAATTGAGGTTACTTTAGCTGCTTAGGTACCTACAGTTTCAGGTGTTGAGATCGTCCCAATGCACTGGGCCCGGGCGCCTTGGCACCTGTGCCACACTGGCCTTGATACGCAAAACAGTTCGTTGAAGGTTAAAACCTTAGGGAACTCTTTCTACTACGTAGGTACCTAGGTAGTAAAAATTACTACTAGCAATACCTTCAGCCTTGTTAGCCTCCGATGGTCAGCTGGTGATATTGCAAACTTGCCCCGCCATTGAAATGATTGAATAGGTACGAACCCTTGCAAGTACATATTTACATCATCGGTTGCTTCATCCTACTTCATCCCCGTCAATTCAACAGTCTTGTTTTCAATTATTACTTTACTTTTTATTCCATCTACACAGTCTTTTGAACCACAAGACTTACCTACTAAACTACCTAGTAGGTGCCTACCGAGCATACTGAGTAACTAGATATCTCATTTGACTTATTGCTTCTGTTTTTGTCTTTGTTTCTGTTTCTATTTCTGCTTCTATCGCTATCTCCTTCTATACATCACAATACAATTCAATTCAATACTACCCTTTCACTCTTACCGTTCATCCGGCTAGTCTCTTGAGTCTTGGGCACTCATATCTGCGGGGCACTATATGTGAACTAAACTAGCTACTTCATCGGCAATCCAGCATAGCAATGGTAACGTGACCTGCGATTATTGAAGAAGAAGACGACGAAGAAGACGGACGAAGACGAAGACGGCGCAGAAATGGAGCCCATTATTCAACGTCTTCTTAATGATAAGTTGTATGATAAGAGGAAGACCGGTGCCCTTGAGTAAGTCCTTCTAGTTCATCTTCTCTCCCCCTTTTTTTATTAGCCAGTTAAATCCCATTATCCGAGCATATCTCTTTAACCTGACCTACTATTATAGACTCGAACGCTCTATTCGAGAGCTTGTGTTAGCCAAGGATTATAAAAGGGTTTCGGATATTCTTGAGCAGTTGTGTAACGAATATGCTTATGCTGTCCACCAACCCCATGCCCGAAATGGGGGGTTGATAGGTTTAGCTGCCGCCGCAATCGCCCTCGGTTCAGTATGTTTACTTTGCTTTTTCCACTTGTCTGGTTGTATCCATACACACGCGAGACTTTTCAAACTAATTCGGCCCAAGGAACTACCAAGATATCTCGAGGTTATCGTTCCCCCCGTCCTAGCCTGCTTTACTGATCAAGATGCTCGTGTCCGGTATTATGCTTGCGAGTCTATGTACAATATCGCCAAGGTCGCTAAGGGAGAAATCTTGAAGTATTTCAATCACATTTTTGACGCTTTATGCAAGGTATATCCACCGACCCTAACCCCCCTCCTTTCCTTCTTGATTTGATATTGATCTTCTGTATAGCTAGGAGCAGACTCGGAACTTTCTGTGAAGAATGGTGCCGAGCTTCTTGATCGCCTGATCAAGGATATTGTCTCCGAGTCTGCAGCCACCTATGTGTCCGTCCTCGAGGCTGACCCGCCTCCGCCCTATGAGGCGAAGGGCTCTGAGAACGGATCTTCACCCCACCCGGGCCCGCCAACAGCCTTCTCCTTACCGGACTTCATACCGCTTCTGAAGGAGCGGATATGGGTCATGAATCCATTTACCAGGACCTTTCTCGTTGGTTGGATCACTTTGCTCGACTCTATCCCAGACCTGGAACTAGTCACATATTTACCCGAATTCCTAGGAGGTTTGCTGAAGTTTCTCAGTGGCAACAATGCTGACGTTCATGCTGCCACACAGGGGTGTTTAGATAAGTTCTTGAATGAGATCAAGCGGATTGCAAGAGTGAAAAAGGGGATAGCCGAAAGTAAGAAGTCGAAGGGGGACGGCAAGAGAAAACGAGAGGACTCTGTCGACAGCGGCAGTTTACGTCTAGCGCACGGCGAAGCCGATGAAGCAGAGTCTGCTACTGCTAATGATGATGACGATGACGGCGAAGTTAGTAGTGAGGATGACTGGATCCCGGGGCAAGATGTCCAGATTAACTATAAGGCCATCCTGGAAATTTTGACCGCAACGCTCGATTCCCCTCTCGGTGTGTAGTATCTCTAATCATACGATTCTCCCGAAGATGCTAATATTGCGTAGAGGAAGATAGCCTCCTGGAGAGTTTGCGTTGGGTGGTATCGTTTCTAGATATTTGTCCCGAGGAGGTCTTGCCCTTCACCCCTAAAATACTGGCTCATCTCCTTCCAGCAATGGCCAGCGGTGTCGAACCGATTCGCCAAGCTGCCGCGAGGGTGAATTCCTCACTGATGGACTACGTTGTTTCCCTCACAGACGAAAACGATGGACCGCCGAGCCAAGGACCCACGCGGTCGTCAGCACCTAACGTTACAGATCAGCCAGAGAGAACTTCAAGCACACGCGCCTCATTATCGAGCAGTCGTGAAATCGACCCGCGTAGCCCAACACCAGCTCAAAACCGTCGAGCGCCCACCCCCGCTCAATCACTAAACCCCCAACCAGATTTGGATTACGCCGCTGCGGTGAATTCTCTTACTTTGCTATTCTTGAATGACCATGAAGCAACCCGCGTTGCGGCACTAACCTGGCTCATCATGTTGCACCGCAAAGCGCCGAGGAAAATCGTCGCGTTCAACGACGGAACATTTCCTGCTCTCCTTAAGACGCTTTCGGACCCCGCAGAAGCCGTTGTTACCAAGGACTTACAGCTGCTGTCGCAGATATCGAGGAACAGTGAAGACGACTACTTCTCTAACTTTATGGTCAGCCTCCTCCAGCTTTTCTCCACCGACAGAAAGTTACTGGAAACTCGAGGGAATCTAATCATTCGCCAACTATGCATGACTTTGAGCCCCGAGAGGATATATCGTACACTAGCAGAGACAATTGAGAAAGAGGAGGATGTCGAGTTTGCTAGTATCATGGTACAAAATCTTAACAATAATCTTATCACAGCGCCTGAGCTGGCCGACCTCAGAAAGCGATTACGAAACCTAGAAACAAAGGTTGGTCACTTGTTTACCCAACTAACAATATGCTCACAAGTTTTGTAGGATGGCCAACTCTTCTTCGTCGCTCTTTTCCGTTCTTGGTGCTACAATGCCGTTGCCACCTTTTCCCTATGTCTACTCGCCCAAGCATACGAGGCCGCATACAATCTCCTGCAAATCTTGTAAGTGATATACCACTACTTTGTCAAAAGGCTTCGCTTCAGACATAGTACATATGACTAACAAACATAAGTGCGGAGCTCGAGATGACAGTGAATATCCTTATTCAAATCGATAAGCTTGTTCAGCTTATTGAATCGCCCGTTTTTACCTGTAAGTTTTGTATGCACGATGCTTCACTCCTTTAGCTGGGTTAACGTTCAACTCTTTAGATCTTCGGCTTCAGCTGCTTGAACCCGAGAAGTATCCGTACCTCTATAAATGTCTCTTCGGATTATTGATGCTTTTGCCACAATCATCTGCTTTTGCTGCTCTCAAAAACAGATTGAATAGTGTAAGCTCGATAGGCTACTTGCAGATCGCGCCTCGACCGTATGTACCACCCTACACAATCCCTCCTAAACATTTCAGACAAGGTTCTGTAGCCGAAGTTGTTTCTTCTATCCAAAATTATGCCCCTCTTACCCAAAGTGCACATGACACTCATGCTTCATCCATCAGTTCTGGCCCCACACCTAGCACGTCAAACTACGATCGACCAAACAGATTAGGAAAAGGCCGCGAGGAAGGTACAATTCGATGGGAACAGCTCCTAGAAAAGTTTAGAAGTGTACAGGAGAAGGCGAGACGAGCACATAGGATGATGGATGGCGGTAGTATCGAAGATGGGCCGGACTTTGGTGAGTTACGTATTACGGAGAAGGAGCCGCCACGACCCGCCACCGGACCGACCGTGCCCCCGAAAGAGCCGACACAGGCCGCAGCACCGCAGAAGCGCTCGGGACTTGGAAGACAATTCGGAAGACTCGGGGCGTCGGTTTCGGGAAGAGGGAAACGTTCCCAACAACAATAAGCCTTGGAGTTGGTTTTTAGTGACGGCCCGAAATAGGTGACGTTTTGTCTACGCCAATGAGTTAGAAGGGCGAGGGATATACATATACATACGCATGCATTTAGAGGGGGTTTCTACCGAGGTGCTTGCACATGCGGGTGGAATTCTGATTGGTTTTGTACTAAGTATCGTTTATCGTGTAGCGGGAATACCCAGAGTATAACGAACGAAGCTATAATATTAATGTCGTGCATACAACCTGTATTGCGCAGCGCTTTTCCCCATCATAGTCTCCTCCTGGTCTTAACCGGGCTTTCTCGCTCCACTAACTTCTCAAAATTCGTATCGCGCTGTTCGGTTGCCTCTCGAAGTTCAGTGCGGAGAATTTCCAACTGGACACGAGCGGCCTCGATATCGGGGGACAGACCGGCAAACGCCTTGACCTGGACATCCAGGTTCTTCTTCCTCGCCAATAACTCAAGATAGGCCTCTTCATCCTTCTGGACATCTTCGACGGTGAGAGTTGGTATCCCGACTGACTTCTCGAGGGAAATGACCTGCTGCTGGAGCTCGGGCAGCTTGGTCTCTGTACCCTTGATCTGGCGCTGCAGCTCCAGGTTCTGCTTGGCCAGGTCGGGCGCCAGCTGGTACTCGTCACCGTGCCGGAGGTCCTCCAAAAACGCCTCTATGCGGGTGGATTCGCGGTCCAGGTACCGTCGCAACAGGTCTACACGCTCGGACGCATCCTCGAGCTCCGAGGCCCGCCCTTGCAGGTCCACGAAGGCGGCGCCTAGGCTCTCGGGCGTCGGCTGCGCAACACCCAGGTCCACGGCCATGTTGGCCATGGCATCGAGGGCCGTGGACCCTTCCCTGGACAGGCGAGCTTCCAGGGCGGCGAGGAGGTCTGCGGCTAGGGATTCCCCGGTGGGCAGGCCGCCGGCCTTCTTGTCTCTCGGGAACTCTTCTTCTTCCTTCTCCTCCTCCTCCCGGCGCCGCTCCCGCCTCGCCTGCTCGCTGGCCCGCACGTCCTCGAGGGCGGCCTCCTCGACGCGGGCGAGCTGGTCGCGGTCCTCGTCGGCGGCCTCGTTGGCGGCGGCGAGGGCGAGCAGGGCGCGCAGGGTGTCGGGGTTGCGCTCAAAGGGGGGGATCCTGCTGCTGCCGTTGCTGGTGCTGTACTTGCTGCGCAGCCAGCTGTCGACGTAGCTCCAGTCCTTGGCGGTGGACGCGGCGGCGCGGGCGACGGAGGGGGAGAAGATGGCGGCTTGGGAGGGGGTTTTGAGGTGGGACATTGTTATTTGTGTTTTTGTGTTTTGGTTATAGTCTGAATAGATGTGTAGGTACCTAGTTTTATTGAGGGGGGTTGGAAATCTGTAGCTAAACTACCTAGGTACATAATTTGTGAATAGTTACAAATTGTAGGTACGAAGTAGAATAGAATTATACGCGAAGGTAAGAAAGACACGCGACTTGCAGGGGTATTGAATCGAATTGAATTGAATAGCGTTAGATTTGGCGGGGTGCGGCTAGCTGGCTACAAACGGCCTTCGGCGAGTCGATTTCCTTGCCATAGCCCCTCCTACCTTTTTAGGCAAAGGCGTGGTGTGGCGCGTAATCTAATCTACAATCTTATGTTTAGTATGTATTTATGTAGGTATGTATGTACATCGCGCCTGGAAGCTTGAGGTCATTTCTACCATGTATCTTCCAACAATAGAAGTGGCCAGCTTGTCCATGCAGGGATTACTTTGTTTAGCAAGTACGAATTTAACACATACTACCACAGTCATATGGTAAAGTATCATCTTAACAAATACATCTAGATTCTAGATACGTTACCACTTTGTTATGTACCTGAAGTTAATTATCTTTTAAACTTCCAAAGTTCCCCGTTGCTCATTTCATCGTTTGTCTTTTCTGTCCTTTTTTGTTTTTTTTAAATGTCAACATTTGAAGTTGTGATTTGATCAAATAATTATATTCTTGATCTTACATAGTAAATACCTAACTTCTAAGTTATAACTCTTCGCCTTACTGTTACTTACTTTTTATTATCCTACTCTTACTCATCAAACCCTGAAGGCGTACGCGCCAACAGGCATATCCAGTATCGCCTTGAAACCATGATTGTTCCTCTGTCGGCGCTGGCTATTGCTGCCACTGCCCTCTCTGCTAGTTCCGTTCAAGCCCTCTCCGCTTCAGATATACCCTCCGATACTCCCATCTCGGCCCTGCTCTCCTCGGCGCAATCACACTTAGCCAAAGGCGAGACAAACGAGGCCTTGACGTATTACGATGCCGCTATCGCCCGTGACCCCCGCGACTACCTAACTCATTTCAAACGCGCTACCACTTACCTGTCCCTCGGCCGCACGTCGCAAGCTACCTCCGACTTTAACACCGTCCTAAACCTGAGACCGGACTTCGAGGGCGCACATCTCCAACTCGGCAAGATTAAAGCCAAAAGTGCCGACTGGGATGGCGCCAAAGCACATTATATCTCGGCCAAGCACAAGCCGGGCTCTTCTGAATTCGACAGACTCACAGAAGCCCAGGGTGCTGCCAAATTAGCAGAAGTCGCTGCACAGAGCGGAAATTGGGACGAATGTATCACTCAAGCTGGCGAGGCCATCTATGTCGCAAACCGAGCGCCTAACCTTCGAGAACTGCGCGTCAAGTGTCGTTTTGAGAAAGGAGAAGTCGAAGAAGGAATGGGCGACTTACATCACATTCTACAGATGAAGGCAGGCGATACTACGCCGTATCTACAGATCTCTGCCACCACCTTCTATGGTTTAGGAGACTTGGAACAGGGTATGACACAGATCAAGAAATGTTTGCACTCAGATCCCGAATCCAAGTCTTGCAAGAAACTGCTGAAGCAAGAGAAGAATGTGGACAAGACGTTAACCAAGGTCAACAAGGCTCTTGAGAGAAACCAGCCCATGACTGGAGTCAAGTTGTTAGTGCCATCTGGTGAAGACCAAGGCCTGATCCACGAGGTGGAAGAGCAAGTCAAGGAGTTGAAGAAGGATGGCATCATTCCAGAACGCGCACCGAATGTGTTATTGGCCAGGCTGGTTGAAACAGCCTGCCAAGCTTACTACGAGGTATGACATTTGCTTATCCAAGACTTGTGGACTGAGACAGTTGCTAACGAATGACTCACATGCACAGGCGAATGCGAAGAAGGCAAGCACGTATTGCGCGAAGTCTTTGGAGTTGAATCAGGATTCGTTCTATGGTCTCTTGTACAAGGCCAAGTCACAATTAGAAGCAGAAGACTTTGAGCCTTGTATCGCAACGCTCAAGAAAGCCGCGGAGGTTAGACCTGACAAGAACGACGTGGTCAACCCCTTGATGCAGAAAGCCGAGGTAGCCCTCAAGCGTAGCAAGACCAAGGATTACTACAAGGTTCTCGGTGTTGCCCACGACGCAGATGAGCGACAAGTCAAGTCAGCCTACCGAAAACTAACCAAGATACATCATCCGGACAAGGCGATCCAGCAAGGCTTGACCAAGGAGGAGGCGGAGAAGAAGATGGCGAGCATCAACGAAGCATACGAGGTCCTGAGCAACCCGGAGCTGCGCGCGCGCTTCGATAGGGGTGACGACCCCAACTCTCACGAACAGCAGAACCCCTTCCAACAAGGCAACCCGTTCGGCGGCGGCGGCAGTCCATTTATGTTCCAGCAAGGCGGACGTCAGCAGTTCCAGTTCAAATTCGGATCCGGAGGCGGTGGATTCCCGGGTGGGTTCCCATTCGGCTAAGACATGCATTTCAAGACAAAAGACAAGGGAGAGGTCTCGCATGGCAATGGATCATTGGAGTTTTGTGGAGTTTTTTTTTTTTTTTTTTTTCGTCTGCCTCTTTTTGATGGCACATCATGGTGCATACCTAGGTATGTATGCATGCATGGTAGTAAATACAGATATCTATTTAGCCAGCCAAGCCAGTTTTTGAAGATTTTATTCCCGGTCTTGTCAGATGTGCTGGTCTGTTGGGATTAGGTACATACATACTGGTAATGTCCTGCTTGGGGATTATAGTCGTGGCGTCCTTGACCCCCCCTTTTCCATCCTCGTCTCGGGGACGATGTAGATAGGTAAGTTTGTCTAGTGTACTGTAGGACTACGATTTCGAGTTGTCACTTTTAATCAAACTTCGTGTGGTGATATCTACTGTACCTAGCTACGTATACCTATTACCGTCCCTTGTAGTGGCAGTATGTGGGTGGATATGATAGCAAGTCATCATCTCCCCCCCCTCTCCCCCTTTTTTCTTATATGTGATATCCAAATAACTACCTATTATACCTCCACTTAGCTATGCAAGTAAGTTCGTTGAGATAGATCACTTCCAATCAACCTCTCTCTGCCTTTGGCGGGTACTTAGCAGATAGGAAATATCGGAGACACATGTGCGGAACTACCATGCGTGGACATGTACCTAGGTATACATTACCTACATGTAGGACTTACATTGAGGCTTGCAGGATGTACATATCATATATCATGTAACCTAGGTATGTACGCCACGCTAATATATAAAATTTTTCTTCTCTTTTACATATCATGCGCCTACCCATGCATATATCTCATATAGAATACCCAGTATATGATACACAAAGGTATATAGAAACCCCTACATACTGACGCAGTGCCTATCATGCTGCTTACGGCGTAACTACAATAAGCGCACGCACCCTTCGAGCGAGAACTCTACATAGGGGGGTTAAGGTATAAGGTATTAGGGACCTATTAAGCAGTCACGAAGGAAAAAAAAAGAAACAATAAAGTTGAAAAAACAGTAGCCAGTTTGTTGATATGTTGAACGTGATGATTCAACGTCTCATTCCATTTCATATTCCTAGTCTCATTCATCTGTTCGTTCAATGCCGTTCGAGAGGCCAAACGGGTTTGCCCTTTGAAATTACTGTACATTGTAGTGTTTGAGAATGATTTTCAAATGGGGACGGGTATCATTATCCTCGTAACCTTAGAAGCCGTCACATTGCACTTCCTTATCCACTCACTTGCCCGTCAGCCAGCCAACATTAACTGTCAATCCGTGGCGAGCATGACGCACAGAGAGAGGAGAAGAGAGCAGAGGAAAGCCAACCCCAACCAAACAACAATGAACAGAACCCAGAGTGATAAAACGCCGTCTCTTTCTTTCTTTCGCGAAATTCCTACCATTATCATTCGAAGTCCCTTTGCCTTCAAGCATCAACGTCAATATCTTGACGATAGAGAGATGGCACCAGGGGAAGAGGGAGGGGGGGAAGGGGAGAGAGTAGTAGTTTTATGTACAAGTAGTGTCTAGCCAAACACCTGGCCTTTTCTTTCTTAGATTCTCCCTCTTCCCTTTCTTTCCGATTGCTCGTAAAAAATCTTAAGATGGTCCCGGAAAAAAAGAGAGTAGGTCAGAAGTGTGCGAAGGCGGAATCCCCACACAGAGGGCACCAATGATGGCAATTATCCAGGAATCGTTATCCCTTATCCCTATAGATTGATTCCCTGACAATCATTGCGGCATATTCGGCGAGTCTGTGAGATGGGACCAATCTTTTTTTCTTCTTTTCTCTTTTTTTATGTTTTATTTCATTTTCGTTTCTTTTCCGTATGACGAGGCACATAAGCCCCCAGTAGCCAAGTTCTGTCATCACCTTGGCAATTGTCATACCATAAGCGAGATGCAAATATTCTCACGGTCTCGGATTCGGTTACCTTATTCCTCGGAGATATGCTGACGGCGGGAGGATCGGCAAGAAAGGGGGCCGATTTGTGGGGTTATGCGTGAAGACTGCGTGGCATACCTCGAAAAAAAAACGAATTTCGACTTCATGCCCAATATTCCCCATCAAGAAGACGTAGATGATGAAGCAGAGGAAGAAGAAGAAGTGTTGGTGCGAATAAAGTAAGCCCTACGTATAGGAATGTTAGTTCATATCATTATAAATCATAAATCATATAACGAGAGTAGGCATGTAAAGACTGCAAAGACTGCAAAGACTGCAAAGACTGCACTTACTTGGATGCCTCGTACGCCGACCAGCAGATGGCCGTGCTCGGCATGGTAGTCACCACTCTCGGCCGAACTCCCTTGAAAAATCCACGGAAACCCTCTCGTTGTACTACAAGTCTGCATCCCGCCATAAATCCATTCACCGATCTTAGTTCGGAGTCTGTGGCAGTACCACGGGTCTGCAGCATCGTCTTCACCACGTCCATTGGAGTCGTCAATGCTGCTGCAAACCCACCAGCAACGGCACCCGCCATGCAGTGCGTAAAGGGATCGTACTTCTTGCTAGGATTCATAGCCGTGGATATAGACTCGTATGCAAGAAACTGCAGTGCAGTGAAGGGTACGGTCATCGAGAGCGTAGTAGGGTAAGAAACGTAAAAGGCCGAGAGACCTTCCGTCTTGTAAACGTATCGTGCGCAATCGGTCATGGATCGATACATTTTGCTAGAATGTTGGATCTGCATGCGTTGCTTGATGACTATAGCTGTAGTTAGAAGAGTGTTCTTTTCTTCCTTTTCTCTCTTGTTCTAAATTCCAACAAGGCACTCCAGCATACATACCGTCAAAGGGGTTCATGAGTGCATCGCTAGCGATCGTCGCGCAAGCTCCGCTCGTAGCTAACAAGGGAAAGATATGTTAGAGATCCGGTATCATCAAGACATCAGGTTGGAATTGGGATCGTCTAGGCTTACCTGCTGCGAGGGGGTGGTGGACACCAACTCGATTACCACCCATCAAGTGCTTTACTGCCTCGTACGTTGCGAAATACACAGCATGTGCAGGTCCTAAGCAGTTGGGATAGTGAGAAAATGCCTTTGGCCAAGCTTCTCTCTGACTCTCCGAGTGACCTACCGGCTCCAACCACCACACTAGACATGCCTCTCCAGAGTTTCAGGACACCTTCTCCGCTCGCCACGCGCATAGTGCTTTGGATCACACCCTTGTATACCGCGTTCGCCGAGGGGTTTATAATTTGCATGCGCGTCTGTAGGGATATCTTACGTTAGTTCCAATACGGAGGGTCGGTTAGGATCGAAGGTCGCGCACCTTGATAGCGTCAATCGGGTACATGACTGTGTGTTCCTGTTATCCTGTTAGTTGGCGCTCAAATTGGCTTCAAAAATTGTGATAATAAGGGCAATCGAGGCGTACCGCTATACCGGCGAAAGCACCGGCGGTCATATTCTGGGCCAGAGAGAAATTGGGTGGCAGAGACTCATAACTGGAGGAGTCAGCAATTTGATATTTATATATGCATATATATATATGTGTGTGTAAGTGCTGCAGGGGCACCAAGGTAAGGTATCGCGACATACTCGTAATCCTCGACGGGTTCGACGATTGTAGGCTGGGCCATTTTGGCCACAGCTGGTGAGCCTTCGCCGAAGGCCTTCGGTTGGAGCGCCAGGGTTGCGTCTTTGCGGACTCGGGGGTGGTTAGTCGCGCAGGTTTCAACTCGAACGGCTCGAACGGCTGGACCGTTAGTGTCCCCGCCCTATATGCCCTATATATCAAGACGATACGGCGAAATGAGAGATATTACGGGTTAAGGAAACCGGTAGTGGCGGATATTCGGAATTCTCGAGAATGGAAGATGGAAAATATTTCGCAAAGGATCAGTTAGGAGTTGCGAAATAATAAAAGATGGTTGGGTATGAAGAAAGGGAAGTGGATATGAAGTATAGAAGGGTACTATGTAAGCGCCTTGGATGCGACAACTTCAAAGTGCAAGAAGTTCAAATGATGATGGGGAAAATAATTCGGACTCAAATACGTAGATGAATGAATTGATTTGGTGGTACAAGTGGATAGTTAATGCTGGGCAACTAGGTAGCTTTTAGCAGCTAAGGTACCTTTAGCATTGTGCATAAAAACCTCTTCGAGGTGAAAAAACATTGAAAATTAAAAAAGCCAAAAAAAAAGTTGGATCGCAGCGCATTTCGGAGCCCGGATTTGCAGGGATAAATATTTAATACATACATATTGAGGCCGAGGCTGAATCTCCATGTGGCTTTATAACACCGTTGCATTTAAGGTACCTGGTACCTACTTAATGCATACAATCCTTCAGCTTCTATTCCATTATTTTCCCAAGGTGTCAATAACTATCAACATAAATACCAAGGTGATGAACATGTAGGTAAATAAATCATCATGCTAGGTGTAAGCATAGAGGTCAGTCTGACAGATTAGTAGTAGTGGTAGAAGTAGTAGTAGTAGTAGTAGTAGCTAGTATAAAGTACTTAGGTAATAACTAGAGGTCTGCCGCCAATATGGGAAATGATGTGAGAGATGCGATCAGATAAGACAACATAACTATACCTACATACAGTACCTACATGCTAGGTAGGTATAAAAAACCACTAACCCTCCACATGCAAGACTTCTTCCCGCAATCACGGCTTCTAGAATCCTTCCATGTCGATAAAGTCACTGATCTATGATCTCAATCTATGATCAAGACCCGACGGGAAGGTAGATCTTACTGCTCTGCACGTTGCAGGCCTGAAACCCGGGGTTGTGTAGTTACATCCCCCTCGTTCCATCGGGCAATCATCGTATGATGGTGGATGATATTCGGGATACCCGATTTTACCCCCTTGGCGTCTTACTGTTAGGTAAGTAAGGCTACCCGGCGAAGAATATCTCTCTCTTTTGAAGCCTTCTTATTTCATATTGTATAGCTGAACATCTTCCGACCTTAGATGAATAGGCTGTCCTTCGAAGTCGTCTTACGTAGAGCGTTTATATATCCCTTTTCGTGAAGTCAGTAGTAGTTTCGACAATATATTTATGTAGCCATTAGTTGGCAGTCGTATCTTAGGCGAAGCTCGTGCATTCATTACCTAGTGCTACACTAGTATTTTCTGTCTTGAAGGAAACTTTGAAAGGAATAATTCCAGCATACCTGCTTGTGTCTGTATATGTAGCGTACAGGGTCCATAACAGGTAAACCAAGAAAATTACCTAGATGCTCAGGTTTTCGGGGCAATGCCCTATCGTCACGACATCGAATGCCATCGAAGGGGTTGGAGGAGCTAAGTTTTTGTTATATTCGAACCAGTTCAATATTAGATACGCCGTACAAGTAATAAGGAATTATATTGATCCCCCCGACGAGTTTAAATTGAACTTCAAGTCAGTGAAGTCACTAACCTACATGTACATAACTACTCCTTTCCTTCTTTTTCTCCACCGATATATGCATATTAGCCAAGTTTGGGATGGATTCAGCCTGGATCTTTTAGATCTTTTGCAATGATCATGCCTCGGGAAGTCCGGGATCTATTATTTAGTTTTCCTGCTATGAATTTCATACATACACACGTACATGCGGCATCTCATCTCCCCTTGGATGGGTCTAAGCAAAAAATGGACCTTTTGGCCGAACCCCATCTCCATTCTCCTCCATTCTCTATTCCCTTTTTCTCTCTATGCCTAGGGTAGTTAGATATATATTCTTATATTCATATATATGTACATACAGCAACAATATAGGTGCACATGTGGGGGTTCCTTTTGCCGTATGCATCAATCCAGACTCGCCCGCAGGCGGGACCTGAAAAAGACCTGGTTCAATCATAGCTTGGCGATTGGTCAATTCGAGTTTTTAATACGTCATCTCCACCAGGCTAAATATTTTTTTATACCCTTCACAGGGATTTAAATGGTATATGATCACGTGAGAGCCCCGCGCAGAGGCAACATTGGCTTCGGGTTGGTGGTTTCTGTTGGCTTTGGTGCTACGCTGAACTGGGGTACCGACGACCGGCGTACGTGGGGTAACAAAGTACAGTCACAGTCACCTGTGATTCATAACTTGGAACCTTTTTAAAGTAGAATTTTCTTGACACCAAAAATTTGACGTATAATTCTACCATCCTCTTTTATCTTTTTTTTTTTTATCTTTTATTCTTTTTATTCATCCCTCTTCTCGCAAAACCTCAATAAAATAATCTAGATCATCGTACTATCATATTATCAAACATGTGTGGTACTGATAGTCCAGCTGCCAGCAATGTACGTTGTTTGTTGAAGCACTAATTTTCCATGTCATCCTTATTTCACTTCTTGACCTGATCTGATCTGACCTGACCTAACCTTTGTTTCCCATCTTCTAGGGCACCAATGGCACCAATGGCACCAATGGCACCAATGGCACAAACGGCACAAACGGCACCAACGGCACCAATGGCTCATCTCCTGTTCGCCGCTCAAACCCATACCAATCCAACCCGGGCGAATTCTTGTCCAACGTAGGAAAATTCAAGATTATTGAGTCAACTCTCCGCGGTTCGTTCTTCCTTTTCATCTCGAGCGTCTCGTGAGATCGAATCCCATACTGACAACAACATAGAAGGAGAACAGTTTGCCAATGCCTACTTCGATACACAAACCAAAATCAACATGTGAGTCAGCTAGTTATATAACATGTCCTTTAAATTTTTCTTCTTCTTCTAGCTAACAACTCCCTTTCTAGTGCCAAAGGTATGCCGAGCCCTCCCATGACGACATATTCTTTTTCCCACAGTTACTAAATAGCAGCCGTTGCTTAGCTCTCGATGCCTTTGGAGTTGACTATATCGAACTCACCTCCCCCGCCGCCTCTGAGCAATCACGCTTGGATTGTATCGAAATTTGCAAGCTTGGCCTTAAGGTGCGCATTCTAGCATTCCTTCTTCGTGAATTTTATGCTAATACATTTTATTCAGGCCAAAATCTTGACGCGTGAGTCACCACGGAACGCATTCTACTCTGCTCGTCAAGCTAATTGTGACTCATAGATGTCCGCTGCGATATGCGAGATGTCCAAATGGCCATTGACACTGGTGTAGACGGCTTGGATATTGTCATCGGCACCTCGAGCTTCCTTCGAGAGCACAGCCATGGAAAGGACATGGCCTTCATCACCAAGGCCGCTTTGGAAGTCGTCCAATACGTCAAGTCTAAGAATATCGAGGTTCGATGTATGTTCCCAGTATCCTTTTGAAAACCGCAAACATTGGCAAATATTGGCTAACACCGCATAGTCTCGAGTGAGGACTCGTTCCGATCAGATCTAGTAGATCTGCTATCTCTTTACAATGCCGTAGACAAAGTCGGCGTCAACCGTGTCGGCATTGCTGATACAGTTGGCTGCGCCAGCCCCCGCCAAGTATACGAGGTGAGTAGCTCAGATCTGCCCATGGTTGAAACCGCATTAACAATAGATACAGCTCGTCCGAACCTTGAGAGGCGTGGTTTGTAAGTTGCCGTGATATCTTTTATCAAATTATATCTACTAACTCATCCACAAGCTTGCGATATCGAGACCCATTTCCACAATGACACTGGCTGTGCTATTGCCAATGCGTAGGTGTCCTCTCCCTTGATCGGAGTATAGATTTTAGTAGCTGACTTGGTTTCCAGCTTCTGTGCTCTTGAGGGTGGTGCAACACACGTTGATACTAGCGTGCTCGGAAGTATGTATTTGCAGCTTTTCCTTTGAAGAGAAAGGTGTGTTCCAAAGAATTGCAATCACTAACACTTTACAGTCGGTGAACGAAATGGCATCACGCCTCTTGGCGGCTTCCTAGCACGTATGGTGGTCACGAGCCCTGATTATGTCAAGAGCAAGTACAAGCTTAGCATGATCAAGGAGGTTAGTTTGCCACATTTACATGTGCCTGTGGTCATTAGACTGACAAAATATAGATCGAGGATATGGTCGCTGAGGCGGTAGAGATCAACACCCCTTTCAACAACCCTATCACCGGGTTCTGTGCCTTTACCCACAAGGCCGGTATCCAGTAAGCATATTGTCTTGATTTTTGCCGCTCCCTTCAAAGGATAATCGCTAATGTTAAACGTTACAGTGCCAAGGCCATCTTGAACAACCCTTCCACATACGAAATTCTGAACCCCGCGGATTTTGGCTTGACGCGCTACGTACACTTCGCCTCCCGCCTAACAGGCTGGAATGCCGTCAAGACTCGAGTTACACAGCTCGGTTTATCGATGACGGATGAGCAGGTCAAGGAATGGTACGTGACTAACTCGAATCCTAACTGCTTGGAGACTAGGACTAACGTGATTACTTGTAGTACCTCCAAGATCAAGGCGTTGGCTGATGTGAGACCGATAGCCATCGATGATGCTGACTCCATTATTCGAAGTTTCCACCTAAATCTACAGCAAGCTCAGACTACAAATTAAGTAGCATTTGCATTTGGTAAGAGGGAAATGGAGCATATAGGAGTAATTTTATTTTTCCAAAATGGAGCCGATATAAAAGGGGCATCATCAAAAGGAACCAAAAAGGGACCAAAAGTTTTGTGTGCATAACTTGGGCTCGGAAAAAAAGACATGTAGATCTGGGGTAAGGCTCTAGGTTAGCATAGACCTCCTGGCATCTTGTCTACTTACAACTAAGGGGGCCGGGGAAAAAAGTCATTAGTAGCATTGTTTTTCTGTCCTTAAACTTTTCAATACCATGGCCGAGCATTCGGCTTCTCACGTTCATATATTCCAAGACTTCCGTGACGATATTTTACAACTTTGGGGGAATACAACCCAGAAGTAGTTCTTATTAGATCTCCTATTGGTATACCAAATCCGTACATGCAAGCAACCCCCCTTTTGTGTTGTGAGGTGGTAAGGGGGGATACGAGCATGAAAAAGTTCGTTACCAAATGTAAACAAACGTAAAGCGTCAAAGCAACAGAACCCCCTGACTTACTAGATACTTCCTAGGTATTGTACATAGACCTTCGATATCCTTGTTCAACTGCGTACTACTAACTACGTAGGTCTTATATCCAATGTACCGGTATATTGACTTCTACATAGATCCTAGATAATAGGGTATAAATAGATAGATAGATTAGGTAGGTAGATTATATACCTATGTGAACATGCCTTAGCACCTATAAAAGTGGTAATCATCTATTCCCACCTACTGTAACTTGGGCGTGTGTGTGTGTGTGTGTGTGTGTGTGTGTGTGTGTGTATTGGTATCTGCTACATACCTACCTACCTACTGAATATATGTAGTGTAGTGTAATGTAATGTGTACCCCATGTATCATGCATATGATGTTTATGCTAGTACTAATCTGCCTGGAAGTGTCCAGCTTCGAATGCCAAACAAACAAACAAACAAACAAAAAACACCGTGACCGTGACCGTAACCATTGTCGTAGGTAAACCGTAGTAAACCGTGGAACCCTTATACTCCTTTCCCATACCTGTATTCCGCTGTGATCGCTCAAGTCGACCCCGACTACTATCTACGTAGTCCATCAACCAATCGAGTAAGCAACTTAGTCCGCAAAAATGAGGCCAAGTACTACCAAAAAGGGGCATTCACATAACACCTCGCTGGTTCATGTGCGCTTGCTGGAACTGCTTCAGCATAGTCACGACACCCGGTCCATCGTCGCCGTCCGTGGCAGTACTACCCTCCCTACTGAGCCCATGACCAGGCGAACCCTCCCATGTTGATTCACCTAGACGCGCAACGCTCTCCTCGACGTCGCCTTCGTCTGTGTAGTTCGTGTCTCGTCGGCGCATGACATTCCTGGATGCGGTAGCGTCTTCCATGGCTTCTTCGATGGTATTCGGGCCCGGAATCGGGTATGGCCCGCGCTGCTGGCGCGCACGCTTCGGGGTGCGGTTAGTTGTGAAGGAAGCCGAGGGTTGATGGTGGGGGTCAAGAAGCATCGAGGCCATGGGCGAGGGTGCGAAGGCTGGCCCGAAGCGCGGTGTTTTGGCGAGGGGCTGGGGGTTCGTAGGTGCTCGACTTCGCGGTCGTTCACCAGATCCAATACGTGATGACCGCATATCCGCGGCCAGAGTTGGCGACATCAAGCCTGGAAAGTTAGGTGGGGGGTGAAACTGGTGACGTCCGGCTGGTCCTAAACCGTGAGTGCCCGGGAGTCCGGTTCTCGGGTGGTAGACATAATTATCTAAGAATCCATGCATCGAGGCCTGCATCTTGCCATGTTTGGTAGCATAATAATCTTCGCGAGCATCGCTTACGTTCGCCTGTTGCTGGGGTTTGCTGATCCGTTGGTCCTTCTGGAAATCAAAGACTGCAAACGAACAAACATAGCCTAATCCATCGACGTGAATCGTGAATTCGCGGAAGAAGTCGATGATTTGATCGCTGCATTTCGGCAAGCTCAGGAAGAGTACGAGAGGCGTTATCAAAACGCCAAAGATCTCCTCCAGGAAGATAATGATCCTTGGCTTGTAGAACTCGGAGAAATCAGCTTTAACCTCGTAGCTGTGGAGTCGGCCCTTCCATTGGTCTGGTTGGTAATGCGTGTATTCGATGACATTCTGCATCGCAAACTCGGGATCAAACACATCGTTTTCTTCCGATATCATCCCACGAGCGACCGCCCACGTCGTTGTCATGAGCGCAACAAAAGCAAACGCGTTCATCCCAGGAAACAACTCAAAGTCAACAAACATCTCTGGATCGGAAAACCCAACGATGGCAATAACGGCTATGAGCGCACCAGCAAAGAATTGTATCGTCCGAGCAGCTGACTCCGTCTTTTTCTTTGGAAACTGATCGATATAGTGCTTTGCGAACGGATAGGACATATTGAGACGCTCCTCAAAAAGGTGAGGGAGTTCGTTAAACTCTCGAAATTTCCATCTTGCAAGAGGTGTGTACTGTCGAGCCCCCAACGACGAAGTGTTGGTTTTGAATTCCTAGATAAGATGTGAGTAGGTAGGAAGGTAGGAAAGCAGAATCGAACTTGAATACAAGGAGAATAGATACTCACGTTGTAGTATGTGAAAATGAAGTCGATGACAAGCGCCGAGGCGAGAAAAGGGGCAAAGATGAGATTCATGAACGCAGCAAAAACAAACCTCGTATGCATGTCCCTGCTCAAATGTCCCCGATGATCGGACTTCAGTACACGTTGATGCACCTGACCGCCTTCGTTAAAGACGAGGTCTAGAACGCCGAACTGAACGGTCCACTCGAGCGACTTGGAGAATAGTTGCCGATTTCGTAGAAACGGAAGCGGAGCTGTTAGGTCTAGTATATCTTTATTGAAGAGAGCTATAATGTAATTTTCTCGTCTCATCAACCTGTTTGCAATGTCATGAGCGTCGAGTCTCTCTTTTGATTGGCTGGCCATATGCGGTCCTAGCTGCTTGGACAAAAAGCGTCGCTGGGATGGTGTGATGTTGGTAGCCGTCTTCACATTCTCATCACGGAGGGCAGTGATCTTGGAAACGACATCTTGCCAAGATACGGTCTGCATATCCTCTTCGGGGATATCTAAGAGATAGACGAAGAAATCGCGTATGTGCATGAGGCGGGGTACGTCGAGAATCCACTGGATAGTCTTCCAGACAAAGTAGAAGCTACAGACCCAGAGGGTCAAGTTCCAGATACCCCACATGTGCTTAGTACACTGAGGAATCATGATCTGCGACAGACTCTTGCTATCTCGGAGTTTACTGTAATCTATACACTGCGATATCAGGGTGAGCAAAGTTGCTACAAAGGCGACCTTCCTGTCAAATGTGAGCTCACGAATTCAAAAGGCAGATGTCACGGTAAAGGGGAAGCCTTACATTAAGTGCAGAAACCTCTCGAGCAGGATACACCACATTCCTGCTCCCAAATAGTAGTCGTAGACATCTCTAATGAAGACGTCGAGGTTGGAGACGTTGGCCCATCTGAACATAGCCTTGTCTTTTGGACTCCCAGTAAACCCTGGTCTCCTCGTAGAAGGCCCTGCTTGATGCTGGCCATGCCGTGGGCCATAGTCGTCATCATCGTGTAACCTCTGTTGCGCCTGCGCAGTCTCCCACTGTGCTTGTATTTTTCGGTTCGAGGGATGTCTAGGATTTCGTGACTGCTTGGGGCTACTTCTGCGTGGGTTGGACCTGCTCATAGGGGGTTCGGGCCCCTCAACTAGCAGAGAAGCAGGAACGTCATTATCGCCATCGTCGTCAGGCATGAGCCATCGCGGTCTCATCTCCTGTCTTCCCGTTCTTGTGATGCCATGATGAGGTTCGCCTGGAGTAGCAAGAAGGCTACGAGGTGGGGAGGCGCGGCTATCTTCGAGACCAAGACCATCGGTATGATCTATTTCATCATCGCGAAAGTGATGAGCAAGGTTCTCTTCGTCAACGTCAAGGCCGGCTCTACTCTCGATATCGTCATCATGATCTCCGAGTCGATCGTACATGGGTCGGTTCTCGCCGGATGGGATGAGGTTGGAAAAGAGACTAGGAGGCATCGTATCGGATCATGAGTTTTAAGTGCATGTAGAGTGCGTATAAAGGACGTGGGCGTGGGCGTTTGTTGGCTTTCCAGTTAGGTGTAAACGAGATCAAGTTCGTATCCTTACCATGATCAAGCTTGTATATGTAGGTATGAATAAGTCGGATGAATGGTGACTGTTGGGTATATGCAAAATACAAGATGTAGATAATATAGATAGATAGATAGATAGGCAGGTAGGTAGGTAGGTGCCTATGTATTGATGTTCTACCCTAGGTAGGTACTGTTAGAAGTAGGTCAGGTAAGATTGAAGACAAATAACGTTTGATTACATGCCCAAAGCTATGACGCACGAAACAAGAAGTAAGTACAGGTAGGTACTAGTAATATGTACCTTGGTAGGTTATCAAACTACATAGATGTACATAGGTATGTAGGTATGTATGATTTTTAAATGCTTAAATGCTTAAATGGGTCAACTGGACTTGCTTGACGTGCTTCTCAAGTGCTTCAACTCCACGAGGCAGCCGCACGCGTTAATAGGCACACATGCATGCAATCCCACGTACTTGTGTACGTACTTATAGTACAATAACTATGTCCGCGTGAGTGAAGTCATTTGACAGGGATCATGCCAGTGCTTACAGGTACACCATGGTATATGTAGTAGTACCCACATGTGCAGCTGTCAGCCATCCTTTCCCAGGTGTCGTTTTATCTTCTCAATTTAACTTATTAACATGCATCGATATTGACGAACCCTCCGTTAGTTATATTGAATAATCATATTAAAATATTAAATAATCAAAAAATAATGGCCTCAGATGGCCCCAGCTCGCCCGGTCTACCAGGACGGGATGATCTATCCATAAGATCATCGTCGCCTTTAGGTACTTCAACTGCAGCATTAGTAGGACGATCATCGAATCCGCTATCATATAAAGTGACATCTGTACTTTCAACATCATACGCAGATGCCGAGTTCCGCGAGTCTCTTGCTTTGCTAGATGAGCGTGGCATCACCAACAGTCCTGAGGCTCGGAGGCAATTACGTCTTGATGTCCAGAAGGAGGTTATCGACAGCAATGGCAAAATTATATCCGAATTCGGCCGGGTAGCTGACCAGTTAAGGAGGATTGGTACTACCATTGAAAAGCTCAATAAGAGCTACCAGGAGATGAGAACCCACGTGATCACCGCTCACGGCTCGACATCGACCATGCTCGAGGAAGCATCGTCTCTCATGACTCAGAGACAGAATATTGAGACAAAACAACAGGTCTTGAAAGCCTTCCGCGAGCATTTCGTTCTATCTGACGATGAGGTGGCGTCCTTAACTATATCAGCCGAGCCTGTCGATGATCGTTTCTTTGCTGTCCTATCCAAGGCAAAGCGCATCCGGAAGGATTGCGAGTTCCTACTTGGTTTCGAAAGTCAGACCCTTGGCCTTGAAATAATGGACCAAACCTCCAAATACTTAAACCAGGCTTTTCAGAAATTGTATCGCTGGGTTCAGAAGGAGTTTAAGACGCTCAACCTAGAAAATCCTCAGATTAATTCGTCTGTTCGTCGGGCTATTCGTGTACTTGCTGAACGGCCATCCCTTTTTCAAAACTGTTTGGATTACTTTGCAGAAGCTAGAGAGCACATCCTTTCTGATGCTTTCTATCTGGCACTCACGGGAACATCGGCATCCGGTGCAAAGGACAACTCTGTAAAGCCGATCGAGCTAGTAGCTCACGATACATTACGTTATATTGGAGATATGCTGGCGTGGACACATTCTGCCGCAGTCAGCGAGCGGGAGGCTCTCGAGATTTTGTTTATTTCCGACGGAAACGAGATAGCCAAAGGAATCCAGGAGGGACGCGAGAACGAGCTGTGGGGATTAATGGCCGATGAGTCAGACGGGCCCGCAGAGTTTGATGCTGTGAAGGCCCTGAATGATTTGGTTGATAGGGATGTATCTGGAGCGGCTCGCATTCTGAGGCAGCGAGTCGAGCAGGTCATACAGACCAACGAGGAGACCATCCTTGCATACAAATTGGCGAACCTCCTTGGATTCTACCGAGTGACGTTTTCGAAGTTGCTTGGCGAAGACTCGGTGCTCCTACAGGCGATGACCAACCTAGAGTCAGAAGCGTTACGGCAGTTCCGCTCATTAATGCGGGATCACATCATAACCCTCGAGGGAGAGTTCCAGCACACGCCGTCAGACCTCGGACCACCGGACTTTCTACAGGATGCGCTCAAGCAACTCAATGCCATAATGAAGACCTACGAGACCTCGCTCTCCTCGGGAGGCGATCGCGAGGCCGACTTTGAACCTATCCTCGCCGAGTCATTCGACCCCTTTATGTCAGGCTGCGAAAACATGTCACGAAACATCTCGCCCCCTTCCAACTCCATCTTCCTCGTCAATTGCCTCCTCGCAGCCAAAAGCGCTCTGAACCCCTTTTTAGATTTCACGCGCACCCGCGTCGACCGCCTCGCCTCAGCCATCGACGACCACGCCTCCAAACTCGTCGAAAGCCAGTACGCGTTCTTCCGGACCGAATCCGCCCTCGAGCCCCTTTTAACGGCCCTAGCGCCTCTTAGCGACACCAAAGAGGAAGACGTCGCCCAGGTCACCTCTCTCGACGCCCTGCGCCCCGAAGCTCTCGCGCAAGCCAGCCAAGGCCTCGACGACTTCCTGCCCTCGGCCGTCATGGACGCCATGGAGAACGTCAAGCACCTCCAGGACGCGAAGCTGGCGCGCGAGATCACGGAGGAAGCCGCGGATAAGTTCTGCGTGGACTTTGAGCACGTCGAGGAATTGCTCATCGCCGCGGACGAGTTAGCCGAGGAGGAGGAGCTGGAGCGGAAAGGCGGGCACGGACACGGACACGTGGGGGCACGTGGGGAAGAAGGGGGAGGAGGGCCTCCGAGTCTCAGGGCGCTGTTCCCTAGGACGACAGGCGAAATTAGGGTCCTGCTTTCGTGATACACAAAGACAGAAACATGACGGGGTAGGGTGGGGTGGATGGAAGGGGAAGGGAGGCCTAGGCTAGGCGAGGCGAGGAGAGGATCGAGAGACACGAGGCGGAAAGTGGAGTGGAGTGGAGTGGAGTGGAGTGGGTGCCCAAACACGTGCGGGAGGCTGTTGTTATGTTACCTACGCTGTTACGTCGTGTCACCGCATTACATACATTACATATATATACATGTAGTAGACAGACAGGAGACAGGACAGATATGTAGGGCGAAGGCAAACCGAACTAAATCAAACCGAACCGAACCGAACCGAACTAAAACCCAGGGGAATGGGAAAGTACTTAGAAAGGAAAAAAGAGTGGTAGGTAGTGCAAAGAAGAAGCGTGCATATACTTTGTGCTCTTCATTTCTCATAGCTGGCAATATGTAGTCTCGCGTGCCTAGGGCTGGATAGCTGGAATATGTAGGTAGCACAGGATACAGGATGTAAGCTAACCTAGGGTAGTAGGTAGGTAGTAGGTAGTAGGTAAGATACACAAAACATCCCCGTATGCCCCCCCCCCCCCCTTTATGTTTCTCTTTTCCCGTGGCCCACCAACACATTGCGCGTGCCTTGTATTGCCTCGCTTGTTCTTCTCGATGAACCTCCGCCTCTTGCTCCTGGCGTTTTGCCTACATCGGCTGTTGATGTTTTCTCGATCTCATGATCGCTTTCCGCGTTAGGACTAGGACTACGATTATCCGTATCCGTATCCGTATTCCCTTTCGTCTTCTTGACGGGCCACGCCTCCACGTTGGCACTGGGCCTTCTCGGCCTCTTTACTGCTGCGTCCTCATCCACGTCTTCGAGTTTCCTCAGCGCGGCTGCTAAGCGCTTACGTGCTACGATCTCGCGGTCGCTGCTATTGGGACCCGGTCGGTAGAATTGCTTCACCACGCCTACCGTAGCGTGGTAACACTCGTACAACAACAGGCGAATATGGGCGGTCTCGTAATCCTCAATGAGAATATCTTCATTGCTCTCGGATTCTCCACGACTTCTCGGGTCGGGAGAAGTATCTAGTCCTCGGACGTTTCGGAAACCGCGCAGAAACTCGCTCGAAGGTCCCTGGCTGAATACTTCGGCAATAAGGGGATCGCCAAAGATGCAATTGCTCCAGTCGCAAAGACCCGTGACGGAAATGGTTGGTTGCCGCGCTTCAGATAGCCTTCTTCCCTCGCCTCCTTGGTTCCGTCCTTCTATCCGTTCCTCAGTCGTGGCTCTATTCTCTCCCCGTTCCGTTTCTCGGCTAGATGGTTGCTGTTGCGGGTTTGTGTCGTGCTCCTTACTGTTGAATTTAGTTGATCTTGATACTCGAATATTGGATTCATCGCTCGCATCCAGTATAACTAGTCGAGCAGTGGTCACACCATCCAAGAAGTGGCCCAACCTGTTAAAGTAACCCCTGATTGGCTCGTAGCTGATGGCCACGGCCATATCCTCCGCGTCTCTTAATACACCTTCTAATAAAGAGTGGAAAGTATGTCTCCAGCTTTCAGCACCATGGACACCAAAGCCAGCCGGTTGCGTTCCAGATGAATCGGTAGACGGTGGTTCTGGGTTTAATACCGCTACGATTCGCCCGAAAGACTTATTCGGTGATGTGAACCCCGAGATCCATCGCACAAACTGACCCTGTTGAAAGTCCACCCCCTTTTTCTCGGATGGCGTTAAAGGTGCCAGGAGTTCGGATATAGAGACCCCTCCCGTTGGCTCGAATATGTTGAAAGGAGAACCTAACTCTGCTGATGAGGGCGAGTGGATGATGGGGACGGGAAGGAACCTGAGCAGATCCCTTCTCGAGCCTTCTGTCCCTTCGAGGCGTGCTCTCTGTTCATCCTTATGCGGTTCCCCTTTGATTTGCCTAGGAATATCAGTGCTCTCAGGGACAAGATGTCTAGCCTGGGCAGGATTTTCTAGCACAGTCTCAAGAAGCCACTTGGTTACCAATGTTTCTGAGAGGTTTGTAGACCTCTCTGACCGGAGTAGTCTCTGTGTGGGAGGTGGTGGCAGACTGAGGATTAGTGTCCTGCCATCCGAGACCTTAACACTGAAGAACCGCAGGAGTCGACATGATGGCAATGGATTGATAGACTCGACAGTAATATTTGGAAGAGCATTTCGAATTACTGAACGCATAGACTCGAGAGGGTGAGATCGATCCATGGAGGGGAAAGGTGACAAACGGTCATTCCGTGCAACAAAAGAAGTTTTTGGACGTGAAATTAGCCATCTTGTGGAACGCGGTAAGCCGTGTACGTCGAGGACCCTTTTTGACGGGTGAGGTTGGGAAGAAGCAGAGTCGGGAATGTGGAGTGAGATGAAGGGATTGCCGGTAGCTGCGACGACGGAGTATGGGTCGGTTGGCAGCGTTAATCCCACGCTTGATGTCCGACGCATTACTTGTGTCTGTGGCATCTGATTTCTGATAGGTGGCAATGGTATGCTATAAGAGGCACAGATAATGGCTTAAATGGGAAGGTTGAGACGGGATGCTTGTTCCTCGGTGAAGGATAATAATTAATGACAATACTCAACCTAGGTAGATATGCCGAGATGATAACCAACATGGAACGACTCAAAGGAGATATGAATGTCTTGGCCCGCGGTTGGATCGGTCGATGCCGGAATATGTCAATCTATGAATACGCAGACAACTGATCTACAGAGTTGCGGATGTTTATCGTCCCTGTTGGACTTACACAGAAGACAATATATATATTTGAAGGAGAAACTATACTGACGGAGAGGTAAGGGGTTATGAGGGAGAGCGAGAAGAAAAAGTTGGAACGATGATCTCAACATGGCAACTTAGTAGATGAGTGATACTGGCGGACTGGGTCCCAAGAGGACGAATTCAACCAAGGGCATAAGTAAAGAAAAAAGCGGTATTACGGGATATGATACGTCTGAAGAGACGATAGACAGCTCTCGTGAGGCTAATGTGAAATGTAGTAAGTTCGAGTACTGACGAATGAGGCGTTCTCGCCTGGCGAAGAAAGACATCCGACTCGCGGCTCCTAAGGAGACTAAGATAGCAACAGGCAATACTCGCCTAAAAAGAAGCGTAAGCAAGTTACAAAGTGGAGCGGACGATCTGAAGTGGCTGCAATGATGTGCGTCGAAGGGGAGGAGGACATGTTATTCCTCCAAGGTGAAACGAGAAGCATGATATGGTTGTTCCACTTGGATCAAGAGACATCCGAACGCCAAGGCGCCAACCGAATGATTCCAGACTTCGAGAAGCCCAGCTTTACCCATCTTACCCATCTTACCCAGAGCTACCTTACCTACCTACCCTTCCTAGTGTAGTATAACCTAGTGTAGGTAGTGTAGGTAGGTAGTGTAGGTGTAGGTACGTCAAAGGTTCGCGGCCATGATCCCAGCTAGGTGCGGCAACTGTGCGGGCTGAGAGCTGGCATGAAAGATGCCATGACTCCATGAGTAAGAGAAGGGGAGAAGCTGTTGTGGGACTTTCAATTTCCATGTATTCCCATGTATTCCCATGTACTATGTTAGTATCATGTAGTCCCACGCAAATTAGGACCCAGCAGATGCATTCTACGACGCCAAAATTCCGAGGGCAGATCGGGATACCGAAGAATCTAAGGGAGGAAACACGGTCCCGTAGAAGGCTACCTTGGCCATTGGGTTTTGACAAGCGAACGTTGCATGGACACGATGGTGTCTCATTACCTTCATTGCCTTCATTGCCTTCATTGCTCCCCCGTTGTTGCGCTGTAATTCAGCGGTGTGTGTAACAAGCGTGGGACGGGAAAAAGACACGATGGATGATAACTATGCACAATGTGTTAAAAAGAAGGGACCTGAAGTGGCATTCATTGTTCTGACAGGTTTTGGCGTTTGGCGTTTGGCGTTGGTGTTGGTATTGGCATACGAAAGTGCTGGGGAAAGGTGAGGAAAATGCATTTGAGAAGAAGAAAAAGAATTAATTGGTGCCTACAGTTGCAGCAGACCTTGTAAGTTGTACCGTGGTAGTATGTAGTCTAGGATAATACATTTTTAGTACAGTTACATTGGGAAGCGAGCCGGAGAATTTATCATTGGCTGGAAGTAAGCGAAACTGGCCGAATTTGGTAAGGTCCCGAGCCTTAATTATGGGAGTCATAGGGACAACCCATCCAGGGCCTCTTTATACCCCTGCTTCTTAACAGCCTACTTTACTTTGATGTATCCACATCTCGCATTCCCATTCCCAAGTATGTATTATTAGTAGTACGTACTAACAACCTAACCTAGTATTTCACTTCCACCTATCGTACAACACGCATTGTACCATCGTCATCTTCAACCTTCTCGGTTATACATACATACATACAATGAACGCCAACATTTCATCCCCAGCCACGAACACTCAGCTGGAGAAACTAACTTCCCGTAATTTATACGCTATAGTACATGTTATAGAATAGTCCACATATCAAAGATCTAAGGCAACTAGTTACTATGTAACTGACTGTCACGTTGCACGCGTATGTATACTCTTATCCCGGACCGGTCAACCTTGTTGCTGCTTATTAGAGAAGATTTATATAACCCCTTCGAAGTCTATTCGATACGATGCCAAGAATTATTCCGTGACACAAAGGGTTAATTCTTCGACATAAATGTATGTATATACATACTTCCAGTTATATAGTATATACATGTCATACATACCTACATAGTACATACCTATATGCATACCACGTACACAGCTATGTATGTGAACTACGGTCACCACTTCGGTCTTGTCGGTCTTGTCGGTCTTTGATCGTGAGATCAAGCCAACAGTATAACAACCCGGTATCTGTCCATCTATCCTGCTAACCTAACCTCCTACCTAACTAGGTCCATAGTAAATCTTTAATGGACGCTCAATGGCGTATCCGAGCAAACAGACGACCACTCACGAGCTCTGGGTAGCGAGGATCGCTGGCATCTACAACGATAGTAAAAAGAAAATGTCCTGCTTTTCTTACCGGTTCTTACGGGGTACGCATCGTTGTCGTTAAATTTATCGCAACAGGGCTTAGCGTGGCTGCGTTTTCTTGGTTCGGGATCGATGTAATTAACCTCTCCCTTGTTTAGATCAGATCCATGGTAAATATCAGAAGTCTCGTCACGATGTTGGCTCATCCGCTCGGATCTTCGTTCCTCTAGAGCACATACATCCGTCCCTTGGAGTCCATGTGTAGATTTGTGTGTGCCATGTGGATTTCTAAGCACCTGCTAGGTTAGGTAGGTCGGTAGAGGCATTGCAGCCGGAGCTGAACATCATGGCAATGTTTTCTGTTCGGATGGTCCGATTCTTTTGGAAGCCAACCCCTAGGCTTCTGGAAATACTGCTGCAAATACGACGAAGGATGGAGCTTAGTATTAGATGGTCGTATCATTTGGCCAATAGTCAAGCAAAGGTACTTCCATAGTATAGAAGAGATACCCTATTGCCTAGCCTACTAAGCTAGGTAATTATGTGTAGCTGTAGATATATTTGCTGAGACTATTCTGGAATGGCGATTGAGTCGTCATGCTCGGCGAAATCGCATGATTGAGTCTTCTTAGCAATGTTAAAATCTTCAAGAAGGCCTCAAGATGGACTCCTCTTAAGTGACAGACCGTTAGGCCTAGACTGGGCCATCTGAAGATCCAGGTCTTCATTGAAGTTCAAGCGGGTAAGCCTGGGATACTGTATATCCACATTTAGATATTAATAGGTGCCTAACCTTAGTATCAGAACGCAAATCTCCAATGTTTTTCCTTCGAGACTCTGCAAAGGAAGTGATGATCCCGACGCTAACAAATCAACTTAGACGAGCAGAAATTTAGAAGCCTAATAGGATTATTAGGCACGATGGTATTCGATATAGCCTCTTTTATCGAAACACGGAATAGGTATTCCTCTCGCTTATTGAAGAAGTCAGGAACGAATCACAGTCCTTGGATGGAGATGGATGAAGTAAGCCACTATCTAGGTATGTGATAAGCGAACGAGCTCAACCATGAAAGGTACGATTTGTTCTTTGACGACGTCTCCCGACCTACCTAGCTCGCATGCGAGCTTCTAGAACGCAATGCAACCCTCCCCGGATAGCTTAGCCAATGTTTTCAAGCCAAGTAGTGCTCCCTGCTCTTTCTCCGTCTCGCTTCCTCCCCACCACGTCTGGGGGGCCTAGTTTGTCAAGGGGAGTTACATATCAGGGTAGACTTTACAGCTCGACATCTTTAACCGATCATGTCATAATTTCTATAGCTATGATTTGTACACTACTAGGTAGGTAGGTGTAGATGACGTAGGTATCTTAGTGCATAATACATTGGTGTGGTGGCTTTTCAGACTAACATATCTTCAACTTATAACAAATCCCGAGCCTGCTAAAATTCAAAGCCCGAGAACAGTCAGGATAAGAGATGGCGATTTTGATGCCCTTTTCGGTAATTCGACGCTATAAGTCGATCCCGCTGTTAAAGACCACTTCGTCAAGTTTCAAGACGGCTGGCTTAAAGTCTAAGGTATTGCCAAAGGGTTAGCGGTTAACTTATTCTTGTAAATCAACATAATTAGTACATATCAGGTTTAAAAGCCACCGGCAAAGACCCTCTTACTCCACATGTATTTCGGTTCTTTCCTTTTTTCTTACCTCCCGTTTCCTATTACCTACCTAGTATCTGGACTATGACATAAACGCCCAAGTTATGTTAGGCACTTCTATCCGAGGATGAGGCGAGTTTTCTTAACTCTCTCAGTGTCATGAGGCGGAACTTAGAAGACGCAGAACATCGTCGTTGTTACGCGGGGATCTCTAACAACCCCCCCGGAGACCACGGAGGCTATATATACATGTGAGCTATCTTTCTCCCATCTAGCTCCCTATGTAGACCCCAAGCAGGCCCTGGACACTTAGCATTATATAACTTCAAGTCGGTGATATAACAGCACAGATCTATCTATCATAAATTAGCAGGCTAGTTAAGTAGCTACTAGGTAGTAGAAGACTTTGAGGGCCCTTATACTGTGTAATAGAGAGATGCCAGTCTTTTACTGGAGTTTGAGAACCCTGAGGACACTGGGCTACAAGGCTAGATACCAACATGGTTATTGTAGGTTACTGTAGGAGGTGAAGTTTGTCTTGAAAGTGACGATTCTCGGTGGGTCTCATACATAGTAACCGGTTAACTACCTAGTAGTTATAAAGTGCTTGCGCGTTATCTGTCTTTTGCTCCAGCGTGCGCGGCATCTCAGAGATGATTGGCCGAGGTACGGCCCGAGAGACATATAATTTTGTCTTCATACACATGAAATAAACGTGTGGGCCTCTAGCGTGCTGTCCGCGGCCCGACTAGTACGGAGCGGTCTTCTGATCCAAGGCGCCGGAATATTTAAGGGGCATCGGATCGGCACCTCGGGATCCTCTTAGGTTAAGTTGTCGGCAGTGGGCAATTTATCTTAGTGTTCGGCGTCTCGGGTAGGTAGTCTTCCATGCATTAGTAGACAGAATATTGATACCTAGTGAGTAGACACTTGGTGGGCTTGCTCCCCCTTTCTCAGGGGCAGGGAGATATAGCATCACAATATGTCATCTAATCTAAGACTAACCCGCAGACCTGAGTGCCGATTTTCACATGTGATTTCTTACATAATTAAATCCGGTTGGATCATTACTAGAGGAAATATGCCGTTTTTCTAGTAGCTTTCAATCTAGTGTATGCCATTATAAGGAAAGTCTACGTCTATATCAACACCCTGTGATGACGAGCACGATGTTATGTGCTACGTAAATAAAGCGGTGCCATTAATGAGTATATGAAATGAATTTGTTTGAGTGTAAACAAGATCACGCCTCTGGATTGGCCGCTGGCGGATTTGCCTCCCCCTTTGGCTCCTCAGGGGCTTCCTTGGTATCCTTCCTCGTGGCTTTCAATGCCGCCAGGTATATCTCATGAAGGTTGTATCGCTTGAGAGCTTCCCAATCACCATCTACAACACTCATGCCACAGTACATCTACTATCGTTAACGCAGGGTTTCTATTTACGAAATTATGGAGGGAACATACCTGATAGATATCGATGAGAATGACCTTATCGGGTGACGTGAGGTTGACTTTATGAGGCGATGAGATGAATGATGCGACCTTGTCAATTACATCTCCACGCTTGAGGTTGTTATGCGCTCGGAATGAAGGACGGATGGCATACTATTGAGTCAAGTTGTTAGCCCCTATTCTGGCCAGTATCTATGTAGGGTATGAAGAATGACTGACTGAGCAGACATCGGACCCATCAGCCACCACCTTCGCATCGTCATTACCGGCGAGTTGGAAATGGCTACTTAGGATTTTCTTAGCAACCTCCTCTACACCGGTCTCATTGGCCTTCACAGTGAGCGTGACGGGAGTAAATCGATTGATGAACCTCGATCGCCTCTGCGTCTTGTCGGTGATCTCACTTGCATCCTTGCAGATACGGTGCACCAGCTCCACGGGGTCAACTGGTGATCTCGTTCTCACGAAGCCTACACAATCAAGATCCATGCGCATGGGCTCGAAGGTGGCATCTTTTGGCCTGGCTGCGGGCTTCATGCCTTCGACTTCCTTCTTGATAGAAGCCTCGATGTCGTCTTCGTCATCGGCAACATCGGCGGGGCCTTCGGGCTTGATGCCGTACAATTTCTCTCCATACTAAAAGCATGAAGACATGCTAAGCATTGTAGGGCATAGTGTAGAATGTGAGGGATCAATATAATACCTCGCTGCAGATGTCCATCATTTCCCCCAAGGCTTGCCGTTCCTTTCCTTTTACACACGTGATCCATATGCCCATGTCCCCTATTTCTAGGTTCTTGCCTCTTAAGGTCTCAAGCTTGGACTTGTGGTGAGGGGTTTGCCATCTGCCACCACTACCGCCCTAGGGGACATGAGTTAATATATGATATATGAAAACAAAAGTACCTAGTAGTATGACCTTACTTTGCTTCTTTTGAGTTGACGATTGTCGGGTCCATTGCTAGAGGGATTCTTTCTCTTCGCAGATGCCTCCATGGCTGGATACGTAGTAGATAGGTGTCTACGAAGTAATTATATATGATTAGAGAATGAAGAGGTCACGATATACTTGTTGACTTTGAATAGTTGCGTTGAGAATTGGATTTGTGAAGTAAAGAGGTACATATGTACACAAGAGGAGGGATGTTGACGAGGTCAAGTTACATAGATACCTATGTATGTAGAAGTAAGATAGAAGGTAGTTACTAGGTAACCTATTGGCGCGAAAGGGTTTTCTGTGGAACATCCAGATGCCTCTATTGGTCCGTGCACGACGCATCTAACCTTAATACTGTCTGTCATATAAATATAACTAGTACTAACTTCTATGTATCCCAATAAAGTACAGCCACCTTCCTGTATAAATATATACCTATACCTACACATAACCTTCATTCATTAATAACTACTCATGACATTCATCCCTCGTCCATTCTGCATCATTCTCCATCATTCTCCTCCTCATCTTCTTTTTCTGCTTCTTTTTCTTCTTCTTCCTTTTCTTCCTCTTCCTTTTCTACCTCTTCCTTTTCTACCTCTTCTTTTTCTTCCTCTTCTTTTTCTTCGTAAACCTGAACTCTGTCTGCATACTCTCGAATGTTGCTAAATATGTGATCCTTGATCAGGTGACCCTTACCCGCCGCAACACGCAAAACCATCTCATTAAGGGTTTGTCGTCCCAAGATATCCACGTGGTCCGCCGTGTTGGGTCCGCCACGGGGGTTAAACCTGTCTGGATCGTGAGGCATTTCGACCACCGTGATCTTGGCCCCAGCTGGGTTGTATCGCTTCATGTGCCAACCCTTTGAGCACATATACCCACTACTTAGAATATTGACCGTCCCATCGCCTTCCCCCATGATAACACCGTGGTCGATCTCGTCCACCGTCAGTCCTGTGTCGATGGTAACATTAAGCTTTGTAAGCCCCGGAAATTCAGGAGTGCGATAGTAGTACGCCCTCTCCGTTGGTTTTCCTACGCCGTAAAAACAGTATATCTTCAGGTTTGGAGCCAAAGGAAGCCTCGTCTCTAGCGGATTGACCCATTTGCGATTGTCTAATTCATTGGCCTCCACCTCCGCAGACGTGCTGGCCATGCCGTGAGAATAGCTCTTTTGGATCTGGTCTCGGTACCAGTCGTCCGTGGTATCCAAAACATATTTCAAAGCATTACTGACCGTCAAATTCTCATCCGGAGTCGTCCAGTTTTCGCCACGACGGAAATTTAGGAACGAGCCAAATGAGTTTTTCTGTCCTGGTAGGTCGTCTGGTGCCCACGTCAAATTCCCCCAAACTACATCGCCTCCCAGGGGTAGCATGGCCGAAACACCCGGCATAGCTCGAAAAATCTCAGCTCGTTCATCCTTGGCAAGGAACTTCTCAAGGCCGTAAACTGCAAAAGCATTGAGTTGAGCTGTGTCACGCATTTCGCCTGAAAGAATTGCAGTCACATCCTTGACAGCGCCTAGCATACATCCGCTGATGTTTATCCAGGCCTCGACGTGGCGGTCGACCCAATCGTCGCCTCCCTTACCACCCTGGGCAGATGCCACCCAATGAAAGAAATAAAACAAAACTTGGCTTCCCATGCTGTGTGATGTGAGAACGACTTTGTGACCGGAGAATTCGTGTGCTAGCTCAACATAACTCTTTAACCTTGTGAAGAACTGGTCCCGAAGCTCCAAATTTTGGTAAGACAAGCGCCAATCGTAAGCAGCCGTGAACGAATTGGTAGGGTCGTATCCTAAGGACGCAAGGTTTTCTAGAATCTTGCTCCAAATCCAGTAGCCTGTGATAAAGAAGTCGGTGGCATCGAATCCTTGGGCAGCTCTCAACTTGACACCCGGCGGATCTAGCCCTGTCTTTTTATCTAGCATGATGTGCTTTTTCCAGATCTCCTTATCCATGACAAGTGCCCTCATCATAGTCCAGCTACCCCAGAGCCGCTTTCGAAAATATGGACGGGAGATATTAGATGTGCCCCAGGACTCGAGACCTGTTGAAATGACTCCAGGCACCATGATGACAGGATGGTGGGCACTCAGGCCCTCAGATCGAGCTCTTAGTCCAACGGCGAAGGAATCGTAACTATCGACAAACTCCCGTTCACCTTTCTAGGAGCGGGGAGCGTATTAGCTGAAGTGAATCCTTGTCCGAGAAGTAGGGACGTACTACAAGATCCTTCATGTCTCTTATCAGGCCGGCAGGCAAGACATCAAATAAGCTATCCATGCTAAGCTCACCAATCTCGGGAAGGTCGAGGAGGTCATTGTTTTTCGCTAGAAAGCCAGCAGCTATGAGTCCAAACAAAATGCCCAATAAGAAAATCAAGGTATTCCGCCGCTTGCGTGTTTTGGGACGGGCTTCATGGTGGATGATTTTGACCTTATCGCCCGGCTTCACCGGACTTTCGTCTCTTGGTGTGGGAGTTTGCGACGAGGATTCGGATGGATTATCGGCGCCGAGCACGCGGCGTCGAAGGGTTGATGCCATCACTGGACTGTGCTACATGACCCAGGCACTAAGCGCGACGTGAAAGTGCGGATGTGTGGATGTGTGGGATGTGTGGGATGTGCGGGATGGCGGGATGATGGGGAGGAAGCGGAATCGAGACTGGTCGTAGTGGAGGTAACGAATCGCACTTCAGTGGAGTCAAGAGTGGTTAACAGACGAACGCACAGGTCAAGCCACTTTGGCCAGGGATGTCGCAATGGTGTTTCACGGACTACCTACTAGATGAGGTATGTTGTAAACGGTTGTAGAAATCTAGATGCCTCACTTTACGCGTCGAAGGCTCATATATGTATGTATGTATGAATGTATGTAATGTTTAAATTAGCTGTCAAGGTAAAGACTTATGCGGTATTTGGTCAAGGATGCCTGTAGCTGCAGGTGAAATGGAGAATAGGTCAACTGAAACAGATTACAATCTATTATTGAACTTACCAATTTATAACATGTTGACGTCAAGCTGCTTCACATTAGCATGTGGTATTTAAATCTAAAATATATTGGCCAATGAACAACGTGGAAACGTCCTAGGACGTGTTGAGTTTGCTGAGGTAAGTATCCAGGTTTAGGTACCTAGTACTTAACTACCAGGTAACTATGTCCCTATGTATTTTGTACTATTATCTATTGATCATGTAGCCCTATGTACATAGCAATTGGAGGTTAAATTCTGCCTATCTTGGCTTGCATGTGAAAGCGGGCCATTCTGTAGTCTACACACGCCTATTCTGAAAACAATCAATTCTTTATTATTGCTTTACTGTACTAAAACCAAACTAAACTAAACTAATCAATTGCCGTCTTACTCAATTCAACCTCCGATTCAACATCTGATTTACAACCTCTGTATTTCTTCATTTGCCTCATTTGCCTCATTTGCCTCATAGCCAGCCCTTTTCTTTAGATCAGTCCCACCATTATCAACCATCTTCAAAACTGACCAGGTTTACCCTGTGATAACTCCCCATATCGGCGCTTGGCCTTTAAACTCTTAACTATCTTCAACTAGCAGTACGCCCTCATGCGGTTAACAGCGAAGCTATGGAAGTAGCCCGTGCGAGTGAGCTTCCCGGCGAACTTCTTTACATCCAATATGAACATGCTCTGGAGGAGAAATACCTGCCTGCCATCCGGGCTTTGATTTCCAAGGATCTGAGCGAACCCTACAGCATCTATGTGTATCGCTATTTCTTGTACCAATGGGCACACTTGTGCTATATGGTAAGGCTGCGTTATATCTGTTGCACTCCCTAAAAGGTTGATTTTGCTAAAGAAACACTCTAAAATAGGCGCTCAATCCTGTAGACAAGTCTCTCATGGGCGTCATCATTTGCAAGCTCGAGCATCATGCTTCACACTCGCCCCCGACTCACCGAGGATATATAGCCATGCTTGCAGTATCGTCAACATTCCGAGGCCAAGGCATAGCTACCGCACTGGTGAAGAAGGCTATCGATGCCATGGCCGATCGTCACGCCGACGAAATCGTTTTAGAGACAGAAGAAACGAACATACCAGCCATGAGATTATACGAGAGACTAGGGTTCTTGAGGTCGAAGAAACTCCATCGGTATTACCTTAATGGTAACAGCGCCTATAGGCTTGTTTTGCTCTTGAAATCGACAGATATCGACCCAGGCCTGCAAATCAGCTAGGGGCGGAGGAGGTTGCTGCCTGGGCAGGCATACTCGCTGCGAAGATTGGGAGTCAAACCCTTCACAAAGGCCCTTCCTGTGCGAATGCCAGATACCTCTGGGCTGACTTGGCATTTCATGGCAGGCATGCGTTATGATTGATACTTCTATAACTATGACGAGAAACGGTGGTATGTTCTAGGAGGGAACCGGATCCGCAGTATGATGCTAAGGATGTTGGCCGGGGGGCCGGGACGATAACCAACTTAGGGCTTCATGCATTGGCGGCGTTAAAGGGATAATAAGTAAGCATTGTGATCCTGTTTGCTCATATTGGAATAGTAACCATATTACTCGAAGCTTTTGATTAGGCCTGGAGATACGAGCCTCTGAAAGCATAGGGTATGTCGGCGAATTCATCATCTCTTAACATGCTTCGTATAACCCATCAACTGACCCATCCAATTCCTTGTATCATGCTTCCTCTGTTCTAAGCCTTCTTTAGCATAGACGTGGTGTCGTATATGGAAGCTCTTATCTTCCATGGATTCCCATGCGCTATCCCCAAGTAAGTGTACACGTCTGATCTAGTAAGCATCGCATCTTAACAGAGATGAAAGTGAGCTTAGACGATAAGACTTACCAGGTTTGTAGTATAAGGGCCTCCCTTTGGTCTGGATAAGTCCGAGCTGTTTCAATTTCTTGGCAACTCTTCTAACATCTTTCGTGTCGGTGAAATCGGCGGTGTAGACGCAGATGAGCCGATCGGTTCTCCTATCACCAATCGATCGTGCCGCAACCTTACTACCAATTCCAAGCTCATTATTTGCTGTAGCCTTTGCAATGATTTCCCAAACCTCGTTGACCTGGAAGACGGTGCAGAACAACATCCACTAAGATAGGAACGAATCAGATATAGCTGTTGGGTCGTGTCTTTTCTTCTATGATATGAGTAGGTCTTACTAACCTTACCACACCTTACACGATGTGTTTGGGCGAGATCAAGGATGTCCTTCGCCGCATCTGTACCAGCCTTTTGACATTCCCGTCGAACGAAATTGGGGTTGCCACCGGAATTCTTGCAAACGTCAATGAACTCGGATGCAAAATGTAGCCTCGCCATCCCACCCTCAACCACGCTTGGCAAATCCGCGCCCTGTTCTTCAGGTGCTTCATCTTCGCCACCCCGAATCATTTGGTTACTCGCCTCACGCTTACTTTTGCGGCGGATGTACGGGTTGCAAACCCATATCCAGCGACTCTCAGGGGTTACATCTGTTGTTGCCGGTGGCACGCGTACCACGAATTCCTCGATTGTCTCGGTGAGTTGCCAAGCGTATTCCAAGCCTGCGTAAGGGTTATGTAACTGGGATCTATCCACCACCGTCGCCTCTTTTCGAGCTTGAAGTTTTAGAGGAGTATTGAGATTCTCATACTCTCCCCACCATTCTTTCACATCGAGCTCCTTCACTCTGGCCTTGAGGTCTGCCATGGTATCATCGTCGCCTAGGACAGGAGTGTTAGTCCCATGAGTTAGTTCATGGGTTTACTTGAAGCAACATAGATGACTTCACCATACCATAAAAATCAGAATCGTCGGAAGTCATGGTTGCGTTGTATGTGATCGGATGAACAACTACACTAAGTGTGCTCCTAGCTAACTGTAAGCTTCTTTGATATTGATATTGCAGAGGAAAAGAGAGTATAAGAGATGAATCAAATAAATCGGTCAAATATGGATGGAGAACTTATCAGAATTAAGTCGTAGCCTCTGTCAGGATCTCGCGGGGAAAGAATGTATTATATATAATATATAATACAAACATTGAACGATGGAAAGACCAGGGTGGAGTCTATGATCCGTGAGTCTGGATAGACGTCCGGCTCCCCCAGCAGCCCAGCAGCCCAGCTAGCTACCCCCAGCTAGCTACCCCCAGCTCTTTTGTTATGCACTTGTACTACCGGGCCTAAGGCTTGGGCAGCCGAGGGGTAGGTATTGTACCGTACCTTATCCTAAGGGTCCAACAGCGGGGACAATTCCGAGCCGCAGTTACTAGTTACCGTAGTACCCTGTTACTAGTGATCCACTTTTTACCCCGGCCATGCAGCATACATGTAAGAAGAAAAAAGTAAAAGTGTAAAAAGCTGGGTTTCTTTCTAGTATCACTTCGTATTCTACCCAGGGTACATAGGTCTACATTAGGCACCCTTTTGATATCTTATTTATTACCTTATCTCGCCTCCTCAAGACTAATCAACAGACCAATCAACATTCCTCCTTTTCTATCCAGGATTAAACAGAGAACGTCATGGAAACGTCGGGACGCAGCATAACGCCTCTGTGGTCTATGACTCTAGACCTCCCTCCCAGCTGTATCGAATTCTGCCCAGCCCTCCCGGACTATTTTGTTGTAGGGACTTACAACCTACAGAAGGAAGATGCAACTGATGGGGAGTCTACATTCGAAGATGAAGAGAAGCAGGTCACCAACAAGCTGGTCCAGAATCGGAATGGCAGTCTCGTTGTGTTCAGGTTGACAGACGCTGAGAAGATGTAAGTAAATAATCTCTTCTGCCTGGTAATCTCAATCTATCCATGAAACCAAGTTCACCATTAGACAGAGAACATGTACAAACAGTTCTCTATCCTTCTGCCATTCTTGATATTCACTTTCATCCTCATCAAGAAAGGGGTACTGTTATGGCCGTGGTCTCTAGCACAGGGACCCTTTCGTTTTTCAAGCTTTCAACTTCAGCAGGGTCAGTCTCCCTGCAGGAGATAAGTACACACAAGCCACTTGGTGAAGGAGAGGGAGTCCTCTTCCTGTCTTGCTCGTGGCATCCATCTATACCCAGTCTCCTTGCCATTACCACTTCCGACTACCAAGTTCACATATTGCAAGTCAGTGACACTTGGGACGTATGTAAGGCAAGCACAGGACCTTTGGTTAGCCATACGCTCGAAGCCTGGACAGTGGCATTTTCACCGTTTGTGGAAGGGTTGAACTCCGAGACACCAGGCGCACTGGAGGATAGCTCGCAGCTATTAATACTTTACTCGGGAGGTGACGATTCGAAACTTCTCAGCTCAACTTGTGCCTATACAGCAGCCCGAACAGATGATGATCTTCACGACTTAATCGAAGCTCCTTACCCTGCAGTGGCCGTCAGAGGCCATGAAGCGGGTGTCACTGCTATACTGCCGTTAGACCTGAGGCTCTCGAGTAGTACTTCTGTGATTGTCAGTGGAAGTTATGACGATCACATAAGAGTATTTTCTATCTATGAGCAGATAGAAGGGGCACCTCTGCATATGCCCAGGTTGCTAGCAGAGCAAAATCTACAGGGAGGAGTATGGAGACTCAAGCTCATCAAACTTGAGAAAATGGCGGAAGACGCAACAGGAAAGAAACAGTGGTGGACAGCGCTTATCCTTGCCTCGTGCATGCATGCAGGCTCGAGGATACTCGAGATCACAGGTGATGGTGCAGAGGTTTGTGAGATTAAAGTGCTTGGGCGGTTCGAGGGACACAAGAGCATGAATTACGGTAGCGACTTTCAACCTGGAACGGAAATAAGAGAAAGAAATCTCCGGTGCGTGTCGACGAGCTTCTATGATAGGTTATTATGTCTGTGGGAATATTAGAAATGCATGTAGGGAACTACCACTTGACTCGTTCAGGGTCGTACTCATGTGAAATTACGATCAGATTTACATGTTTGATTTTACGTAGATTTGCTTAAAGCATATATATCCCGAGGTGCAACGAAAATGTTGTTTGTTATCATCACTGAATATTCACATGAGGCATCGTGTCGATATCTAACTACCTAGTATCTAGTACCCTAAGTACCTAGGGTAGGTGTGTACTAGGTACATATATTTAGTATGTTGTGGAACCTATTTTGTACTGTAGGCAGGTACTATTTGTAGACACCTATTTATGGAGCACAAGGCGACGTATGGTTGTCACTGAGCACTTTAAAGAATTCTTCTAGGCCTTCTAGAAAAGGGAGCTTCTGGGTTTAATTCGACGGCTAATTGGCCGCGGCGCTTGTCCCAACTGCTTTAATCAACATTAGGCGGGGTGGGGGGGTTCTGTCTAGTACATATGTACATACTAGGTACATACATGTCGAGATAAGGTTGTGCATCCGTAGACGTCAAGTATCTTCAAGTTCCCATCATTGTACATACTTTCAATGTTACTTCTAGGTTGTATTAGTTAGTGCTAGGACCTTAAGTGCTTATGCATTAAAGTACTTATTAGGTACCACAACTTTTAAGGTTACACTTCCAATTCCGTCGCGTGCAAACCATACCACTGACACAACTGACACCACTTACCTGAAGCAACCTCGATTAAATAAATTTCTCCCGACACGATCCTCAATCACGGTACCTTACCTAGGCACTTTAGCGCATAAAGCCGCAGACAGCACTGAACATCATTCCACCTTACAACGCCTGCAACGTCTGCAACACCTAAACACCTACCTACAAACCTCTCAACTTTACCGACTAGAACCAAAAAAAGAAAAAAACACTTCCTACCCAAGTCGTGACTACTAACGTCCTCGACCAATCTCTACACAAATATACCCTTTCTTTCGCGTCATATTTCGTGAATTCAACCTATACTGATTGCCTGATGATTTCCACCTAAGTCAAGATTACTAGACCGACAGCTACACCTAGCTACCTAGTACATCCAGGCTGCAGCTCCCGCCCACTCCCCTCCAAGATCGTCGTCGGCCGACCGCGCATTCTTAATTTCTTAGCCTGATGCCACAACATACTTCGATCAACGGAAACATGGGAACGGGCGGCGTGGGTGTCGATGCTGACAACATGGCAGTTCTGCCAAAAATACATGAGGCATTGGAAGTTGTCCATAGTCCTTATTCCGCGAACGACGCTCGCAAGGACGCCCAGTTGTACCTCGAGAACGTAAAGAATGACGAAAAGGCTTCTTATTATGGCTTTCACCTTGCCTTTGATAAAACACAACCTCCCGTCGTGCGACATTACGCACTGTCGCTACTCGAACATGCAATCAAACACCGATGGGCCGATTACACCGAGGAACAGGCCGCCTCATTGCGCAACTGCGTTTTGGAGCTCTCCCAAGGCATATCGAGGGAAGACCCTACCTATTTGAGAAACAAGATCGCTTTGCTATGGGTAGAAGTTGCGAAAAGAAGCTGGGCCGGCGAGTGGATGGACATGGATGCAATGTTAGTCAGTCTTTGGCAGGTGCCCGACTCTGTGGTACACAAGGAGCTTGTCCTTTGTATCTTAGAGATGCTCTCTGACGATATATTCAATGGGGACGACCCGGTAGTTTCGGTTCGCGAGGGTGTTCTTAGCAAGGCTTCTGTCGAGATCTTCACACCTGCCGCGGTTCTCGTTGAGACTTTCCCCAACCGACAAGCAGGACCCGACGTCAGATGCGGCGGCGAAGGCTGGCTGGCGAGGATCACGGATCTTCTAAGGCAGTGCTTATCTGGGGATGTGCAGCATAACGCAGAGGTGCGAAGCTGCGCAGTTCGCGCTCTTGCTTTGCTTTACTCTTTGCTGCCGTGGGTTATCCCTAATGCTGTCACTGCTACCCAATGCGTACCAGTGATGTGCGAGGGTCTTGGCGCCTCGCATATTGAAGTCCAAAAGGTAAGACTATTGAATACCGAGCTACATAGGGCAACTGGAGCTAATTAACCCAACTTCAAAGGCATCTCTGGAGGCTATGCATTCTCTATATGCTCGAACCAGCTTTGTCGACCAAGAATTTCTAGATCTTGTTGTCCCGCTATATGGTCGCAAATACGTGGAGCTATTCAGACAACTTTTCGAGTGGTCAGTGGCTGATCCAGAGGACATCGACGACGACAAGTACCAGTTCTCCAAGAAGCTTTCCGAGGTAAGCTTTAAGACAACTATTGTCCATATATAATTCTGCTAACAATTGTTAGGTGATTTCGTTCCTAGGAACTTACATGGATCGTCGCTTTGCTGTCCTACCAAATGACCCAGACCGTATCGATTTTCAGGGGTTCTTGCAACTTCTTCTCCTCATTACCCAGAGTCAGAGTCTCGTAATATCGATACCCGTCCTTGTAACGTGGACTAGGCTTCTTAATAACCGAACTCTTGGACCCAGCATTGCAAGCATGCCTATGTTCATCGGACCGCTTTTGGAATGCTGTAGCTCAAGGCTTCTCCGATATGAGAACCTACCCGAAGATACCCAGGATGCTACATTCCTCTTCCTGCTAGAAGACACGGACACGGTTCCGGAACGCCATGCTTTCCTTGGGAACTATAGACGATATAGCTCACAAATCATTGAGAGCATTGTCCAGTTGAAGATAGCTGATGCTATGCAGCACATTCTCGGGCAGGCAGAAAATGTCCTTGAGCATCTTTACGACAATGCGCCAGCATTCAATAGTATGTATCTTTTAAGTGGGCGTTGAGAAAGTGAGATCTGAGATTGATATTCTAACTACAAGCAGTGGCCAATTATTCCAAGACTTCACAACCCGTTCTTCTCGTCGATGCTCAAGCGACAGTAATTGAAGCTGCCCTGAAGGGATATGGCAAGTGGCGATCGAACAAAAGCTCTCATCATGTAAGTATATACAGTTTCTGTATAGTGCCGAACCCCTCGCTAACGTCTTCTAGGAGCAGGAGAGAGCTTCGTTGGAGGAAAGCTTGGAGTCTTGGTGTAATCGCCTACTTACAATGACGTTCGAGGTAGGTAGCGCAATATTAGTGTCTTGTGTATATCCGCTCACCAATCTAGGACCCTCTCATTCGAAAAAGGATCCTGCAGCTTCTCGTTGCCTTCTCTGTCATGGCACTAGACAAGAACCCAGGGTTCATGTTAAAGGTCCTCGAACATATCCTGGTGACCTGGCCCGCTACGCATCCTGACCACCGGGTGTATACCGATGCGATTAAAGAGTTACAAGCAGAGAGTATGGTCGAACTGCAAAGGCTCGCCGCCAAAATGCCCGATCATTTACTAGTAAGAAACCGGCCACTCTCTCATGGGAATCTCATCTGTAGGCTGACCGAATCTTCCAGGATGTATACGATCAAATAGAAGGCAAGGTGAACGAAATGATTGCCTCGGGAACTCTTGATGAGAAACGTCAGATTACGTATCAGACGTTCTTATTTACAATAGTGTATGTTCATCTTTGCAAAAACACTCGTTTTCAAAGAAGACCACTAACGATCATAGCCATCGCTCTACTCGACTTGATCAGGCCACGAAAGCTCAGAAACTGCAGGGTTTCATTAATCCTGTAGTGGCTCAATGGCAGGATGAACGCCTGAAGCGGGCTTTGTCATCCTATGCGGGCTTCTGCGAGCTCATGGCGCTTGATAAGGCGCAGGACTACTTAGCACGAAAGCAGATGCAAAATATTGCAGACTGGGGTTCTGTAGAGCTTGATGCCGAGGGACAAGCGCTACAGGCCGAACTAGAAGAACGACAGGCTGTCAGATTATCTCTATCCCTTTCTTTTGCATGAATTTTTTATACTGACATCACACACAGGTTCTCCCATTGAGACCAACGAAGTCATTTTTAACTTGTTCCGTCGACAAAGTTGGTAAAGAAACCGATGCGTTCCAAGTTTCGTGCGCATTATGGCAAGAAGGGTTTCCCGCTATCCTCCCCGAGTTGCTCAACTTCCTAAAGTGAGTGGTGCCCTGTTTCTACTCATATCATTTCACCAGCTAATATTCATGTGTATCAAGCCACGCGCACGCTTCTCATACGCCAGAAAATTGGGCGGGATTACCACCAGAAATGAAAACCATCGTTAGCCGCGTTCTTACAGATAGATTTTGGCAAGCCGGCATTTCAGAGGGAAGCAAGGACGAATTCTATGCTCGCGTGCTTGATAAAAAACTCACTCTGGAAGGGCTTGCCTCTACAATCCGAGGCTCTATAAGATTTGTGCGCGAGTCTTGCTACGCCGTTATATACTGCATGACACGGCTAGACGTGCAATTTTACGGCTTCAGCGAGCTGCCGGGCCCCTTGGCTCATGCTCTTCTAGCTGATTCCTTCAGCCTTTCAGCCCATCAGCTGATCAACGTCCTCAATTTGGTTAGATATCTCGTAGACAACTGCCCGGTCCCCCTACGAGACCATTTTCTCCCTCCGATCATGGCGGCTTGTTGTCAGCAAATGGATGCTAGAATCAATGCCGAATGGGCGAAGCTTGACGAGCAGCAAGGCGTTAAGACAGGAGGAGATGCCCTGACTGAAGAGATGAAATCGGAGAGCATTCTCAGGCAGCTGACATACGCATCAATTATGATGATTGCGGACTTTCTAGATCCGGCCCGAACAAGTAAGTATTGAATTAATTTGATTGCTAGGCGGCGGCATTCGGAGTCGTATTTGCTAACTTCTGGGACAGATACAGGCGCAGAGGCCGATAGGTATCCCACATTGCGGGAGTTCTGCCTAATGCATTCTTCCATCGTGGAACCCCTTTTACTGTTTTGCACTCACGCCATACGATGGCGCGACTCACGATGTTGCGGAATTATGTTGCGAGTGTTCCGCTCCATTATTCCGGACTTTGCGCGGGCGAATTCTACTCTGTCCGGTTCTGGAAAGGTTGATGCTGTAAGCATGCCCCCAGAAGCTGCAGGCGCGATACGCCAATATATCTCGTCAGATGTGGTGAAGGCGTGCATATCATCCATTCACGAGCCGTATTTTGTTGATCTGCAGAAGGACTATGCGTCCCTGATCGCCACCATCGTGGTAGCCTATAGCCGACTCACACCGACAGCCCGAGATGTCCTAGTCTCGCTTCCCAATATCAAGCAGACTGATGTCGATAACGCGATCGAGTACATGATGCGGAAAGAAGTGAGTAGTCGAAGTCAACGAGGAGTTATTCTTCAGTTATTGGGTGACTTGAAAGGAGTGAGCGTGTCCGAGATGGGCAAGCTCAGCAAGAGCATCGGAATTCCCTCTACCAGGAGCAACGGCTCCTCCAGGAGACCGACACGTAGTAAGATGGCGCAACAGTTCATGACTGCTCCGGCGCCAGACCATAGCCAGGCCACGCCTCGCAATAGTCAAATGGAGGGAAATGGCGACCATCTAGAAGGGGTTTCCAGCCTGTTTGATTCATAGGCGGGCTTGGCGGATGTATTATCGCCAGACCAACAATGGATCTGAGGGCATGGTGAAGCTGGCTACCTATCTACCTAGGAGGTAGGTACTTAGTCTATGCCTCGGAGGATATCAATCGCATACATAGGTGCCGGGCCGAACCGGGGATTGAATGAAGGAAGGAGAGTGGCACGGGCTAAGGGGTGGTTGCCATAATATGAAGCACGATGGACAGACAATTGGAGCTATTTCAGCACGATTGACCAAGGTCAGGGAGACCAGCTACCAGAAACTATTTTGAGATGGTGTTGCTGACAATGATACTAGACTTTTTTTTTTTTTAACTACCACCTAGGCTAGGTAGAGCATACCCTTTGCTTTCATTCTACGGTAGTAATGTGAAGAGTCAATTCATTTGATTATAGTGAGAAGTTTAATGATTTGAGTATGTGATTGTGAATGTGATATTATTATTATTATTATTATCCCATCTATGAATATTTAATGTATTGTACATGTAGTACATGGGGGGGATACTTTAAGTTGAATCTTTAACCTCCAGCACTAGCATGTATTGTATTGTACTACTGCCATGTAGCAGTGCGGCAGCAGTCTGAGCACTAGGCTACTGAGCAGTGAGCACTAATAGTACTCCACCTTGAATATACTTAGTATGAATATACTTAGTATTAGGTAACTTAACCTTGAACTGAATGGATGTTCTTTTCCCCCTTACGCCAAATCCGCCTTTTTTTTATTGTCACATTACTTTTTTATTGTCACATAACTATTTAGTACCGCACGTTTCTGATCGACAGCCCAACTAAGGACTTTTAGGTTATGATTATACGTCGCAGAAATTCCAAGTGATCATCATCGTAATCATAATAAAAAATCATAATCATAAATCATAATCATAATCAGACTTCCAATCCTAATCCTCCTTCTACTCCCTTTCACTTCCATGTCCAAAATATTCGCTGTTGTAAAAACACGCGCCTCGTGATGCGATGTCGCACACGCTGCTGGGGCTCTAATCAACATGGCCGAATCCGATACCAGTTATTCGATAGAAAATGAGGAGCAATTATGGAGTGGTGCGTCCCAAACTCTTCCCTTCCCTTCTCATTCTGCCTATCATATCTATCTATCATTCCCTACTGCCATTCTAGAATGCGACTAATCAAATCATCTTCTCTCTTAGAGCTAGGCAAAATCGTCGCTATTCAGTGCCCTGCCGAAGCTCACGAAACCATCGACGATGCATTACGGTCGTGGCTAGATCTCGCGTCGCGATGTCGATATGAATTCTCCCAATCCGAAGATGACGTAGAAGCCTGTTCTCAGAGTCTCCTTGATGGTGGTCTCTTTCATACAAACCCAGAATATGTGCGCACACAGATGATTTATAGCCTATTGCAAGAAGATGAACCAGGCCCCTTGTATGTCATCGCCAGTTTCCTGTTACTCGATGGCCGAGCCGACGAGGCCATATTCAGACGAATGATCGAGGAGGGTTGCTTCCACCGACTGCTTGAGCTTATCAATGGACGGAAAGAAGACGATCCAGGCCTACATCGACTTCTCCTAGATTTAATGTATGAGATGTCGCGCATTGAGCAACTTCGCGTGGAGGATCTTCTACACGTCGACGATGGCTTTGTGACCTACCTATTCCAACTCATCGAGGGCTTCTCCGATGATGTGCACGATCCGTACCATTATCCGATTATTCGGGTTCTTGTAAGTTGATCATGATACCATGCACCTCGTAAACCTCTGCCGCTCCTTATACTAACCCTTAGTAGCTCGTGCTTAATGAACAGTACATGGTTGCATCTACTTCGGTAGCGACCAACCCCACCTCGCCGGCTGCGCCATTGACGAACAGAGTGGTCAAGTGCCTCGGTCTATATGGCCCGCATTACAGGACTTTTGGCGAAAATATCATATTACTTCTCAACCGTGAAACTGAAACGTCCTTGCAGTTGCTGATCTTGAAGCTTCTGTACCTACTTTTCACCACCAACGCCACGTATGAATATTTTTATACCAATGACTTACGAGTCCTCCTCGACGTCATCATCCGCAATCTTCTAGACCTGCCAGAAGAATTGATGGCTTTGCGACATACATATCTCCGTGTCCTGTACCCCTTACTTGCTCACACGCAGCTTAACCAGCCACCTCATTACAAAAAGGATGAGATACAGAAGCTGCTTAGAATCCTGGCTGGAACAGGAAATACCCATTTCGCGCCAGTAGACGAGACAACGACGCGGCTGGTTGATCGGGTATCCAAAGTCAAGTGGCTTTCGGATGAAGGTGCTGGTGCAAGTGAGGTAGCACGCAAATTCCTCGGGATCAGTCTCTCACCTACGGAAACCGCCAGCAACGTTAGTGTCGTGCATGTGGCGGCGGTCACGGAAAGGCCAGGTGTGCAAACGCCAAGCCGGAAAGCAGAGGTCGCGGAGGCAAAGAGTGATATACACCAAGCAAGCAATGGCGTGCGCAGCTCGGCGGGCACCATTACAGAAGTAAAGGAGACGTCTAAAACAAACAGGCCCAAGAAACCACTTCCAGAAGTACCGAAGCACCGACATGGAATGCCGTACGTCCCTTCAAATCATGAGAATGGTACTCGAAGCAAAAAGGCACCACCTAAGGCGCCGCCACCGAGACGGAAGGGTAGAATGCGGCACACAACTTCGGAAACGGTCAAGTCTATATCAGAACTAGTTTAAGACCCAAAGGGGGGGTCTGGATACTTTGAAAGGGACGAGGACGTAATATGACTAATTCAGAATTGTAACATATCAGCAGTCGAGATGGTTCTTCTGCCACGTTAAGGCCGGCTAGCAGAATGGCATCAGGGCATGGGTAAGGGTAAGGGCGTACTTGGGACGTTTTGCGATGCTTGAATAGTAGGATCAAGAACCAGCATGGGCATTAGCACGGCGTTTCAGGGATGGTTTGGGGTGTCATGGCTCCTCCTTTTCTCCCCCTTTTTTTCTTCTGCTGAGATAAAAGGAGAGGAAAGGATCTGGAGGAGACCAAGTGACATCTAAGTCGCGGGTTGATGGGCTATCAAGAATAATTCAGAGTATTCAGAGTAGTCTCTAAATCTTTAATTTAATGGAAGTAACACACTGTTTTGGTCCACGTACACTGTACTACTTCTATTGCTATTGCTACTGCTACTACGAAGTACTACTGCTACTACATACATATGTAGTTAGATGGTAGTACGTTTACGAGAACTTGAAGCTGTTTGGGCTCTGGATTATTGCTAGGCCCCTTTCAGCCTTACATACTTGCAACCAAATTTAAGTGTCATTAGGTGTGTGTATTATGCATCCCTTTTAAAAGATGCATACATCTATTCCATCAGTTAAGTGTAACTAATGTAGGTACGACGTTAGAGTGTAACAAGAAGAAAACCTGATCAGGGCCATCAGGCAGATGATACTAAATAGTGCGGTACATGTAGGTGGCCAGGTTATCGGTAATAGTTAATCCCATGTCTGTTCCCCTGTTGATTTGCATCATTGGATGTGATGTAATGGTGATCACTAGTATCAAAGCGGCATTGTTACTTGCAGAAAGGAAAGAAGATTACTTATTATGTATGTACATATGTACTAATACAGTACTGTATCAAGAAAGATTGCAACTATTGTCACCAATGGGAGGACTTGTACAATATGTACCTAGACCAAGTTATGAATTATTAGTCTTGTTAGTCTTGGAGATCAGTTCGTCTTAATCTCAAGGGAGAAGAGGTGATAAGTTCTTATGCTGGTATATCACAATTGAATCAATTCACACATTTACTTACTATTAAGTATGTAGATGTAGGTACCTAAGTAAACTTGAAGCAATGCAGTATCTATGTCCGTTTTTGGATCTAAGATCTGATCTGAATTTGAGACCCAGAATATTTCCATCTTTACATGTGTTATAAAAAGAAGAAGAATCCAAATAAAAAAAGGGAAAGAAAAAAAAAGAGATGCGTTCGAACGGAGAATTCCAGATCGGCCGTGTAGTGCAAATGTTGTGCTATGTACAGTAGCTACGTAATAAATGATCTACGTCATAGTCGTGGCTGGGTAACAAAAAACCAAAAGATTGCACTCGTGCAAACCCCGCCAAGTGGCTCTATTCTGACCAGATCCTTGTAATATTGTTACCGAATGCGGATGCTAAGAAGCTCTAACTTGGCCTTAGCTAATCTAAGCTCTTTTAGGTCGGTGTGTTCAAGGTGTTCAAGGTGTTCAAGTGGGTGGTAACTAGTGGTACCTAGGTTAATTGTATGTAGCGTAGTAGCAAGCTGGGGAAGTCGCAAAGGTGACGACAACGCCATCATCGTCACTGCACTGCACTGCACTGCACTGCACTGCGTATCCTTCCAACTAGTTATCCTTTTTCTCTTTTCTTCTTCTTCCTTCCTATCAGCCAAATAAACCCCCCCTTTTTTCCCCCATACATCCCAATGGGATTCACATTTCCAGTCGCAAAATAAACCTTAGATAACCCTTACTTTCTTTCAATCAGAGCCCAATCGAGGTTACCGCCCAATATCGATAAACCAACTCATTCTGCATTGTATACGTACATAGAACCCCCCCCTTGGCGGCGGAGTCCTGGAGGATTTGTTAATTAACCTACCTAACCTAAGTACCTCGGTAGGTAACATTGACACTTGAGTCGCTTAACCCAGATATACCCTATCGTACAGTGTACTACAGCATTGGAACAATAGATAGTTCATGCACGAGGAGAATTAGTTCACTGTACTGACTGACTTGGTGTTTGTTTATATGCAGGACCAGAACCACCAGAACCAGAGCCAGAACCAGAGCCAGAACCAGAGCCAGAGCCATCAAAACCCATCGTCAGAACCACCAACAAAAAACTAAAGAAGCGCACCCTTAGGCCTGAGCCTTTTCATCATCCACTATCTCAACCTCTATGCACACCCCGTCTACGAATCTCGCCTGGTGCTACCCTAGGTAGATTGGCAATCTAAGAATTACCGGTATAAGGATTATTCCAAGGACTAGACTTTAGTCTACGTACCTACAAGGAACCTAAGGGTTTAAGGTGCGTTAAGGTGCGTTAAGCTACGTTAGCTAAGTGTTAGTAAGACGGTGACATAGGACATTGTTGGAGCCACGGACTGGCCGACCCTTTATTCTTTTTTGTCCTTTTTACATACATATCTAGTCTCAAACCTTCTTATAAATCTAACACTCCCATCTGACTGGTACTTGCCTCTAGGGTTGCGTCACGGCTGTCATGTCCGCCAAGCCTCCCATATCCTCCGCACAGCCTACAATCAATCCGAACAATATGAATCAGTCAGTCGCCGCTCTAGATCCAGGGGGAGGTGGAAGTGGAGGGTATCCCGGTAACGTTGGTGCATCACCAGGAGGAAACAACTATTCAAATTCACGACCGAATTCCGGTAATTACTTTGCGTACCACCAGCCACAGAGGCCTCAGGTTGATGACGAAACCTTGTCCAACACCTTAGCCAATACTCATATAGTTCCGCCTCAAACCGATAACTACCAAATCAACAATCGCCAACCTAAATTTACCGAGGAGTGGGATGCCAGCGTGAGAGGAGGATCCATCGCCGAAAGCCAGGCCTCCCAGCAGAATCACTATCAACATTCTACTATGCAGCGCTCCAATTCTATGTCGTCGCGACCTGAAGTTCTTACTACCGGCGATGCCTCGAGCACACACGCCATCTCCCTAGCGAGGGGCAATACCTTGAAGAAGAAGAGTTCGCTGAGAAGAGCTGGCAGTCTCAAGCGCAGTAGTAGTCGCAGGAGCATGAAAGCTGGTAGTGTTAGAAGCCTGGCTTTGCAGAGCTCCCACGACTCTGATGAAGTCCATAGTGCATTCTACTGTCCTGTGCCGACCACGGGCAATCCTACGGACATTCTCGCCAACAGATTTCAAGGTATGCTATGCTTACACCATTCTCCGCATCTATTGTATCGGTAATCGATTCTAACATTAGCAATTAATACACAGCTTGGCGCAAAACCCTCAAGGATCTCATTGCATACTTTAGGGAAATACAGTCGCACTACGAACATCGATCCAAGTCACTCCTCAAGCTTGCCAACGTTCTAAACAACACCTCCACGCCCCCGGGCTTCCTTTCGTCCGGCGGATTAGACGATGCGATCCAAATCCTGAGAAACTACCACAAGAATGCGATTTTAGAGGCCAATAAGGCTCGCGACATCGAAGAAGATGTTATTCTGGCACTGACTGGTTTGAGAAGTGATCTTAACCAGAAGATTAAGGAGATTAGGAGCTTGTCTAGCGATTTCAAAAACTCTGTCGAGAAGGAGATGGACGGAACTAGAAAAGCCGTCAACGCATTACAGGAAGTATTGGGACAGAGTGAACTGGACTCCTCCATGACTACGGGCAAACAGGATCCCTATCTTTTGCGACTCGCGGTGGATCGCCAAGTTGAGAGACAGCTCGATGAGGAAAATTATTTACATAAGGTAATGATCATCCGAAATTTGGTTGGTAGCGAGGGGCACAGGCTAACATGCTTACAGGCGTATCTCAATCTAGAATCATCGGGCAGAGAGCTTGAGGCAATTGTGGTGGGCGAAATTCAAAAGTCCTACAATGCCTACGTTGGCATTCTTAAACGAGAGGCGGATGCAAGCTACAATGCCATCGACGACCTCCGCGCTGGCCCCATTGCGATGCCCAAGGATCACGAATGGGTCAGCTTTATCCAGAGGGATGCGCAATTTGTCGATCCCGACGTCCCCATGAGATCTGCAGAGCACATTCATTATCCTGGAAGAGATCACTTTGCTTGCCAAGAGATTCGCGCAGGTTTGCTCGAGCGCAAGAGCAAGTATCTCAAGAGTTACACGGCTGGATGGTATGTGTTATCGCCTACCCACCTACACGAATTCAAGTCGGCGGACAAGACTCAAGCACCTATTATGTCGCTGTTTCTGCCCGAGCAGAAACTTGGCTCTCACTCCACTGAGGGCGGTTCGTCCAATAAGTTCATCCTAAAGGGGCGACAGACAGGAGCCATGCATCGTGGCCATACTTGGGTATTCCGTGCTGAAAGTCATGATACGATGATGGCTTGGTACGAGGATATCAAGGCCCTAACCGAGAAGAGTGCCGAAGAGCTAAGCAATTTCGTCCGAGGCCATGCTCGCACGTACTCACGATCCTCGCAGCGCACCACTAGTTCTGATGGCATGGTGGACGAGGACGATGACGAGCCCTTCTTGGTTGATCCTGCTGTCGCTACCCCGGGTTCTCGACAGGACTCTCTCCAGAACAGACCTGAGCCAGGTGGGCGTTTCCCCTCTGACATCCAGATAAACGCACAGAGAGGTTTACAAGCCCCACGATCTCCTAGCAGTGTAGGCTCGGGATATGCCATCAACGAGTACGCGATGGGCGGCGCGAACATGACGAACATGCAAGACCGAGATATGGCCGCAGCCATCGGGGCGGTACCGAGCAGCAGTTACAATGAGCCCTATCCGGGAAATCGGGCATCGCTGGTTGGTCAATCCTACGGCAATACGCCGAGCGTCAAATTGGAGCAGGCGCATAGTCATGCAGCAGTTATTGACCAAGAGGCGCGAGCAGATGGCGTGAACCCGTATAACGCAGAACCCATTCATCAGCGAAGTATGTCGAACAGAATGTCTGGCGTACCGGTCGTTATCCCCGGACCAGGGTCTACGAGCACCAACCAGACTCTAGAGTCTACCACTAGTCAAGATTCCGGTAACCCTGGCGCTTATGAGGTGGTTTCCGATGGTCAGCAGAAGTACGCGCCGGCTCCTGTAGCTTATGCTACTGGCAATGGTGTCATGAAGCCGCTACCTACACCTGCCACAGGCATGCAGTTCTCAGTTCAGAACGGACAAGCCAGACCCTATGGCGACAGAACGAATAGCATCCCCCATGTCCCTGGGGAGTACCCTCGAAGCACTCCCGGCGGAACGCCAGGCGTCTATTAGACGTATAGATTCCGAGCAACCTCTAAGAACCGCTACCTCTGGCCAAGCTCGCTGGTTTATTCTTCCATGAACGTCAGCCGACATATCACCAACGAACCATATACCGGAGCAGCTCGTCGATCGATAAAATGGGCGTGATTTAGTTCGATTTCTCCCCATTTTTAAGATAGGGGTCCGAAGCCAAACTCTCATTCTACTCTAAAATCCACTTGATGTACATAACATGGGAGATCCCCCTCTCCCCTTGGTTCTATTTCCTCCCGTCTTCTCATCTTCCTCCTCCTCCTCTTCCTCCTCTCTTCTCATTTGCTCGTTTCTTTCTTTCTACTTCTTCGATTCTTGCGCGGCGTTGGTCTTTTTCAGATTATTACCCTCCCCCCGAATTTTCTATACCTCTTGAATCTCGTTTTTACCCCCCGTTCGGTTGGCTGAGAAGGGGCAAGGAAGGAAAGGAGAAAGCCTTGGAAGTTGTGTAAAAAAATGGGAAAGACGAAAAAAGAGAGCACTGTCTCTGAAAGTTGAGAGGAAAATTATCTTCTAGATTTTCTGGAGGGGGACGTCTTGCTTGGTCTTTGAATGGAAATGGACGGGTTGGAATGCCGTTTGTTGGTGGTAGAGCAGCAGCAGAAAGTAGTTCTGAGGAGATGGAAAAGAGTGAGAGAGAGAGCTGGATGTGTTGAGTGCTTGAGGCGTAGTAGGTATGGCTACGGATATGGATACGAATACCGGTATAAACATTACTACCAAATATGAATTCTGTTGCATGCATTTATGGCTTCATCAGAGTTTGTGATGTTCATATGTTACTATGACTGTATTCCTGCGAATGTAATTCTGAATGGGCAGTGAGTGTTCTCGTTGAACGTTTAATATCAAATCTTAATAATTCAGCATCATCAGATGTAAGCTCGGGTATACTGAATCGCACTTGCAAGTATCATACACAGCCTACCTAATACCTAGGAAATAGCCAGGCAGGTATTCCTAACTTTAATACTCGATTCTTCTCTTCTCTTTCTCCCTCTCACCCTCTCTCTCTCTCTCACTCACACACACACACACACACACACATTCAAATTCACGTAAGACCAAGCAAGACCAGGAAAGACCTGTTCTGTTCTGCTGTTGTTGTTCTTATTGTTGTTGTATTTTTTTTTCAGAAGGAAGAAAGAAAGAAAGAAAAAAGATCATCAGGATTTCCCTTATCAAAAAAACGCCTTTCCCGTACTACCGCATGAATAGGCAATTATCGAACACGATGGATGATGACAAGATCGGGGGGGGGGGGGGGGGGGGGAACGCCACGCCGAGGAAGGGATTCGACTTTCAAGTCTTCAGAGTCTCCATGACGGGAGAGAGGGGTGGGAGGTCAGCTTCTTCTTAGAAGACAAGAAGATGTCGAGAGGATAGGATAGGGTAGGGTAGGGTATGTCTCCCTTTTGGTTTTTACTTTTTTCTTTTTCCCTGTTTGTTCTGCTTGGGGTCCAGAGAACCATCCCTTTAATATCGGCCTCCACCTCCGCGGCTGAAACCACCTCGGCCTCTGCCTCCTCCACTGCTGCCACCACGGCTGAAGCCACCGCCTCCACGGCCACCACCGCTACCTCCTCTGCCACCGCCGAAGCTACTTCCACCGAAACCGCCTCTGCCTCCTCTTGGCGGGCCACCACGACCCATTCCACGACCGCCTCGTATCGGGCCACCTCTGCTAAAGCCACGGCCACCACCAGCACCACCACGGCTGGGCTTCTTGACCTTGGGGGCACCTGGCGGGGGCTTAGGTCGGGGCAGGAACTTCTCGAGGGGGAGGAGCTTCTCGGAGCCGATGAAGAACTTGTCGCCAGGCTTGAAGGAGGCGGGCTGGATGCCCTCGGAGGGCTTGATGGTGAAGTAGACCTGGTTGATGGGGCCGAGGACCTCGTCGACCTTGCCGACGGCGGTCTTGTTCTCGAGGAAGATCTGCGCGTTGAAGTGCGGCACTTTGGGGTTGGAGCTCTCGCAAACCATCTCCCCCTCACACGCGTGCAGGAAGCTGCCTAGCTCCAAGATCGTGTCCGGCGGGCCGAAGTCTCGTTGTCCGAAGCCGCCGCGGCCGCCTACGAAGAAAGGAAAGGGTTGTTAGCTAACCTGGGTAGTTACCAAGGGAATGTGGGGGCTTTGGTAGTCCATTTCAATTCAATTGAACTGAAACGAATTGGGGGCTTCTGATGTGCAAAAGATATATAAACGTACCTCCTCGACCACCGCCTCTACCACCTCCAAAACCACCACCTCCGCCATAGCCACCACCACCACCGAAGCCGCCTCGTCCACGCGGCGCTCCTCTCGACATTTTTATTTTTGAAACTTCTGAGGAGAGAGGTCAATTGGGCGGGTTCAAGGTGGGCTTATTAACATATGTTGTGTTCGTTGACTTGGGGGGGTGTATTGGCCGTTTAATCACGTTTTTCGCGACTTTGCGAATTGGAAAGCTTTAAGAGAATTCTTCTTTTTTTTTTTTTTTTTGCTAATGGTTCCCGCACTTTTTTTTCTGGAGCCGGCCGGAAAAATATGGACGGGTGATAAGATAAGATAGCTATTCAGATAGTTACGTATGTAATCGATAAGCGTGGCATGTCTGTGCCTGAATAGCCACATAGTTACACTAGCCACAGGTTTGGCCGAGGCTTCAACTTGATTTTATGTATTGTATGTACATGTACTAATGTGATGCCATGTGTACTATGTACTTGAACAGTGGTCCATCATCACGCCAAGCCATACTATGTATGTACATAGTATGTTAAGCTTTTTCAATGTTATCAGGTCCTAATCGGAATCATGGATGGCGTCAAAATAGCATGTTTATAAATACGGAAAGAATGGCACTATGTAATGCTTCTTTTACGGTTCTATCCCCTCGAGACCCAACACCGGGCTTTTTAGCGCCCCCCATATTTTGAGCCTCGCTGGCGAATAAAATACAAGAGCTTGGACCTACTCTCCATATATTTATCTGAGCTTATTTTGAACATTTTGTACATTATTTCTAAGAGAAAAATCAATTAAACTTTTAATACTTGTACGCGTCTTTCTTTGAATATAAGGCATACCACTTTTATTAATAATTACATACCTTTCATAAAGAATTATTTATAGTAAATTAACAACTTATGTTTGATTTAGCTGGCTCCCTTATCGCTATCTTAAATATATTAAAACAAATAAGCAATATATCGTTATTATTAAACCTATCGCCGTCGGTGTCGTCGTTAATAAGGTTTCTCGAGCGTTAAAGGATAAGTACAAACGAGACCAAAAAATTAAGTACCACGCGTTGTTGCTACACGTAAAAACGCGCCTATTATTTGAACCGGTACATAGTCGATGGTAAAAAGCTGGTAGCGAGCTTGGCCTGTGTGAGGTTTTAGTGGGGGGCGCTAAAAAGCCCGGTGTTGGGTCTCGAGGGGATAAATAAAACTCACCAAAGCCATATCCAAAAATGTAAGCCAAGTCTTTTTCACATATGGGCGTTAAGCCGTTTTTAGTACGACTTACAGGGCTGAACAGAGGGGCAGTGAACTTTTGAGCTGGAACATTTGGGGAGCATTTTATGGATCCGTATTTGTTTTCTACGCCAACTTGGCACGTTGCGTTCCTAGATTCGCTTCGAATTGAAACCTACCAGCGGTGTGGGATGGGCGAGGTGGGATGGGTATGGGATGGGTATGGGATGGGTACTATGGGATGGGATGGGATAGGATGGCGCCAACCACATAGAGGACCCTGCTTAAGGACACACACGCACAGCTAACGATTATGATATGTAACTTATGTATGTACAATACCCTAGGCAGTGTAGTGTAGTCAGTACTAGTCACGTTCCCAAATATTGCTGCCGAATTCAAAAAGTTGTCTCACGCAAATGTTAGCCACCGGGGACGCCATCTATAATCTTACTCGTCGAGGGACGTTGGGGGATTTTAGTAGTACACTACTTTTAATACAGATAAAATGTCTTACGATTGCATAATAAGCCGTTATTGTACTACATAGAAGGTAACTACATACCTACATACCAGGTTTGTCATGTGAACTCTCACAGTTAATTATTAGGTACCTTGTAATACAATCTACGATTATCTACCAGATCTATCGTGGATAAGGTAATTACAATAGTTATCTGCTAAACCCTTAATATCCATAAGGCTGCGCACAATCGTCATCGCATTGGCATCATCGTTGATACTGCATGATAAGATAGGCAGGGAAGAGGGACGAATGCTGTTACCTATGTATGTATCTAGGATTCTAGGGCCTAGGCAAGGTCTCACGTTTGTTCCGACATAACTACATAGTTATATATACTCGCGCAGTGACACCCCAAACTCCATGAAAGCGCCCCCTGGTTTTGGACAGCTGGGTTTGCGCCTCTCGTGCGACGTTTATCATATAATTGAAGCAAACATGACGACGTTGTATCGACTATTTGTTGAGAAGAAGATCTACACTACACTTTGGAAAGGATCATTATAGGATTTTTGGGGGGGAAGGTCAGGCAACATAGTTTACCTAAAGGAGAGGCACGGTTGATAGAATGTGTGTGGTTGTGGGTACGAAAGTGAGACGAAAGTAAGCACTTTGTGGCCTTGGCTAAACGTTAGTTAGTTATGTATCTTATACCACATGGCATATTCCCCTGAACAACCTCTTCTTTTCCGCGGATTCATTAATTAACATGATATTGATACTATGTATGTATGTATGTATGTAAGCCCGCTCGCTACCTGCATAGTACTCTGGAACCATTCCTGTGGGCTAGTGCTAGTTATGTATTATGTATTAATGTACTTTCCATCCTCGACGTTTCCATCAGCGGCTTGGCAGATATGCTTTAAGGGTCTGGGCCCATCCCGATGAGATTAGAAAAAACCAGGGTGTTTTTTTTTTTTCTTAGGGTTGTAAATCTTATAGCAGAGCAGAGCAGCATCGTCAGATTCGTCACATAATATAATAGCCTACTAGAATGATACTGTACATAATCATGTCATACAGTACGATACAGAGCACCTAGTCTACATAAGCTACATAATGTACTATACTATAAAATAAAGCTAATCCTCCATTAGCCAAATTAGTCCATACCATAATCAAAGGATCGTATAATCAATAAGGCATCCCAAAAGTTCTAACTTAGGGTAGGCAGCACTGAAAAAAAAAAATGTTAGCCCGGGTATTTTGCTGTAACAAAATTCCCACCCAGACAGACATCGCGTAAGTGAAGCCTGAAGTGTCGATATATGACTGCTTTTCCCGAATGTAACATAATATTCCGGCAGATACACTAACAGGCATAAGTACTAAGCTACCTAATAGGTAAGGTGATAGATGTATACATATGTCAGTCAATGTGAGTTCAAGTTGCTGTGCCCGTACAATGCATAAAGTCAGATGCTAGCTATGCTGCTATGTAGCTGGCCATGGATATGTACTCAGCTATCTGGTATCTACAATGTAGTTATGTATGCTAGGCTTTCATCAATCATTGCCCATCAATAGCCAGCATTGCTAGGTGAGTGCTGGTCCCACCAATTATCTAGTTGGTCCCCACCTGCGGGGAGCATACATGTAACAATGCAACTTATTACCATCAATGATAAGTACTACATGTATGGCATTGCACCAATGAGGATGGGAGAAAAGCACGTATGTATATTGAGATGGGCATATGAAAGCGGAAGGTACGTTGTTGACTCTGTATGTGTGTATACCTAGTATAGTACGTACTATCATGTATGTATGTGAGTAGGTAAGTATATGAGTACCACATGCATACAAACACACACACCACACACACACACAACACACATATGTACAGTAAATGCACACATCTTTCAGCTCGGGTACATAGTATAATAGAATCTAGATAATATAGGGTAGGTAACTAATACTATCTTGGGTTGGGCAGGGATATAATTACGCTATGTACCTTCTAGCCTTCTAGGTAACTACTAGGTACTAGTAGGTAGTAGGTAGTGTAGTAGGTACTGGTTCTAGGTGCTGGGGTTAACAACCCAAACTTGAAGCAAGTGCCACTTGGGGGGGACCATCCCGTATGGAAACAGGTACCAGCCTAGTACATACAAAGTAGTAATTTCCCTTGGCCTCGACCCTGTGCCATACTACTACATACAGTACATCCTCAGTGGTCTCTTTTACATAGACCAACATAGACCAACATAGACATATCGAAGTATCGACCTAAGATTAGTTCTTGTACTAAGTCCTAGGGTAAGTACAGCCTGCCTAGGTACAATACAATAATAGTATTCATGGTAATAAAGCAGCTGACTTGCCTGAATATCATCTCGTCACGCCTCGCTTCTGTAATTTTTTTCTTCCTTTTGCCCCTCCTCTTTAACTATTCTCTTACAGTACATTGTTCATGCCTTTCATTGATCTTGCTCAGCCACGTCAACGGACTCGAGGGATGCTGCGTACTTCCGTACTATGACACGTTCGCTAATATCATCTTCGTTTCTGTCGTCCCTATCGTCACCGTCGTCGTCGTCGTCGTCGTCGTTATTGCTATCGCTACTATCATTGACCTGACATTTATTGCAATAAACCCCGCGTAACGTGTATCCGATAATATATCCCGTCGTTGATACCCACAGGATTTTCGGCGCATTCCCATCGCAACGTTCGGAGCGACTAAAAAACGACCAAGTCTAAGATAAGACGTATTAGTACAATACGCATAATTTCAAAATGAAGCGAAGAGAGGAGGACATCGAGTCCTCTGCACAACTACTGTCTTCCAAGGAAGCTCGTTCGTCGTCGAGCGAGGAGTTTGACTACGACGATTCAGAACCCAGCCAGCATTGGTCCGCACCTCTCCGATCACCACTAGGATCCGACAGGTTTTCCTTATGGCGCCGTTTCCAGTCTATACCAATACCCAATTGGTTTCCCGCTCGTAAATTCAACGCCAGGTACTTCGTTTTCGCCATTGCCCTATCGATGCTCACCACCTTGTTCATCTTTCAACCCTTTTCTCCTGCGACCCCTACGCAACACGAGACGAACGTTGATGTTTCTCCCGTTTCGTTAGCCGGCACAACGACGGCAAAAGTGGTTCCAGTAACATCAGTAGCATCAGTAGCATCAACGTCAACGTCAACGTTGGAGCCAGTTTCGACTCCAACGGAAAAGGCAACCGCAACAACTACCTCAGCCCAAAGCGCAACATCTTCTGCGAAGCCCCAGCAGTCGGGTGATAACAACGCCACCGCTTCCGAGCCGCCGCCGAAGAAGAAGTTCTGCACCACATGGCCGGTAGATGAGAAGGGCGAGTACGAGCTCATGGCAAATGATCGCGCGAACGCAGTCCAGCTAGATAGCATAGCCCCCAAGGATGGATGGAAGAAGCCAGAGGGTATCAAGGTGATCGGTATGGTCTTTTATGGTCGTAGACGATATGTAGACATCTTGGATTGCTACCTCCAACAGAACCTCGCATCTAACGGAGGTTACTTTGACGAAGTATGGTTCATGGCTCATACGGCAGAGAAGGACGACGTAGCCTGGATAGAAGATCTCGTCGAGAGCACGCCCGGTTACAAAATCGTCGGCAAGGGAGTCTGTGAGGGTAAGAAGTACAGTTGTATGTGGAACTATGCTGTCGAGGACAACACCATCTATGTGAAAATAGATGACGACATTGTGAGTAACCTGCGACCTATTACGGTTCTTCACATGGAGCCACGAGGAGATTCTAGGTGGGACTAGAACAATGTGCTGACTGACATGTTTAACCAGATTTATATCCACCACGATGCCATTCCTCAGCTCGTACATACTCGCATTGCCCTACCTCACCCGTACGCCATCTCTTCCAACTTGGTGAACAGCCCTGTGACGGGCATGGAGCAGTACCATTATGGTGCGATCCACCCCTTCCTTCCCGACCCAGCCAGTAAGCCTTCGTTCCACGCTGCCGAAACGTGGCGTGTCTCGGAGAAGAAGAGGTATCCCAAGGAAGAGTTGCCAGACAATTACAATGTCATGGACATGGCTCCATCGTATCAAGGGCACCCGTGGCTCCTCATATCTGATGACCACTACGATCTGCTCAAGACCCCGATGGGCAAGTACGATCAGGATCGCGGCGCGGCGCCGATTGCGTTCGGTCTCGCATGGAAGTCGTGGGGAATCGGAGCGCAGCAGCAATACTCTCTTTTGTATAACCTCGAGCAAAACAAGATGCAACGCTACTTCTTTGGTCGAAACATACAATATCCGGAACACGCCAAGGCGCCCAACGCGTCGGCCATTGTCCCGGGCAAGAACAATGGTCCCGGCGGTGAGCAAACGTATGACACGGGCTACACCCGTTATAATCTGAACTTTGTTGCCGTCTGGGGTTCCGATATCCGGGACCAGTTGCCCATTGCAGATGACGATGAGCAGGATATCACGGCGGACATTCCCCGACGCATCGGACGACCGTTCCTCATCGACACCCGCTCCGTTGTAGGGCACTTTAGCTTCTTCACCCAACAGGAGGGTATCACTAAGAGTGACCTCCTAGATCGATGGCGGGCGTTCGCGAACGAGGCGGTTTGCACGCCAAAGAATCTGAAGAAGCCTTGGGATCTAATGTGTGACGGGTTCCGAGTCGAAGGCGGCCTAGGACGGTAGCAGTGGTCAAGATGAGTTTTAGCTCGGATGGATGAGATATTGAAATGAAGGCGAATTAAGATGGAATTTTATGATTTCTTCACATCATGTTCCATGACCCTTTTTTCAATTTTTTTTTGCTTTTGTACCCTGCTTTTTTTTTTCCTGCATGGCGTTCCTGGAAACTTGCATATGAGTGGCCTGGTTCTGTATATGAAAGAGGATCAGGAGGCCGGGTGGGTGGTGCACGGATGATGGATGTGCTGCCGCGTTGGTTTTTTCCCACTCTCTGGTATGGAAAAGGAAGAAGCATAAGACGGCATGGTAGGATAGGGCGTATTACTGTGTATATATCGGGCATTCGAAGTACACACTTTCCTGTCCCTCCACTTTTCTTGGGCGTGCTTGAGTGAAATTTCAAAGGGGTGAGATGCGAAAGAAGGCTTTTATTTAAATTCAGCAAATCCTTGCGGTCTGAACGTTTTGTACGCGCGGCCCCGGAGATTTGGTCTGAATAAGCTTCAAATTCAATCTCTTAAGCAGGCTAAGAGATATTGGATGCGCCGATGTAACAAGATCTGGAGCTTTAAAGCTTATATGCAGGTGGTTTGGGGTGGATCGTGGGTAGGTAAGTATTAAGTAAGTAATAGGCTTTCCGTGTTTATATGTGTAATAGGCAATAAAGGTGGTAGGCACTACATCTCCTTACATTATACCTACTCTGACACTCTGACATGCTTTGATATCTGCTTTTTTACATGTTAGTATGGAAGTTGGATTGCTTCGATAAGAGTGAGTGAGGTGAAACAGTATTTAATTAATCTTCATCTAATTTTTTTCTTTTTTCTTTTCTTTTTCTTTTTTACTTTTACTTCATTTGTCTTGTTCTGCAGCCCGGGCGGACATCCGCATATACAGAAGTCTTGGGTATATATGGTTCAGGCCAACGGTTATCCGTTCTCTAATCTTGAATCTTCTCCCCTGCGTCCAGTTAATTTCTCTCTCCCTGGGTTAAGATGTCTTGGATCGTGATCGCAACTACGGTCGTTGTACGACTAATATGAAGATGCCTGTAAGCCACGAAATGGTTATGGCTTGGATATATAAGTGCCTAGGTTAGGTAGTCTCTTCTTGTACTACTTAGTTGCGTACAACACCATCAAGTCTTCCTCCTCCAGAATTAGACGTCTCAAACCCAACCACAACCACAACTACAACCACAACTATCAGACAATCAAAACCCGCAACCCCTTCGAGCTCAGCTTCGGCAGAGGCAACATGAAGTCATGCGCGTTCCGGACATCGCTCTCGTCCGACTCAAAGAGCCTCATCTGCACGCCGCCGGGGCGGAAGAGGACCGCGAGGATGAGGCTCATCTCTGCCATGGCCAGGCTATGATTGTTTCAAGGTATGACGGTTAGCCAACCTCCCCTCCAGCGTGATTAGGTGATTTTACCCCCTAGGCTGTTGGGTGTATAGGTAGGTAGGTAGGTAGGTGGAAACTCACTTCATCCCAAGACAATTCCTCGAGCCCCTGGAAAACGGGACGAAGCTCCGATGCATAGCCGGGTCGACATCCCCGAGCCAACGCTCCGGGATGAATTGGTCGGGCGAGGGGTACACCGAGGGGTCGGAGTGCATTAGGTACGCGGACATCCCTACTGGTACCTAATTCACGCATAAACATCTGTCAGCGAGAGGCTAGTTGGGGGTGGTTACGTTATTAGGTAGGTAGGTAGGTATGTGTTTGTTTGTGAGGAAGGGAAAAGGAAAGGGAATGCATTTACCCCTGCAGGAATCGTGTATTGCTTGTACTGGAGCGGCTCGTCGGGGAAGACGCGAGGGAGACGGTGCATGATTCCGTAGCTGAGCCTGTATCGGGGGTTTTTTTTTCTTCTGTGAGCAAAACCAAAACCTCCCAAACGCCATCGTGGCTAGTCACTCACCGCAAAGCCTCCTTAATAACACTCTGCAAGAACGGCAACTGCTCCAGCCTCGACCACGCCGGCACCTCGTCCGGCCACCCCGCCATGACCTCCTTCAACTCTTCCGCGAGCCGCCGCCGGATCTCCGGGCGCGAAAGGACGTAGTAGGTCGCGAACCCGATGGTGCGCGCGGGCGTGACGGTGCCGCCGCCGAGCATCACCTGCGCTTCGCTCGTGAGCCGGTCCTCTGAGAGCTCGGAGGGGGGCATTCCGCTGGAGATGATGGCGTGGAAGAGGGATGTGTTGGTGTTGGTGTTGATGTTGTTGGGGTGATTCTTCGATGATGAGGAGGTGTCGGACATGGCTTTGCGGATGTTGCGTCTTGCGTTCTGTGGGATGGGAAGAGTCAGTTGTAAGAATATGAGCATATATATATATATATATGTGAATAGGGAGAGAGAAAGGGGGCGTGTCGAACATCAGTAAAGATCTTGAAGACCCGGCCTCGGGGAAACGCCCACAGCATTATTGGCTCGGGGATCAATTTCACGATACTATGTATATGCAAGTGTTATCTGTCAGCTCTTGCCCCCCGAGACGTGGGATTTTGGATGATAGAAGGGGGGACGACGAACCGGACGAGCCACGGGAGGCCGATGAAAAGGTGTAGATTGTGCAGTAGCGAATTCACCACATTGTACCTGGCGAACCATTAGCTCCCATCCATGCTACACTACACTCTTTCTACCACCTATACAAGCAAACGAAGAGAGAGAAAGAAAAAAAACCAAAAAAAAACACACCACTCAGCGCCAAAGTCGGTCTCCCCCAAGAACCTCCCACCCCGTCCCCCATCCCCATCCCCATCATCCAGACAAATCCTCTGTATGATATCCCCCGTGCACGCAGAAAACACATGGTCGAGCGTGACGACCTGCCCCCCGCCCCTGAGCCCCTCGAGCCTCGACTCCAGCTGCAGCGCCACCTCGCCCAGCATCGGCTGCAGGGACGCGATGCCGCGCTTGGAGAAGAAGGGCTCGAAGGGCTTGCGCCGCTTCTTGTGCAGGTCGTGGTCTGCGGTTAGCAGGAAGGCGCCTGGGGGGGTAGGAATGTCGGGGTTAGTTTTGTTGTTGGTGTTTGACAAAAGAGAAAAAAAAAAAAAGGGGGGGGGGGGGGGGGTAAAGAAGAGAGTGAGAGGATATAGCAGACCGTCAAAGTCGATGCCCTGGCAGAACTGGTCGTAGTGGCTCGTCCGTCTCTTGCTCTCGGTGACGTACACCTCGTTATAAAAGTCCGGGTCGTGGATCGAGATTTCCACGGGGTTGATGCGAATGATCGGGCCTAATGAACGGAGAAATCCAAAATTAGATAGGTAACTAGGTTAGGTAACTAGGTATTTATCCCGTCTATCTCAACTCCTATTTCCATACGCCTAACCCAACCCCCTACCCTACCCTATACTAGCAAGACAGCATCACCTACCGTACTTCCTGTGCATCCTCTCGATCTCAAAGAGATACTGCCCGTCAAGCCAGACGTCGAAGTAGAACTCGTACCACCCCGTCGCCGCCGCGATCCTGGACCCCGGGATCCTGGCCAGCGGCGACAAGAGCAGCCGGTAGACCACCAGGCCGATGGCATAACACAGAAGTGCCAGTGGTGCGGCGGCGGTGTAGACCGTTGCGCGGGGCAGTTCTAGGAGGGGAGAGAGGAGCGTCATGGTAGTGGTTATTAGTGATAGCGAGGATGATAACGATGATGGTGATGGTAGATCCCGATGGACTGCTGCTTGTGTACTAGATATATAGGTACCTAGGGAATCTATATATTATATCTACCCATCAGAGAGGCACAGCACAGTAACGAGCCGCTTATATATACCTACCTAGTACCTACCTACCTACCTACCTAAGTCCTTGACTTATTTACCCAATATGTAGGCCAAAACAATCTGGGCAAAAATATATATAAAAAGAAGCTATATACGGGTCCTTGCTGACATAGTATGCAACCCAACCAACGACTTCCCGAAAAAGGAATATGAAGAGCGAGCTGGGCAACGGCCCTGCGCCAACGCGGCGCGGATCCGATGCCGAACGTTGGCACTACTTTTGTATCGGCGTATTAGAGACAGAGATGGGGGGGAGAATAAGAGGATCGTGACGGTTAGGGCTGACATGCTATGCAAGCCTACCTAGTTGTAGATATATGTGCAGTCGGCTAGGCTTATTTGGGTTGGAATACGGCTAGTACGTGGTGATGGACGTGGAGGAGCAAGGTGCTTTGCAAATCCGGTGATGCTGATTCGGTATAAACATACCACAGTGTAGGAATGAAGTGCTTTGGTACTCGAACCGCTTGGAAGTTTAGCCTAGATGCTGAATCTCATCAAAGTAAAGTCAAGGACGGACGAGGTAGTCGTTTTCGATGACATCCATAGACACTCTAAATATACTATATAAAGCTAAGTCCTAAGTAATATACCAGGTCGGTATCGTCTCGCTACCTGCCCAGGTACTAAACACGAGAAAAGGGGCTTAGGGACAGAGGGAGTAAACTGATGAAGCCATACAAACTGCACTCACTAATCCCACTCCATTCACTCGTATAATATGAACATTATGAACATGATATAAAATTATTTCTAAATTATCCTATTTTACTTCAATTCTATACATAAGCCGTAAATATAAACAAGAAAACCCCAATAGTTACCCATATATCGTTTCTGAAGCCCGACCCCTTTTTGACACCTAGGTAAATTTTCTTTAGATAAAAGTCATAGCTCATGTAGCTCATGTACACCCACATCCCCACTCATCCATTCATTAATATGCCTTACTCTGTTAAAGCATTTCTCTTCGCACTTGCCTCGGCTGTCAACATGAGACTCTTGGGTGCATCCTCGCGGGGCATGTACAACTCGACGAACCGCAGTCCCTTCCTCTCGTTAAAGTCTTGGTCCTTCAACAACTTCTCCAGCTCGCCGCGGGTGTGCACGGCGTACGACCTAGCCGTGTCCTCCGTAGCACCAAACACGGCGGGGAGGTCCTTGTACCGCCAAGTAGCGACGTCGTTGTAGGCTGCGTCCATGCCGTGGATGAAGCGCTCGATCGTGTATCCGTCATTGCATATAACAAAAATGATGACGTCGAGACGGTGGCGGATCATGGTGCTGACCTCCTGCACCGTGAGTTGTAGACTTCCGTCACCCTCGAACAGGATCGTACGGCGCGCCTTTTCTACACCGCGGTCATCTTGTGTAGCCAGCGCCGCGCCTTGGCATGCGCCGACCGCCCAGCCGATGCTACCCCACAATGTTTGGTTCAATGCCGTCACATTGGCCGGGAAACGGGTTTCCCAGATACCGAAGTTGGCCGTACCGGTCTCGGTCACAACAATATCCTCTTCGCGCAAGAACCTGTCGATGCGCGCCCAAAACCACTCCTGCTTGATCACCTCATCCGGGTTCGACTCGGTCGACAGCTCTTGGAATTTGGGTGGCGGAAGAGCCTTGATTTGAGCCACGTCGAGTTGGTCGATAACCTTGCGTAAGACGCCCTTCATGCAAACGCCCGGGTACTCGGAGTAGCGGACGATGCAGTGGTCGCTGTGCAGGTCGATGGAGGTCAGCTGGGAGAGACGATAAGAGAAGCCGGCGGTGTTGAAGTCGCTCTTAAGGGCTCCGACGGAAATCACCAAATCGGATCCCTCGACCATATCCTTGACGGCGGGACTGGATGCGGATCCGGCGTACACGCCACCAAAGCTAGGGTGTGTTTCATTAATGGCACCTTTGCCCATGGGCGTCACGAACACGGGTAGCTTTGTCTTCTCGATCAGGTCATGCACCTCATTTAGTACGCGGTGTCGAATGGCGCAGGCATCGACCAAAATGACGGGTCGCTCGGCCGCATGGAGGTACTTGAGGATGACTTCTACGACATAGTTTTCTCGGTCTGCGTCGTTGGCCGGCTCCCGTAGATCGATCTCGGTTTCCAGACGTTCACCCTCCACTTTCTTCTCGACCATATCGGTGGGGAACATGATGTAGACGGGACGGGAGCGCAAGTAGCACTCGCGCAACACATGGTCAATTTGGTTGGCGATTTCAGCGGGGTCGTTGAGTTTAGCGACGGCACACGAGATGCTGGCGCTCATGTTGGCAAAAGCGTTAAAGTCGCCATTTCCTAGGGTATGGTGGAGTAAAAGACCGCTGCGTTGCGATATGGTGGACGGGCAACCGACGATATGGACAATGGGCACGTGCTCGCTGTAAGCTCCGGCGAGACCGTTGACGGCAGATAACTCGCCAACGCCAAAGGTGGTGATGATGGCAGCGATACCATTGACACGGGCATAACCGTCGGCGGCGTAAGCAGCGTTCAACTCATTACAGTTACCAACCCACTTAAGATTGGCCTTGGGTAAGTAGTCAAGGGCGACAAGATTGAAGTCACCGGGAAGACCGTGGACGGATCGGATTCCAATTTGGTGAAGCCTCGTGAAGAGGTACTCAGCCACGTCGACGGGCTTTTTGAGATTTTTCGTTCTGATATCCACGTTGGGCATATTTGCGAAATCTCAGGAGAGTCGGGGGTAGATAAGTTAGGTACGAAGTATATAGAATATATGAGTGAATTAAGGATAAATTTGAGGTATAGTAAGTAGTTAGTACACACTCTGGATTAGACTATAGTGATGTCTTGCTAATAAGTATTGAGGTGTACTGAGGGGATAGATAGGTAGAATAGATAGGTAGATAGATATACTGTTTGCTTGTCAAGTATGAGGAATAAAGGACAAGAAAGGGATGAAAATGGAAATGTATCAATTATATATCTGTACCAAAATATTTCTTCTTCCAAGTTCAAAGTTAAAAAATCCAAAGCCAACGTCGAAATCGGAATCGAACGGTAGTCACTGGCATCGCCTGTTTCGTTTAACAAGTATCGGGCCTTGTTGTTGTGGATCTAGTATGTAGCATGGTGCATTTTCGGCGTCTGGCGATGGTGGATGATGATATGATCAGGCGATGATGCAATGGATACTTAGATTTCTATGTACTTACCAGATTCTAGACATTCTAGACATTATGCCTTCCCTTTTTTCTTAAAGGCTGTGCAGTAACTAGAGCCATATAACGTTTCAGAATATATGGAACTTGATGTATCTAACTGTACCGTACTTGCCCTCTCACATACATGCATACATACATAGATAGTACCAACGTCGGTATGTAGCTAATGTATTACAACTCTAAATTTAAAGGGACCCATACATCTCTAGGGTACACACCACTTGCAGAGAGTTTCGTTAGCTTCCGGTGTTACATACATGCTTCGTACATCTAGGTACGTTACTAATCGGCCGAACCCGGCTTGCTTCGGACTGGTTACTTATCCTAGTAGCCCATTATTAGTCGGGACGGATGCCCACCTCTAAGTACCTAGCTTCCGGTCTGGAAGGATCCAGCTGAATGTTGTACAACGCGTCAAAACTTGACTTAGCACAAAGAAAGCTTTCTATGTCATCCATGAATCTGGTGATATCTTGATACAAAGTTTTGAGCGGTGAGGCCATCTCTATCTAGTAGGTAGATACCAGGTAGGTATTTTCTAAAATCTAGGTTAGTTCGATCAAACAAATGTCCGCTATTATCGTCAGTCATGATTCCGTCGTGACATATTATACAATGGATTACTGAGCAAATCCAACCTCATTTGTCCCTTATCGGCTTCGAGAGGCTAGGTATGAGGTACCCTGTATATCCCTCAACTTGATGACCATCGCTCATGCATGTCAATCACAACGCCCGTCTTTCCAGCCCGTTCGCCATCTCTCTTCCCACTTCGAACAGTCAAACTTTTGTTTGCCTAGTTTGACGTTGACGGCATTGTGCGCCTCGCACAGCCACTTGCCAAACTCGTCACGGCTACCGACCTGAATACGTTCCTTCTGCATATATTCCTGGAAATCTTCGGCGCATACCCAACATGGATAGAGTCTTGAGAAGACTCCCATGAAAGTCTTGAGATCGGACTGCTGGGCAGTGTTTGGTGTCTTGGGGTATGTCGCGGCGATGGAGTGTAGTAGAGTCCAGGTGCTCCGACCTAGTGTCTCGACATCGGCAGGGCAGTCGTCCGGCGTGGCCTGTTGCGAGGAGTTGGCCGAAGCGGCTGCGGCTGCGGCACCGGCACCGGCACCGACTCCAGCAGTAGCAGCGCCTACATTACCACCCCCGGACTTGAGTGATGATTTGGCCATCTGCGCCCACGAGGCAAAATCCTTTTTCGATGTACATGATCGGCAACTATGCGAGAGAGAGAGAGAGAGTTATGTTAATAGATGGTCATTCAATAGACGGAAAAATGATGATAATGCGACTAGGTACATAGAGACGAATGCTACTCACGGCTTGCCATCCTTTCCTATGACAACACCTTTGGGCAACTCATTGGGTTGCGGTTCTCTCGTATCGGCAGCCATTTGTGCTACTCTGACCGGAATGAACGATCTAGAATGAGGCTCCAGAAAAAAATGCTAGACGCGAAACGCTCACGAGGATTTACGATAGAATCGAAAGGTACCTGCCAGCAAAAATAGATTAAGCTCTTAAGCTAATCGTGGATTTGTCAGTTACTCGGCGGGAAGCGAATCCCGGCGCCGGCCGGTGACGCCACTAACTTCAGCCTAGCACATGCCTAAGTAGCTGTAGTTACGCTAGACACGGCCCGAACTTCGAAATGATAGGTACCTACAGTGCATAGCATGTAGTTATCCATATTCCATGGATGTATTGTACTTAGTTAGTACTTAACTACCTCTATGTCTTTATCACGTAACTATCGATAAAGCTTATTACACGAAGCTCCAATTGGAATCACTAGAATTAGTTCTGTGTCAGTTCTACTATCTAAGCCAAGTTGCTCAGTTCATTTTTGACGATGCAGCAATTCAACCCATAGCAATGGGAACTGTGGCATCAATGGATGTTGCTCATTTGATTCAGATCACATAATTCATTATTACCTAGGTACTTACCATGTCTTTAAACTCAGACCAAGTTCCTGTGTTACTCCTCAAGACAAAATCGGCACCGACGGATGCGTACGAAGACTTGTTCTCTACCCCGCGGGATGGCTTTGATTTCGAACCCACCTTCGTCCCTGTTCTCCAGCACCAATTCGAAGATGCTGGAATGCGCCAATTTGAAACTTTGCTTCGGGAGAGGCAAATAAGTAAAAGACCAGGCAGCGCTTACGGCGGTCTCATTTTTACGTCGCAAAGGGCCGTAGAGGCGTTTTCCAAATTAGTTCAAGAAGGCAAAGGTCTGAGGCCTTCAATGTGTTCGATGGCAACCCATTTTCTGACTTACAGAAATGATTAGGCGACGAAAGTTGGCCACACCTTCAAGACATTCCAATATATAGCGTCGGTCCTGCTACAACTCGTGCAATTAATGCCGTTTCTCAGAACCCTCCGCTTCAGGTCTTTGGAGAGCATACCGGAACTGGCGATGTGCTCGCGCAATTTATTCTAGAGCACTATGGCGAATGGTACAAAGATCGGCCAACCAAGCCCCCACTGCTGTTCCTGGTGGGCGAGCAGAGGCGAGATATTATACCAAAGACATTGATGGACACAAATTTGCCGGATAACCAGCGAATTGATGTGACAGAGATCGTGGTATACGGCACCGGTGTCATGGAATCATTTCCTAGCGACTTCGCATCGGTATTGCAAAAGACGTCGGACCGACCGGCGAGGTGGGTAGTCGTCTTCTCGCCAACGGGCTGCAATAGTATGCTCAAGGGATTGGGCGTGCTAAACGACAAGTCAGGAAAGGTTGAGAAGTCGCCTCGTAAAGAGAAGCCGCCTACGTATATCGCGACGATTGGGCCGACAACACAGGGGTATCTTAAGAAGACGTTCAACTATGAGCCGGACGTGTGCTCTGAAAAGCCGAGTCCCGAGGGAGTCTGGCAGGGCATTACTGATTTTACCAAAGGGCTAACATAGGTGTATGCATGTTAAATAGGTTCTTGTGTAAGATGGCTGGGTTCTTGGCATGTTGTGTCTCTTAGGGAACATTGAATCTAGGAACAATGCTGATTCGTTCCTTGGTACGACATCTAAACCAGGTGTTTATTGGATACATCGATAGTATGTTCCTGCCGACTTACCTACATAGTAGTACCTACATCAATGATAGTGCCTCTTACCTTGCTACTACCTATCTACCTAGGTCCTAGGTAACACTTACCTATGTAGTAGTATTATATACAAGTCTCGTGGTACGAAAATTGAGTTTAAATTTGTCAGGACGGATGACAAGGAGGAAAGCCTAACCTTAGGTTAGATGTCTAGATGGCTTGGGTATAGGTAAGTTTAGGTAAGTTTAGGTAAGTTATAGGTTTGTGGATGCCACTGGATGGTGATTGCCATGATTACCTTTCTGCAGAGTGGAGAACCCAGCATAAGTCGAATGGTTTCAGGTAATGCCAACACTTATTAAGCCGTCAAAGTTTATGAGAAATAGAAATAACTATTACCTAGTAATAGTTTATTAGGTATACCTTCTTTTACCTATTACCTAGTACAAAGTATGTACTACATGTTACATACATTGATGTACCTATGTAATATTTAAGTTTATAAAGCCCTAGTTTTCCCCTCCAAATATTTTAAGTCACCAACAAACGTATGTGTCCTCGTTGATCGTCTATATATAATTTATCCAATGTTCATCGTTAGACCCCTGAAAGGCTGAAGCATTCAAGTTGCAAGGTATTGTACAATCCATATACCTACCTACTACCTAGTACCCAGTATCATTTGTATTGTATTGTACTAGGGCTGCCCCACCAAACTTATATACACCTAATCACCACCCACTACGAAGCAGCCGACGTCACATTCCATGATTCCACATTAAACAACTACCCTGCCTACTATACCTACTATAGTGAAAAAAGAAAAGAGAGATACTCATGAAGAGATGGTAGGCAGATGGCCAACCTAGAGTTCTACCTATGCCTATCATACCTACCTACCTAATGAAGATAAGACAAGGAGCAGCCTAAACTAGAAACAGCTATTATCTACATGATTATCTATCTACATCCTGCGTACATATCCATTCACCTGCGATTCTATGCAGAACCTGTCAGCCTATACCATACCAGCCATAGTAGCCAGCCATACCTAGATCGACAACACACGACACCGCTTATACCCTCCACATCAACAAAACCTACCTAGTTAATGCCAACCATGGACTCACATCAGGAAAACAACCTCATAGACTTCTCGCCGCCATCATCTGGCATCTCCACCCCCATTTCTCGCCATTCGCAGTCCTATTCACAATCCCAACCTCGATCTCCTCCGTCTACTTCCTCAACTAGCGGTAGCTACATTGGTTCCGCCGTGTTGGGTTTATGGCGACGTCTGTCCACCCTTGAGACACCTGGTTCACCACCGTCTGGTATTGCCACCCCGCCGCTCTCCCAAGCCCAGCTCTACCACTACAACACAGAATCAGCTTCTCAAATGCGACCGATGGGAGATGGTATTAATGGCCCTTTCATCCCGCCCTCACGCCCCCCGGGCCGTACACCCTCGCCACGCGGTTTACCCTCCCTCGAGCCTCTGACATTGAACGGCTACCATGCCGATACTGAAACCGACGATCAATTACTAGCCAAAGGCGTAGCAGAGGAGATCCGGACCTTCTTACCCGAGCGCCTTAAGATCGCAGAGGACTGGCGGCTTGTGTACAGCTTGTATCAAGATGGCAGCTCCCTTGCTACACTATACAAGCTATGCGAGGAGTACCGTGGCAGGAGAGTCGGATTTGTGTTAGTCGTTCGGGACGGTAGGGAAGGGGTGAGTTTCTTTGTTACCTTTCGCTCAAAAGTAGGAATAGGCCATCATCTAACTTGATACGCAACAGACCTTTGGCGCATACCTTACAGAAGCACCACACCCAGCATCCTCATACTTTGGCACAGGGGAGTGCTTCCTCTGGCGAGCAAGCCTCCACGCGCCTCTACCCCCACCACCCTCCGCCGATACTAGTAATCTCAACTACCGCGCCACCACGATAGCATCGCCTACCTCGACCTCCTTTCATCACGACGATCGCCAAACTGCCACACAGCAACAACAAAGTCTAGCGCCGGGACTAACAGATCCGACAACAAACAAATTGCAGAAACAACCACCATCGCAGAGCATTAGGTTCCAAAACTTCGCCTACACGGGCGCCAACGACTACTGCATCTTCTGCGAGACCAAGTTTCTGTCAGTGGGCGGCGGCGGCGGCGGCACGTTCGGCTTATGGCTCAACGACAGCCTGAGTAGGGGCCACAGCGCACCTTGCGATACGTTTTTGAACCAGCCGCTGAGTGACGAGGGCGAGAAGTTCGATGTGCTTGGTGTTGAGCTGTGGGTCGTTGGGAGTGGTTGAGGAGACCACTCTTTCGACTCTTATTTTAAAACACTGGCGTGGATGAAGAATGACGGGTGAAGATTCGGGATACCCTATGAAAGAGACTGGATATTTCTCTCCCTCGTGCTGCCCTACTGCCCGACTACCTAGTGGCTCAAACGACGAGATGAATGGGAGACAGACTGGACACACCAAGGCAGCATGCATCCTGAGTAAATGATTGCACGATTTGAGGATAGATGGTGTACGCACATAGTAAGCGTACCTACCTACCCAGCAAGAACAGAACAGAAAGGGAATTGAATCAGGGAACGAACAAATTTCGATAGCAGATACTCTTTTTTTCTTTTACCAACAAACGGCGTCTGGCGCATAACGGGAATAGGTAAACCACCTTAGGTACCTAGATACCTCAGGCAGGTATGCATTAGATAGGCTAGGTGATCTTGAACTTGAAAAGAAGATCAAGAACACAAGATTGATGGATTCGTTCAATATACCAACCAAAATACTTCACTCTTGCTTGTTACCTGCTGCTGTATTGTGTCGTCCTTGGGGAGTAGAGTAGATGAAGTAGACGGAGTAAGCGAATAGACCAAAAAATAGGGAAAGAAAAGAAGGGAAAAAAAACAAAAAAAAAACAAAAAAAAAAAAACAAGAGGCTATAACTACCTACCCGTTTATTACTAGGTACGTAAATATCTTGAGCCGCCTCTATCCCCGTAGGTAGGTAGGCAAGGTAGGTAGGTCAAGAGACAATACATACATACATACATACATACCTAAAGGATGAAATACGAAATTCAAAATCAACGTATCTATCTACCGAAGTAGGTACTAGGTACCTAGGTTAGGTATGTATTATTTATTGAATTTGAATAGCATCGAGTGCTACAAGTATGTAAACGTGCGTTTCCTAATAAGCAGGGGGGGGCAAATCAATAAAGCAACCTCGAGGAGAAGAGAGAAGACAGAGTCTGACACAGGCAAAACAAGCAAGCATTCTCACTGCCATTTCCATTCAGGGTTCTTTACTACAAATCATCGTCTTATTTCATCTCATCTCAGGGTAGGTAGGTTAACAGCACCTATGTATGTAGGATAGGTTGGCTAGGTAAGGTCAGGTTGAGGTATGTAACAAGCACATGCATGCTCTCCCTTGTCCCTCTTTAGTAGTATAGGAAAAAAAAAACCCCTCCAACTAGAGGCACATTTTTGAGAATTTTTACCTAAAATTCTCATCTCAGCTCGTCCCATCCCATCTCCAAACCCCTAGCTCGTTTTCACATGGTTTTGCCTCAACTTTCCCCTTCTTTCTTTCTCTCCTTTCACTGACCGATTCACTGACTGACTGACTCCAAGGCTTATGCTTGCTTTGTTGATCAACGCCTGAAATTTCACTTTGCTATGCCAAACCCCCCACATCAGCTTAGCTCCCCCCTTTCATACCACCTATTTACCCAGCCTTCCTCATGTTGTCCGTCCGTCTTTTGTTGTATTTTAGATGCGGCCTCGTAGCTTAAGACTCTCCATGAGATATGAACCAAGGTTGAGTATTTGGGAGCCCATGCCCGATGTCTCGTGAGCATTCCGTTTCTACCGCATGATCTCTTGATAGATAAGTTGCTTCAACTGCTCTTTGCTCAAGTTATCCTTGTGCTTGTCAAAGTCGAAGAACTCCTCCGGAATCGGGGGCGCAGTTGGCTCGTCCTCGGGGTCGTGGTAGGGTTCGAGATACGGGTGCTTCAAGGCCTCCTCCACAGTAATACGCTTCACGGGGTTGAAGGCAAGTAGCTTCTCTAGCAGGTCTAGTGCGAGGTCGGAAGTCTTGGGGAAGAGCGTTCGGAAAGGAACCTTCTTCTTGAAGGGGAGAGAACGGATGTACTCGCGAGCGCGGCGAGACTTGATTCCGTAGTAGTCCTCCATGGTCGGGGTACCCAGAACATCCAGGATCAGGGTCAATTGATGGTGGTCTACATTCCTTTGTTAGCGGGCAATGGTCAACGAATACGGGTCAAGGGATCACATACAGTCCTTTCCAGGGAACAGCGGCTTGCCACTCAGCATCTCGGCAAGAATGCAACCAACAGACCAGACGTCAATGGCCTTGGTGTACTCCTTGAAGGTTAACATGATCTCAGGAGCACGGTACCAACGGGTAGCGACGTATTCGGTCATGAAGCCCGAATTATCCTCTTGAGACGCGGCAGATCGAGCGAGACCAAAGTCACAAACTTTCAAGTCGCAGTTAGCGTTCAGCAAAAGATTACTGGGCTTCAGATCTCGGTGAAGGACGTTTGCCGAGTGCATGGCCTTCAACGCTCGAAGCGTCTGGTAGATGAAGTATTGACAATGATCATCTGACAAGTCCTGAGTGCGGATGACTCTGTGCATATCCGTCTCCATCAGTTCCTACATGGTCATGGAATTAGCCATCAATTACCCATGTATCCTTGCGAGTTCCAGATCTATGGCATACCTGAATTAAGTAGACTTCATTAAAGGTCTCGTAATTACGCGGCTTCTGGATATCAAGAATGGAGATGATGTTCTCGTGGTTGAAGTATCTGAGAAGCTTCATCTCTCGAAGAGTTCGCAGGCAGAACATGGAGTGATCAAAGGGGGTGATCTTCTTGATGGCGACCTTTTGGCCAGATGGCTTGTGTATCGCCGAGCTACATACCAGCAGTTAGCAACCTGACCCTGACCAGACTTGAACGTACAAGGCAATCTTAGGAGGCAGCCACAAACTCACCAGACGACACCGTAGGCACCCTCGCCGACGACATCTTGAATATCGTACTGCTCACTAACGTTGAAAGAAATCTTTCGGGATCCGGCTGGATTGGGGGCGGCTGTTCGCGACATCTTGTTATGCCGACGAAGAAGTGGATGGTGGAAGTTGAGTTCAGAATGAAGAACAAAATAGAAGTCGAGGACCTAAATATCCTAACGCCTCAATGGTCTCGATGGGGTATATTATAACCCTATAAGGGCAATAAGAGGCGTCTATATAGGTAATCTCGTAGGTAATTTCGGCTCGTCAATTATTAATCGTGCACGATCCACGCAGCGGAGTAAAACACCAATAAATTTTTGAATGCGACAGCACTCAATCAACGTCTTAAAAAATGAATCGAGTTACGTGAGAGGGTGAAGTCGTCGGGGTCTGATCTATTAAGCTGAAATGACCGAAGAAAATCGAGCTGTCGCGAAAGGGGGGGCAAGGCCGGATATGTTTTTATAGAATCGCAATTTTTCGGTCCTTTGAAGTGGGCAAGCTGAAAATAAAGGTATTCCTTTCTTTCAGTTTGTCAGACCTGAGCTTTGTGCGTCGAAATTGGGATGATCTGGTCCGAACTGAGAGAAGTTGGTATGTTAGTTGGGACTGTTGCGTAGAAACAAAGACGACAACTTCAAGTGACGGCAATGCAAGGAAATCAGGACGGATGAGATATGACAACCAGGTACGGTGGAAAGTGAGGTAAAATGTATCAAGAAGAGGTACAGAAGGCAATAACAGTTTCGGCCTTGAGGTCGAACAAAGTCGAGGTCCAAGGGTGCATATAACTGCGACCTCTTGTTACAAAGCTGCAGAGGCCTCGTCGGGTGTCTTGTCTAAGAAAGGGAGCCGGGGGTTTCAAGGGAATATACGCGCCAACACCATGGGCAACACTCACAGTCCTGGTCACTTGAGCGCACAGGGGTAAGGGGTGTAGGTATGGGTATGGGTATTGATATGGATATGGATATGGATATGGATATGGGTATAATATATATCAATGTGTGGTGATGATGGATGAGGGGTAACGAAGATGTATGCCAGTGTACATATGTAAGTAGGTAGGTTGGGTACCTAGGTAGTTAGGGGATCTCGCTCACTTACTTTTGGGGTGCTTTGGCAACGGCGCGAATCGAAAAAGGTTGAGTGCGGTGCGAGCTGGAATAAGACAGACTGGTGAATAAACGAACTTAGACAGGCCCCGCCTTCGTGTGCTTCTTGTTTATGTAGGCAGAGAGAGATAGGTAGGTAGGTAAGTAGGTAGGTACTTTTGCTAAGGTAAGGATGGTGGTATGTGGTCAAGAAGAGGTGGATGATCGTCGTGTAAATGACCTACTTTAGTCCTATATAGTAGGTACCTATCTAACCTCAATAGTAGTAGGTAGGTATGTGAAGTAGGAGGAGAAAACTAGTAGGTTCGTAAACCGCAAGTGATTCCTCAGTTATAACTAATACCTAGGGTATTTAGGTCGTTATAAGTTAACTGCCTGCCTATTACTAATGTAAGTAGCTGAAATGAAGTGAGGTATGAACAATACAATAGTAAGGACGAAACAATTGTCTCGAAGTGGATATGAGTAAAAGAAAAGGGATTGTGGGGTGGGAAGAAAGTGAACAAGTGGGAAGTGAGGAAGTGAGAAATTGTCAAAGAGCTGGACGGGTTCAAGCTGTTGCAATGGTTGCAATGACTGTGGATTAAAAAAACCCCTCGGGCCCCCTATGTAGTAAATAGGTATCAATGAATATGTAGGTATCAAGGTATCAAGGTATCAAGGTGTCAAGGTGTCAAGCAGGTAGGCAGATATGTATGGATAGGACGGGTTAATCTATTGAAAATCGACTTTTTTTTTTTTTTTTTTTTTTTACCTCTGTGTGGACCTTGATAATCCAAATAGCGACTAAAAAGACGAGACACTAGAGTCTGAACCCGAGCCAGACGTTGGGATAAGATGGCCTAGTGTTGTTTACTACTATGGTAGTAAAGTGCTGTGACCTAACCTAGGTTAGTATGTAATGAATGAGTTAGGAATGAGTTATCGTGTTAGATGACAAAGAATGAAACAGAACTAGTGTGAGACAAGCAGACAACCTTGGAAGTGTGTAAAGAAAAATGGAAAAAAGGGTCGTGCAAGTTTAAGACTAAAAGTGTGATCGATCTGATATGGGCTTTGCCGGTGGGTTTGAGAATCCAGAAGCGGTTTAAACGTCTCGCATTCTATCACTTTTATTTCCAGTTTCACATCCCATCTAACCAAACTAAGTACTATTTGGGTATGTATCTCAAGTGCTAGTCGCAGGTTTAATTCTCCACGTGGGATCTAAAATCAGCTATTTTCGGTATACATAAGAAGGATGGCAAGTCCGATCGATATAGTTATCAAAGAGCAATAAAGAGGAAGCAGCCACAGGCATACATACATATATTATCCTAGGTACCCTAGGTACTACTATATCTAGGTACTGTGTACCTCAATTACTTAGAAGCAGTACTTGACACTTCACAGTTAGAAACAATCTCAAGTATGTACCTACAAATGTAGACCTCCGTTCCTCGTTCTTCCTTCCTCCCAAGCTGTAGCATGTTTCGAGTTTGACTCAAGATGGGATGGTGAAGTTGAAATGGTGGGGTTCCGAAGGGGGGGTAGGGGGGGGTAAGAGCTTGAATTGAAGGAAGGGAAGGGGGCACTTACTACATGTACTGTAACTATATGTATGTAATGTGCATCGCAGCATCCGAATGATCTGATTTCTCTCTTGCGAATAACCCTCTTATAACGTCATGTCCAATGGATAGTAGTTATCTTCAACATTGACCTGTTTTTACTTCTATCACAGTCTAACTACATATATTACAGAACAACCAACACTTTTAATTCTAACTTTAGTACATACATATATATCCTTGTTTTACCCCGATCAAGCAAGTCAACTTCGTTTGAAGGCCACTCATTAGGGAGGATATCTACAAGTTAGTGCACTTACACAGACAACTAAATTACTTGGGCGACACGCCGCCCTCTCGAAAGCAGGCAAGCAAGCAGCATCACTCTCGGATACTATATCTAACCTAAGCCTTACTTACTTACTATGTATGTATTGATTGTACCTACATGTGTGTATTGAAGTATGTAAGACCAATGCGCAGCGCCAGAGCCAATGACATAGCTCCCTAGGCGCCGCACACCGCAGATGGGCGCTTGTGTTTTGGACTTGGATGCCGGCAGAACCCCTGGTCCCGTTTCATGACTGGCCCGTTCAGATGTGACCCAGGGATTGATTTGAAGGCCACGCACGTTCGACACGAGCTGCCTCACACGTCCATTGTCCAATCTTCGCTCATTGTTCGTTGTTGTATCTACATATCTATCTTTGCCTTTCCGCCCCCGTGCCACACACGCATATAGTCGTATCCAGTAGATGGGACTAGAGCCAAAGTTGCCTGCTTGCTTGCTTGCCTGCCTACCTACCAAGTACATATTTAGGTATTCCAACTTTCCAACAACGACTCTAAAATTAAAAAACCACATCTCTAATAGAGACTCGGCGACCTCTGCTGAAGGAACCGGGGGCGCTTACTATGTACCTGTACTACAATTCAGGATCACATGTAACCTATGGATCCGCCGCGGGCGTCCAATAGCCAGATCCCCGGAAACGGGCGTTGGAATCCCCGACTGGCCTTCTTGGCGAGCGAACGAACGCCTTTGGGAACCGAGATGTCATGGGTATGACATACATACATACATATGCTAAATGTTATACGTACTTGAATCCTGCCTACTCTTTGTTGTGCATACCAACTTCATCTGATGAGCCCGTCAAGTGGTGAAGGCGCCTTATTGTTAATGGATATTACAGCCTCGATATTCTATACTTGCCTCGGTAGGTTGAGAACCCGTGAGATGATGCAGTTGCCGAACGTTACAAGGACATGCAAATCATGCACATCACCATCGTAAATCACTAACATGTCAAGATCTCTTGGGTGTTCATCCAACTTGGTTTGTCATTTGCTGGTCGAACTCTACTTGGCAGGGCATGTATGGTGTGAACAACCCGCTACCGATATACGGGTCGCCTCTAGACTAAATTCGGCCGTGTGAAACAGTCCTGAAGACCGACATCTATCGACCCGCCAACCCGTAAAGATAGCCTCATGTGGCTTTATTGGTGTTGGCCTACTTACAAGATGCTAGGTGCTAGGTACTGGATAACATGTTGAAATTCCAATTCGGTTTGGGGAATCGTTCGCGTTGCTTCATTTTACTTCATTGCTTTTTGTGTTTGGGTGTCGCAAGCATCTATCCGTCTTCTATACAAGTATCACTTTCACCCGAGTGATAGAAGTAAATCTAGCTCCTTCATTCCTTCATTACTGAACAACCTACAAAGGCAAATAAGTATGAACCGACTAGAAAACGATATAGGACATAACAGCATCTCAACTCACCTTTTCTCTCAGCGTGCCCATCCACTGACCGAAGCTCATCCCTTGGTCGGCCCGGTCTTCCACCAGCAGTGTCTGGGCCCAGAGCTTGAGGCTAGGCTCGCCATCTTCCCGCACAATGTATAAATGCGGCACTACGATGCTACCCACTCCACGTGACAGGTGGTCCCGGCTCTTCTGGATCACCGCCCGTACTCGTTCATTGAAATCATTGTCTAGCTCTGCAATAGTGCCCTTGCCTACACGTAACTGCGTGCGATCTGCTACACCAAACACGTCCACCAGCAGCTGCGGTACTGCATCCCTTCCTACCCACAAAAATTGCGTCTGGCCGTCGTCAATAAGATACAAGCCGTATGAGAGGAATCGTTCGGATGATAAATTCAACGGAGGCGGGAGGATAATCTGGCTTGTGTCTGGGTCGGGGACTCCAGAGTTGTCGGGCATGTCATGCAGCGAGTATAACCGAGGGTAGATATACTGCATTAGAAGCGGCAGAGGTAACGTAGAAAGCAGACACAGAGCTGCGGATCTGAGATCGGACGGGATCTGTGCCGATTTTCGGAGACCAACATGCTTGATCAAACCCAAGAATAGCACAGGAAGGCCACGCAAATTGGCAGGGAACTGCATTCCACCACCTCCCATGCTTCCGCCTCCGAGCTCCTTCTTGAAGGTTTGGAGTAGCTCGACAAGCTTGCTCTGAAGAGCGTCGCGTGCGGCATCCAGCCCATTACTGAGTGCCCTCTCGACAGCCTTGTGAGTGAAGTATGTCGTGATAGCGCACTGATCCGCCGACGCATATATATCCGCAAGGTTGGTGGTGGTAGGGATGGCGAGGGTCATGACACGAATACGTCGTTCACCGTTGCACGTAGTGTACAAGACACCGGCTTGCAGACAGACGTAGTTCTTCTGTAGAGTCTCGTCGATAGCCACTTCAACAACGTAACACTGGTCGCGGGGGAAGGCCGGGAAAGCGCAAAGATCCGAGGACCTGTTGAAGAAGTTGCCGTAGAAGGTACTCATACGTAGACCAGTAGTAGCTCGTACTCTCAGCACTGCCTCAAGACCAATCTCTGAGGATAGGTAATCGCTGAATTCCGATGCAAACTTTACCGCGTCTTCGGCGCGGCCAGCATTCCATCCCGGGTAGTGCCAAGTCTGGCCACCAGTGTATCGAGGTAGGTTGCTCTGGGAAGCCACATCTTGGTATTGCGAGGAGAAGAGGAACATGTCGATCGATACTTGGTTCTTGGAGCACTCGACAGCGAATGATTTGTAGAAACTGTTGGCAGTTTGTAGAAGGCTGCCTTCTTTAGACGTGCCTAAAAGTTTCTTATCTTCCCGCATTTCCAACTTGCCCACTCCCAAGTTTGGCAACGAAGAACTGATCACCACGAGCTTACCACCCAACGGCGAGATCAGTTTGTGGCCGGCTCTAAGAGCTGAACCCATGCACGAGCCGTTGCTTTGGTTGTTCTGGAACATGTCCGGAAGCTTGGTCAAGAAATTCTCTATGCTACTGCGACTTTCGGTAAGATGAACCAAAAGGTCCTGTGGAACCGGTAAGAACGGCTCGTCTAGATCGCTCACAACCAACATGCTCGTCTCGGCATTCTCATCATCGTCCTTAGGGATGGAGAAGTAGTGCAAGCTCGAATCGACGGCAATAAATCCCAATCGAGTGCGCCTATCCGCATTAGGTATCCTATTAAGACTGTCTAGAATGGTCCTCGCACTCGTAGCGAGAAGGCCGGTAGAAACGGCAGCGTAACTGACATCGAACAAGAACAAATAGACGAGTGGCTGCGGAGGGCGCACCATATACTCCTGGGGAGCCACAAACTCGACGACGGCGTGGTTCAGTTCATGCCTGTCCCAACGATTGACGCTCTTCTGGGCAGCAGCATCCCAATCAAAGGCTTGCGGTACGTCATTGGTGAGATTGCACATATTACACCTCCACCTATGGCCTTGATCAAGAAAGATGACGAAAGGGTTGATATATGTCCGACATCTTCGGCACCTGGCTATAACTTGATCTTGGACGACTGGTACGTTGTCGTCGATATCATGAAGTGCGGCATACGGTTGGATGATGAGCGCGAATGGCAACTTGGACTTCTTCAACAGCGAATGGGTGGTGGGTACTGCATTCATCGTAGATCGAATATACTTGGGAGAGCAGTTTGCATCGGGGGACTGCGTAACACTAGCCTATTACGAGGAGTTAGCCCACGGTGTCCAATACATAAGACAGACAGCCCCAGCAAGACTCACATTTGGCGGGAGGATGCAAGGAGGAGGAGGCAAGTCAAGTTCTGAGACGTTGAAGGGCTGATTTAATAAATCGGTAGGATAGAGCTGGTTTAGAGCGACTCGGGCCTGATGCGGAGCTTGCTGAGCTCCAGGTTGCGGACTCGGTCCCACGTTCATACCGGCCATTCCCTGAGTTATGCCAGCAACCCCCGGAGACAGAGGTCCTGGTCCGGATGGGTAGTAAGCATCAGGAGCTTGGTAACCGACTACTCCTGGCTGGGCGGGCATGCCAGGCTGGGGAGCGCCATAAGGCGAGGGAGCAGCGGGAGCAGGAGAACCATATCCGGGCTGCTGAAAGTCCTGGCCGGGATATGCTGGGTAGCCCGGAGAGGGTTGAGGGGCCTGACCTGGAGCTCCAAAAGCTGGGGGCATACCACCGGGAGGTGGTGCTGTAGCGCCAGCGTTCGCGCCGCTTCCAAATTCGAATGCCTGGGTAGCATAACCCCTCTTCTTCTTCTTCCCAGCATCGTGGTGTGCGGCGCCTTGGGGGGGAGGTGAGGGCTGTCCTTCGTACCCAGCAGCAGCTTGCGGATCAGTGTATGGCGCCTCCTGGTCGTACTGCTGTGGAGGGTATTGGCCATAGCCATCGTTGGGGGCAGCCATCTTGGGCGCAATTGGTCAGTATTGCTGTCCTGAATCTAGCCTGAACTGTCTTATTCTATTTCCGCTTTCCTTCCGCTTATGTTTTAGATGTTGATTGTTTGTGTGATGCGGAGTGTGAGGGATAATCTAGTCGAGTCGAGTCGAGTTAAAAGTCGGGGCCTAGCTTGTTGGTGAATTAAGGAACCAAGTCTCGGACTTGTGACCACGATTTTTTAAAAAGGGCGATTTTCAGCGAAGGCCACGTTTTGATAACCAGCAATTAGAACAGATAGACTTGCTCAAGCCCTACACTTTTGAACGGCGTCTGGGGGAAACGGATAAAAAAAAAAGAGAGAGAGAAAAAGACAACAACAGGAGATGTGGTTTTATAAGATCGTCATTTTTTTGGTTGGCTTTTTGGTTGCTTGCTTGGTTCTTGGGGATTGAACTTGCGATGTAGCCAAACTCAGCAACTTGTCAATTTCATGAGCTAGATGACACCGTTGATTCGTGGACAACCGTAAGAAGGGTGGGTAAGGCGTTGACAAAAGGCAAAAAAGGCTGGGGGTTTGATAACTTTAGCTTGGCCCAAGCTTCTATTTTGTGGCGGGGCTACCTGTAGGCTAGACAAGCTACGTAGATAGAGTCACGTGAAGATATTCGTAATAGTATGTATTGTACCTAGGTACGTACATGTAACTATGTACATACATACTACATATCTAGGTTACAGTACTAGGTATGTATGTACATTCATCAGGCACCAAGTTTAGATAGGCTGATAAGAGTCGTGCTGTTGGAGTCTTCAAAGCTCAAAGTTTGGTACAGAGGGATTAATCCATGTCAGGGCCCCTCCATTGTCAATCTCCTGGAAACTGCTATGTATGGTATGTGCTGACATCTCGCATGTCGAACGGGTACAATACAATAATAGAGTCTTTGCGTGCCGAACATCCATATCGATCCTGCTGTATCAAGGTAACAGCCCTCTCAATTAGGCAGGCTACATTTCCCTTGTGCGACATTGTATAATATAAGGATGTATGTACTTCATTTTAGCGTCCTAGCCTCTAGGTGGTATCCGCCTAATTTTAGTTCGTTGTTACCTCCCTCTCTGTTACGAAGCGCAAGCACGTTATTATGAGGCCTCTCTCTCCTTCCTTCAATGTTCCTCTGATGACCCCAGAGAAAACCTGAATTGAAACCGTTTTGGGCTGAGACTTCTTCGTTTACGTGACCTACTAGTTAGTGACTGCGTGACTACCTATATACATACATGCAATCATGAACCTCCAGACTTGTTCTTACCTTCTCTAGTTCTAGATCTTCGTTAGATCTGACATATGTATTGTACCCTGACATATGTACCTCGGTGTTGTCTGTATTCGATGTTAGTTCGACATTGAACTTTGAAGTTACATACTACTACATCCTATCTACATGCCAACTACCTATACATATCTTCGGTATACCTTTGTACTCTGACCTAGGATAACCTATCTTTCATTCACTTCAATCCGTTCTACTTGTAATTACTATATATTGTCGCTACATATAATTCATTCTATTTCCCTCAACCCCCTAACACTAAGAACACATACAAACACCCAAACATGGTCCGAAAAGCTACTCACATCGAGGCCAAGTCCTCTACCTTTACGTAAGTAGAACTATAACACTATGCCACCAGCCTCGCCTACCCACCCCATCTCATCTTAATCGCTAACCCAAAACCCCAGCCAGCTCCTGCCCCTCCTCATCCTCCTGGCCATCCTCGGCGGCGTCGCCTTCGTCGGGTACCAGATCTACCTCAGCGCGACCAAGATCCGCGACAACGCCGAGGCCCGCATGGCCAAGAAGAACGTCGTCTTCACCAAGGACGGCCTCCGCGTCGGCGTCAAGCACGTCGAGCAGGAGAAGTACGTCGACGCCACCCAGAGCTGGGTCGTCAAGGCCTGGAACATGGGAAGCCATAATCCGCCTGCCGTCAAGAGAAAATAGAGAAATGAAATGAAAAAAAAAAAAAAAAAGGAAAGGAAAGGAGAAGGGAAACCTGGGTCGCGGGTCGTAGGCCAAACTACTGTTGTACGAACCGTGGGATACGGTATCGCTTTATTCGATAATATACAGCTTTTATTACTATCACGAACCTCCCGACGGGGGTGGCGGGGGAGCTGCTTATGGGAGGGGACAGGACTTTTACGATTATATGCGGGGTTTTTGTTTCTTTCGGCTTCTTTAATTTTTTTAATTTTTTTTACGTTGTCGATCATCATAACGTTGTCGCATCGGGATTTTGTAAGCCGCGCGACAACATTTACCACGAAGGCAAAGCAGATGTGGTTTATATGTACTGTATGTGCTAGATACTAGCTGCCTACCTCCCCTTGCCTGCCTGTCTGTCTCGTCGCTAGACGACGAAGGTGAGTGAGGGTGTGAGAGGGGAAAAGTCGGCAGTGTATCAAAATACAGATTTCGACCAGTCTATCTCTCTCTCTCTCTCTGTTTGTGTGTCTGTCTGTCCGTCCATCTATTATCTTCCATCATGATCATGATCATGATCAATCCAACGAGCCCATCTCAGCCGACGCGAGTCATGTTACACCCACCCACAACGAAGCGCCTCATACCTATCTATATGTATGTCTCATATGTATGCCTGTATGTATGTACCTCTAAGCCTCTAAACTCTGCATATCCAAATCGAGGAGCACATGCATACGCAAATAACTTGGAAAGTAGTACGCGTGGCTCCAAGCCAAGCCCCCATTATGTAGGTAGTTTATGGTGTCGGAGTTGTCATGTCTGTCCAAAAAGGGGGAGGGGTGGCAAAACCGCCAAAACCACCCAGGCATAGAAAAAGATATTATATTCATGTCTTCATGTCTTCATGTCTTCATGCAAGTTTAAATGTCGTTGATATTCCATATAATATATCTTATTTATACACATTTACACACTTATACACCTCAAGCTATAGACGACACATAAACACCTTATACCAAGTAAGTAATAGACATAACCTCATCAAACTTTTCCCCTCCCTCTTTTTAGATCCGCTGTTCCTTGCAAAGGATATAAAATACAGAAATTCGTAAGGATCGAGAGCTTCGTGATCAAACCACAAGCCACCGTTCCGCAACCCACCGCTGCCCTTCTCCCGCATTCGTGCCCCCCGCAGCTCTAGCCAGCAGTTCCGCGCGCGTCTTCTCGAAGCGCTCTTTCTGCATGGCTTCGACGTGTCTCAGGGGGTCGCCGCTGTCGCCGCCACCGGTATTGGTACTGTTCTGATCGTGGGTATTGTCGTTATACGTAGTAGTGCTACTGCTATTGCCGCCCTGTCCCAAGTACGCCCCTGACACCACCGCACCCGGGGGCAGCGACGATGGCATCCCCCCTATTCCTCCTCCCTGCCCAAGTCCAGCTCCAAGTCCAGGTCCAAACCCAGTACCCGCCCTTCTCCCATGCACTAGCTGCAGGTAATCCTCCTTCGTGAGGCCGGGTAACGGACACGGGGGCGGAGGCGGGTGCAGATACGGCCTCGCCATGAAACTGTCCCTCCGGATGAACATGGAGGGCATGCGGATCTGCAGCCGACGGAGGATGTGTGCGTACTTGACGCCAAGCTCGTCGCCGATGAACCTCAGGCGCCCGTGGATCCACGCGCGCTGCGCATCCGTCGTATAGTCCTGGCTGATGAGGCAGATCAGCGGCCAAGTGAGGAAGTATCCCGCGAGCGCCTTCACGTGACTGCCTTCTTCTCCCTCCCCCCTTTCTTCATGCCCGTCGCCGTAGAAATCCCCCACCGCCTCCCGCACCTGCTCTCGTCGTCGCCTGCCGCCGCCCAGGTGCCAGCCGAGGTGGTACGGCACGGAAGCGATGACATCAGTAATAATATCGACGCAGGTACGAGCGGCGGCGGCGTACTCGGGGGTGGTACGGTAGTCGACGGGACGGCAAGACCAGGCGGCGCAGCGGACAATGAGGCTCGCGAGTATGAGACGTGCCGTGCGCGCCGTGTTCCACACGCTCGAGATATAGAAGTCGTGGTACATGTCCACGCGGCCCGGGAACGCCTCCGCATTCCCGAGGTCATCCCCGCAGGCCGCGGCCGACACCCAGGCTACTGTGCGGTAGCGCCACTCCGGTGGCACGTCGCGCATCCAGCCCACAACCTCGTCATCAACTGCTTGCACGCGCCGAATCATGTCACGCATTGCGTCGAGGGGAGACGATGGAGGTGAGCGAGTGTGCTGGTAATGCGCAATGTTACTATTCATTAGTTGTGCGATCTCGGCACGCAACACGCCCGTCTTCATCATGAGACGATGACATTTACCTGCCGTGCTATCACGGACCGCATCGTCGATCCACCATTTTGTACCCATTGTTGGGGCAGTGCCGGATGTGAGGCTATGGATGATCTAGGGGTTATGTTAATAATAACGTTTGGTGTATAGAGGTAGGTGAATAGATAGGTACTAGGCACCTAAAAGATGCCAAGGAGGAGGAGGAGGAGGAAGTAGAAGTGACAAGCAACAAAACAAACAAACCATTTGGGTCCGGACAGCGGAAAATAGCGACAGCCCAACTTTGGTCTTTAACTGCTTCTTCCCTCGAGCTTTGACGAGCTGTATGGCGCCTTCGGTATGCGAGCCCCAATTCAACATGCCGATTTGCTTTGCCGTGATACTCTGCACAGAGCTATATTAGCAAGCATATCGTCTACCTGGGTGGTAAGAATGCTCTAAGAATGACCTAACGTACCTCGAACAGACCTAGCAACAAGACCGCAGCCAGTGTCGAGTCCGCCAACTGCGTCTCGGGGTTCCTAAGCGCGGCATTGGTCCCATTGAGCGCCTTGGTGTACTCATGCAACGCCCTGTCCGAAAATCTACCTCCCACGCCTCCCCGGTTATTCAGGAACGCTATGGAGCACGCATTGAATGCGTAACGTAAGTGGCCTTGGGGCTCCTGCCGTAAGAGAGGGATGACAAAGTCCATGAACCCTCGAGCGCTTCCGTCTCGGGGTTCTAGGATAAAGTTGGAGACGAAGCGGCAGCTAGCTTGATGTTCCACAGATACACTCAACGTGGGGATGATGGACTGCCCCAGGAGTGATCCGATATTGTCCTGGATTATCATTGGAGATACCAAAGAATCTTTACCCGATCTTGCTGGACTATTCGTGTGTGGCTTCTTACTGGCTTTCCGGGCTCTCCGTTCAGTTGCCTGTGTTTCGTTGCGGAAGACCAGGTCGAACTCATCCCTATACCCGGGACATTTCCTACGCGATTTGGCACACTGGTTACATGTAGGCTTCGTCTCATCGCACTATAAACCGAGAGTAAGCGTCGGCTAGTCTGTGGAAATGGTCGTGGGTTGTAGGTAACCCAAGATGGTCAGCGTACCTTGATCCTCCTCGTCCGGCACATCTGACAGCCCTTGGAGGGCTTTCCACAGTATACCATGCTTGGAGAATTTGTTGATGCCCTCTTCCACCTATAATTTCGACTGCAACGTTGCTCAGTGGTCTCATAGAACTATTCCAGTGTAGTCTGACAAGATCCCAGCACCGACTCTGAGAGGCTCTTGACTTATAGACACGATGTTGGGAGGTGAGGAGAATGCGTAGATAGGAGAGGTTAGATAAGAATGCCTAAAGTTGATAATACTGTACATTGACGAGTTATATAGGTAAGCAACAGACAGTATTGAAGATCGACATCCCTAGATCGTCTAGACGCAGTGTGTATATATACACCATAGCGGCCAAGCCATGAATAGAAGGGAATGGGGAGATGAAAGCTTGATCGGATACAGGAGCCGGTAAGGCTTGGTATGTCTAGATGTTTGTTCCGTAACAGCAGGGTACCACTCCGGGTTGCATCGATGGATACTGCCCATTGGACATGGACAAGGGGAACAGGGGCATGTTGGGGTCTCGCAATTCCCGCTGTCGCCGTTTCAGAAATGTCTGTGCCCTGGACTTGTAGAAGCAAATACCAAGTTGTGTTATGTTTGACGGCATTTACTATTACATCGTCTATTTGTAGGATCCGTTCAATCCAGGGTATTGGTACGGGATCCATTGGGCATGATTGGCGGATCGAAGTCCTGGCAGTCCGTGATTAGTGAAAAGCCACACATCTCTCGCCATCCTGTTTTCGTTGCCATCATATGATAAGTAGCATTGCACAACGAAACGAAGTGATATATCATAGATACAGCGGTTGAGGAAAGGAGAAAAGGATGGAGGATGTGGACATGATACTTGATTAGGGTAAGTACATGTATGTAGTATGCAACATTGAAGTAAGGGTCCCATAGTGACTTGGAAGTTGGAATGCTACTAGTTAATGCTACTAGTTAATGCTACTAACAACATTGAATGCTACATATGTACTCCAACGGCCCCAGATTTTAAGTTGTAGCTAACGGATTTAAACTTTGAAGGATCCATCCAAACATCCAACCTCTTTACTACTGGTCTTTACTACCAGTAGTAGTAGTTCGTCCTCCGGAGATATATCTCAAGATACATACATACCTTACATGCATACCTTACATGCATACCTTACATGCATACCTTACATGCATACCTTACATGCATACACTAAACTCTAGTCTTCCTAATTCTAAGCGATGTCCTGCATACCTAAGTCTACTACTACTAGTAATATCTATAAAACAAAAGACGGGCGGCAAGAAGAAAAGACCAGGTACCTGGGAATAATAAAAAAGTAAAAAGTCCATCATATCAGATCTCATCAACCCTTAGTTCCTTACTAAAAGGAACAAAACCCCTGAGCAGATCCTAGCGATCAGCCTAGGCTAGGTGCCTAGGAAATATCTTCATCAGATCGGCATCAGTGAAGATTACCTACGCCACCTCTACATATTATCCGACCCGATCCGCAAAGGATGACGAACGCTTCTATATGCTAACTAGTTATATGTACCTAGCTGAGGACTCTTACTAAGAGTCCTCAGCTCATATTAAATACCCGTGGGGGAAATCAAGCCTCTCTCGTGCCACCACCAACTCTCCTTTAATCAGAGCCAGCCATTGGCCCCGTCTTAGCTATGGCAAATCGTAAAAGATACGGTGAAGGATACCTATCCGATCACGAAGCAAGCTGGTAGTAGACTCGTATTTAAAACAGAACAAAGATTTCGCATTGAATTGCCGTAGCAATCCTCCACCAAGACTGAATTATCTGCCTACCCTACCTTACCCTACCGAAACGCCGATGCTCATGCAATGCCCGACGTCTCCCTCGGCCATTTTTACACACATTACTCCGCAAACATGACATGACATGCATCATCACCCGCGCCTCGCAGTCCCTTCCGTTCCGCGCGCATGTGCCCATGTCCAAATCTTTGCCTCTTGTCACCCCATCACTCCTCCATTCACCGCCCCCTTGCCTACTTAGTAGGTAGATAGCTAAGTTCCTATCCTATCAATACTTGATCGACTTTTGCCCATTGTCTTTATTCGCGGAATCCAATGTCGAAAAGGCACAGTGTTGATCCTTGATGGCCACCACCTCATATGTACCTTCTAAGCTTGCCGTAATCACCTTGCTGTGCTCGTAACTGATATCGTGACGAGTCTCTAGTATTTGGCTCCGTTGCCCCTTGCGAGCGTTGGTGCTACGCGTGTAGGTGAACTCAAAGGGCGGCGTACCCCAAAACTCGAATAGGATCTCCACTTCGCTGCCTTCGTGAATGTCGACTTGGATGATACGCCCCTTGCTGATCCGAACACTCGGCATCGGGTGGATCGTCTTGGCTAGGTTGACGGCGGCGCGACATTCACTCGCCTTGTCACTGATGCTGTTGATGGTAAAGTCACCAGCGGACTCGGCGATACGGCGGAAGCTAGTGGTTTGAGATTTGGCCTTCATTTGTTTCCCGGCAAAGTCATAATGTACTTCAAAAGGCGGTGTGCCCGACAGAGTGTACGCGATCCGTTCACCGACACAGTAATCCGTCCGCTGCTCGAGAGGGTAGATGGAGGGAGCCTCATAGAGCTGAATATGAACCACACCACCACCACTCTCGGTCTTCAGCTGGCAGCCACGATCGTCACGTACTTTGCGAATCCGGATCTGTTGGCCACCGAGCTTGAGATACTGTCTCGGGATCTGTATGCCAAAAGTGTTGGACTGGATGTTGGGGATTCTGAACACCTCCGGCAGGTTCCCAGTGTGGTGCTTGATTTCCACCTCGATATAAAACGGTGCTTTGCCCTCCAGCTTGATAGGAATCGATTCCCTCTGGTCTTCTTCTGACATGCACATTTTGAACGTCTGGCCAGGTTTCATAAAGGAAGCGGATGGTTTGGGGTGAACCGTTTGTTCAAGCGTCAGAGGCTCAGATCGTCGTTTGTCGTTGTAGAGATTGTCTGACAGACTAGAGAAACTATATGTAAACAATCCAGCCTTGGAGGTGTCCAGTGGAATAGCTGCTTTGCCTAGGGCGGCATCGAACTCCTTTCGCGCTACTGAGCCCGAACCTGACTTCGGCTTGTGCTTCACTTCGTATTCGACGTGATATGGAGGTGAACCTGAGGTTTTGTTAGCATCGAACCGGCTTCAATTCAAAAAGAAAAAAGATGAAAATAAAATAAGAGCCAACTTACCTTTAAGGGCAACTTCAAATCCGTCAACGTCACCCTCGCAAACATCTTGCTTGACAAACTTGTGCTCTTTGTCTCCGGGTCGAATGGCGTCGCTTTGCGTGAATGATAGCTCTGGGCGAGGGTACCACTTGACTTCGAAAGTACTAGCTTGCGCGTGAACTGTACCAGGGCACTGATCATCCGTCACGTCCAAGATCTCGTAGGTTCCCCGCTCTCTTGCCTCGATGAAGTCGTTGGTCGAACGAGCGACACGAACATATCTATCGGAGCTTATATTCAAGTTGCGGTATCCCACTCTCCATGGCCCATCACCAGAAAGTTTCAGGGGAAGGCTAACTCGAGCGGCCTCGACAACGGTTGCTGTCCTCTTACCCTCGATGAGACCGAAAGCAGCCTTGGGTCGTTGTCGTCGTACTGAGATCTTTGTTTCTTCCTTTAGGAATATACGACATCCAGTCTTGTCTTGAATACTCTTCAGAGCTAGAATGTACTCGCCACCAGTAGACAACGGGGGTGTTACAATAGTGTGAGTATCGGTGGTGATGTTGGTCGCCTTCTCAGCCTTCCGCTTTCCTTCGTGAACCAATTCCCATTCCAACGTAAAAGGACCATCTCCGAGAAGATTCACGTCCAGTACAATTGGCTGATCTAGACAAGCATTGATTGTGCGAGGTCCCTGCTTGAAGTACGCTGTCGCGGGGGGCTTCACCTTCTGCTCTAGGTAGTAATCCTCGTTCAATGGTAGGGCAACCCTATAAATAGCGTCTTCGAGTATCCTAAATTGGTATTGGTAGAACCCAGCATTCCTTGGCAACAAGTCAATTTGTTGACGAAGGCCTTTGACTTCCACTGTCTCCCTCCTGTTCGTCTCAGTATCGCTACTAACAGTATAGAGGATTCTGAAAGGAGGTGTTCCGATCATGTCCAAGTTCACCCGAAGTCCGATAGAATTGCCAGCGCACTTATCTGGGATCTCCTCGGCCTGGAAGGTCAAAGTCGGCTCAAGAGGATTCAGCAGCAGACAAGAGGAAGGTTCCTCGATCTCTCCCTCGCAGGAGTCACATGACACGGATTTGAGGGTGTATAGGCCTGGCGCAGTGATGGTAGGTTGGTCGTCTACATTCTTGGCGGTGAAGGTGCCAACCTCGACAACATCGCCATGGTCACCACTTTTGGTGAGAGTATCGATCGGAGAGAAATGCCAAGTTAGTGTATGCGAGACGCTCTCTGGGGTTCGACCTGGACGCCCGATCTTAACGGGAAGTTTCGTCGACTTCCCCTTGGCAACCTTGAGAGGGTTGCGAGAATCACACCCCACTATGGCAGCTCTAGGACGTTCTCTCACGACGAAGTTTTGATACAGGTTTTTGGGTTTGGGCTTCGCATCGGGCTCTTCAGGCTGGGGGTACTGAATCACATTGCCAAAGACATCATGAACTTCGTCGATGGAGTATTGCCACTCACCGGCGGCATTCATGGATTCGTTTAGGCCCACCTCCACTTTTTGGGATCGAGCCCAACTGTAGTCTTCCTCTCCTGGGGGAGCAATCATAGATCGTTGGGTGCCAAGCAGGGGAGAGGAGAAACCATCGGGCTGCAGGCTCTGGAAATGGAAGCTATGATCTTTGCCGTTAATGGTCCGGCTATAGACGATCTTCATTGGCGGTGTCCCATATACGTCCAGAGATAAATTAGAAAGATCGCCTATACATTTGGTCGCCGATTGTGCTGCGCGAACCAGAGCTCTAGGGCAAGGAACAATATAAGTAGGCTCCGTGATCCTTTGAACCTCAAGCTTGTACTCGTCGAGTACTTTGTGTAGTTGATAAACGCCTGGCTTCTTCAAGGACACATCGTATCGATAGATACCTAGGGACCCATCTTCGACAGATCGTGCAGATTGCTTGCCAATTTCCCTTATATCTCTCCGGCCGAGCTTCACAACCTCCTGAGAATCAGTGTCCAAGTCAAAGCGTAAGAGTTCAACCTCGATAGGGACGGTGGCATTGAAGTAGATTGGGACGCTCGCTATAGTCTGTCCTTGGCCAAGGCAGTAAGGGTGCTTTTCGGGATTTAGGAGGGCGGAGCTAGAAAAAGATGTGTTAGAAAAGGTGGACATTACTCCGAGTTTTATGAAGCCTTACCCTTCGGGCAGAATATTAATAATCTGCTTGCCCATGATGAGAGACGAATTATGCAAGATGCTAGAGACCTTGACATTATGTTCAGATATAGCGAGCTCCTTGTCGTAGAAGACTTTGGCGAGACCCAGAAGCCACGAGTGCCAAGGCACGGGAATATTGAACATGAGGAGCCAGTTGAAGATCAAGTGGGCGAAATAAATGGTGGATACAGTCGGCGCAGAAAGCTCCAGCCATGGTATGCGTAAGGAGGGCAGAGAGAAGAAGAAGACAAGGTCGAAAAGGATCCATTTACAAAAGAAGTAGAAGGAGCCGCCATTGTCCTCCAGCATCTGTATCCAGTCATAAAAGCGCCATCCCAACAAGGCTACATAGAAAGCGCAGGCGTAGAAACGTTGAGTGGGAGCGTCGATAAGTGTAAGAGGTATGACGGGTGCGCTGGCTGAGTTGGTACCAGGTTGGTTCTCGGGAGCTGCTGGTAGAGGATTTCGAGGTCTGGCATCTTGTGCTTGACGCTGATTTTGAGCTCTAGCGGCTGGCGTTTGCGGGAAACCGCCAGCACCTACTCTCGGCGTTCCAGGATTCATGGCATTCCGTATGGGTGAAAACGGATTAGAAAGCTGGAGTAGAGGGATTGGTGGATGAGTTGATCAAGAAGTTCAAGTTGAGGTTCAGGTTCAGGTGTCGCAGGTCAATTAATGTGTCTGGCGACTCTGGCCAACTAACCTACATATATATAGGTACCCACCTACTTAGCTGGTAGACAGGTATGTATGTATGTAAGTTACCTGGGTACCAAGTAGAGAGGTAAACAATTTTTAAAAAGTTGTGGCTAGGTGAACAAAAATTGTTGAGAAACCTGGACAAAAAAAAATTGCAAATACCTGGCCAAAATGTTGTAGGCCTTACGGAAGTTTTTGGGAGATGTGATGTGATGAAATATAAAATAACAAATGCAACATCTCGACGCGGCGCGTCAAAAAGTTCTAAATTCTTAATTTTTTGAAAGGTAAAAAGCTCTGCGCTGTCTTAAGCAGCTGCAAACGGCTGTCAAGTTACTCATTAGGTACCTAGTTAGTAGCTTTACTACTAGCGTACATAGTACTACCTGGGCAAGCTACTAGGTTAGCTGGGTGGTTTTGCCGTTTTACTTCAAGATGTAGGTGGGGTATTTGAGCTTCCAGTTACAGTACATTCATGGATATCCCAGCCTTAAAGCATTGAAGCTCCCTGCATATACATAACTATGTATAGGCGGTAAATCATGTAACTAACTTTTCATATCTAGAATCTTTAAAGAGTTAAAACCAGTAACTTAGCGTAAACTGACTTCATATAAAACCAATACATATAAAAGTCTTAATAATACACATATTATCTCAAAATATAAAGGAAATAACATTGAATCTACTACTTATCTCTTTAAAGCAAGTAATGTTTATCTTTCTAACTAGTACTATATCACCTTTCATCACACAAAGCCATTTCAAGACAGCTAGAGAGCTTTATCGTCACCCAGTCAAAATCTCCCGGGTAGATATACTCACTTACGAACAGTAACCTCCAGCTTGGACCAGAGCTGTAGAATCCATGAGACTCTCTTTAGTTGAATAACTTCGTACAAGATTTTATACAGAACTTTTCGACTTTGGGCTACGTAAAGGAGAAAGGGCAAGTCGTTAACTGTGCAATGTCCTGAGCATGTACTCATAGAGGTGTGTTTAACTGCTACTTGTTTCTTACCTCCCGCTATGCTACCTTTGTATCTACTAAGCTTCCATACCAAACAATAATTCACCAAGGAAATAAGAACAGAGCATCGAAGGTCGTAGTTAACGGTACCTAGCAGCATGGATGCCTCCACGCCCGATGAGTCGATTTGCCACTTTTGCTGGCATATTTGTTCTATATGACCCAGGCCAAACAGCCCTCCTCCCCCTTCCAGCCTTCTAGGGTCTCTCATACAGTGCCCCATCATCGTCTCTCGAGAGATATCACTCTCTCTTAGCCAGTACATGAAGATACAGGGCTTCCAGGCAGATATCAGATTCACTGTCAAGCCCTTGGTCTGCATTTTATGTCCCACATATCTAAAATCCCCATCTCTGGCAGTTCCCTTTACCTTTCCTGACATTTCTTTACACACAAACACAGACACCTTCTTACCTACCTACCTACCAAATACTCAACTACTAGCCGCCACCAACCCGTAACTTACACCATTACCCATCCCAGACCTTCCTATATTCCTCCTTCCTTCATTTTTCCTGAAACGGAAACCCGAATAACTTATTATTGTAATTCATCGTGACAGTCTTTGGCCTATCGTGCCATTCATTTTCCACTGTTGTGTCATTACTTCACTACTTCTTAACCTAGACGCGAGTCTGACCTCACGTACCAATGGCAACGGTACCCGACTCTATCTGGGATATCCCGAGATCTCCAACCCCAGGAGACGTAGAGGCTGTTCCCGTACGTCGGTCTGGAAGAGTCAAGAAGGAGCCTCCCAAGAAGAAAGAGAAGGCCTCAGACGCTTCTGTCCCACACGAACGCCCGAAGCGTAAGGCGGCTGCTGCTGCTGCTGCCGCGCGAAACATAGTCTCCGATGATGTCAATTCTCTTATTGAAGAGACGCTTGGCCAAATAGAGCCGGACGAGTGCCGGGAGTACGATGGCTGGGTCGAGCTTGAATCGGAGCCGGTGAGTCAATCAGTTAAGAAAATACAAACAGCCACTCAATTTGGCTAACTTGTACTCTAGGCCTTCTTCGAGTCCATGCTTTTACAGCTCGGGGCCAAAGATTTCACGGTTGATGAAGTCCTCCAGTTGGACTCGGACTATCTTGACATCCTTCCGTATGTTGTTGATCTGTGATGTAACTGATATACATTTGCTGACCTTAAGTACTAAATAGGCAGCCAATACATGGCTTAATCTTCTTATTTGAGTATGAAGGCAGCGACGATGATGAAGACGAGTATAATCGCCAAGACTGTCCAGATCACCTTTGGTTTGCCAACCAGGTATGCAATCTTCGTTACATATGAGGATATATATTCCACTAACCAGGCTTAAGACTGTCTCGAATGCCTGCGCAACCTTTGCGCTCATGAACATTGTCATGAACGCCCAGGGTGTTAGTCTTGGTGACCAACTTCAGGAATTCAAGGACTCGACCAAGGACTTATTGCCACCTCATCGCGGTCATTTTCTTGAAACGAACGACGCCATCCGTTCCACCCACAACTCGGTCGCCAGGTAGGTAACAGTTATACGATGTCGTGTTCCATTGTAAAGGGCCAAGTTGCTAACTGAAAATATTAGACGAGTCGATCTTTTAGCAGAAGATCTTAGCCTTGATAACAAGCGAGAAGAGTCACTAGCAAAGAAGAAGAAGAAGAAGCAGAAGAAGGCACAGAAGCCGTCACGCACCACAGTGAAGAAGGTGACCGCCGACCTGAACTTTCACTACATCGCATTCGTGCCAGTCAGCGGTCAACTATGGGAACTCGACGGAATGTATAAGAAGCCTCTTTGTCTTGGTATTTCTTCCCGTTTCTTTAAACAAAACCTACCCGGTGGGAAGAATCTATTTCTAACTATGTTATAATAGGGCCCATTACACCAAACTCGTGGTTAGAGACTGCCTGTCCTATTATCTTGAATCGCATGGCAAAAATGTCAGAACAGTACAATCTCCTGGCTGTTTGCCAGTCTCCCCTAAAGGCACTTTCCAGCGAGCTGGGAACCAACTACGCCTGCGGCCGCTACCTCCACGAAGCCGGACACATGATCCCAACATGGGGTGTTCCGGATCCCCTGAAGGATGTGTCCGATGCGCAATTAGCCGAATATAATCTAACCCGAGCAGCCATCAATGCTCTCCATCCTCCGCCCGATTTTCTAAAGCAGGTTATGCGCGAAGACTTCGATGCCCACGCTGCAAGAAAGCTGGCGAGTGAGTTGGAGAACCGTCGATTGTTCCTCATTACCCAGCATGCGAATGGTCTGGACAAAGCTAACCTGGCTGTGGACGTTATTAGAGGTCGGCAGCGGGACTTCACCCCTGCCGTTCATCGATGGGCGCGCGTACTTGCTGAGAAGGGTATGCTGCGACAGATGATCCGAGATATGGACTAAGTCGCCTGACTAACCATGTCGCGATATCGCAGCACACTGCTATCCTGTGTTGCGCGATGGTATATGAACCAGTGGGTTTACTATGTTTGCAACGTGGCATGATTTGAGTCTGAGAAGAGAGAGAAAGATGAAGAGAGTGATGACAGAGAGAGTATGTGATGAAGATCATTGAGTAAATCTTGCTCTTGCACTGAAGTCGATATCAGTACCGCCTATAGGTACTGCCTACACACGAACGAGGCATGGATAGGGACTATACCCTGGCGTCAGATCATATGTGAACACGCGGCTTACTCATCACCATTTTCCGCCTGTGTCACTCCCACCCCCTTATGGAAGAAAGGGAACGCTGAAGAAGGCGAGGAAACGATTTTAATGTATAGGCCTCTGGGGATTACCTATATACCCCGGGGTCTCATATCGTGACGTACAAGTGGAAGAAGGGAAAACTGGAGAGGCTGAGAAAACGATGGTCGTGTATTGGCCTCGGGGGATATTTATCCCTAGGGTCTCATATCGTGTAGCACGAAGAGTGCGTTTGTTCTGGGCATGGCTATGAGCAACCCGTCTACCGCCTACCTTCTATTGTTAAGTGGCTGCTTGCTTGCTTGCTAGTTAACCTACTAGGTAATCTAGGTACATAATTTGGCCACGGAGAAGGAGAAGGAGAAGGAGGGAAGGGCCTGCGATCCTACCTCCCTAGGTACATACTGTATTTAATGTCGCGACCAATGCAGAACTCGGCTTTACGAGAAGTTTACGTACTTGGTAACAGAAGTGTCGTACGTATTTACTTGTGCTGGCAGTATATATCGAGTGCGCTAGTTGTCTCTATCTTTTATAAAAAAGGTTAAGTCACCTACAGCACCACATCACTCCTAACCCCCACGATCCCAATCACCCACCTACCTAACCTACCTACCTACCTACCCAGCGAACACAAAAAAAAAAAAGCAAGTGAATAAGTAAAAAGACAACACGCATTAATGATCTTGGGCTATTACCTGAGTATTGCCATTCTCTATATGTAGGTAGCCTACCTACCTACCTACCTACCTACCTACTACCAATTCGATGTGTACTTTTTGTTGGCTGTTTGTTGTATGCGACACCCCAACACCCCAACACCCTACCACCCCCCCCTTCTTACTCCCGTGCCCTTTTACCCCTTACTCTCCTACCATACCAAGCAACCATCATCATTATCTTCTCGGCGTTTTTTTTTTTGGTTGGACCCAGTTGTTTACTAGGTATTTTCTTTCCCCGGTAACTCTTTAAAGGTATGGACCTTATGTAAGAGTAGGTTAGAGAATTAGTTAACCCCCCACCCCTTAAAAGTAGATTTTGAGAAAATCTATTAGAGAGAGAGAAAAAAAAAAAGAAACAAGAAAGAGCAAGGATCTGGTCTTCTCCCGTCTCCTGTAGAAAAGAACCGTATCCCCAGAGGCTTCACAGAAAACCGTGACACTAAGGCTTCGGGACATGCAGCGTCTTACTGCACATCAAGCAGCCGTGAACCACGAACAGCGCCACCACAGGATGCACCTCGAGCGCAGAGCCCGCGAACCATACGCCGCCGGGGATCTGGTCGAGGACCCAGCCCTGGGAGACCCAGTAGGCCATCATGGCGTCGAGGCCGAGGGTGGTGGGGATGGGGGTGCCCTCGAAGTAGCTGGCCTTGCCGCTGGCGTCCTTGGGGATGTCTCCGCTGTTGGCGGTGACGTTGAAGCGCGCGAGGCGCGTGAGCCCGCAGAGCACGAAGACGGCGAGGAGGATGTGGTCGAGGGTTGTGCGCATGCCGATGCTGAAGGCTACGCAGGCGGGGGCGAGGCCGAAGGAGATCTATAAGTATTCACAAGGGTGGCGTTAGTATAGTAAAAAAAAAAAAAAGCATTTTAAAACCTGCGTAGGTACGCATGATGAAGCGCAAGGCAAGGTAAGGGCGAGGGCGAGCAACAACGTACCAAGTCAGCCAGCGAATCCAACTCCTGACCCATCATGCTGCTCTTCTTCCGCCACCGCGCGACCCGGCCATCCATGAAGTCGAAGAACAATCCGAAGGGCAGGAATGCGAGGGCGATGTAGAGGGTGTTCTTTTCGGCGGGGTCGCCAAGGCAGTATCGCAGGGACGAGAACACGGACATGATGCCGCAGAAGCCTAAATCCCCCAACTCGTTAGCAGTCTAGCCTTAGAACTCCTCCAACTTTTTTTTTTTTTTTAAAAAAACCCCGGATGCGAAAGAATAGAGAGGCAGGGGCAGAAGGGGAAAAAGTACCGTTCAGTTCCGTGATATAATCGGCCATGTGTAGAGCTTTCAGGAGGGAGAAGTGGCCGGTAGAGGAGGAGAGAAGGTCCTTCTGCTTGTTATAAGCTACAAACGGCAAAATAGGCCCATCGTTAGCAAATCCTTATTCTTGAAAGTAGACATTTCTTCCCGCTTCATAGAGTGGCCGAACATGTTCGCTCTCGGGGATTATCGTCGAGATAGACAAACAAACGTACAAGGTTCTTGCGCAACACTCGCCTTGGCTGCGGCGCCATTGCTCGCACCGCTCGTTCGTTTCGACATAACTGTTCTGTTTGTCGGTTTTTCTTCGCTTCCTTTCCTATTTTCGCTGTATGACTATGACTCGGGTTCGCAAGTCCGATCGATTGTTTCGTTTTTTTTTTTTTAATTATTCTCTTATCCGCAACCAGAAAACCTAATACCGACGTGATTTATTAGATATCGCTTGCTATCCTTTTCTTCTTTTCTGTTCGTTGGTAGACAAGCTTCTCTCGCGGTGTACAAGTCCCTTCGTTCACCGAATCTTTCGGAACGGCAAGTAATAGGTAATATGCTTAATTGTTTTTTGGTCTTGACTCGAGATCTCCTTTTTGGTAATAGAACACGTTTATGTCACGTATGAGCAGGAACTAAAAAAGTGCGCAATAATAAAAAGCTGGGTGAAATATAATATGGATGTAAGTGTCCTTTCGACCAGGTAGTTAGAAGCGGTAGCGACTGTTGAGAGTAGTGACGATAAGTATATGGATATATTGTACAAAGTAGGTTGTGAAAAAGTCTTGGCAATTCAACCAAGGAAAAAAGGCGGCGACTATTTTTGTTGGAGCTTGTCGATAGGCGCAGCATCATTGATGCCGTCATTTGGACACGTTCAGCGCCCGCTAGGCTGGCTTGGGATAAGCGCGGGGAGAACCTTGGTAGCTTCGATGTTTCCTTCAATCAATGAATGCTCATTGCCGATTACATAGTAGGTACCGAGGTACTTACATAATTACATAATACACCTACGTAACTCAAGATTTACAAGCTGTAACTATGCATCTAATTAATATTTACCTAGTACTATTATGTCATTCCTTATCGTGATACTACACATGTAGATACTCAATATATCTACATCCTACAATCTACCTGGTGCTACACATACCTAATATGTTACCTAGTATACGAATACATATGATATGTAGCACCTACCCATAACACAGCCATCCATCGTCAACCATTCACATTACAACACGACCAAGCAAGACCAAACTCTCCGTATGGCTGTCTCTTCCGCAGACCATTAAATCCCTGGGATGCTGCTGACTGACTACCTATGTACACTGATTTAATTCGGGCAGCAACACCGGCTCTGCCGTCTTCGTTCCCATCTTCGTTCCCGTCTCTGTACTTGATTCGACTAACCGATGAAAGTCGATACCAAAAACAAACATGAATATTACTTTGGGAGACAACGTCTCCTACGCCTCTCTCCCTGCCTCTTTCTCTCCCCCGTCTCTGTGTGTATTTTCTCTTTCCTCTGTCTCATTCGTGTACCTCGACTGGGAAATATGTATCCGTCGTCCTTGACACAATAAGCCCGTGTACCTGTATGTATGAGAATGATATGATAACTGGACAAGCCTGTCCATCTTTGCTATGCCTCGCAGAATCAACCCTGTTCCTTTCCCTGGACACTCAAATGGTCCAATACACATGCATGCTATGAGGTAATAATTATGTATGCTAGAAGCAAACTGAAGGGAGAAAGACAAAAGATATCAAAAACATTAGAATCCGGTTGTATCCTGGGATATGTTGTGATGCTGTAGCAGTGAATATGCAGATGCGAGAATCCCTCCAGCCCCCCCTTGAGAATGTGATGAATATGCTTGATAATCTAGGCATCAATAGACTTGACCCTTTATCGAGTGATAATTACGGAGAAACCGTCGACCCAGGCTGCGCACGAACCAGATACACCGCAGACTGTGTAACCGGGCGGTGGTAGGAGTGTGTGACTGTGAAGTTCTTGTTAGTAGTTTACAACAGGAGTTAGCCAAGGGGCAAGAAAGACTTACGCAGAACCACCCGTTGCATTTCCATAGATGGGAGACTTTCTTCCGAGACTTGTAAGGACTTGGATGCCGTCGATCCATAGGCCTGCTCGTACAAAGAAACCCGTAATATACTCGCCACGGCGAATGTCTAGCAAACAAAAAAGTTAGATATGTTCTCCAAACGGACAATTGGCAATCACTTACCCATTTCAAAACTATCACCACCAGGTTTACCTCCTCGCTTTCCGAATAGCTGACTCGAATTATCGTCGTAGAAAAACTCTAGTCCATCCAAGGCAAAGCCATGGTAGAATACAATCCGAGATAAAACTCGAGTCTTTTCCTTGGCGCTCGTGAACACAAACTCTTGCGGCTGACTTCCTTCCATCTGCGAGAAACCGAGCTTCTCGCTCCTAAAGGCTGACTTGCCGAATGATAGCTTCAAAGAAGACGCCTTCGAACATAGGTTGTGGAAGTCGTTAACTTCCAGATTTCCACCGCCACGAGATTTGATGCAAACCCTGAGCTTTGATCGTCGTTTGTTTTCTGGCAATCGATCTCGTAGCTCTTGTTCCGTGAGAGTTAGATTACGCTGCACAGAATTGTTCTCGGTCGAGTACTCAATCCACGTGTGACAGACGTCATCCCCCTCAGCATAAATCTCTATGAACGAAACCCCCGTGGCCGCCGTTATCTGAACATGTCCATTTTCAACCGGCCAAGCGTGAATACTCGCGTCGGAGTTCAGGATCGGATCGTTAGGTAACCTAAAGCAGGGATGGCTCCGGAACCGTAGACAGTCTAGTCGATGCCAGGTACATTCGTCAGCTTGGGAAACTGGCCCTCCTTTCGATTTTGTTCGAGTAGAATAGGCCTCTTGAGCCACGAAGGAACGATTCAACTTGACATAATCTCTGAGCATCACTCCGCTTTCCTGATGTGGGCATCCAAGGAGATGTCCAGTTTCGTGGAGGTGGGCGCCAATACCAATATTGGCAGCTTCCCAAGAACTACCAGCCTCGTTGCAATCATTAGCAACAAAATTGGTATCAGTAGGCGTGCAATCGGTGAACGCTGGTACCACCTCCTCAAAGCTCGTAGGATAACTTTGTAGACAATGGGATCCGCAAATGGCCATATGCAAGTCGCCAGAATTACCCCCCAGAGCCGCGTGGCCCAGAATCGTCTTGGAAGCAGTATCCCAATGCGCGTCTAGCAGCAAGACCGAAACGTATTGTGTTTGTCCTGGGAGTGGCTTGAAATATTTATTGAGAGCATCGGCAGCAATACCATAGAGGTCACCCTTCTTTGTCGCATTGGGATATTGCTGCGCAATATCGAGATCTCTGATCTCTGCCAATGTCTTGTCCGATCGAATGACATGGATTCGCGCTTCTGATCGCATGGTGCCCATCTCCCGGTCCCGGTAATTACAGGTTCCAGTGGTCCATTCTTCTTCAAATCTGAATACACGTCGTCCAAGCTTGTTTCTCCACATCTGCTCAGCAGTGAAGGCCTGCCAAAGATAAGCGGACATGCGAAATTTACGGATGGCGGTTTCAAGCCCGTTTCCTTCCCTCTCCACCCGCGAAGGGACTGCATCGAAAGTGCCAGGAGAGTCCTTAGCGAGCAAGATGGCGAGTTGCACCGGCGGTGCGTTCATAGGAGGGACCATGTGTACAGTGATATAGGTCGAGTGAATTGGGTTCGAAGAGCCACTGTTGGCAAGTTTCGGACTTGAAAAGTCGAATCGTAGTCTGTTTGCTCCGGGCATGAGATATACCAAGGCCTTGAACTGCGACTCATGGACGGGCCAATATGTAGGCGGAAACCCATCGTCTGCCCTGCAAACTGTAACATTCCCATCTACCGGATGTAGTCCTGGTTCACCAATCGTCCCGTTAACAAGGAGAATCTTTTGTGAGACCTAAAAAGTAATTAGTATACACAAGCCGCCAAAATAAGAGTACTTAGTCAACTATTATATATGTTGGTATACACGTTGACCAATGCGCCAGCAAATCTCGCGCCGTTTGCAAAAACTCATATATAAAGAGAAAAAGTCACCATACCCAAGTGTTTTCGGAAAAGTTGGTAATTCGTGGAGCATATTGCGATACTGGCAGTGAAGATTTGCCGTTAAGCACAGGAGATCCTAATCCAGCCATGCCTGATACACTATATCGATTAGAATTGGGTTGAGTTGGTGGCCTATTACCGGGAATGGGAGGAGGTGGCGGAAAGTCTTTGGGTTGGGTGTTGAGAGCTGAATCAGACTGAGCTGTTAAAGAAGGAGGTGTAATGGAGCCGTTGGTGGGAGTTGTGTTCTGGCTGTGGTGATCGTCATAGCTGGACGTATCGGTGGATCGGTTGGTACGGAAGCTCGCTTGTGAGCGTCTTCGGAGCTCCTTGAAGTTGAGGAATGAAGGTGCCATAGCAGTTCGGCCTCGACTGAGGACTCCTACTCGTTACTCGTTACTGGGTACTAGGTTCTAGGTAGCCGGTCCGTGGAGAGAAGTTCAATATGGTTTTTCTTGAAAAGAAGGTCAATTGGATCAAGTCAAGAGTTAAGTTTTTGGGCAAGCAAAAAGTGAGCAACGTTTCCTTCTCGTATCGCGCGACCGACCAGGATACTGATCAAAAAAAGGTACCAAGACAGGCAAAAGTGGTTCAGATCATCAACGATGGATTAGGAACCCTCCCGAGTCCCGAATCTATTTTAAGAGAGGAAAGCAAACAGCCACGGTTAGTTTGGCTAACCGTTAGATGGCTAGTGAGTTTCCCTGATTAACGAGCGAATGATTCTATAAGCTTGAATTTTAAAAGCGGAAGAGAAAACGAAGGACAAGCTGTGAAGGCTTCACTTGTTCAAGGCTAGACGATAATTTATTACGTGGTTGGGAAGTGAAAAAAAAAAAAAAAAGATAAAGATAGTGGAGTGTAGAGAGTAGAGTGAGTGTACGTATGTAGATGTTAGCTTTGGGCTATCCAAACGTTACATTGGTCCCGCTAACAGAGATTCTTTTCTTTCTTTGCTGTCTGGTGACTCTGGTCTGCGTGTTGAAAGTGATGTGTACATTGATATCTGCCAACTTTCTGACAACAGTGACAAGCACTTGAGAAGATTACTAGGGAAGTATTTCTGTAACCGGTGGTCCAGTGCTGTGATAGGACCGATTGTTGGTCAGCGGTACGAAGGTTGTGGCCAAAAGTTTAGACCAAGATATACCTCAGCCCCACAGTTCCTCCACTTTTCTACCACTGTAAGAAATATCATCGCCAACATACTTACCTACTTATAAAGCCTTATAAATTTATTTAATAAATATTAAATATGCTATTACGTTATTTAATTAGTGTATTTAATAATAGAAATTTCTGTAATTTTTTTTCTTTATTAAATTAATGTAAATATTTGTATAATAATCTAAGGTTGTTTAGGACTGAAGGCTTTAAGTTTATAGCATATTATAGCGCTTAAGTGTGCTATAAGGTGCTATATTTTTAAGGGTTGTGGGGGATTTGACGTTAAATGTATACCTATTATTGGTAGAGGCCCAAAAAAGAGTAGCGCACTGTGGGGCGGAGGTATATCTTGGTCTAAACTTTTGGCCACAACCTTCGTAGATTGCCTACTTACAGGTACCTACATGCATTCATATTAGTATGATACATAGTAGTAGTCAGTTAAGGTTAGGACCGTTAGGTAGGTACAGACCTACAGTAGGCAAAGGTACTAAGGTTAGACTCATATTAGATAAGTGGTTCGGATGACTATGTACCTAACAAGACCTTTTTTTTGACAGTCAAGAAGTTTTGGAAAGCGGGTTGACATGTGTTCGGCGGGCGGGATGTTGACGAATTGGCGAATGATGATGACGTCGCGGCTGATAAGTGGGTAAGACTAAGATACCTTTAGCTGCCTTTAGCTGCCTTTAGCTGCCTCTAGCTGCCTCTAGCTGCTTTGAAAGCTTTAGCGTTGATGGGCATAGTGGGTACGGGTGAAACTAGTGGGAGTTATGAAATTGGTCCCAACCAATTCGAACCAAGCCTGCAACGGAAAGTCGCTTGACTTTTTTGGAAGTTCGAAACTTGGATACGAGAAAGTCACCACATCCATGATTGATACCTTTACATACCTCAACATTAGTAGCTGCCCTGTCGTGAGGCTCAGATTCAATAATTATCGTCAATAATACCCGTCAACGATAATAATGTAGCGATTATTCGTACGTAATTCTTACACACATTTGCAAAACGCAATTAACCATCAACTACCAGAACAAAGAATATCCATGAAACAACGACACGTACAATTATAGTGGTAGTTACTATATTGTAGTACTAGTAGGTCGACTATGATACGATACCGTAACCTCGGAACCTCAGGAATGCTACGACAAGTTCTTCAATCGGATGCGGTCGGATTGTGTTACTGGCAGAAAGCGAAACTGTAACCGTTGACCGAATAATACCCAAGAGCCGAAGCAAGGTAACAAGCTGGGTTTTTTTCTTTTTGAGCTTTGCAAGGATCTTGATATCCCGCTATCTTGGCCAAAATTAAGGTGGCAGGGCGGGCGTTATAAGTATATTACTCGAAATCATTGCAAGACACATGGTGTCATGGATGAGTCCGAATAACTAACTGGATGTTACCAGGTAATTACCTATCTATCTACTAGTGGCATCTACCTACCTCTTAGCCAAGGCCTTGTTGATATCTACTTGAGTATCACAGATCTCAAGATCGAAACAAGAATTATACAAATACATTACTGACCCTAGTCCTACATAGTACTCCGTACGCAGATAGATATCTCTCGTACTACGCAGCTTTTTTGACACTGTCGGAATATGCAACCAACCGGTGATAGCTATCGACGAGCTGCAGCTCAAAATGTAGATCATGTAGTATGGATTGCGGTTGTGCGAGGGTGTGAGCGCTGTCAATTTCAACAAACCAAGCCTTGAGTGCGTATGGGAAACACCCCCCCCACTCGCTCGTTGACTCGATCCTCGATTACCGGTATTTCCACTGTTGTGGCTTGAAAGATCTTACTTGAAACAACCACAGAAATGGCTAGCAAGGTGAGGTGACGACAATCTTTACAAAAACAAGCACTTCCATGTGCTGCACCAGGTACTTAACAGCCCAGGCCAGCTAGCCAGCTAGCCTAGCAAGGTGCGATAAACTGATCGACGGTGGGGGGGGCCTTATGATATTGGATATCGAAATAGTGATGGGAAAGTTGAAAATTGCACGATTACGCATGCTGGCATGGTGGGTTATCTTTGGAGAAGAACCGCTCATCGTAAAGGAGGTGTTGACTTATTTAAGGCAATGATAAACCTCAATAGATTGGTGCTTTCCCAAGTCACAAGCTTGACTTTTGTTGCCCTCCAGTTCGTTGATTAGGTACTGATAGATTTACCGACCTTGGAATATCAATTTTTGAAGATGTGGCATCCCTCATTGTTTGTTATGTTACTGCAAGCCCTGTAAGGTTGAAATGAGCTGATACATGTAGGAGACGAAGCAGCAAAGGGTCCCTACATATGATTTATTGAATATTGGACGTGTGGACTGTTGGCGGAGTACACTGTAAGCCTACTCCATGATCAGCATTGCTGCATATCTGTGCAGCGTATGTGCATCTCGGCCTTACGATAATCACCAATCAGTCGAGTTGGAGATAGTTGATAGTTGTTCGTCGTCAAGCAAACCTCGTATTCTGAGGCCTCTATATACAACTTTGGATCACGAACATGTTACCTAGGCCGACACTAGGTACATTATCCGTGTCTAATCTGCTATGTAGGTATACGACGATGTAGTAGATATTTGGGATATTCGTGATACTGTATTGGTGACGAAGCTTCTGGTATATAAGAACCCGATATTCCGCAATTTCTCCGCCAACGCAAACGCGCGAGTATTCCGGGGATCAGGAGTTTAATGCCATGCAGTGCGACCTGCTCCAGTTGGATCAGTTGGTTGTCAGAGCGGTTCGTTGCCGCTAGTATAATTAGTATAACTTAACCTTAACATGCATCTGTATAATATGGATTAAGAAGCTTGGGAAGCTTCCAAAGTTTGAATCTCAAAGATTTAGTTAACTAAAGCAAGATGAAACGATCAGATGCTGGTACCGATAAGGCTTTATTTGACTTTTTTTTAAGTGCTTGCAGGATAAATGCGGGTTTGGCACGTTTCCGTAGCTTTAATTAACCCTTGCTCTTTAGTGGACATGGGTTTAAATTGGTTGCCCTTTTGAGACAGCCTGTTTCCCTTTTTTTTTTTACTGCGTAACTACAGCTTAAGGAGAAATCATAATAAAAAGGCAAGAGGTCCTGTGAAGGGTAAGCCATTTTTCCTCTTTAGAAAAAATGCCCCTCTCTCGAGTATCCATTGTTTACCTAAAGGAACAAAAGCTAAAGTTTTATATTTATTTTTACTTTTGTTATAACAACCTTGGAATACTAATGATGGGGCTGTTGGTGAAAATAGGGGGAACTTGCTTATCCATAATGTACCTACGTGTAGCATAACCCCTGATCTCGAATTGGCACAGCTAACCAAATCAGAATCGAGATATTCCAATCGAAGCATATCAACTGAGCAACTATGTAGATTAGGTATGTCGATTGTTGTTTAGTCTGTTTCATAGGTCGAGGCCATATGGCAAATCCTACAGGTATGTGTGTATTGCCAGTTTTACCAACTGAACCCATCTATTTATGTACCAACCCACGTACTATGTAAATCAACAATTTGCTTAAGATAATTGAGTTATATGTACGCTAATAGGCTTCGCCGAGAATCATTGACTATGAACCTAGGCGCCGACATAAATCGTAAGCGATTCTGCAGCCTTCTCAAGTTGTCATGGAAACAATTGGCTGTCCCCGGTCGTATGAAACAGCTCGCATTGGCTGCCAGTGTCTATCTGGTAAATTAGTGGACGGGGTGCTCCCCTGAAGTGTGCTGTGCACCATGCTACGGGCGCTACATTCCGGCCCTATGAAGTCAGACTTTAGTGGTCCAACCGTGGCTTGTTTGAGCTCGGGCTTCCAAGCTTATTGGAATAACTAGATATTGGAAGTCTTTCAATGTTCTTTCTACCAAATCGGGTTTAATGTCTTCGCTGCTTTTGCTTTTTACACAGGCTGTGGTCAAGCAATTATCAGCGAGGAATTATTAATAGCTGCAAGTTCCAAATGATATTATGCATAGGAGAAGGGGCTAGCTGACTAACCAGACTATGGTTTCTTTCTCCTTATTATCCGTGACCTCCTATTTTTCAACTACTAGGGATGTTTTTCTTGGAGTCATAAGCTTCAATGGCTTATCAGACGGAAGGGTCGGTAGAAGAGGTTTACTACTTAATATAATGCTTAAACTATGCTGCCAGGTATTGTGTCACGACAACTCTCAATCTGAGTCACAGCTTACGAGACGGTCTCCTTCTTGCTCATAAAATGGGGACTACTTCGTACCTTCATGGACTCGAGAAGCTGTAAAGGATTGTGGTGTCTGGATTTATAGTGGCTGGAACGGGAAAACTTGCTACTTGTATAGGATGGGCTATGTATGACTCTCTGTGTTTCCAAATAGGTTAATTTCTAGGCCATGATGAGAGATTGAAAAGGGATTCTGTAGGTAGGCAGGTGTATAAAAGGCCTCGAAATGTTTCCCGCCATCTTTACAAAGCATCGCTTCTCCTTTTCTCGCCTTATCTTGTACTTGATATCCAACCCCTTATCATCAATGTCTAGTTACCCCTAAGTCACGAATTCCAATTCAACGTTGCCCTGATGAACTTTCCCACTAACACTTAACTGATATCCGCCATGCCCTTGATATGCCACATATCATCAGGGGGTTTTAAATCGTTTGGTATACGATCATTAGTTTTATACGATGTTGAATAAATGTATACCATAGTAGTGACTGCTGGTAACTATTACTATGGCCCAGGCTAATCCTTCAGTGCTAGGTTCAAGCTTTACCAGTAGTAGGCCCAGTACAGTAAAGCGGCATGGTTATAGGGCCCAATTGAGTTAGTGCAGGGTCATTAACTTTGTTGGTGACAGTTGGTCTATCTAGCTGGGTTATCTAGCTGGGTCTTTCTTAGTAATTAGGCAGGCAAGGCTTGTAGGTGAGCGTTGAAGTTGGGGAAGGAATGGAGTTTAATAGATTTAAATAGGGAAGTTAGCGTACTTAGGTAGGTACTTGGGTACTTCTTGTGCTTAACCCTTCAAGGCTACCTACCCTTTTTTTTCTTCCCTAACTGGATCCAAGATCGCAACGTCCGACCAAACTAATTTGACTTTTTTCCTTGTTAAGTCAAGTCAAGTCACTTCACCGTCGTCGTTCATTATCACAGTACAGCTTACACTAGCTGTGCATTTCTTTCTTTCTTCACCGTCTCACTATTGAGAACCGGATAAAGCAGTGTTCTTAATACTTTATTTTTCCATTTATCTAAATTGTACAAATCCAGAATCCAGACCTCCAGCTACCACTCCCTACCTACCTCTAGGTAGGTACCTATCACAAATACTAAGGTATCCTTAACCTCGACTCCTCTGGGCAACATCACTCAAGAAAACCCCCGAAATCACACCCCTTCGCTTACTGGTGCCAGCAAGCGCCCGACCAACTAGTAGACCCAATCGTTCTTTTCCCCCACGATCTTCCTTCGATAGCCACTCCATCAACGTCACTCACTTAAACCCCGGACTGAGAATTTCGAACAAGTTTTCACCTCTGGCCCAAGCAAAAGGAATATGCCGTCACCGTTGAAGAAGCAACCTGAGGCTGTCGCCGATAAAGTCCTCAAGCGAGTGCAAGTTAGCAAGGTATGATGATATTGCGTACTACTGGCCTTTATCTATTTGCTGGGGCAAGCCCAAGACATGTTGCTGACAACTAATTTTTTCACATCACCAGATTGCCCGAAGGCTACAGGGTCGATTAGCTCTAGCCCAGTTCAAGACCAAACATGGTTGGGAGGACTTGACACTCGATACTATCGAACCCAAGGTAGAAGAGGAGATCCGACGCAAGCGTCTGGTTGAGGGTGATGTCTTTTCCGACTCTTCCTCCAGCACATCCGAACTGCCGTATCCTAGTAGCAGAACAACCCTTATGAGCTCCCCGCTCAAGGCCCCTCTCTTTTCCGATGCCATTGGATCTAGCAATGGTAGCACCGGTCATCGCAAGCGTACTTATAACATGGCTTCGTTTGATGTGACTATGTCTAGTCCGACTAAACGATTCCGTGCGTCACCAACAAACCACAAATCCTTCACCTCCGCCCAGACCTCCTGGAGAGGTCATCGTCAGCTGACCCAGTCTTCCCCTGTCAAGCCACGAAGACAAAAACACTTCACAACCTCCACCGGGCCCAACGTCTCCTTTTTCCAAAGTTCTCACCGTCCCTCGGTAGATTTCACCACAACGAACTTTGCAGCACCTTCAGATGATGACGATGATCTCTTACCTGCGCACTCCTTTGCGGTCAACCACCATGGGTCATCGCCTCCTCAGACCCCCCCAATGCGCCACCGGGAACTCAATCGCCGAACTAAGGAGAATGGCATGATGCACGGGCAAAAATCGGGCGAAGAGGGCGCAGATCTTCTACTCTACCTGGCAACGTCTCCTTCGCCGGCCGTGCATTCGACCAAGACTCGAATGGACCCCCCATCTACACCCCCTCAGAAAAGGGATCTAGCTTTGCCATCGTCGATGATGACCACACCTGGAGGGGGTACTCTCTTCCCCACTACCCCAGGTCAGCCTTTCGACATCTCAGACTACGTAAACATTACGCCCAGCCCAGCACAGAAGCCTTGGAAGACACCTCTGTCGCTTAAGACGCCTACAGCGAGGACTCCCATGAGCGGTGCTAGACGACGATTGACTTTTGACGAACCTGTCCATACTCTATCTTAGGAAGAGGGCATTGAACAGATTGATTCATGGTGGAATTGATTCATGCTGGTGAATATCACGTCAGGACTTTACGGATGATATGCTTTACTTTTTTCTCTTCATTCACACCCTTTTACATCTATTTTTTTTTTCACCTATTCCCTTTTCCTTTCCCCCTTTACCGATTGTGCACACCACACATATCGCACACTCATCACACATTACACACATAAATGACACAAATGAAAATACCCGGCTCTGGCCATGATCACACAAACTGCTTTTGGGAGGTATGGATGGATAGGATGGACGGATGGACCAGAGGATGGTATGCTTGTACAACACATGCAAAGGATAGGAGAACAGTATTCTCTCATTTTCCCTCGAGGTTTCAGTCATGCGGAATGCGCGGAGTTCACTGGTAATGCATTTGACCAATTTGATTTCTTTTTTCTTCCCCTTCACCTTGCTATACTATTCAGCACACAATCCCGATCTATATCTGGATTTCTTTCACCTTTTTTTTTATTTTACTTTCTCGTGAGATAAGTAGGGGTTCGACTACCGTTGCATAGCCTTGCGCCGACGAATTTTGATTGATTGATGGATGAATTAGGTGGAAGATGCATGAGAGGGACGGACGAAGGGAGAAATGAAGGGGGGGCAGTGAGGAAAGGAATGGGAAGGGGAGGGGAGGGGAGGAGGGGAAGAGAAGAGAAGAGAAGGCGTGTAGCAACTCTCTGATAATGCCAGTCTTTTTTTGTTTCTCTCTGCAGCAAGTAAACAAATAAATCAAACCACCCAATCAATCAATTGATCAGACCAATCATGATATTAACTTATAACTAGTAAGCAATTGGATTGAGCAAGTAGGTGGGTGTATGGCTGAGAAATATAATTTGTTGGAATGTAGTTATGTTTTGTGTTGTGTGTTTTGCGTATGTATGTAAGTATGTATGTACGTATGTGAAGAATCAGATGCTCTCGTGGGTCGTGAGATATTATAGTAAGTAACTAAGGAAAACTAATTTCACGCGTTTAAAAGTTGGAAGATGTGCAACAAAAAAAAAAAAAAGAAAAGAGTGTTCAAGGTTTTAAATTGCGACGCTAGACGCGATGGACGTGTTGGGTTCGTGTTTGGCTGTTGGGCTTGGTAGCCAATGGGGGGGCTGCGATATAACTAGTTAATAGGTACGTACTAGGATGCATGCATGTGTACGGTTAGGGAATGGGATGGGATGGGATGGGATGTTTTCGGTATCGGGTTTGGAGCTCCTGTGGTGCAGGAAGGTGAGGTGAGGTGAGGTGAGGTGGTGGTACATAGGTGGTGGTACGTAGTTAGGTGGTGGCAGGGATAGGGGGGTTGAGGAGGGGTAATTATGTAATTGTGTGGGTCTTCACCTGCGCAGTCGTAATGATGGATGGAGCTTGTGTTAGTTACTGTTATGTACAGTATGATGCAACTACTACCCTATGTATGTAACCTGCAGTAGGTATGTATGTTAAGATGTTCATAATTGAACCAATCGATTAGTCAATGATACATACATAATTAGTTAACTGCAGTTGTAAATAAACGAGGTTGTTACACTAGTTGTCGTTAGTTACTAACTATATCTCCTCTAGTATTTCAGGGGTCCTTGGTCCTTAGGCACTACATAGGTAGCTATCTGGTGTGTTACTTCTATACCTCGGATAGCTTCGTCTTGCAAGCTTTGGCAGAGTAAATACGTAGTGTACCAGGTAAAGTAGGCAGTATAACGTAGTGCCTCTCTACTAAGGGGTCTATCTACAACTTATATATAGACCTATCCGTCTATCAAGAGGGCAGTAGATAATATACCTTACACATATACGAACCTAGGGTTGGTATACTAGGTGTGTAACATAGGAGACATCGTAAAGGCATCTTGACTTCGCACCATAAACTACAATCATAAGACAAGCAAGACGTTGAAAATCGGCAGCAACTTTTAGTTTGGCAATACGATACTGTGAACGTTTCTACACACAATACTTGATATGTACTAGGCACGGAGCGTAAGAACGCACTCTCCTCTCTGTCTTCCTCTCTTCCTCTTTCTATCCACATAAGCCCAACCCCCCTCCAGACGATATCTCAGACCTGCATCGAATATACACCCATCTTATCTTTCCCATCCTTCCTTCTCTCTCCCCTTCATACTCATGTTGGTTGAACAAAACAAGAAAAAGAAAATCACTCTATCTCTACACGTCTAACGAGGACGTGTGCCCCCTTCCCCTTCCCCTCTTTTTATTCCTGGCTGGTTTGGTATCAAGTATTAAGCGAGTGTGAAATCACCAGGTATATATCAATCGACTTGTAAAAAGAGCAATATGCATCGCACCGTACCGTAAAAACTCCGAGCTACCATCTTTGTTTCTCTTTGGTACCATGCTGAACTGGGGGGAAAATAAAATCAACGCTGCAACAACGACAAACAGCGAACGCTTCGTGCCTCGTCACTTTATTTATGCCGTTTCCTCTGCTTCCTTTACTCCGTGATATGCGTACATGAGTTATATGTCTCGGCGTTTAGCAGGCGAGGCGACGTGACGTGGTTCGTTTAAAGGGCTTTGCCGACGCTCCCATGGCTAGAGCCGCTCCTCCTCCTACCAGTGGAGTCTGGTCGTCCTCGTTCCATATCCGGGGTCGGCGTATATCTCGCGGCCGCGGGGCCGACGTCCGGGCCCGGATCGCTCCACCCGCCTATGCTACTAACACCGCTCGAGTATTTCGAACTGAAGCTTGGGTTCCTCACGTGTGCTGGTTGCGGTGCGTTCGGCGCTCTACCGTTAGGTTTGCCAGCTCCATTAGCGCCCCTGTTGTCGCCGGGCATGCTGGAGGATGCGGAGTGGAGAAAAGGGCGGTCTAGATCGAATGGATCGGACCGGAACTTGTTACGTCGTGGACCAATTGTATATACGCTCGCGCTAGACTCACGACGGCTGCTGGCATTGCTGGTCATGCGGCTGATGCCACCGGCCATGCTGTTTTCACGGGAGCGCCGGACATCGTGCACATAAGTTGCGAGGCCGCCATTAACCGTATTCGTTACTGGGCCTCTAATAGCGTTCGCGTCTGAGAACGGGTTCCTTGCTGCGGAAGCTGCCGAGGGCTTTGCCTTGGTGGTACTGTTGTTCACGGCATTCGCGTCGGAAAAGGGATCGGCCATCGCGAAATCCAGCCCAAGGCCGCCGAGGAAATGCTGCTCGTTGCCTATAGAGATTGAGCGACGGTGGTTGCTGCTCCGGCTATGTGGCCTTCGTGTTGCCGCTGCGCCAATCGCATTCTTTCCTGAGCTCATATTGGAGGCGGAGTTAGGTTGCATGTTCGCTGCGGAGCCGTTGGTTTCCTTCGCGGAGTTTGTAGGAGCAAAGGGGCCATTGCTCATTCCCGAATCGTGACGCAGTCGCCAGTTGAGATCTCTATCTTCATCCAGTCGACCCCACCAGTCCACGAATTGCCCCTTTTCATTCGAAGGCCCTCCGCTAGGAGCAGCGGCTTGGTTGCGTTCGGTGTCGGGTACGCCAAATTGCGAGTTTCCTCGGTCGAGGTTAACGCTCGGACTAGGGCTGGTACTACGGGCGACGATATCGGTTACACGCCCTCGTAACCTCCTAATTCTTGCGCCAATAATCGTCCACGCCTTTACTGGAAACGGTGTTGGCCCCAGGGAGCTACGATCAATAAGATAGGGGCCTTTCTCAGCGCCACCAAAAGTGGCACCCGGAGATAGCGGTGTCAATAAGGTACTCCTCCGATCTTGCGTCTTCCTCTTCCGCCAAATCCAGATCATGAAAGCTATAAGCGTGATGACCACTACTCCTCCGACTGCTCCTACCGCTATTCCTATCGTTTGCCCCGTGGTGATGGTATTGCCAGTTACTGCCTTGTTGCCTGCCTGGGTCATTTCACTTGCCTGTGTTCCAATAGAGGTACCGGTGGGCGGTACATTTTCAGTTGTCAGCAAAGCGACGCTTTCAGCCGAGCCGGTTGATGTATCCAATGCAATCGTTTCGCTCGCGGACAACTGCGCTGTTGTGGAATCGCCTGTAGGCCCATCTGAACTCAGTGCCGAAGTTTCTACTGAGGTAGGGGATGGAGAGGGGGCAGTGGCAGTGAGAAGGGCTGAAGTGAGCTGTGAGCCATCGGCAGAACTAGGGAACAGCTCTGTAGGTAGAGTTGAAGTGTTTGGGTCCGTCGTCGAAATAGGAGGAGAGCTGGCGGAAGTCGTAGGGGTCACTATGTCTCCTGGGACGGTAGTTGAAGGGGCTGGCGCAACTGCATTTACTGGTGGTAATTGGTTCGTAGTTGAGACGGAAGTAGAAGACGGTGAGGTTGGCAATGGGGCCGTAGTCGAAGTTGAGAAGGAGGTCAAAGATGAAGATGAAGATGAAGATGAAGATGAGGAAGAAGAAGATTCCGAGGATGAGGTTTCGGCTTCGGCGGCTTGAGTAGCGACGGCGGCGGCCTTTAGGTTTTTTGGCACTGCCGTACACCTTCTACCCCGTCGAGTCGTAACAATTGCTGCCATATTCGTAAAACTACCTTATAAGGGCGATACCAGTCGCAAATGGAGAATGTAAAACTTTATTACCGCCACTCCGGGCAAAACAAGTCAAGATACAAGAAATATGAAAAATAAGGTATACGAAGTGAAGAAGAAAAAAGAAGGCGGCCGTTACGGCCGGGCGAAGATCATAAGATCATGAACGATTTAGTTTGTGAATAATATGAAAAGGCTCATATTTTCGATAGAAAAAGGAAAAACAGAGGAAGAAGGAATAATACGATGAATTCGTTCTACGAGTTGGAGAAAATGCTAAGTAGAAACGAAAAAGAGAATAGAGTATCAGCCGTAACAAGCATTGAAGGAAATTGATGGGATGGGTCGAGCAAGTTGAGACCAGCAACGAGGACGAGGGGCTTCAGTTTGCCCAGGGCCCAGGCAGCCCAGCAACTTAGCCAAAGAGGTACGTACATGTATGATCTAGTAGTAGACTAGTACATATTACCAGGTATTACCAGGTATAAAGACCCGAGAGTTCAACCAGATACATATTTCCAAGGATGTTGACTCCATTAGTTGCCGTTGTAAAGGACGAAACCTTGTATTGGTACGTTTGACAGTTGAGTAGTGAGGAAATGGAATGATGGGATTGGCTGGTAGGTGACTAGAAGAAACGAATTGGTGGGTAAGTCGAGACAAGGGTTTCCCCTGGCACCTTTGAAGGAGAGTCTGAGAGCCTCAGAAATTCCCTTGGTGGATGTGGGGTAAAACGCTATTACCCCTGACTTGCGACAAATCTGAAGCAGTCCGCCCCCATCAGCCGCATACAAACGCCACACTACACGAATACGTACCCAAGATACCTAGGTACTTAGTAGCCTTATGCAGATCGATTCCCGTTGGTACCATCTCATCTACTACATAGTATGGATTTGAAGGAACATACTACGTCGTAGTTAAATGTTAATGTTTCGGGCCGGGAGGGAAGCTTGCTTGGCGTGGCTTGATGTTTCGTTATGAGACTACATGTGTACACATTACCCAAGTCGATGTTTCTCTTACGTAGTGCCTAGTGCATACTGAATAGTACATACATTATCAATGATGTATGTAATTCGACCCAGATAGTGTACATACATAGGTAATATGTACGGGAAAAGGCACCTTTGAAGTTTTACGGAAAGCCCTGGGGTCTATCGTGGCGAAGTTCCAACAATCCCTTAGACAGATCAAATCTAGTGTTATTCTATAACACATATAGATACATCATGTAGAAGATCATACTGCAAGGTTCAAATGTATTATACCAAAGTTGCAAATTGGTATGTACCTAGTAGTAATGCTAGAGTATTTCAAATATGCACAATGGGGAAAAAGATACCCAGTGCACCATCAATGTTGTAAATGAACCCACACAACGTACCGATCTACCGGGAGCATCAAACTAGAAGGATCGGGTGTTGTCGAGCCGAGATGTTATACCTCCTTGCAATTCTATAACAATCGAGGAACAATGGTAGAAGATGTAAAAGCTGGGTAAAAGATGGGTAGCCCCTTATTTGCTTTGACATTTATGGATGATCAATAATAGCAGTCACCTGGGTGCTTATACGTGCCCAGTGATGGGTAATTAATAGCATACCTAGTGCTTTGCATATGTAACTACGGAGTACCTAGTAGTAATCTGTCGATGAATACAATAAATAGCCAGTTGGTTTCTCTCGTTGCAACGTTGAAAGCATACATACGTTTGCATGGATATTTCGTGTGTGCCTCCATCTTGCTCCAACACGGCACACCACCTTATGTACCTTGTGTACCTTATGTACTACCTACTAGTACATACCTACATATGTACCTAGTAGTATGTAGATATGGATGTAAATGACCTACATAACACCACTGCTAGCACTATCATCTAGTACTACAGGAATAGTATCCGGTACCTAGTGAGTGTTAGCGTTGCTGCAATATGCACGGGCCCACGAATCAAGATAACTCGCTTCCTTTCCCCAGTCGGGCCAGTCCCGCCCTAAGCTTTTTGTGAACTTGCATGGGGGGGATGGGGGGGGAAGAAGGAACAGTTGAATACTCGAACTCTCTTCTTTGCAACTTTGGGGAATCTTTGGGAACTAAAACCAAATTCCCGCTTCTGATTTTCAAACAACAGGGACTTCCCATGATGTCTCTTAAATTCAACTGCGTTTGCTGCGACTACATACATCACTTACATCACTTACATCACTTACATCACATAGTAGCATAAGGGAAAGAAGTGAAGTTCCGAGAAACATCACAATCGCATTCATATTCATTATTCACATTTTACATTGATTGAGCCTGTTTTTTTTTTTTTGGTCGGGTCTTGTCTTGTCTTGATTGATTAATTGATGAACTAAGGTAGTCAAGGCCAAGCAAGCTAGTTCGCCATATCTTTTTTTATCTTCCTTCTTTTTTTTTCCTAGAGACGAAAGAGAGAAACGAAACGAAACAAAACAGATCAAAGATAAGAGAGAGAGAGAGAGAGAGAGACAATAAACAAGTGAGACAAATAGACGAGACACACGAAGAGCTGCTGTGACACCTGCCAGTCATAAGGTCCAGCTTCATAGGCTCGATACCAACTGAAATACCTCCAGGGCTACATACCTTCTAACCTACCTAACCCTACCCAGGGACTAGGTAGTGTATACACTTGATAGGCTCGGCTTTTTGTAAGCCACTCGTATTTGGGGGTTCCTGTTTTATATCTGAGAGTTGCACGTTTCATTATTTTAGAAAGCAACAGCCTCATTCCCTTAACCATGTTTGGGGGATTATCCACCTTTGGTAAGTCAAATCCACTCGTTCTCGAATTTCCTTATTTCTAGTTTACGAGTGAGACACGAGGCATGAGACATATTTCATGAAAAATACTTGAAAGTACCTACTACTAGTAGTATTCATCTTTACAAGCATTGAACCCATAACCCAAGAGAAGAAAAGGAAAGAAAAGAAAAGAAAAAAAGAGGGGAAGAGAGGGATGCTACATTCATACATTCATAAATCTCATTATCTCATCATACATTATTATCATTGAACTTCATCTCATATATTCATTAGCCCCGGTTCAACCCATCGGCCCGCCGCCAAAGAACGTGCCCCCTCCTACTCCCATCAACTTACCGCGATGCAATCCTCAACTATCAGATTCATCAGCTCGGGAGTCTCCGCCATCTGTTGTTCAACTTCTACAAGGACTTCATCGTGCTACCGACCTCAATGAGTCTCACTTAGCCGCGCTTGGTATACAAGTACATACCGATGCTCCGGCCGAGGATGTTGTCCCTCATCCATCTTACTTGCCCCCACTCTCCGGGTGGGATGGTATGACCTTAGACGATGCGCGCCGAAAAGATGAAACTTTTCGTCGCAAGCTTGTACATGGAGGCCTCTCTCCTGAAGCTCGTGTCTATATGGAGCGCCGCGCCGAACTCTCTGTGGCAAACCAGGCTGCCTTTCGCACCGTTCGCCGCCTCAAGCCCGAGCCAGGAAAGCAGCCACCCCGACTAGGAAATTGCTATGAATTCTTCAAGCAGATGGAAATGATGGCCGCTTTCTGGGATGACACCTCGCTTCCACCCCTCTCCAGTGACAACCTGGACGAATCACCGGCAGCACCACCTCCTTCCACAGATGCGGGTTCCGAGCAACCTACCACTGGACCTACCACCGGTGCAGCTCCCGAGTCCAACGCTCGTTCTGAACCAGAGTCGGATGCTAAAGAAAAAGAGCCCGAGCGCGTCACATACCGCTCCGATGTCGGCTCCAATATGCCACCTGAGTTCCGCCATAACATGATATCGGCTTTCATCAAGCTGGTTTCCTACGATTTTGGCTGCAACGTGGTTCCACCCAGAGTCGAGCCGCGCTTGCAACTTCTTTCACCCCCACGTAAAAAGAGTCCAAAGTCCAGGGCCTTCGCCTCTCAGGTAGCGTCTTACTTCCCATGCGGATGCGTATTTTTGTGTAAGATGCCTGTCACCCGGGAAGCCGCCCGTGCGGGTGTTGTAGAAGGTCCCATAGCGGCGGTGTCGGCACGTAATATAACCAGTTTCTCCACTCCAGAAGAGGCCAATGTAGACTTTGGACGGGAGCTAATCGCCGCTCTGATTACGGCACAGCATCGCGCCCGCGAAGGTCAGCCCGAGAAACGGTTCGGTGAGGGAAAATGGTGGGCCACGGAAAAGAGGTGGGGTGGAGGCGAGGGCGGTCCCATAGGACGGGAAGTTGACGGTGATGGCATCGTGGGCGACAAGGATGTCGTCCAGTCTCCTTCTGAGGATGGCACTGGCAGCAGTGGTAGCTCCCGGAAACCCCCATCGGTGCAAAAGCTAGGCCCGACTTCCCCCTCTCAGGAAAAACCGGGTAGACCCATGCCTATTCCCATGCGCGGACAGCCCTTGAGCAAGAAGCCCCGAAAAAACATGAGCATTTACGATAATTACCGCATGATACGCCTGCCGATGACCAACTGGGACAAGAAGACCAAGTTTGAGGCCATCGGCAAGGTCAAGGGCGCCGATTACGACGACGTTTTCGTCATGAGTAGTCTATTCCATCATCTCAGCATACTGAGAGTTCGCGTGCCGACGCGCCTTCTCTCTGTTCTTGGTGGTGAGCCAGAGGACCAGGATAAGCCGCGGAGTTGGGGCAAGTTGGAGATCTGGCGCAGCAAGTGGCACGACTTGTTCCTTGTCGAGGAGCGGCTCGAGGCTGTGCGCCTCCTGTGGGGTATCATGACTTGGGCTATGCGGAAGGATGATGATGAGGGGAATGGGAAGGACACTGCCGGTGCCACTGGGGATGTCCTGATGAAGGATGTCTAAAGGCCGATTGCTCTGACTTGGGTGGGGTCTTTGATTGGGATAGAGGATCGCCCACGGGTATCTGGATGGACGGTACCTAATAACTGCGGCCTCCGTCAGTTGTTTATGGGGTGGGAAATACAGGGGTAAACGGCTAGCTAGGTAGCTATCCACCCTCTCTTTGGATCTCTGGATCTCGATGAGGGATCTAGATTAACTAGGTTTCCGTAGTAAGTCAGTAGGCTTCACTCATGCGAATGAATACTGAACTTACTTGGATATATGAATCAAGAATACGAATGAGTAATGAGTAATGAGACCAATCTCCCTTCTACCTTCTTTTCCCTAGGTCTTGGGCCTTTTGAGTCTTGTGAGTATACCTAATATGCATGATGGTTTGCATGGTTTCGTACGCGTTGGGAATACCCACTTGCCGTGAATTACGAGACTACCTACCTACTCATCGTGTTGGCTTCGGCAGCGTAACTGCCTTGTCTGTCGAATCGTGTACCTATGTAGGTGTGTATGCCGAGTTCCCAACCCCTTAATGAGGATACCTAGGCAGTATATAGGTTAGGTAAGTAGTCACCAGTTTTATACCCGGGCACCTTAGGTCAGGCAGCCGTGTGGGAGACAGGAATGATCTTCTAGCATCCTCTAGCCCAAGCTAAGCACTGCGATTGACGATGAAACGCTGTCGCCCCTCCCCCCCTTCCTCACCTATAGGGAGGCTTTTTGTATTTTTTTTTCAAAGTGCTACATACCTACCTACCTACCTGTCTGTCTGTCACTTTCACCACGAGTAACGTGACACATGGTTAGCTCTGTGCAGTGGGCATCTAAGTTACATACTCGCTTCCTAACAAACAAGGTGATGGCGGGTGTATCTGCCTATTCTGCAACGATATTCGGAGCTGGCTCGCTTTTCAAATCCTTCAACGGTCTACTTCTCACAAGCAGGTATAGTAACTTATCCGAGGTCCCAGTATAGCAAGAGGTGTATAACCACCCCTGGATGAAACTATCTACTAGGTACCTAGGTAGGTAAAGTAAAAATCGAGATGATACATAGAATCGGTCTTGCTCTGGTACTGGACCCCCACCCCACTTCCCCTATCTTTAAAAGAAAGGAGCTTTATATAACTACCGCGTCTCTAAGACTTGATTGAATCTAAACCCATCAAAGGTCTACCTTCACTCTACCCCTTTTCGAGGTTAGATATCCTCAAAAAGGGGGAGAGGCCCCACCTCATCGGGTCCTACCCCTACGCACCCCGTTATATATAAGAGGATATCACAGGTCGCATACCTACATGAGAGCTTTATTAGGAATATGAATATATACGCAAGTACAACTAGATTTTGCAGTCCATAGTTAGGTACATACCTAACTTAGGTAAATACCTAAGCTCGCACTTCATGTCCTAACACCCCCGTTTCGAACGCTGTGAGAGCTGAGAGATTGATGTACCTTGGCAGATACCTAGGTATGCGAGTGTGTGTGTAACTATTCTTTATGTGTACCTACCTACCTACCTACCTAGTACCTATTCTTACTACCTCATCTACATACGTACGCAATCTCGCAAACACCTAACTTACCTACCTACCTACAAACCTAAAGTATTCTGACCGCTCTCGAAAAAAACGCATGGTATACCTACCTACCTACTTAACCCCCTCCCCCCATCGAAGCTCTCAACGCATACGCATGAGCGGTGTAAAAGAAAAAAAAACCCACAACGACTTTAACTAGGTAGAGATAGATAAGATCATGCCAACGTGACTGCCTGCTACGCCCACGCACCTAGGTATGCAGGTAAGTAGTAGGTGCATCGTCAAAGTCACACGACACATACACGCATACATAGGTAAGTAGGTAGGTAGGTAGGTAGGTATATACGCGCCACACCACTATGTATCAACGAATGATACGTAAAGAGGTCGTGTGAGAGAGGATATGCTCGACGTACGTAATCCGGCATGTGTGTGTGTGTGTGTGTGTGTGTGTTTGTATGCAACGTCCTATCTAGTTATCTACGGACGATAGCCACATGCAGTCTTACCAATCCCCGGTTGCGGGTTGGGTACACCTACCTACTTACCTACAGTACATACATATGTACATAGGTAACCTACCTTGCCTTGCCTCTGTATGTCGTACCTCACACATTAATTTCTATGGGCGATAGGCATTTAATACCTACCTGTAACTTAGTTATTAAGCCATACATCAGGTAGGTAGGTATAGCAGACGTAGTGCCATGTTACATAAGGTAACCTCCAATCCTCAACATCGAAATGCCGAACGCCTCCTTACACCTAACCTAGACACTTACCTATCTAGGCCCTTACTAATCTTACCAAATCCCGGCTCAAAAACCCAACGGGTATCTATCTGTGTACCTCGCACCGGCGGAGTCCGGGTAAGTGCGTGGGCAAATGTCTCGGTTCGGCCCCATCTCCTTCATTAGGTATGGCATATACCGACCGGAAACCCAAATGCCTTCCGATCGGAGAAATGAGAATGGGAAATATGGGATGACGTAAAAAATGCGCTAGTATCGCACGTTCTCTTCTTCTTCTTTACCGTTGCGAGACATGCAGTACTTGGCATGTATGTAGGTAGGAAAATTTCCTAGGTGTGTTCTTGTTTGTAATTGCATACTTACATGTACTTCAATGTTACTTACCTTGGTACCGTACCTAGTTTCAAACGTCTTCGGAATGACGGGAGCACCCGTACCTCCACAGGTCTGGCCTTAGTGCTGACGAGAAACTCGTAGCAAGCAGGCTAAAAAAATTTGAAGTCTCTGTGAGTCTGTGGGCTGAGGGTTTTAAAGATACCCAAAGGTAAGGCTTGAACCGCTGCAGCCTATGCTGAGCATAAACCTTGGAGAACCGACAAGCTATATCGCCTCGCCTCGTCCGCCCTATTCCGGACAGCTGAGCCGTGGCAGGACGTGATAGGATGAAAAGATTGACATAAGGCATAAGGAAGATATGTAGATAGATAGAAAGGAGTATAGCGCCAGTGACTGTTGTGAGCTGAAGCTGTCGTCGGGTGTGCTAGATGCTAGGCATGTATGCAGGTAGGTAGGGTATGTATGTAGGTGCCTAGGTAGGTGTCGTCACCTTTGGTAAAGGGAATCCCCTATCGATAATAGGCCACAGCCTCAGCAGAGTTGCAATGCAGAAGACCCGGCTGTACCAAATCAGTTACATGCGTACGCGTGCGCGAGTGGGTGCAATGGCGGCTAGACGGCCCTGTTGACACGCAGCGCTTGCTACAAGCATGACCGTATCGGTCCGCTGACTCGCAGATGGAGAATCTGGAGTAGGTCGGTGTGTACCGATTCCAATACAAGGTAGGTAGTAGATAGGGCTGCTTGGTCTCACGGCCCAAGCTATCCCGAAAAAGGGGCGAAGTTTTTATTTTTATCACTTTTATCAATTTTTTCTCTCACCTTTTTCCCTTTTCTCTTTTCTTCAACCGTTTATGGTGTGGTTCAACTCAGAGTGGACTTTGCGGCTATGTCATCGGCATTACCTCCATTGGCTCCTCCACATGGATTCCTTCCCAAGCGCCTGGGAGTCCAGGGACGATGCATGTGGCGCCTGTAGGGCAGAACTGGATGGGATGAAACCTGTGATATCTGTGACATTTGCACCGTCTGCAACATTGTACCTGATGATCTACAACCCACACTTTGGTACACAGAGGACCCTTGAGGTGTTATCGGGACTCGGTACGCGATGTTGATCGGTACCTCCCTACCTTCTAGTCGGTTAGGTGTACATCTTGGTTGCCTCTAATAGAGACGATCGTCCAAGTTGATCGTCTTATTAAGCGGTAACGTTGTCATGAGAATCGACTATTAGAAACGTCCGAGGCTCAATAGGACCGAGAGAAGAATAATAGAGAAAGAGAGAGAGAGAGAGAGAGGGATATAGAGAGGGCCTTTTCAGATTTCCGCGGAAACCAACCTTGGAACTTGAGACTCGGTCTGTTACCTGCTTGGGTAGTTTTCTGAACACAATTTGATACTTAGCCAATATGATGAAATGCCAATGCAAGAAAAGAAAATCTTATATCCATAGCCACAGGATGCTTGCGTACCTAGATAGGTTTTACTACCGAGTATACGAACTAATGCAAGCGTTATTAGAAAAATGAGACCCGGAAAAGGGATCCGTGGACATAAGATCTCCCAAATATTGCAGAAATCTAAAATGCGACTATGCGGTCAGTATGCATAGCAACCTCGGCAGGGAAAATAGGCGCTTTGTTAGTGGATTCTTCTGCCGGAGAAGCAGAGCTCGACGCCAGATGCAGACTGTTACGACATCAGCCACCATATTCGGATACACCGAGGTCGTTTCTCAAGATCCAAGCCTCAATCTTGAACCTGCAGCACTACCACTACACGCGTTACACCCATCACACCAAAGCTAGGTCGGAAAATCCATTATTCCATCATATTCCATTATTTTGATATATCCTTCTATAATTCATGGCTTATGGCGTTTAAAGGCGTCCTTAAGGCCGGATGTACTTGAGTTAGTACATACTATAAGTTAGTACTTTGACGGACATATGAGCAACATCGAAGCGATGTCCCGTGCAAAAACGGGGTTCGCCGGGGTACTTGGATGAAAGTGAATGAAAGTAATAAAATCCCATACTTGCTGGCCTGGTGCTGATTAGGTTGCTGATTAGGTCGCTGATTAGGTCGCTGATTAGGTCGCCGATCGGGCTTGTGGTGATAATGTAGTGACAAGGCTGCCCAAGCGGCTCATTCGTCCGTCGGGGACGCTCTAGAGAGATTGCACTGCAACAGTAGGTAGGCACTGGCATGGTCTGCTTTAGTTGTTATTCATACCTACTACTACTAGTATTACCTATTGACAGAATATTCAGGTGTATCATGCCCACTAGGCTGCTAGTGTTCCTACAGTACTTCTTAGTTAGTAGGTTAGTCGTCGGAATACGGCGATATGTTGGAATACAGAAGAAAGGCTTGAAACATCGATGGTTAACCGAAGCCTTCAGCTCCGAGCTTGGGTTTTATCAAAGAGCCTCTTGATTACCTTGGCCTGACAGCTATATGTGACGATCTTATAGTAAGAGTAAGAGTTCCAGTTCAGCGCACTGGTGCGCTTAGAAGTAAGAGATTGGAAAAAAAGAAAAAAAAAGAAAAAGGAGAAGGAGTTGAATCTGAAGGATTCATTGTTGCGAACTATTTGTTGACTATTGGAATATTGATGTTAAGATAACTATGGGTATAATCGACGGGGATGCAAAAGTACAGCATACAGAGGATTCTATAGAGTTCATGGTTCAAGGTTAGGTTTAACATTTGTTACAAGTTAACTATACTGCCGATGTAATTAAAAGAATCTTGATAACTATTACCTTATTAGGACTAACCACTTTAACCACTTAACTTACCCTAGATAGATACCTACACTAGTCTCTTATGTTGGCTAGGAGTTATGATGATTTTAAAGTCTGAGGCGGCTAGCACTACTAGTAAAATGACGAAAGATCAAGTATGGCGTATATGGTGTTACTCGTTACAGTTATCAAAGCCGTGGCCGTCAATACTTTCTGTTATTGGTGGCATTCCAACTTGACAGCAGCCGATATCCCCACACATCGGCGCGGAATTGAACAAGCGCCCAAGCTTCTCCACCCCATGCTGCCATGTTTTACCCATGTCTAAAGCCTAGACTACGGGAGTACCGGTAACAACCTGTAGGAACTTTCTGAATTTTTGAACTGCAGATGCTAAAATATTCTCTATCGTGTAGTTACATACCTACGTACATTTATTGAACTCGGCTGCGACCTCTATTTATTGAATTTATTAGCCAATTGCTACTTATTTCTCCCCTCTCTTCCTAGTACCTCATCTACCTACGGGTAGGTACATACCTAGGTAGGTACATATGTCATACCTAACCTAGGTAGTACCGTAGCTATATATGTATAATCAACCCAAAAAAGAGGGAGGGAAAAGAAAAGGAAAAGGAAAAGGAAAAGAGATCCACAACTGATCCTTGCCTGCAGGTAAAGTTTGCAATGAGGTGGTTCAATGTTGATTTGCACTAAGGTTGTCAACCCAGGTTCCCTGCGCCACATCGCTTGACCGCTCTGCTGGGATTTTACCCTGTTAGCGTTGGACTTCTTAACCCAAATAGGTATTTTTTGGCATCATTAACCTATTAGTTTTTCTCTTTTTTCTCTTTTTCTCTTTTAATTTTTGTAACCCTTCTTTTCACTTTAGGTTGTTCGTTGGAGGCTCTAGGCTTGTGAGGTACCTAGTAGGAGTGTGGGTGCTGCGCTTACGTACTCAGATTCTGTTTAAAGTGGTTCAATAGAAATAAATACATGTACAACATTGAACAAGAATACAACTAAACAAAACAAGATAATAAAAATAGAAAAGAAATCAAGAAATATACATAAGTTACAGTTCAACGTTACAGATACGAATATACAAATACATGTATACAAAAATACATTTTACCTCTACATCATCATAGCCCATCCCAGACGCCATACACGCCATACCCATACACCATACGCGAAATCCAAACATCGCGAACTGTCTACCAAATACTTATAGCTGCAGTATATATCATCCCTCTATCCTCCGAGTTCTGTTTCTATAAGAGCCTATAAGAACCTGACATATTTACTGCCTTGTCCACCCCCGACCGACAATTGTCTCAAAAAAGAAAAGGAAAAAGAAAAAAAAGAGAGGAAGAGAATAACCCCGCCTCTTCCCCCCACGCGATCCTTTCATCATCAACCCTAGCTCCCTCAGCTCGCCTCGATCTCTTACAAACCTGATATAATATATAGTATATATATATATAGCATACCCTATACCATATCGGAGCTCAACCTCATCGCCAAAGAAAAAAAAACATATAATTCTCTGTCATGTCAGGTTACGGCTACCCTGGAGGATATGGTCCGCCGCAACCACAACAGCAATTCCACGGCAACTATTTCCAGCCGTATGATCGCCCACTCTGCCACTCTGCCATTCTATTTTGACATGAGCGACATTAATTCGGCTACTGACTGACTGACTGACATGGTCACAGCCCACCCCAACCTTATAACGGATATCCTCCTCAAGGAGCTCCCCCCGCTCCCTCTCCCTACGGCTATAATCAACAACCGCACCCTTCTCCTCAACCGTACGGCTACAACCAGGTGAATTGAATATCATTTCACAGTAAATGATGGCCATGCGCTGATATTGATCGTCAGGGTCCTCCCCCGCAACATGGCGGCTACGCCCAAGCACCCCCCAGCCAATACGGCAGACCTAGTAAGACATTCGCCGTTTTAGCTATTCAGCCATCCATTCGTCATTCTTTCCCCTCCCCAAGTTGGTTTTTAACAAAGTGGTATAGACGTCCCCACGCCGAACTCGAACTCGTATCCCCACGGTAGCTTCAGCGCGCCCCCTCCTCCACCTGCCGGCCCGCAACATTTCGGCCACGGCGCCCCTAACGGCTACGCATTTCAATATAGTAATTGTACCGGTCGAAGGAAAGCACTGCTTGTCGGAATAAACTACTTTGGCCAGCGCGGTCAGCTACGAGGATGTATCAACGACGTTAGAAATATGTCGGCCTACCTCGTCGAGCACTTTGGATATAAGCGCGAAGATATGGTTATCCTCACCGATGATCAACAGAACCCCATGAGCCAGCCTACAAAACAAAATATTCTACGAGCTATGCACTGGCTAGTTAAAGATGCGAGGCCCAATGACTCGCTCTTTTTTCACTATTCCGGTATGACCAACAACTTGCCACCTGCTGTGAAGTTTGCGTCGCAAATCCTAACTTTTGGTATATAGGACACGGCGGTCAAACCAAGGATCTAGACGGTGACGAGCCCGACGGTTATGACGAGGTTATATATCCAGTAGATTTTCGCCACACCGGTCATATTACGGATGACGAGATGCACCGTATCATGGTACGACCTCTGCAGTCAGGAGTTCGACTGACGGCCATCTTCGACTCGTGTCATTCCGGTACCGCCCTCGACCTTCCGTACATCTACTCCACCCAAGGCATCCTCAAGGAGCCCAACTTGGCCAAGGAGGCCGGCCAGGGTCTTTTGGGTGTTATTTCTTCGTACAGCCAAGGCGATCTTGGCGGTGTCGCAAACAACATTATGGGCTTTTTCAAGAAGGCCACCAGCGGCGAGGATGCGCATCACAGGGCTATGGCTACCAAAACCTCGGCCGCTGACGTTATTATGCTCTCCGGAAGTAAAGATGACCAAACTTCGTTCGTCTACCCTTTCATTCCAGTTTATTCGTATTGATAGGATACCCCCTTGCTCTTTCTTTTCAATATCCATGGTAAAAAGCTGTGCCATTCATTTTGGGAGGGGGTCCTGGAGATGAGTTGGCTTGGATTCTGTATTTTCTTTTTCGTCTGTAATGTGTTTTGGTAGGATAGGGGATGTGAGCATGTATGGGAAAATTGTTGGGAGATTCAAAATATAGAGGGGGGACAAATCATGTACATTCTTTGAACGCTCTAGATGCAAAGTACAGTTAGTATGGCTGTGACTTTGCGTTTAGAGCGACGGGTTACGTTGGATCAGTCAAGTGACTGCCTAGGAACTTTCTCTGCTTCTATTGCTTTACCCCCTTTTTATCTTACCACAATCGTTCATATTCTTCGGAATTGCACTAACTGATTGAACTTTAGAGCCGACGCCACTATTGCTTCGCAAGCCACGGGCGCCATGTCATGGGCTTTCATCACCGCCCTCAAAAAGAACCCGCAGCAAAGCTACGTACAGCTGCTCAATAGCATCCGGGATGAGCTGGCCACCAAGTACTCCCAGAAGCCTCAGTTATCATGTAGTCATCCTCTGAGTACGTTTTCGTATTCTTTTCCCCTTCGTTTTCCCGCTTTTGCTTTTCACCCCTAACGTTCTCAGCTAATTCCAAATCAGACACCAACCTGCTGTTTGTGATGTGATCGATGTACATACGCACGAACAGTTTGTCGGTTGTCTCCTACATATCCACCAGGCACCTACCTATCTTACCTAGGAATATACCCCACTCCGTAAACAGGGTATTGCTCGAACCAGTCGAGATTGACTTTCTTGTATACGAATTTCTGACGGGCAATAAACTTTTTTACAATCACTTACGAATTGCGTTGCCTTTGTCCACCCCCCTCTTTACGTGTTTCCGTCACCTGGGTTTTTCTGGTGGTCTTAATAGGTAACTCGCCTACTTTGAATATTGGTATTAAAGCATTCATGGGGTTTAACTCGAGAGAAAGGCGGGGGGATTTAAAGCTGTTGTTTTTTATTAGTTTTTTTCTTCTCTAAATTTGTTATCCATCTTACGAAGGTTATGTCATTTAAAAACATGGAGAGGGGGAAGGGGAAGGATAGGCATGACGATAACGAAAAGAAGAGAAGTATCTACCTACGTACGGTAAACGAAGGCAGAGAGCAAGCATACCTACATAAAAAAGCGAGAGTCGAGTTCCAAGTCATAAGTTATAAGTTGTGTTGCGGTGCAGTTTATTGTTATAAGTTGAGCTTAGGAGTAAGTACCTAGGTAGGCTAGCCAGCTAGCATGTAGGTAGGGCTACTAGTTCCCGGGGGCGGGAAGGGCTCTTTTGGGGGAAGCGGGAAGCGGGAAGCGGATAGTTTGGGGGAGGTGGAGTTCAATGTTGGTTTAAAGCGTTCTCGAATGTCCCCTTAATGCTGATGTATTCCGTTAATTGCTGGTCTTTTTTTTTTTCGTGTGCGATGCGATGCGATGAGATTGTTGAACCCATCAAACTATACTATCTATCGTATGCTCTCTACATACCGGACCATACCAGCCAGACCCCCTATCCACCCCTACTATGCCTATAAACATTGAAGTAAGTACAATACCATACAGCTTCCGGTATAGTACCTACCTAACCTAGGTACCTAGTTAGGCATCTCAACATAACATGATCTATGGTACCTACCCATGACACACACACCTATGGTATAGTATATATAGTATAGTATAGTATTCAAGCCAACCCCCTACGAAGCAAATCCCGTAACCACCCACCCTCCTTTTCATTGTTGCTGTATTGTATTGTATTGTATTGTATTGTATCGTATTGTATTGTATTGTGATGTGTTGGGCTATGTTGTTTCATCCAGAAACCCGCATCGTTCCACATTCACATTCACATTCACATCTACACCTACATAAATACCTAAATTCCGTAAACCCCCAAAGCAAAATCGAGGACGGAGTCGACAAATTGAAAAGGGGGGGTAGGATATTGGGGAAAAAGGAAGAAGGAAAGCAACACTCGAAGGAACATTAGGTAAGTAAAGTTAAATCAATAGTTTAGATAAAAGAAGTAGGTACCAAACTACCCAACTACCGTACCCAACTACATAAGTAGGTTAGGTAAGTAAGTAAGAAGTAAGGACCTATAGGTATATGTAACAACGCAGAACTCCAGCCATCCTGATTACCCACCCGCCCGCCCACCTTCCGACCAATGCCTTTGCCCTATCCATGGATAATCCGTGGCCTGGCCTGGCCTATGACCTGGCCGGCTATACCTGTGCCAGTAGCCTATCGCCTATTTCCCTATGCCTGCAGTAGCCAGTAGCCTGTATACAAACGAACAGGATCTTCTTTTTTGGATGCGGAAAAAAAAAAAAAAAACCCTTCCCTTCTTCCCGTGGGAATTCCATCCTTCGGGTATGTATGTGACATGAACAACTTAACTCCAAGCGCCGTGGAACGCAAGATAAAAGTAAAAGTAACAACAACAAGAACAAGACAATTCACCCCCCGGGAGAAGAAGAACCAACGGAGTGAGTATCCTAGCTGATCTCCGCGGGCTCTCTCGACCGGCTCTCCTCCCACGCGCTCACGAGCTTCTTGCGCGTGCGCTCGTGCTCGCCCCACTGCTTCGCGCCGATGCGCATGCGCGCCACGGCCCTGAGCACGCTGGCGAAAACCTTGAGCTTCGATTGCACTGCTGGCTTCTTCCTCATGGATGCGGAGAGAGACGAGGAGGCGGCAGCCTCCCGCTTCCTGGATGCTAGTAGGGCGTCTGGCGATTTGATGCCGAGTTGCTTGTGGATGGTCTTTAGGACACGGAGATCCGCTTTGTTGCTATTGAGAATGTTAGATGGTTGATGTGGTAAGAGATGTTTGGATATATATATATGCATAAAGGAGAAAAGGGGAAAAGGGGAAAAGGGGAAGGGAGAAAAAAACATACCAAGCTTCAGCAATCTCCAACTGTAGCGCCAAATACTTCTTGGCAAAGGCGGCGTCATTTCGTAATTTGGCCTCGCGTTCCCAACGTGCCTGCATCCACTGCATCTGTATCGCCATGCCACGGATCTCCTTGCCATGCCTCTTCTCTGCCGCGTCTGCTGCTCGGATGACTGCCTCGTGGTCTCGCTGGTCCACCACATCCATCACGATGTCACCGTATCGGAAGCTGGCCTTGTTGCCTCGCTTGACAATGTGTGGCGTGTATGATGGGCCACCGTTGTCAGGCTCCGCGTTCTTGGCCTCGATCCAGGCTAGTGCTTCCTTTGCACCCTCCTGCAGTCTTTCGCAATCGGCCTGCAATTTCTCGGCGGATGCCTTGTAGGTAGCGCGTTCGTTGCGTGCGCGGTCAAGCTTTTGGCGGAGTTCTTTGCACATCGGGCCAGCAAAATCCAAATCTTGTCTGGCCAATTCAAGCTGCTCTCGTAATTCATCGCATAAGCGGTTCGCCCGTTCCGATTCCTTAGTCGCCCGGTTGAGTTCTCGCCTAAGCCCATCAGCCATTCGGTTGGCTTCTTCTACCCTCTGCTCTGATTGTTTAGACTCGTGCCGAGATGCTCTTTCTACTTGCTGTTTTAGCCGTTCGCATTGGCGTTCGACATCGCGCAACTTTCGGTTTGCATCTTCCAGTTGCTGTATGAGATCTTCCGAGACTTGATGGGCTGCTTCTAATTGTTCCGCCAAATCGCTAGCTTTTTGCGACTGAGCGCGCTTTGCTAATTCAAGTTGGCGTCTGAGGTCTTGGCATACTCGATCGGCTTCATTCAGCTTGCGTCCAGCATCTTCTGCTTCTTCGTCTAGAGTCGCTTGAAGAACCTCGACTTCATCCTCCAGCGCCTCCACTTTTTCGGTCTGAGCTTGGTATTCCAGTTGACTTTGTCGCAGGTCTTCTCGGACAGCAGAGACCTCGTTTCGTAGCGCCGTTAATGAAGATTGTCGTGCTTCCAAGTCGTGTCGTAGGTCGTCTATCTGACGGCTGAGCGCGGCTTCTTCCCGCTTGTGGCGCTGCGTCTCGCTATTTAATGCATCTTGCAACTTCATCTCCTTGCTGGATAGAGTACCTTCGGTATCGCGTAGTTGGTTGATGGTCCTCTCGAGTCCGATGGCACGTTCTTCAAGACGGTCTCGCTGCGCCTCCAGGTCACGCTTTTCAGCCTTCCACTTTTCGCTGTCATTATCGTAGAGGTTGTTTTTCTCGCGAATATCGGCACGTAACTGAGAAATATCCTCGTTCAAGCGATCAATTTCTGACTTGAGCTGAATGCGCACATCCCGTTCAATCTGACGGCCACTGCTCCTTTCCTGATCCAGGCTCAGTTCAAGATCACCGACTTGGCTGCGTAAACGAGTAACTTCTCGCTGCAAGGAGGAAGATTCGTCGCTGGTGGTGCTTTGGCGGACTCGGGCATTTGCTCTCTCGTGATCCAAGCTAGTTTCAAGCTCCTTCGTACGCTTCTGCAACCGCTCGACTTCTCGCTCTAATGATGCAGACGCGGTCTGACCTCCAGATGCTTCTCGTCGTACTCGGCTCATCTCGTCTTGCAGGTCAGCAATATCGGCGTTTAGACGACCGACCTCTTCCTTGTGCCTGGTGTTGGCTTCGTACAGGTTTTGTAGAGAGCGGGCCTTTTCCTGGCTCAAGTCTGTCTCGAGTTCACTTATGCGGCTTTGTAAGCGCGAAACCTCTCGTTCCAACGATGCCGATGCCGACTGGCCTCCTGACGCTTCTTCGCGAACGCGGTGGATCTCGTCCTGAAGGTCGGCTATATCATCGTTGAGTCTATCAACTTCTAATTGATGCTTGCGAGTCATGTCGCGTTCAATTTGTAAGCCGTGCGACTTCTCCTGATCTAGGTCACGTTCAAGTTCGTCGATTTGTCGTTGGAGGCGCGCTACATCTCGTTGCAAAGAGGACGACTCGTCACCCAGGGAATCATGACGGAGCTGTAAGAGATTCTTTTCATCCGTGCGCATATTCAAGTCTTTCTGTACAGCTTCTAGCCTCGACGTGAGCTGCTTTCGTTCAATATCCCAAGACTCTCGTTGCTGGAGGAGTTGTTCCGCTCTACTCTTGACTTCCGTACTGAACCTGCTCTTCTCGGATGCATCTTGCTCGAGAGCTGCATACTTCTCCTGCCAATGGCCCACTTCGGTCTGTAGGCGAGCGACCTTCTCTTCGACTTGGCGTGAGAGGCCCTTGGTGACGAGGGACTTGTTAGACATCTCATCCTGAAGTTCTTCGAGATCAGCTTCTGCGCGGTCTTTGTCGGAGATGGCAGTTTGAAGTTGCTCTTTCATATCGTCGATTTGCTGCTCGAGTTTCCGAACATCCGATTCGAGGTCTTCGATGGTGCCTTTTGCCTCATCGAGCTCCTCGTTTGACCTCGCATTCTCTTGGAGCTCACGTATTCTTTCCTGAGCAGACTTCCACTTCTCTTCCGCTTGGCCTAATTTCTCCTCAAAGTCATTCAGCTCTTCGTCGCGGTCGTTAATCTCCAAGTCCTTCTCCCGTAAGTCGGCTTCCAAATCACGGATTTTATCCTGTAATTCATCCATTTTCGCCGAGTCCTCGACAGGTTGCGCATGTGCTTCGAGTTCGGCAATCTTGTTCTGTGCTGACCTCCATTTTTCTTCCGCTTCTTCCAGCTGGGATTTTAGCTCGTCCACCTCTTCTTCGCGTTGGTTGATTTCGCGGTCTTTCTCGCGTAAATCAGCCTCCAGGTCGCCGATTTCGTCCTGTAGTTGATCTACTTTGCCTTGATCCTTGGCCCCTCTCTGCAACTGTCGCTGTAGGTTCTCAATCTCATTATCTTTATCCTCCAAGCGCCTTCGCAATGCCTCGATCTCGACCTTTTGGCCCTCATCAGCGTACTTCTTCTTGGCCTTCTCTTGAACTTCCAAGATTTGTTGCTGGTAAGCCTCGAGGTCCTTCTCTGCCATTGCTAATTGCTTCTTGTGTTTCTGGAGCTCCCTATGCATCGTAACTTTGTCGACCTTGAGATCGGTATTTTCTTTTAGGGCAGCTTCGCTAAAGCCGGGACCCGTTTTCCTCAGAGCCTCCTCGAGGAAGTGGATCTTAAGCTTGAGGCCGAAATTTTCCTTCTCAATCTTATCGATGACGTTTTCCTGCTCTCGTAATGACAATTGGTTTCCATCGTGTAAGGGGCCCTTGTTACCGCTGCGTCGCGGTAATAATACTATAGGTGTAGATGCCTCGCTGCCGCTGTCGACTTGTGGCAGAGGTGTGGATTCGATGTGGGATATGCTTCTCGAAGGACCGTATAGAGAGGATTCGACATTGGTCATATCCATATCTTCGTTAATCCTGTTTAGGGTAGGTGTGTTGCCGTTCGTATTCTCCTTGCCAAATCGACGCGCGCTATTTCTAGTGGCGGACTTGAGCATGGGAGTAAACTCTGCGCCACCAATTCCAGCAGGCAGGTTGTTCTTGGCACCTAGAGGCGCGCGACTGCTCCCTCGTGGTGTTCGCAAGTTGACACCGCGGCCATTTCGTAATTGTTGCACGAGGTTGTTGTCCTTGGCTGGAGAGTGAAAAGAGGATTCTTGGGTCATGTCGAAATCGGGGGCTCGACTTATATAGGTGGCATCACCCAAGTTAGTTCGAGGGCTGTCCATCTTGACGGCGGGAGATGGTGATGGTGCCGTTCAAGTGGGATTGAATATGAAGACTTTCGCGATTATGGCAATACGTTGGTTGGTATAATAGGATGTAATCATGAGATGATGAAATAAGATTGACAAAGTGGTGTTCGAGTTATGTGTATGTGTTGTGTTATGGTAGTTTTGTTGCGTGTTGTAAGTTGTTGCAGATAATCAATTCCATTAACCTCATTAATCAATCAGAAAAAGTTGAGTACAGTATCAATAAATTTACGGAGATAGGATAGACCTGGTCACGTATGAATTTTGGTGTAAAGACGCGTTTAGGTGGTGCTGTGTTTACATTGGTAACAAAGCTTTGCCAAAAGCTAAAAAGCCCGCTAACATTATTTACATAGTACACTAAGTTAGTGTAGAGCTACACCATGTGGCTTAGTTATCACATAGTAGGTAGTTACCCTAGGTTAGGTAACTAGTTCAAACGTTAACTATGTACATAGTTACTAGGTACCTAGTAGTTATGTGCCAAGTTCAAACTTCAAGTTGCAGTGACAACACCGGTACCTAGGTACATCGCATCCCTCGCAACATTGATTGTATCGACATCTGGAATGACTAACCAATACTGGGCTAGTACAATCCTACCTTGTCCTCTTTTAGACATGACAATCCTTGACCAGCCTCTTTTTGCTATTACTAATTTACTATAGTACTATGCAGTACATAGTAAAGTTTTCAATCAAGGTGGGGCAAAGTCAGACAAAGCGGACAAAAGAATTACTGCAATTGATCTTGACGTATCAGACCCATTGAAATTGGCATTACACCTTCTTCCCGTCGCCGTTAGTCGCAGCGGATTCGCACTCACCTCACTAAACCCCTACTTTACATTGGCGGCACACCCGCTTACACCATCGTCTCTGCCCTGCTTTGCCCTGATCTGCCCTACTTACTTCCTACTTTCCTATACATAAACTCTTCAATTTGGCGCATACTGTCGCCCCCCCTCCGCCATAATCTTTTTTACTTTTACCATCTTTCTTTTCTTCTCTTTTCCTTCTTCAATTATTACGTACTTTAACTTTCATCTTATTACTTCTTTTTACAACCAACTCCGAATGTCATGGGATCAAGTAGTCGATATGGCCTCCATTAACTCGTTACCGGATGAGATCGTTCATCAGATCTTACTATATGTCCCTCCCCAACAAACCCTAACCAAGGTCGCAAGACTCTCCAAGCGCTTTCACCGCGTTACCCAAGAACCGCTTCTCTGGAGATCCTACTGTCAACACAGTTTCCGATACTGGGATGTCGGCCATTATTTTGAAGTGAGACTCACGCGCAGAGTGCGCGATACTGATTGGAAAGGCCTCTTCCTTCTGCGACTTAAACGCAATATCCATATTGCACAACTATTGGAAAACATCATAGGTTGCCGCGTCACTCGCTTGCGCAAGATAGAACAGATTTGCCAGTACGGATACGACGCAAAGGATTTCCTCTTGAGCCAGTGTCAAATTCCTGATACTTGTGGTGATGTCTTGGCACGAAGGTATGTTTGCTGTTCGTTTGATTTTGTGATGTGAACGTCGAACTATCATGTCTAATATGGAATCATTTGGAATCTTGGTAGATATTACGCATGTTCCGTACTGGATGGTGTACATCGAAGTGCAGCGATAGAAGAATGGGCCAAGTATCAGAAATTCGCTGCGCAATACGCCGACAAAGATATCACGAATCGCGAGAAACTCAACTGCGGAATGCGCATTGAACGTGCCCTGGGAGCTTTCGACATGTTTATGCTACATGACAATGAAGGCGATATAAATGAGGTAATGCTCTGTGATGTTCCGCTCCACTTTAACATATATCCTGATTTCTTTGGCAGATATCTGAAATACTGGACGACCTTGCATCACGATTTCGCAGCACCATTACGAGAATTGACGAGATGACGACTCGACAAAAGGCGCTTGCTTTAGCCGGATGGCTTCATTTCAACAACATGACGGGCTTGAGCGACCCCACAGAGGAGACATATCGTTATTTACGCAACTGCCTGATTGGCAGGGCCATTAGAGACGAGCACCACCCGTCGCTACCCATTATATCTGCTTCCATCTACTCGGCTATAGCTTCGCGACTCGATATGGAGGCGTACCCTTGCGCTTTGCCCAGCCATGTACATTGTATGGTCCTGTCACCACCCGGTGTGTCGCTAGATGGCCAGCTCCTCCCGGAAGAGGAGTCGCAGTATCAAGAGAACATGTTCCTCGACCCCTATGGATCTGCCGAGGAGTTACCCCGACATGATATATACAACTTCCTTAGCAGACTCGGCTTCTATTCAGGCCACGAGAAATTGCTGACTCCTACAGCCACGGCACACATCGTGTTGCGCACAGCGCAAAACATACGAGCATCTTTCAGCAGCTTTCGAGCGAACGCGGCCCCTCTCCATCAGCTGGTTCCCATGATCGAGCTGAATCGCGGCGACTGGGCCCGGAATCTACGGCCAGCTATGTACAGTCTATTCTGGGCAAGGATCATGATGGTCCCCGCGCTACCGGAGGACGAGGAGGGCCGGTGGGATTGGCAGCATGATGTACGCGACATGCTGTCCTACGCCGGGTCTTACTTCCCAGAGGACTTATGGCTCATTGAGAAATATGTCTGTCCCATGTACGAGAAACTTGCGGCCACTAACGTCAACGACTTCACGTACAAGCGCCTTCATAGGAAGATTGGCGATATCAGAAGGGCTGATATGACTTGGAAGACACCACGTCGAAGACGCGATCTTAAGGGGATAACCGTTAAGTTCCGCATCGGCCAAGTCTTTAAGCACAAACGCTATGATTATTATGGCCTCATTATAGGTTGGTCAGCCGGGGGCCTGCCGCTTCTAGATGACGTCTCCTTGTCACCAGTTAATAGGTCTTGGCCTACGCAAGATCAGCATTACTACCGTTGCATGTGAGTCTGTTTCCATCCTTGCTGGGTAAAAGCATTTACTAACGAAGCATTCTAGGGTTGCTACTGACGGCTCCGATACGCATGTTATCGCAGAGGAGAATATCGAAGTGCTAGAGCTTCGAGGTGGCATTGAAGTGCTACCAACTCAGATTAAGGACCTGCTTCCTATGGCGGGCAGGTTCTTCAAACGCTGGGATCCCGAAAACGGGGTGTTCGTGAGTAACTTGAGAGAGCTGTACCCCGAAGATTGAGTGCCAGACACCAAACCTCTTCTATATCTCTGTTACATATATCAATATCGTTGATGCGCCGCTGGGCGCCGTGTCTACCACTTTTATTCTTCAACTCTTTCTGCTCACGATACGATACTTTGTCTCTCCTATACCCTGATGTTCACACCACCTGTATCTCCCCTCTTCCATTAGGTAGCTTTAGGCTCAACCTATCATTTCCCCTTCCCCCTTTCATGTATTGTTTCTACCCTTTATACCCAATCACCAACCCTTTACCTATTGTAGTACCCAACCTTTTTCAACATTAAATGAAAACTAACCTACATACTTTACTTAATCATATCGGTCTTTGCATTATTTCGGTTTAATCCATCTACCCATCTATCCAATTGTTTTCATTCATCTACTTGCTCATTCATCTATCCCATTCCCATTCCCATTCCCCCGCACTCACCGTACGATGTGAACTCGGTCATATGATGATGTTTTTAAGTCGTTTATGGATTTTACTTCATTGCCTTCTCCCCCCTTTTCTTATTGATAACAAGAGAAAAAGTCAAATGAATTGAATTGAATTGATGATTGCCTACCTGGGTAACCTACCTACCTACCTACCTACCAAACCTACCTTCTTAGAAGCTAATGCTATGTACTTGCTGATCGTCTGATGACTTGATATATGGAGTCAGGGAATACGTAGCGTAACGTAGCGTATCCATACATGGTAGATGTATGTGTAGAGGGTTAGTATAATACATTATACTACACGTACATTGAGAATATAGTAACCTTGGTAGAGTTGCTAGGCAGATGTAAGTAGACATGCTTACATAGTCACCTAGGTAGGTACCTAGTAATGGCTGGTGCAGGCATAGGGCTACATATACCTACCTACCCAATATCCATGGATACTTCTTACCCATCACTTTACTTTACTTTACTTTACTTCAAAATAGGCTATCCATAGTAAAAAATAAAAAATAAAAAATAAAAGGCATATTTCAAAGAGAGAGAGAGAAAAAAAAAAAGCAAGATCAACTTTTGAACTAACATTAGTTATGTTTATCTTCGTTCCCGGCTCATGCATTTATGTAAATCTACTAACCACCCTACCCAGGTGAACCCACCGACCAGCCAACCATCCATTTTATACCTATGTACCTACACCCCGTACATATGCCACCCCTATATATATATACATGTATATATGTCATCTCTTACCGCCCTATCTAATGCCATCCCCCTTTAATCCTCAACCACCTCAATCTTCTCAATAACATCCCCGCCAATCCTCGCGATCTCAGCTAATATCGCGTTTCGGTTAACCTCGAATAACTGCTGTTCCTTCTCACCCTCGCCCTTTTTGCCACTAATCGTGCTCCCCGAAGCAGTGCTCCGCCTCTCCGCCGACTTCAGCGAACACGGCATGTGCACCGTGAACGAGCGCTGGTGCAGCAGCGGGTTCCACAGCCCCGCGATAATCGCACCGTCGTCGTCGGGGCCGCCGTGGAAGAACAATAGCGGGCTGTCGTACGTGGCGTTGAGCTGCTTGAGGAGCGTGATGGCCGGTGGTTCTACCAAGGGTAGCGCGTTTTTGCCGACGCGCTCGTTGCCGTCGACGAGGTTCTTGAACTGCGAGGCGCGTCTTGTTGTGATGCCGTCTTCGCGGGCGACACTCTTGAGGGCCTTGGGGGAGAGGTGCAGGAGGACGTCGTAGTCGCGGAGGGCGGAGTGGAAGAGCCCGCGGATGTTGAGGTCGGCGCCCTTGTCCTTGACGACTTTGCAGGCGGAGCGGGCGAGGCTGGTCATGCGTGTTGCGACGACTTTGGAGGGGCCGTGTTGCGTGTAGGCGACGCCGGTTACGTCGTGGGATGTGGCGACGAATAGGACGGTGCGGTTCATGTTGGGGTCGACCTTGGTGCGCCAGGCGCGTAGGCGAGTGCCGATTGCGAGGCGTTGGGAGGTGGAGAGGGAGTCTGAGGGGTCGATGATCAGGGGTTCATCACGCCAATCCCATCTGGACAGTAACAAGAGTGCTCGGAGGAATCCAGTAGTGGCACTGCTAGGGGTTTCCCAGGGATATGGCTTGAGGAACGCTTGTAGGACGAAAAGCTCTATGAGCTCCTCGTTGAAGTGGCAGGATAGCTTGTGAGAGTTGAACCAATGCTTGGTGAGGCGTATGGAAGCCGATAGTGCAGGAAATCTCGTGCAGAATGTGGACATGGTTTGGTTGTGGAGTGGCAGGTTCGTATACATCCGTCTATACGAGGCAAGTAGATCAGCCGCGTCGGTACGAACGTGGCGCTCAACTGTCTCGTCCTTGGTCTGTCTATCGAGAAGTCCCTCCTCGAGATCGCTATGCACTCGAAGCCTGAAAGATGCACCATTCTCGTAGATGACATCCAAGAATGACAGGTTCTTGTCATCACGATCTGCACTCTCCAGTCCTAGATGGGTCTTGACCTCTTCTTTCGATTCCTCCAATGAACTGCCAATCTTGAGTAAGAATGCAGTCTTGGCTCTCTGAATAGCAGCTAGATTCTCTGGCCACTTGCCGGAGACTTCGAAGGATACCACAACCTCCATAGGACGAAGTAGAGGCTTTCTAAAGTTGAATTCTGGTATCCGTAACGACGTTCGTCTCAAACCTGCACAAATGGGAGCTATTTGCTTCACGTGTAGAGGTAGGTCTTCTAGATTTCGGATGTCTCGTTCGAAAATCTCGAATGCCTGCTTTGCTGCGTCGAAGGCTGTCTTATCCGAGGGAGTTACCGCCATGATCTTGGAAACCTCTCGCCCGTAAAACTCTAGATTACCATCGCCCAACTTGAGTCGAAGCTTTAGAATGTATCGTACAATAGCTTCGGTAATTCCCGCGAAGCCCATGTACGCATGCTCTGTCCAGTCGAGGCTCTCGACGATGTTGCCATCAGGGAATTGCCAAAGGTCTGCCTTTTCACCCCAGAATTCGCGAAACTTGGTTGCCTCCTTCTTCTGCTCGTAGGGAGGGCCGTATTCACGACCCTGGGATGCCTTGAGGGGATCCACAACGATCCCAACCAGGAGAGACTTCCCCTTGATCTTCGGTGATGTGCTTGTAATCGGCCATGCCCCTGACTCTGGTACATCGATGTGAATCAGTTGCGCTCGCTCGCCAAGGGCTGTTTTCAACGTGGTATATAGCCTAGAAGTGAACTCCCAAACGAATCCTCTGCGATCGGCTGACTCGAATCCTTCTTTTGAGGAGGGGAGATTGACGCTTAATAGCATATCGAACATGTGTAGGGGCTGATTAGCCTTGGCGATGAATAAGGGCTCAAATTGATCGAGCGGGCTGTCATTTATTGCCGAGAGTGACCATTTGGCGTGTTCTGTCAGCATGGCAACAGACCATGGAGTCATCTTGTAGAGAACATTGATTCCACGGGCTGCATCGTAAAGGACTGGTAGGGTTTGACGAAGTGTATCCGAGTTTGGAGCGTCTTTGCCAATGACGAGGAGTTTCTTCTGCAGATTTGCCGAAACAATGTACTGTAGTGTCGCTTTGAACAACTGAGTGCTATGCAGCGAAGGTGACAGCACCGCTTCCCCTTTTCGGCCACCACCCTGCAACAGCAGAGCTACCAAGACGGCCCATTCGAAATGACCAAATCCCCCACCGAGGAGACTGCCATTGAGTCCTCGTTGCTGTAACCATATACGACCGAGAACACACGCATCCCTGAAAGCACCACATGATTTTGTGGCTTGGTGGAGTACTCGCAAGTAAGATGAGAATTGACTCTCGGCCTTGAGTGTGTTGTTATAGAAAGGCGTGGGTGTCTTGGAGTCATCGGCCTCCTCTGATTTGCCCTGCCGGATAGCGTTACTTATGGCAGCCAACTTATTTGCTGGGAAGTATCCTTCCGGAGCACATGGGATTATGCGTATCGATGGAGTTGCTTTCGTCAGGGACTCTGCGCTGCTTGAAGTCTTTTTCGAATCTGAGCCGCTCTTCGGCCGAGCGACAAGTATCGGCAACAACAAGTTCCCGCTTAAATGGTCGAAGGAGAATTCCATAGCAGCACCCAAACTTTTGCGAAGATTCGCGGTGATGTAGGCTAGGTAGTATGCCCGCTTGTAAAAGTATCTCATATTCAGGTAGTCTTTTTCCTGGAAGATGGACTCGGGCATGACGACAATCATATCGACAGCCAAGTCGGTCTGAGACTTGACATTGGTCTTGAGAACCCAACTTCCAACCACGTTGACCTGAGCTGGCTTTGCGAACGATAGCTTATATAGGGAGTCTTTGGCTGGCTTTGGATCGGGATAAGGGATGGTAATCTTTTTGGACTTTTCGAGCTTGGCTGTCACAGTTCCAATCTAAGAGAATATGAGTTAGACGGAGGTTATGCTTGACTGTGTAGGTGTGCGGGATGAGACAGCAAACTTACAAGAATAGGATCGTGGGGTTCTGAAGCTTCAATAACATCTTTGAATTGTCTCAAAGTGTCTTCGACGTTCGCAGAATGTTTACTATAATCTAGCTTCACCTCCTTCAGAAGCTCTTCAGTCTCTAAGACGAAAGCGCTTGCGCCGGCAGCGCCCATGGCCGTGGCAGAAGAACTGGCGGCATCGAATGATGGTCCGCCATTTGTATGTTCCAACTTTCGTCGTTTTGCCGTACTGGACTCCATATTTGCTGGATATGAATTGAGGGTTGTAAGATGAGGAAGGAGTGGTTAAGTTGTCAACAATGGACTCCCTTGTTGTGACCCGGTCAAATTCAATTGCGTGAAGTTTTCATAGTGAGGGCCCATGCGACAATGCGCATCCTTGACTAACGATCTAAGAAAAAAAGAAAAATAGAAAAAAGAAAAAAGAAAAAAAAGAAAAAATCCCCAAATTTTCGATATCGATAAGAGCTAGGTAGTTACCTGGTCCTGGTAGTACCTAGTAGGTTTGTTAGGTATTGTACAAGATGGTGGGTCCCTGAATCTGTGGCTAAGGGAAGTGTGGCTGAGCAGTCAGATGCCCCTCATTGCCTGTTCTAGAATCCATGTTCAAGTTGATTTGCCGACTGATCTGTTGGCCCAACTGCTACTAGCAGTACCTCCAAACTGCCGCTAGCTTCAACAACGGCATCTAATTTACCCCAAGAATCCAGCAGCCCTTTGGAACTTTATCCCTCCTTTTTACATAGTCATTACTAGCTGCATACTAACCTGCATTTTGTCTGGGCAACTCACAGTAGAATTGGTGGCTTATGGAAAATAGCGGGATTCGATGAACAAAGCCGAGTCCATCTCTAGCCGAACAAAGCTCCCGTGGTCCCCGTGTCGAGCGAAAAACGGAGAACTTGAAAAGAGTCCATCATGAGAATCCCTTGCCTTACATGAAGCCTTCTGTCTTTTCTTCCGTGTTTACTTGCTATTGTAAACCATCATCCATCCGGAGGATATTTTATATATATATTATTTTCATTGTTTTCTCATTTTAACCAGCCTCATTAACCAAGCACATATAATACCGTTATAATGCCGTCAGCAGCGATGTGTATGAGAACGCTTAGAGCGTATTCAAGATATGGTTCAAATGTAGGTTCCAAATTAATCAATTGGTGCTTTACACCGATATCTCGTTTCTGTTAACTCAATGTCTGTCCTTATAGCATACTAGAATCCTCTCTAGGGCGTTCTCGGCGACATCCCGTCGCGCTGAGATCAACAAGGTGTATCCCTCAGCTTCTGAGGCTCTCAAAGACATGAAGCCTGACTCAACCTTGTTATGTGGTGGATTTGGTCTTTGCGGTGTTCCGGATACTCTAATTGACGAAGTGCTGAACAAACCTGAGGTCAAAGGCCTCACAGCAGTCTCAAATAACGCCGGAACAGATACTTCTGGCTTAGGAAAACTGCTAAAATCCAAGCAAGTGAAGAAGATGGTCGCAAGTTATATTGGCGAGAACAAAGTTTTCGAGCAAATGTACCTGACGGGAGAGGTGGAATTGGAGCTCACACCCCAAGGTACGCTAGCTGAACGATGTGCTGCTGGCGGCAAAGGTATACCCGCTTTCTACACGCCCGCTGCTTTTGGCACCGTGGTGCAAACCGGCGACCTCCCTCTCAGGAATAAGAGCGATGGAACCCCCGATGTCTTCTCTTACCCGAAGGACGTAAAAGTCTTCAATGGTAAATCCTACCTTCTGGAACACGCCATTGACGGGGACTATGCTTTCGTCAAGGCCTACAAGGCGGACAAATTAGGGAACTGCCAGTTCCGCCTTGCCGCCCACAACTTCAACGGAGCCATGGGCCGAAATGCTAAGATGACCATTGTGGAAGCCGAACATATTGTTGAACCGGGTGAGATCTCACCCGAGGCCGTTCACTTGCCGGGGATCTATGTCAAGAGGGTGATTCAGAGCAAAGCAGAAAAGAAGATTGAGAAGTTCACATGGAAGAAGGACGACAATGATGCAGATGCGAAAAAGGCGCTTGGATCCGGTGACACGGCCACTAAGAGGGAAAGAATCGTCCGCAGAGCAGCTAAGGAGTTCAAGAACGGCATGTACGCCAATCTCGGAATCGGAATGCCTATGCTTGCACCAGGATTCGTTGGTCCCGAAGTCGAGGTTCAGTTGCAGTCTGAGAACGGGATCCTAGGCCTAGGACCCTACCCAGTAAAGGGCGAGGAGGATGCTGACCTAATCAACGCCGGAAAGGAGACTGTGACACTGAAGCCGGGTGCTGCGGTATTCGGTAGCGAGGAGAGCTTCGGCATGATCCGCAGCGGCCGAATCAACTTGACGATCCTAGGAGCCATGCAGGTCAGTGCTACGGGTGATCTGGCGAACTGGATGTTACCCGGAAAGGTCAAGGGATTCGGCGGAGCGATGGACCTCGTCAGCAACCCGAGCGCGACGAAAGTCGTTGTCACGATGGAGCATACGGATAAAAAGGGCAACGCGAAGATTGTCAAACACTGTGCTTTCCCCTTGACGGGTCGGGCCTGTGTCTCTAGAATCATCACGGAACTGGTAAGTGTTTGGCATTAGTTCTCACGTGATGCGTTTCCTTCTGACTATTCTTTGCTAATCTCTTATAAATAGGGTGTGTTTGACGTTGATTTTGCTCACGGCCTTACCCTGATCGAGATTGCGGATGGTGTAACAGTGGAGGAGATAAAGAGCAAGACTGAGGCGCCATTCCGCGTCGCGGAGGATCTCAAACCTATGCTATAAAATTGATGACGGGCATGATGGCGGGCATGATGAGCGAGGGGAATGTAGTTACAGTATGAATATGTGTATAAGGTGAATTTAACAATAAGCATTGATCTTTACACGATGACCAACTTGATATTGATGTTGATATGATGATATATAATTCTAACCCTAATCTTTAACTTGAGGTTTCAAAGTTGAGCGATAAGGTCTGGTAAACAAATCCTGGTTTACGGGTACACATGCGTTGCTTAGGTATACTATACTTTTAACCATCGCCACATCACCACATCAAACAATCACCCATCAACAATCACCCGTCAACAATCACCCGTCAACATTTTAAGGATGAGCAAGAACTTTATGATTACCTACCAACCCGACCCGAACCCGTTATCCAATTGACATTCATTCGCTTTAAGAATGTCTCACTTCACTTCGCACGGCTACGACGCGAAGAACGGCGTGTCATTTCGATCATGGGAAGTAAAGCTAAAAAAGGCGGGCAACATAGAATGGCATCGCCACCGTACGAGGAACATAGAACCATGCGCGATGGAACGACTACCACCTCGGAAAAGGTCACCTCCTCGAGGAAAGTCAACCCCTCGAAGAAAAGGCATCCCCAGTCTCGTGGATATGGCGACCAAAGTCGTGGCCGAGAACATAGATTATTCCGAGGTGGATGATCTTGAGCACGTGCCTACGCACCTCGTATATTATATTATGAGATATATGCTTGACACATATGAGTGAGTCAATCTATCTGCCTTAGTTTACCTATATACCTCCCCAAAACCCTGGCATTCCTAACCAACCACCAAGCACCCTATCCCTCCAAGCCTTCAAGATCTTCGCCACGCACTTGGGCAAAGAGCACCGCGCGTATCCCCGCCTCCGCCCGATGCCCGCGCAAACCTACCAGTGGCACCACACCGAGCCGCACCCAACATCGCCCCTGGCCTCCTACATCCAGCCCCTCATCTCAGAGTCCCTGGACTTCCTGGTCCAGCTCACCATCGGCGTGCACCCCGTCCCGGCCTTCGGCACGCATGATTTCCTGCACTTGACCCAGATGCGGAATCTGGCCGTGCTGCAGATCATGCAGCCGGACACAGAGGAAGGGGGTTTCCCGAGGATCACGGATGCCGTCGTGAGGCACTGGTCCGAGCAGCCCGACCCGTTCCCCGTGCTCCGCGTGCTCAGGATCTGGGGCGCCGACTTCACGACCCCGCGCTCGCTGCAGTATCTGTCCAAGTTCCCTTCCTTAGCCATCTACGACGTCGCGGGCCGACGGGAGGAGTGGCGGCACGCAGACGCAGCCCCGCAATGGAACCGCGGGACGTCTCAGCAGCTGCTCGTCGACTCGGCGCTTAATTGCTGCGGACTGCTGGGCAACAACAGCGACGAGTACCATCTACGCATCCTGCGCCTCTTGCTCAACGAATTCGTCACCGCAGACCGGTCAACGGCCGGCGACGTCGCTGTTGTGGCGCGAGAGGACGTTCCACCCCCAATTGAACATAAGGACTTGGACGGCGACCACCCTAACCCGGACCACGTCGCCTCCTGGGGCTACGCAACATACATCCACGTCGGCCGCCTCGTCCGCGACCAAGACCTGTCCGCGCAAGGCGTCAGCGGTGCCGAAGCCCAGGTTTTCGTCCTCGAGAAATCGGACCTGCTCCCGCCTCGCCCCTTCGTCTCGCTGGGGCTCGGCCAGTGCTGTGGCGTTGATAGCAGCTGTGGGATCATGGTACCGGACTGTCCCCGAAGCCTCCGCCGCCGCCACCGGTGCTGCTGCACGGTCTACGGCTCCCGTCCCTTTGGCGCAAGAGCCGTCTTCGTGAGGAGGGAGTACTGTGGGAAGAAAGGGAAGAAGCAAGATGATGAGCCAACAAAGCCAGAGCAAAAGCCAAAGTCACAGCCTACGGAGGCTCAGGCTCGGGGACCCGCAGGGGATAACCTATCATCATCATCATCATCATCATCATCGAAGCAGCAGCAGCGCGAGGGAAAGGGAAAAGGAAAGCAACCGATCGATGTCGATGCCGAGGAGGCGCAGCAGGGGTCGTCGTCGAATAATCGATCATCGGGCCCAGGGTCGGGATCTGTGGGGAATCCGCCGAGGAAGAAGAGGATGAAGTATTCTTTGGGGGAGTTTTTTTGAGGACTTCTTAGGTAAGGTACCTACCTAGATTCACAACAATACCACTAAAACCACCAACCCCTTGAACAGATCATGGTACACAGCCCTGACTTGGTTAGTTAGACCTCAGGTCTTGCTTACACCTACCCCTGAACGCTATAGAGCATTAATGGATATCTCATCATGCCGCTCACCATCGTTCTTCTGTGTTGCAGATTTGCATCTTGATGAAGATCTTAACCTGGTTACCTGTCATCGTGATGTTTACTACTAGGTAGGTAGGTAGGTAGGTACTGTAGTATAGAGCATCATATATTCTTTGCTGCGTTATATATATACCCCTATGTACACCCCCGGCACTCTATCTACAGCGCTCTCCAACCTAGACGAGCAAAAAACGAAAAAAAAAAACATCCATCCATCCCTCAATCTTATTACCGCAATCCATATATCCATATCTTTTAGATATCTAGGTAGTAAACAAAACATAGATCTCATAGCCTTTCATTCATCGTTTTTATTTTTCAACTCCCGTTTCTTCTCCCTTTCCTCTTCCGCCCTCCCTCCCTTTCTCCCTTCGCTCCTCACATCCATATTAAATTACCTAAATACCTAGCCACCCACCCACATTACCTCCTTACCATCCCCCTTTTACGCCTCTCAATACCTACCTAAAACATCCATACACAGGTACCTACCTGCCTACCTAGGTACCTAACACTATATCTTAACCCTCCACCCCGTCCCCACCCCCCTCATCCTAACCCACCTCGCGGCCAGAATGAAGCCCATCCCCACGAGCAGACACACGCCCGTGAATATCTGCGCGCCCACATAGCTGCCCCCCATGGCCCCGATAATCGCGCCGGCGATCGGGTTCCCCGTCAGCACGGCAAAGCTCACGATCGTGAACACCATGCCCATGCGCGTGCCCTGCTTCCGCAGGTCCGCCGTCAGGCTGCTGAGCCCCGCCGGGAACAGGCTCTGCAGCGCGCCGGCGACGACGCCGTACACGACGGCCCAGCCGTACAGCTGCGCGGGCGTGCGCACCGCCGTCCACGAGAGCAGCGCGACGCCGCAGATGAGGCACGTGGGGATCATGAGGTTGAGGGGCCCCGCGCGGTCGGCGAGGTAGTTCGGCAGCAGCCGCCCGAGCACGCCGATGCCGTTGAGGAGGAGCAGCATGTTCAGCGAGTCCGTGTAGGCCAGCGCGGGGACGACGGCCTCGCGGCTGAAGGCCGCGAGGTAGTAGAAGGCGAAGTACACGCCCCAGAAGTTGAAGAACATGCCCGCGGCGTAGAAGGTGTACTCGAGCTCCTTGAACGCGGCCCACTCTACCAGGCTGCCCGTGCGCCGGGGGGGAAGTCGCGACTTCATGAAGGCGACGGTGAAGATTAGGCTGCCGAGCTGCACGAAGCCGATGGCGCGGACGGCCCAGCCGAAGCCCACGGTGGGGAGGAGTTGGCGCGCCATGGCTGGGAAGATTAGACCGCCGGTGACGGAGCCGCACGCGGTGATGCCGATGGCGAGGGAGCGCTTCTTGTTGAAGTAGGTAGAGACGGTGGATATGGCGGGGCAGAAGATGAAGCCGCTGCCAATGCCCATGCATAGGCCCTGGGAGAGTAGCAGTTGCCAGTACTGGGTAGCCACCGAGGTAGTGAATATGCCGAGGGTCATGAAGATGGTGCCGCAGATGAGCACCGGGCGGAAGAATCCAGCGTCTGTCATGCGGCCGGTGAAGGTGCCGATGAAGAAAGTTAAAAACACCTGTAGGGAGCCTATCCATGAGATTTCCGAGGGTGTTCGGCTTAGCTGTGAGACGTAGTATGTCTGGAACACGCCGAAGGAGTTGATAAAACCCCATGTGTTCATGATGGCGAAGTGACCGCAGATGCCTATTTTATTAATATTGTTATTAGGGGTTGCCATACTTGATAGGTAGGTAGAATAACTGGCAACGAGAAACCAAGGACACTTACAAGCTAACCAAGCCACTCGTCCCCCATCCGGTGGCGGTCCGGGATTCCAACTCGATTTCGTCGATATCCTGCTGAGCACCCGGTTCACCGTTCCGGCCATCCCATCGGCCTCCGTGTTCAGCAAGTCGGGCTCAGGCGGGATCTGCCAATCATCCGCCACCGCCGCTGTCTCTTCTGTAGGGCTGTCATCGCCGTTATCCCGTTCCTCTTCTTTGCCACCCCGACTTGGCGTTTGCCGTCCCGTGCGGATAGGCTCCGCCTGCTTTTCGACATCGGACGGCAAGTCGCTATTACTAGAACTTGGCGAGGTGATAGACGGCATTTTTTGGAGGTGAGTTTTTTGTAAGGAGTAGGAGGCTAATTGGTAGTGGAGCTTTTGTCAACTGGCAAATTCTTTTTTTGCTTTGTTTCTTTGAACCCAGAGTTATTCTCGTTATTCTCTAAAGAGTCACTTGGGTGGATTCTGTTAACAATGACTAATTGTATAAGTGAAATTTTCCTTATTGATTTTGCCCCATACAGTAGCAGCAGCAATGAGCCAACCTCTCAAACTTTTCTATCTTTTCTGTACAATAGATAACTAGGAAAATAGTCATAAGCCTTAGCTTATATAGTAATATGACCCGCGGAGATACCTATATAAATATCGGTGATCGTGAGTGATATGAGTCGAAGCAGAGACTTGATTCAAAACTTGTACGTATTGTAATAGCTATTGTTATTAATATGGGGAGGGCGATCAAGGCCACTAGCCTAGACGTAGTGAAGAAGATGACAAGGGGAAGAAAAAAAGAATCTCCCGATATGATAGAGACCAAACCCAAACAGCAGGGTCTCGTTGCATTTTTACGAAATCGAAAGTCTGGAGTAAACCGGCCGGCTATCGGGCTCGGTTGGCCCTGTCCTCGAGTGGAAACTCTTGTCCCGTTCAAGCTTCAAGACCTAGATAGGTATAGTACTCAGGTAATAAGATTTTGTAGACACATCGACTATCTAACGGGTATGTATGTAACCTACTGCTTAAAGCGGGGATGCCTATTAGAAATACGACCGTAGACCGGTGTGTGTGTGTTCTGACAAGGGCGCGTCATTGTCGACCTAGCTGCCGTCCGCCATGCTGAGTTGTGATGGAGTCATGGATAGGGATTGGATGATAGTACGGCATATAAGACCTATAGGCACCTAGATGAGTAAGGCTTAAGCCATAATGCATCATCGGGTTGACCCTTCAATGTTCGCCCTGAGACAAATTAGCTCGGTATGTCAATGGAATGGACCATCCTAGGTACTAGGCACTAGGTAGACATATAGACAGTCCGTAGACTAGAGAGAGGTTGGCTAATTGGTACCTACTATGTACCTAGAGGCTAGGGTAGCGTACTATCAGAACTAAAAGTTTGGCTGTTAGCTTCAATCACCCCTGAATCGATACCGAATATCATATCCCCAACCTTATACATACCTGCATGCATACTTCGTGTGTGCATTACGTGCATATTATCCTGCCCATTGAAGATTCTGTATGGGCATAACGTTCTTCATTGCCTCTGCAGGCCACTGCTTATTCCCGAACGAACAAACTCCAACAACGCCGCCCCACTCCCCATGTCATCCACCCCAGACGTCCTCTAATACACCTATCATTGATATACCTAACTTACAAAGGTACCCTAGGCAACTTAAGCCGATGACTGCATGTGGGAGATCATAGATGAACTACCGGGGCCGCGGAATTGATAAAGACAAATACATACTGTCAAATAGCCTTGGAACTATTTCCCTTTCCGATGTCGCTAACAACACTCGGCTATTTCGGTTCGTTTGCTTCCAACAACTCATCTCCATGCCATTTCTAATCTGCAAAACCTTCATTATCCGACACCATTCACTTGCATGCAAGATTGAGTTGATCCACTTGCTCATGGAAGGCAGGTTGAGGTCTAGTAACAATTCTTGGATTGGATATAGATAATTATCTCATGCTAGTACATGTAAAAAGACCATCCACCAAAATTGTCGTCATGCTAGACTTCATCTCTTCAAACTCCTTCCACATAAGTATTATCTCGTAGAATAAGGCAATAACCTTACCTATAATGAGAACTTCATTACATCTCAAGAAAAATTCCCGATAGGCAGCAGATTAGTTAAAGTGCACAGAATTCCCACCCAATAGCACACTGGTGCTGCTCTTCAACCACGGAACAGCGCAAAGTCTAAAGGTCTAGAGATTGCCCGTCGGCTATTGGAGACACCATCGCGTTTGTGGACAGCGTCGCGGACCTTGGATCGGCAAACAGCCTTCTCGCACTCGTTGTCAGACCATCCGAGGGAGAGGTCGTCCGCCCACCAAGTCTTGGCTTCACCGTCCACCTTCATGCCGATTTGGACGGATGTCAGCTGGTGGAAGCCTAGGAATCCGACAGGAGTGAGCTGGCAATGATCCGCTTCGGCACATGCTGGGACATCAATTGTCGCCGAGGCCACTTCCTTCTCCTGCTGAGTTTCTTCATCGAATCGTAGACCTGTGAAGTTGAAGCTGCAAGAAGGCTTAGTGGAAGCACAACCAAGGTCAAAGCTGTAGAAGTCAAATGAGAAGCAGTTGGAGGATGTTTCAGGCCCGACACTGAATTGTGCTGTGTCCGCCGGAAGATCTGGCTCAGTCAGGTTTGAAATTGACGATGGCGTAAATTGGATCATCAGACTTCCAGAAGAGGGATCAAATGGACCAGGTGGTGGTGGGTTGACGTTGAACCCCTGGGAGAAATAGAAACGATGGTAAGGGCTGAACAGTGGCATCGGATCAACGTCATGAGGATCAACGCCGGAACCAACTCCAAGGGGTGGAATATCGTCAAACTGATTCAAAGTTAGTCACGCCTATAAATGAAGTATCACCAGGGGGGAAGGGAACAGCTGGGACTCACACTCAACGTGAAGTTACCTAGGTCAGCTCGATTTCCACAAACGGATGGTGAGGGCTTGTGACTTTCAGTGGCAGACCCAGATGCTGAGCTGAGCGATCGCACAACGATCGTTGACAAAGTAGACGGGCTGGGTAGCTCAACATTATCTCGGGCAGAGAATGCATATCCGCCAGCGACAGGAGTTTGGGTGGCATCTGCATTATTTGTTGTCGCAACCTGGGCACACCACGAGAATGTCTTCGAGGCGATAGTCATTGTGGTCATCTCAACACATTCAATAGAAGCTCCGGTGGGGAGCTCTGAAGCGGCTTCAGAGGCTTCGGATGCCGCTGAAACAGGACCTGGGAGACTTGGCATGGGCGCAAGGGATATCGAATGGGTGGTCTCGGCGCCGGTCTCAGATTCGGTGCATGGCGTTGCCTCCCCAGGTGTCGAAGTCGCCGCAGCAGGCTCCTCCCCGGATGCGCTCGCGTTCCATCCACTTGTCGGCACGGCAGAGAATGGGGCTCGTGAAGAACCTGACGTGCCAGTTGGTAGCGCACCAGACTTGCCGCCACCAGAAGTCTCGTCACATGGGACAGAACCGCTCTGAGCATTGGAAGGCTCGACCACTAGACATAATTAGTTACTGCCTCACCCTAAGCTAAAAACGGAATGAAGTCTAACCTGTTGCTGTTGAAGAGCCTTCGACAAGAGTAACTGTGTGTGTTGGACCATTTGGTCGCGTCGATTCCAGAGTAGTAGTGTCCGAAATACCTTGACCTTCAGCGCCAGCCGAGGCTCCGGATTGAGGAGTTGGATGACTACCTCCATATCCGCCAGCTGGAACGCCAGTGAGCGTGGCAGACCCAGAAATAGCGCCTTGACCAGATGCACCAGAGCCTGCAGAAGGGTTTTCTCCATAACCTCCGGGGCCTGTAACGGTGACGGTGCCTTCACCAGACTCACCAGGAGAAGAGAAACCTTGCCCCCCTGGACCGCCATTCGATCCCGCCGATGGCTCTTGAGGAGCAGTCACTGTAATTGTTGGCAGTGAAGCCCCGCCCCCATTGGTACCTCCGGATCCTCCCGAAGGGTTCTCTGCACCAGTTCCAGTTGCCTCAGCACCACCACCGCTAGATTCGCTTGATGGGACTCCGGGTGCGGTCACGGTAATTGTTGGCAGATTCGTGCTTCCCACTCCATTGCCAGCTGTTGCCCCATTGCCAATCGTTTGTCCGGCAGAATTGACAGTCACAGTGACGGCTGTGGGTGAAGAACCGCCGCTTCCATAACCAATAGTTTGTCCGACCGAGTTAACAGTAACAGTAACAGCTGTTGGTGAAGAGCCACTACCGCCATTCCCAATCGTTTGCCCAGCAGGGTTGACAGTGACAGTGACAGCCGTTGGCGAGGAACCGCTACCGCCGTTGCTGCCGCCAGATCCGCTCGATGGAACACCGGGAGCAGTGACAGTGACTGTTGGTAGATTAGTACTCACTCCATTGCTACCCGTTGCACCAGTGCCAATCGTTTGGCCGGCAGAATTGACAGTGATAGTGACAGCCGTTGGGTAAGAACCGCTACCTTCATTACTACCGCTCGATGAAACTCCAGGAGCAGTCACAGTGACTGTTGGCAGATTCGTGCTCCCTCCGTTGCTGACTGTTGCCCCATTGCCGATTGTTTGCCCAGCAGAGTTGACAGTGACTGTGACAGCCGTTGGTGAGGAACCGCTACCGCCATTGCTGCCGCCAGATTCGCCTGATGGAACTCCAGGAGCAGTCACTGTGATTGTTGGCAGATTTGTGGTCCCTCCATTGTCACCAGTTGCACCAGTGCCAATCGTTTGGCCGGCAGAATTGACAGTGACGGTGACAGCTGTTGGATAAGAACTGCTACCTCCGTTGCTTCCGCTCGGTCCATTGTTGGAGCCAGTGACAATGACTGTGCTAGGATGAGAACCTGAAGCAGACTCGCCGCTTGTGCATGGTGATGTGCTAGGACCTTGGGAGCCTCCAGTACCGCTTGCTGATTCGCCTGGTGCCGTCACCGTGATGGTTTGAGGGGCACCTTGACCACCTTGACCACCGGCAGGGTTGCTTGACGATCCTTTGAACGATGTTAGTGATAATTCATCAAGGATTTGGAGGGTGCACTTACCTCCTGAACCTCCCGGTCCTTCGCCACCATTGCTTCCTCCACTGCTTGGCGATTCTCCAGGCGCAGTTAAAGTAATAGTCTCAGGAACACTCTGGCCACCGGGTCCTCCATTTCCGCCTGCAGAGTTACTTGGGGATTCTTCAGGGACAGTAAAGGTGATTGTCTGTGGGATACCAGGAGTAATGTCAGTAGCAGTAATCGTGACAACTTCTGGAGTGTAACTCTCTCCAGAGCCTGGTGACTCTCCCGGTTCTGACAAAGTGATGGTGAGGACCGTGCTGATACCACCTTGACCTCCAGGCCCACCCGCACCATTGCTTGGAGACTCTCCTGGCGCTGTCACGGTGATGGTCTTGGGGATGCCTTGTCCGCCCGGGCCTCCAGAGCCTCCGGAGCCAGTGCCCGTGACTGTAACAACGTAAGGACTCGATGGGCCAGAGCCAGAGCCAGAGCCAGAGCCAGAACCAGAACCAGAACCAGAACCAGAACCAGAACCAGAACCAGAACCAGAACCAGAACCAGAACCAGAACCAGAACCAGAACCAGAACCAGAACCAGAACCAGAACCAGAACCAGTCTCTTCTGAACATGGTGAGGTCTCAGAATTGCTAGGTGATCCATTGGGCACTACTGTCACAGTGGTGGTTAGCGGGCCAGTTTGCTCACCCGAGCCTCCAGGCCCAGGGCCACCAGAGCCGTTAGGACCGCCGGAGCCATTGGGACCACCGGAACCATTGGGGCCGCCAGAACCGCCAGAACCTCCAGAACCTCCAGGGGAGCTACTTGGTGATCCGCTAGGTAGAGTCAATGTGATAGTTTCAGGAATACCCTGGCCTCCAGGGCCTCCAGGACCGCCGGAACCACTGCTGTACTCTGGAGTTGCTGTCCAGATAGTTGTTTCAGAGACCCCCTGACCACCCGGGCCACCTTCGGAACCAGTCCCTTGAGCATTGCCAGTGGATTCACAAGGAATTGTGGTGGCGGGCGTGTGAGAATTTCCTGGGCCATTTGGTCCACCCGGTGAACCTGAACCTTCGGGGCTACCGGCAGATTGAGAGGGCCACACGACAACAATAGTCTCTGAGCTCTCTGGGCCCTCGGGACCTTCGGGACCACCGGCCGAAGAAGATGGAGATACACCAACGGTAGTGAAGGAAATACCCTGTCCATTTGGCCCACCTTGGCCACTGCCACCACCTGATGATCCTCCAGGGGCAGTGAGAGTGATGGTAGTGAATGGGGAGTTTGCTCCGTTGCCTCCACCTGTTAAAGAGGAGTGGCCGAATGGGAAAGGAACAGGATAAACCGTTGTGATACTCGGTTGGCCACCTTGACCACCTTGACCACCGGGACTACCGCCCCCAGATGCTCCAGGAGTAAGTTCAGGTGAGCCTGGACCAGCGGGACTGACAATAGTGTAAGTGACGACACTTGCAGAGCCTGTGTCACCAGATCCAGGGGGTAACGTGATGGTAACAAAATCAGTAGACCAGGGGACAGTGCCAGAATAATCAGTAGAGCAAGGAAGGGTAAGTGTTTTAGATGAAGACCAGCCCCCGTGTGAATTCGATGGACCAAAAGCGTTGGACTCAGAGCTTGAGCCAAAGCCACCAGGACCACCTTGGCCACCTGCTGAAGCAACAGTAGAAATGACAGTAGAGATAACCGTAGAGATGATAGTGGGAACCACAGCTGGGGTGACGGTGATGAAAACGGTGCTAGGCTTAGGGACAGGACAGGTTCCAGCACCATTGCCGCCTCCATTACCACCTCCATTACCTCCATTACCTCCGGTGCCTCCTCCATTGCTGGTTCCCGAACCACCGCCAGTAGTTGAAGGCCTGCCAGAGAAATTTAGTTCTAACAACATGTGAACGATCAAATGGCTCGAAAATGCACTTACTCATTGCCGTAGCCTTGAGCCGTGGTCAATCCCACGAGCCCAAAGGCCCCTAAGGTGCCCAGAAGGGCGGTTCCTCTCATCTTTGGCGTGATATGCAGTCCAGTCTGTGCTAGGTGGGTGGGATCGGTATTAACTAAATGAATGAGGAAATGAGGGAATCAATCAATGAATGGCGGTGGAATAGTAACAGGACGAAGGTGAGAGAGAATCAAGATGGGTGGAAAACGAGAGAGTATGAAAAGGTCATGAGATTGGAAGTTTTGGTCTAAGATGAGAGCGAAAATTTTACCTGAAACATTACTTCTGTCGTGGTTTCCTGACTGATGAAGGGCGCCCTCCCAATCTCGAATATCAAGGAAGGCGCTCGTGGTATGAAGCAGGAAAAGATACTCTTCGTGTTAAAGTGTGCCTAACGTGGCAGTCTCGATGGTCAAATAATGGTATTTGGCCATCGTACTTGTTCAACGGTCCTTCCACCACATTATGTTTTTTAAACTTAGCCCCCGAAGGTAGGTAATTCCCAATACAATACCTATGATGCAAGACCTCCTGAGATAGATGGGAGTCCCAGCCAGCACAAGATAGTACTAACAGTGTATCTCGACCAGCTCAACGTTCCTTTGAGTAAATCCATGGAATAGTTTGCTTATATAGTCCCATGCCAATCGCCTCCGTTCCCCCAGCTATATATATTTATTATTAGAATAACAGGGGGCATAATTCTATACGACTTCTCTCCCATGTGTAGGTATCTATGTGTACCTAGTACTTGGATCGAAGTGAGGCAAGTGCCAGGGTAGATGGCCATCTAAAAGGTAGGAGCCGATAGAAAGTGGATAACCTCCAGAAATGAATCCAGGCCATCTTGGTAAGTGCCTAGCAGAGGTAGGTACTGTACGAGTAGGTGCCTTTATATCCGCCAAAAGGTATGACTTTAAGTTTATGCTTGGGTGGTACGATTATGACGGACAGTAACTTCCTAGGCTGAAGTACGTAGTTGAATGCGCTCTAGGAACACTTTCGTCGGGTAGGAGCCTCCTGACAGACATGATGAGACGAGACTGCACGGAAACCTTTATTCTCGTTTCGAGCACTGGTAAAGTTTGGGTTAGGTAATTAAGGAATTGACTTCATGGGTGTCAAGGAAGGCGGGAATAGGCCACACCTACAGTGGGCCTTTCTGAAATAGCTGGCATTCATGAGTGCGGGCGTGAGTTCCGGGCCCTTCTTGAAAAGATCGGCTTCGGCAACGGCTAGGCAGCATACGTACATGCTTAAAGTAAGCACCACTATATTGTAAGATTCAATGAAGGTGCACTTAATCCCCTTTAGTGATGCATGTGCAGTTCAAGGTTTCAATGTTATTAGTATGCAAGTGCATCATAGTATGTCCCAGCTGGTACTACTTAGACTTGCTTGCATATGTGAAATTGACATTTGGAACGTGGATCTTGTATCACAACATTGAACTATTCCCGATAGGATACATAGTAAATACTACATAATAGGAAGTTGGGCCCCGAACAAAAGGGTCAGGTATAGATCATGGCCGATACGGGAAGAAGGGATAAAAGCCAGAAGTAAAAATGAGAATTCAGGTATAAAGATCCACCGGGGATATTCAATTAGCCCATCTACAACTGTGACTTGATCATACAGGGTTGTCCACATACGGCGGGGGTGGCTCATCAGGATCATACTCTTGCGATTCTTCTGGGATAGAAACAGCAGCCAGAGCACTAGGGGGAGGAGCATGGGCATGGACAGGGGCGGGGACGGGAGTTAGTGGTCTTCTCGCTTGGTGTTCGATGTCAGCTGCCCACAGTGCCGCGCCCGTCGAACACGTCAAGAGGAAGAACAGAGATAGAATGGGCACGAGTTCGAGAAGCATGGCGACGGTGCCAAACCATATGTACTCCCACGATCTGCTCTTGATCTCCCTCTTGCGCTCCTTCTTCGTCAAGCCCCTCAGGTCATACCATCTGTATTGCGAGAATGTACCTAGTCGGCTACCTGTGATGATGATGAAGGCTGGCGTGCCAACGTAGGGGATTAGGTTTAGTGGCAGACATGCGATTAGCTCGATGATTTGGATGAGGCTCCATGGTTGGTAGACGGCGGCGGTGGTTGGCTTGCCAAGTTTCTTGACGGAGTTGGGCGCATCTAAAAAGAGCAGTCGGTGTGGCGAAACGAGGCTTTGGAGGCCTTTATCGATGAGGGTTGCCTAGTTGTACGTTAATATTTGTGGTAGCAATAAGCATTACGAGAAGCAACTTGCATCGAATGCATCCACACGGCATTCGTCGACAAAGAAGCCCTCGAATAAGCCCTGAATAATGACTAGACCTTCGCCTAGGACCAGCACCACTGCATTGACCCATGCGCCCCAACCATGGAAAATGGCCAAAAAGGCATACTGAGGCAGGAATGCGAATGTGAAGAGTATGGCGTATACTAAGAAAGAGATGATGGTGAGAGGAAGTAAGCGGCTGGCGAAGAGAGGATAGTATGCTGGATGACGTAAGAAGTAATAGATGCCTAGCAGAGGATATGAAGCTGCGGTCAACGCTCGTGATATATAAGATACAGGCCGTTGTAACGGCCTGATAGGTCGAGGAAGGTGATTTGAGGAATCCATGGCACCGCCAGGCTGTTGTTGAAGACAAAGCTGGATCGAGAAGATGAGTTGGGTGAGTTGTCGCAGATGTTGTCGCAAGCTGGCTGCACGCACCAAGACAAAGGCAGGAGATGACGCTGTATCTTATCGATAAGCACCTTTGTCTCTTACTATCGATAAGACTTCTCGTCCTACAATTGGATTGACGAGGCAGTGTAAGAAATTAGAATTAATAATTTTAAGACTTCACAACGCAAAATCATTGAATTCATCGTGGTGCAATATTTTCGACTAACTAGACCGCAGGAACTATCAATGATCCATGAGCTTTTTTTTCTGGCTTTTTCTTTTCGGTTAAATAAGCTCTTCTATCCATCTTGCACTACCTCGCAAGACTTGATGGCACACGACCAGTAGATAACACTACTGTTCGGAAATATACATGCCAAAAAAAAGGGGGTAAATTCCATCACCTGGAAGCGAAGCGAACTATCCGCCCTCCTTCCTAAATCGACTGTGGGTTGAAGAAAACATTATTTGGGTCCCATTTTGACTTCTGTACCTTCAGTATTCTTAAAACTCTCGCCCCGTAGTACAAGCGATGGGCGTCTTCTCTCGTCAAGCTCGGATCGGTGTAGTTGGTGTATGCGCCGTACTCGGGAAGGTGTGCTGTCATCGCATTGGATAGACCGTTGATAAAATCGAGACCTTCTGGTGGGAATACTTGGTTCTCACCCACGTACCCGTATAACTGCGAAACCCATAGCGCATCGCGATGTGCAAAGGCAGAAAAGTTCAAATCTTTTTGATTGATCTGGCTGTCGACACCACCGTAGAAGTCCATCAGAATAAAATACGAGACAGGCGCATCCTTTCCCTTGTCCAAGAGGTGTTCGAAAAAGCAGGTCAACCCCTCCTCGGTGAATCCCGGCTCGGGCACTACGACGCTCTTGGCAAAGAAGTTCGAATGTCCCGAGTAATCTTGCTCGACTTCAAGATCTTGATCCTCGTTGAGATGCTTGAGTGCGGTGAGCCAGTCTACCTGCTTGATATCAATGGTAGTTACAACGGAGATGCCCTCCAACAGTGCTGGCATAATTCTGTTTTCGAAGTTATCAAGGCTTCCTAGATAAGTGCCTCCTATCGCGAAGTTGTCTGAAGAAAGAGACACATTAAAGCCTAGATGCCGATCCATGACAGATACATTGTGGGCGAAATTCTCAATATGTTGGAACGCAGTGACAGCACTCTCCACGCTATTAGTTACTTTGCTCATCTTGATATCCCAGTATATGACAGAAGGTGGAGCTGGCTGCGTCTGCAAATAAAAGGTCGTGATGATTCCAAAGGAGTCAGCCGCACCTCGCATCGCCTTAATCGAAGTTAGATGGTCAGTAAAGGTGTCCTATTTATAAGACTTATCAAACGATAATCTGAGGCAGATGCTTACATAGTAGAGGTCGGGATTCTGATATGCGTTAGCGGGAAGGTGGCTTCCATCTGCTGTTACTACGTCCAGGCCTACAATCTGGTCCATCGCGAGGCCCCAGGCACGAGAGAAAAACCCATAGCCGCCATGGGTAAAGTGTCCGCCGATTCCAACTGCGGCGCAGGTGCCATGAGATAGGGCGCGTTTGTCCTGGTCGTAAATAGCTCGAGCCAAGTTACCTAACCGTACGCCGGGTTGTACTGTGACCACGCCATCGCATTTGTCATCGCATCGAATGAACTGCAGCTTCCTCAAGTCTACGATCATGGCACCATCCATTCCACCGTTGCTGTAAGAAGCATAGGAGTGGCCACCGGACCTGGCTTGGACCTTGAATCCTTGCTGGTTTGCGCAGCGAACTGCGTCGCAGATATGCTCTACGGTGGTAGGGAGAACGACAACGACAGGAGCCACTGGGAGACGGGTATTGAATGTGGTTGAGTAGGTAGCCCAGTCAGGATCTGAAGGCTTCTTGAAAGGTACGCTTGACTTTGCCAGTTGCTCCATGAGGGCATCTGGACTGACAAAGGGCATCATTGCGAGTAAAGACATAGTTTGACACAAGTATGAGGAAGAGAAAGGGATTGGATACTATCTGCCCAGGTAGATATCTGGGTAGGTATTGGGACAGTTAAAATGAAAAACAAGTTTCTCTTGGGGGTATCAATTATTGTCCTGGTTGCCTTCCTGTTCTGATTGTGTATGGATCTAAAGTTTAGTACCTAGGCTTGTGTGAGGAAAGTCATATGGAGTAGAATACCTAGTAAGCTGTGGGGTAAGGAATAAAGCAAGTTGCCGTTTATCGTGCTTTCTGATTAATATAATTGAGAGGGTATTTGTCAAATGAACAGGACAGTAGCAAACTGTTTTTCACTCCAGTCCTTGTAGACGGTATGGTCACGGAAAGGGTTGTGGTTGTGGGGATTCTTCGACCAAACCACCTCATTTTTGCTCGCCGTGTCATCCATCACAACTGCTAGCAATTATGAAGAGAAAAAAAAAACCCCCTGTTCACGTTCCAGTCATGCGATACGTATTTGGAAGAGATCTTGACATATGACTAACCTACATACTCAGGTATATTAGGTGGATTTCATGGAAAGAGCGCCCTTAGACAAACACTGGCAAGATCCTACCTACCTAGGTAGGTACCTAACCTAAGTGCTTAATAGGTTAGTAAGCAGGCACTGACAATTGGCCCCTATTCCACAATTCGCGCTTCCCTGTAAGAAATAGGGGCTTGCTTAGGTAACACCAAGCTCCTATTTCCATTGCACCCTTTACACAAATTTGCGACTGAGTTATAAGAACTTGAAGATTTGTGCATTAACTCACTCCCCCCATCACCCTTTATCGTCGCATCTTTATTTTTTGGCCAAAGTGCTTAGGCGCTGGGGAACACCTACTTACCAAGGACTTCTTATTGCATCGGAAGTAAGGATTTGACGATGGACCCGATTCTGAAGGGAACGATGTCTAGGCCGATGAGAATGATTTTATACTATAGGAAATCCAATTGAAATCCATCATCTTTCATTGTTCCTTCGTGTTCCCATTCAAAGCACCCAGATATGATCATACATCTCTTCTAGGTTGATCCAACAATCCTCCAGATACGCCGGCTATCTCCTAAGATTTGAACAACTAAAGCTAGAACTTACATGAGGCTATTATACAGTTTACCAACAGTGTTTGAGAGGTTTCTATAAGCCCATAGAAAACTGTAGCGTCGAATCAAAAACCTTATCAATGCTATGAAGATCACTAACTTGGGCAGCTACACCAGATGATCTCCTCTACTTTCCGTAGAGCTTTTGGGTATCAAAACGGCAGGTATTTCTGTGGTGCCGTCCTTTCTAGGGTCGGACTGGCCTGCTGTGACAGTGCTCATTTTGGACTGCTGATACCTGTGACTGATAAAAAGGACTAGGAAAGTCAGGGCCGCGGAAATGACGGGAAGTATCCACCAATCTCTCCAGACTGTAGCACGACCTATGGTGTATGACTCGATATTGAAAGCATTGCTCCCAGAGATTGTCTGCGGTTGTCACGATGTCAACACCAAGATCTGGTGAGTATGCCTATGAGGTGGGAGCAGAGAAGAGGGGAGGTGCTAGGACTCACAGCTACTAATCCTAGGGGCTGGAAAACAAGCAGGATGTAGGATATGATCATAACTGCGATGCTATCGGCGAGAGTGTAGGAGGCAATCTTCAAACTGTTATTGGCAGTCTCGAGACCGAGTTTGGTGCCGTTTTGGGCCACGCTGGAGCGAAGCTAGATACGTAGGCTTGGGTCAGTTCAAAATAGTTGGGCTTAAAACATGCGCCTCAAAGACTTTGGACATATACTCACAGTCTCAATACACTGATCTGCTTGTTCAACCAGCGACTGTCGTCTGTCCTGCCGCAACCGCGCAGCTTCCTCTAGAGCATGGATTCCTTGGCGAAACATCTCCGACGACATCTTTGGAAACTTGGGTCTGTTGTATTCGAGTCGTGCATTCTGGTAACTGTACATGAAATTCCCGATGCGTTCCAGGGCTGACCGTTCGAACTTCATGTCGTAATCAAAGTGTATCAACCTTTGCTTCAACATGCCCAATCCGTGAATCGTGTCAAATACTTTGGTGCCACCATCGTCGTGTATATTGTTCGGGCTGATACAGAAAGAATGCATACTTTGCAATATGTTCTGGCCCTTTTGCTCGCGCTCTGCCCAATAGCGTTCATTGATACTGTCGTATTGCGTGCAAAATATATCCAGTATGTGAAGGGGGAAGAACATTATTGAGTCGCGGTTGCTCTCTATCGCCTGAGCGATGCGCAGTCTCGTATCAGGGGCCGCAATAATGATGCATGTCGCCAAGTTTGCTTGGATCGATATTCGGAACAGTAAGGAGAGCGATTTGTGAAAGCGCTTGCTCATGAACCGGAGGTCTAAAGGTGGCGGAGTGTGTACAGATACGTCTTGAACAGGTATTAGTCACATACATTTGGCCAGAGCCCTGGCAATGCTTACGGAACGCGGATCGAGTTCCATCTTCAGACCACTCAATGGGAGGTTTGAGACATTGACCATTTTTATGGAACAGGGCTCTCTCAGAGGGCATTGGTATCTTGAATGCCTCGAGAAGTAGACTGAAGTTATCCCGGGTGATACTTATCCTTGTGTCGTCCACAGATTCAAGCAACCTGTAAGTTCATCTTCATCAGTATTGATCCGTAAGCTGTTAGTGGAATTTAGCGTACACTATGTTGACTCGAAATCGATTTCCTTCCTCATGCTCGGCTCGCATCTGTCTAACTTTAGTAAAGTACATCGTGACGGGAACATTCCATCTTACCTCTTGATCTAGATTGGCGAAATGTGCGGCATCCATTCTCCTCAACCGCCCATCCCGAGTGAACCAAAGAGCATTGGTGGTGTAGTCAAAGAAATCATCAGGCAGGCCTGGATCCATGATAAAAGTAACTCTTGGTAGAATTTCTAGTCGATACCGGCGGGAATACTGGGAGGGGCTCTCAAATATTTAATTTTCGAGTACCTAGGCAATGCTTATATCTAGGCAGTTGGGGTATGGGTATAATCGGAACAGTCGCGAGAATATCATGCGATGCTGAAGGGTCGACTTATGTGTAGTTGTAAGTTGCTTAAAAATCTCAGGGGGAGCGACTACATAGTATACTGGGAGAATTTAGAGCATCGGCCCGCCACACTCGAAGTACATAGTGTGAGCCTTCCCAGGTATGTAATATTTGGTTTGATAGCATACATTTTGAAGAGCTAACTGAAGGCATTGTATGTGAGAGCCTCTTCGGTAACCTCTTTGGGATTGTTGTTTAGGCACCTTGATAAAGTTAGGAGGCTATACCTCTACACAAAGAGTTATTTGTCCAATAAGGGTAGACACGTAGAATACATGTCTGTGCAAGTCCCTAGATAGTTATCCAGGTACTTATGTAACGAACATGACGTGTCACATCGTCGATGCTGCAATAGTGAGCCAGGGTTACATTTAAGTAACGATCTTCGATGCTTGAGTTAACTATGTCGATTCTATTCGCTGGAATCCAATATGCAATTTTTCTTACGCTTTTCTAACATGTACTGCATACCTAAGTGTAGGCGGCTGCTGAGTTGTAATCCCGTTTATAACCATACGAAATATGTTGGTCCCTGACTCCCTGCCTTGGGGGGCTGTATGATCTCTATTTCTCGCCGCAGGTAAGTGAGGCATATTTACCTAGTAGGCAACAACGAAGCATTCGTTTCGATGATGGTGGCTTGGATTCAGTTTTGCTCTCTCAACTCTCTTAGATCGAGTCCGTCGGCGACCTTCTAGAACCAGGCCAGACTCGGAATGGCGAGCAGCCGTTGTTACTCGCATACTCCGATGCAGAAAAGGCAAACGTTTCTCAAACCCCCTTTGCATGTTGGGATGATACCTTTGAGCTATTTGATCCAATGATATTTGCACTTCTGTGTCTTTGGCGTGTGTGAAATATTGGGAAGCTGATGCTGGTGATTGAAAAGATATTACTTAGTCCCTTGACCTGGCTCAATCCACATACAATATATTGTTATATTATTAAGATAGTGCTTACTTTATGTGAAGAGAAGTGAATAATGAGTACCTCTTTTAAATTATAGGGCTGCCAGATACCGGAGATACTCCCCTTTTCTCTTCAAGTGGATATCTACTGGGCAAGCCAAGTGATGTGAATTGCAACTTAGGCACGTAACCACAGTCGACCCGCCCCTGGGCGAGATCGCCATAGCTTGTACCCCAGGTTTCGCCGCTGAACTGCTTATGCTATGTTGCTAGCTTGGGCTCTGAATCTACAAAGATCTCGGCGTTATCGACCACTTCACCCAGCCCCTCACCCAGAAAGTCATCAAAGCTGGGGGCCCTAATTTGGGGCTCGGGTTGATGTTCAGTCTGGCTAGGACTTGAGCCCGTATCTCTCCAGCTCGGGATCCTTACTTCATACAGATATCTTCCCGCGTTACGAAGCTAAAGGGCTATGTAGCAGACTCTAGCCTGACTATAAGGGTTGCTTCGTTCGAAAGCCTAGAATATAATACTGTGATCAAATGGCGGCTCAATGCTGACGCCAAGATATTTAGGCGCCCGGGCGCCAATGGAAAGCATGTAGTCTCAAGGTTGTCGTCGTCAACATCCTCGCCACGGAACAGGAAGCGCTTGGACTTGCCCACGTCAACGGGTTAAAGTATCAACATGTTATTTACATAGGTAGATACCTATTCTTTGACTCTTTCATCTTAAAGCTGCCAGGTTTCCCGGCGAGCTTCTTGAGTCTGTACGTCGTGTTGTTGTAGCTAGTTGAGCATAAGCATAACACATCTGCCAAGGTTAGGTAGGTACCTACGCAACAATGCAACATCCCACAGAATGATTTGCGAAGTCACAGGCACATAATTGATTACCTAATTACTAGATATTCAGCTTTATTCAGCCCTCGCCAACTACTTCCCTTCGCCTCCAAATGTCGGCAATAACTGTCATATACAGAAGGGATTCCTCGGCAAGCACAGTCAATTTACACACTTACACAGTCAGATTACACGAACCGAGGTCAGGGGTCAATAAATAAGACGACGGTATATTCTAAAAGAAGCAATCGAACCAGACGAATGACAAGATAGGTACCTAGTACTAGGTATGCTTGATCAACTACCGAGATAGGTACTCTGATCACAGTATCTTACATCCCATGCCTACCTAGACCTATAGCCTCATTCCTACGTATTACATGCTGCATGACCGTTGGCCCCAAGCCAACGGCAAGCGTATTACCAACAATCGTCTCATTATTAGGTAAACATATATTTAATCGCGATTCGTCGTCTTCCCAACACCCAGGAATAAATATATTACACCTAACCTCCACGGAATCGATATCCTAACAACCTGTCCTTTACCATGCTCGCCCGACGTTGTAAAGGCCCCTGTAGCAACGTAGATTCCCTTGCCGTTCATCGCCACAGAGTCGCCTGATGCCTGAGAGCGGTGGTATCACCTCTACCAAATCAATTGAAAAGACATTGTTCTAGTGGTAGCGACATATGCAACTGGGCTCTTACCGACTGACCGCGAAATATTGAAATCACCAGGGACATTACCTACACTGGGCGTCCCCGAGGAGTGGGCGATGATTTCCGCATCTCCCACCTGGCTGCCATCGAGCCCAATGGGTACATGACCGGAATATCCCTTCGCGGAGTTCGCAAAGTACCTACCTACCTAGTACCTATACCTAAGTGCGAGCCGAATATCCTTAGCCCATCCACACCCAACAGAACGGTTTCCATTCGGGTCAAGAAGCGAATCCAAAACCGCCACATTTACGGCGCCAGTGATAGTGTCGATGCGATAGATGTAGCCCCTGATTGAATTGGCTTTCAAGAATACGCGAGGTCGTGAGGGAAGCGCTACTATGAGACACCGAGCATTTCGGCGTCAGCCACCTCCGCGGCTGTCTTCACGACGGCGGGGTCCCCACGGCTTTGGGGTCCAAAAATAATGGATGGCCGTTTTCGAACGTGCCACGACATCCTTGTTACACAGGGATCTATACTAGGTACCTAGGTAGGTAGATAACATTTCCGCGGAGATGATGGGAGCTACATATACATCTAAGAAATATCTAGCCCCCTATGTAGGCCCCAGCTAGACTATTGGCACATACCTAGTTATGGTCAAGGCCTAAATGGTAGGCCAGGTAAGGCTTGAAGCATTAATACGAGAGAGAGGTGTTGATCTTCGTAGGAAGAGGAAGGGTAAGGCGAGCGACAAGGCGTGCCTCACCGTCAAGCCTTAAGGAAGGCAAAAGACCACTAGAGCGCCTAAAAACCTACAGTTCCCATCACCATACTAAACGCAGAAAGAAAAGAAAACAAAGAAAAGGAGGCAAAAAAGATAAAAAAAGAAAAGAAAAACGTACAACACCGGGGATTCGCTGGTCGTCACCGACCCAACTACTGATCCGGCGGTACTCGGCTTATCTATGGGAGAGCGGACGGGATCCCGAGTTTTCCGAGTCCTATGGCCGTACGTGGCAGTTTGTACTGTTATTGAAGTATATGTCCTATCCACCCAGGGGTTAGTGGTAGGAAAGTAGAGAGATGGCACTAAAAGCCATTACATGCAAATATTTATTGATAAGGAGGAGAGAGCAGACCCGCGACACTAGGTATTGTCAAAACATATTGCTACGCCAAAAAAGTGAAATGATTGATCTCTCATTAAATATCTCAAGTTTATATTAGCTACTTGATAGATATTCACCGTAATCGAAAATAGTTGGATTAGGGGGGGTCCCCTTTATAGCTTCTTGTAAAGCTTAGCATCCATCCCTAGCCGTGCTATCATAACAAATATCATTGACGCCAGTGCCATTCCACCAGAATAAAAGATGGCAGCCCGGTACGGAACAATGGACCGGGAGTCCTCGGCGCCCGTCGCCGCGATCAAGAACCCGGCAATGGGGCTACCCATGAGGTATCCCCCGGTCCAACCCGTAATCGCCATGCCCAAACCCACGGCAGCCTGGTCGGGACCGAGCATCTTGCCAATGGCTGTAGGCAGCGTGACGAAGAATGCGCCGTTGGAAATACCATTCACGACCGAGAAGACGACAAGTGGGGCGAGAGTATCTGAGACGGGCCAGATGGCGAGCATGCTAGCAGTGTTGAGCGCCATGGCCAGCAGCAGCATATTCACTGGGCCAAGCTTGTCACACGCGACGCCTGAGCCCAACCGGCCGATGGCGGCGCACGAGTTGAAAGCCGCCAGGATAAGTGCGCCGGTGGTCGCCGACAGCCCAATCGAGTTGGCGAGGAGCGGCAGGAAGAAAGGAGGGACGAAGAGCGCGAACGTCCCTATAGCCCCAGCCAGGAACAAAAGGCAGAACGGCATGCTCCTAAACAAGGAGAAGTCCATCGCAGGCGCGTTCCTGGACGGGATACCCCGCTCTTTGATCAGCAAGGCAGCTGGCACGCCGGTGACCAGCGACATGCCGCCCATGATCCGGAACGTCCACGCGATGCCCACCTTGTCGACGAGTAGCTGCAGCACGACCGACATCACCGTGGCACCTAGGCCGCCGCCGAGTTTCACGATGCCGTTGGCGGTGCCCAGGCGGCGCGCGAACCACTGCATCGGTAGGTTATTGGACATCGTGTACATCAAGCTGGACCCGAAGCCGTAGGAGACGCCGGCCGCGACGAACAACCCGCCCACGTTGTCTACGGTGGAGCCGCTCAGCACGTTGCCGATGCCGAAGAGCAGGACACCAAGCAACATACTCCATCGGGCGCCAATGCGTTGCGATATCCGCACGCAGATAAGGCCCAGCCCTACACAGAGGCCGAGGCCAAGTGACCCGATGAAGGAGAGGGTGCTGGCGGGCGTTTGGTGGAGCGTGTCTTGAAGAGCCATTTGCAGCACGCCCCACGCCCCGCTCCAGCCGTTGACCCAGAATGTTTCGACGAAACAGGCCAGGATAACCGTCCACCCATAACCACCTTCGGGAAATGCTTCCACGGCTTCTTCAGGGGGTTGTGTGATGACGGTGATGTCTTCCTCGGTGGCATTTCTTGCGTCAGGCTCTAAGACGTTACCGGTCACCCGAGTCTCTAGGATTTCTAGTGAAGATGCCATCTCGTATGGGCAAACTTTGCCAGGTCAGGTGGTCTGCTTAAGATGGGGTAGACACTCGAGAGAGAGACATAAGACTCGACACAATATAAGATATAATTTGATTGAACAAAAATCACTCAGTGGATCCCCTCAACGCTAGGCCCGCCAGGGTTTAATTCCTTAGACATGTCTATAATTTGGACGCCTCCTACCTACTCGTATAGATTCGTCTACCTACCTAGGTACATACCGTAGGTTAGGTAGGTAAGTAAGGGAACCCAGGCAGTGAAGCTCAACTGGCCAGCACATTTTCTAGATATATTCATATGGATCGTCGGTCAGTTTCGACGATCAAGCCACATAGTTCGCCAGCGTAAGCCGTGGTGTTACATGTCCGATATCTCCAACCTAGATTGGTTTCCATGATGAGAAAACCGGGGCTAAACGGCAATGAGCCATCACGAAGCTTCAAAGATTAGTTATCATATGTTGCAAGTGGAGTAGTTTTTGTGCGATGAAAGCACAGCGTTAACCACACCAACTTACATCTCGTGATCGCGTATGGTACGGAGAGTCATCACGGGTTGATGTTGATATCCTGACAGCTCCGAGGTAATCAGATAGCTGAAGATGGTTCTTGTAGATATAAAAAGGTGAGCTCGGCCGTATGAGTTGTAGATTATACACCCATAGAATCGCGATCAGCATTTCTCCATTCTTGAGACTCAAATCAGATACTACCTACGACGAGCTTGTCTCACATATCAGCCAGAATGTCTCTGCCAGTTCTTGACTTCTCTACATTCTACCACGGCACGGCCACTGAGCGATCTCAGCTTTCTAAGCACCTCACAGAGGAGCTTCGTAAGCATGGCGCCGCTCGTTTGATCAATCTTGGAATTAGGACCGAAATGATCACCGAGTGTTATGCTTGGGTAAATATGCCTTCGGTGTTGCTCACTAGGTTCAAATGCTGGGCCAAGTCTAGTGCGATTTTAACTAATGCGTTCCGACGTCAACCTAGAGCGAACGGTTCTTTAAGCTTCCAGACGCTGAAAAGAACGCCATTCCCAATGAGAGAAACGCAGACCCCCAGAGCGGATGGAGTTTTGTTGGCTCCGAGAAAACATCCAAGCTCAACAAAGTGGACAAAAGCGGCAAGTATCAAATTGCCGTTGACGAATCGGTACCACAGGACCTGGAAGATGAAAAGGTTCGTGCGCCTAGCGGTTAGCCCACTCATAGTACATTAGTCAACCAGTTGTTGTTGTGTTCGGTATTATTCGTAAGTCCCACCATAAGCTAAATACATGATACAACCCCTATAGGAGCACTTCGACTTTGCCCGTGGCGACGACCCCGAATACCCGAGCAAGTGGCCTACGGAGGCTAGCATCCCAGGCTTCCGCAACTTCATGGAAGCCTTCCTGGATGCCTGCCAGGACACCGGCCGTGCTATCCTGGGCAGCCTCGAAGAAGGCCTAGATCTGCCGCCTGGGAATCTGACCAGCCACTGCGCCACACGCGTCGATGAAGTGCGCCTGAACCACTACTCGCCACTGCCCGTGGGCAAACTCGGCGATGGCAAACACCAGCGCGCGTGGCCGCACACTGACTTCGGCCTGATCACGCTGCTGTTCCAGGACGAAGCGGGTGGGCTCGGGGTCGAGAACCGCGAGAAGCCTGGGACGTTTATTCCGATCACCCGTGAGTCTCCGACGGAGATCGCGGTGCTTGTCAGTGATTCCTTGGAGCACTTGACGAACAGCTACTTGGGCGCGGGGATCCACCAGGTTGCGACGCCCGTGTTTATGGAGGATGTCAAGGCCGGGCTACTGCCGGAGCGCTTCTCCATCGCGTGCTTTGTGAAGGCGGATAGGCATGTTAGTGTTGGCCCGTTGGACAAGTACATCACAGATCACAGCGGAGAACCCTCGGCTCTATGGTGATCTGACGGCTTTGGAGCTGCACAGGAAGCGTGTTGCGCAACTGTACGGAGCTACTGCGTAAACGAGCTGGCTAGGATGTCTTACACTATGTGGTACATGCTATATATCGATGGATGATGTCTTATGATACTACATAAGGTAGTGTGCAAAAAGTGGTTTGGGGTAATGGTCCCTCGTTTAATTTGTCAGAACAGAGTCATGTGACTTATCAATGATCACGTAGACGACACACTCACGTGATACCCCTCACGAGGACATGGCCCACCAAGGTCATCAATATGGACCCCAACGGTCCTAAGTACGACGATGGCACACTTTCCGTCCCCGTCCGAAATTTTCTGCTCTCCGTCTTTCCAAATGACTGCGTAGGCTCTATAAAGGAGATGCACTGAACTTTGAAGCGTGGCGGGGAATCTGTGGTTAACTCGTAGGCTTCCGTGCCTAATACACCTCCTCGCGAAGCCCTTCAAATTTATCGCTAAAATTGACGTTGCGACTAAGTGAAGCTCTGCAAAATTGAATGAAATATGAGCTGCTGACGTTGTATGGAGCCTTGGAAATGTATAGTAACTGGGGTAGGACTTTACTCGCTGCCGAATGAAAATATCGATTGCTTGTTCTCGGTGGTCTTGTTATTATCTCCTACCTAATACATAGAAAGATAAAGGTCTCGCCGGTGAATGCGAGTTCTAAAGCATGAGGGCATGATGCTCACGTGAGAAGTAAGTATTATTGTCTCAATAGATAGTAACAATTAAGGAGTTACCAAGAAAGAAAGTACCATATTGAACTACTACCCTTGCCTTCATCAAGGTCGACAAAAGCCATCCTTCTGCGCTAATAGTACTACTAGGTACCTAGGTACACATCAAATACCGTATGAGACCTAGCATCCGACGAACTCTTACACTCAAATACCAATTCCGTTATTTTCCTCAGTGCCATAACCCTTCTTCCCCCAGTGTCTGACCATCCGCTCACTATCCAGGCGATGCTCGGTGCTCAGCTTCCGATTCATATCCGCGTGCCTGATGAACACCAGGCATATGAAAAGGGTAACAACCGAGATGGCCAGCCACGTGGCGACCAGCACCTGGAAACCAAACTTATACGCATCGTAGATGGCATCGCGCTCGTGCCCGGGGGGCATGCTATGCAGCGTCGGGATGAACGCCTCCGCGTAATCCGCAATTCCCGTCGGCAGCCCTTCCCACCTGAGCTTGAGCTTCATGACGTTCTGGAAGGTGGTGGCGCCGATGCCGACGCCGAGGGCCATGCCGAGCTGGCGGACGAAGATGTACATGGCGGCGGCGGCGCCCTCGTCGCCGGTGTCGCACATGGCCTGGGTGGCGAAGTTCTGCGCGTTGAGGATGGCGCCGTGGCCGAGCCCGCCGACGAGGAAGGCGATCACCCACACGGGCGCGCTGTCGTTGACCCGCCACGAGCAGTACATCGCGCACGCGACGCACGACAGCAGCCACCCGATCCATATGGCCCAGCGGAAGTTGTTGAAGCGCGTCACGAGGCGCCCGGTTACGATGCCGGAGATGGAGAAGGCGACGAGGTTGGGGAGTAGGACCACTATTGCGTTTAGGGTGTATTAGTATTCGTTTCATTTGCTAGGTAGTCCGCGCAAAAGGGGTGGAGGTTACACGTACACCCTGAGTTGATTGGACTAAATCCCTTTACGGCTGAGAAATAGAATGGGCAGCTAAAGCGAGATTAGTGACCGTCAATCGTGGTCTGCAGTTTGAATTCACTCACTAGTATAGTGTTCCGTACAGCTACAAGAGAAGGGTGTTAGTCCCATTTCTAACAGAATTGGAGGAGACGAGGTACACACCATGAGGCCCTGGAAGCAAGCAGCAATGTATGTGACGATAGAGCTGACATCCCGAAATAGGGCTCTCCGTAGAAACGGGTGCGGTGCAAAGTTGACTTCATAAAGCACGGTGATGATGATGCCGAGGGTGCCAACAACCAATGGAGCTACGGTGGCAGCGCTACCCCAGGGATGCTTATTTGATGTTAGCGTTTACGTTGGAGATGAGAATAGGGGTTAGCTGAACTCATTGACATACCTGAGTGCCGCCCCACGAAATAGCAATAAGGAAGGCCGTCGCAGAGCCAGCGAAGAAAAGTCCCCCCACCCAGTCAATCCTGCTGATCTTCTCCTGGGCGGTAGCCTTTCTAGGCCGCAATGTGAGGAGATACGGGATGGCGACTAGACCAAATGCACAGATGGGGAACATGAGATAGAAGATCCAGCGCCATGTCGTCCTCTGGGCAATCGCGCCGCCGATGATGGGTCCGATCGTGAGGCCAATAGCCCAGGCTCCGAGTCTAGTAGGCTTTGAGTTAGCCATGAAATGGACAGTATCGAGGTGTTTAAGCATAAGTAGGTATATATCATGACACTACTCACGTAACGCCGTACCACTTCGGTCGGAACCTCAATGGGACTAAGTCGGTCTGTATAACCAGACTGAGGGAATGGATGCCTCCTCCGCCAAGACCTTGGATACAGCGACCGACGAGCATGACGGTCATGTTTTTGGCCGTACAGCATAGTATAGTCCCCACGGTGAAAGCAACGAGGGAACAGGTGAGACAGATGGGCCGACCGATAACATCACTGACGGAACAGATGATTGGCATAGAAACTGCGTTCACGAGGAGGTATGATGTACCAATCCAGAAGGCTTCGGTGGTCGTACCGCCAATATCGTCGACAATTGCCTATGAAAGTTTAGTGAAATGTCGTTGATGGAGTAGAGGATTCTTGATCTGCCTTACTGCCAACGACGTAACTATGATAGTCGCGTCTAGAGATACGATGAGGTTGATGATTGCGAGAGTGTAGATGACGGCCTTCTCATGCTTCGAAGGCTGCCATTCCGTCTCCGCCACATCTGTCGCTTTATTTGCCAGAGTGTCTGAAATCGTCTTGTCCGAGTTTTCATGGTCCATGTTGCTGTTTGTCTTGTTCGCTACGTTAACATTTGTGCCTGAACTATTCATATTGGCCTGCACGATGAATTTGAGGAAGAGACAAAGGTTAAAGTATTGAACATCAATTTGGAGATTCAGAGGGCTATAATGATCACCTCATAAGGGACTTATATTCAGATGGGAGAAAACGACAAATCACCTCGACCAACACGCCAGGAAATTATTCGTTTGCTGTCATGTCGGCTGAGCGGTTGTACATACATACACAACAGCGGCAAAAGGGGATACCAGCATTCAGCCCCCAATACTTGGCCATTGGGGGCAGTTGCATATGTAAAATAGACGTAAGGGGGGAGGTAGTATGATTGGACATCCATGAATAACCTACATATGCACCCTACCCTACCCCCATGAGAGAGAGGGGAGGGGGGTGTATTTAAACGCCAATGCTACCTCAAAGTGAATATGTATGTTGACTGCTTGGCGTTGAAAGACAATCGGATAACATAAGTAGTCTCTTCTTCTCGGCCTTTGTATTACCCAGCACATTGCTCCCAGCTTGAGGAATTCCTTCTGCGGCTCATGGCCATGTTTCCAATTATGATTCCAATACTGCAAGTGGCATTATATGCAATATGCATATTGGTGGCTTATGTTCGTATTTTTCCTATCTCAGGTTGTTATGATATACCCTTACTAACCGACCCAAGGGAGCTACCGTTTTCACCTATTATACTTTCTTGCATCCCCTGAAGAACTATCCAGGGCCCCTTTTGGCCAGAGTGACAGATGCCTATGCGGGATACCACGCCATCATGATGCAGCTGCACTTAGTCGCATGGGAAGATCATCAGAAATACGGTATGCTTAGCCGGATTCTGCTAACCAATATCTGACAGCTAAGAGGTCCATAGGTCGAATTATAAGACATGGTCCTAACAAACTCGTCTTCAATTCCGCTGAGGCTCTCAAGGGTAAGCCCTAGGTTGCCTGCATGATTCCAACCTAGATCACCTGGCACCTTTACCTATCTACTGTTTGAAATTCTGCTGTATCTATTTGTGTTATGGACGGAGATTACTGACTTCCCAAGACATTTATCTGAACGAAAGAGTCCCGAAATCTCACGTATATTTGACGACCCTCCACGCAACAACGGGGGAGAATATATTTTGTACAATCGACAAGCGTACTCACCGCTCGCGACAACGCTTGATTGGCACTGTATTTAACGATCGCTTCCTGCAGCAGTTTGAGCCCACTATAGTAAAGGAGATCAACGTACTGCTGGGGCTGATACTTGCGTCATGTCAAGCCTTTGACGCGCAGCCCTTGGATATGACCAAGAGATTTCAATACCTAACGCTGGACATCATCGGACAGCTCGCGTTCGGATACTCAAATCATGTTCAGATTAGACCGATAAACCGGTTCTTACTTAAAGGCATGAAGGCGGTTAACTATCATATTAACGTCCTCATGCAGTTTCCAGCCCTAGCACAGTCTGGGCTTGTCTCCCTGATGAATATATTCACGGCCCGTCAGCAACAGAAGAATTTAGATTCTTTACGGAAAATCATCAAGAAGCGGACTGATCAAGGTATCGAGGCAAAGCAAGATCTATATCATGTTGTCACCAAGCAGGCGGGAATTTATGATGATAAAAACATTGAAATGAGCGAGTTGTGGTCCGAGGCGGCATTTTTCTATGTTGCAGGTTAGTTTTGTTTTCATCATGGTGCGTTGCTTTCATATTTGCTAAGAATGCCAACAACCGAATGATAGGAGCCGAGACAAGCTCAACAACGATGAGTGCGCTGCTTTTCTACCTATCTCGAAATCAGCATTGCTATCAACGGCTGGCTTCGGAGATACGCTCCACATTTATGGATGGGGGGGACATTCGAAAGGGTGCAAAACTTGTTGGCTGCAAGTACCTTCGTGCTTGTATTGATGAGGCCCTACGCTTGTCACCTCCAGTACCTGGAATATTATGGAGGGAATTTTCGGGTGACGAGATCAAAAAGAACGGCCCCTTGGTCATTGATGGACATGTGATAAGCCCGGGAACGCAAGTTGGTGTCTGCACTTACGCCGTCCATCACAACGAGGAGTACTTCCCGGAGCCTTTCATGTTCAAGCCAGAGCGGTGGCTGGCGGATGAAATAACACCGAGCCGACCTTTGCAAGCCTTCGCACCATTTTCGATTGGGTGTCGGTCTTGTCCAGGAAAAACCATGGCGTATTTAGAAATCAGTCTCACAGTAGCCAAGATACTGTGGTATTTTGACTTTGAGAATTGTTCGAGCAGTCTCGGCAGTCTCGAAGGAGGTAACCCGGGCAGATCAGGTCGAAGGGGGAGGGCAGAGGAGTTTCAGCTGTACGACATCTTTGCAACAACCCACACCGGCCCTATCTTGTCATTCCGGCCCCGAGGTGAGTTTTGGAAGGAATTGGCAACGGTGTAAGATTAGTAGCATATGCATACATGTATATACATACATACGATTAGTATGCATATCTAATGCGTCACGCATGACACCACGCAATACCTACGTACATATATCGTAGCCAAAAGGATGGTAAAAGTACGAGGTAGGTAGGTATCGCATTATTCTTAGCGATATACCTATGTATAGCAATACACCATTGATTATGTACACATCGCTTAAAGAACTTGTATACTAGGTACGTAGTACTCTTCAGAGATCACCAAAATTTGAACTACGTACACTACATATATAAGTATCTACATAGGCCTACATACAAGTAAGTGCCGATAAGTGGGTAGCTCGCAAATTATATCCTCACTGGAGATATTCCATTTTGCTGCCCAAATTATTGATTTCGGGCTACACAAGGAATTAAACAGCAACGATCTCGATACTTGGCTCATCCTTTAGAATGTGCGACATCGAATCACCAACAGTGTGTCATCGCGGCATATGGGGCTGAAATTTACTAGGTTAGTAATGTTTGTTGGTGCAATGTACGATCCCGTCCGATATGTATACACCCCCCGAGGCATATCGCTCCGCCAATCAAATATCCATGGATGTATAATATACCCACTAACCTAGTTAACTACATGTAGTTATGCCCCACATGGCTTCCCGAGTGGCCGGAACCTCATGGGTCAAGTTGAAAGATAATTGGAGGATGAAAATGACTATTTTGCGGCTCTGCTGTGCGCCAATTACATCTAAGTACCCTAACCCTAGTAAATAAGACTGCACATCAATGATACCTAGGTACACAGTCTGCTTTTCATCTGGGGGGGGGGAGCACAAATACTACCGTAAATTCAATATAACGCCCTCGGCTTTATTGCGAAAAGTGATAACTCATTCACGCAGCCTACTTAGAACAGCATAACTATCTGGTTACCACATTCATATATACCTAGGTAGGCGGGCTATGTGATATTACGTGTCTGTCACTTCACGACGTGAAGTGACAACCAACGTGAACTTCACGTTGGTTGGGTCAGAATAAATCGTTGGTTGCAATCGCCTGATCCTGCATTTATCTCTGCCTATCATACAGTTCCAACAGTTAACGGGGGAAAAAAAAGAAAAGGAAACAGAGCCGGCCAATAAGCGCGCATTGTCTTCAAGGCGCCATGGCAGTACAACTTATGTAGCCCTATACGAGATGGATATTTGAATTATAACTTGTACATATGGAAAACACCCAACATTACCCGCGATTTGCTTTCCCTCTTCGAATCCTCCTACCAGTGCTCCAGGGGTAATCAAGGCCTACGTCTTCCTCTACATGATCCATAGCAATTGTAATCTCAGTTGTCATAAGAATGCCTCCATTAGGTACAGCTGCACCCTCCTCTTGATTATTTGTGCTGGTGTTTGATGGAAGTTTTGCTAAGGCCATTGCGGGGTCCCTGATTCTCTGGTAAATCCTGCCCGTGTCCCAACAGTTAGTCGCTGCGGGTGTCGGTTTGGACGGCCATGAATGTGTTGCGGCCGCGGCTTCCAGTTTTTGAGGTAGCCCTATGTGGGACAGGAGGGGATTGAAAGCGCGATAGATCATGCCCCTATTGGCAATCGCTCTAGGCGCCCAGGGGGCACAGAACGCTAGATAGTAACAGGTCATCTCTGCCAAAGTCCAGAGGTATACACCGCTGATCGTATATGTTTTATCCTTAGATTCAAGAAAATCGAACATCGTATCGGCGCGAGCAATCGACGCTCCTAGCCCCCTAGATTAGATCAACTCTAGTTAGACATAAACATTGTCGATAGATTTGGGGTCTTACAATAAGCCGACGAGGAATAAAATGGACACTCCAATCTTGTTCTTAGTTGACATCTTTAGGTTCCAGATAGCCCTCTGAGGAAGTATAAGAATGATCGCGTCATATACTGGGGGAATGATAACTCCAGGAACCTGATAAATCCGTGGGTTGATGCAGTATCCTTCCACCACCGTCGGATCCCATATCTTCTGGTACGGGAAGCAGGACATGTTCTCGGCAACGATAAACGCAATATGATTTAGAGTGCTGAAAGTCAAGAGAATTTTGCACATGTAATAAAACGTGTTTCTGGTACCACGAGTGACAAAGATGCGGTTCCACTCTATAAGGATAATTGCCTTCCCAATGCCCAACGTAGTAGCACACAGGTTATACCCGATATGATGGATCTTTGAATGCCTTCGGTCAGCCAATAACCCCCCAAATTTCAAGACTATTGGAATCGTTCATGGAGACTTACATAGAAAATCCCAACGGAGTCTTTCACCCGAATATTCCACTGATGTACGAAAGCGCCATTTGTAGACATAATGTGGAAGCCACACCAAACACTCCCGTAGAATGTCCCCTGAGAAAGGGCTAGTTAGTAGGTAGTCCTTGAATAAGAACACTATGAGTCGGAGCTGAGGCTTACCAGGCCGATGAAAGCGAGAACTGACAAATGATGTTCATATTAGTATCTTCAAACTTCAAATAAGAACAGTTGTGCCACGTACCATCCTCGAGTTCAATTGTCTTTCCGCCGGAAAACTTAGCATACGCACGTATGATAAGGCCAAGCGTCGTTGCGAGTACACACAATACATATGTTAAAGATGCAACTGTATTATCATTCCGTGGGTTGACAAAGTTGGGAACCTCCCCAGCGGGTGGTTGAAGGGCTGGTCCGTTGAGAATATCTTCAAGTGTTTGAGACATGCCGCTTGATGGATGTCGTCGATATCTGTAACAATAGTAATTTCACTAATGAAAGAGATATAATAATAATAGTAGTAGGCATTACCAACGACAGAGACACAACGTGGCAGCATATCATATTAATGAAAATGCGTCTTGCCTATCTTCACGCAGCAAGAGACAAGACTACATTCTTCTATGTTGTCATACACCAGGTAGCCACCATGGGGAGGTTTAGACATGAACCAACAGACTATATTGGCGATTACTAGGTACCTATGTACATACATGTGCATTCCTGAAAACTGCCTCTTTATTAGGTAACCAATTAACTACGACCTGAAGAATACGTAATAGAGGTTTCCAGTTATTATTTCGCTAAAGGAGGGCAGAAGACTTCATTCAGCTTGGATATTGTGATACGGTAATCATTGATAAAGCAGTGAGCAGCAGCCTACATACTATCTTGGCACACACCGAATATAGATCGATTCAACGATCCATAACTTCAGATGTTGGCTTACCCAGGTAGCTTAATAGTGGTGGTGTGCAGAAGTTATACCAGCACCGTACCCCGGAAACTGTGAGCATCCTCAGGGACTACAACCAATGATAGCCTCGAACCCTGCGGCCTACCCATGGAACTAGTTCGGAATTAGATCGGTAGGCCGATAGCATAAGGCTATGAGGCTTGACCTCGTTGCTGCAGACTAACCCTGTAAGGCAAGCTAGTGTGTGGTTGATGACAATATGCCAGATCCATATCGGTATGATCTGTGCGCTAGACAAATCAAAATCTTACATGCATGAGGGGATCTTCGGTAAGGCTACGCTTGTCTTCGGGATGCTTCTTCAGTGGGGTGTATTATTGGCTTAGATGCATTGATTACTTCGGACCGGTCAGAGGATTCGTATAGTCAGATTGTTTATGTAGATATGCACATCACAGTATATTGAGCCGCTGGCCCGCCACTGGATTGCATTGCTTGAGTGAAACGTGATAGGTAGGTCGAAGCAGGGTTCGGACCAACTACACGCTATTACACCGGTGTACACCAAGTGTATTACATCCAACCCAATCCAACTATACCAGACCCACTTTCTAAATCCACCCAATTACACTTTTATGTCCCGTGTAGTTGGATTGGGTGTAATAACGTGTATTTATCCCCTCGAGACCCAACACCGGGCTTTTTAGCGCCCCCCACTAAAACCTCACACGGGCCAGGCTCGCTACCAGCTTTTTACCATCGCCTATGTACCGGTTCAAATAATAGGCGCGTTTTTACGTGTGGCAGCAACGCGTGGTACTTAATTTTTTAGTCCCATTTGTATTAATCCTCTATTAACGTTCGAGAAACTTGAGGCTAAATTTCATCAACGACGATACCGACGGCGATGAGTTTAACGATAACGATGTGATGTATAAATTGGCGATAGGATAGCTAAACATATACAAACTGTTGATTTATTTAGAATGTTAGGTAGTTCTTTATATGAAAGGTAACTATTGATAAGAATAGCATACATATGCCTTATATTCAAAGAAAGACGCGTACAAGTATCAAAAGTTTAATTGATTTTTCTCTTAGAAGTAGTGTACAAAATGTTCAAAATAAGCTCAGATAAATATATGGAGAGTAGGTCCAAGCTCTTGTATTTTATTCGACAGCGAGGCTCAAAATATGGGGGGCGCTAAAAAGCCCGGTGTTGGGTCTCGAGGGGATAGTGGATACCAGCCACCCAAGCCACAAGGCACAGCCACTGTTAGTGTTTACTAGTATTTTTGGTGTAAACACTAACAGTAAGGCTGAAATATTAAAAGAAGGCTGGGATGGCCCGAGACCTAAGGAAATATCGTGAGATTTGCCCTCAAATTTCTGAAAAGTCCCACTTACTGATTGTATTCAACGCGTTTAATGTTTAATATTCAACGCGTCTGATATTCAACGCGTCTGATATCCAACGCGTTTGATATTCAACGCCCGTTCCTTTTTGATTAAATTAGCCAATCACAAAAATCAAACACTCAAGCCCTTTCAGGTCTTTCTAATCAGTAAACCTCCCTTCTTGTCATATATAAGCCTAAGCATCTGCCCATTAAACAATCATTTTCAAACATCATCAATGATATCTTCATTTACAATGATCTCTTCATTTATGGCGACAGTGGCGCTCGCGATACCTTCAACAGGTTGGCAATTACGTCATAGCCAAAACACCAAACTTTATCACGAGATGATACTTTAGGTAGGTAAAATAGCCTCATTTTGCGAGCGCTTTTGCCCCGCTTTTAATGTACACCAGCAATTTTCGTAAGTGTAATACACCAGAGGGGGTCGTGTATACACTACACCGGAGGTGGTCGTGTATTATAACCAACCCAACTACACCAGAGGGGGTCGGAGATGTAGTTGGGTTGGTCCGAACCCTGGGTCGAAGATATATAAGCTTTAGCAAGGCGGCTCATCACACAGCTGTATCAGACTTTCTCGGCTTGAATCAATGGAGATTGGCTATGTATGCGGTATAGTATATACCTGCCTAGGTAGGTATCTAATATAGAGCGTTTATCTAAAAGAGTATACTACCCTATAGGTATGTAAGAAATTCCAAGGTTGTCATGGACTTAAATTCCCCCCATGCCCCCACCCCCCCTTTTCTTTTGATGCAGAAAACGACATACTTTTAACGTCCATTCTTTTAAATAGTCTGTTGCGAGTGCCTTAGAAGTTAGGAGCCATGGCTCCACTAGGCCTGCTCTAGATGTTGGCATAGCGCCATCGTAGTCTGGAATAACCCAAGCTTTCTTCCATCCTTCTTCCATCCTTTTCGTTGCAGTTCACCCTGCAACATAATCTAAACGATACGTGCTATCTAGTACCTAGTATATGCGAGTCAACATCCTACTCAACACCTATACACTTTTCAATTGACACCTTAATACGAGGCATATAAATGTCGCGACAATTCAACGAAATTGACAACACCTCCTCGTCCGACAGGGCGACTTTGATATCATCCACGACAAGCTCCAAAGCGCCTAACTTACCGTTTTCCACAGAGGAGCTTTCGCTCCGGTTTCCCGGGCAGATGGTAGCCTTTGTGGAGCCGCAGGAAGACCTCCTCCCGACGTTGAACTGTCGAGGGTTCCGCTTCGCATCGTAACGGATCTTGGCGTTGGCCGCGGCGTAATCTATGGCGGCCCGAGCTTCCTGCTGATATATATCCCTCCAAACCTCGAAATCTATTGCGCCGGTATCCACTTCCAAGATGGACAGTGGGGTGCGAGGCTTAAAGCCCAGTACGACTTCGTTTGGTGATCTCCCGAGTATTGAATGGTAGGAGTTATTCAGGTTGTGTTGGAGGGCTTTCAGCATTTTGTGCCAGGGAACGTCCGGGAAAGCGACGCATTGGAATCTCATCGCGATTTCGATATCCTGGTTCCGTCTCTCGCTTGCACCGTCCGTCTGGGCATGGTAGCCCGTCGCTATCGCGGTTTTGGTGCCGCTGCGGCGCCAGAGCGTCTGCCATACCTCGCCTGTAAACTTTCGGTCCCTGTCCGTGATTATCTTCGCCGGGAGGCCCCAGTCCGCCCAGCGCCGGAGGACTGTGGTCATATAGTCGCGGTCGACTGTTTGTGTCGTCACTCTATGGAAGATAAGGTACTACGTTAGGCTGTTTACCATATTAGAAGCACATGAGGGCTCACATAGAACAAAGAAGACTTACGTGTATATGTATATTCCATAGTCTCTGGGAGATGTTAGAGATCCCCGCGTAACAACGATGTTGTTCTGCGTCTTCCAGGTTCCGTAACAGATGGGGAATGTACCTTGAGATTTCCCGTGTGAGATTGATCGCCTCTAGAAGCCCAAAGACATCTAGACATATATTACTGATTGCATTGATGTTGATCCGAAGAGCGGAAAATATCGGCCATATGTAGCGAAAGCAGCCGTCATCTTCGAGGACGTAACGAAAGTCCCTTGTAGAGTGGTTCCTAGCCTTCGAGATGTGTGTCGGACTCGTAGCAGGAGACTAGCATTTCATGGCACTCATCGTGTCCATGTGAACAGAAGTCTTGGAATTGAATCAAAATACCAAAGAAAGGAACGGGCGGCAGCCGTATGAGCACGGCTGCCGAACTCCCCACACGAAAGAGAACAGAGAGCCAGCCCATCAGAGTGAACATCCTAATCGGGACATTTACCAATAGACATGATACCCTTAGGAGTCCTTGGGCCTCTGATGATGAATGGTGGGGTAGCCAATACTCTTTGTCGCTGTATGGTGTATTTGGTGATGTTTACATGCCTAGACCAGGCAGCCAACTCTAAGTTCGATTGCTCCGTATCTGGTTTCAGCTTTGGTTAATACCTTAGATAGGAACATTATAGGGGATACGTCTGTAATAGCTATGTAACTGCGTTTTAGGGCTGGAGTTGGTGGAACGTATAAGAGTTATCAGACATACTGATATAAACGAGAGACATTTAACGAGAGATCAACCATTTCACCCTTTGGCGTAGAGGTATGTTTTGATAAGAGTGTTGATGTTGATGGGATGAGAAGTGAAGAATGGATAGAAGGGAAAGATTTGGTAGGTACCCAGAGAATGGAGTGAGAGAAATTTTGATATATTTGAGATATGGAAACATCGTAACCTTGGAACTTCTTTACTTTTTGCTTCAAGGTTAACTCTGATATATGACTTGTATGCAACCCTCTAGGGTTAGTTGGTTCGTGAATTTAACTTTCTCACCTACTTAGGTATGCATATCCATTGGTATATCATGTCACTACTCGTGTCGTAGTTGCCTACATATTAAGTGATGCCCGTATATACATCTCTACGAGGTAGGCACCTGGCATGCATAGGCAGGTATACCAGGATCACAGATACCATAATAACTAGGTCCTTTATGACGCCATAGCCAAAACTTTGCAAGAAACTTTATATCACTTGCAACTGTAATTATGGAAACAGCCTAAGGTTAGCCCCTCGCTGTTCCATCACCCACAGGTTCCCGTTGCCAACCTCTTTTACCTAAACATTATAGATGCCCTAGGTGGAGGCTACTGCAACACCCAAGGTTTCTTCATCTTTCATTGTTCAAACCCCTAGTGGTTGCCTAGGGTACCTAGGGTGGTTGACGGCACTCCAGATGGCAAGAGAGATTTCGCACAGGTCCATGACCAGCAACAAGACCGACTGTCATAGAGTTCGCAAAAGGCGTCAGTGAATGGAATCTAACTCTGTCTACCCAGGTACATAGTAGCTGCTTACCTAGGTGGATAAGTACGTAGGTAAGTAACGTGGTCAAGTGGAAGTCAGTCCCAGGTGCCGAAAGCCGAGACAATAAATTCTTGTCGGTTCTAAGTTGAGTGTGGTTTTAATGAGAACCACAGAGACGTACATATGTATGGCATTATATCTACCTAGGTAGGTAGATACGGAGAGTTTGATTCAACATAAAGAATGGGAAGGACTGGAAGGACACAAGCTTGGTTCTGGCGGCTTGAATCATTGACGTGCCGTTAGATATTCCAGGCTTCGCCGAGCGTTGTGGAAGAAGCATGCAATCAAGCTACTACTGTTATGTATGCATTTACCTCTTTATTTACGTCTAGAATACGCTACCTGTTCTGCCATGGCCGTAAACAGCATGATAGCCTCCCTTCTGGTGCTAAGGCCGTTGATGACATTGCACCCCTACTATTTGTTCTTCACTTTTCCGCAACGTCGCTCGGCTCATCATATCGGCCACTATTTACAGATACAGCAGCGCCTCCAATGCTGCGGGCATTCAAGCTGCTGTCGGTTCAGTCGTTACCGTCATAGTCGACAGCCATCGCATCACCGAGTTCATCATGGGGACCAACGAAATCGGCCTGACCATCAATCTCGAGGATGGCAGCATCGAGTACGAGACATTCCTGAGCCACAAGCCCAATGCCGCAGGGAGACCTCAAGGTGAAACCTCTATTCGGAGAGACAAGTTCGAGAATATGTTTCGCCGGGGGTGATAACTCGTCTTTCTGAAAGACAAGCTAGCCTGGGTGTTGCTAATTCTCGAGTAAATATCGATGCAGGTGTGCCTGTCACGTCGGGAGCAGGATATACGGCCATATGAGCCCAGGGGAGTATTTGAATACGATGCCGAAATAGAAGGTTCCCAGCGAAGGGCTTGCAGGAGCAGTAGTTTGTAGGGTTGCAACCGGTCACAGGTAAGGACTCTCTATCGCAAGACACAGAATCACACTCTAGTGGGGGTTGGAGGCACTTGACGATCGCCAATCAACTTCATTAAGAGCGTGCCCTAATGGTGATATTGATCAAATACCGAAAGATCCTGAACTCGTTAATATGCTTTTCATGTAGCCTGCTCTAGATTTAGGGGGCATCGAAAGACTTGGTTCCGTGTGTTTTCACGGGTGGACTGGTAAAGTCAAAGGGGCAATTTCGACACGGCATTGTATCCACGCTCCCAGACGCACTCGTCAGGTATTGGTGGTCCCTCGGCGCAGCAAGTGTCTCCATTGATCTCTATTGTCGTTTTGAAAATATGTTGAGTTGCTAAACATACAGACAAGATGGTCTTGAAAGATGAGATGGAAACGAGGAGTGGGTTCACGCACCCCGCGAAAAGGAGTTGTATAACGTGATTGCATGATCATGCAATCCATCGCATAATAGGTATGTATATTTTCCTTGGTCAATTCAAACCATTACTGCCACTGATGTGCAAGATACAGTGGAGAAGCGACCCCTTTATCGTCATCTCCCTTAAACGAAGGAGCCGGCTACCGGCATTACTTAGGAGGAGGCGGGGAAAGGTCAACTAATATACCTACCTTCTTTTTGGTTCACGATGCCCGATATTCCGAGGACGTCCGATGCCGTTATTGCCGCGAAACTTGTTGTTCCTTACTAGGCAGGAAAGGCATCAATAGTTTTGATGAGGCCGACCCGCCCGTTCGGAATTGATTGCCTGGTAGCCTTAGTTGCCTAACCACAGAGCTTCGCGTTCGGTTCGCAAAAAACGCCATATAGCGCTGACGCGTGTGACGAAGACTTTTCTATGCTTTGTTCCAGGCAATCCAGTTCCGACCATTGCCGAGTCGGTTTGCAAATGACTGCCTGATCTGCAGATGGTGGAGAAGGTAAGATAAGAGGGAAAACTTTTCGAGGCTCGGCTTGAATCCGAGTTGAATTCATGTCGCATATCTCAAGACTTACGTACCTATGTAGGTCGATGCGCTTGCGGTCTGCAAGGAGTTTGTATGAAGAGTTGGAAAAGGCTATGTGTGATGTTCGGCAACCGTTTCATCGACACAACGCTATGCTTTTTATTTCATCTTCTATCCTTTCTTTTCTTTGTTCATCTTTCAATTTGAAACAATATTTTGGCAGGATGATAGCCGCCCGTATGGAGTGTACCATGAGTTGGGCACTGGGATCTGCAAATGATAACCCAATTGGTAGGGGTTAAAGGATTGCGGTGTAGTGTTCAAGAAGGTCAATGTTGTAGATAGGCTGATAAATCGATAGATTCTTCATCAATATGTTACAAGAGGCTATGACGGACCAGCAACCCCAGGCCGGATAGATGATCGGCTTTGGGGCAGTGATGGGCTCTAGCACCTAGGTACCTAGCAATTATCGAATGCAATTGCTTATTTCGAAATGATTGCCTGGGGTTTTACGACCAGAAGGTGAAGCTTATCTGGAAGAACGTGTGATGAAGGTGATGAAAGAAACGAACCAAATTTGGTTGATTTGGTTCTAATGCAATCAAGGGTCCTTTCTAGTCTCCTTTTGGTTACTTGATTGGATACCAGGCAATCTTTGAGGCTCTGGTGACCCATATATACCCATATAAACATCCCATCCCATGTCATCCTATCCATCCCATCCATCCTATGATTCCTATCCATTCTATTTATTCCATATCCATGTTCTTTGGCGGCTAGTGGATGGTTCTCCGGCAATTGGCCCCTTGCTAGACCGTCCCAAAACTTCGAGCTCAGGGGTTCAGGGGGCTGGGTTCTTCTACACTAGCCCTGGAGCCCTGGAGCCCTGGCATTTTGGGTAGAGGGTTAATTAAATTCAACTAAAAATATCCCATGGAATAGACTGTGCCGACAACTTACTGGGGGTAATATGGGTAATACGAAGGAACTATTGTAAGCATTTTGGTTCGAATCTATCAAGTAAATTACAGTAAATTAAATCAGCGCGACTAGTTGACATGGTTCGATTTAGTTTATCCCCTCGAGACCCAACACCGGGCTTTTTAGCGCCCCCCATATTTTGAGCCTCGCTGGCGAATAAAATACAAGAGCTTGGACCTACTCTCCATATATTTATCTGAGCTTATTTTGAACATTTTGTACACTACTTCTAAGAGAAAAATCAATTAAACTTTTGATACTTGTACGCGTCTTTCTTTGAATATGGCATACCACTCTTATTAATAGTTACATACCTTTCATAAAGAACTACTTACAGTAAATTAACAACTTATGTTCGATTTAGCTGGCTCCCCTATCGCCATCTTAAATATATTAAAACAAATAAGCAACATATCGTTATTATTAAACCCATCGCCGTCGGTGTCGTCGTTAATAAGGTTTCTCGAGCGTTGAAGGATGAGTACAAACGAGACCAAAAAATTAAGTACCACGCGTTGCTGCTACACGTAAAAACGCGCCTATTATTTGAACCGGTACATAGTCGATGGTAAAAAGCTGGTAGCGAGCCTGGCCCGTGTGAGGTTTTAGTGGGGGGCGCTAAAAAGCCCGGTGTTGGGTCTCGAGGGGATAGAATAATGTAAGGAATATTCTGGACGAATTACTGATTAATCACACTTGCGCTTGCGCTCAGCTACAGTCGAGTCTCGAAGCGTACATACGTGCCTATGTAGGTGGTTCCAAAGATGGAGATAGAACGGGAAAAGGGATAGATCCATAGATAGATGGAGATAGATGGTAACATCTAGATGACTTAAACACCACAAATGGTACGACGAGCTACAATTCTACACTCCAACCATACGGATGGTCTTATCAACTCTGCCATATATATCCACAGAATTAGCTCGGACAAGCCTCGTGGTAGGCTGTCTGTGTTGCTTTGGGATCTCGGACGGCGTGTCCGGTCCAAGTCCCATGGCCGTCCCGTCCCGTTCATAGGTTGACGGATGAAAATGATCTGCAAACTTGATTTTTCTCGTAAGGCAACACCAGTATCACCTGGAATCTACTGTTCTAGATCTCTGGTACCTAAACTAGTGCGTGCTATCTCCGCGAATCAGCCCTCACCTTCTGGCGAAACTGACAGGTCAGCCTTCAACCCTTCCTTACTCCAGATCGTGGGCGCTCGCGTTCAACCCTCTGGGTATTATGGTACGGCCACCTCATGTAGTCCATCTAAACTACCCAGATAGGTAGCCAAGCTTGTAAGATATCGCACATTGTAGGATACCCGTGTCCCGCTATGAGGTATTGATTCGCTCTGAAACGTGCACGATCATCTGGTATTCCCTCTGATCGCCTAGTACTGCTCCGTGGTACGTTCGGCAATATGGTCTTTTGTGACAGAAGAGTATCGAAGAGTTCGAAAAAAAAAAAAAGACTTCGTCTTTGCTTTTTGAGCTAGAATGGATAGGTAGAAACTAGGAATGATCAAAGTGCAACCAACAGTAATTCATAATTCCTAGATGAGGTCTATATCGCATCTCTGGTCGTACGTGCCTCGTCAGCTGCTTGTCGCCCGAGATGCAGCCGCTCGATAAACATAGGCTGATAACCCACATAGTTACATTTATTTGCAACACAAACCCTTCTCCATCGGAATATCTATTGGGGACCGGCAACCACAACCTCTTGACGGTTTGTGTGTCCAAAGGGCGGCCCAGACACTTGTCTTAGACCATGGACAGGGGGGAAGGGCACGGGTATGTGTTGATCGGGTCCTTGCGGAGAAGCTTAGTTGGTTGGTAACGAGACATTGTGGCTTCGAAAAGGCGTTAATCAGGGGAAAGAGGCATTCCTAGATATGGAATGAATGGCCACACACACCACACACACCACACAATATTGCCAAGCCGGAGATTTCAATGACTTACCTTTTATCTAGCACACACACGTTATCCCTGCCAGCACATATCGATCTACATGTCCATCGTCATATCAATGAAGCCCACGCAAGAACCACGCAAGACCACGCAAGCACCGTGGCTCTCTTCAGGCCTGGAGGTTTTTGTATTTCCTTGGCGCGTTCCCCCTCCGATTCTCTTCCAGTCGAGACCTTTTCTTGCCCTTTCCCTCAACACAATAATCTCTATCCTTCTTACACTCCTTACTCATCGTTCACAATGCCGACCCTAGATGTCAGCGAGTTGAACATTGTCGTGTCTGTGCTTGGTATGCTTGCTCTATGAATTGAATGAACAAAAAAAAAAGCTTGATACTGAACTATTCTTTCTCTCCTCCAGGTGCTTTCACTGTGCTCTACGGCCTGGTTGCCGTCAAAATAAAAGGGGTCTGGTACCTCGGAGAGGCTTGTTAGTGTGCCCTTCTTCACCAAAAAAAATGACCCTCTTGAAGAACCGTTTTGCTTATTGAGATTTTTTTCTTTCTTTCTTTATACAGTGCCCGCCGTCTTAATTGGTATGCTCTTGGGGCCGATATCTGCCAAATTTCTCGATGCCAAGCGATGGGGTTCAGCTGCCCCAGACCAACAAGATGCCATCACGCTTGGCGTGATGCGGGTGATGATTGGGATTCAACTGTAAGTTTCTTTTTTTCTTGTTTCTGTTACGTTGGATTTACCTTGGCAGGCCTCTTGGCATGAGACAAGCTTTTCAGAACAAGCCTTCTGGAAGTTTGGGAATAGAGAGGCCAAGAAAAGCTGACACATCATCGTAGGGTCATTGCTGGGTACCAATTACCCGCTAAATACATCCTCACGCGGTACAAGGAGCTGATCGTCTGCCTGATCCCGATCATGGCCACGATGTGGCTGATGAGCTCCGTGTGCATTCTGGCGACCATCCCGAAGATCTCGCTGCTGGCCGCGCTGGTGATCGGGGCGTGCGTGACGTCGACGGACCCGATCCTGTCGCAGGCCGTCGCGAAGGGCCCGTTCGCGGACAAGTACGTGGCGCGCCCGCTGCGCGAGATGATCTCGGCCGAGGCGGGCGCCAACGACGGCTTCGCGTCGCCGTTCCTCATGCTCGCCGTCAACCTGCTGCGTCTCACGGAGAATCGCCGTGCGACGCTCGTGGAACGCGGCAGGGGCGTCGGCCCGGATACCCAGGACGTCGGCATCGCCCTCGGCAACTGGGTCATCGAGACCCTCATCTACATCGTCATGCTGGCGATCGCCTACGGCACCGTCACCGGGTATTTCGCTAGGGTGGGTGTCAAGTTTTCCCTGTCTCGAAGGTGGATCGATTCCGAGAGTTACTTGCTGTTCCCGACGGCACTTGGTGTAAGTGCTTTTTTTTTTTTCTTCTTCTTCTTTCAACTACCGAGTTGTACATGATCCAATTCGGGAAAGTGCCACAAGAAACTAACGAATCACAAAGCTCTTCATCGTCGGAACCTGTGGTGCCATCGGCACCAGTGACCTCCTCGCCTGCTTCGTCGCAGGCTGCGCACTGAACTGGGACGGCGAGTTTCTCGCCGAGACGGAGCGCCGCCACGACGAGGTGAATTCGTGCATCGACGTGCTGCTCAACTTCGGCGGCTTCCTGTACATCGGCACCACCATCCCCTGGTCAGACTTCCACCAGCCGGACACCACTGGCATCACCGTTCCTCGACTGCTCGCCCTGGGCCTCCTCGTCCTGGTCTTCCGCCGCATCCCCGCGCTGCTGCTCACGTACAAGATGATGCCGGGGGTGGTCAAGAACTGGAAAGAGGCGGTGTTCATGGGATATTTCGGCCCCATTGGTGTCGGCGCTATCTACTACCTCGAACACACGAAGGAACTGTTTCCCAAGGAACAGGTCGCGAGCGCGAAGGAACGGGATTTGCTCGACGCCATGACCCCAGGTTCGTACATCTCATTTACTACGTTTTTTTTTCTTTCTTTTTCTTTACAACCCATAACTAACCTACTTTTCTCCTAGTGGTATACTTCATCGTGCTCTTCTCCATCATAGTCCACGGCCTGTCGATCCCGCTCCTCAGCACCATCTACTCCTACTGCAACGTGCGGACCATCACCGAGGACGCCGTCGAGGTGAAGCGCAAGAGCATCTACATGGCGACGCCGCCCAACGCCTTCCGCGGCGACTCGGACACCTGGATCTGCTTCAACCGCTTCTCGCGCCCGATGGCCAACCTCGCCACGCTGCCCACCACCAACAACAACAACAACCACCGCCGCCCGCACAGCAGCGACGGCGAGAGCGTCATGTCCGACATCGAGGAGGAGAAGAAGCACAGCCAGATGGAGTATATCGAGCGCGTGGAACCGAAGTAGAGAGAGAGATTGAAAACAAGGGTTTCTCGGGTCTAATGTGTGTGTGCCATGGTCTGGGGGGGTTAATCAGGTATTCCCGACCGCTCTTGGATGAAGTCATGAGGGTATCAAAAATTTTGACGGGTCAATGTTTTTTTGGTTACTGATATAGACCAGCTGACTTTTTTTTTTATAAAATCTGTATAATCCATTATAAGAACGTATATTGATATTAATTATAGGCAATTAAAACCTCATTATACAAGTCTGATGATGTTCATGCTTAGGTACCTAACTAGATTGAATACTACGTGAGTTGAGATTATTGGCACCTGTAAACCGGCAAGTCGTGCAAAGGGTGAAAGCCTGCTTGCCTCCCTTGATGTTATGTCTCAGGAGGGCCGGTGTTTACATCTTTTCATTTGGTAGGTAGCCATCACGTTGACACGGTGTACCCTCCTATTGGTGACTTCTCGACATATTTGAAGCTAGAGACAGTGTGTGGTTGGGCATTCCAGTCTAATGGATGCCATTTCATTACGAAGCAGCAGGGCCATCCTCAATCGAGCCATCTTTCTCGGCTTCTTTGCCATGGGAATGACGTGCAGAAACGAGTTGTGCATCGTGTTCTTATCAGTTGTGCATTGTTGCTCGCCAATTACGCTATACCGAGATATGAGCTTTTTGTCACGCGACCGCGAGGTTATAGAAGCAAACATTCACAACGTCATCCACCCTACCACAACAAATAAGTCATGTGAGTTTGTGTCATATGCCACAAGGTATAGTAAGATCCAAGGAAAATGAGGGTTTAATGCGCAATGTCTTGGCCAAGTATACCCTTATCTTGAAGGCTCATATTTATAGCTCTAAGAGTAGGGTTAGAGCGGATTGATGGTCCTTCTAGATACCATCTGTATGATCTTACGATATTTTATTTTATTCTATTTAACTACATGTTCTCATTTTGGTCGTGACGATAGCTCCGCTCAGGCGATAGAGCTTAGATGGCGGGATAGTGTGTGTAGTCCAAATGAACAATCAGCGATGACTGCCCAGGTGGTAAAGGGGTGATATATCACGTGATGCAGAATAGGGGTAAAGCACATAGGGCTACGTTTCAAGTTGGCCGCAACCATCGTACATAGTAAGTATCTCGAAAGTTTTATCTAATGCATATGGCGTGTTTGTACATAGCACATTGTATGTACATATGTAACTACATCATTGGTGTGTATAAGTGGTTTGCTTCGATGTTGAATTATCAATTGATGTTACAGGTAGATACATCTATCCATGATATGTAGAATCTGATATTTTATCCACGTGCATGGATACTTCGTACATGCCTCCTATCATACATACATATCCTTTCATCTATTCAATCTTTCCAGCCTTTAACGTTGTGTCTCTCCTACATACATACATAGGTATGTAATGCTTGTGGCTCTTACTTACAATATACCTATGTAGATACATTTCTTGGCATACCTATTCGATGATATGTCTGGCTGGTTCGTCGAGAAGAGCTGTGCGGCGTAGTCTGGCTATAGAGTAAGAGGCGGCGTCGTTAATCGCAATGAACATCGTTTAACATGCAGGCCCCATTGGGACGTCGGCTATCTTACATCCATGGGTGCCTTACTTCTTTATTTGTTCGTGGATACTAAAATTGCTATATACTGTTCCTCAACTATAAATCCTTGACTAATGTCAACGTCAGACTGTTCCAGTTCCACCCAACTACCTAGGCAGGTGTTAATATCGCCCAAAGCCATGCCGGTAATGCCCTCTCGCTCTTGTTACCTAGGTTCTAGTTTTTTGGGTGTCGGAAATGAAAGAAACGCATATCTGATCTGACCCGATCGGATCTCATCTTGGCTAAATGGAGATAGTCAACTGGCTTCCACTTCTCCTACCCCTATTTGCACAGCAAGTACATGGCGATGCAACGCCAGTAGACAACGGCAGGGGTGCCTTCGACGCCGGCGACTATGGCAGCCATCCGAACCAGACATTCGTGCCGAGTTGCATCGTCGCCCCTCTCTTCAGTGTCTCGGCGTGGGACAGAAACGCCACGGACGATGCACCATAATTATATCCTGATCACAGGGGAATACGGCGCCGGGTCTGGTCCGCTGATCTTCCGGTCCGATGATCTGAGCCTGGTCTACGCCAACACGACGTGGAACGAGTCGATCAATCTAGATGTCTAAGCTTACGACGGGGCCGACTACCTTACCTACTGGCACGGAGCCACCGTGGAGAACAACTACGTGGGCTACTTCGGCATGTACGATGCGAGTTACGAGCTCAAGTATACCGTGACTTCGGAGGGGCTGCACAACTTGGCGGACATGCATGATTTTGTCACCACGCCCAACGGGACTGCGCTTCTTGTTACGTACGAACAGGTGTCCCCGTGGGATACGACGTCGGTGGGCGGGAAGCCCGATGACGAGATTATGGATGCGGTGATTCAGGAGCGCGATATTGCTACGGGTGATGTGCTGTTCACCTGGCGCCTCTCTGACCACTATGCCATCAACGAGACTATGGTAACGTATGCGGATTATGGGATGCGACCAGGCGGTGGGGGGTTTGATTTCGGCCATGTTAACGCTGTGTCAAAGGTACCTACCTACCTACCTAACCTTCTGCATTTCTCAACGCGAACATCCTTACCAATACCCCTAACTATGATAGACAGCAGAAGGCAACTACCTCGCCTCCTTCCGCCACCTCTGCGCCATCCTCCTCGTCGGCCCAGACGGCAACATCCTCTGGTCCCTCGGCGGCCGCCGCGCGACCGACTTCTGCTACCAGCACGACGCGCGGTTTGTGAACCCACCGCGCACCGAGATCACGCTGTTCGATAACGCGCATATGTCTACGGCGATAAACCGCACCCTTGACCGCGATTGCAGTCGGGGCTTACATCTGCGGCTTGACTACGAGGAAATGACGGCTGAGGTCTTGAGAGAGTACTATCATCCGAGCCGCGTTGTGGCTGCGGCGATGGGTGGGGTGCAGACGCTCGGGAACGGGAATAAGCTTATCGCGTGGGGGTTCCAGCCATCGATTACGGAGCACACGGCGGAGGGGAGGGTGGTGATGAGTTTGCAGTTGGGGCCGTTGGTGAATGATGGTCAAGGGAAGGGTGGGGGTAAGGGGCCGCAGGTGTACCGCGCGAAGAAGGTGAAGTGGGTGGGCAGGCCGGGGTGGGGGCCGAGTATTGCGGGATATCCGAGGGGAAGCGAGAGGGGTGTGTATTTGAGTTGGAATGGGGCGACGGAGGTGGCGGGGTGGGCGGTGGTGAGTACCTATCTTGCCTACCTACTCATTTACCCCACGACTTCAAAGAAAAGACAGATACTAACAAGAGAAAACACCATAGCTCGCAGACAACTCCCCCTCCAACCTAAACGGCCACGAGAAAGTCCTCTAGCGCCTTGTGCGCGCCGGCTTCGAAACCTTTGCCCCGCTAGAGGCCTCGCCACGCTACGTGCGCGCCGCCGCCGTTGATAAGGAGGGGAATATTCTGGGGTCGACGGACGCAGTGGATATGGATACCGGGGAGGTGGTACGGGTTAATGGGACGGTTACGCAGGTTGTGGATCCGGGGGATGTGAATGAAAATGATATGGCGACGGGTAAGGGTGGAGCGGAGGGGGCGGAAGGGGATATGGAGGGGGCTGCGACGGGGAGGCTGGGGAGTAAGGCTGGGGGTGAGGTTTGGATGGTGGTTGCGGGGCTGTCTTTCTTAGTTTGTTTGAGGATTTTATGATGAGTTTTATTAATAGTTGTGTTGAACGATTGTGAAGATGAGATGAAAGCATTTTGATGAATGATTTAGGATTAAAGTGTGCAGGTGTCTTGGCAACCCCTGAGTTTTCATTCCGAGACTCCTTAGCATGCGAAGCTCATACGAATGGAAGATGGAAATAATTATCGCCATTATGTGTAAACTCATTCTATATTCTATGAGTTATCGCGGACGTCCGTTGCATCCACTCTTCATGGAGTTCGTTTATCTAAGCTGGTTCTAGCCTTTGTCGAAGAAGTGAGTGCGATGGGAGGTAGTAATAATGCTGGAGATGTTCGCGGGTGATGGTCCTCGAGTCTAATTGTAATCTAAACTTTATACACGAGAACGTGGCAAAATGGTAGATCATTCACTTGTGTGGATAATACACCAGGCGGTCGTCATAGAGCCTCATGATAGCCAAATGCAGTAATATGGCATGTAAAACTGTAGCATGCAACAGATACACCAAAGTTTTTCTTTTCGATTTATGTACCTACTTAGTAGTCCGGCATCCTTTGACGTGAAAGAATACGAAGTTGTTGTACGTGGATCAGGGGTTAAGTTGGTTTCAGGGGCTATGTGCTCTGTAGTAGCTCTCTCCTGCAGCTCTGATACGATCTAAAACAAGTTAAAAATCATCGTTCGAACATGCAGTTACTAGGTACCTACCTAGGTAGGCAACGTTTGACTATAAGTTGAGTTTGACGTCCCCGCGTAATTGAACTTTAAAGATATGACGGGTACCTACCTAGTAGGTAGGTAACTAGGTACTAGGTAGGTAACTACTAGGTAGGTAACCAATCGTCCCAAATCCAGACGTCTATGTGTACCTTTACTAACACATAAGAACCCAGTAAGTATATCTTTCTCCCTACCAATAAGCCTCAGTAAAAAGCCCATATTGTCATCAATGTCATTTACATTTGAGGACGAGTTCAACAAAGAGGGTCGTCAAAATTCGCCCCTTCGGTACCGGGCTCGAGTATGAAGGATTATATCTTCACAGGGGTTACCCCCATTGTCAAGATACGAGCCTCGCATAATGCATACATACATCATGCCTTCACTCAGATTGCATCAGTACAGCCAATTTGTCAAATATCACGAACCCAACAACATCCAGGTCAGTCTAGCTAACCAAGTCCCTCTGCGGCTAACATGGTGTGGTTATGTGAGCAGATCTATCAGATCTGGCTATGACACTACAAGTCACGCAATACCATCCCCGATCCCCGAGCATCGTCTAGGTAACTAGGCCGTCCATCTATCGACGAGCCTGAGTTCTGTCCATCGGTTCCGATCAACTGCCAAGCCATGGTTCTCATATAATGATAAATCTTTAATGCAGGTTGTTGTATTATCACATACATGCTTTCAACCTCTGTCACGAACTGTGGTAAAAATGACGTCGTGCAGGTATTCAATATTCCGGAATGGAAAAACAAGTTTGGGAGAGTTTGTCGATAGCAAGTCTTCCCCTTTCCATCAAAGAACGAAATATAAGCCTGAGCCCGTGACATCTTCTAGCCTCTAGTTTGATTCACTTTCTTCTCCAGTCTATCGTTTACGGGGCATATCTGACCCCAAGAAAAAATATCGAAAGGAGTTTTGAGTGTTCGGCTCCAGCATCATCGTCAACATGATACGCGCAAGGACGCCGTTCCTACTGTCCTCGGTAGTGGGCGGCGCCTACTCCCTTGTCGCACCCCGCGACGGGTGTACCTTCACTCTTTCAACGGAGGGTTCATTCACTGGTGTCGTTGGCCAATATGACGGCGGACAGACTAAAGGAGGAGCTGCCGGATCGAACGTGGCAGCATCCTCCTTCGTTTTGAGTGGAGACACAATGTCTGATTCTACGGGACGAGGTTGTTGGTGGACACCGCCGAGTACAGTGCTCCAGTGCGATGTTGGCCAAAATGCGCAACCAGGGTTTGCCATCGGATGTAATGGCGAGTTGACGTGGAATGGACAATCTACTTTCTGGCAGTGTGCTACTGGCGATGAGGGTGTCGTCATGATATACTTCACGCCTGGAGGAAGCAACTGCAATGAGATTACATTGAAGGCAAGCGGATGTTATCCTTCATCTTGCGGCTCAAGTTCAACTTACTCTGGTATAAGTGGCACGGCCCCAGCGGGTGGAGGCTTAAGCTCGTCTGCTGGGACTGGAACTTTGCCAGGTGGAGGTTCAACAGGTGGGGGCTCGACATCCGGCATAAGTGGGACTGCACCGGCAGGGGGTGGTTCAACTTATCCCGTAGGAACAGGATCTATGTCGGCAACAGGCTCAACGAACTCGGGTATTAGTGGCACAGCTCCAGTTGATACAGGCTCATATCCCGTGGGAACTGCAACAATGTCAGGGACAGGTTCTGGTGTCAGCGGAACGGCACCAATTGATACAGGTTCGAGTTATCCTGTTGGATCCAGTACAGACCAAGGCAGCGCAAGTACTACCTCACCGCCCGAATCAACCGGCATGACTCTTCCCGGGTCGTCTGGCACTACGGGAACAGGAGAAGGCAGCTCGAGCTCTTGCATGCCGTGCATACCAGAAACCACGACCGTCTTTGTCACAGTACCGAACACCGTCACAGCACCTGGCTCCACTACTACCGTTTACTCGTGCACCCAGCAGACGGGCTCTAGTAGCATTATGACAGTTACTACCACGGAGACAGCCCCTGGAACAACAGCCCCTGGAACGACTGCAGAGACTAGTGCACCGGGTACTAGTGCACCAGGTACTACTGCTCCTGGCACATCGCCTGGCACATCGCCTGGAACATCTCCCGGAACGTCTCCTGGAACATCTCCCGGAACGTCTCCTGGCACATCGCCTGGTACATCTGCCCCAGGAACGACTGCTCCTGAGACTACAGCACCAGGGACAACCGCTCCAGGGACGACAGCCCCGGGTACGACAGGTCCAGGAACGACGCCCGAGACTACTGCTCCAGGAACATCTCCAGGAACATCTCCAGGAACATCTCCAGGAACGTCTCCTGGCACATCGCCTGGAACATCTGCCCCAGGAACGACAGCCCCAGGAACATCCCCTGGGACGTCTCCTGGGACGACAGCGCCGGGTACATCCGCTCCAGGAACAACCGCTCCTGGGACGACAGGCCCCGAAACGACTCCTGAGACCACTGCACCTGGAACGTCCCCAGGAACATCTCCAGGAACATCTCCAGGTACGTCGCCAGGAACATCGCCAGGTACGTCGCCAGGAACATCGCCAGGAACATCGCCAGGAACATCGCCAGGTACGTCGCCAGGAACATCGCCAGGAACATCGCCAGGAACATCGCCAGGTACGTCTCCTGAGACGACAGCCCCAGGAACAACCGCTCCAGGAACATCCGCTCCAGGAACAACCGCACCTGGGACGACAGGTCTCGAAACGACTCCTGAGACCACTGCACCTGGAACGTCCCCAGGAACTTCGCCAGGAACTTCTCCAGAAACTTCACCTGGGACGACAGCGCCGGGTACGACAGCTCCGGGTACGACAGCTCCGGGTACGACAGCTCCCGGCACTACAGCTCCCGGCACTACAGCTCCCGGCACCACGGCCCCTGGAACGACAATCCCTGGAACGAGTCCAATATATCCCACTAGTGGACTCAATTCGACAATGTCCACGAGTGTCCCGGTAACAACCCCCCAGACTCCGGCAACAGAAAGCACTACCTCAACGTATTATACCACAATCCAAACCACACCTACCACAGTAGTGCCCCCAGCGACAACGTATCCCACAGTACCGATGTCTTCTCCGGAGACGCCAACTGTCCCGTCCGGCACTGTTCCGACCTCGCCTATTGAATCGACCCCTGGTACTTCGCCTCCGGCAGAGACTACTCCTGTAACTTATCCGGGCACTACATCAGAGGTTGAAAGCTCGTCCACGAGCCCGTGCGAGACGATGACTACACCTGGCGAATCCGTCACCATGAGTGTCCCAACGGTTCCTTCTGTTCCCACAGTCCCAGCTACAGGCCCCGTAGGAAATATGACCACAACCCCATGCCCGGAAAGTATGACAACTCCTGGGTATCCAGGAACGACACCATGGGTTCCAACTGGTAGCGTACCATCCGTTCCGACCTATCCAGGTGGCCCGCCTCCGCCAGGTGGTCCCCCAGGTGGTCCTCCTCCGCCAGGCGGTCCTCCGCCTCCGGGTGGCCCCCCTCCTCCAGGTGGTCCTCCAGGCGGCCCTCCTCCCCCAGGCGGTCCTCCGGGTGGTCCCCCTGGTGGTCCTCCTCCCCCAGGTGGTCCCCCAGGTGGTCCCCCGCCTCCAGGTGGTCCCCCAGGTGGGCCCCCTCCTCAGTGCCCGGAATGTGAAACTATGACAACACCCCAGTATCCAACCATGCCAAGCGGAACAGCGCCGTGGTATCCAACTGGTAGCATGCCATCTGCTCCAACATATCCGGGTACTGGATCAACTCCATGCCCAGAAAGTTCAACATCGCCTGAGTATCCTACAATGTCAAGTGCAACGACACCGGCATATCCAACTGGCAGCATGCCATCTGCTCCAACCTATCCAGGTGCTACTACCACTTCGTGCTCGGAAAGTGAAACGACGCCCGTGTATCCTACAACTATGTCAACTGCAACAACACCGGTATACCCAACTACAGAGCCTGGGAACTCCACCATGTCAACAGAGACAACTCCTGAGGTACCAGGAACAACCACGACCCCGGAGGTCTCTACAACGGCACCCGAAGTTACACCAACTACCGAGACAAGTCCTGGAGTTACATCGACGACCGAGACGACTCCAGAGATTACGCAGACGACTGAAACATCCCCCGTAGTGACGCCGACAACGGAGACAACGCCAGAAATCACATCAACCACAGAAGCAACCACAGAGACAACCCCTGAAGTTACACCGACCACCGAGACGACCCCGGAGGTCACGCCAACTACCGAGACAACTCCGGCAGTTACTCCAACGACTGAAACAACTCCGGTAGCTACTACAGAAACAACGACGGACATCACTTCAACGACTGAGACGACGACTGACACTACGGCCACGACTGAGACGACCACAGAGACAACCGCCGAGACTACTGCCACAACGGATACCACTGCCACGACGGACACCACTGCCACGACGGACACCACGGCCACGACTGAGACCACGACCGAGACCACCGCTACGACAGACACTGCTACTACAGACACTGCTACCACGACGGAAACCACGACGGATACCACTGCCACAACAGATACATCTACCTCGACGGACACTGTCACGGGCTCCGTGGCGATGATGACACCTGAGGCAAAGGTTTTCGGTCATGAGAAGGCCGCCGCGACCATGGCCGCTCCTCCGGTAGAGCCGATGAAGAAAGAAAAAGGCCACGAGCATTTCAAAGAGAAGGAGCATTTTGAAGAAAAGGGGCATTTTGAAGAGAAGCATCCAGCCATGTCTAGTAAAGTGCCTAAGCGGGGTATCAACAGCCGCAGAGACACTGCCGCATCGGCCCTCCGAGCCTGCCCCGGAGAGCTCACCGGCCGCTGGGAGTCCCCGCGTCTGATCGTCCCCGTCGACCACGCGCACCCGAACACGGCATACGGCAAGTCAGACATCGGCGAGGTGTCCTCGACCATCTCGTCCGTCTTCAAGTTCAGCATTCCGGGGGACAGCGAGGCGAACGCATGCACGGTCGTGTTCCTCGTCCCCGACGAAGAGCAGCACGCCGCCTCCAGCGAGGCAGAGGTGGCGTTCAACATGACGGGCTCAGGAGCGGTTGAGTTCACGCGTCTCGGCGGCAACGTTGACATCAAGACTACACTGAACAACCTCCCCGATGTGGCGCAGAGCTACCGCCGTCTCACGGTTGCGGCGGACAACGCGTACACCATCGACTCGTTTGCTTGCACGGCCGGCTCCGACGTGGTCGTTGAGATGGCTAGTGTGCCGTCGTCGTTGTTGTCGTCATCTGGTGAGACGGAGCTGAAGTTCCGTCAACACTCGGAGGATGATGGCAAGTGCCCGCTTGGGCTGTACGTGCTTACATCTACATCTGAGGAGGATGTGGAGTTGTGAAGTAAGTGGGGTGGTGGAAGTGATTTAGATTGATATTTAGGATGGATATGTTGACTTTCTATTTTAGTTTATCTTATTTTCAAGGAAGAGATGGGAGAGGTAAGAGGTAATAATGACGATCGTCGACGCGCATGTACTAGGATGTGAGACGCGGTTGTACCTAAGGTGCATTGCATTCTTGGGTATATTGTGTCGCGACATAAGTGTTTGATGAGGATGAAGGTTTGAAGTAGGTAATACGGGATGGTGTAGCAAGAGCAAAAGCAATAGGTAGCCGTTTTTTATATATTATTTCTTTTGTCTTGTATAAGATAACTATGTTGTGTTAGAAAGTGATGAGATTTGTTTGATTCCAAGGTTTCTTGTGCCCTGGAGGTACCTAATTATAGTGGGTTTGGCGAGCCTGTGCGTACTATGTGCGCGCTGGGCAGCATTCAACTAAGCCACATCCATGGATAGTTAGCACCTGGGCAATCTATTTCCACCATGAGATCCTAGTACACCGTGGATTTGTAGCTGTCACTAGCTGCCGTTAATTCTTGGTGGCTGCTAGGTTAGTGTCATCTGACGAACTAAAAGGAACGTCTACTCCACGAGGCAGGGACAGTTGAATGTCTTGTTTAGCCACACCTTGATATTGGAGAATTTATTCAACTGTGTCACTATAATGAAGCATCTCTATTGAACCCAAGAAGTTGTTTCGCAAGTACTTAACTATAGACTCATAGGTTGGAGCGGTGGCCGATACATACCTTTGGCACCCCTATTGACGGTTTTAGACTCCACTCATATTATGCGTGTTCTACATCCAGAATAAGTCTCTCAAGATATACCGCCGACTTGTTCGTTTGCTCGAAGCTATGTCTCAGGAAAAGTCCCATCACCCTCGCGATCTCTATCGACTGCTTGTCTAAGTCGGAGACCTCTCCGATTTCGCTGTACAATGTGCTCCAGAAGTGCTGCCGCATCTCAACGTGAGATGGATGGAAGAACCACTCCGTGCTCGTCCGAACACCTAGGAAGATCTCTGCTCCGCCCAGCGACAGCCCAAAGGGTGCTACGAAGTCGCCGCGCCAGTCCATGATGCCGGTGATGTGGCCAGTTGATTCGTTAACGTGGACGTTCATCTCGTAGAGATCGGAGGGTTGGAGCACCATTGGAAAGTCGGGTCGGAAAATGAGGTGGAGGTTTTTATTAACCTTGGCGAGGGTTGATTGTAGGCTCTGGGGGAGCGTGGGCGAAAGCTTATCGAGAATGGCTGCATATTGATCTTGCAGCCCAGGCGCTTGTGGTTGTGAGGCCGGTCTATTGGTCCATCCCAATGCAAAGAACCTAACGATACTGTTAGTTGGAAATCAAAGTACGAAGCAATGCAATATCAACAGGTGGACTAACTTGGCACAATCCTCAACAGCCTGTTCAAGACGCTCTTCCATGCCTATATTCAACTTGAACATGTGTCGGCGAATCCGGCAGAAGGCCGGCTCCGGCACACGGTCCCAAAGATAGACGTGAAGCGATGCAAGTGTGTCATGGTACTGGCATCTCGGCACAAAATTTCGGTAAATCTGCTGGATTTGCTCAAACTGTGCTATGTCCAGCGGCCTCGATCGGAACTGGACTACCTGGATGGCCCCCTCCGCTTCCACGGTGTAGCTGCCCCCTTCTTGGATCGGGGTGGCGGAGACGGGACCGCCCAACAGTTTCGCGGCAAGATCGTTACATTGCTCTAGCGTGCAAGAAGTGTTCGCGGAGAAGAACTCGGAGACTTGGTGGCGCGATAGGTTGTCATAGCTTTCTGGCCCGACTGCGTATTTGGCAACGTCCATTGTCTCGGGGTCGTCGGTGGCAGGATTAGAAAAAATCGATCACAACGAACGGTTGAGTGTTTAAATTCAACGTACAACGTTCGTCCACGGTGCTATAGAGAATCGACTAAAGGAAATAGGAATATGTTATCTCGGGGCTGTGAGAATGCCCAGAGTCAGGACGATGCATGAATATGGTCGACATGCAGCACCGCCGCACCAACACACCGTGTAAATAAGAAAATACTGTATGTAGATACTATATACTTAGGTACCTTGAGCTGACATGCAGCCCCTATTCTGTAAAATCTGTATAAAAAAAAGCCCCCTCCCCCATCTGTGAATCAATCCCGGCCTGACACAGCTCTTACTCGAGACCCCTAGATCAAACTGCAGCACGCCTCAGGAATGAATCTACTCTAAGAGCTATTTCTCCTTCCAGGTTCAAACCAACTGCCAGATGCTTCTGAATGAGTTGGTTTTATCGAATCGAAGCACGAGGCTCCATAGTGTTGCCTAGATCCTAGGAGGCATCAGGGAATTACTGATATTCCCAGAGGCCGGTTCGCTCACGTGATATCCTCAGAAACTGCTTCCAGCTTCAACACCTCGTGAGGGCTCACTCAATACCTAGTACCTGACTATTATGAAAAAGAAAGAAGATATGATGTCACTCTAGACTACTTACTTATAGGTGTCTTCATACTGATTTCATTCTGAGTGACGCATTGCATGGAAATTATTGATTAAATAATGTTCATAATGAAGCTAGCCGAAAGGGGGGTCACGTGAGCACCTCTGATATCACAACCACTATCCCAATTGAACAGTGAAAAGCTATGGTTTTGGATGCAGATTTTGACAACTCCCCCAACTGGAACAAGCCATGTTGGGATTAATATAGATTAGAAACGACCTTTAAGTGAACCATACTTAATAGGTAGTCAGTGGTATTTGGAATCTACCGAGCGCTGCACGTATACAGCTTTAAGGCTAAATTTAGGTGCTGTCCACCGTGAAGTATGTATGTAGGGTTACTCTCAATAGATTAATGTCTCCTGTGAAATCACCAGGATGCCTCCTAATCGTAACTTTTCCGTTGGTTAATATGGCTAAAAGCACCTCCCGGCAGTTATGAGCATTCACAACTCGGCATATAGACGTCAACAAATCCCGGACATTGAAATAGATTTAAGAAGGACAAAATTTCCACGGCATCCATTAACGACCCCCTTTCTCCGAACCTTCCTGCTTTTGAAACTTCGAGTAAGGATCAAGTAAGAATGTCCAACATGTACTGGAGCGCTCTCACCGTCGGCGCCCTTTGGGGCCAGTTTGCCTCTGCGCAAAACATGCTTCGCTTTGGCTGCTCGCAGCTCACCATCGAACGCGCTGATCCTTTGGTCTCGCCTGGAGCAAGCCCCGCGCCGCACACGCATCAAATCATAGGAGGAAACTCGTTCAATCTTACGGTAGGTGCCTGCCTAGTTGCACATCGGCCTGTTTGAATACCTACCATCAAATCACTAACATGATTGATCATGATGTAGATGGAACCAGCCGTATACGACCCGCCGGGCCTGTCAACCTGCACAACGTGCACCTACTCCGAGGACTTCAGCAACTACTGGACGGCGTCGCTCTACTTCAAGTCGCCCGAAAACGGCACCTTCCAGCGCGTGCCGCAGTTCGCCAACTTCGGGCTGCAGCAGGACGGCGGCATGACCGTGTACTACATGCCGTACAGCGCGAAGAACGGCAAGATGACGGCCTTCAAGCCGGGCTTCCGCATGATCGCCGGCGACCCCACCAACAAGGAGAACAAGTACAAGTCCTCCATCTGCCACCGCTGCCTCGGCAACGGCGAGGGGTTCGCCCCCTGCGACGCCAAGGACACGGGCGAGCTGCCGACCAAGTACTGCCCCGGTGGCATCCGCGCCACGGTGATCTTCCCGTCGTGCTGGGATGGCAAGAACCTCGACTCCCCGGATCACAAGTCGCACGTGGTGTACTCGAATGGAGGGGGGCTCGGCAGCCCGAACTGCCCCGCGACGCACCCTGTTTCTATTCCGCAGGTCATGTACGAGATTATGTGGGATACGGGGAGGTACTCGAACACGGCTTGGTATGGGAATGGAAAGCAGCCGTTTGTCTACAGTTTTGGCGATGGGTACGTTTCCCTTTCACTTCCCCCTTTCACTTCCCCCTTTCACTTCCCCGATTGTTTGATTTAATTTCCTTGGATTTGACTGGGCTGTTGTTACTCGCACTGTTACTAATGCCTATCGAATGACAGAACCGGATACGGCCAGCACGGCGACTACCTTTTCGGATGGAAGGACGACTCCCTGCAAAAGGCCATGGACGCCCTGCCCAGCGGAAGGTGCGCCAACGCGAACTGTGGGGTTCTTAAGATACAGTCGGCTGCGGACGCGATGAAGTGCAAGAAAGCGCAGCAGGTCGTTGAGGATGTTGGGAAGGACGGGCAGTGGATTACTTCGCTCCCGGGAGGTGTGGAGGTTACGTACTAGGTGCTGGGTGGGGGTAGGTAGGTAGGTAGGTAGGTAGGTATGATGATAGTCTGTAGACGGTGTTGTAGGTATTTAAGGGGGGGGTAATTTTATGTATGGTTCCTATTGAAATAGGGATGACGCCAACACTGATACACAACGTCTACTACAACGTCAAGTACGATTAGGTACTATCGGAACACCCCAAGCTTTTTCATTTTAGATGTCGATTTTTTAGAGTTTGCTGTGTCCAAGTATCTAAGGTTACCTCATTCTTGAGAAGCCTACTACTAGTAGTACCTCTAGTAGTGGGGGCAGTTTTAGTGAGTACCAAGTACCTATAGTTACCTAATCCCTTAAACCACTGGACCTATTTTGGAGACATTCCCCCGCTTTCAATTAATTTTTTGCATTCCAACCTTTTCATTCCTTTTTATCATTATAACTACCCTAACCTAGGTACTTGAAGCCTTCAATTGACATCATCGATATCAATGTCAGTGTCGGTAGTAACAACGTGAGTATCTATAGCAGCATTACCGGTCAAATGATGCTCCAAGATGCTCCAACTTATCATCGAGCTAAATGCTCGTTCTACCTTGGGTAGTCATAGCCGAGATGATCACCGAGACCGCGAATAAACTGCAGCCAAGCCGGTGTTGCGTATAACGGCCACAATAGCGATCCGCAGGTCTTTCGGAGTGCAGCGTAATCCGGCGTAGCCTCTGACACCTTCTTCCATCTGTTCACCGAAGTCGCCAGACACATCCCCTAGCTATCAAATATGCCGAATCGATACCCGTTGCTCAGATGCCAAGGTGCTGACGCGCGTAAAGAGTGAGCGCATCCTCAAACGTGTTGCCTGCAGCGTAATTAAAGAAAGTAGGGTTTGCGACCCACGGGTTTTGTATCGGAATTGAAGAAACGTGCCATTGCTCGTACGTCACATGAAACAGAGTCCTCAGCCTTTGCTTGCTACCAGAACCATTATATTTTGGATATTTGGACAATGCTCTTTACCACTCACTCTGCCATGCTTCATAAGCATGTTTAATGATCGTTCGGACATGTTCCGCGTTACTAATAACTATCGCACGCAGAAGCCTCGGCGAGATTTCCTGGGTTCTTGAAACAGCCAAGGCTGTATCTTTCACTCTCCTGCCAGATTGCGACAGGAATACGAGAGGCCTTGCTCCATACCAAGTAATCAACCATGGTATCGACGGGTTCCAAGCCTAAGGTACTCGGCCTCCCGCAAGAACTCTGATGCCGTCTTCCTCAAGCGTGAAGGGAGTGAGTCGCAGGTGGTGGTGGTGTCCAGGCTTGGTCATTTATGCCAAAGGAGATGGCGGACTTCGCTTGCTTGGCATGTGCGGCTGACTAATATAGGAAGACCTTGAAAGTAGGGGCAACAGGACAAGATTTGCCATTGAATGCGGCCTGGAAGAAGTTCGCAGCCATCTAACTAACGCGCAGTCATGAAGCATTCCGTTTGGACGCTAGTAAGCTGACCCGAGAAGCATCGGCCCCGCTGCAGCCCCCGAGATCTAAGAACGCTTTGGAGTCCGAGAGGATAGCCATCGACGGCAAAACATCGGAGCTGAATGCGTTTGCCACAACAGCATCAACTCCGTGGCCATTGGTGTGGCCTGGCTTAGTCCTGTGATGAAGTTGATCATGTTGGAATCAAAGATACGGTCTACTGGAACACCACATCTGTGCATGAGAGTAAGGTTAACAAAATAGGTATCTTCGGTATATTAAAGAGCGGAATGCAAGCTAGCCTGAGGTATCTAACTTTGGTATCTGCATTTACAACTAGCCACCCTCCAGGTATCACATCGTTGCAACCCCATCCCTTTTTTTCTTCTTTTTTTTCCTTTTTCATTTTCCATTAGTTTCCAAGAACCTTGCCAACTAGGGCCTTTGCCTGAACAGGGTTTTGAATCCACCACTCGATGAAGATGAGGTTCGGGATCCAGCAAGTGTACCCACAGAGCGATAGAGATACCACGTTATCCATGCCGCAAGCGATAAACAGCACGATCTGCCAGCGTAGCATGACCGCGGCGTAGGTGAGAGAAAAGTTCCTCAGCATCCATTCTCGATGGCTCTTGATGTCGCCGTTCCATATCGTGAGCATGCCGTAGGTTACAGTGATAAACCACGCCAATGCCAAAGCGGCAAACCCCCACTTTCCAATGGGGTTAGCGAAGCTGATGAATGTGACGGAGAACCCGCTAATGGATCCTGTGTAGAGAGCCACAACGTAGATCCGCCCAATCCATCGATGGATCTCGGGGTACTTGCGTCGCAGACTATCCAAGAATTGGAAGGGGCCCAGCCCCATGGCTATTAGGGAGCCTAGAACATGGCATCTCCCCACAGGTCTGGACAGCATTCGCTGCTTCACCATGGGGTTGCCCACCGGTGGGCCGAAGATGAAGTAGATGGCGTAGGCTGCGACGAGGAAGGAGAGGCCAGCCATCACCCACCAGCGGGTGTTCGCCGAGTCCCAGGGTGTGCGAGGCGACTTTTTCTTGCTGCTGCCGCCATCATCGAGATGGACGGGAGGTAGGGAGGTTGAAGTAGAGGAAGGTATGGTCTTCTCGTCAGAGGCTGGCTTGACTAGGTCTCGGCCGCTGAAGCGATTCCCAAAGCCAACTCCAGGAGCAGCAGCAGCGTTGACTGATAAGATGGTATTTGCCATAGTAGTGAAGTTGGTTTATAGGTGTGAGATGAAGAGAAAGATGAAATGTGATTGGAGGGAGATCATGTGAAGACTATGTATGATGACAACTTGGTAGGCATGATTTGTAAGTCCCAGCAGCAGTCGAGTTTGGGGAAATGTTATATATGACTTCATCTTACCCCAGGTTCCCCAGGAGGATCGGCGCTCTTCGAAGTACCGAAATCTGTCGGGCTCGGCATATTTCCGGGTTGCCGTTAGTGAGGTAGATCGGTTTTCTCCGGATCCAGTTTTCGGACCCTTGGTTTATTCCGCTGTCTTGTCCGGGGCTGTGATAGGCACAAGTCACTGCGCTAGGACCGTGCTACGTTAGGGTTACCCCTTTAATACTGGGTCCAGATGGTGGCGTGGTGACAAGCCAAGACCACGAGACCAGGATCCATGCGCCGGCAGAGAGCATGGCAGAGAGCATGGCAGAGCACATGGCAGACAGCATGACCGCACGACCGGAAGAGAGGATGGAAGATCGTGAGGGTAGGATGAGGAGGTCGATATATAGTTAATGCTATTTGCTACCTAGCTATATGTATGAATCTACTAGTGTAAGCACCTAAAATTGATTGAAGATTAGTTAATATTATATTAGATACCTAATACGTATTTGGGAAAAAAAACAAAAATGCTATGGATGCTTTTTTTTCTTTTTTTGGAAACCAGAACCACCGCCATCCTTTATGCGTTATGGTACATGAAAAAATATATGTACGTATGTATATATGATACGATACGATACGATACGACACGATACGACTTGACACATGGAGCTGCCTAGTAAACACTAGGTTATGTAGGTATGTAGGTAGGCAAGGCGAACCTACCTACCTTAGTACCTAGTCATCAGAGCGGCATCAACCTTGGAAGTCTTCCTTTCCCTTTTTGCGTCCAACCAGAGTTACTCGACGACTTGCCGATTGGAGCAGCAGTAGTCTTCAGCTCCACGTGCCAGAGCGAGCGGCGTACGAGTCCGTCGAGCTGCCAAACAGGCTGCGGCGCGAGTTGACGCTGCCGAACAACGAGGGCTTGAAGCCGTTCCCGGAGTGGTGGGAGGAGTTGTTGTTGTTGCCGTTGTGGTTGCCGTTGTGGTGGCTGCTGTGCTGGGATCCGTTGGTGCTCCTGTTGAACGACCAGAACCGCTCCTTCTGCTGCTTTTCGTCATGGTGGGCTGCTGGTGCTGGTGCTGGTGCTGGTGCTGGTTCCGTCTTCTCGTCTGATGGGGCGGCTGCTACCACTGATTGACTTTCGATCGGCAGAGGGGTAGCGGACGCTGCGTCAATAGTCGCCGTCGGCAGTCCTGCCTGGGGAGTAGTGGCAGCGGTAGTAGTAGTAGTAGTAGTAGTGGTAGTGCCGTCTGGCTTCTCTGAATTCTCCTCCAACTTCCTCTTCTCCTTCCTTCGCTCCCTCCTCCGCTCCTTCGCGTTCTTCTTGGCCTTCTTCACGATGCCGGCAATTCCCTGCGACTCGGATTCGGGCGAAGGGGTTTGTGTGCCCGCGCGCTCTGGCTCCGTCTTAGCTGCTGCTGTGATGACGGAGCCGCCGTCTTTCTCGTTCTCGTTGTCGTTGTCATTTTCATTCTCGTTCTCGTTCTCGTTCTTGTCACCACCACCATGACCATTACCATTACCATTACCACTACCCCCCCTCTCCCTGCACAATTCCACCATCGCCCTGAGCAGGAAACTGATGGCCGACAGCTTCTTGCCGGAGCCTCCCACGCCTTCCGAGGAATCGATCCTCAGGGATGCGGGCGGGCTCTCGATGATCGGCGCAACCCGAGCCTTGATGTAGCCGTGCAGCCAGACGTCGTCGGCCCTCGGCTTGGGGTGCACCTCCGTCAGCACGTCGAACAGCTGCGTCAGCTCGAGGGCGGCGCCCAGCCGCTCGATCTCGCCCTTGGCCAGCTGCTCCAGCAGCGGCAGGTCGTACTCGCGCGCGAGCGTGTACACGCGGACGCTGGTGGAGAACTCGGCCACCCGCTTCTCGTTGGCCGAGGCCCCCCGCGGCTGCAGGCACTGGTAGGTCCCCGTGAAGATGTAGTGCACCAGCACGTGGCCCGGGTCCCCCGGGATGTGGTCGAGGCGCAGCGAGTACCCCGACTCGTAGTGCGCGCTGAATCGCGGGTGCCGGTCGATCAGGGCCGTGGGGATGCTGAGAGGCGGCCCGTCTTTGAAGTATAAGACGGCGTGGGGGCCGGCGTAGGGACTGGCGAGTCTGTGGTTAGCGGGCACGTCGTCAGTGGTGGGGAGAGATGGGTGCTTTACGAGGAGTATGGCCGCTGGTCGATGTCTTCTACCGTCAACGCATCGTCTTCCACTGCCGTGTCGTCTTGCACCGCGTCTTGAGGCGCATCTTGGACTGCGTAGTCTTGGACCGCGTAGTCTTGAACGGCGTAGTCTTGGACTGGATAGTCTTCGACTATTAGGTCCGGGGTGCTGTACTGTGCTTCCTCCATCTCTGTTCCTGTTCCTGTTCACCGACTGCGGAATGAAAAGAAAAGAAAAGAGAAAAAAATAAATAAAGTATCTCCTTAGTTCCGGCCTTCTGTCTTAATTCAACTCTAGCACGGAATAAAATAGCAAGATATTGATGTGCCTGTCAGGTAGATATAAAAGCGGTTAATGAGGCTCTGTCTCTGACGTAACAATGAAGCTCTGGGCGCCGACGAAGCTTCAGATATAAAAAAAAAAAAAAAGTCTTGGTTGGTTCTAATAAAACGATATTAAACAATTCAGCAAAAAAAAAAAAAAACATAAATTCTTTTTCAGGCTTCAATCGGTGATGCATCCAAGTTTCGGCCTAATAATAAGTGCTGCTCTCCCTACGGGTCAATGACACGAAGCATACAACAGCCAGATAGATACGTCTATAATTGGAATAATATGTGTTGCAACGCTGGGCTAGGAAAGCTCAGGGCTTTGGAGGTCACGTAAGATGTTGTGTCCTAAACGAATGGTGCCAACAACTCTTGCGGTAACTATAATACGCCACAACAACAGCAACAGCAACAGCGATACCCAATCCAATTTTATTAGGCGGCCCTAGGTAGATAGGTATGTAGGTAGGTAGGTAGGTAGGTAGGAAGGTCAGGTACAATACCTTAGCTGCTGCCGTGTGTTTAGTAGAAACGGATGCATATTTTACACGATAGGGGTATATTTATCTGGATCTGGATTTGCCAACGTATATCCTACTAGGTTAGGTAGTTTTAAAGTAGGTAAAGTATCCAATAGCCCATATTATTTAATATGGCATCAGACATCCTATTTGGCATTCAGCTATTAAGCTATTATCTCACCGTCTTTTATCACCATACATTTTAATTCCTTACCTACCTCCCCCCCCCCCCCTAGCCATTATTGAACGATTGCTGCCAATCAAGCAATGCTATCTGTCACGCTCGACCCACAGAGCCATGGTTTGGTCGTAGGTAAGCTAGGAGTAATACTAGGTACTGCCCACCGCATTAGGAAAGGGCCACAGTGAGGAAATGGATCCTCAGGAAAACATTAGGGTTAGGTAGATTGCTACAAGGTATGTATGTATGTAGGTGTATTAATTAATTGCCAGGCAACCTCAATTGCTCAAGAGTAGGTAGAGGGAGGCCATTCGTCATTCAAAGAGAGGTCACGCGCCTCGCTTTAACTAGTTTGGTGATATAATAATACTGGAAGCCCCCGAAGAGGCTGGAGCCAATAGGCATTCTCTGAGTATGTCTTTTTGTCGGATTGCCCGACTATATTGAGCAGCAGAGCTGTCTCGGCGCTGGGCGTGGTCTGGATGTCTACTCATTGCGCTACGCCCAATGTGGACTTGATTCTCTCAGGCTGAACGAGTATTTAAGCCAACACGAGCTTATAATCTGGATGGCTGCTCTCAAAGTTTGGATACAGATGCGCTTCGAAGGTCACTGCCTAGGTAGGCAGTTTGAAGTCGGTGAGATGGTAGAGGGCGAGAGGATGCTGGTAGAAGGGGTATACATAGTTAGTACTAACCAAAGTTCCCTAGAACGACTACTATGTACGATATATTTTAGCTGTGCTCTGTGGATTACTACCTATATTCCATGTTTGTATAGCTTCTTTGTTTCCCCGTGTGGGCGTGACTCTTTAATAAATTAGTAAATAATAACTCTAACTCGTTCTCCATCGCTTCTCGCCCCTTGCGCTAGAGGTTCCCCTCAAGATTTGAGCTGGCACCTTTGCGGATGCTTGCCATTGAGTGAAAGCAACATGCACAACACATAAAGAGATGTCAACCAATAGAATATAGGCCAAGCACATCACAAGTACGTAATAGGTACGGGGGCACTTTGTTGAGATTAATTTACACGGTAGACACTCCAAGGCTGTCAAATTACTAGGAATGGATACCGTTCCAGTACAACTTTAGAAGCATTAAAGATCTCATTATCGAATGTGGGTGCTATTCATCTCCGTCTATCTCTATGTCTATCTCCCCCATCTAAGTAATCTTGAGGCATTGCCGGAGCTCTGTAGCTCAAAGGATCTAACCTAGATTAATATCATTACAGCCCCGTACAGCTACCTAGTAGTCACTAGGTATTTTACCTATTAAGTAAGTACCAGGTACGGTACTGGGTAGCTGTAAACCACATACGTCAGTGGCCTCGGGTTTACTCCGATTTCTCCAACGACCCCATATGATCTACTCCACTCTGACTCGCTTCTTAGACTCGCCATTGCCGTTAGCATGACCATTCTCAACTACATCTCCTTGACCTGAAAAGTATTCAAGGCTTCCCTTGGGATCAGCCTTCATTCCCTTCGATCCATTCTGCCAGCCCGCCGGGCAGACTTCGCCGTGCTCGTCGGTGAACTGGAATGCCTGCACAAGGCGAATAGTTTCCTCGACGTCACGTCCGACCGGCAGGTCATTGACGGTAATTTGTCGGAGAGTGCCCTTGGGGTCGATGATGAACAGGCCGCGCAAAGCAACACCCTCTTCCTCGATTAGGACGCCATAGCTGCGCGAGATCTTCTGCGACTTGTCAGCCACCAGAGGCAGCTTCAAGTCGGAGCCCAGACCACCCTGCTTGCGAGGCCTCTCGGTCCAGGCTAGGTGAGAAAAGTGTGAATCGGTCGAGATGCCAAGCACGGTGGTGTTGATGGCCTCGAAGCGCGGCAGGGCATCGTTGTACTGGATGATCTCGGTCGGGCAGACGAAGGTGAAGTCAAGAGGGTAGAAAAGAAGAACGACCCTAAGAAAAAAAGAAATGTTAGAGACAAGATTAGGTGCCAAGGTAGGTAGGTGTTTGGGTGCCTAGGGCATGATTCAAAATTTGAATCTTGACCAGACTTTGCAGGAGGCTGGGCTTACCATTGTCCGAGATAATCAGACAGGGAGATGTCCTTAAATTCGCCGCCGGGGAAGACGGTAGTGGCTTTGAAAGCCGGAGCAGGTCGCTGAACGAAGGCAGTAGACATTGTCAACGAATTGGTGATGGTTAAGATGATGTGTTGATAGAAAAGTTGATGTTTTTTTGTTTTTTTTTTGGGCGACTACAGCGAATGATGGAACCTTGAAGGGAAGAAGTGATATTATGTATGAGTGTGAGTGGAAAAGTTTAGAAATTAATAATAATTCTTCCTCGTTCTTTCAGGGAAGCAAACGACGGACCGACGACCAGGGACGTGCGTACCTTCCTGGAACCCACATAGAAATATGTATGTATGGGTACATACAAATACAGTACCTAGTATTTATTCACGCTCCTTATCATTTCACTAATCCCAACTAAGAAGACTCGAACTTCTCTTGCCATCGCGTGATTATTGCATGTCGTGACTGCCTATTATCAACGCGTTGGACCCACTTACACTTTTATCTAAATTCAATTATACTATCATACTATCACTAGCCTAGCCAGTTCTCCGACTTCGGCGTAAATTCAGAAGCTATTGTGAACTGCTGGTTACATAATCCTTGTACTGATACATGTGTGTACTCAGGGGGAACTTCCCTGTTCTTGTCGCCGGCGCCACCGGTAACCTCGGCCAACACGTCATCGAGAGCCTCCTTACCAGAGGCGTCTTCGCCGTCCCCGGCCACGGCGACTTCTCGCCCCGGAACCACAGGTGCTGGGATCCGGATCCGCGGCGCAAAGGGCTGGAGATCTGGGGTTGTGGCGTGTGTGTTCGGGTGTGAATGCCCTGAGGGAGATTGCGGCCACGTACGAGTCTGCCCGGGGGTGTAGAGTAGATGTTCAGGTCAAGGGGACAGTGGAGGAACTGGAGATGCGGGCTTTGCGAGCCAGGTGCGAGGGGTCAAGACGTAATTTCTGGGCTCACATTGGATGGTTTTATCAGTTGTTCACTGCAAAGGGCACTTGGACTCTACGAGAACATGACAATGAGAAGCTGGGGCTGCGTACTAGGTACGTCGTTGCTGGAATTCTTGCAACAGAATCTATCGATCTGAGTCAACACACCTCGGTTCATGGTAAAGTCAATTTCAACGCCCTTTCCAAGTTCCTTGATTCGTATAGTCAAGATCAAAGGTATATGACTACTTCTGCGACGATCACTTAAGCCATCTACCCACAAAGCACCTGGACAGTCACGAACATGGCATAAAGGCAAGGATATGAAGGGGAGTCAAACACCACTGGGATATATTCCTTGAGACTAGCCATCATTCAGTCGTATATACATCCTAAAGCATCTCGACAGAGGTGGATGGATGCCTACAATAAAAGACCTACTTACTTGAACAAAAAAAACAAAAAGAAATTTACCGACGGGTACCTGCATTATCTGATTAATTAACCCCCCTCGCATTCATCAACAACAGCCTCCCCTCCTCCCAGCCCCTGTGCTCCGCGATCTCGACCATCGTCATGCCGGAGTCGTCCTGGACGGAGCGGTCGACGCCCGCCTTGTCGATGAGCAGCTTCAGTATGCCCGCGTCGCCGTTCTCGATCGCCTGGATGTACGCGTTGTGGCCCCGGTAGATCTTGTTCGGGTCCGCGCCGTGCTTCAGCAGCAGCTCGATGATCTCCGTGTCCGCCCCGTGCAGCCGCCGCAGCGCCTTCACGATCGGCAGGTGCTCGCCCGGCGAGTTGACGTCCGCCCCGGCTTCCTCCTGCGCAGCCATTTTAGTATTAGCAAAAAAAGATTCTCTCGAAGTACCTAGGTACCTAGGCTCAAATATGTAGCCTTCACGCAAAAAAAAAAAAAAAAAAAAAAAAAAAAAAAAAAAAAAAAAAAAAGGGTAGGGGTCAATTCTCACCAGCAAGAAATGCACAATCTCGACCCTGTCCTCGCGAATCGCGGTGGTGAGCGGCGAGAAGACGCCGCCGTTGCGGTCCTCGACGCTGATGCCGGCCTTGAGCAGCAGCTTGATGCTCTCGAGCTGGTTGGCGACGACGGCCATCTCCATGACGCCCTTGAAGGCGCGCGGCTCCGCCAGCACCGGCAGCAGGCGCTTGAGGATCGCGGGCTGGTGCACGGCCATGCAGACGGGCCAGTTCTCGCCCCGCACGTTCGGGTCGGCGCCCCGGGAGAGGAGGAGGTCCTGTTGAAGAAGTAAGTTAGAGGGGTTTCCGTGGTTTGGTTTTCGTTTTTTGAGGTTGTAATAAGAAAAGGGGGGAGGGGGGGGTAAGTTGAGAATCTCAACATCCATAAACTTACCACTAAATCTGCACGATTCTCCTTGATCGCCGTAGTCAGGGGCGTAGCGCCAGTCTTGGGGGTTTTATCATTAGGAGAAACTCTCCCCGTGTCTAGCAGCCAGTACAGGGCCTCGACATTCTTGCACTGGACTGCGGTTTCGAGAATACCCTTAGGAGAGTGCAGGTCGGCGCCTGCGGCCACGAGGGGGGCTAGATACTGCGTTCGGTAGTGCGTTACGCATTTGAAGGTGGGATATTCGGCGCTTGGGAGGTTCGGGTCTTGACGTTGCGGAGGTCAGCAATCAGGTAACATTCAGGATAGGTAGAAAGATGAAGCGCAATGGATGCGAGGGCTTTTAGCAAGCTTACCGGCGCCATTAGCTAACAGTAGCTCGAATATATCGGTGCGGTTATCCCGGATAGACGAGCAGAGCGGCGTGTAGATGCCGTCCTTTTTGGAGTTGGGATCGACCCCGGCTTTTAGCAGCACGCGGACGGATTCGATGTGGTTGATTGAGGTAGCCAGTTCCATGATACCAGGTGCTTTCTTGGGGTCGGCACCGCGGTGGAGAAGGACTTCGAGTATTCGGGGCAAGCCTGCTGCTGGCCAGAGCCTGTATCACACAATATCATTAGCCTCTCTCTTTTGTCTTCCGCTGGGGCTACTAGGTAGCTAGCTAGCGATGAATACACATGCGCCTTCCTCCGTGGGATTTGATCTTAGGATAAAAGGGGCTTCGTATCCAATTAAGTGGAATAGGTTCTCGCTGGGATCTATATAACTCACTGCGTAGATGTTAGCACTGAGATACGCCGTGTCATGATTCTTACTCGGTACATACCATATGTTTAGGACCAGGGAGATTAGGGTTGGCGCCATGATCCAAAAGGCTCGTGACAACCTCTATCCGATTCGACTCGATGGCCTCGAATAAAGGCGTGTGTCCATCTCTGTTCTTCGCATTTGCATCGGAGCCATACTCCAGAAGCATGTCTACCACCTTCTTCGCTCTCTTCTTAATAATAGCCGCCATCAATACGCTGTCGCCATTTGACACGGTGTGGTTGACGTCGCCTCCGTACGTGAGGAGAATGCGGGCAAGATCTAACTTGTCTTCGATGATGGACAAGGCGAAGGGCGTCTCGGAATTGTTCCCTGATGCGAGGTTGGGATCCGCTCCATATCTTTAAGGGAGGAGTGCAAGAGTTAGTGATCTTGATACGTTTGGAACTTGGAGGTGGATTGATAGAGCTGCAAGGAAAAAAAAAGGGGCTAAAAGTTTCCAGTACTCACTTTAGTAGCATAATAACGGCATTTCGAAAGGATTCCTCTACTGCTAAATACAAGGGTGTCACGTTACGGCTATCGGGCGCATTCGGGTTGGCGCCGAAGAGTAAAAGGATACGGATGGTTTCCGCATCATGGCGAGTGATGGCATGGTTTAGGATATGCGAGTCGGACGAATTATCCGGAGAAGCGCCTCGGTCTAACAACTGCTCGACCAACTTATGGTTTCCCGCCTCGACTGCGGAGAGCAATGCGTCTCTCAGGGCTGGCGGATCAGACGCCACCGAGTTCCGCGGCGACCAACGGGGCATGGCGAGGGGGTCGGCCTTCACGCGGACGACTTTGAAGGGCTCGAACGAATCCATCTCCCCCACTAGCGTGTCTACCTCGGTGATGCCGCCCGAAGGAGCGGAGCTTTGCGCGATCGATCGGTCGAAGGTGTCAATGGTGGACATGACGCGTTCTCGGCCATGGTGGGAGGACGACCTGCTCCCGATGGTGTAGTTGGATAAGGAGGGCTCGCGGTGGATTTCTGGGAGGAGTTGGACGCCGCCCTGGTTTTGCGGATCGTCGCGGTCTCGTGTTCTCATAGAACCATGGTCTGTCAGGGAGCCCTTGCTGCGTGGGCTGTTGTGAGAAGGGGGCAATGGCCAAACTGGCGGTATCTCTTCTGCTTGGTGGGTGACTGTGTTGTGGCTAGAAAGCGTCTTCGTCCTCGTCATGGCTGCGGTGTGCTTCCCCCCCGACATGCGTTCGAGTGCCGCCGCAAGGCCTGTGTAGCCAATGCCGACTGTGTCGTCGATCTTGGCATCGCCCAGAGACCACTGGAACACGAGAGCACTCATCCTTAAGGCCTCTCGGGTCTTGGCTAGATTGTCCTTCATCCTTTCGACATCGTTGTCGGCAAACATCTTGCGCCACCCCTTTTGAATCTTCCCCATGGTACCCTTCTTCTCGTACTCCAGGAGGCGACTTAGCATGTGGTCGAGGACCTGGAAATCCGAATTCGCCGCTCGGAACTTCTTGTCGAGCTCCGCGATCATCTCGATGGGAAATCGTTGGTTGCTTCTGGAGCATTCAGTCAGGCCGGCTTCCAGAGACCACATTATTCGACATGTCTCTAAAAAGTCGTGTGCTAATTCGTCGAACTGGTATCCATGTTTCTCGACAGTGCCAACATATTCGAGCATGTGAATGGCTATCTTGTTGCCGAGAACAGTTGCCTTATGGCAAACACCAATCGTCATTTCGATAGAAGGAGCCATGATGATCGTTTATTCGACCGAATCATCTACTTATCTGGAACCACCCCCTCAAAAATTAACTTTGAATCCTTTATTAGGGGAAAAGAGATCTCGGAAAACGTCCAAGAAGTTTTCAACACATAGCAAGCTGGGCATATACCCTTTATGTGACAATAATCCGATGCCCTAACGTGCCTAGGTTGTGGACCTCTAGTCTTATGTTCCATATGTGTGAGCGCTATGATAAGGGCCTTTGAGTAGGTAGCAGAATTCCATTGACTACGAGTCTAATCTCTATAAATCTAGATGGGGGCTATAGTCCCCCCCTCCGCATTAGTTATGCGGCTAACTAGGCCTCTGTTGACTAGAGTTGGTAGGTATTTCGCTTCCCATAACAGGTTTACTCCTCACAGGTCAAGGGTAGACCCCCGTATTTTTTTCCGTAGAGCGCATCGAGGGGTTGATAGATTCTAGTTGTGACCGGGGGTTTCTCCGCCGCAGTATCCATAATCCATACCGTGGGAATGCGTAGTATGGGATGAAGCTCTTTTTTGGTTACATACTAAGATCCAGCCTAGGGGATCTCCTCCGATGCTAACCCAGGATCTGAGCGATCACACATTCGACATAAACGCTCCTTCGCTAGGTAACCAGATCTACTATGGGTTCCTGCTCAAATTTCCACGTGGTTGGCATATCCACAAAGATATCCATCGTCAGGTCGCCGGACCACTTGGTATTCTAAGGGGGGTATCATGTCAACTTTAAGCGAAGCTAAGGGCTATACCCTTATAACTCGAATAGTTGAAAGGGGTTAACTCCTGTGCCTCGTCCATAGACTCCATACCCTATATGGCTCGGCTGGTGGGCTCCTGAGACTTGATGCATAAGAAATATTGCTGATCACCCAGGTCCTAAGTAGACGAGCAGCTTTAGTGTAGGTTTCAGATATTTTACTATGTATAAACGACTACCAAGGGCGAAGAAACCCGGTGCCATGGATGGATTCCTATTAGCCAGGAACTGAGGCTAAGACTAATGGGATCTAAGAACGCTAATGGTTCACCGGCTTCGAGCCCGGACCTAAGGGTGGCGACGCCGGTGTCTTGGCAGCTGACGAGAATCGTACTAAGTCAGAAATCAGATGGATGAGCCAATCTACAGTAGGAATGCACCGGCTACGAGTCGTTCGCATGTTTGACACGAATACGTGACGAAATTGCCTGGGATTTGTAAGGAATCTAAGGATGGGGTTCGAACTAGCTGGTGGTAAGTAAGAAGCTGAAGTTTTTGCTATGGTATTACTACTGAACTGACCTCGGCAGACCACTGAAAATTGGCGAATGAAGAAAATGCAGAATCTGCGGCCGCTTATGCGGCAAGTCTCATTGGGTTTAGCTACGTAGTACTTCAACTAGGTAGGTGCATAGACACTATCTATTTGTAAGAACCCAGATGAAAAATCCCAGGCAACTGGTTGATTAGTATTGGACTGCATTGGGTGGAGGCACCGTGGAGCACATTGGTTGAGATCAGATCTGTGGAATATTACGTATCGTGATCAACTCTTGGTTTTTAATGAGAAATGAATTGTGTGGCGAGTGCTAGAGTTACATAGTAGTTGTAATAAATAGCAGAGTGTTATCACATATGTGCGTCGTGACGCTCAGGGGCAATACCATTAACGTCATTTACTCTTTAAAAGCATATAAAAGCATATAAAAGCATATAAGCTTATGCAACTCACACGCAGCACAACTTACATAATGCTTCCTATCGTTATCTACCCTTTATCTACCCTTAGGTAGCACTTGAGCATTTGGCGTCGGCGACGATGCGGAGTACCGCAGCCTAGTTTTGAACATTTTTTTTTCTTTTCTCTCTTACCACTATTACCAGAGTATGTACCTAACCTAGTACATTAACCTAGGTTAGATATTTAGCTTTGTAAGATATATGGAGTTTCTACAATATTCCACGGCCCCCTTCACTTATACATACTATGTATTATATACTATGTGCGCTTAGATTACATCGTTCGTGGCTATTAACTGTTTAGGTCCTGTACCCGAAAATGACTCCGGTTCGTTCTAGTTGGGTTGGTGGCAAGGAAATACGAGGAGAAACAGAACCGTGAGTTAAACACCAAGCTCAATGAAGTATTTGGAATATTGACTATATCCATACCTAGCCTACCAGTAATCGACCCAGCCACTGGTAAATCCTTCGCCCTGTAAGTTTGAATCTACGAGTTTCGCAATATATTCTCGTAAAAAAAAAAAAAAAAAAAAAAAAAACCTAGTTGCCTAGTACCATTAACTTACCCGGCATGGCATCTCAGCTATCGCGACGCCGGCGAAGAAGACGTTGATCGCGCTGTTGCTTTGGCCCAAGAAGTCTATGTATCCGGCGTATGGTCCAAATCCTCGCGCCATCACCGCGCTGATGTGCTGGACAAATGCGCCAGCCTGCTCACGGAGGCCTTGCCGGAGCTCATCGCGCTCGAGGTGCAGCAAACCGGCCGTGTGGTCCGTGAGATGAAAGCTCAGGTGCCGTCGCTGGTCCGCTGGTTCAAGTACTACGCCTCACTCCTCCGCGTAGAGGAGCAGCCGGTCCTTCCAACGACGGGCAAGCTTCACAATTTTGTACAGCGCGTCCCGCTTGGGGTGGTTGTGCTGATCACGCCTTTCAATCATCCGCTGCTGATCGCCGTCAAGAAAATCGCACCCGCGCTAGCCGCGGGGAATAGCGTTATTGTAAAGCCTAGTGAATTGACCCCCTTGACAACGCTCCGGCTTGGCCCTATTCTGAAGGAAGCCGGCGTACCAGACGGTGTGTTCAACGTTCTACCAGGATTCGGCGCGACCACCGGCAAATATCTTGTGCAGCATCCCCTGGTAAGAAAAGTAGATGTTACTGGAGGAACGCCAGCCGGGCGTGCGATCGGTGCGATCGTGGGTGGTAACCTGGGGAGGTATACGGCAGAGCTAGGGGGCAAGGCACCACTAGTGGTGTTCGACTCAGCGGACATACAGCTTGCGGTGAATGGTATCGCGTTCGGCAGTTTCATTGCCAGTGGTCAAACCTGCATTGCGAGTACGAGAATCATCGTCGATAATAAAATCTTGCCGGATCTGCTGGTGAAGCTTAGAATCAAGACGGATTCGATCACACAACGCATGGGCGCCCCTTCTAACCCTGAGTCTATGATGGGGCCGTTGATTTCGGAAACCCAACTCAGCAAAGTCGAGACATTAGTCTACGAAGCTCTACAGAGCGGGGACGCAATAGCGATCGTAGGAGGCGACAGAATGCGAGGCACCAGCTCTCTTGACGGGACGGACTTCTCCGCAGGTTATTTCTACGAACCAACCGTTCTCGTATCAGGCGAGGGCGGTAAGGAGAGCATTCTAAAGACGCGCATCTGGCGGGAGGAGGCATTTGGACCGGTCATCGTCGTTGTAGGCTTCGATACGGAAGACGAGGCAATCAAGTTGGCCAACGACAGCGAATTTGGTCTCGGGGCTGGGATCTGGACCCAAGACTTGGCGCAGGCTTTTCGCGTCTCGGAGCAGATCGAAGCAGGCATCACCTGGGTCAACACACATCATCGGAATGATCCGAGCAGTCCGTGGGGCGGTGCCAAATCGTCGAGTGGCGTTGGGAGCGAAAACGGTATAGATGCGTATCACGCTTACACGACGACCAAGAGCACAATCATCAACTACGCGTCTACAGAAGAGTCAATAGCTACAGATGATTGGTTTGCAGAGGGAGCAAACTCCGTGAGATACGGATGAGAGTATTGTGCAGCCTTAACGGTGGCGTAACAGGGGGCTAGGTACTTAGGTAATGAGTTACCGACCCCTAATATACTAGGTAAAAATGCTATTCAAAGTCCAATGCAGAATTGGCACCTACGATACACAACAGTACGCGATCGTCATTGACTCTGTGCGGTAAAAGGAAGTTGCTCAAAAAGCGAATAAATAAGGATACCGATTAGTCCTTCCAATTTGTTTCTACACTACCTAGGTGACTAAAGTTTGAAGTCATCGATGTTAAAGGAAGGTGTTTGACATATATTGGCATCGAGATCCACAGACCGAAGGCGTAAAATGTAACAAGCGCTGGAGAGGATTTTGAGGGATCCAAGTCCCTGGTTTGCTTGACCAGCCGCCATTCTATGTACGACCTAATGATTGGACAGAACACGAAAGGTACACTAGGTACGTCAACATGGCAATTTCATATGACGTTACACATTGGCGTTATATATACTCCTTTACACGAGGCATCCGTCTATTTATATACTGAGTCGTCATATAGATATCTTACAATGAGCCACGAGTACCTCCAAGCCTACTAGGTACCTATATATACCAGCAAGACGCCAGCACAGAAAAAAAAATCACTCGAGTCTCAGATTAAGCCCCCTTCTTCCTCACAGCTGCATACTCAGGCAACCCACCTAGGCTGTTACATAGTGCTACCCTCGTAATGTCTGTGGCTCTTAGACATGTCGCCCTGTCCGGCATGGTCACTGCATTCTCCCTTGGGTTGATCTGGCCTGTTTCCGCAACAGTAACTTTGTTTCCTCGCGACGAACGAACCTCAGCGCACGACTGGGATCCGGTGCTCCAAGGGGCTAGCAATGCACAGTGTGCCGACCTTGCCGTGATATTCGCCCGAGGAACGTTTGACATAGAGTGAGATACCTACCCGGAAACATACACAAGTTAGACACCTAACAGAAAAATAGCAACTTGGGAGTATGGGTTGGCGGCCCATTTGGCGCTGCCCTACTTGACAAGTCGTATGGTATCAAGACCGCGATCCAAGGAGTCGATGCTAGCGATTACCCGGCGGATCTAGCGGGATACATTGAAGAAGGGGGTTCGAATAGTTGTGCCAAGAGTGTGGGAGATAGTGTACAAAAATACGTCTCTCATTGTCCACATTCCAAGGTGGCCATCTGGGGATGGAGGTAAGTCTAACCCGACGATTCCGGCTGGGGTTCTGGTCTCTCTAACACGTAAACCGCAATAACAGCCAAGGTGCTCTATGCGCTCATAAGTCGCTGGGCAACCTGGGCAAGGCAGCAGACAATGTCATCGCACTGGGAGTATTTGGCGACCCGATTGGGGTCTGGCAGGATAGCGTCCAGTATCCTCAGATACCAAAGGGAGTCACACTGCTTTCATACTGCGAGAAGACGACACCAGACCCGCTGTGTACCAACCCTACGGTGGATTTCCCCAAGGATCCCCTCGGCTTCGTCAACAGGCTCAAGGCTGTGTGGAAAGAGGTAGATAGTGCACACATGAACGAAGCTCAGAAGAAGGCGCTCAAAGACATGGCTGTTGAACTCCCGAAGCAGGCGATGAAGCAGCTAGGCAAGCTTGGGAAAGACCTCGTTGAAGGTCATATAAGACGGTGGATGTTAACGCCGGAACACTTTTGGTACGGGATTGATGGCAAGGTTGAGACGGCTGCTGAAGACCTTGTGCGTGTATATGAGGAGAGTAAGAAGTAGGGATTATTCCAACCACATACACTACTACCCTGGGCACCTAGGTACTGTCAGATACCTATACTGACATAAACTAAAGACAATTAATGAGAGGATTGGGATCAATGATTTACACTTCTGGCGTGGTAAAACCTGACAGGTACTAGGTACATAGTACAGTAAGCATCTCCTATCGATAACAATAGTTAATAACGGCACGTGTATCTTCAGCTCCCCCACATAATGAGCTCTTATCACTCGTTACTTTCGTTACTTTCGTTACTTTCCTCGCTGCTCACTCATCACTCACTCGTCACTTAGTCCGGTATTATAACTCACAACTTACACCTGGCCACTTATGACTTACCTGGGTATAAAAAACAAAACACAAAAAAACACACAAAAAAAAACCCTCCTTTTCTTGATTCCGTACCTATCCCAGGTACCAGATAATCATGAAAGCAATCATCGCCGGCCCCGCCACACTCGCCTTGGTATACCGGGCATATTCGCACAACTCGCTCACGCCGCTCGGCATCGTAGTCGCTGCGCTATCCGCCGTGGCCCACGCCGTCCACCCCTGGAACCTGCCCTTCGTGCTCGTCTGCACCTTCTTCCTAGCCGGCACCCGCGTCACCAAGATCAAGGCCAATGTCAAGGCCGGCCTTACCCTGAGCTCCCAGGGCAGCGGCGGGGGTGAGGGGCCGCGGACCCACGTCCAGGTCCTTGCCAATTCCCTCATGGCCTCTATCCTGTCGCTGCTGCACGCCTACCAGCTCCATCTGCGGCGCGAGGCCGTGCTTTCCCAGAAGCAGATCCCCGACGGCTCCTTCTGCTACAGTTGGGGCGGCGATCTGCTGGTCATCGGCATCATCGCCAACTACGCTGCCGTCACGGCCGATACCTTCTCCTCCGAGCTGGGCATCCTCTCCCGGACCTCCCCCAGGCTGATCACCTCCTTCAACCTACGCAAGGTTCCGCCCGGCACGAACGGCGGTGTCACGCTCTGGGGCTTGGTCGCCGGCTTTCTCGGTTCCATGATCATCGTCACCACCTCTCTCGTTTTTCTCCCGCTCTGTGGCGAAGACACCAAGGGTAAGATCGGCGGCGGCGACAGCTGGACCGTCAATCAAAAGGCCACCTTGGCTTGGGGCTTAACTATCTGGGGCGCGCTGGGTAGTCTCTTGGATAGCTTCCTGGGAGGCTGGTTTCAAAAGAGCGTACGCGACGTGCGATCTGGGAAGATCGTCGAGGGTGAAGGCGGTGTTCGTGTCTTGACCTCCTTCCCGGACGCCAAACCCAACGCAGCTGGAAGCCAGGCTACCGAAAAGCCATCAAGTCCCGCGGCCTCGGGCGGAGACGACTCGTCATCTAAAAGCCCCTATGACCCGAAGGATAAGCACCGCAGCTCTCATTTCGGGGACCGCAAGCCTACACGCGTATCGGAGAGCGGCTTCGATTTGTTGGACAACAATGACGTTAACTTTTTGATGGCATTTACTATGAGTGTCGGGTCAATTATAATTGCCGGCTGGTACTGGGGCGTACCTCTGGATAGCATTTTCAAGGCTTGAAAGGATGGGAACAGCAATAAGGTCTATTTCCATTTTACCACATACTGATAAGTTGTTCTCCTCATCGGCCGGACGTGTTAAGGGGGGGTTGGACGGGAAAGGACTTTGGTCGCCCAGAAGCCAGCGAAGGGACAGAAGGTCTGATTAGGAACAACTATCTACTGTCTAGGTATTAGGCAGGCAGGTACAGCAATATGAGACATGAAATTCAAATATTCATTTACAAAGACATCTGACTTAATTGCATTAGTTTATCTTTAGTTTTTTTATCAGAATATGCTGACCCCTGACTAGGACTTTCTCTTGACTTTGAACAACTTTGGTAACATTTTATCATTCTGGGATTACAGCTGACATAACTTGAATACAGCTCTAGGTAATGAAAGTAGTCACCCCCTTATCAGGTAGAGGGTATACGCTTTTGTAACCCCTAAAAACGCAAAGACGCTCCCGCCAACTATCCCATCCTACTCTCAGGCCAAAGAAATCTATCCCTACTACCTACCTGCCCAGACAGGCAGTGGCGACAAGACAGTTTCTTGTCATTCAACAACTCCGCCTCTAGTAAACTCGACTCGAACCGTTTACATACCGTCCATGCCGGGTAGACCAGGAAGCCCTGCAAAATGTCATGTTAGTTTCTTCTCTCTCTCTCTCACTCACTCTCTCCCAATAGTATACGCAAAAAAAAAAAAGAAAAGAAAAAAAAAGAAAAAAAAAAAAACTCACAAGAATCAATATCCTCATCGACCGTCTTGGCAACGGAGCACGCGTTCATCTGGGCGACGCCCTGGGACTTGAGCGGGTTCCCGTTCTCGCAGGCGTTGAACATGCAGCTCGAGTCCATCGCCTTCTGCAGCGAGTCCCCCTTCCAGCCGAACACGTAGTCCGCGTGCGTCCCGTACCCCTTGTTGTCCCCGTAGCTCAGCGTGAAGGGCTGCGACCCGTCCGCCGGCCACATCCCGTTGAACTGCGTCGTGTCCCACAGCGTCTCGTACGCCACCTGGGGCACCCGGATCGGGTGCGATGCCGGGCACGGCCCCGAGTTCTGGAACGCGTCCTTCACCGTGTTGTACATGTGCGACTGGTGGTCTGGGCTGTCGAGGTTCTTGCCGTCCCAGCAGCTAGACGTATATTATGGTCTTGTCAGCGGGGGTGGGTCGGGGGCTGGTAGCTTCATTAATGTGTTGAGTTGTTTGTTTCACTTACGCGGGGAAGTGGTGGACGGTCATGATGCCGCCGGGGCAAGCCTGGGTGGGGAAGTCGTCGAGCTCGGGGAATCGCGTTCCCTTGTTCTGCAGGCAGACGAACTTGAGGCCTGGTCCGTACTTGGACTCGGCGGTGGGCGTGCCCACGGTCATGCGGAAGCCCTTGTTTCTCTCGTTGGTAAACCTGCACATACACACACGTGCACACGCGCACACGTGATAGATGGGGGTGTACTCACCGGCTTGAACGCCGTGATCTTAGTGTTCCCGTTGGACGAAAAGTCCTGCTGCGTGTAGTAGACCGTCATGCCCCCATTGATCCCGTTCGGCAGCGCCGTGTTCTGCATGATGGGCACGCGCTTGTAGGAGCCGTTGGTGTGCTTGAAGAACATGACAGCGGTCCAGTAGTTGGAGAAGTCCTCGGAGAACGTGCACGTCGTGCAGGTGCCCTTGTCGCCCAGGTCGCCCGCCGCCGGGTCCATGCTCGCGTTGAAGGCGTTGCCGCCGATGATCTGGTGCAGGTGCGCAGACGGCACCTTGCCGGGCTCCACGAGGGGGTCGAGCCGCTGGATGGTTAGGGTCGAGCACCCGAAGCGCAGGGCGGCTTGGGAGGGCGCCGCGAGCGCCGCGAGGGTGAGGGTGAGGGTTAGCCACTTCATCTTTTCTTTCAAGTTTAAGGACAACACAAAACACAAAAACTTTGGTGCTGATTTTCCTGGTAAAACGATGGAGTTGTCTTTGTCTTTCTTTTGGTCGAGTCAGGTCTGGGTTCTGATCAGCCTTACATATATATGTACTCTACCTACAGCCATGCCTCCTTACGCATACGAAAAAAAAAAGAAAAAAAAAACATGCCGACTAGTAGCCGCCCAAGACGATGCACCAACCAAATTTCCCGATCGTCGCCTCTCATTTACGGTATTGCCGCCTTTTTTCATCTATTCCATTTAGGCGAGAGAGAAGAGGTCTTCCCAAATCGGGACCTCCACCTCCGCATTTTCCGCATCGGTATGCCGCTTCGCCCCCAGACCGCATAAAAGGCCATGTGGTAGGTAGTGAAGTTTGACAAGATGCTCGATCTATCTAGTATTTGGAATTGTGAATCTTCAGATTCTAACATAAGCTGATAGGTAATGCAACGATTTATCATACATCAGAAGTCGTCGTCCTCGGCGCAGGAGCTATGTAACTACGTCACCGTCGCCATCGTGTATCTGTAGAGAGGGCTATCGCCAATCACATCTAACAAAGTAGCCGCAACTAAGTTAATAGATTTCCATGAGGTTCGGCCGAGAATCAGTACCCAGTAGGGCCGAAGTGTGCCAAGGTTGCAATATTGGTGCAGTATCTGCCGGGGGTCGGCATTCGTCTTCGTGACATTTTATGCGGTCTTGGAAAGTATTCTGGGCGTCCTAGTCAGGTAATAGTTGACCCTGGGCACTATCAAGCATACATACTGTCGTTGCTCAGCAAGCTATACCGTCGCTATTTACACTTGGCAGGATGCTGAGTCTCGGTAGGTCAGGCTATAATGAACGTCTTGGGAGATGGCTCGACTTGAATGATTGCTGGCAGTGGCAGATTGAATGTATCTGGCCTCATACTAACCGAGGGTGCCTAAATAATGTCCAATTACCTACCTACCTGCCTGCTTGCTTGCCTAGCTAATCAATCATGAGTGCCATCATATGAATATAAAACTTATCCATGCCGCTTCGAAGTTACTACGTAGGTAAGGAGTAGCGATTCCAAGAAACCCAAGATGGACGAGAATATATCTATTTAGATGCTCCCAATGCCACCGCCACCGATGAGATAAACAAGGCACACCGAGAATCAACATAAGCCTAACCTAGCCCCTTATTCGAGTTCCCCATCTTATACTTAACATCCCGCCCACTGTGTTGTTGAACTATACAATTCCTATGGGAGGATATTAACGACTCTCTAGGTAACTATCTAGGCTAGGCAGATATCTCTCATATTAAAAGACTTAGCTGAATCGTGCGGTTCTTCCTACAACGATGTTGTCTCTGCTCTGCTTTTTGCCTCATATCATCTCGTAACATAAACGCCTACCTCACGAGTGAATTAATCTGGTCAATCCTCCAAGAACGTAACAAGAACTGAAGCCAAAGACAACGTTAAAGCTACATATATAGAAGGCCGAGGCCTATAGGGGACATATCTTGGAGTGGAATAACGAGGACAGCAACCATAGGGTCTCATTCATTCATGGCATAGTTAGTAGAAGTCCTGAGCACTACCTCCTACACTTAACAACACCAGCGTTTTATTCTTAGGTGCTTTTGGGTTGGTCAAAGGTAGGTACCGTGATGGACTTGACTGAAAGGTCATGCGAATAGCTCCTTATGCTAGTTACGGCAGTTGCAGTAAATCTGACCATGAAATTATCCTTATCTGAGGCTCAAAAAAGCAGGCATCTGATTAGAGATCATACTCGTGAATACCCCTATTCATGAAATCGACGTATCGAAACCAACCTGCCTGCATAGGTACATATATCTACAGAGTCTTCAAAGACGAGTACCTAGTAGCTTACTGCATATGTCCTATATCCTTGAAAACGAACCATCAAAATCCTCCCCTCTCGAGATCGACCCTCAACTCGATATTCTCGTCCTGTTCCAAAAGCTACTTACCCAGTACCTACACCCGACTTCCCAGATTCCCAAGTTCTGTTCTGAACAAGGCCCTGTAGGAATACCATGATAAATGAAATATTTAAAAGCATTTTACAACACTTAAAGGACGTAATCATCATCTGAAGTGTAATCACCATCGATCGACTCAACATCGAGGCTGCCCGTCTGACAGAACCAGCCAGCCAGCCAGTTAGAGCTCTTCCAAGACCACCCCGCCCAATCTAAGCTACCTAGGTACATATAGCTATGTCGACATGATATGATATGATGATGATGATGTGTATCTAAGCATAGACACCTAACCTAGGTTATTTACCCGTCAACCCTTCACCTAACCTAGCTAGCTACCTTACCTAAGCTTCAATGACGTCCACCTGCTTAGGTAGTATACATAGATAGTATCGGTACCAAAGACCTACGTTACTGTGCACTGACTTATTAGCCAAATGGCCCAACACCACCATCGGCGAAGTTAACTAATCAATAACCAATCAAGTTGAGTTGAAGACCTGAAGCAAGTGTACCTAGCAGTTATACATTTCACAGCTTATATGTGAGGCTATTCCTAAGCTTGCTACCTAATATAGTGGTTATTAGTAGTACCTAAGATCTGACCCAACCTATTTATTATAAACACCCATCTAATTAATGCCTTCTTCCATTCAACAGATCATCGCAAACTATATATTGAATCTAGGTTCTCACATTAACTAGGCCGCTACACTCTGGACAAATGTATGAAGTATGAAACCCCGTTCCAATCCTTTTATTATTTTCGTGTACATGCCATTATCTCCATTATCTCTCCCTCTACAATGCGTTCCGTACATGTCCTGTCGTCAAAATCAAGTGACTGAGCCTCCCAATTAACCTAGCATCAATAATGTAAACACAGCTATGTAAAATGCGTCAACTAAATCAGGCGAAATTAAAAGACGATGAAAATCCAATATATGCCGTATCTGGGATATCTCCAAGAATATAATACTGCCATTTTACCCATAGGGAAGGAGAACCAGTCCAAAAAAAAAAGTGTTATGTATAAGTAAATAGAAAGAAACGAAGCGCATATATATTGATACTCTGATGAATTTTACCCAACCAACTCCTGCCTCCTTGTCCGCATCTCCTGTAAACAGTGTATTCTTTGAGGACCTGCCACCGTACCGGGTCATCGCTATTTTGCCAACCTTATCCCATGAGAAAATGCTAACCAACAAAGAGCAGGAGTCCACACGCACTCTTTCTCTCGCTCTTCTCGCTCTATGCCTGCCTGATATGCAACGGTCTTCACTCTTTTTTTTCTTCTGTACTCCAATGTTGCCTCTCGTTTAGGTAAGGTAAGGATTCGTCGTGGGGCTCTTGTATGCTTTTGCGTCCGACAGCCAACTTCTTGGCGCTTCATGATTCGTAGCTTCGTGGGCTTATGCATCGGCATCTCGATATGCAGATTCGATCATCGCGTACTTCTTGGGAAATGATTTCGCAGTGGGTCAGACAAAATGCCGTCATCTCGCATCGCTATTCTTCCGTGTCATGCTGTACACCCCTTGTCACCCTGGAGCGTTCTCCTTAGAAAACGTTAGCTTCTCACCGACCGCCAACCCCTTCAACGACTCTTACAGCACCATCGTCCTTCTTCCCAGGACCCGCGACTATGCCGGCATAACCAGAACCCCAGGCGCGGTCCATGGTGCCCACACCTGACATGCGTTTCCGCGTTCTTATGGTGGTGTTGTCTCGGTCGCCATCTTCATCCATGCTGAACACGAATTCGCCGTCCTCTTCTCCTATCGGGGTGGTATATCGAGCGCTGGAGCTGATGGACCCAGTGCTGACGTGGCGCTCGCCGGCACGTCCGTTCGATGGGCGTATGGCGTGTGTGTTGGGATGGAGCAGGGGTGCTTCGCCTCCGTTGCTATCGATGTGTGTACGTTGTAGCTGTTGCGTCAAGGCACTCGGACCATCGATACTACTGGATCGACTCGCATTATGAGGTTGCACAACGTTAGCGCTGAGGCTGGATTGGCGGAGAGGGCTTCCAACGTGTCCAAATACACCTGCGCTAGCAGCAGCAGCATGCTTCTTCGCCTCGTGTTCTTCGTGCTGGCGCTGGAATAAAGGGCCCCACCGACTTGGGCTCGAAGCCATAGGGCTACCAAATTTCGAGTTTATCTCGCCATTAGGCGTAGCCGTTCCGCTCATACCAATGACACTCGGAGATGTGCCATTTCCTCTATGGCCATTGGATTCGTCGTCGGCTGCTCGGGAGCCACGCCGAGCCTTCTCCGCCGGTGTCAGCAAGTCCTTCAGATTGTCAGGCAAGTAATCTTCCTCTAAGAAGGGAAATTCGGATCCCCAGTCCCGATCGATTCCGGTTGCCCCGCTGCTTCCAATACCGCTGATGCCCCCGGTGCTCACGATCGCACGAGGCGCGCTACTGCTAAGCATCTTAGGTTTGGCATAACGACTCGAATGCATCTGGCGTCTACCATAATATTCGTCAGACGGTTGGGTGGGGGGCGATGAACCAGTGGCGACCGCAGCCAAATGCTCGTTGCTGCCGAAAGCTGAATGGTGAAGCAATTTGAGAGTTTCAGAGGTCCTTGATTCCTTGGCTGCATTCAACGACGGTGACGGGGATTCCAGTCCGAATTGAGATGGTACAGATGAGGGCCAAGGGCCTCCAGGATATCTAGCGGCATTAGAAATTCCATTAGAGTCGAAGGAAGCGGGAAGAGGCGCGTCAAGAACAGACAAGCCCTTCGCAGCTACCGGAGAGAGGCCTAGGCCAAGCCGGGATGGATCCTCCTCGCGAGGTGAACCGTATTGCGAACTGGAGTGTGAGTAGGTGGTGTCGATAGTAGGTACGTTCTCCAAGCTTGGGCGACGATCAATGGTTGAGTACGCGTCGCTGGGAGACATTGGGTAGCCGTAGGTAGCGCTGAAAGAGGAATTGGCATCGGCGCGCATGAATGAGTTCGTCAAGGCACTATTGGAAGAGTTATAGGAGGTAGGATTGACTCGACCGCCCAGGTGGATGGGTTGTCCGATGGTGATGCCATTCTTGCTATAATTAATTCGTCTGCCGTCGGCAAGCACATGGACATTGGCGCATTTCGGTCCGAATTTGCAATTCCCCTATTGTTTTGCATCGCCAACTGTTAGCGATGCGCTTCTAATTCTAAGTCGTTGAGTTATAGTTCTTTATTCCGAGAGTTCCCTTACCTTTGCAAAGTATTTGCATACCGTCTCCGCAGCAGTGCCGAGATCGTGACTGAAGGGGCAAGCAGAACCAGCCTGACAAGCGCCCTGCCGGAAGAATTTACAAGGTACGTGGGAGGTGTCTGGTTGAGAAGCCATTGGCGTTAGATGAGTGTAGCAGACAAAATAGAGATTGATTTTTTTTATTTTTCGTATATGGGAAATATAGGAAATGTAGCGATGTGGAATTGTGGAATTGTGGAAATATGGGAAATGTGGACAATGTGGAGATATGGAAATAGTTATATGGATCGACTTACTCGGTGGACTCCTCGGGCCCTCAAAGCGATTGTGTGTCGGAACTATCGGACTCATTGAATTTGTCTGGGTTGGAATATTGAGGCTACCCGACCTCACATGCCGATATTCGGACATAATTAACGATAGCAATGATGTCGGCGATGAGCTAGGTAATATGTATATACTAAACGCTAAGCAATGGAATAAGATAAGTTGAGTTGAAGTGGGAAGCAAAGTGAAATCATACCTATTAGTAGTAGTAGTGGTGGTGGTAGTAGTTGGTAGTTGGTTGATGTTAGTGGTGGTGGTAGTGGCAGCAGTAGTAGCTGGAGGTGAGGTCCCCAATGGTTAGCTACCCAGACTAAGGTAAGATGGATTATGTAGGTAGCCGTAGAGGTAACCTTGGAAGTGCTAAGTGCTGGTATTATGTAGGTAAGGTAACCTACCTTGGTAAATATGTAATAACTTGAATTGTAGGCAGGTAGGCAGGTAGGCAACCAAGTAGGCAGCAAAGAGGGGTGAATGTAATAGGCCGCAAGTAAGTCCTAGGTCCCAGGTGTAGTGTGCCTATAATAGCCCTGGAGAGTAACAATAGTGGCGGAGGTTCGGAGGTTGGCTGAGTTTCAATGTTGGAAATGGCTAGCAAGAACTTGAATGATTTAATTCAATGTTGCGGTAATCCGTAATTCGCAATCCGCAATCCGTTAGTCAAGAAAAGGCTGAGACGTAAGAGGATTAATAGGAGGGGCACGCCGACATCAAACCCGGTCGTTGTAAGCATTGATGACCCCTAATCATAATAATTAAAATATTTAAAAAAAAAACCCCCAAATAGTTAGATGGATCCAAAACTAAACAAAATAAAATGTAATAAATAGTTAAAGAGATCCAATAATAGTTGCTTGTGTTTGTGCTTGGAACTGTAGTTGTAGCTGTGACAGTAACTGTAACTGTAACTGCAGTTGTAACTGTAACTTGCGCTTGAGCATGCGATTGTCCACTTTTCTCGAGGGTCGAGTCCAGGGCTAATAAGCTAAAAGAAAATAGCCCGAGTAGCCCAGAGCCACGGCCATGTAGTTAGGTTGGTAGGTAAGTGAACTATGTTCCTCTCTAGCCCAAGAGACAAGATGGATCGAATTCAGGTACAGTGGTCAGGTACCTAACCTAAATAGATGATTTGTTAATATCAAAGCACGTAGCCGTCTTCCCCAAGATCATCAGATATAACCCTCGAATGAAAAATCGAGGAACCAAAAAGAGGAAAGGGAAGAAGAAGAAGAAACAGAAAAAAGAAAAAAGAAGAGAAAGAAGTTGAACAAGCATGCAATAGAATAACAGCTTTCGAACCACCCCGACGTTGAATGGTTGGCTAAGGGAATCCGATAGGAAAAGTCTGGTCTAACCATACCCTACTAGGTACACGTCAAATATGCCACCCCGTATGCAATATGCCCAGCGATGGCGCAAGGTACGGGAGCGGAAAGGAGAAAGCAGGTAGCCTTGGAGGCCAATGTGGGTGAGTGTAAGGACAGTTTGGAACTTGAGACACTATGATTTGAGAATCCCAACGTGCTAGGCAATATGTATGTGCTAGGTATGTATGCTAAGTATAGGTTATATGTGCGTTTATATGTATATCGTGTGTCTGAAGATGACTGGAGGGAGAGGGACTTGTGAGTTGTTGGGTCAATTGTAACTGAGCCCAAAAGGAGAGGAATGATATAATAGGAGAGGGAGGAAGAAGAGAGATAGAAGGCAAGGCGACAGAGGGTTGGTGGCGGGAGAGGTTCGGTCAAATCAAATGACTGCAGAAGGACGAGGGGGTGGAGGGACTCAGAGAGAAGGGGGTGGTAGTATTGATAAATTGCTTGCAACCTACCTAGTACAAGTACAAGTAAGTAATCGTAACCGCGACAAATAGCTATTGTATGTGTGTATGTGTGTATGTGTGTATGTGGTGGTAGTTGGTGATGACTGTCCAGGTGAAAAGGCTTCAATGTTCGGTCGTATAGTTGTACCGGGTTGTACACTGCGGTAGTAGAGTTGGGGAAGTCAGGTTTGGAGGTTTAAAGAAGATGGGAAACATTCAACATCAATGATTGAACTTGCAGGACCTGGCAGGCCTGGGTTAAAGAAAATGGGGAGAGGAGGAGGGTTGCAATACCTTTGGCCGGGGTTCTGATTGGAATGGGAGACCGATCGCAGTTCGCAGAACGGGCAATCCCATTAAAACGCGATTATGTAGGTACAATACAGTATGTAGGTACAGTATGTAGTAGTAGTAATAGTGTACCTAGTAGTGTATGCAGTACTATGTACGGTACCTAGTAGCTACCTTGTGTTAGTACTATCAAGTAGACATCTTGTGTATGTGTATTGTATGTGTATTGTATATGTATTGTACATATACCTAGATAGTACTGCATATGTACTACATATACCTCGTTGGTATGTACATAGTTATGGAGTAGTGCACATATGCTGGTAAGCAAAGGAGACCTACTAGGTAGGTAGTAGGTACTAGTACGATGTACTATGTAAGAGGGGATTGAGGGGTTCGTTCGGAGGGGTCCCTCACCTTTAAGGATACAATTGCGGGGCCGGTCCGAGTCTGCGGGTGCGGGTGTAAGATGAGAGCAACTCTTAACTCCTTTTTTTATCAAAAGAAAAAAGATGGATGATAAAAATAAAGAAGACACACATATATATAAGCGAAGAGAGAAGAAATATATATTAACTGCTTACCTTGATTGGGCTAGCTATCAGTAAGACACTATTACACACTAAACAAGAAATAAGATCGGATATTCGGGGAATTTGTGACGATTTTGGTTCGGAGCTTTGGTGACGAAACACGAAATCAAGGTTACGTGGTTTCCCTCTGCGAGCTTCTCCAAGGGCTGGATCCAGGTCGTCGAGGTCGAGGTACCCAAGATTTGGTGATCTGCCTGTAAGCTGACGGCCCGTTCTCAAGACAGCCTCGAGCGTGGAATGTAGCTTTGTATGTATGTAGGTAGGTATTTAAGCGACGAAAAACCGGATCAGGCAAGAAGCTCCAAAATCCCACGGATGTGCCTGGCTTGTCTGTCTGTCTGTCTCTCTTGTCTGTTCGATTTGTTTTATATCGACTGTCTTAGAAATGTGTACCGAAGTGAATGACTCAAGTCAACCACGAGGACACCATGGAGTTGTGTCAACGCCCCTTTTGCTCGATTGTCCTTACGGTGGTGTCTCTAAGCCACGCCCTGTTGATGTATCCGGGTACGGTGGAACCGAAAAAAAAAAGGCAGTATCAAACAGTGATAGTCGTAATTAGGAATAGAGGATAGAGGCGAGGTATGTAATTTCCAGATAAGTAGGTAGTGTCAATAAGTATTATCACCGAAGGTAAGATTCATGTACCAGATTGCTGCTAGATAGGTACCCCGGTAGACACACCTTAATAATTCCTTGTCGTTGAATCTCTTTATGTTTGTCAGAGTGGAGGGAGGAATGGGAGCCCTGGAGGTGTGTATGTATGTACCTACTAGGTACCTAGGCAGGTATGCTTCCAGGGTTATATCAGACGGATTAGGACTGGGTGGTTTGGCCTAGACCTGCAGGGGGAGAACAACCTTGTGTGGGGGTCTCATTGGGGTTTTCCAGTCACTACCTGGATATGTCCTTGGTCAGGGAATTTCATGCACCGGTAGGTTGCAAGAATGGAGGGGGGTAATAAGGATTAAAAGAGACTATCAAGTTGTTGATCTAAACTGTCTTATTAGTAGGTATCAGGCACCTAGCATTCAGTTCTCGTGACTCTTCTATCGCGAGTGGAGGGTTTGTGCCGTGGGCTGATCCACAGATAATGGAACAGTGCGTAGGATCGACACGGTATCTCACGATGCTGATGTGCGAAAGTGTGTATATATGCAGTTAGATGGAGGAGCTCCCCGACTATCCAACAACAGGGCAGAGTTGAGTGGGTTACGATTATGCCTTCGCCCCGTAAATCTCACAATTCCCTGATCGCTATGTTGAAGGCGGAGAGGCCGTCTTAGAGGCCGGGTCTAAGGGAAAGGAAGGGATTAGGATTATGATGCAAATAAACGGCCGAGGTACCTAAGTCCGCCACTTGAATGCAAGAGCTGATGGGTAAGGTGAGAGAAATCAAAGAGGATCCTTTGGCCTTTGGGGACCCGTTGTGTGGCACCCAATCAAGAAAGGCCTAGGATTTCGAATCAGGCGAAGCAAATGATAAGCCGCGGGGTTAAGTATTTGCCTACTGTTAGCTTTATGTCTTTTGCTCTTTTCCTATTCGGATTTTTTTTTTTCAAAAATCTCAAGGTCAGCTTGACGATGGGGTTGTTTGGTATTAAACGGTGGTTGGAATCGGTATACGGTACAATGGTAGGGACAGATTCGATTAAGTTAGTCTCGAGATAGTCCGGATCGCCAAGCAAAATGAAATCGATCCTGGTCGAGTTTGGAGGTCGAGTCGAGTCGAGTCGAGGGTTGGTCTAAAAGATGACGCGCCAGGGCATATATTACTTGCTACCAACTCCCAAAAGTGTCAGGAGCTTAGTTACGGGATAAGCTATCTTTTTAAGATATACCTACAGTAAGTAGTATGCTCCCATCAACCGGCGATGCCGTGTTCGAATACGATATCTCACACAGTTATATCGACAGTTCTCGTCTCGTCTCTTATCTCGTATAACGATGGATGGGTGTTGGCTGGGTAGTAAATGCTGTATAAAACGAGTGAGGCTGAGGGAGTAGTACGATGTGCGACTTGCAAGTGAATTTAAAGGTTAGTGTGACGGGTGTTGCTCTCTCGTGGGCGCCCCGAAGCGTCCGTGATCGACGAATCAATCTACCTAAATTGGCCAGTCAGAATGTTGAGTAGGGTGATAGATCAGATGCAGCAAGTATCCACGCTATCCCAAGCCCTAGCTGTGCACCATGACGCTTAGAGATTCGTCGTCTTTTGATAAGATCGCTTACCTACGGCCAAAGCAGTGTCGGGTGGACCAGGTGATAACTGACAAAATTAATATAGGAGGCTGGCGAACTCCAGATGTCCTTGACCGCGGGCCAGAGTTATGGATACAGTATGCACCTAACCTAGTAGGTATGTATTTAGTTAGGTATATCTAGGTAGACACCCAATGTGAGATTGCAAGAAGTCCCAAGGAGATGGATCTGAGAGATTAGCTTGGCTTAGCTCTCGTCTATCGCTAAGAAGTCCCCCTGGGGGCCCGTCCCGAATGGACTATTTATGTTCGCAAGGTGTCATATGGCACTATATGCACGATCCAAGTGAGCACTAGGTGACCATCCAATGTTTTAACCGACAAGTTGAAGTCGGCATGGTACTTTGAAGAAAGCATGACGTGCGACGGCGGCGGCGCGCAGCCCTCCTTCCTGCAAACCCTCTCTGCAGCACGGAATCAAGGCAAACGAGCGTCGACATGTTTATCGTCTCAGCGGCAACACGAAAATCACAGTTGCTTCACAGAGGTCTTGAATCTCGTAGGTAGTGGTATTACGTAGGGATTGTATATATTCAACCGGCTCTAGCGTTAGATGAGAAATCATCATTCCTCGTGTAAGTGAGACCGGAGGCAAGCATCCACCCACCCTCACATGCACATGTCCAAGCATCGCATCGCATCGTATCGTAGCGCATAACGCGTCCGCGCCTCCGTGTCTCCGTTTACATCTATAGTACGTATATATAGTATACTATAGTTGAGGTTGGTGTGGGTACATAGGAGTTGAATAGCTAGCCGATAGCTAAGGGAAGCGGTCGTCGATGAGTTGAGTGGTAATCTGACAAGAACATTAGGAGAAGGATAAGCAAGTACCCGACGCATCTCGAAGAATTCGGCCAAGTCTTGGAAGAGGTTCAGGTAGTAATGGATGGAACAGATAATGAAAACGAGACCGGTCATGATTAATGTGGTCCAATGACCTGAGAGGACTGATGAGTTAGGCAAGCGTTTCAGCCTTTGAAGTTTTGTTGCTTGCTGATACTACATACATACCTATATACCTACATACTAGGTAGGTGTGTATGTGATAGATAGGTGCTGTAACTTGGATGGGTCGGTTGGTTGTGTTGCCACGAGGTCGCCTCTATCCGCACTAGCGAAACAGTTTGATGTTATGTACGTTATATGAACTCCACAAGCATCTAAGGTTACTATACTTATAGTACATACATAGGGCATGTAAGTGATCTAAGTGATCTCCATTAGCACCGCTTTAGAGGTCGATCTATGCGTTTACCATAGTGTTGTAATACAAGCCAGTGCAAAGCAATATACATGAAGCATGGAAATTGTCAAGCCATGGCTATACATACCTACTTACCCACTACCTAAGTAGGTATGTATGTATATAAATCTGAAGTCTGCTAGCAATGTTTATGGAATATGCTTGCATAGTGTAGGATACTTCAATGTTTGTGTCTTACACGATGCTAGATGCCACAAGCATGTACTTGTTGGTAGCGGTGATGATGATGATGATGATGATGATGATGATGATGATGGGATGTGCAGTGCAGGCTAGGCTTAAAATTGAGTGTTTGCGGTTAGCAGTGAGATAACTAGTCGGACTTCTTTTGTGGCTTAGGTGGCGTAGTGGCGCAGAGTACGAATACAAATGGTGGCACCATGTATGATATATCTGTGTAGTATGTACAATACATAGTTACTAGGTAGTGACACAGATCCACCCACCCGGGAAATCTTACCCTCCGTTACCACACAGTAGAGTATTTTGCAGATTTGATTGGCGCCTCCCGCGTCTCCAAAAATAAATCCGGCATCTCTACTTTGTCTCTAGGTTAGTAGACTCTCTACCACCACCAACATTAAACATACTCCTAGCAAGGAATCAAATCCTGTTCGATGCTGTGTGTCCCTCTGATTTTCAAGTCTCACGGATCGTTCAACTGCCGACATTAAAAGAATCCCTAGACTTAACCCCGGCTACGGAAACTGGGACTCGCCAATGTTACTTGGCCTTTACCGATCAAATCCACCAAATCCAAATCCAAATCCAAATCCAAATCCAAATCCAAATTCAAGTATATTCATATCTATTAGCATACCTTGGTGTGTGCATGTGTGCATTTCCAAATGGCCCATATACTCGTTACGTATTGATTCCGTCATATTCCACTTTCCGCCTTGCATCTAAGCAACAATGTCTCAAAACTTGGCCACAATCTGAGCTGAAAAGCACCCTTACAGTGAAGTTATCGTGGGGTTCTTCCTTTTCAAGTTTTACATACATACCTCTAGTTATTAACTCCGCTGTTCCCGTCGCGTCAAATGTTCTTGGCTTCAGGTCGCTCACCCTCCAAGTTTTCTCAACCTAGCTCGCCCTTCTGAACTCTTGTAGTAGAGCAACGTTATTATACATCGCGGAATATTTGCGAATGAGACTCCACACACTAGATTGACCTTCCTAGTTCTCGCCGGGCTGTACAAAGATCAATAACTAGAGGCTTCCACTTTTTTGTCCACGCTTGTTCTCTCACAAGTTGGCACAATAGTACAATTACTACAATACACTCGGGCCTTCACTCACAGGGTTGAAGATATAAGCGCTAGAATAAGTCGCTTATTACTTACCTAGCATAGCAGAGGTGAGACATCTTTTATATGGATGAGCTCGGCCGTCTAAGAAACCAGCACTAATACCTAGATATAGTGGCTCCAAGGGCAATCGTCAGCCTTGTTCTTATTTTCCACATCCCATGACCTGAAGGACGAGGTTATTCCCGAGATAGCTCGATATAGTCCACGCGCCTACATGTAGGCATCTACCTAAGTACCTACCTAGGTAAGTAGGTGCATTACTACATTACTACACACATGTATGAATTCAGCTGTGTGCCTACGCTGTAAGTAAATATAGAGTCATACACTATTCCCAAAACGTCCGCGGTGTGGCCACACCGTTTCCCACCAAGCGAATTACCAATGAACTGCCATCACCACTTTGATCAGTTGTATGTATTGTACAGTATGTATTGTACATGAAGCTCCCCCCCACCCCATCCTTAAACCCTGTCAACTGCTCCAATGCATCTTTCCCCGTACGGCATCCCGCTCTGCCGCCATACATACTGTATGTATGTAGTATTTTCTCTCAGACCAGACCTCGAATTATACACACTTCCAAGTTTATCTGAGCAGCTATGTAGGTTAGTTCTAGGTAGTTACCTATCTCATTCAAACACACTTCGGAGCAGCCTCCGCATTGTCTCCGCATTGCCTCCGGCCCTTCATTTTACATTGTCCATCTAGGCAGGATAGTTAGGCCAGATCTAAACTAAACATCAAGAGACTGTGAAGCTACAAAGTCACCCTGATGGGTAATAGAGCTCCCCCCCCCCTCCCCCCATCCCATCTTCAACCTATCATTTCACCGAGAGATCATGTTAATCTGTTTCCACTTTCGTATGTCTCACCCAAATATGCACCTATATCCCATGACGCCGTTGTCTTATGCTTAAAACTCCCTGGGCACACCCTTTTCTCTCCGCTGCAGTGCAACGGATTATCCTCGTCTCCCGACCATCCGTACAGGGGTTGAGTCCTGCAAGGATACAACCTGATCGACTGTCAAGACCGTCGAGATCCTATGATCTGCGAGATTCCCCTTCTTGCACCCCTACCCACCCTCTCTAGATTGGCTTAACTATGAGACTATCTCATGATGCACTATCCCCACAGCAGCCCTCCATCAACCACGCACATGCATCAGGGATACGATGAGACACACGCAAGCGCTTCCACCCGTCGTTCGTGCAGGACGCGTTCTATCCAGTTTTCGCTTATATCTATCTACCGTGGCGGCTCCACCGAATGCCTTCATCTTTATTTATAAAGGATCGCATTCTAAGGTCTTCAAAGGAAACCGTTCTCTCCACAAAATATGTCATGGTCACATCCGATAGTCTCGGTTTTCAGATGCAGTACTGTAAGTCCGTCGCGTCGGTAAGCCTAGATTTCTTGAGTCTCAAAGATGAAGTATTCAGGTCAAGCACCTACCCTGCCTACCTCTCCTATACAGAATCCCAGATAATACTATTTAGTCTAGTATACCTGCGCATTGCCCTAGCGGCATCCACACCCACACCGGGCACTCTTAACACAAATAACCTCCCTGGCAACATCAAAAATATCACATCATAACTTGCAGATGCCGCCCGCAGTTGAGGATAATGAACCCTCGGTAGGGTGGGAGAAAGGAAAAAAGTCATTATTCAAGGAAGTAGGTTTCTATAGAAGCTCACCGGGGACAATGGACTGCTACTCTACCTGCCTATTTAGAGGATATAATGGGAGATCATCCAAGAAAGACACAGAAAATCGACATATGTCAAGGACCGTGAGAGACATATGACAACATAGTGGCACTATATGTATATCGGCATCCAAGTATTACGGCCTGGCTTCAGCTCTATACAAGCAGACTATAATGTCACAGGTAAGAGATATCCATCCAATAAAAGATGGGTGGGTAGGTACCTAGGTAAGTGAACACGAGTAGTCAGGCAGACTATACTACTCACCCAGTATCCAATAAAGAGTATCAGCCTGAACAACACTTTCTCTTTTGAGCCTTGCCAAAGCAACCATTAGGAATTCATCACAAAGTCTCGTCTCATGAAATTCCCTGATACCTGCAAAACGACTACCTACCTACCTACCTACCTATGCATACAACAACCCCCTGAAATCTAGGACACGGTCCCTCATATAGGCTCCTCATCCTTAAGATGCTACTAACCTAGATGTGTCCCTAGTGTCCTAGATAAAATTGGAAACTCGATTCCGGGCCGTACCATCCAGCATCCGCGGGAACCTGATCTTCAAAAAGTCATCGACGAAGCAAAGTTTGTTCTCGATAGTTAGTATCCCTGTTAGCCGGACGTGCGTCGATAACCTGGGGTACACATACACTAAAGTAAGGTATAAGCCTATAAGGTATGTTTTAATATGATGTGCAGCTTTGAGATTGTAGGTAGGCAAGTGGGTAGGTAGGTAAGGTCCCTACATGTAGGTCAGTCGGTTACCTAAAGTGCATACATACCTAACCTACACACTTACATACCTATACATGCTGGGTACCTACCTACCTAGGTAGTAAGTACTAAGTAGGTAGGTAGGTACTTAACCCATCCACACCTATTCGCTATTCGCTACATCCAAGAAAATACAAATATGTGTTTTTCTCTTTCCCCCCCATGGCCCCGCGCCCCCCGTTGTCGCGACTACGCGGAGTGGAGGGGGGACATGTGATTGAAATCGGAAATTTGTAGTGGTGGTGGTGATGAGGAGGGCGTATTAGTCACTCTTCGCCGCGTGACGATGGGGTGCCTGTTTGCTGCCCCCTTTTTTTTTCTTTGCCTAGGTACCTACCTACCTACTTACTTACCGAAGCAATTAACTACCTACACTACGCATCTACTAAAGTCATCTAGGTTAGGTAGTTACAAGGTAGGTATGAGTTTGCGTCCCTACGCACGCCCCAGCTTTACATTTTCCACACACATACAATACAATACAGTAACAGTATAGATACGATATAAGCATACGCGGAGGTCAGTCCGTACAATAATTAGCTACTAATAACTAATGCTAAAGGGGGGAGTGACTGGTGGAACAGGGAGGGTTGGTATCACGCACTCGACGACGCCCTCTGACGCCTTGTTTTCTGTGGGTGCGGCTGTGGCGTAGTAGAGATTCGCCACTGTGGACTCACGTATTGCGTGTTTCTATCTATCTATCTATCTATCCATCCTATCCGTCTATCCATCTATCAAGCCTAGCCTAGCCTACGTCTGCCTCAATCTAAGGCTTCGTCAATTTACCACATATAGTAGGTTAGTAGCAGGTACAGTTGGTTGGGAACTTCCGTTGGCTGGTGGTAGGCTGGTGGTAGGTAGGCTGATTGATTGATTGATTGATTGATTGATTGCTAGGGATAGGAATAGGAAGAAGGCGGAAGAAGGCGTTTGCTCGTTGATTGCTATTTAGACATGAGCCCACTCACTGACTAACTAGCTTGGTTGGTTGATTAAGGTAGGTATGTAGGTAGAAACGGGGCAGACTTGTATTATGATTATGCCTAGCAGGCGGTACGGATACGGTCGCCTCGATGGGATGGGAGTCCTCCATGTGTATTAGTAATTCACGCTTTTGGCGCAGAAATATAGCATTCGTCTTTGTGAAGCTCGTCTCGTAACCTAAATCTTAACTACCTAGGTAACGTAAGTCCGAGTCTCAAGGGCATGGTAACAAGAATATGAGTTCTATAACTAGAGGGCACGCACTATCTACCTAGGTAGGCCGCAGGCGACTACTAACATGGATGCTTTGTATCATATTTGTAATGCGTTTTCATACAATGAAATACTAATGGTCAAGTGATGAAGCGTTGAGTAATCTTTCTTTCTAAACCGCTCTCGTTAAGGATCTATTGTACAGTGCCCAACCATTCTTGTAGGTTAGTAGGTTAGGTAGATACAAACTCGACAACACAGCATGATTTCTTCTTTTACAAGAGCCAGCTAACTAACTACCTAGCTTAGAGTGTTGATGTCACTCGTGTCGAGAATCACGGCACTAAAAGTGTGATATGATATTCCACGGCGTTCTAGAGTTTTGTGCTCCTGGTGGAAGTCACTCCTTATTTTATCTCAACATACCTTCCATCGGCATGTTTATGGGTTTATACACCTAGGCCAGATTTCTAGAAACTAGGGTATGAAGGCTTTTGTCTTCTCTCTCTGTGGCTTTTTGTAGCGTACCTGGTAGTGTTTACCTCAGAGGCTCACCATATCTTTTTCTTTTTAGAATAGAACTAGTATATATAATATAGCACTGGGTCAATATGAAGATGAGTGTACGATTGTACTGGGCATTGCGTTCATGTGAGGTATTACTAGAACTATTATCCTAAAGTTGGCTTATTATGAGAAACTCAAAGGTACGCAGGTAGATATCCAAGTACAGATCTAAACTTTGGTGATTGAGACTTTCGTCTAGATACCTAGGTTAGTTATAATATCTATATACATATTCATATCGATTCATATTGAAAAGCGGCACAACAAAGACCGTTCACTTGATAATAATCTCATCATAGCTCAATGTAAAGTTCAGTTCTCATATCTCATATACCCCTTCCCCTATTCCGTGATTTTCAGTGGCAAAACTTAACAGGTAAGCTAAAGAGAGAGAAAAGGAGTCAGCTCGTGCTCATAACTTATACCTAATTACCTAGTATCACAACTCACAGGTTCAGGGCCAGGGACGGTGTATTCGTGGAAGTTGGAGTAGATCTAAAGAAAGTGGTAAGCATCTATCATTGTATCATCCCATATCTAACAAACAAGAAAAGGTTTCAACAGAAAAGAAAAAAAAAACTCACATTAGCAGTATACCCCGGATCCGTCTCCTTGAACGCGCCCGGGATCCGCACCGTCGTCGGGTTATAGCTCCCACTGCCGCCCGAGACCTTGACCTGCGCGCACGAGACGTAGAACTGCGGGATGCCCGAGGGCCACGGGTTGTGGATGGCCAGCGACTGGATCCGCAGCAGGTACTCGCCGTCCTCGATGCAGCTCGGGACCGTGTACGTGTACGAGCCCGACATGTCCCATTTGGCTTCGCCGCCGGAGAAGTCGGGGGCTGGTGATGGGTTGAGAGTTAGTTGGGAGGTAGGAAGGTGAAGGGGGGGGGATGATTGATTGATGGCTTACCGAAGTCCTTGATCTTGAACCAGTCGCCGCTGCCGTCGTAGTCGGATGCGGCGCCTGGTGCCTTGGACATGTAACTGTTGTTCTATTAGCCTAATGGACCGAGACTTTACTAAAAGAAAACATGATACGTACATCGAGATCGGTCCTTGGTGATACACAGGCTGTGTGATAGTTAGATCGGCTATCATCGAAAGAAGCTCATGCAGAGTGAGGCAAGACAGGCACATACAGTATCGAGCGTGAAAGTAAACGCCTGGCCAGCCTTCAGCTCCGTGGTTTCAGTACCGGCGCCCTCCGCGCCCACATTGCACCTTAGATCGTTGGATGCCAGATCTAGCCTCCTGGGTTAGTGCCAAGTCGTTCCCAACATCTTCGAGAGACAACTTACCGGTGACTGGCGAGTTGAAATTACTGTTCTGGCGGACTGTTTGGGAAAGATATCGTTAGCCGCTGAACTTTCACACTGCGATATTGGGGGGGGAGTAAATTTTGACGTACTGTATTCAAACGGGCCATATTTCGTAGCGTCAACCGAGAGCTGCTGGAAAATGTAGTGCGCAGAAGCACCATTAGCCACAAGCGCTGTAGCAACAGCAAGGTTGGCAAAGCTCTTCATCGTGGAAAAGAGATCTTCAAGTTTCCTAGTAGGTCAGATAGTAGGTATGTAGTGGTTTAGTTCCAGGGGTGATGTGATGGCAGCGCTGTAGTCCCAGTGTTGCACAGGATCGCCAAGACGAGGATGTTCTCCAGGTAGATAGGTATATATATGTATATTACAAGATACCGGCGTAGCGGCACCATGGCGGAGTGATGTCACATCTTGCATGCATATAAATCGATGTGTAGGTACCATATACCTAGGCTGGGTAGCAAGTACTAGGTAAGAAGCGCTTTGGGCTGGCGCGTGTTGCAGGCAGGCAACTCTCGCGGACCGTCGTTCCATCGTCGGCCATCTTCACTGCGACGAAATAGATCCACTCTGGGAATCCTCGCAATGCGGGCGACATGGATTCGTGGGGTGATTGTGGGGAAAAGCAAGATCGTGAAATATCCGAAAGGGGCAATGCCGGAAGGACCTCTGAATGTGATCTCTTTCGGCAGGCCAATACAACATGCAACATATATTAGATGACTCGTAAATAATACCAAGACATGTCAACTACCGTAGCCCACCTTGTCGGTAACCCTCAGGGGATTAAAATGCATGACCGGAAACCAGGGCGATTCTGAACTTCATAGGTGCGCAAGGAAACAGGGGAGCCTTGAAGGTGGATGTCAGCACCCATCACAACTACACTACAATACAACCTCGCATCCACTTCTACGACTGTGACGACTCGGGCTCCTGAGGTAGCATTTGATATATAAATGGAAGCTTCCTGAGTGACTAGTAGGTATACTACTATGACATCCCCATGTAGCTATATTTGAGTCGCTCCGTCTCGGTTCCGGCTTGGCTCCGCTTGGAAGTGCAAATGAATTGGACACCACATTATATCACAGTCAAAGACCGAAAGAAGTCCAACTCCATCAGCGCAAGCGTCATCTCGTGTCTATTCTCGGACGGAAGGATAGCATGCTTCGTCACATAATGGCTTCAATAGCAGCCTCCCATATGGCCCGAGAAGGAAGGTCCTAATGCTCCAAGGTTTCTAAGACATACCTCCCAGGTAGAATGGGTACCTAAGCTGAGGGTCCTTACACACACCGTCCTCCATCCACTTCGAGATTGACCCCCGTGATAAAGGCAGCTTCATCGCTCGCCAAGTAACAACAAGCATTGGCGACGTCCTCCGGCGTAGAGCCCCTTCCCAATGGCACCACGGACTCAAAAGCCTTGCGGTTCTCTTCTGTGTTAGACATGCCTATGAATAGGTGTGTCATGCCCGTGCTCCCGATTACTGGCGAGACCGCATTGAAGCGAATCTGCTGGGGTCCATATTCGACTGCCATCGTCTGTCATAGGATCGCAGTCAGTATTCATTATTTTGTAGTCATTCATCTGTTCCCCTACCTTGGTAGCATTGATGACAGTCGCCTTTGAGGCGTTATACCAAGTAAGTCTTGGACGCGGCCGGACTCCCGCGGTAGACGCCACCTGGATGAAGCAGCCCGGTCTCTTCTTCTCCAAGAAGTAAGGCAGGAGGACATTAGTGGAGAAGTAGATAGACTTGACGTTGACATTCATGACAAGGTCGAAATCTTTTTCTGTGACCTCATCCGTCGGCTTGTTGGCATACGTGGCTCCGGCGTTATTCACCACGATATCGAGCTGACCGAAAGTGTGTAGGGCTGCTTTTAGGAGACTCTCCCAGTCCTCTCGCTTGGTCACGTCTCCGGTGACGAAGTGGCAGCCCAATTCCTGAGCGACGGCCTGGCCGGCTTCTTCTGATAAATCGGCGATGACAACACGAGCTCCCTCTTGGACGTATTTGGCGGCGATGCCTTTCCCAAAGCCCGACGCGCCTCCGGTCACAATTGCGACTTTGCCTTCTAGACGTGGCTGAGGTGCCATGATGATGGTGTCTTCCAAGGTTATCAAGAATACTATAATATGTAAAAAGGGGGTTGTCCCAACAGATAAAGGCTAGTTACTACTATCTAATTGATAAGTACATAGGTAGACTTGGCCGAGCTAGAAGTCAAGGCCATTTCATTCAATGTTGTGCCCGCACGGCGACGGCGAATAGCGTGCGGGGGAACTGGTTGATTACTTGATATACTTCGTACATACTACATACTAAGTAGTAAGTAGGTCTCGCTGATCGAGATCCCCTCACCGAGTATAAATGTTAGTTAGGGTACATGGTTCCTAGCCAGTAGCCACATTTGAGGTTCTCCAACTCCAAATTCATAAGAGACAACAAGATGATGTTGAAATAAACAAAAGAAAAAAGAAAAAAGAAGAAATGTTTCCCGATTTATAAGAGATTACCTAAGGTCGTCGTCAGCTAATTGCCTAACATAGGTTACTGGGTATAGTAGATGATAGATAAGTAGACGATGTTATCGAAATGAAGTTTTATGTTGTAATGAAGATCAATTGATCTTCTTGAATGATAAAAAATACCCCATAACCCCATAACTAACCCCATAACTCCTTAACTCACAGTACAACATAAAAGATAAGAAACCCTGGGACAACGATGCTCTGGGTTAGGATATTAAACTAAGCCTAGGGACTTAGCAGTCAGATCAAGAAAAAGGCCCGTTGAACGATGCCATATCGAGACTAGCTGGCTGATAATTACATAGTAAAACTTAGAAGGATTCTCAATCTCGGGCTCAATCTGACCAAACGGTCTAGAGATAAGGCCTTCGGTGTTTTCAATGTTAGCACTTTTAGCACTTTCATGTATACACAATGTAGAGATTTATGGATGATGCTATTTTCTAATACCTAGGACTAGGGTAGTTTATACTTACTTACTACCTGGTTACTACCTGGTTACTACCTGGTTACTACCTAGGTACAATACAATACCTAGTATCTACTTAGTAGGTGATACAGAATTGTCCCATGTTCATTAATACATAGTAGTCAAATGTTTAAATGTTGTTATCAGCGCCAATTGCCAATTGTTATCATCGCCATCACCCCCAGACTCCGACTCTTCCTTTCCATCTTTAACATGAAATACCATAACTACTTAATACTCAATGCTCAATATTCCATCCTTGGAAATCAACCTTTCTCTCTTTTATTTTATTTATTAGTTTCTTATCACTATCATTAACTACCTAACTAACTACACTAACTACTATTAAAAAAGAGAGAAAAAAAAAACAAAAAGGCAATCGTGACATCATCGACGATGGGAGCAGAATCTCTTAGGAGCGTCGGCCGGCGCAGGTCTATGCAGGCGACAGCGGCTGACGATGCCCTCGCGAAGATGGGCTACAAGTCCGAGTTGCCCCGAAGTTTGAGTATGCTCTCAGTACTCGGCCTTTCATTCGCTATTGGTATGTTACCTAATTCATCTATGGAGGTATCTACGGATATCTTGGTTAGAGATATAAGTGCTAACTGTGAGATTTATAGTATGTCGCATCCCCGGGTCAACAATCGAGTCTTCGGAGAGTATTTGCTAACACGTGCCTGACAGATGGCCGTTCCCTATGGTCTAAGCACTACGTTTTATGTATCCTTGGCAAACGGTCAGTCCGTCACTGTCCTCTGGGGCTGGGTCTTGCTCTCTCTCCTGTCTACGGCCATCGCTGCCTCGCTAGCTGAGATCTGCTCCGTCTACCCTACTGCCGGTGGCGTTTACTACTGGGCCGCGCTTCTGTCAACACCACGATGGGCTCCTATCACTAGCTGGATTACTGGCTGGCTGACACTCGTCGGGAACTGGACCGTCACTCTCTCTATTAACTTCGGAGGCGCCCAGTTGATCCTCAGTGCCATTTCATTATGGGACGAAGACTTTGTCGCGAACGAGTGGCAGACCATTCTCATGTTCTGGGCCGTCATGCTCCTATGCTACCTCATCAACGTATTTGGCTCTAAATACCTAGACTTAATCAACACTGCCTGCATTTACTGGACCGGAGCTTCCATCGTTATCATCCTCATCGTTTTGTTGACCATGTCGCCAACCAAGAGGAGCGGAGAGTTCGTGTTTGCGCATTACGACGCCTCAAGTTCGGGATGGCCCGCCGGCTGGTCCTTCTTCGTCGGTCTGTTGCAGCCTGCATATGTGCTTACCGGTTACGGCATGGTCGCAGCTATGTGTGAGGAAGTGCAGTCACCGGAGAGAGAGGTTCCTAAGGCTATAGTCTGTGAGTATTTCTCAGCCAAAAGCATCTTTCAATGGCCCCATTCATTTTACTGACTTTGGACATTGCAGTGTCCGTTGTGGCGGCCGGAATTACGGGCCTGATCTACTTAATACCGGTTTTATTCGTTCTTCCCGAGGTTCAGACGTTATTAGAAGTAGCAAACGGCCAACCTATCGGTCTCGTCTTCAAGACGGCAACCGGAAGTGCCGGGGGAGGCTTTGGCTTGCTATTTCTGATACTGGGAATATGGCTCTTTGCTGGCGTTGGTGCGCTAACAGCGTCGAGTCGTTGCACTTATGCCTTTGCACGTGACGGAGCCATCCCTGGATCTGGTCTTTGGAGCAAGATTGACAAGCGATTTGACATTCCACTCCTTGCTCTCACTTTGTCTGCAGTTGTCGATTGCCTACTTGGACTCATTTACTTTGGCTCATCTGCCGCGTTCGGCAGCTTTACCGGCGTTGCCACCTTGTGCCTCTCAACATCATATGGGCTACCGATTTTAATTTCCGTCATCCGCGGCCGGAAGCTGTTGGTAGGCGCATCCTACTCTTTAGGTCGCTTTGGCTTCGCTATCAACATAACGACGCTTTTGTGGATTGTCCTGGCAATCTTTTTGCTTTGTATGCCTACGAATCTCAGCGGGCTAGACGCCTCTAACATGAACTACGCTAGCGTGGTGTTCGCGGGATTCGCGACCATCAGTATCGTCTGGTACTTTGCCTGGGGCCGCAAGCATTTCTCAGGACCCCCAATTTTGAATACGGATCTGGCAGAGCATGGTGTTGGGGTGGTTAAGGGGCAATCTATAGATGAAGAGGTTGGGATAAAAGGGGCAAGCTCCAAAGAAGAAGCCGATCTTAAGACTAAATGATTTAGCTGACATGTAGATTCCACCTTGTAAGAGAATACGATACGAATGAATAGATAGACATACTGTATTACCTACACCTACAGTTCTTTCGAAGATTTACGGAGACTGTGAATCATTTTTTTTTCTTTATTTTGCTAACCTGCACAAGTGGCTGGCTTGCTAATCATAAATCGCATCATTTTTTTTTACAGGAGAAGTGCAAGACGAGGAATGTCGATATGCAGATCCAAAAGACATCTCTATTTCATAAATCGCTAACATCTAACTCGTATCTAAAAGACAGTCTGCTTCACATCTTTTTATCCACGATCGCAAAACCAAAACCGACGAGCCCAGTACATCGATGGCGGCATATCGCCGAACAAACAAGAAACCCCAGATTTTCCCAAGAGCCACTACAGGCACCTAGGTACAGTACCTACATGTACCTAGGCTAGGCACTTTATAGGCACTCACAAGATCTTGTTGGACACATGCGTAACATCGAACCCCTTGAGCCCCTGGACGGCGCCCCTGAAATCGGCAATCAGCTTCCCGTACGCCTCCGTGGCGCGCGCGTCCTTGTGCGCCTGCACGCTGTCCCAGCCGACCAGGGACACCAGCGCGCGCGTGGGCTGCCCCTCGTACTCGACGTCCGCCTCCACCGTCCACCCGAACGCCGACTCCCCCGACAGGCCGGGGAAGCCCGCGGCCCGCAGGCCCGCGGCCAGCTCCTGCGCCGCGGCCAGGGGCGCCGCGGTGTCGGCCGCCGGGTCGAAGTACGCGAACAGCACCTCGGCGACGGCGGACTTGCCCGCGCCCTCGGCGTTGTCGAGCACGGTGGGGGGGTGCGGGGTCAGCTCCGCGTGCAGGACCTTGACGGGCCCGCCGGAGTGCGGGGTCAGCTGCGCGAGGAAGGGCGCGTAGGCGGCGCTGGCTTGGAAGGCGTGGTGGGAGGAGAGGGAGTCCCAGTCGATGAAGAAGCGGAAGGCGTTGGGGTCCTCGGCGACGACGGAGGCGCGCACGGCGAGGTTGCCGGGCTGCGGCTTCAGGGTGCTGGCGAAGAGCGTGTAGATTGCGTCCAGGGGGGCGCCGGGGGCGCGGGTTGCGAGGACGATTTCGGTTATGGGTGCCATTGTGGTTGTTTGGTTGTTTGTTTGTTTGGGAGGTTGACGAGTGTGTTGTTGTTAGTTTGGTAGATGATGAGTAGGTAGTTGGTAGTGTGTGCTGGTATTGTGTGAGTATGAGTGTGAAGATGTTTGAGTTGATGATGAGAATAACATCGGATAGAAAAAAAAGCAGACGAAGCTCATTATTAAATAGGTAGGTACTCGATGACAATGATCAACAACTCCTTCGTCACAGTAGCTTGTGATTATGCCTTGCATGCATCGCATCGCATCGCATCGCATGCCTCGGCCATCAACCCTCGCGTCTCCGAAGGAGGTGTGTTCCTACACTACTACCAACGACATGACATGACACCATCATGAAGTGTACTTACCTACCTAATGTCCGACCATCCAAACATAACGAGTCGGCATTCTACATCCTACCATCACGTCTACCTAATGCCTAGGCAAGAAAGAAGGCATGAAACTGCATTGATCGTAAGGAATTCTCGCTGACGTGAGCTAGGTCCTTCGCGATCAGGCAGCTTTCAATGGGAGATGTAATTGGCAGATGTCGTCGCTGGTGCTTGGCCCTAGTTGGCTGTGAATGTAACCTAGCTCTCAGTAATTCGATTACAGCGATTCAATGCGTCGGCATCCGAGATATCCAGTCTACTTACCACATAACCTACCTTGGATGCCAGGGTGCTATGTTATGTAAAATGCAGCTCCGCATCCTGAACTCCGATATTAGATCGGACTCCGACCTCATCGGTTCTTCCAGTCCAGTCCGGGTCGGTCAGTCAGCCAGCCAGGGGTTTGTTTTCGCTCCCAACAACATTTGCTTTTGCTTCGCCCATCAACATTACGTACCTGCTTCGCGCTTTCGCGAATAAGCGGCCTTACTGATCATGTCAATATTCAATATCTTGATACTTAGGTAACTATTCAATCTCTTCCGGGACTATTATAATAGATTTCATCCTTTCCGCGCGTGAAGCGGCTTGGCAGCTTGGCAGGCAGCCAATTGTTGTGTGCTGGAAGCGCTTGCTTTCGTCGAGTCACGTCACATGATGAACTACCTACCCCTTTACCATGAGAGCACTCATCTTGTATCATACATGCCTAGGTAGAGATATAAATTATAGCATGTGTTTTTACATGTGCTGTTGGGTTTATGGTCCATCGTATGGTAGACCTATCAATGTAGCTGTATGCCGATGCTTGTTGACGTGTGCCAGCGGCGTGAATCCCTGGGTTCAATGCGAGAGGGAGTCTAGACACGGTGGGGTAGAGGGGTGCTGCCGCTTTGCGAGGTCTACTTCTGTGTGTGTGAGCTGGGGGAAATATGATACCTAGTATCGCTGGAAGCCCATGAAAATTGGACTTGTAAAAAAGGGTATATATATTGGGGAGTAATTCCACGATATCGTGGTAAATACCACAGTAATGAGCCTGCTGCTCTAAACTCGAGAACGGTATGAGATGTAAACGATTATCGTCACCAGCGAACTCCAGGTGCAACTTTGTTGGTGTGGAAAGTAGGTATGCCATAGTGTCCGTTCTCTGCGGTGAAAACGAGGATTATGGTGGACTTCGTAATGATTCTACCACCTAAAGCTGACCTGAAAAGCTGCTTGGTGAGGCTCGACAACTCTTCAGAACTCTGGAAGTCATAGCCATGTCCCCTAAAGAGAAATGTCTACCTAGGTATTGACTCAGCTCTCCTTGGCCGAAATCAGACATCCTTTATCATGCCGGATGTCTCGTCTACCATCCTCAAGATGCGCTTTTTCTCTACCAAGTCTAATGTGATATATAACACGCAGACACCTTCCCACCACCTCCCTATCCTATGCTTTTACCTTCAATAGCTCTACTTAACGGCCATCTAGTCTTTTCTCATATCCTTTCTCATAATTTTACCAAGTATATTCATTATCGTACCACGTCACTTCCTTCCTAAACTGACATCTTCATCGGAATCGTCTTGTGCGGCTCATAGTTCAGCACCGCAATATCCTGGACCTTCCATCCATCGATGGCGTCCCCCCTTTCCGGCGTCAGCCTCAGCTCCGGGAATGGCCGCGGCTCGCGCTCCAGCTGCACCTTCAGCGCGTCGACGTGGTCGACGTAGACGTGGGCGTCGCCCATGACGTGCGTCAGGCTGCCCGGAACCAGGTCGCAGACGTGCGCGAGCATGTGCGTCAGCAGCGCGTAGCTGGCGATGTTGAACGGGACGCCGAGGCCCATGTCGCAGGACCGCTGGTACAGCTGGCAGTGCAGGTGGCCCTTCGGCTTGCTCTCCCCCTCCCCTTCCTCCTCCACCTCGCCTTTCCGCCGCGGAAACGAGACGTAGAACTGCGCGAACATGTGGCACGGCGGGAGCACCATCTTCTTCAGGTCGTGCGGGTTCCAGGCGGACAGGATGAGGCGGCGGTCGTGCGGGTTTGTCTTCAGCTTGTGTATGATGTCGGCGAGCTGGTCGACGCCCTGGCCCGTGTAGTCGGTCTTCGCGTCGACGTACTCGGCGCCGAAGTGGCGCCACTGGAAGCCGTAGACGGGGCCCAGGTCGCCGACCTCGCGGTGCGTGAGCCCGAGGTTGTCGAGGAACTCGCGCGACCCGTTGCCGTCCCAGATCTTGACATCCTGCGCGCTCAGGGAGGCGGAGGACGTGTTGCCCTCGATGAACCACAGGAGCTCGGCGATGACGGCGCGGAGGAAGACGCGCTTTGTGGTCAGGAGGGGTAGAATGGGTTTTCCGTCGTCGTTTAGGCTGAACTTAAGGGGTCGAGGGGCGAATATGGAGTAAGTGCCTGTGCCCGTTCTAAGGGCCTACGTATTAGAATCATGCGCCGAATTTGGATCGGATATCAAGAACATACCGATCAGGTCGGCGTTCGCCATGGTCCAAGATCTCTTGCACAAGTTCGAGGTACTGGTATTCCTCATGTCGTGGTGAAGAAGCCATTTTAAATGGTCTATTAGTATGAGTTGGGGGTATCTGTTATTGTGAACTTTGGTACTCGCGATCGACAAAAAAGAGTTGAGTGCATATGTAGAAAGAATAATTTATTGGCGACGCGAGGAGAAAACGCGATAGCCGGCCTAGTAAGTCCCGGCCATTAAACTATAGTTAGTGGGGTTTGATGTGCTTCAGGGAATTAGGGCTGCATTACAGGCACTAGGATGTACCTAGTAGCTCTAGGTAGGCGGGTTTGCCACCACCTAAAATTTTGACTTTGTTAGAAGGGCTTACCCCTTGTAAAGCCGTGATCCCCCTATTCACTTACATGTGCCAATATGTTATATCCATATGGATACAGACTAGATGGTATATAGCATCTAGTCACCGGTCGGGTTAGGTATAGGAAATTCAATCACACTCTTCTGTAGTTGAATTGTCCTTTATTCCCTTGCTACCAATAATGAATCAAACACCAGTCCCAGCTTTCTTCTCCCTAAAGAATCCATTAAGCTTCCCCATCATTTGCCCTAGCCCCTTATCCTCACTACCCTCGACCAAGCCCCCACGAATCCAGCCAGGCAGCTTTGATCTAATGCGCGCAGTTGCAAACCGCCTGTCTATGAGCACGATAGCCGCGTAATCACCACGGTGCCGGATCGCTCGACCAATGCTCTGGTTGACGGCGCGCATGCATGCATTTTCGTAGAATTCGCGCGCCACTTGCTTGGCCTTGGCTTTCGCCTCTGTCTCGCTTAGCGACGATGTTTTGGGAGCCATGGAAGCAGAAGTCGTAGGGTTAGTAGAATCGGTAGCTGCGGGTGTAGCTTTCGTTAGCCGTTCCACCGTCGTCGATTCAATGTATTCGATCCGAGCCTTCCAGTCGGGAGAGTTTATGTTCGGGTAAGGCAGCCCGACGACAACAACGCAACGGCCAAGGCGATCGGAGAAGTTGATCCCTTCGCTCATCTTCCCACCCACTACGCTTAGTAGTAGGCCGCCTGTCAGCCCTGGCTTCGGGCCAGACGGATTACTGCCCGTTTTGTTCTCGTCGCCGAGAATGGCCTCGGTATATTTCTCCAGAACCTCGTCGCTTGATCCGCCTTTAGACTCGCGGAAGACGGCCTTCTTGGTCTGTAGTCTATCCCACAGCGAATTGGCCTGGCCGGGGCTCGCTTCAGTCCATGCTGCTACGACTTCGTCGAGGTATCCGTAGCTAGGGAAAAATACAACAACGCCGTCTGGAACGGCGGTACATATGTTAAGGATGGCGAGACCTAGATCGCGAACCATCGACTTGTCGCGACGCTTCTGGAAGCTAAACTCAAAATCTATACTTCTCGTGTTCCCTTTTGGCCCGGAAGAGGCCAATGTCCAAACGCAAAGACTGGAGGCAGGAATGACGTGACCACAGCTCAGAGTTGTGATCTTGCTCTCGGCCATATCTGGGAAGAGGTGCGCTGTGTAGTCCTCAAACGGAGACATAGTGCCGCCGGCAAGGATCACTGCTCGCGCACTAGATGCGATAGATGAGAATGCATGAGTAGGTGAAAGAAGGAGGTAAGAAAGCTTGATGTCATTTTGAGAGACCTTGTGGTAAAAGATACGCCCCTCGGAACTCAAGTTATTCAGAGAAACGAGAAAGGAAAGGAGTGTGTGGAGGACTGGGGTTGATCGCGACGTAAACGAGCCATTCTCGTTGCCTTGGGTCTCAGCTTGCGCAGCATAGCCTTCAATTTTGTACGCCAACTTGGAGTTTTGAATGTACTCGATGAGTTTGTACATATTGATCTGATCGATACCCTTAGCCCTCAAGAGGATGTTGGGTTCTACAATCCCTTGTTCACTCTATAGAATGAGAATGTTAGCAATGACATATCGATATATAATGTCTATACGACGTTTTTGCCCTCACCTTTAATTCGAGTGTACCCTCTAACCATTCCTTTAGTCCATCTACCACCCTAGCAACTTGGGCAACCATAACTCGATTCTCTCCTTTTAGCTTCTTCCCAAACTTTTTCACGTACACACCAAGCATCTGCCTAGCTTGCTTGAGCTCGCCGAGGCTCACTTCAGAAGCATAAACATTTGCTACTGCATCCATGATGTTGTGGGCTTCATCAACGATAACCACATTTCCCTCTAGTTTAATACCAAGAGCGTCCCTGGCAGTCTTTTGTAAAAGCAATGGGTAAGGTAAAGTAATGATTTCCGCGCCAGCCACAGCAGTTCTCGATGCGTAGTACGGACAGACCTGGAGCTTCTTCCCAAGCTCAAATAAATCTTCAATATCGGGTACCGTTGCAAGTGTGTTGTCCCGGAACTGATGGGTTGAACTCAGATTATCTGCGTTTGGCACGAACTGACATTTGTCCTTGGATTTCGGCTTTTGAAGCTCGGTACAGCGATCATTGATTGCGGGAAGAGAACCGAGACGAGAAACTGACGGATTAATGCAGAGCCGCTGACGAGAAGACAGTGGGAGGTGTTTGATACCCTCGGGTCCCGTGTCTTCGTTCCCACTGAGAAGTGAATCTGGCAAAGAGCTTGGGAAAGCAGGTCGCCGTAACTCTGAGATGAATTGCGTTAATTGCGAATGTGTTCGCGATGTGTAATATATCTATGAATAGTTAGCAAAGAGTGATAATATGGCAAACGAAGACCATCCGAGATGCCAGTAAGTTGACAGACCTTGACCTCGTTGTCGCCTTCTTCTTCATTTTCTCCTTCATTTGCTTTGAGACCTCCAAGTCCAAGTTTTTCCATTAGACTTCTCGTCTCCTTACTGAGGCCGGATGGATTATCGTCACTCTGCGATGTATCATCATCCTGACCACCGTCTAGCAGCCACTCGTCGTCGTCATCAGCTGTCCTGTCGCTTCTCCTAGCCCCGCCATCGTCAAGTTTCCTTCGTTTAGTCCCTCTCTCTTCCATGATTTTTTCCTTAGCTCGTATCTTCTTTAGACGTGCCTCCCTTTCCTCCCATTGTTTCAGTATCTCCTCTCGCTTCCGCTTTAGCATCTGACTGACAATCCATTCTGGCTCATCCTTGAACTCATCAGCTGCTTTAGTAACAGAGTTCTCAAATTTGGACCTTTTGTGATTTCGTAGCCATGTGAGAGCTGCGCAGATTAGAGATAAAGATTTCCCCTGGCTAAGTTAGTTGGTGAGAAGACTGGGGATTTCAAAATATGAAATGTTCAACATACAGTGCCGGTTGGGCTCTCGAGGATGCCTACTTGTCCTTCTCCTCGCTGTAGAACTTCATATGCGACATTCATGAACTCATCTTGTACATCGTACGGGGTATATGGATGATGGAAGTTGATCTTCCCGAATTCGTTCGTCACTTGGTCCATGTTGAAGGTTGATTGGTTAAAATGTACCTATTCGTCTTACATTTAGGGTACTCGAGATCAACAATAGAAAGCTGTACAATACATTGGGGTGTTTTAAAATGAGTATTAATAACATCAACCACTACGTCGTTCATGCAAATGTGCATATGCTTGTGTAAGGCCTGCTACAACATTGGCTCCTGATTTCTTGGATACCCTAGGTATGTTTAGAGACATGAGGACCAAGACCAACTAACAAGTTTATTTTCTTTTTCTTTTTTTCTCGATTAAATCAATCAACTGAGAATGAAGCTGCGTAGCATAGTACCTGTGTATGCGGTGATGATGAATAGTAATGGGTGATGATTCAATTCTGATTGGTTCTAAGGTTGTTGCTGCTAATCTGATCAATAATCTGATCAACAAATGATTGAACATTGAATCATTTAAGGTCGAATGCACAGTGCACTCACTGGAAGAGCACTGAGTGAAGTGGTAGTGTAGCTATGCAAATGTGGCTGTGTCCATAATGATATGGGCCCAGTGTGGCTAAGCATCTCCACAACCCACCCGCCAAACCCTACCCAAAAAATTAAACGAAAAAATAGAATTTCACAAATTCAATACAACATACAATCTTCAAAACCGCCTAATAAGTTATTATCTTAGCAACCCACCACTCCGAGTAGGCACTCTCAACACATCACAACCAGCCTCTCAAACGTCAAGATGCCTACCAGATTATCAAAGACCAGAAAGCAGTATGTTTCCAATTGCGCACATCACAACACTTTTTTATTCTATTTTTGCTCTCGATCGCTCCAATTCTTGCCTGTCGCGCCGACCCGTTTTTGCCATTCCAATGCCGTTGCTTGCGAGGAGATTCAAGGATGAAAATGAACTGGGGAGGAAAACCACACACGCAAATTTCAACTTGAATCGATTCAATGCAGCCTTGATCCCAATCACTTGGCGGCGCTGCGATTAATCATGGCAGAAATAGACCTGGCATTGATGGCATTCGGCGCGACGAATGGAACGAGCGAGCGAGCGAGAGCGAAACCCAACTACTTGGAATTTCCCTCAGAGTGTATGACTCGCTCTACTAGAAAAACTATGCTAACAATTTTAATAGCCGTGGCCACGTCTCGGCCGGTCACGGTCGTGTCGGCAAGCACCGCAAGCACCCCGGTGGTCGTGGTATGGCCGGTGGTCAGCACCACCACCGAACCAACATCGACAAATACCATCCTGGTTATTTCGGTAAGGTTGGTATGCGATACTTCCACAAGCAACAAAACCACTTCTGGAAGCCCATCGTCAACCTCGACAAGGTACGAATACTCCAAATATCCTACTAGGACGGGACTGCAAGCCCGATCCCATACGATGCAACATATCGCATATCGCAAGATTGCATACTAATTATATACCTTCTGTAGCTATGGTCGCTGGTCCCCGCCGAGACTCGCGATGCCTACCTATCCGGTGAGAAGAAGGACACCGTCCCCGTCATCGACCTCCTCCCCCTAGGCTACTCCAAGGTCCTCGGAAAGGGCCGAATGCCCAAAGTCCCCGTAGTCGTCCGAGCACGATGGGTCAGCAAGCTGGCAGAGAAGAAGATCACCGAGGCAGGTGGCGTTGTTGAACTGGTCGCATAGAGGAAGTACCAGAGGGATGGTTTCTATTTGCGGAATAAGGGAACGGATACCTGACATTTGGGACGGTTGTAACTCAAGGGCCTGCACATATGGCAGGTAGTCTTCGGCTTTCTCGAGCATCGCATGGCATGATCGGATTCTACGAAAGGGAGTTCAGCTGAATACAAAATGCATTTTACCAATGAACAATACCAATGAACAAGGAAATGTTCTAGGACCTAATTATGATTTTCAGGGGTCCATCTCAGAAACCTGCTAAAGACACAACTGCCTTGGTAATACTCGCCGTGGTAACAATTGTCTTGGTAGCACTTGAGGCGCCATGGACGATCCCAAGCTGTCAATCCATGTTGACTAGGTTGCTATTCATTACATGTCAAGCTTGATAATGTTGATAATCTTGTTGGGTACTAAGTACTACTACATATGTATGTAGGTACTGTAGCCAGCACACTCGGGTTCAAAATCTGTGCGTGATGTAATTCGTACCACCATCGATTCTCCACATGAACTAAAGACCTTTATACTACGTTATGTACGAAGTACGAAGTAGTGTGAGTAGTAGAAGCAAAGCCTCCCACGCTATGGGGCGTATTTAGCATGTGATCTAACATCTCGAGATCCTTATAGGTCCCGTGCCATCCGCAAATGACCACTAGGCAGATAACTACATAATATGTATAATGTATGTCTAAGTATCTACCTGGTACCTCATAAGAGAATTGACGGAATGCATACGATAAGATGCACATGTGTAAGTGGGTTCAATGCTGTACGCGATTTCACACAGGCTTAGCGGTCCGTCTTGTGAAGCACCAAGGTAGATGTTCTCAAGGTCCGATCGGTTCTTTGAAAGCCCAAGATTAAATGTTTGAAATATTAATGTGCTTATTGTACCTAGTATGTATTCACTGGCATGATTGACATACATAGAGTTCAACGTCATAGTACCCATATGTGCACAACTTCAAGTGAACCCTGAATTACTTGATAGCACTAGTTAGAGATTGGAGTATTAAATACATAGTTTGTAACTACGCATCAATGCTTATCGATTAGTGCGTATGTAGTGTAAAATAGGTGCTGCACTGGCACTCTGCATTGATCGTGATTGATATGACTGAATCAGAACAGACGTGGACGTGTGGACATGATCCCTCCCAAGATAAGCTACTACTAGGTAGTTAGTCTGCTAGCGTACCTAGTATTATTGATGTACTAGGTATGTATGTACCTTGTACATGCATATTTCCAACACTGAACCCTGGTTACCCTGCCCAGTGGTTAGTTACATAGTTACCCTGCAGGTCTTTCAAACCTTTCACATCAATTAATTCCTGCTCATCTGAAAGATTCCGTCCACATGCAACTAACTACTATGCAGTACACATGCAACTACACCTGGCACGTTCAAGTCATCTTTCTCACTGAACCAATCATCTGATGATAAGCCCTGACCTCAGTGCTGAATCCGAATTTACATCTCTAGCTATCTTACCTACCAAAGTTTAGGTAGTTCGCCCACTGTCCATTTTGCTTTCTTTTGCTTTCTTGCTTTCTTATTAGTTATTCTCCGGCTGATTTGTTCAATGCTCTTCAAGTTTCCCAGGTACAACATCTGAATTACCAGACATACATACATACATTTGACCTAAATAGTAGGTGGTACATACATAGTTGAAGCTACCCTTAAATGCCTACGTATTTTAGGTATCTTACATACATATCATTACATTCATAGTATTATTATTATCGTTATTGATTATCATTATTCTTATTCTTATTCTTCTTCTTACTATCGCACATTGTCACAACCTTAGTTGCTTGCCTGCTCACTCACTCACTCACTCACTTACTCCTTCACCTGCTGCCTAGCCATACACACCCACCATATACTTTGCCATTTATCATCAATTCAACTAGCCAACCCATCAATCAGCTCAGCTACCCTTCTCGATAATGCATCTACACCATTGATTCCCACCGCCTGGACCAACCGGCCCACTTTGGCTCAAGTGTTTGACTACAACTCCTAGTGGTTGGATCATCTTGACAGAGTCTAAACGCCTCCCCCAGAGCCTCTTCGTCTTTTAACGTTTGAGCCTTTCGAACCTTGGTACGCCCTGCCCGCAAGCCTGGTACCGCCTAGATCACCGTGTCGCCCTCCCATTCGCCTTTTGCCTTTTGCCTCTCGCCTGTGTAGCCTAGTACCCCATACCACACAAAAGCTAATCCAACAAGAGCTTACCTAGATCGGTTCGGTACCGGCCTCGACAAATCACTAGACTGTATTGAAGTAGCCCTATAGACTCTATAGATGCGCTATGGCTCCTTTGTCAGAGGAGGCTACCGCACGACGGCGCGTTAGTAAGAAGCTTCACAAAAAACGCAAAGAGGAACATCTTCCCACCATGGAGCTTCCCGAATGCCTAAGAGACCATGGAGAGGATGCCGATGAAGATGTACTACCGCCTAGTCAAGGTCCGCAAATGTTTATGAACATGAACCAATCCATCTTTGGTTTGATTGCTGCTGCCGGCTCGAACGTAGACTTCAACGACCGATTCGAAGGCCAATCTAGCGACGAAGACGAAGACATGGATCGTAGTGAGCGACCAAGGAAAGGAAAAGAACGAGAACGTGTGGCACAGACTACAATATTAAAGAAACCTACACCAGAAAAAGAGAAGGGTGAAAAACAACGGCGGAGGTTATCCGGCCATCTCTTAAAATCATTGCCACAGCTGCCACGACTCTCTACACGTTCCAAATATAGACAACCCAAAGGTTCTGGTGTGCAACCAGAAGATTTACTACCCGAGGGTGACGGCGACAGCGTAGACTCCCCGACAGCAGACCCTCTTTCTCCTACGATGGATGCCACAAAGGCCGATCGCGAAGGAAGACTCGCTCCAGTTATGAGCAGGATGCTAGAAGCAAAAGCCGAGATGTCTTCAAGGCCAAGCTTCGACTTGGAAAGGTTGTCGGGCGATCATCGAAGAGGCAACGGCGAAGAAGCAGGGCCTAGTCTGCTTGCCCAACAACTGAGACGAATCTTTGAATTCGATGAGTCGGAGGAAGTCATAGAGGGTATTGTCCTAACCAATAGTTGTTACCTATCGAGTCGTGGCTAATATGTCACCTAGAATACCCATGCTGGCTGCTGCAAAGCGTCCTGTTACAGGGTTATATGTATATTACAGCTAAGCACATCTGCTTTTATGCCTACCTACCCAAGAAAGCTGTATGGCCTTCCTTCTAAAATCATCCCTAGCATCCAGCTAATCTCAAGATAGCACGAGGTCGCCAAGTCGGGATACCTGTCGAAAAGCGGCAAAAGGAACCCTAAGTACAGCCGTTACTGGTTTCGCCTGAAGGGTGATGTGTTGGCTTACTACCGCGACCCGTCTAATCTCTACTTCCCGCATGGCCAGATTGACCTGAGCTATGCCATCTCAGCAAGCATTGACGAGAAAGAGAAGGACGGCCTTTCCTTCTCAGTCGTCACTCACCATCGAACCTATCATCTCAAAGCCGACAGTGCCCCGAGTGCTAAAGAATGGGTCAAGGGCTTGCAACGGGTCATATTTCGATCTCATAACGATGGTGACAGCGTTAAGATTTCTCTGCCTATTGACAACATAATAGATATTGAAGACAGTCAAATGATAGAATTTGCCGATACATGCAAAATCCGGGTTATAGACAACGACGAAACGTATGCGATCGATGAGGTAAGATGCAACCACTATTCACTAATCACTAGGCCATTCAAGAGAGCTTCTAGCTAACCTCGCCTAGTACTTCTTCTCATTCTTCAGTTTCAGTAAGGAAGCAATCAACGTCCTTAAAATTCTGGTCGATGATACTTCAAAACAGCAAGCCCATAACGATGCACACTCGAGTTCATCTCAACCACAGAGAAGTGAGGGGGTTAGTCGTCACAGCTCCATCAGTAACAAGCAGATTAATGGCCCCAGTAACCTCGAGCTCAAATCACCAAAACTTCGTGAGAATGTCAGGGCGACGCTAGCTCCCATGTCACCTCATAGTCCCCGAGAACCAAGTCCTCGAGCTAGCGTTGATGTGACCCGCGGTAGCTTCGACGCGATACGCCAGTTTGGACGGCGAAGCCTTGACCTCGATGCTCTTGCACGAGATGCTTCTCCTCGACGGAGTTTCAGTGGTAGCCGATCATTGAACAAGACTTCTGTTCAAGACAATGGCGTGGCACAAGAGAAGCTCGAGTCATCTGACTCTTATGTGCATTCCATCGAAGACCCCAGTACGTCTGCCGTGGCATCATCGTCTAACGATGATCCTTCTGGTAGTCAGATTCTCCGAGGTAGCGATGTGTTTCGTAGGCCTACCATCCGACGCTCCACCTCTGCCTCGCGCGGCTCGAGGCAAGAAAGGTCATCTGGTACTAGTCGTTTGCGTGAGAAGTCGGACGAGTCTTCTGCTATTGCCTTTGACAAGCATCGTGCCGCGACCACGGGCCAGTACGATTTGGCTGTCTCTGACAGGCTCGATCAAGGCTCAGCCAATGCTCCAGGGCTGCAAAAGATTGCAAGAATGGGGGCATATCCCCTACAGAGAGCGGGCCTATTTGCTAATTACTTGAATCAAACTAGCCGCCATATGAGTAACCTGCTGGCCACTGAATCAATGGGCTATGTAGAAAAGGTTTCAGGCATGTGGAAAGGTGGTCGCAAACATTATCACGAAACCCCTGCACTTAAGCCTGATGGCGAAATGGACGATGATGATGGTGTTGATATGGACAGGTTTCGCGCACATTTTGCCTTGCCAGAGACCGAGAAACTTCAAGCAACATATTACGGCTACATTGTCCGTGTCTTGCCACTTTACGGCAAAGTCTACATAAGTGATCGACATTTTTGTTTTCGCAGCCTACTCTTGGGAACGCGCACCAAGTTGATTCTGCCCTTGAAAGACATAGAAACCGCCGAAAAGGAAAAAGGGTTCCGGTTTGGCTATTCTGGTTTAGTAGTTGTCATTCGTGGCCACGAAGAACTGTTTTTTGAATTCAACAAGGCCGAAATCCGAGACGACTGCACAGTCACTCTGCTTCAGAACATAGAGACTACGCGCTACCTTAGGGAGGCCGGCGCGTTAGACGAGGAAGAGCAGGGGGGCGTGGACGAAGCCTTGGCTGAACGTGATGCGCTCAACGAGGCGCGCATTCAGGAAACTACTGAACATGAGCTCAAGATGCCGCATGAGACATCGTGTCTCAGTGACTCATCACCTACGATCCTCTTCGATGACCCAAGGGCATCTTTCCTCAACTTTAAACCGTCAGAGCCGATGAAAGTCACCTGCCTGACGATCGGTTCTCGAGGAGATGTCCAACCTTACATTGCTCTTTGCAAAGGGCTGATGGCAGAGGGTCATAAGGCTCGGATCGCTACACATGCTGAGTTCAGGACTTGGATTGAGGGACACGGCATCGAATTTGCGCCTGTCGAAGGTGACCCTAGCGAACTTATGCGTATCTGCATCCAGAACGGTACATTTACCTGGGCGTTTTTGAGAGAAGCCAATTCGAAATTCCGCGGCTGGCTGGATGAACTCCTCGCATCAGCCTACACAGCATGCCAAGGTTCCGACTTGCTTATCGAAAGTCCCAGCGCCATGGCCGGCATACATATCGCGGAGGCATTAGCTATCCCGTACTTCCGTGCTTTCACGATGCCGTGGACCCGTACGCGAGCCTACCCACACGCCTTCGTTATGCCCGAACACAAGATGGGCGGCGCTTACAACTATGTGACCTATGTTATGTTTGATAACGTGTTCTGGAAAGCAACAGCGCATCAAATCAATCGCTGGCGGAATAATATTCTTGGCTTACCCAACACCAATTTAGAGAAACTGCAACCAAACAAGGTGCCCTTTTTATACAACTTTTCCCCTGCGGTTGTGGCACCACCACTTGATTACAGCGACTGGATCCGCGTAACGGGCTACTGGTTTCTGGACGAAGGGACCGAGTGGACTCCACCTAAGGACCTGTGGAATTTTATCCAACAAGCGCGCAAGGACAACAAGAAGGTGGTCTACGTTGGCTTCGGTTCAATCATTGTCCCAGACCCGGCGAAGATGACACAGGAGGTCATAGATGCAGTGTTGAAGGCTGATGTTCGGTGTGTGCTGTCGAAAGGATGGTCCGATCGCCTCGGTAATAAAGACGCCGCAGTTCCAGAGCAAACACTCCCACCTCAGATATTCCAGATCAAGAGTGCACCTCACGACTGGCTGTTCTCCCAGATAGATGCTGCCGCCCACCACGGTGGATCTGGAACGACGGGCGCTAGTCTACGGGCTGGTATCCCTACAATAATTCGACCCTTTTTCGGTGACCAGTTCTTCTTCGGCAGCCGCGTTGAGGATCTAGGCGTCGGCATCTGCTTAAAGAAATGGGGTGCCCACAGTTTTGCGAGGGCGCTATGGGAGGTTACGCACAGTGAAAGAATGATTATCAAGGCTCGGGTTTTGGGCGAGACCATTCGCAAGGTATGCTTTCGATTTGAGTTGATGATTGACAACACGTATCTAACCATGATTACACTTATAGGAAAATGGCGTAGACACTGCAATCCAATGCATCTACCGGGATCTTGAATATGCTAAGAGCCTGATCAAGTCTAAAGCGGGCAAGAACGCGGCCACCGCAAGCAGCCCAGATGGTACCATAGCTGACGAATCGGAAGAAGAGAGCTGGACGTTCGTCGATGGTGATAACGTTGATCCGGAACTCGTCGTCAAGAGCGCCCTCTCTCAAATGGAAGCCAGTACCAGTGGAGCAACTGCACTAGGCTCGAGGGCCCTCACTGGAAATGGTGGAACGAGCATCAGCACAGCCAGATCAGCGCCGGCTACAACAGGCTCTTAGGCAGATGCCTGTAATGTTGCCTAGAGTGGCTTTCAAATTGGAACTACATGTTTGCTCTTGGAGAGTTTGAGCAAGATTTCGATTCTCATGCAAGGGAACGGATGAGCAACAAGCAAGGTCAGAAGAGCTGCGTGATAGGACAAGATGTCCTTGTGGGAAGACGGGATGAGATCGTTGGCTAATGGGGTGGTTTTCTTTTTAATATTGGGCTCGAATGCCTGCGTTATGCATAGGGGTGCGCGGCCGCGCAAAGACTGCTCCTTTCTGCATTGCCAGCGCCGGTGTTTGGTAATTGTTTTCTTTCCTTTTTTCCATCCCCTTATACAACCTAGGTATATCAAAAGGGAACGTACAGGATCCGGATTAATCGATGGCTACTAGGTACTCAGGTTATGGCTATACAGGATGGGTAAACGAGAGAAATAGAGTGTGCCTCAACATAGGGGGTTTCTTTACTTGCCCTTTACTCCCCTCCCCCCTTTCCCCCCCTACATACTTACCTTACTACATTATTACATCAATGCTATAACAATAGATATTAAACACAGCGGGGAGATTATAAGAGTCTAGAGTCTAGAATCTACCTAGGTGATTTTCATGCCGAGGTGGAATTTGTATCTATATCGATCATCTATTCAGCTTTTAACTAGTATTACTATGTAGTTACCAGTGAAGTACCTGAATCACACATGTCACATGTACATGATAAAGCCAAGGTTGACAGCCTTGAATATTTTAAATGTTCCACGTCTTAAGATCTAGAGTCATGGCTGAGTCACTTCGATATAGATGCACAGTGATTATAGTGACTAGTACATAGGTACCTACATAGTTACACTACATGTACATATACCTAGTACCGAGTCCTGCATGTATTATGTAAGAGTCACGGTTAGGGCGTTGGTTTAGGCCGTTACGTTAAGTGCATAATAGCTCCACGGTATGTACTAACTAGCCACAATACAGGAAGCACAGGAAGCACAGGAAGCTATAGCCACATCATTTGATGCATCCAATAAAAGCTGATAATTTGGATAGCTCCCCGCAAACGGACAAGGGGGGCAGCGGGGGGGGATTGCCTATCGAGAATAGCAAGACCAGCCCACGCGCCATCCCTCAGCAGGTACAAAAAGGTCCCCTCACCCCGAAGTGAATTTTTAAGGGGACACCATCTCGCTTGTGAAATCCTAAAAAGAAAAAGAAAGGAGGCGTTTTTTTTTTATCTTTTGCCGTGGCTTATTCCAGACCGACCTAACTTCAATTTACTCAGTGCTAGGTATGTAAGGTACCTGTCATAATAGTCATATACTTCAAGTTGTTTCTTTTTATTCCTCAATGTTCCTATGTATGTCAATTACATACATACCTATGTAACATCCATCACCCTTATACATACATACATAGTACTTACCTTACTTCACTCTAGTTACCTGCCTACATACATAACCTCCATTACTAAGAGCTGTTGCCTCCGACTGTTGGACCAATTGGCGAACAGAAAAGGAGTGTCGGCAAGGATTGAATTCCTATAGTAATCCTACTATCTACATACATCTACACATATCTATCTACCTATATGTACTGTGGATGAGTGTAACTACTGCTGCTACATCTATATCTACATACAATAAGTAAAAGCCGTGCAGGTATGTATATTTATTATGTATGTATGTATGTAGGTACTTAGCTGCCTACTACATACATACATAAACCTTTCTTTTTTCTCAATTGAGGCGTGATCACCTTGAATTCCTCGAATTACCTTCGTACCTTCATACCTTCATACCTTCAATACCTTGATACCCCCAAACCACCCGATTCTTCACGTCATATGACTTATGACTGCAAGAGTTAGTATATGCACATGTGGACTTGAGAACAACACAAAACAATGCCATCATCACCCAATCTCTAACTGCATGCAAGTGCTAGATTATTCTATTCTCATCGTACTTTTATAAGTAATCAGGTATCTACCCACCTATTTACATTGATAGTACCTACTATATACCCTGTTACCTACATTTCTGCCATCTCATATTACATCTTATATCTTTAAGCTTTATTACCTTGTTACCCTATTACCTTATTACCCTATTACCTTAATCGCTGCATTCACCTGGACCCAAGTTGGTCTCACCCAACCAGATTTCCCCAACCGGCAGCGTTACACAGCTACCGGGATAGCCCGCACACGTTTTCATTCGCTACCTACCCTGACTTTTATAGCATCATACCTGGTACAAACATATCTTTGACTCTGGTATTGCTATATCTATCAGCTTATCGAAGCTATCAAAACCTCACTAGCCCGTTTTTGGTCTTGCCTATTACACCAGAATCTACAAGGTCTACAAGTACACATTCACAACGCGGCGCGCAAGTACGCAACACAAGCAAAGCTGCTCCTTTTTAAACACCAACGAGCATTTAAATACATCATTGCTTTACATCATCCTCACCCTCCTCTATTTATTCTTATACTTTTATCACTCCACACAATACATACATAAGCCCGTCCAACTGCGACTGCAGATGCGACTTCAGAGTTGACATACTCACATCATCACATCAATCCTTTAACCCGCGCAATAACAATTGCATATACTTGACTACCTTTATATGCACTTTGCGAACACTCCACGCCGAACTCATATCCCAATTATACTACCATTCCTCATTTGTCCGTTATTTGCACATATACTGTCTTCGCATCTAACACTGTTAAAGGGCAATGGGAAAAACTGGAGCTCTTGAGCTCGACCTATTTCACTCTCACAGCTTCCGTCATCGATAGGAGGTAGTACACAATAGTGAGTAGCTATTCCCAAAACTCTCGCGCCATCATTGTTCCCCTTTTTTTTATTGCAACAATATTTTACTCTCTTTGTTTGACCTTTATACATTTATATATCGATCCAAGTTGGTTCGTATGCAGCTACTTTGTTGTTTACAAAAACTGTCGCATTTCCCTTTGCTATATTTCTCCTCTCTACAACGTCAAAGGTCCACTTACAGTGAAGCTTCAAGGTCCTACATGTCCTTATTACGCTCCAATCACCAACCCAACACACTGTCAACTTATAACCACTACAAGACGCTAATTCTTTGTCTTTGTCATTTAGATCATACCTCGCAAATTAATTGCATGATCGCTTTCGCGTCCGAAGCCAGAAGCCGCCCAAAATGGCCAAGACATTTCGATTAGGAGCTCGGCTCCGATACCCCATTACCATATCCAAATTCTTAAAGAGCCCCGGCGAAGATGTTACGAAACAAGAGTCGCTAATGCGTTATACTTTCAAATACATGCGCAAGGTTGGCGATCCCACGAAAAACGAAGAATACGAGGTCGAAGAAACGGGCGTCGCCGATTGGGATTGCCCTTCCGAAGGCAAGGTGAAACAATGGCGGGTTAAGATTGGAGAAGTGATCAAGAAAGATCAGGACCTCGTTACCATTGAAGAAACCTGCAGTCATGAGGTGCAATATGCTGGCCTTTGCGCCATATGCGGCAAAGACATGAAGGAGGCGAACTACGCCAGCGAATCGCTGGACACAGAACGCGCTACTATCGCTATGGTTCACGACAACATTGCCCTCACCGTGAGCGAAGACCAAGCCACACGTGCCGAGATGCAATTACAGCGTCGGTTGCTGAAGGACCGCAAGCTTAGCCTAGTCGTCGACTTGGATCAAACCATCATCCATGCCTGCATAGATCCCACAGTAGGCGAGTGGCAGAGCGACCCTTCGAACCCGAACTATGACGCTGTCAAAGATGTTCGACGCTTTCAACTCGATGATGGTCCACGAGGAGCAACCAGCGGCTGTTGGTATTACATCAAAATGCGTCCAGGCTTGGCCGAATTCCTCGAAAAAATCCATCAAATGTTTGAGTTGCACGTTTATACGATGGGCACGCGTGCTTATGCTCTCAACATTGCTAAGATTGTTGATCCGACACAAAAACTCTTTGGCAACCGGATCATCAGCAGAGACGAGAATGAGAGCATAACTGCCAAGAGCCTGCAACGTTTGTTCCCTGTGAGCACAAACATGGTTGTTGTCATTGACGATCGAGCCGATGTATGGCCACGAAATAGGCCAAATTTGATTAAGGTAACGCCATATGATTTTTTCACAGGCATTGGCGACATTAATTCTAGCTTCTTACCCAAACGCGACGATATTATTGCCGCACCATCCCCACCCCCCCCTCCTGAGCCAAAAACCCCCAACGGCAAACCTACGCAACCCAAAGTCGGCGCCCCTGATGCTTCGAGTCCTGTCCCGGGACAAAACGAAAAGCCACTAGCCAACGGTCACGGCGACATTGTACTTTTACAGTTGCAGGCCGAGGAACAGGAACGAACACTTGAGAAACAGCTCAAAGACCGGCCCTTGCTTCATCTACAAGAAGAGTTGGACCGAGAGGATGAAGAGGCTGAGAAGAAGTCTGCCGAGAGTAGTGATAGCCCAGATTCTGCTATGAATGGCGAATCGGAGAGTCCTTCGCACCAACGACACAAGCTTCTACGCGATGACGATCGAGAACTAAGATTTCTGGAGAAGCATCTGGCCAATTTACACCACGCATTCTACGAACAATACGATGCGCGATGTGCGAACCGTAGGGCTGATGAGATCGTGCCTGATGTCATTCCAGATGTAGGATCGACACTCACTTTTCTAAAGTCGCAAGTGCTAAGGAACACAAGACTGGTGCTCTCTGGGCTCGTGCCACTAGATGTTGATGTACGCAGAACCGAGATTGGGATGCAGGCCGAAAGCTTTGGTGCCGAGATAAGAACTCGGGTGGGCCATGAGATTACCCATCTAGTGATCAACATCTCTCGCCCGCGAACTCAGAAAGTCCGTCAAGCAGCACGTATTCCGTCGATTAAGATTGTGAATCAAAACTGGCTAGCCGATTCGATTGCGCAGTGGGCGAAGCTAGACGAGACGCCGTACCTCATACAAGTACACCCCGCCGACCGAGTTGGAGAGGCACCCATAGAAGAAGGTTCAGCTTCGCCTCCGCGACCCAAGATCACTATTATCACCTCAGGTCGTCAATTATTCGAGGACGAGCTACCAGATGATGGCGAAGACAATGACGCCGACAACTCGGGAGACGAGGATGACGAGGACGACGAGGACGATGAGGAGGAAGAAGACGACGACCTTCGAGACAGATTCAATGTGATGCCAGCCGAGCTCGGGGATGGCCAGCGTAGTCCCGTTGATGACCTAGACGGGATGGAGTGGGGCGACGTGGATAAGGAATTAGAAGAATTCATGGGGTCGGATGTGGATGACTCGGATTTCGAGAGCACGCAAGGAACGGATCGAGGTACGGATACGGAATCCGAGGAGCCCAAGGGAAAGAAGCGCAAACTAGGAGAAAGTATGGAAGATGATGAAGATGGTGGGAGGGTCACAGGTAGCGTGCTAGCTAAGAAGCAGCGTATCGCCAAAGCAAGGACTACGGGTCTACGCAATGTGCGGAATGCTACGGACGAGGAGGACGCAGAGGGAAGTGGGTTACCGACACCAATGGTGACGGGAGATGAAGAGGACGGCAGAGGCAAGGTAGCCAACGTAGGCAATGGCGAGGTGGAGGAAGAAGTGGAAGTGGAAGAAGGGGAAGAGGGCGATGATGATGATGATGATGAAGACTTTGCCGATCTAGAGGCGGAGCTCGAGGCAGAATTACAAGCCGAGGGCGAAGGAGGTTGAAGTGTCTAATCTATTCCAATTGACAAAATGAAACAGGACAGGAGATGGAAGGCCATTTTGTGCGTGGTTAGGTTCTGTTCTGTATTACGAATGGATGAGTTTTACGCATGAGCTCGGCGGCGTCAAAAAAGAGGCATATCCACCATCATCATGGTCATAGAACTTTTCTTCTTTTTTATTTTTTATTTTTATCACACGTAACGGGGTTTTAAGGGAGGCATGACAAGTTTAGGTCTTCTATTTGATGGTTGGGTTATCTTTTATAGTTGAATTCGGGATTCTCCCGAAAGGAGTTATTTGATTATTTATTACCATCATCATCAGTCTTTCAATTCGAGGCGGGCTGGTTGGTTGTCTGGCTAGCAACATATGGGCAAGCAAAGGCAAGCAAAGGCAAGGCAAGGCAGGCAAGGCAGGCAGGCATTGATACCGGATTAAAGGGGGAGTTTTTTTTTTCTTGTCCTTTAAGGTTAGGTGTCTAGGTTTGGTTGCATAGCGAGCTTCGATTCTGTGGTGTTGGTAACTACATAGTTAGGTAGCTATTTAGTTAGGCATATCTGCTACTGTTGCTGTTGTTACTGCTGTGACATGTTACTGAGGCCGTGAGACTGTTGACTAATTACATATGCAGGTTAAGTGCATGCATAGGTATGTACTATGTAGTAAGTACTAGTAACTATATGGAGTGTCATGTGACATCAATATTGGTTAATGCTGACATAATTTCTCAAGTCTCCACTTTCATCCATCATCCATCCACGATCGGCCGATTAACGATTTACCTACACGATTGATTGAGCTTCCCTTCCCTTCTCTTCCATTACCTTGCGATACGATACGATACAACCAGGATACGGACGAGACGAAACGAGAAGACAAGACAAGACAAGACAATTAGATATTCGGAAATCGACATATCGCAATCATGCCGCAGGATATGCCCCCCGTCGGGGGCTACGGCCCTGTGCAGTACAAGGTTAGTTTTATACGTTCGTCATTTGGGGGCTTCGCATTATGTCCAGAGTTGTTGGGGTGGTTTGCAGCTTGGCTTGAGGAGATGATGGGGGGCCGTGGGGGGTCGTGAGAAAGAGAAAAAAAGAAAGAAAGAAAGAAGGAATCGTTACCAGGGAACAAACAGGAAGAGGAGGAACTTTTTTTCGACGAGAGCGAGCAGCTACTGCTGAAACAATGATGGATTGATGCGTGGCTCTTATATTATACAATGAAGACCGGAAGGCTAACCCACACATGTCCCACAAGCGCAACCTACCTGCTCCGGGATTCCGCCCCGCTACGCTCCTCTTCGGCATGGGCGCCGTCATGGTCTTCGGCTTCTGGAAGCTGGGACAGGGTATCCGAGAGCAGAAGTACGTTTTATACCTCACGATACGCGCACATCCTAATCCTAATCCTATCTGCTCTGCTCTGCTCTGCTCTGATCTGCTCTGCTCTGATCTGATCTGGTTTGGTTTGGTTTGGCATCAATGCTAACGACGGGACTGAACAACAACAGTGAGCTCGCCCGCGAAAAGATGTGGTCCCGCATCCACCTGATCCCCCTCCTGCAGGCCGAGGAAGACCGCGATCTGGTCAGGAGACACCTGGCGGATCAGGCGCGCGAGAAGGAGCTGCTGGGCGAGAACATGAAGGTGTATAACTCGGATAAGTATGTTTTTTTTTTTTGTTTTTTTTTTTTTTTTGCTGCTCTCCCTTTCTTTTTCTTCTTCGTTCGGCAAATCTCTCTTCTGTCTTATGTGCTCGAAGCAGGAACAGGAACAAGAACAGGAATCGGCGCTAATGGGATATATTCAACTCGCAGATACGTAAGACCGACATACGCTATTACCCCGGGCAGGATTACGAAATAGAGAAAGGATGGGATCTGTCAATATACATACATTAGTAACCTACCCGTAGCAAAAGAAAGTCAAAAGGGGAAGGATAGAGTTAAGAGTGAAGCAAAGAAGGGCAGAGCAGAGCAGAGCAGAGAGCACGCGCTGGTTTTCGAGTGGAAGAGCTCCCCGAGCCAGAGGCAGAGACAGGCAGAGGCAGAGATGGGCGTGGCTTTTGTGTGTGCCTACCTACCTACCTACCTACATATATTTATTGCCTAGGCTAGGTATGTAGGTATGTACATAGTTGCTCAATAAACAGTAAACAGTAAACAGTAAAGAAGACCAACATTACCTACCAACCTATATATATATATAAGTCTACAGAGAACACGGGGAGGCTGTGAGGTATAAACCTGCCTAACCTACCTAGGTTAGGTATGTAGGCCGGTATCTATCTTTCTTGCTCTTCCGTATGATATGCATGCACATCATCGGGCTTTTAATTAATTAGTCGATAGGTATTCGTACTTCTTACCTGGGTAGGTACCCATCTATTGTAGCACTATAGATATCGTGAGTAAGACTATGATCAAATCAAGCCCATGAACCATAAGCCATAAACCATAGATGACTAAGATTGTGTGTTTAAGGGATTCAATGCTCCCGAGGTCTTCAAGTATGAAAAAAAGATAAAATAAAAACATGTTCAACAATTAAAACGATGCCATTTCGATCAGTCTTTCTATACTATGCAGCTCACAAGACTATCTATCATTTCATCCATCGACGCCGTACTCCTTCCCTCTCTCCCCCCCCCCCCCTCTCTCTTTGCCTTCATCAGCCTGGGCATTATATCGTAGAAACTCATTCATCAATTACCGTTGCAAAACAACATCATAGGTACCTAGGTAGGAAATCTAGCCAGCAGCTTGAATGCCAGCCTTGAACCCTTCGCCTACAATCTTCGTAATGTCCTCATTCTTGTGCTGTAGTAGGCCTAGTGCGTACGCAACGTCGTTCCAGTGCCGCTCCGTCTCGCACCGCGGGAGGCGAGCTGCCAGTTTCTCGGCGAGCTGCTTGGCGTGCTTGTCCTATGTGATTGTCAGTATATCATTGGGCAGTGCGGAATAGAAACATGGTGGATAGCTGAGAAAAGAAAAGGGGAAATACCTTCTCGACAAAACCCAACAAGAACTTGACAATTCTTCGGAAACCCTCTTCTTGGATTCTATCATCGGCAGAAAGCAAGCTAAACATATCCACAAAGTGATTATATACCGCGTTATCCTTCGTGCTTAATTCGGTGAAGAACATCCTGGCTAGATCTGCGATGCGCTTATCCTCATCCTCGAGGCACTTGGCCATCTCACCTAGCTGCCCCTTGACCTTGACCTGGCCCGCTAGAATCAAGAAGGTCAAGGTCATCAGACACGTGCGCTTGACAGATAGGTCGCGGTCAGCCAGACGACGATACAGAAAGTCGGTATTCTCATCAATCAGATGGTTGAAGCACACAGCCATGTCACCGAGGGCAATGACCACGTTCGACCGCACCGTCGCGTCGGGTGAGCGCTCCATGATGGTGATGAGCAGTGGTAGATGCGCTTCGCAATACTCGCTGCTAATACACATGAGCTTCGCGAGACACAACGTCGCCGCCGCCTGTAGACCCTTGTCTCTGTAAATGTCGCTGCGCGAACAGACCTCGGCCACCAGGGGGCCAAAGTTGGAAAGAATAGATTGTGGCCCAAACAGGAGCTCCTGCTCACGTATGTGCGCCATGGCCTCCGTGAAGTCGTCTTCCGTCGTGCCACCAATCAAGTCAAGTTCGTCGCCGGGGTCCTCCGCGGCCGGCGCCGGCGTGGGGGTCTTACCCTTACGGCCGACAGAAGGTCGTGGCTTGGCCGGCTGAGCAGCTGCGTCCTTTTCCTTTTCTTGCTTTCGGCGCTTGAAGTCAAGCTCACAAAGCTCGAGGTGAACAATTTGCTTGATAGCTACATGGCCAACAATAAACAGAAGCTGCGAAAGAGCAATCGCTGCCTTTTGTTTGGGCTCAGCAGGCGGCTCTGACGTTAGTCGGTTGATGGTCTGGGTAGGAGCGTCGAGGTTCATCGTAATCCCCTGAGTCATCCCGTGGTCCATGGCAACTGTCATGGTGGGATCGAAGTCCCGCGACCCGGGACGGGATGATGAAAATGCTCTTTGTTGCGCAGCAAAAACACTCTTTGTCCTACGTCTTATAATCTCGGTACATAACGTGTCCGGGTGTTTGGCGAGGGCGTAGATGGCGTTGATGGCCTGCTCGGCGACTCCAAACCATTCTTTGCTGTCGCTTGGAACCTCTGTAATGGCAGCTAGCTTCGCCAAAACGGCATGCTCATTTTGGAGACGGCTAAACGTGACCGGTGAGTCCTTGGCTTGTCGACCCACGGGGTTGAGTCGTCTAAGAGCAATACAGGTAAATTTGGCCAATTGGAGATCAGCTCTTCCGTAGGACCCAAGTCCGGTTCGCAACATCGTTTCCATTTCGCCCACGACGATCTCAGGCGATGCGGTAGCAAGCATGCCCAACACAATGATTGCGCCTCTTCGTTGGGATCGAGATATTTCTCTTTTGTGAAAGCCATACACTTCCCATAATTTCGTGATGACCCGGTCTGAAATCATTCCACCCTTCATCATGGTTGCTATGAGCTGTTCCAGACTTGTAAGCTCTGCCGGTGTCGTGCCTGACGTAAGACTGATCATGTTTCTCGCGATGTAGATGGCGGCGTCATTGGGAGTGAAGCTGTCTGGCGCCTCGAAGAACAGTCTCCTGTAACAGTCGATAAGATGTGACTGCACGCCCTTGCCCTCATCGCTGTTACCCTTGGTCCAGATCAGACGCATCATTCGTCGAATTCCGACCATGTTGTCCTCAATGTTGTACGCGTTGCCAATTTCTAGATAGTCCATAGCTTCGATGACTTCGGACTTATTTTTAGATCCAAGTAAATGGCAGACAGTGGATGTGGCCTCATGTAGCACTTCAATAAACTTGAGGGCGTCAGTATAGTATCTCTTCGTCAGCGTCAACTTTTCAATAGCTTCCGAGGTAGCAGCCTCTTCGCGGGCTTTCTGAACAGCGGCTATCTTCTCCTCGTCGGACATTTCCTTGGGTTTCTCGGGCGACGATTCTAGCTGTGTAGGTTCATCTAGTAATGCTGTGCTATTCGCCTTGTCTTCTCCTAGCCCAGGCGCGCCAGCGGGCGGTTGAAGAGCGTCCAGTTCAGCATCGACCTTGTCTAGCCTTCCTTGCCAATCCTTGCGAGAAAGTTGAGCTCCGTGTAGCACAGTGAAGGGATGCGTCTTGATTAGTGTCCCCAGAAGCTTGATCGCATTTCTTCTGACGTGGCTACTCTTGTCTTCAAGACTCCTGCAAGCTAATTCGGCTACCTTTTGTCGACGCTTGGGGAATTTCTGCTCGAGATCGCAAAGTCTTGTGTAGACTTGCATGGCTCTACATCTGCAGTAAGGGTTAATATCTAGGAACCGCTCTTCTAACACATCGAAGAAAGCGTTGAGCTGCGATTTATGGTTTTCGCTGCGCTCCTCCTGAGTAGTTAGATGGGCGATCATGTTGCCGCAGACTTCGATCAGAGAGCATCTCAAGGTGTATGACTAAATGTGTGTTAAGTTAGTTTACCATAAATGGAGGAGTAAACATACCTCGCTATCTAACTGCTTTGCGAGCATAGTCATTTGTTTGATGACTAGACGGGGCACGAGTCCTGATAGCTTGATTATGAACGAAGAGACAGACTTGGGCCCCTTAGTGTCGTTAGTATTGAATTCCTTGTTGCTAATCTCTCTTAATATCTCATCCGCCAGCTGTGGGTAGTCGTATTGTTCTGCAAGAATATGCAAAAATTCGGCCATAGGCTCGGAGAGGTGCTCAAAGTATGTCAGGTTCTGAACGATGGAGATTTGCGCAGCTACTCTTATGTTAGTACTTCTTCTCCCAACTCAGCATTCCCCAACTCGTCTCGCTCACCATAGCCATGACCGTGGTGTTTCACGGCGATGCAGAGAACCTTAAAGGCGTGCATTTTAATGGCTGTATTCTTGACCCTCTGTTCACTCTCCAAGACCATGTAGACGGGCCTCGTCAAAAGACCGATGAAGGTATCGCGCTCGCTAGTCGTCAAAAAGATCTTGCCCAGCTTCAACTTAAGAACCTTGGACATGACATCTAGTGCCAACTGCAGTTGTGCAGCGCTATCCCAGTTGCCATCTTTGTCTTTGCTCGCAGCAGCTTTGGACTTGGCACCTTTCCCTCTGGCTCGTGATACCGGGGCTGTCGATGATTTCTCGGCGGCTTTCGTCTCGACGCAGGCGATGGTCCACTGTAATAAGAAGCCATATATTTCGAGAAGAGATTTGTGGTGACTGAGTATCTCTTGCTCATCGGGATTTTCGAGATCGTGGTTAATGGCGTCGGATTCGGCTGCCAAGCCGCTCATGATCAGATCGAAGATCTTACTGAGTGCATGGGTGGGCAGGAACTGTGTGTATCTGGATTTTACGAAAAGCTTAGAAATTGGTTCTCGGGATTTCGAACTGGAAGACTGAGAAGAAGATTGGACATCATCAGGGGAAGCATGGGATGTGGGTGCACACTTGAGAAGGAACTGCAGCGAGTCAAAATATGCGCTGCGCATTATGGCATCTGGATTCCCGGCAACAGCATCGATGATGGTATTTAAGACGGGATTTAGGATAGAAGCGTTAGATAGGGATTCGGGGTCAGTCTCGCAGTCGACCAAAGCACTATCGGCTTCTGGAGTGGCGATGCTAGCGGGATCGCTCATGTAATGCTTAAGCGCATCGTTAATGTCGAAGTTGATCGAGCCCATCGTGGCTGGAATGTTTGCGCCAAACCAGCGCTGGGTTCTAGATGGAGGCGTAGAAGTAGGTGAGAGCAGAAGACGACTCAGATAGATACCACCAGGGATTATCGATAATTGTGGAAGAAAAGGATCTGTATTGCACTTGCAGTACAAAATGGGGTATCGTATTTGTTTTCCTAAATACCAGACTTTCCAAGATAATTTCAACCTGTCTTAGTAGAGGAGTATGGAGTATGGAGTATGAAGGTATGGGAATGTAAAAAGGTAAAAAGTAAATATAACTATGGCTGATGAGACAAAAACAGGCAAGGTTGCTATGCAAGTTTAAGTTTAATGCTGTTTGTATGATACTAACTTAGGTGCTAGGGACGCACCATGCTGGTATTGTATCATTGGGCGGTGATGTATTGTAGATTGAGGCTGCCCAGGTGCTAAAGATTTAGGGTTTAGCTGCTTTAGCAACGAATTTGTTTTTGTTTAGTTCCAAAAAACAGCGTGCCTGCCAATCATTTTTCATACCCCGCGCCAACCCACCAAAGACAATAGAAACGCGTAAATCGCCGCCAGAAAATTCACCGTTGTGGTCTAGCGCAGGTACGATATTTATGTATCCACTGCAAGTACATATCTACCTCAGTGCTACTATGCACTATCAATGATTATTGTCTTCAATGTTTAATGCTTGCATACTGCATTGCATTTTACATAGTCATTAGTACTAACATTGAGGAAGCAGTGACTGCGACAATCACCATAACTATACGCCGCTTCGTTTATTTACATACTCCACACCCAGATTCCATTTCCCACCCCATTAATACTCCTATAATAACCAAAGCATTGAAGTCAACGGTCCCAAATACCACCTTGCATACACAATTCCCCTGCGTTTTCCCCGAACCAGAAACAAAAATTGGACGCTGTGGAACGAATTGAAATCGAATTGGATTGAGTTGACTCGCTTGGACTTGGGGTTGACAGACGAGGATCGAGAAAGAGGCATTCCATACAAATCTCAGCCACTGTAGCCATGCAACGTCGAGTAGTCAAAGAGCCCTTTCGAATCCACGTCGATGAGTCTGTATCTGTAGATGGAACTTCAGACGCTGAAGGATCTGCTCAGACTCGAGCCAAACAGCTAGACGACGAATATGAATACCACGAAGATCACGAAGACCAAGAAGACCAAGAAGACCAAGAAGATCCCGACGATGGATTAGCAGAAGATGCTGAAGACGAAGAACAAGACAATCACGCCGAAGATGACGATGACTGCGAAACCGATTGTTCCGACCGCAGCGACGATATTGACCTCAGCGTCCAGCATGATATGGAAAAGCTAGAGGCTACATTCCCCAACTTCAAAAACAAGTACCGCCTCATAAAGCGCATTGGTGAAGGCACTTTCTCCACCGTCTACAAGGCCGAAGATATACAATACCACCGATACGAGAATAAATGGGATATTGACGCTGTAGAAAACCAATGGAGACCTCCGCCACTTAGAGATGCTTCTAACTCCCGTACAAACTCCCTCTCTTCTCGAACCCGACAGAAGCCCAAGTTCGTGGCAATCAAGAAGATCTATGTTACTTCTTCGCCATCCCGCATCCTCAACGAACTCGAACTCCTCCACGACTTGCGAGATTCCCCTTCCGTATGCCCTCTCATCACAGCCTTCCGTCATGCCGACCAGGTACTCGCGATTCTTCCCTATTTCCGCCACCAGGATTTCCGCAAGTATTATCCTCACATGTCTGTTTACGACATGAGAGTGTATTTCCGATCTCTCTTTACTGCCCTCGCCGCCGTACACGAGAAGTATATTATCCACCGTGATATTAAACCTACAAATTTCCTCTACGACCCAGACAAGAAACGGGGTGTTCTTGTTGACTTTGGCTTGGCGGAACGGGAGGAGGGAGAAACCAAACCATGTCTTTGCCATGAGGACCGACAGGTCAGAAGACAAAGATTGCAACAGTCCGTAGCCTTTGGTGGATCTCAGGTTGGCCCACCGGCAGGGTACCCAGTGAATGATACTCGGCCCTCTCGTCGAGCCAACAGGGCAGGCACACGTGGATTCCGGGCGCCCGAGGTCCTATTCAAGTGTACGGAACAGACGACTAAGATCGACATCTGGTCTGCTGGTGTCATCCTTCTAACTATACTGTGCAAGCGATTCCCCTTCTTCAACAGCGCTGATGATATCGAGGCCATGATCGAGATTGCTACCATATTTGGCTCCAGGAGAATGAGACAGGCTGGACAGCTTCACGGTTGCGTGTTCGACACTACTATACCGACTATTGGTGAAAGAGGCTTTAGCTTCGAGAAGATCATGCTATGGAGTACGTGCAGGAGTGAAGGTGGTAAAGATGGCAAGTCGAGCCAACTGACAGAAGAGGAGAAGGAGGCTATCGAGTTTTTAACTCGGTGCATGGATTTAGATCCGGCGAGACGGATTAGTGCTGAGGAGGCCTTGGCACACAGCTTCCTGCAAATCGACAGTGAGACAGAAGTAGAGGTGGAGGACGACGTGATGATGTTATGATAAATAAATCGTCTCGAACTGAAATCAAGCACGTCAAAGTTAGGGGGGTGAAAGCTAAGCACTATATGTAGCACACCCCCCATTTCCGACAACACAGACAAAACAAGCCTTCCCCAAAGATGGACACATTTACATCCATCAGGAGGCACTGCCCACATAGGTTATTGCCTATATTATGGCATGCCGAAAGAGCATCACGCCGAGTATCATTGGGCGATAAGATACGAATAATGGTAAGCTCGGGCGAGCTTCTATTTGGGGCCTGTACATGTACACTCTATACACTCGAATTAAAGAAGAACATTATGAAACAAGCCGCATGTGCCCTGTTTGCTAACTACTATGTGATGTTGTTTTGTCCTTGCTTTGAATTGTCTTTGCTTTAATGATACACCTATCGCTTCTAGAAAACGTTGAAAGTGCGCTTGTTCTATTCAGTACATACATTAGGTATCTCTAGTGCCTCTTCCTGTAAGAGGTCAAGGTGACTGCAAGTGAATGAGCCTCTCTTTGCTTGACACGACATGTCTCACTGGCTGTAATACATTAAGATCACATCAATGAATGTCTTTGGGGACTATCCGAATTTAATTGGAACACTGCTTAGGTACCTAGACAGGTAATCATAGCTAGATGTCAGGTCCTCACTTCTATCCCATGAGGCCCAGATACTAGCTGATAATACACCCTAATAGGCGTATCCCATCCTCCCTTCCCCTTTAACCACCTAGTACCTAAGCGTAGTACCTGCCTACTACTCATATCCTCGTGTAGTCCCCTCCTTTCATCACCATCATCATCAATACCACCACCATTACCACCACCATCACCGCTCAACCCTACACTCAAAACTCACCACCCCGACCCCCAGGCTGCTCGTCCCCTCCACACACAACCCGCTCTCCCCCCCTCCCCCTCCCACAATCAGCGTGTTCCCCTCGCACCCCGGCACGGCGTACAGGTAGCACTCGCCCGTGCGCACGCGCACCCCCTTCGCGACCTCGAACCCCTTGTCTGTGCAGGTGAACGGCCCGGACTTGCCGCCGGACTGCCAGGATGCGCAGGTCAGGGTGCTGCTGCTGGGGGGCTGGCCGAGGTCTTGGCAGGGGCTTAGTTTCTGTGGGAATAAGCGGTTGTTAGGGTTTTGATATGTTTTTTTTTTTTTTTTTTTTTTTTTTTGAGAGAGTGGGTTGAAGAGGAGAGGAGGGGGGGTGGGGGAAAGGGGTGTGTGCTCACGGCGTTGGTCCCCTCGTAGGTGAAGTAGCTAGTCACCACGTTTGAGCCATTACAGGCGCCGACGTCGTAGTAGAAAGTTGCCCTCCATGTCCGAGGGAGGGTATCTCCGGTGCTTTGGCTATGAACCACCACCAGCATCAGTGAGAGGAGGTAGTGGTGGTAACGGTGGTTGAGTAGGAGCTTCATTTTTTTTTTTTTTTACTGTAAAGTGGTGGTGATGGTTATATAAAAGAGGTTCTCAGGTTTTGGAATAGAAGAGCAGGACATAGAACATACATAGCTACGTGGAAAGTGGAAAACGTCCAGGTCATAGAGGCCACATCGTGTTGTACCTAGACCACCGCATTCCCGTTTGCCCGGATGATTTGGTTGGCTGCGTGGAACGTCCAGCTATGCGATTCCTGTGATAACTACTACATGGAGACTGAAAGGCCGCACACACCATTTGTTGTACGGGATGTTGTGTGTACCTAAAGAGTAAGAAGTAGTTGTATTGGGCGACGATGACGTATTGACCAGTTCATGTTCATTCTTAGGTATACTGGCAAACTCTTAGGTAGGTACCTAGCTATTGCGGATGAGATCACATTCTATGAGATGGTACGAGCACAACGGTGAGTGGACAAACGAACCTTGGAAGCCTTCACTAACCTGAGCTACGTTAGCCAATGTCAGATATCAATAAAGAAACTTAGCTCGTTAGATCATACTAATTAGAGCAAAAGTTCGTTTGCCTATAATAAGGCTCAAAAATATCAATTTTAGAGGACTCACAAGCCTTGGACACATTTGAAGACCTGAGTGAATAAGTATGGTCTCCATGGATATGTGTATCGAATTTGTATTAATCCAGACGCCTTCGTATGTATCTAAGTAGGTACCTAGCTATGATCATGAACCTAACGCCGTAAACCACTTTACTTTATACATGAGTTGCTTCAATGAGACGCCGTAATAGGGTACATATCTAGGTTAGGTATATAGGGATTAGTTACGCAGTAGTCTAACTGCATAATGGGTATTTTCTATCCAGCCATTAATTGGATCCTTATAATTTGTCTTTACAGCCAAAGACATAGCTTTCCACTTCCAGTACCGCCAGCCTTGAGATTCCAAAGTTAGTAACATGTTCAAAATGGCTAGGTATGATAAAAGGGAGGAAATATACATACCAGCCAATTCAATGTTGGGTGAAACTCTGCAACCGCAGGCACAGCAGTAATACCCTCGCCATCTAACTGCCCCAGTTGCTTTCCCTCGCAGTCGAAAATATCTACAAACCGGTTCATGTTCGCGATGGCGAACTTCTCCACGCCGTCAGCGGGGTTTACTTGCCATTGTGGCTTGAGAATTGTAACCCAGCGACCAGTTTGATTGTTATGCGTAATCTGGTGTACGGGGTTCATTTTCTCATCGGGAATATCCTGTCCTGACTTCCATTTAATCGCATCCGTCATGTCATAAATCTTGACAGTGTCGTCATATGATGATGTAGCTAGGTATCCGCCCCGACTCCACGAGGCATGTGATACGGAGAGTCGCGATTGATGCTCGCCTAGTAAAGAAGGGTGTTGAAGGTCTCCTTTCCCCTTGATCATTCTTAAGTCCCATATCTTGAGTGTTCGGTCAAGGGACGCTGTGGCTATGAGGTGTGGTAATAATGGGTTCATAGAGAATCCTCCAATCTTGTTGTCGCATAAACCCCACATATCGGCTTTCTCATTCGACCGCCTATCAATCCTTCCCAAGGTACCCTCCAAAGTCGAGAAGAGTATTGTGTCCTTGGCTTCGGGCGACATGTCGATGCACGTGATACCGAGATCAACGCCATCGTCGTCGGGCTGCCATAGTTGACGGCTGACTTGAGATTGTAGGTCTAAGCAACGTATCGATGAATCATAGGAACTAGTGATGACTGAATTGGGATCGAATGTGGGCACTTTGATAGAGGAGATGGTCCTACTATGTATCTCGAAGGCGCTCACTTGTGGTAGGGGAATATCAACATCTTCGTCATCCTCTGCTTCTGGGGGAGTATTTTGAGAAGCGTCGAAGAAGCCCAATGTACCCTTCTTATCGCCGGCTAGAATCATGGGTTTATCCTGTATTGGATGGAAGGTGAGAGCATAGACACGTTCAGGGGTAATCTTGATATCTGCATACGGTTAAGTTTGGGACTCTATAAGAATGTATTCACTACTAAATCTGTGGACCAACTTACCATTTGGCACCCAACCTTCGTATAACTTGAGATTGTCTATCTCTTTCCGAAGATTCTTGAGCTTCGAGTCAGAGGTATCTTTGATATCCTCCTCGGTGAATGTACGAACGCCAGGCTGTGCGCCGTGGACGAAGGAAGCCATTGTACCAGGACTTGACCACCTCTGACCTTCCACCTGAAGCGTTAAGAGATCCAGGTTACCACCCTTACGCATGCGCTTGGTCTCAGGTGGTTTCAACTCGGTAGGAATATCCTCAAGTTTAATTCCAGTGCCATTCGTGTCAGAGCCAGCTCCGGCGAGTCTTGCACTCTGACGAGTGGGAATCACGCGGGTACGAGGAGTGGGCTCGGTAGCTTTTCTCTTCCTTGAAGCGGCTGGCTTCGGAGGTGGAGCGGCGGCCCGGCGGATCTTAGCCGCGACCTCGGCCGAGTCCTTGAGTAGTTTGGCATTGTTCACTACGTTTGCTTTCCTTCGCGCCTCGAAGGTACTGAGTTCGGGAGCCATTTTGAATAAATGCCAGGGTTTACTCGGTCAAATGTCAAACTACTAGGTTAATTGGCGCTTGGAAGGGTGAAGTGGGTGGATTTGAACTTGGTGGTGAATATTTGCACAAGATGAGGGTGATTTCTTAGACGCGACGTGAATTCGAGTCTTAATCAAAATCATTCTCTTAGACAAACAATTCCCTGCTTCACTACAAAGGACATGAATAAAGCCTATTGACTTTATGCAGTCAGATGTATAATGATATTATTCAAGTTGAATTCAAAGGGAAAACAACCTGAAATAAAAGAAGGAAATGAAAAGGATTGATAGAGATAGAGATAGAGATGGAGATGTCAAGGGATGAATGACGAAAATCAATTAAAATCAATTAAACGTTAGAAACCTTGAAGCCTGGGAATTCGAGGATGCGCTAGGTACTAAGTACCTACTAGTTAACGCGAGGTCATGCGGAATCGCGTATTGCATGCCTGGAGCTACCCTGCTGATGTACAGTACATAATACATTGTAGATACAGATAAACTGTGTTAGTCTTATCGATAATGCTCTCGACAAGAAAAAAAAAAAAAAAGAAGAGACGAAAAAAATTATTCAAAAGGATCTAGAAATAAAAAAAGTTTCCAACTTTGTTGATGATAACTTCATTGAAGAATTTCATTCATTTTTTACATTGACATTCACATCACAATGTCGACCTTACTACCCTTTCTATACCAGACGAGGACAATCCTCAGAGCCAATCCTCGAACTGCCTTCACCCTTTCTCGTTCAATACATGCTACACGTTCGCAATTAAAGAGGGATGAAATACCATTCGCTGCTGAGGTTGGGGAACCCGGGGAAGAAGAATACGCCCCTAATACTGAGTCCGGTGCTGAGCCTGGTGCCGAACCTAAGACCGCGCCTTTTCGGCGTGGCACCATTACCCCGTCTGAGAGATATGTCTTTGAACGTATCTTTGCCGACATCAGGGCCCGTGGTCTGAAGCCCAACACACCAGCTGGTCCCAATCCAGTAGTGTCTTCCACAGAACGCTCCGCTATGCTCATCATGCAGCAGGCAGCCCAGGATGCTGGCCAGGCTAGGCCCGCTTATATTGCCGCCCCTGGCCTCCTTGCCGGTGCTGCGAGAGACCGTAACAAGGCTCTTTTACGATTCCCTCTCGAACTGCGCGCTGCTGCCAGGAAAGCTCTTGGCACCATCGAGGCCGACGCTGTACGGTCTCCAGCTCCAGCGCCACGCCCAGAGGAAATTGATGATAGTATATCATACGACGATGCCACCCTTGCTGCTCAAGAAGATGAGTCCGATCAAGGCTGGAAAACCCCTGCTCATACTATTGGCCGCAGCGTCGAGTTGGAGACTCTGCGTCACGCCGAGCGTACTCGTGTGGAGAGTCTGATGGCCTCTGCGAAGACGGATTTCGCCTTGTGGGATGTTCTAGAAAAAGAGGTTTTCACGATGCCTGCTAGACTTGGTTTTAGTTCTACCGCGGAAGACCTTCCTCAAGAGGTCGAAGAGGTAGAAGAAGATGATGATGACGTAACCGAAGCTGCAGCCGAAGCCTTTGAAGAAGACGCCGAAGACGCCGAAGAAGTTGAAGAAGTTGAAGCTGAAGAAGCCGAAGTCGATGAAGCCAACGCCAAAGAAGCCGGTGAAGGTGACGTTGAGGAAGCCGAAGCCGAAGCCGAAGCCGAAACCGAAGAAACCGACGCGAAAGAAGCAGACGGTGCAGCTAATAAGAGTGAGCCCGAACTCCCAAAACTAAGTCTCTACGTACATGGACCACTATACCCAGCATATCTTCTCATTGCACTACGACGTCTCGACACATCCTTTTCCGCCTCCTCTCCTCTTGTCTTCACAGTTCTTCCCAGAATCAAGGAGATCGGACTAGAGTCCTACGTCCTCGGGGTATCAACGCCTTTCTACAACGAACTCATGGAAATCTACTGGAATCGTCGTGGTGACCTTGTCGGGATGTTGAACCTACTGGAAGAAATGCGTCATTGTGGGCTCTATTTTGACACGCAGACCGCATCGGTTTTGAACCGCGTGGAGGCGAAGGTACTCGCCTTGGCCAATAACCAAGCTACTGGTTCATTTGGGAGGGCTGTCATGACTATGCCCGAGTACGAACGCGGTCTGCGAGAGCGCATTAGGCATTGGCACAGAGTCGTAGATCTGTCGGTAAAAGAAAAGGAGCGAGATATGGGGTATTAAGCCTGATGTCTAAAGTACTAGGCACTTGATTTTATGTAGTAGCCTAGGATCAATCGATGATATGATTTAGAAATCTACTCTCAATCACAACTCCAATCCCCTTTCTTAGAAACCTCTTTCGTGGGAGCCCCTATCCTTGATTGCTCTTGCACGTTTCCTGAATTTTAGGTTTTACAACTTTGAAATTCGTAATACTTCAATACTGAGCCTGTAGTTAAGTTGACCTGGAAGCTAGACGAGAGCAGAATCGTTGATTATTAACTCGAACATGACGAGAAAAGGGGGGATCTATACTACAGTAACCTAACCTAGAGATCTACATTCATAGTATGAAGTATGTAAACTAGACTCATTTTCACACTGTACGGAGAATGCTAGGTTAGTTAGCTAGCTAAGCTTTAGCTGGTGGAGGGAAAAGAATGGTGAGAAAACTTTTCTTTCTTTGTGGCGATTACATGACTTGATTCGATATGGAGCCAATGTAACTACCACCGAAAAGCAATCCTATTATGTGGTAATAGACATCTAGAATTTTGTTGGAGATCGTTCCAACCAACCTGTTTGTCAAGTTCACTTACATGCAGTTGGAAACCACACATACATGATGACTTGGAGAGTATTATTTCGCGCATGAAGAGATAAGAACCCCCCCCAATATCCAATGAGTCAAAGCTCTACATATATCTCTTCGACTGGTTGCTGTTATAAACTGCCGCCGCTATACTAGTTCTTTAGGGGTTTTTTGGATCCTATTCTACAACACCCCCTTACATACCTACCTAGATCACACGTCTCTGCGTCTAGCTAGATAAGAAGACCACCATGTTGGAAAGTCACGGGCCTGGCGAAGACCGCCAGCCGGTGGCAGTCAAACAGAATGTTGAAAAGGTGGTCAGTCAAAGTAATGTCGTCGATGAGTCGAAAGGTCGGACTTGGATAGAGACCCTTCGGGGCACTTTTGCCCGCTTCATCTCAGCGGGCCCGATTGAAGAGCGAGGAGTCATGCCGGTCTCCCTGGAAGATCGGAACGCCACCAATTATACGAGTTACTTCTCGATATGGGTTTGCATGAATATCAACCTCTTACCGTAAGTCATTGTCAAGTGTGTCTGTCGTCGTCGGCAGAGAGTAAACAGTTGGCTGATGTCCCGTTAATAGAATTACTTTTGGCATGCTCGGCCCAACCTACGGGCTTAGTCTAAGAGACTGCTCTTTGGTCATCCTATTCTTCTGCCTCCTGACTGCAGCCATCCCGGCTTATCTCGGCACCTTGGGGCCCAAGACCGGTCTGCGGCAGATGATACAGGCTCGCTTTTCCTTTGGGCGGTACCTGGTCTCCGTTCCCGTGATCCTGAACCTGGCCACGCTCACGGGATTCTGTGTCGTCATCTGTGTCATTGGCGGCCAATGCCTATCTGCGGTTGCCGGCGGCTCTCTCACGCCGGCGGTTGGCATAGTGATCATGGGCATCTTGGCCCTGCTCATCTCCTTCTGCGGGTACGACGTACTCCACCATTACGAGCGCTGGGCGTGGATTCCGGCCTTGATCGCCATTGTTATTACCACGGGATGTGGAGGGTCGCGGCTTAGTGAGCAAGCACCCACAGAGCCTGCGACGTCAGGCGGTGTCCTTAGTTTCGGCATGATCATAGCCTCCTACATGATCCCGTATGCCTGTCTCGCCTCGGATTTTACTACATATCTGAACCCTAAGTTTTCATCGTAAGTCGTTTCCATTCTGTGCCAAGTTTTGGGGTCATGGGCTAACTGTTGGACATGAAAAGATTGAGGCTATTCCTTTATGGATATGTAGGCCTAGTGCTTCCCTCGCTTCTGCTCATGATTCTGGGCGCTGCTATCGGCGGCGCGCTAAGCAGCATTCCAGAGTGGCAAGAAGGCTACGACGAGACCCAAGTAGGCGGCGTGTTAGCGGCAATGTTGTCACGAGCCGGAGGCTTCGGTAAATTCGTGGTGGTCGTGCTTTCGCTGACCCTGCTGGGAAACATCGCGGCGACCATGTACTCGATCACCCTCAACTTCCAGATCCTCATCCCGCAGCTCGTCGTCATCCCGCGCTACATGTTCTCCGTCCTGGTCACCGCCATCGTCATCCCCGTCAGTGTCAAGGCCGCGTCCGAGTTCTTCGCCAGCCTCGAGAACTTCGTTGCGCTCATCGGGTACTGGTCGGCCGCGTTCGTCGCGGTGCTAATCGTCGAGCACAACGTGTTCAGGCGCGGGAAATACGACAGCTATGACCATGACAGCTGGAATGTGGCGTCGAGACTGCCGCTGGGCGTTGCGGCTTTGGCGGCGAGTGCGCTGAGCTTTGCGCTGGTGATCCCGAGTATGTCGCAGGTGTGGTTTGAGGGCCCGATTGCGGAGAAGTCTGGGGATATTGGATTTGAGATGGCGTTTGTGGTGACGGCGGTTCTTTACTTGCCGTTCCGGTACTTGGAGAAGAGGGTTTATGGGCGATGAGAAATGACTTGGGCTAGATAGACTGGGTTGAATGCTTCTTTAAGAAGAGAATGTATGATTATGAATGATTTACATGGGTAGTTAGGTATACAGTCAGAGATATACCCCTTTAATGATGAGCATGCCTATAGAAATGATCTTTCATCTCGCGAAGCGCATAGAGCAGCCAACCTTGTGTTCAAGGTTAACATGAATATCATCAACTTACAACTGATTTTCGGCGACTTAATTGAAGAACCTAAAACTATTCGAAGCCATAATAATCATCTGCAAGTACGTCCATCTTTACCTAGGTAAGATACTAGTTAGGTAGCTACCTATGGAAGGCTCATTGAATTATGGCAATGCTAGGTATGCTCGACTAACACTGACAGAAAGCAGCACATTTTAGGATGGCGCACTAAGGGTGACAAGTAGATTAAGTGAGTTCATAGTATCCAATAGGCAATATAAAGTGTATGCATGCCTGAGACATGGCGAAGTGAATCAATTCACAGACACGATCAATAAAACTCAGGGTCGTCCTGGAACTCGACCAACACCTTTAAAGTGACAATACGAGAAGTCCAAGGTTCAAATCCAATCATATCACTTTACGAGATGTGCGAGATGAAGGTAAATCTTACCCGTAGCCCCAAATCTCTTGTTTACCAGGAGCTGTTGCTTGCCGCCGGTGGGAAGATTTTAGTTGCCCCCTTTACCCCTGAGCGCATCTACATCTAACACTTGACCCACCGACAACGATGAAAGGGTCAGGGGAGAGGGACTCATCCAACTGGTCAGCATTTCCGCCAAGTGGATCATGGCCAGGCTACAGAAGTTGACGCCAGCAACAGCATGTTGCATGTTCATATCCTTTACATAAGTTTCTTTCTCGGCTCTTCTGATCTGGCAATGATTCCACGAAGGCTGGAATTAGAATACGGACAACAGTGACAAAAGGTTGGCGTATGATACTAGGTATACTTCCTAGGGGCAAACTGCATTCTCTAGGTGGGCGAAACTGGTTCCTTGAAGCACATATTTCTGCTGTTATACACATGCTATGCTTCTATGTACGAATTGTTATCCATATTATTCCATGCATGAGGTCATGCTACTGAAGCTGCCTGATAAATAGGAATGGACTGTGTAAAATTGATGTCCCAACGCCCAAACCCGTGTCTGGTCGCCTACTCTATCTGTACACTCTACTCCTATCTTATATTCCAAGATGGACCTCAATGATTATGCAAATAGCAGGCTCGCGCCCATAGTCTTTTAATACACGCGACAACGCCTAACCACCACCAAATGTAATGCATCTATACAAGACAAGCCAAAGCTCCATCGCGCAATAACATATACCTACCTACACATGACTCCATGCACGATTTCTTTTGTTTTCTTTTAGCTTTGATACCCCTTTCTTTCCACCCTGCGATCCTCCATACGATTCAGCAGTCCCGCAAGAGTAAACCGCTTATCCGGCCCTGACCCTGATCCCGGCCCCGGAGACACAGGACCAGAGCTTGAGAAGAGCGAGGACAAGGATAGCGATGTTGTCCTGGATGAAGAAGTCCCTATGACATCCGTCGGCCGACCTGTTGGAACCGCGAATGTTAGTAAGTCAGTGCTGTGAGTGTACGAGGAGAAGGAAGAAAGGAGAATAGGAGATCTCACGGATGTTCCCCCTCCCACCGATCCCATACCCCCTGAGCTGCGTATCCCTATCCCCGACCTCATCTTCTCCCGCCTCGTAGCCCCCATCCCCATTCATATCCCCACCCTCATCCCCGTCCACATCCACATCCACATCCACATCATCTAAACTCTTCCTCCTCCTCCCCCTCGTCCTTGGCCTCGTCAGCGTAGCCCCCACCGCAGCGTCCATCTCAGCATCGCCCCGCGGCGAGTGCGCACGCCGCCGATGATGATGATGGTCCCCCGGTCCCGCGCCGCCGCGCACCAAGTTAACCACCGACACGCTGCGCACGGGGGCCAGCTTCCCCTGCACGCGCACGCGGTGCTGCGGCTGCGGCTGTCGCTTCCGCGGCAGCAGACGGCTGGTCTCCGGGTCTAGGTCCGCTAATGCGACGGCGCTACCGTGATTACCGTGGTGGCATTGGTGGTATTTGCTGCTATTGGTGTCTCGGCCGCGGCTGCTGTTCGGGAGGTACGCCGAGAGTTCGGTCAGGAGGGGTGGTAGTGGGGGTGGTGGGGTGTATGGGCGCGAGCGCATTGCTTGGAGAGGGAGGGTGGTGAAAAGGGGGGAAAGGTGTGGGGGGAGGGGTAGAGGCACACCGGTCCCTAGATTGTCGTCGATTCGATGCAGCAGTAAGCTTCGAAAGGAGATTGTGGTAATACCTAGAACGGCAACGGGATGAGTGATTGAGTGAACTGGGAACTAAACTTCGGGTTCGCTCAGCGCCGGAAATTGAAAATGCAAATGCAAATGCACATGCAAAGCAAAGAGAGAGAAAGGAGGAGAAAAACTCCGATAGGCGAACGGACTCGGTCGCAATTATTTGCGAAATTACGGGGAGGCGATTTCAGCTGCGGTATTACTGTGATCACTGTGGTGATACCTGGACAATGGTGATGATGATGACTCTCTTCAGGGGTTTATGCCGTGTATTTGGCCCAAGATGGCGATGTTTGATAGCAATGGCCGACCGGCTTACAATACAATTGGTATTGTAGGTAGGGGATAATAGGGGGTATGAGAGAGATGCAGAGAGATAGAAAGAGAAAAGAGAAATAAGCGAGGACAAAAGTCGCGAGAATTGATTGATTACTTGCGTCGTTAGATCCAATATCGGTGATTATTTTGTTTACATGGCCACTTGCTTTTCTTTTTGGGTATTGTCTCTTACATGTGCCAGTGTAATAAAGCTATCCTTGGGGTGGTAGTATGCAACTATTGTAATTGAAATAATTGAAATTACTAATAATATATTGATAACACTAGAGGCGTCGAGGACATTAACGTCGGAAGAGACACCTATAGGCTATCATATCCTATTGAGTGGCATAATCTTGAAGGGAATACTTGCCAAGGTGGTAACTAGCCCCTGATAACGCTGACATGATCTTCTACGTCGGTGGCCTACTTGGTGCTAATTATGAAGCATTAAAACTAAACTAGAACAAAGTGCTCGGCAGCTAGGTTAGCTTAGGTTAGATTGATATTTCATTTCGAGATAGGGGAATACTGTAGCAGTGTAGCTAGCAATTGGAATATAGAAATATGGCAGTAGGTGGGAAATTGGAATATAGATGCGATCATCAGATCTTCTACACGAATACACGTGTAAACAAAAAGTCGGGGATTGAGACGTCACAAATTGAAGATTAAGCCTCAGAATCCTATCGAGTACCTAGTATCGACTATCGAGATCCATCGATAGGATGGGACCGTATAATATAGAATCGTGGCTTTGTCTTGACTGTGATAGTATTGGAGGGGGGTCGCGTATGCAGGAACGCGGCGTTAATAGACTGATGGGTCTTCTAGAAAAGCTGAGGCCAGTTCCTTTAGGGCTCTAGGGCTAACTAACTAACCTAGTTATTTCATAACTTTCGCATTCGCGTTCTTATCCACATTCGTGCCACTAGATACCTATCTAGTAATGCCCGCTCTGCCCCTTTGACCTGTCCCCTAAGGCTACTGTAATATGACCTGATAAGAATTCCATCATAAGGCTTAGGGTATTGACGAGAACTCACGGGGATAAATGGATTATCGGCCACTCCCGTTCTCTGACATGTCTTAGGTTTTTGTTAACGTCCACAGGTGTATCTCGAAGGCGTTCATTACTCAGTATGTGTAATACCTACACCTATCCATACCTAAGTGGAAAGTGATGAGCATTCATCAATAGGTAGTTAACTACATATGTATATTTTGCCTACGTAACGTTCTAACGCCTCGGCAGCTTGTGGCGGACCGAATTGCAACCCATGATGCAGGACAGGTTAGGGGCATGCAGAGATGTCGTCTTTGCAAGAACCATGATGCATACATACGTACATGCGTACATACGCCTACCTACATAGATATATTCCGCTTGAATACCAAGCAAGCAAATCGTACCCCAATGAAGGATGAGGGGAACCCCGGATAATGCGATGCTACCTTTGACATTTACCGCCGCCTTGCTACGATGCCATCTCGTTTCATCCCTCCTTACTATGTAGGCACTTGCCTACTACCTACACATGCCGGCACTTCAAATTGCATCTATGCGAACGCTTCCTGGAGTAGTACAGTATCTACTGTAAGCCTTTTTGTCATTATCTTGAAAGCATTTGATGAAATCTCGATTAACACCTCAATTGGTGACGGGCCGACTCTGGAACGCCATTTCCTCTAACCGACGTGGTTTTCGTCGCTTTCGATGTATCAGAAAATGCAATCGCTAATTACTAATTGCTCACTTCCGCCTTCATCTTCATCTTCATTCGCTCGACAAGCGAAAACCCCTTGGCTACATCTTGGATTGCTTGCTAAGTACTAGGCAACCAGGCATGTAGGCGGCAGGCAGACCGTTTGCTTGAATTAGTCTGTATCCCGTGCGATGCAGAGCTAGAGAATACTACTGTTTCGTCATGACGCGTAGGTATTCTACAGTTCTACTGCTACCTTGACAGTCTTCTAGGTATTCTCGATTCTCTGCTCTCTGTTGAGTCTGTTCTCTGTTCTCTGGGAGTCTGGGGTTGATGTACTACTAATACTTCCAATAGTGTGTTTTACGTGATATAAAGAATACTACCTAGCTGCCCTGAATACCCTGAACGCTCACCCACGACACGGTGTACATCCCAGTAGTAGCCGGTGTGATGTGCATGCAGAATGAAATTCTCGCAGCTCTATTTTGAGTAACTAGTCCGCGATAATTGAGAGTTTAGATGGCGTTTTAAACAAATTTATCGTTCCCGTAAATGAACAATCTAGGCATCATAAAGGATATTGTAACATGGACACCAGAGTCAGGGGATCAGGTATCGAGTGATGTACCAAAATTCAAACCATGGTGATAACCTCCAACCTCTTAAAGGGCATGGTTCTTCCTCGGGACAGAGTTGCCGAAGATCTGGCCAAGAATCTAGAACCAGAAGAGAGAAAAAGAATGAAAAAGGAAAAAGATTACGGTTACACCGCCAATGTCGGGCTTTTTCCGCGTAGCTGAGTAGTTTCGTACCTACTACCTAGTTACTACCTACATGTAGGTACACAGGTAGGGCAAATCCTTTCCAACATCCTTGAGCCCTATCGACGTTATACCTCCAGTTACGACTCTGCTACTGTATGTTATGCATGATAATGAAAAAGTTATCCCCTCCAACCCTCCTGTAGCATAAAGGGGCTCCATCACTGATACCACCGTGGAGTCGATGACTCGATGGAAAACAATCATCTATCCTTGATGGGAACCCTTGTCGTATATCCTTGCTATCCACAACTGGGAATAGTTACACTGCTCATTGGCAGGATAGGTTTACCAACATGAGCCACTAATTTCTTAGCTATGTAGATATTAGCATTGTATTACATCTAACTCGTTATCCTTCAAAGTACCATACCGTAGCCCGTGCTCACTACATAAGCCCTAGAACCTAGAAAGTGGCGTGCCTAATACCTAGTACCTAGTATGGGAAGAATAGTCCCGTGAAGCCGCCCGTGTATTACTAGGTCCAGGATCGTTTTATACCAAACGGGAACCAGCCAACGCTTCCCGCGTAACGGCGTGGCAACGAGACAACAAGATCCCTTGAGCAACCATGAATTGGAGTCGAAGCACTTATTTGCTCTCCTGATCACCCGCATGAGAGAAAAATCCCCCCCTTTAAAAAAACTTGTTGCTTCGGCCGTTAAGCGATCACTATTGGGCGGTCGTAGGAGCAGTTCCCTACCGTCGGTAATATATTCCATGATATGGTTCGAGTATTGCATGATTTCAAACGTGAGAACTTGAAATTTTTGTCATAGGCTTGCGTTGGACTAATAGGGAGGATCCGTACGTCGGTTAGGTATACTAGGCAGATACAGTAGCTTGAGTGCGGTGGGCTGAGGATTTACAGTGCGTATGCACATGTGCCCGCCCCCCTATCTTCAAGGTTCCGATCAGCTTGTATTCATTGCCCCATACACACTGTACGAATACTTGTAGATCTACTCATTCTTTTAGGGATACTAGGCATCCGCACGCACATAGTAAGATTTCGGTCCAATGTCTCATATTTTGATCGTATTACGCATGCCCTAAGCCTCATCTACATAATATCGTGCCGGCTCATGGGTTGATGGGTATCATATTCTAATTTCTACACACGGGAAGAAAAAGAACGTTGCCCTATGAGGACTGTACATGTAAAAAACCCCCAAGAGAAATGACAAGGCTGACTTGACTTGCCGGCAAGAAATTTTTCGTGATGAAGCCAAAAAAGAAAAAATACCCCGGAAAAAGAAAAAGAAAAGAAAAGCCAAAGGGAATAACGAAAGTAGACCAAGCCAATAGTGCCTGTAATACATCGTGTTGAAGAGAACTCCGTCCCTGCTGCCCATATACCTACCTACCTACCTAACCTAGATAGAAGTACAAGAACAGAACAAATTTGATTTATTTTTTTGCAATACATACGCTCGCTCGCTTCGTGAAGAATGATAAATATTGAGACATTAAAAACTTTTCCGTTCCAAAGCATTTGCATTTGCTTTGGTTGCTTCAGTTCAGTTCAGTTCTGGTGCGTGTCGACCGGACTCAGCGACTTGGAGCTGTCGTTCAGGGACTCCATCTTCTTCATGTCGCCGTACTTCCTCAGCCACTCGTTATTCACGTCGCGGTAGTCCTCGGGGCCGTACGCTTCGTAGAGCTCGGCCAAGAACCCCTTCTTGCGCCATATCTCCAGCCCCAGGTCCCGCTGTAGCAGGTCCAGGTAAGGCACGGCGTCGAAGATGAAGTTGGGACGCTTGGTCCCCTCCGTCGGGTAGCGCCATTTCCCAAACCGACAGTACAGCATCGTCTCGTACCGCAGCTGATCCATCGCCTGCTCGTCGCCTACGGCCATCGACGGGTCGCGCTCTAGCTTACCGGCGAAGTACGCGCTGATCCACAGGCCTTGAAGGTGGGCCATGATCATGTTGCTGAAGTTGGACACGATGCCGATGAAGGCCGTGTCGCGACGTTTGAGGAACCGCTCCGACGGTGGCACGATGAAGTGGTGTAGCATGTACGGGGTCAGGGGCGTGTAGGGGGTCACCTCGTCATCACTCATGATGCCCTTTTGCTCCGTCATGGGGATATAATTCTTGTTCCACACGGGAGGGTCCTTGAGCCGGGGGAAGCGTTTCAAGATCTCCTTGTCAGCTCGATCGATCATGGCGGGGTCGTTGGCGAGGTCGGTGGCTGGCGCGCCATCGTTTGGGGTGTGGGGGATGCCAAGCTCGGTTTCAATACCTTCGGGTAAGAACTTGATAGGCGGGACGTGCTTCCAGCCCGTGTGGGCTAGAAGGGCATCAGACTCGAATTCCGTGCCGTCAGACAAATGAACCTTGCCGGGGCTGAGATGGTCGATTTCGCTGACGTAAACATCTACGTTGTCGCTCTTGATGAGCTCCATGATGTCGGTGTCGTAGTTCAAGATGCTGAAGCTGGCACCCGTGAACATGGCTTCTGTCCAGGGTTTTAGTTTGGCGGTCTTGGGGTGAGAATCGTAATCGTTGAGATTTAGGACGTCCCCTCCCAACACTTTCCAGAATGAGTTGACGATAGTCCGTCCTACCGCGGTCTCGTGGTAGAAACTCCGGATGCGACTATAACCGTCGACATCGCCCCACGCGCAAGGGCTGAACCAAGTCAAGAAACGCATATCTGAGTAAGAGAAAATACCCATTAGGACTAGAGTAAAATCGCAGGATTTGCATCACGGCATGGCAAACACTTACTTGCAAGCTTCTCAATCCACTTTTTGAGTGGCGTAACGTATGAGGGGGCAATCCAGCACGGGCCGTGGCCAGAAGCTAGAGTTAGAAAGTCAGCTCAGCTCAGCTCAGATCATAATGTAGTCTAAGACAGGACTAGGTAGGTAGTCCTTGAGGGCGGGGATGGAGATGGAGATGGAGATGGGCCTTGAAACGTCAAGTTAGGTTAAGTAAAGGTACGTACATCGAATAACCCAGTCCACCTTGACGCCGGCGGTGGCGTACGCATACACGGCATCCCAAGCAAACTTGGTGCCACCGAAGACGGTTACTCTCTTCGCCGTCTGCAGCGTATCGCTGTTTTGCTTGAAGTCCTTCCCGTGGAATATTCTGCCGCCGAAGCTCTCTTGGCCCTCAAAATGTGGTAAGAAGGCTTCCGAGGTGGTTCCCGTGGCGAAGATGACTCGGCGCGCAAACACTCTAGTTGGGGCTTGGTTGAGGGGTGCGATGGTTAGGATCCATCCGCCCTCGACAGTCTCCTGGTGCTCTGCGACAATGACTTTGGTGTTCAAGCGAATCAAACTGGTGATACCGAACCTGGCCGCGTATGCCTTAAGGTAGTTGTTTATGACCTCACCCGACATGTGTTCCTTGGGCTTAACGCCGAATGTGGGCGTGTCCATGGGGAAGTCAGGATATTCGAAGGTTCCTAACTGATTATTGCTTTTTAACCCCGGATACAGGCGCTCATCGGCCCATGTGCCGCCCAGGTTGGACTGTGAGTCGAACACGGCGAGCGAACATTCTGGCTGTGTACAGTGAAACTGTTTCGCGGCAGCTAAACCGAACCATCCTGTGAAGTTATCGCCATCAGTTTGTGCGCCTCTTTCATTACGGCGCAAATTTCAATAATTATCTACTTACTTACCTACCTAACCACCTCTTAGTAAGTACCTACCAACCTAGGTAGGTAGGCAGGTAGGTAAGTAGGCAGATATGTAGATAGATGGGTAAGTGTAGGCATGTGCTAAGTAGGTAGGTAGGTATGCGCCATCATAACGGGGATATAGAGTGATAGAAACAAAAAAAGGGGAATAAAACTTACCAGCACCAACAACGGCACAGTCTAACTTCTCCATCGTGATGCCGTTAGCCACGGCGATGTTTTCGACTTTCTCCGTTGATGTCGTATTAGCCATGGTGATACACTCAGTCGGGTCTTAACCAGGCTTTCTTGGTATAGTAAGGAGCCGGGAATCAGGATAAAAGTCATAAGGATAAACTTGTAATAAGTCTAGCAGCAAATGTAAAACTGCGCTCAAGGTCTGACATATTACATACCTCAAGTTGTTTATCAGCCTGCGCCGCCCTTGTATCCCTTACTTTCCCATCCCTTCCCTTCCTACCCCCCCTCGGCCCCCCTCGTCTTCCCCCCCTTTCATGCTGCACAAGGTCGAGGCCTTTGCCTGACTAAACATCATCTAGGTTAGAACTGGTTATTGCCTGTCTCATCCTCAACCCCGACGGCCCGCCTTAATCTATTGTCCCTAGTCGTACGGTGCGAAGGCTAGAGCCTGGGGCCAGTCCTGTGGTGAGAGTGGTAGTCCTGTGGACGCAGCTACATAGTAGTTGCTGACAGGATTCAATGTTGGTTCTATGTTGGACCATGGTTTCCACGTTGGATATGAGATGTTTCTCGAAACGGTAACTCTCCACACTCTTGGCATACCTACTAAGAGCCAATTCACCCACCAATGGCGAATCAGGTATAACAGCCGAGAAGATCATGTCAATCCCTTACTTGATTCGGAATTGACCTGGTCTCACCCGTCCCGCTGTTACAGTACCACATATAAAGACAGTTAGTCTCATATCTAATTCGATTTTCCTTAACGAAGGGCCCCCCACCCTCTTTTCAAGCTTGATCATACATAATAGATCTTTGTTATAGGTATGTATAGCCTCTTTGCTCAAACCAACGTCGCTCTCTTTTTAGTCTACCCACTCTACCCAGCCTACCTTTCAAGCCCTACACCATAATAGCGTTCCCGTTGGCACAGGCCAACAGATGACCAGGGAATGATCAGCGGATGACGAAGGGTAAGAGATATATAAAAAGAGAGAGAGGGTGAGGAAAAGCGAAATTGGAAATCTGCAATCATCATCATGATCATTTAACCATGGTACAGTTGGTATGTTAAGGTACTCAAAGTTCCAAGATTTGATGGTATGTATGAAAATCATACAATTTGAGCCTACATATGTACATACCTGCCTACATACAAGGAATCCAACCAGCTTGTTTCTACATGTAGGACAATAACGTTATATAGTACTATGTATGATATGTAGGCACTGTAGGCAGGCTCACTTCCAAGTTCTATGCATATACATATGTGCGCTATATGTACGTATAATGAATGGATGTACAATGATATGTATGTTATGTACACAACCGCATACGCTTGGACCCAACCTGCATACCTACACACATACATACAGCTACAACATACATACATAGCAGTACGTACCCACTGGGTATCCATCCATGTGCTGCGTTGCGTTCAACGTTGCGTTTGCGTTTGCGTAGCACACCAACTTTTTCCGGCCGTCAGATTCTTTTCCGATGCTGTAGCATGCATATGCACTCTCCTGTGTGTTATGCATAACAAACATGAAATTAGGTATTATGGGCTCAAGTCTTTAAGCTCGAGCTCCCTTATGAAGATAGCAACACCGAGGAGGTGAAAAGATTTGATCCGGGGGATGGTTACCTAAATACCTAGGTAGGCAATACTTACCTACATAGGTATTATGTATGCAATGGTTGTACTCCGGAGGGTTTTGAGGCTCTCTAACTTCAATACACACCAGCCCTCTCTTTAAGGTATGTTTCCTCCATTTCCCTCTCCATCCCCATCCCCATCCCACTTGCTTCCCGTTCGTGAACCAAGAAAACTCTTGGATTGATTTTGTGTGTTTGAAAACGCATTCCACCTGCTTATTTCAGAGATTCAGTACGTAATTCCGAGTATCAGAACCCCCAGCAGTGATTACCTAGGTCTGCAGTTTTACGCCGAGGACTGAAGCATAGGTAACTAGTTACTAGTAGTCCCGCAAACCTGCAGACACCAACTACCTACGCTATCTCCCCGACGCCCCCCCTTGATCAAATGTAACGGTGATCTTTTAGCCGTGCAAGGTTTTTCTCTTCCCATTATGTGCAGGCATGAACGGAAAGTTGGAGAGTCTTCTTCGTATTATGGGATAACACACATTCAAGATGTTCAGGGGCAGTTTCGAACGAAGTATTGACAGATTAACCAGAATCGTTCTAGGGCTTATGTCAAGTGCCAGACCAAGCATGTGCAAAACCCTTAGAAGGTAAAAAGAAGCTTGGGTGGTAATATTGAAGTATGTACGTCTTCAGTCCCCAGAATTCGAATACCTACTGTAAGTAAGATTAATAGTCCCTTTCTGTTCCTGCATCATGAAGCAAGTCAGCATCTCATGTGCCTGATGTGACAATACTGCGATTGGGTTGAGTAAGTGATCGAAGCTATCACACGAACGATATTCACAACTGACAATCCACATGCAGTTGAAACGTTTGCCGATCTGTAATCGTATCTCCATATATGTGGTCTCGGCTATCCACTTTGATAATGACTCGAGATTAATCCAACCCTGTCGATGCCGCCAATATGTGGTTCAGGCTCTTTCAAGGGTATTAACCCATGTTCAACGGTCCCCCGATCTGTACAGTCTATCAGGAATTGACCAGTCATAGTGGCTTTCACAAAATAAATACCCTACTCCAAAAGAATTATGAACAGCCGTGCCATACACCTAACACGCAGAGTATTGCAAAGTACCTCCATGTACGAAAGTATGTAAGTCTATAGAATACCTACATGTAGTCTGTCAAACGGCCCAGCTCCGAACAAGTAAAAGCCCTGGCCATCTCCATCTGCATGTTCGTCTATCCTCCTTGGTTGACATCAAGTCAAGTCAAGTCGAGCCCAATCCTTTCATATAACTAACTTACTTGCTTGCCGTTCAACACACACACATACTCACTGGTTCGCCTGCTACCGTCGCTTCATCCTTCCAAGCAACCATCTCTCTACGTATCTCTCCTTCCCGCGTTATGTCTTCCCCGGATGCATCAACACCCGACCCAGCGGCGGCAGCAGCCGCTGCTGAAGCTGCCGCCGCGGCAATGCGTCAGTTCACCATCGAAGCGTGGACACTTCTAGCTTTCGGCATTGTAGTTACCATTCTCAGGACGTACGCTCGAATAAAAGCTGTTGGGGTCAAGCGATTACAAGCCGATGATTTCTTGGTCTGGATTGGGGTGGTTAGTTCTGTCTTATGCCTGGTTTCTAGGTTGCAATATACCTATAATATACAAGTATATATGAACTAACATGAACATTAAAAAACACAGACCTTCTATGCCGTAGAGACTAGTTTGGCATATTCGGTCGGTGCTGTTGCTAAAGGGTTGGCCAACAATGGCATGACAGATGAACAGCGGGCCGCATTGTCTCCAGATAGCGAAGAATATACTACAAGGTATGTAGATCGAATGTGGAGAGAAGGAAATGAGAGTTGAGGAGTGAAAAATGACAGAAAGAGAGCGAGAGTGCGTGTGTGTGCGTGTGTGTGTGAATGCTTGCTAACTATGATTGAACAGAGTCATTGGTTCCAAGATCCAACTCGCAGGATGGTCATCCTATTCTGTGCTTCTCTGGGCACTCAAGGCTTCTCTTCTCGTCTTCTACTTGCGGTTGACTGTAAGCTCCCAAAAGTCTCCAAGGTTCGTACCATATGAGACGTGATTGCTGATCAAGATTCATAGTCTGGCCTGGCTCGTACTTACTTGATTCGCATCTATATCGGATTCGGACTTCTCCTCGCCAGTTTCATTACTATCTTGATGAATCTCTTCCTCGCCTGTCGACCATTTTACAGATATTGGCAGATAAATCCTGACCCTGGCAGTACGTCGTCATTCATTCATCTATTCATCCTCTCCCTGTTTGCGCCTTTGCCATAATAGGGATAAAACATGCACACTAACTAACCTGGTTTCATTCATTCAGATGTTTGCCAACCCGCTATTTCGAACCAGGTCATTTGGGTGTACCTCTCCATGAATGTCATCACCGATCTTTACCTACTTTCCATCCCCGTGCCTATGCTTTGGCAATCAAGTCTGAAGCCAGTCAAGAAATTCGGCTTGATTATTCTTTTTAGCGGAGGTTTATTTGTCGTCGCTTGCGCCATTCTGCGTTGCGCGCTCATTGTAACGGTAAGTTCCTCCCTTCTTCCCCTTACCCACTTACACCCACTACTCCCTAAACCACCCCTGTCCTGCCCTACGCGCGCGTGCGGCACGGAACGATGATCGACAACAAACAAACCCACCCAACCCATGGTAACTAGTTATGGGCTAAGCTAATACGATCTACCCGCAGGACCCAGTTAATGGCGCGCAACTAGCCGGATCTTGGGCCGTTCGGGAAACCTTCGTCGCGGTCGTCACGACGAACCTACCCATGATTTTCCCGCTCTTCAAGATGTGGCTCACCCCCATCTTCGGCTCTCTGCTCACGACCGTCCGCTCGCAGCAGCGACTCACCGACAAGGAATCGAAGAGCGACCTGCGCACGTTCGGCGGCGGCAGCCACCAGAGCTGGCGACGCCGCGGGGGCCCGCCCACCGCAAACCCCATCACCAACATCACGTTCAACGAGAGCGAGGAGCGCATGGTGGACGAGGTGAAAATGCAGGATCTCAAGGGCTGGACCGACACGAGCACGAATGGCAGTGGCGGCGGCGGCGGCAACGCGGTGGCCCCCAACGGTAATAATATACACAAGCACGTGGAGGTCGAGGTGGTCAGCGAGGCGCGCGACGAGAAGGATCTGGAAGCGGATAACCATCGACACGTCGTTCCGGATGAAGAGAACCAACACCAGCAATCACACGGCAACTTCACCTTTGCGAGAGGCCCGCGGAGGTCAAGTTATACCGGCCATAGTCGTCCGTGAAATTTGTACGAAAAAGAAAACGAAAACAAGATTTTTTTTAAAAAAAAAGAAGGGGGAAAAAGAGAAGGGAGAAGTGGTGTATGTGTGTGGATGAAGGAATACAAACGACATTTAATACCTAAATACTATTAGGCTCCCCTCTCGGCTGGCATAAACGGAACAGTCCTGAAATGCCGAGGAAAATAAATGGAAGATGTTCAAAAAATAAAACAAAAAAGACATGACATAATTTAAGGGTCTTCTGTGTAAGGGTTCTTCTGTGAATATCTGTCTGTTATCAAGGATGGGCTTCGGTGTATTTATACATATGTAAGGGTTAAAGGGTTAAAGGGTTAAAGGGAGTCAGTCAAAGTCCCCCTATCCTTGGTTGGGTTTGCTAGGTGCCCTAGGTAGGGTTGGACTTCTTCTCAGGTTCGAACTTGAACTTCTGTCTGGTAAAGGGCAGAGGGTTCAAAGCGCTCTGACGAGCAGCAACTAGGGCTTTTATTTTATTTGTCTGGGTTGAATTGAATGGAAAACCTGAGTTTGGCTTATGAAAGTGCGTTCTCAGATACCCGTGAAGTAGATACCTCATAAATACGTACCTAGATAGGCACCTATGTATGTACAATACTGTAGGGTAGGTACTAGGTACTAGGTAGGCTAAGGTAGTCTACAAGATTCAAATCGAACACAGAGAATTCCGGCGCCTTGAACTATTATATGTTATGTGAGCGTGGGGGGTGTCTGTAAGTGCGCGTGTGTGTGTCTATGTATCTGTGTGCGTCCCATGGCTGGGTCCAAGTGCCGTGTTCCAGTACCATGGCGCCGGAACCCATCAACCCAAGATGCCGGTACTTTACAACATGAAAAAGGAAAATACCAGGGTATTAATGGTATTGACTCATCCTTTAGACCAATGGGATCACCTCTCGATAGCCAATTTCACGATGGCTTTCAGCTCATCTCGGTTTAACCCCTTGATTCCCAATAAATCGTTGTCACGAACCGGGAAGTACCCGCCCCAGCCGTGCCCTATGAAGGCTCGGTTGATGAACATTGCGATCACTTCGTCGCTATGATCACCTTTCGCCCAACGCTGTAGGGCTTCAATTTCCAGGTCTTCGGTTTTGGAATACGTCAAATCCCAGCCGTCGGTAGCGCCTAGCTCCTTGGCTATTGTGATCAGTTCGTTCTGAGTCGTGTTGACGCTCGATATCCTCACCGGACGGTTAGCCGTCTCTTCCAGGTGGGTCAAGATCCCAATCACGGCCTGAGCGATATCGTCGTATGTGGTGGCGCAGAAGAGCACGTCACCGCCATCTTTGATGTCAGCCTTTCGCTGCTTCACGTCCACGATGAAGTCCAGTGTCCAGTCTGGCCCCAGAAACGACGCATTATGAATCGTGGTCCAGGAGAAGTCCGGGTTCTTGGCTGCCATGCGCTCACATCGCTGGCGAATGGCAATCTTGGGCTGGTAGATGGGGAAGGCAGCCAGCTTGGGATTCAGGAGGTCATTTCCATACTCGGAAGGAATCATTCGTCTGACGCCAGCATTTACCGCCGCGTCCACAAGATTCTTTTGCTCGTGGATAGCCTCAAACGCCATGGCCGAGACCAGTGCATCCTGTTCTTGTAGAGCAGCCTCTAGAGACTCGAGAGAGTTGTAATCCACTTCTCTGACCGTCACATCTGCGGGGAAATCGCGCAGAATTCCCCCGTCACGAGTGATGGCGGTCACCTTGAAAAGCTTCGATGCGAGAAGATGGTCTACGATTGGGCGGCCGATCTTCCCGGTTGCCTAATCATAGTGGTCAGCATTCGTCAGCTTCCCAACAGAGAGAGGTGTGGAGGTGGACATACCCCTACAACGGCGACGTTCTTGATGGTAGTCATCCTTTGTAAAAGTAAAATGTTAGATACTAGATACTAGGTAGTAACAGATTCTCCCTTGCTTTGGTACGATGAGTGGGTTATGTTGGCACAGACAATGGTTTCATTTCGGGGCAGAAGTGGGAAATTTGAATGTTTTCAGCCCGACATATGCTTCATGTGTGTCACGGCCACGTTGTTCTATTATGATCCCTACATACCTACAGGTAGCTTAGCTGCCTTATTTACCCCTTACGTAGAGATGTATTAGGTGGTTTTCTAGGTACTGGGTAGGTATTCTGCCGGTCGGGGGTGGAGAGAAAATAGTAGGAGATGCCAGGCTTTCGGGAGAAAATGGCGTCTCAAAAGATCCGAAAGCGATCTCGCTTCAGGTTGATTGGGTGCCCTGACGCCCCGTTGCCCCGTCACGATACTGTTGGTCACAAATCGACACTGGTGGCACAAATGGATTCACGTTTATTTCCATGGCTTTGGTACTGGGTCGCTTCCGCGGACGGTCCACTCTCATTAGTTTCCTTTTGCTTCTTACCATCTTCGAATTACCGCGCTAGAAGCCTTCCCTTTACGGTCATATGTATTATATCAAAAATAAAAATATCAGAGTATCAGAAAATTTGGAAAATGAGACAGAGAAAAAAAAAAAAAAAAAAAGGCCAGCACATTCCTACATACATAGGTACTTACCTGGCATACATCTATCCATCCATCCATAAAATCGTAACTGGAAAAAAAAAGAGAGAAAGCCCCTGTCGATATCTGCAACATGCTCTACACTATAAACTGCAAATCAGCTAGGTAGTAAGCCTATAAGGGAGCTAGAAGAGCAAGAAGGGGGAAATAAAGGGCGAGAAGGGCCTAATAGGTGGTTAAAAAAAGAGAGACGCTACAGTATGAGGCAAAAGCAGCATCATTCTGGTGTGATGTAGCGTAGGAGTGGTAAGTGGTACGCCTCGTCGAAGCCGTTAGTGTCGCAGTAGGAAATCCGGCAGTCCCATGCCGCGCCAGGAAATACCCTATAGGACATTAAGCTGCCTAGCTAAGTATGGAGAATGCTGCAGGTTCAGCCGAAGACCCTGTAATGCCCTGCCAGTACCCTGATTCCCCCTGCGTGGGTTCTATACACCCATGCCACCTCCACTCGCAACCCCCTCTCAACTTGACAACTGGAAGTGCTTTAGAGGTTCACCTGCAGCCATGCAGAGGGAGAGGGAAGAGTCTGACGAGAGTCTGACAGACATGTTGAAGAATAGGTGGGCGGCAGGAGGCGGCTTGAGCTTTTCTTTTCTTGCTTCTTTTTTTTTCAATGGACTCTCAAGGGCCCATTTGCCGATCTTGACCTCTCGATTGGAACAAGCTTATGGGAATGAGCCAGATAGAGTATCCCTTTCTAGTCACTTTTTTATTTTTATGCTTATTTTTCCTTTTTTTTTTCTTTTTTTCCCCATTATCCCTTTTTCCCCTTTCCCATTTTTCTCGCTTAAGTGACTTACCCGCAACTGAATCCTTCGCCTAAGTAGGTCTTATTTTCTACGAAGTAAAGTTGACCAAGGCAATATGCCTGCCTATTGTCTGCCTATTCTTACCGCTAAGACTTCGATATTGAACGAAGTTGATGAAAAAGGAATATATTACTACCTATATTACTATTTTTACCAAAGAGCTCGCTAGAGACTAAAGACTATTATACCCTTGTTGCCTTCTTTGTTACCTCCCCTGGTTACAAGCAGTCTGGCCAAGTGGTTGGTGCGCGTATGCATGGGTAAGTAGGTACCTAGGCATGTAATGCATTTCCTTGTCATCATCATCAACCTCACATGATCTCGAGAATAACGTGCCAAGTGGACAACGTCGCTGAAGCTGAACACAGTATTTGCGTAAATCTATACGACCTCTCTGTCTCTCTACCAAATGTCTCTCTTTATGCCTCTCCTTCTCTATGTCCTCGTTAGCCACGTGTCTCGGACATTTACAGCATCAGTTTCAGCCTTCTACTTGGTAGCTAGACCCATAGTTATACTATGGAGTCTGGAGAGTCTGGTAAAGAAAACCGCTGTTCCTGAATACCGCCGCAAGCTTTTCCACTGCAACATTGCTTACTTGGCTGTCAAAGGAGCTGAGCACAGAGTACTACATAGATAGTTAGTGCTAATCATCACGGCACAGGCCGTCTACCTAACCTTAGTAGGTACTCAGGTAGAAGATCATCAGCCATATTGATACAATATGCTTCACAGTAACATAGTAATGCATTTATGCTTCGTCCAGGTCTGTTACGTCTGTACCTAGTCTAGACTATGCGATCTACGATTTACGTGGTCCGGACCCTATCATATTGTCATACTACTTTGTTGTTGAGACTACTCGATCGAGCTATCAAGGCAGGCCATTATAAGGATCCTTCTTGATTCAGGGGGGAGCAACTATAACTCGCGATAGTTTCGAGGGGACCCAACACAGCCCATTCCAGCGGAGTCGGTCGGTCACTTAAGTGATTATCCAAGTACCAGGAAACTGGGAACCCGCCACTCTCAAGGAAACACATAATACATCGATAGGTAATCAACAAAACAGAGTACATGGCCATGACGTACGTACCTACAAGTATTCTCCAGAGATTTGTAATACTTCCAAGGGTTGTATGATGGTATTTGCATGCACACAATACAGAAAAAACACATACAACAAAACAGAACAAAACATACACAGACACATATACACACAGTGTATAGCTAGCTTAGTAGCTTGCCAGCGCTGATGCCCGGTTACTCGTTACCAGGTCTAGTCCTCGAGAGCCCAACAATACCTATCCTGGCAGCCACAAGTCATAAACTTGGGGAAGTAAAAGCAATGAACGGTTCTTTTTCATCAGCCGTGTTGTGGGCCTTCACTTGAGATGGTAAGAGGAAGAGCAATAAAAGAAAAAGATTTCTTTCGTAGTTTCCGTGCTCCGGCCGGCAACGGTACATTCGCTCTCCTCAAAGCAGTACACGCCCCCGTAGGTCTGCTTCTGCATTTATCCCTTGTGACAAGCATTCCATTGGATACCTATGCCAGGTCAGTGACGAGGTCGTTGCGGGGCTCCATGATTGGACGCATCCTTTACGGACAATTGCCTGATTGGCTAAAGAGGAAGAGAAAAGTTTCTACCGAGTTGACAATCTGCCTAACAAAAACCCGTGGACGCTGGGACATGCGTGCGTATCGGTGGCCAAGGGGACTTAATGGATCCCCTTGCCGCTTAGATGTGTATGTATGTACTTCGTAGGAGGAAACTGCTCGCCGGCTGGGCATCATCGGGCTTCGGATATCGAGTAGGTATAGTATAGTCTGGTTCACTTGTCACAATCTGGGCCCAGCTCTCTACCTACCTCTACCTAGCAGCAGCATTGGCCCAGAAAACCCTTGATCCCAAGAGTATAAGTAAGCTCGCCACCCTCTCCTCATACCCCCCCTCCAAGCACCCTCTCATGCAGTGTTCGTGTTACACGATAGAAATCTCGGTATCCTTCATCTTTTCCACATTTCGTCATGGCTTTCTCCTTGTTCCTAGCTGCCGGTGCTCTCGCCGCCCTAACCCTGTACTATGTCATCCAGTGGCTTATAGTATGTCGACGTCGACATCTCATGAAGAAGCAGCATGGCTGTCTCCCTGCCAAGAAGCTAGCCCAGAAGGATCCTTTCCTAGGGACCGACATAGTCATGCAAAACCTGACAGCGGCCAAGAATTATGGATTCCTCGATCTCCTCAGGACTCGTCATGCCAACAATGGCCTCACTTTCACCACCAACACCTACTTCCGGACCACCATCAACACTTGCGATCCGACATTGATCCAAAACGTGCTGTCGTTCCAATTCCAGGACTTCGGCATGGGACCTCTGAGACGGAAGAGCGCCTCTCCACTGCTAGGCCAAGGCATCTTCACCACAGATGACGAAATCTGGTCACACCAACGTGCTCTCATCCGGCCGAGCTTCGTACGGGCCCAGGTCACGGAATTCTCCATCTTCGGCCACCACGTGGACCAGCTGATTTCTCTGATCGCCCGCCGGAACTACAAGGTCGACCTGCAGCAGCTCTTCTTTCGAATGGTTTGTGATATACATATTCCCCGGGGGGCGCGCGCTTCCCTTCTTTCCCACCACCACCAGCACCCCCGGTGACTAACACCTCGCTTTTTTTGTGATTTATTATAGGTCCTGGACTCGAACAGCGAGTACATGTTTGGAGAGTCGGTTGGCCTGATGTCGGAGAACGCGTCGGAGGCGGCGCACACCTTCCACCACGCTTTGGACTACGCCCAGCAGGGCACCATCCTGCGGCTGCGCCTGGGAAACCTCATGTTCACCCACCGGGACAAGAAGTTCCGCGAGTCCTGCGACACCGTGCACGCCTACGCTGACAAGTTCGTCGCCCAAGCGCTCGAGTACCGACGCAGCCAGGATGCGCTGCCGGATGAGAAGAAGGAGCGAGAGGAGGGAGGCGGGCGCCAGAAATACGTCTTCTTGAACGAGCTCGCCAAGGATACCAGTAATCCGATCCTCCTCCGCGACCAGATCGTCAACATGCTCTTGGCCGCGCGCGACACTACCGCCGGGTTACTCGCTTTCGTGTTCTTCATGTTGGCGCGAAGGCCCGACGTGTGGGATAAGCTTCGCGCCGATGTCCTGGAACACTACTGCGAGCCGCTGACGTACGAAGCGCTTATGGACATGAAGTATCTCCGGTTTGTCGTAAACGAGAGTATGTTGTCTCAACCCCCCCCTAACCCCCTCCACCCCCGAGAATGTTGCGACCGTGCTTCGTCCACAATGAAACTAACCTCAATGATTCGTCAATAGCCCTCCGTCTCTTCCCCCCCATCGCGACGAACAGTCGCATGGCCAACAAAGACACCGTTCTCCCCGTCGGCGGCGGTCCCGACGGCAAGTCGCCTCTCTTCGTCGCCAAGCACCACGTCGTGACCTACAGCACCTTCGTGATGCACCGGCGCGCCGAGTTCTTCGGCGACGACGTCGAGGAGTTCCGCCCCGAGCGCTGGGAGAACCTGCGTCCCGGCTGGGAGTTCCTGCCCTTCAACGGCGGGCCGAGGATCTGTCCCGGCCAGAAGTTCGCGCTCACCGAGTCCTCGTACACGATCGCGCGGTTGCTCCATGCGTTCTCTGGGATAGAGAACCTCGACCCGAGCGACTGGAGGGAGCAGTTGACGTTGTCGCTGACGCTGAATAATGGCGTGCAATGTCGCTTGGTTCCAGCGGCGTAGCCCTTCCTTTTTATTTTATTTTTTCTCTTTTGTAGTAACTCTTTCTTTTCTTTTGCTGCCCATACCTTTTGAGATATCCCATGTCGAGGTCCTTTTTTTTTTCTTTTTTTCATTTATGCCCCATTAACGACTTGAAAATTAAGGGGATGGTTATGATTTCGTTTCGGGTTGTAGAATAGGAAAAAGCCGGGGTGGTTTGAACTCTCGACTTCCGTTAAAAATTAGACGTATGCTGAAGCTGCTTTGTAAGTTTTCGAAAGGGGAGGCAGCGGAAGGGAGTAGGGGGGGCAACTGTTTTTGGTTTTTGTTCGCAGGATTTCGTTTAGATACTAGACCTCACGATCAACTGATGATATTGGACTGCTGTCATGGATTAGTCAGGGTTAATATTGATAGAATTAAAGAATAAAAAAACACTTATTAGTCATTGTTAGACTTTAAGGAAGAAATGAAAGCGGTCTACCTATCGAATAGGTACCCGATCAGGTAGTCTTACTTACAGAAGATGATTATATCACAGCCTTACGTGTGTCAGCGGGTGTTGCGTGGATCCGGTTATACTCCTATAAATAGGTAGGTAGGCCCAATATATATCTCAAAGCGTTGGCCTCTAAAGAGTGTCACCGGACCACTGAGCCTTATACGCAGACAGTCTTAGGGGCCAGACTCGTATGTAGCACCAAATATGGAGCACGGCCGCAGCTAGGCCGCAGTGAATGCTATCGAGATTGAATTCTTAGAGCGGTATATATATGCTGATCACCAAGTGCCGATGGAACGGTTGGTCATGTATGTCTCACATATGAGGCTTCCAACATGCGTCGGGAGTTGGTGCCAGTGCCGGGTGCCGGTGCCCGCTCTGGCCCTATGAGATCCATGGATTCATGAATATGTACGATACTATACATATGCAAGATTAACGATGTAACAGAGGCGTGACCCAAGTGAATTATGTAGTCCTGGGTATGTGTCAATATGTAGGTAAGGTAGTGGGGCTTATTGCTTTCAGAAGACCACGGCATTCAGAAATCTCCTAATGGTTGGATGGATATATATACCCGATATAGGTCTTTCACACTTACTTGTTATTCTTTCCTAATTACCTAATTACCTAAGTAGTTACTTATCCTTAGATTTCCCCGAAGTGAAACTGGGTCTATGCTTCTGTTGAACTCGAGTTTGACACTTGACTTGGTCAAAGTCGTGAGACTTGTTGGGCTAGTGAGTGGTATGTATATCAGTACCAAGACTCTTTTCGTACTGTATACCGGGAACTGTATACCTGGATGGCTATTTTAGGTCGTGGTTGAAATAGTATGAGATTGAGGGCACCGATGTTGATTCGTCGTGGAAATAAGCTTCCGGCAGCCATCTAGTACATGGGGGAAGTCGATCGAAGTCTTGCATAGATTAGCGGTCAATGGTTCAAGCATGAAACCTGGAACATGGAGATGGCGGATAATTCTGCAGTAACACGTCAGTATAACAACATGCCGCGTAGTTGCGGCGTTCCTGAGATGTGATACAGATGATCTGTCACGGCCCCTGTTCGTATGCGGCTCAGCAAATGAGGGCCGTGGGTGGGTGATCTTAGCCACACCGACTACACCAACAGCATCAACTTCCCTGTTCTGTTTCCTAGAACGATCGATCTGTTCTGGTTACGCAGCACGTGGCGAAGTTACATGCATCCCAAGTCCCGACAGCCTTAAGACCCACTGTCTCTTTACTTATAATGTAACGCACCATTAGTTACTATCAAAAGAGTCCATACGGCGAACACAGTATGTGATACTTGGTTATATTAGGTACCTACTAAGCATTTGGACGAGGCCTGATTCGGAGGCTAATGCTTTGCTGTCTTGTCGTATGAGAGTCGGTATAGCGCTACTGAGTGATGCAATGTGTATTGAAAAAAGTTCCAATACTTCAAACTTTCTAGTATCAAAGACGCTCAATATCTAGCTCTTCAGGTTGTTCACCTCGTTCCAGGGATGCAACCTCCAAAGAACATACTAACAGCAGAGAAGCAATTATACAGACAGAAAAAGCATCTCCCTACACCCTCTCCAAATGACAATATGTGCCATACTTTCAAGCTTGGAAACTGGCGAATATAATATTCCCCGTGTATATAAGAGTTTACTACAGCGACCCAAGCCGGGAGAGCGAGATCCAGTACATAGAACCCCCTCAACCATGTCCTAAATGGTGTTAATAAAAGCGATTTCCATTAACTAGGCCGATTAAGAAGCACTGAGAGTTTGACTATGTACCTACCTCCCCAACCCTTTATTGCAGTAAGGGAAGTGAAACCTGATACGAGCCTGACAAAGTGTGTCTTTGTCATCACCCAGGTGAATGCTAGCCATAACTTAACATTGCTATTGTCTCGGAAGCCATTATTCACTCCATTCATGTATTTATATTTATGAAGGGACTTTCTAACCCCTGCAAGAAGTAGCCAAAGGAATTCAATGAAACGTTGAAAATCATTCCTCAGGCCTATTAATTCTAGGCTTTGCCGTGAAGTTAAGATGTTAGCTGGGATTAAAAACCGCACTTTACAGGTAACTATATTCATGACAGGCTCCGTAGTTGCCAAGGACCTACCTGGGAACTACATGAGTGACTATATAGAGCAACCAATAGTGCTCTCTCTTCAAGAATGCAACGATATCTACTCTCAATTGACCGTGTTGTGTATCACACTCGATTACCCCTATTTGTAGTCTACCGGGCCAAAAGGCCTCACAACCGTAGTATACCATAGGACTTACTAACTAGTACCTAGTCCGTCCACATCTCCAACAGTTAAGCGGCCAAGCTTCAGTACGAGGTCTTCAGTAATACTAAGGGGATAAAATGTACCAATTTTCCCTTCTAGGCGCTTAAGGGTTAATGAAGATAATATCCCCAGGCCGTTAGAAACTTCACAGGAAACATTCACTTGGCACTACTCTCGGCTATGGCAAATATATTCGTGGTCAATATAGCTGCTAGGTCACATCATACCGAGTAATCGCTAATTATGGTAATCAGGGGTAAGGGACATTCTATACGAGAACCAAAATCTTCTGTGCGGTAAGATCATGATATATTCAAAAGTTCCATAGGTAAAGTTTCTGAACTTTTTAGAGGTACATGATAATCTAGTATCACGCGAGCTATGAACATATGCATTTGAATGTAGAATAATCCTATTGTTCTAAACTGTCGAGTTTAACTTGGTGCGTTTCAGCTCATTCGGTGAGAAGCCATGCCTGCGGATGAATTTTTCGCCACCCCCTTTTCTCTCCTCCATGCTCTATTATCAGAATAAGTCTTCTTTGAATTTCCAATGGTTAGCCTCGATGACATCGGCGGGCATTGTCCAATCCCATGGAGCCGGAATCTTGGGGAGGAGGTCCGGATAGTCTTGATGTACACTCCACAGATGCAAGGACATTGGGACGGCGAGGATCATGGGATGCCGTTCGGCGCCGAACTGGTATGCCAAATCTTTGAACTCTCCTGGGTCGATGGCGGTGTCCATGCATGCAGGAACCTTGTCGAAGTGGATTTTCCCTAGATCTTTGGGTAGGCTGATGCGTAGCTCGTCCTCCCTGTGACATCTTGTGAGTATACACTGGCTCTGTACTAGGTAGTAACTTACTACACAGCAGACACACCGTGAGAGATGGAAGACATACATAGACTTCCGAATACGCTGGGCATCTGACTGGGTGATGGGTTCCTTCTTGGGTAGGCGAGTAGATGCGATGATGGCAGATAGGTACAGCCTGACGAACTTCTCACGATGCTACATGAGGTCCTATCTCAATAATCGAAGCTGGAAAGAGTGGATTCTCCAACGACGTGGACGATACTTGGACAAGTTTGGCCATTCGACTTTCATGACGGGGAGATCATATTCATGCATGAACTGCTCGGCGTGGGCGAAGACAATCCTGGCCCTGTCCTTGTGCCATTGATGACGGAAGACCGAGACCACTGTCTTAAAAGGGAGGGTCGCAAGCGCAGAGAGGGCAGTCTCGTGCTCGAGGAGGGGAGTATGACCTTCAATTCCTGGGGATGCTTGGTCATGAGCTGGCTTTTTACCTTCCTTCACAGATGGATCACCACTCATGATATAAAAGCTATAGTGAATAGTGATAACATGATGTATTTGTTTATGTATTGGTCAAGTAATGGCTTGATGAATGTGAGCAAAAAATATATTGACCTCGTAGTATTGGTTTGGTTTGGAAGATGAACGATATCGGCAGCATCTTGGGCAGCATCTTTTCGGACGGTCAAACAAACTCAAACTAATTACTTCCAGATGTCGTTCTTTCTTCATATACTAGGAATTCATATCAATGATGTGAATTTAACAAGAGTCAAAGTGACGAAGTGACGAAGTGACGTTGAGTTGCTTGAGGAAGTTAGGATCTGTTACTTGGACATGCAACTGATATCATTGATATCATTGATATCACTGTAAGCATATTATATACTAATTAGCATGAAGCATTTCGTTACAGTTTTATCCGCCAGTTTTCTATTGCCAAGCACTTTAGTATATTACGGCTTGCAGCTTACTGTAAGTACACCTTTGGAGGTTAGTGGGGTTAATTCGTGGGGCAGGGTACTTCGGATGATGATATGACGCCGCAAAAACGGAAGATAATCAAACGCATTAATGAGAATGACTTACTAACCGAGGAAAGTTTCATTGGAAAACCAATTGGAGAAAAAAGAAACTTACCAAAAAAGAAAGAGAAAGAAGAAAAAAAAAAAAAAGAAAAGAAAAGAAAAAGAAAACTGAGGGTGACAATCGTTGAAACGTCAATACTGTCAGTCAAGGTCTTGCTGCGCTTCCTGCTCCAAATCCGGGACACAACCATGTCGACAGAGAAGCCCAGCGCCCTGCGGTCCATTATAGCAGGTGCCACAGCTGGTGCAGTGGAAATTGCTATTACGTACCCAGCAGAGTTCGCAAAGACCAGGACACAGCTCAATCGCAAGTTAGTCGCAGGTCAGAAGCTACCATGGCCACCGTTCGGTAAGCAGTGGTATGCCGGATGCACCACTCTAATCATCGGCAACTCTGCAAAGGCCGCGATCCGTTTCGTCTCCTTCGAGCAATATAAGCGTCTCCTCGCCGACGAGAATGGCAAGGTATCAGGTCCGAGAAATGTCATCGCCGGTTTCGGCGCCGGTGTCACCGAGTCCTTGATCGCCGTCACGCCCACCGAATCTATCAAGACCACGCTGATAGATGACCGCAAGTCGCCCAACCCACGAATGCGCGGTTTCCTTCACGCCGTACCCATCATTGCGAGAGAACGAGGCATCCGCGGCTTCTTCCAAGGCCTCGCCCCCACCGCCGCGAGGCAATCTGCCAACAGCGCTGTACGCTTCGGCTCCTACACGTCCCTGAAGCAACTTGCCGAGTCTTACACTGCGCCCGGAGAGAAGCTGGGGACGGTAGCGACATTTGGGATAGGGTCAGTGGCCGGCGCCATCACGGTAGCTGTTACCCAGCCGCTCGACACCATCAAGACGAGGATGCAGAGTATCGACGCAAAGCAGGTATACGGCAACAGTTTCCGATGCGCGGCCTTGATATTTAAGCACGAAGGTGTCACGACGTTCTGGAGCGGGGCTTTGCCGCGGTTAGCGAGACTCGTCATGAGTGGCGGTATTGTGTTTACTATGTATGAGAAGAGCATAGAGCTGATGAAGACATTGGACCCGGAAAATAAATACATATAGGCATCAGGCATCAGGCATCAGGAAAAGCTTTTTCGTTAATGGGATCTGGCTGTGCGGCTTACTTTGCATTTATTAAAGGGGACCGAGCTATTTCGAGCCTCGTGGTTACGGAGAAGAGGTCTCACGACCTGGAGAAATTTGTGCCAGATGGTCAATGGAGTTGTCTCCAGTTTATGCGTGTAGCTTGACCAAGAGCCAATGCTGCTAATCAGCATGTCATTGCTTCTAGAAGGGGGCATATTTGGGGATATAAAAGGTAAACTAAATGGGTCTGATGGGCCTATGCATACAATCCAGGAGGTCGAACAGGACGCAGCATAACCACTTAGTTATACGTCAAATCATAACTTGCATTGTGCTGAACCCAAGCATCTGACATTGACTGGTGATTGAATTACATATCTAGCTCTATTACAACTTACACATAATGTAAGCCCATACATATGTGTCAATCAATCGTAGTCCTTCTTCTTTTAGTATCTATTGTAATCTTACAAGTCCCTTTACCCTTAGCCAAAGTCTCTCAGCAAAAGACCTACTCGGCGCTTCCTCAAGCTCTTTTACAAGGTCGGTAAAATATGTCGGGTGGCTCCTGGGACGTAACAGATCACCTGTGATGGGATACTATGGTTTGGAGTCAACCTCTAATTCCTTAACACTTTCGAATGGAAAGCTTTTGCGGCATACTGCATACTTTTTTCTTATAGCGGTTTTCCAGTAGTGAGTAAAGCGCATTCGCCTGTCTTAACTGATCCTGCTCGGACACGCCAGGGGAAGGCTGCTGCTCGAATCTTTTGCGTAGCACATCCTGAAACTGGAGCTGAGGCCGTAGAGTATCTTTAGGCCACTGGGCGAGCGCTCGCAGAATATGGTTATGGGCGCTCTGCAATATGGGAATTGTAAGTCCATGTATTATTCCAAATTACGATCACTGATCCTGAGAAGATGAGGATATTGTTGATAAACGTACGATTGCTTGACGGGCCATGTTTATTCCGATTTGATATGTTATCTGTAGTGGAATATTTAGGAATAGTTACATTCCTTCTAGGTAGAGGTTACATGTAGAGATTAGTATTGGCGCATCAACATTTCTTTTAATTCTCAAGTGCTCTGAATAATTAGGAAATTCAATGTTCAAAGAAAAAAAAAACTAATGACTTTTGATGACGGAACCAATCAACGCGTTGATCGCGTGCGTAATCGATAAGGAAATATTGAGGAAATATCGATATAGTTTTGATCATAGGCCTCCAATTGGTGACGAGATTGCCGAACATTGATGGATTGGAAATGCGCAGGTGGACCGTGCATACGCCTGACTATTGGTCAGCTGGCCCCTAGTTAGCCCCTAGTGCAGCTTTAGTGTAATGCGTCTGGGTCCCTTGCCTGAACTTGCCTGAACTTGCCTGAACTTGCCTGAAGTGCTTGCCTACTAGGGAACAATCGTGCCGCTACAAGCCAAGGTGAAATTCAGATAAGGTTAACTAGTGGCATCATCAAGCCTATGAGTCTTTTTATTTTTACTATCAGAGCCCTGGAGTTTTCTAGGTTACCTAGTACTGTACCTACAATACCATGCACATACCCTAGGTAGTTACAATACAGAACATTATGTAATAACCTAGTACGGTTCCAGGTTAAGTCGACTTCCTTTTCCCACCCGTATCGTCCGTGTCGCATGTTTCCCATTAGCATCAACCAAATTGTCTCAATTCATCATTCTTGCCCATCGCCCCATCTCTCATCTCTCCCTGTCATCTCTTCCTATTCTTCCATACTCTCCTTAAAAATAACGAAAATCACAAAAGACTAGAAAATTTATTTCTGTCCTAATTTTTGATTCCTTTCCCTACTTTTTTTTATATCCTTGACGAAATTACTCTGCGACGATAAAGCACATTTCTCCTTCCATCAACCCGGAATCCGCCACTAGCGTTAACTCCTTTTCTTGCTTCATATCTATTTTGCTCTCACTCTCCCTCCCACGATGTCCGGACGTTACGAGCGGGTTAATACCCACGATGACGATCCTGATACTACCCCTACTTCTACGTTGCGACAACCGCGCTCGATACCCAACTCGCCTCCGCCTTCATTCCATTCAAGAGCCTCCTCATTTGAGCGAAGGAGACATGGCGTCGATCCTACGTTAGCCGATGCATTTGATGCCGAAGATGATAACAGCGATGACGAACCCGATGATAGACAGCGACTAGTACGGGGTAATTCGTTCCCAGTTCAACCTCCTCCAATAAGCCAGGCTTCCAGCGGAGGTAGTGACAGGTCATCGATTCCCGGGGGACACGCGGCACAGTTGTCTTCTATTGGCGCTACTCCTCAACCTAATTCTCGAGTATATGGTGGTGGAATTCAATCAGATGGTGTATTCTCTAACATGACCGCTCGGCCGGAAAGGGGAGAGAAGATCGTAGAAGAGGCACCTCCCGTACGCATTTCCTCCATGTTTTTTTTTAATTATATTGTTGGCTTACTAATGATTGTATATACAGACGTACGAGCAAGCTGCAGCAGATGCTGCGCCACCCTACTGGGAAACTACGATACTCGCCCCTGGCCTCGGTGGTCCCGATGATGTCTATATTGATGGTATGCCTGTTGGTTCGGTATTTAGTTTTATTTGGAATGGGATGATCAGTATGTCGTTCCAGTTGGTAGGCTTTCTCCTTACGTATCTACTACACTCGACGCACGCAGCCAAGAATGGCTCCCGCGCTGGGCTTGGCATTACTCTTATTCAGTATGGGTTCTACATGAAAGGAACCGCTTCCAACTCGGGCGGGATGGGGGCCCCTACCGATGGATACGCAGAACCTCCGGACCCCAACAGCCACGACTTCGACCCCAATAGTGTTGGATCGGGTGACGGCGAGGGTGGCTCGGGGTTCAGCGATATTGCAAGCAGCGAATGGGTAGCGTACCTACTTATGATTGTGGGCTGGTTCATCTTGATTCGGGCAGTTAGCGACTACTTCAAGGCCAGGAGACACGAACAGCTTGTCCTCCAGAGCCCGGACCGAGGCTTGGGTGTACCAATTATTGCCGAAGGCGAGAGAGTCGAAACGGTGGTGTAGTGTTATGGTTATGCCTAAAGTCATGTCATTCCGGCTCGAGTGTCCATTTTTGGATTTAAACAATCGAAAGGGTCTGTTAAAAAACGATTCTTACGGGACGTGTAAGGGATGTGTGATAGTAAGCATACGGAAGGTTCTTTTCAACTAACGGCGTTCGAGGTTTGGGAGTTGGTTCTTTGTTTGAACCACGTTTATTCTTAAGAGTATTGTAACCATCGTGAGCGAAGCATTTCAGCTGCGTGGGGATACAATATAGTGATATTGTTGTATGCTCTTTCTTAGAGTTTCCTACGATGTCTACATAACATACATAACGATAAGAAAGATCGTATAAGTTAAACGAGGTGCCTAGTGTGTACCTGAGATTTACATCTGAATGCTTCTTACATAATACCAATGATGCCCTTTATAGGTTATCGATAAGAGTGTAGTGTATATCGTAATGCCCCGCATTGTTGAGTTGGTTGATGAAGTCATGTACAACATTTGTAGTTGCCGGTAGCAAACCTGGCGAACTCTGATAACGAGATACTCTGTATATACTGATATATAGCTTTGTACTTTATTTTTATGACATTTACGAACTTAAACGAACTTCATGTTACCTTCAACATTTGTACCTAATAGGCAGTTGCATCATTATTCTTGACATCCTCCTACCTATCATTCTATTAACAAATTTAATATAACATATAACATATAATCTACTATTGAAGCCAAAGTGGCTCCCAACTTACAGTCTCACCTTTCGCTTTTCTCGGCCTGCTACACCCGAGCAAGCCAACCTTCGAAGAACTTGCTCACTCGTATCTTATAACCCTCTGCCAGAAAGTCAGCATCAACAGCAGCAATAAACACCAACGATGGCGTGGCGCAGCTCCGGCACCTCCAACGTCGAGCTTATCGAAAACCTCTGGCGCAACAAACTCATCACGCAGCCGGTAGTCAAGGCCGCCTTTCTGCGCGTGGACCGCGCGCACTACGCCCCCTCGTCCCCGTACCACGACAACCCGCAGTCCATCGGCCACAGCGCCACCATCAGCGCCCCGCACATGCACGCCAACGCCGTCGAGACGCTGCTCCCGTTTCTCTTACCCTATAACAGCAACGACGACGACAGCCAGCAACAGCTGAATAATAGTAATAAGCCAATCAAACTCCAAGGCAAGCCCTCCCGCCCTCGTCGCGTCCTCGACATCGGCAGCGGAAGCGGGTATCTCACGCACGTGCTCGCGGAGCTGGTGGGGGAGGACGGGGTCGTGGTGGGGCTGGAGCACATCCCGGCGCTGCAGGAGATGGGGCAGCGGAACATGGCGAAGAGCGCGGAGGGCAAACGGTTGCTGGACTCTGGGCGTGCGCGGTTCCGGCTGGGTGATGGGAGGAAGGGGTGGGTTGAGGGGAGGCCGAAGGAGACGCAGCCGGCGGTTGGGGGGGTGGCTGGTGGGAGTGTTGTTTCGGACACGACGGGGACGACGGCGGACGAGGAGGAGGAAGGGGGGTGGGACGCGATACACGTCGGTGCTGCGGCGGTAGAGTTACACGAGGAGTTGGTGCAGCAGCTAAGAAGGCCCGGGCGGATGTTCATACCGGTCGATGCGGGGACCGGCTGGGAGCAGCATATCTGGACCGTGGATAAGGACGAGCAAGGGAATATCAAAAAGGAGAAGCTGTACGGGGTGAGGTATGTGCCGCTTACTGATGCGCCGAAGTAGGAGTAAGTATATCATATCATATCATATCAAATCATATCACTCTCTAACGCTAATTGCGAATAGAGACAGACATAGTCCGGTAGGTGATGGCTATCTCGTTTAAATAAATATGAAATTATTGAATTTTGTTTTAAGGGGCGATGGAGATATCACTACTATGTAGTCTACCTACTACCTAGTTGTATGCTAGGTTACCCTAGGTATATTAAGTCAAGTTAGGCTAGGCTAGGCTGTTTATATTAGTTGCGGATGTCATTTACGGTTTACCCATTCCCACCCCCAGTGTTTTGCGAGTTAGTATATTGGCCTAGTACTGCTATGTAAGTAATCTGTCGTCTTCGTTTTCCTTAGCCAGAGTATAACCACCTAGGTTAGTTAGTTAGACAGGCCTATGGTAGTTTTGCAGTATCGAGATTCGAGACAGGTGGCGATTGGGGACTATATATCATCATGCCTGGCTTATTGGGGGGGGGGGGGGGGGGTATGAAGAGACGTAAGTAATCTTCCCTTAGGTCGTGTGATCGCTCGTTGAGTATGGCGTCCGAGGGGCAAATATCCCATTTGCAGTACATCCCCTTTGACTCGGTATAGTTGCGACTGGAATAAATAAGGGCTGAGATCTTCAAAATGCAATGTTTAATGCCATAAATGGAACATGTCCATCGCCTTTCTAGTAAGAATATTTACAGCGTACAATACAAACGCCCCTGTGATAAAACCTTGATTTGATTTCGATTTGATTATCTGTAAGGCGAGTCTACTTTGATGATAGCAGCCAGCTCTGGCTCCCACTTGTCTCCGTTGGATAGGAGCTTCTCCTTGTTGTATAATAGCTCCTCTCTTGTCTCCGTCGCGTACTCGGCGTTGGGCGACTCGACGATGGCGTCGACGGGACATGACTCCTGGCAGAAGCCACAGTATATGCACTTGGTCATGTCGATGTCGTAACGGGTCGTCCGTCTTGACCCGTCGGCTCGTTCTTCCGCTTCAATTGTGATTGCTTGCGCCGGGCAAATCTGCGTCGGGTGTTAGATGCCTAATGTACTTGGAAAAAAGTCAAGGCTCGGATTATATAAAACATACGGCTTCACAGAGCTTGCAGGCAATACATCGTTCTTCACCTGAGGGATAGCGCCTCAAGGCGTGTTCGCCACGGAATCGGGGAGAGATGGGGCCCTGTGATCGGATTAGTCGACGCATTTATTTCATATTTGGGAATCATCAAGTAGCTAAATGGCATATATGGATATATGGCGCAAGATGGTCTGGGTCGAGGGGATTAAGGCTTGGTATACTACGAACCTTTTCATAGGGGTAGTAGATTGTATATCTAAGTAACATCGAGAGACATTAGCATTTGCGCCTTTGCTATTAAATTAGAAAGATTGCACACTCACGGTGGTCTGAAGAATTGCTCCATCGCAACGTACATGCCTCTGAACATTTCTGTCAGGAGGAAGTACTTCCCAGCCCTATCGAATACGCCTTCCTGCTCCTCGTTCCATCGTTTAGGTGGTGGTGGTCGGAAACCCTTGGCTGGAGGACCGGAAGGTGTGGCATATGTGCGTTGCGCGACTATTCTGGCGACGGTTGAGGCGGCGAGGGGCTGTCGCCGCACCAGCTGGCGGGTCAGCATGGTGGTTGTTGAAGTAGTAAGCCCTTGCATGGCGTGGCGCAATTGGGCGACAAGAAGGGAACAGAGAGAATGAAAAAAGAGTAAGAGTGGATTGACCAGAATTGAGTGTATGATCCCGATGGCGAGATGGGAGATGGTAGATTGTAGATTGTTAATTACTTCGGAATTTCAGGTGGAGCTCTTTACTAGTGGGCCGGTGCTGCTGCTGCTTTAATTTGTCTAACCTAGTGAGTGTGTAATGGGTGTGTTTGTACTGGTGTGTTGATTGTGGCGCTGCTTGGGAGCCTCTAGTTAAGGCGGCGAGGGCAAGATTCGGGAAGCATTACAAAAGGATTGATTTAATTGGCGGGTAGCTTGAGCCCCAGATGTCAAGAAGCCACATTAAATCGTTGCCATAATAATTCGGTCATCGACTCGAGATGCCAGCTGGTTAGCAGCTGCTAGTTGACCTTGCAATTGGGTTACTACTATCAAAGTCACGTGAGATTGCAACCTTAAATTCAAACCGCCGTTAGCTCCGACGTTGCCTGCTCCGCAAAAGGTCCAAGCTCGGACCAAATTTGGAATGACGAGAAATTTATGATTGACGTTGATTGATCTTTCTTGCTTCTTCGGTCTTGATTGCATTGATGGTCCAAAGCTTTAAAAATTCAACCCACTTCAAAGTACCTAAACTTAATACCACCAACCCACAATCAACTCTTCAACCCTCCTCAACCAATACTCGACCCTTTCATATACACATACTTGCGCATACCACTCAATTGAGCCAGGATTTCGATCGCAATCATGTTCCGCACAACTTTAATGCGTACTGCCGTCATGGCCTCCCGCGCTACAGCAAGACCTGTCGCCCGAAGAGCCCTTGTGTCCGCCAGAGCTGTCTTCACACCTGCGCCCCGACTAGTCGCCTTCAAGTCCGTACGAATGTATTCTGCTGGCGGCGCACCGAACAAAGAGGAGGTCGAAAGTCGCATTATGGAAATTCTCAAGGGTTTTGACAAGGTGAGTTTATCTGCGCGGTTTCGCCAACTCCATATGTTGAGGCTGCGAAAATGGGAGGGGGGGATGTATACTTGATACTTGCGGGTTGCGGACTGTCTCTATATGATATATGTCTATGCTATAAGCACTTGCAATGGAATGTTATGGGCTTGGAGTGCCTGGGCATGGGCATGAGCATGAGCAGAAAAGATTACACGCAAATGAGGAAAATAATATATTTGCTAACTATTATATTAGGTCAACGACCCGAGCAACGTAAGATTGGACACTTTCCATGCAGGCATATTTTAGATATACTTACACTCAGTAGATCAAACCTACTTCTCACTTCTCGAACGACCTCGGCCTAGATAGCTTAGACACGGTGGAGGTTGTTATGGCGATAGAAGAGGTACGCACTCATATTTGGACTTCAAAATATGGGTTGATGAACTTCCCCCATCCCGACCTTGCACGGCACCGAATTTTCTCGATCTTATAGCTAACTTAATGTTTAGGAATTCAGCATTGAGATTCCTGACAAGGACGCGGATGCGATCCACAGTGGTATGAGGCCCTTAATTACCAGTCTTCTTTACCCCCCAAAATTTAGAAGGCTATCGATCGACCAAGTTTACTAACTTTACTTCCTAAATAGTCAACCAGGCTGTGGAATATATTCTGAGCCAGCCGGATGCGCACTGAAGTATTCCCTCTGTACATTAACAACAAACACCACTCATAGCAATGGCCCGTACTTAGAATCTGAGTTCCGCAGTGGTGGTTATGGTACGCCTACATATCTTGAGGCGATGATGGCGGGACTGGAGTCAGCAATCTTGGCCTAGTCGAATATCGATGAGAAGAGATGTCATGGATTCGAACATGGCTTGGTTCAAATCGATGATCGATTCCTCGCCGTTGTATTAGTGTATAGACCTTTTCTCTCCGTTCTTGGCCGTGTTACTTGGTTGCTTGTCCCCCCACATAATCGATCACATCTTAGATATTTGTACACCAAGTTTCACGACATCCGATATATTCGCCTTTGCTCTAGTATCCCACTTAGGTTGTTGAAGCTGATTGGGCTATAGCATTCAACTGATGGTCCACAGGCTCAGACAAGGGTGAATTCCCAATTTCGGCTCTCACCAGACCAAACTCTACGTTAGGCAGATTCAGGAATGAAGATAATGCGACTGCGATCCTCCATTTCCTTTACCTCTTTTATAATACTAAAGCCACTCAGGTACCGTTACCTTTGACCTGATGCTGGAATAATGGTGTTATTATAACTGGTCAAGTAGCATGCAAGTTTTCGCAATTGAACTGTGACTTCGGATTTTATTCACCAACAGGGGCTTCCATATCGTAAAGAAAAGGGCTCACCGTGACCTCCACCTTTTAAGAAATGGAGATGGATAATTCATCTACGACTAACAACTATAGCAGCGTGGGAAATTTAGGCACATATAGCACTACACTCGCTGGCGTAATTCCCACGACATGAGATAACATCCCTTCTCGCGTTTCATCTCATCCATACAGCTGTCGTTACTATACGAATGACAGCCTCAACGCGCTCGCTGCTGGAAACTGTAATCAACGGGTCATATGACCTTGGGCCAAGTATACGCACCGTAAATGGCGGTCGACGGAGCTACGATGTGAGATCACCTTTGAGTCCCCTACTCTGTTCACGGCACTATATTGGAACAGACATAGGCCATAGAAGGCAGGCCTACGTAGGCCAGAGATGGAATTGACGAGAGCTGTGAGAACATGCGCGAGTTTGCGATGCCTCAAAGCCCGAATCTGCCTCCTAGGAGCACAGCTACTCGACAAGGCATCACTGCTGAAGCTATGTGTGCCCCCTATTTCGGGCCCTTCAAATCTGTGCACCTAACGAAGAGGGCAATGGGCACTTGCTGCTAGGGGCTTTCAAGGCCTAGGTATTTTTACGGTTCATCAAGCACGAAATGACCGAATCCTGCGCGAATCGTTTGGGTGCTAGCAAACGGATCAAGTCGTTATGTTTCAGCGTCGCGTTTTTTTATTTTCATCGCTGCCCAGACTATGACGCGCTCGAGGATAAGGACGGGAATGGGGGCCCCTTGGGTCTTACATTCCCGGTACCTACGTTCTAGGTTAATTCCATCTCGAGGATTCTGGTGGTTCAACTGAGGCTCTCTACCTAGTCGTCTTCGACGTCCTAGATACTTACATGTGATAGGGCGATATGCTTCCGTCGAAGGTCACGGCTACCGCATGTATGCTACATAATTTGATTATCTCCCCTTGGGATTGGCGATGGTTCGACACGAGGTCACTTTTAATGATGCACAGGCTCATGGCCAACCGAGCTAACAACGACGTAAGAGATAGAAACTGCATGTCGTTTCTCTCCGAGGGGTCTATCAAATGCGCTCCTTATACTAGCAGCTAAGGGGAGTACTCGAAGCTTATCATACAGGGCGTCTCAGGGCGTGAGGGGGTTCTCTTTGAGCAGACGACGCGATATCATGCGCTGTTTGGCGTTGTTCGGCATCTATTCTGGCTCTAGTTGTATGGCTTCCAGCTCAGCGATGCCATAATGCCCGGAGGTACGGCATAGGAGTATCGGAGTAGGGTTTATTTTTACGCTCCCTATACAGGCATTCAAACACGATTCAAGTTCAGAACCAGTAATATGAATTGTGTAATTTTCTGACCATCTAGCAGAAGCGTGTAAAATATCTATCTAGCCAGGTATGTAGATACTTTATGATCAATCGTTGAACCCTTATCAAGCGCTTCCTGTAGGACCCCAAGCATACCAAGGTACATACCCGATATCTTCAAAGCCTCTGTATATCATATCCTTTTCCTTGTCATAACCTTGTATATACGCTTCTCATGTAACTGCTCTACTTACATTCTAGACTGATTTTCAAACCCAAAAATAAAGACGTACAGTTCTAGTCCCCCGGACACACTCTTACACTACCCCCTTTCTATTAGAATTCATTGCGTCTCAAGTTTTCAGAAGAAATATTCGTTTTATCGAAAGGACCTCCTTCTTACCAAGCCTCCCACCTCTGTCCGCCAACAGCCACCAGGCGATTAAACAGCTCATCCCGCATCGGCAGCGCCGTCACCCTCAGCACATTGCCAAGCCGGTCCGTGATCTGCAGGCCGTCCGCAACTTCTCTACCCAAAGACCAGCCGACAACAATCTTAGCCTTCCACCCGTACCCGCCGACCTTCTTGATCTCAGCGATGTCCCCGATGGCGAGCGTCCACAGCGGATGCAGGTCCTCGCGCTCCGCGGAACCGATCTTCTCGATCGTCGAGTCAGTGCTGAACGCGACTGCGGGGATCGTCGACTTCGTCGTGATGTACACGTGGCCCTTCTGCCCCTCGTACCGGCCCTGGAAGTCAACGGGGCCGGAGACGCGGCTGTCCTCGCTGTGGGCGGGGGAGACGGCGCCGAGCCGGTTCTTGGCGTGGCGCGAGCCGGCTTTGGCGCGCGCGTGGTCGGTGCCGATGGCGGTCTTGACGGCGCCCTTGGTCGTGCCCTTGAAGAAGCCGATGAGCTTGCTCCCGCGCTTGCCGTGCTTGGGATTCTTGGCTGCGTCGATGTCGGGGCCGCTGGTCTCGTGGGCGGTGCGCGGGTCGTGTTCCATGGCTTCCCGCAGTTCCTCGTCGGTAGCGTTCAGCGGCGTGTCGGCTCCCGTGGCTCTTAGTTCGGCATCGGTGATATCTACGGGTTTCTCGGGGGGTGGCTCGCTCATGGTAGGTGGTGGTGGGAGTGGTGCCTTGTTAGCCTCACCGATGCGAAGTAGTGTTAGAGCTAACTGCGCATTGGTTGGTACTCCTTTAAGGACAGTGTTGCGAAGCTCGAGGAGTTTTTGCCAGTGAGGGAATGTGCGATTCAACCAACCCATTCCGCGGGATATGATGGGGTCCCCGAAGAAGCCAAAGCCAATGCCAAAGGTGACTCCCTTCATAAACATGTACGATGTTACAAAGAGGGGAATGAGTAATACCGGGATGACCAATGCAGCAAGTCTTACTCGGCAAAGATCTCGCGGGAATGGTGAAGTAGGGGATAGAGCGTTGGCGAACCGCTCCCACGTGTCTGACACGTCGGCGATTCCATGCATGATTGGTCTCATCTTTGTCCACATTGCGGTTTGAACAGGGACTTTCGTCTTATCGTGCTTCGCTCCGGGTTTACCGCCGGCAGCGGCACTTTTAGCTTCCGCGGCCGCCATAGCCGCTTCAGTGGGATCGGGCACATTGTCGTCCCCGGACTCAGCCGCTGACGAAGGTGGTGGATGTTTTCCTGCAGCGCTCGTAACCACGATGGAAGTGAAGCCGTTGACGAAGTTGCTGGCCTCTTGTTCGACCGCTTCGCCTTTGAAGTTCTGTGGCGCTCCTGTAGCGCTTTCGGTGCTGCCGAGGACACCAGCTTTGGGCTTTTGTATTCCACCTGTGGAAGAATCTACCATTGCCAGTGGCGCGGGTGGGAAGAGAATCTCTCTTGATCGCGGATATACGAGTAGAGTGATCAGAGTAAGAGCGATTAGCGGAATGATCAAGTCAGCTACCCAAGCGATGGAATAAGCCTAAGACAAATGTTAGGGTGAGTGGTCTAGTTCTTGAAGGCATCATCTTATAGGTACCGTGCAGAAATAGGCTGTCCGTCGAGTTTCCCGCCACGAACGTAGCCGCATTACATGCTTAACGAAACCTAATAAACCGATCACCACGGTCATATAAAAGCGTTCGATATTGGCGCGTAGCTTGTCGGGAGAGAACTCCTCTTCATCAGCAATATTGAGGTCCAGGTTCCCAGGCACGGCTGTCGGGACTTCTTTGACATGATATATTTGCTAGATTGTAAAATCACATCGCATTAGTATTGTACATCCTTTGTGTACTTCTGAAGTACTAGGTACTAGTGGATAGGCAGATAGGATATTACCTTATTAAATCTTCGAATGAGAAGCCATAGGTCCTCGTTGCCCAGCCCTCCGACTAACGGTGCAGGAATATCATGTTTCTTTTCGTTCCATCCTAAATCGATCACCTCTTCGTCGTGCTCCTGTTGAGCCAAGCCTTTATCTTCGTAGTCGTCCGTCGCCAAGGCATGGGAGAGCGTGGGTTCATCGTTAATGGTAGTCGCAAGTTCATGCTTTTCCGGATCGCTGCCGGGTTGGGTCGTGTGAGGGATGGGAAGGATATCTAATAATGTTGTCCCGATATCATGGCTTTCTGTTGAAGGGCGATTCTGATCTGTGTCCTCATAAGTGGGCATTGTGTGATATTTTTTGCTTAATCACGAAGCAACTGCAAATATTCAAAGTCAAGGGAAGGGGGTGGACGGATAACTCGATTTAATTAAACAGAAAATAATTCTAGGTACAGTAATGATCTCTTGTTCTATCTAACGGGGAAGTCGATGAATATATTCTTTCACTTAGCTAGGCCGATGACGTTGCTGGGTCTCTCAAAAAAAGAGAGAACCGGTTGGTGACGCTGAACCTCTTTAGCGTTACACGATAGGATGATTTTCTTCTAAACTAGGACCAATGATTGAATCGCATTTAGTGTTTTATACAAGTTGTAAGGCCATTTCCAAGGCTATGGATCTCGTGGTTACAGATAGCCTGAGAACGACATAGTGACTAAAGGGCATGAAAACCGGTTACAAAACAGACGAGCGTAGTAGTGATATGTAGTGGGCAAATATGGTGTTGTCTCAGCCGCAGAGCCCACACTTACAGGCCTGTACTAGCCTGTACTATGCCGTACATACCTAATGGATGATCACCGTTCTGATCGATCGATCCCACAAATCCCACATCCAAGTAGATGGGAAACTGTGGGACGCGGGCGATGTGATGCTACTGTACCAGATAGCCGAGATGGATAATGAATCTCATAAAGTTGTCTTGGCATAAGAGAAAATGTCTGGGCAGATATCAACTATTTGAATGTAACATTGAATGTAACAGTTGTCGAGATTCGTTCTACCTATGTATAATTCTGAATTGAGAATTGAAATAAAGTCGAGGTTTCAATGTTGAATTTACTACTTGTAGGTATAGATACTGCTATGTATATTTGTATTGTACATAGTATTGTACACCCCCCACATATTAATTGCTGTATGACGAAATTCGAAAACTCCGTACAGATATGGTCTATGACGACATGATAAACATCACGACAACCTCTAAAGTATTTTATACTCTGTACCCGGTACTTGCAGCGCAAACAATGTTAGAAATACATGTACTACTACATACATGTATGTAGCTACTAGGTATGTAGTGAATACATGAAAACTCGATGTTTCATAGGTAATAGGTAGTTACATGTACACATACTTCCATCATAACTGCCGACTTCTAATTTTCATTACTTTCAACTCAATTGTAAGCTTTTTTTACCTTCAAAACAACCGTGACCTCATTTATTGACCTCCCCCCTGAGCGTATCTACACGCACATCCATTTTATACTGTCCTCAACTCCTTCACCAAGTAATTGTAATAAAAAAGATACCTGCCACCCTATAGTAAACATGCCACATCCGCTCGTGTTCCAATTGAGCGGTACTTGCAATAGTTACCCCTGGGGAAAGAAGGGGAAACAGTCTCTAGCAGCACAGCTATGCGCCCAGACGCCTGGTACAGATTTCCGCATCGACGAAGACGAGTTTTATTCCGAGATGTGGTTTGGAGACTATCCTGATTTCCCGGCACGCAAATTGGATACCGGGGAGCTCTTAGCCGAGGTGCTGCAACAAAACAAACAGCAGCTTCTTGGAAAGAAGGTCATTGAGAATTTCGATAGCCAGCTGCCGTATTTGCCCAAGGTATGATTCATCCTCTTAGGAAGAAGAGGGTGGAGGACGGCAAATTGATAGCAAAATGAATACTTACAAGACACCGTGCATAGATACTATCTATCGCAAAGGCGCTTCCATTGCAGCTTCACCCTAATAAGGAACTCGCCACCAAACTGCACGAGAAGGACCCGGATAACTTCACAGACTCAAACCACAAACCTGAGATCGCAGTGGCACTTTCAAAGTTTGAAGTCTTTGCCGGGTTCAAGCCACTGGACCAGATAGCTCCTCTATTCAAACTACAACCACTCCAGCAATTCAACCCAGAGCAGCAACACAAATGGACGGACGAAATGCTGCGAAATATAACCAGGAGCCTGCTCAAGTCGGACCTCGAGACTGTCAAAAAGGTACAAACGGGTCTGTCCAAGATTCCCAAGGAGCAATTTGGCGATGCTGCCTATATACTTGACCTCCTCCCCCGTCTGCAAGACCAGTACGGCCCAGAGGATGCCGGTAGTCTGGTGGCTCTGCTGTGTATGAACTTTTTGGTATTCGGTCCTGGAGACGCAGTATGGATTCCTGCGGATGGAATTCACGCCTACTTATCTGGGGATATCGTCGAGTGTATGGCGCGGAGCAACAATGTGCTCAACACCGGCTTCTGCCCGCCCGGCGACCGCAACAACGCCGACATGTTTGCAGATACCTTGACTTTCAAAGCGCATAGTAGGGAAGACGTATCCCTCCCTAGCCAAAAATTTGAGAAGAGTAAGAAGGGAAAGACAGTGGTGTACAGGCCACCGATGAGCGAATTCGATATGCTCAAAACGGATCTAGATGTAAGCGAGATTGAGGAGCTAGGTGCAAGCGAAGGGCCAGGTGTGATGATTGTGACTTCAGGGAAAGGGGTCATGCATGCCGATGGAGAAGAGTTCCAGCTCAAGGAAGGATTCATCTTCTTTGTTGCGCCAGGCGTCCCAATCAGGTGGGAGACGCGGAGTGGATTGCAGATTCACATGGCCGTCGTATGAATACCTACCTAGCCTAGGTAGGTAGGTCTTTAGATCTTGGCACAACTGATGACCAGACCAGATATAATCACGTACTATTACCTAATGTTTTCGACCTCGCAATACCTCGCACCATCTTGAACGCATGAACACCTGACTCTCACTTTTACGAAATTCAACTTTCAAGTCATTGGTGGCAAATTCACGAACCATGGAAGCCACCAATTATGAAACTTGGCCAAGACATATTCCCAAATAAGAAGCAAGGAATTACCCCAAAAAACGTCGGGGAAGAAATCATGTAAGCTGTTTAGCCAATTGACCATTGTAAACATTCGGAAGTGGATGTCCCGGTGGGAGGTTCTACCCATTCGCCCTTTTAAAAAGCCACTAGGTTAGATGGGAATACGAAGAAAAGGAAAGAAGCCAAGTAGGTAGTTTGGCAAAAACCCAAGAAAGAGATGGATGAACTCGAGAGAAATAAGCATTCCAATCCGGCGCGATGAAACGTCGTCGACTAGGGGGGCGGGCTTCTATTCACGTCGCCACTTACCTAGTTACGTGAATAATGTGGCCTAGATTCCCCCGCTGTCCCTAACCGCGTCAATAGTAATGGGAGTATCCATGGATATATGCCTAGTATATAGCTATATATCACTCAGGTGGGCGGCATAGATGAGTTTATATAAAGTTGGCCATGCCGCGTAGATCCTGATATGATGTGAGGTACACCTATATATCTCTTCTCACGTCGTCGAAGATCGTCACAGAGCCGCAACGCAACCCCTTTTCGTCGTTACCACAACTTGAGACCTATCTACCCACCCACCTATCCAACAGACAAGACGTGCTCGAAATCATGGGTCTCAACGGAAACCGCCTCCTACTGGCTCTCCTCGCCGCCGCAGCGCCCGCCACCCCCGCGACAATCCACCTCTGCGGCGACTCCACTATGGCCAAAGGCGGCGGCGGCTCGGGCATCCCCACGGAAGGCTGGGGCGAGTATCTCAAGTACAGCTTCGGCTCGGACTTCACGGTGCACAACGCGGCGATCGGCGGGCGCAGCGCGCGCTCCTACACGCGCGAGGGCCGGTTCACGGATGTGGCTAACGTGGTGCAGCCGGGCGACTGGGTTGTGGTCGAGTTCGGGCACAACGATGGCGGCAGCCTGGCCAACGACAACGGGCGCACGGACTGCAGCGGCGGCGGCGACGAGACCTGCGAGACGACGTACAACGGCGTCAAGGAGACGGTGCTGACCTACCCGGCGTACTACAAGAATGCGGCGAAGCTGTTCTTGTCGAAGGGCGCGAAGGTTATCCTCAACTCACCTACGCCGAACAATATCTGCGAGAGCGGCACTTGTGTGGACGATGTGGCGAGGTTTGATTACTATGCTTGGTAAGTGTTGCCTGTCTAGTCTACTTAGTCAACGAATCCGAAGAAAAGAAAAAGGGGGGGGGGGGGCTCTAGCTCCTGAATAATACTAACACCTACCCAAAAGGAACGCGGCCGCCGAACTCGCCAGCCCGGACGTCTACCACGTCCCGCACAAGCAGTACGCCGTGCAAGCGATGAAGAACCTCGGCCCCGCCAAGGTCAACGCGAACTACCCCAAGGACCACACGCACACCGGCGCGTACATGGCCGACGTCATGGCGGGAAGCTTCGTGCTGGGTCTCAAGTGCGGGACCACGGCGTTGGGCAAGGCGGCCAAGAACTCGACGGAGAGCCTCACATCGACGTTCTATGGCGCTTGCATACCGCAGAACAGCACTGTTCCTATTTAGGGCTGTAGGTAGGTGTGTATATAGCTGCACTTACGTTAGGCCTACTTGCCTTGGAACATTGTTAAAAATATAGGATTGGTAATCTTGAGTTTCAGGTCCAGTGTGATGACTCGGCAATGTGTAAAACTGAATGTGACTGAGGTCAAGGTAACTGCTCTTGTATGATCTGTTGCACTTGTATGGCCATAGATACGGGCTGAGAAATTATGGATGTGTCTAACCTAGGCACCTACTCATACCGTAAATCTCGGACTTCATTTTAGGTTTCTATATCAACTAGGTAATCGACGCTTACATAGGCCTTGGCTTTTGCGAGTCTTGTAAAGGGGGGGGGGGCTAAGGGCAGGTTGCAAATTAGCACTGAGAGTTGAAGAATAAAAAAGGGGCGTGCGAATTGAATCCATACATGGTGAAAGTCACGAGTTTCATGGTAGTTGAAACTAGGATACTGTAAATCTTTTCATTTCTTGCCGTTGTATGACGAAATAAGCCCTAAACGATTATAGCTAGGTAGCCATCTACGTCTTGTGCTTATTTCTAGGAAGTGGAATAGACACACCTAGGTAGGTAGCTTTTCATGTCACATCGAATACACAAGGCTCCTCTCCTCTCCTCTGACTCTGCTGTGACCAAAGAGTATATCTACGCCCATCTCAAAGTAAACGACAGCCTAGGTATCTTCTTAACGAAAGTCAAGGCGCCGCCGGTGAGCCGAATACCTAGATAATGATCTCATGCTATCACCTCCCCTCTCACAGTTTTCCCATTTCTCCCTCTTCTCCCCCTAAGAAGCCTCCATCCTCTTCTTCGCCAAACCCCCCAACTTCTCCGCCGCCGCCGTCAACGCCCGCACATCCGCGCCCCGAATCGCCTGCTCCCCATTAACCGCGACCTTCCTCCCCTCCTTGAAAAACAAGAAGGTGGGCATGGCGGTGATGCCGTACGCCTGGGCGACGTCCTGGGCGACGTCAACGTTTACCTTGGCGAAAGCGAGGATTCCGGGCGCGCCGTGCTGCTTGGCGAGGGCGGCGTAGCCCGGCGCGATGGCTTTGCAAGGGCCGCACCAGTCGGCGTAGAAGTCGACGGCGACGTAGGTGGTAGAGGCGAAGAGGGATTGCAGATCCGAGAGGGAGTTGATGTGGTGGAGGTTATCGGAGGCCATGGCTTTCCTTTTTTCCCTTTTCCCCCCTTTTTTCCTTCTTCTTTTTTTGGATCTGATAGTTCTTGTACTCTGTTTAAAGTTTGTTGATAGGTATAGGAGGTATTGGGTAGGTACTTAGGTAATGAGCGTTGCTTGGCCTACGATGCTGGAAATATGGCGGGGCAGTTTTAACTAGAAATCGTTGTAGGAAATTAGTTGAAAAACTGTCAAAGTCTATAGTAGAAGTTTACTTTTTCTCAGATACAGCACGCAATAAGAATGAGATATTGCGAAATATATCTAACCTTGATGAATTGCTTAGTGTTAAGGCGATGAATAGACTTGAAGAGTGGGAGAATGAGAGAGCGAGTAAAGGAAGTAAAAGTTGCTGACTGTAGAAGGTTCTACAATATGCTGACTAGATGCATATTTATTGGCTTATACGGTATTGACTACAATCTATATTGTATTCCTATTCGCTATGCCTGACCATTCGCCGAAGATTCATATACCATATGATCTTCATAGGTCATTTCATATTTGAAGATATGTATATTTGAAGATATCGAGTATGAATTGGCTTGTTTTTTTTTTTGAATCGGCTGAGATAGTGGGAGAGTGGCAAGGCTATCAACTTAATAGATAGACGCTGTCGACTGATGAAATATGAGAAAGGGGAGATACCTACCAGTAGTCAGCCGACATTCCAGAACTTGCGATACTCATTTACTATCCAGATATATTTCCTATTAAACAAAGAGTATGAAAGTCTACTTACCTAACCTAGGTAGGTAGGTTGACTTATCTCATGTTGTTATCACCCAGCCGTGGTAAAGACCCAGAAGCATGTTGCTGGGGGTATTGCTCAGTGGCAATCATCAATTACCTCTAAGGGGCTGTCGTCGATATAAATACACTTACGATATGGGTGCTCATTCACTTTATCAACGTCCCCAAGCTCCGCTATGGGTAGGAAGGAGATCTACTATTACCTTATCCAATATACATTTAAGGACCAGCAAAGCTCTTTGGCCGACTTTTCAAAGAATTGGATGAAATACCTACATATCTGGGCAGGTAACCAAGATGTTTGAGTGTATTATTTTTGCTGTGCCTTAGATTTACGGGGAAATTCGTTAAGCCTCTCTTTCTACTATCAAAGCTGGCTGGCTCAATACCTAGACACTACCGGGTCACAGAGAACTCGAAGTAGTTATGTCTCCTAACTTCTGGGCGGGAGTTGTGGCAACATGTATATGCCTTATGGTCCATTCATATTCATATCGACAGCACGCATTCAATAACGAAACTAGTAAGTGCGGCTTGGCCGTTAAAGGTGCTCAACTTGTATTCACTCAGTACCAAGATTCAGATCAGAAATTCGTGAATGACTAATAGTGCCTCTCCAGGGCTGGGTCGCATCATGGTGATTGTGCGACAGATCGGTGATTTCGAATGAATAAAGCACCCTCATACTAGAAGACAAGAGATGATAGTTAGAGCCTCCGTTATGCGTAACCAAAGTCATCAATCCTAGTTGGGCATGTATCGATACGATTATTTATCTGGTACCCAACGGCAACTCAAAGAGCTACAACGGGTCAGAGGGTAAGTGATCGAGAAGAATTCCTTTCATCTTTCCTCCAATTTCCCCTCCAAGACCTGCCATTGAAGCGGCGAAAGCCAGAGTGAATATGAAGGATTATAGTTTTATGTGAAGAAGAAAGGAAGAGAAAAGGAATTAAGAAGAAGAAAATTGAAAAATTTAGTTAAGTGAATTTGCAGGGTGGGGGAGCGGCGTAACCTTATTCCATAAGTCTAGCTTAAAAGAGGTAAGGGCAAAGATAGGGTTCAGCCAATCATCTATATGGTAAATCAACGGGTAACGCATAGCTGACTGTATGTAAGAATACCCCGCCATCCAGGCCTTCTTGTTACATGTAGGGATCTCAATGCTCTGACTCTTCATGCCGCTTTTCAAGTTGATGTATGTACTTTTGACCAACCCAAATCATTGGATTTTCTCGCCCCTCTTTCAACCTTACTTAGAAGGTAGTACTTAACCTTTACTCATCTATTAAAACTTATAAACTTCAAATGTTGGAAGGCTTGCTGGCTTTAACTTCAACAAGCTTTGATTGAAAGTTTTCTTTACTTTTCTTGGGATTTGACAGACTTGGATTCGTAACATTGAATTCCACAAGGTAAAAAAAGTCTTCTCCTTTGTGACGTAATAGTATTTTATTTATTAACAATTTTCGTTGTCAAGCTACTTAGTAACCCCGCCATCGTCATTCGACATTCGATCATCACTTCGCCAGCCTCGCTACCTATTCAACACCGTCAACATGAGTGGTCGCGGAGCACCAGGTGCCAACTCTCGTGGCCGTGGAGGCAAATTCAGAAAGTTCACTCGAGGAGGTACGTTTTTCAATGCATCTTTTTTTTACTTTCAATCTAACCAAGTTCCAATCACTAATAATATTACTCTGCAGGAGGAAAACACTTCTCTCGTGATCTGCGACCTCTCGACGCCGATGGCAACGAGATTAGCATGTGGAGCAAAGATGCCAAGAAAGATGATGAGGACGAGGAAGATGAAGATTCCGAGGAAGAATCATCATCAGAGGAGTCAGATGTTGGCGGCTCTTCCCAGCAGAAAGCCGAATTGACCAGAGAAGAGCGCAAACAGGCCAAGAAGGCCCAGAAAGAAGCAGCCATTGCCAGAAAGAACAACCCCATCCAAGTCGGTGACATGCCCACCGATTCCGAAGAGGACGAGGATGATGATATGCCTGCCAATCCGAACCACTCCAAAGCGGCACGGAATCAGACCAAGGCCCCAGCGGCTGATGTGGAAGAAGTCACCGAGGGCGTGAAGAATGTGGCAGTGAGCCAAATGAGCCGAAAGGAGCGCGAATCTTTGGAAGCTCTGCAAGCCAAGGAGAGATACCGCAAGCTGCACGAAGCCGGCAAAACGGACGAGGCCAAAGCTGATCTTGCCCGTTTGAGACTTATTCGTGAGAAGCGAGATGCCGAATCCGCCAGAAAGCAGGTTCGTAATTCTATAACTATTTTGTACAGTCTTCTATGCGACATTCAACTGACACTTTTATCTTAGGCCGAGAAGGAAGAGAGGGAAGCTCATGAGAAGGCTCGTAGAACCGAGATCGAGGCAAAAGAGGCAAAGAAGCGCGAGGCTGCTTTGGGTAAGCCTGCTAAGAAGGGAGGTCGAGCTAAATGAACTTGCTAGTACCCCATCAGCCCCGATAAATATACCTGCCGTCAGCTTAGAACTCGAGTTATTGCAACCTCTATCCGCCGAAGGGCATCCATCAATAAAATTTGCACTATCTTCCAGAACCTACATTCTCAATTATATGTCACGTATGGTCCTGATTCCTGATTCTAGGTATTGAATATGTCAATTAAACCCTTATGTGCTTGGTATGTTCAGGATGATGCTTACCTCTAGATGATATTTACCATTACGCGTTGCTACCATCTAGAAATCACACTCATCACACTCCTCACGCTGCTAATACCCAACAAACTTTGTTACATTTACAGTAAGATCACAGTACGTATAAATCCGCATGTCTAATCCGAATTATTCTATCACATTACCCTTATGATACGATACATTTATGCACCCTGCCCGGTGCTCTCCTTCCAAAGGTCATCAAAGTTGATGCCTTGTTTGCTAAACATTTCCCTGATTTGGTCCGCAACTTTCTCCTGTTTCTCGGAGGTGAATCCCCCTGGCTGTGATGATTCGAATTGGACGATCTCGATCCAGCGATAGAACAGGTCCTCCTTGCCTACAGCAGCCAGGGCATCTCTAAAAGCGAACACGTGCCGTCTCTTGTCATCTTCTTCAATGTTATTATCAACCTTCATGTCCACGCAGAGCCACCCAAACTCTTCGTGGAATAGTAGGACCACTGTCTTGAAAGCCTCGATCGCCGCCATTTTCTTGTCTATCATCGTAGTAGCATCAACCATAGCTGCCCAGTCCAAATCCCAGTCCGCATTCATAAGCATGTAGCCCGTCTTCTCGTTAATCTGCATCGGTGCTGTTGCGGTGCCGATGCGCGACAAAAACATGGTCTTGGCACTCGCGTCATTTACCACATCGCCCTTCTTTTCATCCCATTTTCTGCTGCGCCTTACTACGATCTCACGATCGCGAAAACCAACGTTGAGGCGCCAGGAGACGGGGTTGCCGTATCCATGACCCAAAACAAACTCAAGCGGCCAAGGCCAAACGAAGGCTACCAGCACGAAGTCCAGCATGAAAGAGAAAGCGCGCGTGGCGACCTCTGGGACAATCTCGGACCATTCCATTTCATCAACGACCATGGTGGTCTCGTTGGGGTAGCCGAGCACAGAGGCGAAGATGAGTAAATAGTACGGGAAGATGCGATAGATGCGGTAGACGAACAAGGCGACAATGCCAAGGTTCATGAGCACTGGCACGGCAAATATCTTGCTCTTGAAGCCACGCGGGTGGCTGTCGATGTGCGTGATGTACACGTGCTTCTCGTCCAGTGTCTCGACCAGTGGTTGCAGAACCTCGGGCGGCCGTTTGAACGGAACCGGCGGACTACCGTCTTTGGCCTTCTTGGCGGGACCGGATTTCCCTGTAACTCTGTGACGGGCCATGATGATGGTGATGTGTGTAGGTATATATGTAGTTTTGGGAAAGCGGGAAATAATGTAAATACTACCTTAGGTAGCTAAGGATACTATGCAAAAAAGGGGGATGAAGATTGAAGTTCAATAGTAAAAATTTCGGGGTGAAAAGCGATGTGGCTGAAGCTACCCCTGCTGAGATGATGCCAGATGACATCCATTGGAAAATTGGAGTACGGTGTACCCGTGGCCCCACTATAACTTTAGACCCGAACTCCAGATGTCCAGGATCCACATGGAATTCAACTTGGAGTCGTTAGGTTATCGATTTCACCTGTGGCGCCGCGATACGGAATTATAGAACTTCGGCAACTTTTTTTTTTTTTTTTCGATAAATAATTACTAATTTTCCCACGATCATTTCGGCATTTCTCGTTCTTTAAATGTCGCATAGCGATAGCGATTCGAAGCGACCCTTTTCATTATGCTTAGAGCGAGACCAAGTATATCAAAGGTGAATTTCCTCATATTATATATAATTACCTATGCATCAGTCTTGCGCTTATAACTAACAGTTTTGTTCTATATATAGCGGGAATCTTTTTCAATATGCGCATTTTGCCAACTTCGCCTGCCGTCGCGGCTTATAACAGTACGGAGCAAGCGACAATTCTCGAGGACGAGGGCCCTTAGAGACGATGGGTGGGGCGGCGGCGGCGGCTGGGGGAGCTTTTCTAAACCCCCCGCAGAGTCGAACCAGGACGATTTCCTGAGCGAGCACGAGGCCAAGGCACGTCGGGAACTTCTCGCGAAACAGCAGGCCCAGCAGGCCCCCAAGCCACCACCACCGAAACCTACACCTGGTAGCAATGGCATCGTGGCCCGATTTACGTGGAATTTGGAAAAGCAAAAGGAGATCGAGGGGAACTTGCGCAGGGACGGCACGATGATTAATGGTGCCGCCGACCTGGGCAAGAATAGGATTAGGAGCCCGTCTAACAGATTTGCAACAGCATCTCCGCCTTCTAGGCTCGAAACGATACATGCCCCTGATAAAAACAACGGTCCCACACGCCCGTTTGAAAGGCCAGGCTCTGATCGGCCGTTCTATAATCCCAATAGTAACAGACAAGGCGGGCCAACCCCTGAATGGAAAATCCGAAAACATAGTCCATCTCCGGATCTACTCAAAAACAACTCAATCAACAAGGGAGGGGAAAGTGGGCCACCCAATTTTTTCATGAGAAACAGCCGGTCTATTCCATTATCGAGGGACGTGCTGTCAAAGAATGCCGCAGACGCAAGCGTAAGCGAGCAGACTACTACGTTGTCTCTTGACCTAGATGATAGTATGGCAGCGAAACCAAGTCCGGAACCAAGTCTAGGCGGCGAACCTACCTCGAAAACTGTCGCAAGCACAAGCGAGGAACAACCCCTGGGTGCTGCCGCAGACGCAAACGCAAGCGAGCAGGCTACTACTTCGTCTCCTGATCTAGACGATAGCATGACAGCGAAACCAAGTCTAGGCAATGAACCTACATCAGAACTTACCTCAGAACTTACCTCAGAACCTACCTCAGAACCTACCTCAGAACCTACCTCGAAACCTACCTCGGAAACTGTCGCAAACACAAGTGAGAATACTATCTTGGGAACTGCCACGAACGCAAACGCAAGCGAGCAAGCTACTACTTCCTCTCCTATCCTAGGTAGTAGGATGGCAACGAAACCATCCCCTGGCAAGAAGTCTGCTGCTTCATCTTTGGACAGCTGGGGCAGTATGGCAGCAAAGCCAAGCTTAACAGAGGATATTGCTTCATTAGATGAATGGGCCAGCATAGCAGCGAAACCCACCCTCACAAAGAAGCCTGCTACTTCATCCTTGGATAACTGGGGTACTATGGCGGCGAAGCCAAACATAAGCGAGCAGACTACTACTTCGCCTTTAGATTCTTGGGGCAGCATGGCAGCAAAACCAATCCTGGGAGAGAAACCCGCTGCATCACCTTTGGATGACTGGGGTGGTATGGCAACGAAACCGAAGCCGGCGCAGCAGCCAGTCCCCCCATTATCAAACCAATGGGGTAGCATGGCCGCAAAGCCAAACGCTTCGAATAAGTTGGACGATCCCTATAGTCCTACGAAAGATTTCCTTGGCCAGCGAACAAGAACTCCACCACGCCTAATGGACAACGAATTTTACCCGTCGCCTAAGAATGACTCTCCATCTGCAACAATCACTCCTTGGAACTCGGGGTCCATGAGCGGCAGAGAGAATGACCAAAGATTCAAACCCCGCGCTGTTTCGGATAATACCTCCCCTTCATCTCAACCCACCCAGGGTGGCCCAGCTTGGGGTTTGTTGGCGAGGAAACAAACCCCCAATAAGTCTAACAGCGATGAGTTTTGGGCTGCCGCCAAACGACCCGAACGCGTGAGACCTAGAGTACCAATCGAACAGGGACGAGACCAAGCTTGGTCTACTACTTCTTGGTCTGCCATGGAGGACAAGATTCGAGATAAAAGTCAATCCACAGGCACGACTTCTAGTGATTGGGGAACAGAATTTGATGATCCCAAATATCAGAAATCTCTCCCGCCAAAACCACCTGTCGTCGAAGAAATACCCGAAGCAGTGGCACCACCAAAACCAGAGCAGCTAGTTGACACCAAGAGCCAAGATCAACTAGAATACACGAGTCGGGATCGTATACGCAGCCGTGTTACGCGAGAGGACCGTCTTGAGATAGCAGAGGCAGAGGCGCAGGCTCGGGCTCAGGCTCGAGGAGGTACAAGCCGTAATAAGCGGTCAGGTCGCAACTCTAGGCATGGAAGAGACGAAGATGATGAAGGAGGTTTTGACTATGATTATTACCAAGAAAAGCGCCAGGAAAAAGCCCGGCGCAAGGCGCAACGCGAAGCTGAGATGGCCGGATCCATTCCGATCCGGCTGCCAGAACTAATTAGCATCACCGCTTTGGCTCAAGCATTGAAGGTGGAGCCAAACCGATTCTTGTCCCAGCTTGGCGAATTAGGCTTCGAAGGCGTGACGTTGGATAGTCTCATGGCAGGAGAAACGGCAGCACTGGTCGCACAGGAATACGGCTTCGAGCCTACGGTAGAGGTCGAAAACCGTGATCTTAAACCTCGCCCGCCTCCTGAAGATCCATCTATACTTCCCCTACGGCCACCCGTCGTGACTATCATGGGCCACGTCGATCACGGCAAGACAACCCTATTAGATTATTTGCGCAAGTCTTCTATTGCGGCCGGAGAACATGGTGGTATCACTCAGCGCATCGGTGCCTTTTCTGTGAAGATGTCTTCTGGCAAACCCATCACCTTCCTAGATACTCCTGGACACGCCGCCTTCCTCGCCATGAGACAGCGAGGCGCACACGTGACGGATATCGTCGTTTTAGTCGTAGCCGCGGACGATAGCGTGATGCCACAGACAATTGAAGCTATTAATCATGCACGCACTGCGAAGGTGCCTATGATTGTGGCTATTACCAAGATCGACAAGGACAGCACTCATATAGACCAAGTCAAGCACGATCTTGCAACTCAAAAAGTCGATATTGAGGACTTTGGTGGAGACGTCCAGGTCGTCTGCGTGAGCGGAAAGACTGGCCAGGGCATGGATGACTTGGAAGAAAATATTCTTGCCCTCTCTGAGATGTTAGATCATCGAGCCGAGCTTGATGGCCCTGCAGAGGGCTGGGTCTTGGAGAGTAGTCTTAAGCAGATTGGCAAGGTTGCTACTGTTCTTGTGAAGAGAGGTACCTTGCGACCTGGTGACATTATCGCAGCGAATCTCACATGGGCAAAGATTCGAAATCTGCGTAATGAAGCCGGCGACGAGATTGACGAGGCACTTCCAGGAACGCCCGTCGAAATCTTAGGGTGGAAAGAGCTTCCTGCTGCTGGTGACCAGATTATTCAAGCCGCCGACGAGGGTCGCGCCAAGGATGCGGTATCGTACCGTGAAGGTCTTCGCGAACGCGAGCAAGATGCTGCAGCTCAAGAAGTCATCTCCGAGTCCCGCAGGATCCGGCAAGAGAAGCGTGACATAGAGAAGGCAGCCGCCAAAGCATCTTCCAAGTCATCCAACAAAGCAGATGCTGCTGCAGAGGCCGAGCCATTGCCTGAAGAAGAGAACGGCACGAAGATGATTAATTTCGTTGTTAAGGGTGACCTGCACGGATCCGTAGAGGCCGTGTGTGCATCGATCTCTGAGATAGGCAATAACGAAGTCCTTCCGCGCATTCTGCGCTCGGCCACAGGGCCCATTACCGAGTCCGACGTCGATCATGCTGCTACAACAGGTTCGATTATTATCAACTTTGCGACCACAACGCCTGGGTACGTCAAGCTCCAGGCAGAAGAGAAAAACGTGAGGATTATAGACCATAACGTTATTTACCATTTGGTAGATGAGGTCAAGGCCGAGCTGAGCAAGTACCTATCGGCCACCGTCAGTTTCAAGGTTCTAGGTGAGGCGGAGGTATTGCAAATATTCCCCATCAATTATAAGGGGCGGAAATATAAGAATGTGGCAGGGTGTAGGGTCAGGAACGGGCTTCTGAGCAAGGGCGACCTTTACCGGGTTTTCAGACATGGCGAGATGCTTTATGAAGGTATGTTATATCTCCTCCTTTTCTTTCCCTTTTACTCTTTTGTTTCCCCTCCCTATACTATCGCGCTTGTTCATATAACCATACTTTGCAAGCCCTAAGGGGTACCCTTACTAACAAGCATTGCACATAGGCAAACTCGAGACGATGAAGCATCTCAAGAAAGATGTCACAAAGGTGAACAAGGACACCGAGTGTGGTATCGGATTCGAGTCATTCCAAGACTTCGAGGTCGGCGACCAGATTAAAGCTTGCGAAGAGGTTCGGACGGAGAGGACTTTGTAGTTTTAACCCATCACGACGATCCACTGATTCAGACCTTTCTACCTAGGTAGGTACTTACTTACGTACCTACCTATATACCTACCTATCCACATGAATAGGGGAGCATTAGAACCATTACGGCTAGATATATAGACCATCTTGAATCCCGAATCCCGGACGGTGTTTGGGAGAGTGGAGGTAGAAGTGGAGGGAAAGGAGTACCTATTTACTTAGGGACTTACCTACCCACCCGATGCTTTTCTTGTACTATGTATATTACCTGGGTGTGGTGTATAAAAAACAACAAGAACGAAGGAAAACGAAGATGAGAAAAGAAAGAACCAATGAAAAACGACGACGACGACGTTGACGAAGGTGCTCTGCATAAGATACTTAGGTACCTACATACTAGATTCTCCGCTTGCATTTGGGAGGTGTTGGGGTAGCATTAGTTATCAGGCGGAAAAGGGGTAGGCACAGGTAAACCTACACGGACTAACAAGTTGGTAAGGGGGTTTACGATTTCCTACGTTCATATAGGTACCTATACGAGCATGGTAGGTATGCCAGTTATGCTAGACTTCTGGCATGGTGAGTATTGGTTTTCAGGTTGTATTTATACCTACCTATCTACCTAGGTCGATGGCGCATCGTGTGTGTACTGGGTATCTAGGCACATATGTAGCATGCCCAATATAACTACATACTATGCAGTTTATAGTATATCGACCCTATCTCCCCAGGTAATGAATACCTACCCAGGCAGATATGAAGGAACCTAACTTAGTAACATGTCACTCTTCCTATCAAGTCAATTTAAGACACAAGACGCAACAAGATAACCCGAGCAGGGGCAAGTGGTTAAAGGGGGAATCTGCATTCATTTCTCTCCTTTTCTCGTCTACTCATCTCCTTCTCATCTTCCTTTCCTCGTCCTTCTTCAATCATCTCCTCGACCTCATCTTCAATTCTCCTCTTTCTTCGAATCTACCCGTGTAGGTAGGCTCATAGTACTACGCCACAATACATACATCCCTCACTCACTCTCTGCGCGTCCAGCCCGATCCCTAGCCCTCCAGCCCAAGGCACGTAAGCCATGCATGGATGTCTTGCGAAATAAAAAATCACGCGATGCCAAACTCGGGTATCTCGCCCATCTCGCTCTTTGGCGCACCACCTAACGAGTAACTGGCTCTCCACCGTAGCTTGATGCTTTCTACTTTCTTGGCTTTATCACCCGCGTGGAATACCTCGACGGACTGTGTAACGCCTGACCTCTGCATGGGTTGTAAGGAACGGCCTGTTTGCGGCTCTAGACTGAGTTCGTAGCCCTGTGCTTCGGTTAGTCTGACATCGCTCGAGGTAGTGGATTTTGGAGTGTTCATAAACATAGGTTGGCTATGTTGTTGCTTACCTTGGTTACGGCAATTTGAAAATGAAGATCGCTTATAGGCGCTGAGGTCGCATTAGAGAAAACGAAGAGTAGACGTATAGCACTAGGTGTCTGTGATCTCCGAGCGCCAAGTTCGATCACCAAGGGACTACTTTTGATGGTGGCTTTGTGCTCCTTAGGCAATGAAGGCTCGGCTGGTAATGCAGATGAAAAGGACCATTCGTCATCATCATTTGTCGCTGCCGGTGCTACAGGCTTGGGCGTAGATGGCTTAGATGAAAATTGAGGAGAGGCGAGAGCAGCAAAAGGATCGTTGGCGAGGGCTGCATTTAGCGGTGGTGGCCTGGAGAACGAAGATTGCTGACCCAAAGATGGCTGAGGGGTGCTGGACTGAGAACCTGTAGGAGGTGATATGAACCCGGAGAAGGGAGAGAACGCTGGAGGCGTAGGGCTTGGTACGGGGCTTTTCGCGCTGTTGTTTTGGGTTATAGAGGAGAGTAAAGCAGGTCCTGGGACATCTAAATAAATGTTAGTACGCGTGATATTCTCATGAAAACTGTGATCGACGCACTTTGGTTTGCCCCAAAACCAAGAGAGATTCCACCTCCTTGACCAAAACTGTTACTACTACTTCCACTATCTCCAAGAGACAGACCTAGGAGGTCATTCTCTAGTCCACCAGCTTGTGAATTCGATCCACCAGCATTCTCGCCGGAACCGTTCGCGCTAGCATCCCCATCAAAGTCTATCAGCGACAATTCGTTTGCGGCCGATGCCGACTTTCCCGCCTTTGTAGATGAGCTCGGAATAGGTGCGCCCTGGGCGATTTTGGCTGCGCCTTCAATGTCCCCCTTCTTGAGAAGCTTCCATCGTTCAACGGTCCGGTGTATACTATCGTTGATCTCGAACAACTTAGCAACCGCTTCGTGGTCATCGGACTCTTCTTCGCACATCTTTTGGATCTTGGGTTGCGCGCTTTGCAGGGCCGAAGCGAGTTCCTCAAAAACATCACCATCCTTCATGGAGTCGCCTGGCTTGAAAGCTTCCAACCTTTCCTCCAATATCCGGGCTTTGGCCTGGATCTTGCCAACCTCTTCGGCGGCCTTTGCTCGGTAGTCTGTCTTGGACCTTGTGTCGAAACCAGCCATGATCTTCATAAGACGGTTGGCTTCTTGTAGGTCCTCGGGGGCGCCCCGTCTGATTAGCTCTTGCAGCTTAGCGGACTGCGCTTCTCGCTCCTCCTCCTCCATTTCCTCGGCAGATTTGAGGTTCTACATGGGTTAGTTGAGTCCATCCACTGATAATCGGGGGCGCGTCGCAAATCACTCACATCGCTGGGGTTTAAAACAGCAGCATCATCTCTTCGAACTTCGGGGAAATGGTAGCCCTTGTAGCTTAACAAGCGGTGCATGTCTCGAATAAAACCCAAGTCTTCCTTGTACCGACTCGTCTCACATATAGTGCTTCTCCATTCTTCGATAGCCTCCAGGATCTTAGATTGGACTTTGGTATAGCGGAGCGGGGGTCTTTCGGGGAACCGCCTAACAAGTTCATTCAAGAATTCTTTAGTGCTGATCTGAAGTTGAAAAGGGTAACCGCAATTTTTGACACAGATGTCGAGGAGATTCAAGGCTAAAAGGCTAACGTTGGGATTGCGAGAGTTGATGTAGTTCGCGATAGCGACGGCAGCTTCTCGAGGTGCGGTGCCTTTTTTACTGTTGATCAGATCGGATATCTCGAGATTTAAAGCAAGATTCGGTTCGTAATTTTCGGGACTACAGGCGGTAGCTATGAACCGTTGAAGTTGCGAGGGTCGTGGGAAACCCATTTCGCTCCAGCGGTCCCTAGCCGCAGCTCGAGCGGAGGCGGCCTCCATCTTTAGAGGATTCAAGTTCGAAGTTGGAATTATATGTTGTGACGAATACGAATGGTACTATGTAAGAAGTAAGACGAGGGCTAAGTTAACAATTGCGCTTGGTATAATGCGCTTATGGCCTTGATTCATCCATAGAGATAAGAGAGAATCAAGTTAAACCATGAGAGATCGGCGACGGGTGTTGCGGGTGGTTGTACTCATTGGTGACAATGAAGATAAAAATATGTATTGGATGTGTTATATGTGGTGATGAAGCTCGAAAAGAGACAGAGACAGGGTCATCAATAAGATTTCAAGTTCAAGGTTGTTGGATGTGTTGGGTTGGTTCAGTTTGAGTGCTATTGTTATGCAAGCCAGCTTGCAACTTAGGTTAATAGAAACTAAAGAAGAAGCCTTCAGTGCTGAGGAGTGCTGTGGAAGTAAGTATCACTACTAGGTTAGGTAACTCACCACTACCTAGGGTACCTAGTACCTATGTAATAACCTTGAATAGTACGTCCATGGCACAAAACTGTGGCACCCGCCGCGCGGTGGAGAAGCTAAGAGAACATTGAAGTCACTGGTGTCGAAAGAATTTGGGACCAATTAAATTAAGCATATCAGGGCTGTGAAAGGGCAACCGACTACGGTTAGACGGATTATCTATTTCACCCGTTACACCCCACCCTTGCCTTCAATGCTGCCTTCTGCGCCCGCACTGCAAGGTCTAGTTAGTAGCAAGGTCAGGGTTAACGAACTTACTACCTAGTAGGTATGTAATCGTCAACGGTGTATGTAGATATCAGGTACATATGTACCTACCCTGGATATGTAGGTACACGAGTCAAGAATTGAAAGTGCCCCTCGTTCGTCATTGGCCATTGAAATAATTTCATGGAAATCATTTTATTGAAATCATTACAAAGATTTCAACCTGTTCAACTTATACAAGTTTCTCAACTTACTCAAATTACCCAAACTCCAAAGCGCTTTCAATACAGTTTTCAAATAAATAAATACCTAGGTAGGCAACTACACTATCAATATGGTTCGCCACAAAAAAGACAAGTTTTCATCTCGAGGTGGAAAAGGTCGTGGTCCTCCTCGTCAACACCACCCCGCCGATGACGATTCCGAACAGACCTCTTCCAAACCCGCTTTCAAGGCCGCCTGCTGGGATTTAAATCACTGCGACCCGAAACGATGCTCGGGTAAAAAGCTCATAAGACTCGGTCTCATGCGCGACCTTCATCTTGGTCAGAGACACAACGGTGTCATCATCACACCCAACGGAAAGCACAAAATCTCTCCAGCTGACAAAGAGCTAATGGAGCAATATGGCGCAGCTGTGGTGGAGTGTTCTTGGGCGCGAACTCAAGAAGTCCAATGGAACAAGGTTGGTGGTAAATGCGAACGACTGTTACCATACCTGGTCGCTGCCAATTCTGTCAATTACGGCAAGCCATTGCGCTTAAACTGTGTGGAGGCCCTGGCTGCCGCATTCTACATATGCGGCCATTCCGATTGGGCAGAGGAAGTATTACGCCCCTTCAATTATGGAGAGTCATTTTTAGCCATCAACTCGAAGATCCTGAAGAAGTACGCAGCTTGCACCGATGAGGAGGGGATCATAAAGACCGAAAAGGAGTGGATGGAGCGATTAGAACGTGAACATGCCGAAAGTAGGGAAAACGCCGATGATGACGACCTATGGAAAGGTGGCAACGTCAACCGTAGAGACATTTTTGATACCGATGACGAAGAGGAGGACGATGACGACGATGACGATGACGACGAAGAGAAAGGGAAAGATAATGACAGCGCTGACGGCATTTATCTTGGTAAAAAGCCAGCTCAATGGCCAAAATTAGGAGAAGGTACACAAAAACAGGGGAATGAGGGGTCTAGCAGAGACCCGTTCGATATATCAGACGACACTGACGATGATGCCGAAATGGAGGAAATTCGGCGCAAAGTTCTTGCATCAAAACCCTTCGCGAATCCAGATGATGCGGACCGAAAGCCAAAGCCACAGGCGATTCCTCCTTCACAACCACAAAGGTACAAGGTCGACTCAGATGTAGAGCCAGATTCGGATAACGGAGAAGGCGACGATGACGACGATGATACTTTCGACAATATCATTGATGCCACACCCATCACCGATAGGACAGGACTGGCAAAGCTGGAGAAGGAAAGATCAAGGGCAAATGTTATGAGTCGATCTTTCTCTTCAGGTGGCGCGACAGCACCGAAGCGTTGGTAAGCAGATTACTGTTAAAAGAGGAGAGTACTAGGTTGTATTTTTCCGCCAGTATATATTGCAGCATATATCTTTATGCTGCCTTATTTCTTCCAAAGGTCTAGCAAAAGTATGCGTAGACTTTGTTATGCCTGAAGACTATCAAGTACTTCCTTAAAGTCGGAAGATGGGCAAGTTAGTCAAGACTATCAGCTCATACGGTGTTGGCTAGGGGCCATAATACTCGACATCCATGGATGCTGGCCTATTCTTCACGTAAAGGTATAAGAACAACTCAACATTGCAGGAGTTAAAGTATACGGTTGGCCATCAATGCCATGCTTACGCCGTGAATAGACACGGAGATATACGATAAGCAACTAAGGGCATATTGATTCTCTATCCTCAAGGGTAATGTATGCTAATAAATTCAAGCGTCTAAAACATCATTACCTACGTACCAAAATACTCCAAACGAAATATTGGGTCCAGATCTCGTGTCGTTAGTTCCCAGACCACCCCTCACTCCCCCCTATTCATGCGCCCACCCATCTGCTCGAATCATCCCTACTGATCTCCCACACGTCGCGCCGCCTTCGCCTGCATGAACTGCTGGGGATGTGAATGATGCCTTCTAGACTTGGATCCTTGCTTTGGCTTTGATTCGGGCAGTGAGATCCTTTCTGATCGGAATTATTGAGAGGCAGATCTTGAAATATGGCATAGGTTAGGTGGTTCTTTTCTTGGTTCCTTGGTAGGTATTTACGTCAATGTGCCTATACCTAGTAATGATGTATATACCAACCTTATGGCTAGATACCAATAAATCGCACGGGTCCAAACTGGAAACTATCGACATGAACAACCTAATTCGGCACTGGGCATATAGCTATAGCTACCCCGCATAATCACGAGAGACTTACGGATCACCGATCAACGAACTGGCCCATTTCCCGGAAATCCCTATCTACACATAAAAGATTGATGCAATGGCGACGAAGAAGATAATCATCGCGTTCGACCTGTACGGGACATTGTTGTCCACCGAATCAATAGCCTATGAGCTAGCCAAAGTTTACGGCGCAGAACAAGAGGCAACCTGGAAGTCTTTGGCTGCATTATGGCGCCGATATCAGTTGGAATATACGTGGCGGATCAACAGCATGGGTAGGTTATCTAGTGATCCCCATCCTGATTTCACTTTGGCAAAACTATTCTCGACTGTTCCCTAACTGGGAGGGGGAGGTACTAGGCGAATATAAGCCTTTCAGCACGATAACGCGGAACGCCCTATACCACGCGGTATCCGAGCATGGACTTAGTCTCTCATCAGAAGACGCAGACGCTCTCATGCGGTCGTACGATGCCTTGCACGTCTTCCCCGAAGTACCCCTAGCGCTGCGACTCTTGGATGATGATAAGTATGGCGATAACAACAATAATAAGTCGGTGGAAGCCTACGTGTTCTCGAATGGCACCGATGAGATGGTGGAGAATTCAATCAAGACGTCCCCGGAGCTCGGGCCGAGTGCAGGGAGGATTTTCAAGGCGCTGATTACGGTGCATAGTCTGCAGTGCTTCAAGCCGGATAAGAGAGCGTACGAGCATCTGGTCAGGCAGGTTGGCAAGAAAGGGCAGGAGAGTGATGTATGGGTTGTGAGTGCTAATCCGTTTGACGTTGTTGGTGCCAGAGCTGCTGGGTTAAAAGCAGCTTTTATTGATAGGACTGGCAAAGGTTGGATAGACCGGCTAGATGAGAAGCGTGCGCCTTCAGTCATCACATCCGGTGTTGATGAAGCGATCAAACGCATCCTGAAATATTGATATTTTTTTATTTTGGGGCATTTACCTACACATCATAACTTAAATAATTCCTTAGATCATCATGGCAAATCATCATCGTCGTAAACGGCATCAAGAAATGTAACCTAGGGGTTACCGAGACGGTGCGACTGCGTCAATACCTCTTAGGTTGGCATACAAAATTGCAGCAAGAATTAGGTTAGATAATCCTATGGAAGCTTTCGAAGAGCTTGATGATCTCGTCCGCAAACATCTCCGCATCGCCTGGATACCAAGCACTTATGTAGTTGTACTGCTCGTCTTCCACCGTGAAACTAAGAGAGTTCAATGGTAAGTAATGGGGAACCAGGTTCCACTGTACGCATGGCCCCCAAGAAGAAAGAGAAAAGGAGAAGGAGAAGAAGAAGAAGAAGAAGAAAGGGAGGGAAGTGAATGAACTTACGCGCCGGGATTGAGACTGGCCTTAAACTGAGATGGGTCGGCTAGGACTTTCTTGACCTATACATCTATCAATATACCAATCCTTTTCACTACCTGCCTTACTAAATAAGTAGGTAGGCAACGTTGTGTCTTACCGATTCTTCCACATTTGCGCTCCCGTGACCATAGGTCTTATAGTAGTCACCTAGCACCGCCCTTGTACTCCAATACGCAGCCTGTTCAAATTTCGCAGGCAGTGCTGTCGTATTACAGTCCCGTATGACGCTCTTCCCCTCAGCATCTTTAGACTCGGATAGGACCATGACGCCGTGGCACACAGCAGCAATCACTTTCTTGCTAGGCCTTCTCGTCTGGGGGAAGTAGTCTGCGACGAGCCTGTGAACGATGGGCGAGTCGATAATCTGTCGCACACCTTTGTCGTGCCCCCCGGGGAATAGCACGAGGTCGAAGGAGTCGAGAGTGAAGTCGGGCGCGGACCATGAGAGCGGGTGGCGCATTTCTTCGCTAAGAGCCATCTTACGGTACATCGAGATGACTTCCTTGCTTGCGCCCTGTTATATATGATTAGGACCTTTCTGTCTCACCAGATACTTCAAACTGGGTCTATTAGGTAGGGAGGAGTGGTTGTGCGTGTGTGGCGTACGAATAGCTTTTGTGTGAACCCTTCTAATAGCTTCTTATCGCATCGCGGTGGTCGTCCGGTCTCGGTCGCGAAACTTATTGCGTAGTTGGCATTCTTGAAGGTGGTATAGGGAACAGCGGTCTCTATACTGTACGAGTTAGAACCTTGAGTGTGATGTGTGCGAATAAGTTGTTATTGAATTGGGTATTGAAGATGCGACGCACCGGTGGGATCATGGCCATAGTCAGCCATCATGATGAGGACTTTGGGGTTGGAGACAGACGTCCCCGGCGATGTAATCTGGGCCTCCTCCATGTTTTACTTTTCTAGTAGTTGGCTATATAATCTTAAGGCTAAGTAGATGGCTATGGAATTTCAGAAGATTTGCGATTGTTTCTTGTCTCCAAAGAGTTGAAAGTTCAAATAGGCTGCTCTAAGAATGTTGACAAAGCACCTTGAAGATTAATAAAATCGTATGGTAGGCACATGTAACTGTAAAGGGCGAACCGCAGGTGACGTCGGTTACTTATTACAGATTCTAATCTAGGTTAGTACTCTTCGGGGTAGTACAAGTTAACAGATGTGCCGAATACCCTACCCTGGCGAATCAGCATCAACTAAAACCACACCTAAACATCCTAGACACCCAAGACACCCTAGATAGAAAATCCCTTAGAGTCATCCTTTGTTTCACTTCCCCCAAGATCTTCCTCGCTACCCTTCCCCCAACTTCAAAAACACACTCCATCGATATCCACCCCAAATGTTCGTTAAATATCTATGGATACCAACCAACCAACCAGCCAACCCCAAATGTTCAGTATGCCCAATTATAGCACGCGGTAACACAATCTCTGGCTCATATGAGCCAGATGACTTTCATTCATGATCAACTCACCCCTTCTGTATGTCGTTGCCTATTGGATGCAAGTGTGGCTATATACGGTAAGGGATGAAGCCTCTCAGCCCTACTGAGTGAGGGTCTTGCCGAGCCACGATGTTACCGTATAGCTATCTGCTACGTGCCGTTCCCGACAGACACAACAGGCATCACGTCCATCGCTTTTTTTCTGCAACACCCCAAAATTTGGAGGATAAGCCTCTTTTTTAGTACACTCCTTAGTAGGCACCTACCTAGATAGGTATTATAAGTGCCTAGTAGCTGACAAGACCGAACGAGGATGACTATTGTAACCCTATTTAAAGCTGGGTGCTATCCCCTTCCGGGAGCTATACTCTCTCACCTTGACTTTTCTACCTATTTCAGCCTCGTCTCTGTTGTCTTGATCTCCTGCCTTCTATACACGTCAGGTATCTTCGCCCGAACCCATGGAGCGAGACGACAGCGGCTACCCCAACCATTCGTCATGGATCGCACCGAGTTCTTCGGCTCTCAAGTCGGCGGCGAGTCCATCATCAACTATAGCTATACCGATATGCCCTGGAAGCTTATAATGTGGGATATCTACCACTTCTTCACCTTCTCTTGGGCTCTACCCTGGGTACTCTGGCCTGTTCGCCCTTGCGACGGGGGCCACTTTGACGAACTTTCCCTCACTCGGCAGAATATTTGGTGTATGTTCCTTCATGCAATCCTGATAGTTCTGCAAGGATCCTTCATCCTCGTTTTGCCCTTGACTCTACTCTTTCCGGCATGGTTGGTGGCTATATGGATGTCGGGTTTCTTTGCGATAAACTGGTTCATATGCCTAGGCCTAAACGGGAAAACCATTACTTTTAACTCGGATCCCAAATATGCGCCCGCTTTGGAGGAGCATGCACATGAACAATGGATATTTTTGAACGGCGTTGCTGTTGGGTAAGACTCCTGTTTTCTTGGCGATTTGTGATGTTTAAACCCCTACCCAGTACTTCGTAGGCGTGGTCACTAACCTAGCTTCATGAATCTGCAGGGAGGCGTGGCTTCAAAGCAACATCAATCGTCTGGCATTGACTTTCAAGAGGCCCATCATCGGTGTCCATAACCGTACCACGGGCGTCATATTTGATGTTGTCGAGTGTCTGATTCAGCGTAACTTCGGATATGCGACCGGTGACATTCGCGCAGCCTACAAAATTGTCAAGGAAAAGCTGTATAATCCACAGTATTCAAAAGTAGTCTTCATCCTCCATTCACAGGGCGGCATTGAAGGCGGCCTAGTTCTGGACTGGCTCTTGCAGGAATTACCACAGGATCTTCTGGCTAAACTTGAAGTCTACACGTTTGGAAATGCGTCGAATCATTTCAACAACCCACACCGACATGCCGACTCGCAAGAAGTAGAACGGAAGTTTCCCAACATCAGTACACAGATTCCTAAGACCATTGACGAAATTCCACTCACCCACTCTCCAGTCGAGACTCACGCACCTTGTTCAAGGAGACGACTTTCTAACAGCAGTATCTCCTCCTATGTGCACAACTGTTTCTCTGGCTTTACCTCGATGTCCAAGGAGTCAAATGTGTCACACGAAACAACATATACGGTAGCAGCATCTGATCGTGCCATCTCCCATGTTGAGCATTACGCTCATACGACGGACTTCGTGGCGTTATGGGGGATTCTACACTTCGTGACAAATGAGAACGCTTCCCCAACGATGCCTCGGTATATCGGTCGTGTATTCAGTCGCACTTCAACACGCGGTGGGCATCAATTTTGTCAACACTATCTTAATGGAATGTTTCCACTGGTGCGCGACTACAAGGGCGAATTTATCGGCTGCGCTGATAGCAACGAATTTATGAACAGTGTTGTGGAGTTATCTGGAAGAGGGACGGAAAAAGACAATGTGCGAGAGGGCATTGAGAATAGTTGGCCCATGCTTGAGCTTGCTGGACGAAGGGCGAGCTTTATTAAAGACGAAGTCGCCTTACATGGCAGTTTCCATGAAGATACGAATGGGATATATGACGGCAAAGTGAGAGTTAAAGACCTAAGTCGACTGTGGCAGTACCGAAATGGGAGAAGCCCGCCAGATTTGCCCAGGGAATTACGAAGAACGACACTGGAGTAGCGATGAAAAGGATTACAATTTCATTCGAAAGACTCGTAATGAGTCACCGGGAGTCTTTGCTGCATTTGTTTGAAGGTTCACTGCAAGGAGTTTGTTTGCTTGAGTCTATCGCACATGACATTCTATCCAATATCCCAAATATAACGTCCTAACTGTAGATAGTTCCAGTTTCTAGCTAAGCATACTTGACTTCAAATACCCAGCAAAACTCTTCCTTGTCCAGGAGTGTGTCGTCAACTTCGATTCGAAGTACTCTCTCGCTACCTTGTCCACTTACCTTCCATGTCAGATTCTCACCCCCCTCAACAGCCAGCAACCTCACCTCGTCTCCCTCTAGTATCGGCACTGGCGCGGCAATACTAATTCTACCATCCTGAATTACTGGCCGTTCCAAAAACAGCACATAAAATGCCTCCCCTGTCTGCGTAAACCTCACATCCGCCCCCTTACTCAGCTCACTCTGCACAAACCAATACGTCGTCCCGAAAATCGCCTCCTCATGTGCCTGGATCCACCGTCCCGCCTCCCGCAGATTGTCCACCTCGATTTGGACCAAGCTCCCATCAGCGCGTGCCCCAATATCCAGCAGTAGATTTCCATTCTTGGCCACGATGTCGACGAGCATGTAGACGATCTCCGTCGCGGTCATGTACGCGTCATCCGGCGTCGCGCGGTTGTACCCGTAAGAGTATGGGTCCATCCCGAGATTACTCTCCCACTTGCGCTGCTGCGCCGAGTTAAACCGCGCGTACTCTGGCGTGTCGAAGTCAGCGGCTTCGGGGACCCCGCACCGCGAGTTTATCGCGATCTGCCGGTTCTGCGCCGCCGCTGTGTTGAACCAGCGCGATGCGAACTGCGCTGTGGCGTTCGCGGCCCCGCAGTCGCACCACATTATGTCGGTGCTGTAATTGTAGGCGAGCGCATTCATTTGTGGGAGCATCACGTCCGAGAGGAAATCCGAGACCGGGATGTGACCTGTGTATGACTCCGCGGCGCCGGTGTATGGGTTTGTGGCCGGGAAGCCAGACCAACTGTCGTATCCGTATGGTGCGAAAGAGGGGTTGAACCACTCCGGCAGCGAGAAGTAGGTTCCCCGCTTCAGCGAGGGTTGATACTCGGCGGCGGCATCAAACAACTCCTTTAGCAGATCCCTCTTCGGTCCATAGTGTAGAGACGTGCGGTTCGTGGTTGCCCCCGCGTCGAATAAAGCAAAGCCGTCGTGGTGCTTGGTGGTCAGCACGAAGTACTTCGCTCCAGCGTCGGCGATTAGGTCGACCCACGCTTTGGCGTCGAAGGCGGACGCGGTGAAGGATGGGAAGGTGTCGTCGTAGGCCCAGCTTTCACCGTAGGTACGGAGCCGGTAGTCACGGAAGCCGGAGCGGTCGTGGGTGGGATCTTGAGTTGAGTACCACCTTTACCATGGATTAGTATGTGTGTTTGTACTTAAAGGGGTAGATACCCAAGGTAAGGTAAATAAGTAACGGAAAAGCCACGCACCAGAACCACTCCGCATAACTCTCATAAGGCGAAGAGTTGCCCCAGCCTGTTACCGCGTAAGGGCCCCAGTGGATGAAGATGCCGAACTTGGCATCGTTGAACCAGTCCGGGCTCTCGTGCTTGGCGAGGTTGTCGAGGTCGGTCGTCCATTCTACCAAGCCGAAGCGGATATTCTCAAACTCGACGGACCACTGGTTCGTACCATCGTCGAGAACTGCTGATGCGTTGATGGGTTCACTGGAAGATGATTTTACCCCGACGGTAATGGTTTTTTGGTCGCCCGGGCACAGTCGCTTCAGATATCCCTCTTCGGTGGCTTCTAGCCCATCCCCAGAGAGAGATAGCACCAATCCGTCCCGGGAAATGCATTCAGATCCTACGTTGTTGATCGTGACCTCGACCGCCTGCGCGCCGCTTTCGAGCCATTTCTGAGTTGGCCGGACAGACTGTACATCTACACCACCTGACGAAGCACCGTGTCTCAGGGAGATAGCAAAGATGTGCAACCTGCCATCATCCACACTAGTGGCTGCTGGAAGGTTTATGCTACGCAGCTCCTTCCCAGGGTCCAGAGGGGCAGCGCTCTCGTATATGTGGCTCCGGTTGTAGTTTACCCCTGTGGCCGTGAAGCGGCTCGGGAACATGAGCTGGCCCCGGTTGATGGTCAGGATGCTGTACCAGTCGAGCGAGCGCAGCTCGTACACCGAGGTGGTGTTGTCGGTGTAGGTGAACGTCACATTGCCGGTCACGATTACCTGCTCCTTGTCCTCAGAGAGTAAGAAAGAGGCCGAGAAGTACGGGGTGTTGCCGTTGTTTGTTGGCACGGGTATGTTTTGGTTGTCGCATACAACGTTGTCCGGTGCGGATGGTCCGGTGTAACCCGGGAAGGTATATACTATGCCGGTGTCACTCGAGGTGTAGTAGGGCGCTGCAAAATCCGGCGCTGGATACGATTGGCCCAATCCGTCGAAGGATGCCTCGCCCGGGTAGGTGCCGAATGCTTTGTTATTGTAATGTGGTGACAGGTCGAGCGGAACGTCCTTTCATGCAATTAGTTTCTGTTTCAGATATTTACCAGGTAGGTCACCCCCCTTTCTTCTCTCGACCCACAAAAAGGCTTTTTTTTCCAGCTTCTTTCTTTCTGAAGGGGTAGGGAGTAACACCCATTTCTTCGGTAGGTAACGTGTCTTACCTTTGCTCCATTTTGCTTGAGTGCTGACTCTTGGATCGTCGTGGCGGAGACTATCACATGAAGGAGTAGAGCAGCGCGAATACTGTTACCCCCTAACATCTTGACTCGTTTTATGTTATTGGCTTGTCTCTGAATTTTTTTCGACTTACTTACATAACCCTGTAGGAATTTCGGTCTTTTTTAAAATCCTTTGCCTTTCTTGCGCTTCGGATGGCTTACCTAGGTAAAAGAGACAGACAAAGGCTCCCCTCCCCCTCCTCCTCGCTGATTGGCACCCAATCTTGCTCCACCGTCACATTCGGGCGGTCTTTTCAAGGATCTACCGGGATCTGCTATAATCGTGATAGCTTAACGGACCCGCCCGGGACTTGCTTGTGATAACTGCGCTGTGGGCATGTCAAGTGTAAAGACTTACCTAGGTTAATTGGTGCGGAGGATAAGGCGAAGCGAATTTAATGCCGGCGAGAGGTAAGAAAGTACATAATTAGATAGACGCCTATAAGTGTATGAATGTATAAAAGGATACAAAACGCTTGCCTTCGGGTATTGATTCTCGTACAACTTCCTCAACGTTCACGTGGGTTTTGGCAAATTTTCATGATATCACGGGGGACTATGCGGATGACTAGCTGGACTTTGCACGTGGATTCCAGAGTTTACTGTTGGTATCTGGATTTGCATATTCTGCACATAGTGTAGAAGACGCTGAAAATATACAATACTACCTTAGGAATATAATTTTGTAGTTTAGTTTTGGCTTCATGACTGACTGTATTTGATGTCCAGAGCGGTCCACGACAACACTTTCAATGCAAGAATCAATTTTATTGATTACGGTTCTTACCATGTGGTACCTAGTAAGTACCTACCTAGGTAGTCATGGACACAACGAATACCAGTCGTGGATCGTGGTGATAATGCCCAACAAAATCGTCGGCTTCCTCTCGCAGTATAGGAATCCCGCTGTTTCCCTTTTATTCCGGCTATCTTAGTACAAAAGCAAGAAATCTAAGGCGTGTTAAACATTAAAAAACAAAAAGCATGCGAGTTCACATAAAGGCATCCTTCACCGAAGAGTTGAGCTCTTGGCTTATGATGAATATATTTCTTGCTGACATAGAGATAGATGGTGACATGTCGTGCAGGTCCTCATGAAAATGTGTGAGACCAACTTTTACTTATGTGCTTTACCTAGGCATTAAGGTGCTCTGCAAAACTTCAGATCACGAACTAGTAGAGATCGTTATCATCTCGGATGTGCTTCGGTTTGGCATCTGTCACAAGGCCAGGCGAAGTCTAAAAGTCGCAGAACAACATCGATGTTTCGCGGGGATCTCTAGGTACCTAGTAGGTATCGTTGCCGCGGAGGCTAGGGAGACTACTGGTTATGCCTTGAGTAGGCTCTTGACAAAGATTGTTATCAAGACAGATGTGGTTTGGGATGGTATCTATTGCATAATATCTCGGGTTGGGGCTGAATGTAGAACGTGTCCTGTTCGAAGATATATTTTGGTGGACATAACTACAAGCGAAAAGTGGCTCGAACACGGCCGTGAGGCAAAATAAACTGAAGGCATCAAAAATATGTTAATGACGGGTGGATGACAGTCGCCACTCCCTGTGGTAGTCCTGGTAATTGAAGTTCATCGATAACGAGGGCTTAGCAGAGAAGCCCCATACCTAATAGTGCCATGTCTCTAGAGGCTTCCACAACTCATTACGTAGATAGATTTCTCCCAGCCTTTGGTATTTATGAAATGACAAATCTTTTAAAAAGGGTAGCAAGTTAATATCCCACTGATAGGTAGAATTTGAATAGACCCACGTCATCAATCACCGTTCTCGAGCCTTCCAAGCATCTTGTTCCCCCAGGCAAGGCGAGATAGGTGCAAATTCTGAAGAATGATAAACTTCAAACGGCTTATCTGCCCAATACTTTAATGAAATCGCTAATAAATAAACTGAAATGTCATATATCTTGCTTAAGAGCCTGTCATCGACATGCTATTCTTGCGGGCCTACTATGGACCGTACTCGGTGTTGCGTTTGGCATCTGCCCTGAACCTAAGATGATGTGGATACGCACGTCGTTTCATTTTGGGGGTACTCTGATACTCGTGTGCTTGAGTGATTTGGAATTCAATCTCCTCGGCCATGTGGTTGTCACTCAAAGTGTGTCCTGCGGCCTAGTTAGCCGGTCCATCAAGGGGGTTATCTCCCCTGCCGCAATATAAGGTTCACGACATAGTTGGCTGCACGAATCCATCTTACCAGCTGCACCCACATCTGCAATCCTATCACTAGGTGTCGTACTTTAATGAAAAGAGAGAAATCTGGGTGAGCTAGGTACCAATGACAGTTTAGACACACCAGCAATACGAATCAAGTACAGTGACCTTGGTTAGATTCCCAAGTGACAAACACTAGTATGTATGTGTTTCAACGTCTGCGCGGTATGCCATGCCGGACCATAGCTTATAAGTATATCTTGGCATTGCTTCCTACTCTCTACATTAGGACCGAGATTTGGTCCGGATATAGTGATAACTACACATGTTGAGGATCCTGGTAGGCCACGCCGAGCCTTCGGTCATAGGGCTATACGCTATACGATGTCGATCGATCGCTAAATGTGTAGGTAGTGGGAAAGATGACGCTGAATCAGTTTGGCGATATAAAGATGTGAAGACGAATATGGGATGAACTACTTGGTGAAAGGAGATTCTTCATCATGGTAGAACCAGAAGCCTGGTAGACTTATTCAAAGCAATCTATCTACCCAGCAATCTCAGGTACCTAATTTAGGCGTGTAAGTCAGTCAAGCAAGTGTATTCCTACCCGTGGCAAACAATGCATTCACACATACTAGATTGCCTAACCTAGATACTAAGTAGATGCCTATAGGTAAGAGTATTCCAACCCAAGTTTATTCAGACCCATATTTCCGAACACTAGGTTGCGGCGTATTGCTACTCTGCCATTTATCACGGTTCTATAATTGGGAGGCGTAAATAACCGGGTAAATGCGATACAGCCAGAAGGGGGTTGAAAAGCCAGGGGCCCAAGGATCAATCAGCAACCACGGAACTATGGCAATTCCAGATCCCCCAAAGCGGAAATCATATCAATCAAGGTAGAGAATCATCCCGACCAATCGTTCTGGTATACCCAAGAGATGAAAATCTTCGGGCGTCTTCTTCGGGCTCGGCAGTTCGTGGGTGAAAGGCGGCGAGAGCGCCCTCCAACGGATCATACAAGTAGCACGGGCATCACGAACTTCCCCAGAATTCAAACTCTCCGGATTCTTACTCCTGTAACCGTCGCCCTTTGTATTCCAGCGCTCAACTAACTACACCATCGTTGTTCGCCCTCAACGTCTTGCTCAACTCTTTACCAAAGGCTTGTCAATCAAATACGCTCGAGGTAGAATACAGTCACGATGCAGCTAACTTCCCTCGTTGCTGCGGCTCTGCTGTCGCAGAATGCCGCCGCTCAGTTCGGCAATTCCATGTTGCGATTTGCGTGTTCCCAACTAGTTGTCGACCGTATCGACCCCTTGGTCAACCCCGGTATGGCGTACACTCCTCACCTGCACCAGCTGGTCGGTGGTAACTCTCTCAACGTCACCATGGACCCCGCTACTCACGACCTGGCTTCGTCCACATGCACGTCCTGCACCTTCAAGGAGGACAAGTCTAACTACTGGACCGCCGTCATGTTCTTCAAGTCCAAGAACGGAACATACAAGCGAGTTCCTCAGGTCGGCAATGGTGGCCCTCAGGGAAAGCTCATCAACAAGGGTGGTCTCGATCTCTACTACATCCCCAGTGGAAAGACCACTGCCTTTAAGAAGGTAACGTTTACCCAGAATACCCCATTTCATGTAGGCGAGTCCCCCCCTAATAGCAAACTAGGGTTTCCGCATGTTGGCTGGTAACGCCGCCAACACTGACCCCAGTAAAGTCGCCAAGTCGAACATCTGCCATCGATGCTGGACGTCTCCCAATGAGAACACCTTCGTTGGTGGTGCTCCCTGCACTGGTTCCGACACCGTCGATATTCCCAGCTCCAAGAGCTGCAAGATGATCCGACAGACCATCATCTTCCCCACGTACGTCTAACTACCTATAACTTGATATTGATTAATTGCCATTCCTTTTATATTCTCACTCAGAAAACCCAAACTAACTCCGCTACTTTAGCTGCTGGGATGGCAAGAACCTCGACTCCCCAGACCACCAGTCCCACGTTGCGTACTCCTCCGGCAGCGGTGCTACCGGCGGCGGAGCCTGCCCCTCGACGCACCCCACCAAGCTCCCGCAGATCATGTACGAGTTGATGTGGAACGTGACCGAGTTCTCCAACAGCAACGACTTCCCCACTGACGGCTCCAACCCATACGTCTACTCCATGAACCTCGGGTACGTTTCACCAACCAATGTAGGCTTGTAAGCATGCAAACTAACATATGGATATTAGTGGCCCTGCTGCCCACGGTGACTACCTCTTCGGCTGGGAAGGCGACACCCTCCAGAAGGCCATGGACAACATCGGCTCGTGCGGACTCAACACCGACTGCGCTACCGCCGGCATCCACGCCCAGACCCCCGACCAGTACAGCGCCTGCACCAAGGAACAACAAGCTCCCGAGGATGTTGACGGCTGTGAGTATCACATTCTCTCCATACTGTACTCAACGGGGAAGATGAAGACACATACTAATCACCAAAAACAGGGCTCGCGGCTCTCCCCATGGGCGAGATGGCTATTAAGGCTTAGATACCTGGGTAGACGAACACATCGACCCCTTCCCTCCCCCCGGATGGTTTGGAGAAAACTCTTGCTGTGGGTAATCTAGGTTGAACAGGCGGACGGACATGGATTACCGTTTAAAGGGGAACTTGGGTGTCTTGAACCTACCTAGCGAAATCTCCGTGTATGCGTGTCAAATGTTGTTCTTAGGTTCTCTAGGATAGGTAAATAGCTTCTTTTTTTAGAATCTTGAGTTCATGTAATTGTCGTTGTTGATATTGTTGTTGTCCATCAATGTTTGCATACGTACCAACTTAGAATCAGATTACAGCTGTGTTGGTGAATTCTTATTTTAGTTTACTTTCCACGAAACCTAGAATATAATATCGTTAATAATAAATGACCTTGGAACCTGATATACTGTGGTTACTAGGTAGGTAAGTAGGTACCTAGTACCTAGTATTACTTCCCGCGTGGTGTCACTCGCCTAGTATCATCAACACCACCAACACCACGTTTTCTTGCCTGTAGTACAGTAAGCACCCGAAAATAGGTATCTACCATCCTTTAAGCCTCAAATGTCATCCCAGAACATGATGTAACTCAGAAAAAACGTGCTTCTTACAGATTCAACTTATATGTATGCATGCATGTATGATAGATGAGGAAGAATACGGACACCTTCCTGTCCCGATACCTAGGTACTAAATCTATGTACAAGTCGTGAAGGACATATACACGCGGAAAAGACAGTACTTGCTTACATCTATCTCCCTGATCTCCATGCACCTATATACGCAGCAAGTGGTGTTGTTAAATTTTATTTCTTCAAGTTCAGCATCCTCCCCCTTTTCATCCTCATCTAAACGTTCCCCTTCCCCTTCGGTACCTACCTACCTAGGCGTAAGGTAGCCTCAAGCATTCTTAGCCACCAAATCCTGAAACGCCGCATTACCCGCAGACGCGAAATCATGCTCCCAGTAATTGAACAGATCATGTACATTGATCGGGCTAGACTCGGAGGCGGGCTGGCTGGGCTTGGCCTTGGAGTAGGCGAAGGCGAGGCGGTTGGTGCCAGCCGGGTTGAGGGTCTTGGTGGTGGTCCCCGTTGTCGTGAACTGCGTGCACCCTGTGCACTTGGCCGTGAACTGCCAGTGCGTCCCGTTCGTCTTGGTGCCGCCTTTCAGGACTTGCAGGGTCGCGCCTGTATAGGCGGTGGGTGCTGTGTGGGCGCTGCGCTGTGTGTTAGCTAGATATTCCACAGCCATCTATTATGATGGGGTGGTAGGGGCATCATTCGAATTCATCAAAAGGGAGAGAGATTGGTCATCTCTCGGCACATATGTATCTAGAGGGTACTCACGTCGCCCGGCGCATAGACGTCACAGCACTAGCACCATTCGCCCACCCTACCAATAAAGGATTGTTTGTCATAGAGCCGCCCCAGGCGACGCCGACCCAGCCGGCGGAGATGGGTGCCACGACTTGAATGACCGCGTCGTACGGCGTGCCTGACGGTGCCGGGCTTGGGATCGCTATTCGCATTGCGATGGAGGTTGAGCCCGTCGTGATCGGTGCGTTATACTGCGAGAACGTGAACCCGGTGTCGGGGTCGCGGAAGACGTCTGCGCTGGCTTCGGGTGCTGAAGTGTGGGGTTCGCACATGGCGGATATGTTAGCCTCTTGTAGTTTCCTCAGGCTTGGTTTCTTAATCCCCCCCCCTCCTTTTGCCTCTCTCTCTTACTCACCCCCTACCTGCTCCCTGTTTTCTCCTAAAGGGTGGATAAATACGCACCAAGACCGAAGACAGCGGCTACGCATGCCAAACCAAAATTCCAACGCATCCTGATTTCCTGATCTGAAGCTTACGATGAATAAGGAGAGAGACTGATGACGGTGAGGTTGGATGAACGATGCCTTGTCTCTTTTTACCGGTATCAGTCTAGGAAGGTGTGGAAGTTTGATGTGAATTACTGCTTTATACGTCAGATAACAATCCTAATACCAGAGTCTCTTCGGAGGGATGAAGAAAAGGGGAGGGGAGAGGAGAGTGGACGATTCTTACAGGTTGCTTGTGTGACTATCCCTTGAACAGCGTTCTCGGTTCAAGAAGACTCCTATGAGAGCACGGCCTATTATAATCTGGAAAGATAAGGGGAGGTGGTTTTCTCGGAGTTTGGTCGCTCAGGATGATGTGTCTGGTCCAGGTCTCTTCAAACGATTAAATACCCATTAGGTAGGGGGTTCCATTCTACGCGAGCTTCAACCCTTCCACCCCCCAGGGGTAGTTGGAAAGCCAAGAAAAAGAAAGAATGGTGAAATGTAGAAGATGCGCGATGATATAACAAGGAGTACGGGCCGGGGCCCGTGACAAGCACAAAAAACAGAGTGTGGACAAGAAGAAAGTGAATTTGACCCGTGCAAAACTGCAAGATCATCGAGTTGCGTACGTACGAACATAGCATCTACAATAACTAGGTAGCTCAAGTCTTGGCTACAGCATCTATCCACATCCACAAACCTCCAACTGAACGAAACAGTCTTCCGTGCCGCCTCCAGCAACAACTCAACTTTTTTTTCGGAAAACGGAAGACCGTAATAGGTTATCAAATTGGGGTAGCAAGGACCGAGGATATATGGCGGTTGGGGTGGTAGGAAGGTGACGTTGAGAACCATGTCGTCCCATTTAGCCGTATATTATTGAATCAACTGTCCGGGGGTGTATACCAGAGCCGGGGTAAATAAGGCCAACTAGCAAAAAAAGGGGAGCATTTTCCCTTTCTACCCGTTTTCTCTCAGGTTAAGTGTACTTTTAGCAGAGCGAACAGTATCGTTCCTAGAAAAAAAGAATAAAAAGAATTCAGGGGTAAGTGGCTAGTGGTGGGCAACAGGCCAGACCGTGGGGAACCGAGATAACCTCGTGCCTGCTGCAGACCATTGATGCATGACCCACAGCTAGCTACCTAGGTAACCTACCTAGTGCATGTAAAGCAGGTGGGCTCGGTGGCGAGCCAATAGACCAAGCAGATGCGTTATATTTCAAATCTCTTTCGTTCCATACACACGACATATCGTGACATTTTGCACGGTTGACTAATACACAAAGTCCGCGCCAAGTCTTCACGAAGACAAATGTCCTCCGGAGCTCACTACGTAGCGGGCAGTAGTGGTAGTATCGTGAGATTCTTCCCCGGAACATCATCACAGTATCCGAAAGCAGAGAGTCGGCCAGAGTCCGTGAACTGAATACCTAGGTAGCGAATCACTCTATTCTTTGTGATACCATCTATGTAAGCTATTTTTGGGATTGAGCTAAGGTCAGACGACGTCAACGTGCTCAGGTCTGGACTCTAATCCAAGGGCCTAGATACCTGATTACTAGGGTATTAAGTATGTACCTAGTAGGTAATTCGTAAATTCCTAGCATTGCTCTTCGATAATGCAGGCAGGTAGTGTGGGATAGAATTTGTCGTCGTTTCTATATTGCTAGATCCGAGACCCAGGGAAGCGAAGTTGTCGTGCCCACCATGGTTGATCCAGCTCGTTATATTCGGGCGCATGATTGGCTTCCCTTTCCAGACTTTAGGTACTACCCTCAACAAATCTCCAATCTTACCCCTCGGAGTAATAACAATATGAAATAATAGGGTAACCTAGCTATATCATGTCTTGGGTCTCCTTAGCCTGTCCTTCGGTGACATGTGACTATCATAACCCTCGAAGAAAAAAGAATGGTAAGATATGGTGAAGTGGTTGCTGAATGGGGTAATATCGCATAGAGACATCTCGACTGGCGATTTTCTTTTCTTTCCTCTTTATTCCTTTCATCGTATCGAATTCCAAATTCACGATTCCCGTCCTACGATAGGGCGTTTTACGGTGTCGGAAGTGTTGGTATTATCGTATATGCGGTCCTGAAGACTACGTATAGCAAGTCCCAGATTGGAAACACACGGTCGACGGCGGTTGTCAAGATTCTGAAGCCGAAGATTCTCTACACCTGACTCTATGGTATCAAGCCATTTCTTAATCAAGGGTTGAGTGACCACATCATCGCAAGATCCCACAGCAAGGTCAAAGTCCTTCTGTAGACGTGACATGGGAGAGGCATACACCCTTACCCACTCGGGACAAAGACGCAACATCTCCTGGACGAAGAAATTCTGGAGCCTGGTGCGTTCGTATTGCAATATATGTTTATCGTGGTCTTCTTCACCCCCGGGGAGCCAATCGTCATTGTCATCTTGGTAGTCTCTCTTGTGAGGCTTCTGACGTCGTGCTTTTCCTTGAAGGAACTTAGGAAGATCACAGCCTTTCCACAATGGCAGGGCCGATGTGCATTCCTAATCCACCACACCTACCGCTTCATCATCCTCTTCAGATATTATGACATTGTCAGCGCTAAGATCATAGTTGGTGAGGATGGTGTCTTCTACTATATATGGGTCGAAGAGGTCTTCCAACAATCTTCGGAGACGCTTGATGATGTGCTCGGTTCGGTGTGCGAAAGTTGGATATGTGCTCGTCGTGTCTTGACAGACCCGAGACTTTATCTTGAGACGTGCACTGAGCCACTGATGACTGTTACGAAATGGACCCTTGTCGACCACACAGCTAGTGTGGTCTGCCCAATAGAAATCTGGTGAGATGAGGTTCCCTAACTTGGTTGACTCTGCTGTAGTTCCTGGCCAGAGGTTGCCGATGTACGTGAGCCGATGTTCAAACATCGCGCGATAAAACCTGGTCAAATGCCATATCAGTGCATTTTGGCTCCGTTCGGACATCAAGATCCAGTCGATCTCCTCCATCCCCGCCACGAAGGGGAGAGGTGTACCTTCGATATATTCCAATAATATCCATTCGTACCCGATTGGGTTGTTAGGATGTGAGTCCGAATTAATGACTTTCGGAATATATAAGCTTGATATTCGTTGTACGGTTTGCATGGTGACAATCTCGGACTCTGTCTTGTCATGAGGTTCAACTGGCAGCATTACTCGCATGATAGCCTTTGAAGCTGCTTTCCTTTTCGGCCATTCTACTTCGTAAACCCGATTGAAACCACTGGCCAAAGGTTTGACATCGACTTCGGAGTCATGATACATGTCTAGGAGTGTCGATTTGATGTCGGCTGGATCGGGATTTTTTATCCATTTTGGCACTGAAAACTGGTTACGTCCAGCCCACGAGATTGGTCTCCCAGACGATCCATATTTTTTACTATCCATGATTTTCATAATGAATACTATATGAAGTTTTCGGGAAACACAATTAAATGCCGAATTCGTGATGTAAGATGTCTTTGTCCATTCAACTGATTTGGGGTTTTAGTCTGGGAGGTAGAGGGAGAAGATCAATAACATTCAGCGTTTGATCGTGTAATCTATGCCTGAAAGTATCAGCGCACTTTCCTTCTCTGCCCGGATTATATGTTGATTAATACTGTTATGCTGTAATGCTGTGTGGGTAGAGTGAATCCTGACAACATTGTGTCGAGCGAGACTGCCACGTTGGTGGTACACCAAAGATGGAGGAAGTCTCTACAGCCTGTAGCGGAAACCCAGAGTTTTCCAGTCCGTCACATCTTCATAATCCTCAGGCCTGAGTCGAACCTCATTGACCACCACATTCACATTAAGGTCATTAGTAATGTCTACCACCTTACCCCCGCCGACGGTGCCAGAGGTCCCAGCATTGCCCTCCATCCCTTCTTCTAACTGCCTCCGTCTATTGACCAACTGTAAATAAACCCTCAGGATCGCGACAAGGCAAACCACCAAGGCATAACATATCATGATGGCGCGGAAGGCAGTGGCGTAAGTGGGCTCTTCGGCTGATATGAAGAGCTGAGGGCCAACGATACTATGTAGGTATGTGCATTAGCGAATAATCTTGAGTGGCTAACCACTCGGGAGCGATTGACTTTAGAGTGTGATGTGATACGTACTTTCCGGTGCAATACGCAATAAAAAGCATGCCCGTCATCGTCATCTTCTTCGTAACACCACGGTAGTTGGACTGCACAAGCGATAGAAGCAAGGGAAGAGCGGCCGGTCCGGTGGATAGAAGAAAATAGCCGAATAAAGAAACACCGTGGGGGATCGAGCTCCGGCTTCCGATCAATGCGGACCCAACTACTGGCGGCACCACGATAAGACCGATGAGAATACAATTCAGTGATCGGAAATGTCCGGCCAACCACCCAGTCCCAGAGATAGCAGCTATAGAGATGCAGGAATACGGGATGTTAATAAGCGTCGACTGCAGAGACGTGAATCCAAACGACGTAATGACTAGATTGGCAAAATTCTGGGTACCGCCATTGGGTATCTGGCAGAGCAGCGCAAGAGACCAGATCAGCCACGTCTTGGGATCTTGTAGGCATTCAACCATCTGCTCCCATTTCCAACCGGCATTCTCCGTGCGACCTGTGCCGGCGATGACAACCCGATCGCCAGCCCACTGCCGTTCTCGGGGTGTCAAAAACTTGGCGCTGGAAATGGAATCAGGTAGTAGGAATAATAACCCGAACCCTAACAAGAAAGTCGCTACTCCGAGGATGATGAACATCCAACGCCATGGGCTGATGCTATGGGTAATGTGGCCGATCCCATACGCAAGAAGTGACGAGATGATGCCTAGACAGATAGCTACGGTCAATATTTCGAGCCTCTCAACAGACCATTACATCTTTACTAGGCATTTTTCTTATATTTTTCACTCACCACCAACTGAGTTCCCCGCGAACCAGATACCTGTTCTAATGGGGATCTCATCTCGAGTATACCAAGTGCATGTAATGAACATCAAAGCCGGCGAGACGGTGGCCTCGGCGACACCAAGAAAGAATCTCACGGTAATGAGACCGCCGTAGTTAGCGCACGCGGCAGTAAAGGCGACCACGGCACCCCAGATAAAGGTGTTGCCGGCAAGATATTTGGCCACGGGTAAGCGAGCAATCAATAAGGTGGTGGGATAGGCCCAGATAAAGTAGCCAAAGTAAAAGACGCTCGAGACCCAGGAGTATTGAGTGCCCTTTAAGTGAGTATCTTCTCGTAAGCCAAAAACTGACGCGCTGGACAAGATGGTCTTGTCCATGAAATTGAGCATGTAGGCTACGAATAGTAGTGGCATTATACGCCAATCAATTCGGCGCAAGATACGACGAGCCTCATCTTGGTCAATGTTGCCGGCGACATCACCAGCCTCGTTAGGCATCGTGATCTCGGGGTTCTCATCTGTAGTAGCCATAATGATATCGTTTTGGTAACCATTCGAGTCAGATTGAAGAAGGGGCATTTGCTCAGGAGGCAATGCCATGATTTATGATTTATGCGATACTGATCTCTGTGATACTTGGTCTTGGTGATACTTCAGTCTCGTCTAACCAAGTTAGTATATCTAGACTGGGATGATAATCTCTGGCGAATCATCGGAGCCGACTTTGATAGGGGTTCTCCGATTTACTGTTACGGTTATCTATCTCATTGTGAAATAATAATCGAATTTATTAAAACATGTAATGAATTGATTTAGTTAGGTAGTACAATGATTATGAACATTGAAGTATGATGGCATTGACATCCGAGAAATATTATGTGAAGGAACATAAACAGGAACTTGGAAGATGGCTGAGCTAAAATTACAGCGCTGGAGATGTGGACAGTTAGTAATCGAAATTGAAGTGTGGCTGTACAGTATGACGGGGGCTTGAGTAGGACAGTGCTTTAGTGGCTAGGCTCCCTAAAGTATGGTAGCTAGTCCCTTGTATTTTAGTGAGAGACTCGCTATACTTACAATTAATTAGGGCGAGTATCACAGTATAAATGAATTAGTACCAGTTATTAACGCATTTTATAGCGGTCTACCCACTAACTAGAGCTTAGAGAGCTTAACACTTAAAAGTTGTGCTACTTAACTATAGCACCTTTATACTGTTCAGCCGCAGCGTTAGATTTGCAAGAATATTAGCCACGGCCATCATAGACGAACGGAGGTAGACGACAAGATAGGACAGAAGAAGAAAAAATACTAGTACTTTGACAAGTAGGAGCTACATTTTACATAAATTGCTATAACAGTCCTTTGAGACCTCTTGAATGCCTTGTTTGAGAACCTCGAAGCCGTGTGTAAGGTACCGTGGGTTCACCCTTTTAACCACTTAAGTGAGTATACTCAAAGTACACGAAGCATACATAGAAAATGGGAAGTAGTAATATGCTAAAGGGTGGAACAGACGGGGCGCAAAAGTAAAATAATACTAGTACTTTCAAGAGCGGAAGTTGGTTCATAAAAAGTAGAATGTCATATTGCATAAGGTACGTGGGGGACCCCTTTCCAGTTTCTCCAAGAGCATAGTTCATAGCTAACCAACCTTGAAGCCTCCTAAAATATCGGGAGAGCGTTATGAGCTTTCACAATCTCCCACAACAATAAGATCACCGTGGCCGCCATCTCAGAGGGCTCGCACTAGTTTTAGTAATGAATCCTTTTTCACATTTAGGAGTTTCATTAGTAGTAACTTTCTAGGTCTCGCCAGTTAAGCAGCTAGCTCCCCAAAGACATCGGGGGGATGTCGTATACGCGGTATTTTTAAAGAGCTTCGCATCACTATTCGTTATCAAGAATAAGACGTCAAAGGTATATGGACATATACCTCAATTAACCTTTATTCCCAAGTCATCCTGATAGTGGATGACTTGATTTTAGGTGTGCTTAGCCTGCGACCCTGTTAGGACATGGATGCATGGACATGGATAGCCACTCCCGTGGCTATCCATAGCTACTGCCATATGGACATCTCCATAGCTGCTGCCGCAGCTTGCTGAACCTTATCCATGTATATATAGCTAGCCTGAGAGGTCGAGAGCTCCGCTCTCTTCCTCTCTTTTATTATTCATTCTTTTGACGATTGATCTTTGATCTGTGGACTAGCATTAAGTCTCACATTAACTCTCAGTATTCAGAGACGCTGTCAAACATATAGACAGCGGGATTATTCGTTGTATATCCACCCAAAACACTCGACGTCCATCCCTGACCAGGAGACGTACGTATTTGGGCTGCTGTCTATCCACTGCTGCAGCAGCTGGAAGAAGCTCCTTAAACCACGACCACACCCACCCATAACGCCTCACGTCCACCCGGTCAGACGTCCGTTGCTGGGTCCCATCCATCTGACAAACATATCTCCTATCCATTGCTGTCCAGACTATCTTGAACCCGACCTCCTAACCTATCAAATTGTTCAACCCCCATGACGCCCTAACTCTTTGACTATCTTCAAGTCCGACCTACTACCAGCCCCGTTCAAGCCGCGTCAGGTGCCGGTCCGACACCCACCGAGCGCGCAGGCTCTTTGACTATCTTCAGTAGCTGGAACCACCGTTATTTCTCCTATCCATTGCTGTATAGATACCCTTTTTTTCAATCCGACCTCCTACTCCATCAAATTGTTCAACCCATACGACGCACCCGAGACAACTCTTATATCTTCTATTCATTGCTGTCCAACTACCATTCTCTTTAAATATTTAGACACGTCGTCAGAGACATAGACAGCGGATTTATAACCCTCTCAACCCCCGATCACCCAGAGACCTACGCTCTCCCTGTCCAGGAGACGTACGTACCTGGGACTACATATCACTTAATTCTCGGTTCCCCCAGCAGACGAAATTATTCAGCATACAGCCATTCAAAATGGCTGTGCTGAAACCATTATTCAGTTTATTCTCATATATGTCAGCAGAGCCGCAACAGAGCCTCAACGCAGCAGAGCCTCCGGCAAGCGCAGCACCACCCCGACCACTTAGGGTCTTAAAGGCACATGTATCCCACTAGGAGGACTCTCTGGAGTCGCTGCAATTGTTAAAGCAGCACGGGTTAGCTATAGAGATTCATTCATATCAGGGATCAACAAATCCCGGCCCACTAAAACCGAATCTTCTCTTGGGCACCTCTTTTCTCCACCCACACGGAGCCCACATAGACTACTCAGGTCCGACCATAACATTTGCCTCTTGTGCACACATCACAATAGTTACCCGCTATCATATCACACAAACACAACCCTATACGCAGAAGGGGGCACGTCCATTTCGAATCCTTTGGGGGGCCGAGCCATCCCTGGCGGAGCCCACCTGATCAATCGTTTTCCCAATCTCCTTCTAATTGTTCCTCCTTATCCTCGCCCCTTTCCCTCCGACCTTTTGATAGATTTTCGGGATCTCTCACGCTTGATTCTGGAACGACCACTCGCAGAATTCTCGAAAATACCGGATTGCTACCTGCAACCTCTTCCAAAACACAGTCGTTGTTCCAGTCCTCGCTATCACATACACATCCACCACAATTACCACCACAATTACCACCACAATTACCACCACCCATTGAACCGTCCCTACCAGTAATACCCCAATCACTACCGCCTATAACACCATCCCCACCAGTAATACCTCCTTTAGTGGAGGGCAGGTGGGCGGGAATAGATGTTGGGAGGGGGTTCCGGACCCTCCCTGTTAGGACATAGATGGACGTGGCCATGGACGTGGATAGCCACTCCCGTGGTTATCCATGGCTACTGCCATGTGGGCATCTCCATGGCTGCTGCTGCCGCAGCTTGTTGAACCTTATCCATGTATATATAGCTAGCCTGAGACGCTGGGAGCTCAGCTCTCTTCTTCTCTTCTATATATTCCATTGACGATTGACTGATTGAGTCCCATCACTCCCAGGAATGCGTAAACCCCTCCTCGACAACCGGAGTCGACGGCAAGGTGAAAACGAATTTTATGTAAACAAGAGCCGAGCTACCAAATGTTAGTCTTGGTATGGGATCGTAATCGTAGAACAAAGAAGCTTGCCTTTTTAAAATTAGCTAAGATCTAAAGATCTCAACAGTCTAACTATATACCTAGATTAAGCTAAGCTATCTCGAAGAAGGAACGCTCCAAGCACGCGGTAATCGCGTGCGAGGGCATGTGACAGGCGGGCCTGTCAGTACGTATGTAATTGGATTTAAATAACGTGGACGTTATTCTTTTCCATTAAAAGGGGGGTGTTGTTAGGACATGGATGGACCATTAGGGTTAGGGTTAGGGTTAGGGTTAGGGTTAGGGTTAGGGTTAGGGTTAGGGTTAGGGTTAGGGTTAGGGTTAGGGTTAGGGTTAGGGTTAGGGTTAGGGTTAGGGTTAGGGTTAGGGTTAGGGTTAGGGTTAGGGTTAGGGTTAGGGTTAGGGTTAGGGTTAGGG